>NW_026695312.1:0-2637252 GCF_028974085.1 Penicillium chermesinum | reverse complement strand
ATGCTGCCCCGCCTTCCGTGTTGATTGCGTACGAATGGAATTAGCAAGATTTGCCGAGCGGCGCCAACCGCTTTCCAGGACTGGGGGATGCTTGTTGCCTTGAGTCACCCCTGGCCCTAACTGCTGTCGGAATTTCAAAGTATAAAAAACATTGGTTTCCCACCCGCAGTACCTGACGGAGCCGTGAATGAAATTTGAATCAATCAATCAATCAATCAATCAAACCCGCAGTCATTGCGGCCCAGTGGGGAACATGACCTTGTCCCAGCCGCAGTTCCAGCCCTCCGCAGACAATCCCTTCCAGACTTTGCTTACGGAGACAGGAGGAGATCCAGTGGGTGCTCAGTCTCCCTGTTGCAAGCGTCGAAGCATGAATCTAACGATGAGCGCGGGCCACAGGTTCAGTTACAGTCATGCTATACGCGCCACCGCACCAATAGAAACAAGCAGCAGAAAGAAAAGATCCTCTCTGAAAGCTTCAGCGGATGGGCAGTTGATGAAATATTGAAAAGGCTCGAAGGCCCGGAGAAGGAAGAAGGGTACCGGGACCCTAGAAACTGCATTTGCATCTGGGCCCGACCACCAGCCTCTGTTCGCAAGTTGATCCGCGATATCCAAGATGAGTTGAAGGCCGTCGCTCCATGTACGCTTATGCGGGTTTCCATGGGCGAACACACCCACTAACCTGTTATCCACGTCAAGCCATTTGGCTCATGCCTACGGAACGTCTTCATATAACGGTGTCAGAAGTCGCGCACTCTATGACCGAACAGCAGATCGCCGACCTTGTACACACTCTCACATCATCCAGCACAATCACTCTAGAACAGATTTCGAAATATCCAACCAGCCATCAAACACGGCTGCTTAAGCCCATGGTGAGCTTCGACTCTGCAGCACTGGCGCTCAGTTTTGTCCCCGAGGCAGGCGAGAAGCCTTACGCATCGGGGGACAACCACTACTACTCGTATCATCACCTCCGACGCGATGTGTTTGATATGGTTCGGCAGACTGGGATCAATGTAGCGTCGCGATACGTGGTCCCATCGGCGCATGTCACTATCGCTCGGTTCATTAACCAGAACGGATTCCTTAAAGCTGGCAGTGTGGATCGTGAGCGAGTGAAATTATTCGTTGAGACAATCGAAGACATCAACCGGAAGCTTGAGCGTGAATACTGGCCTCAGGAGAATGGCTCCATCAAGGAAGGGGGCGAATGGGTCGTTGGGAAAGAGCAGGGCCTGCTGATTCAAAAGGGTCAGATTTGGTATGGCAGAGGTGAGGACCTGCAATAGGATGCAGACTTAGAAGCCTAGCTTTTTGCGACCCTGGGGAGGATAGTGGTCCTTGTGTCGAGAGCCGAATAGAATCTTAGTTTGAGATCCCCAGCCAGTGTCAAAAAAGCAAGAATCCAAATAAGACTGATGTTCTTCCGGTCAGTCTACTAGTATTTAGTAAAAACCCCCTTATTCAAGGT
This sequence comes from Penicillium chermesinum, assembly GCF_028974085.1. Classification (NCBI taxonomy): domain Eukaryota; kingdom Fungi; phylum Ascomycota; class Eurotiomycetes; order Eurotiales; family Aspergillaceae; genus Penicillium; species Penicillium chermesinum. The sequence continues at coordinate 2,635,775 of NW_026695312.1, read as the reverse complement.
CAATATCAAAAACAAAGGATCTACATCAAACTATCTTGGCATAACTCGCGGACAGAAGAGAGCTACCAAGAGCAATGTCCCCCGTCAACGCGCAGGTCGGAGCCGGTCATGAAACTGCTTCCATCTCCTAGCATGAACAATACGGGTGCTCGGTACTCATCCGGAGTACTTAACCGATAAAGCATGTTGTCACCAATCCACTGGTTCTCGATTCCGGGCTTCTGGAGCGCTCCAGCTGTTGCAGCCGTGCGGATGTAGCCTGGAGAAAGTGAATTCACCCGGATAAGCGGTATTCCCACGCGAGATCCCCATTCGGCGGCGAGCGAGCGGGTAAGTTGATGGATACCTGCCTTGGAGGCGTTGTAGCCAGCGGTATCGACCCCCTGGTACAAGTTAGAGCAAAGAGCCTATTCAAGGGGAGAAATCGCTCCGACCTTGTTGGTGACGTATCCGCTCATACTGGCCACCAAGACCACACTTCCCGAGTTATTTGCTCGGATCAATTCTCTGGCAAACGCTCGAGCAACCAAGAAAGTTCCTGCGACGTTGATATCCAGCATCCGGCGAAACCGGTCCACTGGGAACTCAGTAGAAGGGCCGTCTAATGATAGCCCAGCGCACGCCACCAGCCCTTTGAGGGGATAGCGAAGCGTAGGGATAAACCTTGCGAATTGCTCCGCCACCGCATTCTCGTCAGTAACATCTAAAGAATAGTATGATAGTTGAGCGCCATGCTTTTTGGCAGCGTTCTCTACATCGCCTGATATACAAATACCTGTCAGTGTCTCGCAGTATGGCTCTGAAATTAGTGGCGCAACTAACTCCAATTGGAGGCAGTAGGAGTCGGTGCAACATCCATGCAGACTACATCACCACCACTTTCAAAAACCGCGACCGCGACGGTTGTTCCGACAAAACCAGAGGCACCAGTAACTGATGATGGTTAGCATGGCAGCCAAAGGGCCACTGTCTCGATGGTTTTACTTAGGATCGTGCGGTGATCGAGCCGAAATAACTCCGAAACAGGTCGCGCAGGATCTCCCTGCGAGGGTTTGGTTTCGCGATGCTCCGGCGCGTGAACATTGCCGTCGCTAATGCTTGACATGGTGTGATATTCTCGAGTGAATCTGATAGAACGAAGAAAGAACGAAGCTTGCCTGCACCGACGATGTTAACCTACACCATACCCCATTTTCCTCGTGCGGGGAAACAGCGGGCTCATCGGGCCCGCAGAAGAGCATCTTGTTGGTCGAAACGGACGGTGGACACCCTGTTGTACCATGTCCTGCATTGTGGGGTCCGATGGACGGACCGTCCCACGCGCTGCATTTGTCTGGGCATCCATTTCTCCGTTCTGGTGATCACCAAAACCAGCAAATATCCCCTGGGGACTGGTCAAGGTCGACCCGGGCTACCATTGGTCTCTTGCTCTCTGCCATCGCCTCTGGCAGAACATCACCGCATGGATACTAGTATTGCAGTATTTCGGATGGGAATCCTCTAGTTTAATACGGGATCAATAGACGGTACCTGTGAGTGTCGCCTCGTGAATGAAACGAAGGAATATCTGGAAATAGGTCATTGGTTCATATACTCGGAGTTCCGGCTTGCAGTGATCAAATCAGCGTGATGAATCACTCTGTCGCTGTCCAGTTATTTCCAACCTGGCAACCAAGAAAAGCGACTATCACATTGTCGGGCTGGTCGGACGATAGTCTCCAGGGCGAGTCCGTGGAAGATGAGTCAGGGCCATTACGCATTTTAGACCTCTCACTGAACATTCCTAGGCTGGACAGCTTGTGTTGAAGCAGTACTGGAGTATTTTGAGATTCCACACTGAATTCGATATCTGAGCTTAGCAAAAGTATATAGAGGCCCGACTAAGGACCGCTCGACTCGTGCTGATCCTCCTGAGCACAGGTTAAATCCGCCTCGCCATCCGCCCTGGTACCCGATCTTCTGTGCCACTCGATTGTAGCCTCTTTTGCGGATGCGCTTACAATATGCGAATCTCTCGCTGCATGGCACCCTGAGCTGCCCGCCGGCCGCGAGACCGTATACTCAGAGCTCTGGCGCGAAGCGCGGCTGCCGAGATGCACTCCGACTTTGGCACGCTGGGCACGACATGCGGGGAACGCACTTGTCGTTCCACTCAGCAACATCCCTATGACGGAGGAGGCGCTGGAAGAGCTTAAGCGCGCTGTGGAATAACTGTAGACAGGCCACGAAAATGCCAGTCGCGTTTCTTGGAAAACCGAGTCCGAGGCTCTTGTTTGATGCAGTTTGCTGATTCTGTTAGCGAGTCCGACCCTACGATCTTCTGCTTGACTCGGCGAGTCAAGAGGCCCTTGCATGGATGCCGATTATGCGGGACGTGCCCGTGTGCCGTGCCGTGAACGAAAAGGTTCATTGCCAAGCTGATGACTCGAACACTCAGGTTGAGCACTAGACTGAGAGCTACCGGAGAAGAGACGATAACAGATATGATCCATTCCATTCGATCCCCTGGAGATTGGAAGTTGACCGTGGCCTAGATTAGCTAGCGCGTAGAGTAGGCTGGTGGATCGGTGGATCAGGGGCCCACGGGTATCATCGAGAGGCCACTGATCGCCCTCATATACCCAGCGGTCGGAAAGACTGTGATCGGAATCGATCCGAGGGTACGGATTGTGACTCGCTTATCTGCGAGCTAGCGATGCCAAAGTCCTATTGATCTGTAGATCTCCATCGGCATCCTGGTTTAAGTATTTCCGACCGACACCGACGTCACAGCTCCCCCCTCCCCGCTCTTTATCCTTTTTTCTCCCCCTCGACTCTTTGGAACATAGGGAGAGTACAACCAAACATGCTCTCTCGACGGACACTGAAGCCCTACGTGGCTGAATTCCTTGGCACTGCGCTTCTCATTGTCATCGGCGATGGCGTGGTCGCCCAGTGCTTGTTGTCCGAGTACCAGTACGGCACCTGGTTATCCATCAACATTGCCTGGGCAGCTGCCGTGAGTCTGTCGAGCTATCTGGCCGATCCTAGCCCGACGATCAACCCAGCTGTGACCATCTGCCTTGCCCTTGTGCGTCCGTCAGAGGGACAATGGAAGGCCATACCCGGCAAGCTCCTTGCCCAATTTCTCGGCGGGTATGTCGGTGCCGCGCTCGTGTATATCAACTATTATTCGGCCATCAGTGCTTGGGACCCCGAATACACTATCCCTGGAGGATCGATCTTGAGCCCGACAGGTCATCACTCTGCAGGAATTTTCTCCACGTACCCCAGCACCTATTTCGCATCGAACTGGGAAGCTGTGTTCTCCGAGGCGCTGGGCTCAGCTGTGCTGATGTTTGGTCTTCTCAGCATCTCCGACCCGGGGAACGCTCAGCGATTTATTGCTCCACATCTGTCGATCTTCCTGCTCCTACTTATGATCGGAGCGGCGCTAGGCTGGCAGACAGGATATGTAAGTCCTCAAAAACGCCTCGATCCGGGAGAAACGTACTAATGAATCCAGGCTCTGAACCCGGCTCGTGATTTTGGCCCACGCCTGTTCTCTGCGGCCATCTATGGGTCGGAAGTTTTCTCCTCGTCCGGTTATTACTTTGTCGTTCCTCTGTTTGCCCCTATCCTCGGTTGCATCATTGGCGCGGCTACTTACGATAGTTTCTTGTATGAGGGTGAGGGATCTCGTATTTCGGATGCATTAGACAAGGCTGAAGGCCATGGACGCCTTCAACTGGATTAGTCGGGATATCGGGTGCATACCTAGAGCTAGACTTGCATGGATGGTTAGATTTAGATACAGGGAATCTTGGTCATAGTGTCATAGCGTCATAGCGGTTGTTTGAAGGAAGGACAGGCAGTCGTTTGTTTGTGTTCATCGCGTGTTGATATCACAGTCTTTCGGATGTGTCGATTACCGGGCCTAGTATGAGATGAATTTGGAGATTCATTTTGAGATTCGTTTTCGAACATACTTCACTTCTCAATGGAGTTGCGAATCGCGCGAGTAGACTATCAGATATCTAGCTTCGCGCCATTCTGGAACGAGGGGACATTCTCTACTCCCACGGACTTCTGGTCTGGGATGATCTGCAAGCTGACCATGATAATCAAAAGGGCCCTCGGTAAGTCAAGATTTGGTCCTCGGCATTCGATGTTGCTTCCTTCGTACAGACAAAGTAGCTATATATACTCATTCCCACCCTCAATTTTCATAGCAAGCTCCCAGCCTTCATGCAAAGGAACAGCCTGCTTCGGAACTATGACTACCATTAAGAACCATGGCAAAATTTGTGCTTGATAGCTCCTAGTATGAATATATGCTCCACGGTTGGCCTCTTGTTTTCTAATGCACGTTCGAGTATGAAAGGTCACCAGTAAGCACTTGCCGTGATCCGCCCCCAAGCTGCCTGATTGGCTGGCCCCTGCAAATTCCTGCAAATCTCCGCGATTAGTGCATGTAACACAACGCGGTTGCTTTGATCCTGACCAACTCCTTTCATTTCACTGCTTTCTAACCCATCGAAGGCAGGATCGACACCTCAGCGGACATTTCTCCCAAACTCCATTTCTCTCTAGCTTCGAGAAGGCGCCACTTTTGGAGGGGTATCCATGGATAGCCAGGAGTTACGTCGCAACGACTCGTTAGCACTAGACTGTCCTTTCGCCTAAACAAGCAAGATCTTCTTACGACTCTGAAAGGTGAGGAGAGGAGCTTCGGACAATCTGGCTGTTAGCCTCCTAGGTATGTCGCACGAAGGACATGGAGGGTGTCTTGAGACGTGGGGGACCAAACAAGACTTTCTTCTTGCGATCGCCCATTGCCTTGGCATGTTATCTCGCCGGCGATTCCAATGAAGGAGCAGGTTATTTTTGCGTTTGACTCTGGTTGACAAACATGCGTTCGTATACGGAGAGACAGAGCTGGCAAGGGAAGCCAGAAGGTGGGGGTCCCTACGGGATGCCTGACAAGCCGAATCCTTGGACACGCACGGACAAAGCGATCGTGGTAGGCGCAGTTCTGGACAGAGCCGTTACGGGCTCGGACCTTTGCCTCGTCGAAATGGGTCTACCACAAAACTCCGGGGTCACAGGCACGAGTCATTGTGGGGAATGGCGTTGTTTGGACGGGACCACTCGGGTCTGGGTTTCAGGGCTTAGCTAAGACGCGATCTTTCAAAAGAGCATGGAACAAAGCAAGAGTCGATCGCTGTTGGTTTACTGAAAGAGAAATGAGTTGCAGAGGCAGATTTCATGTGGACAGATGTGCCTGCTTGTAATCTTCTGGTATCAGCGCAGCTCGGATGCATGGGATCTCCGTACACTATGCAGTGGATGCGAAAGCGCCCCCGGGCAAAAAGGGACTAGGGAGTAATCGCGAATGGGGCTATGTGCTGATCTGATTGCAACCCCTTGAAGTTGAATATTTCCATTTTTAGATAACTCCGAGTCCGCAAAAAGCATTGCGTTAGTTTAATTATACCACGATCTGTGCTGACACTAAGATCGGCAAGGAGTATGCCTCAGCTACTACACTACCCCTGCTGAAGGAAGTGCCGACTGCATCGTCGGGAGGCCCACTGGCCCCGGCAGTCATTCGATCGTATGTTGGTCTCTATGCTCTTGCAACATCAATTTTTCATGCTATCGATGACATGCGTTTCTTCTTGGCGTACTACTGATTCGCAAACGATGTCTCGAGACCGCCATCTTACCGCTCGCTCGGGCGTTTTACGGCATTTGGTGGACTGTGCTGAGGATACCGAAGGCGTCTACAATAGCTGGATCGACAACGGTCCAAAGACCGACAGGAGTCGTTCAATATCCGTGTATTCCAATTGGGTATGGCTACGACCCCACTCCGTGAGGTTCCGGCTCCATGGCAAATGATCTGCACAGAAACCCCGGGTTAGTCTCAGAGCAGAGACAACTGAGAATACTCGCATCGCAACGAGCCGCAGGTCCGATCAGGAGGCGTCCGGGGTTGAAAACGAACGGCGCACGGAGTATGGCTGGGGGTTGCCGGATTCGCCAAATTTGAGGAACCAAGCACGTTTGGTTTAGCTCCGCTTGGAAGGCTCTATCACTTCCGATCCTAGAGCCAGGCAGGAACTCGGAGAAGCCGTAACGGGGCCTTTTCATATGATTGCCAGGGGTGGTCAAGTGGTGGAAGGAAGGAAGACCAATGCATACAGTGTATCATCGCGCGAGCTAGCCCCCGCTAGCCCGCGCTAGTCCAGGCACGTCGGGATTGTGGTTGGCCATGCTATATTGGCGTCGAGTCCGGGCTTTCCCCCCTAAGCTTTCCTGCTAGCCCTGGTGCTGACAGCAGGTGCTAAGGGGGTCCATTTAAAGGTGAGACACGATGCATTCTGCCCGAAAGGGAGATCCTCTGTTCTGTTTCCACATGGTCTGTGGCAGGCCTGAAGGCCGCGTACTAACCCCTCTCAGACGAAAAAGCACATGGTCCGTCCCCTCTCTGGCTAGACTGTTCCGATGTATCAAAATGATACGATTCATGAATGCCAAAACGCCCCCCGAGCGCCCCATGCTCCACTTAGTACAACCTCAGGCGGGAGGGCATTGGTACTCTCTCTTCTATCTATATCGCATCCTGGTTGGATCTGCACTCATCGTGCCTCAACGCAACCCGCCCTTGTGGGTACATCGTTCGAGAGCTTACTTCTGTAGATTTACGATAGACATGTCAAGTGAGAGGTTGACCATAAATAGACCGGGGGGGGGGGGGACGTTCACGACCACATCTTGTACTAGTCTTTTCCATCCTCCACGCTCTTTGTGCTTTGGTGTCTGTGACATTTTCATTCCTTTTTGCAATTCTTGACGCTCTTTTTGTTCCGTAGGTGGACACATACCTCACTCCTTTTCTTGAGATGTTTGGATTCTCGAAATGGGCTGTCGCCCTCGCCGCCTCTGCAGGCATCATGCAAGCCGCTGCCACCGAAGTCAAACCCGGAGGCGCCAGCGATGTGAAGCTCGAGAACAACAACTACATCACCAGTCCCCCTCACTACAAGGGTGGCCCTACCGCCAAACACGCGCCCAATGATAACGCTCCTCCTCTCCAGCTGACTATCACAACCAACATCCCCGGTGCTTTCAACTCCTATGTGACTGCTTTAGATACTAGTGATGCGCCGGTTATGTTGAACCCCAATGGTGCTTGGTACTACCCAATCAACCCCGGAGACCTCGGGACCCCCCCCAGGCGATTGATTCCTCAAACATCAAGATCCCGCTGAACGGCCAGGGTCAGACCACCACCTTCAACATCCCCGGTTATTGTTCCTCGGGACGTATTTGGTTTGCGGCCGGTGAGCTAGAATTCTTCACTGTCGGCACCACCAACGGTTCTTTCTCTATTGTGCAGCCTTCTCAAGCTAACCCCCAGGACCCGAGTGCTGGGGTCAACTGGGGTTTCATCGAGTTCACCTACACCGAGGACGGTGGTCTCTACGCCAACATTAGCTACGTCGACTTCGTGGGCCTTCCGCTTGGTATGACTCTGACCACGTCCAACGGTACCACCCAGCAAGCTCTTGGTCTCAGTGCCGATGCTGTCACCAGCGTTTGCAACGACTTGAAGACCCAGGCTGCCTCTGATGGTATGCCATGGGACCAGCTCTGCCAGACTATCAACGGTACTGTTGTGCGTGTCCTTGCTCCTAACGATTTCGTTTCGGACAACGGAGCCGGCTTCGATGACTACTACAACGACTACATCGACAAGGTCTACAGCACCTTCACCACCGACAACCCCTTGACCATCAACAGCCAGGGAGCAAGCGGCAACAGCACCTGCACTAGCGACGGCACCACTCTCACTTGCGAGAACGACGAGACCCCCTACCAGAAGCCCTCCATCGGAGACATCTTCGGCTGCAACTCCGGCCCCTTCGCCAACACCGGCAGCGACACGCACAAGGCCAATCTGGCTCGCCTGTGTGCGGCTTTCAACCGTGGAACCTTCCTCGTGAACGGCGGGAACGTTCAGCCCGGGCCCCCCTCTGCCGAGTACTATACCACCTCCCCGGCCAACTACTATTCGGCGATTGTCCACAAGTACGAGGTCGACGGTAAGGGGTACGCTTTCTCGTACGATGATGTGAACCCGAATGGCGAGAATGCCTCCGGTGTGGTCTCGGCTCCCGACCCCAAGAATATCGCCGTGACTGTCGGCGGCCCGAGCCAGGGCTCTACTCGCCGCGTGCGCCGCATCCACCGCCACGCTGGCCGTCACGGTAGCGGACTGGTCGGCAGGTACAGCCTTGATTAGATCGTCTTGGAGTCCTGACGTTGTCGGATGCAATCTACTATTCTCTTTTAGCATCTGGTTGTTATACGCTCGTTTATATACCCCAATAACTGGATGATTCATGTACATATTTTTGTCCTCTTTTTGTGAATACGGGGCTAGCACTATGATCTACTCTGGGATGGAATACTATGAAGGCTTCGGAGCTTGCTGCTCTATCTTGTTGAATGAATCGGTCTTTTTGTCTGATAGTATCGCGTAAAACAGAGTACCAGTAATGCACAGCCTGGGGTCTAACCTTAATAAGAAAGGAACCAACCTTGTTTTGGGATAATTTTACAACTTCAAAGTAGGGTTCCCGGCTCCGGAGGCGCCTTCGTAGCTAATCAAAGCGTGTCGTGACATTATTTCCTCTGAAGGCTGCGCGCCCGCAGCGTATAAATAGGCCTCTTTCTGAACCACCTTCGAACCACTTAAACGGGGCTTGTTTGCTTTGCGTTTCGCCTCTTTGTCGCTTGATAGCTTCGGGGTTTTAGCCTTATTTGTAGGGAATACAGTCAGGCCCGAACAGTTGATTGATTGATTGATTGATGTTTGTTTCTCGGTTCTGTCAGGTCTTCTTACCCGATTTGCCGGCTGTTGGAGCGCCAGGAGGCAAGGGGTTGTAAATTACGGTATGGAAGTGAAATATATGTAACTCTGATCTTTCTAAAATGACAGGCATAGACTAACTATTTATACTGTGGGTTCCTTATATAAGAAAGGTTATGCCTACCTAGGTAACTATAGGCCAAGAAATGAACGAACGATAATACGGTGGTAACGGCACCGTTTGTGCCGACATAATTAGCTTAAGTTCATCGGCTGGATTAGTTATCGCCGCTTGGCGGGCAATAAATTGTCTCCAACGCATCACGACTTTTGTGACTGCGACGTTCGCCTCCTCCCCAAGCGCCACCCTCCGTCGACCTTTATTCCAAGATGGATCTATCTATATTCTGCCAACGCAACCTTCTCCTACACACAGGAGTCATTATCAAGATACCGGCCTGGTGGATATCATCCAGTCAACCTTGGAGATACTTTTAAAGATGATCGTTACAAGATACATCACAAATTAGGATGGGGTGGCTTTTCCACAGTATGGCTTGCGAGGGACAGAGAGTCAGTCTATCCCTGACAGACTTTGCTCATTCATAGCTAATCTCACGCCAGTCGCAATCAGTGGGTCTCGCTGAAAATCACGACCGCAGATTCATCGGTATCGCGAGAGCTGCGAAATTTGAAATATATCTGGAAAGGCATTCTCGTGGAGAGCTTTCTTTGAATTATGTGGTTCAACTGCTTGATGCCTTCACCCATGAAGGCCCTAACGGAGTCCACCAATGTCTTGTATTTGAATTACTTGGCCCTTCAGTTGATAAGGTCCTCGCAGACTATCATGAGAGCCACGAAAAGCTCTGGTCGGAAACCGTCCTCCGAATATCTATACAGCTTTTGAAAGCCGTCAAATTTATTCACAGAGCCGGCATGTGCCATGGAGGTGAGTTCGCTTCCCATTCTCGATTTATGCGTGGGTCGGTTCTATTATACTCACTTCTTATTAGATATTAGTGGCCGAAACATCGCATTTAGTTGCACTCATTTGTGGAAACAGACCGAGGAGCAGCTTTTTGATGTTCTCGGATTCCCGGAAGTTGAGCCGCTGACCCGGCTTGACGGGACGCCTTTAGGAAATGGATTGCCGTCCCAACTGGTTAAAGCAGCAGAATGGGTTGACTGGATAGACGAGGACGACGAAGATATCAGACTCTTTGACTTTGGAGAGAGCTTCTTCCAAGGACAGGAACCTAAAAAGTTGGCCCAGCCAGGTTCATTGAGGGTACCAGAGACGATTTTCACGGATAGTTTTGATTATCGGGTCGACTTATGGCGTACAGGTTGCGTGGTACGTCAACATATCTTTCCTTGAAGCAGACATACTCACAATATCAATTATAGATTTATGTTTTCTTATTCACGACTGGCCATTCTGGTATCTTGGCGAGGATGAAATCCTCATTTTCCAAATGATTGGCTTTGTGGAGAGGTTGCCGGCTGAATGGGAGTCTAAGTGGACATCGATGTTGAAGAGGTCTAGTCATGATCTGGAGCTAAAAGAAGGTAAACAATTTGATGCACACATAAACCTGTTGCTAATTTTGCTCAAAGATTATGGAACGTCGAAGCTTGAACGGAAGTTTGCTGGGTTGGAGCCTGATCCAACACTTAAACCTCTACTTCATGTGATGAAAGGATTGATGCGATTTTTACCGTCAAGTCGCCTGACTGCAGAGGACGCGCTTGATTTGCTTGGTAAGGCTCAAGAATAATGACAAATATATCGCTTGTCTACTATGAAGAGGAGCCTCGTCATCTAATACGGAAAATTCGTCCAACACATACCAAAAACGCCAATATTTAACGCCAACACGTCTTCCTATACTATTTCAATAACAGTCATCTCTTTCTTCACGTTTGCAACCCAGTTCCACAAAACTTCGGGCAATTCCGGGTCTGATCCCTCTGCCGACGAAGAATTCTGGGTTTTGATCCTTGTGTGTTCAAGTTCAAAGCCATCTGACAGCGTTACCTGACACGCTTGTCGAAATCCAGCTTTGGGGGTATTATCGGTCACATCCGATGCCAGCCACTCACTGTATTCTTTGACAGCTACGTCTGTGAACCCGGGAATCTTCAATGGATCCACAGCTCTCAGCCCCGTGGCATCACCCGAGCTAGTAACCGATTCAGTGGGATGCGACGGGTGAACATTGATGTTGATGGGTGGGTACGGCGATCCATCCCTAAGAATGTCACCACCTTTGCGCCTTTCATTCTCCTGCCTCTGCTGCGCCGCCATGTAGAGCTCATCCCCGATTTCATCTGGAACGTCTTTGTGCGTCTCCAGGATACCACCTTTCTTGGCGTAGGTGATTTCTATATTTCATTAAGGATCATTATGCCAGTCTTGCCTTGCTCTCACAATGAAGGCAAGGAGCCAAGAAGATCGGCATCCCACGTCTCTATACCAGAATCAAGGCCTCCGAACCAATCAATCAGATCAAACGTCTGTAATTATCAGCATACCAACCATGAATTAGTCGCTGCTCAACTTACAGTTAGATCCACTAAATCAGTTGGCAGCATCGAAGGGACGGTGGGTTCTTCAGATGGCCTAGAAGTAGTTTTTGGATCTGGCGCAGCAAGATCCTGGCCTCGAGTCAGCAAGTTGCACACTTATTTTCAGACACGGAAATACCTCAGGATTCGGTTGCATGTGGTTATATAAGCCCATTACATCCGAGTAGCTCTGGCCTTGGATCACAGCCTGACAGATTTGGCTTGTGTACCTAGAAGTTGCTTCAACCACTGGAAGAGGATCCTTGCCGTCCAGTTGAGCTTTGACAAAACCCAGAATAAGAGCGATACAGAAATAAAACTTGCAGCCTTTTCCTCCTGCTCCAAGCTGCTGCCCAAAATCATGTAATGTGTGTTCGACTGCTTGAAGCATGACCTTTTGCTGCGACTGGATCATGCTGCTGAGGAATCCTGGGCTGTTCCCACCCAGAGAAGCCGCTGCGGTCTTTTCTCTTGCTTGTAGAGATATTTCCACGCAAACAGTGACCACCGAATGATAAACTTCTTTTTGGAACATGCTGTTCGCCAACTGTGTGATTTGGGGGTAGACAAACTCGTTTGTGGCCGAACGCCCTCTTTGCGACAGTACATCAAGGGACTGCTCTAGCGCAATCTTTCTTGAGTATGAGTATTTCGGGAGCTGATTGGCGCTTGACGAGAATGGCCGATGTAGTGATAGCAGGAATTTGCGCATAATGAACAGATGAAGAGATTGAGCGAATCGGTGCTGAGCGACTTGAGCGGAATCAGAAGCAGAAGTATCATTGCTCGACAAGTAATTTTCAAATATAGACGATGAAACCTGCATTGAATGTAGCATTTCTTCACTCAAGCGTAGAACGTCATCATATGCGAGATCAAATTTCAAAGTATTGACCTTTTTCGTGATCGCCACTCGAAGCTGCAATGACCGATTGAGCAGCGTCTGATACAGTGGAGGAGGTAATATAATACCGCGAAGAGAGCCCGAGCCCTTTCTCAGGTCTGCAGTCCTTTCCGAGTCGTTGAATACCGCCGACGGGGGCTCGCAATCGCATTCGCTGAGATCCAATGAGGGACAGAATCCTCGATGAATGGATATCATGAGGTCGAGTTCCACGATCGTGAACCACAATCTGCGGCGTAACTCTGGCTGCAAAGATCTCTGGCTTTCTTTACGGAACCTTGATGGGTCTCGATGCAGACCTATCGACATTGCTGACCGAACCAAAAGCCCCGATGCTATCCATTCTTGAGACTCGTCATCATCGCCTGCGATGCTCAGACGAGCGATCAACAAGATACATTGGGTTTGTATCCTTCGGAGATCAAGGTCAGGGCTCGCTAAGTTGCAGGCGATATATGCCTGAGCCTCTGTTATCCATCTTGTAGCCTTCTTCTCGACATCCTCCCTCTCACAACGATCCAGAGACGAGCCATAGAAGCTGATTCCAGCGGCCATCACACCTAGGAGCTGGGCGATAAATTCCTTGTCCATGTGAGTCGCCTTCGGATCTTTCCAGAATTCGTGGTAATTCTCCAAGAAAGTGGGAATGCAAAGGGTCCGCCACGTCGGTTCAAAAGTGTTAAGGTATAACTGGACCAACTGATCGGCCACGCATCGCTGTGGTATCAGTTCATGGAGCTTGAATTCGCGGAGATCCGCTTCTTTTACACGCAGGTGCGCTCGTCCGACGAATGAGGAAATACCTTGAAACTAGACAAGTCAGCTTCATGAATTTGCCAAGATTGGCTCATGGAACTCACATATGAAAGTGTAATACTGTGGTTGCTGCGGCCAAAGTATCTGGTTCGGCCATTGATTCCTCGAAAAGCACAATCCGGTAAGTTGCGCACTCGGTCGTCTATACAGTCGTGTTGGGCGGAGACTTGTATTCCGGGCATATTATCACTTCCAAGAGACTTTGGCGTTTGAAGGGCGTCCTCTCGTGCAATCCCAGCATCAAACCGGGGATAAACACACTCGCCGCCTTCCTTCTGAAAAGAGCTATACCTGGGACCCGTTTTTGCATCAAGCACGAACATATGATAAGGTTCACTGCCAGTATCTTCGGGCGCTGTAGGGTGTCTCTGTCGCAGAGCTGGGGCAGGCTTGTGATTGATTGATTCTGACGATGCTTTAGGGGGTTGGGGTCCGGTGAAAAAACACTGCTCTCCTTTTTTTAGGTGAACGCAGTTGCTGCAGGGATGTACGCGGTTACATTTGAGCTTCCGCCGCCGACATTCAACACAGGAAAGCGGAGGTCTTCTCCTCCGTCCTTTTGGTGGAATCAATCTATCGGCGTCTTCGCTCTGGGAACACTGGTCATGGCCGCGCATTTTGCGGTATGAAACGCACCGCCACGCAGTGATTAGGTTGACTGTGCTCAATGGTATTCAGACGTAGGCTCTGGGGCAAGATATTTCATGAGACAGATAAGAACAGAGTTGTCCATGATTTCTAATATGCTAAGAGTCAGAGCACTCGCGGCATACTCACGTAAGTCCGGGGGTTGTGGGGAAACAATAGATCTTATTGGCGGAGTTAAGAAATGCTGGAGACGGAGTTGCTGTTTGTGTCAGAGTTCGGACAAAACTGTTGCAGCAGCCCCTCTATGGGCAACTCTGAGCATCAGTGACATTCTGAACTATACTAGTATTTCATCTGGATTCCTGGAAAGAGTTGCAAACAAATGGGTGTTCTTGACCAACTAGCTCTGGAACTATTGACTGCTGTGTGATCTACTGTACAGATTTCCCCCCATGATCAATAGCAAACAACTCCCTGTGGAAGCTCCCTAAATGCAACGCAACGGTCACTGCCTAGAAGCTAGGAGCTAGGACAAGAATCTCTCAAGTGGAAACTATATATAGATTCCAGTGCATGGTGCTTTGCAACTGCCATGATCGCACAGAGGTCACAACGCTGCTATCTTCACCATAATATCTTTTCATTAGTTCAACTTTGTTCCTTCGGTCTGATCTATTCCTTTCAGCTGTCTCCGTACATCTATGCGATGTTTGTTGACAAGGAGTTCGAGAGGAGGGAGACTCCGCCGGTCTAGGACTGGCTAGATGACGGATTCGGAACGAGATGATCGTGTCTATCTCCTGACGCTTGTGGGGCTTAACCTCATGTGCGACTGTCTTTACTGGCTCGTCGGAACGATCAATAGAGATGGTGGCGACATTATCCGTCTCAGCACAGCTGTGCGAGGTGTTGAAAGCACAGGGCAGGCGATCTTGTATGGCATTAACTCTATGAACTCTTCCGCCCTGTCTGGTGCAGTCACAGTCAAGCTGTCGTTATTTGCTGCATGTATTAATCTCTCGGCATTTGTATTTGTGATCTATAAAGTCGGAATCGTCGATGGTGTGAAAATTCATGATATTTTGCAAGATCAGGCTGTGGGAGATGCGGAGGACCCTGGAATCAAGAAAGATGACGATTAAATAAAATCACGATAGTTGACAGGTTTATTCTAGTCCAATGAGCATTCTGCAGATCGCACAATTACTTGTGAGGGTAGCCCGAGAAACATTCCGTATTTGAATATTGTCTCGAAACCAGTAAGCAGAAGGGCGCGTGAGCAGGAGGTCGCCCCATCCCGCGGATGAGCCCACGGGTGGATTGCGCGATCCACTCCAGCTTCCATCCTTGGGCAAAGCTACCCTCCGGGCCTATTAGAGTCCACACCCTCATTAAGCGATGAATCTTCAAGAGCAGCTGCAAGCCGATCCGCTGGAGCGCCGCCGGCTACAGAACAGGCTCGCCCAGCGCAAGTTTCGCGGTGAGTGGGGTTAGCCTCCCGAGGTCGTGGGAACTGGCCTTACTAATAAAACTACCACAGAGAAGAAGCGGCGAGAGGCAGACGAAATCCTTACAGGCTCAGATCTCAGCCACAATGGATCTTCCCAAATGTCGCGCGGCTCGGGAGCCAGCAAAGAAAGCTCCGGTGCCATTTCGACGATGACTGCTGACTCGGCTCATCCCTCGTCGAGAATCCCGTCACGCTAGACGGAGTTGAGCTGGGAGATATCGGGGTTACCATGAATACATTTGATCAGTTTCTTTCCGATGAGCATCCGGCTCCATATCTTCCCGGCACAGCTGGCTTAGGGTATTCATCCGAAGGAGTGGCACCGTTGGATCCCATGGCGTGGAGTGAAACGAACCGTCTATCAAGCCACAACTTACCACAAACAAACGACGAACAGGGTCTTCTGGGCGCACTACAGAGAAGAAACTCGGACTCAGACTTACGAACTGACACTCCAAACAAGAACCCACCACTTTTTCACTATGACGACCTCTCGGGAATACTAACGAAATCTAAGAAAAACGGCTGGCTTGGCAGCTTACACATCGCCGCTGCACGAGGCAATGAGAAAGTTCTGCGAGTGCTTCTTTTGAGTGGGAATGTCGATATCAACCAGCAAGACAGCGACAAACGCACACCACTGATCTATGCAGCAATGGAAGGCCGCGAGTCGGTCCTTCGCCTGCTACTCGCCCATGGTGCTCGAATAGGTGTATCCGATTGCGATAATCGATCCTCGATACACTGGGCAGTATTACGCCGAGATCGCAAAATGCTGCAGCTGCTATTAGACCACCGGGCGGAGCATGAACCGGACCTTGACATCGACACTCATGACTCTCATGGCTGGACCGCTTTACACATGGCCATTGATAGAGACTTTGAGGACGGTATGCTACTATTACTGAATCTGGGCGCCGACATGAATGCGAAGGCCGGGAAATGCCCTAATGTGAGCCGGGTGGTAGCTTATTTAGATTGGAAAAAAAAGATCTGATTATTGCGAGTATACATTGATTGACCATCTGTGGACCTGGGAATGCTATGTACTGGCAGCGCTCCTTTGCTCCTATATAACCATATTTGTCACGCCTGGGAAAGAGAAACTGCATTTTCTATGTACTGATAATAAGCACTACCCTTGGAAGATTTGCCTACATTCCACAGGAAGGCTCAATATTCGAAACTTTTGGGCCTCGATGCCTCCAGGTATCTTAGGCTGACATATCAGCGGTAGTTACCCCGCATGCGGCACCGAGGACAAACTTGAAGTGGAAAAAATGAAACAAATCAGTCATCGGACAATGAATTTCTATTGATTTCTTCCTCGTATTTCAGATTTTTGATTGCTGCTATCTGTAACTTTCCGTTTCATTTTGTTTCTCTTTTCTTTCTCTTTTCCTTTTCTTGTTTCTTACACTTCTCCAACAAGAAGCAGATGTGCGTCGTCTTACATCAAAATTATACCCCAAAAACGTTAGCCACAAGAAAAGAAAAATGGCGAACATTCAAACTGTAGTGGTCGTCGGCATTGGCCAGATGGGCACCAGCCATGCATTAGCCTACCACCACAACCCCGGCTACAAGATCATCAGCCTGGTCAACCGAAGCCCAATCAAAAAGCTTCCGGATGAACTGAAGGACTACCCCGTCCTAACAAGCTTCAACGAAGCACTGGCCCTGAAGCCAAATGTGGTCTCCATCAACACCCACACAGCAACACATGCTGATTTCGCCATAACAGCAATGAAGGCCGGGGCCCACGTCTTTCTCGAAAAGCCCCTGGCGGCAACAGTCGAGGAAGCAACCCGGGTTGTCCAAATAGCCCAGGAAACCAAGCGCAAGCTCGTAGTCGGCTATATTCTCCGCCACCACCCGAGCTGGGTTCAGTTCATCCATCAGGCGCGGCAACTCGGGCCGCCGTTCGTGATGCGCATGAATTTGAACCAGCGCTCGTCCGGCGACGAGTGGGCGATCCACAAGCGACTGCTCCAAGACGCCAAGAACCCGCTCATAGACTGCGGCGTTCACTACGTCGATGTCATGCTGCAAATCTCGGATAGCAAGCCTGTCCAGGTCCGTGGGATGGGACTCCGGCTCAGTGACGAACTTCCAGCAGACGGTCAGGTGAACTATGGCCATCTGCAGATTATCTTTGAAGATGGGTCTGTTGGCTGGTATGAAGCTGGATGGGGCCCGATGATGTCGGAAACGGCGTACTTTGTGAAAGACGTTATTGGACCAAGGGGATCCGTTTCAATCGCCATGGATGGGAAGGGGGATTCGGCCAATGTCGATAACCACACTAAGCTGTCGAAGCTGCGGCTGAACTCCGTTATCGATGGGCGTCCACAAGAGGAAATGCTTTCGATGGAAGATGACTTTACTCACAACGATCTCTGTGCTCGAGAGCAGCAGTATCTGCTTGACGCAATTACTGAAGACAAAGATCTCTTTGCGCACATGGAGGCTGCTGTTCGATCGTTGCGGATCGTGTTTGCGGCTGATTTGTCCATGCGGGAGAACCGCGCCATCGATCTTGTCGAATAACTTTGGAAGGCTATAGATTATTTACTCATGCTATTCCTCGCAAAAGTGAAAAGGGATAGGAAAAACTAATTATATAGCGAAAACAACAGGCAGCTCTAGCCTTTGTTTATATCATGGGCTGTATTCAATATCTACAAAGGTCCTTTGCGACAAGAGAATCCCGGAAGTGTTGCTCACGGTCTCGTCGCGACCGCTTCCTTCACTCGTGAGAGAAGAATACCAGCGACTCCTTTCATACCCGCTAGGTTTGGATGGCAGGGATTCCCCCGTCGCAGAGCCTCCATACTGAATCCCTCCACCCACGGGTCATCTGTCCCAAGAACGTGATCCGCACTCAGATCGTGAATAGGAACTCTTTCGCACCATGCAGACCGTGGCTCAGCGGCTAGCGCATAGGCATTCCGTAATTCCAAAGCCACGCGGCTATGGTGGTCTATTCGCTCTTGATTAAATGAAATGTGCACCCCCGGCTTCGTAGCGGGGCCAAGTAGGGCGAGGTACTCGACGAAAAACACGCGCGCATTGGGCGCCTTTTGGTGTATCGCATCCAATGCTTCACCCATTCGCTGGGCCAGCTGTTCTGGCGGGATAGAGCCGAGCACCGGTGGAGGGCCCAGGTCAAACCGGGGGATGTCCGATGCATTCCACGCATCATCGATCATGTTGCCAATATATCTCATATCATTTCCCCCGCCAGTGACGAACACATAATTCACGTCTTCAGGAAGAGACAGGATCTGGGGCGGAAAGGTGCAATTTCCTGATGGCGCGGTTTGTGGCTCCGTTATGATATTCAGCAAGGTTGCGCCAGATACAGTCAAATCGGTCAGTTTAGCGTTTAGCCCTCGCGCCACGAGACTTGGGTAGTTGTTCCCCGAGCGCATAGCATTAGGCTCGACTTGGGGAGGGATGCCCGGGCCCGCCGCGAAGGAACTTCCCAGGCTCGCAATGTGTAGTTGTCTCCCTTGTCTTCTGAAGTGCTCATTGTGTGGCGATTATGGTGGGGGAGTTGGAGGAAGATAATCTGACGGTGTCCGGACCGGCCTCCATTTCTAGAGTCCGCACCCCACTTGGGTACTAAGCCACTCCAGGCGATTTATGGATGTCAACAACACATTGGGATGGACCTCTTTTTCTGCAGGCTCGACGACTGCAACCAAAATTGAACGCAAATCTGAAAATAGCCTCATCTGTGACAGTCCTTGGCAACAAGCTACCGGTCGCTTTGAGTCCACGAGCATTCCCGCCACCGCAATAAGGTACAAGGCTCGAAGCAAGGGAGACCCAATCTGTACATTGTACCTTACACCTTGACGTGTCCATGGAAAAGATCCCCAAGGAGGATTCCTGTCTCGGAAAGAAACAGGGCAATTTCATTCTCAAGCCAAAGCCCACATGCCACGCGTAGGTGCGCCAGAGCGAGTCAACATCGCGCAAACATACAGATGCGATTCTAAACAATCGAATCTTCCGAAGGAAAACAGCTTCTTGAGTGAAAAGGAATTCTACCCAATCGTAGAATTAGCATGAAATGTAAACAGTATCGCACTGCTATCGATGGGTAGCATCTAGAAAGAGAACCCTGCCACCTACCAAGGAGCATCCCAACCCAGATCAACATTCAGGTGCCTTAGAATTTCGCTATTCTCCACGCAAGGGTCGGTGGGGGGGAAGGGCACTTCCAACGAGATACAAAACTGGGCCAGTGCTTTGCAAGGCCTTCTGCGCGATTTGCTTGTCGATTTTGCTGACCTTCACCTTCCCGCTCGAACTACGCGGTTACACTCGTGAGCTGGGCAGCGTATAGCTGCACAGGGTCACACGATGCTCGCCCATATCCTCTGGTTGTTTCCGATAATCTCTGCGTCGACATGGCTAAGTAAGCAAGACTCTGCTGTGAGAGCTCAACAAATCGACAATGATCCTAATGCATAAGTTCTAGCCATGCTGTGCTCGATGCTTGGGCACTGGGTGACTCTCGGGGAGCCACGGTATGGGAGGATGAGGCCTGGACAGACAATACCGTAGGTCTTTTGCATCTCCAGGTCTCGCGCACAGTTGACTGACCTATTATTGCTAGGTTCATTTCGGACATTGGCGCAGGAGAATATAAACCGATTTTCATGACTGGCAGCATCGTTTCCATGTTCTTCCTCAACCTCTCTTTCTACCAATTCTTGCAGCGAAAGGCACACGGAAGCCAAGCCTGCACATATCTCTCGTTTATTTTTTCGATCATTGGGAGTCTTGGTCTGGTACTGCTCTCTTTCTTTGATAATCTGGATTATCTGTCTATCCACGATAGCCTCGTCGCGGTCTTCATGTGAGTGTTTTCTGCCTCTATCCGATCAGAAGGATGCTGACCCCTAGCAGGACTGGTTTTCTTCTTAGCGCCGCCATTATTTGCATAGAATACTTTTACTACAGGATGTCAGACAAAATATACGATCCAGCCCTGGTGACCAGTTTCGCAATCAAGTCTTCGTTTGTGATTGTTGAGCTTGTGTTCATATTTGCATTTCGAGTCACCGCTGCGGTCGGAGATGCGCAGAAGAATGCAGCTGCTGTTTTAGAATGGGGTAAGTTCTGATTCTTGGACATCGGTTTTCATTGCCTAACACGAGCAGTCGTTGCTTTCATTTTCACGGGGTATATAATTTCTTTTGCGGTTGACCTCAGACCCTCTCCCGCTCTCGATAAACGAACGGACACCCATCACGAGTACCAGCAGCTAGAGATGGATATGGGTCCGATCAGCAGAATAATGATCTAGACAATAACAGGATCTCTTGTATCTATAATGTCTATTACCAATAGTATTCTTTTACTATCCAAAGCCAGGCATAGCCTTTTGTCACATGTAGTTCAATGCTCACCAGTGGAGAAATCTTGAATCATGATGAAGCAAATAATTGCAGGATGCCAGTGCAAAAAATTCCAGTTACTTCACCCGGTTCTCATCCTCAGTCAGAAATCGCCCATCCACTGCGACCGGGCCATGCGGAGATCCAGCCCGGGTGCAAAATCGTTTACATTCTCATCATAATGGATCATATAATCGAACCTCATTTCGTGTTGGTGCAAATAGACCTCTATGCAAGCCAGTTGTGGCGGAGGAAAAAAAGATTGGGTAAGGTAGGGGTACAAAGAAAAAAAAGAAGAGAAGGTGCGGTTGTCTGACCTATAGTCCAGCTTCCTTGTAACAGCACGGTGTAATCTGGCGACGCCACCCCAGGGTGGAAGTGTCTCTGCAGAATTGCTTCCCTCAAGGGTCACTTCCATTGCTTAACGCCTCCCAGCGTCGCGGATTACTCGCGCGAGTGGAATGACGACCCTTGGGTTCGTACCAGGCACCTGCACTGCTGACTTTCGCCGAAGCAAGGTTGCGGACTTAGCGGTCAGCCTTCCACTAGGTTATCCGTTACAGATTAAAAAATTTCAGCCATTTTTGGCATTATGACGTCCACTAGAGTTCGTCCAAAAAGGAATCCATCTCAATGCATCCTAGTATTCACCAGGAAGCAATATGATTGTAAGACCTGGATGTGTATATCCCCCCCGTCTTCTCCCTGGTCAATGTTTATTCATTTTGGGCTTCTCCCCTCTTCTGGCCATTCCTTGCGACCGTCGCCCGGAGCCGAGGTGACCGGTATACACTGATAGCTTATTATCACCATGATCACAATCTACAAGAACAGGCATTTCATAAGGTAGCGGCCCCTGTTCCAAGGGTAAGCCCTTGCATTTCTGAGTGTTTGGGGGCCATACGGCGGGACATAGTGGACGAACCTCCTTGACATGATGAGCCCACGAACCAGAGAGCTGTTGCAGAATGAGCATGAATTGACTGCCCGTTCGGAACTTAGGGTCGAACATGATGGAACTAGAGTTAGATACGCGAAACGCTGGGCAATGTCATACGTCTTCAAGCTGGAAAGATGTGTACATACAGCTACGGCCCCGCCATCGCGGTGGAGCAAACTCTCCCACCATCGCCTCAGAACAGATGGGTTTGGGGGCTGAAAGAGCTCAGCTATTAATACCAGCGAGCTCCAATGATGGGGTCCAAGGCCTTCGTTTCTCACTCGCTCTCACAGTTCAATTTCTTCGGGCTTCGCTTGCGCTCATCCTGATTCTTCTATGGGCCTGCTCTATAACCCGGAGACTGAACAGCCACCAGCGCAACCAAAGATGGCGCATGTGAGTTGGACCGCAGCTTTCATATCCTCGGACGAATAACTGATTGGGATTTCACGTAGTATATGAAGGGTGTCATATTCAGCATGGCCTATGAGGACATCATCGGCCAAGAATACCTCGAGCGACTGATCGACAATTTCTGGTCAAATCTGCTCTACACGTACTTCCCTCCTAAAAACGGCTTTGGAATCTTCCCCTGGCGCCAAATGGGCAGCCCCGAAGGCCGCAAGTCGCATCTCACGGTCGCACATATCACCGCCGACGGCAGCAAGACATTGATTGTCTTTGAGAACCGCAAGCCCCAAGAAGGCGACTCAGCGACGCCCGAGGAATGGGCAAGCGCCAGCGAAACGCTTTTCGCGAATATCCAGGCCACCCGCGAGAGCACTCAGCAGTCAAATACTATCTACGGTGCCGTTACGATCGGGACTCATGTGCGCTTTTACGTCGCGCAGCCCGAGGCTGCGGCCTTAGAGGATCTTCCCAGCGCGGAGACGGGCAAGGCATATGAGCTGAAGGACGATGAGCGCGAGATCCACAAGATCTTGACGAAGTTCAAGGACGAAGCGTTGACCTGATCGGGACTTGGAGTGGAAGGTATCCTAGGAGTGGCTGATTATGGTCAGGTATGATTGAACGGCAATGCGGCGTATGCGTAGGGACACGGATGTGGGATGATCCTTGTATGTTTGGCGTCACACTCGGACTTTTGAAAATAGAATCATATCCCTTCATAACATGAATGCTGAATGAATTATTCCCCCACGGGTTATCCTATGTACTGTGCCACCCATGCGGGGGCTTGGTGGAGAAATCCAGGAACTGGACTACAGAACCGGGGAACCCGAGAAAAGCTGGAATTGGAGCATACCAAGAGGCCTTTGCAAAGGCAAGAATCGACATCATACGTCTGCTTGTAGACTAGCGCCAGCCCCAAGCCATCCTGTGGCTAAAAGAAAGCTAGGAGTAATTCTCCTCGACCTGTATGAAGGCGAGCCGAGGGTGAAATGGAGGGGTGGATGACGTCGATGCCGGCCATGCGTCCGCCATGTAAATTGCAGGCCCGACGAATGGTGCGATCGGTCCTGATCGTCCATGTCACATCCGGGCTCCACTGGATCATGTGAAGTCGCAGGTAAAGCACCGTTGCCAATCTTTCCTATCTTTCTGTATCACGACACTACCACAATTCTCAAACATGCCTCCCTTCCGCAACTTTCTGGCTCGAAAGCCCCAAGCCAACGGCACGGGCCCAGATGGCTTCGACGAGGCTGATCTATCGCCCAGCTCACAATCGTCTCCTGTCGCGATCCGACGCAGTGAAGATCAACAGCCGCCGGAGTATAAAATGAGTGGTATGCGCCTGTCCGCCGAATTTCTTTGATGCGATTCTGCGGCAGTGGAACCCGCTCAATCGAACAATCTATTAACCGTCTCGGCAGTCGTGAATGACAGCGGCGTCTATCTTCCGGTACAGTCCCTCTCAATGCGCCGGCAAAAATGCCAATATTGAGGATATGATCACCGCTTACACATAGTAGCCGTCTCCACCTGAGAAGCAAAGCTTCTGGAGTCGTCAGACTGGATCGAAACGCACAACCAATCATCGGGATCTCGTCGATAATAATGAGCCTTTCTCGATATCACGCGAGTCCTTCGACTCTTATCGTCGCTCTTTTGTACGACTACTCCCCAATTCTCATTCTCTGCCGCATATCATCTAAAGCCGCGACTTCGAAGTTGGACAGGGGGCTAACTTAATCTAGGATATTTCGGCGCGTTCCCCAGTGACACACTCGGATGCAGCACCATCGCGCACTTCACTCGACTCCCGCTTCTCCCGCATCACATCGCCAGCGACTCAATCTACGAGTTTCGAGAAGCCCGAACCAATGGAAGAGGAGGTCTTCGAAGACGTCGGATTGACCGACGAGAACAAACCGAAGAAGAAGGGGTTCCTATCCCGATTCGGCGATTCCTCCGATGCGTCGTCACCAAACAGCAAAACGTCTACTCCCTTTGGATTCCACATCCCCGGTACCAGAAAACGCGGCCAAAGCGGGGTTGGGTCGGAGTTGAATCCCATACAACCATCGACTCCAGTGCCACAGGCTTCGACTGGGAATGAGTAGATGAAGTGGTTCATGACACCTCTCAATGATTTTCTTTTTTCTGCGGCGTCCCAGGTATCGCAGCATCACCCTATTCCAAGAGTGATACCCGTTTGAGATATGTTTGGTCTTGATGGATGGCCCACGCATAGGAAGTCGGAAGGGTTCCCTTCGTTTACATTTCGCTGTACATTTCTGTTTTTGACTAGTACTCCATTCTATTTTCCCCTTTGGCTTGGTGTGGGTATTGGCTCATGCCTATCACAGCGGCGGTACCTATATGCCGCGAATTAATGATGAATCAGACATTCTCGAAAGAATCCCAGTGAACGATCTTAAGCCAAATGAATAATTGATAGCAAATAATGTGGCCATGCCTTTTAGTAGTCCTCGAAGATCGACTTGGAGCCGATCCTTATCGGTGCAAACTGCGCAAACAACCGGCAAAAAAAACTTCCTCCGCCTGCAACCCCAAAAAAAATTATCCTTCATCACGCTGAGGATTTTCAGCTTGGATTTCCGCCTTTGGGATTTGTTATTTTTATTTTATAACGGAGACACCGTCGCTCCATTGATTCTACGCTATGGCCGGTATTAAAAGGCCTGTCGAATCCAAGGAGGATCGCAATGGAAAGCGGACCAAAACCAAGCAGGGCTCCGCACCCGCGAAAAAGTCCAAGGTTGATTCGGTGAAGACTTCAGGATCGAAAAGGGACCTGAAGCCCAGCAAGTCGGACAAGAAGGCTTCGAAGAAAGAGCCCAAGAAGAAGGCCCAGAAGGAGGAATCGGAAGACGAGGACGATTTCGACATTGACGATGTGTCTGATTCTGGCGATGATGGACTCGACGACCTTGAGGATATTCCTGAGGGTGATGTTGACATGGAGGATGCTAGCGAAGAGGCTGAAGGTGACGAGGAGGATAGCCACGAGGAACCTGGCAAGAATGGAGAAGTCGTCAAGAGTATGTTACCTGCTTACACTTTGAAAAAAAAAAAGAAAATATGAAAAGAAAAGAAAAAGTGCTAATACCTTTAATTATAGACAACAACAACAACTCGCGCGAGTCACACATTAAGCAGAAGGCCCTCCAGCAAGAGCGCAAAGCCGCCAAGCCCAACGCCGATATGATTGCCCGTTCCAAGAAACTGTGGGAGCTATTGCGTCGCAAGTCTCACGTCCCACTTGAGCAGAGGAAGAAGCTTGTCAAGGAACTGTTTGAGATTATTGACGGCCGCGTGCGGGATTTCGTCTTTAAGCACGACTCTGTACGTGTTATCCAAACCGCACTGAAATACGGCAATCTCGAGCAGCGAAAGAAGATCGCGCAGGAGTTGAAGGGTAGCTATAAGGAGCTCGCGCAAAGTCGCTATGCGAAGTTCTTAGTCGGAAAGTTGATTGTACACGGCGATACCGAAACAAAGGATTTAATTATCCCGGAGTTCTATGGACACGTCAAGCGATTGATCCGTCATCCCGAGGGATCGTGGATTCTCGACGATATCTACCGCACAGTTGCAAGCAAGGAGCAGCGCACAAGGCTTTTGCGCGAGTGGTACGGTCCCGAATTCGTTCTCTTCCAAGATGACAAGGAGAAGTCGGCCGATCTCACCAAGATTCTCGAGGCTTATCCCGAGCGCCGCGCGCCAATCATGAACTTCCTGCGCGAGCTGATC
Organism: Penicillium chermesinum; assembly: GCF_028974085.1. Classification (NCBI taxonomy): domain Eukaryota; kingdom Fungi; phylum Ascomycota; class Eurotiomycetes; order Eurotiales; family Aspergillaceae; genus Penicillium; species Penicillium chermesinum. Next base: position 2,609,990 of record NW_026695312.1, on the reverse strand, counting down.
AACCAGCTGATTCAGAAGAAGAGCACTGGTTTCACGATGTTACATGATGCTATGTTACAGTATTTCCTGGCCACCAAGCCCGGCAGCACTGAAGCGAATGAATTCATTGAATTGATCAAAGGTGACGAGGAGGGAGATTTGGCCAAGAACCTGGCGTTCACTCCGTCGGGCTCGAGGGTGATGAGTCTTGCCTTTGCCTACGCTAGTGCCAAGGACCGAAAGCTGCTTCTCCGATTCTACCGAGACACCGTCAAGGTTATGGCTGGTGATCTCCATGGCCACATGGTCCTGCTTGCGGCCTACGAGGTCATCGATGATACCAAGCTGAGCGCGAAGTCTATTTTCCCGGAGTTATTGAACCAGAATGACAGCGAGGATGCTCGTCACGATGAGTTAGTGTATCAAGTGACTGATCTCACTGCCCGAATTCCCGTGTTGTTTCCCTTCGCGGGTGACCGTGCGAAGTGGTTGCTGCCCGAGTTGGATCAGAAGATTCTCAAGGAGGTCCGTGATATTAGACAGGAAACCTCCAAGAAGGACGCGACCGTCCGTCGCCAGGAGCTCGTCAAGGCTGCGTCCCCTACGCTCCTGGAATTTATCGCTGCTCGCGCAGAGACGCTTATGGGGAGCTCATTTGGGTGTCAGTTCATCTCCGAAGTTTTGTTTGAAGCGGACGGCGACAAGAATGCGGCTCTCGCTGCTGTCGCCAAGGCTGCAGGCACCAAGTCCGAGACACGGGATGCAGTGGCGTTTGGCCGCCTACTCAAATCCCTTGTCCAGGGTGGTCGATTTAACCCTGCCCAGAAGACCGTCGAGAAGGTCCAGCCCCCATTAAATTTCCACGGATTGCTGTACGAGCAGATCGCGGACGAGATTGTGGAGTGGGCCACCAGTGACAATGTGTTTGTGATTGTCGCCCTTGCCGAGTCTGACGATTTTGAGAAGCAGCAGGAGCTGCTCAAGACCCTGAAGAAGAACAAAAAGGCCCTTGAGAAAGCGGCACAATCGGGCGAGGGCGAGAAGCCCGGCCCCACCAGCAGTGGTGCTAAGCTGCTCCTCAAGAAGCTATGAGCATCGAGCGATGTATAATTCCCTGAGGTTCTCTTATTACTGTTTCATAGGCGTTGAACGTGACCAAAAAGCATACCATTCGAATTTGTCCATACGGCTGTTAGCGCCCCTTGTGTACAGAGTAGTTCGGCAATAAAAGTAGAGTCCCCACCGAGTGGAGCCGCTTGAGCTTCGAGACCGCAGGTTCAGGGGTTCGGTTCCCAGCAGAAGCACGAGCGCAATTGCATCCAATCCTCGCTTGCATGTCGTGCCTCGCATGGCCCTTGAGCCCGGGGTGCTCCCTAGCGGCAGCGAGATCCATGGTAGCACCAGCAGTAAAGTTGGGCTGGTAAGCACCTTGAATAAATTACCTGTACGGAGTATTCCGTTCGTACTTCTGTATTCTTCACAGGGCCCGTCCTGAATTTTAAGCGCAAGCACAGGCCAGGAGAATGGATCCATTGGCAGACCCCGTAATGAAAATTACTCCAAGGCTTGACCACTGTGGCTTACTCGGAAAATTGATTCTAAGTTAGTTCTACAATGGGGATTGTCACTGGTTCAATTTCATACAGGCGCAACTGAAAATTACCGATGCACACGACACCAAAAGGTGTCCCCAGAGATCCAGGGAGAACAGGGCTAGACCTTGGACGAGTCGAACTCGAAGTTGTCTCAGGAAGTAGCTAATTTCAGATACAAATGTACCCGATGCCTTCAAAGGACTGATGTTCCCCAATCAGGCAATGATCTCATCGCGCTAGCCCCATCCACTCCGTGGACTTAAGGGGTGTGTCCTTTTTTCCCTAGACCATAACGTCTTTCCCTCCTCTGAATCCCCCTCCCCCCCCCCATCTTCGCAAGGCCTTGGGCCACTGTCCCGCATGCCCTCCCTCACACTGACCGACCCGGACATGATCCTGCCCTTCGGCGGCAGCGAGCGCGAATCCTCGACTCCCTCCCCGCCCTCGCAGCTGGTGTATCTCTCCGATCTGAACGCTCGATACAATCCCAATGACCCCCACACGAGTTCTGGCGCTGCCAGCGCAGGGATCACGAACACTCGTCCGAAAAAGAACTTTTCCCGCAATTGGAGCCACGAGGACATTGGTGTCGCCAATACTCGTCGATTGTCGGATATCGGAGAAGAGCTGTCACCCACGCGAGCGGAGGAATTCGACAAACAGCCCAAACAAAGCCAATCAGCTCCGCAGAGCTCGGCTAATTCGCAGACCCAATTGGCACCCATCGACACGGAGCAACAGTCTGCATTGAGTCCTTCCAGTCCTTTGGCGAGTGCGGGGAGCGAACAAACGGCAAGCGGAATTGCCTCGCCGAAACTCAGCCACTCGATCTCGGCGTCGCCGATCCTCGCTGGGAGTAGAAATGAATCGCCGAGCCAGAATGAGATGATGCAGGCCGCTCTCCCAGCAGGTAATGCTATTGCCTCGGCCGCAGTGACGGGTAAAGGTCCTGGAGATGACTTTGCGTCCGCGATCTTGAGCAGCGAAGCTGAGCGGATCCTTGACAACGCAAAGAAGCGACTGACGGTACGTAGCGTATATATTCCCAATGCTCTTTCCCAGGTCTAATTTAGATTGCAGCTCATGGAAGGCAACCTGAATCGAGCTCGGTCGACTGTGCGCTTGACACCCTCCCCGTCACCTTCGTCTCCTGGGTACATTCGGCCTATCAACCCAAATCAGCCAGTGGGTAAATTATACAGAACGTTTTCCCGATCTGATCGCCGAGGCTCTGCGCTTCGACGGCAGTCTTTTGTTCCCTCGCAAGACGCCTTGAACAGCCGACACTCACGGGTACAAAGTGACACGAACTTCCCAGATGAAGCCAGCTTAACACCTGATGCGAAGCGATTATCACGTTCCGTGAGCGCGATGGGCGTCAGCACATCTTCACACTTCCATGACGACCGCTCGTTCCACTACGAGCCCAATCGTGCTTACCTTACACACCGAGCGTCTAATTCGTCTATGTCTATGCATCGTCCTTATGTGGAATTGCCAGCGCCAGCCCAATCCCCACAGCCGGACCAATTACCCCAAATTGCGCAATCATCCAATTCAAACGAAGAATCCTCCTCGGAATCGCCAAGGGGGCTTGGAATCTCGACAGAAAGCGAGTCGAAATCAAGCTCTAGCCCGGTTACCGGCTCGGGTCAACCCAGCCCGGTCTACAGCTCATATGGCCCTCCCAGCCGTGCTCAGTCCCAACTGCAAGTGCGGGACCTCCAGTATCAAATGAAGGGCCTGCACATTAAGATTTCTTCCCTGAAAGTGAAGAACCAAGAGGATAAAATGCGTCGTCGCAGTCTGCAAAGCTTGCGAACTCCTAGCCCCTTGACGGCCGCAGACCCCTGGTATACCAATGGCCTCGAGATGCGAGATGGACGAAGCAGCCGTGGCTCGAATGCAATTCATTCACCTTCAGCGTATTCTCGTGACTATCGCAACTCTAGAGAGCTCGCTTCGACGTATCTCAATCCGTATGGCAATGAACGGAAAGAGAGCCCAGTGGACAACACGCGAGGTAGCCTCACAAAGGGCTCATCCACCGCCTGGGAGAGCCAAGAATCGGCGGGTTCCGATAACCGGGGCGAGACAACAGCGAGCGCCTACGAAGATGCCGAGCAGGGCGATTTTGAGGATGGCGACATTGATCGAGAAGCCTTGGATGAAATTTTGCGCGAGCCGCTCGACGAGGACCTAGAGAGCCCAATGGATGATTCCCCTCTAGGAGCCCAAGTCGACGAGACCCCCCCACGAGGAGCGCGAAGATGCGTTCGACTACGAGCATTTCATCCTCCATAGTGCTCTTGGAAACTACTCGCGCCATGCAAGACATGGATCACACCATTCGAGCGCTGCGCGCTCTCATCAACGCCCTCGGCATGTACGCAACGACAGCAATATCTCCTCCGGTACAGACGCTACATTCGCGACTGCCACTGAAGGAGAGCAGCTACCGGAAGAAGAGGACGAGTTGATGTACTGGGATCGTCGTTTCAACCACGGTGGGTATTGTGTTTAGAATCAATATCAACTAAGACCCAAGCTAACATTGCTTTAGAACTGCGACACCATCACGATCCTGCTCACGACGATGTCGAGATCGAAACTGATCGCTCTGAAACCCCCCGCGGCTACCGCGAGGACGAGAGCGGCGCCAACACGCCCGTAGAAGACCCCTCACAGGCGCACACTGCCCGCGCGGGCGTACGTGACTCGTTCAACAATGGCTCAGCCACTCCGACATCACTCGCCGAATCGCTTGTCTCAACAGTGCGCGCTGCGTCGGCACCCAGCCCGCACCGGGACTCCGCGACGCCGAATTCAGGTGGCATCAACCACGACGACACGCAGATGCTAGAGCAGCTCTTCCAGAGCCTCGGTAATGTCTGCATGGATCTCCAATCCATCACGACATCCCCAACCCCCGACCTTAAGGCTGCAAAGGTTTTGCGGCGACGACTGGATGCGGCGCGGAGGGCTCTGGATGGCGAGCTGGATGCTTAGACGGTGTATATTATCGTTTTATACGTCCGTCACCTCCACTGATCTTATGATTGTACCAAGGCTCTGTTCTCCCTAGTAAACGTCTCCGCATGTCTATACGTCTACACTGTCCCTTTCTTTCCTTGATTCTTACGTGATACCCAGCGACCTTCTCTTTCCTCCCAATTACTTTTTTTTTTTACTTTGTTGTGTTCTATATCCATCTTGTGGCGTATGCTTGTCCTCTGATCCCATCGCTACTAGTAGTTGGAGGACCGTTGTATTAATGTACCATAGTACCCAGGTAATTTTGTTTGCCTGAGCCTGAAATACTAGTAACAGGGCATCTAAGCTTGAGAAGGGAACATGGTACATAGAATACCTGCCTAGCCCCTCCGGGACAAGGTTTATTCCACCAGAGGGCTGATCCACTCAAGCAAGCAGTTGGTGAATGGAATTAAAATCTGTAAGAGATCTCCCATGAGATCCCCATATCATTCAAAATAACACACTGTACAAGAAAAACACCTTCCCTCTATGACTACCCGACCAAGGCGCTTTCCTCACGGTGGCGAGCCCATAATAGCCTCCTGCTGAGGCTGCCCCTGCGCCTGCAGCGTCTGCTCCAGGACAACGGCATAAAACTTCCCCTCCTCTGACGTGTCATGGTAAGGACCGGCGGAGAGCACCGCCCTAGGAAATATCCGTCAGTATATCGCATCCAAGAAGCAACGTAAAACAGAACGCTCCAAGCAAACGAAGCAACGGAGATGCGCCCCGGGAAGAGGACCTATCACATACCATCCCTTGTACTTTGGCTGATTGAACATCTCTGTAAAAACCTTCAAGATGCGTAGCGGCAGCTCCAGTATTGATGGCAGCTCGGGCCCATCGCAGATGGGCAGTCCCAGCTTGTTTACGGGGAGATAGACGATCTCCGACTGGTTTTGCGGGTTGCGCGTCTCCTGGAAGACGAGGAGGCGGCGCGCTGGGTGGTGGAGCTTGCTCATGGTGCTGGTGTGAGATCACTTTTGGAAGATTCGAACAAGAAGGAGACTCTTCTCCACTTTTGTCTTGCGGCCTAGAGACTCGATATCTCAAGAGGGAAGGAACGTCAAAGTCCGCTTGGTTAGCTGCTGCGGGTTCTTTATTCGCTGTCGCGCGATCCAACAGGCCCCCGGATATGGTCCTGCAGATATACCGTTAGTTCCCGGGTGCAAGTAAGTCTGGATTTTGGCATGTTTATTGGGTCATATTACTTTCGTTGGCGCAATGGGCGCGTCAAAAAAATGATGCTTATCGCGTCTGGATCGGCGATCAATGTTCCCGATGCGGGGCAGAAAAGGGGGGGAAGACGCGTCGTGCTTGATTGGGGCACGATCAAGAGACAGATCTGGCTCGAGCTAGATGAATTGTCACAGAACTCTTGGCCTTGAGCAAAAGAAGAATTGAGGAATGTGTCGGTGGATCGTCATGTTAGGTTCTCCCCCATTTGCCGTGTAAAGGTGGGGTGGTCGATCCATGAGTAAGATTTCTACATTCGAACTCATGTAGTTTTGAGCCGATTCTAGACATTGTGAATGCCTTTTATAGGTCAGTTGGTTTGAGAATTTGGGACTAATGTATTTACTGTTGCTCTTCAAGTCTTTTTATGTTATAAACAATTTCTTTTACTGGGGCTAGTTATAACCCCAGGGATATCACGACCGTGAACAACTATAGCAGTACCGTTTTAGTATTAAGGATTATGCCTATCTCTTCAGTTTCAGAGACTAGTAATAGTATAATACATCATTCGAAGGCAATTCGAGTAACTAGCAGTATCGCGCCCTGGAAGCTGAGAGGCAGATATATCAAACACCTTATGAAGTCTACAAGTCTACAGGTGGACTGATAACGAAATTGTTCGATTCCACTGCTCATAGACGATCCTTCATGAGCTTTATTGACCTGAAACGCCCCGGGAGGCAAGCAAATATTAAAACAGGATAGCTAAGAAGATGATCGAGCCAAAATCCAGCTAAAGAGACTCGCACCTAGAACCCCTCAACACCGCACCGGATCATAGACACACAAGGGCAAAGAAAGAAAAAAACAAAGTTCAAATCCAGGTCTCTCTCTTCCGCATTCGAGAGGTAAATGCATTTCTGTTTTGTCACGAGATTTCCACCGGCGAGGACAACGAACCTCCTGAAATAAAGGGCAAAAAGCAAGAAAAGGGAAAAAAAGAAAGAGACAATACAAATCATAGACCCACATTATTCGGAGTGAGACAAAAAGAGATCAAGAGGTGGCCGGCAGAAGCAGGGCTGCACTGTGGCGCAGGTCAAGAGAGCGAGAGTCGGAAGGGTCGAAGATAGCGGACAGGCGGTTCTGAAGGTCAAAGGCTGGAACTTGTTAATATGCAAATGCAACAACGAATAGAGGGGTGATACTTACGAGATACTTGAATCATGTCGAACCAACGGATAGCATTCTCGTCGCTGCCATCAACGGCGCGCAAGGTACCACTCTCGGGGCGGATGGTAGTCTTGGGAGGAAGACTGCGCATACGAAGGAGCATGTGAAGAATGTCCGCGAACCGCTCAGACTGGTTGTAGTAGTAAGGGGGACGCTTGTCCAATGGCCAGCGCTGAGAGAAGCTCTCGTTGTCCCAAGAGCGGAACAACCAGCAGGTGCGCTCCACGCAGTTAAGCAAGATGATGGAGACGAGGAAAGTCTCAAACCAGCCAGTCTTCTGACGCTGGAGGAGGCGCCGCTCAAGGTCGTTGATCACAAGTTTGGCGAGTTGCATAGATCGCTTTTCCATGCCAGCACGGAGCTGGCTGCACAGCAGAGCATAGGACTCTGGGTCCGAAGCTTCTTCAATAGGTAGACGACCCTCGTCGTCGGGCTGGGAGAGAGAGTGCATCGACGTAGGAGGAAGAGTAGGGTTGCAGAAGGTCTTCCAGCCAAGTTCGGTGTCTACCAAAATGTGGGTAGCTACCCAAAGTTCAACTGAGCGCTCAAGCAGGTGGTCCTAAATTATTCTTGTCAGCAATGCTTCTAGGCGATTTCAATAAGGCATAGGCACGGGGCTCCTAATGTTACCTTTTCTGAGTTTCCGAGCTCAACCGCGAGTTGCAAAGTAGACTTCATGAAGTTAGAGGTCTCGCGCTCAATAAAGAAATGGGCCGTCTTCTTGATGTACATCTCCAGCTTGGTCGGGATGTCATCAGCATCAGTATCCAGGAGATAGACCTCCTGGGAGGGGCCGGAAAACTGGTCATCGCCAAGGGCCGACAGTTGGGGGTCGAGGGCTGTGACCGAAGGGCGGTGACCCTGGAGACCGCTGATAGTCACGTAGACACCGCTTTCCTCCAGGTGAGTCACTTCAATGCGGCCAGCATAGTGCTCAAACTTGACCTGGTTCTTGATGGAGTTGGTATCATGGTAAGCAAGCGTCGCGTGCAAATCTATGCGATGTCAGTTTCGTTGCCACAGATCCTATGTTGGTGTTTGCTTACTAGCATTGTACAGTTCGAACTCTTCCGACAGACGAGTTCGAATGCACGGCTGTTTCCAGAGCCGAGCGCTCTCCACACTGGCGCAAGTCGTGCAAGGTGTGTCGCCAGAGCACTAAGAGGTGAGTCAGTCATCTGTAGGGTATCTCAACAAAGGGAGGAAGCTCATACAGGTTTTTTCAGCATTCGGCACCGAATACAGGCGCCTCTCTTGCGCACCTCCTGCACCTCACGACGCCGCTCGGCAGTGAACCGGCCCCGGACCTTGGGCTTCGTCGGCTTGGTCGAGTTACCAAATTCGTTGACGAATCCTTTGGCCTGGGTATTGGGATTCATCGCAATCGGGCGCGGGTAGGAGGCGGCGCGCTGGGTGGCGGTTGCGGCGGTCAAGGACGGATCGTGTTCCTGCAAACTGTCAAAGAGGAGCTGCTCCTGGGTTGAGAGCTGCTGAGGCCATTGGCTCAGTTTCATGTCATGATCCCCGTCCAAAGGCGGAAGCCCATGTGGAACCATCTCGCTAGCGGATGCTGCAATCATCGACAGCTGGGACTGACGCGCGTTAGAGGTGGACTCGGGGGTCATGGAGTGATCACCAAGAGGGGGAGACATGGAGGCATGATCGCCGGAGGTGTGACTGGGAAGAGCCGGGATAGAAGGAGGGTTGGAGGCTTGAGGAGTTCCTGCTGATGAGAATTGATTGTTAGTGCTCCGGACTGGGGTCCCACAAAAACTGTGACCGGCGTGCGACTGACCTTGCTGGCCTTCCTCTGACTTCTCCTCGGCCGGGACCTGGAAGCCCTCGGCCTCAAGAGCAGGATCTACGACAACAGTCTTCCCACCCACAGTCACAGACTGGGTGTAGTTGGGACCACGCTTGGTCTGGTCGGACGCACCAACCTGGCGGGAAGCCTCTGCCAAAACATTCAATCCGTCAAAGTTTGGACGGTTGGGGAACGAAGAATCACCCTTTCCCTTCGCATTGGGATCCTTGTTGCCGTCGCCGTCAGTCAAGTCGGGAAGCTCGTGCAGTCGGAGGAGCACACGCTGGCGGTCGCGGAGGGGGATGGCCTGGCACTTCTTAACCAGGTGATTGGTCAAGCTGTCGATGCGGCCCTTGGGGAATTTTTCACCGCATGCCTTGCAGGTATGCTGGTAGCGGTTGCTCGAGTCTTCCAACTTGGGACCTCGGTTGAAGAACTCAAGAATGAGTTGATTGGGCTTGCGACCCATTTTGGAGACAGCGGGAGCGATCAACCCACGGGGCGTTAACGGGTTTGTGTCACGCAGCAGGCCTGAAAATTTGTCTTGGTATGCTTGTGGTGGAGGCTGCCTTGGTTCTATTGTCGCTGTCGCAATAAACCGAGATTCCGGATCGGTATGGATGAGACGCGACGACCACAACAATCACGGGCGCGATTGGGCGGGATTCGACCGGGGAGGAGGTGAGGAGGGGCGATAGCTAGGCCAGTGACCAGCAACCGCACAGTTTAAGGGCCAGGGCGTGGCCTAAATCGATTCTCGCGAAAGAATCAAGTCGTAGCGGCAAAACTGATGAAACTTGGGGGGCAGTTGGGGCAGTTGGAGGGCGGTCTGACGGTCGCAGGGGAAAAAACAACACGACGGCTTCACCGCACGCAAGGCGGTGATGACACCACGAAAAGGCGGTGATCCCTCGTGAAGGCGGTGGAAAAACGTCGAGTGGACAAGAAGCAATAACAAACGAAATAGGAGAGGTGGACAACGGGGGGAAAGTGGCAGGCAGGAGAGCAGAGAAGAGAGACAAGTCGATTGTGTCACAGGGGAAAAGAAAAAAGGAGGAGAGAAATCTCTGAACTGGCGGCACCTGCAGCGATGATTCTATTTGGCTTTGCCTCACCCACTCTTAGATGAGCACAATACAGTCTACATGATCACTCTACAAAAACAGTAGCGAGTAAATTCCGCAATACGGCTGGTCTGAGTAACAATAGCAGGTATTTCTGAGGCTTGCTGGCCCATACGTAAGCAGTGAATTCGACGTTCATGGTATCTTGAGTCATCAATCCTGTCCCGGGCGTCGTCACCGTCGGTCCGATCTACTGTGTACATGATGTTCCCTAACAGATACGGTGCTCCGGTGGCCGCCAGGCACACCCAACAACGCAAAAATTCGTTTCTCATCCCTTCCTTCAAGCAATCGACCGGGATTGGTCTTCATCTGCCTGGAATCACGGAGTACATTAGCGAAAAGGCCCCGCTGGTTCAGACAGAGCCCTTTTTTCCGAGCAAGCAGTCGCATGCTCCTATTGAAGATGTCGTTCCTGTGAAATACAGCAAAGCTGCTCCAATCTCTTCACCCGGGACAAATAAGAGGTCGATTCGACGCCATACCTTGCTACCGGGTAGGCTTGACGCTCCATGCCACTTAGATCCATCGTGGCCAAGACGCCTGGGTGTGGCCAGCCCGACCTGGAGAAAGCCATCACGGAAGAGCTGAGGAATCACAACATCCACCATTAATGACCTAATCTGCTCAAGTGTAGCGTCGGGCTTTGTGATCAAGCAATCGATATCCCCCGAGTCGAGAGCCCCGCGGCGGTAAGAGCCCGCGACAATTACCTGCATATCTTTGTCCGCTGTTTGGACCGCCTGGCACACGATTGCCCGTGGGCTTCCACCTCCTTGCGTGGGATCCGCAATGCGAAGTCATGGTAACGATCAACTCCAATTTGTTGGTTTTTGGTCAATGGAGCTCTATCGCGAAGATCACTGAGCGAGCGGTATCCTTGAGCAACCCAGTCCGAGGCCTGACGGAGGCCCACGCCGTATATTCCAAGAAATTCCTGGATAATACGATCCTCTTCAGTATTGCTGGTGTTATCTATTTGGCGAAGGTGGTCCGTGAGAACTATCTCCTCGATTTTGTCCGCAATGCGTGGGCCTATGCCTGGAATCATCTGTGCCTGGGTTCGAGTGGTAATCTTTTGCGTTTGTCTGCGAAGGGCTGCAATAGCTTTGCGATAGCCCAAAATATGCCAGTGGTCTGCATTCCGGGTATAGTAATCTAGCATCTGCTGCAGGACGTCGATAGTCCTACTATTTGGATTATCACGCCGGGCAGCTGGGTTGTATTCCTCCATACACGCGAAACTTTGCGCCCACGAGCCGGCAAGTTTTTTACCTCTCTGCGCGCCTGGAACATCTTCCTGTTCAATGTCCGAGACCTCGGACTCGTTGCCTGATTCGTCTGTCTTGGTCTCGTCCGCAGAGTCGTTTGCGTCGATGGGCTACACGCACAATCGGTTAAATACAAGCCATCCTGCGAGAGTTCCGCCTAGTACATACCAAATGGCTCGTGGCCTTCGTTTCGTTGATGATGTCATCCAGTGCGTTGCTTTCACCAGCTGCCGCATCAATATCTTTAGAGCCACCTTCCTTTTGGACAGTCTCACCCGCTGGCACAGCTCTTATTGCGTATGCAGCATCCACGCTACTCTCAATGGATTGCTGAGATGTCTCCATGTTCTGTTCTCGCCTGGACTTTTTCAATGGAGGTGAAGCGGCAGGCTTGGGCTCGGTTACGACGCTTTTCGTTAACGGTGGCTGCTCAGTAGGAAGTAGAGTTCCAGTCACTCGAAAACGAGCTTGAGAAGGATTTATAACTGTTGAGTACTTAAGACACTCTGGCGGGTAAGTGTCATTGACAATGGCAATATTTTCCTGCCCGGTCAGCCAACCTTGAGCATAACTCAGCCGCAATGTTAAGGTCCTACTAACAGGAACAGACTCCAGCTTGAGATGGACGACCAGGTCTTGGTAGGAAAGATCCTTGTCAACGATCACATGCGTTATAGTCGATGACCACTCTCGAGCCCATCGGGCACCGTACTCCTGCGCTCGCTGAATGCGTAATCGACGCAATGATGAGACATCATTGTTGGGGAAGAAGACTATGTGGTCAATAAAGGCATGAAAGCAGTTGTCTCTGGAGTACCTACAGAAAACGAGGTTCTTGAAGATCTGCTTCCCTTCTGGAACGACTTTGGCATTGCTCACCTTCCTCTTCTTTGAGGCTGGGCTGGCCTTTGTCCCAGGCATACTACTTGTGGAATAGGAACGGTGTGCACTGTTCAATTTGAGTGATACCGGCTGGTCAGTTGAATGCTTTCTGTTACCCTTGGAATGTTCTTTCAAAGGCTCGAGACTTGGGGCCCTTTGATTACAGGCAGATGGCTGTGGGTCAGAGTGAGCTCGAGCAAGCAACACGGGTTGTGGCTTAGAGGCGACAAGATCAGGTAAGGTTGGGGTGATAGATTTTTTTGAATCTCGGGAGCTAGTGATGAGGAGTTGCCTTGACAGATCATCCTCATCATCAGTATCATCTGAGTGATCGAGATGCTCGAGCGCCGTGAAGAAACTTTTCTTGGTGAGTGATTGCCCCGCCATAGCTAATCCGGGATCAGGAGAGAGAAGGCCTGTGTGAGCCATGGATCATGCATGGCAGGAATTTAGGCAGTGACTGAGATGAGATCACAGCAGTCCGAATCGTTGGCGAGGGGATCAACCGAGGGTGAAGGTCGTGCCTTCCATGGACGCGCCTGGTACGCGAAAGCGACACCAGGTCACGGGACTGCCAATTTTACCTCTTTAGGCAGAATTTGGACCCCATAGCCAATACTTGCCTAGGACGGATACGTAGAGATATGGTGACCTAAGATATAGCGCGATTTGGATAAGTAAAGTCAATAGGAATCTCTCAAAGTAGACTATAAGGGTTCAGTAGTTCCATATTAAGGAGAATATGATATTTCGAAGGGCACAGCTGGGTTACATATCCGTAGATCTCTTAGCTACACAGGCTACAATTGATTTATCTGAGTATGAACGATAGCCTAATGAGTCACGATCCTCGGAATTAATTGACAAGCGATCCTTTTTTTTGTACATCAGCCTCAGGTGTGAAATCTACCAATCATATCGAGTATATCCCTGTTCACGCGTGCATGACCTGCAGCAAACTATATCATGTGATCGACAATCCCGTTCGGGGAGTTGACCTCGATCGTGCATTGAACTCGGACCGTGTGCACAATTTGACAGGTTTCAATTGACGCTCCATCGACTGGCCAAAATGTGGAAGCCGTCAATACCTATTCGACTAGCAGCAGAAACATTTTTGCTCCAGAGCCGCTGTCTACGTTGCCAGTCACGCAACCCGCCGCTCTTCGCCCTTCGCTCAAACTCTGTACGTTATTACGCTTCACAAGATGCGCCAAAAGGTCCAGAAGATAGCAAAACAGAGGCGCAAACTACAGCACCGCGATCATTTGTAGACCCGAAAAGCCTGCAAAATGACAAGCCATTTCAGCAAAATCGAACCGCAAACCCCAGGCCATCATCTAAGCCTGGAGATCCGGACTTTGTGCCCCCGATATTGAGCCGTCCAATTGGCGTGGCAGCTCCTCCTAGAGAAGGGGAGAACACTGGTATTGATCCACGGACGCTTAGGCAAAGGCGCGATGACTTTGTCGACTATGACAAGCACTTGGCCCGTCGGAAGGAATTGTATGTTGAACTGTCGCAACAAAGTCAAAGACATCTGACAACAAAAAGAGGCCCACGCTAACCAACTTCCCAAACAATAGAACACGGCAGGTCGCAAAGCCCTATTTCCGAGAATGGTCCAACCTCCAATACCACAAGGGTAAGACCTTCGTGTCCAACCCGCGGCTCTTCCGAGGCGACAAAGCCCTCTACTTTCCCAACCTCCACGGAATCACTCTCGCCTCACCCAAAGACCCCCAAAACACCACTACGGTTCTGCGGGGCCGGGTCAGCATAATAAGCCTATTCTGCAGTGCCTGGGCCGAAGAACAAACGAGCACATTTACCGGCCGAGAGAAGAACCCCAAGCTCACCGAATATTTGGCTGCAAACCCCAACTATGCGCAGCGAGTAGATATCAACCTGGAACAGAACAAGATGCGGTCGTGGCTCGTGAAGCTGTTCATGGGAAACCTGCGCAAGAAGATCCCCAAGCAGGAGCACTCGCGTTATTTCTTGATCGAAAAGGGCTTTGACGAGAAACTGAAGGAGGCCGTCGGCATGATGAACAACTTCGTCGGCTACGTCTATCTTGTTGATGCTGATTGTCGGATTCGTTGGGCGGGCAGCGGCCCTGCTGCTCTGGACGAGTTGGAGACTATGCATAGCTGTTTGGAGAAGTTGGTTGCTGAACAAAAGGCCTCCGCCAAGCTGCCTAAGATAACCGTCTCTTGATATGTTTCTCTGCATATATATGGCATGCTTAAGGTACTGGTACTTGCATTTGGAAGGTTCCCATGTACGGGTAGCACGGATCCCGTCTCCATTGGATTTGTACATAACTGTGTAGAAATAGAGAATGTGTATAATAGAAATGAAGCATCGGACGCCGTTTCAAACCCAGGTGCAACTTATCAATCCCGCTGAACAGGGATCCCGAAAGGAAGATCCGCAAGCCCCAGACGCCTTGGAAGAAAACAATGGAACCGAGCCGCCTGCTGAAGCAATAGGCGAAATAACGAAGGAAGCAGATGAACTAATTGGGGTATGAGAGACTGAATGACCTCGCTTCACCGGAAGTAGAGCACCATTAAGAAACAGAAGCCAATAAATGCGCCGAGGATGATAGCATCCCTCCGCTTCTTGGTACCAATCTTGCCCATCAGATAATTCATGCCTGGAACCTGGCTAGCAGCACCGACAATACGTCTATTGATACTAGCTAGAGTCTCCCGCTGAACACCAAAGTTCTCATTGATTGCGTAGGCCTGACTGAGAACACCGTCTATCATGTTGTGGCTGTTTTCGACTCGTCCCCGCTCCTCGATCATGTACTCGGCCTCAGCAGCGCTGGGATTTGAGGCGCGATAGGCGTCGATATCGGAGCGTACATTGGAGAGGAGGTTTGCGCGGTCACGCGACTCTGCGATGGCAGATGTCAATCGTTGGAGCTCGCGGCGGTGGTCTGCAAGGATCTCGCGATGGCGTGACAGGTTATTTTGCTTCAGGGCAGAAGAGGTCAGGGTAGCTTCTGAGTCGAGGAGACGGGAGAGTTGAGCGATGAGTGCATCACGCTGTAGTTGGACAGACACAAGTCAGCTACATTTCAAAATCTGGGGCCGTATGCAGGTGGCGGGCCATACTCGTTCGAGGAGATCTTTCAGCTGGGATTCAATACGCAACTCTTCTTCCGTAGGATTTGGTGGAGGCTTGGTAAGGAAGAGAACTGTGCATAAGTGTGGAAAAGGTTCTCGGTCTACTCAGAGCTCCAGTCAGCGTTCAAGTTTGGGGGGGCATCTATCGGCCTCGGTTGGAGCAGCTGGATATATACCTGAGTCTCTAGAGACCGGGCCTGTTGGCGGAGCTGTGCCCAGCCAGAGCCGGTGGACGTCATTGATGTCAAGATATGAAGATGACCACTGGAATGTGCAACGCTTCAGTCCACTGTCTTAAGCACCACGGCCACCTCCAACGACGTAAGGCCACTGCGCTGGGGCACCGCCTGCGCTAGTCCCGTTTAGGCCGATTCCGTTTCTTGTCTCGACACCTGGACTACCAGGCCGCAACAAGAAATTTCCCATCACGTGCCCACAATAGTCCGACTCGCTTAGCCCTAGTCCCACAACCAACAATTTGCCCCGACCCGGACATCTTCAATTCTCAACGCCGACAACCCAGCACACACAACAACCACCATGGTACGTGCTCCATACTATCGCTCCTCGAAAAACACATCACTGACGGTATTTTTCTCCTATAGTCGTCCAAGGTCAAGGCTGGTCAGCTCTGGGGCAAGAACAAGGAGGAGCTCTCCCAGCAGCTCGAGGAGTTGAAGACCGAGCTTAACCAGCTCCGTGTCCAGAAGATCTCCAGCGGCGCATCTACCAAGACTCAGCGAATGTGCGTATTCGATTCCGATTCCTTCCCACGACTGGACTTGTGACGAGGCTGGAAGAGGGGCTTGTGCGATCGGGCGACATAACACGCGGGAAAAAAGTATCCATACAAGAGGAGGTAGCCATGCAAATCATGGGAAGGACATCACACAAACGACACAGACGATGCACTCGCCCTGAAAACAACCAACTCGCTGGATCCGGACACTACAAATTATATTTGCAGAAATACTGACCTGGGATTCTACCCTACAGCTCCGATGTTCGCAAGTCGATCGCCCGTATCCTCACCGTCATCAACGCCAACCAGCGCGCCCAGCTCCGCTTGTTCTACAAGGGCAAGAAGTACCTTCCCCTCGACCTCCGCCCCAAGCTCACCCGTGAGTTACGCCGCCGTCTCAGCAAGTACGAGGCTACCCGCACCACTGAGCGCCAGCGCAAGCGTCAGATCCACTTCCCCCAGCGCAAGTACGCTGTTAAGGTACGATAACTCCCGATGTGAGCGTGGGAGGTTTTGTTCGCCAGATTCGCTCTTCGGGTGAAATCATCCAACCGCTATACATCCATATACTTCTGGCTATGGATTGGTGCTGACAAATTTCAACAGGCTTAAGTGAAACAAAAAGGAAAACTTTCATCGGATCTGGAGTTTACTGGGAAGACGTACTTGCCCTTGGACACATAAAGCAGGACGTGTGATAGTGTGGACCTGATACCTCGCGGCAGAGTCGATTTTCTCTTTTTTTTTACATCCAAAAAATGATTTTTTGATTATGTATCTTAGAAGGATGCAAATCGACTCTTGACATGACATGACATTAGATCTTTCTTCAACTTCTTAAAGTAACACTCATCTGGATCATTATGATATTTCAGTCATGGGACTGGTACCATAACGGCTTTCTACTTTCTCCGGGTAGTGGCCAGCCGAACATATACCTATACTACATACTATATTAAAGTTTGTTCACTTCCGGAACACTATGGTAATCCTAGCAGTTCATACGCATTGCGGAAAAGAAGTTGACTGCATGGGAATCTATATAGAACTATTAATAGTAAAGCGCGACGTCAACTAAGCCTATGCAACAGCTACAGGCGCCGGTGTCCTAACAGCCGAAGACTGCCGCTGGCGCTGTTGATGCTGATGCGAGCCATGTCCAGCACTCTGCGCAGTGGCATCCTCCGGCTCAATCATCCACATCCCTCCACAAGGGCAAGAGCGCAGAAGATTGAGCTTCGCGGCCATTCTGAAGTACGGCAAAGAGCGCGGCAACGTAGTATCTCCCGAAACTTCACAGCAGCGTACACACCGGCGCCTTTTCTGCGGCTGCACAGCGGCATTGTTTCCAGAAACCGATGCACGTGGCCTGAGCACGGCCTTCTTGAGCATATCGACGTCTCGAGTGCGGCGGAAGGTAAGAGTGCGAACGTCACTGCCGAAACCCAGCCAGCTGTAGTCGCCGAGAACGATTTCTTTGCGATTGATCTCGGCCTTTATCGAGGGCACGGTCGACTTCAGCAGGGTTGCGACGGCTGTGACGAGGACAGGCGGGATGCGCGCATTGACAAGGAGTTCCTTTTCTGGAGCTGGGCGTTCGTTGTCACCGAAACCGGAGCCTTGGTAGGCGTGTTTCACAGCGGAGTCTACGCCGGCGATGAATTTCTCGTAGATGTCTACTCGGACGGGGGAAGATGCGAGAACTTGGCAAATCTCGGTGTAATATATACGTGCTTCATTGGGAAGCGACGCTGGGTTGATATTGGAGAAGCCTGCCTGGACGCCACGGAGACCACGGCAGGTGAAACGGATGAAGGCTCGAGACATGCTTGAGAGGAGGATGATCAGAGGGAGAGAGTTGGTGGTTTTCACTTTGGAAGAGCTGTTAGGAGAAAAAAGATTGCGGGAGGAAGACTGCTTTGAGGTCCTTACGCTTTTGTGTGAAAGCTTCCTGGTCGGTGAACAGACCGTCGAATTCATCAGCTAGATCAAACACCTCGCTTAAGAGGTAGCTGGCGAATGACAGGGCCCATTTAGTGTTTCCAAGTATCACTCGTAGAATTTCTGCAGGTGCTGTCAGTATAGAATCTGGTATGGAAGTCAGCGAGACTTACCAGGATCGAGTGCCTCGCCTTGTCCTGCCTTTCCATGCTGAAAGAAGAACGCAATCAACACCGCCGCATGGCGGAGCTGAATGGTTGCCCATGTCACAGCAGATGACAAGGTGCGAGGCTTGACACGTCCCTGAAAGCCCAGGGCCGCTTGCAAGCTTAGACAGCGAGGAATGTAAGGATGGCTCATCAACTTTTCTTGTTCTACTGTGAAGTTACAGTTGACGGGCAACGCGCGATACACCTCACCAACGAAGGTTGAAGCAGCCTCTTTAGACATTGTTAGCAGGTATATACCGGGGTTTGAAGCAGAGTGACATACCAGGTGTAAGTTGCCTTAGAGCAACTGTCAAAATGTCATCAGTATTGACATCAGCTCCACAGGCACGACTGAAAGTGAGTGTAAGTGCTGCGATGGCCGCGGAGAATTTGGCTGGTTTCAATTAGTCACCGCATCTTTTGTGAGTAAAATAGGTCACTTACATTCGTCAAAGACTTCTCCAGTTGACCCAAAGGTGTGCTCCATCAATCTCAGACGTGGCTGGCCCTCTGAGTCCAGGAAGACCGAAGCGCATGCATTGGGGGAAAAGGTAATGGAAAGACCAGGACTATCCATGGGATAATGAAACCCGGCCTGTGCCAGACAGGTCACTGTACTGGGATCATCTAATCCATTGAAGATGGCCATTGTCCGAATATCGTAGAACGTGATCGAACTGTCCTCAAATGTAATAGCCAAAGCATTCCCATGTTCCACTGCGTCCACGGAAATGATATACTTATCGCAATAGATATCATCCAGTCGCCGGAGGCCTATTTTTGATTTGGGCTGAGCATTGCTTTTCTTTGACGATAACTCATCGAATTTGGGGTGGAGGGCTTGGGGTGAAGTCTCTAACTGCCACCGCACAATGACACTCGATGGACCCTGCTGATCGGGATATTCGGGGGTTGCATGAAGAGGCTTTGAGAAGACTGCGAGGACCCAAGGGCTGGATGTTGAACCAGTGGGGCTGTCAATTTGACCGGGCATAACTTCGAGTCGCGATAAAGAATACGCTAAGTTTTGGAATGGCAACTGCTGGTCTGAATGTTCCTCCATACCCCGTGGGGTGGTTGAGATGGTGGCAGGAATGTCGATATTGCAATGCCTGAAATGGAAAGAGGGTATTGGAAAAGAGGCTCCCTTCTTTGCAGCCGCCGCATCCCATTGTTGTGGGTTCCAGCTAATTGATACTCGATAGAGGCACATTTTCTGGCACACGGAGTACGTAGCAAGAAGAATTCCAGCTGAAGTCGGCACCATAGACGCATGGGTGAGCAATCTGTCTGAGTATCCTGTGTTTTTAAGCTCTGCAGGTAGCTCGGCCCATTTGTTGTCTGGATTTTGGTATATGAGCCGGATTTGGCCTGCCCGAAGACACAGTAACCAGGGCATTCTTGTTGGCTGGGTGAAAAGGGCCTATAGGGCGCCTTCGAAATGGCGTGTGACCCCATCGGCCACTCACTTTGGCTGCTTGATGGAAAGCATGGACCTGCTGATAGTCAGATTTGACGGCTGTCATCCGGTTGCTTGGGAACATACCATGCGCTGGGTGCTCAGCCACATCAAGCCCACTATTTGGTTACTATCATCTCCAGCATCAACTGAAGCGGTACGAGTACCAGTAATGCTGTTTAAAGCGATGGAGATGGAAAAAATTGAAAGCCGTCCCATACAATCAACAATGGCAACCTCGGAGCCGACTTCATTCCATGACAAATGAACAAGCTGATTACCGAGGTGGGTTTCTGAAACGATTGGTAGGGGAGTTTCTTCACTCAGCTCCCACTTTCCATCCGATGCATTGCTCCGGAGATGGCGTACACTGACACGCAGCCCATCGGGCGAGATGTAGGCGATGCACCCCAGGCGGGACCAGGCAATTTTCCTATATTCAGAGTTAGCCTGGAACTACCAATAGATTTAATAATTAGAAGTGAGCCCTACTGGCAGCAACCTGACAGGCGCATCTCATCAAGCGATTGCGCTAATCCCTTCGTTGGGCGTAGTGTGGTGGGCAAACCGAGTCCGAGCGAACTCGACTCCCCGAAAAGATCATCAACGCTTAAACCTTGGTCCATGATCATTAGAACAGCCTGAGCTCAAGACTCAGCTGAGACTCAACCCTGTATATTGGCCGAATGGAAATTCGCCCCCGCATCACCTGCGTGCCGGTCTAGACTCCGCGCGCGTTGAGAAGATGATGACCGGGGAATTCCGTTGGAAAGTGGAGATCACACAGATCCAGAATCAAAGAAGAATGGAAACCCAGTTCGCTTGATGTATCTCTCCTGGGGGTGAGTTAGGAAAAATTTTGAAGGGTCCCGTTTCTTGTAGAGCCTCCCACTCTAGATCTCAGCGAATCCCACTACTATCAGACACTCAATACTCTATATTGTCCTCGAGTCCAACATCAACCTTCAGGTTTAGTCACCAGCTGTGTCACGTGAGGCGGCTGGTAGCCCTGCCAACGGTGTCTGGCCAACCACAGGGCTATATAAGGGCCCACATATGGTTCCTCCAATCAGAGGTTTCCTCACGGGCATCGAAATCGCCGCAACATGAAAACTGCCCATACAAGGATGCAAAACACAAGCAGGAACAGTCTGCTAGCTTCAATGGATTGGTCTCTTTTTCGCGTAGATGCTCCAACCCCCTCAACTCGCTTTCTGTAGCCCCCATTGCCCCCCAATTTGGACCCGGTCGCGAGCAAACGGCCATTGACGGACGGAACCATAGAAAGTGCCCCCCAAGTTTTGTCCAAGTCGAGGGTTCTTTTATCAAAACACGCGCATCATCGACGTGCGGCCCACCCATCCTACCGGCATACCAACACACCAACGCACCAACGCAACAGCGCATCGCCGTTGTTCTTCACAACCACATTCCTGGCGACTAAATCCTCTGGCTCCCCGTGGGTCAAAAGGTCCCAGAGGTCAAAACAAAGATCTGACCGGGCCCGTCTGTGGTTTTCCCTTTTTTTTCCCTCCCTGGCACCTTTTCCGGTCTGACCCCATTCACTTTAATATCGATCTCCCCTCTCCCCTCCAGCACCTGACCTCATATCTGTAACTCTCCCCTTTCCAACTCTCCTCCACCACCCGGGTTCATTGGTTAAACCATCCCCCATTGAAGAAATTTGGGCTCCTTCTTGCCAATTCCCTCTTCCATGTTCACTTTTGAAGTTCCCGTCTCGTCCCGCAAATTACGTTTCTGCTCGCTTCCCTCTCGGCGAAGCTGAAAACCCAGGGGCGCAGTTGCACCTTCCATCTCACCCTTTCCCAACTCTCGTCGAAATTTCTTTACACATCTGACCATGGATTCGGAGACGTTGTCAGACGTGTCGGACTTGAGCTCCGTGCCTTCTTCACGTGAAGCCTCCCCGTCGTTAGAGTCGGCGGTTCGGTACCCAACGCCTTCTTCTCAGGATGAGGATTCTACGCGCCAAGACTTCTCGCTCTGCCCGCTCGCGGCGCAAAAGAGGAGACGTAATCCGCTACCAAAGGAGCGCACCACCCAATATCTCGACCTAGCCAAATCATCCTACACACAGAAGGCGGAGACCGAACTACTGGTCAAAACTATACGTCATCAAAAGGACATTGTCGTGATCGCCGGCGCCGGCATCTCTACCTCGGCGGGTAGTAAGTTTCCCATCTCCCTTGGCCGCCTACAATGCGGGATATAGTCTCACACACGTAAAAGTTCCCGACTTTCGCTCCGCGGATGGTCTCTTCAAGTCCCTGCCCAAAAAGTACAACTTGAAGGCCTCGGGTAAGCTACTTTTCGATGCTGCCGTCTATCAAGATGAGAACCTCATGGCACCTTTCCACGAACTGGTCCGATCACTCCACTCTGAGTCTGCAAAGACCCAACCCACCAAATTTCACAATATGCTCGCGCGCCTAGGAAAGGAGAATCGCCTTAAGAGACTCTACACCCAGAACATCGATGGGATCGAAACTTCCATGAAACCCCTGGAGACCGAAATCCCTCTTAGCAATGTCAAAGGCCAGTGGCCAGTCACGATCCAACTCCACGGCAGTATCCAGAAGATGATCTGCCAGAAGTGTCGCACCGTGTGTGACCTCATTCCCCGAGAAGTTCCTAGCCGACCCGCCTGAGTGCCAACAATGCTCAGAGGTGGATGAGACTCGCCAAACCATCGGTCAGCGCAGCCACGGCGTCGGGCGCATGCGGCCCCGGATTGTCCTTTACAACGAATACAACCCCGACGAAGAAGCCATCACATCCGTGATGAACGCAGATGTCAAATCTCGCCCCCGCGTACTCATCGTTGCCGGGACCAGCTTGAAAATCCCAGGAGTCCGTCGTCTGGTTAAAACCTTGTGCCCCATCATCCGTGGTCGCAAGGATGGCGTCACCATGTTCATTAACAATGAGCCCCCAGTTGGCAAGGAATTCGAGGATTGTTTCGATTTAATCGTTCAAGGTTCCACCGACCAAGTCGCTGATTTAGTACAATTAAAAGACTGGGAGGACTCTGCGCCTTATACCGCGCCACTACCTGAGCCCGAGTTTGGTCCGCGACCGGAGAACGAGACTTCTGACTTGGAGCAAGGCAAATCCGGTGAGAATGTTGCTGTCGTCATACACACTCCCAAGAAGCGGCCTCGCAGTGATACTGGCCTCTTGACGCCCTCGAGCCGCGACGGTTCATCAATGGAACCACCGTCCAAGACGACAAAGATCGCGAATCCAGCCAGCCGTGGTCGTCAACTCGCCGACGTCCTAGGCAATAAGAAACCCAAGGCTGCGTCCGTCAAGGGCCGCAAGAAGGCACCTGCAGCTACGATCAAGAAGCCTAAGGGTAAGGCTGCACCGACGACGGCACCGGCGGCGAAGATCACAAACTTCACCAAAGTTACCAAAGCCAGCAAGGCTCCCGTCTCGTCTGGCAAGAAGGCAGCCCCCAGCAAGACAATGCACCTGGTTACAGCTACTCGGAAGAATGTCATGTTCCCTGGCCTCGTGAAGAAGGCTGGAGTCTCCGAAATGGATTCGATTGATCCCGCGTCGCTCCCTGATTCTTTGCCCCTGGTTGCACCTTCGTCCTAAAACTGCGTGGACCCCGAAGTCTACTTTCAGTTTTCAACCTCACCACATATTACCTCTTTTTTTCCTCTTTCGGATCTATTATGTCATGGTGCATGTCGGGCGCTCTGGGGTTTTGTTTCCGTTTTTCTTTTTTTTCTTTTTTTTTTTTATCTGTCCCTTTGAAGAATCATGGCTTGAATTTGCCGGGGATTATCTGCCTTTTTCTTTGTTATCCCCATCCGTCTTCTTGAGAGATACCACCGATAGAATACGGTTCATTGCATCCGGAGGCGTTGGCGTTCTGGCCTGGGGGGGAGGGCTTGCTTCATTTCAAAACAAGTGATATGTCTTAATGTGATCTTGCTCCATTATCGATGTGCTCCTCGCATGAGTTGAGCCAGTCATAATTGTATAGTTCAAGTTATGAGACATACATGCCTTTGGCAACTCGATTTCTCGGATCATGACCTGGCCTATGCAAATTGAGTAGACGTAGTGCACTGCCCTTCTCAACTACTTCGAAAATCCACTGCAGATACCATTTCGCACCTAATACCGTATAGTGAGTTGAACCTGAGTTCAAGAAAATCGATCAAGAAACCGTTCGTCATTATTTGTATCATACAGCAACGCCAACCATGCTGATCAAACCCACCACAAGAACTCAATATCTTAGCCAAGTCCCATGTCATCGCGCAACTGACTAGCAGGCCCATCCTCATCTTCTGTCTCCTCGGCATCCGGGTCCATCGGCCTCGGCGCCTTGTCTAGATCCTCCACCCCATCAATGTCGTCCTCGACCCGGTGGCTCTCCTCCTCTTCCTCTTCTTCTTCGTCCTCGTGTTCGTCTTCTTCCTCTTCCTCCTCAATATCTTCTTCCTGGGTCTCGTCCCCTTCGCCACCCCCGGCCCCTCCAGCAGCACCACCCTCGGAAGCGCGCTTCACCCGCTTAGTAGGATTATCCAGCATCTCCACATCCTCGTCCCCATCGTGTGGCGCTACGATCCCTGAATCGCCCTCTCCAGTCCCAGACGCGTCGCCTGCACCATTGCCATCGCTCTTCTTTGCCTTGCGCTTCCCGGCCTTGATCTCCATGTAAGCTTCCAGCTCCTGCTCGAGACGGCCGCGAAACTGGTCGAATTCGAGGTCTGTCAGGGCGGCGAAGACATCTGAGGGGGCAAGAGTGCGTTTCAGGGTGGCATCGTTAGCACTGCGGTAGTAGTGGATCAGTATTGCTTTTTTAAGTGCCAATGCGACAATGGGACGCCTGTGTAAGCGAGGATAGCTCTCGTCCCGGCCAGTGAAACTTACTGCGACGAGAGGTAAGACACGAACACCGTCGCGGCCTTCTGGATAGCAAGCACGGCATCCTTCTGGATCGTCGTATTAGGTGGAAGGACCGATTTAGCGAGACGGACTGTGAGCGAGCGCGGGAGGAGGTAGTCCTGAAGAAGTGGCGTTAGTGTTTGGAATCATGGCCGCCGGATTTTCCAGCTCTCGTCTAGAAAGGGGAATGGTGCCAATTATCCAGGCTGCATCCAATGCTTACTTCGACGCTGACGCCCAGCTCCGCCCGCGCCTTGAGCTGCTGCTCTGTCGCGGTAATGGGTTTGTCTGTGGGCTGGATTGGAGACAGCTGTGAGGTTTCGTCCGCCTCCGCCGGGGTCACGGAGGAGGTGGATTTGCGCGGTGGCATATCGGGTGGCTCTCTAATTGTCTTTGTTTGACAGAACGAGAAAAGGAGAAAGGCCAGGTACGATGTTTGGCGTTGAGTTTGCGGAGGGGAAGTTGCCGAAACGCGTCAATGGGCGATTCGCGGTGTGGAGACCCGCCTATTCTAATCGGCCCTTTCGTTATTTCTCCTTCACTTTATCGTCCTCTTCCAGTCTTCGAGGCATTTTGCCACTTTATATATACAACCATATCTATATCTTTCGGGACTCTTATTCTCTGTTGATTATTATATGTCTACCTTGCTGCCTTTGTCTTAAGCCACCGTCGTTCTGGGCCTGTCGTTACTCTCCTTGGATATCTCAAATTTATTTCGGGGTGTCAAGGACATACAGGCAAGAGATGAACGAAGGGACAAGAGTAATCAAGAACATCTCATACAACTGCGACCATAACCACATATCATGACCCTCACGTTCCCTCCAAGCCCTTCCACATGGTCGGCATTGTACGGTATCCCGCTGCTACTAGCCTCGCCCCGGGGGGGATTTGGACATCTAAGTAAAAGAGGACGCCCCCAGACAGCATCTCCAGTGGAAGACACGGCGCTATATATGAAATATAAAGTTCTCGCTTGGTAAGGAAGCCTGTCGTACATGGGCGAATCTGCTATTTTTTGCTGAGAATGTCTGTTCAAGAGAGCAGGTCTACTACCAACGACTATCCTTTTCATAGCACTTGATTGCCACAGAGAGTATGCAACCTCTCATCATACTCGCCTGTCTTTGACCTTCTTCGAATGTTGCTGGCTTGCGAGGCGTCGAGCGACAGGCAGTGTGAGCGTGAGCTCAAGCTCGATCACCAAACTTAGCCAATAGGTCCTCAATCCTAAAGATATGATGGGCCGTCTCAGCTGTCATAGTAACATCAAGTGATCCTATTGACGACGGCTACTTGGACGACGAGGTTCCGGCCAACGATGAGGACTCGAACAACAACAATATCACCATGCATCTACCCTGAGTCACTCCAATGCGGGGAGGTTATATATTTCAAGTTGTGCAAAAGGGATAGTCAATGCTCAGTCAACGACCAATCTCAACAATCAGTAACCGCTCTATGGAGGTCTGAAGAATTTGCTCCAACTTTGATACTTTGCTCCCAACGAAGAAGGACTAATTGTATGAGGTGAGGAAACCTATATAACACGCTTCGAAGATCTCGAGTCGGGTCACCCGGTAATACCGTCTCCTATGCCCTGCCGATCCTCTCCTCGTGGAATGGCATAATTAAAATGGGTGACAATGGCGAGAAATATCTCTAGCCAGCAGTCCTTCGATATTAAATTGGTACCATATACTAAGGATTGGAATTCCTCTATAGCCCTATCAGAATAGACTTGTATCACCACATCGAGCCGGGAATATATGCCAAAGTAGCCAAAGAGCTCTAGTTTCTACCTCTCAGCTTCATCCAATGTCTTCACCACCTTGGCAGGCGAACCAAGGGCAACCGAGTAACTTGGGATATCCTTGGTCACAACCGAGCATGCGCCAACTGTGACCCCATTCCCAATCGCAACACCGGGCATAATCACAGAATTCCCTCCTATCCAACAATCATCTCCAATGGTAACCTCTTTCGAATAGTCAGGGATCTCCCGTCGCTCCTTGACCGACGTTGGATGTGTTGCAGCGTAAATATGCACATTAGGCCCAAGGATTGTCCGGTCTCCGATCCTGACAATGGCGCAATCGAGGACTACAAGCCTGTATAATTCGTGTCAACGCATTGCCGACGGGCCCATTCTTTCCAATACGCACCCGAAGTTGGCATACACCCCGTCACCAACAATGATGTTGCATCCATAATCTACTCGGAGAGGTGGATCAAGATCAACGCCTTTCCCTACACATCCTAGGAGCTGTGCTAGCATGGCCTCGCGATCTCGTGCAAGGGATTCAGGGGTGGCCTCGTCTGGAAGATAGTCGTTGTATTTTTTGATGAGCTTCCGCGCCCGCAGTCGCCCTTCGACCAATTCCGGTACAAACGAATCGTATCTGTGCAGGTGTGTTAAGGAGACTCCGAGCATATCAGTATTTCGATGGTTATACTCACAGCATGCCTGAAATCATCTTCTCGTAGTCATCGCACCACGGCGTATTGCCGAACCTCTTGGCCAGTTCAATAAACTCCTGGCTCTTAGTTACGCGTGCCATTGCAGCGCTTGCTCGCAGAAGGAGGATCTGGCTACGTCTAGAGAATGCTTGACCGGGTTATGTGCGAGTAAATTGATTGTGCGGGGTCGAGATCCTCCGGGGCTGTGCTGTCGGGACGCGTCCTCGGTTTCAGTCGATATGAGATATGGGGACCTATTCCGGTGCAAAGTCAGGGGTTTACGTGAAGAGCAATTTCCGTCAAAGTTCAGAGTCAATTAAAGTGTCCTGCCTATCTCGACCAAAACCAAATCGTGCTGCCTACACGCTAATCCCCCCTTTGAGAGGGCCGAAGAAGGATCGCACGTAAGCAGAGAACTCGAATCAAATCAATCTGTCACTCCTGGTCCACATCAAGCGTGCAATGAACCTTGGAAGCTTCTCGTCCCAGCTTTAACACATGTCCATGCAGCTGTTGAAATCCTTCATGCAGACCTTGTCCAACTCGGTCATATCCTTGCCTTTCTGGGCCATGCAATCGATATTGACAGATGTGCAATTATTGATGCACATTCCCATCGTTGGGACCATCATGTTCTCGCATGTCAACATGCACTTTGAAAAGGTCTGGACACAAACGGTGGCGTCCACCTGCGCCTGACCACTGCATGTGTTGCCCATATCGTGGCAACCGGACATGCAGGGACGAACTTGTCCATGTCGTGGTAAGTCATCATGTTCTTCGCAAAGGACGGGGTGGCCATGAGGAGGCCCAGCAGAGTACCGGCAGTACAGGTATACTTCATTCTGTTTATATACTGGTCAGAAGCAGGATTCAACACTGCATTCAGGCAAAGACTGATAACTTACTTGTCGGTCGAAAGGCTGGATAGAGTAGACCTTGGGATGAGTTCAAGCTTGTGGGATGGGGTTTTGGGATACGGGGTGCACGGTGTGTTTTTATACCTGGCTTGTGCTGGAGTTTGCACGTCGCTGAAAAGACCCCTTGGCTTTAGGTTCCAATGTAGATCCAATCATACCTCGCTCCAGCGCCCGGAGGCCATATCTCCTGGATTTCAATCTGTTCCAGCAGATATAAAACATGGAACTCTCGGATGCTGCGGGAAATCAAGCTGAGCGTTTTAGATTAGATTTTTGGATGTGCCTCCAACTCATGTCTGGATCACTATCCATTGGCCCGGACTTTCCATGGTTGTTTGTTTACTGTCAACTGTCAGGATTTTCTCATGACAGGAGCCCGTTGCTCCATATGCCTATGGATAGTCCAAAGCTCGAAGTGAAGGTGGCACAGTGCCTCAGTCTTGTTCTAGGACTGGACATTTCTGGGTGATCCTAAGCTAAATATATGGGTCCGCAGGAGCTAGCAGGAGCTAATAATCTAGCACGCCTTCATCAGAAGTGATCATATTTTTGGGAGGATATCTTGCTGCTTGTAGTATGACCGCGGAAGCATCCAATGAAGGATATTCCATTTAGCTCGAAAAGATCGTTATCTTAGGGCAAGATCCGAAGTCGCACAGAATCTGCTGAAATTAGGTGTCACAGATGCGTTGCCATCCAGATTCCGGCCCACCCTATTGACCATAGACTCGTACCACAAATCCCCTATTCACAGAAAATGGGATGCCTATTGTGATAGGGGCAGTTTCAACCGGATGGAATCTTTGACACGCATGATACCTCTACTACTAGTAGTTCTCTTGTCAGGCCCGGTAGCAGGTAGAGTTCTCATAGTATCTCTACTTCAATCTCTTATTATTTATGGCATCTTCATTCCGTGTACGCGAGACAAAGACAGGGGACGACCATATAATAGTAATGTGAGATATGTCTTGGTAATAAGTGTAACAGGCCGTTAGGAGGCTTCGATCAGGATCGAGTTCTGGAAGAACTTAAGCCAACTCTAAGCTGGGCGCAGCGGGCGCAGCGGGCGCAGCTGGACAAGGTCTGGTGGATCAAAGTAGAACCTAGTGGATATGAATCGCTCTCTGGTGAAGCCGACCGTACGCTGGTGCAATAATACAAATCCTGGTGACTCTGTGCCCTTTCAAGTTGCCTCCAGGCAGAGAGACGTGAGCCGAATCGAGGAAAAGCCACTAGGCTGATGAGTAGGAAATCCCCAAAGCTCGATGCCAGTGTTTATATGTGAATCATGGGTACTCTTTCCGGAGGAAGAGAAAAACGGGCTTTCCAAGGCTCGCACTATCCTGTTATGCTGACATGTTGCTTGCTTTTGTATCAAGGCTCTTCGACTTCTCAGCTGCCAATACTTCAATCTCAAACGAATATGGAACCATGCATATCGACTATTATTACGAGCACACGCTGCGGGCTTTCCCTAGTCTATATGCCTCTGGCTATTTATTTTCCAGCGCTTCTCCTGGCAAACATACTCCATTATTTAGTCATGTGGTACAAGAAAACATCCAGTCCATCTCAAATACACTCAAGTCGGGTAAATTCCAGAGGGGTACCCTCTCCACCGCGATCAGTAACCACCAGCGCTGTGTCATGGTCTGTCTTCACAGGCTCATGCCAGACCCAAAAATAGTGTTGCCTCTTAACAAACAGGATCTGGCCTCCCGTGATAGGACATTGTCTGGGCCAAAAAAAGCATCCAGCGGGGTCATGGTGTGTTCGTGATACCGCAACAAATTTGCCATGACCATCATGACCCATGTAAGTCCCCGAAGCAAGGTTCCTGAAGCCGAGATACCTGTCTTCATGCTCGTCACAATGCCAGAACATCTCGCGACCGCTATTTATCCCCCAAGAAACCATCTTCAATTCACCATATTCAACTCCAAGGAAGAGGTTTGTTTGAGGATCGCGGATGGTATAGGACTGGCCTTTGTATGGAACCTGTCCTACAGATGATATATGAGACTGGATGGGGCTCCTAGACAAAAACAGCTCGCTGGGAGAAGTATTCGAATCTGGTGGTGTAAAGGTTTTATCTTCGCCGCTGGTTGTGACAGATTCCGTATCATGCTCGTTGATTTCTGCAGAATAAGAGGCGATACACTTCATCTCTCTAGATTTATTCGTGTTCGAAGGGCAAGTGTTCTTAAGATGTGTAATAAGGTAGGAAGCGGGGTTTGGAGCAGGGGACTGGAATGCCCAGGTGACCTGCACGAACTATAGTTCAGCGCATTCTGGAGCATCTTCGAGCGGTATTGATTAGCCTCACAGGATTCAGGTACTGTGTCATTCATAAAGTCACCCAGACATATCCGCTTTAAAGAGGAAAAATGCTAAGATTTCTTGGCTTCAACCCTGGAATTTATCATGTCGCTTGCATTAGGAATCGACAACACGAAATCATGTGATCAGGGACACAATACTGGCATGAATTGCTATAGCGTAAAATGCTATCGAACTTGAGGATTTCTATATTAGAAGAATAAGGTTCGTCTTCTCCATGGCTGCTTTGATCAGTATGCTCTAGCAAAAGCTTGGCTCTAGCAATCAAGGACTATCACTATAATTACTATGCACATCCAAACACTTCGGAATGGCTATTTTGGCTCCTCTTTTGCCCTCTTCGTACGATCTGTGACTTCAATTACAGGCCATCCCAGTCACACGCACGATACCGGAGACCCAACCAACGCTGCTCTGGGAGCATCAGGTTCGCAGAATGCCGATGCTGGACTACTTATTTCAATGGCCATAACGAATATCCTGGCCTTTAACCCGTCGATTGGCGGCCCTACATGCCCAACTCCTCCGATTTCGGTGCTTGTCTGCATTCAAAATCTGTCGTCTCATCCAACCACTGTGTCAAATAGCAATCGCAGTGGAAGAAGAGGGGCTCTCACTCTACCCTACAATCGAAAAGAGGACTCTAGCTACTCAATTACAAATTATAACCATGCTCATGTGAATTTCGCTCTCGTCTAGAGATATTGACAAATGCCGTTAGAACTGCACATCCAAATGAAAAACGCCCACTTTTTGGTATCCGGAGAAATAGAAACGAGAAAAAGATGATGTCGTAGATAAGAGACGTGGACAATATTTTTCAGAGCTCTACTCCGCCATCTCCTCGTCGTCTCCTTCTCCATTACCCCACAAGCCCTCGATGGAGAACTCCTTTGCCCACTCAGTAACAACATGGGCAGTATCCACGCCAGGAGCGGCGGCAGTGGCCGTGGCAGCCTCGGCTGTGCTGATAACAGGAAGGACTGGGGCGGTGGCCCAGCCTTGGATGCGGCCGTCTCTCCAGTCATTAATCACAGTCATAGCGGCGCTCTCCAGATTGGGCACGCCGCCCCTTCCAAGACGGCCGCGCTTGCGCGCGACCTGGATCAAGAAGTCTGTGGTCTTGTCACCGTTGGTAGGGAATAGAGAGGTGATGCCGTATACGTCAAGCATCTTTTGGATCAGGTTCTCGGACGCTGAGAGACGTTTCACTAGCAGGTGTACCGCAGGGATAGGGTCCTCGATGTGCTTTGGTGGAATAGCATTCAGCAGGATGAGACGGGCCTGCTCGTTCTCCTTGGACTTCTTGCCGGTCTTACCGTGTTGACTGGGGAAAACAATTCCAGGAGAGTCGATGAGCTTGAGCTTATTATCGATCTTCACCTCGCGCAGGTTGGTGGTCACTCCGGCTTCCGCACCTGTTGGGCAGGCGTTGCTGGAGCCCTTGTTTAGGCGAGCAGTCAGAGCGTTGATCACGGAAGACTTGCCGACGTTGGGGTATCCGATGACACCGACAGAGATCGCCCGCTTCAATTGCTTGGTGTTGGCATAGGACTTGAGGGCACGGAAGAGGGTCTCCGAAGTACCCTTGACGGTCAATTGCTTGTGGTCGAAGCTGTGCGCATTGGGGGCACCGTTGGAAGCTTTGAGGGGAAGGGTAGGGAAGTAGCGGCGCAGGTGCACCAACCAGGCCTTGAGCACTGGTGGTGGGACGAGATCGATCTTGTTCAGGATGAGGATCAAGCGCTTTGAGCCACCAGCTGCGGTCATGATCTCGTGCTCAACCTCCTTCGAGCGGGTTCCCTCAGGGTCACGGGCGTCCAAAACGTACAGGACCACATCTGCGGCCTCGGTGACGTTCTTGAAGACTTTGTCGAAGGCCCTCCGTGAGCTCTCCTTGATAGAGCTCTGGCCACCAACTAGTTCGGGGGCAGTCGTGTCGTCGAAAGTGACGCCGCCATCGTCGTCCTCGTCCATTTCATCGTCATCCTCATCCATCTCGTCATCTTCGCTCTCATGCTCTTCATCGTATTCGGTCGCACGAGCTCGGGCAGACGCAAGAAGGGCAGCCATAGGGTTCGACTCATCGCCTTCATCCATATCCTCATCCAGCAAATCATTCTCGTCGATAACAGCCGCCTGTTGATCGCCGCCGCCCTGGGCCTTTCTGGCCTCGAGCTTGCGGAGTCGTGCCTCCTCTTTGATACGCTCTTGTTGCTCGGCCTTCAGTCGCTTCTTCTCTTCGATCTCGTGGAGCAGCTTGTCCTTGAAGGGGAACAGGTTAGGAATGCCCGGGTCCTTCTTGACTTTAGACCGCCACTCGGGGTTCTATGAAAGCCGCAGCAAAAAAAAGTTAGAACAGGAACTCAGAAAAATGCAAGAAGATGATAAGTCCCATCGCCAGACTGGTCAGCATACCTTCTTTGCATTTTTTCTTTCCTTCCGCTGCTTAGCAACTGAGGCTTTTTCAATCTTGTGCCGCAAGCGAACGGGCACACGCTTGGAGTGTTTGCCTATGGAAACAGTCAGTATGAGGAGACCACAGGCTGGACAGAAGGAATCTGTTCACGAAAACTTACCGATTTTCATGTTTCCGGCTAATCGAACAATTCACGAGAACTTGCCTGTTGCAGTGCCTCCACAACTCGATTGGAAAAAAGTGAGTGCCAAGATTTCGATAAGCGGAAAATAAGTTTAGCCGATCGCCTTGACCAAACAGTGCAAACAGGCGGGTCCGCTACGCTATCAAGAAGGCCTTCCGACAGGACTTTCATCCAAGGCCAGCTTACTTTTAATTTTCTTTCTTTCTTAAGACTTATAGACCTAGAGTTGCTTTTGGAATTTTCATAATCCTTCCAGCGGGACTGCTTCATCTGCCTTGAACCCTCGGCGCATCTCCAAAGCAGCATAGCATTGCACATTTCATAACACCCCTCACCCCACTATGTCGACAGGAAGCTTCTCCGCGCCCTCGCAGGTTCACACCTTCGATGGGCTTTTATCTGACTTTGACGGCACAATTGTTGACTCTACCGAAGGTTGGTCTAGCTGCTACGTTAGACAAATTCCTATGTGACAAAATGAAAGCTAATGCGACTGAACAGCAATCGTGAAGCATTGGCACCTGTTAGTAGCCAGTTAGCTCGGGTAACAATATACAAGTACATCAATTCTAATAAGGCACACGCACAGAATTGGTGAAGAGCTCGGTGTCGACCCCAAAACAATCCTAGCCACATCCCATGGCCGCAGAAGCATCGACACAATGCAACTATACGACAAAACCAAGGCCAACTGGGAATGTACGTTCTCTTCACAACCTGACTGCACCCACAACTCCTACCAAACTAATACTAAACTAATACCCCGCAGACGTAAACTACATTGAAGGCCGCATCCCGCAACAATTTGGCTCTGACGCCGTCGAGATCCCAGGGGGCCGGGCTCTCCTCGCCGCTCTCGAAAACGCCGGCGCCCGCTGGGGCGTCGTAACATCCGGCACCTCAGCCCTCATCGATGGCTGGCTGGGCGTGCTGAAGCTCGCACGGCCAAGCGTGCTCGTTGTAGCGGAGGATGTCGACAACGGCAAGCCTGATCCCAGCTGCTATCTCCTGGGCCGCAAGAAGCTTGGTCTCGAAGACTCGACTTCGATTGTTGTGCTGGAGGACGCGCCGTCGGGAATCAAGGCAGGCAAGGCTGCTGGGTTCAAGGTGATTGCGCTGAAAACGACTCACTCACTGGAGAAGCTCCAGGAGGCGGGAGCAGACTGGATTGTAGAGGATCTGCGCAGCGTCTCGGTGAAGGAGGTTGTGGATGGGCGGGTTCAGATTGAGATCAAGAATGCGTACCAATGAGTAACGGGTCCGGGAATTGTGGCACTGGGGCTGAGGGTCAGATGCTACTGCACGGCCTCCAATCTGCCGGCGCTGAGTTACACGGCATACTGTAGATCTTATCATGAACAGTAACGTGCTCTCAGGTTGTACGATGACCATGGAGTTCGTTCTCGAAGTTTAATTCCTGTAATTCTTTCCTATTTCCTCGTAATCTCTGCGTATGTATTGGTCAGTTTTGGCTGGAGACTCATGCAGCCCAGCTGGAACCTGATGAATCTTGGTTGTATTAGCTCGAGCCATCCGAAATCCTGATCATCAGTCTGACAGAGCTTCGGGACGAGACGGGATTATCTGATCATATTGGAGGCCTAGTTTAGTCGGGCCCGATACAAGGGTCTGACCCTGCGCAAATCTAGACCGCGCTCAAATTGGAAATGGCGGGCTTGGGCACGTCTCGAAAGTCGTATCCAGGTCTATGAATGACTATAACCGCTATCTCCAAGGCCATGGAACTGCAGCCTAGGCCCCCTTGGCCATCACGCTAGAGCTTCGGCCGAGATGTAACCGTACGTGTCTTCCAAAGGAAGGGTCTAGATTCAGTGGCAACAAAGCTATTAGACGACAGGGATAAGCCATGTACGTCTCTTACGACTAAACACCTAATTCAAGATCTCTCGCATCTACGCACCTTTCCTAGGCTTTGCTAGAAAAAGAAAGGATGTCTGTGGCGACGGCGGTCCTGAAACGACCACAATGCAACCCTTGCAGGGTGAAGCTCCGTGTAAGGGCACGTTGCATGTCGTCGGCCGGTAGAGGTATGACGGGGATCTGTTTTTCCTGCCGGAACCTCATATATGCAACAAACACATTCGGAAACCCCAGCCTGCAGCAGAGCTGCGAACTGGCGTTCATGCACACGATCTAGTATAGTCAGTTGGGGAATGAATCCCCCATAATCTTCAGTTAAGTCTCTGGACTCTGCTCCTCGGGGCAATGCTCCGGGTGTAGAGGAATCGACGTCGCATGGCACGACACCTAGACGTAATTGTCAAACTTCGAGATCTGCAACCCGGCCACGGTATTCTGTAGAAGCAATTCACGAGGGGTGATTTACCCCGGCAACAACAAGGCGCAGTCTCCACGTAGCTTTTAGCCGATGCTACTCATCGACAGCGGAGCGGCCCTCAGGAAGAAAGGGGGCACACAGCTTTCTCCCCCCAATGAAAATCGAATACAGTATCCCCGGTGGGCACAGTCATGCAAGGGATTCCAGGGTAGAAGGCTGAGAAAGCAGGTTGCATCTTGCGCACGGTTCGAGCAGAAAGCTGCTCTGCCAAGCTAAGAAGCTGCCGGCAGGATCCCGAGCATCACGGCAATCCAAGCGCAGTAGCGTTGGAGGGCGGGGTTCCAACAGAGAGAAAAAAAAGAAAGAAAGAAAGAAAGAAAGAAAGAATAATGCCTCGATCGAACGGCGATCGACTGGCGGGCAGATCGCGTCGATCCAGCCGATTGTACACTACTGTACGATGGGACTTGATGGTGATCATGATCGCCCTGACGCATTGGCAGCATCGCTTCCCCTCGCAACAGCATGCGGTATGGCAAAAGTGGCAGGGAGGGAGCAAAAGCCCATCACGTACATGAAAGCCAGGGCCAGGTGCTCGTTTCTTTTGGTACTGGTTCCGATCTGGACCGCAGGATCGCGATGCGCTGGGTCAAGGTCGAACGGGTGTTGCGGGCGGATCCTGGGAACGGTCCCGGGTGCGTGGAGGGGCAACTGCGCTGAGGTCTAGGAGCTCTCGGGAGAGGCTATTGGCTCTGGCCCTTGACAAATACTGCCCCGGGGTCCAAAGCTGCAGGTTGCGTCTTGCGCATGGGCGTGATAACACCGCCACAGGCTTTTTGCTCTTTTTTTTTTTGGATTTTTAATCCCTTTTTGTAAAAATAGAATATAGAGGGGGGGGGAAATTATTTTCGCTTCTCAGGTGTGCCACACCAAGGGGCAGGTAGGGGGAGGGGGCCTGGTGGAACAAGGATGTGTGGTGCCTGGAATAGATAGGTCACAGCAGAGGGGGAACGGGGGAAGCCCGGGGCTTAGAAGGATTCCAGCCTACTGACAAAAACAGTTCAGCCTCAGACCGAAGAACCCCGAGTTCTGAATGCAGGCAGTCAGATTCACGGTGGCCAGCTGGATGGCGGTGCCCGTTGAGCCGGGTGGTACGCTCTCTGAGGCGAAGCATAAGGCGGGGAGGGGACGATCTGAGGATCCCCCAGGCCAACAAGGCCCACCTTTGCGCTTCCCCGAGAGCCTAAGCGAGTAGGACAGACCCGAGCGAGTGGAGAATATCGATGCCGCCTGCTGTCCCACTCTTCTTCGGGCGATCATGGTTCCTGGGGATCTTGGAGATTGTTCCTGAGACCGGAGCATTCTTCTGCTCTGTGATCCAGCAATTCTGGCACTATTGAAGCGGACCTAACCGCGCTTCACATATGGAGCCAAAAGTATTTGAGATTCTGAAGTCCATCGGAACGATCCCATCAATAGTGGGAGGGGCCTAAGCGGACCGTGCGCTGCAGATCATTTTCCAGGGGCACGTCAAAGGCAGATCCTACCCGCTTCCCCCTCGTTACGAATTCCGAACAAGTCTGAGACGGTGATCTGCCGCCTGAGTTGCGCTGCCAAGGTCCGACAAATGCCCAGATGCACGCCATCCTGAGACACAAGCCCATAAGTCCCCAAGGGCTCCTTCCCCTTTCGTCGCGATAAGGAACCTGCCGCACATGTCTGCCTCCCAAGCCACATTTGTCGATGTACAGTTGTATCGTGACTCGACATGGATGTTCGAACCAAGCTGAGTTTACTTCTTCTACTCAACGGGTATATGCCACTCTATCCGGATCGACGCTGTTTACAAGGTGGAGGGCGTCGGGTCCCCTTCACACTCTGGAACGCGCAATCACTATGGCCACACAGAAGGTGTGCCCCATTCAGGCTTCTCTGGCTACACCTGACTGGCTCTGCTTACATTACCAACGAACTTTGAAAAGCCCGATAGGCGCCTAATACGCGTGCGAGCCTCTTACATATGAGGCAGGAGAATACTAATCATTATTTTCATTGACCACGTCATGCTCACTCACGATGGATTTGCCGAGATGCGTGCTGGGGGGCATTCAAGGTTTTGGGTCGATCAGTAGCGTACCCGGTAGCCACGTTGTCAGCGGTGGTTTAAGGGTGGGGTCGTACAAATGTCAGCGAAGATCGTATGATGCGCTCTCGGGGCGATGGAGTCATGATTTGCAATTCCTAGCTCCACCCAGATCGCCGTCCTCCGCCCGTCACAGCTGGGAAAAGAATCAGCTAGGAACGTTGAAATGTGAGGTCATACACCTGAATCACAGTTGTTGGTTCGTGCCAAGTGGATCTGGCAAAAAGGAGTGAGAGAACCGCCAGTGGAGCATGTCTGGTATCTTTCGTGACGAGCTGCATACCTAGGTTTAGGATTTGAGAGGCTCCCACGCCTTTTCAGCCGTTATCCCAACCCTATCAAGTGATGAAAATTGACTTTTCCGGAACCATCCCGGGTCCATAGTTTAGACTTTGCCACTGGCAGCGCAGGGGGATCCCTGTGAAACGTTTTACTGTCAAGGGCCGAAAATCAAAAGTGCGCAGCTTACGGAATAGACCCGGGCGTTCTGATTTTCCAGACCGTTGAAGACACAAAAAGTGGCAGACCTGAAACAAGGGCTACACCGTTGACGCAGCCCTTGGGGTGCGACGAAGAACAAAGCTCTTTCGAGAAAAAAACGTAGGTCTCGCTGCATGCTGCAGGAGCCAGGGTGACACCTTGGCGGAACTTGGGAACGCGAGGCTGCAGCAGACCAATTCCTCGTGACTTGGGTGCATGGCGCCTCTCGATCAGAGTTGTTTAGCGCCCAGAGGCGAGCGAAGCCCATACGCAGGCAGCCAACCAAGCAATCCGACAAAAGGCGTCGGGAACAATGTCACCAAGGAAAAACAAAGCTTGGCGGGGCCCAAAAGTGATCGACGGGATCTGCGGACTATTGATGTTTAGTTGGGCTTGGCACACTGCCATGCGACTGGGTGGGTTCGGGTGCCCTTTGGGCTAGCGTAGAGGTTACCCTGGGCAAACCTCTGCCACGATCGAGGATCCACGATCGAAAGGACCTGCAAGCTACCAATAGGCTTTTCGGAAACCATGGTAGGCTGACAAGACATCTTGCTTCCGACCTCAATAGTGCATCTTGCAGCCTGCATCTTGGACCAACATCCCCCCCCTGTTCTTACACACAGTGGGGCAAATCAAAGGATGTACGGAGTACACAATGATGCACCCCAAGAACTACCGATGGTGAGATACAATGGCCGGGGGGAAGGGGGGGTGAAGAGACCTTGTACATCCAAGATGGAACCGTAGAGGATACCCAAGAGGGTCAATCTGCACCTCCATCCCAACTGGGATCGATGCAGGCAGGATCATTCGGGCTTCCGGCTGCAGGGGGCGCGGTCCATGAGAACAGCTCTGCAACCGGGCCTATCGCATGCAAAGTGTCCGATATTACGGTAATGAAGATTCTGGAATGTCCCCCAAAATGAGTTACCATGCCAAGAGGAGCTTACACAGCGTAACGAAGTTAATCAGAAGCCCACTCCAACCTAGATCAAGCTACTATTTGATTTGGCGTTAGTACGTAAGGCTCCATGATTTCCGTTGCATCTCTTGCCTCGACTCCACGGGTCTTGGATCGGGCTCGACGCTAATGCAGGAACTGAGCAGGACGGGAGAGAGACAAGAGATGATACGGCTGTTCGAAGCGTGGGTACGTCATGTTGGCGGGTCCTCATCCCCGAAACAGCTTGGGGGAGAGCTGATTGGTCGAAGGTCAAAGTTACAGGGTCCCCGGACCAACTCGGTGGTAAAGCATGGGGAGGCCCTTTCCCTTCAAGCGATTCCTCGTCAAGAGGCCTGGGCGCAGCACATGTCAGACTCCCAGCTTGCCGTATCGGTGCCGGATTTCCATGGAAATTACGATGTGCGTATCCTGGAACCGCAGCCGAGCCGTCTGGCGTTCTCCGCACGCCTACCATGGAACCTTTTGTTTACTCGTATTCAGGATCTCAGTATCGACCCTTGTACGCCCTATGGGCTATATGCAACCGCCGGTAAGGTCGGTACCGACTACGGTATAACTGTATTCTTTAGAAGGGTGGAGTTCGCCTCAAACACTAATCCGATCAGAGCCACGCGGCTGATTGGCCCACCGGCAGCAGATTTTTGGAGAGATCCAATTTATCTAGGGCTGGCGTCTGTCTTTGTTAATTCACGTAAGAATGTTATTTTGAGGGGGGACCTCGCGATTTCGGGAACGGCCCCATAGACCAATGCCGAATTTCTCGACCTCGACTCACGACCCTTGTGTCGCGTCCTTTGTATAGAGTCCAGTGCATTGCGAGTCACGGACCTAGGACTGCCTCCCCTGACCAGACTGGATTGGACTCACCGTCTGAGCCTGATCGTACAGAAGACAAGTATGCAACCCTACAGAGCAGCGAGGCTCGCCACCCCCTAGAAGAACCGCGCAGTCGGTAGCGCGACTCCACGGGCTGACGGGGATAGCACAAGTGGGGAGGCTTTTTCCTTTCTTTTCTGTTTTCTTTCAGCCCCGTCGACCCGTGGCGCGGGAAAGACTCCTGCCGCATATACTCCTTTATGGGGCTGTCCCAGACCTCCCCAAGCCCAAGATGATCCGATCTCACGCCCGAGCGCAAAAAATACCCCGAATTTCCTTGTCATCGTCTTTTTCCCGGTTTGGATATTTTGTTAAATTCTCGGAAGGAATAAGAAATATATCGCAGAAAAAAAAAAGTAAAAAATTATTCAAAAAAGGCCAAAAAAAAAGAAAAAAGAGAAGCACGAATCCGATTTACCTCCCATGATGTGAGAAAGGCCAGTGGACCCATAGAATTAAAGCGAATAAATCTACCTTAATCCCCTGATTAAATTAGAGAATTTAGGATTTTTCCCTAAACCCCGGAACGCTGTACATAAGGACGTATGGAGTATACGGAGGCAGTAATCTGGGAACCAAACACCTTTCCCCACCAATCACCGCGGCCCGTCCCCAAGACCGCCCTTCCAATTTCCCTCCTTCTCCCCCCAAATCTCTCTTTCTTCCTCTTCTCACCTGGCTTTCTCTTCACGCTCTGGGACATTCCTTTCTTTTTCGTTTTTGTTTCCGTCACTCCTTCTATCCCCACCCCCGTCTCTCATTAACGCCCTATACATTGTTGCTTTCCCCCGTTGTTTCGTCCCATCGGCCCTCTCCATGATATAGCCATTCGACCTCATCAAAATTGTCTTATTGGACAGCATTCCCTTTCTCTCCCCCCCCCTCCAAGTTCCATAATGAGCTACATTCAACCTCCATGGAACTACCCCGGCCATGCGGGCCTCCCCATGGATCATGCTCTCGCCTATGACCCAACCATGGTGCCACCGCCCATGATGCACCCAGTCGACGGCTACCTCTACCCACACCCTCCTATGGAGATGATCGACTACTACCACCAACCCATAATGGACTACGACGAGTACACCGAGAATCTATCACGGCCCCGATTGACCAAGGAGCAAGTCGAGATCTTGGAGAGCCAGTTCCAGGCGCACCCTAAGCCTAGCAGCAATACCAAGCGTCAATTGGCTGCTCAAACTAACTTGAGTCTGCCCCGTGTTGCTGTATGTATTGCTCGATGCCCATATATACTTGTTACGTTGTGCCGAAACTAAACATCTGCTCTTTAGAACTGGTTCCAAAATCGACGCGCCAAGGCCAAGCAACAGAAACGCCAGGAGGAGTTTGAGAAAATGCAGAAAGCCAAGGCAGAAGCCGAGGAAGCTGCCCGTCGCAAGGACGAGCCGTCCGAAGAACCCACGGAATCCAGGCCATCCTCTGTCTCCAGAGAGGAGTCCGAGCGATCGCCCACACCGACACCGCAAACCGAAGCCCCTTCAGTCGAGGGCAGTGCCAAGGCTGATAACCAGAAGCATCACAAGTCAAAGAGTGAGTCTGCCCGAGAGGCAACCTTTGCGTCATTGCAGCGAGCACTGAACGCTGCAGTCGCTGCTCGAGACCGTTTTACTCGTCGCGGCTCTCGAAGTAAACAAGAGCCTACGGAGGACGAGCCGATATCACCAGGCTCTATGGCACCTCCCAAGGCCGCTGCCAGCGCACAAGAAGCCCAGGCACCCGCAAGTCGTAGTCAGTCTTTCCAAGATTGGCCAGAAAGCAGAGACTCAGCATGGCCGGCGTCCCACGAGCAGTCGGAGAGTCGCTCATTTCCAATCGGCCAAAGTATCCCAGAGGTGCCAGGGAACGTCGGCGCGTTTTCAGGACAGTACCAGCCTGAAGAGTGGCAACAGGCCAATGAACACGGTACTTCGCACGGCGTGGGATGCGATTCCAACCTCGGATATGCCAACATGCAGTATCCAATGGGCATGCAGACTCCCGACATCTCAGTCACCCGCCGTGAATCATCCAGTGCACTGACTGCCTCTCTCGATGGCATTGGGATTTGCACCCCAGGAGCCCCTGGCATGCCGCAAGCTTCTTCGTGGAAGGAGCCCAGCAAAGAGCTTGATCTTGCCGCCAGGCGGAAGCGCCCACGTCCCGCTGCCATTGGCACCTCGAACCCTCGATCATTGGCCTCCTCGACTTCCATGTCGGCCTTGTCCCCCACAAGCCGTATGCCGAGTTCTGGGGCCGGCAACTCGATGAGACATTCCAAGTCTACCCAGAGTCTCAACTCACGCTATGCGGGTGTGCGCAAGTCGTCGGCAAATCAGCGATCCCCCCTTAACTTCACTTTTGCCGAGTCCGGCTCTATGAAGGCCAGCAAGGCTGAAATGCTGCGGCCTTCGGTGTCATCCTCCACCCTGGCCCCTCCTACGCCATTGACACCACAGGAATTCCAACACCTCCTGCCTGCTTCGCCGACCGATAGCAACTACTGCCTGTCTGCCCAATCTACGACCCAGTTCTTTCCTTCCTCGCAGCCGATGCAAGTGAATCTTGCATCGCCTCCCTCGACGCCCCTGGATCTCTACTCGCCCTTCGGCTACCAACAGGTTGCTCCCCCTATGTCTGCTCCCGCCCAAGTCAGCAACTTCCAAGAATATGTGCCCTGCGATCCCGTCCCCATGACGGCCCGCAGCTGGGCAGACTCCACAGCTTTGTCTTCGCCAGACTATCAGAGCGGGCTCCAGGTCCCGCACTCGAGCACTGTCTCCCCCCTCGGTTTCAACGCAACTCTTGAACACCCAGGCAACTTCATGGAGCCAGTTTCTGGCTCCCCATCTTGATCTATTCAATCGAAGACGCCGACCTGCCGGTTCACGCCGATGGAGAGAGGAAGGCATCCGAGTTTACGATGCACGAATTTCATGAGCAGGAAGCCCACCGATTCGCTGCTCAGCAAATGTCGGTCCATAAATCCAAGGGCTATGCATTTGCCCACTCCGCTCCACACCACTACCCTTAAAGAGGAAGTCCCCTCTCGATGGATGAATGAGTCATGTACCGCGATAAATATGATTTTGTTGGTCCAGGATGAACCGCTATGCCGCTATTCGTCCTTTGCGCGATCTGTTTATTATTTTCCTCAATCACCGCCTACTTGGCCACCTTTTGTCTATTTCCACCAGCTCCACGGGGCGCCTACAGTCACTTATACTTTTCTTATTCTTTTTTTTTTTCTCATATACTTTTGAGCCCGTCTCTTCCTTTCTCTTGTCTCTCTATTGGGGGTGTTTCCACCTTTTTTTTTCGTCTCTATTTTTTAGCTTACATATTCGGAAGCGTCTCCTTCTTTCTGTTTTCTGCATGTGTTTATTGGCCTGGGACTTTTTTTGGTGTGATATGACCTTTTAATTCTTGGAGGCCTATGGGCTCAACTTCTACTTCTCGCCTTCGTTTCTTTACC
Source organism: Penicillium chermesinum (assembly GCF_028974085.1). Lineage (NCBI taxonomy): Eukaryota > Fungi > Ascomycota > Eurotiomycetes > Eurotiales > Aspergillaceae > Penicillium > Penicillium chermesinum. The sequence goes on along the minus strand of NW_026695312.1, from coordinate 2,566,901 downwards.
GAGCCTGATCGGCTTTTGATTGGGATTTTGACCTTGCATATTTGGCAGCACCTGGCTACTTTTTCTCCGATACATACTGTCACGTACCTATACCTTATTTTCTCTGTGATCTCTGATCTGTTCGATAATACAAAAAAAGGGATGATGTCTGCAGAAACAATTTGCTTTTCCACCGGGTAGAACGTCTAGACGAAGTTCAAAGGAGCCCCCCCCCCCTCTAGTCCACGAGTCTCGAGGCGATTTGATGTCAGCAACATAACCGGTGCCCTGCCTGCTTATTGGGGGCAGAACGGCCAGAACAGCGGGGCCCCACGTGTGCCGCTCGATAGGGTGACATCGCTTTCCATTTGCCGCTGGATTCGTCGCCAGTAAATCAGGAACCTCAATAAAAAGAAGATGCCGATCCCTCCCTTCACGTTCACCCTTTCGTTTGTATGCACCTCTGCCTACAATGAAAGTCTCAGTTCTTGTTCCGGCCCTTCTCGGTCTAGCGGCTTCTGTACAAGCGGTAAACATCGAATATACAACCGTGAAAGGCTTCTTTCTGCAGGACGAGACATCGACTGACCCCTCAACCTTTGACTATGTACGCGCATCAGCTGCCCATGGTCGCTATGGAGGCTAATCTCATCTAGACTGCAGTCAATTTTGGCCTGATCAATCGCACTTACCCCACTGATCATTTGCTTAAGCACCTGAGTGACTATAACACCCTGACACAATGGGAGCGCTTCTATCACCAGGTTCGGGAGCTCAATGAATGGTCTCCTAGGGATGTGGAGTACAAAGTCCTCTTCCTGGGTCGTCACGGTGAAGGATGGCATAATGCCGCCGAGTCCTACTACGGCACTCCAGCCTGGAATGTATGTTTACACTTCCCCCTCATCCCAAGCTTAACCACACTAAAACCCAGCGCAGTGCTACTGGGCTGAGCTCAACGGCAACAGTTCCGCCACCTGGTTCGACGCATCCCTCACCAATAACGGCATTGCACAAGCTCTGACAGCCCACACCTTCTGGCAAAAAGAGATCGACGAGCAACGCATCCACACCCCGGACAACTACTTCGTCAGCCCACTTCTCCGCACCCTCCAAACTGCTAATCTCACATTCACCGGTCTTTCTCTCCCAAAGGGCAGCGCCGCCTTCAACCCCACCATCAAAGAACTCTTCCGTGAAGGAATAAGCATCCACACCTGCGACCACCGCCACAACCGCAGCACCATCCACTCCCTCTTCCCCTCCTGGCCCATCGAACCAGGCTTCAGCGAAGAAGACGAGTTATGGAACGGCGTCACAGCCGAAACCAGCGATGCGCAGGACGCGCGCAGTGCTAAGGCCCTCGGCGAAGTCTTCTTCACCTCCGCCTCATCAAAGAAGGACATGTTTGTATCAGTCACGTCCCACTCGGGTGAAATCTCGTCCATCCTCCGAGTCATCGGCCACCGGGCCTTCAGCCTGAACACCGGCGCGATTATTCCTGTTCTGATTCGGGCAAAGAAGCAGGGGGATCAGCATGCTACTACTTCGTCGGTGCCGTGGACGGTCAGCGCGCATTGTACCGTGCCACCGGTTACTTCGGCTTCCGCATGTGTATGTCCAAGCAGCGCGGCGCCAGTGACGACTCTTCTTTCCGCTTGATTTTTCTCGGGGCTTGGTTTGGCTCAACGATCCTTCTGGGCAGGTATTATCCAGGCCCCTTCGGGTCCATATGTTTTAAGTCAACTACCAACTTTGTCGGCTTCTACTTTGAGGGGTGTTTTGCTTTGGTCTTGCTATTGTCTTCAATTTTGGACTTTTTCTCGGCTGGCACACCGGTTCTTCTGGACAGGCGTCATGTGGCCCTTTCTCGGGGCCGCATGTCAGGACAAATTCAGTTGAGTCTTGTGCCAACCGACAGCCAATGGGGTCGGATCTTGCGACTTGGGGACATGGATGTCTGGGAAGACTCTGAGTTCTGGATATGAGCTCTTGGCACTGAACGGGACAGACTTCCTCAAGGATTTCTCTGTGCGAAATGCGAACTTTCTTGGGTCAGGACGACCAATATAGCGAACAGTATAACGCGATTACAACCGCTTTTATTACCACGTTGTCATGCAATATCCACGAAAATAGTCGAAGGTCAAAAGAAATAGAACTGTAAAAGCCCATGCAAGAAATGATTGTAGCAGACACCCACTATCACTGGTATTTAGACGGGATGGGCCCAGAGCTAAAGTAGCCTGGATCTCTTTTGGGCGCATTTCTAAAAACTTCGATATTCGAGCTGAGAGCAAAGTGTAGGGATAAAGGACATATTTAATTGAAATAGATAAAAGAGAAAAGAAATGGGAAACAGGAATGAGTGGGGGGAAAAAATGATTGAAGGGGCAAAAAACGACGTCCCCGGGAAGGCTCGAACTTCCAACCTCCTGATTAACAGTCAGACGCGCTAGCCGATTGCGCCACAGAGACACGTCATTGGATGATGAGGCCACTTTTAACAAGATGGACCGCCGTAACTGTGATATGCTAGGTCTATGTGGTAGAGCGTGATATCCAGTTCCATATTCAACATATATCCAACCTAATGCTACCTCCGTGTTTATAATGGGATTGGCATTTTCCCAGTAATTGAGTAACTGATAGTAACGGAAAAGAATGAGCTTTGGAAAAATGCTTGTAGATACCGCTCTGCAGATATATATTCTAGTGGTGGTCGGTCCCGAGACACTTCACCCTGGAACTTTGCTACTTGTGCACTGGACATGAAGTAAATGACATCTGTCCTGTAATAAATCACTGCTGTTGATTACTTACCGCGTACTAGTAGATGAATAGTACTAGCACTGTATTCCGACACGCGGAATACTAGTTAGTCACCTAAAAGACCCGCAATCACTGCCAATCTTGGAAGGTTCTTCTACCATCTCGGTAGTTTCGTCATCATTGAACACTATATACCCCTTACTCAAACCCATTCTTTCTTATCTACCGTATAATCGAGATATCAAACTGTACAGCCAGGACCTCGTGAGAGTTAGCCGCTCAGCAGGTGAGGCAAGAGGAAGACCCCAAAGTAATGGGATTGAAGCGATGCCATAATGATGATAGGCAAACCACGGGCAGCACTTGGCATGAAAGATGCAACGGGCACAGCAGGAAACGGACGAACGCATCAAATGCGCTTCAGGTAGAGAGGATCCACAAGACTTCTTCCATCGCGCTGGATATGGCACGTCCACCCGTGATCAGTTTGATATACCTTGATATCAGATAGGAATAACGGTCGACTGGTCTACAATGCCAGAAGCGACCCTGTCACTAGCACTCAACTTTGCTGTTTATCGCTGCTTGAATATGACACGTCTTGGTCTGATCAAGGTGGTACGAAAGAGGTCTAGCGGCTTGGTTTTTTCTGGTGATTCCTCCTTCTTTCTTCTTCGTTCCCCCCACTTGGAAGCACGCGAGCGAGATTCTGTTTGCTCATCCGAGGGGCCAACTTGAGGAAGCTCTGGCTTGTATGTACAATATAAAAGTCCCCCAGAGTCTCTTGACACTCTTCTATTCTACTACCCAGTTTTTATCATTAATGCTTTTTGACGCAGTTCACTTGTGAATACTCTAGTCTTTTATAATAATGGCCTGGATGGTTCTAACCTTTACGGACGACTATTGAAGAATCTTCAAAAACTATATCCAGCACCTTATCTTACATACTCCTCCCCGAGGAGAACCCCCCTGCCAAGTAAGTGCTTAGTGATTGGCATTGTATATAATGTTGCTACTTCTGCAGGGCGGAAATCGGGTCCTAATACATAATATACAGCACGATAAATATATATCTAGAAGAGCATATGAAGATTCTCGTCGTCCAATGGTCACACAATGATCAGGCCTTGTGTGACATCGCTGCGGCCATAAGAGACCTCGACCGGAGGCGTGGGGCGATTATGCGAGAACAGCAAGTGATTGTTGCTATGAACAAAACCCGCGAGGACCTCGAAGCTCTAGCCGACAATCAGTTCGCGGAAGATCTTGAAAACCTCGTCCTGCACGCCCTCGACCCCTAGAGGTTGGGGGCAAGATTACGTGACAACGGGGAATGGACCCGTGGACAAGAGATTGCTTATGTTGCTTTGAAGTTCTGGCAAAATCATGTATATTGGGCTCGCCAGCCCCCGCTGGTGCATAAATTGATTAGGATAAAGAAACGACTGGAATCAACATGTTAGACATTCGTCTCAGTATCTCATAGATATGAAAAAGTAGGTTGAGAATGGGGACCCTGCCAAGACAGGCTTGAATTAGACTCGTCACGGTGTAGCAATGCAATTAAATACGCCGCGCGAAGCTTGAGAAAATCCAACATATCTCGACAATCTGTAGTAGCTCCGATACCCTTGAGTTGGTCATAATATTGGAAAAGTCTAATGTCCGTCTTGACTGGCCTGTCACAGATGACCCTGACATATAGAGAGGCAATCAATCGTTCGAAATCCTCGAGCTACGGCGATATAGATATCGGATTGAGCAGCTAGTATAGGAACTAATTATTATTGATGAAGGCAAAAAACCGAGCTCTATGAAGTTTTTCATAAGATTGATCTCAGCCGTCTTTCCTGCCCTGCTACCGGCCATACACCGGCATACAACTGGTCTTTTGGATTGTTATTCTGCGTTATGGAATGCTTTAGCGACGGAAGGCCAGATACTAGTATATCTCCAACGAACAAACCATCACCTATATCTTTCTTGACTGCGAGGGCTCCATTAGGACACCCCTACATGCGGAGAGGTCTCTTCGTTCATGTCTCCCCCATGCACAACTGTGTGAATATGACATATCCACTTTGAGTGAAAACCGGATTTGCTGGTGGAGCTCTCTTCCGGCGCAGCGCCGTAAGCGAGTCTCCGTGGCGCAATCGGCTAGCGCGTCTGACTGTTAATCAGGAGGTTGGAAGTTCGAGCCTTCCCGGGGACGATTTCTTTTTGTGTTTCTGAGGTCATGCATCTGCATTCCATTCCCGTGAAAGAGGTCGAGATAGTTGCTCTTTTTTGCTCGGGTGGCGTTGTGTGTGTGGTCAGACCGGAGCTTGGGCCCGGGCCGCAGTGGTCACCACTAGTCATTTCTTCCAGTTGGCCAATCGCTTGGGAGGCTTATTTTATTGCTTGACACGCTTGCTTTTTGGAGTTTGGATTGGCTATAACACTATTGTGGACTGACCAGCATTGTAGGATATAGTGTCGTGGATCATGTGCGTTCTTCGCATTATCGTTGCTCTCATACTAGTTACCAAGCCCTCCTTGAATTTCGGCTTGGTTGTTTTGTGTAGTATGTTCAAGTTGGAGACAGCAATCGGTATGTTTGGAGCCCTCAATAAAAACTATCACTTTTTGTCCTAGGAGGGTAACGCATTTGACTCAAGTTAGCGTCTTACTCCTATTATGACATCACCCAATGACTAGTAACGCAGAATATGAAAGAAAAAAAGAAAAAAAAAAGAAAAAAAAGAAAAAAAAGAAAAAAAAGGAAAAAAAAGGGGGAGGTTGCGTCCAAAGGCCAGCCATTCTGTGAGTCTTTCAGCGACATAAGGGTTGAAGGCATTTCATCGGTTCAACTTGGAATTGCGCAGCGCCAGGCTATATAGTATGGGCTGGTTTCCTGGCCTGGGCCTGCAATTTCGCAATGGCCAACTTAGTAATGGGCGACTTGAATTTGGACCGAAGAAATGGTAGATACTGTGCACAAAAGGTGGGCCTGTCATCTGCAGTAGATTTTGTTGATACCAAGCCCCCTGGATGGAAAGAGTGTGTTGTATATGTACGTACTTTTACAGTGGTCAATTTTGCAAGCTTGGTCTCCAGAATAGGGCTGCCCCAGATCCAAAATTTGACTCTGGGCTATATGACATAAAATTTGGGGTTAACTTAACAATTGGTCTCCGTGGCGCAATCGGCTAGCGCGTCTGACTGTTAATCAGGAGGTTGGAAGTTCGAGCCTTCCCGGGGACGAATTTTTTGAATTTCTTAAATTTTTTTTTGCGTTCTTCTATTTTGTTTCCCCACTTTCGACGTTCAATTCTTTCTTACTCTTTCTAACTATTATCTGCCCAACTGAATTAAACTTGGTCGTTCTAGATTCGATATCCCCGTTAACGCGGAGCAGGTGTCGTCAATTTAGCTACCTGCAACTCGGGAACAGCAAACGGAAACGCCGTTCGCAAGGACAAGGACATGGATAGATATAGACAGCAGGATTGGAGTCAAATGGAATACTGTCACTGACAAGATGCGAATTGAATATAGAATAGACAGCAACAAGGGTTACAGCCCTTAAAAATGAAAACGGTAATACACAGGCCAGAGAAACAAAACATACGCAAGACATCAAGGAATGGATTCACCATGGAGCTGCAATGCAAGGAATCAATCACCGAGAGAATAAGCAATGCGCCTCGGCCTCACGAAAACAAACCGCCGATTCCGTGGTGGAAGGACCCTTCTATCGACCATGTATGGTGGGAAAGAACAAAGGTGGAAACGTACATAGTCATAGTCCTGCAATAATGAGCAAAGCAACATAAAACGCCAGAGCAGGATCAGAGAGTTTCAAAACGCCGGGGGGCAATCTCTGGGCATCATAGAAGGAGAATAAGACAAGATTTGAGAGAAGAAAACCAAAAAGTATCGATCATGATAAAACCCGAGCTCAACCGGACGACAACATTGGGTATAGGAAGGCTGGCCCGGATTAACAGTACCGAAAACCCCCTCATCTCAGGGGTGTTGCAGAGGTGCAATGCAAGGGGCAGGAAATGGAAGGAACAACCAGGAAGATAAGTAGAGAGTAGCTGGGGATCAAGATAGAGCTAGGAGAAAAGAGACAAGTGAAGAATCCATGGCAACACGTCTCTGATGCTGGAGAAGATATCCCGTGCGAAAAAAACAAAAGAAATAAGAATAAAAAAAAACGCCCTCCTCCATCTAGACAACGCCAAACCGCAATCTAGTAGCCTGACCATCCACCTAATGGGCTACCAGACTGACCGGGCTGGGGCTGACTGGGCTGCATCGGCCCACCAGGCCCGGCAGGCCATCCCGGCATCCCGCCGCCACCCATTCCCATTGCCATACTTGCCTGCTGAGGATTGCCCATGAAAGGCTGACCACCTGGGGCTGCCTGAGCAGAGGGGTACATTGCCCGCGCCATACCTTGGTAGGCAGCGGGATTGCCCCCCGGGAAAGCCATGCCTGCCATAGCTTGCTGCTGCTGAGGGTGTTGCATCTGGTGAAATTGCTGCGGCATTTGCGGAACTTGAGGGCGAGGCTGATTGCGGGGGGATTGCTGGGGCTGCTGATTGTGGTGTAGCGGAGAGGGGGTCTGTTGAGGGGCCGTAGCCATCTGCTGACCATGCTGGGCGTACTGCTGGGGCATCACGCCCTGTGGGGTGGATGACATTGGGGACTGCTGGGGTTGCGATGGTGGCTGACCCCATACCTGCTGCTGAGGTTGATGCTGAGGCGGATATCCGTAAGGAGGTTGGACTACGCCAGCCATGGATGGGTTGGATCGCTGGTGCATGAGGTCGGGCCGCATGCCCGGCTGTAATCCCCGCACGGCCTGTTGGCCCATAGGTGGTTGATGCGCTTGCTGCGGGAAATTGGCCTGGCCAGCCATCATCGCAGCTTGATGGTGAACATGCTGGGCTTGAGATGGGTTCACCATGCCGGCAGGCGGAACCTGGGCGGGTTGAATGGGCTGCGATACCGACAGGCCTGAATCAAGAGCGGTCGTAGCCTGGGCTTCAGACTCAGGAGCTTCACGTGGTTTCGCATAGAATTCATCGAGCCCTTTCCGTCGGTAGCTCCTTTGGGACCCAATGAGCTTGTTGAACTCGGCGGCGTGTGAAGCCTGGTTGAGGATTTCGGCAGACGAGCTGGGCTGCGATCGATCTTGATAGGTCTGACCCGTTAACTCTTGACGTGAACGAGCCATGCTGTTGTAGTCTCGGAGACGTGGATCGTCCGAGGTAGCGATAGGGAGCATGCTGAGTTGCGAGATAGAAGAATCCGAGACATCCAAAGATAGACCAGGCGGCAGTGGCTCGTGCGTATTGCTGAAGATCACATTATTATGGGGGAGCGTCGGTAGTAAGCTGGACGTAGCATCTGCCGCAGCTCCATCGCGAACCTTGGAAGCACCCGGACGCTTCTCACCAGCCAGGTCGTCCTCAGTGAAACCCTGTTTCCTCGCTTTGCTTTCCCAGTAATCATCTCGAACACGACGGCCGTTCACAATCACGCGGCTACCGAACTGTCGGAACATTGAACGAGCGGAAACAATAGCAATTTGTCGAGACCGATAGGAATACGGAAGAATGTCCTGCTGGATGAGGTCATCCTTTTCAATTTGAGATGCAATGATCTTGTGCAACGATCGATTCTTGTTGAACAAAAGGTACGAATCTCTGTAGTTCAAGACCCTTGCACATTCCGTGGCGAGCATAAACAGTTTCGTGCTACGGTTCGGCACACGAAAAGTTCGACACTTATATTCGCGGTTGCCTTGCAGGTAGCCCATGGCATCTACTTTGGTTTCACCTGCCTCATCGAACTCCTTTGGAATGTATTCATCACCCTCTTCGTTCAATTGATCTGATGTGTGATCGCGAACCGTTGGCAGCGCCTTCACGAGAGTCTTTGTGGGCGTGGTCTTATCGGGTGGTGACGCAAGAGGTGGTGATCCAGCGTTCTGGGGTAAAGCTCGAGGTTGCATCTGAGGCGTCTGAATCGGAGGAGTAGCGCCCACTTGTTCGTTGGAGTTGGCGCGCGGGATCTTTGGAGGACGACCGCGCTTGCGACGACCTTGGTCTTCTATAATGGAAGCATTCTGTTAGTATATGACTCGTCTTGTAATGGATGCGACCGGGTGACTGGTTGGACGAATGACGAGGGCTGCCAGAATTGGGGGTCCATGGAGATAACAAAAAAAAAAAAGGAAAGAGAAAGAGAAAGAGGAAAAATAAAAGAGAGAACAAAGAGATTGAGATGAATAGGCGCCCCATTGCGCACGTACCATCATCCTGATCTCCTTCCGTATGGCCATTCCCACTGCGATCTGGCGTGCGACTACGCTTGACACCACGGGGGCTTGTTCCTGCAGGGATGGCACCGGCAGAGCAGATACTAGGAGGGGCATCAGTTTGGGAGAAGGTGGCTTGATAAAATGACAATAAAGGCAATGGGCACATGAGATTGGCCAGCCGGTCGAGGACCGTCGGCGCACGCGGGGCGCAGAGGGAAAAAGTTCGCGATGTAGGTGGTCAAACACGACCGCGCGAGGGACGAAACCGCGATAAAGCAAGAGGCGCGCGAGAAAAGGAATCACATACCTGAGTTACTCAGGTTCGCCGGATCGATAGTGCCCGATCCATCGCATCTCCTCCGAAGCCGTTCATCGTGGAGCCAGAGTGAGGTGTGCCATACATAGTCGAGAGATGGAACGACCTTAGGCCGCGAGGAAGACGCGTCGAGGGGTGGCGGGGAAGGACGCGCCAGGGGGAAGGCGAAGGCGCGGAGGGGGCGCAATTTTGGGGGAACGGGTAGACTAGGCTTGCATGCAGATGGGTTGGACAAAGTCGATCGCCTCTGGAGATGAACAGCTTCCTGTTCGTTCGGGAGACTGGAACTTTGGGAGGGGCGGGCGGTGAGGGAACTAGCTGCCCGGGTTTGCAGGCCACAACCTCCACCACGTGAGTTCGGACTATGTACACGCTCGTTTTTGGTCCCTAGCAAGGTGGGAGTACCGCATTAGAGAGTCGCCCATGCAGCAACTTCCAGACCAAAGGGGCGTCTAAAATGGTGCAAGGGGGTTTGGTTTCGGAGGGGTCCGGGGGAAGGAAATATTACCACTTCTGACCGTAAAGTAGTAAAGTGGAATGCGTCGCGTGATTGGTCACGAGGATGGAGACAGGATTGGAGATGAGAGGGAGATAAAAAGAAAAAAAAAAGAAAAGTAAAAAAAAGCAAAATGTATGCTATAACTAAAGACGGTTTGGCCAGATGCAAGAGTGCTCGTATTCCATCAAACACAACTCACCACGAGGTAATTAATATCCAAATATCAGAATTCTAATCCAGGCTGGGAGCAAAACCAAGGTAGGAATGGAGAATAGCCGCGACAGAACCGGTTCTTCAAGGCAAGAAGCTCCCGAGAGGGGAATTTGGGATCGGCCGCGGGGCTCCAGAGGGCTTCCAGAGAGGCGCAAAGGCAAGTCGAAGTGACAGTCTCCGAGATCGAGGACTGAACAATATTATTCGATCTAGACGGGGAAGCGGACGGGAAGTGCTTTTTGATCTGGGAGAGGCGCGGGTACGGCGCCGGCTACTACAGAGCAAAGACAAATGAGATTCCTCGTAGTGGAACCGTCGACGATGGCTCGAGCGGAGGGTGATTTTCCCGAGGTGGGACAGCGATCGAAGAGCGCTGCAATAGATACTGTATGGACCCTGCGTCTGCGAGATGGAGCCCAAGGCCGCAAAGGGGCGAGCGCAGAGATACTTGGTCGAAGACAGAAGTAACCGTCGCACAAAAGGGCGATTTACAGTTGATCTTCTCCAGCCAATCATGAGTGATCGTAAGTTAAGACCAAAGAGGGGTTGGAGGAAGCTTGAGCCGGGGGGACTCTCCAGTCTAGAATATAAAGCCCTTTAACAACCTCCCCGGAAACCCCTCTCTCCTTGGGTTCTATTTCACGCCGCCATCACACAACCGGCGAAGCCGTCACTGTGATAGGCTTCCCTTGGGTCTCCTTGAACGGTTCTGGCTGGACGGTGTAACTTGACGTGTCTTAAAAAAAGAAGAGTGCTCGAAGATCAGAAAGAAGCCATCTGAGCATTGTTTCACTCAACTCGAGTTTCCAAGGTTCTATCTGATGATTCGAACAGGAAACTACAGGCCGGATTGGATCGTAGTATTCTTTCATTCTATACGCGTTACGGACTATGCACGGGTTAGTGGGGCTTGCAGGCAAAAGCATCCAATCTCCATCATTTGCTGCAGGTCGGATTATATCGGGCAACATGGCATGGACGCTGTCGCCAGGCACTGGTAGAGAGCGCTATCTTTTTTGCTGCAGGCTTGGTTGCCTTAATTCTGCAATAATCATCCGAAACCCTTCAGGCGGAGGACCCATCTGTAAGACTCATGAAGAAAAAGGCCGATAAACTAGTGCTCCTAATGCTCTGAGTTCAGGCCGCATCTTGTCAGCCGGACGAGACAAACTAGCGATCTTCTGGCACTAGTAAAGTGACGGGTAGGGAGAGACAATCCTGCATCTGGGACAGTATTAATCCCTGATTCTCCGAAGGGCCATTTTTGGGGGCACGATATGTTGATCGTGAGGGGTATATTATTCAGCAAACCGATCTTTGCCAGGCCTCTCGCAATTTTCCAAGGGTTGTATCCTCTTCTACGGCAATCCATGGAACTTGGGCTCTTTTGGCGCCTGGGGATGGAATGGTCGGGTTCTGAATCTGCACGCGAGAGAGCCCCGCCGGGCCTAGTGCGTTCCTCAAGAAGCAGATGACCGTCCTCTCACGGTCACTTGAGATGATCAACGGTCCATGCGCTCAATAGGAGTCATTCCCAAATTGCCTAGACGCGCGAACTCCGCTAGACTCTGATAGATTCTGAAAACCGTCAACCGCCCCCCGACGGCTGTACGAGGTCGGGCAAGATATACAGCGTCACACAATTAACGACCCTCCGACTATCCAGTCCTTCCAAAGCGGAAATCCTCCTAGCCTTGATGTTAGTTCCGGGTCTCACAGCAGTCGGCGCGCAACTGCCGCCGTTGACAAAGAGCTCGATTCCCCCGTCACACCAGGAGAAAGCAACTCTACCTTTGGCAGCCTCTGTCGACACAATGTCGCTCTTGCAAGATTCGATTCAGGGAATGATGTCATCTCTTGTGTTCGGCGCATTCGAAGGTCACCATGCAGGACCAGCATTCTCCCCACCAAACCCACGCCGTCGGATGCAACATGCAGGCTGTCCAACAATGTTGAACACACATCTGATATCGCATTATATATCAAATTTCGTGTCTGTGGTATGATTGGGCTTGCCGAGAAACCCATGCGAACATGTTTATGGACGGAGACACAGACCCGGCATTTCAAAACCCTGCTACTGCTAGATCCCTCGAGGCTCTCCCCTCTCGATTAGCTGCATTGGCAAGCCCGCTATCACACGCTAAACCCTGTCTGGAGCCTTCCCCGTTCCATAGCGACCGTTTCTACGACTGAGACTATGCTAGGAGAATTTAGCGTGCTCATTCCCAAGAATTCCCTCTAACCCAACAGAGTGGGGCTCTAGTCTGTCAGCAGGCCCAGAAGGGAATGGGCAAAATTATCAGTTGTTGGACAATGACAGATTGACAGCCCAAGTCGGAGCATTCATAGCATTCTCCCAAGAGCCGACAATAATTCAAAAACAGCTTCTCCAAGGACCTTCTGGTGCCTGCCCCAGAATGCAACCGCGGCAGCAGGCAACAGCGCGGAGTGGCAAAAGATATAGGAGTAGATAAATAAATAAATAAATAAGAAAAGGGAAAAAAAGGAAAAAAAAAAACTAAAAAAACTAAAAAAATCCCAAAAAACCCATCACCGGAGAGGCAATAAAAGAAAAAGCTTCAAAATACTCCCGGAGAAGAATCTTAAAGCCATGGCCGGTACGAAATAGGCATATCCGGATCCATCCTAAGCCATAAATGGTTGAGGGCGGCAAAAATGGACACATAATGCAGCCTGATCCGTCTAGGGCGGATAGGCCGGGATAGTTGTGGCATGTGGCCAAGTTCATCACACGCGTCACAACCAGTTCCAAAATTGGGACTTTATACAGAGTAACAGGCATACCTTTAGGGGATTCGGAGCGTTGCGAATCGGCGAAAGCCACGAGTTGCACAACCCTGCAACGGCGAAGCTGCATCAATTCTGAAACAAAGAAAGAATGAACTAGGGAGAAGTGGGAAGAATGTAAGAATCTATCATAGCACCACGAGATAAGCCGGAGAAACTCTTTCTAAAATTATAAAATGCTGCCATTTTGCAGCCGAGACATGGAATCGGGTCTAGCATACCGCACGTAATTTTCGCGTTCTATTTAGAGCCAAAAATTGGCCGGAGAAACGAGCTGCTATAGCTGCGTGTAACTGTGGACAGAACCATCTCCGACAGGGTCCGAGATTTTGGATTGAGTTCTGACATCCGAAGATGGAACGGAGGATTTCATGGATCATTTGTGTATCACCAAGTTCCTGTTATAGGCTGGACTGCCTTTCCTGCCAATGATCTTTTGACCTAGTTTGATGCAGTCAGCATACCATCACATGGCGTAGCTCGATAAGCGTATTGCCGCGTTGGGCCATAGTTTGATAGATTGTAACTAGATATTGAGGTCGGAAATGGCCACTCCACCCTCGCCACGTTGCTTATGCTAGTATAAATCTTGTCGCACATGAAGAGAGGCTACCATTCATGCTCCCTGCCATGCTTCAAACCAAGCTGGCATGCTATGCGAACGGCGTCTTTACCATTACCCTTGTCCTCTCTGTGATTTTAGTAGAGTATACATCATCACGTTTACGGGACTACCGTCGATACGGATGCTAGGCCCGGCTTAGCAGGTGGAGAGCCAATTATAAGATCTGCTGCACTCCAATCTCTTATGGTGAACGTGGCTGAGCATGCTGCAGTATGAGTAGAGATTTTGCGGTCTACAGGGTGTTTAGTGGAAAGCGGGATTCTCGTATAAACATGAGAGTGCGGTCAGGTGAACAGCTGACAAGGACTTGAAATGCAGCTTATTCCTCTTCTGATTCATCGCCAAAAGGTTTTACTGATAGAAGCCCGTTCCTCGATTGATCTGTTTGTAATGACCAACAAAATACTGTGGACAGGATTCTGATACTAAAGAGTTTGACGAAGTGTTGTATGGAAACAGGCAAAATTCATGTCCCCGGTTCTTCAACCAACGCAACGTATTGCAAGGTATTATACCGTGAAAGATTACTACTCTGCATAAGCTAGATGCGCATGCGGGCCTTGGATCGTCCGCCGGGGTCATGCTCAAACCCAGCTTTCGCAAGTTCGAGCATGGCTACGGTCTTTGCTGTGGTCTCCTTCTGATTTAGATGCTTTTTCGGCTGTTTGGCTTTGAAACCGCCGTCTTCCCTAGAGGTGTTCCCTATGGGGCCGTAGGGTCCTCGATGTAGGACAGCATCGTCGAGGATCTTGGGGTTTTGTGCAACTCCGCAACCTCGGTGCTGCCTCGTTTTGCGAGCCTTCCCAATACTCTCTTATCTTTCATCGCCTCGGGATATCTCTGCTGAGGGTGGCAAAAAGCAGTAAAAACAGTATCATGTTCAGGAGTGGCCTTCTTTAACGCGAAACTTTCGACATTTGAGTTTTTGACTGTCAACTGAAAGAGGTCCTGCTGTGCCCAACTTTCCATTCGAGCCTTATTATTTTCGCAATCGACTCGAAGTGTTAGACACATATTGGCGTTGCCTTTATTGGGTCTCCGTAGCGAACATCCATTATTTCCCGTTGTCTTCAGTATTCACCACTGAAATCATAAGCGAGGGCGTTTTGGCCTTAGCAGGACCAGATGGAAAGGGTGACTGTCTTCTTAGCAAGCCAACCGTAGTCAGGTAATTGTCTCTGGTACTGGTTTTGCCTATGCTTGTAGCGCCATGAAAGCCTTCAAGGCATCATATAGTCCCGTTGGGATAGGCCTCTTTCGTATTCGGGAACTGATCTCGTCCGTAGCGGTGACACAAGTTCAGGAAAGCTTCATGATATGTAATCATGTCTCGAGGATCCGTGGATATCCAAGGGTGAAACCAATGTTGGGTTATTCACTTCTCCACTTGGTTCCCTCGTACCTTCCAAAATTCCAAGCAGCGAAATCTGGGCATGACTGTGACTGTATTCAGACTGCCCAGGTCGTATGCAGGCGGTTGATCCATAAATGTACGGACGAACATTTCACAAAATGAGTGATAATTGAGAGAACAGAGTATCGTAGTCGGCGTCAGCTTTAAGCAAGTCTATTAAGGGGGGGTGGGAAACAGAAAGAAACTGAGAATACACCATGAGTCTCGGATTTTCTTGTCGCTTCATTAGCCTCCTTACGCGGTATACTGGGACTCACATAGCTCATCATCGGGTTGTTCAACTGGGGAGACTGGGGACAGAGGTAGATGATAGGGCTCTCAGAGCAGCAAATTTAAGCCGTACAGAAAATTCCTCGGAGGAAGGCCACTCTGGTGCCTCTTTCTAATACTTTCAAGGTTGCCAAGGCGGATGTTCGCATCATAGTCCATCGTGAAGCCTATACGCTCACGTAGCTGCCACCTTTTTGACCTGCTGAACATTAAACATAAAGTATCCGAGGCTCCTCCAGATGCACGTCGTTAAGTATTTCAAAGAGGCGGGAGCCAAATTTGAGCAGGCTGTCTAAGCCGAACGGGGTCATATTAACGCAATTTTCTGCTCTCCATTCGCGGAACTATCGCAGAAACCACTCATAACGATCTTCTCAGAGAATTTGAGGTAGCTTCCGGTCTTCATTTCCGAGAAGTGCAGCCTCAACCAGTACTACCTAGGTATGATTGAGAGATGGACAAGATTTTGACAGTTGGAAATGGCAGTTGTCCTGGACATAATGATGATGCTGGACTGTCACAGATGATTGGACAGCTTACTGATCAGTCAAGGGAATGTAGGGTGAATATTCTAGATCGCGATTGGAATCACTAGGAAGAGAAGCCGGCGATAAAGCCCAAACTCGGTATAAAGAACTTGCACAATAGACGTTTTGTACCCAAGTCCAAGTCTGAGTTCAGACCTGCAATTCGCTATCTCTACTTCCCCTATTATGTGCAGGTGCCCCGGACGTCGTGGTAACTGTCAAAACCTCTCAGTACGAGAATTCTTGCGGCTAGATCATTGATGGATTCACAGGAATGGGATGGGTCAGGAAAGCTTTGCTAAGAAATTCCAGGACCCAGTTCAGGGAGCTCGTCGAGAGGAAAGGCACTGATGGGGATGATCAAAATGGCCGCACACGAATCCATCGCAGTCAGGTCATATATGTGCCGGTTTGAAGCAAAAAGCTTACAAAGTGAAATATTAGGGCGCCGATGACAACAATCCCAAAAAGAAAAATACACGCATACGCAGCAGGCATTTTTAATAATACCCCTGAGCTCCATTTTCGGTCCCGTACCAGAAAGGGTTAAAAAAAAAAATTCAAAACTATTGAATTCTCCAAAAATTCGAGCCCCCGGCGAGACTCGAACTCGCAGCCTTTGCTTTGCTGATTAATAGGAGAGCAACGCGCTACCATTGCGCCACGGGAGCATGTTCCAATCGAAATTTTCAAAGTATCCATGACCTTGGGCCAATTTTTCGATCCTAATCCGGACACGCTTTAATCGTTTGATCTTTGGGAGTTTCCGAGATGGATGGGTTTTATTAGTCTGGAAAAGGCGCTGGAAGCAGAACTTGTATCTAGCTACTTGAAGTCTAGGATTCACTAGTAGCACAACTTGAAAAATCCAGAGGCTTATGTCTAGGGTGAAGCGGGGTTTCAACGCCACTGGCTTGGACTAATTGCATGGCCGGAAACCTCCCGAATGGAGGTGGTTAAGGAGGCACAGAAACGAAAGTCGCTTATCAACTTTTGGTACCTGGCCGGTGGTACCATGCTAGTACCTAGTCACTTTCGTTTAGTGGCGTCTGGGTGTCCATTCTGGACGGTAGCAGCCTACTGCTATCCAGCACTAGTACCTCGTTATTTTAGAGATCTTTCATAGTCGCATATTTTCAACTATAAGTATTGTCACCCAAACGAAGGCGAATGTGTAGCTTGGACAAATTTAGATTCATTGAATGCCAAGAGAGCTTTCACCATTCATTGCGTGTACTCGGGTACGCGGATACCCTCCGGACTGAAAACCCCTGTGCTCCAAATCCGAAAACGAAGGAAATTGTAAGCGCCCGGGAAAGTATGCCGGCTTCGGCGCGATTTGCAGTGGGTTCACGATGGGGCCATAGCGGTGAAGGTCATCTGAACGAGCAGCCTTAGTAAGTACTCACTCTACAGCCTTTGAAGTGCACATGATGGCTTCGTTGGCAATGGGCTGAGGGTGGCAAGTCCTGGAACCATCGGGCGGGGGACACGTTTCAGAAGGTTGGGGGCAGTAGGGAGACACCAGACACGTTGGGAGCTATTCTCCGTACACAGCTGGAGGGGAGGGCAGTGCACCGCTGCTGCCGCGGAAGTACGGCATACGGAAAGAGAAACGGCAATGTTGCTCATTCACAATTGGCGGTGACTCAGCATGATCCAGGAACCGCCTGGGCAAGCCCTGGGGTGCAGGGGTACGAAGAGAACGGCGACACAGGATGGATCCAGGGGAAATGGGTCTCGAAGGGTCAGCAGAAATCGTTGCGATCATAATGACACCAAGCAAGAACAAGACCTCCCAAGACAGCTTGGAGAGGAAGAGCTTCATCCCCCGAGTGCTGCGTTCCGCATGCGAGTCTCGTCACGATGTTGAGGGCGAACGGATTTCCGAATGCGGTAATCCGGGTCGATCTCAAGTGGGTTACCTGTACAACGTTTCCATTCGAGAGTCAATCAGAACGGAAGATAAGCTCCGCCAAGGGCCCACGGAAGAAAACTCGAAGAATCAACTGATCAAAAGTTTGGGGCCGCACCCACTTCGCATCCACTCTCCCTCCACTCCAGTTGCTGGAAGGCCACTGTAGAGGTGCATGAGGGGCCCGGTGTACCCGCAAGGACCCACCACACGATGCTGAAATTTTCTGCGTTTCTAATTCTCAAGGGCGAGGCGCCCGACCACAGAGAACCGGCCGAGAATCAAGGGGCGCTTGGGGAGAAGAACTTGAAATCCTGGAAATGGCCGAGCTAGATCTCAGGACGACTGAGCGCTGCAAGCCAAAAACATTAAAACAAGGGCAAAAGCAAAAGGAAGCACGCGGATTGGCGGGATCTAGAGGCCTAGAACCGTAAATGGCGGACCTGCTGACCCGGTCGACCTTTTTGCGGCGTTCCCCATACCTGTAGATCCCCACCCGTATAAGACACTCTTTCGCCCTCGACATTTCTCATAATCTTTCCCCTCGATCCTCGAGTCAACCTACATCTACTTGACAAGAATCCACAATTCTCAAAAATCTTACGAATTGGTCCGATTGTATCAATTCATCACAAGAAATATATATATCGACACTCGAACAAGACTTTTTTTTCTTTCCTGGTCTGAGGACCAGAATGCCTAGTGTCGTTGACAGAATTACACCTCCTGCTTCACCAAAGCCAACAAGAGCCGAGCCTCTTTTCCAACAAAGAACAAAAGCCCGTTGGCCCCCCCATGGCAAACCGCAACTCCCTCCCCTACAAGCTCACAACTATCTCGAAAGAGAAGTTGACCCGGGAAGCTACTGCTCCCGACCCCGATCTGCGTCGATGTGTGGCCCATTTCAGATTACATTGTGGCTCTGTTCTGTGGACGGAGAACGATATGAAATCTCGCATGAGTGCTTTTGAATTTGAGGAAACCGACAGCGAGGCAGAGTCAGAAGACGAGCCCGATAGCCACGACCAGGCGGACGAAAAGCCTCGGGACACCGCCATTGTCACTGTGCAGGTCACAGAGTCTGACAAGAAGCATCAGTCTGCCCCATTACCAGAACACACTCCTATCAAAAGGAATCATGACTCCAAGGACAACTTCTGTTCAGTCACCGTTCAACCAATCGCTGCTTAAGCCTTCTCTTCTCGACCTCGATTCTCTCCACAATACCAGGACTTCGATATCCTGTGACACAACAATATAATGATAATGATGTTACGAGTGACGACATTGAAAACTGGATCTTGTATATAGAAAAGTATACATTTTAATCCATGTGAACTTTTTTTTTTTTGCTGGTCAATCGTGAATTTCTGGATATCTGGGTAGATCTTGCTGTACTAGTATTAATTTCACGCTTAAAAGTTCCAATTCGGTAAAAAAAATTCTCTTAAGAAAACCCTTCACCCAACCCGCCCCCTTTCCTGTTACCCCTTAGAAGCCGTGCAGACCATCGTGACTCAAGCTCCAGTCACGTGAAAGTGTTTTTGTTCCGAGTGGCGACAGGTGGGTCTCCGGGTGTCTTTTGTCACTTTTCCGGATCTATTTTAGGCCTCCAAACCATGAGCTCAGCACATGATCATAGACTATGGGAATAGGTTCGCGATCTTGGAAGTTCAGGATCGAAGGACAGTCCAGGATTATCGACTGTGGCAAGCGAGAGACATGTCTTCTGTCAGAACGAAGTCACCTAAAGATGTGGCGACCCACATGACGATCCCCCCCCAGACGAGTGATTCGCCGGAGCTCCAGCGACTTGCTCCGAAGGTTTCGAATGTCGTCGAATGTTCGGTGGCAACGGGCAACAACATGCTTCAAAGGGTAAGTGATTGGTGTTCGTGGAGGAGTCACCCCAGGGAATAAGGTATTGTCTCCACCGTCCCGCACCCCAGTTTGTCTGTGCGAAGGGCTCATATGACTGGCTGGAATGTCACCCGCAATCTTTGGCATCGCAATATTGATATAGGCTAAACGTCACCGTTAGGTTCCCAGGATGCTGAGGAGTAGAAGACCCAGAATCTTGCTATCGCATTGGGGTTACTGGATTCGGTATCCCGAGTGAGGCTGAGGCTCTCGAGGCGCAAGACATAAGAATGTCGTCATACTTGATACGCTGAATCGTCCCGTGACAGCTCATTTTTGGGAAGGGAAGCTCTCGTGAGCAGGGCTAAAGATGGCTTTATTTCCGCCAATTGTTTGTCGTGGATGGCTGTGGTGAAGTATAATCCTGGCCACGCCGAGCCAAGTGACGACACGCAGGAAAGCTGCCCAAGAGCTAGCTAGTTAAGTGTCAAGATCAGGTTTTAAGCAGAGCGTACGAGCCAAGGGGTCAAAATTGAGGTAATTATCACGAAAATAATTCAACGACAAATAGCGATGTCACACCGAATCACACTTGATACTCATGGATGAAAATTCAAGGGTGTTGTACAAGTCGCATGATTGTCATCGCGAGGCGAGTTCTTGGCCTGGAGCCCTTCCCGGTATTGTGAACCAAGGACCAAAGGCCTTGTTGCTCACTGCCCCGGGAAGTCGAGATTCGTACGTGGAAGACCTACGGTGCGGAAAGACATGGAAAAGGTGGATTGGATATCGAGGTCCTTCTAGCCTTCGATACCTGCATCAATCTTGCCCC
Source organism: Penicillium chermesinum (assembly GCF_028974085.1). Taxonomy (NCBI): domain Eukaryota; kingdom Fungi; phylum Ascomycota; class Eurotiomycetes; order Eurotiales; family Aspergillaceae; genus Penicillium; species Penicillium chermesinum. Next base: position 2,546,549 of record NW_026695312.1, on the reverse strand, counting down.
ACAGTTTCTCTCCTACTCTAATTATGCGCGGAACATACGAAAAGTCATAATCACACCCCCGCGACGTCCAGAGTATTTGGTATCACTCAAGTCCTTTGGCAAAAGATGCCCGTCCCCATTTGCGATGAGTGCTTCGGCCAGAGTAGACATCCCAACAACAGCGAAACCAAGCCGCTGATATAGCCTCACAGTAGCTTGGTTTTCTACCTTGACCATGAGACGCACAAGAACGCTTGGAGGGCTTGGTTGATAGTGTTGAAGATACCCAAGTGCTTCGCGACAAAGATTCCCGCCGAGTCCACCACCCTGGTGCTCGGGGAGAATGAACAAGCTCAGCATTTGCCATCGCTCCTCTTCTTGGTCCGATCTTGGATCCGGCTGCCCAGATTCCGCAGGCAAAGTGAACTCGGCTTGGGACAGCGGGCCACGAATTGTGACTTGGCCCACCCAGTTCACCCAGTCGGATCCATTTGCGCTCTGATTTGGCGCAGTTGCGGCGCAAATAAAGACTTCGCGGCCAGGGATTGTTAGGCGCTCGACCCAGTCCGATTCAGAAAAGGCTGCTTCGATATCATACGTTGAGGAAAATGAGGCTGGCGAGGCTTGCAGGGCTCTGAGGCGCAGGTCTCGGTATTTCTGCGCGGATTCATGCACTGCATCAGACTTCGACACGCGAAAGTAGGAATAAATGTGGTCTTTGGCCATTATGGAAATCAGCGAAAGATAATATCTAATATCTCCATAGTGTTGCCAGCGACTTTTGGAATTTGTAGTCCCTGGGCCGGTGCATGACACACTCCGGCGAATTGGAAAATTGCCGGGGTGCTCTTAGGGCGCGCGGCCCACTTCGATCCGGCAATTTTGAAAACTACCGGACGATCGTAGCTTGACCATCGTCCTGAGTAATCTGGCTTACTCGAAACCATACTGGACTCTGCTCTGGAATTAGAGGATATGCAAGAAAGCGGACTATTGGCCAACCCGCCAGATGGCCATCCCCGGAAGAAGGGACTCAGAACTCCAAGAAGATCTATCGCGCAAGGGGTCCCAGCCTACCTTACCTATCCCGGTTCTCACTAACCTGAATCCCAGATGCAACCGCTGTCATGAGCAGAAAAGCAAATGCTCTGGGGAACGGCCATGCCTGAGGTGCAGAAAAGCGGGGTGCTCTGCTCAATGTAGATATGCGCATCGTGATCGCAAAGTGCGAGTTGGTGAAAAGTAATTTACACTACGGGATCGTCTTCCTCCGACTAGAAGGGCTGACAAACTTCCTTAGCTATCTTGAGCAGCTTTTACGCGACAGTGAGGAGTTGCATGCCCAAAGGCATCAGGTATCCCACCAGGAACCCCCCAAGTGCTGTCAACCCGAATCGACTAGATACCTCTTTCGCGCGCCCCGCTAGCAACCCTGCGACAGTCCAAATCCAAGAACATGAAGAAGAGGCACCGTGGTTTCAGATACCCGAAAATTCTGATCTTCCTGTTTATACCAGCGAAGCTGCCTGTGCTGCGTTTGCCACTCGCTTGTGCCAATGCCTCCGAAGCGACGGACCCCCTATCCTTCATATTCCAAGATGTAGTTACACTGACGAGTCGACACTGTTCAGCCTGGGCCAGTCCAGCGTGGAGTGGCCAAGCCTCATTTCTGCAAAGCTCTTGTTGAAAACTGCGTTGGGCCATATCAACCCGGCCTTCCACCTGGTACTGAAAAGGGAGACGCTCAATACGCTCGAGAGCGTATACGCGCAAAAGAAATTCGATAACATTGCTTTGAAATGCAAGTATTTCACTCTTTTTGCGATTGCTAAGGTATATTCCATACCTCACGGACTTTCGAACACGTCGCATGTGCCAGGGACCGAATATTTCGCACGAGCTTTAGGTCTTCTTCAAATCCTTCCAGAAAGGCCCAGTATAATACATATAGAGATTCTTCTCCTGCTGGTAGGATCGGAGCCCGAAAATAGCCCAAGGCCGCTGGTTTATGGATACTGACTTTTGGAAGGCGTACTTTTGTCAGTTTCTGAACAGACTGCACTCAGCCTACCTACTGATAGGAAACGCATTGAGGCTTGGCCTGACGGCTGGCCTCAATCATAACGTTCCCTCCGGCCATAGCCTGGGCCCCATAAATAGGGAGCATCGAAAACGCTTATGGTGGTCTATATACGTGCTTGATCGATTTTGGGGATCGAAGTCAGGATTCCCTGTCCAGATGCAAGATGACGATATACACGTTGACTTACCTTCGCAATTGGCCACCGAAAACTACGGCGACCAGTTCTCGGACTCCTCATACCAGATTGCGTCTATCGAGCTTGCCAGGATAACGGGCAACACGACCAGGGAGATCTACACCAGGCCAAAATCGAAAGATAGCTTCCTCCAACGAGAGCAGAAGCTTCTTATCGAGTTGAAGGAGTGGGTCAAATCATTACCGGAGCATCTACGCCTCCATCCGGGAAAGTTGAATTCAAAACACACCGTCTTAATGCACCTGCAATTCAGCTATGTAAGTACCAAGGACTTCTGATTCGTACTGCTTCTTTGCTAAGTGTCCCATCTCTCAGTGTGTGACCCTGGGGCTTCGTCCAGTCTTGCTTCATCTAATAAAACGATCCTATGCACACAGAATGGAAGATATGCGTGACGAGACTGCTCCAGTTCTTGAAACATTGAGCGAAGCTTGTATCCATGCTGCACGATACTCCCTGAAATTGTGTATTGAAGAATGGACAAGCGGGTCTCTTGCTATATTCGGATATGCTTTTCCTGCCTTCATATTCTCATCTTCCCTGGTGTTAGTCGCTTCTAACCTGCTGACAGCCGGCGACCAGAGTGATGCAGCCTCCGTTGAGACAGCAGCCGAGATGCTCCAAATCTTAAGCACTTCCCACAACTTGGCTGCGAAGGATTTTCACGAGCACCTGCAAAGCGTGAGAGAGCATCTTCGCAGATATCAATCCGATATAAAGAACGCCAGTGGTGATTCAAACACAGGCTTTGCTCTGCAAAAGAGAGCCGGCTCGATACCACCACCAGCACATGAACGTACTCTCCTTTCATCTCCAAATTTGCCCTTTGAAGATAATCCAACAGATGGTCTTCCACCTGGAGGATATTCTATCCACGATTTTACGACAGAAATGGTGCTTGAAAGCGCCCTGATGCAGGAATTCTTGACCCAGAGTACGTCAGAAGTCGAGTCGCTTAATCCTTCGGGGATGTCGGACGCGTTCGATGCGGCGTTTTTCTGGCCGTACGATAGTGGCCTTCTGGACTCGTAAAGGCCTTGATCAAGAGCCGACTTCCATTTACCATGCCCCATTTATCGCCCCGTAATAGTTTCCATCAGAGCTTTGAACCGAACGAGTCAGCATGGGATATCCAAAGGGACGCTAGTCCGTTTTTGGATAACCCGCGCCCGCGAGCTGATTAAACTCATACGCCATTCCTATTTTAGGTTAGCGCAAATTCGTATCTACGACTTTTGTACCAACTTGAATCTCTTCAGAAATCCCGCGATGTGATTAAGGCTGAATATTTCAAAGTCGGTGCCCGGGCCCACGAGTATCCTATCACGTATTGGACGTAATTGCCCTTCGGGCCTCCCGAACCGGCTTGAACTTGGCTTATCGAGAAGATAGATCTCTGGAGATCTTGAAGGCAGCTAATGATCAGGGAATCAATACCTGGGATAATTCGAGTCCCTACTTCAACCGTAGAAGCGTGGAGATTCTCGGGAAAAAAGCACTCGAGGCATTCAGCATCCCCTGTGAGAAAGTCATACTGATGATCAAATGTGGCTTCCATGTTGGCCGATGTTTTTGGCCAAATCTTCGGACCTCGGACACATTATAGCAAAGACCACGTCCACCAAGGGGGTATAGATGCAGATACAGGTTATTGAAGGTATAGCGCTGACAATGCAGGGCAGTTGACGAACCTCTTGCTCGCCTGGGAACCACATACATTGATATGTTCTCGATCCACCGCTTTTACTCCATGAGACCAATGGAAGAGACCATGAAAGCCTTAGATGAAGACCTAGAGTCAGGGAAAGCCCGCTGCATTTGCGCACGTCTCCATGTGGGCCACCACTTTTGCTCAGATGTCGTGGGTTGCTGAGAAGCATGGCCGGACCAAGTTCGTTAGCATGCAGCACCACTGCAGTCACTTCCACGTGAAGAGTGAAAGATGGATCGCTTCTGCGAAAGCATCGGTATGGGACTACTTCCCTGGACGCTCTTGCTTGCCAGACAGCTCGCGCACCCGGTTCTCTCTGGCGTGAGTACAGTTGACGAGCAGATCATCAGGCGAATGGAGGAGATTGCGAAGAGAAGCGGTGGCCGATAAGCTGTGTTGCTTTGGCATGGTTCAAGGATAAAAACGCAGCCCCGATAGTGGGAGCCAGCTCTGTTGCGAATATTGGAGACTTGAATGAGTTGAAAGGGAGGATTTGAACCAAATGAGAATTGGAGCTACTGGGGGGGAGCTATATCAGGTGAGGCCTGGTGTGGGACATGTTCAGCAGGGTGTTTTCTGACTGCATCTTTGTATCTCGGCTCTAACTATCGCCCTTGGATTAATATTGTATATGTGCATTAAATCATAAGTACTTGTCTGCCACCGTACGATTGATTTCTAATCTTCGGATATAACACCTGGGCACCTGGGCCATCCCAGACTCCGAAGGCAAGATCCAGCTTCTGGACTTCCACAGCGTTGTTCTTCAGGTGGTCGACGTTCGATATTTCAAGGCTATTACGTTGGTAGAAGGATTACAGCGATTCCGAGCAAAACTTTGGACCCTGTCCCAGGAGAATGTCAGCTTCGGGAGCTTTGCGCTCTACGGTCGTTTTTACGTTGACGCGGGTTTCTTGCAGGTCATGCACCCAAGACTGGGGAAGACGATTATTCTGCTGCTGTAGAGCTCTGAGATCAATTAACCTAGGGCTTAGAGGCAAAACCGGCCACAAAGCCCGGGAGATGACTTGAAGTTTTACGAAGGTCCATGTTTTGCTTTTTGAAAATTTACCGCTAATATGTATGGTTTCAGTAAAATATTACCCACGATAATCGCCTCCCCTTTCCCCATTCCCCTCTATCCCCTCTCTACCCTCCTAATTATTATCATGCCGTCTAAACCGATACTACGGACTGCTATCCTTACGCTTAAAGCAGTTGGATTTACGTCTGAGCAAACTGCTGCTAAGCTGAATATTACTACATCTCAAGTCAATTCTGCCATCCGGAAAGCGCAAAAAAAGGGGTTCGATCTGAATCAAGCCAGAACTGGAACTCTTGTTCTTGAAGATGAATACGTCTTTGACGACGATCGGTCTGGACGCCCTCGCAAGCAAGAAGATCTTACAGAATTGATTCTATCAAAAGCTCGAATTGATCGAAATTGTGATCATATTGCAATGGAACTCACAGCGGAAGGCCACAGCGTATCAGCAACAACAGTTTGGCGAGTTTTGAAGAAAAATGGACTTGATAAGACTGAACCAACTCGAAAGCCTGGCTTGACTGATGAAAACCCTAACTCGACTGATAAACACCCTGATTCCAGCGTGGATTGAGCGGATTCCACACCAGACTCGGCGAATTCTGGAAACCACAGCTTGGCTCGACTACAAGGTTTCTCTTGGGTTCTTCTATAGTACATCTTCATGTATGATGATGGCTCTCCGTTGAGAGGTGGTCTACATAGCAGGGTGACCATTCTTTTAGACTCGGTCATCATTCAAGGGCGCTCGATAAATGCTATTTCTATAAAACAAAGTCCATATATATCTGAATCACCATCACATATCCAGACTCATGGAGTCATTCTCGGGACAACCTGACCAGGAGGTTTTCTTGCGAGAAAGAGGGCTCATAACTCTTATTTCATGGTGCTATCAACCAATTCGCGGTAGATCTTCTTCAGGTCAGCAATATCAGCCTGGAGCTCTTCCACCTGCTCACTCTTTTCACCGAGCATTTCAAGTGTAGTTTGGTATCGCTGGTCGATATCCTTAAGCTGATTTTCGAGCTCCTGGACACGCGCGTCGGAACTCCTCTTCTCTTCCAGCTCACGCATAAGATCGACTACTTGTTGCCGAGATTCGTCACGTTGGGCTGTGACACGCATGAGCTCATCCTTGGAGCCAGCACGCTCGCTCTCGAGGCGACGTACGGTAGCGCTCATTCGCTCCACTAGCTGGACGGATGGGCCCGCACCTACGGTCGATTCGGAGATTATATCGTTGATGCCACGTGCGGGAGCAGCTTGGGTACCGCCATACGCGGACGGAGTAGCTGGTGTGCCTGAGAAGAACTCATCTGGTTCAAAGTTGATCTCGGGAGTCTCCATAATCATGGATGGGCCTGTGGTGTTGAGAGGTGGCGGAGAAAGGGCCTCATGGGCGAGAGAGGTTGGGTATGAGTTTTGACGGGGTGGTGTGCCAATATCTGGGGAAGCAAAGGGGAAAGCTGATGATCTCCGGCTAGACGGCCGAGAGTCCGACAATGTGGATGGCATAGGATCGAGGTTGCTCGATCGGCGAAGGGATTGAACAGGAGATACACCTCGGGTTGGTTGGAGGCTGCTGACTTGGTCTCGCCATTTAGAGCGTTCTTCTTCCAGTCTCTGTGTCCAAGTGGCTTCGATGCTCTTCTTTTGCTCGCCGAGCTCTCTTTGAGACTCACTGAGCTCGTCATTTGCTTTGTCCAGTTTTTGCTGTAATTTTTGCAGGTCCTGGATGCGCTCCTGAAGTCTATTCTCAAGGTCGTGCTCAGCATCATTCGCACTCTCCACTTCCTCTTCGAGCTTCTTAACCTTCGTATTCTGCTCAATCTGTTAATCGTGGAAAGGGAAAATTCAAGACAAACATCAGACTGACCAGTTCCCGAATCTTCTTTCGTAGTTCCGCTTCTTTCTTGCTCAAATCATCCCGCTCTTTCTCCACACTTGCCAGCCGAGCTAATAGAGATCCCTCAAGCGTATGCCAATTCTCACTGGCAACAGAGTACTGCGTCTGCAAGGTTTCGATCTGTCGGAGGAGCTTGGCTTGCGTTTCACCCGTCGCTCCAGAGGAAGCTTCTTCAGCCCGAGATCGGAGACTTTCCATTTTGCTCTCCAGGACAGATTGCTCGCCCTTCAACTCGATCTCCAGCATACGTGCCCGCTCCTTCTCCTGATCGACTTTTTCCTGCAGCTCGCTGATTTCCTTTTTCATCTTTCCGTTGCTGATATCACGTTCAATTTTAAGATTTGTAAGCTCCTCTTCAAGCTCGCTTGCCTTGCGCTTCTCTTGATCTAAAGCCTCAGAGTTGGCCTTTGCTTCGGCAGATTCTGCACGAGCAAGGGCTCGACTGAGCTGTGCTTTCATCTCTTGCACCGTTTGGCTCAGCGCATTCCGTTCGTTCGTAACCGCATCGAGATCCTTATTCGTTTTAGTCTGAGATGAAAGAGACTCCATTGCTCTCTTCTCCGCTGCCTCGGCACGTTGGGCTCGGGCTTCTGCGCTGACTGCATCTCGTTCGGACTTGTCTGCTTTCTTTTTCAACTCCGTTTGAATCTTGAAATTTTCGGCAAGCTGCTGACGCAGTTTCTTAATCACCATACGATGATCCATCTCTGATTTTGACAGCTTCTGTCCTTCTTCAAGGAGCAACGCAATCTTCTCATCCTTTTCGAGCAATTGTCTTTTGGTGCTTCCAGGCGCAGCATCAGCAGCTGCGCTCTTGGCCGATTCAGCTGCCTCTTTAGCGAGGTATTGGAGTTTAGACTGTAGGGCATCAATTCGTTCAATATAACCGTGTATTTCTTCCTGTCGCTGAGCTTCGACAGTTTTCTCCTCATCTGTCATAGAGTCCGGAGGGAAGTCCACACTAATTCGCGGACTGTCAACTGATGGTCGAGTGAGAGAATTTTCGGGCGGCTGTATATCTGTTCGTTCCTGGCTGTTTCTATGGAACTCCGAAGGACGCTCGGCGACGTCACCCGAAGCTCTAGGTGACGATTCCACGGCGCTTCCATCGATTGATTTTCGTATCGGTGCATTCGAATCAGAGCTGGCTCTAGGTAGAGACGCTTCGTCAGCGGCATCTGATCCCTCCGCGACGGACGAAGCGTTCACTTCGACATCCATGCTAGATCGCGCACCGTTGCTGGGTGCTGGACTGGCAGCTAGTGATCGGTTTGGGGAAGATTGGGAATTCCGACTTGCATGGCTCGATTTGTTGGCCATCGCGCGCGCTAGGCGCTCCTGCAAGCGGTCATTTCGATGTGCAGTAGACGAGCTGCGAGAAATTGCTGGGACAGGGAGAACAAGTTAGCTACATCCAATGTCAATTGTGAGTAAATTGGTTCATACAGCCAGCAGGAGATTTCGATACCGACGGACCATTGGTCTCCTTCTCCTTCTCCTCCGTCTTCGCTGTTGTATTGGCAGGTTTCGACGGTTGATCCTCTTGATCCAAAAGAATGTTATCTAGCCGCGACTCGACACCAGCCACTGCTTGCTGGAAAAAAAGAGCCCACCCCCCATTTAGACTTTCCAGATTGCGAGTTTTGCGCCATGTTGGCAAGCGACAGGATTCAAAAGGTGCGACTCGGGCTATTTCGCCGTAACCACTTCGTGTTCAATTCGCATCAGGTCGGTGGGGGCTGTGCTCGGGCACGGGTCAGATTCACGTGGATATTGAGTGATCCGCATACAGCTTGTCTTATCCAATCTTGACTCGACCGGACTGGAGAAGCTTCTGTAGGCAACGATGTTTAGTTACCGGGGAATCGAGTGATCGTGGGATTATCGCAAAAATGTAGCAGCCAGTAACCACGTTGCAAGTGGCAAAGTCGCACAAGCAAACTGAAGGACCCAAGTCGCCGCCTGACTGGTAGAACCTCGTAAAGAATTGGTCCTTTGGCGGGGAGATGAGAGGGGAAGAGGACACACATGAAACCGATCTGTTGGGAACGGCGAGTCAGTCTTGGCGGAAGCTTCCGTCATCCCTCAAGCTTCCTCCACTGCTCCTCACTCCACCCTCGACCGCATCCTCCACAAATCCCCTCTTTTCTTCCTCCATAGATTGGGTCTCGTCCGATCACTATGTCGCTGGAGCCGCCCACTTACCTCAGTTCTCTGCAGAACAATATTCGGGCTCGGCCAATTCCCTGGGAGGGTGCCGTCCGGGCGGGCAACATCACCGATGAACACCTTAAGAAGATCAAGGCTGTGGACAAAGTGCGCAAGGAGCAGCGCGTTCATACAATCGAAGCGGATCTAGCTGCCTATTCTTCCCTTTTGGCTGGAGGCGCGCAGAGCAAGAGCGTCTTGGAGTCTGCCGCCCGGAGGACAGATATCGTCCAATACATCCTTGTCCTAGCTGCGGACCTGATCCAGGGTATGCTATGCATCTCTTTAGAGTGAAGGGGCTTTGGAATAATACTGACCACTTCCTCGTATGTTTATAGATGTCCCATCACTGGCAGATGCGCTCGTTTCTCACCCTGATCCGTACAAGCCATTCCTCCCGTTCCTGCAACAATCCAATAACGCCGAAGACCCCATCCCTCTTCTCACTTCTACATTTCTTACGGCTCTCGTATCACACAGCCTTGTCGCCTCATCCAAACCTGCACCCCGGGATGAAGACGCTCTACCTAAGCTCTACCACTATCTCTCCACCTTGACCAATAACCAAGACAGCGGTCTACAAGACATTGGCGTACAAGCATTCTCAGAGTTACTTCGGAAGAAAGTATCTCGTGAAATATTCTGGAACCAGCGGAAAGAGACCCTGAGCCCTTTGATCGAGACGCTTCGCGCTGCAGCTGGTGTCAAGGACAATGCTAGTATCGCGGCCAGCAGCACCCGCGGCATTGAACCTGGCCTGGCTGGTGGAGTTGGACTCCAACTGCTTTATCGGGTGCTTCTTGTGGTGTGGCAACTGACATTCGAGGGTGAACTTATAGGGGATGACCTGCAAGAGTATGCATCTCGCTTCAATTGTCTAGCTATTTACTGACCTTTGTAGGGATTATGAGATCATCCAGCTTTACACTCAACTCCTCCGTCTCTCGCCCAAGGAGAAAACCACTCGCCTGTTATTAGCTACCCTGTATAACCTTTTGTCCAGCAACCGAACTACTTTGCTCCCAGTTGCGACATTTGTCCGCCTGCCTGCTCTCCTCACCAACATTTCCGGTCGCCATTTGACCGACCCCGACCTGCTTGAAGACCTGCAATCTTTGACTTCCATGCTTGAAGAGTACACCAAGACTCAAACCACTTTCGATGAATACGCGGCCGAGCTTCAGTCCGGGCACCTGCGCTGGTCTCCCCCGCACAAGAACCCCACATTCTGGAAAGACAACGCCCGCCGCATTCTTGACGAGTCCAATGGCGCTCTCCCCAAGAAACTCGCCGAAATTATTTCTAAGAGCTGGGACAACGATAAGCAGGTCTTGGCTATTGCGTGTAACGATGTTGGTCAGTTGGTCAAGGAGTTGCCAGAGCGTCGCAATCAACTTGAGCGTCTTGGCCTGAAGGCTCGAGTGATGGAGTTGATGGCAGACAAGGATGAGTCAGTGCGATGGGAAAGCTTGAAGGCTGTGGGCGAATGGTTGCGATACACCTTTGACAGGTGAAGATACGCGCGAGGTTTCACTTTCTTTATTATCTCAGGTTGAGAGACTTCCCTTCTGGGGTTGAACATATTCACGTACTACACTATTGACTCCCTTATACTAGCATATACATCGACATTTAAACCGAGCATGCTTTCAATCACGTAGTGTTCTGCTGGTCTGATTGGCCTTCATTGGGCATTGATAGAAAACTCCCCGCCGATCGGTGGATCCCATGATAGAAGTACCGGCTTAACAGGAACCTCTGCGATAAGGCAAAGTGTCGATTTTTCCGACACTTCCAACTTAACTTATACAAACTCCATGAATTCCGCTCGTTCCCCTTGTTCCTTGTGACGCCTCGATCCTTGGAACCTCGAATTTGCCAGGCGCGGGCACCGGAGGTCTGACATTTCCCCGCAGAAATTCTTCTCTGGCTTACAAACTCCACTCCATCCCCGATGTCGAGATCGTTCACCGGCTGCACAAGATGTAAAGCAAGGCGCCAAAAATGCGACGAGCAACGACCAAAATGTGGCCGCTGCCAGACCGCAGGCGTGCAGTGCAAATATGCTATGCAGCTGCAGTGGGGAGGCCGCGCATTTTCTCGATCGCGATTCGGCGCCTGCGTCGACACCGGCAACATGCAGAGATTGGGTACGGACGATATGAGCGAGCATCAAGGCTACTGTTATCAAATACAGAGACTAACATGCTTCAGAATACTCCCCAGGTGAATTTATATACACCACCAAGGCTGGCGAGCGCAAAGGCAAGCCCGGCCCCGAACTGTCCCTCATACAATCCGTCGATCCTTTCTCCTCCTTATCATCGGAACAAAAGGCTCTTTTACACCATTTCATCAACGATGCCTCCCAAGCGACAGCATGTCACTCGGGCATGCAGCAGGATATTTGCCGGATGCTTGTCCCTATGGCCCTTCAGACACCGTCTCTCCTCTACGCCACCACAGCCCTCTCCGCTATCCATCTCCAAGCCCTCCAAAATCCCACTGGAAGCATTAAATCAGCCCCAGATATCGCCCGGTCCATGGCTTTAAGCCTTGAGCATTTCCGTAAAGAACTGCAGAATCCGTCTGCGCACGGCTCAGAGGCGTTGGTGGCGACTGCGCGAACCCTCTGTCTCGCAGAGATCCATTCCGGTGCCATCCACCCAAATTCATGGCGAGCACATATCGAGGGTGCGAGGGCCTTAATGAAAGCCACTGACAGTGGTGAAAACGCTACGGGCTCTGCGAACGGGTTCCGTCGGTATTTAGATAGATGGTACTGGTCCATCGTGTCGTTGACTGCGTTAACGGGTAACGGGCCCCCTATCGGTGAATCTGCGGACCCAGGGTCCGCAGATTTAGCTGGACGAAATGACTCACCGGATTATTTGGATGACTACTGGGGCTTCACGGTCAATTTAGCTGCGGTATTCCGCCAGATTGGCGCGGCCGCGTGGCGGAATACCGAAGCCGCGAAGAATGCACAGGGGTTCGTCGAGGGTGAAATAGATAGCAATGTGGAAGACGAGGCCGCATTGCTTGAGATGTCTGTCCGGCAACTCATGGACCGAGACGCCAGCTCACAGCCTTCGCTTTACCCGGGGGTTGCAGAGGGGCTGACGGCCGAGAGCGTGCAGCAGCTTGCGCTCTGCAATGAGGCATTTCAGCATAGTGCACTTATTCAAATCAATAGGAGGCTTCGAAGAGAGCCGGCTACATCGGCTATCATTCAGCAGTCTGTTCAGCGGATTCTGGAGTGTACGGCGCAGATTGGGCCATCAGCTGGCCTCAGTCCATGGGTTCTGTTGACGACCCCGTTGTTCATAGCGGGATGCGAGGCGCGAGGCAAAGATCGTGATACTGTTAGAAGCTTATTATCATCTTTGCATGATACGATTCACATTCCGAATGTGCTGCAAACTCTGAAATTCCTCGAGCAGTACTGGGCCAACCAGTTAAGCGAGGATGAAGATTGGAGTCATTTCCTTGGTAAGAGGTTATATGTTTGCTTTACATTTTATCTTCCACTGACTTCCTGTCTAGATCGTATGAATTTCGATTTCATACCTTACTAGAGTGTTTTAACAGTCGTGCTATGAGTGATGTATTTGTTGAGCGAATGAGCGATGATTTTGGGACGAACTCTTATTTTTGGGCTCTGATTGAATATGTCTGACTTATCTTCGGTGTCAAGGGTTTATCGGCGCACTATGGAATTGATGTGGGCGTGGACTTATCGCCATGGCGATCAAGATGTTATTCCAAGGTTAAACTGGCTGGTGTTATATAATCTAGTTCCGCTGATGGATATTTTTTCTTCTTTATTCTCCAGGCTTAAGCTAGCAAACATATGTGTCATTGTTATACTTCCGCGGCTTAACTTGGAGCGCCAGTCGTAGTTCATAGCGGGGCTGCTCGGGACCGTGTAATAATCAATGGTACGCGGGCCTTGGGGTCTGGGGGAAATGGGGTTTCCGCCAGTTGCTGCTTTGCGGGCTCCAGGGCTCCCATGTCCAAATATGGGAGATTCCAAAAATTGGAATTCTCTATTAAACAGAGTTGTTCAATGTTCGATGTAAAATTCGGTTTCTCCTGGTAAGAACTTTCTAATATCTATGAATATAAGCTTAGCCAAAGAGTGAAACTATAATAAACCTTAGCTTTTGGAAATTAGCTGGCTGAACCACCTTCTCATCTAAGCTCGGACTGAACTCGATCTCGAGAACAGAGCTATGTGCTCCTGAGCCCTCTCAGTAGCTATTGATGCTTTCAAGGGCCGATTTGGTAACACTTGTAGGTCGTCTTGGAGCCTGGCATCTAGGCATCAGAGGAAAGCTTCATGCTGCCAGCATAGAGGAAACCCCGGCAGTAACAATGTGCCGCTCTTTTGGTTTCAGCCAGTACTACTCCGTACTAAGGACTAGTCATACATCAATTTCAAGTTCAAATCCGCAGCTCCACTGAAATGCATTGACAGCTATGCAAAAGTACTACCTAATAATCCACTAATCAAACGCTTCATAGAAATCAATGTGCTCTACCAGTTCGCCCCGTATCCACGTTTATACCCAGGTCAGCCAGGTATCAAATGAGTTCCAAGGCAGGAGGCCATGTTCGTCTACGCTTGGATGAAGCGTCGGAGTCGTCATTGATACTAGGGGGGTAAAACAACCAACCACCCTGTCCAGGGATAGACAATGGTTCCGTGGATGTGTTCTCGATCTATCGTACTCGAAGCCACCTACGTTATCACCCTAGAGCATAAGGCGTACAAGATAAAGACCTTGCCTGACCTGGGATGAGAAATGCCATCCCCAATGAGGGTCTACGTCACGGGCGGCAACTATCATATCCAACGCAAGCCAGCCACCACCAGGTGGAACCAGTGCGACAAATCGGCTACCGATTCGGGGAAATACCCCTTGTTGCAGTGGATCGATCAAGTCAACTCTCCGCAAAGAGCACGCACACATCCAGAAGATCGTCATAGATAAGGGACCGGTCGAGACTTCTGGGGGATCGCGGCTATGCACAACGCAATCAGCCCACCCTGTTGCATCGGTTTCAGGAGACCCGAGACACCCTACCGGGCATCGGCAGCGGCTGTTCGATACCCCATGTCTCAAAATTGGGTCGCAATTGAATCGCGCAAAGGCTGGGTCGGGTCCCGCAATGATCACAGTTAAAAATACTATTGAATGGAGAATTACGACAATCGCTGGTTCTGATTGCTTGGCATAAACCGACAACAGTGGGGCATATCTATGCACAACATTCAGGGGGCCCGTCGAACCTACTGACCCGGTCTCGCGACCCTGTCTGATCCATTTCGATCTATCTTGAAGAGGAGCAGCAGAGATAGGAGGACGAGGGGGGAAAGGGGATGATCGGAGAAAGTTAATATCGGGGCTCGAGATACGAGGCTGCGCGAATCATCCTTCAGAAAGGCGAAAATGCGCAAGCGTTGTCAGATTCACAAGTTGTATCTGACCGTTGCAGCGCGAAAGAAAATCCCGGGCTCTTCTCGGCATTGGTTCATGCATGTCGCTCGATGCGACAATGTCTGGACTTACACACATGGACGCTTGGCCCGTTCGAGCAACATAGGCCGGCACCCAGCTGAGCCGGCAACACGGTGAGACGCCAAACTAGGAGGCCGGGGCCGTGATTGGTGGCTGGACACGGCTCATGGGGGAATGATGCCAGGAACGAGCACGTTCATTTTGGGGTTGGACGATGCACGGGCCGGAGGCCTCTTCCTCCCTGAGAAGATCTTCACGCAGGCTACTTGCGATGTTTTACGGGTTTACGAGCAGAGGGGTACGTGTCATGGACATATCGGGAAGATCTTCAGTCTATTCTGTGGGGGGTCAAACTGCCCGGATGAAAGAGAAATAGATTTTAAAAAGGAACCAAAATGGAGAGGATAGACAAAAACGGGACACGAAAAGAAATAAGAGAAATAGAACCGGAGTCTGGGTAAATAGTCGAGCGGTTACGATCGGATCCTTAATAGTGCGCTCCCAGCGCCATAGATGATAATGATGGTGGGCCGCCTTGCGTGGCGGGAAGCCCTGAAGGTTAAGAATATGCTGACGAACTGTGTACATAAAACGAAGGTACAGGTACTCTGGAGGTACTCCGGAGGTAGCTGCCCGTGGAAGGCTGGGGAGGCCGTAGAGGAATGAACCCTGGGGCCGAGAGAAGGCGGAGAAGACAGCTGGATAGGTACCTGGCCAGTACCAGCAGGCGACCTGTGTGGTTTTACCCCTGAATCGCCCCAAAAGCGACTAGCGCCCAGACCCGAAAGCCTCTTTTCTGTCTAGATCCTCGACTCAAGGGGCTGCTGGTACTTGCGGCCACTATTGATTATGCTATTTTTATTGGAACAAGGAGTTCTTTGAGAATTTGTCTCGATTCCGGGCTAGGGTCAGGATGTTCGGGAGCTCCAAGTGGGCCGGATTGTCTATAATGATGTAGAAACCGTAAGAAGGAGGATGTCACAGTAGGCGCCCCGGCAGAGAAAACCACGGCCCTTGGTTCAAGCCATCCTTCACGTTCACCCCGTCGATCACGCCGGCCAGAGCGCCCCTTGGCGGCGCTACTTCAAGGGCAAACTGTATTGAGATGAACAGCCAATAGAGGAGTGATTGGCCAGATGTACCAGCTCGCTCCATCGAGGGCGCTCGCCCCCCCCTGCACACTCCACCCTGACCAGCCCAGGATCCCCACCCACGCTTACTTGACCCGGCTAGGCGCTAAACTGCATAATGTCTGGAACCACGGGCGGATTGCGCCAATCGCCCCGTCGTAGACCGTCTCCTTTTTCTCCAAAAGTTCTGTCTATCACTTGCGGTTTCTCCTCTTTCCACCCCCCTAAAGCCCCCCTAAAACTTCAACGTGAAATCAATCCTTTCCTGTTTCGTCAATTCTAATTGGCGCGTGCCATTCTCGTTCCCGTGCGAGGCCATGACCGACTGTCGATCGATGGCTATTTTTTGATACTGCTTTGGCTTTCATGGCGTCCTCTCCTCCTCTTGCGGCCTCTCCCGCGCCTTCGATCTCTTCTCCAATCTCCTCCCCGCCGCTCTTGGCTACCAAAGTCCGTAGGAAGCCTTTGCCCGAGCATGCCACCCCGGTGACTTCTACCTTGTATAACCCCTCTCCCTTGTCTATCGAGGGTGATAAACCTACCTTCATTCCTCCTCCTAGACCCGAGTCCCTCTCATCTGTGGAGGCAGACTCACTGACAGTGCCAAGGAATCCAAATCGGTATGTACTAACTTGGAATGTCTGATCGTTTCCCCTTTTCCCCCCCGGGTTCTTTTTCCTAGGTCTTTTCATACTTGCCCTTTTCTCTTTTCAAAAGCTTCCAACAAAGAAGCCAATACCAAGAAAGAGAAGTGGGGGGGAGAAAATAGGCAAATGAAACGACCTATCCACCCTGAAACCCATCCAGCGTGACATGGCATATTCATTTATACATGTTCTTGCGGTTTCCAATCATCCGGACAACCCATCGCTTACCAACGTCACACTTCCCCAGATTCTCTCGAGGACGGAGCGCAGCACAACCTCTCCAAATTGATACGTCGGCCAACGCCGCATTCTTAAGGTCCGTAGTCGAGGACGACGACGACGACGAAGAAGGCGCCGACTACTTTGACGACGAATACGAGAACCAGTTCACGAATGGAATCGGAACCCCCCTACACAGCCGACTAGTCAGCGAGCCATTCATCCCCGTTCTGAACTCTCCTCCCCCTACACAGAGACGTGCAACGAGTATGGCACTGCACACTCTTAATCAACCACCACCCTTAAAGATAGACCTGAATGCTCGATCCATGTCCATGGGCCCGGATCCTCGGCAACCAAAGACTCCTGGAAACAAGATAAGCTCATTCTTCGGCTGGAAGGGCAACGCCAACGGCAATCCTCACGGTCAAACTAAAGTAGCCACTTCCCCTGGTGGTGAGTCAACAAGCACCGAGATCTCGGACGGCGGTCGGTCCCCTATGCCCTCGCCGATGCCTCCCTTGGCGAATGTCCCGTTCGATATGAGTGCCCGGAAAGGCTCGGCAGGACATCAAGTACCCAGGAAGCCATGTTCGCGAGCAAATTGTCCGACGTTGAGAATGAGCTGCGAGAAATCAGCTCTGAGCTGGCTGGCTCTATCCGCCGAGAAATGGAGCTGGAAGATTTGATTGAGCGTTTGCAGTCCGAGGGCCCTGACGCGAACCGTCGAACCAGTGATTATTTCTCCGATTCAGGGACTGGGTCAATTCGAAACCCATCCGATGCTGGTCGAGCTAGCGTGGAAGATATCGAAAAGATTCGCCGTGCTGCAGAGCAAGAGCGTGCGCAGCTGAAGGTCGAAATGTCACAAAAACTGCAAGACGAGCGAATGAAGCGGACTGCATCCGAGTCTCATGTCCAGATTCTGGAGAACCAGGTCCAGCAGGTATGAGGTCAAATATCGATGTGCTGTAGTCGCAAATTACTAACCATCTTCTGTTTCTAGCTTCGTCGTGACCGGGTAGAAAACTCGGATCTCGCTTCCAAGACATCAAGTCTCGAGAGAGCTCTCGAAGACACCAAAAGAAAGCTACTCGAAGAGAGGCAATCAAAGGATAACTTTGAAGACCTGCTGACAGCCATGCGGGTTGAGTTGGAACAGCTTCGGAACGACCGCGACATGCTCCGTCAAGGGAAGCCACCCCCATCCGAGATGCAGCGCCTAATTGAGGAGATCGAAGCCCTGAAGATCGAAAACGCATCGTTGGCCCAATTACAAGGTGGACGATTTGCCTCGATCGCCGAAGAGGGCAGTGCCCCCGCCCAGGCAAGCGGAATTCTATCATGGGCCTTTCCCGCTCCAACTCCCTCGCACGGAAACCAAGCGGACTCTCCCGATCAAACTCGGTGAGCGGTAGAGAGCGAGAGCAGCAGACCGGCGAGTCTTTGGTCGACCAAATCAAGAACATCGAAGCTCAGCGAGACGCCCTTCACCGAACTCTCAAGAGCCTGCTCGATCGACACGACCTGCAGGCACGCGAGTTCGAGAAGCGTGCTCGTATGATGGATCTCGAGCTAGCGCGCGCACAGCAGACTCCTCCCGCCGACCCGGATACGAGCGCGAGGTGCAAGGTTTGCGCGAAGATGTCAATCACCTCCGTATGCGAGCTGAAGACGCGCTGGATGGAAAATGGCAGTGCGAGAAGAACCTTGCCGGTCTGAAGATGGACCTGGACCGTGCCGAGCAGGAGACCAGCTCATTGAGAGCACTTCTAGAAGAGGACAACGCTGTCCTGGAGAGCGGCGGGGAAGGCTTCGCCGAGGTCATTGCCACTTCATCGACTCTGCAGGCTGCCTACCAGCAATTGCAGGCGGACAGACAACAAGCCGAGGCGAGCGGTGTCGGCGCAGACTTCGATCGCGCAAACCAGTTAGCCGGCCTCGTTCAGCAGCAACTGCAAATTAACAGTTCTCTGCGCAGCCGCCTAGAAAGCGAAATTAACAAGGGCGAGCGAGACCAGAAGATCTCTATTGATCGAATCACCGCCCTGCAGTGTCGAATGAAGCAGCTCGAAGATACCGTCCTCGCAGCCCAGAACCACGCTGAGGAAGAGATGAGCCGGCACGAGGACGAGATCCGGCAAATGAAGGAAAGCCACAACGCGCAGCTCGTGCGCATGAAGAATGGCTCACGGGCGCCCATGAACATGTCCCCCCGCCCCCCCAACGCGCCATTCAGCACGCGCTCTCCCGCCTGGACAAGACCACCAGCGGGGATGGAATCCCGCTTGCCGATGCCGTGCAAGCGTATGTCCTCGAGAAACGAGTCAAGGACCTCGAAAAGGTGCTCCGGGAGGCGGACATGGAGATGGAAGAAGTTATTGGCCAGATGAACCGCGCACAAGCCGATGTAGCGCAGCTGCAATCTGACCGGGACGACGCCCTGCGCCAGACCCGGCAGCTGCAGGCGGACATCGAGGCAGAGCGGGAGTCGCTGAGGGCCTTGATGGGCTGAGGTTGATCTTGGCTCTTTTTTATCTTTGATTTGAATCTGTATTCTCTCTTTGTATACCACATCTTGCGCCTGCATCTGCATTGAGACCGCCCTCTGGTGTTGTCGAGCATCCGGTGCCTTGGAGTTTGCCCGCGTGGGCTGGCGTTGGCTTGGATTTTTTTTTTTTTGCTGCATTTGATTTTCTGGATTTGAAGCATGTGGCGCCATGCAGACCGTGCTATTGATGCCGGTTACACAGGATTAGGGTCGGTCTCACTTGTATATACCACAGACCTCATCTTACTTTTGATAAATAATTGACTTGTACAGTATCCAGCCACTGGCTGGGAATATCTATTACATGAACCCTCTTCATTTGCGCATAATGGTCTTTATTGGGTAGCGACAACGAAAATATGGAACAGGGGCCTGATGGAGATTGCCCGTAGCTTCACATGCAACAGCTGTGTTTGTCGAGTTTGCATGGCAGCTTATCGTTGCTGACGGCAACAGATTGTCAACTTCCAGCTTGACCCATCACCCTAGAATCTAGGAAAAGACTTGAAGTCACGATTTCATTTCGTCAGCCTACTATCTTCTTGAATCGCGACGGCGGCGATTCTCCCCCGCGTCTCGTCAATCACCGGAGTGAAGCGACAGCAATCTCCGAGCCATCGCCATCAAAACAACTCCTAGCGCAACCCCAAGAAACCTAAACACAAGCCTGCGCGCGCCAAAAAGTCTATTCGCACAGAGGAAGTTGAGACAACTTCCACCAGCACATTATTTAACTCCAAGCTATCCCATCGAAAATGGAGTTCGTTCCAGGCAAGTCGCAAAACATCCCTGGAATCCCCACCTCCATCCTCTCAACCTCCCAAAAACAACACAACTAACAGTATCGCAGAGCAATTCAAATCCTTCCTCCAAAATGACACAATAAACTACCTCCGCACCTCCGCCCAGGAGCACCTCCAAACCCACCTCTCCCAAATCCGCACCGACTACGTCCAGCCCTACATCGTGGAACCCCTCTCCCACGCCCTCACCTACGCCTACACAGCATCCAATACCGACCTGCCCAGCATCTTCCTCCTCGTTCTCACAATCTGCCTGTCCCTCGTCATCCTCGACTATGCCCGCCGGCTGGTTATGTTCTGGGTGCGTCTGGTCTACTCGCTCGTCTTCTGGAGCGCCATCCTCGGCTCCGTGTGGTACGTGTATCGATTCGGCGCGGGCCAGACACTGCAAGATGCGGCGTGGCTGTTGATGCTCGTGGAAGGGTTTGTCGTGGATTTTGTGCGCAAAGCTGTTAGCGGTGACGATGGGGCGGGATTCGGTGCAGGATCGGGGAGGATGGATGGTCGTGGGGGCTGGGGCTGGGGAAGAGGGTAGTCAGGTCTGAGCTGGGCCCCTCCCCCGGAGGTGGCCTTTAGATAGGTTTACGGTGTCCTTTTGGCAGCTTCTCGGCTTGTACGTGGATCTGGTGGGTTTATAGTTTTGGGGGCCACTTGCGGATGTGGGGCTCTCGTGGGCGCTCTCTTTTTTTTTTATCGAATTATTGTCATGGTCGGGTGTTCAGTGCATTTGGTTGACTTAATTTCGTTTTCTTTCTTAATGATGTACATAAAATATTTCTGGATCTTGGGGTATAGGCCCATTTTGCAAATGATCAGACGGGTGGGCTAATTGAGTCGTCTGAGGGTATCTATGGTTTTGAGATGTCCATGCCTAATTCCTTTCATGGTTCCACCACATAATGTCATTTTCGTGTGAAAGCGGCGTAGCTTTGCGCGAGTCGGAGGGGGGATGTTTTGCGAAGAGCGGTCGTGCGAGTGACTGAGTTATTGGTGGGTGGATTGATATCTGGACTGCCACTATTGAAAGTGGCTTTTGATAGTATGAGGTGCCAAATAAGGCAGAGGACGGGTGAGCTGAAGAGGACGGGTTAGCTGAAGAGCTGCGACCTCAAGGTCTCAAGCCTCATGATCGGCCTCTTGCTCATCATCCCGGGGTTCTCGAGGCTCTTGAGCTTCGTGGAACTGAATGGCATCATCGATGTGGCTCAGGACACCGGCAACACTGTCCTCATCTTGAACATCTAGTTGGAGAAACGACACCATGCTGAAGTCATCAATTAGCTGGGCGACGGCACGATTCAGCTGCTTGAACGAGCCACCACTCAGCATCGCATCCTTGGCCATTGGGTTGGCAGTCACACTGCTATCCTCTTCATCGGTCTGCAGAAGCTGCACATCTACGTTGGAAAAGCGTCGCAGTTCACGACGAGAAATCATGTCCCGGACCTGGTCCATCTTGCTTAGAATGTTCACATGAGGGATCTCCAACATCAGCATCGCAGACATCGCACTGAGGGTGCCGGCGAAAAACTTGGCTTTGTCCACGACAAAGGTACTCTCCAGCAGGTACGCCGCGCACAGGTTGATGTTCAAAGGTCCTTGGCGAGAGAGATATTGGGTCAAGGAGGGAAGGAGAGGAATGTGGGTGTAAAGCTCGATCTGGCCGGGCATATCAAAGATGATCAGGTATTCTTCACTGAGCGGATCCAGGGCCTCGGAGAGGAATTCCAAGTTCTGCAGAAGAAACTCAAAGCAATAGATGAGACCGCCATTGGGGCCAAGCTGCAGCTCCTCCATCACATCCTCCAATGTGATAAGCTCGCGGATGTCGAGGTCGGGGGTATAGGCGAAGGATTCGGCGGCGGGGTCCAAGTTGACGTAGAAGCAGCTCCTCCGGGTAGTCTGGAGGTGCTGGATGATGGCGTTGCTGAACGTGGTCTTGCCCGCCCCAGCGGGGCCCATGACTAGGACACCGAATTTGGACATCGTTGTTTGGGGGAGAAAAGCAAAAAGACCAGCTAATTGAGCCACAAAGTAAGGGAATCTTATCGGTAGGTAAGATTTTCCGGTGGGGCCAGAACGAGGGGCCGGCCGTCTGACTCGTCAGAGCACGCCATTTTGGGCTGTTCGCCAGCGCTAGTTTTCTGCTGTCGGTCCCCGAGTTTGGCCTGGAGAAAAAAAGGTGCCCCACTTTCGCTCCCATATAGTTGACCCGTCCCCCCTCTGTTTTTTCTTTTCTTCATTCTCTACCTCAATTTCCTCCTCTTCCCTCCTCTTCCCCCCTCCTCCCCCTTTTCACCACACTACACTTCACAATGGGTGCTCCCGGTACTTTCCCCTTCACCTCCGAGTCTGTCGGCGAGGGTCACCCCGATAAGATTGCGTATGTTGGACCTTTACCCCTCCTGCCCTGATCCCAACACCCCCCTCTGTGGCCTTCCCGCAGAATCAATTAGAAGCTCAATGCTAATTGTATACCGTCGGGCAACAGTGACCAAGTCTCCGATGCCATTCTCGATGCCTGCTTGGCGGAAGATCCCCTCTCCAAGGTCGCTTGTGAGACTGCTACTAAGACTGGTAAGCTGCTGACAGCCCCCAATTCCCCTTCTCCTCTGCCTCATCTAGGCCCCAAAATCTGACATGACTCTCCTACAGGTATGATCATGGTCTTCGGTGAGATCACCACCAAGGCTCAGCTCGACTACCAGAAGGTCATCCGTGGCGCTATCAAGGACATCGGCTACGATGCTTCCGAGAAGGGCTTCGATTACAAGACCTGTAACGTTCTGGTTGCCATTGAGCAGCAGTCTCCCGATATCGCTCAGGGTCTCCACTATGAGGAGGCTCTTGAGAAGCTCGGTGCTGGTGACCAGGGTATCATGTTCGGCTATGCCACCGATGAGACCCCTGAGCTCCTTCCCCTCACTGTTTTGCTCTCTCACAAGCTCAACGCCGCCATGAAGGCTGCTCGTGTCGATGGCTCCATCCCCTGGTTGCTTCCTGACACCAAGACCCAGGTCACCATCGAGTACGCTCACGACAACGGTGCTGTCAAGCCTCTTCGCGTCGACACCGTCGTCATCTCTGCCCAGCACACTGACACTCTTTCCACTGAGGAGATCCGTGAGGTCCTCAAGGAGAAGATCGTCAAGGGTGTCATCCCCGCCAACCTTCTGGACGACAAGACCGTCTACCACTTGCAGCCTTCCGGCCGTTTCGTCATCGGTGGTCCCCAAGGTGACGCCGGTCTGACTGGCCGTAAGATCATTGTCGACACCTACGGTGGTTGGGGTGCCCACGGTGGTGGTGCTTTCTCCGGAAAGGACTACTCCAAGGTCGACCGTTCTGCTGCCTACGTTGCCCGTTGGATCGCCAAGTCCCTGGTCAATGCCAAGCTCGCTCGTCGTGCCCTTGTCCAGCTCTCCTACGCCATTGGTGTTGCTGAGCCCCTCTCCATCTTCGTCGAGACCTACGGTACCTCCGACAAGACCTCTGATGAGCTTGTCCAGATCATCCGCAACAACTTCGATCTGCGCCCCGGTGTGATCGTTCAGTCTCTGGACCTGGCTAAGCCCATCTACGCCCAGACTGCCAAGAACGGTCACTTCACCAACCAGAACTTCTCCTGGGAGAAGCCTAAGGAGCTGAAGTTCTAAGAAGCTTCTCTCCAGTGACCTTTTGACGAATGTGATGAATACGCTTTGTTTTCAACAACTCAAAGCACGTGCATAGACTTTATGAAAACCTATAAAATGTCTAAAGGGCGGTTCTCTCTTGGGAACTGATCTTTTTTGTTTAATTACCTGCATGGTCGCCTGCACAGGGGGGGCCTTTTCGCGAAGACAAAATTCAACATGATACCACTTTCATCGGCTGGGATGGGTTATTTGGCGTTTCTGGAAGCGAAATCTTCAACAACATATTACACCTCTTATCTCTCGTTCCTTAACGGGCTTGAATGAACTGAATGTGCTGTTGTACAATCAATTGATGAAGTCTTGAGGGTGATACGAGCCTCGGAGGATCGGCACTATTGGCTAGTCGATGCTCTTTCGAGATTTACGGGTCTGCTAATCTAAACATTAGCAACAGAATAATGGAAAAAAAAATTCAATGATCCCAACAGTACCTCTTGTAGTAAACAGTCTGAATAGTCCCAAAAGCATGCAAATCACCTGGGAGGAGATCGAGTTCGTGCTCGACTCGGTATGGTAGTCCACTTAAAGCGGGGAACGCGGTGTAGGGGCCGCGACGCGCGACGCCAAAAACCGGCATCTTCAATCTACCTCGAATGCTGCAGTACCGGAGTTACGCTTGCATTGGCGTCCCTTTTTCTTTGCCTCCGCTTATATGAGATTTTATTTGGCAAATTGATATTGGCATAATGAACTCCCTTTTCTAAGTGCGACTATGACGGCGCGTACAATTCCCAGCGCCCTGGACCCCCTCAGCTCCTCCATGTTGAACAAACTCCACGAAGCCCAACCGCCCACCAAGAAGCGCAAGATCGGACGTGAGAGTAGCTTTGTACAATGCTCAACAACCTCCATCGTCATAAAGGTATACCATAGACCCAGAGGGTGTATCACTCTCGAGTCCACCCTTGGGTCCTCTGGGCTAACTCACTTCCCTCTAGGCCCCGATTACCGCGTTGTCCAATGAACCCCTCGTCCTCAACCCAATCACTACTCTCCCGCGCTCCCGGCTACCCCTATCATGGATCGAAGACGCGTCTTGGTCGCACTCTGACGCCCAGCCCGGCGGCATGTTCGCAGCAGACATACCCGCTCTCGAAACGGACTTAAGCGCATGTACGGAGCCTACGGTTCTCGCCGTCCGACTGGCCCCTGACCGCGGGCTGTATGTCGTTGAGCGAGTGAAACGAGGCATCTACTCGTTGAGCCGACTTGCACGATGGGTCCACGAAGGCGAAATCGCTGTTGCCGTGAAGGGATGGCAGAGCACCCAAGTCGGGGAAATGAAGCCCAAATGCGAAGACAAGGCCGGCCTAGAGGCCGAAAGCTCGAATTGGTGGCAGGCTGCGCAGATTCCGGAGCCGCCTTCTGATCTGGGCCCGGGCGATGAGCTTGCGGGGCTGCAGGTAGCGGTGGTCTTTGAAGATGCGGTTGTCGAGGCAGGAAGTCATGGGCCTTCCTTTGTCGACGTACTCGAGCATCGTAGCCAGTCGCTTGTTCCTGCTGCTAGGAGGCCAAGTGGTGGAAGCTTGCGCATTGATTCGCAGGCTTCTTTTATTGCTGATGCTATGGATGTTGATCAAACGGCGGAGTCTCAGGAACTAGAGGTCAAGCAAACACCTGAAGAGTTGTTGGACGGAATGAGAGATAATTATCTCGAGGCTCTTTACGTGTCGAAGGTATTAGTCGTGCCTTTACTGATTTTGGATCATTTACTGACTTGACACGACTAGACATCCGTTGCCTATTTTGCAAAAGGCCCGCTTACACGTTGCCGTAACGCATTCCAATCGGGCGACGAAAAGTCACATTCGCCTGCTGCACTTATTGATTATTACCGTGAGGCCATTCTAGCGGCGAAGAAGATGGACACGAAATACCGAGAGACTCTTCCCGTTCTCGTGCGCGATGCTATGCTCGCTGTATCCGACGATGAAGCTGCACCTGCAGTTAAAAAGCGCAAGAGTAAGAAGAAGAAGCTGGGAAGAAATGGAATGTACCCAGAGGAAGATGGTTTTGTGCACAGGTGGTGGAAAGCCCGTGCTATGACAGAACTCTCCCCGGCGGATTCGTCCCGGGAAGCAGAAAGCAAGAAGCACATATCGGATCTTCGACTTCGTGAAACCCAGCTGCAAATTCTTTTGATCCTTGAGGTCATTGCTTTGGAGATGAGCACCAAAACGGATAAGAAGACTACTTCAGAGGAGAACGGAGATGAGAAGGAAGAGCCGCCAAAGTCAAAGACAAAAAAGCCGCAAGATCTCGATGTGCTTCTCGAGTTACATCTAGATCGCATGTGTATTTGGCATGCTGTTAGCTCTGAGGATACGTCTGCCGCCGACAGCGCCAAGTCTTCGCTCTTCAAAGAAGATCATATGTCTGGAAAGAAGGCTGAAAGTGACGGCGTACGCGACTTCTGCACCGAAGTCATTGTTCCATTCTACGCTGCGCGGCTGCCTGAAAAGTGCAAGCTCATCACTCGCAAATTTGGTGTTACCAGTGGCGTGTCACCTGGCAAAAAGTCCTCCAGCAAGAGAGAAAGGCTCGAGCCG
The DNA here is from genome assembly GCF_028974085.1 of Penicillium chermesinum. Lineage (NCBI taxonomy): Eukaryota > Fungi > Ascomycota > Eurotiomycetes > Eurotiales > Aspergillaceae > Penicillium > Penicillium chermesinum. The sequence goes on along the minus strand of NW_026695312.1, from coordinate 2,520,296 downwards.
GGGTCCGAGGTCGTCCGGAAACCACCGCAGAAAGATCACAAGCGGTCATTACACCGAGTTAGTACCGAGCAGAGGACAGCGACGACGACGACTCAGAAGGGACCACCAAGTCTCACGCGCTCTAATACAGCGCCCACTAAAGTGGGAGCAAAACGTGATTTGCATAATAGGCTGATGGAGCCTACGCTACCCACCATTGGTAATAGTGTACGGGGTGGAATCCAGCAAAGCAGACGTATGGAGCCCCGCGAGATTGACCTAGGTGGTTCAAGACAAACCGATAGCAAGAGCCGAAGAGCTCAGATTCTGGCCGAACAGAAGAAGGAGCTTGATGCAGCTATCTTGGCCCTGCGTAAGCCCAATAGAGAGCTTGTTGCGAAGGATATTGCCAACGATGCTACTAAACGTGCGTCTACTGGAGGAGGCAGCTCTCGAAAGCCGAAGAACCCAGTTCGCAACCCTCTTGGCCAGGGTGTTCAAGTCATGGCAACACCACGAGGTAATCGCAAAAAGGATGCCGCTGTCGGAATGCCCCCCCCTGCCCAGAACTCTTGTACCTTCACATTCGTTTGCTGGCGAAATGGAAGACCACTCCCTGGCAGAGTCTCCAGTCATGGTCCTATCTTCGGGGCGACGTGCCATTTCATTCTCGGGCCCCGATTCAGACCCTTTCAAATCTCGCAGCGTCCAAGCATCAGGACAGAACAAACGAAAGGCCCCGTCAACAGACCAAGGCTCTATACAAGAGACTCCAACTCGGCCTCCCTCAAGGCTTTTCTATGACCCAAGCAAGCCCTCATCATCTATAAACAAAGGGGCTAACTTGTTCCGAGTTCCTAAGCTCCCTGAATCTCGCAATTCCACAGAAGCATCTGACCCGTCGATGGTACCCACAACCCCGGTTTCATCCCGCCAAAAGGACATATTCACCTCCAGCCCTGAAGCATCACGGCCGTTGTCCCTTTTTTTCGGCGGAGCAGTCTCTTCTTCGATCATGGAGACACCACCACAACCAAAACGCAGCTTTGACGAAATGTCTGCTCCACGATCTGTACCAGTGGTCAACAGTGACACGACCACAACCACAACCACAACCATCCCAGCCCGCGAGCCAACCCCGCCAGCGATTTTGGGGACTCCCCTGAAAGATTCCGTCATGGTACCAGTGACCCCCGACAAATCTCAATCAAAATCCATCTACGAACAGCTGGGCTGGGACGATGACGATATGGAACTCTAAGGATTTCCTTCTGCTATCATTAGCGTCGGATACATGTATGCATTTTGCATTTTGCGTTGGCGTATCCTATTTTTCCAGTCTTAGGGCATAGCATTGTATCCTTATCATCATGCATTTTGACTCCTGTCGTGGAGTCGCCCGCATTCAATTGCATCAGTGACGTGAAATACTACCCCGAGGACTTAGCTTGGCCTTAAAATTCAATCATAGACAAAATTCATGGATATAAAGTATCACCTAGAACACGGATCTTCGATCTACGCATTGAAGTTGTAGCATTGGGGTGACGATGATATTCCAGATGGTTGTATGACTTTGGAGTTCCTGAAGAACCGTTGCTGGCAGACGACATCTATGAGCCACCCCCGGGGGAATAAATCAGCCACCATTGTTTTATGCCACCTTCTTGCAAACCATAACGGCAGATTCGGCCCGTCCCTCCTTCGCCTCCATAGCAGCCCTCGGGTCTAATTAATTGACCTAACATTTCTTCAGCTCAAGAACGTTTAATTTCAATTCTCAACAATGTTCTTGCATAGGAATATGATACACAAGAAATTCTACTAGCGAAGGGAAATGGCTTGAAGATTATCGGCTTCGAAACCAAGTCGACCCGGGACGGAGCGCGAAGTAGCCACCTACAACAGCCAGAACCCCGAGACCAAGCACGAGCGATGAGTCGCTGAACACGAGTTCCTCTCGAGCTTGAGCTACATGAGTGGGTTTCTTTGAGACGAGCAGGTCTTTCCCCGAGCCTTCAATTGTGTAGTCCTCCCAGCGCAGCTCTGATAGCTCCCGTTGGTAATCGATGGCCGTACTCGACCAATTATTTGTGATCACTCCATCGTCTTGCTTGTACCAACTTTGGCAGTTAGGGTCGGCAAAACTACTTGCCTGTAGCGCTGCTTGGATCCTGTCATTGAAGGTCTTGAGAGCTTTTGTGGTCGGCGTTATAATCAGAGTCTTTCCCGATTGCCGGGCTCTAAGTATCTCTTTTAGGATTGCGTTCAAATAACGAGATTGCGCCTCGATCATCAGAATAATGGAATTATGTCCTGAATGTTGTTAGATAGGGTCAATCCCAGCGTGATCAACAGATTTGGGGGATCAGACCAAGGTTTGTATTTGGACCGTAGAAAATGCCAAAGTTGGGCAAGTCCTCCACTTGCAGGCCCTTGTAAGCCGTAGCCCCCTTCTTCCAAATGTCGGTATGCAGGCGTCGCCCATTTCTGCCGATGACAGTTATGGGGTGCAGGAAATCCACGGTCTTGAACCCCGTTGCAAGGATGATAAGATCGTATTCTTGCTCGCCAGCCCCCTCGACTTCAATTCCCTTCTCAGTCATCCGAAGGATTCGACGAGTCTCCAAGTCGACGTTATCGCGAGCGAGAGCGGGATAGTAATCATCACTGATGATCACTCGCTTACAGCCAACAGCATATTTTGGCGTGAGGGGTTCCCACAGCTCAGGCTTATTTACCAGTTGACTCTCCATCATTTCTTTACACCACGTGCGGAACAACTTCGCAAAGTGCGACTCATTATCAGAGACCGCACTGTGGATCAGTTCACGATATTGCATTTGCAGAGCCCGCTTTCGCCAAAGCAGAGGTGGGAAGTACTTCAAGAGAGCTTTCTGAAGCGTGGAAACTGGAGCATCCTTTCGGGGAATGAGCCAGTTGGGCGTCCGCTGGAATACTGTGAGGTGTGCGGCTTCGGGGGCGATCTCAGGGACAATCTGGGCAGCGGTTGCGCCTTGGTGGAAGTTAGCAACTCTCGTTGTTTGGGATGGGGCATTTTTTTTTATCACGATTACCATTTCCAATAATTGCGATCCGCTTTCCCTTGTAGTCGTAGCTCCAGTCCCATCGAGCAGAATGCATCAGCTTTCCTTGGAAGTCATGTAACCCGGGGATCTCTGGCTCGTGCGGTAGATTGAGTTGGCCAACAGCTGACACCAAGAAATCTGAATCGATAACATATGAGTTGAGAAACTCGCTATCTTTCTGAGCTGAGACGGTGACTGTGGTTCTCCATTTGGCATTTGTTTCATCCCATTCCGCTTGTTCAACCGTCGAGTTGAACCGTATGTGCTTGTACAGCCCGTATTTCTCGGCGATATTGACCAGGTATGCCTAGATTTTACATGTCAGATATCGTGGATCCTTGGGTCCATCGCGAGCTTAACTGACGTATATTTCCTCCTGTCCGGGGTATTCTTTAGACCAGTTGGGGTTTTGTTCGAAAGAGAAGCTGTAGAGCGCACTCCAAACTAGATCGGGATGTTAGTACTACGTAAATTGATAGTTAAATATGGTACGTACCGTCGCAGCAGCAACCGGGATACTTGTTATCATTCCAAGTACCGCCTAAGGTACTGCCCTTTTCCAAGATCACAAAGTTATGGCATTGATTTCGCTTAATTAGATCAATTGCCATGCAAATTCCTACAGTGGTTTAGCGGATGTCACACAAATAGAAGCCTTAGGGCCCCTACCAGAGATCCCTGCGCCAATAATAACGACAGTGGCATGAGTGAAGTCTTTGTTCCCGACTGGAAGTCGAGTATTAGATGGAGCCATATCGAGAATGGGCTTGCGAGATTCTGGGGACTCGCAGGTTTGAGAAGATGCGGAGTAGCAAAAAGATTTAGCAGAACGCTTTTACAGAGTACTCATCCCTACTTAAATCTCCGCAGCATCCCCTCAGTTGATTTCTTGGGTTGGATTTTACCGAGGCACCGAGTATACTCATCAAATCAATAAAACGTCAGTCTTCCAACGAATTACTGTGCTGGACTCGAAGGTGGGAAATCACATCTGGGGGCGGAAGCGGGGACGGGGAGCCACTTTGTGGGGTTTAGACATTACAAGGAAACGTATATCCTTTGTATGAAAATTACACATCAAGCTGTATCATGAAAGACGAGGATTATTTTCGAGATCTTGGGTGGCGAATCGTAGGCAAGTATTGACAACCCCTCATTGCCAAGCTGCAACTTGCAGGAGCCGCTCGGATGTGGGAAAACCCCATATAGCAAGAGAAGTTCACGCAAATTACGCTGTGAAAGCGCGTCTGGGAGGAAAAGAAAGAATTCCTTTAAGTCAAGCAGTACTTAGAACTATTTTTTGCTCCAGATCCGGTAGACATAATCGTTAGACTCTCAGAAGTTGGCCACTGGTTTGTCGTTTGTATGCTAAAAGTACGGGGGTCGTATCCTGAGCACCGAGGTTAGCGTTCGGTGACGTTAGTTAGGCTGGATCGGAGCCGCAATGCGTTAAGTAGGCTGGATCGGAACCGCAATATGCCGCGAAAACGCCTCATCAGGGCAGATCAATTCCTTCTCTCTCTGCAGTCTGAATAATGTATTGCTTGACCTAAGGCGTATTAGCTCAATGCGGTCTCACCCCCAGAGGCACCAAAACACTCACCTTGTCATCTGGCACTAAATCAACGGCCAATCGCCCATCGTTGTCCCGTTTATCGGCTTCGGCCCCTGATTTGAGCAGTAAGATTGCTGCATCACCATGTCCTTCTGACACTGCATGGTGCAGTGCGGTCAAGCCATCACCATCTGTTGCGTTCACCGGGCTCTTTCCCTCTTCTAGAAGAGTCTTTAAAATTGGTACAGAGCCTACGGCCGCCGCGCGATGCAGTGGCAATTGTCCACGGATATCCTTCACTCGAGCGCTGCACTTATTGGCGATTAAAGTTCGCACAATAGAAATGTTGCCCTTGGAGCTGGCGAAATGTAGCGCATTCTATGAGGCAACCAGGACTGATTAATATCTTTGATAGAGAGAAAAACTCTGAAGCGGCGCGTACCTGTCCTGAGTTACTTTTGACATTCACGTCCGCTCCCTTCTTGATGAGCAAATCTACGATTTGTTCACCACCTGACTCTTTGAGACTGGCAGCAATCATGAGTGGCGTCCAGCCAGATCCATCCTGGTAGGCGTTAAACTCTGTTCGTGCAGATATATATAAGCAATCACCTACCTCGACATCCGGGTCAAAGCTCTTCACTGCAACTAGCAACTCAACAACGGGTAGATGATTGTAGGCAACAGCCCAATGAATAGGAAGTCGATCGTCATCATCTTTGGTGTTTGCGGCCTTGGGGTTGGTCTATTCCCATAATCAGTAAAAGCGTCCTATAAATTCGGAGGGCATCGGTTGTAGATGGTGGGTTTGCGGGGCAGCTGCATCCGAATCACTCACACTAAGAAGAGACTCCACGATCTGAGCTACCAAATATCGTCAGTATCAGCCAAGGACAAGGAGCCAGATAGGAGCTTACTCTTGCCCTCTCGGGCAGCCTCGTGTAGCTGGAACTTGGAGTTCTGCGTCGGATCCATGGCGTAAGGTGGAAATCAGCAATGCGACGATAAGAGCTGCGATAAGTGGAGGAGCGGCTCGCACCTGTGGACACCTGAGGCTGCTAAACCGCGAAAAGGTCCGTCGATTTCCTTTCTCTCGCCGCGCATATTCCCTTCAGTGCGTCCCCAGCTTTGTCCCTCGACTGAAGCCGACCTGGAATCCTCAATTCAAATGCGCTAGGGCCCCTCGTACTTTCGACCTCAACAGCGACCCCCGCGCAGGGTTCTCAATTACGCACACCTGTTGCAAAACTCAGACCGCGCTCTGCAACAGCACGGCACATCACCCTCTTAATACGCGTTCCTCGAGATCTACCATTCCATACCAAAAATGACCGAGAATTCGGTGGAAGATGCGGTCCGCGCCAACGCAAAGCGCACAGTCGACCTCTTCGGCCCGGAACATCTGATGCTGAGCCCAACTGTACTAGATGGCTCAATCGGCATGTCCTACCGACGAAAAGTGGAATACGAAGATGTGGTCCAACTACCACGAGCTCTAGAGGAGAAGATCCAGGCTGCCAGCGCGCGCTCGAAACGACCCAAGATCCGATCCGAAGCCCAAGAGAAACAGGCCGGGTCGTCAAATGCGCTTGTGAAGAGTACAAAGGGAGCTGGAACCGGGGGAGCTGGAGGCATCAACGACACTAAGAGTTTGATTGCGAGACCATCGGCTACTCAGCAGGAGCCTCCCGAGTGGCACGCTCCATGGAAGCTCATGCGTGTGATCTCTGGCCATCTTGGCTGGGTACGATCTCTGGCGGTGGAACCGGATAACCAGTGGTTCGCCAGTGGTGCTGCTGATCGCACTATCAAGATTTGGAACCTGGCGACTGGTGAGCTGCGCCTGACCCTTACCGGTCACATCAGTGCCGTCCGCGGGCTGGCAGTGTCCCCGCGGCATCCGTATTTGTTTTCTTGCGGTGAGGATAAACAGGTCAAGTGCTGGGACTTGGAAACCAACAAGGTGATCCGTCAATATCATGGTCACCTGAGTGGTGTTTATACCCTGGCCATTCATCCTCACCTGGATTTATTGGTCACTGGTGGTCGTGATAGCAGTGTGCGTGTGTGGGATATGCGATCGCGTGCCAACATCCACACTCTTACGGGCCATACTGGGACAATCGCAGATGTCAAATGCCAAGAAGCGGATCCCCAGATCATTTCTGGCTCTTTGGATAAAGAGGTCCGGTTGTGGGATTTGGCTGCTGGAAAGTCTATGGGTCGCCTGACCCACCACAAGAAGGGTGTGCGAGCACTCGCTATTCACCCTCGGGAGTTCACATTCGCCAGTGCTAGCACAGGCAGCATCAAGCAGTGGAAGTGCCCTGAAGGTGCTTTCATGCAGAATTTCGAGGGTCAGAACTCAGTCATCAATACGTTGTCAGTCAATGAAGACAATGTCTTGTTCTCTGGCGGCGACGATGGCTCGATGTCTTTCTGGGACTGGAAGACTGGCTATCGCTTCCAGACTTTGGAGAGTATAGCCCAGCCGGGTTCGCTTGAGGCTGAAGCGGGTATCATGACATCTACTTTTGACAAGACCGGACTTCGTCTGATCACCGGTGAAGCTGATAAGACCATCAAAGTATGGAAGCAAGACGAAAACGCGACACCGGAGACTCATCCGGTACAATTCAAACCTACTCTTCACCGTGAGCGGTATTAGAGATAATTCGGGCGTGGCATAACACACCTGTGTCATACCTTATGTATCTGTTTTACTCTATTCCACCCCCCAAGCACAATGATGGAGTTTGGCGCTATTTTTACAATATGATTGAAGGTCTTTTACTCCACTGCTATACTGTCTTTTATGTTGCAAATAATAAAAAGATGAGCAATGGACTGTAACCTATCGCGCATGTCTCTTTGCCTTAAAACTGCCGATGTAAAAGTTTTGCCTGCCTTCAATTGTTGCATTCACTCTTACTAGTACTCTCCACCTGGTACTAGCACACTCAAAGTGGCCAAAAAAAAAAAACTCGAAAGACCAATCCGAACGAACATAAAAGCAGGACTCGGAAATCCCCCGGTATAATGGCGATGGGATTTCTAATCGTCGCCCACTTTCGCCTTCGTAACCTTTTCTGGACCTTTGCGTACGGATGCCACGGGGGGCTCTTATGATTAACCTAGCTTTGCAATTACGACTTGACCCCTACCGAGGATCCGCTGCGTCCAAGGTTTCATAACGACCTTTAGTATACGGCAGGAACGTTGCACATCACAGTTGGCAACCATACTAGTAGCGATTGGCATCATGATGGGATGAAATCACGGAAATGTGCTTTTCATTATTCTAGTCATTGCAAAAGCAAACAGACCAACACCAGGAATGCTAGAACGGTATACATGAAACATGATCAAGGGTCAATGCCCAACCCAAAGCCTTTAGCCTCAGCATCCTCTCGAAACGCCAATCGCACGTCCTCAGCAGCAACCCGCAACCGAATTTTGCCGCTCCGTTCACCACGGGTCACAATGGTCGAGCCCCCGAAAAAGCTCTTAGTGCCAGTCCCTTGCTCAAGAGCGAGAACGCCAGAGTTCATCAGCTCCATGGCTGCGAACCCGAGAGCACGAACGCGAGAGCCAGAACCGCCTGCCAACAAGAAATCTTTCACACCAGCGCTGGCCGCATTGGCCACTGCGACTGCGGCGTCGGCTATGCGGCGGGCCTCGTCGAGGACATCACCGAATGTTGATTCGGTTATCCCTGTTCGCTGGACTCGAGCGAGCAGGGCTGCAAGGAAGAGTTTTCCTGATAGGGGAAGACATCGGAGAGATTGCTGCAATGGCGTTGAGGTAGCCTCCTGAATTGCTTGTTTAATAGTGGCGATCGTGACGCGGCCAGGCTGCGATTTTTCAGCGGGTTTGGGGGCAGGCTCAGCCGGTTGCTTGTCTGCAGGGGCCTTGTTGCGTCGGGCTGGCGTTTTGCTAGGCGTTGGGGGGAGATCTTCAGGCTCTTCTGCAATGGTGGCAGACGCTGAGTTGGCAGCGGCCGCTGCGTCCGCTTCCTCTTCTGCGATCTCAACAGCCCGCCGACAGATATCCAACGCACGACGAGCGTCACCACTGACAGCGGCAACTTTACGACTCGCGAACTGGACGGCATCGGAGTCAACAATATTTCCCGGTACGTTTGCGAGACGGGTGCCAATGATTTCCATGAGGTCTGTGTGTTTGTAACCTGGAAATGTGATGCGGGTAAGACCGAGACGACTGGAGATCTTGTTGCTGAGCGTTCGTTCTGGAAGATCCATAGTGTTCGCCACGGCCAAGACAATAAGTCTGGAGTGTCGGAGCGCTGGCCAGTTGAAGAAATTGTACATGACTGATTGATTCTTCGTCACCAGTTGATCAAGTTCATCCATTAGAACCACGCAAGAGACCCGACGTGGTGAAGGGTGAGAAAATTCTTGTTCAAGAAGGTCAAGCGCATGTGAAGGAGATACTCGGTCGCCCTTCAAGGCTTCCCAAAGCAGAGAATAGGATTGATGCGGATCTGTTACCTTCATCCCGTTGATCTCAACGAATATAAAATCATCCATATCTTCTGTATGCACCGCAGCATTGAGCTGTGCCACTACTTCTCGCACCGTGGCTGTCTTTCCGGTTCCTGGGGTCCCTGAGATGTAGATACAGGCACCGGTGCCCTCCATGATAGCCGCACTCAAATGGCTGTAGACTGTATTGAATTCTGTTGTGCGACAAGGCAGGGATTCAGGCACGGCTGAGACATGTAATAGGGTACGAGCTTGTCGATATGGGGAGGCAAAATGAGTTGGCGATAATACGCGAGTCCCCAGAGGAGTGAATTCCAGAGGCTTCTTAACAACAATCCGCTTGTGGGTGGGTGTCGTCAAGGGTTTCTTGCGCTGTGTCTTGGGGGTCCCCCCTGTGGCCGTTCGTTGTCTTTTCCGTGGTGTGGTCGGCTCTTCGTCTTTGACATTGACATACTAAGTAGTTATTGTCGTCAGAAAATTTTCAAATGAGTGCATCGCGCATCATCGACTCACATCGCTATCCACATTTTTGCGCTTCCTGGCTGCTTTCAAGTTCTCCTTAACCATGCTTATGAGCTCATAGATATTGTCCTCTTTGTAGACGTCCTCCCACACAAATTCGTCTGTGTATCGGCCTTGGACTTGACTCACGCCTCGTCGACAAACGATGCATTTATTGTACTCAGCCAATCGCGCCTTGTCTTTAGGGGGGCGCCGTTCGGGTATTTCGCATAGAAGGCGTCCTTCGACATCACGACAGCCTTTCCATTGATCGAGGAGAGCGGGTTGTTGTTGAAATCGGCAGTTAAGTATTGCTCATTCGGCAAGGCGTCGGCTCTGCGCTTGTTCCTTGTTGACAAAAATTCGTCCGGGGAAGCGAACCACATGATGTTGGCCAACTTGAGCACTCCACCCTCCTCGTCCTCATCCTCTTCCTCCAAGAACTCCGTGATGATTCCGACCCAGTCTTTGCCTGGTTCTGGGGATTTCAAGAGCACCACCTGGCCGATCCTGCATTCGAATGATCCCATGCGAGCGCCGATGATCGCCCGTTTCTTCTGCGCAGGGCGAGAAGACCTCCGACGTCGAGATGGCTTTTCTTTTTTCTCGTCATTCTCTGCTGCCTCGCCTTCGGCTTGGGGCTCCTCTTCGTAGATCCATTCCCATGGCAAGTCCTCGTCGCCGAGCTCGTCGTCGGAATCCTCTCGGACTAGTGCGCCTTTTGTCACCCATTGTTGGTTCCGTTTCCGCTGGCGTGCGGCTGCATTCGAAGCTCGCTCTTGGTCTGAATCGCTCGATGAATCCGTTTCTCGTGACATGCTGGATTGATTGGCCAGAGAACAAGGGGGGCAATTTCAAGGGTAAAAACCATGGGGCGCGTGCTGGGACGCGTTGTCCACTTTACTCCTAATCGGGCTTAGCCCATTTGCTCGCAGGACCAGCCAATCAAAAGCCAGATATCTACATATATCAGATATTGCTGGCAAACATCGTGCAGGCGTTGAGGTCATCGGGCAATGCCATGCGAATATTGGTGACAGGATGCTACTTCGTACTAAGATGCAATCCTGAAAACTATATCCCAATACACAATTGGCCACTACTGACAATATTACTGCAAATAAACAGCATAGCCTATTGTAAAGAGAGCAGCACTAGTCTTCTTTCCCCGTAACTCTAACTAATTTGTCGTCAAATCCATATCATGTTATTCTCACAAGTCTGTATACCATACTAAATAAGCTCCATAATTTGTATCTCTTTCGCACTCAGTCCCCGTGCTTGTGCTACAAACCTCTGACAACTAGAAGGACCATCTTCAACAAGATGGAGAGGAACCCATGATTTATTCGTGTGGCGCATCATATATCCAAGGTCTAAAGTCCCCATCATATGCTATCATACTTGGTGGCTCCCATTATGTCATACATCCTAGTAGGACTTAGCACATGATACCAAGGAACCAATTGAATGGTGTACTACTTATAAGACGTATTGATATACATCTACACTAGCTATTTTCTACAGAGATTTGAGTTAGTCGCGTGATTATCTCGTTTGCAGAGTATCTTGAGAGGCGGTGAGCATCAAAAGCTTAAAGTATCAAAGGTCTGGTATCTCTCTCTGAAGCTTTTCTACCTACCTCTCCAAAGCTCCAGACTCATCAACTTCTTCACTCTCTGATTCCTTCTCTAAAATCTTCTCTTTTCGTCCTTTCTAAAGGTTGAATTCTACAAACATGTCGTAAGTCGACTTGCGAAAATTACATGAGGCTTGACTAACTTAGTTTACAGGTGGGAGAAAGCTGGTGCGCGGGGTAAGCTGTCTTCGATACTACAACAGAATTTCAGGCTCGTTCAAAGCTAACATGATTTTATGTTGCTAGGCTGGGCTTTACCAGGGTATGGTGCGGAGACTGAGGAGGAACTCAGAGATGATAAGGGCCCAGAGGAAGAGCAAATTGAACCAATTTGGGAAGAGAAGGAAAAGGAAAAAGACCTGCTGGCCCTAAAAGAGAATCAGCAGATGGACCAACCGGCTGAGGTCCTCGACCTGCCTCCTCTGGGTCCGCGGAATCAAGTTGGGACTCCATACAGCTTGATGCGAAGCCCTCTAGGTGCCCCCCCCAGTCCCGCAAATCTCGCTCGCTCCAGCAACCTAAGCCCCACGAAGTGATCGGCAGAAGGCGTTGGATAGCTGGAAAACCGCCAGATGGTATATAGAGCGTCATTTTCATGCTTGGGTGCTTCAACTAATCTGAGATAGCGGTCATCCGGCTACCTGCGTCTTTCAGTGTCCCAAAGCAAGAGTGAGAGCTCCATATATCAAGGGAATAGACTTTGCAGCTAATTCCTTACTAGCCTTAAGAAGATTGCAGGCTACATCAAAGGAAGCCTCCCTTGGCCAGAAGCCAGAGAAGTGATCTTCAAGAGAATTGGGGTTAGTTCGGGAACATGGATCAAAATGAGCGAAAATGGGGATCGGGTGAGTGTTCAAACATCAAGTAGCATGCCATGCTTGACTAATCTGCAGCTCGCAGTGCCTGCATCTCTGGGGTAATGTGCAGAATGTGGAGAGGGCAAAAGCTCAACTCCAGCAGCTGATAGACAAGATATCTGAATCCCAGCTACAACCCTTCGAATCACCAAGTCCCGTACGCGCGTCCAAGTCTGAGACGAAGTCCTGGACAAAGCTCCACCCGGAAGATTTTAACACCACGCAAAACTCAGGGAGAATCGAAGAGCAAGTCCGAGAGAAGCTGCGTTTAATGCCCAAATCACCGACCTCAGATTCGATGGTAAGTAAATGCGAAAAGATGCTAGTTTCCAAATGCTCTGATTAATGGATTGCTGGAATCTCTAGTTCCTGTTCTCCTGGCCTTTGGAAGGGTTGTCGATCGAAGAGAGTGTTGGGAGGAATTCCGAAAAGCTCGACCCCATTTGCAAGGAATTTGGCATCGAAATGGAACTCTGGGCGAAGGACGGAGATTATATTGCCGTTCGGGGCTACAAAGATGACGATCTACCAAAGATCCTCGACCAGCTGAACGCAATATGGAAACAGGCTATGGCCAAACTTGCAATCAACGTGAAAGCTTATCTAGTTGACCCAGTCCCACTAGCCGAAATGCGAAAGGAAGTGATTCTGGTGAAGAGCCAACACCATAAATTCACCCAGCCATACCTTTGTGGAGACATGATATCCCCATCCGAAATAACAAAGTGCCTCGAACAAAGCGACTCAATCATGAGCAGGAACAACGAGTACATTCTGAAAAGCTTCGAAAAAGCTCTCATCGAGTCATCGGGTGCTGCCGAGCATCTTCGCATGCGTGTACACTTCGGCACCTTTGTGTACGACAGATATCAACAACCCGAAAAGGGCAAAGGCACTCACCTCTTCCATGACTTCCAGGCGATGGTTCGCAACAAGAAAGCGAGTGGTCGACTTCTTCCAGGGTGAGTAGTCCTCAAGCATAGCGCAACAGATTATACTAATATACAGATTTAGTCTGCGACCAAGGGAAGAAGACTTGATCATGAGATGTATCCAGGCAGACCACATCTTCGAGCAATTTGACCCCAGCAAAGATCTCGGGCATGTCCAGAGTATGCCGCCTAATTACTCGTTAGGCTTTGAGGTTTCTGGAGATGACGGGTCTCCGATACGCCTAGAAATTTACTACAAAGGAAACTCAACCACTAGAGCCCCCGGGAATGCTCAATGGCTCAAGATCGGCCGAGCTAAGAATGGAATTCCCCAGAGATATTTTGCTCTTCAGGTTAGCGTGACTAGCTTTATGAAGTGAGTTTCGATAACCTTCTTTTCTCTATGAAGCCACTGATTTTCTTCTAGCGCCGATTGGCAAGCCGACATCGAATACTTTGAGACGGTTGACGTAAAATACATCGACCAAAAGCTAGCTACATTCGCCGAACTGGTCATGCCAACTGAGGCTATCAAGTCATGCAATATAGGGTCCAAACCAGTCAAGAAATTCGTCTTCCCCGACGAACCTTTCGTGAAGAGCTTCGAGGAAAAGGCGGCCATTCAACTGAAAATCAAAGGAACCGACTACGTTTTTGAGCTCGCTCGCTTTGATAAATACAGCAAAGAAAGAGGAAGTTGGACCAAGACTCCAACAGTATCTTGGGGGGCCTCGCTTTTTGATCCTGCGTGGAGTAAGGTGCTGGGGAGCCAGCTCCAGTCGAGGACGCGTTTTCGGACCCCGGAGCCTTATCAAGGACTTGCACAGCTTTTTCCCACTGCGAATGGAGCCAATACACCCGCTGATCCTAATGATTCAACAGGATTCTGGGAGTTCATCGAGATTGTTCGTCGCATCGCAGAGGTCTTGGGGTGTGAGCAGACATGGTCTCCAATGGACCCCGACGTCAGAGACATGAACAATGTGCTGGACATAAACTTGGGTCTGCTTTTCTGACTGATCTTTCTGTTTGCATTTCAAATTCCAATGAGAGGAGCCAAGATAGACATCAGCAATCACAAAGCACATTCTACAATTCTAGACCGAACCATCAACTCCTCCTAGGCATGTGTCACCTCAGAATATTTCTAGTATTATGATATGTCCATCATAATTGCCAACTTTCTTCTTTTGGCTATTTGGCTGAAAGCCCGAGTCACCCTCATTTTCGAATACATACTACGCAAGCTATGCATGTCAGATAAAAAGGGCCTTATCTGACCGGTTTAGCGACTAATTTGATGTAATTTGTCCTCCATGTATCTTCTCTGAAGGCGATTGTCTTTGTTATAATATTTAGATAGCATTTGTCACCATTCAATGGGTAGAGCTTCAGGCAAGAATTCCAATTAACCTTGTGCAGCTTCTCCCGCAAGCATCTTCTGTCTTAGGACTATTTCAGAAATCGATTAGCTGTTGCTTTCATATTATCTTACGTCGAAAACACTCACCTTCTTCTGTCACCCGCAGCTGGGAGCTCTTGCCCTGTACGATCTTCTCCAGCTCCTGTAAGTTTGCATCCAAGCCCTTCACTTTGTCTTCATAGAAAGCAGTCGCTTTTTCCGGGGTCTACACGTAATCAGCCACCAGCCATTTCGACGGGTATCACAACGTCCCTTACCTTCTCAACATAGAATCCTGTGCCAACATCAACGAGCACCTTCTCTCGGTCCGTCAACCGACCCTTGACGTATAGCGAGCTCGTAAGAGGGACGAGGATCTCATCGCGGCCCTTCGTGCCCTGCTTCTCAGACCCAGTCACTCCATCACTGATCGAACGCACACATTCGCGGAACTTGGCCTGTGCGGCACGCAGCTTTTGGTGGGAGGAGGTAAGATGCTCCAATTCAGACGTAAGCCGGGTTTGGAGGGCGCGCAGCTGCGGGAGGGAGAGGGTGGCTAGGTCGACTGTCGATTGTTCCTCAGTGGAGGATGGTGTTAGCCAAAATGATCTTTTTACTGAAGCTTGGGAGGGGCGCGGGTCGAATTTCGTCGTCTTTTTCAATTCGACACGGGGGTAGACGTACTGGCACCGGGTGGAGCTCCTCCAGAGCCTGACTCAGAGGACATTCTGTTGTTTAGAACAGTAGAAGTTCTAATGTCGAGAAAGAGGGTTTAATCACGGCGCGCAGCGAAAGGTGATGCGGGCGGAGGTGGGGGGTGCCCGTTGCTACTTTGGGTTTAGCGCCTCATGCTCTACATCGCTGATGGCAGTCTCTCTTTTGCCAATTTTTATGAGAGAGACGGTGTCTTATTCCATGCTATCCTGACGCCTTAAAGTAGGAGAAGGATCTGGGGACGCTAGATGTTTGGTTCTACAGCTAAATTCGAAGATAGCTTGGAATAATTGAAGTACCCGTGAGTTTGAACTCGTTCCAATTTCGATGATCATTGTTTATAATATTGAGTTGTAGGTGTACGAGGGCGATGATAGGCAAAATGGTAGGATATTCGAATCCAAATTGTTGCCCAAACAGCCGAAGTAGATAGTGAAAGCAGGTACTACGGTACTATCACATCCTGATGTACCAAAGCGGAATCTGGAGACTATATGACCGTATGCTGGTGAAGCTACCTGCATCCTGGTGAAACCACGCCCTCCCACACTGCGGAAATGCATAATAAGCTGAGGTTGAGTCTCAAGCCAAATACTAACGATGAGACTATGGTGAACTTTGTCAATTTGAAGGACGCAGAGCTCTGATGGGAGAAATATCCTGGTTCATGACATATGCTAGTATACATGATGCACTTTGTGGAAAGCGCTAATTTACAAAACTCAGATTAGCTAAAAATCATATCAGAGCTGCGAGAGAAGTTCTTCGACAAATCCAGGTAATCTGTCGAGAGAAATATCTTCTTTGATGCCCAAGCGCCGACACTGCACCTCCAGTGTCTGACTCTTCTTCCAGCCGTTACCGACCACGACAATCACGGGATATCCGATGAGATCCGCATCGCCAAGTTTCCAGCCCATGCCCTTGTCCCGATCATCGAGGAGTGTGTCCACCTGTGCAGAGGATCCAGATGGGGGGCTGGCGAGGCTATCATACACTTGTTCAGCCACAGCATCCAGACCTTTACCAGGGACTACGACGACCTCATAGGGAGCAATCGCACGAGGCCAGTTCAGTCCTTTCGCGTCGACTAGCCGATTTGCGACAGCGGAGACCATGCGAGAGACTCCGATGCCGTGGCAACCCATCTGCATCGGAACAATCTGCTCTTTGCCCGACTTCACATCCGCGGGCGACGCGCCATCAATTAGAGACGGATTGACCGATACTGAAGCCTGCAGGACATCACTGTACCGCGTGCCCAAGTGGAAAGTATGGCCAAGCTCAACGGCAGGATTGCTGGTCAATGAGCCTTCGGCACACTGAGAACACTTGTCTCCGTCATGGACCCGGACAAGGCTTAACTTGTGGGAAGATCCGGGAAACTGGTCGAGCATGGAATATTCGACTTCCTCGGCAGTGCAGCCAGCTTGCTGGAGCAGATCGCTCAATGGTGGTCGCTTGTAAACTCGCACCTGTGAATCGTACAAGTCCAGCACTCGCGGCTTTCCTGAAGCAGATCGAGTTTTGACATGGGCGATCCACTTTTCAGTTGGATTCTCCACACTGAGGTCAAGATCAACGCCAGCTGCCGAGGCAATCGCCTTGACAGCGTGAGAGTTGACGTGACGCTCCACTGGCTCCGCTGCGCCATCTTGCATTGAGAACTTGGGGTACCAGCCCCGGAGAAGCGTGTTTTTATCATGAGATACGGCTGTCCACATACCAGTCGAGATGGTTGGGCCTCCTTCGGAGGGAGATTCTTCTGTTTGAAAGCCGACAGTGTTTGAGCGCTCGGGTTCATGATGGCCGTGTGTCTTGCCATCGGCGAGCTCCTCGTTGTAAACATGGTCACAGTTGGAGCAGCTTATCACACGGTCTTCTCCCTTCGGACTAACGAAGTGGTACTCATGGCTAAGGCTGCCACCCATATTCCCAGAGTCAGCGGCTGCAACGAGATAGGGGACTTTGAGCTCGTCAAACAGCTGTGTATAAGCATGTTTGACCGCTTGGTAGGTCTTCAAGGCCTCAGATACACTGTAGTCAAATGTGTAGAGATCTTTCATAATGAATTCTCTTCCACGGAGAAGCCCCTGCCTTGGACGTGGCTCATCTCGATATTTTCTTGCTGGTAGATGTTAGCATGCCGTGTGTATAGGGGAGAGCGCAAGTGCTTACATATTTGGTACAGTCTGAGAGGCAGATTTTTGTAGGATGTAGTTAGTCCTCCCACGAGGGTCGTGATTTCTTCCTCGTGAGTTGGTGCCAGGAGGAATCGGGCTTCTTTTCGATCATGGAACCGGAAAACTTCCGAGTTTTCGCTCAGTCTGCCCGATTTCTCCCATAATTCCTGAGATGAGATAGATGATAAAGAGACCTTAGATGCACCTGAGACAAGGCTTAGCTGGAAAGTCTAGGAGTTATTAGCTAGCACACCTACCTAATGCACGCATATGCTTGTCAATTAGACGCTCCAGTTTATCCTGAACTCGCAACCCCAGCGGGAGCAGATGGAATACACCCGAATAAGCCTCGATTAAAAATGTCAGTCCATAACACTAGCATGAAGAATAAGTAGCATACCTGTCTCAAGAAGCCTCCCCTAATCAAGAGGTCATTTGCATCCTCTATAACATCGTCAAGTTAGGATTAAATTAACAGTCCTCGCAGCAAACATACCAATCTCGCCATCGACTGGCTTCTTTGAGATGCCACCAGTAGGAATCCAGAAATTCGAAACACGATTCCGTCCGTCATACTGCAATTGATCAGTTCCCATCATGCGATTGTGCCAGTTCTAGACGCGTACATGTAACCCGCATTGCTGAATACGCAGCCCCGACGCCCGCCTCACGCCAGGCAGACGACGGGTTACCAGCATACTAATCATATCCAGATCTTTGAGCAATAGCCCTCTGAACCAGAAATCCCCGAAAACCGCGTCAAACAAGACAGTCGGGAAATTGTCGCGGCCACCAGGAGCAATCCTTATCGGGTGGCCCGAGCGTCCTGATAACGGGCGGCCGCAAAAGATTTCTCCGTCAATTTTCTCTCGAGTCGAAAAATAACCCGCAACTCCCAGACACGGCCACAATGGGTAAAGGGAAAAGCAAGCGTTCGTCAGACGTCCAGGAGACCCTTAAAGATGGGGTCCCCGCTGTTTCCGAGACCCAATCCGCGCCAGACTTGCCACAGATCGACGAAAGTGCCTTCGCTGGTCTCCGACAGAAAATCGAGCAGCGGTTGAAGGACCAGAGCTCTGGCAAGGAGAAGGGAAAGAAGAATGGCAAGGCATCTGCACCGGCAGAGAAGCCGAATCCGAAGAAGGGAAAGGATGCTGCGCCTAAGGGTGGGAATAAACAGGTTTCTTCTGCACAGGGCAAGAAGCGGGACCGCAATGGCGACGTGATTGCGCGTGAGGATAAGAAGAAGGCTGGAAAGCCAGGAAAAGCGGGAAAGTCTGAGAAGGAGGACAAGGACGTGGAGACTCTTCGCCAGGAAATTCTTGCGTTGGGTGGCACCGAGGACGACCTCGAGTTACTCGCTGATGTTGACTCCGAAGACGAAGTCGAGGGTACTACGACTAAGGATGGTGACGATGACTTGCGCGATGAGCTCGCGAAGATTCTGGGAGCTGCAGGCCATGTTGTGCCTGAGGATCTAGCAGATGAAGACGTCGAGGAGGAAGAGGAAGATCAAGAAGAGGAAGAAGGAGAAGACGATGAGGATGAGCTTAGTGAAGACGATCAAGGGAGCGATGCCGAGGACCCTTCCGAAATGTCTGACATTGAGGAGACTCCAAAGCAAAAAGCAGCCAAGTCTGAGGCGCCTGAGACTGTGCACGTGCCTAAGGAATATGCAAAGCTCGTGAGTACAAGCTCCGGAGAAATTTCACAAATACATGCTAACCCGGCGTTCTTTACAGGCTATTCTTCCTCGATCTGACTGGTATGCAGTTCCTCTCCCGCCAGTAAAGGGCGCAAAAGAAATCAATGCGCTGCCACGGCACTTGATCGACCGAGTCCATGAACTCGCCAAGTCTATGCTCCAAGAGGAGAACGACCAATATGCGGAGGCCCAAAAAACCTCAGCATCTTCTTCTCACAAATTCTACTCGACTATCATGACATCTGGTACTCTCAGTGATAAAATTTCGGCCCTGACTCTTGCTGTACAAGAATCCCCTCTGCACAACACCAAGTCCTTGGAGACCCTTATAGGCCTTGGGAAGAAGCGCAGTCGTGCCCAGGCCGTCGAAGTATTGCGCTCGCTGAAGGATATGTTCGCTCAAGGTACCCTGTTGCCAAGCGATCGCCGACTTCGGTCTTTCCACAACCAACCCTCGCTCGTCGCCGCTTTCCAGGGCGCCGGTGGCCGCTGGAGTGAGCGCGACCCGCTTCCTGGCGGCTTACAAAAGAGCCACCTGATTGCCTGGGCATTTGAAGACTTTGTAAAGGAGCAGTATTTTGAGGTTCTCAAGGTGTTGGAAACCTGGTGTAACGATGAGATTGAGTTCTCTCGATCTCGAGCTGTTAGTTACGTCTTCGAGCTGCTGAAGGAGAAGCCAGAGCAAGAAGCGAACTTGCTTCGTCTGCTGGTCAACAAGCTTGGTGACCCTGGAAAGAAGATTGCGTCGCGCTCGTCATATCTTCTACTTCAGGTCCAGCAGTCCCACCCGCTAATGAAGCCTTTGATCATCAAAGCTGTGGAGGAGCTCCTTTTCCGCCCTGGCCAAAGTCAACATGCTAAATACTACGCTATCATCACATTGAACCAGACTGTCCTCAGCTCAAGGGAAGAAAAGGTTGCTGCACAATTGTTGGATATCTATTTTGGCATGTTCGTTACTTTGCTGAAGCCAGCAGACAAGCAAGCACACAAGGGCAGATACCAGGGCAAACATGGCCACAAGGGCCACAAGGGCCATAAGGGCAAGGGCCAGCCCGAGAAGGGCGAGGCCCAGACCGATGAGATGCGCGAGAAGCTGATTTCAGGTGTCTTGACCGGTGTCAATCGCGCGTACCCTTTCACCGATTCTGACTCAGACCGGTATGTCTCCGTCATCTCTTACTCCTTGCTATGCAATATAACTAATATGTCTCTAGTCTCTCAAAGCACATCGATACCCTTTTCCGGATCACCCACTCTTCGAACTTCAACACGAGCATCCAGGCTCTGATGTTGATCCAGCAGCTTACTTCATCTCACCAAGTTGCCAGCGATCGCTTCTACAGAACTCTATACGAGTCGCTCTTGGATCCTCGTGTTGCAACATCCTCGAAGCAATCTCTCTATCTCAACCTTCTGTTCAAGGCCCTCAAGAGTGACCTGAACGTCCGCCGAGTCAAAGCTTTCGTCAAGCGCATCGTCCAAGTCCTCGGAATGCATCAGCCCAGCTTTATTTGCGGAGTTTTCTACCTCATCCGCGAACTCGAAAAGACCTTCACGGGCCTCACAGCTCTTCTCGACCAACCCGAAGACAACGAGAGCGACGACGAAGAGGTGTTCCGCGACGTTCCCGATGAAGACGACGAGCCTGCGCCCACTCCGGTCGTTCAACCCAAGCCTAAGCGCGAGCACGCCTACGACCCGCGCAAGCGCGATCCCGAGCACAGCAACGCCGACAGAACCTGTCTCTGGGAACTTTTGCCCTTCACATCTCACTTCCACCCTTCCGTCTCACTAAATGCTACTCGTCTGCTCGAACACGAGCCCATGAGCGGCAAGCCAGATCTAACGCTGCATACGCTCAGCCACTTCCTCGACCGTTTCGTCTACCGCGCGCCCAAGGCCAGCGCTGCCTCCCGCGGCGCCTCTATCATGCAGCCTTTGGCCGGTGGAGAGACTGCGGACCGGTTGGTGGAGGCTGGCAAGTCTGCGCAGCTGGGCATGCCGCTTAACTCGGAGAGCTTCTGGAAGAAGAAGGCTGATGAGGTTGCCGCTGAAGATGTCTTCTTCCACGAGTACTTCACCCGAGTCAACAAGGATAAGGCTCGTGCTAAGAAGAGTAAGGGTGGGAAGGATGAGGATGAAGATTCGGATGCTGCCATTGACGACGGAGATGGCCTCAGTGACAACGAGTCGGAGATCTGGAAGGCACTGGTGGACTCGAAGCCTGATCTGGAGGCTGGAGACAGCGATGATGACATTGACATGGACGACTTGGCCTCTGCTTATGATGACGACGAGGACGAGGAAAGCGAAGGTGAAGGCGGCGATGACGAGGTCATATTCAACGACGAGTCCGACGTGCCGACCGACGATGAAGCCGAGGAGGACGACTTTACTGCATTTAGCGACGAGGAAGGTCCCGCCACCGCTCCCAAGAAGGCTCCCAAGAAGGCTCCCAAGAAGGCGGCCAAGCCCGAGAAGGAAGAGGACGAAGAAGACGACTTTGACATGGACGTCTCAGACGAGGAGGCCTTCCTCGACAGCGACGAGGACCTGCCATCGGACGTGGAGCTGGGTGGAGTGGAGCTGCCAGACGCCAAAGCGGAGCCTTCGGAGCGCAAGAAGCGCCGCAAGCTCAAGCACCTGCCCACCTTTGCTTCGGTGGACGACTACGCGGCCCTTCTGGCGGACGAAGAAGAGGGCATGTAGATCGTGTCCATGGCATGTGTCTTGCATGTATTACCTGCTATTCTATCAAAAGTACTTTTCTGCATTCTCCCGTGCATACCATATTCTCATCCTCTCGATGGCGTTATGGGCCTGTGTTGAATATATTTTTTTTCTTCGATGTATGTATCCCAGCTGGGCAATAGCGGCGATGATCCCCCCCGAGGACAAGGGGCCCCGTACCCAGTATACTGAAATCCAATAGTGGAACTTGTTTTTTTATGTGTCCCCTTACTAGAACCTTCGAAGTCGTAGAGTAATCTCACCGTGGAGTACTGTACCTGAACAGGCAAACGGTCAACACGCACATTCAAGAGATTGTGGCGGCGCGCAAATCCGCCACGGGGCGCTCCTGACGTTCTAGAAAACAAGGAGCATGCAAACTCCTCTTCCTTACAGCGAACTCTCAGGGGTAGAGGCCGATCGTACGGGAAATGAGCCAACTGCAGATGATCCTGTTGGGGGCTACGTAGTCAATGGGTCTATTTTGCGGCCATCACGCAAGAATTCCTTGGATTTTTACCGCGGATATGTGGTTTCGGCATGAGGCCATCGCCGCTGTCAAGCACGCAAGAGCGGGCCATGGAACCAGCCGAAGCCGACACTTTAAGCCAGGAAATTTCGAGTAGATTACTCCATGTAATGATTACGGCAATTTATATGGGAGAGTTTTCCTGCGTTTGACTCCTAATAATTGTCAATCTATTCTTGGGCCCCTTGGGGCTTGCTATCTGCTGAGTGCGTGATAAGCCAGATAGTAAGTTACTAGTACAACCTGAGATAATGTATCCTGATGTAGTATGATAAGTCCCTTATTAGCCACTGGCCTCGGTAATTACACCATGTATTCTGCCATACACAGTAATGGCGCTTGGAACCGCGAGGACCTGCTCACATGGGGCATCCCGGTACTGCCAATGTCGCCTCCAGGGCGCTTTAGAGTGATGACTCATCCGCACGTGGCGGCTCGGGCGCCGGACGGTAATAATACCCGTACCTGTACGTATTCCGTACCAAACCCGCGAACATGCTAGCTTTATCTATGCTATCTAATATCTATGTATCGACTGGATTTAATTTCCTTGTGTATGCAGGAATTCCTGGGGATCAACATGGCCTTAGCGGCCGTATGTCCAGTCCCCAATGGTGCTCCCGCCGATTACGACCCTCTTGCCTAAAGGCGCCCCATCGCTCTCCGCATGCGGTTAAGCACGACAGCGCCGATCGAATCAAGCCCGGTGAAAAAGGGCACTGCACTTGCCCACCCATGTTTCCGGGGCGCTGCTGTCGCAAAGTGTCTGATCCCGACCGGGGAATCCTGTATCTTATGGGGCCGTTCATTTGACCACTGCTTGCGGGGTGGAACCCTCTCATCCACTCGATGCTGTGGCTCAACGACTTATGCGATGCACGATCAAGTGGACTCCGAGGTTCAGCATCGTTCCCACCTGTCTTCGGCGGCTGACGGAGTCCAGAACTGAAATGATGTAGCCGATCTTGAATCCTGTTTGTTATCGGGTGAGGTCGACGTTCGACCATTGCCCATTCAGGGCAGGCAGTCCAGCTCTCTTATCATTCAAGATAGAATGCACGGGATTTCACCCTGAGTCAGGATGCATGGGGAGGCACGGAAAGTCGAATGAGGAGGTTCCATCCAGGTGGTCCGATCGCCAGCCAAACCTTAAGCCTCCCGCGTGTGTTAGAGCGTCGGCGGCGCCGTGGCTGACACCGAAAACCTTCTGTAGTAGCCATTTTCAGTTCAGCCCTGATCCATTTCTCTGCTTAGGTATGTAGCACGTCATATTCTTGTATTCCGGATCGACTTTTTTTTTTTGTTGAATCTTCTTCCGGCGAATGGATGCGGTGGGGTGCAGTGGACCCCATTTGCTAATTGACCAGGTATTCCCCAGAACCAGAATTACCGTCTTGTAGGGGTCCTTGGCCCCCCCAAGCATGGCGACCCCGGTGATACGCTGGCTTGCTGGCTTGCCCTGGTATATGAGATACCTGAGATACCTAAGATACCGATCTTGGCCAGGTCTTTTGGGCCTTTTCACTTTTTCGCCTTTTCGCTTTTTCTCCTTTTAGAAAATTTCTCTATTTGCTTTTTATTACTTTTCGTACCCTGGGTTTCTTTCTTTAAAAAAAAAATCGCCGCCTCCTCCGCCTCAATCCTTATTACTTTGCGATTGCCGCCTCGGTACTAACGCTTCTGGCCGAGAAAGATCAGCCCTTCTGGTCCACGTTTCCTACTTCAACTTCATCACTACCTTTGGTCAGCTTTCCACGGTATTGAGTCGCCTGAATAGTGCCAGTTTTATGTCTACGAGGATCGCGGATTCCGTCTTTTCTTACTCCACTGAGTATCGCCAAGCGCGGTTCGCCCGCTCCTTAAGATCCAAATGGCTCGATCAAAAAACGCCGCCCCAGTCGATACTCACTCGAGCGACACTGACCGCACCCCCAAAATGAGCGAAAAGTTCGACGGCGACCTCGGCGACCTCAATGGCAAGGACGTTGAGGGTGGCTTGAACCATGTCGACTCGAACTCGACTAGTGAGCGCATTGGTCGCCAGATTGAGATGGAGGCAGAGAACGGGATTAAATATCGGACTTGCAGCTGGCAAAAGGTAAATTGTGCTCCCGAATTCCGCGATTTCTCCATGTTACCTGGGATCGATGTCCGCGCTTCTCTCACGGTTGGAAACCCTAACCGGGAATGATGGGGTGCGAGTGACAAATGAGGACGGAGGGGTTAGAAAGAGAGAAACATGCGACTGATCCTCGCTCACCCAAAAAAAAAAGATTGCAATGGCTGATGATTTGATTAGACTGCCGCTCTCTTGTTCTCCGAGTACATCTGTCTGGCCATGATGTCGTTCCCTCAGTCGTACTCAGTTTTGGGGTTTGTTCCCGCGATTATCTTTACGATCTTTATCTCGGCCGTTGTGTTGTACACTTCTCTGATCATTTGGTATGTCGTCACTCCGAGCGTTTGACGGGTCCGGTCGCGTGCTAACCCCAATTCCCCACAGGCGCTTCTGTCTGCGTCACCCAGAACTCCGCGATGTCTGTGACATTGGCCAGTACCTGTTCTGGGACTCCAAGATCGCGTGGTGGGCGACCGCCGTCATGTTTGTTCTGAACAACACCTTCATCCAGGGTCTGCACTGCGTGGTTGGTGCGACCTATCTTAACACGATGACCGACGGTGGCGCTGGTGTCTGCAGTATCGTCTTCTCCGTTGTCGTCGCTGCGATCTCATTCATCGTTTCGCTGCCCCGTACTTTCGACGTTCTTAGTCACATTGCGACAGCATCGGCATTTTTCACCTTCATCTCAGTGCTTCTGTCTATGATCTTCATCGGTCGACAAGCGCACCCGCCGAACTACGACCCATCCGACCCGCCCATCATCTCCGCTATCCCGCTGGCCGGCACCACTTTTGTGAGTGGAATGAGCGCTTTTCTCAATATCAGCTACACCTTCATCGGTCAGATTACTCTGCCCAGTTTCATCGCGGAAATGAAGGAGCCCCGGGACTTCTGGAAAGCCGTCACCTCCGTCACCGTTGCCCAGGTCATTCTGTACAGTCTTGTCGGCTCTATCATCTACGCCTATACCGGTGCTCAAGCTACCGCGCCCCATGTGTACATGACTTCGCCCGCATTCGGCTCCATCGCGAACTCTGTGGAGAAGAAGGTTGCGTTTTCGTTCATGATTCCCACCCTTATCTTCTTGGGTGTGCTGTACGCGTCTGTCACAGCTCGATTCGTCTTCTTCAATATCTTCGACGGCACTCGCCACAAGACTAACAACACTGTTGTCGGCTGGGCCTCATGGGCCGGGATTCTTGCCGTCCTCTGGGTTCTTGCTTTCATCGTCGCCGAGGTTATACCCTTCTTCTCCGACCTTGAGTCTGTCCTGAGTTCGCTCTTCGACTCTTTCTTCGGGTTCATTTTCTGGGGTGTTGCCTACATCCGCATGCGCCAGGAAGACCACGGCCCTGACTTCTGGAAGAAGCGTGGTCTCCGCGGATACATCGGTCTTGCAGTTAACATTTTCCTCATTTGCATCGGTGTTTATTTCGTGTCCGCTGGTACATATGTAAGTATTCCTTTGTTCGTGATACATTCTCGCGCTTTCTAACATCAACCGCTAGGCCTCGATCGAGTCCATTCTGATCAGTTACGACTCAGGCTCTGTCGGCAGTGTCTTCTCCTGCAAGGGGAACTCTCTGTAAATTCGAAGTCCGCGGGCGGAGCTTCGACATTTCAGCTTTTCATATCGCACATACTTCCACCATATTTCCTAGCACTACCTGCATCTGGTCTTTTCCCACCGACTGGTCTTCTATCTGGTCTACAAGGACGAGATTGGAAGATACAGGGCCAAAACTGCTCTGTTGTTTATTCATCTATTTACTTTGACTTCAAACTTGCTCTGAGCAGGATGATTCGGTGATACCTTTCTGTTTTGGAATTACTCGTACTAGTTGTACGTGTAGGATGTGCCTTGCATTGGACTCGCTCTGTTTTTCGTTATCTTATTGCCCTTGCTCTTGTTTATAATTTTATGACTGAAGTCAGTTGGGACGTCAGGTTTGCACCGCGCCAGCCCTCTTCATATACACGGGATTCAATTGAAATCAGACGATTAGACTCAGGAAGTACGCATGTTCCTGGTTTGTTTTATCGCAAAGCAGTATTCCTTCAAAGACTAATCTCGCAGCCTTGAGGTCTTCAACGAAATGAAACGATAGAATTGAGAGGAGAAACTCGAACTTATCTCGCTTCTGCTAGTACTAGATGCCCAGGATGCTCCACTCTCCATCCCCACGTAGTCCACAACTTCATTGAAGAAGACTTTACCGGATCGGGAAAGCAGCTGTAGTCCCTATCTACACGTGACTTTTCCGATGCGCTTCCCCGAGGAGGGTCCTTGGGGCCTTTTTTTTAACTCTGCTATTCCTTCTCTGTGCTTTATTCTCCCTCCAAACAGAATTGATTCAATATGTCGAGCGTTCGCAATTTGAAGAGAGGCGTTGACCTCGTCACCGCTAGAGCGGCTGCCCTCCACGCACCCCGCGCCTCTATCAGCTCCACAGTGCTGCGGCGGGAGCTATCATCTGCCTCGGTGCGCCCAGCTGCCCGCGCCCCCAGGCCTAGAGTTGCTTCCCCTGTGGGAATTGCACAGGCTGAGCCCCAGGCTGTTCGATATGCGTCGAGCTCCAGCGAGCCGCTGCGCAAGACTCAGTTGTTTGACCTGCACGAGGCCCATGGTGCCAAGATGGTGCCTTTTGCCGGCTACTCCATGCCCTTGCAGTACGCCGATTTGAGCCATGTAGAAAGCCACGCTTGGACTCGTGAGAAGGCCAGCATCTTTGATGTTAGCCACATGTAAGTCTCTGAACTTGTTCGTCGACATCATTGCATCCAATGGGTTCTGATAATCATCGGCATATAGGGTGCAACACCACTTGAGCGGCCCTGGTGCTCTTGAATTGCTGATGAAGGTTACCCCGTCCTCCCTCGACAAGCTGGCTCCCAACACTTCTACTCTGTCCTGCCTTCTTGAAGAAGGAACCGGTGGTATCTACGATGATACTGTCATTACCCGCCGTGGCGAAGACAAATTCTACTTTGTGACCAATGCCGGCCGCCGCACTGAGGACCTCGCCTTCCTCAAGGCCGAGATTGATGCCTACCGCTCCAAGCACGGTGCCGACAGTATCAAGTGGGACGTCCTCGAGGACCGCGCTCTGATTGCCCTCCAAGGACCCAAGGCGGCTGCCGCTCTCCAGCCTCTCATCAATTCTGCCAACGCCTCCGCCGACCAGACTGACCTGAGCACCCTCTACTTCGGCAACTGCCGTGATCTGCACATCACTCTAGCCGACGGCAGCGCAAGCGCAGAGCCTCTATTGATCTCCCGTACTGGCTACACCGGCGAAGATGGCTTCGAGATCTCTATTCCTACTGCCGCCGACGCCACTCTTCCCCAGCAGGTTATCAACCTGCTTCTGAAAGACAAAGACACCGTCCGCCTTGCCGGACTGGCTGCTCGTGACTCCCTCCGTCTTGAGGCCGGCATGTGTCTGTACGGCCACGACATCACCACCGCCCAGACTCCCCCCGCCGCTGCCCTCGGCTGGGTCGTTGGCCGCGACCGCCGTGACCCTGCCACCGCGAACTTTAACGGAGCTTCCGTCATCCTCTCACAGCTCGCTAGCCCGAAGACCATTCCACAGCGCCGTGTGGGTCTGACCGTGGAGAAGGGTTCCCCAGCCCGCGAGGGATCTACTGTCCTTGACCTGACCGATCCCGCCAATCCCGTCGAAATCGGCATCGTGACCTCCGGTCTGCCCAGCCCCTCGCTCGGCGGCACCAACATCGCCATGGCCTATGTCAACACCGGATTCCACAAGAAGGGAACCGAGGTTGGCGTGAAGGTGCGCAACAAGGTGCGCAAGGCTACCGTTGTTGGTATGCCCTGGGTTGAGAGCAAGTTTCACCGCCCATGAGGGTAGAGGCCTTTGATATGTTTTTGACGTCCTTTTATGTCCTTTTTTTATATGTCCTGAGCGAGGATTGCACCTGTATATATTGATTTTTGTCGCAATTGGGTCCGCTGATGCATGCGTCCATATCTTCAACATTTCAATCATTCTTCAACAGTTATCTGTAGATACATTTAAAACGGAGAGAGATGCAGCTTTGGAAGATCAACTATAGTTTTTACGATCATGATAGGCCGTCCTAGTATCACTTGGGCTCCAGTCACAGCTGAGACAGCTTGCTACTGCTACTAACATTGAGTCAAAGTTGTATGTTTCGAGTCAGAGCCGAATGTCCAACTAGGAGTCTAGTTCAATCTGTGGCTCCAAATCTACACGAACAATGCATACTCCTTGTAACTCTTTAAGCTAAAAGTAATGTTCAAAACTTGAAGTTTGACCGTCTATGCTCCGAGGCTCACATTCTAGATAAAATATGTACATCATGTTTCACATTCCACCAAGAATACTAGTACCTCACCCAGCCCGGCGCAGGTCACCCCACGAACTTGGAACGATGCTGTAGGAGCTCTGAAGCCCGCAACCCTAATGCCCGTGCCCACCACTCCATCTCCGGCCATGGCGCGCAGCGTGCTGACCGGCACCTACCCCCTTATACTCCACCCCCTCGCCCGAGAAAGCATGAGGATGAAACAACTCCGCCTGCGACGACTGCGTCGACAAGGAAGGCGGCAGATCACCCGGCCCAGTCCCCCACGAACTCTCATTCTTACCAAGCACAAGGACCAGGCTCTTCCCCTCTGTAAAGAAATCGTGATCAACCCAGTTCTTCGTATATGGCTCCCCGTTCAACGTCGCAGACTGGATAAAGCCCGAGCCCCCGGTGTTATTCGCCGAGTTGAACTTCTCGAAGTTGAGGACGCGGATGGTCGCCGTCTTGCCTGTTACGGGGGACGTGATGTCCACGGCCTCGAAGAAGGGCACTGTGATTAGGTAGACGCTTTGGCCTGGGTTCGGAAACAGGCCCATCATCGACATCGCGACGAAGGAGCCCATGGCGCCGGAGTCGTCGTTGCCGGGGAGGCCGGTGGGGGTGGGCGCGAAGAAATCGGGGATGTACGTGCGGACGCGCGCGGTGGATTTGGCAGGGCGGCCGGCGTAGTGGTATTGATAGACTGTTAGGAAGGCAGGCTCGTTGCCGATGTAGGTTATGTTGTTGTCGTGGAGGTAGTCGAGGCGCGAGACGAATTTGGCCGGGCCGCCGAAGAGGGTGATTAGGGCAGCCATGTCGTGGGGGACGAAGCTGGTTGGAATGTGTGAGTAAGACTGGTTACAGGAGGATTTTATGGGGTTACAGGGACGCACAATGAGTATTCCCAAATGCTGGATTCGAAGGTTTCGGGACCGGTGTTCTGCAGAGAGCAGATGGCGCCGCTGGTGTCGATATTGGAGCATTTGAGAGGGTCCTGATATCCCCAGGTCCCATTGAGATACTTGGGCTGGAAGAACCCTGTATAGCCGGTTGGCTTGCCGTTTGGGAGAAACGACTCTTGATCTTTCTTGTACAGGTTTTTCCAGTAGCCGGAGCTTTCTTCGTACTTCTCTACATCGGCTGATTTGCCGAGGCCACGGGCTATTTGGGCAATAGCAAAGTTGTTGTAGGAGTACTCGAGGGTACGAGAGATGCTGCGAGTCATGGTGCCAAAGCCGAGGTAGTCAAAGTCCTCCACGGGGATGTAGTTCTTTGATTTCCAGCTGACGAGTCCGCCACGGCCCTCGTTGGACCAATCGAAGGGCTCTTCCTCGGCGTCTTTCTTCACAGCAGCATAGCCGTCATCCCAATTAATTCCGTTAGCCAGGCCTTTGACGTAGGCGTCGGCCAGGATGTTGTCTGCGTTAGAGCCGCCTTGTGTATAACCTATATAGATCATATGTTAGATTGAAATCTTGTTAGAGGTAAGAATGATTCGTACCCTTGCACAGCGACATTCTGCAATCCGGCAACCACCCAAGATGACGTTGAGTTTCAATCATGGATCGTATCATCTCAGCGACTGCGCTTGGATCAACAAGGGTAAGGAATGGGAACTGAGACCGGAACGAGTCCCATAAACTATTGCAAGTTAGCTCCATTGAAGAACATCGGATGCTAGCACATACCAATAGAAAGAGTCAAAGTAGGGCTCTTCACTGCTCCAGAGAGGGTTCTCCCCGGTATAATTCTGAGGATTCACCATGGTACGGTAAATGCCACTGTAGAAGTTGGTAAGGACTGAGGGGTGAACAACATTCCGTGAGACACGGATTGGCTTGAGCTTCTCTGTCCACTGATCGATGGCGTCCTGGTGGAGCTTTTCAAAATCAAAATCAGGAATCTCAGACTCAGCATTCGAACAAGCCTGGTCAGAGCTAATAAAGCTTAGGCCGACTCGAGCTTGGACTTGGCCATCTGACGGAGACTTGAAACGGACGAATCCACCACCCTGTGCAAGTTAGCTATGATACCTTAAGCTGCGAGGCTGCTGATGCTCACCGGTAGTGGATACCCGTTGATCCCTCTCGATATCTTCAAATCATGCACCTCGGCACTTGCCCTTGCATCGACAAAGATACCGCTATCGCGTAGACCAGCAGAGCTTTTGAAGTCGGCACAGAAGGAAAGATCGTATGTCCCACTTCCAAAGCTAGGCAAGAACTTAGCAGTACCCGTCATACGCCCGGTCTTCTCGTTGACGGAAATCGTCGCATTATCTTGCCTAGAATCCGACAGATCGGTCAAATCTAGGAAAACAAGCGGACTAGTCGCCTTGGTGAAATTGAAGCGAAAGAGTGTTGTATGCTGAGCAGCAGTCATGTCCACATTAACGCCCGACTCCAGCCCAATGCTGAAGTATCCAGGAGTCGCCTTCACCGAGCCGGGTGTATACTTCGTTTTCCGGGCAAGCTTCGGGAAAACACAGCCGTCAACATCGTCGCCAGCGCATTCGGGATAAGCAAAAAGAGGGAAATTGCCAAGGGAAGGACTACCGCCAGTTCCGGAGTCGTGCATGCTCGAAAAGCCTGTGACGTTGCTGCCATCGTACGCGAAACCGCCCTGGTTACTCTCGGAGTCGGTATCAGCAACGGCCTTGGCCATCCCGTAGGGCAGAGAAGCGCCAGCGAAGACATTGCCTGGAGATTGAATATGATTAATCCTACTGGAAGTTCACATTGTTCCTGCTCGCAGCTCCCCAGGGAGACCTTACCTCCATTGGCGGTGCCGATCAGCGGGTCGATATACTGGAGCACATCGTAGTCCTTGGGGGCAGCGGCCAGCGCGCGACTGCTGGCAAGAAGGAGCGGTAGGTACAGCGAGCGCATGACGAATAAGATTAGGAAGATCGGTTTGGACGATCGCTGGTATTTAGAGGCCCCCTTCCCCGTGTCAGGGGCGCGTCGTGTGCCTGGCCGTGCAGCTCAGGCATGCGGGCCCCTGCCGATCAACCCCGCGTCGAGAGGTTGCATCGCTTTATCGGTCGAGCTCTAATGCAATGCTAGTCTCAATCAATAGGTTAATTTCCGTGGTCTAGGATGTTATTGGCTAAATCGGAGTTAATATAGGTAGGTTTTCGGACTTTTGGGGCCCGAGATCCTTACATCCTGCCGTCTGATTGAGGAAGTCGGAGGACGGAGTAATACGGATAGAGGCAAGGCTGATATTCATTCATTAGCGCATTATGCATTGCGCACTAGTATCTCTAGCTAGTGCTTATCGCGCGATACCGATGAAACACTGATGGAGGATTCGCTAGCGCCGCTGTGTCTTGCTTGATTGGTATCCGGCCCAATCAAGCTGCTTGCCCGGTAGTTCGAAATATCCATACAGTCCGGGCTAATTGAATCGTGATACTGTAAAGCTGTCCAGGGTGTTGATTTCTGTTCCAAGTTGAATGGAAATCATGGTAATGGAACACAAATTGTAGGGGTAGGCGCCGTGGAGGGCACTCGCAGTATAGAAGATCCTTTGATCGATTCCAATGATACTGTAGCATGAGTTACCAGTAGACGTTATGCCCTACATGATGACACTGTTTCAAAGATTTGTAGCTTGGTCATGCATAATCCGACGTAAAGCAGACTAGGGGCGGGGGACGATGAATATACTAATACCAGAGAGCATCATCAGCGGAATGGGGCCCAATGGCCCCAGAACTTATAATGGAGGATCCATATATGCCTTTATAGTGTCGAGTGCCGATATCGGCAGGAGCCAGACTAAGGGGCGCGATTTATGGGGTAGATGAAGGCGGAATTGTCTGTCTGCCGTGGTCTAGTATATATAATCACATGCCACGGAAATCATAGCAATCGATCAAAGAATAGGAAAATATGAAATGCTGGCTTGATTGCTCGATATAAATTTTGAAGGTCTGTGTCTCGTACAGAGTCCTAAGGTGGAGTGAATTATTCTTTCGGGTGAACCGGGAGCTCTTGCTCCTTGTTCAGACCAGGGAATCGGGAACCCTTGTCCTTGACCTTCTTGACCTTCTTCTCCACCACTGGAGGTGGATAGGCCTTGGCGTTGATTTCCTGCCACTCGGTTGAAGCAGCGTATTCCTTTTGGATTGGCTCCATGATAGCATTCAATCCCTTTGAAACAGCAGGCTTCAGATCTTGGGGGGTAAGCTGGACAGCAAGTTAGCGCTTTTTCCAGCCACAGGCTATGAGTGACAAAAACATACCACATCGTTGGTGTAGTCTTCTTTGACCTTCGCGATATCGGTGTAGACCAGAGGTTCACCTTCCCGGCGCTCAACAACAAACTTTCCATCTCCTGAAAGGTGGGCCTGTGGCAAAAGAACAAATTCGACAAGTGCAATGATGCCGTTGTTCTCAACCACCTTGGGGATAGCTTCAGCCTTGCGGATTTTCTTCGCGATGTCCTCTGCACTGTCGAGGAGATCGATCTTCGATGCTTCGTCGGACGAGCTCATCTAGATTCCGGGTTAGCTCGAATAAGTAGAAGTATGGTGCGGAATTGACTAACCTTTGCGCCCTTCAATCCGGCAACCATGGGTGTAACCTTTATAAAAAGTCAATACATATATGATGAATTAGAGAATATGGGCTATCGAACCAGATGAGCGCCTACGAGACAGTTAGTAAAGACATTCATAATAAGATCAGGGACAGTTCTTACGCTTTCGGTAGCCAAGCTTAGGTAACCACTCGGTGGCAGCAGTGAAAAGTTTCCTCTGCAAGACAATACGTTAAGTGTCAATTCCTCCTTGATTTTGGAGCATCAACATACTTGATCCATACCACCCAATTCTCCGTCGCACTTCAGGTACTCCTCGTCAAGGACCTGGAGAAGGGGGTACAACAGTCCAGAGAGTGGTGGGCTCGCCGACTGCTTCACGATTTCAGCACCGGCCTTTCGCGCATCGTGCTCGGACTGCAAGGTCGTTAGCTATCTGATATCTTGAGCCCTAGGACGAGAGTAAATACCGTCAGAGAAGCCAGCTTGTACAGATCCATAACATATTCGGGGCTCTTTTGGTAGGAACTTCCGAGGACAAACTCCAATTTCTCGATGGGCGCACCGGCGGCCTTCAGAAGTGATGTGATGACCTTCTCGTAATACTTCACCCGGTTCTCCACCAATTCTAATGGTGCCTTGAGGGAGTCAAGAAAAGCATGGATGTCGGCGAGCAGGATGACAACCTCGCAACCGGCTTTGAGCAGCTGGGCGATCTTGATCGCAGGAACTTGAAGCGCATTAGTTACTGATACCACGCGGGCAGTTGTGCGCGTCCTGAAATGCGGGCAACGAAGCAGAGGGTTGTATTTCCAACATACCCAAGTAGCCAGTGTGAGGACGTCCGGTGGTCGCGGTTCCTACAAGATCAAATCATCAGCCTGTGGTCCTTGGCTCGCTGGCCATTGGTCCATACCCCAGTAGATGCGCGGGTTCTTGCCCTCTGCGAGAATGCTCTCAATCAATTCGGGATTGAGGATCTCAGCGAGATTGTCATTGATCAGATCGAATCTCTCTTTGGCAGACGCCATCTTGAAAATCAAGGGGATATACGTTGGCAAGTAACAAGAAAAAAAAATAAAAAACGAATACCCAACGAGGGGCAGGTGAGTCAGGCGGGGAAAATTCCGTTCTGCTGTCAATTTCGCTGATCACTGGCCGGATAATATCCGTATGTCCGTGAAACGATCAATCGAATACTTTTGAAATCCTACTCAGCTATCTTCTACAAACCAACTCATATCGCAATTTTCAACGAGTAGAACTATACCTCACCATAATACCCATGGGTGCGCCGTAAACTTGTGTTTGAAGGAGATCTTGGATACTATGTTTAGGAAGGCGGTATGGAAGGCGGTGTCTTGATAGTAAAGTGGGAGCTGATCGAGGGTGTCGGCGAGTCTGGACCACCTTTAATAGGATATTCTGGCGGGAATCATATATTGAGAGTCCGTATGCTATCAGTTGATCCCAATGAGTGCCTTCAGCTTAAAACGGGAATAGCGACGTAGGACCAAACGAACCCACATTGGGTCACAACCCTGAAAGGCCAGGTTAGTTTGGGAGAAGCAAATGTCAAGGCCAAACACTACCTACAGACAGAGACCTACAGGTACTGTTTATAGCTTAGATATCGAAAAAAACAGATTAGAGAGAACGACTCTGCTATACATTTGACACAATGTATGCGCACTAGTTAGCAGCCAAGACATAAGACGCGACTTCTGATATGCGCCCCGTTTACCCCGTACATGCGGTCGACTTTCCCGATTGCGATATACCGAGGTAACTTCTACGGAATCCACTCGCCATCCTCAACCATTCTTTGCCCAACAATCAATCTCGGCGCTATTGCGGGTTCGAGGCCCCGTAATCATGTTTCGTCGACAATTTCTTTCTCTCCCTTCAATTGCTGCCTCTGTTCCCCCAGCTCCCCGAATAGCACCCTCCCCTTTCCGGTCCCTCCTTCGCGGTGCTAAAGCCTCGCGCCAGCCCTTTATTTACCCCAGATATACTCGCCGTTATAACTCGAGCAGTGAGTCGGCTACCTACCATCCGGGCATTTCAACAACCCTCTAATGTCTGGATCGCCGTTGTGCGTCTGCTAACACCTGTCCACAATCTCAGCGACCGCACCGAGACCCAAGACTCGTTTCCGCCGTTTCATTGGTTTTGTCACAATCGCAGCACTCTCATTCGGTGCCGGTCTAGGCTACAAAGCCCTTGAAATAACCCTTCGCGTCATGGCTTCCCCCGTCCCAACCGACGAGGAGACTCTCTCCCTCTACGAGCCCCAAGACGAGACCGCGCGTGTGGTCGACGAAACGCTGCGCGGACTCCCCGAAAGCATGGGAACTCCGCATGAATCCTGACTTCAAAGAGTCACGCCCACACCTAAAATTCCCTGAGATTATACGCGCCCGCAGTCTGACAGCCGGGACGCTCGCGGGGCCCAATAAGATCGTTGTCCCGCCGTACGTGTTCAGCGAGAAGAGCGGCAAGTCTCTGGTGTCATTTATGTACCTAGGCTCGGACGTCTGTGGCCACCCTGGCATTGTCCACGGTGGTATGCTGGCTACGCTTTTGGACGAGGGATTGGCGCGCTGCTGCTTCCCTGCGCTACCGAATAAGGTTGGCGTCACAGCGAACCTGAACTTGGACTACCGGGCGCCGGCCATGGCCGACCAGTATGTCGCGCTGCGTGCGGAGACCGTTAAGGTCGAGGGCCGCAAGGCTTGGGTCGAGGGCAGAATTGAGACCGTGCCGCAAGACGGCTCGAAGCCGGTGGTTCTGGTTGAGGCTAAGGCTTTGTTTGTTGAGCCGAAGCAGGCTGCAGTAAGTTCTACATCTCTTATGGCAATTGTAGTATATGGCTAACTGATTCCCAGACTATGTCTAAACTGGCCCGGGGTCTCAACGAATGAAATTTCTGCCCGATGGTGGCAAACTAGTGGTTCCTGGTTCCTGGATTCGGGGATCCGGCGTTTGGGAGATGGAATTAGAGCATTGTAAATTAATTGAAAAGATAGGAGATCCTTCGCATATATCAAAGTGTTACATATCAAAAGGCCCCTCGTATAGTCGTATCAAGACCCGGAAGAAACACTAGTGGGCGGAATACCGTATCTGCAAAAAAAAAAAGACCCCGCGATCTACACCAGTCCCGCTCCTACCGCGCGTCCACCGTTTGGATTCGTTTCAGTACTTCTTCTCTCCTTTCCCCTGTTTCCTTCCTACAACCCATCCATACCTTCGAAATGGCCACGTAAGTCAATTGACCAACCCCTCACTCCCTCACTCCCTCAATACCCATAACCACAGCATAACCACCGAACCATCTCAACATGCAACTAACCAACCCCGCAGCAACATCACCTTCCACGCCTCCGCCCTAACCCGCCCCGAGCGCAGCGCCCTGCGCAACCAGCGCGGCCTCACAATCTGGCTCACCGGCCTCAGTGCCTCCGGCAAGTCCACGCTGGCCGTGGAACTGGAGCACCAGCTCCTCCGCGACCGCGGCGTGCACGCCTACCGCCTGGACGGCGACAACATCCGCTTCGGCCTGAACAAGGACCTCGGCTTCAGCGAGGCCGACCGCAACGAGAACATCCGCCGCATTGCGGAGGTCGCCAAGCTGTTCGCCGACTCTGCCTCCATCGCGATCACCTCGTTCATTTCGCCCTACCGCAAGGACCGTGACACTGCCCGTGCCCTGCACGAGGTGCCGACCCCCGGCGAGGAGACTGGTCTGCCTTTCGTCGAAGTGTATGTCGATGTGCCCGTCGAAGTTGCGGAGAAGCGCGATCCTAAGGGCCTGTACAAGAAGGCGCGGGAGGGTGTGATTAAGGAGTTCACTGGTATCTCGGCGCCGTATGAGGCGCCTGAGAAGCCGGAGGTGCACATTAAGAACAACGATGATCTGCCTGTTCGGGATGCTGTGAAGCAGATTATTGACTACCTTGATGCTCAGGGCTACCTGCCTCCAAAGAAGGAGTAGATGGGTTGTTCAAGTTGCTTCATGATGCGGGGTTTGTATAGTGGAAACGTACCTGCTAGCGTCAGTTTATGTATCTGGTGCTCGTATTTAGTGGCGCTGGAACCTAGGTACTTTATATACGTTTAAGATAGAGTTGCTGCAATTGATACGGGGTGGTTTCAGGAGTGTAGCTCCGTTGAATATTGTGGTTTTTCAATCGTACCTAGCCGCTTTCCAGGAGGGGAGAAAACAGCAAAAAGAAAATGCTCGAGATAGTCTGTGCTCAATGAATATGGGTGTATATATGTACGCAATACAACTTTGAAACTTGCTGTTGTATCTCTTACTGGAAATCGAACTCGTAGAAAACATACGGCGAGTACTCCGCGCCGCCTTCGCCCGCGGCATGGATCTCGCTGGGGTCGTCACGCTTGACACGTCCCTTCTTATCACGTCCAAATGCATTGCCAGCGAGGTACGAGTACTTGTCGTCAAGGTTTGCCTTTGCCTTCGCCGCTTGCTTCGATGATGGGGTCTAGCAGAGAAAAAAAAACAAAGTTAGTCATTAAACCCCAAAGTGATCTTGCGAGAGAACATACCCGAACTAAAGCGCAAACAAAGTCCAGCGGCAATCCATACCGCAGAACGGTCTCAACAAATACGCGAAGAACAAGCACGTGGATCCAGACCATCACGGCCTCGCTCCACGCCGTCCGGCCCAGACGCAGCGTCTCGCCCCAAAGCTTGCGCTCGTCGCCTCCAACACGCTCCACCTCCTTGCGCTCCTCCTCTTTGCCGCCCTTAACGTACTTAAAGTCGCGGGGAATCCACTTCTGTTCTCGGCACTTATGTACAAACTCGGCGCTGTGCTTCTTGAAGGTTGTCACCGCGTACAGAGAGAACTCGCTGTCCTCGGCGACCAGCTGGGCGGACCGTGGCACGACCATGGGCGAGATAGTCTCATATGTCTTGATGAAGTCCTTTGTGAGCTGCGACGGCACGGCAATTAAGTGCGTCTCGATGTACTCGGAGTCCTGGACAATGGAGCGGGGGTCAACGATTGAGGCGAGAGATTTCGTCGAAAGGTTTCCACTACAGGGTAGGTTAGCTGGGTTGTGGAGACTGGGTGAGAAGCAGAAGACGCACGCTTGTTTCCGCTGGAGGGTGGACAGGTTGTTCTTCACTTGATTATATTGCGAGTATTTGAAGCGGATGTCGTTGTCGATGCTGGCGGCTTCCTATCAGGCGGAACATGTCAGATTAGCACTGGTCGCTGGATACAGCATAACGAAGCATACCTTCTGTAGAAGATCAATTAGTTCCGCCAGCGGCTTATCGGCCCGATACTTGACCTTATTCCACTGGAAAGTACGGAGATACTGATCAACAGGCTCTGGAATAGGTTAAGAAACTGCTCGATTTCCCCA
This sequence comes from Penicillium chermesinum, assembly GCF_028974085.1. NCBI lineage: Eukaryota > Fungi > Ascomycota > Eurotiomycetes > Eurotiales > Aspergillaceae > Penicillium > Penicillium chermesinum. Next base: position 2,481,568 of record NW_026695312.1, on the reverse strand, counting down.
ATGAGGACCGGAGAGACGTACTATCATTGACAACCTTATTGTGCGCAATTTGCGCCTCGTCGCCGTCAAGGATATTCTTCAAGGCATCGCCGACCTTGCTCACGACAGCTTGGCAAGAAGTCTCAAGCTTGGCGAGCTCGTCAGCCTGCTGGACAAGGGCATCAAGAGTACCGATCTTAAACTCCGGGATTGTGAAGTTGGCAGCGGAGCCATTCTCGGGGAGATGGTGGCGGAGACAGCTTCGAGGGCCTCGTCGTGATGGTGCGAGGGGACAATGGAGGAGGGGAGGGACAAGAGGAAGTACTGGCTGGGCTTGGACATGGTGATGGCAGCAGCAGCTGGAGGAAAGAAGAAGTAGGGAGCCAAGGATCATACAACGGCCCTAATGACGGGCATGGGGGGGGAAATGTTGGGGTTGGCACTGCACGGGATGGAGCTAAGCGTGGTCCTGATGTCGTAGGCGGTCGGCGGTGATTGGGTGCGGGACAAGTGGAGGTTCATCTTCAGTCGCAACGGGAGCACTACTAGTTCTAGGACAGCTTTTGGTCGGAGTATTCTGTAGAATATCATTTTGATTGTTCATTAAAGATAATCCGAGTGTTCAATAGTTACAGGTTTCAATCAATCTACATAATCCGCATTCGGCCTGCGATGGATATGCATAAATGGACACTAGCTTGACTGGAGCGTGCAGCGTGTCAACACAAGGAACGCCAGAGACGGATAGTCCGACTCAGGAGGAAATTTGGTCACTAGTGATAGATAAAAGGAACGGTGTAGGGTATTTAGAAAGACCGTAGGGGCCAAATAGGAAATGAGTAGCTTCGAACCTGCGGAATATGTAGAACGGGGAACCTGAGATAAATCACATAGCAGGGTATCTGTATCGAGCATGCGCTGATCGTGAACAGAGGGAAGAGGAGAAAGAAAAGGTGGGCAATGGAATCAGTCGGAGTTCAGTGACCAAAGTGGTGGTCTCAAGTCTTCCAAGCGTCGAACTGATTAGTTGGAAGGGCGTACGCTAGAGGTGAGTCGTAAGCTCAGACAAACAATAGCAAAATTGAATAGGCGTGAGAAAGAAGCATCAAAAACTGAAGAAAAAACCTTGAATTTCCAACCTCCAGCCGCTAGTTTGAAATGGGTACCACCCGGAACAAGATGAACGCAAAAACACAGAAATAAATGAGTAGAAGAGCACGATTACTGGTAGTGTTGTAAGCCCATGAAGATCTCCTGGGTGTGCTCAACCAAGAATTTTAGAACCTCGTTCTTCTTTTGTACATCGGTCATCTCCCGTGCAAGGCTCTCTGGTCTCATGAGGGTCGGGGCGAACACGACGGCAATGTTCTGACTTGTCATTAGGTTTTCTTCCTGGCGCTCGATGACGCGCTTCAGATGGAACATGAGGAATTCGAGTACATCGCGGTGTACGCGAGGAAGCTGGGAGAGCTGGTGGATCATGAAGTCAACGCGGGCGGCATGCTCCATCTCCTGAGAATCGATAATGGTCTCGTAAACATCATACGTAATAAGCGGGTTGGGAAGTTTGCGGAAATATTGCTTCAGAGTGGAAGTGACGGCATGAATATCGAGATCGGGGTCGGAGAGGTCGTAATCGAAGGGTGTCTTCTCGAACTCGTCACGAATGACCTGAACCAAGGAGGCAGCGCCGGACTTGCGGTAGATTCCTTCCATATCCATTCCTGTGGAAAAGATTAGCGAACCGATCAGAGGGAAAACAGAGAATGAGAATGAACAAACCTCGTAGCTCGACTTCTTGGATACACCGAGTAACAATGTATGGAATGATACTCTTCTCGTTCTCCATCCGAGCCTCGAGGTCAGTGCCGAAAAGTCCTAAGACTGGAAAATTAGTCTTCGTTCCATATTATCCAAATATAGGGACCATACCAGTAGGCTCCGCCAACGCCGACACACTGTCTGCATGCGACAATTTGCCTCCCTGCTTTCGTTGGTTTCCAAAGAAACCAAATCCTTGACGACTGGGGTCCTGTGTTTGCGAGCGAGGCAAGCTGGCTTCACTTTCGCCCATAAGAGCTCCGCGAAGGCCCTTGACGCCCTTCGCCACGTTCTGACCGCCCTTCTTCCAATTGAACTTGCGAGGTTGACCCTTGCGAATGCTGACAACCTGGGGACCAGGAACGACAGTTGCCGTGGCGGGTTCACCATCTTCTGAGATATGAGCCGTAGAGACAGATGCAGCAAGTTCGCTGACAGTGGGTTTCAGGGCTTCCAACGAGTTGATGGATTTGTCCTTCGTATGGGAAATACCAAGCCCGTTAGCGCCGCGGTTGTTGTCCTGGTTGGATTTGTAAAGTTCTTGGATCTGGTGCACTAATTGATTGTTAAGCTCGGCCAGTTGGGCGTTCTTCGAAGATAGCTGCTCGAACTCTTGGAACGCCTTCTGCTTCATGCGGTCGAGGTTGCTGAGCTCCTCAGTCAGGTCATTGCGTTTTTGAATCAACTCTTCAATCTGCGGAGAGTAGGACTCCTTTAGATTATGCATAGACTCGGCAAGCTCGCGCAGGACATGATTCGAGAGCTTTCCGAGATCCAGAGGCCCGCCAGCCGCTCCGCGCTTTTCCGCTTCAATGTGATCGGTAAGTACTGATAGCTCGCGCATAACAATTTCCTTCCGTGCGTCCAGGACAACCATTGTTGATCGCTTCTCAGAAAGCTCTGTGTTAACTTGCTTGACATCAGCTTGGGCGCGAAGAGCATGTTCCATCTCCGCGATGCGTTTGCGTTCCTTGCGCAGCTCTGAGCGGAGTCTGCTCATCTCCTCAGACTGCGAGCTGGTAGTGAGAGGACTAGCGACGAGGTCTGTGTCAACGGTGTTGCCATTGGTAGGTGATTGAGAGACGGTCACATTTAGCACTTTGCTGGTTCGTGGGCTCTTCACAGCCGAGTCTTGGGGCTTAGTAGAGGAGTTTGAACCAGAACGCATGCGTAAGAAACTATCGACATCACCGCCTCCAATAAGACGCGCCAGATCTTCATCTTGAGAAAAATCGCTGCTGGTGTATCTCGGCTGTGGTAGGGACGGCGAGCCCGCATTATCCAATGGCCGAGAGGGTTCAGAAAGTGACGCATTGCCTGAAGTAACGTTGGCTTTAGGATTATCCGCGGCAGCATCAGGCAAAATGGGGGAAGCATATGTTGAAGAACTAGGAGAGGAGCCCACCTCCTTTCTTGGGATGGGGTGGAGTTTGCTCTCCAAAGAATCCCCCCCGCTTGGGTGGGTGCATCGATGGATTGAATGGGGGCGGACCCCGTGCAGAATCCGCCGATCCCAGCTCATGAAACTCGCGCAGGTCATTAGAGGGGTGTGATGAATGGGCTGTATCAAGAAGTGTGCTTCGTTCGTCTCGGGGGTGAGTACTATCAGGGCTAGACCCGCCGGAAAAGGCGCTGGTTTCTCGTAATGCTGGGTGTAAATCGGACGGGGAGCTTCGGCTAGACTCTGCTTTTCCAAATTTAGAAAGATCTGAGAACGGTTTCTTGAGCTCTGAACCATTGGTGCCCTCCAGTTCGCGTCGTGCTGCTTCCGTGTCGTTGGTGCGGTCCCAGTTCCTCTCTTGGTATGCAATGTGGGCAGAAGAAGTATCAGTGGAAGGACGACCGGTAGGTTCATATCCGTCACGAGAAGCCCTAACCGATGACTCGCCAGATCGACCGTTACTGAAATAGTCACGAGGAGCCTCTTGGATAATATGTGACTGCCGACGATTATTTCGTTGTCCTTCATTAGGATCGAAGGCGAGAGGGATGAGGAATTCACCACCACCGTTGCCACTATCTGCGACCGAATGACGCTGCTGAGCTGCCAGATGGCGACTGCTGCGGTATGTGCTGGAAGGAAGAATTAGGTCGTCTTGAGCTACTAGGTCAGTTTCTGCTTGTAAAATGGAAGAATGTGGTGTCATACCTTGGGCAGCAGTCTCTGATCGACCCATAGAGTCTTTACTACCAGGTAAAGCTTCTGTTGCTGCTTCCACATATCCGGTTTCGCTTGGAGTCTCGTCAATCGAGCGCGTCTCTTCCATGCTAGGAGGGAGGGATGGCAGGGACTTGTCTAGCTTCATTCCTGATGTGCCTGGCCTTTTGGCCTGAGCAACTGCTTTTTTTTTCCGCCGCCGTTGCATAAGAGACTCATGACAGTCCATACAAAATATGCCTTGTGAAGTTCGTGCGTATCGTAAGTTCTCGATCTTTCGCTTGCAATTCCGGCAGCGGAAGCACTGAGCACAGAAAGCCTGGTCTCCGGTGAGAATAGCCAAATCTTCGATCTTGTTCCCACATGAATTGCAGCTGTAGGTACAGTTGCTACAAATCAAGGAACCGTCCCCGAGGAGTAGGAGGTGGGCGTCTGAGTCGAGAAGGGTGTTGCAGGTGCTGCATCGAAAACAGTCGATATGCCATCTCTGTCCAGCTTCAGGCGAGTCAGTAAAGCTTCGTTTATGCAAGTCAGCCAACAAAGGAAAACATCATGTGGGCTTACAAAGCTCAAAGGCCTTCCCCTCCTCGAGGATCTAGCGGAAAGAGGGTTAGTTAGTTGTACCACCACGGCCAATCCCTGATATTGCATACCTCTCCACAACCCATACAAGGGAAGGACATATCCTCTTGCTCCATCGGAGACTCTGGCTGTAATGTCGGGGATTCCATTTTGTAATTTTTGTTTCGAACTTTTTTAAAGGGCGAGAGGAAGGTCGTCAGCCGCGATCGGTATTAAGGCCCGCAGCTTGAATTCCCGCAGAATTCACTCAGGGCGAGCGCAACTCAGGATAACGGGGGAAATATTAGAGTAGAAACGCTTGCGCTAAACATCCAGTGTTCGCGTCGCAAGCTCAGAGTCACCTTGGCCTGAGATGTGCCCTTCTGGTAGAGGAGTGGTTGCGCGGGTTCGGAGAGGGGAATGCGACAGGGGGCTGAAAGAGGACGGTCTGTGGATGAAGCGTTAGCCGACGATGAAAAGAACCATAACTGTTGGTTTAAACTTGAGACAAGACTGGGCCATCCAACTCATTCCTCGGGGTCCAGAACGACCGGTGTTGAGTTGAACTAGGCAAAATGATGCAGGACCACCTGGCCGTATTGACGACCATAACAATGGCCCCAAGGGTCTTTTTCCCACAAGCAACAAAGATAGAAAATAGAATTCACAAACGTACCTGATAGCGACCACACCGCTAATCCTCGTCCCACGGAATGTTTCAGAACGAAAAACGCGGGTGTTGCGACAAGCGCTGAAGAACGAAACGGAATGGGAGTTGCCCCTCGCGGACGCTGGAAGATCAGATAGGCAGGTCTGGGGCGGTGTCGGAGAAGGCTCCTCAGGGGAAACGCTGAATTAAAGGCAAAGCATCGAAAAGTCGAGAAGCAAAAGCAAAAGCTTGCCAAGGTTGGGAAGGGGGGAAAAAAAGAAAAGTTGACGTATTGCAGATTGCAGGGGGGGCAAAAGACAGTGCGGAGGGAGAAAGGAGGATGAAGTGGCAGAAAAGACCGAGTCTGGACAAGCTCATCCCCCACGAGCCCACGACCACACCCAACCTGAAATGGACGCTGGCAGGATGGTCTCTCTTGCTATCCTGGATCGGTTCTAGTTGCAATGAGAATGCAGGTCCCAAGCCCAAGGCCGAGTCCGAGTCTAGATTACAGTTACCACTACACTATGGACGCAATGACCTAGAGAACGTGCCACTCTGTTGCTCAGCAGACGAAGAGGCTTGCATGGTCCAATCATGATTATGCGTCTTCAGCAAAAGCAATGGGTTGCCTATTCGCTCCATGATCTGCACTTTAATGCCACGACGGCAGCCGCCAGGAATGGCCCCTACTCCGAAGGACTTAGTTTCGCCTGTACTCCGTACAAAAGTAAACTTTACTGGCTTTTGGGTGTCCCTGTTTTTTGGCAACAGAACTCGAATTGTACACCAATCACGCAGGGGATCACCCCGACAGAAAACTCCCAAAATGACACTGTGCAGCCTCTCCTGGCACGGCTTCTCTGTCTCAAACACGCTCTGATTCCCGGACTACCCCTGTCCTTTATCTACTAAGTACGGAGTACCAGGGGTGGAACCGCCAGACCCACGAAGATATGGAGACCCGCGCTATTCATAATCCGCGCCTAGTCTTCGTATGAACCAGCAACCGTGGCTTTCTTAATTACAAGCCACTGTTGCCCCCCATGAGCGCTAGTCCTAAACATCCGCAAGGCCATCCTTTTGAACTCAATCCCGCTTCCTGCCGAAACTCTCATGGCAAGGCACCCTCGTTTCCGTCTTGCCCCTCAAACTCCCCCATCAAACTCCCCCCTGAGAATCCTGCCCCCAGACTCTCCAGCGTTTCAGGATTCTGAAACGCCCGTGTCACGTGGTGTCCCCGAAACTCGATATCGAAATTACGATCCGGCTAATTTGGCCAAGTTGGTATTTTCCCAGGTGCCGAGGAACTGCTGCACGTCCATCGGATGCTAATAGCCAGATCTGACTAGTTGCGGCGAGGTCGACGCCGGTAAGATTGCGACACCTACTAACGCGTCCCTGCTAATGTGGATTGGGTTGCTCCTCTCCACAACCAACACACGCCGCTTGACCCACTTTCCATATTAACATCGTTGTCCAGGGTTCAGCCTTGTTTACGCAGTACATAGGGACTAGAGCATACATTAAGTTGGAGGTGAAGAATGCTGCCTACTTACGCTGTGTAGAGTGGTTAATCTACGATCATTCAAGTGTTAAGGAGTGACCTTCCCAAGCTATCTACGCCACTAAATTAACTATGTTGTTGGGACCGTTCGGTCAATCGAAGTGATCCCCACTCTAATATCCTCCATTGCCGCAGATATCTGTCATCTAGGCCCTTGCATTGCCTGAGCCATATGATCAACCAATTATACGCCCCAGGCCCCTAGAAAAAAAATGAAAACTAATATTAGCCAAGTGGATAATGCTTGAAAAAGGAATTGGAGTATTCTGTTGCTCTCTGCAGTGCCACCTGTATGTCTCGTTTCAAACGTTTACCAGTGCACGGTTAACGAGAATTGGCACTAGGTGCATAGGCCAATGATTCGGATCAGCTGCTCGCCGCCTGTGTCAAGTAGATTAGGCGTTTTTGCGAGGGCACTTGGATCTGAAGCTCGTAAATTGAAGGATCCACTCTCGGCTATCATTTGCTTCTTGGCCGAGCTATCTCGTGCACAACGAGCTTATGCAGATTTTTGACAGCCTGTGGTGGTACGTGCACATGTTTTGAGATACAGCCTTTGCATAACATGCCTGATCCAGTTTCAAGCGATCCAAGTCAAGGACCCGCATGGCTTGCTGAGCACTAATATTAGGCCGACGGTCTGTTAATAGCAACATTTAGTGTGGGTAGGGCACGGGATCTTGCACTGGTATCCTTGTCAAATTACTAGCACGACAAGACGAACTAGACAAACTATAGGAAAGGGGCTTTAACAGCATCAAGGAGCCTTGGTAGACTTTGAAGTGAGGGATCTTTCATTGCAAGTCATAACCAATGGATCTGTGACCCAGCTCTTAGGCCTCGCTTCGCCATTGAAGCGATCAAAGCGACCCAAGCGCCCGAACGTTGCCCGCCGGGAGTCACGAGGGGGCCGCTTGCTACAAATATGTCAGGAACGCAAGTGCCATGACAGCGCCCGATATTGAGCCGTCCAGATCAAGTCTCAACATTGAACTCAAAAGGTGGACGGGGCACATTTGCGGGGCGATTGACATCATGGGGCCAGGGCCCGGCTGTCGATCCCCAACAGGTCCACAGCCGCTAGGGTCAAATAACATACAGCATGAGAACTGATACTTGTTCAAATGGGCTGACCGTCAAGACGTTGCAATCGGTCGCGAATAGCGTCTGAGTCCTCATCTTCCTCTGCTACGTACTCTTGCAGAACAATACGTCGCATGAGGCGGCGAGGTGCACGGCGCCCGGTGAAAAGTTCAAACTGTGCAAATCCTTGCTCTGGGAGGACGTCAAGTCCATCTAGAGCTCCCCAGCCTCGATGCGATAAGGCCCTCACTTGTTTCATGAGAGGGGTGTTGAGGGGTTTGTACGCCAGCTAAAATGACGTCGTTAGCGCGGGCTTGTATCTTGGAGGGGGATTGGTTGCTTACATCCACAACAACGCCACCAGTTGGGCTTTCGATCCACTGGGGCGGGAGTTGAAAGTTGGGCGCCGGCTCGCCGCCTATACTGTGCGCGGGGATACCCGAGACGATGATAGTTGGTTGTTTGAATTCTGCGGGCCAAGGATCGTGCGACGAAGCCAGCGTGCTGACTCTGGGGCGATCGATCTTGGCTTGATCATTGGAGTAGAGGTCTTGGCGGTTGTAGTGATGAGCGACCTTCTCTGCATTTGCAAATGTGCGATTGTAGACGAATACATGCTGCACTCCCAAATGAATCATCGAGTAGACAGCTGCGCGTGCCATACCACCGGACCCAATAACTAGACCAGTGGTTGAAGGGCGGACTGCATTGGCTGGTGAAAGGCCGCGACGAATGCAGTTGCAGATACCGATCCAATCGGTATTGTCGCCATGAAGGCCCTTGACGGGGCCAGCTTGGGCCTTCTTGAGATAAATGGATGATCCCTGAGAGAGACGAGGATCCGCGTCGTCGTCGCCTCGGATAGGGATTAGAGTGTTGACAGCCCCGATGGCTCTAGCATGTGGTGACATGGAATGCAGAAGGGGTATGACTTCGGTCTTGTATGGAAGACTGACACTGGATCCGCCAAAGAAATGATCTTCGACCAACTCATTCAGACCTCGTAATGTAGGTGATTGGAAGATGGAGTAGGAGTGAGGTAGTCCGCATAGTTTGAATGCGGCGTTATGCATCGCGGGTGACATACTGTAGGTCGTATTGGCACCAAAGACGAAGAAACGCATTGGGTCCAGTGTAAATGAACTAAACAGGGCTTTCTGCGCGTCGCATGCAGTGATAGATGGTTGAATTCGAGTGGGCTCGTGTTGTGTAAGAGAAGAATGGGTGACTGGGGTTAGGACGGGGTTGAAACAGCGAGACATACGACCGAGGTGTCCGGTATTATATGCAATCAATGGGATTTCAGGGCCTGGAAGGCTTGATACACGATGTCGGAATCGTTCCACCGCTGCATTGTCCTCCATTGACTCAGCCGGCTGGCACATTCGTACAAGGCCACAACCGAGTCGTTTGGCCCTCTCATAGATTTTTAAGTACTCGTCTCCATCCCAGCCACCAGGAAGAGGTCGAAGGATCTCAAAATGGCCAACCACCGTAACATAGCCTCTGGAGCTTATGATTTGAGAAAGGATGCTGTCATCTCGAGAGAGATCGACAGTAAGAAACGTCGGGGCTAGTCTCAGCCCATGTCGAACAAGATTTAAGTACGTTTCGTCAGTGGTACGAGCCATAACTGGATGAAGAGGTGCCCGGGGTGAACAATGACTTTCGACATGGTAGATTATAGGAATAATGATGTTGCGACGAAGGACAGATACAAAGCGGCTGATTGTGTCTGCCAAGTGCGAGTCAGCGCCTAGATGATCTGAGGGGCTAGTTATGTCAATGGCCAGCTCGAAGGCGTCTGCACCAAATTCAAGCTCTTCAATATCTAATGACCTCTCGCAAAGAATTGACAGAGGGACCGATATCGCGCTCGTATAGGGACGCGACTGGACAGGCAGCAAAGACAGTGGGAAGGATGCATGCAGACGGTTGAGCTCAGTGGCGTCGCCGGTCACAGATGCGATGAACCGAAGGAAATCCCTCTGTACGCGTTTGAGTGTTAGGAATGGAGTAGGTGCCTGTGGCCTTTGTTCTGTAGGCGGGCCTGGTGGTGGATCGTGATTATCCTTGCCATTGTGGTCGCCGCTAGGAGCCTCGGAGAGGTTGAAGAATTCCAAGTTGGAACAGGCTCTGTATATTGGACCAGAAAGTTCCAAAAAGTGTCTCACTTTGTGAATATCCCAGACTTTTAAGTACGACTGAATGCTCTCCGGATCTCGTGTCACATGAATGACCGGATGTGTCTGCGCATAGTCTCGGAGGAGCTTTTGGCCACTGCGCTCCATCGCCCCCGCGCCGCATGCAATGATACAGCCTTCCTTATTGTCAAGGAGCATAGACTCAAATACCCTGGCTTCTTGTTGACGGTATATGGCATGGTCATTGTCTTTTTTATATGCTGCGCGGGAGCATCCGGTCATGGTTTGAAAATATCGGTCAGCATCGATTAGGCGTCGCCCGGAGGTTGCAGCCAACATGACGGCTAGGCTTGACTTTCCTGTGCCACGAATTCCGACCAGGACAATCGATACCGTAGGGCTAAAGTTGCGTCGGGTTTGTAGAGGAAGGGTATCTGCGAGGATCGGTGACGCTCGATTGGCATACATATCTCTCAATGAGGCGGGATGTGAGTATGAGTCGGCATGGAGGTCGGCTCGTTCGCTCGGAAGACGTGGAGAAGGGCGCGAAGAGGGCCTTGATGATGGCTGTGAAAACGAATGCACCTCAGGGGACCAGTTAAGCGCGTTGTTCTTGCGAGAGACATCTTCGACCTCTTGCAATTTGCGCTTCGGCGGGTGGATGAGGGCTGACATTCTGGTTAGGCCGGAGTGAGGACCATTGCCAGCAATGATCAGTTGGTCCCCGAAAGTACTAACTGCTCCGGGAACTTAGGGAAGCGATAGGTCTGGTTAGGTAAGAAGTGGGTGGGCAAATTTAGTTTTGCGGGGATGAGAGCCTCGGAGATGGCGGCTAACTGTAATGTTGGAATGTAACTAGTCAAGACTAGAATAAGCTGGCGGACAAACGCTTAGCCGCGCCCTCGTGTACGGATGGGGTTTCCCGCGGGGTCTGCAGGCCTACGATTTTGCATGAAAACTCGAACCCTATAAGGAACGAGATCCGCGATAGATACGGAAATTCCCCAGCATAGAGATCATTGTAACGAAATCTCGATTCGGCCATTGACCGAGGTAAATTCCTTCACTCAATACCTAGGGGACTATACGTAACATCTTTCTTATGCTAGGTGGGGCTTTCTTATTTGAGCTCCCGCCGCTTTTATGAGGGCGCTCAGAGTCAGACTCACTGAGTAAATTTCAGTCCGGGTACAGGGAAGCATGGGTCTGCCTTGTTATCGCAATATACGGACACTAAGATACGGGAACATATCCTAAAGACTGTGTTACACTGCTCTTCGGATGATACCGTCTCGGCCGTTCTAGGTAAGAAAGACCAGTCAAGTCACATAGAGTATTTCCAATTCATGAGCGCGGACTTCCAGAGGAACTGCTAGCAGAGGTAGAGGAGAATATCCTGCTAAAACCAGTAATGGTTGAGATTAGAAGTCGGATCGAGTAGCTTGAAGCTCTAGGCGACCAAACATCCATAAATGCAGAGAGACTGGAATACAGAAGGATCCTGGTTCGATTCCGCCTTTCTGAGCTGAAGGCCGAAGAAATACCAAAGCAGCTGGATACGGGAAGAGAAGAGATGAAAGAATTCTTAATGAAGGGAAAGACGAGCGGACATTTGATGATGATGGAGTTTGCACACAGTTCCAAACCTTGAATATCCCCAATTTTGCGCCAATTTCAACCTTGACGAATTCGGACGGCGAGCTCTCTTTCGAGCTTTTTTTTCGATGGAATGCTCCTCGTTGTAGGAGACCTAAAAAATCACTGTAAACGTGACTGATGTGATCTACCTTCCACAAGAAAGCCCCGTTAAGGGTCGCTATCCAACTAGAGGTTGTAATGAAGAGATTACACGGTGAGTTGTCTAGCCGCAGAAGAATGAAACTATACTAATGCTTTTACAGAATCTAATACTGGCCTCAGCGGGTTACATTATCCAGATGAGAAACCGAGTCAGTACTTTCTCTTCGCATTACTGAATATGAATGGTGACTGTATATGGAAGACCATATACATTGTTATTTGTGAAGTTATGTAACTACAGTATGGCCCTGTACGCATCTGAACCTGGGGCTATCTGACAAGCAGAGAATCTCCATATGAACTAGTCATAAGTCCACTTCTGTTGATTGAACTTTGGCTGGTAGCCATAGTTTAGATTATTTATTGCACATATATGTGCTATTGTGTTGCCTACTACTAAAGGGTCGGCATTGGCAGTGGCCTTCCTAGGGTAGGCTATTCGATCGGCACGCTGGAGTCTTAAGATCAAAAATAGGAGGGTCAACAATTAACAGCCACAACTAACAGCCACAATTAACAGCTACGTATTGGTAGTGTATAAAATACATCAAGCGGCCTCGCATAGGACCGATCCGAATTGCCGTCGGGATATCGCCCGGCATGTCAAATCCAAGCAACCTTCAAACGCTTTGCCGTCCCCGCCGCCGTTTGATCACTTTCCATCGAGGACCAGGTCGAGAGATGCTATTATGCGCAGGCGAGGGAAGGGATGGGCTGTGGCTCTCTTGATGAGCCGGCAATATGGAGCTAGGTTGACCGCGAATAAATTGAGCATGGCGGTAGGCCCCCCCCGATTTTGCGAAATCCATAGTAATAAAGTCGCCGAACAAGAGATTTGTAGGTTTTCGTGGAAATCCTTGCAAGCAGATGTTCTGGAAATTTGTTCTCTTGAGCGAGGACGAGGGCCCGCCCATCTTCTGACCAGTGCATTGCATCTGTATTTCTCGGATCATCAAGAATGCTTTCAGCAGTTAATTAAAACCGAAACAAAATTGGGTGTTGCGTTCGAGTGTCTGTGGGGGAGACACATGGGGAAGATTTACTCACTCGCTCAAGGTTTGGATAAAATCAGATAAATGTAATCTGGATCTTTCACCTGTAATGGTCATGGGCTGTGGATTTTCGTGTTGCATACTGTTTCCTGAAACAGAGTCCCCTGCCTCGCCTTTGTCACGTAGTTCTTCAATGGTTGGCTGAATAGATTGATTACTGCAGCGTTCATGAACCTCCTGTGGCAGGGGAGGTTGATAACTGTCGCTTACAGCATCCTCTCTCGGGACTCTGGCGTCAGAAGTCCCCACATTTGAAGCGGCTTCATTGGGAGGATTCGCTCGATCACGGCCAAATTCCAGAGTTTTCCTTTGAAGAGCAGCCTGCGGCTCGTCTTGGAGGAGTTGAGCAACTACATCATGATGATTCGTGAGACGTTGCTCAACCACCAGCATCTTTCTCAAAACTGCCGTCGCCCAGTTTAGTCTTTGCAATATCATAGAGAAAAGACTGGCCATGGGCCGCTCACCTTCATGTATTGTCTGCCGAGTATTGTTAAGCTCCTGTAACGCCGTCTCAATTGACCGAAGTTCCTTTTCGCAATCGTCTTTATCGGGCCAAGGGTACAAAAACCGCCAAGGCCTACCAGAGCTAAGGAGTCCGAGGTCAGATTCTGGTAGTTCGACCAAGGATTCTCCGATTTTTAGCTTTGATGGGCCTTCAAAGTGAGGGCCGGCGAAGAGGACGACCGTCGCCCAGGTCAATGGTGGCCCCTCCCTCACAGAGGGTGTTGGGGTCAAAAAAAGGGTTTCTAGCAACTTGCCCAAGCGAACACTAGCCAATTCATGTCCGCGGCCGGAGGCAATACTTCCGCCCCTGTCTAACACTGACAGGTAACCCTCCAGGTCGGCCGAGAACTCGGAACTGGATTTATCCATAGAACGGAGAGGGCGAAGGCTGATCCCATGGAGGCACGTGATGAAGTCCTTCGCTCCGTTAAAACCAACTCGGTGAGGGTCATCGACAGTTCCATCGTTGGTGGGCATCTTTCATGAACCGAAGGTCGTTTGAGTGGCCCCTGACTAGTAATATTCTCGGTCATCGGGACACTTCAAAATTGGAATCGAACTAAGCTCTCTCTCCGATCTGATTGGTTGAATGGCAGAGCGGAGAGGCCATGGCGATTAGCTGCGTACACAGCCACTGCTCTAGCCACACATCAAATAACATCGTCGAAGCCTAGCAGGAGCACCGCATGAGGAACACCATCTGTTTTGCCGATTCGAGTACAGATGCGTTACGGAAGTAGTCCTTTCTGGCTGCTGCTTAGGTATCGGTGGTCAAAGCTATACGACGTTTGGATAGTTCTTCGTCGACAGCTTGAGGCCTTGCTAAACGTGTGCGAAGGACTTTTGAGCATTCTTAAAGATACCAGCAAGGGCTTGCATCTCTACCATAAGCTCGCTCTTCTCTCGTCGGAGATGCAAAATTTCCAAGGTTCTGAAATCACCGCTTACTAATTTCGCTGTAATTTTCTCTTGCGGATAAGAACAGGCCGGTGCCTCGTGAGCCAGATATTGGAGGATGCTTATTCTTGCACATAAAGACTCCTCTAGAATGCCTAATATGGCTGGCTTTGCCTTTACACCCCCAGACTACCGGCAAATTATAGTGGGACGGGTGTGAGCCGGCCCCATATGTGCTGCTCAGTGAGAGTTGGCCAGGGCGAAGCAGAAAGCCCGTGCGTCGCTTGGCGTGGGAGCTCTCTTGTCAGCTCGATTTACTCTCCGGGGAAATACCGGATAAGCGCCGGAAGTGTTGTTGATTGATGATCTGTATAACCGATACATAAGTTGCGGGGCCATGTGGGCCCGCCTACGCCGTTATTGACTCAGTTCCATCGCGGCATCTTAACATCCGCTTAGTCAACAGTTTCCAATCCACCCAGTGCTGGTAATTATACATATGCGGCGGACAGTAGTAATCCATTGGCCAGTGGCCTTCCTCGGAAGAGAAACCCAGGGAGCCACGGGGAGCTACCGGGTAGTCATGTGACCTCATTTCAGTAAACCCACATGAGGAGTTATAAAGACATATACACCGACACATGATCTGTTGTGAAAGAATATGAGGGAGAAATTACATCCGGTGATCATTCAATTGGCAGTATAACATGCTAGTGACCTTTGTTTGTCGTTGTCTTTGGAATTCGTTACGGGAGAGGGATGGCTGATCGGATACGCCCAGTGAATCGGTTCTCTAGTATCGACCTGGACTCTATGGCCACAAACGTAATATCAGAAAATGAAGAAAAGCAAAAGTGAAACATGTTGTTTTCCCCGTATCTATTGGAACTGGGGACTGTTATCTGCCATCACGGGTTTGAGTTGGCCACCCGTCCTCGGGGCCGTGGTCGTAATGGGAAGCTAGATTCTCCAAGGCTGTCTTCGTAGTTATGGCCCCCGGGGTCCGGGGATATTGTTCCAGGTCCGGGGTATGGTAGCCGAAGTAGAGTGGGGAAACCCGGGGACCCCTATTCGATGTAGTCCTAGTCCTTCTCTCCTATTTAAAACAGCCAAACAATCTTCTTGGTTTGTAACACCGAAAGCTTCATATCTTAAGGAATTCTCAAGATGCATCCCGCGGGTGTTAATCTCATTCCTCCCCCAACGGACCACAAATATGACCCCCTCCGGTGGCCCCGTTGGTTAAAGATATCAGTCGTGCTCACGACATCTCTAACTAATTTTGTGTCCAACATGGCAGGCGCTGGCCCTTCTGTGGCTATAGGGAACTTTATGCAAGACTTTGAGAAGTCTCAGGAACAAGTGACTCAACTTTTGACGGTATGCGCCCTCTAACATTGATTTGTGCCCTGTCGTCCTCGGAACGCGACCGGCTAACATGATCACATCAGTTCAACTTCCTTCTCCTTGGTATCGGCAATATATTCTGGGTCCCAGTCGCCTTGAAATTCGGCAAGAGGACATCACTTTTGCTAGCAATGACCTTGCAGATGGGTGCTCTGATTTGGTGTGCGCTTGCCAAAGGCTTCGACAGCTTGCTTGCTGCCCGAATCGTACTTGGTTTTGCTGCTGCCGCGGGAGAGGTAGGAAACGAATCGCTGAGAAGCGCACCTTTGCCCTCTATTCCCTTTTCCTCCCTCCATTCAGCTCTCCTACCTACACGATCTATCCTTACTGATAAGTCCCTTTCAGAGCATTGTTCCCGAGATAGTCGCAGATCTCTTCTTCCTCAGTGAACGGGCCACCATGATGTCCATGTGAGTACAGCCTGAACCCTATTACACTTGACATGGCATCTGACCTAGCCCTGCTTTGTTGAGATATGTTATCTTGATTTCCTGTGGGACTGCTGTTGGCCCTCTCGTTGCAGGCTTTATGGTCCAGTATACTGCACAAACATGGAGGAGTTACTTTTGGCTCTGTGTCGGATTGGCCGCCGCCAACCTCGTCCTTCTATTCTTTTTTTGCCCCGAAAGCAACTTTCGCCGACCCAATTACGAACCTGATACCCAGATGGAAGTTCACGCCATTGATGATGAAAAATTGGCTGGAGAATCGAGTTCCAGTTTTGTCGAAAACGTTTCGGGAAGTAGCTTGGGATACACTGTTCATCTGTTGCCACTCAAGGAACGCCTTTACTTGGTTCGATATGATGCCAGTATAAGTTTTTGGAGAACCTTCGTCGAGCCCCTTAGATTATTGCGCTATCCGTCCGTCCTGTGGACTATTTATACTTACGGATGCGCCCTGAGCCCGCAGATTATCTTGATGTACGTCTCTTGTCTAATCCTTCTTCGGTGAACAGTGCTGACACTCCTCTACCTTTCAGATTTACCATGTCCACACTCCTTATGCCTCCACCATATGAGTTCTCATCCACGGATGTAGGGCTCATGGAGATAGCTGCGATAATAGGCTTTCTGGTAGCCTGCTTCGGTGGCGGGTATCTTTCCGATATTATCACTGGATATATCATCAAAAAAAACCAGGGTGTGACTAGACCCGAGCAACGCCTCGTCTCGTTGCTTCCGGGAATGTTCGTGGCCCCAGCAGGGTGCATTCTGCTTGCCTTCGCATGTCAGGAAAAGCTCAGTTGGGTTGCGATAGCTTTTGGATTCGCAATGGGTAAGTAGTTTTCACTCAACACTTTTTGCTGCACTTCATATTGACGGCCGTGCATGAGCTGACAAGAAGTAGTCTCTTTTGGAGAAGTTTACACACCAAACATCGCTCTTACCTATGTAGTCCATCGCCATCAGGAGCATGCCGCCCAGTCCCTCGTTCTCATTAACATTTTTAAAAACATTCTCGCTTTCCTATTCTTGTACGAGGCCGTCCCTTGGGTTATTTCTCAGGGCTTCATTCAGGTTTATATGATTATGTTCATGTTGAACATGCTTACCTTGGTCCTGGCTGTGCCACTCTACTTCTACGGACCCCGTGAGCGGGAATAAACTACGTCAGATCTTGCTCTGATCGTCTTGCATCCTTCAGAAATTCTGCTGTTCCAGTGAGGGGAGCTCAGAGGCTTCCTGTCGAGACATCCAGCGGTATCTTACCGCTCTACAGGGGTTATACTGAGTGGCCCACCTTTTTTTTGTTCTTATGTGATGATTTTGTATCTTAGCATTACGATTGTCGTAAAACCGATACCTTCGGCAGCTATGGATATTTCAACTTGCCCCATGATAGTCGTTCTTCATTTAATCAACCTTCTCATCCGAGATTGGTTCCGCCTTACCCCTCTGTAATCAAGGTATGAGAACAACAATGAAGTCTCTAAGTTACCTACAGCTGATAATTGGGTCAGAGCTTTCGAACCCATATTCCTTGTTGTGGCTTTGATGATCAGAAATAGTTGTAAAAAATTTGTGTAGTATTCTGGTGGGATTACTGGAATTAACTGTAATGTCTTGTCCTCCCGACATAGTTATTACTTGGATAAAATCTCCACTTCGAACTTTATCTCGCTGGAGATCGGGGATTATTCGGACATAGGGGAGAAGTACCGGAATAACCGGGGATAGGCAGGAATCATAGGTCCTTTGAATAAGATATTATTGATCGTTGACGATCAGTATAGAACAAGTCTATTCAATGATCTGTGCAAACAATCAGCCTCTTAGCCCAATCTCCTGCTCATGCTGCATTGCATTTTCGATTGCGCCCTACCACCATCATGCCTGTCCCCCCTCAGCTGGAGTACAGCTTCACTTTACATGTCGATTTAGATCATCCACTTGATTTTGGCTCCACTGTCTTCGGAGACAGACGATTCATCCCTATCTCCGGCGGTAGCGTATCCGGGCCTAAGTTGAACGGCAAGATCATACCAAATTCGGGAGGTGACTGGAACACGGTGCGTTCAGATGACGTGGTACATCTCTATGCACGATATTCGATCCAAGCCGATGATGGAAGCATGATCGGCATTATCAACGAAGGGTACGGCCGAGACAGCCAGAAGGCCATGAAGTCTGTATTTGAAGACGCCGATCCCTCCTCCACGTCAATGGCAAATGGGGGCAAGGATTGGTACACGCGCACGAGTCCTAGATTTGAACTTGCCACGGAAAACAAGAAATTCCAGTGGTTGATCAGCTCGGTGTTTTTAGGCGATTTGAAGCCTCCCACTCGACCAGGTTATGTTGAGATTGATGTGTACCGGGTGTTATAAGAAAATTGATTCTCTCTCTTCTACCCCATTGTTTCGTCGCTATTTTGGGAAGGGCTTCTAACCTATCCATACTACTTTATTTGGTAGGCTGCGAGGATATTGGACTACACGATTGATGTAATGATAAAGTTACGAATAGGGTTTCCACCAAAGACAAAGAAATACTTACTCTGGGACAATTACATCGCGCAATAGGAAGGGAAGGGGATTGCGAAAGAGAAAGCCGGTGCAGAGGTTATAATAAGGTAATTCGAACCATCCATTTTATTATTCATTAGCTAGCTTCTAACAATGTAAGCGAAGCCGCCTCTCTGCCTTGTCAAGTGTTTGCTGGGTGTTATGATTTAATGACCGTACGATTGCCTAGATTTGAAACTGAGCTAGCTGAAGCATCTTGATCATTTTCTGTACAGAAGATGTTTTCGACCTAGCATAAATACGGAACGCTTGTGACTTGCATGCTATTCTAAGGAACGTAGAGAAGAACGGCCTTGATTTTTTTACAATATACTAGAGTCAGATTGGCGAGATTGGCGTCTCCAATCATGGAGTACTTTGCAATCATTCTCGGCTTAAATCTCCTCCAAGTAATGCTCTTGACAAGTTTCTTTTACTCTGTGTTAGCCTTGGGTCATTAAATAGCATGTTACTTGATCAACTTCGTACTTCATTCCCAGACGAGTGAGACAAGCAGATGTTGCTGACTGCTTCGCCAGATGGATAATCTTTTTCATGTCGTACGAGGGTCCCATCTTTCTATGATATATCCTCGTCCAGCATTCATGCAAAGACAACGTTGTTTCGCAAGGTGCCAATCTTTGAAATAAACACGTCCATCTGGGTCCCAGGAACTAAGTACTTAGGAGGGCTCAAGCCAGCACCGACGCCTAGTGAAGCAAGTTAGGAAAAGATCAGTTGCTGATTCTCGCGTGTCTCGAACGTGGAGAAAATCAATGGTCGTTGGTTTGGTGCACTTACCACCGGGAGTCCCAGTCATGATGATACTGCCTTTTTGCAAGGTAGTACCCTGAGACAAGTATGAAATCAAATACTTGCAGTCAAATAGAAGATCGGAGATGCCCTCTTCTTGGCGGACTTCACCATCAATAATGGTCTTTAACTGTAGCAGGCTTGGGTCTGCTATTTCCGAGGCGGCTACTAACACCGGACCGAGAGGGGCGAAAGTGTCAAAGCCCTTAGAGAAGCCCCATTGCGGAACGGAACCAGCGTAGGCAGGGTCTCGCTGGAGCTTTCTGGAGGAAACGTCATTTCCAGCAGTATAAGCGGCGACATAGTTCAAGGCCTCTTCCACCGGGACGTCCTTGGCATCTTTTCCAATCACGATGCACTAAGGTCAAGGTTGGTGAGCTTCAAGATGTATGTAATTCTAGTCGATAGTGTAAAACGAACCAATTCTCCTTCGTAGTCGGCCTGGTCGTTTTGAGCGATCTTAGGGATCACCACAGGTTCTCCATGGTCATGGATAGTGGTGGAGGGTTTGAAAAAAATGAAGGGGAACGGGGGAGGCTTGCGTCCTGCCTCTTTGACTATGAAGGGGGTTTCAAAAATCAGTAAGATATTTAGGAAATGAATAATAGCAGAAATAGCCCATCCAGTCCATACATACTGTGTTTGGCATAGTTTAGACCAACGCAGCGTAAGATAGGCACATCGCTCTGGGCCAATGGCGACAGTATCTTCTTGACCAATACCGTCTCTGCTGTCAATTTGGTCTTGCCTGTGACATCGTAGATATCATCTCCGACAAGCACCTTAGCTTCAATCCGATCCTTCTCAGTAACAAATCCAAGATCAATCTCCTTGGTCTCGGGCAACAAAGGCTCTCCGCGTAGGATGCGGCCATCAACGGCCTCAAAGCGAATCAGACGTTTCCATGGAAGAGCCATCATTGAGTTAGGGGACAAAAAGTGAAAGATAAATGTAGGGAAGTTAGGGTGTTGTTTTCAATGATTTAATAGGAACGCGACAACGAGTTCCAGGGTGGAGGAGCGGGGAAAGGCCGGCATCGATCCCGTACCTCCCGGGGGCTACAGATCTCCGGCAGCGGAAATACAGACTTGTGCGTCCAGGCATAGTTCAAAAGTCCTTTGTAGTTCCCAGAACAAGCTGGCAACAGTAATTCCAATTTATACAAATGGAGGCTAAGTAGGACCCGAAGGAAAACTTTGCTTTTACGATTGATGATATCGTTCAACAGTCTGGCTCTTTATAAAAGCTAACAAAATAGTGACCTGCCTTTAATTGGCAACCCAATTCCCGTGCAGACCAGCCCTCAGTCTGATAGGAAGTAAGATAGTAGCTCGGGCCTTGCTGAAGTCTCGACAGTCTAGAAGATGCAATTCACTGGACATGGTGCGATAGTTATTCACCAAGGCCAGCAAATATCCGTCGCCTTCATCTGCAGAGCCGGCCCGTGGGATAAAAACAGGTTCCTGAACCAGATGTGTGCGCCCCGGAAAGTAGACTTCTGTTTCGCCCGTGCTTCCGTCATGATGTGCCAGCGCATTATAGGGAGGATATCCGCCACCCATGACCGGGCCGATTGCTGGGAAGTCGGTCCCTAAGCGGGGATCCATGAGGTCGAAGTAGCTATGGCGGTACTTCCTTCCAGAAAATCGTTCATCAATGCGATAAAATTCTGAATTGCCATCGTGCAGAACCTCTGGTTCAGGAAGGCTTCCTTCTTTGGCTTTTGGGTCCACGGTAAAACGTGTTAGTTGGCTATGGATCGTCGCAGGATCGGGCGAGTTTCCCTGAGCATCGGGCCACCAATAGAAGACATTCTTGTCACTCAGTCCGAGATCGAAGACAATCTTGCCGTCATTCTGCTCATAGGCATTAGCCGTATGGCCAGGGAATGAGTTCTTGTAGGTGAACCACTATCATTGTGCGTGAGAAATTAGTGAAACGGAAAAGATTGATTTTCTTAACCTAATTTCTTACCTTGACATCGGATGATTTGGCACCGTAGCGGGGGATTACCCCGATATAGAAGGGAGTCTCAGGGCTCCATTGCCAATGTTCTCCACCTTGCTTCATCCTTTCGAGATCGCATAACTGGGGCATCACAGGAAAAAGAACCTAAGACAAGACAATAAGACTCGTTAGATGGTGAAACCATGTCGAAATGGGTGAGAAGAAGCAAAATTTACCCAGTTCTGCGTCACCGCGAAGTCATGTATCATTCCACAGACAGGGCTCACTAGCCACAAAGTCTGAGTAAAATCGCCACCGGGACCGATTGTGTAATAACAAATGTCCGGAGTGCCGTCTCCCTTCGCTTCATACCCAAAGCAAATTAATTCTCCAGTCACTGGATCAGTCTTTGGATGGGCCGTGAAAGTCACGCTAGGAAGCTGACCATCGAAGGTATATAAACCCTTTGTTTCCAGCGTTTCCGGATCCATAGCATATGGAGGAGAATCCTCCTTGAGAGCCAAGAGCTGGTTGTTGAAGCTGACGATATTGGTATTCGCAGTACTTCTGACAGCAAACTCTACCGCATCAGTGAACTTGTTCCGATACTTCCCTGATTAAGAACAGTTCTGATTAGCCCACCTCCTAGCGTAACTCAACAAGAAATATGGGTCGGAATTGTCATACCAATAAGCGCGCGACCGGCTTCCTTCTCGCGGACGAACTTCTCAGTGCGAACATATTTTTGCTGGAAGGTCACAGAACCATTCTTGATACGGAATGCGCTGACATTCCCATCTCCGTTGAACCACTACCCAAGTTAGTGTCTGAGCGGTACCGAGAAGAAAGTGACCAGGAAAGTTAGACGACATACAGGATCATTTTCAATAAAAGGGGGGAACTGAGGATCAGGCATGACACGGTAGAAAGTACCGTCAATGTCATTGGGGAGATCCCCATGCACTTCCAAGTGGCGCACCTCTCCCTCAAATCGGCACGGCTTCATGAAGTCTGAGAATTGAGGGCGGTCAGGAAAATGCTGGGGAGCCGAGGATGCCATTTTTGGCACGTAATGGAACGCTAGAAATGATTCACAAGGGGTGTGGTGAATACGAAATGTTTTCTCTACAGTTGAACAGGACCAAAGAAGGTTGAAATAGGTTTCATCTTCGCGTCTTTAAACACCTAGTTACCCCACAATTGGAAATAAAAATGGGGCACGGGGAGCCCGAATCCAAGCCCGTCTGGAAATACCGGGGGAATACCGGGGAGACACCGGGAACAGAAATAATATGTCAGGCGATTTCACGGATGTAAGGTGACAGTCTTGGTTTGCACAAACTCCTCCATTCCCCACTTAGACCCAAACCGGCCCCAGCCACTTTCGCCATGTCCTCCGTGAGGCAAAGTTGGCTCATCATGCACAGTCATTGAGTTGATGTGAACAGCACCTGCCTTGATAGACTCAGACAACTTCATCGCGCGATAGTGGTTACTGGAGATGATGGAGGCTGATAGGCCGTAAGTGGCCTGCTCGGCGATCTCAATGATCTCCGCTTCAGAATCAACCGATACCATACCAACAACTGGTCCGAATGATTCTGTCTCGTAGAAAATCATGTCCTTAGTGAGGCCAGTGATGACGGTCGGGAGATAGTCATGAGGTGAAAGTGGTGTCGATGGCATTGGTGCGGTGTAAATCTCCGCTCCCTTAGCTTGGGCATCTGTCACCAGCATGTCCAGTCTGGATTTGGCAGCCGGCGAGATGACTGTAGAGGTGCAATCGATCTTTTGTACTATGGAGAGAATCTTTTCCTCCAGAATAGAAGCAATGGCACTTGTGGTAATGACTAGATCAGTAGACATGCAAATCTGACCATTCTGTTTCATAAATGAATAAATTGAGCTTTGCTTGAAAAACAAAATTCGACAGTGAAGATATTTTTCACTTACATTCAAAAATGCACCCTTGACAATTTCTTTGGCTGCTAAGTCTAGATTGGCATCCTCCAGTACAATGGTAAAATTCTTGCCTCCTAGTTCCAGCAAGACGGGCTTCAGTGCCATTGCTGCTTGACTGGCGATGATACGACCGACCTGCGTAGACCCTGTAAAATTGCACTTTTTAACGGCACGGTGTTTGATCAAAATGTCGAAAATTTCTGGGGCATCCTCAGGGCGATGAAGAAGAAAATTGACCACACCAGGAGGGAAGCCCGCTTCCCGAAAGAGTGATGCTATCAAATAATGGATTCGAGGACTGAGCTCAGACCCTAACCAGTAAAGTTAACACTCATCGAAACAGAGAACGCAAGCCATAGATTGCAAGGGAAGTGGCCGAGATACCTTTCAGGATAGCAACATTGCCCGCGGCGATAGGCGCGATAACTGCACGGAAGCCCAGAACTACTGGAGCATTCCATGGAGCAATGCCTAAGATGACTCCAAGGGGCTCCTTAAAAACAAATCCATAGGACTCTCCTTGAGTGAAAGGGATAGAGCCGGTAGTTATTGAGGTGGTAAGACTTGCGCACTCCTCAATGATGCCGATGCTATCATTAGTGATAACATCGGCCCAAAGTGCGCCGCTATGAACTTCTTCATCACAGAGTTGCTTGACTTCATCTGCTCTGCCTCTTCAAGACCTGAATCACCAATTAACATGGCCAATTTTGACCGTTTTCTGTGGAGAGTTTCTCAGGATGCTCTTACCGCGGCAAGTTTTAGAAGGAGTTCACGTCGCTTGACTGGTGTTGTCTTGGACCATACGGTGAAAGCATGTGCACTGGATTCTGCAGCTTTTATCGCCAGCTCTTTGGTCGCACCTTGGAAAAAGGAAGAAGGAGAACTGCGAATATTGGGAATTGCCATCCATCTCTCGCGGGAAGGAAGGACAACGTCCTCGCCATCGATGATAAGTGGCACAGTAGTAGTGGTTTCCATTTTGTGATGACGGCAGCAAATTTCTAAATCCTCCCCAATGCTTCGAAGAATGTTCTTATTTAAATATATCTCAGTAAGCCATTGTAAGAAACCATGGCCCGAAGAACATCCCCGCCATAGCTCCGGGGAAATATCGGAAGTGGGGGGCCGAATGTCCCGCGAGGTATACGGACATCTTCGGGTACCTTTTGACCACGGGCGGGGCTAACATTGTGTGGGGAGTGAAGAGGAGACTCGCGCTAAATAATTTAATATAGCGTTTCAATCGTTGTATGGTTCTAACAATCCAGCTATGTTTTCTCCCATGCCTCATCAATGGCCTTCTCGGTATCATATCCATAACACCACATCTGAGTGGCAGGATCGCTCCACTGGTTGGGACTATGGCTGAATGGAATCCCTTTTACTTCGGGGATCATTGCGGCGTCTCTCGCCTCTTGCATGGGGCCATCGGCGAAATGCCAAAGATGGCTGTTAAGCAGACTGGCCTCCTGCATCTGACCAGCACGTTGCATTCTGACCTTCTCGAAAATGGAAAGACTCTTGGCTAGCTGTTCTTTGCTGTCAACCTTTGACAGAGACCGTGCAAGAGCCACTCCGTCTTCCACCGCCATGGCGGCACCTGTCAAAAGTTGTTATTTTGGGATCATAGACTAGTACATATCAATATCAAATGAAACGTACCTTGCGACATATATGGCAACATCGCGTGAGCGGCATCTCCAAGAATAACAAGCTTCTCCGAAACCCATTTATCCAGGACTGAGCCACTAATGAGCGGCCACTTGAGTGTCTTTTCCACCAAGCCAATAAGTTTGGTAAGACTTCTCGAGATGGTTGGGTTAGTGATTCGTAGGAAAAGGAGAAGGGAAAGCGGACGGGGAATCAAGATTTACATACACCGGATCCCAGTTTGCAAACTCAGTCTTCATATCTTCAACAGCCTTAAGGGGGTTCCATGTAGTGGGATCAGTGCCATCCGGATGAGATAACACCATGTTGAAGGCCTTGCCCGCACCAATAGTGTAAGTCATGACATGTCTCGAATCCCCAATCCTGTCGTAGAAATCAATATTGAGATTGAGAAGTTTATTCTCCCTATCTTACCAGATATTCAGAGCTGGTTTCTCAAGAATCCATGAGACTTCTGGATCATTGCGCATTCGTTCCACATCTACTGTAGCGCGATAGGCTGCAAAACCAGGCTTGCGGAAAGCCATATCCTCTCCGCCAAGGATAATTTTGCGAGCAACAGATTTGATTCCTTTTTGGTATTAGTCAAATAGATCGGAAAGGAAATAGGAACATACGACTGACCATCAGCAGCGATTACCAGATCTCCAGTGTAGATTGTTCCATCAGCAAGCGTGATGCTTCCCGCGGCCGGGTTGTAATCCTCAACCCGCGCTCCCAACTTGATCTCAATTCCCATGTCCTGCACCTTTTGACAAAGAGCGGAATGAAAGTGAGCTCTATGGATCACGTAGTAGGGGGCATCGAAGTTGTCTGTAAACTCTGGAATTAATTTCGTTTTGCCAATGACGTTGCCGGTCTGCCATCTTCTGAAAGAAATCGACTCGGGCTCGGTCACGTAGGGCCTCAGGTATGGTTCTAGCCCCAACTTGAAAAGAATTCTAGTAGAGTTGGAAGGGATTTGAATGCCAGCTCCCACCTCCCCAAGTACGGGTGTCTGCTCGAAGACCGTTACATTGTGGCCACTTTGCGCGAGCGCAATAGCAGTGGCGAGGCCTCCTAAACCAGCACCAACAAGGATAATTTTCAGAGGGACTTTGGCCTTGTGCACGCTTTCCGAGGTCTGGGTTTCCGGGGCCAAAAACGGCCTCGCAAATTCTAGGCAGTTGCTAGGGTATGTCGGCATCTGCAATGCAGAAGCGCCCGCTGTCGCCAAGTGAGGTACAGGACTCACATCAAGTGCGGCAGCATCGTGGGGATGAAGCGAGACCCCATTCGATTCCATTATGGCTCAAAAGAGAAAAACAATAGACAAACTTGCAATGCTAAGGTTATCTTCCTTACGCGGTAGAACGAATTATATCGAGTTGCATTCCCCGCGCCTTCCCCGGACCCCGATATCCCAGTCCGTCATTCCCGACGTAGCCCCGATCTCAATCAGTCGCCTATATAGCTCTTTTGCAGTCTTCTTTTCAAGATAAAGGGCATGACATCTTGACGAATCATCCAAATCCTCAGCTCTTCCGCTTGGAAGGACATTTGTATCTACTGTCAAACCCCGTTATCATCAGTAATATTCCGAGACACCTAGTCATGGCTCAGTTCGTTGAAGAGAAGGCCAGTGGTGACACAGCGGAGCAGCTTCTTCAAGATCTTTCAAACAGCAGGACTCTTCCATTATGGACACAAATGACCCGGCTCAACCCG
The DNA here is from genome assembly GCF_028974085.1 of Penicillium chermesinum. Lineage (NCBI taxonomy): Eukaryota > Fungi > Ascomycota > Eurotiomycetes > Eurotiales > Aspergillaceae > Penicillium > Penicillium chermesinum. The sequence goes on along the minus strand of NW_026695312.1, from coordinate 2,454,833 downwards.
CCTCTACCCAATCCGACGGCAGTTCCCTTCGTCTGGGAGTACGAACGCATTCGCCCCAGCCTGCTGCGAGCCGGTAATCTCATTTCCGAGAAGCAAGCTGAGAGACGAGTGTTAATGCTGATCAATCCAACTCGTGGTATGTGGTGAAAGTTGTCTACTTCCTTGAAGTTGCGGCCAGTAGAGACGTTCTCTTGTTCGTCTAGCTGATACTCCAAATTGAAGAGGCCCCCTACACTACCGACACCCTCTACGCGGGCCTGCAGCTTGTCATGCCCAATGAGACTGCCCCTGCTCACCGGCACACTGCCTTCGCCATGCGCTACATTATTGAGGGCAATGGGGGGTTCACTGCCGTGCACGGCAAGAGAATCCAAATTCAGAAGGGAGATGTGATCCTCACACCAACCTGGAACTGGCACGATCACGGGAAGGATGGCTGTGGACCTATGATCTGGCTGGATGGTTTAGATTTGCCCAACTTCCGCCACTTCCCCGTTCATTTTGTCGAGCACTTTGAGCAGCCTAGATATCCTGCGGAGAATGTCGATACCAGTGCCTCGCCCATTGTGTTCCCTTGGGCTCGCATGAAGGCCCAGTTAGATCAGGGCGAGGGTAACTGGACTACGCAGCGATACCTAAAGAAAGACGGACGTGAAGGTATTCAACCCCTCTGTTTTACTACGCTGTGATGTGTCTTTGTAAGTCGGGTTTTGTGATGCTAACGGCCTCAAAGTGAGCCGTATTCTTGGTGGCTGCGCCGAGAGGCTCAATGCTTCGACCTCGTCCCCCGCCCGTCGCGAGACGACTTCCGCTATCTACCACGTTATCGCAGGAAGTGGCACTTCCCAGGTTGGAAATGAGACTCTCACCTGGAAGACTGGCGATACTTTCTGTATTCCGTCGTGGTACAAATACCAGCATTCCGCCAACGAGGGAGAAACGGTATATCTTTACCGCTTCGATGATAAGCCAATGCTTACAGCCCTTGGATTCTATCGCACAGAAGAGATGGATGTCGAGAGCCTGGTTTCTGATTAGGCATAAGGGAAGTTGCAGTATTGCGTTTACTCTCTAAACCTTGATGTACGTTCATCGAAGCCTGAAAGAGAAGTATTGATCAAGTTCAGGATATTGTGCCAGGGATTCATTCATAAGATGATATATTCGATGAAACTGCTGTTCGTATGGATTTGAAGTGACCTATATAGCCCCCCTGCCCGATAATCGTGACCAGAATTTGCCACACAGAGAGCAGATCCGTATTCCTCAATTCCAGGTTGATAGATTGTAAGGTATAGCTCGCTGAAGACTTCCCTGGTATCACGCGCTAAACAGTAATCCGGGAAGACCTATTATGCTGCTTAGAGTCAAATTTGGGTCCAAGCGTACAAGTGATGGACCGCTTCCCCTGATCCACGTCTTGACTACGAAATGCCTGATTTGAACACTACATCGAGAACCGAGGTCCGCACTGCAGGCATCCTAAACACGCCCATTGCCTTCCGGATCCTGGGACGATCCTAGAAGAGCAAATTCTCACAAAAATGTTCGTGTTGATGCATCTGGAGCCCCGTGCTTCAAGGTGTGGTTCTAGACAAAGCGTGACCTCATGAAGTGCTGATCGAGATGAAGCACACGAGTTTGGGCCATACGGTAAGCAACTACACTGGTCTCGGAACCCCCCACTCTCCTTGTCCGGTTTACCTTACTCGAACTGGCAGACTAACATTACCATAGGATACTGTTGTCCAGCATGGTGCCATTTACGTTGGCGATTACCCGGTCGTGCTAGGACACGAAGCTGCGGGCATCGTACGTCGGGCTGGCCACATCATTTAATAGAAGACCCTGAGCGAGTGCGGCGTGGATTTTCTCAGTTTTAAGACGCACAAGATTCGAGGTGCCATAATATTAGTTGAATTCGATATACCCGCGCTATACGAAAATCAATTAAATACTGTCGGATACAGTGGATATCCACTATGCCATTATTCCAGCTCTGATTGATTACGTGATTTCTGTCTACAAGGCCTGGGGACTGCAAATAAGCGTAAATAGTAGAATCAGACAACTTTCGCCCGTTGGATGAACCACACCGTTGGTCCATAGGATGCGGGGAAGGTCACCTGATCTGGGGTACTTCCCGGTGCTTCCCCGTCCTTTCCCCGTCCGCTTCTTACCCTTGATCGGAAGAAGCCGACAGTCGGTCATCCCTCGCCTTTTCTCCACGTTCTCATCACAGCGAAGATTGAGAAGGAAATGCAGCATCCAGAACAGCCGGACGATGTTCGTGGCGATGCCGGTAACAGTTTAGGCTCAAAAGCCTACGCCGTGAAACGCCGCCGAACGTCGTTAGCGTGCGACGCATGTCGTACACGGAAATCTAAGGTATTCTACATTGTGTACTGGTGCTTACATGATGTCCGCATGAACAGCTAATCAGAAACTACAGTGCGATGGGTCTCGTCCCAAATGTGCCACGTGCACCAACTTCGGGCTGGAATGCCTCTACACGCCATCCAGCACGTCGACCAATCTGATTGTCAATAAGGAGTATGTCATGCCACCCTGGGCGCTGAGAGCGTCCAATTACCTGTCTAACTATGAGTGTTAACAAAGGAAAAGCTATCTGCAGAGTTTAGAGTCCCGGATTGTGACACTAGAAGAAAGTCTGCGCACCGTCAGGGCTCATATTCCTGGCTTGTCTCATGATGTACATGACGGGGTTGCCGTCAAGAACAGGCTCGATGAACCGCCGGAATTAGCCCAAACAGAATCCTTAGCCAACATCGCAGACACTGAAGATTCGGTGGATGCAATGGGCACCGTGGCCTTTGCCGATGAACAAGACTGCGGATTTTTTGGTAGGATTGCAACTTTGCAGAGAATATTGAATCTGCACTATGTAAATGGAAGAGAATATAGACTGACTTCTCGCAGGCCCATCATCCAACATCGCCTTTCTACGTCATTTGTCTAGTGCATTATCATATAACGCCAACTCCCCAGTAACGGCTAGTTCCTCCTCTTCTACTGGAAAAATATTATTGGACGGCGGCTTTGTTAATGTGTCTCGCCCTCCGTCGCCAGGATTGAGTGGCATTGATTCCACATGTAGAAGACAAAAAGAGACGGACATATTCGCACTTCCTCCTGCTCATGAGACTTCTCAGCTTGTCCATAAATATTTCACCGATACAGGCCTCCTTTATCCCTACATCTACCCCCCTTCATTCCTTGAAACATATCGAGGTATGTCCGAAAGGCATCTCAAGGTTCGAAGAACGTGGCTTGGGCTGCTCAATATGATACTTGCAATGGCCAAGATCACCGCCGCTCCTAGCGGGGAGCCAGCAGAAGAACGCATTGCTGCCGCCGATGTGTTCTACAAGCGTGCGTTAAGCTTATGTGGCAAAGAGATGTTGCGGGGAACCACTTTGGAAGTGGGTGGGTTGTTTCCAACTTGGGTAATCTGATGCAAAGATCATATTTATTGACATAGTATAGTGCAATATTTGTTGCTGACGGGCCAATACATGCAAGGCACACAGAAATCCGTTCAGGCGTGGACAGTTCATGGGTTGGCCGTAAAAGCCGCCCTTCAACTTGGCCTTCATTCTAAAGATGCCTCGAGGGTCTTCTCACCACAAGAGCAAGAAATCCGAAAGAGGACTTGGTATGGGTGCGTAGTACTTGACAGGTACGGAACACAGGCTAGTTTTGCACGTCCTATTCTTCGGCTTACGAACCCCTCTCTCCGCCAGAACTTTGAGCATGACCCTGGGGCGGCCAGCAGCTATACCTGACAACTATGTCAAGCTTGATCTTCCGACAAATTATGTCGACGGTGGTGGTCCTACAGAAAGTCCGGTCGTAGACAACAAAACTTTTCAAATGAGCGTGGACTTCTTCAGCTCCACGATGTAGGTTTATATATTCGACATTTGTGTTTCATGCCCTCGCAATGGACTAACTATCGCCAGTCTACTATATAAACAGCTCTTCAACATTGTTGACCTACTCTATGGCCAGAATCTCGGTTGCGATCCATCTCTCACAGTCGCCGAGAGTATCAGTACCATCCTTTCGATTGAACGTCAACTTGTTGTTTGGGAAAAATCACTCCCCCAAAATATTAACATTGCAACAGCAACCAACATTCGTGAGGGCAACGAAGATATGCCTGATCCACCACGGTTCTACTCTATGAAGTTCAGCGTTATTCTTACTCTTCGATATCTCCATCTCCGCATTCTTCTGCATCGCCCTATTCTTGTGAAATTTCTTGATGCCTGCGGAAAAGGCGGCATTGATAATCATGAAGAAACGTTATTACAACAGATTGGATTCAATAGTATTCAAATCTGCATGGAATCTGCCATGAGCATTATCGATATCATTCGCGAGTTGGTACACTCATCGGGGTGGCATAAAAACCTCCTTGGTGCATGGTGGTACACTCTCTATTACAGTAAGTGAGCTTCTCTGATCGATCCATTTGTCTCTTCGTACATTGGACTTAAACGTTGACTCCTTGACTCACTCCAGCATTTCACTCGGCATTGATTCTCCTTGGAATGATTCGAATTAGCAAAAATAGCCAGCCTGCCACAACCTCCCTATCGCATAATATTGATGAACTCATTGCCTACCATGGCCAGGTCGTTTCAATACTGTACAAACTAGATTGCGGCAATCGCATCGTCGACCGATGCAGGTGTTATCTTGAACAGTTCAACAACACAATCAACGCACCAGGTAGGAACTGTCCAGAACGTTTATTTCCTTATCTACTAAAGAATTCGGCAGGAGAATTGGAGTTGAACCATGTCGGGATAGGCGGTATTCCCTTGGGCGGCTCCGGGACTAACGCGGAGTCTTCGCCTCTGGGTCTGGAATTTGGCGAGTTTCTGATAAATGGTGATTTCTGGTCATTGCTGAACCGACAAGAATCTGTACCAAGCGAGTGATTCCTAGACGATCTCATCTTCGACCTGCGCGAGAGCAAACTGGTGTTTGTCTGATCGAGTTGTACAGTATGTGTGTGAGAGATATCATTTAGTCGATTGGTGAGAGTTCTGATGAATTCGGGAAGATGATTATAGATTAGCTCAGAGTGCCAACCTATAGGGTCAATTACCCATTATTACGATGACTTCGGCCCTTCTTTCACGGTGGATCCATCGGTCAATTAGGTGAAACCCAAGGGCTAATGTCGATAATTTCGGAGTCAATTTCGGTCAATAGTGGACTTAGGTATGGCGAACCATTTTGGTATGATTCAGGTCATAGATCAGTCTATGTTGACTATGCGGACCTTCCTCGAATAGGTCCAGAGCATCTCATTTGAGCCAGCTCGTTGCTCAAAGGTAAGATAATGGACTTCTCTAGCGGGCGATGACTCAGGGCAAGCTATTCTAGCTTATAGCAGACTCTTCCAAATGTATCAAGACTAATACTATCATGAGTGGCCCATGGTAGAGCCAGTAGACGAAAGGTTCCCAGGAGCATGCAGTGGGGCCCGCCCAGCTTTTTTTTAGGCCCGCTCAAGTGTATGCCCGAGACGTGCTCAGATCTACTCAGTAAAAGCAGCGAGGGGCTGAGCACTAAAATCGAAAAGGAAAGTCACAATCGGGCATAGGAAATCCGGTACACAGGAGATATTAGAGGAAACGAAAAGGAATGGTACGAGCTCGGGCCTTAGCTCCCTTTACGTATAGAGAACAGTCATCCGTTCTGACTTTTTTGCCTGCCCACGACTAGTTCACCGCTGTCATCTGCCGTTCCCCACGTTCCCCCAGGATTTGATCTCAAAACTGCGCAGAGGCTTCTTTCAGTCCTTTAATACGGACGTCTGGTTCAGCCTCAATCGCATCGCAGGATCGTTTTGTCACTGCGGGGGTAGAGGTTTAAGACGGAGCTCGCCTGCCCTGCTTCTCGACTGTTCCCGCGGCAAAAGATTCACCCACCCTCTGCATGGAATTCCATCGCAGGAATATGGCCCCGGCCTAGTGGATAATCGAAACTGTCACTATGAACTCCAGCCTGCGACAAGCTTCTGGGACGAGTGGGAAGACGAAACGTCGATACACTGACCCCAACGATGATGGCAAAATGAACGCGCCGGACGATGCGACTATCCAACCAAAGCGCCAGCGGGTGTCGCGTGCCTGTGACAGCTGCCGCTCGAAGAAGGATAAATGTGATGGAGTTCAGCCGGTCTGCTCCACGTGCGCCCAACTTTCGCGGCCCTGCACCTACAAAGCAAATCCCAAAAAACGAGGTCTACCAACGGGCTACATACGGTCGCTGGAGCTGCTATGGGGGCTTGTCTTTCAGAGAATTCGAGGTAGCGAGGACGTGATGCGTGCCTTAATGCGTTCCATCAATCTTCCCAGCCACCTTGCGACCATGAACAAGGAAACGGAGGGTTCCGATACGTTGATGGCCTCGTTCAAAAATAGCGCGGTCTTGAAAGATATTGAGCAGATACTGGTCACTCTGGATCAGCCCGAAGAGCAGCGAGAACGGAATATACAAGCCTATAGCGATGAAGACACTCCGTTTGATGTGGACGAAATTCTTGCTTCCGCTGATGCCCACGAATGGCATGTCCCAGATGAACTAGGACAGCGTGAGACACCATTCTCAGCTATCTTACCACCGGCTCGCACATCTACAATCGCCGGGACACCCAAGCGGGCTTCTGCATCCCAAATGCAAGATGCTGGAGTTCAAGCAGACACGAGTCATGAAACCCAACCGCATAACAACATCCTTTCTTCTGGGACCGACAACCGAATGGAGTTCTCCTCCAGCCGTCCACTTCAACTTCCCTACAATGCTTGGCCGCTTCTTGATATCTACTTCTCGTACACACAATGCTGGTTCCCTATATTGGAGAAACATGACATTCTTCGTACCGCCTTCCAATATACCGAGAGCGACGTGTACGTCGCCAGTACATCATCTGGCTCTGGTAACCATGCTGCTCTCTGGGCTGTCTTAACATTAGCCTCGCTCCAAGACGCTTCCATCCCTGTCCCTCGAGGTTCGCATACAGAAGGCAAGATAAATTCCTTGCAATTTTACAACACTGCCCGCGATCTAGTTCCTTCAGAAAATGGACCCTATGAGGTGGGACACGTGCAAGCGCTTCTTATATTATCCCTCGTTAAATTCGGCCAGCAGGAGTGGACACCTGCTTGGATGCTGGTGGGACATGCTGTGCGAATTGCACGGACCCTTGGTCTTGACCAGCCGCCGTCATCATCAAAACCACAAGAGCAATCGAAGCCGGCTCAACAAGCCCAACGAGCCAAACATGTATTTCTGGGATGTTTTGTACTCGAAACACTCATTGCTGAGCAGACCTCACAGTGTCCCTCTCTGCGTAAGGATGACCTCGTCGCGGTCGGGGCAATCGATGAAGACGGCTTAGAAGAATGGCATCCTTGGGAAGACCAAGCAGGACTTCGACCTTCCCAATCCTCGAGGGCCTCAATGCAGCGTGGCCCACTACATGCCCTAAGCACCTTCAACCGTCTCATATCACTCATTGCCATTCTAAACGACCTTTGCTATTACAAGCGAGATCCGACCGTTTCCAGATCAGAGCTTGAACTTCTCGAGGCTCATCTGCAGCGTTGGGCTACTACACTTCCCAAGAGTTACAGAGTAGATTTGCAAAGCCGCCCTTTGAAGTCCCCCTCGCCTCATATATTTGGGTTAGAGATGACCTATCAAAGCATTGTCTCAACACTCAGCTTACAGATTGCTGAGCGCGAACGCGACCAAAACATACCTGAGAAACCACACGAGTCGCTTGCGAATGAAAGCTGCAGACGGGCTATCCAGCTGGCGCAACTGTACTTGGATACGTATAGCTCAGCAGCTGCTCCTCCGACATTTGGTACGATTCTAAAATTCTGCATTCCAAAGCGGTCCGCTCGCAGACACATCTCAGATTTAGAAATTGCACTCCGAAATAAGGTTCAATCCATCTCATCACACCTTGGTCAGATTTTTTGTCTTCCAGACCGCGCCTATGGAGACGAGAGAGCTCAGCCAATAGTGCTATCCCCAACAGCGCAGCATCACGGCCTTACAAGGACGAATGACCCAGGACTAACCCAAGAGTCCCAACGCATGGCCACATCACGTCATCTTCATATATCTGCAACTCACGCTTTTAATCATCCTGCTACAACGCCCGATGCTTTCCTCTCTGCACCCTGGCTCAGAGCTCCACAGAGCATTGATGATGTGTCATTGTTCTCTACACCTGCTCCATCATTGACTACTGTAGGTGGTACGTCTGAGGACTCAGTTCAACAAGCACAGTTCGACGGAAGTTTAGGAAATGGTCTCCGTCATAACACATCTGCACCTCCAAAATCCCACGCTGGCCCAAACATGATGCCAGCCCTCTCCCAGCCTTTCTCAGCAGAAGACCAATACCCAACTCATCAAGGCACATCATTTGGACTCAGCACTTTTGTTGATATGGATGGATACGTACCACCGCGGCGACAACAACGGATCGCACCGGACTTGGATGCACTATTCGACGAACTCGCATCTCTCGATGGCGCTGATAAGTCTGGCTCCCTTTTCTCGTTACTTATCGTTTTTGTACTGATTTGTTGCTCAGGGCCGATAATGCGCCTGAATTTATGCAAAACCTGGGGTTCGTCGCCAATTCCAGCATTCCAGAGATGTATTCCTCCAGTCAGATTGAGCCCTTCTTACTGGCGCAAACACAGCAAGTGCCTGGGAATGGATCTTCATCAGGCACGGAAAGAGATTCACAGCAATTGAGCATGGTAGACCCGTCAAACCGATGATGAGAGAATCGTCAGGTCGAGTCAAGAACTCTGTATCCTTTCCTTTTGCTGATGAGCCCAAGATTTCCATCACCTCAGTCCAGGGCCACGTTGCCTGGAAATTGGCCGCTTCTGTCTTTGGAAGTTGTTTTGAAAGCATCTTTCTTCAATAAGCAACTCTTCGCAAATCTCCGCTGGCATGCCCAATCGTTTCCTGAAGCCACATTCGTGCTGTATCGATAAGCCGGGCCAGGCACTGCCTGTCTTGATCTTGCGGATAAGTAAGTCCCAAATAGTGCCATTACTCAGTATTCAAGAGACAGGCGCCATTATCTGACTTTCCGGGCGCCTGTGGGCGTGCGACCTGGTTCCTGTATGGCACGGTATGCCCGGATGGTCTGCTCAAATCGACTCGCCTAGGCTAAGGAATTATCAAAGAATTTGATTCTCATGGAATGACCCTCAGGGGGATAAATAGACTCTTGTTCTTCGTCAAAATCTCTTAGATTTTACTCAGGAGCCATATGCTTAAGAAATCTGAGGGCTTGACTCCGAGTTCGAGATATATCTCATTGTAGATCAACTTCTGTTGTGAGACCAAACTTGAGTCAGTATGATCTCAAGGCTAATCCCCCTCCCAACTTTAATAAATCCATGAATACGCATAGAAAAGACCAATCTACAGAACTGCCTTAGTCTCTTTCTTCTCCTTCTCCTTGAAGTTCAGCGCCACATGCTCCAGTGCAACCTTATACCCATAAACACCCAATCCAACAATAATCCCCGACGCCTTATCACTGAAATAAGAGTGGTGTCTCCACGGCTCCCGCGCATGCACATTGCTCACATGCAGCTCAATGAACGGGATCTCGACACCGAGCAGCGCATCGCGGATCGCAACGGATGTATGCGTGTACGCGCCCGGGTTGATAATGATAGCGTCGACATTGCCGCGAGCCGCTTGGATGCGGTCGACAATGGCGCCCTCATGGTTTGATTGGAAGGTGTCTATGCTGACGCCCAGCTCGGTGGCTTGTGTGCGGGCGGACACTTCAACGTCCGCTAGGGTGGTCGAGCCGTAAATATGTGGCTCGCGGGTGCCGAGGAGATTGAGGTTGGGGCCGTTGATCAGGAGGATGGATTTACCCATTTTGAGGATTCTATTAGGAAACCTCGAAACTGGGATGTGTCTTTTAGGAATCTTTTTCCAGAGGATTTTTTGGGGGGACTGAGCAGTATAGCTGATGTTACTTTTGGTCTGATTCGCGAACGCGATTCTCCGCATTTGCCCCTCTGCGCGGCTGAGCGCTTTGCCGTGTGGGGTTGAGGGTTGCTGCGTATCAGCAGTTCGGTATGGAACTTACAGTATCAACCTACTGACTTGATAACTCTACTAAACTAGGAATGAGAGCATGTTTATATCGCTAATAGGAGTAGGCTCTCTGGATGAGGACAATTTTAACTTGAATAGGGCAGATATACATTGGTACAAACAGTGAGCCTGACAGCCTAACGTAGCTAATTCGAGACTATGTCTCTTGTACGGGGCTGATAAAAATGAGATTGCGGGAAATCTCTAATGTATCATCAGCGCGAGAAATTTAGCAAGACGAAAATATTCCTTTTTCAAAATCTGTCAATCCCCCAAAGTCATCAGTGGTGACCTTGAAATTTCCAGCATCAAGCAGAGCACCCATGGTTGGAAACTGCCTCGTTCAGACTGCCCAAGAAAGGGCACTTTGGTTGAGATTTTCTTCTGCATTAACATCAATCTCCATGGAATTATTCAGCATCTCGAGGACATCCAGATGCCCATTCTCGGCGACGTATGAAAGACGTGTCCGACATTTTTCGTCTTGTGTAATCGAGCTGCCTGCATCAAGGAGCTGGACTATACCTCTATAGCCACCTAGAGCAGCTGAAACAAGAGGAGTCAGGCCATCTTTATCTTTTGATTCGATATCCACCTTTCCAGTATCAAGGAGACATTGGACCACATCTTGGTGACCATACTTAGCAGCGGCAAAGAGAGGGGTCTGGTCGTCTTCATCCTTTGAGTCGACATACACCATTCTAGTGTTAAGAAGAAGTTGAACCATCTCTTCGCTACCGGACTACGCCGCAAATCACAGCGCAGTATGACCCAGTGTGTCCTGTTGGTTTAAATCCAGCGACCGCGCATCCCGGAGCATCTGGGATAACAGCTGAGAAAGACAAACTCCTGACGCTATATGTATAGCGTTTATGTTGTTGCAGTCATAGAAATGTCTCAAGATAGGAGCTTGTGTACCGAGAATCATCCGTGTGTCGATAATGTGACTTTCAGGCCAATCGAGCTGACTTAGGAGATACGTCGGACATGTTTCTGCATCTTCACCCATTCGTGTGTGCTTTGTCGAATAACTCAGTCGCGTATTCCAGGAAATGAAGCTCGGGATCTCCAATTTCGGCAGCTGTTGAATGCTGTAGGATTGCCATGCGAAGATAAGCGATGCACGATCGTGAAAGGTAACAATGAGCCGTGGATATCAAGAGCTGCGGAGTGGTAGGGCACCCAAGGAGAATCAGTCCATCATCTGCGAAAAAGTCCTTCACAGACTGGTGGATAAACTGAACAACGGGGCCGTTTGACGACGAGACGACTTCGGCAAGACTATAGCTTAGCGCTTTCATTTTTTTATCAACGTCCCCGTCGGAAATGAAATCCACGGAGTCCTTCTGAACGTATAGTCGTTGATGTTCATCCACATGCTTGATTACCATAGCCCATTGTAGCTCTGGGATTGTTAGCGGTCTAATTGAAAAGCAGACCCACTGTTTGAGACTCAGAGCTTCGCTTTGATCCTTGACAGTTGTATGTTCTGAGAGTACAAGCTACTCAATTCTCGAGCAGCTTTTTGAATTCAGATTTTGATTTTGGCATCTGATATGCCCTCGTGCTTCATGCTGGGTACGCGGTTGACCATGAGACACACCCACATGAATAAGCCTTCGGCATGATGCAGATCGCTTCTTGTATTTCCCTATGAAGATTGTTGCTTGAAAGGCGGGCTTCGACAAGTTTCACGATATCCTTTCTGTTCTCTACGTCCATTCGGATCGTGGGTCCTGGCTGGAGCTTGAGAATAGGACGGTAGCAGCAAGAGAAACAGATGCTGAATGTATGTGCTGTAGGTAAAAGGACCGAAAGGAAGTGCTCAAGGTAAAATATCAAATTGGCGGCTGCTTCGTTCCCACATTCATCAAGTGCGTCAATGTAGAGCACGACTGAACGTGCTTCCAAGACTCTGTTGAGTGAAAGTTCGAAAAGTGACTGCATTTTTGGCACAGTCCACGTCCACCCGAGACCTGGCCCGCCAAATATTTTCACTTGTTCTTGAAAATGCCAAATGAGGCCATGTAGTGACTCTGGGGACTTTTTGAGGAGTTGATACAGTAGAGAGCGGAAGAGTCCAGAAGAGGTCTTCTGGAGCTCATGACCTCGTGCATGGAAAAAGAAAGAGACGTTGAGGGCTGAAGTGTCGAAGAGTGTTGGAATCTCTCGAACAATAAATTTCATGAATGTCGGTTTCCCAGATCCAGAGTGTCACTGGATCCAGATATGGCCTCTGTTCTCGGCAGTCCATGCCTTTAAAAGCTCATGGCTCAGAATCCATTCACATGTGCCATCCCAGGGGACATTAATCTCATCATGTCGGGCCTGCATGTCTTCAAAGGCCAAAAGATCTCAGACATTCTTCTCTGCTATGAAGATAATCTGTGGAATGGCCAAATTTGTGGGGAGTTTGAGAATGATCCGGCGACAGTCCACCTGCGCTGTGGTCTGTACTAGCTGTCAGAGCTGCCTGAAAAAGAAGTTGATGAATGATCAGGACTCGCATATTGTGACATCGCGGGCTGCACTGATATTCCCAAAGGCAGAGCCACCTTGCGCGTAGATAGAAAGCTCGCTTAGGACAGCGGGTTAGCATACATGGCAAGATACAGTGGACCTCTCAACGTACCAGCTGTTTTCATGCCTTGAACGTTGTTTCGTTTCATCAACACCGCAGGCATATGTATAGGGATATCCTTTCCTCTCCGAGTCGGGATAGGTGCTGGATTGCCCATTGATAAAGGAGATATGGAGACCGGGTCTGCCCTAAAGGGTAGCGACCCAGTGTATTCAATGCAGGTTGGAAACCTTGTCGCAACCCTCCAAGATTCAGCCACTTCGCACAGCACAGGGAGACCATTGGACGGCCCATAATCATCTACCTGGTCCTGGAGTGAATGATGGATCCCCTTGACATGGGAAAATGTGGGAGCTGGGATAGCCCTCACGGGTAGCGACCCAGCCTACCAACACACCGGAATGTTTTCATGATCCTCCAATCATACACTCTCTCGCTCAGGACTCAATGACAGAGGGGCAAAGAGATAGACTGCCGAACACTAAAGCAAGCCAGTTCAAAGTGAAGTGCGGAGCTGGACTGCCCCCTGTTAGGTTGCGGCCGACTGTGCTCAGCGCGGATCGGAATGTTGTCACGATCCAACTTCATTGATGACGTCTGAACAGGCATTAGTGACGAGAGGAGAGCCCTATCGCCCACCACAAAACCGACCCGCAGCATCCTCAATACGGAAGCTCCATCTGAACACCTACCTGATCCCGGAACGAATATCGGGCTCCCATCAATGGGGAGATGCGGAGCTGGGCTTCCCCACGGGTAGCGACCCAGTTGGCTCAACGCAGATCGGCATATTGTTATGATGCCCCGAATATTCAGCTCTTTCGTACAGGACTCAATGTCAGAATCGGGGGCAATTGCCCGCTGCAAAGAAAATGGAATCGGCCCAAGACTGCTGTGAAGGCTGTTTACCCAGATCCAAAATGATGGAAGTCGATGGCATACAATCTGTTGGGAGAGCTAACAGACAACGAATGCCACCGAAATCGTCCATGATGGCTGGGACTCAACGCCGATGGGAATTCGTCGCTGGCCCGGATCCAAACAAAGATAGATGGCAAGTGCATGGAATCGTTGGGCACCTCTAACGGCTGTGACCCAGGGCCTACACATGCGGGGCTTGCTGCCAAGTATCAATATCGTTATGGTCAGGAATCAACGAACAGAAGTATCCATCTTATACAGTCAGCTTTGGCAAATACCTCAGAGGCCCTTCGTTTTCTGCCTGCATTGGAAGACACCGACAAATCAAGACCAAGGCCGAGAATCCAGGCTTCCGGTGCCACCAATGATACAAGGATCATTAGCGCATTCCGGTGGCGACCCAGCTTTCAACCCGGAACCAGATATGTTGTGTCAGCAGTATCAGACCTACTGCGCGACGAGCGGAGAGAAGACTAGCTGCTTGCTTCTTCCTCGGGATAGTTGTCGGCTAGTGCAGGCGAAGGGTCATACAAGCTCTCACGCAGCCTTAGAGGGCTACGCATCGGTGAACGAGCAAGCATAGGAGAGAGTATTCGTTGCAATGGATGGGTTGTCACGATGGCCAGTGACAAGCCTCGATAGGGAGAGCCAGACTATTTCTGACTCTTGAGTCGGAATTGTTGGCAGACAGGGTAGGAACAGCGGCGGGCGCAAATAGGCGAGGACAAACAGAAGCGATCAGGACCAAGCCACATTAGAGGAAGCCACGAGCAGGCCCATCGACCGTGCTCAGGCTCAGTGGTGAGATCTGATGTGGTTGAGAATCCTCTGGATCTGACGACAGTCAGTCTGTATATGGAGGCTGTCCCCATTTCGAATACGGGTCGAGCGGAGGATACTTTGGATATTCAGGTCTCGAATATCCTCGCCGACATCTACATATTTGTAGAAGCGTACCAAGTGTCCAACGCTCAAGATCCCGTAAACTGGGGTCCTTGTGCCCCAACGCCGCCGCCCATGGGTATTAGACAGGTACTGCCGCAGCTGATTCCTGCCTTGTGTCCAGGTGCTAGCTTCCCCTTCGTGGCCGTGCTTCTTACATTGGACAATCAAGAACTTTGATGCCCTTCTACCAACAGCCGGATATTGGTAGGTATGGAGGTCCGAATATCCTGCGCGGCCACGTTGGCGGGAATGCCGATCCTGGGGCCTGGTCACGTAGCCATTTTCGACCCTGAACTGCCAGGTGAGGATAGTATTCCACACCCCGTACAACACACACTCGTATCGTTCTCTGGGGATACGGTTGATCTCTGCTTGTACGGCGGCGAGGCTCAAATACTAAAAACACCCTGTTAGCAATATGTGACTTCTGGCAACGGAATATTTAACTTACGTTCACCGCATTTGCCATTTTGAAGTATCAAAGTGTAAGAGTGTAAGATCTTCAAGTTACCACGAGAATGGGATTCTTCAAACTGGCAGAAGAGGATCTTTGGAATCTTTACGAAGGGGATCTCAAGTTATTTAAGCTACTTTCACTTTCAAACAACGGCAGCCGTGGTATGATGTTTTTCATAGTGAATTTCCCGTAGTGAATGCTCCGTAGTGAATGCTCCAGTGAATGTCCCACAGTGAATGCTCCGTAGTGAATGCTCCAGTGAATGTCCCACAGTGAATGCTCCATAGTGAATGGATTCAAGAGTCCCTACAGAGCTCTTGGCGATTACGTCTGGGGCAACGCGAGGAGTAATGAGTTGCGAGTAAATAAAGCTGCGAAAAGGGTTATCCGCTCGATCCGCTTATAAATGGAATATTCAAGGATATATTCTTAATAGGAGATATAATAACAGAAGCATTGGCTTGAAAGGGCTGGAGAATCGCCATCCTACTTCTTGTGGCCTCCTTGCCACCCTGTCAATGATATTGGACGCATTGAGGTCCAGCCTAAAGTGGAATGACAGTGTGATAGAAATTCTAACTTCTGCTCTCGGCATTTACACATTTGTCTTTGCCTACACTACCTATCCTTCTTACACTATTAGTAGGGGTAGTAGCGAGCCAGTGACTTATAGATATTAGGTCACTAATATTAGTGCCATCAGAGATGCAGTCACTTCAAGCTTCAAGGTTCTATCAGATCAATTGGTCATTTTATTACTATGAAAATGAAGAAATTCACATTTCGAACTACATAGCTGAAAATCCCTCTGATAGTATATGGAATGAAAGTAAAGCTATTGCTAACATTGACCCTCTTCTGCTACTACTGGCTTCTGCGATGCATATCGTGAGCGCCGATTTAACAAAGCTTATTGAACAAAATCCGCAGTCCAAATTTACCAGGGCTCCTGGTTTCCCGTCGAATTTCCACAGCTTCCCACTGTGACTTTCGAGATTGGAAGCGTCAATCACGCCAACAACGCCGGCAGCACTGTCTGCTACGGAAATAGCAGCCTCCTTGAACCCGAACGCGTCGGCACCCCGGTTACCGAGGTCGGTCTGAACCCAACTATTGTGCAATCCTTGGTTAGTAATTGGCAAAGGAAAGCAGGACAAGGATCCCTTACCCAGGGTCAACAGGGAAAGCGTTCAGCCAGGGGTCCTCGACGGAGATAGCCTTAGTATACCAGTGCTGAGCCCCCTTCGTGGGAGCATAGGCAGCGTTTTGCATGTGAAGGAAGTTACTAAAGATGGTCAGTATACCAATTTCAACGGTTGGTAACTTGCCACTCATCTCGCATCCATAGGGGGTGTAGTGTTTGGAACTTACTATGGACATTGTTAGTATTGAGGTTTGTTCAGGATAGTTCACATGGATGCTCACCGTGAGGAATGCAGAGCTGGACCCGATGGTGACCCACTTGGGAGCCTTGGCCTTCTTCAGAACAGCACGGAAGGCCTGGTACAGATAGATGAAACCATAGATGTTAACATCGACGTGCTTTTGGATATCTTCGACCTTGACTTCGATCACTTTGGGCCAGGAAAGAGCAATACCAGCATTCGCGACAAGAATGTCGATGTGGCCGATGCCCTTGGAAGCCAGTTCTTTTACGGCAGCAGCAGGATCGTTAGGGGACAGAGCATCAATCTTGACAATAACTAGACTTGTGCCCTCGGCCTTGGGTAGTTCTGCCAGCCCTTGAGAGGTGGAGTGGCTCGGGTCACGAGTGGCTGCAATAACAGTGTGGTTGGGCTTTTTCAGGTACAGCTCTAGGATTCCCTTACCGATGCCACGGTTGGCGCCGGTGATCAGGACGATGGTGGATGCCATGGCGAGATTGGAAGCTCGTTTTATGGGATAGGATTTGGCCGAGTGTAAAGCCGATAGAAATGGTGAAGGTGTCAGAGACAGGAAGAAAGCATTGCCCCGTCCTAGTGCGGAAATATTTATCGCTGCTACATGACTAGAACTCATTACATGCTTGGTAATCGCTTGATGGAGGTTTATAATCATGGCACTGTCATGTTACCTATTTCACGAGTCAATCCACGGTCCTTTTCTTGTTGACTGGCTTCGAGCTGCGAAGGTGCCTGAGAGGGGTCCGCATTGATCTGACAGAGAAATGTAATTGTAGATATCGATTGGCGGGTTCTGCTTACGGGCCCCGCATCTCCATGCGCGGTCAGCATTACCCGTATGCTTAGCGCCGATTACTGTGGGGCGCTGGAATAAGAATCCTGGAGATCATTCGGTACGTAAGCACTCAAGATCTTTGAGTGGAACAAGGTTGATGAGCTACCCGACCGTCCCTGGATTGGAAATCAGATTGTAGCTCAAAGCTTCAATCTTTGAGGACAGTTGCATCAAACGGTGAGTTGAACTAGACCCGGAGGGAATCTCAATTGAAGTATGAACACAAGTCTAACAAACTCATCAATACGAGGATGCCAGGCAACTCTGGATATTCAGGATAGTCCGGGCCCAGCGGCAGAACCTGCCGTTGAGAATCTTCTCAAGTCACTGCAGCCACCCAAGCAGAAGAAATTTGTGGAAAGCGAATTTGCCAAGCGCGAGGGTGTTCTTTGTGCACCGAGTTGTTCTTAGGCCCATCCACGACTTCAAGAAATATGCGAAGGAGAGCGTGGAGCCTGTTCTTGGAGATTTTCACAAAGCAAAGCCAGCTACTTCTCTAAGAGCTGAGCGAATCAGAATATTCCAAAGCGTTGATTGGGCCGCGAGTGATATTGGCGAGGTTCCAGCCCGGGAAGGTCGAGTTGAAGTGGAAGTTCTCGTAGCCGGCGTGAACTTCAAAAGTCAGGGAATATTTACTCAATTATGCCAATGATTGTCTAAACATTTCTTACAGGACGTCGCGCTGACTATGGGGAATCGTTCCAGAGAATGAATATACCCTCGGTTACGAAGCTGCTGGACAATTAATTAGGAGAAAAAAATAAAAATGTGGGTGGTTGTTATGGTGATGGTAATGGGGCCGAGTGCACACAGACTTTTGCGCGGATGGTGTAGTTACTCCATTGTTGGTAAACACGAAGAACCAGATCTGGTTTGCCCTGAACCGCACAGTACTAACATGATGTGATGGTCTGACCTGAATGGGGCTAGTTTCTATGTAGTCCTTCCTCCCTGCATTCTATTCCATATGGCATGATGCTCAATGGGAGGTGATGCAGACTCGAACAGTCGCATCAAATTATGGAACCAACCCGTGAGTACGTGGATATTCGATACAACATCATTCTGAATCCAATGTATCATATCTTAAGACTTCGGCAGATTGCTTTGACGTTGCTTGGATGAAAACGATCTCCTCTACCCTCGGTGAATGGAGCGCACGAGAAGGGCGATGGCCAGGATAACAAATAGACCGTAAGCGGGGAAAGAGGGTCGATAAGCAGTATGGTCCTCAGTCTTTCCAAAGGGAGGGCGCGATAACGACTTCGTCGACTCCATATGTGTCTTTGATTTTTCATCTTGATTGCTGGCAGCCGCCCGGGCCCTCTCTATCGAGATCCGACAATCAGTGACAAAGCCAGCCTCGCACATTGCGGCCAGTTTTTCGTCATCATCTTTGCCGTGTAAAGTAAAATGCCTATCTTGGTCGTCTGCCAAGGGCCGTTCGTCCGCTGCGAAATCTCGGGGTACCAGTTGAAAATTCGAAGTTGGCTGCGACACGGTCAGAAAATCCATTGTGGCTTCATCTTCACATCGTGCTTGAACACAGACTTGTTTGGGTATGGCAACTGCGGAGACCAACGAAGCGACAAAAAGGATGGTTGTTACACGCATGATCGCGAACTGACTGACTTGACCAAAGAAATACACCATGCGACAACTTGTTCTGTTGATGCCTAGGGGTAATGTAGATAATGTGCGTATTCTGGCAAGCAGATTGCTTTATATTCCTCTCAAGTAGTGACATTGGAACAAAGCATCTCGAATCTAGAGACCAACGCCAAGACCAAATCGCACGGGCGTGCAATTGGCGCCGGAATTAAGCCGCGGTGTCCGAAGCACGCTGACAGATCGTAGTGCGCGTTTCAGAACTCTTGGCAATGCTTCATGCCGTTGCGTTTCTTCGTTATCGAAAAGCGAATAGCATAGAACGATCTTGAATATCGCCAGATACATGCCTCCTACAGCTTGCTATCTCTCTAATGCAAGAGTCTCCGTGACGTGATCTACACACAGCAATTCACACTCTATCGAGGAAAACACTAAACAGACTGCATCCAGATCTCGTCTGCCTAATTTTCTTGGCATGACGACTTCTTCTGGGGGGACGATATATGGATTTCTAATCAGCACAGCAACGTTCACTCCGCCTGATTGGCTCGAAGTAGCTTAAGTTTAAAACCTCGTGTCCATTGGCTGACCCGAGCGAATCGACATGGTTTTGTCCATTGCTTCGGCAGGGATAGAAGGTGCACTGCCACATGCTTGTCGAGTTTCGCCCAAGCCTCAAGTTTTCGTAGTGCAGTAGTACAATAGTAGTAGTAGTATTAGTAATTATTAACGTCCAGAGAGCTGGCGGTGTAAACCGCTGGCTCCTAGCCTCCTTGGGGCATAGGGACGTGCTAAGCTAAGATTCTATCTTTGCCGAAAATGGCAGCTACAATGCACCAGTTGGCGGTTTGCCTTAGCCATTTTTCGTCCACACATCCTCCTAGAAAGCAGCTTAGAGCGTAGAGCGGGCCAAGAAGGCCAAAGTTTGCGACTGATCCGAGGACAATGTCTAGTATCCTTTGACGGAGGTAATCCTAAGTCTTTATGGGCCTTGCCAAGATCAGGGCGGTCCTTGGATGCGGTTGCCGAAACTATGACAATCCGAAATGCTTTCTGCTTAAGAGTCGAGGCGATGACTATAGGAGGGAATGGGTGATGACGAAGTTTTAAGCGAAATGCCAGAACCTTTGTTGCAGTAGCTTTTCAACAAGAGGCTCAACGAGCTCAATAGCCAAATCTTGACTTGCTGGTCGTTAAACGTGAAATGCCGCCGGCGTTCCTAAGTGGGCGCATCGTTCAGCATTTCAACAGGTATGAGCTACATTGATCAGATTAGCTTAGCCGAATGAGGCTATTCTAATGTAATTCGTTACTGTTCGCCATCCACGTAAATACCCCAGAACTCCAATTATAGAATTCTTCCTCCGTTCTTCTCCTACCTCCCCCCAACCCGGGGGAGGAGAGGGAGCACAACCAAAGCGCGGTCCAGCGACAAGGAACGTCCTTTTCATCATTGATGGATAAGAGGTAGCAAAAACATTGACCTTTTTTTTTCTTTTCTTCTTTCCCTTGTTTTCGGTAGGTGTGTATAAGCTAACTAGCCAGATAAAATACTTAACATCCTTTGAAAAGCAACAACAAAATCTTGGATGGACACAGGTCCAGAGTAGCAATCCGTTGAAAATAGCCATTCCAAGAGTATTGTTAAAATTCTGCTAGGATTTCCCTGATGATGCGCAATACTCGTGCACGAGTTGACAAACCACTGCGTGGAAGACTGCCGAAAATCAAGTCCATCAAATCCAGACACAGGGGTTGCCAGTCCAGAGAATCATCGTTAAAGTCTCCAAGATTATCCAACTCCAATAGAATATCACCGCGGAGTTTCAACCGGTCGCTCCAGAATGACTCTGGTACATTCAGCATAAAAACAGATAGAAAGTGTCGCAGATCTTCGATGTGATACCCGTGGTATTTAAGAGGGCAGAGAAACCCCAATACCCGCAACCAACATTCTTTTGGGAGTCCGCCGGGGCATGGGACCCTGTGGTCTTCCTTTTTCACTCGATTGGCGGCTATTGCAGCTTGGATTTCAGGAATAATCCAGGGACTGGTATAGATTTCCGTCCAAGCACCCATGGACCTGTAGTCTCTTTCGTTTTCTATGTCAAAATCTACCTTGGTCCAGAAATCGACATCGGCGTCATCGATGTCAAACCATTCCAACTCATCTTCCTCTGACGTGTCAGACCTTCCCCACTCATCTTCCTCTGACGAATCCGAATGGTAACGGCGTTTGGAAAGAGTCTTGCGACGTTTGGGAGGAGGCTTGCTACTCCAAAACTGGTCTATAGTCCGCATCAAATGCGGAAGTCTTTGCTCGACTGATTCTTTCCCCTGGATATGACACATGACTTCCCAGCAATGAGCGTGAAAAAGGAACGCAGTGCACTTGTCGGTTGGTGCAATGCCCTCAGCCACGGTCTTCTTGAAGACTTTTGCGGGGAAGAAGGAAATAAGTTGCTTGGAACCTTGCGGTGAAGTCGCTGTACCACAAATCCGGGCGAGATTTTTATCCCTCGGGGCAAAGCAAGCGTGATACCCTCCGCCTGGGGGCGCTCGGTATAGATTTATTCCCGTAAGCTGGCACTCAGAGTCAGAATTTGAAGGCAGTGTCACTAGATTCCATGCATTAGATTCTAATCTTCTTCTTCTTTTTTGAAAGAACCGGCTACGAACCTGCTCGGAAAAAGCTTTCTGGTAACCAGGGGTACCTTGTGAAGTATGCATTTTCCACTTCACTCGATGGCACTAGCATGTGCTCGGGGGGCTGTTCGTTCATCTGGTATATTTCCCCCAAAGTTTAAATCGATCCTCTTTAAGAATACGGAAGACAAACTCGTTCCATGTCGGAAATCGGTAGTCGCAAATAACAATCCCACAAAGAGAACAAATTGGAGAATCAGCGTGGGCCCCCTTTCTACTGTCTCTAACGGACCATAAGGATGGCATCCTGTAAGTCGGTGAAACACACGTTGACAGAAGGACGGGGGTAACAGAGAAGAAAACAAAACAAATAATTGAATACTAGTAGCCAGAAATAAATAGTACTAGGAGGGACTGAGTGATGTGAGGGAGACGCCATAATGATTAGTGCTACTAGTACCATATTACATTATCAGGTTGAGACTCTGAATACATATTTTCCCAGATTAACTCCTACAAACTTGGGACGTATTATTTCCATTTCCGAAGTTGGCTTATCTTGGCTTACACAGTCCTCTCCTTTCCCAGTGGTGATCTGATTCGCATCACAATAGAGGTAGAACCATCTGCTTTAGGCCTCCTAGCTAGCGACCTTGCATCTCCTCACCACATTAAATGACAAGTAGACATGTACAGGTACCATGGGCGCGGAACAATGGGATATGGCGGAAAATCCCAGTCCCATGGGACACCGTTTGGACAGATGTTACCCTGCGAGTTTTCGTCTATTCCGTGTCCGTTTCCGCCATCTCACCAAATCCCCGCTCAAGCCTTGTACAGTCTGCCATCCGCGGCAACCTCCCCATGGTCATTTCCAATAGAAGATGGACCAAAGAAGAGAGATGCCGGGTGATATTTCCTTTTTAGCAGCCGATGGTATCATAGCGGACAAAAGTCTGTGTGCATACGGCTTCAGCTACCCCATGAAATACTTATATATATTCATGATTACATATCCTACAACACTAATCCTTATTGGATCATACTAAGATTCAATATACTGAATAATCAGACTGATATGCAGAGTTCTATTGCTTAATTCCTTGTATAATAGCCCTAATTTATATACAATCTATCTATCCTTCTTCCCACACTTAATATTAATATATCATTCTTGATCTAGTCTAACATATCCTATATAATACTAATACACTCTTTAAAATAGACAGATCCTCTTAGATCTTTCTATCTATGTAAGATCTTCAAATATACAAAAAAATTAACACTTTAGTATATTCCAGACTGGTTCAATAGGGTTAAGATCTGGCGAGTGTACAGGCCAATCTTCAACATACATACGGTGCTCTTTAAACTAAACTTGTCTATCTTTCGCTACATGGATCTTTGGTCATCTTGCCAAAATATCATTCCAGATTGATAGCGATCGATGCTATGGTGGAGGTGTAGGAGAGAAATAAAAATGTAGGTGCTGGTTAGGGTGATACTAATGAGGCCGAGTGCACACAGACTTTTGCGCGGGTGGCGTAGAACCTGGTTACCGCGCAAAGATGCCGCCGGTTTGAGCGTAGAATTCGGGCTATAGCCTCGTGTAGCCCGCTAAGGGGGCTTGAAGGCTGCGCTGGCCAAAGTGCGAACCTCCGCTGGGATAGGCGGCATAACACGATATGCTCGGGGATCTTGCGGCGCTCGCAGGAGCAGTTCAGCTTAGCACCGTTATATCAGTATATCAGTATGTCCTATTCCGCGAGTCGCTTTTCTTCCCTCGCTTACCGGTATAGGGTGGGATCTTAACGTAGTATCCTAGGACAGTATTTCCATACCTGGGATAATCCAGTGCTAGAACTTGGAAGCTTCGTCTAAGGGATGAGTAGAAACCTAATGAAGGGGCTTTTCCTACTGTGAGGCCAAAAATTGAAGTAAGAGAGTACCAGTAGCCTTATACCCAACTCGACTCTGAGAGCTCCTTGTTCCCCCCTAGTCTACTCCAAATATCTCATCAATTATCGAGTCCCTTGAAACTAACCAATATTACTAGTAGCTGCTGGAGGCTGAAGCTGACATCCCAGTGTGAGTCTTCCCAATTTGATATGGATGCCCCAGAAGGGCCTGTACAAATGGCTTTCTAGTACTCGTAGAAGATGGAAGTTTAGAAAAGGTTATAATAAGTTGACATACTTACCGATGTCCATATCGGAAATTCTTTTTCAAAAACGCCTTGAATGAAGGTCCTCATGCAAACTTGGCAGTGTCCTCCACCTGCTCAGTAGCAAACTTAGTAGTTGAGAGACCAGACTCCTCAATGTCATGACGGAAGCGCTCCTCGTCCTCGTGCAGCTGCTCAAGCAACTGCTTGTGGGCCTTCCAGACAGGCTTAATCTCAAAGAGCTGGTCCATGCTCTCGAGAGGAATGCCCTTGGTCTCGGGGATAAGGAAGTAGACGAACACAACCGAGAAAATCATCAGGGAAGCAAAGAAGAAGTAGACACCATAGTCCATCTTTGCGAACATCTGGGGAGTGAAGCGGGAAATGAGAAAGTTCCAGAGCCAGTTGGAGGCTGCGGCGCAGGCCTGAGCCAGCGAACGCATGTTTGGATCGAACATTTCCTGTGATATGTTAGGCCATTCGTCCTCGAGGAATCACTAAGCGGCTATCACTAACCGAATTCAGTACCCAAGGGGTACCGTTCCAAGTAGGAGTATAGAAGACTGTCCAGAGGTAGAAAAAGAACATCGCGGCAATACCACCACCGTCAATATGGGCCTTGGGGTTTTCGGTCGGGGCTGCTATCTTGATGTATGCGCCGACGATCCACATGCAGATAGAACCACCGATAGCACCGATTATGAGAAGATTGCGACGGCCGACGTGATCAATCAGCCACAAGAGCCAGACGAAAGTGATGACAAATTTGACGACACCAAAAATGCCAGTAGTGAACAAGCTGGTGTTCGTTCCAGTAATACCGATACTCTGGTGAGAAACATGTTAGTGCCTTGGAATCCAGCAGTTTGGCAGGATTGATGAAGTCACCTTGAACACCGTTGGGGAATAATAGTTGATGGCGTTGATGCCAGAGCCATTCTGCCATAGGAACAGCATGCTCCCAAGGAACAGACGGTACATGACCTTCTTGTTAGAGCCGGCAGCCTGGAAAGGCTTCCAGAAGCCCAGACCAATAGTGGAACGTTGCTCTTCCAAAGCCTGGTCGATCGCGCCAATCTCTTCGATGATATAGATATCGGTACGATGCAGCCCACGGACCCAGCAGAGGTTCTCAATGGCTTGTTCACGACGGCCTCGCAAGAACAACCAACGAGGAGACTCGCGCAAGAAGATACCGCCAATGACCAGAAGACCAGCAGGAATCAACTGAACTGCGAAAGGGATGATCCACTGCTCGTGGCTAGGGGCCATGGTGGAGTCGACACCATACTGTCGGGCAGGATGTTAGACCAGAAAGCAAGGGACTTATGAGTAGGTACCCACATTAATCCAGAAGCCAACAAGGCCACCAGCCTGCCAGCCAAATTCGTACACACCCACTAATCTGCCTCGAATGGCCGGGGGAGCCAACTCAGAGATATAGATAGGAGTGATGTTCGAGCCCGCACCAACACCCAGACCAGCCAGAACACGGCCAGCATAGATCAGACCTAAACCCCGCTCTCCATTGGCACCCAGCATAAGACCTGCACCAAGGATGAACACCAAACCAGAAATGAGCAGCGCAACCTTGCGACCCCAGAAGTGACCAAGTGGATAACCGAAAAACGCGCCAAAGAAGGCCCCGGCCTGATAGCAGGAGACGATATTGGCGCTGAGAAGGTTTGTGGCGCTTTCGTCCATGGCAGTAAAATTGAACTCCTCTTTAAACGAGTCTAATGCTAGCGTGGTGCCAATGAAGGCACTGTCATAGCCGATCATGCATGATGTGCAAGATGCCACCGCGGCCAGTAAATAAACCTTCCAGTTGTATACTGCCTTAGGCGTCGGTCGGTCCTCGACCAACTTGAGGAGGGTCATGATGTGGGTCGAAAATACTGATAAACATACAATTGAGAGAGGGGAGAAGGTTGAGCCGACGATGCGAAAGTGCACCGGGTATTCGTAAGAATAATTGCCACTAAAGCAAAGCGTGGCAGGGAGCGGTATGTCCTTACGTAGAGAAGGGGCTCAGGGAAACGAAAGACCTGCATAGCGCCGGGCGGGCATGATACGATCTAAATAGTCACGACTCCCCCCCGAGTCCTGGGGAACGGGGGAAAGAGAAGAAGTCTGGAGCATGCGGGATTTCGTGGGGATTGTGGAGGCGGAAAATTGAATAACGCACTCATGGCTGATGGTCCAGAAATGGAAATTAGGCTAAGGACCCGGGAAAACGTAGAACTCGTGCCTCTGGTCGGATTCTCATTGGCAAAAAAGTTATTTGTGGATTGGAGCTTGGCTGGATGTGGAAGTCACCAATGGTGCTCCTTGCTCGCGAGCAACTGGTCGAATCGAACGACGAATGCCGCCTTCCAAGGCTGCAGTGGGGCATTTCGGTACTTGGCCGGGGAAAATGCAGGCCAGGCTTCCCCGCAGGCTCTGGGGACTCTGGGGAAACCTTGATCAATCCGGGGAACCAAACACGCGTTAATTCTGCTTTTCTGATAGGCTGAAGCCGCAAGGAATGGTCAACTGATTCAATAAGCAGCCGGGTCCACGTGTTAAAGCCTACCAGAATACAGCCAATAATGGGACTGGCAGGTCGGGATAAGCGATCTCCCGGCTGGAAGCATGCCGATCGACATTGACCTCGGACTCCACACCGACTTGCTACAGCAGAAACCCCCCTACCGTTTTCGGCATAACCGTCCTGAACTGAGAGGACCAGCTCAGGCTATTGGCTTCAGCGCGCACCATGGCCCAGCTTACACCGCTTCGCTGGGTAGGGGGATGTGGTCAGTGGGAAAGCGTTCAGCCCGCGTAGATGGGCCAGCGTAGGAAGGAACGTGCCCATAGTTCTTGGCTGGTTAAAATGGAAAACATACTTGAAAGGGTTGTCCTGTACAAAACGCAATCAATGTAACAGAATTAGAGCTTTCTCAGATGAATGAACATCGGATGGACTACTAGTAACTGAGGCGAACCTGGCCGAAGCGCGATCGGCCGTGAAGGAGAAAAGCGTTTCTCCGCCACGCCTCCGGATCTACATTTATGACTTCAAAACCCAATGGTTTCGAGTCCCTCAGCATGCCCGCGCCCGGATATAATTACTCGCATTTGCAATCTTCATAACAGCCCTTCTTGCGCCAAAATATACAAACTCGAATCCTTTAATCCCTTCCTAATGGCCGCTGCCGCACCATCCACCCCGGCATCCGCCCAATCCCAACCAGAGGAACCCATCGCTATCCCCTCGCATCTCGACGGCATCGCCTACCTCTACGGCCATCCTCTTCTCAACTCCTTGTCCCCCCCACTCCACTCAACCGTCTACAATGCCTTCAATCTAAACTGGCAGCAAATCCCCTTGTCCTCCGTGACAGGAACCTCCGCCACCTACCCCCCACCCTACACCAAGTCGCCCTCTATCGAAAAGTTCCTCGCCTCAATTCGCTCGAACCCCAAATTCGTCGGCGCCTCAGTGACAATGCCGCACAAAGTCGCGATCATGCCGTATTTAGATGACCTAACTGAGCACGCCCGCCAAGCCGGCGCCTGCAACACTATCTTCCTCCGCACCGACGCCTCCGGCGCCCGCCAGTACGTCGGCACAAACACCGACTGCGACGGTATTCGCGAAGCCCTGATCCAGAATGCACCGGATCCCTCGCGCTTCCGCGGCCGGCCAGCCCTGGTCATCGGCGGTGGCGGCACCGCCCGCACTGCCATCTATGTGATGCGCAGATGGCTCGGCGCCAGCCGTGTGTACATCGTCAATCGGGACGCGGCCGAGATTGCGGCCATTATGGCGGAGGACCGCCAGCGGAACCCAGACCCGAATGCCCAGGCCCCGCTCATTCCTGTGACGGATGCCAAGGAGGCTGCTGCGCTTGAGGCGCCGGCGGCGATTGTCTCGGGGATTCCCAATTACCCGCCTAAGACGCCAGAGGAGTTGAATGCTCGGGCTGTGATACAGGCATTTCTGGGGACGGCGAGTACGGCTGCAAAGCAGCAGGGTGTTATCTTAGAAATGTGCTATCATCCTGTTCCGTGGACGGAGATCGCGCAGCTTGCGTCGAATGGCGGGTGGACGGTGATTCTGGGGTCTGAGGCGCTGATCTGGCAGGGTCTGGAGCAGGCGCGGTTGTGGACGGGGAAGGATATTGTTGGCACGCCGGGCGTTGTGCAGCGGGTGAAGGATGTTGTGACGAAGACCATCGCTGAGCGATCGGCTAACAAGTCTAGCCTGTGATTGTATTGGGGGGGGGGTGGCGCTTATTCAAGGCCGGTAACGATTGTATAGAGTTATTAGAGATGTCTTGCATTATTAGACAGTTCGCATCTACTGTGAAATGCGCGGCCTTTATTGTGAAGATATCGGCAATTAATTGTACTTGAAGACATGGAAATCCTCTAATGCGTCGAGAATAGCTCTATACTCCGGGCCGGGTGTATTCCAGACGGCGGACTCGCTGCCAGACTTCGCGCACAGTGCGTTCCTGTGACTGGCGGCCCGATTCAGTGTCTGAAGGGCCAGCCGGCCTGGGAAGGTCACAATATCAGGGATGTTTCCAACGTAGAGATCGGGATATGCAAATACCTGATTGCCAAATATAATCTGCTCCCAAGCCGTACATCTTCAATCGGAGCCGTATCCGGGTCCTCGGGGGGGTTAGCTGTAGTAACAAGGCCGCCAGCCTCCAACAAAATG
Source organism: Penicillium chermesinum (assembly GCF_028974085.1). Lineage (NCBI taxonomy): Eukaryota > Fungi > Ascomycota > Eurotiomycetes > Eurotiales > Aspergillaceae > Penicillium > Penicillium chermesinum. The sequence goes on along the minus strand of NW_026695312.1, from coordinate 2,426,359 downwards.
GCAATTCCAGCAGCCACATCCCTATTCAGTCAGCATATCGACTTTGATACCAGGAACATTCCTTATAGAGAAAAGAAAAACCGGACTCAGACTCACCACTCCCAGCATCCGGCCTCCCACCAGATATCGAATGACCCCATGGCCGTATACGCTAGATCAAGGGCCGCGCTGCCCAAACTGCGCATTCCATGTACCATACCGCCCTTTCCATTGCGTCCACCTACTTCAGCGGCCATGTTGACGAAGCTCTCAACCTTGCGATGCATATTCCCGTCCGGAATGTCACGCCTGTCCTTCCCCCATTCACACGAGAAGATACACTGCGACGGCGCCTTGACCGGCATGGGCGGAATGGACGGTTTGCGAATCAACGGGAGTTGGCGCTTCTCATTGAGCCAGGCACCCCGGCCCTGCAGGCTGAAAAGAGCTGGTCTTGGAACGGTGCGTAGATTACACCGATGACGGGGCGATGGTTTACTATGAAGCCAATGGAGATGCAGAACATAGGAAAAAGGTGGGTGTAATTGACGGTGCCTTTATATATCGTTATTTTGTAACTCTGGCTTAGAGACTCCGATTCTCACCATCTAATGGGTCGATACACCATGTGGGCTTCTCGTCAATCAGGTAGTCACGCGATTGGCCCTTGGCATAGGTTTCTTCGCCGAGGAATCTGGGATGGTAAGCTTGGGTTCGATGGGCGAGAATCGTGGTGTGACAAACTTGTGCTCAGGATACTTAGCCTGAAGGGTATTTCGAATGAATACTTCCACATCTGCGGTACCAAATCAGCCTTTGGGGTCTATGTACGTTTGTCCTGACCGCACCTTCGTCCGTCTGAGTCACAATATCAACGGCATTGTCTTTCTCGTCGAATTTTTGCGAGTTTCCTTCGATTCCTGAAATACGTTTCTCTACCCGCTTCATCAGAAAGTCTCCTGCCTTGCGTCCGAGATCTACAGCGAAAGCGTAGATTGCGTCGAGCTCATCTTGGCTTAGCTGGGAGCTTGCCATGGCGGGGTTGCAGTGGGTGCGTTAGCTGAGGTCGTCCGGGACGCTGGGCGCAGATATTGTGGGAATTTCGGGTTGCCTGCCACTGTCGCTGATGGAGTGAAGAAGTGCCTTGTGTGTTGAGATAGATGGGGCTGAGTCACTAGGGCAATCTCCTAATTTTCACCGTTGATAGCCGGTGCTATCAGCTTCCCCACTTGCAGCGGAGAGCGGATTCCGATGCCATAGGAGCTTATTCTATAGTTGAGCCCCAACTTTAAGCTATAATTGAAGATGAACTGTAGCCGGAGATAAAAATAGAAACTCGTTTGTTTCAAGTCACGTTTTGGTCTTTTGGGTAGATTGTGCTCATAGTTTCCAATTCAAATTGTCAACAAGACAGAATAGCAATACAAATTTGATTTTCTCACAAAAAGGAAGAATGCTACAAACGGCGAAGCACGATAGGAATGAATGATGATATCATTGAGAGAGAGGGCTTTCAGACCAAGGTTTGTCAATTTGTAATCTTCTTGGACCATTGTACTACTGGGCAAAACTCGCCATATCGGCTGCATGGAAGATCTCTTCCTTCTCGGGCGGATAGTATCTCCCAATCCCCGGCCTCAGCGAAATATACGACGGCGAAGACCCATGGTCAATATCAAGGCCACTGTGTGACTCGGATATCCCCGACTCCAAGACAGCTCGTTCAAATGCGACGTAGATGAGATAAATACCAGCGCGGAGCGTCAGCGTCTTGTGTGGACTCGTACATACCAATCTAGTTTTACTGATAAGGTGGGGCTGGACTCGTTTGATGCCCTCGATAATTCGGATTGGTTTCTTTCTGTATGATCTTTCATTGTCTTTTTACCCTCAAGGCGGGGTTTCGCTGAATTACCCTATTCATGCGAGAACCTTGACGACAGAAGACTGCTAGTACCGGTGCTAAGAGTACAGATAACGAACTTAAGCAAGCACATGAGGTTAGCGGGTCCATTGCAGCTCTTGCTGACATGGGTAATTTGCCTCATAATAATACGTGTTGCTATTGCAGATTGCATCCGTGTTCTGGCGGATTATTGGTCGGAAGTATGGATACCTGCTGTACACGATACAGCGCCGTGGGGCTGACGATTAACACCAGCAAGGCATCCATGCCAAGGCGCCATTACTTGACCGAAGGCTACTAGATGTACTGATTACAGCTTCGTAGGCAAAGTCTCGAGAGTATTAAATTAGATGGCTATATAAATTGTTATCAATAACCTTTTTGTGTGTATTCCTAGGACTCACGTTCTCAGAATCCTCCAGAAGCTATGTGCAATATATGATCAAAAGCCTACTTTTAACGCAAGATCAAGTAAAGAGAATAAAACGGGGAAGACGAAAACAGACAAACACCATCCAATGACGTGATGTAGGCCTGTGGCCTACTGATGTAGTTGCACGTGGGACCTCGCCCGCTCCATATTGGCTTGAAGTCGAGCCAAGTGGCTATCAGAACAATGTTGAAGGTCCTGGCCCAGCGGCAAAAATGCCGTGCGACGCACGATGTGTTGAGTGGGGCCGGGCCGATTCTTGGGAGATGATTGCGGGTGGGAAAGAGAGGGGGAAGAGGGGTCGAAAATGCTCCCAAACTCGTCGCTTTGCAGAGAGAAAAGAAAAAATAAACAGTGGGCGGCTAAGCCCTCTATCGCGTAAAATCAGGTTTTCACGCTAGCTGCGACCAGCGCTGCTCGCGCAGGGACTTCTCTTCCCCAGCGGCTTCGCGCGAACCGTCCACTTCGCGCTTCCATGCCCAATATTCACCGAGACGAAGCTCGGCGTAGCTGGCGTAGTCGAAGTCGATTTGCGAAATTTGGGCTTGGATCAATGCCCAGACGCCCCTGTGGAAAGCAGCAACGTCAGCACTTTTACAAGAGCTCCTTGTAATCGGGTAAATACGTACCAGTAAAGCCCAGGAATACCACGGAATCGGTCGACGTCGTCATATAATCGGGCAACGATCTCGGCTTCAGCGGAACTGTCGAGGCCCCGGTGCTGGCAGTAGCTCTTGGCGTACTCGGCCATGAATTGACGGCGCACTGATTGTGTGGGGATCATATTGTAATCACAGTCATAGCCAATCCATTCCGCGAGATGGTTGGCGATGTCAAAAGCGGCGGGAGCCGGGACTGCATATTCGTAGTCGATGAAAGTGACTGGCGCAATGCCATCTTCCGTGGATGCGCTTTCGTCACTTGGCAGGACAATCACATTGGCGCATAGAAGATCGCCGTGGGCGAAAACGAGCTAGAAAACGGTCAATAAAGCGATTCCGATTTAGGAGGGGCCCAGAATCTAAAAGAAAATGAAGTGACGTACCCCGTCTTCGCCAATTCCCTTCCCATCGTCCAGTTGGTCGAGTACCCAGTGAAGTTCCTTTTGCAGGGCCAATCGCCGGTCCCGCTGTTCGGCCGTGTTCACCGGGAGAGCAAGAATCCATTTCTGGAGTACAGCCCACATGGATTGGCCTGCACGTCGTGGTTGGATCAAAGAAATCCCCTCGTCCTGCTTTCCAAGAGTGGCCTGCCACTCTGAAGACCCAGTCCCTTCATTCGGAAGAACAGCGTGCCAGTGTCCAAGTTTTCGAGCGACTCCCCGTAGACCGGAGGCGTTACCAGGTCCAAGTGGCCGCAAGGTTTCCCTCGAATAAAGCGGTATAGGGAGTCCGTTCTTAAAGCGTGCTAACAAGGGGGGGAGCAAGACCGCGGCCCGCGAGAAGAGCGTGGAAGGAGGTTTCTCCTAAGCATGAAAGGTATGTTAGCATGCCCTAGGATTCCAATTGCCCAAGATGGCGGGAGAGTGGGAATAATCAATACAGCGAACTGCAAGCAATTGTGTAAGTCCCGGGGATTCCGTACGTTCTCGGTCTATGAGGACCTCAGTGCCCATGCCATACGCCCGCATCAAAACAGCGTCATTATCAATTTCCTCCTCGGTCAAGCCAGGTTTGCGGTTGATGATTTTAAGGAGCTGCAAAGGCCAGTTAGACAGATCGGTAGGTAGATAGGGCGCAACCTATCTGGGCTGCGGGGAACGGGCGGAGGGAACACACAGTGTTGGTGATGCCGTCGGTGAACCGCACAAACTCGACTTTGTTTCCCGGGCCTTCCCAGTGAGGGAACAGAGTCAGAATGAGCCGGAGGGCAGTAGCTTGTGAGTCCGCGTGGCTGTAGGAAAGGGGAATGTACCGCAGGTCCGGCGTCACACCGTTCTGGCAGTCGTAGGAGCCCATATTGTCTTAAGGGGGCGGCGGAAGGGGTGGTGGGAGGCAGTCGTACGGGGCGCAGGACTGGGAGCAGCCGAAGACTTCAGCGCTCGCGCTGGACAAGAGCAGGTTAGCAAGGCCAAGCCCATGTTAGGACGGGTGGCGCGTCTCACAGAATTTCTTGCAGGAGTTGGAGACGGGAGATCTGCAGAGAGGGAGAAGAGTCGCAAAAACTTCGAGATGAGAAAATAGCTGCCTGTCCCTGGGAGGAAACAGGTCGCATGAACTAAGTTTTCCGCTAAGCCTTTCGGAAGCAAAGTAGCAATTACGCCTAAAAAGGACGATGGGGCAAAGAATTGAGACACAAGAGGGGAACAAGCCTCGTGCTTCCGACCCGTGATTGGAAGAGAGCGGGCCCCCTAGGGACGAGAACTGGATTGGCTCGCCATTGCTTCATTTGCATTTAGTGTTATCATAGGAGCATTTGGCTGCTCCTAGCAGGCATGATATACAAGATCTACCTCGGATCTCCGTCATTGGAATAATACTGGCCTGGTTTAGAGATAGCGCTACTCCACCTCGACTGTCCCAGCCGTTACAGCGTACAACCTACAATGCAAATGCAGCCCGGTGGATCAAGTCACATCCGGAGCCTTAGGAGAATTTTGGCACCTTCTGGCCTTAACGAGATATAGTTAAGACCAGGTCTTACCATAGCCTTGTGGAGGCTCCACTGGTGTCCAGCGGGGTCATTTTCACATGCGCCCAACGCCCGACAAAAGGGGCATCCAGGGTCCTGGTCAGCGATTGCCTTGTGCCCTAAGCCCTACATCCCCGATCGGGGCGTTCTTCTGACCAATCGCCCCGCTGTCGGAGATACTCCCGGCCCGGGTCCACATCGGCACTAGCGCCAAATAATTTTTCCAGTGTATAAATACGGGCCGGTGCGCGCCCTGGGCCCTGTTTTTTTTCTTCTTTATCATCAGTAGAGGTTTACATACCATATGTAAATTTTTATACCGTGGCTCCATCACAGATGGCTTGCTGAGGGTTGTCCTTGTTGCTTAGGCATCCATGGATTTCCTTCCGTTCCCGGCTCCGAAGAGCAAATGCGTCTCCCTTTTTCCCAATCACATATGGCTGAGCTAGGGTTCCCTTCGGGGAGCTCCATGGGCTCTAGCTGTGGAGGGGGCGTGATATACCTTCTTTTTAAAAAAAAAAACTTTGCTATAATGCGGATGGCTAGATCTTAAATTCTGCCAACTGTAAAATTCTTTTTAAGCTCCCTGCCGAGGTAGTCAATCCGTACAGGTTCTTCGCTACGAATGAGGGTACTACGGATGGCATGCTCGTCCCAAGGGTCTAAGAACGCGCTTGCTTTCTAGGCATGTGTTGAAGGGTATTGATTCCACGTCAATTCGTTCACATTTTCATCGGGTGGTCATGCATAGCCCTAAGCTTTTTTACCCCGAGCAGTACGTGCAGGAGCTGCTGGGTCATATCATACCTAGCAGATCTCGTATCCAAGGCACTTGAAGGCACTATAAGACCGAAGAAAGCTCTTCGCCAACCTGTGGTTCATTATGCGCGTCCAGCATTTCCAATCTGGATGCGCTGTCCAGTCCACTTGTCATCACTGCGCAGGACCGGCCAACTGGTGCCATCTGCCTTGACCAGGACCAACTCGAGCTTGGTGCCCAGCACCTTGAAACTCGACTGAGCTGGGTCAATCGGAGCAAACAGCCTGTATGTATCCTGGTAGCGCTTGTTGTCAGTCGTAGGAAGGTCGAAGGTTACGGTATCGGCGGCTAAGTTCACGCGGGCACGCTCTTTATCGATCTTCTTCAGGTAGAGCGACACGTTCACGGCGGTTGAGGTCTGGTAGAAGTCGTTCCTGTAAAGAAAAACACAGATTAATTTGAAGCGATAAAAAAAACCCCTGTCACCGTGAGCGCAAACTTACCGCACAGTTTCCACCTTCTCCTCGCCGGCTGGCTTGGGCTTGCCCACGAACAGATGTCTTTTCTTCTCCTTGCATCCGGGGATCTTCAAGAATTCGTCAAACTCCAGGACGCGGCGCTTGCAGCAAGACCATCCTTTGCTACCCTCGTGGAACACTGGCTCTCCTGGGTGGTGCACACACTTCTCGTCCTCACGGGCGGATCCAGTATATGTAGCTCCACAGCCCTTTCGCCGGCATGTGGCATTGGCAGGGATCTCCAGATCAGGATCATCTGAGTCGGGCTCCGGCGGTGGCGGGGTTGCGGCAGAAGGTGTCGGCGCGACAGCAGTCGAGATAGCCTGTCTTTCCGGCACCTTCTCGACGGGGCTCGGTTCGGGGGGGAGGCTCGACTACTTTAGGAACTTCGGGGGCCGGTGTGTCATCGACAGTAGAATGCTTGCCGGTGGTACATGGCGGGATGGAAAGGAATTCCTCAAAGGTCAGAACGCGGGGTTTGCAGCATTTCCAGCCTAAAAAGTCAGCCTCACATTACGAAATGAAAAGGGAACCAGATAGAGTAAATGAGCTGCTACTGCGTTTGCTCAATACCAAGCGACCGTTCCGGACGCAGCACCGATGGGGAATAGCTCGAACACCAAGGTACCTTACCTTTTTGACCCTCGTGGAACACTGGGGGACCCGGATGGTACACGCAATCTTCCTCCGGATCGGAGAAGGCTTTTCCACATCCCTTGTGAACACACTTGCCGGCCATACCGAAGAATGTGCAGCGAACCAGCTCTTAACGAGATGGAAGGAGGTATAAAGAGGTTTTGCGGAGAGAATTACGTATAAGGCATTCGGCCTGACCTGGCGAATGTTACCTAATGCGGTTTAGCCGCACGAAGCTCGAAGGTTCCATCACGTCCTGTTTTGTCTTGGATTGACCACACAACTGCGTCCCTTTGATTCGTCTAACCACTCCATCGCAGGGTCTTACTTAGGACCGTCTATCTCCAATGCTGCCCACGCGTGCCCTTTGGGGTCAGGCTCGCTTGACCTTGTTTACCCGGGCGGGCTGCGGTCTTTGCGATACGGCGAAACACACTGTGGTCCAACTCCAGAAACGCCGGCCCTTTGAGTATGTGGAGGTAGACATCATGGAGCCTGAGAAGAAGGCATGGAAGGATGTTTACGATTATGACGTCCCTGTCCTCCATATCCAATCTGTCAATGATGGTCTGCCGAAAGAAGCAGAGCTGTCAGACTCCCGCAAACTCTTTCATAGATGGACTGAGCAGGACGTGGAGAAGATGGTTGATGAGGCTGAAAAATAAGTCTTTTGATTCGTTTTCCCTCGTCGGTCCCAGGGTCCGTCACTGGTTGCACCAGGCTTGTACAATACATGATGAGTCTGACCTGAGTCAGACCGTGCTAGGCCCGCGGCGCTCTCATATACCCTCCCGTCGGAAGAGCTATCCAGTGGAAGCGGCTCAGGCTGACCATTATCTGGTATTTTATTGGCATCATGTGCCAATTTTTGAGACTTATCTGTGCATGGCATATTATGTACCAATACGAGCGTTCTGTTTCATCAAAGCAGCAATCTAAAAACATGCCTAGTATCATGATCTTCCCAGCCTTCCACTTGCAGGTTGCTAGTAGTCCAACACCCTAATGGTCAAGGGAGCTGGTCAGTGAAAACTAACCCAAATAAGAATTGATTATTGCTAGGCTATAAACGTAAACATATATCCAACAGAAATTAACGAGAACCCGGACTCCACGCCTTGGACCATAAGGGCCCCATTACTACAGAGAGCTGACATTCTCTGCCCTGCCAGCGTGGCTAACATTCTGTGCTGCTTCAAGAGCCTTGACCACTCTGTTCAATAGTTTTTCCGTATCATCAATCCCCACACTAATCCGAACAATATGCTTCGGCACACCATTCGCCTCAGCCCAATCCAGCTCGCGGAAGTGGGCCAACTGCGAGTATGGAACCGCCAGCGTGAAATTCGCCCCGATACTCGTTCCCTTGCATACATCTAGAGCATCATAGAAAGCCACCGCCCTAGCCGGCTCATGGAAGATGATGCCTGAGAACGTACCCGTACCCGCCATTTTCGCGGCGGTACCTCTCATACAGGTGCCGCGAGGGGACCAGCGAAGGGTAGTAGACAGTCGCAACGAGCGAGCTTTGAGAAACGAGGTTCGCGACGGCCAACGCACCGTGGCAGCAGTACTGCACGCGCTCCACGAAATCAGGGCAGTTGCGCGCCAGCACGGCGATATCGCCCGGGAACAGAACATCTTCCCACGATTTGGCCAGGCGGCCATGGATGGACTCGTAGAAGGGGGAGTCTGGGTTCACAATGACGCTCCCGCCCATGACATCTGCGGCGCCGCTGAAGATCTTGGTCAAACTGGTCATGACGATGTCCACGTACGGCAGCACGTCGACGTTCACGAAGGTGCCTAGGGTCTCGTCGCACGCAACCACAAACTTGTATTGGTCTGCGAGTGCTCGGATGCGATGCAAATCGGGCGATGCAAGTTGCGGGTTGCTGGGTAGCTCACAGAAGAGTGCCTGGATACGCACTCCATTTGCTAGTCGCTGTTCGAGCTCGTCGAGGTCTGCTTCGGTTCCTTTGCCGTAGAGGATCACGTTGCCCCAGCCACTCCGTTCGACACACTTGACAGTCTCGGCGTACGGCCACCTAGAGAGTGTGAGACGCTTCAATCGGTTGGAGAAGGATAGAGCTTACCCGTAGATCACGACTTGTGAGTCTTCGGCTGACGGACCCTCGGGGACGAGAGATCTTGCGACTGCATAGATACCGGCCAGACCTTTTGAATACAAGAAAACATCATCGAGGCGGATAGGTGCATGGCCCGGACTATCAGACGCTGCAGAGGTCGCAATCAGTGACTTAATCGAAGTTATTTCTGCCGCCGTAGTCGAGGGTGGAGGCAGCGAGGATGCGTTTTGAAGCTCGTCTAAATGAGCCTCTGGGGCAGTGCAGAACAAACTGCTATCGCTCTGAGATTTCAAGAACTGGAACATCCCAAGAGCATATTCAGCGTGTCGGCTCGTGATTCCGTCTCCTGTTTCTCGCCAGAAGCTCATCGCTATTGGCGCGAGATCGGTATGGTAGACCACGGCATAGAATGTGGCCCAGCGGTATTCCTGCTCATTGTGGATGTCTCTTCCTTCATTACATAGGGTGGGGTGCCTCGCTGGTGGTACGAAGAATCGAATGGGCGGGGAGAGAAGGAGACCGGTGTTCTTTTCTGCTAAGCTGTCGACCAGGCGCTGAGCGGCAGGACTTGAGGGCAGGATCATGCATGAAGCGTTGGTTCTGGACAATTGCAATCTATCTAAGACGGCAGCACCGAGATCTTGGATAGTGGAGTTGACGAACAGCCTATTATTCAAATGATTAGCTTTGGCTTCACGGAAGACGTTTCCGCCGGGATCTCTGTTAATACCGTGGATAACCAGCTTTCATCTGAGAGACCACCCATGGCTCTCGAAGCGACCAACTCACAATTGAGTTCCACGTTGGAAGCGAGACGCTGACAGCCTGTCTCACACATTAGCTATGTCACCGAGTCTTTGGCCTGTACTAGTCTAGAACGGGGTGGCTAACGTGAGCTTCATTGGGGGGCTGTGATGTCCCCAGCGGCAGTTGATGAGGTGAAGAAGGCCTCATTTTGCACAATTGATATGTTCAAATCCAGTGCCAGCTTCTCTGAAGCGGGGCTCCTCTCTATTTATCATGAGGTTTACATTCCCCACCAGTGGAGGGACACCCGAAAGGGTCAGCAATGCAGAGTACTTTAGTAGGTAATCGCTATGGTGATCAGCTTCCAGCTGGACGATCTGTGAAGAAGTGGAGCTTTCAGGGGTTTATTTACTAATAATACTCCGTAAAATCGACGGATCAAGCCTGAAGCTCAGAGCTGTATGATCTGGTAATGACGATCCAAGATCTAGACCCACCACGGAGGACTTCGAACTCAATCTAGTGTCAGCCGAGCCTATGTATGGTAAACTTGTGTTTGCCTAGCTATCAACAGTAAGCAATAGGTATTGATCCACCCAATCACAGCAGGCAGCACGTTCACACTCTTCAAGGTGCATGGTGGCGGACATTAATGGGATCGACATGTCAGAAACACCGGGGGTATAGAATACCGATTTTGAGAAAGAGAGGTATCCAAGTTGAACCACTGAGGGCCAATGCCACATTCGTATTGGCGTTCCCAGCAAGTGGATTTCCCACCTGGCTGAAATAGTGTACGCAGGACTAATACTAGCGTGTTCCAGGCTGAGTTCCTTGGCTTGTGCGTAAACAGGGGATCTGCATCTATGGAGGGTTTTCTGATTACCCCGATTGAGATGGCACTAACGGAGCCCCCTCCGGGCTACGATCGTGGTTGTCAAAGGAATACGACCAGACAATGGCATGTGCCAGTGGTCAAGACCTGGTCATTGATGGGGTCATTTATGGTTGCGAGCTCAACTCTCTATCCCGCAGAGGACTCATGCGGAGCCGAAAGTTAGATACAGCGGCATTTTCTGCAACAGGGGTAGATCAGCATACATTAGGCCAGGTTCATCCGAGATTTGTGTTGTTCTCCACATCGGTTCGTGCCTTGTTCAGCTCGCGCCACTTAGTGCCTACTTCCGCCAAGTTCAATCTGATTTTGGTCTCCACACCTTGTTCAGCCGGCGCCACGAGTCGTGCCTGTCTCCCCAGCCGAATATCCCGCTCTGCCAAAGGACTCTCAATTGAAGGGCTGCGTGTAAAGCCCTGATTGGTGTGTAACTCCATGTAAGGTCTGATGTACTCGTAGCATTTGGTGGCAAAACTAGAACCACGATCTGACTGAAATTTGCGACCCGATCCGTCATGACGGATCGGATCGACGCAAACTAGTGGCCCAAGCGGTCCCAGCCACACGGGAAAGATCAAGGCCTTGCATGCGCAACCCTGCAAGAAGCTGTCAGTATTGCCTCGATGGTCTTCCCGCGCCGGGTTCTGATGTAGATCCTCGTGGATCTCGCCAGAGGTGAAAACCCCCAAGACTCCTCCCACCCCTTCCACCCCTGTAAATCTCTCTCTGGGTCAAAGACTGCACTTCATGGCAACAGAGCAGACACCCCTTCTTCCTCCCTCCGACGACGCTCGGCTAAAGCCTACAGTCGCGATCGGGATTATCTGTACTTGGATTGCGACTTTTCTGGCCGCTGCCGATAGTACTGTGACGTCTACTCTCTCCGCGACCATCGCCCATGAGTTTAACTCCACTTCCCTTGTATCATGGCTGGGGACCGGGTACCTGATCGGCCTCACGGCTACGCAGCCGCTCAGTGGGAAGCTGAGTGATATCTTTGGACGGCGCGAGACATTTTGCTTTGCGTCGGTGATGTTCACGATCGGGAATCTGACGTGCGGCCTCTCCCAGTCGAGACCCGTCATAATCGTCGCGCGAGTAGTGACCGGAATCGGCGGTGGAGGTTGTATCTCCTTAACGACCTTCATTTTATCTGATAATATTCCATTGCGCAGCCGCGGGTTCTGGCAGGGCTTCACTTCTATATGGTATACCGCTGGTATGGGGTTGGGAGCGGTCATCGGCGGCGCTGTCCACGATGCCTTTGGTTGGCGCTGGGCATTCATCGGCATCGCACCCATCTCGTTCATCACCGGCATTGGCGTCGCGGTCTTTGTTCCGGATCAACGCTCTCAGGAACAAGGGTTCCGGACGATGTTGAGCCGGGTCGACTTCTCCGGTTCGCTGACATTGGTCGCGTCATTGGTCCTCCTGTTGATCGGCCTCAACCACGAAGGCGATCGCATTGTTACTACTACTTTCGCCATCGCCGTCCCCCTCGGCCTGGTGCTTCTGGGCGCCTTCTTGCTTGTCGAATGGCGCTGGGCAAAAGAGCCCATCATCCCCATGTCGGCGTTCCGGAACCGCACTGTGGTCGCCGTGTGCCTCACCGCGTGGTTCGCGTCGATGAACGCCTATGCGATTGTCTACTACGTCCCCCTGTACTTCCAATCCCTCGGACTATCTACCAGTCGAACAGGTGTCTATCTCCTCCCCGACGGGGTAGGCTCCGGCCTTGGTTCGTGTCTGGTGGGTCTTGTTATTGGATTCACCGGGAAGTACGGGTTCTTCCGCTACTCGATGCCGTTCCTAATGTTCGTAGGCGCGGTCGGGTTCTCCTCAGCGACCGAGCAAACCCACTGGGTTCTGCCGGAGATCTACCTCTTCTGCAAGGGATTCGGTATGGGAGGATCAGTGACGACCCTGATCCTTGCATTGCTCCATGCCGTCCCCCATGAGCAACATGCCACGACCACCTCCGCGTACTATGCGTTCCGATCCACCGGGTGCACAATCGGGCTCTCTGTTGCGTCAGCCATCTTCACCGGTCGGCTGAACGAGCATCGTGCTGCCACGGGCTCCGTCTGCAACCCGGGCGAGAGCTGCTATGCGGACGCGCTGCACCGGACGTTCGTGGCGGCAGCAGGATTTGCTATTGCGGGGCTGGCGTCGTCGTTCTTTGTGAGGGCTTACGACACCAAGGGGGAGTACAAGAGCGTCCAGAAACCCGACTGGGAGGAGTAGATCTAGGCTGGTCTTATCACGATCAAATTTGTTAATCATAATGCGGGTCCAATGGCCTTGTTCTCTTGTATTCTGTTTGCGGTAAAAAGATCCACTTCGGCGCGTGTCGGACCCAGCTGCACGATTCGTGGGCGATTATCGGCAGACTCGGATCCGTTCCAGGAAAGGCAGCGATTAATCAGTCGAAAGATCTCGACAGGCACAGCGTCGCCCAGCGAACTTGGATAGCTGACTTATCGTATTTTCGCCGAGGTAACGCCTATTCGACCCCCCAAGCGGCGAAATCGCATGGGCGCATCCTCCGATCTCGTCCTCTCGAGTGCTCAAAATTCCTATTTCCATGGGTCAGTCTTCGTACCAACACGTCATCTCCTGGTCCTGACCCAATGATCGCCAATGCACATGGGTTGTGCCAGTGGTACAGGTGAACCGCTCTAGAACACCCCGCTTGATCAGCATGAACTTTTCCGCCTATGTGCTTAACAAAATCCTCATCGATTGTCATAGGGCAACGCTTAATTGCTTTAGATAATCCAGCTTTCTCAGCGTGGAGTTCTCGACACAGATCTGATAAGCAAGATCCTGGTCTAATTTTATACGATGACGCTCGAACCGCTGGCAAATATGCCGTGGCCTGATTGGCGTAATCAGAGTAGCCGAATCGACCCCCTCGACTTTTCCACGACGTTAGATTTTTTTTTGAGTTCGTATCGCTGGGATTGTGATAGATATATGATTGTCCAAGATGTTCAAAATACGGCGCTGCGAACAGTCTCTCTACGAGGCAGCATGCTCGCCCCATAGGCCAATATAGCGTTCTCCGAGGGAAACATGCAGACCGGAACCCGCCGACATGCATGGACTCCCCCCGCATTGAGTAGCAAAAGCCCCCCCCGTTCCCCACACGGTTGTGTCCATGGCCGCGAGATCCAATGGGAAGCTTTAGCTTAGGAATCACCGTCGGCCCAGAACTTCTCCACCAGTCAAAAGATGACAAACGGCGTTTCGGCGAGGCTCGTAAGGTTGTAAATACACCTTCGGCGATTCCTTTAAAAGGTGCGGGGTTCCTCCCCCTCTCGTGAGGTCTCTCCTTTCCTTTTCTTCATTCCATATACATATTCTCTCCCTGTATTCTCTAGCAATCATGGGTGAATGTCCTGTACACAAGAAGCCGGCCAATGTCGCCGGTGGCGGCACTCGCAACAACGACTGGTGGCCCGAAGGCCTCAAGCTTAACATCCTGCGCCAGCACACCGAGAGCACCAACCCCATGAGCAAGGACTTTAACTATGGGGCTGCTTTCAAGAGCTTGGACTACTTTGCCCTGAAGAAGGACCTCCACAACTTGATGACCGACTCACAAGACTGGTGGCCGGCGGACTTTGGCCACTACGGTGGTCTGTTCATTCGGATGGCCTGGCACAGCGCTGGTACCTACCGTGTGTTCGACGGCCGCGGTGGCGGTGGTCAGGGCCAGCAGCGATTTGCGCCACTCAACAGCTGGCCCGACAACGTCAGCCTCGACAAGGCTCGTCGCCTGCTGTGGCCTATCAAGCAGAAGTACGGCAACAAGATCTCCTGGGCTGACCTGCTGCTCCTCACCGGCAATGTTGCCCTGGAGTCAATGGGCCTGAAGACCTTTGGTTTCGCCGGTGGCCGTCCTGATGTCTGGGAGGCCGATGAGTCTGTCTATTGGGGGTGGTGAGACCCAGTGGTTCACCAACGATGTCCGCTACCGTCCCGAAAAGGACGAGGACAAGGCCAAGCAGAGTGACATCCGCACTCGTGACCCCGAAGATCCTTTGGCTGCCGTCGTCATGGGTCTGATTTACGTCAACCCTGAGGGCCCTGATGCCAACCCGGACCCCGTTGCTGCCGCTCGGGATATCCGCATTACCTTTGGCCGCATGGCCATGAACGACGAGGAGACCGTCGCTCTGATTGCCGGTGGCCACACCTTCGGTAAGACCCACGGTGCTGCCCCCGCCAGCCATGTCGGCAGCGAGCCCGAGGCCGCCGGCCTGGAGGCCCAAGGTTTCGGGTGGCACAACAGCCACGGCACCGGAAAGGGTGCTGATACGATCACCTCTGGTCTGGAGGTCACCTGGACCAAGACTCCTACCAAGTGGAGCAACCAGTTCCTCGAGTACCTCTTCAAGTACGATTGGGAGCTCACCAAGTCCCCTGCTGGTGCCCACCAATGGGAGGCGAAGAACGCCGGCGACATCATCCCTCACGCCCACGACAGCAGCAAGAAGCAGAAGCCTCGTATGCTGACCACTGACTTGGCTCTCCGCTTCGACCCTGTGTACGAGAAGATCTCCCGCCGCTTCCTTGCCAACCCCGACCAGCTCTCTGACGCCTTCGCGCGTGCCTGGTTCAAGCTGCTGCACCGTGATATGGGCCCTCGTGTCCGCTGGCTCGGCCCGGAGGTCCCCAGTGAGACTCTCCTGTGGGAAGACCCTATCCCTGCGGTGGACCACCCGCTGGTCGACGTCGAGGATGTCGCTGAGCTCAAGCGCGAGATCCTCGCTACCGGCGTCGAGCCTACCAAGTTCATCGCCACTGCCTGGGCCTCCGCTGCTACTTTCCGCGGCGGTGACAAGCGTGGAGGAGCCAACGGTGCTCGGATTCGCCTTGCCCCCCCAGAACAACTGGAAGGTCAACAACCCCGCTCAGCTGCGTGAGGTTTTGACCGCTCTGGAAGATGTCCAGCGCCGCTTCAACACCTCTCAGACCGGCAACAAGCGCGTGTCGCTTGCTGATCTGATCGTTCTGGCTGGTTGCGCCGCCCTCGAGAAGGCCGCCGGTATCCCCGTGCCTTTCACTCCCGGCCGCACTGATGCCAGCCAGGAGCAGACCGACGTTGACACCTTCAGCTTCCTTGAGCCCTTCGCCGACGGCTTCCGCAACTACGGTCACTCCACCGGCCGCGTCCGCACGGAGCAGATGCTTGTCGACCGCGCCCATCAGCTCACCCTGTCTGCCCCCGAGATGACCGTTCTCGTGGGTGGTCTGCGTGCTCTGGACGCTAACTACGACCGCTCCAACGCCGGTGTCTTCACCGAGCGCCCTGGCCAGCTGACCAACGACTTCTTCGTTAACCTGCTGGACATGAGCACGGAGTGGAAGCCCGCTGGTGCCAACAACGAGACCTTTGAGGGTTTCGACCGCAAGACCGGCGCCAAGAAGTGGAATGCCACCCGGGTGGACTTGATTTTCGGCCACCACGCCGAGCTGCGTGCTCTCGCCGAGGTATACGCCTGCCATGACGGCCAGGCGCAGTTTGTGCGCGACTTCATCGCCGCTTCGGACAAGGTTATGAACCTTGACCGATTTGATCTGCAATACGCTGCCCCCTTGAGCCGTCCTGCTCGTCTGTAATTTTTTCTTATATTCGCTGTTGAAGATGCGCTCATCTTCTGCAGATCATGTTACATAGCAGTGACGAATTGCTCTATGGAACCACAAATTTCAGTTTAGCCTCCGTTTTGTTTCATTGATCAGGTTACGGGTCCTTGATCGCAATTGTGTCACTCTTTTTGAACTTGTATGATATTTACAAAATGCAGTGCTCAGGTTTCTATTTTCCAGTGAGGCAATATCTTCATGTTATTTCAACTATAGGCCACGGTTCTTAACCCCGAGTCCTGACTTGAAGAGTGCTTGCGTGTTCGTATCGCCCTCGCTTTTCTCTACCTTAAAAGTTGAGACTTGGCTAGAGAGCTCATTCGAGGTTCGGGGAAGGCATCCATGGAATGAAAGGGCTTCTTCGGATCAAAACGGCACAGATTGGTTCGAGGGCTGTTTAGCCAGGGCGAATCAGATGCACGAACTATAACGGTATCGTATACAAGTCCATCTATCATGCAAAAAAAAAAAATCCAGAAAGAGACTACTTCCAAATAGTGGTTCGTTGATCTATTTATATCATGCTTGTACTTCTTCGAACCCTACGGGTCAAAGGTCTCTTCATGGAACGAGCTAATGGAAACATTTAGTGCAACGAAAGACGACCCTGCTTCTCCAAGTATCTGAACCATGCCATTCTATGCGCATATCGAACCCACGGCGAGGCACTAGGCTCGTCACCCACACTCGAGCTACAAAAAGCCTCAAGGCCCATTCCCGCTTGATCCCAAACTCAGACGGCGGCATAAAACAGGCTTTCAGACAATCAACCCTCCCGGTGACGCTCTCCAAACCGCCCCGGCCCTGACTATCACTACAAAAATGGAAACTTCGTCATTTTTCGACTTATGACCTTTACTAGATTATCTATTCAAGTTTGTGTTATTCGAACTGAGATATGTCAAGAACAACCGAGATGCGTTGAAAGCAACCGAGGCGTGTTAAAACGGCAAAATGTCACAATATTATCGGGCATATTTCATCCAATTTCATAAGAAAGCCCAACGCATTTAAAAAAAAAACCCCCAACGGGTCTCAATTTAAAACACAGTGTATTTCCTAATAGTATATTCACCCGTCTGTCTCAGCTTTCTCGTAACCTGGTGTAATAACTATGTTCTGGAAACCCCTCCGGCATGGCACAGCTCTAGGGCATCTCACGCTACACAGCAGCAAGATCAGCGATTCATCGACGCAGGTGATTACTTTATATTTAGATTGATGGCGCGGGCGTAACCATCCATAATTGGGCTGGTTGTGTTAGGACAATCCGCAATTGCCCGCCTGCAGAGGGTCTATACTACCGCCCTCGGGGTCCACGGGTATTATATTGTTGCTATGAGCTTTGTGCGGTTAAGCTGGTTTCTCTTGGGCCCTAAACAGTTCAGATCTATCCATCTGTTTTCGCATGAGAATAGGACCAAGTGCGCCACAACCTTCGGGAGGGAGAGAAAGACGGGAAAGGGACTACTAGGAATGGTATAGAGGTCTTTTGGAGGGCTCTATATTGTCTGTATGGCTACTATGGTTCGAAATTTCGTGAGGCTTTACAGTTTGGTGATGCGACTGTCAACCAGAGAGAGGCTTATATATATGTTTATGATGTGGCGTTCATGTCGCGTTCGATCATCGTGTAGCTTATCATTCTGGGAGACTTATTAGGGCTGCTAGGAGATGGAGAATATGAAGAACATCCACGGGCCTTTGATAGAAGATGTCGGGAAGTGCTCAATGACTATCAGGAAGAGAATTCGCTTTCATTTCGCCTACAAGAGTGGGTATCGGGAAGAAGCTCTTATCGTTGTATTTCGAATGTCACGTGGGTATATACACCAGTTCCATTGCGCGTTCTATGTCATTATTATGTCTATTGGGGCTAACCAGAGCCACCGCGGGGTTTCTCATTCCATATCGTACAAAGATCTAGAACCAGGCAATTCCAACAATCAGGCCGATAACCACAGCCATACAGCTGCTGCGCAGCTCTGTCGAATGCCGGCCAGCAGCGTCCGTATTCTGGTTCATTGATGGATTATGCGATTTATCCACATAATCCGGCCCGTAGGCGCAATCGACCGATTGCGGCTCAGATGGTGAATTTGACATTCCCGGGGCTGTAGCCTCTGACTGGAAATTTGAGAAAACAGATGTGGTGTAGCTTGCCCCGGACTTGATCACGGATTTGATAGCCGCGGGGGCGTTCTCCGGAATGTCCCACAGGGCTGTCGCAGCATGACAGGCCTGCTGCCACGCGGCACTCCATGAAGGGAGCTCAAAATTTCCGAATGTGGAAGATGAGAGGGAATAGATCGTATACGAAGGCGAATCAGATGAATTGTGCAGCGGGGTCGGGAGAGGAGTGGCGTTCGAGAGGGTTGTATTAGGATTTGACGCAGGCAGGGCGGTCGGTCTGCTGCGGTTGGCGAACGGAGTGAGAAGCTGGTAGTGGTCTAGTTGCTGAACAACGTATGTGCGGAACTCGCCGGCGCGGCGGGTGAACGTGAATGAGGAATCGGAGGAATAGGCGAAACGGCTGGCATTCGATGCGGACGCCGTCTTGCCGGGGGCATCACCGGGCCATTCGCCCGGGAAGACCGCGGACGATTTGGGCGCCGCCGCGACGGCGCGAAGTTCCAGGCATTGCGGCTGTCCAGGAGCTGCTCGGGCGGCGGATCGGAGATGCTTTCCTGGATGAGAGGGACCTCTGGAAGAGACGTTAGCCGTGGGGAAAATCGCGAATTCGGAATGCGAGGCCGGGGGGGAAGTACGTACGGCGAGGGCCGTATGGGAAATCGGCGAACTTGTAGATGCTCGATAGCGACAGGGCCAACGTGAGCAGCGAGAACACGACCAAGGCCAGCAGTGGAAGCGCGCCCGGGTTACCCAAGCCGGGTCGCATTGTCCAGGAGCTTGACGACCACTTTGACGTGTCTTGAGGGGCTAATTGTGGCCTGCCATTTGAGTGTCGCAGAAGGCAGGATTTTGGATGTTCAGGGTGATCGTCGAGATCGACCATAGGATGCAGGGGGGGGGGGGTTCGGCAAAGAAAAGGAGAAAACGGGGAAGTAAAAAATAAAATAAAATGAGGAACAGAACTCGATCCAAATCAAAAAATTAAGGTGATTTTCGGATCCAAGGCAACGACGATCGCCGAAGCTGTCACTAGCTTGGCAAACCCTGAAATTTGGACTTTGTAAAAAGGAGCCGGGCCCTCCGTAGCCTGTTTTTGCTCACCCACGGTTTTCTCGCTCGGCTCGTCCGACATGACGTAGTCGAGTTGCAGGTATTTGAGCTTTGCTCGAGTCTGATCTGCTTACGATCGCATCCTGGCCGCTATTGTCTGGCCTTGACCTCTTTCATCGCTCGAGGTCGAGACTCGAGTTCGAGACTCGAGTTTACTCCGAGCGGGCTTCTCTCCCGCTTCCAGGAATGTCAGCCTGCAATGCCAGGCAATAGTGAGCCTGAAACCTGAGGCCGGAATCCGGGTTTGTACGAGCACATCAACCCTCGACCTTGGAAACGTTTGGGAGCAAAAGCACAGTATTCCGGAGTAGAGCTGCATGAACCAAACTCAATAGTCCATGCCTAAATCATGTCCAGGAAACTGCAGATTACAACCTCACTATCTCCACCGCGTTGCATCCCCCCCCCCGTCCTGCCAGCACGCTGGGAAGCAAAAAAAACCATCGAAAAAGCAAAGAAAAGCAAAAGTTACTCCGTGCATGTGACGAGCCTAGTTCAACCTGGCAACTGCCGCACGCACCCCAAGGAGGAGAAGATCGGCCCAGCGGCGTCTCACTCGTAGGGGGCGTGCCGTGCGGGTCACCCCGTTGGCTGAGAGGGATCCGCCCAGCCCAGGATGGGAGAGGAAAGCAATTCCTGCAGAACGGCCTCCTATTTCCAATTGGTTCTCGCCAGAATAAGAGGCAGCAGGGTACATATTCGGGTCCCTCCTGAAGAGGGAGGTTGCACTACCTGCCGGACCTGCGAAAGAACTTTACAGCGCTCTTTGTCTTTCACTTGCCAGCCCCACCTTGTATCCACCTTTCGTGCCTAGCGGCATACTTAGTCGGAGCTTTTCCGTCTCAGTCGAGGTTGGTCTCCGCTGTGTGCTAAACTCCGTGCCCGTACCATCTGAGAAGAGGCCCCCACCCCCGGGGGCCAGAACGCAACTGCATGCAGCGAGAGAGGGGTAAAATGCTGCTCCCCAGCAAAAATTGATGCGCAGGCATATGAGAGATGCGTGAAAAGAAAAGGCAAAGAAAACAAAGTATGGGAGACCCGACACAGTGGTCAGACTTCATGCTTGATAACGAATCGTTATGCGAATCAATGCAAGGATCCAGATCCTGGACTGACGTGGCGCATCTTCAACATCGAATGACAGGTATACGCCGGGCTCGTGGAAGAATTGAGACAGGACGGCTCATAATATTTCAAAGGGGAAGGGAAGAGATTGGATTCGTATATTAATTGGCCGGCTTATCAAGAGGGGGCTGGAAAAAAGAAAAAAAAATTAAAATAAAATAGAAACGAATGATCAAACACTAAATGCATGGGATATCTCTATAATACATCGTCAAATCGTAATATTAGTCGGACCAGCCCGACCACTATAATGCAAGCGTCAAAAACTGACCGGTCCTGTTACGCCAGGAGGTCCCCATAGGCAGACATATCATGGAACAGCCAGGATCGGCCGGGCGATTCCATAAAGGATGGCAGCCATTCAGGGAGAGTCACGGAGGGTGCCAGCTGGGCCCGTTCTCCACGCTGGCGATGGAACGACACCAACGCATGCTCCAGTTGGTATCCACCAGCGTAGGAAGGGTGGCTGGCACCATTGATCTCCGGGATCGCGCCCCCATTCTCCGTGTTCAGTAGATCGGGGCTCCGCAGCGACGCCCGCAGCGTCCCGTGGAGACTTTCAAGAATCTTCACGCCCCGCTTCGCAATGCTGTGCTTCTGGCCCTGGCGGCAAAGTAGATTGAATCCGTCAAAGAAGATGGCGTAGCTGTGGCGCAACTCCTCGTCGGGCTCAATTCGAATGCCATCCAGCAGCAGATTCCGCTCATCGGCTTGCACCGAAAGGAGACAGACGCCCAAGGCGGCTAACGCTTCCACGAGAGATGTGGGGAAAAGGAAGAGTCGCTCAGGCATGCCGCCATCCTCGTCCCCACTGAGCATGTAGAGTCGAGCTATGGAGGGGATGATCTTGCAGTTGATCTCCATGAGTTTGCGGCGGTGGCGGAGGGCAAGCATGTCGGTGCGGTAATTGTGATGAGCATGTTTGTTTTGATGTAAGCTATCACAGGGGTCGGAGAAGGCTCGGTACAGCGACGCTTGCGTGCCGAGGAGGAACATATGCAGCATTTCCCGCTTCGAAGGGAAGGTCGGTTCCACTGCATCCCAGGAGGTGTCGGGATTGTCCAGCCAGAAGGGCGGGGGTAGCTGATCGATGATGACTTGCTTGAAACGCTCGGCGAAATCTTCGATGATGGTGGGAGTCACTTGGTCCTGCTTCCAAGACGGAGGACTCATGAAGGCAGTCAAGAAGCGGGCTAATTTGATGTGAAATATGCGGTCGGTGAATGGGGTGAGCATGTAGGGAGTGACTTGGAGGGGTTGCATGTTGTCGATGGGGAGCTCAATATCGAAGTAGCCCTCGGGAATCAGAGGCCAGTGACCAAAGAACGCCGAATGAAACCTTCAAGAGATTAGAGAGATTGGTTAGCAGGGGGATCTGATCCAGGCCCGTTCTCAAGACATACCGATCCCACACATAGAGGTTCCAGAATGCTCGTCGGCGAAACTCCTTCTCCAAGTCCGTGAGCGGGAACCCGGGGTCTTTCAGATGTAATCCAATCTCATGGGCATCCTTCACGGTCGCACTGAGTGTGGCCCAGCATTCGCGGACGCGGGCGTAGTTCTTTAAATACAAGACATGGTAGAAACGATGCTGGACGGTCGTGAGAGTCGGCTTCTTCGAGCTGGTCGTCTTCTCAATCTCGTCAGCAGTGGAACAGAGCCACTGCTCGATGGTGGCGATCGGTGCGCTAAAGACCCCAGCGGTGGGATACCGGGCGTGGGGTAGACACTGAATACTGAGCAACGAAACTCGAATCATGAGCAATCCGAAATCCAAATCCTCATCCGAAACCTTCATGTCTCCCTGAACCTCCTTCTTCTCCTGGGTAATCCACCACGCCATGTACCGAGACTGAAACGCTAACGGATCGACCATCTCGAAGGCGCGATTGATCTCGTGCAGGAACATGGTCACGAGAAAATCCATCACCGATTTTTCGGGCCATGCCTTTGGCCGTAACCGTGACTGGGGTTGTATTCGTGGTGAAGGTATGGCATTTCGTTTCGGCCCCACCAGCGGGGGGGAATCCCTGTGACGGTGGTTAGTGGATTGGGAGAGACGGGAGTTTGGCTTCGGGTGCTGGCGACGCGGGCCGGGCCCAAATACGTACAGAGGATAGAAGGCAGAGGTCAATAATCCGTTGGTTCCCGGCGAAGCGTAGCCCAGGGCCTCGAGGGTTTCGACGCCGGCTGAGGTCGAGTCGGAATCGTATGAGGAGAGGGTGACGGACGTCTCCCGATCCTCGCTCTGGTCGATGGTGGTGGTTGAGCTGGACCGTCGCTCATTGTGGTAGACTTTTCGATTCCTGCTATTAGTGCGCGATGGATGGACGTTGGAATAGACACATAATCGCTCTACCCGCGGCCAATGCAGTGGTTGCAGGGTTGCTGGCGATTACACTTTCAGGAGAGGTGAGCGCGGACTCTAGGGGTTGAAAGGCAAGGGGGGGGAACTGATGAAAAGGATCATACCTTCTGCTTCCTCCGATTACACTCCAGACACGACTTGATGGGCTTGCGACGAGTCCTCTTCTCCGGTTGCATGGTCGCTGAAGTCGGAGAAGAGATTCTGCAAGGATCCTTTTAGGCAAATCGCGGTAGAAACGGGTCTTTTAGTGTTTTAGTACTCCGCAGCAAGCAGGTAAGCGCCAAGACGAAAAAACGGCCCCCCCCCCCTCTGCAGTTTTAGGGAAGCTGGGGAATACTCGATCCTCGGTACTTCGAAGTTTGGGAAGGGAGGATCCTTGGAACAAGTTAAGCTTGCTGGCCCCAGACGCCTTAAATTAAGCAAACTTGGTGGGGAGCAAAACAGTCCACCGTTGGCATCTAACGGATTCTTCAGTCAGCATCATCCCCGGCTTGATATGTACGCAGTATCTGGGTTTTTTTTTTTTCTTTTCCCTTTTTCTTTTTATCTTTTCTTTTCTTTTCTCTTTTTGGGAGGGGCCTGCTCGGGTCCTCCTTACCCACTTGGTGTCAATTTAGATCTTCCGTTCGCTTGTGCCCAGCTTCTTATACTCAGTGTGCGAGAATAAAGGAGCAGGGGTGAAGAACCAAAAGTACCCCCTCCAACGAACAAAGAAACTAGTTCCTCACTTAGTGCTTCGCGCTGGCCCCCTCCCGGTCTGCCTACGAACTCCCAAATCCCGATGTTTTTCACCTCTCTTTCCTTTTCTTTTCTTCGTTCTGCTTTTAGTCCAAGTATCCTATGACTGTACCTGATAATGGTGTGCGACCGTAGGAAATCTCTTTGGTTTATGATAAGCCTCGCTTCGCATGGGGCGCAGAACGGGGGGGGGTGGCCTTAGCGGCCAGAACCGGTTACGGGGTGTACCACCGCACTAGGAGGCCACTAAAACCAACAATGGGTCTTGGCTCTGTCGCGGGACTGACCGGGGCGACGCTTAATCGTCTCTTGACACGTGTGGGCTCCAAGCACAAAATAAATTAGAAATAAAATAAGAATAAAATTCGTCAGGTGAGCGTTTTTTGTCCCAAATAACCTTGGCCGGGGAAGGGGAGACCGCATTGGGCCTGCCACAGATGGACGCCCCCCCCCCGGGGGCCAGTTGACCATAGCTTGGTCACTATTTGGCGCGTCGCCGGAGGGTCATCCTGATCTTGCAGAACCCCCTCTTTTGTTGGTCCGGGTTGATCGACTTCGCTCAAGCCATATTGGCTTCTGCACGGGCTCTGGACGGGCTCTGGACGGGCTCTAGACGGGAGACTAACTCCGTCCACGAACAGACGTCCGTGGTTGCTGCCTTGTTAGTGTCTGGACCAGCTTCAGTTCGTCAAATGTTGGACGACTTGCAGATTTTAGTTAGTAGCAACCTGCGGAACAATTTAAGCGATCAGACAACGCACCAATGATGCCCAGACGGGATCATCCTTGGTCTGTAGGGCGCTGGCTCCCCGGAGTCACTTTCCCTTGTGGAAACTGGTCCACGACTGAAAAAGTCCTGCAGGATACATTCTCGTTTTCAAACGTAATGTATTCGACGCATTGATAGCGATATTCGTATTCGGCAGCTTTCAGCTGTCATTGGGGTGGGCGACGCGACTTGGGAGGATCCACGGTTGGGTAAGGAGGCGGTCGAGGGAAGCGTTCGAGGAAGGGGAGTCCCCAGCAGCACCCCTTCCTACTTATAATCGTCCTAGTAACGCCTGGACTCCCTCGTGTGACTCACAAAGCATTAGAGATAGGACCAAGTCGAAACTTTGTCGTCTTGTGCGAGCTAATACCCGACAAAGCTTATGGGGAATGCCGAGTGCTTATGACCGATCAGGCCCCGACAGTATGCAGCTATGAACACAACTTGGGGCGAAATCCAATGGCATCATAAGATGTCGTGGAAGGGGCGCAGAAGGCTCCTCAGGATGTCAGCCGAGATCTGGTCAAGTATGGAGCTTTGACTTTCAGATCCAAAGATCCTACCAGATCTACCCCTTAGCGCACGCGCCTCATAACCTTAAGGGCAATCTTCCGCCATCTGATACGAGTCTAAATACACCTTCTGCCGGGCTCGGCAGGGAGAGTTGATTCCAGCAGTCGCCGTGCTATGAGGCTGGTGAATCCGCACTGCTAGAGGCCTAACGGACAGTTCCGAGGAAGTGCGTCATTTGCATTCTCACCCCCGGTCCACATATACCTTGATTACCATGAAACAGCCATATTCCCAGCTTGATTGTCCCGTACGAATCAGACTCCCCGAGCTCCTTCAATATCCCCGTGGAACCCCGAGCTTTAGAAACTGCATTCGTACCCCTTTCCGACAGTCCTTGAGGCGTTGGACACCGAGGCTCACTCGAGAGCAACAAGCTACCCAATTGGTGGACAGACCAGCACAGATTTATGTTTTCCTAGTACTTTACAGACGTCTATGCCTCATGCAACGAGCATCCTTGCCATTGTTTGCTCAGTTGAACGTCTCTTCAATACGAGAGAGACCCTTGAACGTTGATGCCAGATCGGCTGAGCACTGCAGCAATTCGTATGCTGTATCACCATAACCTTAGGAGAAGACAGGAATGTGTCAAGCCAAGGTCTGGCTCACAGCTTGGAGGAAACGTAAATTGTCCTCCACAATTCAAGTTCTCACATACCTTATACCCCATAGTCCTATATTGTGGCCGCCCCTTGTAGTCATCCCTTTGTTCCGAGGAATCTGAGGCACCCTCCTTCAATCCCGAAGCTTCTCCTTATTTTATTACTGTGAAAGGAGAAAACTACTTCTCATCATGACAGCTCAAGTGAGAGTATGCTCAGTGCTTGAGCACAGTCCTTATCTCCAATCCCTAGGAACCACTCCAGCGGGCATTCACACGAGACGTCTTAAGAGCCGCCTACGAGGCTGAATCCATCACAAAAGTGCCACATTGGCCCACCATCTCAAATGGGACATCCGCTCATTTCACCCGATATTTTCGTGAACGAGCCCAAGTCAAAGTACGTGTCCAATGGGAGCATCCAAAGCATCGACGAGTCAGAGGTGCTCCCGGACGGACAGGGGTTCGAGAGCACCATCCAGCTTTTCGGCTACGAGCCGCAGCCAGAAGAGCAGCCATGGCGACCGCACGTCCGCGACTGGGCGGTTTTCATCTGTATCGTCATTCTAGCGATGATGGATGCCTTCGACTCAACGGTTTTGATTCCTGTGGTGCCCGTAAGTCCTCAACTACAACGGTTACCTACGAGCGCCAACTAATTCCGGGCTCAAATTCCAGCACCTAGCGAGCGAATTCGACAAACCGCTTGTCTCCATGCTATGGGTAAATACGGCATACCTGCTCTTCAGTACAGCAGGTCAGCTTTTCTTCGCCATGATGGCGGATGTCTTTGCACACGCTCCGCTGTGGATCTCAGCAGCCGTGTGTACGACCGTCGGGACGGGTATCTGCAGCGGCTCGATGGGGGTCACCGAGTTGATCGTCGGTCGAGTGCTGCAAGGTATCGGGGGAGGTGGGTGCCTGAGCATGTGCTTTGTCGTGATGGCAGAGTCGACGCCCCCGGCGATTCATTCGCGGTATTCATGCTATATCCTCTTGACTAGGTTGATTGGATTTGTGCTAGGGCCGATTGCCGGGGGTCTGTTCGTGGATAATGC
Organism: Penicillium chermesinum; assembly: GCF_028974085.1. Lineage (NCBI taxonomy): Eukaryota > Fungi > Ascomycota > Eurotiomycetes > Eurotiales > Aspergillaceae > Penicillium > Penicillium chermesinum. The sequence goes on along the minus strand of NW_026695312.1, from coordinate 2,399,637 downwards.
GAATTGGACGTGGGGGTTTTATTTCAATTTTATATTCTGTGCGCTGGGATTGCTTGCGATTCCCTTTGCAAGTGATCTCCGGGTTCCTAATAATCTTCCTCTCAGGAAGTTACGTACTCTGGACTGGTCGGGTGCTGTGATGGCCATCGTTGCGCCGGGGTGTATGGTCATTGGGTTGAGCTGGGGCGGGATTCTGTTCCATTGGGCTGAGTGGCAGGTTGTGGTGCCTCTTGCGGTAGGCGCTGGCGTGTTGATTGCCTTGGTGCTCTATGAGTCGATATGGACGTTGCGTCCTCAGTTCGGGGCACGCGTCTTCCGGAACTGGCCAACCGCCGCGACTTATATAGGATGCTTTTGTCATGGATTCGTGGTAAGTTGGCATCCGACATACCACTGTATCATCACTAACGCTTTATAGCTGTTTGGCCACTTACAGTTCTTTGCGCTCTATTTCATGTTTGCAAAATACTTCTCAGCTACCCTCTCTGGGGTCGCGCTAGTCGCCATCCTTGGGTTCGCAATCATGCCCGCGGCCGTGGTCGGCATTATCCTGGCAAGGGAGTCTGAGTGCTCGAAATTCGTGATCTCCGGTGGCTGGATCTTAACGACTGTTACCGCTGGATGTGCTATTGTTCTTGACCCCAGCACCCCAACGGTCGGATGGGTGTTTCTTTTCTTTACTGCGGGTCTGGGACATGGCCTGCTTCTGTCCAGCTACAATATCCGCACCCACAGCCTCCGCATGGAGGAAAGCGGCACCTTCTCCACGCAGCCAATTACTATATCCATCTTCACGCGGGCATACGGGATGGCAATTTCCGTACCTGTGGGAGGTGTCATCTTCTTGAACCTCTTCGGCCAAGCTCTCTTCGACGCAGGCCTAAGTCGGGACCTGAGTCACGGTGCCCGAGGCTATCTGATTTCGATGAATGAAATGCAAATGCCAGCAGCGACAAGAGATGCGGTCAAGTATGCTGCAACAGGAGGATTGCAGGCTGTCTGGGAGCTAATTGCAGTGGTATCTGCTCTAGGTGGGGTTTCATCTGTCGCGCTCTGGAGAAAATAGCTTGTTCTTATAGTGCCGATGTGCAATATCTCCGAGTTTCTCTAAACACAGCAAAGACAGTGTGAATCTACGTAAATTATCATCGCTTCCCTTGGCACCATGATTGCGGGGATTGATTGGACGGTCTAATCCCCATGCTTGTTTATGGAAATTGAACGTTGAGGACACTGCGTAGTATCATTGCGGTGCAATAGTCAAATAGATCAACCTCGTACAATGGTGAGAGAAACAATCAACCATTTTTGTCCCGGTTAGAATCGAACTGGGGTTACAAAGAATCGCATGGCACTTCCTGTAAGGAGAGCCGCGAGTTGTTAAGCTTGGTTCCAGTCCGCCAACGTATGCACTTAATGCTTTGTGTCCTCAGCATTAGACGATTGGACCTCTGTTAGTGGGATTTGAGATTATGGTGTAGTCAGCAAGTGGCAAGATCTGGAGGGTAAATCATGTAGCATTCAAGGGTCATAGGTTGATGGAAGAATGATTCCGTTGCACCAGTTGACACCGTGCGAGATCACACAACGCCGGGATATAATGCTAAATCAGTAAGGATAGAGTACACGGCACTTCATCGCACGAGCAGGATTCAGGTTCGGCTGAGCCTCGCAAGCTCCTCCTGTCTCATCTTCTCATGCTCCTGCACACGCTCGGGGACGACTTCGTCCCGGCCTCCTTTGATCTTCCAACCGCGCAGTCGCGCCTTGCCAAGGTCGTGCAACGTCTTTTTCTCCACTATACTGTAAAGCCCGTCGTCGCGATCGAAATTGAAAGGCTTTTTGAGACAGACCGGAGGATTGGTGATAATCCGCGGAATCCTCAAGCTGTTGACAGACTGGCAATGCATCATCAACGGATGTAAGAGGATCACATCGCCCACCCTGCCCGTCATTTCATGGAACTCATCGCATTTTTCAAGCACGGTATCATAAAAGTCCTCTTTCAGCTTGCGACGCTGCCTGCCTCGCGGGATCATGTACGGCGACACACCTTGCGGGTTATGGTATAGAAACTTTGCAACTTCCCTCACTGAATCAATGCACACCATGGTGCCACCGCCGTGCTCTTCAATATCACTGAACAGCGGGATCACCAAGAGCCCCTGCTCCGGTGAGTCGAGGAAATGAACGAAGGAATCTCCATCAACATGCCATCCCTCCAACTCAGCCGGATGGGGCCACTTGCCCTCCATCTCCGCCGTGCCCAGGTTGACGATAAACGCATCGTTCCACGTCGCCGACTCTTCATCGAGGCGCTCTTCCCCACCGAGCAGCGCACATATAGCGGCCCACGCCTTAGGCGCGAACGTCTTCACGGGCTCTTCCTTGTGCTCCGGCATATGCGTGCATTCGGTCGTCCATGTTGATTTGTCGGTGGGTGAGAACCCGAGTCTGGTCCAGATGTCCGCCGTCCATTCGGCCGCCTTGTCACGGGAGAAGCATTCCGGCACCCGCAGGTAGCCATATCGTATGAAATGGGCAATTTGCTCCTCGGACAGTTTGTAGTCGCTCATGGCGTGGAGGCTGGGGTCGGGGGGGGGCCCAATACAGATAGAAGGTCATTGGGTGGGCTGAGAGGGCCCAGAGAGGGCCCAGACTTCCGCCCTCCCCGGATCCAATGCTCCAGAGAGCAGGAGCTGACAAACTTCTTTCCAGTCCGGGGGGGATCCGTAAATGGCTGCCTATTTCACCTTTTTGGTACCCATCTATAAGTAGAAAAGCTTATATTTGAACGCCACGATTCCATTTTTGGAAAGGTTGGGCCTTGAACTTGACTGTGCTCAAAGTTATGCACTGGCGTGCCGAGGTATTTCACAACCCGGAATGACGATGTCCAACATGACTGCCATGATCGAGCAAGATCTAAGCCATGTGTTGGGGAAATATTCTGAGAATTCGAATGACCATAGGGTGAGTCTGAGCTCAATCCAGATCTTTCCGCGATTTACAGCCCTGCTGCCGCCGTCGAGATCGACTTGTGCTTACCCCCGTTGCACAGCCGCCACACCGTAGATTCCAGGTGGATGAGGGATATATTTGGGTATTAAGCAGTTTCCAAGCTTTCCGTGGCTGGGCACTAGCGTAGGTTACTGTCCTAGGCGGATTATGGAAATCGGGGATTTTCTTCGACCGCTCCTAATTATACCAACCACAGCCCATTCTCGAAGTATAAAATGCCCCGAACGCGCTTTCCTCCAATATCGTGCTTTCCGGCCAGAGTCGGGTTTATGGACGTTACACGGTGTTCACCGAGCGACCAGACCTTTTGATCTTCTTTCGATTGGTGCCCTCTTGCAGTTCTTTTATTACGTTGTACACATCCCGTACACACTATTCTTCTCTCTCTCCGCGCTAGTCATCTCGTTATTTCAGTCTTCCACCGCCATGAAGTTTCTAGCATCAGCTATGGCCCTCCTTGGGGCACTGTCCTTGACTTCAGGGGCACCAATCAACACTACGAATGAACTACCCAACGGCCTTCCGTTTCCAAGCGCCAGTGAGCTGGCTGTGATCGAGCAGAACGCGCACGGCACCTTGCCAAACGGGCCACCGCCCCCCGTGATCAGCAATAAGGGCATTAACAACCTTCGACTGATTGCTTTCAATGAGCTTTTCGAGGTTGCATACTTCAACGAACTGATTACAAACATCACTGAAGGGAAAGACGGATATCGGTTCACCGACTCCGGCGATCGAGACGATGCTCTGAGATCGCTCAAGGCCATTCTGGCTGTAGGTCATTCAATTCATGCCTTTCCATGGCAGGGCTAACCGTATGTTGCGTGTATAGCAAGAGGAACTTCATGCGATCAGCGCGAATGATGCTCTAGTCCATTTCCATGTCCACCCCATCCAGCCTTGCGAGTACACATTCCCAGTCCAGGACTTCGATTCCGCCATTCGCCTCGCATCAACCTTCACCGATGTGGTCCTTGGTACACTGCAAGATGCGATTGAGAGGTTTGTCCTGGGCCACGATGCCGATCTCGCGCGCGAGATTGCCGCGGTGATCGGCAACGAAGGTGAACAGCAGGGCTGGTTCCGGGTGCTGCAAGCCAAAATCCCGAGCGCACTCCCGTTCCTTACCACCGCGGATCTCAACTATGCTTTTAATGCCGTCAAGAGCTTCACTGTCCCCGGATCCTGTCCTAATATCGAGGAGATCCCACTGCGCACCTTCGAGTCGCTCGAGATCCTGGAAGCACCAGGTGCTAAGACCGAGAACATTACCTTCACTTTCAACGATCCTGAGGACCAAGCGGGTCATGGGCTGTGGATGACTTATATCAACCAGCTTAACCTTCCCATTGTGGAGCCTCTGAAGGTGATCTCGAGAGAGGGAGATAGTGTTACTGCGCAGGCACTGTTCCCATATGATGATCACGAGCTCAACGGACTGACTATTGCGTCCGTCACCACGAGTGATGGCCCTTTCAGTGACGCGAATGAGGTGGTCAAGTGGACACTTGCTGGTCCCGGCCTCATTTCCGTCAATTAGTTGCGTGCTCTACCAGTCGTTTGAGCACTCCAGCGTTATCATTAGGCCTATGGCTGACTCTTTGATAACTTATTCTTATCTCCTCACGCCTCGGCTCTTTGGCTTATAATCGATTTCCATTAGTTTGGTACCTCAATCCTAATTCTTTCCAAAATCCATGTTCCCTCAAGTAAGTACAAAATGCAAAAGAGTGTTCAAAGGGGTACGATAGAATATAAACTAGCCCCATCCGGACCCAAGAGTCTTTACTACAAAGCAAGTTGGTATACTAGATACGCAGTATCTACAGTCTGCCCTGTCCAGCATTGGCCTTAACACTGGAAGCAACCTGACTAGCTGAAGTAGCAGAGGCGATGTTCTTGCCCTTGAAGTTCACCAAGAATCCCTCATCACTCCGGCTGAAAGCTCCAGAGCCCGAAAGGCTGTTCACCTGACAAGTACGGCCCAGGTAAGCACTGCAGGCGCCGGTGCTGCCGCTGTTCGAAGTGAAGAGCTGCCCGTCAACGGGCGACTCGACGGGGGTATTGATGTCCGAGAACGCATTGCCCTCGGCGAGGACGTAGCCGCCTGTGCCGATCTCGAAGGCGTGGCCGCTGTTGTTGTCCCAGTAGTTGTTGACCTGCGCAGTGGTTGGTTAGCTGTGGGAGAATCTGTGTGTTGAGAGGAGGGACTGACGGCATGCAGAAGAGTGTTGCCCTGGACCTTGGGGCTACGGCCACTGGTCTTGTAGATGTAGTTGCCCTTGAGAGTGACCAGGTCGCTGGAGCCGTCGAGGTAGATGGCCCAGTAGGTGTATCCGTCGCAGGTTGCGGAGTACTCGGTCTCGCCATTAATGAAGTTGTTGGAGATGGTCACGCGTCGGGAGGCATTGGTGCCGAGAACGATGTGCTGGCGACCAATACGGGCAGTCTTGGGTGGATCAGCGAGTGTCTCGTTCAGTGGCTGTACGGGTGGAACTTACAGTAACGTGGTCGATCCAGATCATGTCCGTCCCAGCGAGAGTGATGGCATCTCCGCCCCAGACGTACTCGGGGTTGATATCGGTGATAGCAATGTTCCTGTGGCTTTGTCAGTACCGAACTTGTCGGATGGAATGGGGGGGGCTCGCACTGGATTATGACATTGGAGACCCCGTTGGCAAGACGAAGACCCTTGCCCTTGATGACACCGCTCGAGCCCACACCAAGAATGGTCTTGTCGGAAGCGACGGTGATACCCTCAACACCAGCCTTGTCACTAGTCTGTGTTAGTACCTGAAGCATTCTTTTGGTACGGCAAGGAGCCTCACTAGGTAACAGAGACAGCCGGAGCACTCGACTCGTAGTTCGAGCACCAATCGTTCTGGTTGATCGCTTTCTGGCATCCGGGGGCAGTGCCCCAAGGCGCACATCCAGTGGCCGTAGCTTTTCCTTCGGTGCCGGTGAAGTCGAAGGTCTTTGACAGGACAATTACTCGGGGCTCGCTATCCCCGAGGTATGAGACCAGCTCACTAGTCGAAGAAGGATAGACAGGCGTCGCAGAGCCACCACCGGTGACGCCCTTCGCGAAACCCTCGGCCGAACCAGAAACACCGACAGCAGCGGCGTGAGCTGCAAAAGCCGCAAGGAGAGCGGTGTATAACATGGTGAATTTAATGACCTGAGAATGACAATAATAGTGGTGTGCTACATTTTACTGGGGGGGGCTCCCCAAAATGTTTTATGTAGTTTGTAGAGCTGTGATGTACTCCGTAGTTTATCCACAAGTGCCGAAACGAGTTCCACTTGGTAGATCCAGGCCTATTCGCCTTTTACCTTGCAGATATTCCTGTTCCTGACCCTCCACGAATGAGCATTACTTGCCTTGCCCGTGATTCGCTCGCACACGTAAACTTCAATTTCCATGCGCCACTCTGGATAATTCTGACATCTGTGTCTGGTGGTAAAGTGGGAAAGAATGGGTCAGCGAAAATTACCCACCCAAATTGCCGGCCAGGGGTTGAGCCAGAAGCAGCAGATGAACAACATTATTCCGCCTCTAGATTGCTTCCAGTATGGGGTTGCGAACTAAGCGAGTTGCTACTAACGGCCTCGCGGTTTGAGGGTGGCCGTCAGACATGAAGATGTTTCAGCTAACACCCCGCCAAGCTCGATTCGGTACGATTCCCATCTATAGGGCGACACTTGACCTAGTCAGGATGTGGGCCGTTCTTGTCGAGTTGCAACTGTAATTGAAGGGCGTTTCATCTGTGGCTTCGGAGATTCGCCGGCATTTCTCCTGTCAAAAGGTTGTTCTCCACATTGCATCAAGTGGTAGGCCATGCATGGATTGGAGTAGAATAATTCTTCCGTCTTGGCGGTACTGCTTTCGTTCTCACACTGCCTCTTATTAACTGGTGATGGTATCTAGTCACGATCGAATCTGTCGCAAGCATGGAAAGTCGAGATTCTTGTTTACATTTATTTCCCGGTGGGGGCGAATGCGGAAATGCCGAAGCCTCTTCCCAAGAGCTCTTGCACCTCATCTTTGGGTTACCGGGCGCAGATATAAAGAGTTGGTGGCTTCCTAAATATGCTTCCTTTGGAATACTTCGTGTATACAATGATCCGCAATAAAGCTGAAGGACCATGCCCCCCGCCCCCTCCGCGCGCCCGATGTTCATACCGGTTAAAAGATCAACAGGCAGTTTTGCAGCTATAGCACTGAGCACTGCCCGGCCCACGTTCAGCTGTCCATAGACAGCAGAAAAGCGTGGGTTCATAATGAATAACCACTAATGCAGGGTTTTAAAATGTCACTGATGCTTCATGCGCTTACCAGAACCTCATGCATGACGAGCACATGGGCATCAACCATATGGGCATTTAAGATGCATAGGAAATCATTGGAGGATACTTGTCTCCCCAACTAAGATCGCGTTGTTGCCTCACATTGACGAGCCCAAGCGCCTTTGCAGCAATGTACTACTGACGATAAAGGCGAGCAGATACTTGAAATAAATCACATTCATTATTTGTACAAAACTTCACCAAATAGACTCCTTCCCTGTGACATTCTTGAAGACCTCCTGCAAGTGCTGCCAGACTTTGGCCCCCGCATCGGCCAGCCTAAGCTCAGCCAAGACCTCTTGGACCTTTGCATCACCACTTTCACAAAACTCGTCCAAGGTATAAACGCCGCTTCCAATTGCTCCATCAGAGCCAACAGCAATGTCCTTCCCATAATTTGGCGGATCTTTGCTCTGATTTTGAGAAGGGAACCTGGAACTTGTCGCTAGGAAAGTGTATCTTTCTCCAGTCTCGTCCAATGGCATGTAGGTAATCTTGGGGCCGATTGTTCGGTACATGGCAAACCCTACCTTGAAAACAGCCGGAAGAATTCCTTTCATGGTCTGGGCGAGATCAGTGTCTACAAAGCCGGGGTAGCTGTAGATGAAACTAACGTCCGGCGCTGTCTCGGCAAAATGCTCCAAAGTCAAGGTCGACAGAGACGAAATGTGGCCCCGCGCTTTCCACGGTGCTATACTGCTGCCAGAGAGATCTTTCATATCAAGCGGGCCCTCTTTAGTTCCGGCGAGGACGGAAATCACACGACTGACTGATGGGGATTTCCGAAGAAGGGGAAGCAGATTTGCGATGAATCGCATCCGGGAGTAATACCCCAACGCCGTGATCAGCATGAGATTTTCCGAGGTTTCTAGCTGTTGTTAGGGTCACGCGTGCATATATTTTCGTAGTCTGATGGGGTTCATACTCGTGCTCATGTCCAAAGTACCCTGACTCTGGAAGAGAAGGCTGATGTTCTCCTCCTTCGCTTTGAGTTCCTCGCAGATTTCATCGACTTTGTTGAGCAGACTAGCATCCGCTTTGATGAAGGTATAGTTCCCCTCTGGACTTTCTTCCCGGAGCTGCTTCAAGATTCCATCGGCCGCTTGTTGTGATCGGCCGATAAAGTAGATGCGCGGTTGTGGTGCATGTTTGGCGTAGTTCAGTAGACTCGTCTTGCCAATTCCTTTGGTCGCCCCGACAAACACAGCAACAGCTTTGGGTCGCAAGTATCGGCGCAGGGCTTTATTAGAAGCATGGACCGCCGTTAGCTCAACCATCTTGCCAATCTGGTGTTGTACTAGTCGGTTGAGAGATTCTTCGTTCTACAGAGCATATGTGCAGGCGGGTCCTGGATCATTAAATAGGTCAGGGCTACGATACTGTCACTGCAGCCGGTCGCGGAGAACTCGCGAGGTCCCCAGCGTCATCGTCTTCCAGTTCGAGCCACATTCCCAGCTGCGATCCTGCCGACGGACGAAGTTTGCCCCGAGGACGTTATCGATTGGCTCCCGCATCTGCACCCCTGGATCAAACGGGGCTTTCGAGGCTGGCGTGCGGAGATAAGGTGGGGGCTAAAGATGGCAGCTAAAGGTGCCCTTTTATCCCCGTTCCTTGCCCCGTTTTGGGCATTGCTGGCTAGAAAAGAATTCGAACCGTGTTGAATGCTGTGCCGACTATCATCCGTGTTAAAGCCTAGCTTCCATGAAGTTCCATATTGACGGATCTAGCACAGCCACTTTGCTTTCATGCGAAGTGACCAGCAGCATGATCGAGTCGAGATGTGTAGACAGTTCCTTCAAACAGAACAAAATTAGACCTGAATCAGTGATTGATCACTATGAGCGCAGGTCAAGCTCCATTGCCAAGATCAGGTTCTCCGATCCATGAGCGGTCAGCCTACTTATACTAGAAGTACCAGGGGTGCTGCGCACCTGGGCATCAGAAGCCAGGATAGAGTAAGCATATGAAACCCGTGAATTCCCAGTTTATAACTACACCCGGTATTTTGCATAACGCCAAGTAGATTCCTGGCCCTCGGATCCGTTCTACTTGAATAGAGCCAATGGAATTCAGAGGCGCCGGGATGGCCTCCCAGATCAATCACCGAATCCAACACCGAAAAGTATCAGGCAAACCTGGCAGCCTCCAGCTCAAGTATAAATTGAGTCGAAGTGTCTTCAGAGTCGAGTACTCACTTCGGACTCATCTAACAATCTCCCATGACTCTCAAATATCTCATCACAGGTGCTACCGGTGGGCTGGGAGCATCGGTGCTGTCCTGACCTCAAAGCCAATGTCCCCGCCTCAGAATATGCCGCAGCCTCCTCAAGCGAGGCCAACCGAAAGCGATTTGAAGACCAAGGCATTGCTTTCCGGGTCGTGAACTACGATGACCCGGAATCTCTAGAGGCTGCCTTCCAAGACGTCGAGAACCTCTTCTTCGTGAGCACCAACACTTTCGACGTGCAAAAACGAGAAAAGCAACACCAGAGCGTCGTCGACGCCGCAAAAAGACAGAAGGTTCGGCATGTATGTAACCCCCTGGCAGTCCTCCTAAACGCAGCCATCATTCTAACATCAAGGCTTTTAGGTGTGGTATACCTCACTTGCCTTCGGTGGCTTCAGATCGGATTCTAAAGCCGACGTCCAGCAGGCTCATCTCTTGACTGAGGAGATGTTGCGCAAGTAAGTCCGTCCCTCAGCCCCGGCAGGGTCCTCAGCACCCGGCTGACATTCCATATCAGAGCCGATATCAATTACACTTCTGTGCGCCAGGGCCTCTACGCCGATGCTTTCCCGGTGTTTATGAATTGGTACCCCAGCACTTCAACCGTATATCTGTCAGGAGATGGCCCGATCGCATTCACTCTACGGGATGAATTAGGGGAAGCGACTGCACGACTCATGATTCACGGGGGCCACGATCGAGAAATCGTGCTCCTGACAGCTCAAGAAACCATCACCTATACCGAAATCGTAGATCTCATCAACGAGACCACGGGCCGACAGGTACGAGTGAAGACTGTACCACCAGAAGAGTTCGTGAAACTGCAGTCGACAAATGACGAAGGGGGCAAGTCGGCGGCGTTCTTCAGCAGATTGACCTCGTGGAATGATGCGATTGCAAAGGGCGAGGCTCAGAGCACAGATCCGTTGATGGAAGAACTGCTGGGACGAAAGCAACCCCGCCCCGAGAGGCGATTCGCAAGCTATTGACGGAGAATCGGGACTATGAATGGCACCAGAACTATATTAATCGGGGTTATTTGACGTTCACACGCTGTCAATTTAGGGATATTCCATGAGTGGTTTGGCACTGGCATGTGAGTACAAACAGGTGGCCGAGGCTGACGTCGCGGAAAAGCGTAGTTGGCTCTCGGCAATAGAATCCGGCCCAGCGTTTGGTTCGGGTCATGACAGCCAGTCAATGGAGCGACAGAGGTCAGGCACTCTCGACAAGAAATAGCCATTTGTATCAACGTAATAGCCCGTATAGTAATTCCAAATCTGGCCTCGTTGATACCAGGCCAACCTTCGTATTTATTGCAGCAGTCGGCATTTGAGCGGCGCTGGACGCTCTACGCAGTATGACTCGCCGTGTGCGCCCGAAGGCTTGACAATTAGGCGCGCTGTGATTGGCTGGATTACCTTACTCAGCCGATCCGACCGTGAAACCCGAGGTTAGTGAGAAACCGGTCCTCCTTGACTTCATTTTGTCGCCTCTTTGTGCTTTTGGTTGGCTGGTGATCCTCAGGCCCAATTCCTGGCTCAGAACCTCTCTCCTCTCTTAAAGCTCGCCGGCGCATCATCTTCCTCCCTTTCATCTCCCGCCATCACCAAACTCCGCCATGGCTTCCCTCCGCTCAACATCGCGACTCTTCGCTGCGTCGCGGCCTCTTTTCCGGCCCGCTTCGTTCGCTCGCTCGTATGCCACTGTCGAGGGAACCAAGAATGTCGAGCCCAGTCCCTCCGAGAAGCCCAACTTCAAGACCTTCAAGGTCTACCGTTGGAACCCGGACACGCCCGCTGAGAAGCCCACCATGCAGAGCTACCAGCTCGACCTGAACAAGACCGGCCCCATGATGCTCGACGCTCTGATCCGGATAAAGAATGAACTCGACCCGACTCTTACTTTCCGCCGATCCTGCCGTGAAGGTATCTGTGGTAGCTGTGCCATGAACATTGACGGTGTTAACACTTTGGCCTGCTTATGTATGTGATCGCATGGACTCGGAATGAGCCCCAAATTCGCTCGAAGCCCCGTATACTGACATGAACTTGCCAGGTCGCATTCCCACCGACGGTGCCAAGGAGTCCCGCATCTACCCACTGCCTCACACCTACGTCGTCAAGGATCTTGTCCCGGATCTGACCCTCTTCTACAAGCAATACAAGTCTATCAAGCCATACCTGCAGCGCGATACCCCCACCGAAGATGTGAGTGAACTGCTATCCTGTTACATATCCTCCAGGAGTTTCCCGTAGACCAGTGACTAACACCCCGCACAGGGCCTGGAGTTCCGCCAAAGCCCCGAGGACCGCCGGAAGCTTGACGGTCTCTACGAATGTATTCTGTGCGCCTGTTGCTCAACCTCCTGCCCCTCATACTGGTGGAACAGCGAGGAGTACCTCGGACCCGCCATTCTCCTCCAGTCTTACCGCTGGCTGGCCGACTCCCGTGACGAGCGCACTGCCGAGCGCAAGACTGCCCTCGACAACAGCATGAGCGTCTACCGTTGCCACACCATTCTCAACTGCACACGAACCTGCCCCAAGGGTCTGAACCCTGGTAAGGCCATTGCGGAGATCAAGAAGATGCTGGCCTCGAACTAAATTGTGTGGATATAAAACGGAGTTGGAAGTTTCCTTTCTGTCCAATGTCTTGCAGCCGATTTCCTTATTTTACCCTGTTTCTTTTTTTTTTATCCCGACCCATTACGGATGTTTTCATAGGTGTAAATTGTGGACGAATTTTACAGGAATGTACTAGAGGTCTAGTTCACTCAAGACTTTTTTGCCTCCTTTTGCTCCCTTCCTTCTGGCGGGAATCGGGCGTATACTTGCGTCGATTCGGGTACTCGGCTGCATGCCATATCGCCATCCTGGTCGAGGATCCGTAGCCAGCGATCTGATTGGCGGGTCATACTAACCAATCACAATGAAAATGCATTCGCGCTGTCGCATTTGCATTCGACCCAAGGGATTTAATTCTGGGCGACCAAGATTCTCGTTTGGCTGCATCCGTTTGGCCATGTAGTATTGTATCTGGATGGCTCTTGGGTTGGGGGAACCTACTGCGGCTATTCGTTTTCCCCATTCGCCCCATCCGCATACCCGGCCCTAGGAGAAGCCTTGTGATATGTTTACCGCACCTGTTATTGGTCGACTGACAGCGATCACCATTGCTTACTTCATCGCCATCCATGATGCCCAGGTGAGTGGTAGGTTTCCCTGTGCGCATCAGATATCGCTATGGTATCTCCCCTCAGACGACAGCTAATCCTGGCTAGCTCAAGTTTTTTCGTACTGGTATCCAGCCGAGTCAAGTAGTTCAGGACTCAAAGAGTACCCATTGTCTATGATGTTTCTTGTCGGGAGAACTGCTTCGCGGCTTACTCAAAGGTATTGTGACGCATGCCAGGTGCATGGAGACCTCCATCTGCCCATGCTTCTTTAGTGTCTGCAGGGCTTTCGGTGGAGTAACTGCATGGACTGAGCTGCATAGGAATTGTGATTTCGGGTGGGGGTTCATGACCCTCGGTTGCAATTATGATGCCAAGGGATTATCCATGTGGATTGCGTGGTTTCGATGTGACTGGATACTAGGATGCTCCTTGGATTGATGTTGGTCTGACACGCTATATTTAGCAGTCGAGAGGAAACTCGGCATAGAGCTTGTTCCCTCGGTCTTTTTCTCTTTAACCCGTTCCAGCCTAAGGTTTGTGAAGATCTCTCTTAGCTTGAATACATCACGTTATGCTAGTAATGGACTCTTCGACTATCTTGATATATGTAACTCCAGCTCTGGTACTATTTCTCGGTTGGAGAGCCTACCTCATCGTACATCGCCTATACTGGCATCCACTGGCTAGTTTCCCCGGTCCCAAGCTTCCAGCGGCCACTTTTCTGTATGAATTCTACTACGACGTCATCAAAGGAGGCATGTATATTTGGGAAATTGAACGCATGCACGAACGGTATGGTAAGTGTCCCTTGGAGTCACATTTGAGAATCTCAATCACTCAATTGACACAATGGAGGCCCGATCGTCCGCATCAACCCTCGAGAGCTGCACATCAAAGACTCCCACTACTACGATGAGATATATGCCGGTGGCTCTCAGAAACGTGCAAAGGATCCACAGTTCACCGTCGCCTTTGGCGCACCCCATCTCTTGTTGGCACTGTTAGCCACGATCATCATCGTCTGCGCCGCAGCTTCATCAGCAATTACTTCTCAAAACGGTCCATCTCCTATCTCACACCGCTGATCCATGAGCGACTTGATCTTCTCACTCAACGCTTCGAATATGCCTTCGTCAACTCGAGAGTCCTGCATCTGGAACTTGATTTTGCTGCCCTGACGGCCGATATTATCACACAGTATTGCTACGGTTGGAGCTACGGATACTTAGACGAAGTGAAAAACTCAGCCAGCAACGACCTAGTCGATGCGGTAAACGGTGTCATGGCCATGTTCCACATCAACCGCTTCTTCCCCTTCCTCATCAACATCTTCCTGCATGCGCCCCCAGCCCTGGTGCGCTGGCTCCAGCCATGCATGCGGGACCTGTTGGACATGAAAGCTAAACTGCGAGAACAAGCCGGAGAAACGCTCGAGAAAAGGGCTTCTGGGAAATGCGAACCCGGTGCTGAGAATTCCATCTTGGAGGCTCTAGTTGCTCCTCACGTTCCCCCACAGGAGAAGACGTTAAAGCGCTTAGTAGATGAGTCGGCCCTTCTCGTCAGCGGGAACAGAGACAACTGCCAGAGCTATAGCCGTGGCGATGTTCCATGTCATGGATAACAAAGCCATTTGTCTGAAACTTCGAGAGGAGCTGAGGAATGTGCTACCAACAGCGTCTTCGAGAGCGGCGTGGGCGGATCTGGAACGATTACCCTTTCTTGTGAGTGTCAACTGCTCGTATGATAAACACTTCCTGATGTTCCCAGACCGGGGTTGTAAACGAGGGCTTACGTTTGAGTTATGGGATGATAGCTCGTCTAGCTCGCATCTCGCCTAGCGATCCTCTGTTTTATGGGCCTTGGGTGATCCCCGCTGGTGTAAGTTGATTAGTGAGCTGAGGGGAGGGTATTCTGTGGTAGGAATGCTTATGTCTCGCAGACTCCAGTGAGCCAGTCCAGTTACTTCGTCCATATGGATCCTTTGATATTTCCGGACCCGAAGAGGTTTGATCCCGAGCGATGGATCCGCGCGCGTAATGATGGGATTCATCTCGGCCGGTTCATTGCATCCTTTAATAAGGGCAGCAGGCAGTGCCTTGGAATCAAGTAAGTTGTTTTGTGGCGAGAATCGTGAATGCTTGATTTTCATAAAAATAGTCTTGCATACGCAGAGATATACATGACGATAGCTCATGTAGTGCGACGCTTCGAGTTCACGCCCTATGAAACGACTACTGATAATATTTGCGTATACCGAGAAACGGGGATTGGGTGTCCTGAGAACGGTTTCTTCAGTGTAAAATGCCAAGTTGGATCTATTATCCGGGGCTGACTGTACACCGCTACTCCAGGGTGTTGGAGAGTATCTTGGCTGACTGGTGCTGGCAATTGCGGACTCATATGACGAGATCTCAATTTCTATTCCATTACTGATTGTCTATGTCACTCGTATATTTCATACCCTTGGTTTCTTCAGCGCTCTTAAGCTTGTCAAGTGAAATTGAAGTAACCCAATAAGATGCTCTTAGGGCGGGCCCATCAGGAGAAAACCAACCCAGAGAAACCTCTTCACAATACAAATTCAACAAGATGCAAGATATCACTTGTAGGCGTAGTGGGATTAAGCGTTTTTAAGTCATAGTAACAAAGTCCGCGCATTCTTCCTGGATATATTTATTCGAGCCCACTCCCGTCTCCGCCAACACTCAATTCTGTCCAACCAGTTCCAAGTTGACTTTACTATCCTGTTCGAAGCGATCCCTTGCTATGCTATGCTATCCACCATAAGACGATTCAATCTTATAATCCCGCGATAAAAAATGATTTCGCCAGAAGACATACCACCCCCTACGGCACCGGTTTCTGTCGACCCCACGACAGATCTCACTAACAACGTCGCCGTTGTACTGGAGCTAATACTATCGTAGCCTAGAATGTGCTCGCAACTGACTATCCATCTTTTTTTGATGGTACTTTTACTACTGGCGACCCAGGTTGTACCGGGGCGCTTAAGAGTTATCACTACGATGATGTCGAATACAGCGTTGACCCAAAGGAGATGCATGACTTGATACAGCCGAACTCGGGGATTTTCAGGTAAGTTACCATATTTCCACCCACTCAGTCATCGGTGATTCCTGATCATGAGATATATCTCAACTTCTTCTACACTGATAAATGTAAGGAATCAAGGAAAGGCTTTGGCAGGAGAATGATGAAGGCGAGCTCCACTTTGCCGCCACTCAAGATATGATCAAGTCTCTGGTGCGCAGTTACCTTACAATGCCGCTCCCAGCTTGATTCCTGGCCTGAAGTACTGGTGTTCTCATTGTGTATAGCCGTTCTCTTGGCAGATTCAAAGCTCTACGATATCTTGATAGACTAATCTCGTTGAACTCACCCTGTACGGGTGTGTTGGTGTTTACGCCGTGGCTCCAAATTTTTCGGAAATGCTAGTTTAATGTGAGTCTGCAGATCACAACAAAAGACTTCTATGTTTCCCCATCGCTCGTCTTGATTTTCAGGCTTTGAGGGAATTTTATCAGGCTGGCAGCGGGCCCGAGTCGCATCGCGAGTGGCCGGCTCTGCAAGGGGTTCATTGAAGGTTGGCTGGGGAATGTTCGACCGCGTGTTCAGCCCCTTCAATAAGCGCGACAAGCTCGGCCTGGCTTCTACTAATACTAACCCTACGAATGCCCATTTGATAAGTTTATTTTATACTGCATAACTACACTAAAATGCATCTCACATTCGGGGTCATGACAACCCCAGGTCACCGTGTAATCTATAGTCCACAGTTCCACCACATTTACTGATGTCTGGTCAGGGTATTGCTTTTCCGGATTGTATAATTAAGGGTGGCTAACTCGTGATTTCATGCATGTGGATGTTAAAATGCCAGCCCTTTTGCCTCTACGAAAGTTGATCTGTCATACTATCAAGCCGCGCGATTGATTCCCGCCCTCCAGGATGCGTGCTCTACAGCTGAGATGAGCAATTGATACTGTTCCTGTACCCAAGCCATTGCTTGAAGGGGGTAATTCCCAGATGATCATTCCTCGGAAGTAAAGTTGATTGGTGAAGGAATCTCCCTGCCCCTTCACTTCCATACCAATAGGCACGCTTGCCCCTTATGTTATGCTAAAGTCGTCATCCTCCCAGCCTGGCTGTTGATCTGCGTCCGATTGTTTACTAGGTATGAAGGACGCGGTAGATAAGGAGCACAATCAAGAATGGAGATCAACATAGCAAAAGCTTTTACGAAGAATATCTACATAAATCCCACATACCCCTTTATCCTAGTCTAGCAAGCTTACCTTCTTCCGACCCTGATACACTCCTTTCGCCCCCGAGGTATACTCCCAACACCGACAGCATGCACCCCTCATACATCTCCTTGGCGCTCTTCGCCATTGGCGCAATCGGTGCGCCCTCGTACCCACGCCCCGAGTCTAGTGACCCATTCGACACCTTCCCCTTCATGACGGGTAGCTCTACTGTGGAAGAAGATGACGATATGGATGATCCTCTCCCTGCGGCTATGGGTGCCATGATGCAGGCCGAGCAGGTTGAAATGGCTTCATACTCTGCCCCATCAGTCAAACCGACACACATGGCTGCGGCAGCTGCCGCCGCAGCTCTTGGTAGCGACGCACCTGTTGCGAAGCCAGACGTCATGGAGCAACCTCAGGTTCCTCAGGCTGAGCCCTCTCAAGTGGCTACGCCTAAGCCTGAGCCGCCGATGCCAGCTGTGGAGGCTAGCCCCTATGCCTACCTCCTCCTCGGCTCCCGTTCCTAAGCTCGATAACTTCGTACCGGAGATTCCTAAGCCTATTGCTCCTTCTCCAGTCCACTCCAAGGCCCATGTCAACCCTGTCCACAGTGCTGTGATGCACGTCGAGACATCCACTCCAGTCCACAGTTCCAAACACGTTGCGACTCCCACCACTCCCGTCCGCAGTGCCATGCAGACCCCCATGCCTAAGCCTAGCTCTTTCAGCTCCAAGGTCAAGCCTACTTCCCACCCTTTGATGGTCAAGCCAACTCGCCCTGCTAAGCACAGCGTTATGGCTTCCTCATCGAGCAGCAGCTACTCGCACACCCCTACTAGCTCTGCTGTTGCGAAGGCCACTGCCAATCCTCTCGCTCTTGATAAGGTTCTTGGTGGACTTCCCATCATCGGTGGCCTTCTGCAGGGTCTCCGTTAAAGTTATAAAACCGACCAATTGTTCTGCTTTTGATCTTTTCCATATATCCACAAGGGGGAACGGTGTTGGGACAAGTACTTCAAAGCATGTCTAGTTATTCCAGAAAATATCTTTTAATACAAAGGCGTTGATGGAGCAAAGCAATATTCCACATACAACATAAACCATAAACCCCAAAAATCCGAACTAAATCTCACCCTAGGTTTGCACTCACGCTTGAGGGTCCTCCCCGTCGACCCCAACATATCCATGCACCGCTCCACAGCCTTCTGCATCGCATTCGTCGCCTCCTCCAACAAAGTCGTCAAAGGCACCTTCCCCGCCTTCTCCGCCTGCACCCTCACATACTCATTATTCAACACCTTGTTAAGATTGACCTTCGACACCCCACACGCAATACACTTCTGAAAAATCTCCTCCGTAAACGGATCCGCCCCATGAAGCACCAGCCTGACCCTATCCCCCACCGCCTCCCTCACAGCCCTCAACCGCTCATACTCCAGCCGGATGCCCCGCGGCCCATACTCGCCATGCACGTTCCCAAACGCCGGCGCCAACCACGTAATCCACGTCCCGACAAACTCCCGACTCTCCTCCGGCGTTGTCAGCAATCCCTCCAACACAAGAAAATTAATATCTCAGAACTGTTGTAAAAGAATTAGTAACACAAATTCCTAGAGATTGAATAGAATAAAGATATATAGAACTAGGAAGAGACTAGTTACTAGGATCAAGGAAGATCCTAGAAAACAACTAATATGTCACGGAACAATGGGATTTGACGGTTCTTTGCCGTCGAATCGGCGGCGAAAGCATCTTTAAAGCTATATCGAGGCCCTTTGAGCCAAAGTCATGTCATTCGATGTCGATAAGCAAGGTCGTCCGGATCCTCCTGCAGTCCTATTGGTTGGATTAGGGTTGAAACCTGAGCTGGGGCCAAACCCCTGGCGAATCCCCATATAAAAGGGGCTGTTTGTTTAGAAGAAAGAGTAAGCTTTAGTCTTTGTTCAGACTGGAACCGGACAGTGGGATCCCATCGAATACCACTATCTCGCCTGGTCAACTGGTGCCACCCAAATCTGGCAGTTCCCTTACAACTACAATCTTGCCTAGTCAACTGGTGCTACCTAAATCTGGCAGTTCCCTCACATCTAACTATTAACACTTAATTCAAGAAGCTAGTTAGATTTAAGATAATTAAACTAACCCTAGATAGAAACTTTACCTTTCATAATAATACAAGACAGAAGTACCTATCTAGTAGCAGATATTGTCTCAATCGCAGTAACCTATTTATAATTTCTAGGTTGTAAAGTATATCGTTTTCTATAATTCTAGCCTGAGTAACAACTTTAGCTGTTACTGCAATCCTAATTGCAAAACCCGTTTTGTCAAAGTTATAAATATCTTTGTTAGTAATACTATAATCGCGAATTACACGATTAACCAAGTTAAACCACTCCTTAATAATCTTAGGATCCTCGTTTTAAGCCTTTTGATAATTGTATTGTCGCGATAAAACTACTCGGAGTTTAGGATGTCGTTTCACGAAGTTTGAAACCCAATTTTTTCCAACTGTTGTTGTTGTAGATGTTCTACGACTTACAAGTAATATATTTACCATCTCACGAACTTGAGACTGTCGGGGAGCTGCTCCACAGAGATCTAGATCGAGAATCCATTGTTTTAATGATTCCTCTTCAAGGTTTGTCAATTTGGTGTTGTTGGCACATATATTATCGCGCGATTTAACTCCAAGGAGTCGTCGCTCAAGTGTTCGACGAGATACGTCATATACACGCGATGCCGCGCGTACTGGCGCGATTTTTTTTGGACTTGATAGCTTGGACAGCAAGTTCAAGTCTGTAAATTTGAGCGATTTATCACGGTTTTTGGAGGCATGGTGGATGGTTGAAGAAGAGAGGTGGGAATTTTGGTTGGGGGTGGCGCGCTCGCTTGGGAGTTACGTTATAACGTGGTCCACAAGTGAGTTCCGCACATAAGAAAAGTTATGAGTATTCGCCAAGAAATAGGCGACTGGTAATACAGTGGTAACGGCACTGCGTATTCCGACATAAACAGAAGCCATAATTGGAGCCTAAATTCACGTGATGACACGTCAATAGCTGAACCAACACCCCCGCTTTCAAGGCCTCCGGAATCGCGGAGAGGTCTTCCAGATTATCCTCTCTGCGTGGTGCACAATGAGTGGTGTCGAACCACTTGCCATTTTTGGTGCTGTTGATCTCTGCTTAAAGTATTTCGTCAATTCAGAGCTGGGATTGAGGGCGAATTAATGCTTACCATTTTCTAGATATGGAGGAATTATCGTATCAAAGTATAAAGCCTTTCAGCTATCCGGAACCGAGATCGAAGAGCGAGCGTTGGCCATCGAAGCAGCATGGATGAGAATATCGCAACAGCTGGACTTTTTGAAGCGAGTTTGGGAATCTCTGGATAAAGCCTATCAAGAGCTCCAAGCACGTATCCTATCTGTTCTTGAAAGAAAACTCGCAGATTCTGTCAGGCAGATTAGCCGGCTTGAGATAAGTCGTCCCCGAAAAAGGCGCTGGAAAGTTTGATAGACGCAAGGCAATAAAGTATGTTTATCTGAAGGACACTCTCTTCCAGGCGGTACAGAATCTTCAAGAATGGCAAAAAGAGTTTGACACTACATGGTTCTTGATTCTACTGATGGCAGATTCTGCAATCGACTCAGAGCTGAAAAAACGCACAAGAAATGAGAAATTGTCGACTGCCAGACATATTCGAAGAGTCATAAAACCCGATTCCAGCCATCACGATGGGAATGACACAATTCTACCTCAGAAAGATTTCGAGTCCGCAGAAGTTTTTGGAATACCATTTTCTTCATTCAAGAAGATTAAAATCTCAAAAGGATTTACATTTATCTTGGATCCCTCAGAAGTTTCTGATAGTAGAGTTGCTTCGAAGCTTGCAACTTCTATACTAGCCAGAGATGTTCGAAACCTGGCCACCAAGCTACGGGAAGTTGATCCAAATGAATTTCACCTTCTAAAATGCCATGGCGTGGTCCCCAAAAATGAACCAGGTACCCAGCGCTTACTTGCGTACGACTTCATTTTCGATCTACCGCAAGGAGACTTTGAGCCCCGAAGTCTCCGGGGTCTTTTGTTATCGAAAATGAGGTACACTCTAGGTGAAAGAATTCGGCTTGCGCAGCAATTCGCCACCGCTATTCATTACATTCATATCCTTGATTTTGTGCACAAACGCGTTAGACCAGAGAATGTGATGATATTACCCACGAGAAATGATCCCTCATGTGTCGGCCAATTGTTTCTGCTCGGGTTTCAAGAATTTCGAGCAGCGGAAGGCAAGACATTACGACTAGGTCACTCTGATTGGTCGCACGAAATATACCAGCATCCTGATCGTCAGGGAGACAATATCAGCGAGGACTATTACATGCAACATGACATATATAGTCTTGGAGTTTGCCTTCTTGAGATTGGGCTTTGGGGCTCACTTATAAATCACGACGGGACCGGGAACACGTCGCTGATCCCTAGTGCGCAATCGAAAGGCTTGCTTCTCCAAAAACATTTCTTATCACTAGCAGAGCAGGAGCTACCGCTTTCAATGGGTGATAAATATGCAAAAGTTGTCGTCAATTGTTTATCTTCCATGAAGACATCAAATTTGCATGCCGATGGTCCAAGTGAATTCGAGGACGAGAATGGATTTCTGATTGGAATCAAGTTCATCGAGAAGGTATGCTATATTGGGATGTCCTTTTTTTCTTGTTTTAAGAGAGGCAAAACGGCTAAAAAAAAAAACACTATCTAGGTGCTTCTCCTATTAGGCGAAATATCAGTCTGAATCCATGGATATGTGGCAGGGCACGAGAGATAGTTGCGGAATCAGAGATACTCGCAGGATTGAATGTGTAGTTCAATGTGTCTCTGGCAAGAACTCTGCTCGATCCGAGTCATCAATTTCAAAGATCATAGTAAATTTTTCGGGTTCAAACTGACCTTCTTTATGATAATCGAGACAGCTATAACATCTCTAAAACCTAACATCTAGTCAAGTAGCCAACTACCATAACCAAGGCCCTTTCTGCCAGTAGTTTTGGTAGCTTCTTATCTTTTCTCCTCCTTTGAATTAATAACATATTTCATCACTGTCGCCTTAAAAATCCATGTTTTGAAAATAAAGCGCTCCCTCGAGCTAATCTTCGCTTATCTTCTGTTTGAATTCGAGTTAAAAATATTCACGGACTAAAGATGCACCGGCCTTACATGATCTTCACGTGAGCTGCAACGGAATTTATCCTTACTTGCCACTAGCATCGCATAAACGGTTTACCACCAGTCTCAAATAATGGCACGCCTATGCGATCCCATATCTTGTTCAAAGCTGGAGACCTACTTTCAACCCAGTGATCTCGAAGGGATAGAGACCGTCCACGTCCATCGGATGTCAGATGAAGCTCCAGGGTTGCGCGATATGACCCGATCCGAATATTGGCGGCGAACAAGGAAGATCGGGAGCGGCGGGTTTGCTAGCGTGTGGTTGGAAGAGTGCACCTTCAGTCAGGGGCTGGGAGGTCCTAGAGAAGGCAAGCTCAGAGCTATCAAGCAAATTGAGTTTGACAACCAGCTTCGGTCGACAAACTATAAGCATGAGCTTGAAATAATTGCCAAATTTTCGCATTTGAAGGTCAGTCCAAGGAGTAAGTTTCATTTTCAAGACTTTTCATGAGGCGAAAGTTTGAGGGCAATCCTAGGGGCTTTTTGTACGCCGCCACTGACGAATGCAGTATGAATCACATTTTGTCAAGTCGTTCGGATGGTATGAAACGTCTAAACACCTCTTCATTGCAATGGAATATTGCGAGCTAGGAGATTTATCGAGATATTTTCATCGAAACCCGCCACTCCCAGAGGATCATGCACAAGATATTGCGAGACAAATACTTTACGGTCTAGATATAATGCACGAAAATGGGATTGCCCACCGCGACTTGAAGCCAGAGGTCGGTAAATGCTCCGTACGTTAAGATAGCAATAATTAACGCAAGCTTTAGAACATATTCATCAAATCGTGTCCTCCAAAAACCTGGTGGATCAAGCTTGGAGATTTCGGCATTTCCAAGCGTGCAGAGGAACTTGCGCAATTACATACGTTCATAGGCACCAGTGCATACATGTCGCCCGAGATTCAATTTCGCAAGCCAACAAACATCTTCGCAAACGATATTTGGGCTCTTGGTGAGATTATCCACTACGCATTAACAAAGTCTCATGTCTTTCCCTCGCTCGAATCTCTCGCAAGCTACAAAACCCAGCAAGACTTTCCGACCAGCAAACTTGCAGAAGCTAGAATCAGTGAAGAGGGTATTCAATTCATTCGAAGAACCATGCATCCTGATCCTAGTATTCGAGAAACGGCGCCTTCGGCGAAGTCAATTGTTTGGATAAGCGCGACAATATTAGAAGCCCATACCTCTCGAGAAGGTACTTCTGAGCTTGCAGAATCCGCCTCATCGCCTATGTCATTCAGTCCAAATTCCGCCGGCCAATACATACCTTCGGCCTCACGTTATAGTCCAACTGAATCAGAATTCACTTCTGAGATATCAAGAGCACGGGATTGTGAAGAATATTCTCTCATCTTTACGGAGGGAGGCATCCACGCAGCATCGGAAATAGGAAATCTTCGAGCAATCAGAGCTTACCTGAATGCGGGACATGATGCCAATAGCCTAACTAGCGAAAGGAAAACGCCTTTGATGGTGGCCTCAGAAAATGGGCACCTAGAGATTGTTCATGCGCTTCTTGGGGCGGGAGCCGATTGTCAAGCAGCAGACAAATCAAGGTGGACTTCGCTCCATTTGGCGGCCAATAATGGACATGAGAAAATCGTTGCTCTGTTGCTTGCGGTAGGTGCGGCTGCTGACCCTATCAACTTGGATATACGTACGCCACTTTGGTACGCTTCGGAGAAGGGTCATGATGCTGTCCTGAAGCTCCTAATGAACACCGGCAAAGTAGACATGGATATCAGAGATAAGTTGGGGCAGTCGGCTCTGTGGTGCGCAGCATACAATGGGCATGCCAATATTGTCAAACTATTACTTGACTCAGATATGGTGGATGTTAATGCCAGAGGACTAGGAGATGGTAGGAACCAGACGCCAATATGGTGGGCTGCTCGCGAAGGCCATGATGCTGTCGTGGCACTTCTTCTTGGGAAGGAAGGAGTGGATGTCGATACTAGACTGGGAGATGATTGGAACGAGTCTCCGTTCTTTTGGGCAGTACGCAACGGGCACGAACGCATTGTCCAGAGGCTCATAGAGACCAGGAAGATTGAAATTGATCTTCGTAACAAGGACAAACGATCGCCGCTATTATGGGCATGTCGCAATGGTCACGAAAACATCGTCAAGCTTCTCCTGGATACAGGAAAAGTGGATCCCAATGTATATGACCAGTGGCGCGAAACGCCATTATTTTGGGCTGCACGAAATGCACACGATGGGATTGTCAGGGCCTTGCTGGCCACGAATAAAGTGGATGTGGATTCCAAAAATGCGTGCGGTAATCACGAGACGCCGCTATGGTGGGCTGCAAAGCAAGGGAATGACTCCACGCTCGAGATCCTGCTTGCTACAGGACTGGCAGATGTCAACACTCAACGTGGCAACGGCAAATTTGAGACGCCATTGTATTGGGCGGCGCGAAATGGACATACGAGTGTGGTCAAGCGTTTACTGGCTACGGGGAAAGTAAATCACCGTATTAAAACTGGCGATGGTTTCACACCTCTAATGGCGGCTGAGCAAAATGGGCATTATGAGATTGTTAAGCTAATTGCAAACTATTAGCTCTTCCCGAAGGCCGATGTTATCTGTGGCCAGTCCCGTATCTTGTGAGAGACACGTATGCATGGAAGCACAATTAACGTACAGCTCAGGACATTTAGTAGGATTCTCGTCTTTCTGGATCAGTTTTTTCTCATTAATTCTAATATAGACGTGATTTATTCAATAAGAGTAGTAAGTAGTGTCAGTCGAGTCGACTGCCTCTCACTAAGTTCTGCCGCCAATCACTGCCTAGACCCTAGCAGCTCTAGCTGTCTGGGCCCAACGCTGCGGCACGGGAAATAGTGTCCCAGACTTGCGGCCGTGAATTATGTTATCCTTTATGGTTTGCCCGAGCAGAAGATTAGCCACCAATAGATAATAACTAAGTATAGCTTTACTCCACGTGGCTGTCGGCCGAGTTTTGTCCCAGTTCCTATTAGCTAGATTATTCCAAAATGAGTTGTGGGAATATTCTCGGCACACTGTAAATTAAATAAAATTAAGATAATGCTTAGGCTCCTGCAATGCTTACGAAGTTTTCTGATTGAAATATATTAGAAATACAACTGGTTGTGGCTTCACCTTGTACCATTGTTTTGGCCCATTGGACTGGTCTATCCACCTCACCATCGCCACGAATGAAGCAAGAAAGACAGATAAAAATGAACATAAAATGGCAGGTATATTCAGGAAGCCAGCTATCTAAGGCCCTTAAGATGTTGCCTGACAGTGGCCAATATAAAAACTTGGTTGTCGCTAGTTCCTTGCCAAGACCAGCCTCTCTTGTGCTCTTTGCCCCGGACAGACACCATTCCTTCATCTCCAACGGCTTCAACACTACAAGACCCAGCGTTCCTACCTCTTTGCGGTGGTCGCCAATGTCGGCCCCGGCGGCGCCAGTCGCACCCTTCTCCGTGGCCTACCGCCAGCACCCTGAGAAATACAACGCAAGAGGATCAGGGACACAAGTGAAGCACGTGGTGACCGACACCCTTGCGCTGATTGCCATTCTCTCAGATCCTGCCAATTACGCCCCGCTTGAGGCGGAGAAGGCAATCGCAAAGGATTGGTATCGTCGCTCTCACGAGCCTCCTGTTAATGAGCGACCCTGTGTGACTGATCGCCCGCAGCCCCTTTGTGTACCTCCGAGCAAGCGTCAGGTGCGCGTAGAGCCCACTGCTAGAACTGCCATGGCAGGATGAGGGTAGTCCGCACGTTTCCCTTCACTGCGACGTGCGTACTACTGGCTTTGCTTTGGGCGATCACAGATATTGGACCCGCATCGGCGATGTCCAGTACCAGCCGTTGTCGACGTTATTTCGGGGCGACTGCAAAGGGTATTGTCTCATCGTGCTAGATATCTCTGATCTGAATAGCGGTGTTTAGTATGGCATTGCGGCGTTTAACATGCGCTATGTGGCCCAGCTTTCGTGGTACAGCGACACGGGAGGCTGGGATCCTGTCGAAGACCCTCCACCACCACCAACAACAATAACAACAAAACCAACAAATGGAAGAAGGCGAACACCTAAGGTCCCTTCAGGTAGTTGGTGGGCTGACCGACTTCCTACGGATCACCATGCCAGACACTGACATATCCACATGGGAGACGCGGCTGGAAGTGGTCGAGAGCGATGTATCTACCGCTTCATTCGAGACAACTCCATCCAGCATGTTGTCATAGACTCAAGTGTCTGTGAACACGTGGGTCAGACGGCTCATGGAGCGGAGCCAACAAGGGGAGGAAACGGACGAGCAAGACGAGGTCGTGGGGCAACAGCGGCTAGAGCAGGGCCTCTTGGAGGCACAAATCGAGGTGGAATAGTTCGAGACGGAAGAACCCTGCAGCAAAGGTTCGCGTTATGGTGGAGAGCTTGGCCCTTACTTTGCTCGGCCGGCTACGGTGATTGAATGAGCGACTATCCCTTTTAAGCCACATCTTGATATTGCCGAGTTGAAGTCTTCTGGTTATTTCCCAAGAAAGCGTTGCGGACGTGTAAACGTGCAAGAACTGTAAAATCAACTCAGTGGGGATGCCTTGGTCTTCGAATACGTGCAGTATATGTCTCGCACAAAAGAACCATTTCATATTACATTGATTTGAAATCCCTCCTATAAACAACCGGGTCTGCAAAATAGCAATGTAGTAGACAATATCATGTACAGAACATATATACTTATCTCCAACCCCCTTTCCCGCAGAGTGAACCGATCAATCAGCCAAACGGGATCTCCAACTTCTGAAAGCGTAACGACCCCATAAGGGACGACGAATCACAGTGCCCCGAACACGGGTTATCATCATCCAAGGCGTCCAGCTTACTTGCGGTATACTTCTTGTCCGCAACCTCCAGTTGGAAGCCACACTTCTCAAAGAATTCCGGTCCTTCATCGATAAAGGTCATGTCCGTCCCGCATTGATCGATGTATAAGTTAGCCTTAGGCGCCTCGCAAATGTCCGGGAAGGACCAAATCA
Source organism: Penicillium chermesinum (assembly GCF_028974085.1). NCBI lineage: Eukaryota > Fungi > Ascomycota > Eurotiomycetes > Eurotiales > Aspergillaceae > Penicillium > Penicillium chermesinum. The sequence goes on along the minus strand of NW_026695312.1, from coordinate 2,372,325 downwards.
TGGCGTCGACGACGAAGATACCATTCCAAGTAGCATCTGGAGCAGGGCTAGCATATCGATGGCAGAAGGATAGGGGGAGACTCACGCGGGGTATAGGCACTATATGAGTTTATCGAGAGTTGCTGCGTGGGTGTAATCGTCCGACCAAAACACAAGTCTAAGGTTTCTTTAGGCGCTGACGTTTGCGTTGGGCAGGCTGTGGTTGTGGTGGATGAGGGGTGAAGATAAAGATGTGCAGTTGCAATTCTTCCTATCTGGGGTTTGAAGTATTGATTTTATGGCCCGATCAGAATGTTGGGGAGGGCATTCACTCATGCTCTGTGTATGCATTCTCGTCATCGAATACAATGTCGTGTGGAGGATCTAACTATTTGGCAGCTAAACCTTTTTTATTGTGACTCTGTATGTATTTTTATTAGCCGACGAGGCTACGTCAATATGAGTCTTGATGCTTCTTCCGGCGGTAAGACCGGACCATACTACCCGCGGAATGGATAGACGTGGGGGAATGCCTCATTTTGAGCGAGGGCTGAAAGCAAAAGACAGTGTAATAAGTCTGGTTCAGGCAGAAACAGTCAAAAAGTGAACATAGGGCAACTTGAATGCAAATAGATTGATGCGGCTACTCTATATACTTCTAATTGCTGCCAAAGACCTTAATCACGCTGCTGCTACTCTCCTTCTCCAGACCAGCTCGTTTAGCAAGGAAGAGCACATTCAGCGCAGAGTTTCCAAGGTACAATGGACAGTGCAAATCCCGCGCCTTCTGCACGGCCTTCTCCAAGCGCGCGATAGCATCGCTGATCGTGGGTGACCCGGCCTTCTCGCCGATACGTCCTTCAATCATCTCCAGCCCCTTAGTCACGAATTGCCGGCTGGATCCTGCGGCATCACTGACAAGCGTGAAGAATTGCTTGAGGTCGACTTTGAGGTGCCGCGCAAATGCCACGGCCTCGGCGGCCGCGACCAGGTTCGTTACTTCCATCATGTCCAATACTAGTTGGAGGGCTTCGGCTGTTTCGGTCGCAGACCGGGTGTCGGAGACGCTCAGGACAGGCTTGTTATAGTAGTGGCGGACCATAGAGGCATCGTCGACGGTGGCGTTGCCTTGCAGAACGGCGGAGAGGTAGACCTGCTCGGCCGAGGTGCAGAGTGGGAGGGGAAATTGGTTTTGTCGGGCGGAGGAAGTGATGATGCCCTACAAGAGTAAGAATTAGCAAATCGCCTTCTGTGAAGAAGTTCGAAAAAGCTTTGGGCACGACTTACGACATCTTTCAGGATAATTGAGATCGCACTAGCTCCCGGGTGCCAGTCCTCTTCCAACAAACGTTGCAATCGATTCTCGTGCATCCATGACCATGCATCTGAAGCCTTAATAGCTTCCGCGGCCTTGGTCGCATCAAGGCCAAGCTGAGCTGCAAAGCCCATTGCCTCGCTACCACCAAGAATATGGATTCCCGCAAGCACCTGGTGCACCATCTTCATGTTGCTTCCGGCGCCGACGCCCCCGGGAACAAGATAGAGCTTGTTCGAGTCCGACATGGCCTCCAGCAAGAACCGGCCGCTTTTTAGTGCCGTGTCAGACGCACCAGCCATGATTGAGAGGGTTCCCTGTGCAGCACGAATTGCGCCGCCAGAGACCGGGCGTCGATGAAGAGGATGTCTCCACGGCCAATGGATTGCAGCTCCGCGGCAACGGACTGGGCGTATGAAGCCGGGACCGTGGAAGTGAGGATCAAGGTCGCGTTATTCGGTAAGGCTATTATCCCGATTGCCTGTTAGCGTGTTCTGCGTCGTAAATGGTAGATTCTCTAGCAACGCAAGTACACACCCGATACTATACCGGCCTCGCCGAAAAGAGCTGATTGCGCCTGGGCCGCCGTTGCCACCATGCAAACATAGTATTGCTTTCCACTGGCGGACTCCTGTAGCGAGGAAGCTGGGATACCACCGGCAGCTTTGAAACGTTCGACCGACGCAGGAATACATCGAAGCCGTGCACGGGGTATCCTTGCTTGACGAGCTGGGTGGCCATGCCGAAGCCCATGGCTCCGAGGCCGACGAAGCCGATAGCTGGCTTAGACATGATGGCTTCTGAAATAGAATGTTGAATGCTGAAAGGTTTGGAAGATCAATTGAAAGGACTCGACGCGCCCTTTAAACAACGTGGGGGTGAGGGGCGTCACCATCTGGGGGAAATACCCGAAGGGTGGGATGATCGGGGCAACTCCGATGCTGTTTACTCCCGAATCGTCCAAGAATGGGAGTCGGATGAATCGCCGGGTAAATTAAGAAAAGCATGCATTTGTAGCTAAAAGGTCAAATCGATAAACCAACGCAGTCTATGTGAGATAACTATAATGAAAAATATCAGAGCCTAGCAAATCCAGCAAATCCAGCAACCCATTCTCTAGCTGTACCTAGACCATGTCTGATCTTTTCCAGCGCACTAACCATCCGGCCCGCAGGTTAAACCGAGATTATGTTCAGCAAAGAGCTGTGACTAAGTAAGCCGACAGTAATAGCTGAGGGTATAATGACTTCCCTCGGTGGAGGTCAAAGCAGAAGTTCTGTGGCTCGTAGACACCGATGAGGATAAGCCATCTTGACTAGATCCATACTCGCAGCCTGCGGAGTAACCAGGTTGGCCCATAACATGGCCGGTGATAGTATCTGCAGGGGCGTTGATAGTATATGCAGGGGTGTTCCAGTCCTGCCCTTGAGGGCGAGCATATCCATCCTCATCTGAGCTGGGCCATTCATCGTCGGTCTCAGATTCGCTTGGGGATTCTGAAGAACAGGTGGTGTAGCCACACTCAGTTGAAGACTCAGACGGGGTGTCCAGGTGGCCAGGAGACTCGGTCGAGTAATCAGCAGAGTCGGTCGAATAGCCACTCGAAGCAGAAGAGTCGGGTTCCTCCCGCGAGAAACGACGGGGAAATCCTACTATTTGGCCCTCATTGGATGAAAGTCCAGTCGAGTAGGGCAGCCTGCTTCCAAGATAATCAGCCGAGTCATACTGATTCTGCTCACATTGACCGCGAGGATGGAGTCCATGATGGCAATGCCGCTCAATTCTCGAGTGGGCGCAAGCACCCGCGTTGCTAGCGGACATGTCGGGGCATCTGGGGGCAGAAATCGATGATCCTTTCTAACAGATGACCACACTCGTCACAAGTTGTGAAATGGATGATGCACATTTTCAAGTTAGCGTTGCTGTTGACGCGTTGTTGTTGAAGCTTGTTGTCGCTGGTGGTGAATAATTTTTACGTGGCAATGGATGGCCATTTTATGCACTGCTCGTAAGAAAAAGAACGGCCGGGAGAGACAGCGTCAGTAGAAGAAGTCCCAAGCCTCCAGTGCCATTGTTTGCATGTTTAATGCTGACACAAAGAGTATGCGAAGGGTTTTGAGAATCTCATTTTGGTTTTCCTTTGTCTGGCGAGAGCCGAGGCATTGCAGTCATTGAGCCCCATGGTAAGCCGTTGGAAGATGTAAGACATTGTAGTTTAGGACTTACGCTCGGATTGTACGGTTGAACGGGCATCGCTGTTCTTCAGCTTGAATAAAGAGCGGATTCTGGGCATTGGCGGATGAGCTTCAATAGTGCCGTTTTGTTGCATGATCCACTATGTTTTGAGATAAGTAGGTTGAAGACATTCTAGCAAGCTATGACTATCATGACCGTAGACCGACGGATACCAGACGGATCATCACTGAGCCGTGGTGGTGGCCTAAAAGAAACGGAGGAGACTGATATAACAGGTGAGCTGCTGTACTGGACTTGAAGTCATACTAGGAGCACCTCGTCATCCACCGTTGAGATTTCATCCCTACTAGGAGAGCATATAGCCTTTATTATGGCAAGGTTATGCGTGCAGACTGTTATACCAATCGAGAACTTCACTCAAAAGAAGTATGGAATATGACTGCCCTTGTTCTTACCATACCATTCATGACAGAAACTCCAAAATCCACGTCAAGTTCTCATGCTTACGCTGCTTCAGGCAATGGGGGAGTATTCGTGAATAAATATCGTAAATGATGGGCTGGCAATTCCACCCTCCTTTCATGATTCTGCGCTCGAGTCCAATTACCAACCGTACATAGCAAAAGATGGTATCACGCCAAAAACGTCCAAACCAAGGCACCAGAACGCATACCTGGCGTAAATCGAAGAAAATAGGATATATCAAACATAAGGATCATTGTGTTGGTGGCGGTGGTGGACGCATCTCCCGGCTGGGGTCTGGCGGCTGTACTTGAGTCTGGAAGATCTGAATGCGTTTACTGTTGTGCCAAGTTGCGAGTTTCACATGGCACCGCCCACACAGATGATCCACGTCCTTGAGAGAATCCATCATATACGGAATACACCCTAAACAGCAGAGGAAACAGGCGATACCGGCCCAGGCACTAGGTGGAAAGTCAGATTCGACATCCCTTCAATATACGTCTTCTGATCTCTCGATCATCCGTTCAGCAGTGAGCAAAACTTACTGGGCTGTGTTTCCTGAAACTCCCTCTATCTTCGTCATTTCCCGATATCCACAGCTGGGACAATCCACTGGCGCCGGTGCGGATTGTAGCGAGTGCAAAGGCACCGCAGTCGCATATCCAGTCGGCTGCCCGAAAGGTGTAACATAGGGCTGAGGACCTCCATTAAGAAATTCGATCGGTTGCCCAGGGTAGGCTTTTACGTCTGAAGGAGACGTAGAGGGTAGTGTGACTGGTGTGCGTCCACCCCGAGTTGGCCCGGGTATCCCTTTAAGGGCTCTGGAGCCACGGGTCGGTCGTTCGGGTGGACGACTTGTCCATACAACGGTGCGGGCATCATGTTCGAGCACTCTGTTGGCGCGGCGGACCATGTGCTTACGCGATTGTCGGTTGACATTGGGCTAATGGGGTGTGTGGGGGGAGCAGCAGTTTCTAATGCGACGGGAATGAGGCCTGGGGGTGGGACGCGATGTTAGTGTGTGGTCGCAAGATTCCTGGATTGAAGTTTACCTTCGTCAGCTCTGTTCTCCATGGTGGCGGTCGGCCGCTTATATTAAGCCAAAGAATGATTCAAAATCCAATGCCAAATACGAAAGACGAAGTGCTAAAGAAAGACACGGGGCCTGCCCTTCTCAAAAGCCCTTGGCGGGATAAGTGCTTATATAGCTGGGGCCGAATGGCCGACGATGAACCCCAAACCTACAAATAGCACAGATAGCAAGGTCTGATCGGATCGCCCAGATCGTCCAGTAGGACTGGCAGAACGGCTGCCCTGAAAAGCACGCGGAACTCGTGGCAGGAGTCCTCGGTTTGGTTAAGATTGGCCCCCTTCATGCACATTCGCCTTGGTGCATCTCGAATACTACAAATGGCGATTTCGCCCCCATAACATTGGCCAACTTGGCCCGCGCCACGACGCTAAGTGCGCCAGGCTCTTCTTGGACCCTTTCTGAAACAGTATTCTTATTGCCGTCCGGGCTCTCTCTTCCTTCTAGAAGGGACGTGGCAATGGTAAGATCGCGGTTGCACTGTTCCCATCTCAGCATTATTTCTTTTGCACAGATTCGATGTCACCTGGCAACCCTTGGTTGAATTGTGACTACCAGAGGTTTCCCGACTGACGCTGTTGAACGGTCTATTCCGTTGAGGTGTGTCGTCGGAGCTTAGCTTCGTTCTATGCATCCAAATATAGCCCAAAAAACATAAAAGCCCGACAAATCAATTGCGTGCGAAGACCCCCGGGGGACCCATACGCCATCCAGACTTTAGCCCCGAATAAGTGGGGCTTAACATCAAGCCAATTAATATCTGGGCTAGCGCATCAACCCCCAATTCACAGCCAATACGCTGTGGCTCTGAGTGCCGAGGTCTTGTTTTCACTCATGTTTTAGCGTGGCCTATCACACGTTAAGTCTTGGACATATGTTCTACATAGCAGTCTCGCCAGGGTTGCAGTGACCCAAACACCCTATCCGGCGCCCAGCACAAGGATTTCCTTTCAGACACGCGTACCCAGTACTGGGTGCCTGAATGATCTGACTTGCAGGTGCTTGTTCCTTATGTATCTTGCTATAGTCGATCTGAGCGCCCAGGAATTGGAGAACAAGTCTATGCAAGCTAGGGCGTAAGGCAACCACAAGACTGATCTTAGGTGGAGAGAACTGAACTAGCTCCCGTCGGACTTACAGCAGCTTCCTATCTTAAGTTTACCAGTAATCTGCAAGTGCTGTTGGAAGGTTAAGAAATGCTTACCTTTTGGCTTCCTTGTGCTTGCGGCCAGATCACATGTTCTGCTACTATGCAAAGCACCGACGGAGGGGCCAGTCAGAACTTGTTCCGCAAGATGAATTGTTATCTTCATTAGACCAACCTCTCCTGTAAACCCGCCAAGTGCATTATCTCCAGTGGAAATAGTCCGGATTTACCTGATGCAGCCGGCTCCGCACGATCTTCCGGCTTCCGAGCCCCACCATGACGAACATGAGGAACGTTGGAGACAACCTGGAATACACGTTGATCAGTCGTTTCACCTTTATATAAGGAAAGACTGTCCTCGTCCGTTTTCCCATCCCTAAACAATGCTCAGAATGGCAAAGTCGATCCCCTCCACAATCAAACTTGCCAGCGGTTATGAGATCCCGCGCCTAGGCTTTGGTGTAAGCACACTTCTAATACCAAATCTACATGCTCGTGACTAACTATTGCATCAAAGGTCTATCAAACGTGTGTAACTCTTGCCTGCTGCAAGTCAGCTCTCGGGAACTCTTAGCTGACCACCATACAGACCCCCAGAAGATGCGGAAAGATGCTGCCTCGAGGCATTCAAGGCCGGATATCGCCATGTACGCCACCATGTTCCCTAAATTTGCTAGTAGGAAACTAATACAGAGTTTAGATCGACTCAGCGTCAGGATACAAAAATGAAGCTGGCTGCGGCAGTGCCATCCTCAAATCCGGCCTCCCCCGCAGCGAGATTTTCTTCACGTCCAAAGTCCTAAAAATCAACTACAACGACGCCAAAGCTACCGTCGACAAAACCCTTTCCGAGACAAAACTCGACTATATCGACCTCATGCTCCTCCATCAGCCCTATGGTGGGTCTGAAGGCCGTAAAGGCGCTTGGAAAGCCGTAAGCCCACCTCCTTCCCCATCCCCCATCCACCCTACAATGAACTCACCGGCCCTAGCTCGTCGAGGCCGTTGAGGCCGGGAAAGTCCGCTCCATCGGCGTGAGCAACTATGGCGTCCACCACCTTAACGAACTAGAGCAGCATATGTGCGAGCTCGAGGCCGAGCGCGGGCAGGGGAAAGGCGGCGTTTTAAGCATCAACCAAGTGGAGGTGCACCCGTGGCTTGCTCGCCGGGACATCGTTGACTGGTGCCATGCGCGGGGCGTCTTCGTCGAGGCCTACTGTCCGATTGTGCGTGGAGCGCGCTTCGATGAGCCGGTTCTTCAGAAGCTGGCGAAGAAGTACGGGAAGGAGCCGGCGCAGGTTCTTATCGCTGGAGTATCGATAAGGGGCATATCCCGCTGCTAAGAGTGTGACGTCGTCGCGAATTATCTCGAATGCTCAGGTCTATGATTTTGCGCTTACGGAGGAAGAAGTGCAGGAACTGGAGACGGATGAGTATAGTCCTGTTGCGTGGGATCCGACTGTTGCGAAGTTGGAGGAGTGAACGAACGTCATTTGAAGTGTGGCTGTTAAGACAACGGTACTCGATTGTGGAAGGAAACAACAAGTGCAATTCATGTGACAGGTCAGTGTATCTTGGGATCCGGAGAATAAAGAATAAAACAGCCTGGCATAAGCCAATGAACATATCTGAAAGATTTCTCGTTCTAAGACCCGTGCACGGCCTTGCTCGTTCAATGCTACTTCTGAGGGAAACTCTTGAAACGCTGTGCATCTCGCTTGCCATGGCGAGCGTGATCGTATGACTCGAATGGGTGACCCCAGAAGAACCTCGCGCTTTTATGGCCACCTCCCTGAGCCGCACGCCGAAGCTCTGCTTCGCGCGCGCGCACCTTTTTTTGGTAGTTTTTGGCCCCTCGCTTCTTTGCCTTCTTTGCGGCAACCTGCTCGGCAGTTTGACCAGTCAATTTTTGTCTGAGCCAGTCCATTATACTGGGCATATTGATTTCATTGCATAGGTTTGGCTGGGTATAGCTTGAGCGATAGCGATCGGAGGTCAAAATTATGGACGAAGGATGGAATTAATCAACGCCAGCTGGCCGGTGGCTTTCATTAGCTTTGCACGCCGGGAGTTTCTCCGGGATACTCGTACATACTAGAATTTTGACGTGTTTTGTCAGTGGCCAGAGGGATTTCAAGATCATTTGGCAAATTATAGGGGCGGGACGGCTTACACGAATACGGCCCCCACGTTCAGGCGACCAAGCGGAATAGGTCATGTTGAATAGCTTACGATCTAGTTTATGTTTCGTTTGAACTGACAAAATAATTCTAGGGCCACATTTAGAACAGTCGATTCAAATGCGTTCTCCAGTGTTGATCGCATAAATACTCAGGCTTGTGTCTGCAGGAATGGAGTCCTTGCAAGCCGCCCGGCAGTCACTTACTGCTCGTATCCAGAGGCTACTCCACCTCGAACCCGACCTTGGGTGTAAACAAAACCTTGTGGCTATTTAAAACATTGCTAGCTTGGCCCTGATCCTATGGAACAGTAGATCTAGGATAAAATCCGGGTACGCAGCGTAAAACATGAACCGAAAAATGAAACCGAAAGAAAAAAAAAAGAACGAGGGACGACCGTGGTTCGAACACGGGTCCTTAAGATCTTCAATGCGTGGTGTTTCACACACATATTGCAATCTCACGCGCTACCACTGTGCCACCGCCCCATGATTGAGTTTTCTGCCGGGTCTTGGCTTCTTGAATCAATGTTCTATAGAGGCCGTTAGATGTCAACATTTGGATCAAAAATCTCGATGGGGAAGAAAGAGTGTAGGGCTAGTGTGGTAAATCGTTCATGCCAACTCGAAACTGGATTCAAAATAGCTAGACTTCCTAGACAAAAAGAGCTACCGGCTGCCCGTATAATTTGAAAAGCATACCGATTAGTTGTCCATCTGTCACGGATTCCAGCTAGAGGTGTGCTATATCAGGCTTGCCTAGGCATATCCGCAAGTCATGTGCGGATATAGTGCCTTTTGGCTTAGTTGGTGGGATATTAGCTCAGGGATACCTCCGGAGTACGCCGTGAGGGGGGTTAATTGATAATCGTATCCTATGTAAAGTCAGGTGGCTTCGGTTCTGTGTCAAAGATATTCCAGCTCTGCCCGATAATCATGAAAACATTCTTCTAATTGAATATGCTCTTATATCCATCATCACGTTCATGAACAAAACTCGTATACAGATGTACACGCAAGACTTTTCTCTCTTTATCCAGATGCCGCTACTATTTCCCGGCTCTCCCGTTTAAGACGACGATCACGAGTCTCGGCCGACTCTGGAAGATATCGCACTACAATAGCAAATCCGCCAGCAATCAAAGACATCAAGACCCAGATAGCATAGCCTCTCAGGAACTGAGTCCTTGCCCCGAGAGCAAACAGAGTAGTGAAAAGGGCAGGAATGAAAGCCCTCACAACACAACTCCCGGTCAAAGCCAGTGCATTCAGCGTCCCTAGCACCCGCGGCGAAGGTGAAATATTGTTCAAGGAAAGCTGAATAGCCGTGAAGCTCATCGCCACACCGCTGCCGAGTGCTAGTGCGATAGGAGCAAAGACCCAGAATGCCGTGGTGGACACTTCGGTGTTAATACGCAATAGGGCACTCGCGGCAGGGTTGCACATGAAGAAGATTGGGTAGGCGATTCCACATATCCGCATGACGCCATCTGAGCCGACTCGCCGTGCCAGGACAGGGAAGATCAACAGCAGCCACGAAGCTTGTGCGAAACCGTTGAGGCCCATCATGAGGGAAATCTGCCGGGCACTGAAGCCAAACCCCCCGAGCTTTGGAGGGATGTACCAGAACACGGGGATGATAGCCGTGAAAGCGTTTGCAAGGACCATGGTGTGGAGGTAGACGTACAGCACGATAGCTACGCCGGGTGACTTTAAAAGCTCCGTTGTGGAAAGATTGACGCTCTTGACTGGGGTATCCGATGCAGACTCTTCGTTGCTTTCGGCTGTCGTCTCCGGTTCCTTCACCAGCGTCTCACGGACAAAGAGGGCTGTGAAAACCGCGGCTGTGGCCGATATAAGGGCAATCACCAGGCTTGAAAGCGCGTATGGGAAGCGCAGGAAGAGTTCAACATTTCCGAAGGTATCTGGGTACTGGTGTGCCGGGTCTGCAAGGGCGCCTCCGATGAGCGGCCCGAGGAAGATTCCCAGGTTTCCGGCGAAGGCGAACCAGCTGAATGCTCGGGCCTGGGTCTTGGGAGTGCTGTGCTCGGCTATCATCGTCCGGACCGTGACGATGGTTCCTGCAAAGACGCCGGCCAGACATCGGAACAATATCATTTGCGGGATGGTTTTAGCGAAGCCGAAAAGGCCTGTGGCGACCGTCACACCGAACAACGAAAATGCGAGCACTGGTTTGCGTCCGATTCGGTCAGATGCCCGACCCAGAAAATCATGACAATGGCTTGGGTCAAGGAAACAGAGACTCGATAAGTCCGCTGTAAAAGCCGATATCTGAGTCAGGGACGCCGGCATTATCCTTGACCATCTGACTGATGTAAGGGAAGATGGAGAAAAAAAGCCAGAGGCTCGACACCGCGGGCATAGCAGAGAAGTAAGATCTGGATCTTGTCTAGCGGCTTTCCATCGGTCTGGCTAGAGTCACCTTCGGACGAGCCATTGGGGTGATCTGCTGTTCGTAAATCACCGTTCGTAGCCGTGCCGGACCTTAGGAGGGCGGTCGACTCATCCACGGGACTGGGGCCATGCGCACTGCTTGGCTCCTCAGAGGCGACCATGACTTGAAACTTGAAGATTGACTGTGCAAACCCAAATGGCACCTGTCATATGTGAAGAAAAGAAAGGTCGAACCCCTCAGGTGGTATAATAAGCGTTGATATTGTCGAATCGGCGGAAGGCGGTCAAACTTTGCTTACGGAGTTCAAAGCCGGACTCGAGGTCTCTTGCTTTGCGGTTGTGGACGGCTTTTATCTCCTTATCTGGAGAGCCCATGCACATGGCTGTACTGCGTAATCGACTGCAGCCTTGGAGGAATTCCAAGATGACCGGACTCCTCATGTACAGCCCTTCTCGTGGAGCCAGGTCCTGATCCGTGCTGACTTGGCCGTGAGACCATCGCTGATTAGTAGGTTAGTACCTGAGCTGGAACGGGGCGCTATATCACGCTCTACGCAGTCCTAATTGTGCAAATAAGTGGCACTGACCATTTCCGTAAGTGAGAGGTTGAAAGGCGTCCCTGGTCATAGTCCTCGGAGTTCGGGACTTCCTCGTCCCTGGCCCTGCATTGGAATGGGTCGGCAATTTCGGGGGATCTTACTCCATAGAGAGCGGGGTTGGTAGATCCTATTCAGGAACCAGTTGGCGGCATTCATGCTCCTCGAGCATGTCGAATTGCAATCATTCTCAGAATGCGCGTAAGAGCCAATGTCCTTTCCATTCTTTTTGGTCAAGCGGTGCCTAAGTAAAATAGAACATCATCGATAACCTCGCAGCACACGGTCTTGAAATCATGCGATATTGTCTCGAGATATCTTCGTTGCAGGGTAGCCAGCTTTGGCCCCCACCGAAATCTGGTCTATTAGTAGCGTCGCAGGGGAATCGCCTCCTCCACCTGGGGGGTATTCCATGTGTGAGAGGCTGAGAGTATCCCCGCAGATCTCTACTACATTAGTGTAAACGGGTGGCCTACTTTCTTTTATTGCCTTGGCATCCGCCATTCAAGTATCTGACCATTGCCGTAGAGATCCTAGACTTGAAGCAACCATGCATCAACCTAGAATGGTCGCAGGCTTGGCCCTGCTTACGACTGCGGCTGCTGAGGATCTAACGCAGCATGTTGATCCATTGTGAGTTTGCCATTGAGCGACCTCTTCGGGTGACCGGGTGATCATTTACTGACATGTGCGTAGCATGGGCACCGAGGGTGGTGGCAACAACTTCCCCGGAGCAGCGAGGCCTTTTGGTATGGTCAAGATTGGCCCGGATCTCTTCGATTCGAAGTCAGACGCGTACTCGGGCTATCTGCCCCAAGGAAACTTCTCTGGGTTCAGTCTGATGCACGAGCAAGGTACCGGCGGAGCACCCAAGTACGGTACCGTCTCCCAGTTGCCCCTGATTGGCGATGTCAGTGACCCCTTGTCCAATATCACCGTGCCTCGCAGCGGGACGGACGAGGCTTCTGTGGGCTATTATAAAGCTACAACGGGAGAGGGGGTCACAGTAGAGCTCAGTGCGTCCTCTCGGGCTGGGATTTTCCAATATACCTTCCCCAATGCCTCTTCAAATAATGTGCTGGTGGATGTTTCTCATGTCTTGCCATCTTTCCGTGGCCAGGGCCTCGGCCAGGGGTATGAAGGTGGAAATATCACTGTTTTCGGCGACGGGCATTATGAAGGCGCTGGTGTGTATAACAACGGATGGAACGAGGCACCGGACTGGACTCTCTACTTTTGTAAGTGCTTCCTGAGCGTTGGACGAGTCCAGTCTCATATTTTCTAGGCGGTTATTTCGAGTCGTCCGCGACTAGCAACAAAACCTATACAGCGACTGGTTCTTCTAAGAGTACCGAGGACCCCAGCGGCGCTGCCTCGGCTTCGTCTGGTTCCACCCGTGTCGGTGCTGTCTTTGCATTCAGTGAGAGCACTGTTGTCTCTCGTGTGGGTATTTCATGGATCTCCACGCAGCAAGCCTGCGACAATGCTCAACGGTGAGATCCCAGCAAAGACCTCCTTTTCATCGGTTGTGAGCGACGCTGTCTCGGAATGGAACACAAAGGTTCTATCAAAGATCACGACAGACAATACGAATGCCACCAGTTTGAGTCTCCTGTACTCATCTCTTTACTTTATGCATTTAATCCCAACCAACCAAACCGGAGAAAACCCCGGGTGGTCGTCATCTGAACCATACTATCAAGACATTTTCACCTTCTGGGTAAGTCCGTTGAAGTGAGCCTCATAATACGAACCTCCTGACTCCTCCATCGCAGGATCTTTTCCGCTGCGGCACCTCGTTGATGCAGGTGCTCCAGCCTGCCTCATACGAAGAACAGATCCGGTCACTTATCGACATCTACCGACACGACGGCTATCTGCCTGACGCCCGCTCATCTAACTACAATGGCCGCACCCAAGGGGGCTCCAATGCCGACAACGTGCTCGCCGATGCATACGTCAAGGGCGTCCGCGGTGCCGTCAACTGGGACGACGGATATAAGGCCATGGTCCAGGATGCCGAAGTCACGCCACCAAATGACCCCGTCGACCCGATGGCACCAGACTCGTCGACTCACGACGGGCGTAGCGCGCTCCCCGACTGGATCCAGTACGGCTACATCACTCCTACGTTCAGCCGGGCGGCTAGTCGGGCAGTTGAATATGCCGCGAACGATTTTGCCCTGTATCAGGTTGCCTCGGGGCTAGGCAAAGACGACGATGCGCAGAAGTATCTCAATCGCTCGCGTAACTGGCGGAATCACTGGAACCCGGCCAAGACTTCGCTTGGGTTCTCGGGCTTCGTCGTGCCGCGCGATACCTCGGGGTTTATCGACTATGATGTTTTGAACGCTGGTGGCTACTGGACTGATCCTTTCTATGAGGGAAGCTCATGGGGCTATTCTTTTGCCGATGTTCACGATATGAAGCATATGATCGAGCTGATGAATGGCACTGATACCGTGGTCAGCCGGTTGAACATCATGTTTGTGGATGGGGCCAAGGGGTCTAGCGGGACTATTTTCGATCCAACCAACGAGCCGTGAGTCTTCCGTCTTCCGTGATTCTCTATGATCCGTAATCGCTGACGGATTTTCCCAAGGATGTTCAACATCCCTTATCTGTACAACTACCTAGGCCGGCAAGACCTCTCTGTCGAGCGATCCCGCCAAGTCGCCAAGGCCGATTATACCACTGGAGTGACCGGGCTGCCTGGAAACAGCGATGCAGGGGCAATGCAGACTTGGCTCCTCTGGAACATGATCGGTCTGTATCCCATTACGGGACAGACCACCTTTCTGATTCATTCGCCCTGGTTCTCGTCCATGACCATCGATTTGGGCGATTCCAAGACCTTGAAGATCACATCGACCGGTGGAGATGGGAATGGCGACAGTAACATTCAGGTCCAAAGCCTCAAGGTCAACGGCAAGACGTGGACGAAGAGTTGGTTGACCTGGGACGATGTATTTGCGCAGGGTGGCACACTGGAATTTGAGTTGGGACCGACCGCGAAAAATTGGACCTCTGGCGAACTGCCTCCGAGTCCTGCGTCGTAGGCTGGAGACTAAATTCCACTGTACATTATTTTAGAAGTGGTTGGGGTTCTTGTGTATACATTACGCCTGTATAGTAAACCGCCCCCCCGGAGACGTCATACTTTACAAACTTGGACTATTCCTGCCATTATTCCAGCTCCACATCAAGGTTAAATTTTCCTACGAAAACATTGCCGTAGAAAAATAAAACTATCTTCAAGCTAGAAAAGTCAAACGGGAAAAAAAATCGATCCTTCCAGGGCTGTGTTGCCCCTTTTTCAACGTCACACTTCGCCTGGAACGGCGCAGGTCCAAGCTCTGCATCCGGCGAGAAGTTCCATGGAAAGAGCTCCGTTTATCAGATCATTCTTTTTGTGTAATCCCTAGCCTATCGAGAATGAAAGAAGGGTCTGCCTTCAAAACAAGATAGTTTGTTTGAGCTAATTTAATCCAGCCATGTCCTTTAAGAAAAAAAAAAACCACCAGAAAGTTGGAAAGTGGGCAGATCCAGAACATCGCGGGGCCCGAGCTCTCCACATCTCCACCCGCAATCGCAGCTGCGGCAGCCAATCACCCCAGCTGGGGAATACTCGTACCCTGAGAGGGGTTGATGCGACCTCCCCTCTTTTCTTCTCTTCTTCATCTCTCAAAATGTCCGCAGCTGTGATCCCCGACGGAACAGGTATCGTCACTTCCCCCCGCTTTGGAGAGCGCTCTCAATTAATGCGCCCCAGGTGTCCTCACAATCGATCCGTGGCTGGAACCACACAAGGATGTGCTGAAGCAGCGGTACAGCTTGGTGCAGAAATGGGCGTCCGATATCGAACGGTCTGAGGGTGGACTGGAGAAGTTTAGCAGGGTAGGCCTCGATGACTGTCCGCCTTGGCGCAGTTCCAATCGTCGCAAGCTTCCAAAGAGAACCTATCGTTAACGATCTCTTCTCATCTCTCAGGGTTACGAAACCTTCGGTCTGCATGCGCTTCCAAATGGTGATATCACATACCGCGAGTGGGCACCTAACGCGGTGCAAGCGTCGCTGGTCGGCGATTTCAGTACGTCCCCCGCTGTCGGACTGCTAGGAACTGCAATACTGAGACTTTGCAGACAACTGGGACGTCAATGCCAACACAATGACCAAGAATAACTTCGGGGTTTGGGACGTGACGGTGCCGGCCAACGGCGGCACCCCAGCCATTCCCCATGACAGCAAGATTAAGGCAAGTCGTGGAACCAAAGAGAGTAAATCAAGAAGGCCAGAAATACTAACATAGGGGGGCTCTTGTTAAGATCACCATGGTTCTGCCCAGCGGAGAGCGTATCTACCGTGTCCCTGCGTGGATCAAGCGCGTCGTTCAAGACCTCAGCGTCTCGCCTGCATACGACGCGGTGTTCTGGAACCCTCCTGCGAGCGACCGCTACAGCTTCAAGAACGCGCGGCCCAAGAAGCCCGAGAGCCTTCGTATCTACGAGGCCCACGTGGGTATCTCGTCCCCCGAGACCCGCGTGGCAACCTACAAGGAGTTCACCAAGAACATGCTTCCCCGCATTCAGTATCTGGGCTACAATGCTATTCAGCTGATGGCCATCATGGAGCATGCGTACTACGCCAGCTTCGGATACCAGATTAATAACTTTTTCGCTGCGAGTAGTCGCTATGGATCACCAGAGGACTTGAAGGAACTGATTGACACTGCGCATGGTCTAGGCTTGGTGGTTCTGCTTGATGTTGTGCACAGCCACGCGTCGAAGAATGTACTTGACGGACTTAATGAATTCGATGGCACGGATCACCTTTACTTCCATGGTGGTGCCAAGGGCCGTCACGAGCTGTGGGACAGTCGGTTGTTCAACTACGGTAACCATGAAGTGCTGCGCTTCCTCTTGAGTAACCTGCGGTTCTGGATGGAGGAGTACCAGTTCGATGGATTCCGGTTTGACGGTGTCACCAGTATGCTCTATAAGCACCATGGAATCGGGACGTATGTGGAACCCCCTTTCTCATAGCCAAAGTCGTTGATTGCTGATAATCTGCAGGGGTTTTTCTGGTGGCTACCATGAGTATTTCGGCCCGGGGGTGGATGAAGAGGGTGTGACGTACCTTACCCTCGCCAACGAAATGCTGCACAGCCTCTACCCCGAGGTTATCACCGTCGCTGAAGATGTCTCGGGCATGCCAGCGTTATGCCTTCCACATGCTCTAGGTGGCGTCGGCTTTGACTACCGTCTCGCCATGGCTATCCCGGATATGTACATCAAGCTTCTCAAAGAGAAGTCCGACGACGAGTGGGACATGGGGAATCTGGCACACACATTGACAAACCGTCGCCATGCCGAGAAGACTATTGCCTACGCCGAGAGCCACGACCAAGCGTAAGTGATATAAAACCCAAAATCAAACCTTGGAGTCTGCAAGACTAACAGCATCCAGCCTTGTTGGAGACAAGACCCTGATGATGTGGCTCTGCGACAAAGAGATGTACACAAACATGTCCGTCCTAACAGAGTTCACCCCCATCATCGAGCGCGGCATGGCCATGCACAAGTTAATCCGCCTCGTAACCCACGCCCTCGGCGGTGAAGGCTACCTCAACTTCGAGGGCAACGAATTCGGCCACCCCGAATGGCTCGACTTCCCCCGCGAAGGCAACGGCAACTCGTTCTGGTACGCACGCCGCCAACTGAACCTGACCGAAGACCCTCTGCTGCGGTACCGATTCCTGAACGAATTCGACCGCGCCATGCAGCTCACCGAGGAGAAGTACGGCTGGCTGCACGCGCCGCAGGCATACATCAGCCTGAAGAATGAGTCGGACAAGGTCCTTGTGTTCGAGCGCGCTGGGCTGCTGTGGATCTTCAACTTCCATCCGACCCAGAGCTTCACGGATTACCGGGTCGGGGTCGAGACTGCGGGTACTTACCGTATTGTCCTGGACTCTGATGATCCTGCCTTCGGTGGCCTGGGCCGGAACCTGAAGGAGACTCGCTTCTTCACGACTGACATGCCGTGGAATGGAAGGAGCAACTTCACTCAGGTGTACATCCCTACGAGAACTGCTTTGGTGAGTTCCCCCCCCGTCCTCTTTTCACTGTCTTCTCCATTCTAACTTGCCGGTCTAGGTTCTCGCTCTAGAGGAGACGCTGTAAGGTCGGAGGGAAGAGGGAATATGATGTTTTGATACACGGCGAATTGCATATTTGGATTTGGACCAGCCATTCATTTGACCTTATTTGGTCATAGATTGCTTAGTTGTAGGGTGTTTTCAGTTCGAAAATTGTCTTGGTACGAATATTTGCCACTTGGGCTCTTGTAAGCCAGCCGAAGAATAGCAGTCATATCCGCACGGTAGGGCCTGAGGCTCCTGGATAGTACAGTAGAGACTACCGCCAGTGTCGGTGGACAAGAAGCTGCAAGTTCTTCAGGACTGCAAGTAGATGCGTTGCGGAGACGTTCAAATCCTGCTCCAGCAGCCAACTTGAGCCAGCAGGACGTGATGTTGCCCTCTCAGCAAGGCGATGTCTTCATGCTTGGATGCTGAAGTTTCAAGCATGCTGGACGCTAAGTCATTCCTCTCACTACCACTAGTAATAGATGGCCGTTGGATAATAGGGAGGAAGGGGGAGGGGGGAGGAAAGGTAGGTCGAAACAAGCAAAGAAGTAACATTATTTTGGACGTTATGCACGATTGTACTTGTTCCAGTTGCACACCAGTTCTAGTACACATCGCAAACGTTCTTCGAGTTTATGCCCACTTCTAAACGTACACCGTCCAGCACCCATTTAGAGCTGCTATACCAAACTGTTGTCGGGAATTTTTTTTTCTACATACAAGACTGGACATATTACGTTGGAACTCTTGAAGTCCTCCTCTCAAAATTACAAACTACATACTACAGGGACAGATTACCAGAACCAACAGTCACCACAAAGGAAAATACAATTGAGCACCAAGGTTTCTCAAGGCCGCCGCAAGGCCATGGAGTTTTCAACTCTAAATACACAATAATGAAACACAAGCCAGCCAGACGGGATGCATGTCCGACGAGGCTTTAAAATGCCGCAAGGGGGAAAAGAATCTCATCAACTCGCTCAGTTAGACATGGCACGTCCACCTCCTCTCCCCCGTCACTAGCCCAAGATTCGTATTTCCACAAGTTTCCATTCGCAACGCATCTTTCTTCTTCCCTTCGAGCATGGCAAGCAAACATTCCATGATCCCAGAACAACGATCCCCAAGTCTTACTAACTTTTCGTCCTCCGTTTCCGGACAAAGTATCAACCACCGACGACATCACAAGAACCAGAAGAATTCGAGTCCAAATCCCATGGTAGGGTTCTTTTCTTTTTCTCATGAGACGGAGTATTATACACACATCTATAAGAAATGATGTCGAATGGGAAGGACACCGGACAAAAGGAAAGACTTCGGACAAAAGGGAAAAGGTTTTGGGCATGGAAAAAGCACCAAAGATCGCGGAGGTTCCAAAAAAAAAAAAGTTGGAAGATGAAAATGGAAACAAGTTTGATACTAGTTCAAGAGGCGTTGTACAGGGTTTGAGAGGCTTTCAAGCCGCCGCTAGCTAGCAAATGACAAAATTACATTTAGGCCTTGCCCTCGAGCTCGGCCAGAATCTTCTCACCCTTGGCACGGGCAGACTTGAAGTCACCAACCATGTAGAAGGCGTTCTCAGGGAGGTCATCACCCTCACCGTTGATGATAGCCTTGAAGGAGGCAATGGTGTCCTTCAGGTCAACAAGCTGACCCTCGATACCAGTGAAGACCTGGGCGACAGCGAAGGGCTGAGACAGGAAACGCTGAAGCTTACGGGCACGCTCGACAGTAAGCTTGTCGGCCTCAGACAACTCGTCCATACCCAGAATGGCAATGATATCCTGGAGAGACTTGTACTCCTGGAGCATCTGTTGGACACGGGAGGCGGTGTTGTAGTGCTCGTCACCGATGACACGGGGGTCGAGCATACGAGACTTGGAGTCGAGAGGGTCGACAGCGGGGTAGATACCCAACTCGGAGATACCACGGGACAGCACAGTGGTGGCGTCCAAGTGGGCAAAGGTGGTGGCAGGGGCAGGGTCAGTCAAATCGTCAGCGGGCACGTAGACAGCCTGGACGGAGGTAATGGAACCCTTCTGGGTGGTGGTAATACGCTCTTGCATACCACCCATGTCAATGGCCAGAGTGGGCTGGTAACCGACGGCAGAGGGGATACGACCCAGAAGGGCAGACACCTCGGAACCGGCCTGGGTGAAACGGAAGATGTTGTCGATGAAGAGCAGCACATCCTGACCCTCGTCGTCACGGAAGTACTCGGCAATGGTCAGACCAGTCAGGGCGACACGGGCACGGGCACCTGGGGGCTCGTTCATCTGACCGAACACCAAGGCGACCTTGGAGTCACCGTCAAGGTTGATGACACCAGTCTCCTGCATTTCGTGGTACAGATCGTTACCCTCACGAGTACGCTCACCGACACCACAGAAAACGGAGTAACCACCGTGGGCCTTGGCAATGTTGTTCTAATTAAATGATTAGAATCCAGCACTCATTGAAAGGAAGGGAAAGCAAGCCGGAAAAAAAGGAAAAGAGAAACTCACAATCAGCTCCTGAATGAACACGGTCTTACCGACACCGGCACCACCGAAGAGACCAATCTTACCACCACGGGCGTAGGGGGCAAGCAGATCGACGACCTTGATACCAGTGACCAGAATCTCGGCCTCAGTGGACTGCTCGGTGAACTGAGGAGGCTCAGCGTGGATGGGGTTGAACTTGGTGGCCTTGATGGGACCACGCTCGTCAATGGGGTCACCAGTGACGTTGATGATACGGCCGAGAGTACCGGCACCGACGGGGACCTTGATAGGGGCGCCAGTGTCGTGAGCCTCGACACCACGGCTCAGACCCTCAGTACCTAGGCGGCGTTAGTGGAAGGTCCTTTTTTTTTCTTTTTTGTTATGACGGTCGTCGGGGCCGATCGGGAGTGTAGGTCCCCCTTTGCGGTGGAAAGGGACAAACTCGGCGGCTCAGCATAGGGAGAAGGTAGCTTACCATCCATGGCAATGGTACGGACAACATTCTCACCGAGATGTTGCTATAGAGATAAGGTTAGCTTCTGAAGCTTGCTCAAGGGATGAGCCAATCAAAGGAGCACATACAGCAACTTCCAGAACGAGCTTCTGGCCGTTGTTATCGGTGGTAATGGCGTTGAGAATACCAGGGAGCTTGTCACCCTCGAACTTCACTATAATATCGCAAGGAATCAGTCAGAGAGAGTCCAGGAGAGACGATTGAGATCGATTGCGATGCGTTTCTGGATGAATTGGGGCCCGGAAAAAGATTTTCGCGATGCCCCAGATCCGCCAGGGATTTCGGGACACGTACCGTCAACGACGGCACCAATGACCTGGTGAACCTTGCCGACCTGGGCAGAGTCGGTGCTGGCGAGACGAGCAGAGAGAGCGGGAAGGGCATTGGAGCGGACAGGCTGGAAAGCGCGGGCGACGGGGGTCGGCCGGGCAAAAGTAGCCCTCCCCGAAGGTCCGGGCGAGACCGCTAAGAAACACGAGTTAGGGGGTGAAAAAGATCCAAAAAGCGAAGAAAATGGCCGTAGAAAGGGGGGGAGGGAGTGTAGGGCAGCAGGGCATACCTCTTGAACATGATGGAGGTGTTGAAGAGCGAGGTGGTATTAGAGGATAGGGAAGGTGTGGATGGAGGAAAAGAGGGAAGAGGAGGATGGGAAGAGGTTGGTGGACTCTTTCGCACGGGAACTGGGCGCCCTTAGCCTTTCCGGGGCGGTTTTGCCGATGGTCCCGTGATGAACCGACCTCATTGACCTCCCCAGCTGCGCTCCCTCTCGTAGCGGCTGCTTATCTACATCTGCTAATGTTATAATTGCTCAATTTCAGTCTTCTCCCATGCTCTACAATAACTATAATCATGTTGGGTTGACTTGTTGCTGGGACCTTTCCATCTGGTTGCTGGGGTATTCGCACAGTCTCACCGACCCGCTTGGCATCCGAGAACAGGGACGAATCCACCCTCGACGTATACGCAGGCTCCCTACCAGCTTCAAGCTTCATGGGAGTACACAAGACGGCGTAGAAATGCTCGACTATCTGTGTAAATCGCCACTGTAGAGCTCAAAATTATGCATTATCCCCAATTCGACCTCCCAAGAGAGCTGCACTGACCTGCAGGAGCTTTCCCCGGCAGAAAATCTCTGACGTGTAAAACCGGGACCCTCGAGTTTCATTCCGAAGGAAACAGGGTCTTTGGAAGCCACCTCCGCCAAACATCAGGAGAATGTCCATGGAGTAAACATGCAGACACACCCTCCAATTGCATGAATCATACTGCTTCTGCTAAAATCGCCCCAGCTAGCTAATTCAATGGCTGTCGGGGACATGGCACCGGTCGACAGGGGTTCTCCGCACGAGCTTCGCTGTTCCGAAACGCTCCGGCTTGATGCGCCCAAGGTATAACCAGGTCAACAACATACACATGAGTACTTGGAACAGCCTTTAAAGAGGGAAAATCCAACATATTTCTCTATGGCTACAAAAGAGATACATTGATTATAGCACAAGTACGGGATACACGCATTTTAGTATGCCAACAAAAAAAAAGGGTAGAAAATAATGCCGAACAAGACGCGCCAAAGAGGCTCGCCCCTCCTACCCAGGAGGGAACATGGCAGGCTCTAGTAAATGTGCCGAGGTCTGGGATTCCAATGTCCTCGATACCACTCGGTCGGACATGGACGAACACTCCCCCCTCTTTAGACGTCGATATCTGCACCTTGTTCGTTCCGATCGGGCCATTGGCCACTTTATGACTTCTCGGCAGGGCCGCTCTGGACGAAGCCAGCACCCTCGTAACCCTCCTTGCCAACACCGTGGATGGGGTTGATCTTCTCAGCCTAAAGAGGGAAGAAATTTTCGCGTCAGCAAATGTTCGGATATCAGGAAGCGAGGAGAAGCATCAAAGCCAATAACGGCCATCCACTAGCGAATTCTCGCGGGAAACAGGGGGAAAGTACCTTAGCGTATTCGTTAGAGGCCTCTTGCCACTCCTTGGACATGGTCTTAGGCTTGGGCTTGGCGAAGAGGTGGATGGTGTAGAAGAGGGCCAAAGAGGCGGCGAGCAGCTGGGACACCTTGAAGAGAATCTTGAGACCCTCACCCTTGGGGGCCTCAGCACGGGGGCCGTGGGGACCAAAAGCAATCCAGTAGGCTGTGAGGAAGTAAAGAGAGCGAATGTTAGCGGCTGCGATAGAACGTGAAATAGCCTGATATAGGAGACTCTGTGACGGCCTCCGGAAAGACAGGGTTTGTGCACAAAGGCAGAAAATATCGACCTCTGGCTTGGAGTAGATAGTACATACCGGCCTTCTTCTCCTGGAGGGTCAACTGATGCCAGTCAACCTTCATGCGGTCACGGAGCTGCATCCACAGCTCGGCCTGCTCCTGAGGGGGCAGAGCCTCCCAGCGCTTCTCAATGCCCGCAAGAGTTGGGTTCGAGATAGCATGGTCCGAGGCAGCGCGGACGTTCAGAGCGTTCAGGGAAGCAATTGGACCGGCGCGAATGGCGGCTGGGCTGCGAGGAACAGCGCGAGCGACGGAGCGAAGAAACATTGTGCGGCAGGTGGGAGGTGGCGGGACCACGTCGAAAACGAGTCAATGGATGATGGAATGGGTATGGCGAGGCCAGGTGAGTCTGGATCCGCAGAGGACTCGACGGGAGAAGTGAGTGGAGGGGGGGAAGGGAGATGGGCGAGGAAGACTGAGGTTGCTGGTTTGAGGTGGAAAGAGAACGAGGATCCGGACTAGCGCCGTTCTGGTTTGACTGCCCTCTGATTGGTGGGCCGTGGCCTCACCCGGCCGTCGCCTGCCAGTGAGGAGCATCATCATTCTCAGCATTCGTTCGGGCGCATCGTACGATTTGTTGTGGGGGCAGTAACTGGGCTATGCTGCCTGAGAGGTCTATCGAGGCAGTCTAGTGACAATCAAGGTGTCTCTTATCTCAATAACCTTATTGGCATGAATTGAAGCCTCCCCAAAAAAACCTTCACCCAACGCTAGCCCGGAAATTCGTACCCGGCAGACTTGTACTGCGTACATTCGTCTCTCCACGCACACAGGCTTTAGTCTGGCATGCTCTTTGCTTTTGCATACAATTTGGCAGCTGGAACGGGAGGACACAGTCCTACCTAATAGTAGGTAGTTGATGTCACTACAATGAGGCATACATTGTCTCATTAGTTACCTACCCCCCGACATTCTATACATGATCCTTACAGGGGAATTATATCAAGGCTGCTAAGTAACCATTAATGGAAGTCTGTAGCAAAACTCTCAGTATCAATATCACAAGTCTATGGCAGACTTGCATGTATCGTGTAGCCATACGTATCGCAGACAAGAGAGTATGATTCCACCATCCGCTGTTCCCATCGCAACCGCACTACAAGCTCAATCAAAATACAGTGGAAAAGTGGACGGTCAAATTTCCATGATAAATCTACAGCCACCCAGCCCTAAAGATCAATTTTCTTGTCCACCACGGTCTATCCAACCAGCCAGCAAGACGAGCCCGACCAGTCATACCGACGGTCCATACAAACCGCTTAAAGACGCAGACACAACAAAACAAGATGTCGTCCGACCCAGGGAAGAAAAAAGCCGTAGTCGTAAAGGTCTTTGCATTGCAAGTAGGAGAGGGTAAGAGAGAGAGGGGGGAAAAAAAGGAGAAATGGTATGCAAAGAGGAAAAAGGTTTTATGAATTCGGTCGTAGCGCGGCAATCCGGGGGTGCCGGTCAAAAGCCTCTACCGGCTGCGCAGCGCGATGCTAGCCGGTGCAAGTGTCTAGTTAGCCTTGCCACCGCTGGCCTCCTTGAGGACGGCCTTCCACTCGATTTCGCTCTTGTCATCGGCGTGGATGGAGTTGGCTACGTTAAGGGCGTTTCGGAGGTTCTCGCGGGTGCTGGCGTAAATCATGGACCACTGGATGTGAGGTTAGCTGGAAAATTCCGCTGAAAAAAAAAAATGCCTGCTTGGGACTTACCAGAGTAGGGACGTTGGTGGGGACCCAAGAAATGAAAATGATCTTGCTTCTATAAGATTAGGCTGGTCAGCGAGGGGTGCTGAGAAATGTAGAAGGACATTGCGCATGCGTACCGCTTGCCCTCACCACCACCAAGGTCGTATTCAACATCGTAGACTGCGTAACGGGGGCGGTGTTGCCCTTGCTGTCCTTGGCATCGACGAGCTTGGTACGGAAAACCTCGTAGTCCGACTCAGCGCCGAAGTCGTCGACAACGACGGTCTTCTTGTCGTCGGAGATCTTGAAGATGATGTACTTGATCTTTCCGTGGCTCAGGCGGAACTCATTGAACTTGTTGATGCACTCGTCGGTGACGGTAACTCTGCGGGGTAAATGTCAATTAATTGGAAGGGAATGAGTTGATTCGTGGTATTTCGTCGTACCCAGATGCGAGCTAGAAACCAAGTCAGCATTTGCAAGCAATGTGAAGAAAAGCCATTGCGTTATACTCACAGACATGATGGCTTGTGTGGATGAGGGAGAACGGAAAAGGGGGGAAGGATGACGAGGTCAGCTAAGGCGGGCACACGATGTCAGTGGCTGTGTTATTATAAATCGCCCCACGACGGAGATCAAGGCCTTGGTCGGTATCACCGTGAACGAACAGACCAAATACCGACTCAAGGTCAACCAAAGAAGGAGGAATACTCACGAAGCAACGGGAAGGAGATGTATGGGGATCGAATTGTGAGGAGGCAGAGGGGTTCTGTTGCCCAGGCGTTGCGATAGTGGGGGTGGGTTCCTGCACGTGATGCTGGCGCACCTCTTTGGGAATAAACAATCACCTCAACGTACCAAAGATGCTGAGATACTCAGGTGGCTCGGACTTAAGAGAGGGCATTTTATGGTTTTATGTGGTTTTATATTAGGCATCCAGACGAATGCTGGCAGCCTAGTCCCAGGACTCCCGAACCATCCCACCGTCGCATACCGCAATACATCGACAAGAGAGAGACTTGATGTAGATCCTGACAGGCGAACCTGCAAGTCATTCTGCTGATACAGCAACCCACTTGAGGCTTTTACCCTAGGCCAAAGGCCGAGGCCTTACGCAGCACAAAGTACATAACTTACATCGATGTACTGTACCTAAATGTGGGCACTCTTAACCTACCTAAGTATGGGACTACATCCTGACACGTCACTTCCCCGCCCTGCGGAAGAAGAGTATGAGAAACGCACTGGAAACTCATAGCATCTCATTTTCAAGATACCATATTAGGCTGCTCTTTAGAACTCAACTAGGACATGTGAATAATTTGGGCGAAAACCACAGTGAAGAAAGTAGAAGCCTAGGCCTTGGGCGCAAACTTGGCACGAGTCAGGTCGGCGACAAGCTTTTCGTTCCAAATGAAATTGACACTTGGATGGTTAACGGTAGCCTCAGACCAGCGCTTGAAACGTGGGGCCTTCTCCAAGAGAACAGGCAGCTTCGTACTGACGAGGGCGTGCTCGGGCTTGCCGAAGCTCAAGATTCGGAGCAAGAAAGACCCCGTCAGAACCTAGATGTTTCATGTTAACACATCGATACGTTCGCAATTGAGAGATCCAAGGTTTTCCTTAGGGAAACGCGATTGGAGCCATACCTCAGCCAATGTAAGCTTCTCGCTGCCTCCGAAGAAGGGACCCTTGCCCTCGGTCGACGCAAGGAGGGGCTCAACTTCCTTCAAGACACCAGCGATCAAAGCCTCGGCGGCCGCATCACGCTCCTGCTCTGATGCAGCGCGGATCCCAGCGAACAAGTGAGGGAGGACCTTGCTGATGAAGGCATCTACAAACAAGTTGATACGCGCGCGGGTGATTGCGTTCTCAACTGGGGCTGATGGAGGGAGCAGGTGAGAAGGGTGAGCATCGGCGATGAATTGGGAGACAATGGCGGATTCAATGATAATATTTCCATTGTATGAGATAGTTGGGACGAGTCCTCGCTGAAAGCAAGATTAGCTGTGGATTCATTTCGGGTTCCGTAATCTGATCCTGCGCGACGGGTCCCCTTCTTCGAATGGAGCCTCTCCTTGCGCTGCACTGGTCTCTCCTGCTTGTCTGGAAGCACTTACGGGTTGATATCCAGGTACCATTGCTCACGAGGAACATTCAGGTCGATGATGACTTCCTCGTACTCGAGCCCCGATTCCTTCAGAGCGATGTGAGCTCGGTGGGCCCATGGGCAGAGGTGGTTGGTGTAGAGGATGATCTTAGGGGTGGCCATATTGAGATATGTTCACTGTTAAAGATTGTCCATAAAAATGGCAGGAAACGGCTACTTATTATCGCGCCATGCCCTGGTGAGGGGTAACTACGTGGATTAGTAACATGGGGGATTGCGACACCGAGCTCCAGGGCTTGACATCGAAGGATTACCAATTCCTCCGCTCGGGGGCTTTTAAGAGCCCAAGTTCCAGGGTACCAATTGCTCCGCTCGGGGGCTTCTAGAGCTCAATCTCAAGGGAAGAATTCGGTAGTGCTACCTAAGCAATAGTACTTCAAGGCCACTTTTGTAATGAGATTCGAGTCTAATTATGTACATACATTAATTCGGGCCCTATTTGTAATTATTCTCAAGACGAGATAAAGGTTATAGAGAAGAAAAACAAGCCACCCGAATGAACCTTGCGGCCGGCTGCATCGAGGCTGAGGAGCCACAGGTACATAAAAAGACAAAACGAGATCAAGACCAGCATCAAATAAGGGCCTCGCTTCCGTTGCGCCAACATACGATTTCACAAGAATCGATATCATCAGAAGCAGATACAGTTAAAACAAAGAAAGAAAGAAAGAAAGAAAAGGGCAAGAGTAAAGGTTAGGCACGAAGTGATCGATCGCCGAGAAATGGGGGTATATAGAATGCGAGAAATAACTGAACGCAGAAATCGACAACCGGGTCGGATAGGGCGTCGGCTAGCCAGAGGGACGAATCGCATGGGTTAACTTGCTTGCAATGCTGATAAGATGGGAGAGAATGTTGCACACGCTGTCGTCAAGACGTAAGATGGCATGAACCAATGGGATATGCTCCAATTGCTCATTACTGGTCCTCCTCGTCCTCTTCTTGTACACTGCCCTCGATGATTTTCCGCCAGTGCTGCGGCAGGCAGACGCAGACCAAGGGAAAAGCCTTGATCTCGCCAGATGGTGCTGGAGACGGGCCTGCCCGAGTCGAGCCGTTGGAGACACCACTGTCTCGTTGGGCGCGATGAGTTTCGAAATCCTCTGCTCGGTCGTGTAGACGCACACCCGTGGCCCAGCCATCGTCCCAAATACCAATAACCTTCAGCATTTCACCACGGTCCAGCTCGAACTCGTCTCCTGCCCGTGCAGAATAGGCCCAGAGAACGGCGACTTGGTCACCTGGGTGAATATCATCCTGCGAATAGTAGTCCCGGAAATAGGATAGTTGCTCTGACTGGCCGCTTGTAACTCCCTCGGGGGAAGAGTACGAGTATTGGCCAACAGTGCCAGACCTTGGAGAGCTATCACTTTCTAGTCCAGCCAGAACAGAGCTACTTGATAGCGAGCCGAGGCGCTTTCCGGTGACAGGGGGGATTCTCTTAGACATGGCCCCGGGGCTTGCACCCGTGTTCTCGGAGTCGGATGTATCACTGCCATACTTTGCACCAGCGAACATAGCGGCGGATGTTCGCGAGTGGGCAGGAGAGGAGCTCGGAACTTCACGCAGCGCGGACATGCGTGCAACGCGGCCACCTGGTACAATGTTGTATGGCTGAGGGCTTTCGGCCTGCTGCATTGGCATCGATGGCGAAACTCCCTTTCGTTGTGGGTTTGGTGCATTCAGAGCAACCTCGCTCTGTGAGTCACGGCGACGGCGCCGGCAGCAGATGAGAAGCAGGACAATCAAAGCAACCAAAATGGCGGCACCTGCGACGGCTCCTACAACTGCACCCGCAATCTGGCCACCGGACAAACCGTGGCTAGCACCAGCAGAAGCAGCGGCGCTGGTTGTCACTACAGGCTGTAAAGTTGCTGTTGAGCTTGGAATGGTAACGCCTGAGCACTTGCTAGCCACGTCAGTGCTCTTGCAGCACGTGTCGGTTGTGTTGCCGAAGGTCGAAGAGCAGTAGGTACACAAGCCGATGGTGCTGTTGGCATAACCACAGTTATCGGGTTCGTTGGTCGATCCCTCCACACAGCTTCCGGTGAGAGCCCTTGACGGATGAGCGCAGATTTCGAAGTCGGAGCGAATTTGATCCATATAATTCTTGTCGGTGCTCGCGCAAAGCTCGGGATTAATGACGATTTCTTCCTCGCTTTGGGCCATATAAGAGCAGGTGTCGGCACATATGGGGGCGGATTGGGCGGGTGAGAGATCGCAGTCTTTGATTGAGCTCTGTACAATGCTACTACAGATGACGCTGGTGGTATATCGAGCATAGTAGTCGTTCAATGCGCTGCTGTTCACCCCTGAACATCCTAACAAGTCGACATATCTGCCCGAGTCAGTCTCTTCCTGTCCACGTAGGGTTTTTGTTCGAATACCTACTTGTTTGAGATGTAGGGATAGCCAACATAATCAGTTAATGATTTATCGAATGATTTAACATCCGTAACGTTCTTGAGCCATGGACTGTCGCGTAGTCAGCATCATCTACTTTTTCTCTTTCGCGAACTGTTTTGAACTTACAATGATGCGTATTGGCTAGAGTCGGTAGAAACCGAAGAGCTGTCCCAGGCTGGACAAGCAGCAGATCCCGAAAGGGAGATGCAGTTGGCAACCATTGTCGGATAGCGGTCGGTCCTATGAGCCGATACGCCTGCTAATTCCCCGAGGAATGTCACGGCGGAATGTGTCAGAAGCTGAAAATATCGGGAGCTCACTGGCACATGTTCTTTGCGCTGCTTGTCGTTCGGGTATCGTCTTTCGGCTCAATTAACAAGGCAGACCCCAGGTCTTCCGGATGCCTCAAGCAGGAGAAAGGAAGAAAAGACTAGATAAACGAGTGGCTTCGGGCGGACAATTGTCGGGTACCCGCAGGAAAGATCAGAGCCCCGTAGGTGCTCCGTAGATCGAATTGAATCGAGAGAAAGGAAAGGAATAGCCAATCGAGGGAGAGCGAGAAGGAGAAGATGAGGCGTCGAAAGATGGTCTGGGCTTACCGATTAGGGACTCGGCGCCTGAGGTATTGGGAGCTCGCGAAATGGGGGGAGGCGGGTCGTCAAAGGGGGAAGATGAGACGAACAGTCGATGAAACAGGAAAGGCCCAGCTGAGCTTCGGTGGGCCTAGTGTGGAAGCCCCGGCTGTTCTGCAGTTACCATACGCCTATAAAAGACACATCCGTCGAGTTGGATGAGACCAGTGCGTGGTAAAATGGCGGCCGATTCTAGGGGGTTGGGAGCGTATCGCTTGTTTACGGGTTTCCCGTTCCTGTCATGTATCGAGGTTTTGAGCTACGGCCAGGCTTGGGCTGGGAAAAGCCTGGGAAATTTGCACTTCTGGGAAATTGACCGTAATATGAGAAATCGCTGATTGGCCCGGGGCTTGACCATCTCCTGGCGCCATCCTGGCGCCGTCCTGCCTAGTCCCCATCTGGTACCTGGCGTGGTTGGGCTTCTCCGCTTCCCAACCTCCTTTGGGCTCTTCCGGCCGACGATCGCTATCTCTTGCTGCCGTCCTGGAGGATTTTTCAAATTCACGTCACCCGAGGTCCTATGCCTTACTTCTTGGGAGATGTGCCATCCAAAATTTGGTCCTGCGAGGGACGGGAAATCTGATGCAGGTGCCATCTGTGCGATGCAAATGAGATGCATATGTTTATTTAGTAGGGGCGAATGGACGTTGGAGTCCCGCTTTGGCGTCTCCGACCAGTCATCTAGGAGGCTGGTCGATCCATGCAGTAGACCGATCACTACCAGGGAAGTCCAGCACTTTTTATTGTGTTCGTAGGATCAGACAACAAAGATGATACAATCATCAGAGATGAGAGATCGCTGCAGTTCAAGTGTGGTGGAGCGTTGATGGATCGGATATACCCCACTTCAAGTGGTGACAGCTCCAGTCTGAATCATCTATATTTCATCTGCCCATGTAGATGCTGCACGGATGCCTTTCTCCATATAAGATTGATCTCAACGGTCCAAACCCCAGAAACCCAACATGATTGGACCATGGTTGGTGCTGGTCAGGTGATCAACGTCATCTGGTTCCCAGGCTGCCACCACCTGATACGAGTCACGACTTCCTGGATTTACCACTTTGTACAGAGATATCAGAGGTTGTTGATAAGCTGCGTCTCGACTGTCACTCTACAGAGCTCTTTTCTGCAAGTGACAACCCACATTTCCAGCGGAGTCATGTGTAGCTCCGACATCTTTCTGGCCGTCCTGGCCGTCTTTTTCCCGCCTATCGCCGGTGAGTTCCCCGCCTTGATCCCTTGCGACCCATCCATTCAAAGACTGACAAAAGACTGACAATATCTGTACGCAGTATGGATCAAGAGAGGGATCTGCACCGCAGATTCACTCATCAACTTTGCCTTATTGATACTGGGCTATGTCCCCGGCCTCATCCACGCTTGGTATATTATCGTCCAGTATCCCGAGCCCGATTATGATGACCCAGCATATGCGCCTATCCCCAATGATGCCGAGAATGGTCGTGTGACTTACTACTATGTCTCACACCAGCCTGCCCAGCGCTCCTATGGAACCACCGACCAGCAGCCGCAAGCTCCTCAGGCTCTGCCGGCTGGAGCGGCAGGAAGTAGCCATGGGCCATCTCAGGGCGAGGCTCGTCCTCCAACCTACGCCGAGGCAGTGCAGGGCGACCACAAGATCCAGACTCAGGACTAAACCACACGTCTGTACTTGATTATGTTTCAGCGATGCATGTCTATCCTGGAACTTGCGCTCGACTGCGAGGCATCATAATCCCGTGCGACTTATGGGTTCAATCATTATTTTACGAAGGAAATGCAGTTCATGAGCTGGAGTCCTTTAATCGCTGTTAGGATCAAGGGTTGGCTACTATCCCAGTCTTGTACCAAGCGCTGCAGATAGGGCGGGTTTTATTTCGAGAAACAATTGCAACTTTGCATAAGGAATCGCTCAGGCCTTCGTCTCGTAGAACGACCATGTAGCCTGTTCAAGATCAGTGCCTATTTATCTCCTCGCCTGCATCAATGTTTGGAGTTATAACGAAAGAGATTTAAAAAAGGTCCGTCGGCACGATCTTCGGAGTAAACTCGATGGATGGCACCTTATCATGCCTTAAAATCTGGCCTTCCTTGAAGGTGCAACCATTTTAACGGAGCTACAATTGTAAGGAACAGGTCGGAAGTGGATAAGGATCTTTCTTGGCAAATTCTCAAGCTCATAATTTCTCTTTCCCTCAAGTGCTACTGGTGCTTTCACTAACTGTATTCTTAAGGAAGCCCGCTGCACTCAAGCTATACAATACCTCATATGTACTAATAGTCCTAAACTTTGGATTGGGAGTGCCAGCCATCCATGGATCTTCTCCTATTTATCATGTCGGGAGGATTCCCCACGTAGTGACCCCCGGCATCGGGTATTCTCACCATTCAGAGGGGTTTGGTTGGAATTTAGGATATTCACGTTGCACTTAAGTGCCACTGGGCATGTTGCCAGCCAGCTGGCTATGCTACTAACTTATTTTAAAGGCTACTGTGAAGTAGTCTAGTATACTCTGAGATATATAAAACCGACTCTACCGGTGGACGGTTTCGCGACCACATCCACAACGAGAGCCCTGAATCGTGATTGTACAGTACAAGTAAAGAAACCCTCTACCATAGAGGTGATAGCGATTTACTTGATCAGAAGCCGAGAGTTCCAAGTGCCCATAAATCGAAGTATAGACATGCCAAACAACCAAGCGGTCAAGCCCCATCTGATAAAACAGATAAGCCGATAAGCCGACCCAACCCGATCCTCCGAACCCTGAAGTGCTCAGACCTGAACCTCACACAAGGCCTATGGCCCCCTCATTGGCCATGCAGTCCATGCCATTGATCCTCCGAACGCTACGACCGAGCTTCCCATTCTCCCGCATACCCAGGCCCGGCCTGCAGCTCCCCCCGACCCCCATTCTCAAGCCGATCCGAAGCTTTTCGGTATGCCTACAATGCCAATTCCGTCCGCAACCGAGACTGCACAACACAGCCGACGATAAGGAGAAGACGAAGTACCCATTAGGATCCGAAGCTGAGACTAGAAGCTCCGTAACTGGGTTCCCGCCGGAGCTTACGCCCCCGACGGAGAAGGAGAAGCAATCTGAGGCAGAGGATGAGAAGACCGAGCGGGAGCTTGTGGAGAATCTTGAAGCGGATCTCGAGAGAAGAAAAGAGTCTGCACAGTATGCTACACCTGAGGCAATAGCTGATATTGAGAACGCTGTGGGTGGTCTCAAGGACAAGGTTAAGCAGAGGGAAGAGGCGAAAGCTAGTGCTGGTTCGAACAGGACGCAGACCGGACGACTACCGTCCTTCCTGGAGGAAAGACGGTCGCGGATATCGAAACAATTTACGGAGATGATGGATAATCTCCAGGGCAATGTGTTTGTTGCGGGTCAGCGGCTAAACGATTTGACTGGGTATTCCAGCATCGAGGCTTTGAAAAATGAGATCCATGAACTAGGTAAGTTCTTGTGACTGTTGACGGATGGGTAGCAACGGGACTTGGTGCTGATATAGCATAATTACAGAAAACGAACTGCGTGACGCGCGATTGCAGGTTAAGAAAGCAAAAGAAGCATATCAAGCCGCAATCAACAATCGCTCGACGTCGCAGCGCGAGGTGAACGAGCTCCTCCAGCGCAAGCACGCCTGGTCCTCTTCAGACTTGGAGCGCTTTACGCTCCTG
This sequence comes from Penicillium chermesinum, assembly GCF_028974085.1. NCBI lineage: Eukaryota > Fungi > Ascomycota > Eurotiomycetes > Eurotiales > Aspergillaceae > Penicillium > Penicillium chermesinum. Next base: position 2,338,950 of record NW_026695312.1, on the reverse strand, counting down.
TACCGCAACGACCACGCCAACGAAGTTGCCGAGGCCGAAGCGCAAGAAGCGTTATCGAACGCTGAACGTCAGTCTGAAGAAAAGGCAGCACAGCTGAGCAAGACCATCCTTTCCCGGTACCATGAGGAGCAGGTCTGGTCTGATAAGATCCGGCGCATGAGTACCTGGGGTACCTGGGGCCTGATGGGTGTCAACGTGCTACTTTTCCTCATCTTTCAGGTTGCCGTGGAGCCATGGCGCCGGCGCCGACTAGTCAAAGGATTCGAAGACAAGGTAGTGGAGGCACTGGAGAAAGAGAAGGCTATTACCGAGGCATATATGCCTTCTATGGTTTCTAAAGGGTCTCAAAGCGAGCCTGAGCCTGCTCCTGCTTTAGATGCGCCCCTGACGAGTGAATCCGCATCTCAAACTACCGAGGTCTTTCCTGTGAATGCCTCTTCATCGCTTTCCTCCCGCCTCGCCTCTATATCTCTTTCACCCTTCTCTGCTGAATACTGGCAGCAGGTTCTCCACGAGCTCTTCAGTGAGGACAATGTTTATCTTTCACAGCGGGAGCTCACCATGGCTGCCATACAGAGTGCAGCAGCTGGAGCAGCCGGGATGGCCATCGTGGCTCTCGCGATAGCTCTTGGAAAGTCTCAGTAGATATTCTCTGAGTTTTGAAACTCGATGATATGTCAATTAGCATGATGTCTATATCTACTCGGCTGTTTCAACCCGATAGACTAACGGGTCTTGATTCATCTTTTGTACAAAAATCAATTCAACTTAGCTGTACAGCTCCACGTGCTTTTGATTTTCGCAGAACAGCCGCCAAATTAGAAATTTAGTCACCCACCAATAGGAGCTACAAGTTGGAGATGAAAGTGTTGGGAGGCTACACAGGCAGGGAAGTTTCGGAACAAAGGAAATATCATGACTAGGCAATACACGGGGCGATATAGAACACGAAGTATATACTCAAGCAGACCAGCAGAAAAGCAGGAGCAGCGTCATCTCGAGTCTGTGAACGCCCAAATCAAAGCCAAAAGACCAGGGAATGGTAAAAAGAGGCTCATTTTTGTCCATATTAAAACACGGTCTCTTATCTTGACAATGACACAGGGCCGCTCTATCTAACAGGGAAAAAGCAAATCACAAACACGCACACACTGTGTCCTCCTCCACCTCGCTCTTCGGTCTAAACGGTTGGGAAAATAAAAGAGATGGTTTTTGTAATAAAACAAATCGCTTAACCGATGACCAGGGTCTCGTCCTCGGGGAAGCTGTACGCAGGGACCTCGAGGTTAAGAGGAGCAGGGCCCTTCCGGATACGGCCAGAGATATCGTAGTGAGAACCGTGGCAAGGGCAGAACCAGCCGCCGTAGTCACCGGCCTCACCGATGGGGACACAACCCAGGTGGGTGCAGACACCCAACATGACCAGCCACTCGGGGCGCTGCACACGGTCGTCGTCCGACTGGGGGTCACGCAGACTCTCCCACTTGGTCTCGCGGGCCTCGTCGATCTCGCTCTGGGTACGGTGACGGATGAAGACGGGCTTACCACGCCACTTGATGATGACCTGTAGTTGGGGAAGAAATCGGGTCAGATAGGGTCGATTCAGGTACGCAGTTGGATAAGGATACGTACGTTCTTGCCCTCAGGGATGGCGCCGAGAGCGATCTCGACCTTGGCCTGGGCCAGGACATCGGCGGAAGCGGACATGTTGACCAGGAAGTCTGTAGGGGCGAAAATGGCATGGTCAGTCTTGCTGAATCGAATTCTGGGATTATTCCGGATGCGTCATCCAGTTTGCAGGACCCTCATTCTTCCTCCTCTTTCACATCTTTCGTCTGCTCTGAAAAGAGAGGCGTGGGACAAAAAACCTACCCTGAACGGTAGCCTTGGCTCCGACGGCGGTGGCCAGACCCATAGTACCGGCCATGAAGTAGGAGAAGACCTGGTTGGAGCGAGGGGACGAGTTGGACTTGTATTTGTTGAAGTTGGGGATCTTGAGGGTGGAACCACGCTCGCCAGAGTTCACGAAGGGGCTGTCGAAGGACGACTTCGCATCCGCGACTCCCCTCCGCTGCTGGCAGGAGGTGACGGCGGCGCGGGTGGAAGGCAGCTGCTGGCGGGCGCAAGAGCGCAGCAGAGTGCTGGAAGCGGAGGAGAGCGACATGGTGATGCAATTGACCACGGGAGGGAGGGGTGGTGGCAGCGCGGCGTTGAAGGGCAAGAAGGCAAAGAGGGAGTGGATGAAGCCGGGAAGTCGACGTTTGAGTAGAGCTTTCGCTAGCGATCGGAATCACGCGGACGCTGATTGGCTGGTGCGGGTCTCCGGGAACTCGACGCCCAGCATTCATTATCATTACATAGAGACACGTGCCAATTGACCAGGATTCATATTTATTCCACTCTCTCTATATATTTATTGGTAATTAATTGCGTTTTATTCAGTCTGGGTCCAACGTAGACCCGTAGGCAGGTTTCGATACGCATCGACGTACCATTGCCTCTCCGGGAGCAATCCAAATAATGAAACCTGCATTCGACGGCAGCAACATGACTCGGCATCCATCAGGAAAGTCATAAAACGAGCCGACAAAAAAAGAGAAAAAAAAAAAAACCCGGAACTCCGAGTGTAAGAAACCCCAACATAGGAAACAAGCCTCCATCGACGGGCCGAGGCCAACGCCGTGTCCATTCCATGTTTCAACCTTGCATATGAACATCGTTGTCTTGTTCAACAGTACGGTCAGCGATCAGGACGCTGACAGGAACTCGAGTCGCTGTGGGTGATTGTAAAGGCTCTTCTGGATGTGTTACACCTTCCTCTTGTGGACCGCCATTCGCATTTGCCGCTGATGTGGCGCCATTCAATGTGCGTTGGCCCTTCTCCAAGTCTTGTGTTGTCTCCCTTGCCTTCTTTTCCTTGAACTGCTTGTAGGTCGTAGTTTTAGGGATCACATCGGCGAGGAACTCGAGGTTGTCGATATGTGATACAGCCGTAGCTACCAGACGTGGTAAGTAAAGGCGGATGATTCGAGTTGCTATTGTAGGCAGCTGGGCTACTTACCTAGATCTTTGTACTGCACAGTCTTGCGTGGTTTCCTTTCTGACTTGACCACATTATGGCCCTGCTCGGCAAGATATTGAATGAACATTTCCTAGGATGGGCGTCAGCGCTTTGTCTCGAAGTAAAACTGGTGGGCGTACTGTGGCCATGGCGATGACGAAAGTCGCGTTGTTCGAGCATTGCACAATTTCATCGTCTAGTTGAATAATCTTCTTAATGCGAGAAACTGTTGGGCTTCTTGTTAGCCACGGAAGAATAGGTCGCGCCAATTTCTATACGCACTAGGAAGGGCACTCTGGCCACTGATCTCCTCCGATTCCCCCGCGTTTTTTGCTGACATGATGACGTCGCAAGGTAAGACCAATACCAATGTTTAAAAATAGGTAGAAGAAGCAGGTAAACCGTAGATCCCGAGGTAGCCCGTCGCGCGCGAAAAGTGTTGAAGCGACGAAAGCGCAACGCGTGCGGGCGGTGTTATCTCAGGAGGCTCCGTTATCGATCACTTGGCGCAACTTGTCTTTCACAGCTAGATATCCACTCTGTGAAACAACTCTCCAAATTTAACCTGAAACTCCCAGGTTCTTTCCCACGAACCCAGTCCGAAGCTACGATAGCCCTCGGTCCCTCAATTAGCGTCGTCCCTGTGACCTTCAGCCCTAGCGAATTCCAAACCCCTGTTGCGGGCGGAATCGCATCATCGATCTAGCTCTATGCTGACTTTACTGCTGCGGTCGATGCCATGACCTCCCCGCTCCCCTCCCCGGGCGGTTTTTTACGATCCCCTTCGATTCTCTCGGAGCGCCGTGACATACGCAGGCTGTCTGGCCGGATCGTCTCTCCATCAATAGCTGACCCGACGCCAGCCCCCGAGGGCGACAACGACGCCCCCGCAATTACAGACGAGATCAGCGAAATCAAGCGTTATGAAGACTTTACGACAATAGACTGGGTGCAAGATGCGATATACGAGCAGAGCCGGCGACGAGCGAAGCGGCGCAGTGGGAGTGGATTCTGGAATCAGGAGGGCACCTTTGGATGGAGACGTAAGCTGGTGGAGTCGTACGACGCTGGTCAGGCCTGGCTGGTTGTGACGCTGGTAGGTATGGCAATCGGGCTCAATTCAGCTTTGCTGAATATCATTACGGAGTGGCTGTCTGATATCAAACTGGGGCACTGTACAACTGCGTTTTATCTGAACAAGTCGTTCTGCTGTTGGGGCGCGGAAGGGGGTTCGTATAGATTGCTCCATGTGTCGTATCTTCGATCAACTAACCTTTGGGGCAGGCTGCCAGGAATGGAAAGCATGGACTGGATTTTGGCCTCTCAATTATCTGGTTTACATCTTTTTCGCGGTAAGGACTGCTTATGTTGCATGTAGTTGGCCCTATAGCTAATGGTTTCCTCAGATCCTTTTGACATTCGTGGCCGCGATTCTGGTGAAAACATTCGCACCGTACGCTGCTGGCTCTGGAATTTCTGAAATTAAGTGTATCATTGCTGGATTTGTCATGAAGGGATTTCTAGGTGCATGGACTTTGGTCATCAAGTCTATCGCATTACCCTTAGCAATTGCGTCAGGCCTGTCCGTGGGAAAGGAAGGTCCGAGTGTCCATTTTGCCGTGTGTACAGGCAATGTGATCTCGCGGTGGTTTGGGAAATACAAGCACAGCGCATCTAAGACTCGAGAGATCCTGACGGCGTCAGCTGCAGCTGGTGTCGCAGTGGCTTTCGGTAGTCCTATTGGAGGAGTTCTCTTCTCATTAGAGGTATGGCATGCGGGAGATGGGTCTGTGGACCAATGGCACTAATATATGAACAGGAGATTGCCAATTATTTCCCACTCAAGACTCTCTGGCGCAGCTATTTCTGTGCCCTGGTCGCAACAAGCGTTCTCGCTGTATGTCTGACCTAACCTTTCCGCAGAATCGTTGCTAATTCGAAACAGGCATTGAATCCATTTCGGACGGGACAGCTGGTCATGTTCCAGGTTGCATATGACCGCACATGGCATTTCTTCGAGCTGATCTTCTTCATTTTCCTCGGTATCTTTGGCGGTCTCTATGGCGCATTTGTGATAAAGTGGAATTTGCGAGTTGCATCTTTCCGAAAGAAATACCTCGGAAAATATCCTATCGCAGAAGCTGTCTTCCTTACAGCTCTCACGGCTTTTCTCTGCTATCCAAACATGTTCTTGAAGATTAACATGACTGAGATGATGGAGATACTCTTCCGTGAATGCGAAGGTGGACATGATTACCATGGACTTTGCCAGTATGAAAGGACTTTCCCCGCTCCCGAACTGTGTTTTTCTAACCTTCTCTCTAGAAAACAGAACCGATGGCATATGGTTATTTCGCTGGCCATCGCTACGGTCTTGCGTACTATCTTGGTCATCATATCATATGGCTGCAAAGTACCCGCAGGAATCTTCGTCCCGTCCATGGCTGTCGGCGCCTCGTTTGGCCGCATGGTTGGAATCATGGTGCAGGCACTTCATGAACATTTCCCCAACTCTGCGTTCTTTGCCTCTTGCGAACCCGATGTGCCTGCATTACGCCAGGTACTTATGCGTTCCTCGGCGCCGGTGCAGCTCTGAGTGGTATCATGCATATCACGATCTCTGTCACCGTCATCATGTTTGAACTGACTGGAGCTCTGACCTACATTTTACCTACAATGGTGCGGACTGGTACTCATCGTATCGATTATTCGCAAATAAACGCTAACTTTCAGTCCAGATTGTCGTGGGTATCACCAAAGCCGTCGGCGACCGGTTCGGAAACGGTGGTATCGCGGACCGCATGATCTGGTTCAACGGATTTCCTTTCCTCGACAATAAAGAAGACCATGTCTTCAATGTTCCCGTGTCCCACGCCATGACAACCGATCCCCTCTCCCTCCCAGCCTCCGACTTCCCCGTTCGCGAAGCAGAGCACATGCTCAGCGACAACAAATTCCAAGGATTCCCAATCGTGGAAGACCGGAGCAGCAAGACGCTCGTCGGGTACATTGGACGCACAGAGCTCCGGTACGCCATCGACCGGGCTCGCAGCCAGGGGCTGCTATCGCCTCGGGCACGCTGCGTATTCACAAAAGAGGCCGCCGAAGCTACTGTTGCGCGCCGGGCGTTCGGACCCCAAGCACGGGCAGCGGATACCTTTGACGCCATTCAGGCTAGCGTCGGCGCTGGCGTTGTCGATTTCTCTCGCTATATTGACCCTACGCCCCTGACTGTTCATCCGCGTCTGCCACTTGAGACGGTTATGGAGATTTTCAAGAAGATGGGCCCCCGGGCGATTCTGGTTGAGCACCGTGGTCGTCTGGTTGGGCTGGTCACGGTGAAAGACTGTCTGAAATACCAGTTCAAGGTCGAAGCAGAGGAGCAAGCGCTGGCAGCGACGAGTTCATCTGCGTACAGCGCGCTTGGGGGACATTTGAACGGCCCCGCGCCAGAAACGCTGGATGAGCGTCTCTGGGGTCTGATACAGAAAGTGGTACGCTTTGTATCGAATCCTATTGCTCATCGGTCTGTCCGGCTACGGGATCGGGATACTGGGAGAGGAGCCGAGCACTCTGATATCCTGGATGGGACGGAAGACGAGGGGCTGGTGGAGCTGGTGGATAGAGATGAGCGCCCTGCACGAAGTCGCTAGTACTGTAACGATCATGCTGATGTAGGACTATAGAGCTATGGAAATGTTCAAGTGTCGGTTCTTCTATGACTTGGGCAGATGTCTCTCATGCGTACTAGCTGATCAAGAGGTACATACACGACTGTCGATGAATATGGACCGTAAAGCAAGCTTCAGATCACGCACCCTCTCGCATTCCGACAAGAATACAGCCAGCACCCATCATGGCGGCACCAACCCACCAGAGTCCTCCGACGGCCTCCTTAAAAATGATCATTCCAAATAGTGCGGTGGCTAAGAAGTTCGCGGCCGTATTCGTAATTGATACCTTTGTGGTCGACGGCCCCGCCGTTAGTGCTCTCGTAAAAAGGGCCCACATGATGATGTTGCAAACGACATTCAGACCAAGACAAGCCTAGAGAGAAAATCAATATCTCATACCAGTCAAAACCGTAGGGAGGTCGCTTACACCGCGCACAAGCAGTTCGAGGAAGGGCGAGGAATCCAGGCCAAAGAGATGAGCCAATGACTGTGCAAAAGCAGAAGTGTTGTTGTCCGTCGTCCTATAAGCTCCGTTAGCTCAGAGTCTCTGGAGATTATTGGTTTCTCGTATTGCGACGCGCATCGATAAAGCATGGCGACTTACAGCTTTGCAAAAAGCCCATTTAGCGCCGCGAACGCGCCACTAGCCACGGCCACGAGAATCCAGGGAGTCTTCGAGGATGCCCGAGCTACGGGAGTTGCCATGGTAGACTATCTATATAATATGCGAACAAAATTAAGGCTGTTGGGGACTTGCAGGGGATCCCGGATGTGTCCTAAAGAGAGGAGAGGAGGTCTGTATGCCAAGACGGATCTGCACGATCCACGACTTGCCTTCATAACAATAGTACGAGGAAAGAAACAATTCAGTCTCTTAGACTATATGATAATCTTATAGATGCCCACGACTAACATACAAACGAACTATGGCGAGAGACGCTGCAATCGCCACTGATCCCCTCCGTCAATACGTACATACCTGAACCGATCATGCAAGCGACTCCGACGACCCTGCCAGAACTCAACAGACTCCGGCACCAAACGCACGCCTCCCCAGAAAGGCGGCAGAGGAATCTGCTCGACCCCAGCAAACCTCGCCTCCATCTCCCTCACCTGACTCTCCAGCAACCCTCTCCCATCCTCATCGTCCGTCTCATCGATATCAGCGGGGACCTCCGCCCCATTCGCATCCTGCAGTTGCGCCGCGCTCTTCCTCCGCTGACGCTCCGCCAGCTGCTCCGGCTCCGCAGACCACAGCACCTTGCTCTGCCAGCTCGCCCACGCCCCGATCTGACTGCCCCGCTCGCGCGTCCGCCAGTACAATTCGCTCTCCGCCGGACTGAGCGGCTCCAGCATCCCTTCCACCCGAACCTGGCGCTCCACGGACGCCCAGCTAAACGTCAGCGCGCCCCATTTGTTTCCGGGCCCCGGGGCCTCTAGGGTCGGGATTGACGCCGGGCCCTCGCTGCCCGCCCCTTCGCGGCCGAAGACCTGGCCGCCCTTCCCCTCGCGACTGCCCCAGTTGCTGTAGACGACCCAGCCGCGCTCGTCGAGTTCCTTCAGATAGAGGATGCGGGCGCTGACACGGCCCGAGGGCAGTTCGGCGGTGGCGAGGGTGCAGGTTTCGGGAGCCGCGCTGGGTGGGAGGCGAGGGTCGCGGAACCAGGAGTGGAACTGGTGCAGCGGGTTGGTGGCGTGCATCTGGGAGATGGTCAGAGGGGGGGTTGGTGACGAATTGGTGGGCGCGGGCGGGGTGGGACAGAATCTGGTTTTCGGTCGTGGAGTTGGGCGTGGAGGTATCGGAACGCAGGGCTTCGGCTGCATGGAGGCGGCTGGGCGCAGTTGCCTGGGCTTGGGAGGATATCGAGGGGTCTGTAGCTTGGAGCTCTGGGGTGGGTGCGATATCGCCAGGTGCAACTGTAGGTCGCAGTAGTTAGTTTGGAGAGCCTGGTGGGAGTATTCCCCGCGGAGAGCTTGTAGTCTATCTTTTTTTGCCCGCGTAGAGGATGGTCATTGGGTTGAGAGGTGTCAGGGCTTACATATCAGCTTTTTCGGACGCCGGCTGGCGTCGGGGCTCTCGTTTTGCGACATGACTGCGTTGTAGACTCTCCAAGGGTTTGTTGTTGCGCAACGGAAAAAGCGAAGGTGGGGTAGAATGCGGAGACGGGGAGATGAGTCAAGTGGTCTGGTGGGCAGAGGAAGACGAGAGAGCATTTATACACAAGCTCAAGTTCGTCGTCTCAACGGGGGACTGAAAAGACGAGCGGGAACCGGGGTTGATAGTGGGAGGGAGTGGTGCCATTTAGGCTGCAGAAGCGTTCCAGCGCCTGCTATAATGACATGGGTTGGTTTCCCGCATACAGCGCCGCCGCATGGAGACATTTCCAGATTTATTCTACTGAATATTGCTAGATAACATATCAAGTCGAAGATTTGTATCCTTCGAAGAACAGGCACGAAGCTCAAAAAAGCTTAGGATGCAAAAAAAAAAAGGTTTAAAGTTAAGAAAGTCTTCAGAGCCTGAATGATGTTCCGGTTCGCCCTAAGATCCCGAGCTTGCGAAAGGCTTAACAAATTTCTTGATGATCAAAACCAAGTTGAAGGCATAATTTCAAGACTAAATAACGTCTGGGCAATTGGAATATCTGACAGAGTTTCCATAGCTTGCATTCTTTGATGCCCAGCCATAGAATCTGCAAGTCAATCGTACCAAATCAACTTGGAGCAGCCGCGGGTTGGATGGGCTTGCAGAACTTCGCCTTAACCGCTTTAATATATTTGTCTTCCATCAGCTTCTGGATGATGGGCTGCTCATTATGCGCATCAAAGGCTTTCTTGCCTGCATATCGTTCAAAAAAGTGGAAAAGAGTCGGGTCATCGCTATCACGCGCCAAGCAGTAGTATATGGAGCCAGGCTCGAACTCCGCTAGCCGCGTTGTCTCGGCATAGACAGCTTCAAGGGAGTCCGCATGCTCAGGATAGGCATAGACGAGGCCGAAGATCACAAATTCGTCCTCGGGAATATGTGGAAGCTCCGTCACGACTGGCTCGTCCTCGAGGCCTCCCTTTGTCAAGTCGGTTTCCATACTGATGATTGGACTGACAGTAGATTTGGATTGAGAGGAATTCGGGGACGGAGGTTGGAGTTTGTGAAGTTCTGGGTAGTATTCGGTCTGAGGCTGAAGAATTGAAGGGAATAGCTGGCTTTTAGCTCACATTAAATGTTGCACTACACGAGTCGTATTGCGCGGAGTCCAGTCTAAACCAAATCGGGATGTCTGTAAGCGAAGACACCAAACTGGCCTATCATAGTAAGCAACTAGCAAGTTCTTATCTACTCATTGACTAATGGAGTCGGTGGCAAAGATAACTGCTGTTGCATGTGGTTTGAAGCCATACCCTCGCCCCTATGATTGGCAGTTCGGGCTTTACTATGCATCAGGGTCCCCTCGGATGTAAGACCTATTGACTACTGACAAAGAATAGGTCTAGCTCCAATACGAACTTATGCAATAGTCTCTGAGTAGATAATCTGTCCAATGTGACAATGTGTTCGATGCTTACGGCGGAAAATGGCCAAGACCGCAGTGTTTTCAATTGAGGTACGTAGAAGGGTATGTACAAGGGCCCAGTAGGCCCCTCTTATCATCTAGTTCCCTAAAAGCAGATCTCGATAGTGCTGTATTCGTGTTATCATGATGCGCTCGTTATAGGACAAGACAAATAGGGACTGCGCCATTGGGGCAAAGGATGCTCAATGCTGGGATTACTAGGACTAGGATCCACCATCCAGCGCGTAAATTGCTGGTGCTTTGTTACAATGACTTTGCAAAACTATTCCATTGACTGCTCCATTCAACAGAACAGAAATACTAGTATAGCTTGATCTTCCATTGAACCCTCTATTAGGAATCTGCGGAATCTGCGGAATTTGGAAAGCTAGTAAGACCCCAAGACGGTAGAGAGCGCTCAAGTTGAGACGTTGATGATAGTGCTCCCAAAAATTTGTGCTCGGTCAAAAGGCAAGGGCTTGCCAGAAAAATTATCAGCTAGCCAGTCATCAACAGCGACCCTCAGTTTGTTAGCCAAGTACCGAACTAGCACATCATGGTAATACCGTAGACCATTTCCAGCGATGTCAACTGGAAGGGATAGACAATAAGGTTGGCCAGTTGAAGGACCCTCTGCAATACCAATCTCCATATGGTCGAGCTTGTACGCTATCCACTTGAGCAAAGACCGATCCCCAACATAGGCATGCATGGGGGTAAATTGGATCGTACACCAATATCGAGTTGTCATAGCTGGATGCTCTAGATTATTGTGAAGGATACGGTGAGTGGTCTTGAGTAGAGAGACTGAAGTCTGTAAGAGCATGACTTCATTTCGGCGTTCAAGGGAATTGGTCTACTATATATGCCTTTCGATGGTCGAAGAGAGACATTAGCCTTGAGCATGGTTGTTTCTAGTTCTTTCAATCCTTCAGTTGCATGAGTTGCACAACCATCCCGAGTCCCCTTTAGTGATCTAAGTAACGAATGATTACAAAGGCTATTCATCTTTAATAAGGTATAATAGCATGGTCTTGCAACAATAGCGAAAGAGTAATGAATGTCTTTATAAAGACAATGTATTAGGAGGACCAAGGCCTTTAAGTGGCTGGGCTCAAATCTAAAAGCAATTTGTGCCTGAGACCAGTCAATAATGCCTCGAAGAAAGATCTATAGTCCATCTCAAACAATAATCTGTGGTATTCAAAGAGCGGGATGACTTGCTTTGAGTACTCACGTGTAAGAACAGCTCATCTGCGGCTGCTCTGGGGTGTCACCACGCCGACAACCCCAGCCTCCCTGATTTCCCTACTTATATCATCCTTTCCGCTAGATGGTTCCTCAAATTTTGAATCAGGATAATCCGAGCTAGAACTCGATTCGACTCCTGTGGAATAGTCCTCACAAAGCACGCTTGTTGCCTATAAGCCTCATGCAAGTGTTGAAAAAGACAAAGGTTGACAAAGTTTAGTCGACTCGGATGCTCCATGTAGTATTGTTCTGACGGCCCAATAATGGGCACTGGAGCTACTGTCACGCAATGCGACCATTGGTCCCATACCAAGTGCATTGCTAGATGAAACCATAAAGACTCCATGCAGCCCCTTGCGCTACAAGCCTATGGATGGGTGCCCAAGGGAAGAGGTAAGTTGGGGAGTACCAAGTATGCCCCTTCGACACCGAGTGTACAGAGAATGGGAAGACGCATCTCCCCCTCGAGGGTCGCTACCCCCGAGCTCCGTAAGATAAGCTCGATTCGTGCACAGCCCTCGAATGATTAAGGGGTACCTGAAACTGTATCTGTACCTGGTGATATGGGCCTGAGTCTGGTGGTAAATTCTTGGACTTGGAGTGCATTCTCAGAGCCGGATGTGGACAGCTTGCAATCAACCCTGGAAGGTGTCAGATTTGAAGTCAAATAGCTCGCATTTTCAGGGTTTTAAATCCCTCCTTTTCCCCGACTGCAGCGGTTACTTCCAGCTCTCTTTTGTGTCATTTTTGAGGCGCCAGTGGGTGCACATGTGATGCATTGATTTACCCCTTGGCCCTCAAACCACTAGGCCAACTTCCCCTACACCTCAAGCTTGGTTATTTAAAGCGTTGCGTAGATCAATGCCAATTCATTCCGATACTAGACGACGACATCTGTAGCCGTAGCTAGGTGGAGTAATGATGATGTATTGGAAACTATCTAGTTAGCTATCCTATAAAGACCTTAGAACAGGCAGCATAATAGCAAGGCCAAGCATTATTATTAAGGTAATTGGAGCCCCCTGGTATTCGATCAGCCTAATCATACTAGGAGGGACCGAAGCAACATCGTTACGGAAGGAGAGAAGTGATCATAACTTTTTTTTGTAATTTGTCCTCGGCGTACGATAGCGCCATGCAGAGCTGAGAGTGGTCTATGGACACATTAAATCAGAGTGGTATACATATGCCATTTTAGTCGCCGTAACGCCGTTCACGCTTGATGCCGTAGATCATGATAAATCAAAAGAAGAGAATAAAAGAAAAACAAAGAAAATCCCCCCCAAAGACCAGGTAAACCCAACCATTGCCGCCCTACACGCGCCGAACCGGAAAAGTCACACCTTCGGGATCCAGCCCTGGCGAGGTGATGTAGGGGTTGCACGACACCAGCATTAAATTGGTATGTACCTGGGATAAGTAGCCAGGGCGCGAAACAAAAAGCATTTTAGTAAAAAGGGAAAAGGGAAAAGGAGAAAAAAGAAAAAAAAAAAAAAAGAGAAACGGGAATGAGGAAAAAGAGGATAAGGGTTCACGGGATTTAGATGGAAGGAGTAGCGCCGACCAGGTCAATGATCTTGCCGGCGACGGCAGGTGGGTATCCGCGCGACATCATCTCATTGACGATGCGGGCGGCACTCTCGCGGTCATTGGCACCGAGGAAGGCACGGGTCATAGCTTCATAGGTGCTTGGTTCGCGCTTCTGGATACCGATGCGGTCGTAGATGTTCTTGGCCTTGGCGACGTTGCCCTCGGCGGCCCATCCGGCAATGAGGATGTTCGCGATGTATGCAGTCAACTCCACGCCACGGGTGGCCATGCCACGGACAATGGGCTCTGTGTCCGCAACACGCTTGTTGGCGACCATTCCCTCGAACAGAGCCTGGTAGAGACAGGGCTGAGGGCGCACACGGCGGTCAGCGATGACAGAGTCGAAGACCTGGCGGGCTCCGGCGAGGTCATGTTGGACGCAGCCCTGGCCATGGACCACGGCAGCGTAGTGCACGGCTTCGGGCTGGTGACCGGCGGCCTTCATGGAGTCGAGGACCTTCTCGACAGCATCCATGTTGGCAGGCTCGATAGACGCGTACGCGTCGATGAGCAGCTTGTAGGTGTGCATGGTGGGCTTGATGTTGCGGGCCTTCATGCGCTCATAGTAAGCGAGGACCTTGGCGCGGTCGCCCTTGATGTTCAGGAAGTACTGGATCATGGAGTTGTAGGGGGCAGGTCGAGGCTTGTAGTTAGGGGCAGCCTCCATCTCCTCAAACATCTCCTCAGCAAAACGGATATCGCTGACACGGCACAGGGCGTTGACAATAGTCCCGTAAGTCACGCTCGTGGGGCGCACACCGTTGGCACGCATCTCAGCGAAGTAGGCGAGACAATCGTCGATGCGACGAGCCTTGCCCAGCTTGCCGATGAGAGCATTGTACAAGAAGGGAGTAGGCTCAACACCCTCGGTCACAGCACGGTTGAAGATTCGCAAGGCTTCGGAGGCTTCGTCATAAGTCTTGGCCGATTCCTTGAGAGTGGTGATGTACAAGCCGAAGGTGTTTGCGGATGGAGCGGCGCCCAAGCCAGTGAGCTCTTGGTGGAAGTGATCAGCCAGTTGACGATCTCCGGTGTTCAAGCATGCAGCAACCATAGCATCGAGAATAGAAACCCAGCCGTACTTGACTGCGTTGTAGGCAGGAGTCAAAGGAACATCCTCCCGAGCCATGTTGTGGATCTCGTTGACCAGGTCCATGCGACCAATCTTAGCAGCGGCAGTAATCAGCTTAGCGTAGGTGATATAGCGAGGATGACGGCCAACGCGACGCATGTTCTGAACACGAATCAATGCCTCCTGAAGATGGCTCTCTGGGCGGCCGGCGGTCTTCTCGAGCTCCTCCGCGATGATCATAGAGCCTCTGAAATCAGTGGTGTTGACATAGGGATCAAATGATTCGGGGCCGGATGAAGGAACGGTCAGAGCGGTCTCAGTCAAGGAAACAGGGCTATGGCGTTCAGAGGCGAATGATGCTTGAGTGGAACGCTCCACATGATCCTGCCACTTCTTCACGATGTCCGGGTGGGAAGTGAGAATGACAGGCTTGGCAACAGCCTGGTCAACCAGACGCGTAAGTTCCGCGTCCAACGGAAGGGAGGTAGAGAGAGCCACATCAAGCATGTGCGCAAAGCGGATGGGATTGGCGATGTCGAACTGGAGTGACTTGTCAGACGCAATAATGCTGGCTTGGACCCGCAGGGCTAGAGTAAGGTCAGCGGCATTAAGCTGGGTGATCCCCATTGGACCGAGATTAGCAACAGCATGCTCCGCCAGGGGAGAGAACACTCCACCGTTGTCCACCATGGACCACAGGAGGGTCATGGAGGCTTGGGGAGAAATCACAACGCCAGGAGTGTTCATGAGGACCTGTCCGAAGAGATAGAGCGACTCGCTCATCTGCTCCTTGGTATCCGATTCAGGTTTGGATTGACTGCGGATGTTTCGGAACATGTTACGGGCCTCCTGGAGACCGGCCTCGATTTGACCACTCTTGAGAAGTGCGATGGTGTACATTGTGGTCGGCTGAATCAGCTCCGGGGTTGCGTGACCCACAGTGTTGAGCATGATCCACAAGGATCGAGCAGCGTTGAGGTTGCCCTGGCGAATGTGAAGTGCAAGCAGGGAGATGGCAGGAGTTTGACGCATTGCTGGGGAGGTGGATAAACGATCATATGCCTCAGAAGCGGTGGCCAGATCACCCATGTCAGCTGCGGCGATGCAAATCTTAGAAATGGCCTGATCACGAGCCTCCTCACTCAACTCAGTTTTGGCCTTTGCAAGCGCTTGAGCGTGTTCCCCAAGATCCAGAGAGTGTTGAACAAGCGCATCCTTCACAATCACGGACTCAATCACAGCCCAGCGGTCATCACGGTTCTCGACCTCATCGAATGACGAGCGGATTCGGTCAAGGAAACTCATGGCGCCCTCTTCCTTTCCACACCCTCAGATAAGCATGGATGAGAGCAGCATAAACCTCGCCGTCTAAGCGTTGCACGATGCTGAAAACCCCCTCGTCATCAGAAACAGCCAGGCTCCGATATTCATTGTAGCACTCGACGGCGCTCTTGAGATCCCCAACGCGCGCAAACGCATCGATCATAGCTGGGAAGATAGAAGCGTGCGGAACTACTTTTTGCACTTCCATGTGAGCATAGATGCGCACCATGTCCTCCACCTTACCCTCCCGAGCACATGCGATGATTAGCTGACGATAAACACTCAAAGGGAATACAATGCGGGGGAGGCGGGAGATCGCGGCATCAAAGAGTTTCACTGCGATCGACAAAGAGTGGTCCTCAGCGATGATATCTCGTTCCAGTTCACTTGATTGGAGCATGAACTTGCCAGGCTCCTCCATTCCACCGAAGCGCACGCGGTCCGCTTCCAATGCCTCCTTTGCGTTGATCGCCTTGTTGGCATGGGTTACAAGCAGCTGAACAAGCGTCTCGTAGGTGTCTTCATCCGGCACCACATTGCGGCGAAGCATGTCAGAGTAGACATCCAGTGCCTTGGGAATGGCCTGAGCCGAATCGGGGTGCAGCTGGATGGCCGCGGCCAGCAGGGCATTATAAGCATCCACGGTCGGAGTCAGGCCATCTCGCAGGATATGGAAAAAAGCCGCGGGGATGTCAGCAAATTTCTGGGCTGTGGCCAACTGAACGATCTGGTCAGAGGCAGCCCGCGCCTCTTCCGAAATCTCCTCTGAAATCAGATCCTCAACTGCGGATTCTCGAGAGGCCGACTGCTCGCTGGCCTCTGCATTATCAGCCTCGGCTTGCTCCTCCTGAAGCTGCTGCATCTCCCGCGCAACAGCCTCTTCCACTTGAGCGCTGACATCCTCGTTCACGGCGGCCTTGGTCAGGTGGGGGGACACATGAGATCGGTCTTGTGTGGCGTGATCGTCTTCTTCAGTCGATGGCTTCCATCCGATACGGCGCTTGAACTGAAATTGCCGCCAATCACTATCGTCACCGGTCTGTTGGGCATGCTGCCAGGCCGCGTAGTACGCGGCTAACCCCATATCCCCTGAGCCCGAACTCCCCTGGCTAGCCTTGGCGCCAGCGCCAGACGAGCTGGAGGCATTGGAGAAAGCATTCTGAAGTTGGGTCCGTGTAAGTTTGGCTGGCTGGGTGGCGAGATGGTTGAAGGTTGCTTGGGACGCGTAGGAGGACTGCGACGCCGCGACTACGGATTGAGCATAGCCGTGAGTGAAGGCTTTGGTGAAACTCTGGCGCGCGAGGTGGGTAAACGGCTTGAAAACCATTTATCTAGCGGGTGACCTCTTCTTCAGTGTGAAGAGGCAATACTGTTTATGAAGAGAGCGAAGGTCAGATCGCGAAAGCTCTCAAAATCGGTACGGCATGATACCGCTGCGCGGCTTACTTTGCACTCAGGATAATAATTGAGATGCAGGTTCATTGAACGACGTAGTCGCCAATGAACGCGCTTGAATCAGGGTATTGAGGGGAGTGATTAAGAAAGACCTAAGTGACAGGTCGGGTGTGAAAAACAAAGGAGTAAAAAAAGGGTTGAACGAAGAGGAACACGGAAGCCTAAAAGTTGGAGATTAACCCCCGTTAGAAAATCCGTGGGTTTCTGGAAGGAGACGGAGTCTCCCAGTGGGCCTGGATAGACAGGTTTAGAGCCGATCTTCTCCGGAGAATCCTCTGGAGGTACTCAGTACCTTCGCTCTACCCACCAATTGGATCTATGTGTCGATAATTTGAATATAGGTCGCAGAAAGGGCTCTATTCATTGAGACATCGTATTGATACATCGACACTTTGGAAAAGCAGATATGGATAATACTCCGAACGTACAGCTACCATTCAGGGAGGTTCTCCTATGATGGCAGGCAAGTATTGAGTACTCGTCCTGCCAGGTCCAAAAGGCTGTCCCTGGCCCAATTGTGGCAGGTCACGAGGCCTACGGACCAATCCGCGGGCCGGAGATGAGCCCAAGCAAACGCGAGCCAGCCAACCGGAGACGCTGGCCTTCTTCCCCGCCAATCAGAGCCCGAGCAATCTCGCCCTGAGTGAGTCACCCTGTTCCAGCTGGTTTCCCTCCCGGTTCTTTTTCTTCTTTAACGGTCCTCGCTGTTTACAGTTGGCCCTTCGGAGGGGCGGAAGTCCTACCTCCGCCGGCCTCGGGGTAAGGGTTACCCTTGCCCGGTCTTAACGGGCTTTTGGCTCATCCCCTGTCCCCGAGAAGCATTCTCCGGGCTCCATTCTCCCATCCCAGGAGCTGACTCCAAATTCAGCCCCATGCGCGAATTTAGCTGATCAAGCCACAGAGTTCATTAGGAGCCCAGAAGCGCCAGCTTACAGCCATGATGACATCAAACGTTGAGGAAGGTTATCAGATCAACATATTTTTTTTTATCTTCGGGCCAACGAACCTTGGAACGGTCGGTTAGCCGCGGATCACGTGGATATATTATCTTACTCACGTGACCAACATGTAAGATCGATCTATCCATCATGGATGTTTCTTGTTCGGTTTCTCGCGGGCATCATCCGCGGGAGCACTGATGAGTTAGATCTCTTCAAAAGGAATGTTGAAGACGGGTTGATATTCACTTCCTGGTAGTTACGGTGAGTACAGATAGGTACTACATCGGGTTAAAGGAAGCTGTCGCATTCGAATTATGCAGCAAGATCGATCTACTTACTATGTAACGTGATTTACCTAGGGCAGCGCTTCGAGGAAACCGCCAAAGATCCGACTGAATTGAGGCTGCTCCGCCACTAATGGCATGTACTCACTACGTCGAAGCGGCAGCTGACTAGAAGTCACCTTGAAGAATTTACAAAGCGCGCGGCGGCCCATAAATTGTCATTCGCAAACTAGTGAAATCGAGGAATATCAGTGTATATGCTCTTTCAATCAAATCCCAGAAAGGAATCAAGTTTCACGCAAGAAATTAGACCAGAAGACGCACAGCACATCTGACTTGATAAACTGATGAATTTCGGAGTAGTTGTCAAGGCATTGGTTGGCTTTAGAAGAAACTTGGACTGAATTGTTGAATTATCTGCTGGGAGCCTGACTTCGAACCTGTCTTGGGGATTGATCCATCTCTAATCCATCAATGTATATGGTACAAGTCTTCTAGTCTTTTGTAGAGGTTCGTTGGACATCTGATATCATTCTAAAGAATCATGTCTACCAGTAACGTCAAAGATGAGTCTCGTTCCTTGGGATGTGGCCTGTCGCTACTCAGGGTTGTAACACATCTCGCTACGAGTTGAAAGCGCTTTAGTAAACTTCGGAAAATCCGGCCAATGTGTCGGATTTTCAAGGGGTTCTACACCCAGTCAGATACGATTAGGCCTCTAGGAAATGTATGAACTTGATGCGAATAGCCTGTCCTACTAGTCCAAGTGCCAGTTGTATAATCTTTCGAGCGAATTAGTATGGATAGCTTGGGCTCTTACTAGTACTGAAAAGGGAAAGTCGGGATGTATCTGTCATTTCACAGATTTCGTGGGAGTCAATAGCTGTCATTGTATCTGAGGACTGCTCTTCGATCCTTAATTGGCAAGTACACCTTATGTATCTGAGGGTACTTCATGGCCAAGCGATATGATAGCAGAATGTGACGTCAGGTTGTGCCGCATCCTGGTAAGAGGGTACGAAAAGATGCCAATTCAAAGATGTGCGCTCGGACAGTACGTAGGGGCCATCTGTGCTCGATCAACTTCCGTGTCCTATTGAGCCCCCACAATCTTTGTGGGGAAGCCTGGCAGGGATATTGCATCTCAGCGCACGACGTTGCTTGGAACACGACGCAAATCTACTAGTTAGTAGAAGATATACGTAAGCTCGAGCTTGGTTGCTGCCAAATATCTTTGTAGTCCTATAAGTGGCCGAGAGTGTGCATGATTCTGCTGATCTGCTGGAAGCACGCCAGCCAAACCCTAGCTGCTTCACCGCATACGCGTGTTACCTTTTCGCGTTGATCACACGCGACACAGGCTATTCGCTTGGTTTCCTGCAGCGCTACATGAAGATTCGTCTATAAAAAAAAAGCTTGACAGTAAAACGGGTCGACATGCTGGTGACTAAACTGCACCTGATCTATCATCATAGTCCTCGTACAGCTAGGAACTTTCAGGTGCTTCAAGTTCTCTGTGTAGGAATGAAATGCCAACTTGAAGCCCAGGTCGATGAAATATTTTGAGTGAACCGGTATTATGAGCCTTTTAGCCTGGCCGTTTCATCTCCGAGGTATTTCCGAGTTCAAGTAGTAAAAAAGAACACGACGAGAAGCGTCGAGAGACGAGGGCTGTGAGGATATGACTCTCACTTATATCTATCCCACTACGGAGGACGTCGGCAGCAATGGCCTGACAACGTAAAGAGCCTGACAAAGTAAAGAGCAACGGTGTGGAATTCTGTGAAATTTGATCGCTGATCTCGGGAGTATGGGCTGACAATTTCCCAGGCAAAAATTCCCAGGTCCACCCTGGCTCTCCACTAAGTACCCGTGCCAAATTGGTTACATCATCGTTCCGTCTCCTTCTTGGGTGGGCCAGCGGTACAAGTTATTCTACCGTGACACGTCCACACGGCATGCCTCTACCGTGACACGTTCATACCGCAGCATTCGCCTTCCGCCTTCAGCTCCCGCCATTTCTATGAAAAACCGAGAATTAAGGGATCTTACTAATTGCCTCAGGGTTCGGAGTCTGGACATAGAAGGATCGTCTTCTTATTGGCTCGCGGAAGCCAAAGGGCAGCGAAGCAATGCCAAGACCAACTATGCAGCCGGCGGGTTCCGCCAACTGAACCCTTCGTACTAAACCATTGAAATTTAGGAGGATGATACTGAATCGGTCGATTTCCACGTGACCGGCGGGATTACGGCCTCTGCGCTCTGCGGAGCTTTGGGAGTGGAACAACCTCAAGTGGGTCAACAAATTTCGAGGACTCTGGGCCAGAGTCAATTTCAACCAAAGGGTGTTTGTTGCTCGCCACTCCCAGAGCCACTGGATATGGTCATATGTGCATAACTCATGTGTAAATCTTGACTGACAGTTAGCTAAACTGTGTAGTTAGTTACCTAATCATTTAGCTCATTCAAGGTCTGAGCCAGTGTGAGGGGAGGCCTGGCCATTCGAAGCGCTCCACGCCAGAAGACGCCCTACAGGGCTTATTCGAGTCACACCTTCTGACCAGCCTTGCCGACTTACCGACGAGCCGTGCCATGGGTTGGCTATTCTCCATAGGGCAAGGCGACGCCACAGGATTTTGCGAGTCGGAACTAGTCGATATGTACTTGGCGAGAATGGGAACTACTACTCCGTACTCCGTAGATGCAGCTCAATTCTTGTACTGGCAGGGCCCCATGTAGGGCTGCGCAGGGATACAGTCCATACGGCGCTGGAACAAAGACCATGAGACATGCGCCTCAAGCGTGGCACCACGATGTCCCCATGCCACGTACCATGAGGCACGTTTTCTTCCGCCCATCCAAATCGTTCGGCGGCCCATAGCGGCTTCAAAATGCGGCATTCATCGACAGCGGATGTTCTAGAAGTGGGTCTGAGATCGTCCCTCCCATGACGGTACTGACTTCGCGCTGAGACCCTGGCCCGCGTCATCTGTACCTGACCATTTCGTACTCGTACCCCGTAGAGTATACTTCGATCCCAGGCGAACTGATGAGCGGTAGGAAATATTTCTTTCTAGAATGCATAGGACAAGCCCAAGAGTTCCATTTGACGGCCCTTTGTTACAGAGCCATGGACGTACCGGCCACTTTAATTCCATATATCCGAATCGGCTTGCCTTTGCCGTCTAGTCGGTGCCGGCGTTTCCGGATGAGCTTCAAGTCTGATGACAGTCCACATAGTGTGGTTCATGCCCTCGGGGATTGCTTGGAAAGTTAATTCTCGTTAATTTTTTCTTCCAGGCTGTGGAGGAACAAGGATTCTGGAAAAGTGCAATGCTTATAAATTGAGCTAGGTCCCTGTTTGGCCCGCATGATTTTGGAATTTTAGTATTTAGCTCGCAGCTTTCCAATTTTTTTTTTTTTTAATTTTTTTCTTTTTGGTTGCGAGAGGGATTGCCAGAAAAAAAAAGAAAAAAGGAAAGCTCCCTATACGACTTTCTAACCTTTCCATCTTTTTCTCCAAATTCCCGAAGCACTTATACGAAACATTGATAATGGTGGCGCAAATTCTCTCGCCTGTCGCGCATCCTCCAGAGCGCATTGCCGGGCGTGGCTCTGAAAGCGACAGCTCTGTAGACGAGATCGCAGACCAGAAACAGAAGCTCTTCGCAACAGCATTGGGCAAGAATGGAAAGGACTTAAATAAATCGGCTTCTCCCAAGCGCTGGAAAACATTTTGGGCCTCATGGCGATATCTATTGAACCTAACCCCTAAAGAGGTGGACGATTTCATGGCATCGTACGTCATTTACAATCTCGATTGGTCGGACGAAAAGCAAATGACCGAGACGCTGGGCCCCAACTATCAAGAGAAAGTTGGCGACTGTTTGAAGTCGTACTACGGAGTGCTCAACCACCTTTGCGCGCTGGGCGACGTGGAAAAGATGTATATCCCCCCGTGGATGAGCAAGAAAGCAAACTGCCTGGAGAATCAAATCCTGTACGAACGTTCCATCGCGCAGGACATCGGCCTTTCCGCCGGCGACAAAGTCCTGGACCTGGGCTGCGGCCGCGGGCGAGTGGCGGCCCATATGGCACAATACACCGGCGCCCACGTCACCGGCCTCAACATCGACCCGAACCAGATCGCGCAAGCGAAGCTCTTCAACGAGGAACGCGGCCTGTCCAACTCCTTCGTCACCCAGGACTTCAACTCCCTCCCCCTCCCCTTCGCCGACGAGAGCTTCGACGCCTTCTACCAGATCCAGGCCCTGAGTCTCTGCAAGGACCTGCCCGCTCTCTTCCGCGAGGTCTTCCGCATCGTTAAGCCCGGCGCTCGCATTTCTCTCCTCGACTGGATCAGTCTTCCCGCTTACAACCCCACGGACCCTGAGCATGCGGAGCTTATGCGCCGGGTCAAGCCGTTGATTGGGGCCGTGGGCACCCCCACCCAGGCAAGTCTGGAAAAGGCGCTAACGGACTCCGGGTTTGAGATAGTGCGGTCCCAGAACGCCAGCATTGACGGGCTGCAGGCCCCGCTGATCGACACCGTTGACTTGTACTTTCGTACCCTGCGGCAGGTTATTCTCGCGCTGGTCAAGGTCCATGCGCTGCCGCGCCATTTCAAGACCCTGATCAATCGCCTGTGTCTGGATGGACAGGCTTTTGTCAAGATGGATACGATGCGCCTGGCCACGACGAGCTATAGTATCATTGCGCGCAAGCCTAAGGCTTAAGCGAGGTGTCTCTACACCAGGACTTTTTATAATAAGCACGGACATGCTCTGTGTGACAGAGCGGGGTACCTACTAAAACCTGCGTTTCCTTTCCTTTCTTCTCTTTTTCTTTTTTTTTTTAATTGCTGATTCATATGGGTTTCCGGGCCGACCCACCCCCGGGTTTCCATTAGTTCTGGTTTGACCTCATACTGAATTCCGCCTTCTTTGGAAATACCCTGTACAGCTTTAGAGTTAGATGGTCTTGGAGTTCATGGGCACTTTGGTGCTTTCTATGACCTTGCAGCTTGGAGTTTTTTTCTTTGCTTTTTTCTTCTTCTCTTCTGTTGGAGTTCAATGTCTATGTCTGCATCAGTTTTACCTGCAATCGATGAATTGCATTGCCTCGAGGAGTAAATGTTTCAACGGCGCAAGTTGTTTCTACGCAATCGCTGCGCTGACCACGAAGTTTCGTTGCTGGGCGTTTATCGACAGCTACCATAGACCTTGACAGATTGGGACGCCTAGGGATAAGGGTTGTATGTCCCATTCCCGTAACAAGGCCCGTCAATCTCATACCCACTCACATTCTGCACTGGCACTCCGTCGGCTCCAAAACGAAGCACATTCGACCCATAAGTATACGGTAGCCACCCGAGGGCAGGAGGCCCCTTCACAGGATCCTTCAAGAAAGCAAAAATCATATCTTGCATAGTCTCACTCGTCTGAGCCTCCGCCTCAGTCGGGCCTGTCGTGGCATTCGTCGTATTCAGCCAGTAAGTACCGTATATCATCGGGTTATCCGAAGAATGATAGGCCCCAAGCCAGGGAAACGGCTCCACATGAGACCACCGTCCAGCATACTGGTAGCGGTAGGTAAGGCGGTTCGCAGCGTGACGCATGTTACTCGTGTTTGCGGTGGCACAGACCCAGCCAGAGAGGGTGCCCGCGACAATGGCCGGTTCCCAGGGGCCGACTGTCACGTTCGAGGAGGGCCATGGAGCTAGCGTAGCGTCGTTGTTGGCGACGTCGGAATAGATGCTGGGGATATTGGCGAGCTTCCCTTCCGCAGCCCTGGCAGTGTAGTTTGAAAAGACGAGCTTTTCGTCAATGATCGGATTGAATGAGATTGTCTCGTTGGTGGTGCCGATGAAGTTCGTTATCTGTGTAGCAGGGACGTTTTGGAAGCACTGGAGCTCGGCCTTCGGGTTGTTGGGAAAGTCACAACCTAGACTCTTCGCCACAAAAGTAAAGTTCGTGTGCGAATAGTCCTCTGTGGCAGTGCCCTTCAGCGCGGTCCCGGACTGGGAGAAGCTGCTTCTCACAATCGGGTTATCCCAGTAAGCGTAGTTGTGGTAATCAGTACTAATGGCACCTGCGGACTGGCCCCAAAGTGTAATAGCCTCCGGGTCTCCTCCAAAGGCCTCGATGTTCTCATGGACCCATTCAAGGGCTTTGCGCTGGTCAAGAAGACCGACATTGGGCGAGTCGGAGCCTGCAGCGTTGGGAAAACCGAAGATGC
The DNA here is from genome assembly GCF_028974085.1 of Penicillium chermesinum. NCBI lineage: Eukaryota > Fungi > Ascomycota > Eurotiomycetes > Eurotiales > Aspergillaceae > Penicillium > Penicillium chermesinum. Next base: position 2,314,511 of record NW_026695312.1, on the reverse strand, counting down.
CCACGCGATAGTTTACAGACACCACAATATGTCCCTGGGTACGGCTAACCCAACTCTGGGGCTTCTGGCATATAACGTCTACTCCACCGGATGTGAAGCCTCCACCAGGTAACCAGACAATGACTGGAAGCTTGCTGCCTTTGGCAACATGATACGGAGTCCAGATAGCCAAGCGGAGACAGTCCTCTGACCCTGTCTGCAGACTCTGGCCATTGGAGTGATTTTGGTTGCCGTTCTGTGGCAAGAAGTAGGTTCCATATGTATTCCAGAAACTTGGGGAGGTCCCCTCGAATTGAGGACATGAGGGAGGGAACCGCGTCGAATAGATATGTTCGTCGGAGTGAGGCAAGGTTTCTGGAGGTAGAAAGCGGAATTTTCCCACCGGAGATTGCGCATATGGAATGTTTCGGAATTCCCGAACAGTTGCATGGTAGGAATTCTGGACGCCTGTGAAGATGCCAGTATTGGTCTTCACAGTCAAGGCGGAATCGGAGGTCGCCTTTGAGCTGGCCCGTCCCACACTGGCAAGCCAGAGCAAGGACACGAGGAATTGCATATTGGCAACTAGAAGCAGTCAAGGGAATATTTAGGCTCCGGTGGAGATGGCTATAGGGTTTCAAACTTCGGGTTACCAAGTGTAGCCTTTTTTCCATCTTTAGATAGCCTTTGAACTGACCGGGAAGATTGCTATGCGGAAATCCCGAACCCCTGATCTGAGAAATGAACTCCAGAGGACCTCCACTTGAGCAAGCCACTTTCTAAGCTTATTATGTTATGAGGGGTGACGGCACTACGCCTATGGCTACTGACTGCCGATTTATCCGCTCTTTCCGCAGACATCTCAATGTGATTTGTGGGGTGTGGATGTTGATTGCCAAACTAAGACATATTGAGTGCAAGATCCCCACAAAAGTTGCTGGCCCCCATGTACCCCGCCCTGGCTAACCCTTCTCTCGGGTAATAACCAGAGTCAGACTCGAAAGTAATACTGTATACTGTCAATGATATGGCTGTGTCATGCCACCCGAAGGAATAAATATCAGAAGAAAGTCCCAGCCATCGATAGGCATGGTGGGGTTCTAAATACCTTCAGGGCCTTCACGAGTATGTATGACGCAGAAAAGCATATTCATGATATAGTAGGCAAATAAGCACAGCGTAGGAAGACACATTTAGCATGTAGTCCTATAGAAAAATGAACATATGTCTTTGAGCAGTTCTCCCTACTAGTGCTACTGCTATCACTTGTAATGAAGTGCCAGGTCCCTGTCACAACTCATTGAGGTGCGGCATCTTCACCAGCCGCCCTCGCTCTTTTGTTGGCTATTGGACTGCCTTCAGAAGGCAATACAGTATAATCAAGTCTGGCATTGGCACTCCCTGGACCACGCTTTCTCGCAGCGGTTCCCCAAGTATGTTCTCAATTTCAATTAGATTTCCCTTCTGTACGTCCGTCAGCATGCTCGGAGTGATATCAAGTTCTCTCAGGTCAATGTAAACACTCTGACTGAAGAATCTGGGACATAGATCATGACCAAAAAAGAGACGAGCTGCTTTTGCAAGTTCTGGAAACTACTAAAATGTTAAATTTTTTGTATGTTTAAAGATGTTATATAGATAGGAAGATCTGAAGGGGACTGGGCTTATTTTAAAGAGTATATTAATCTCATATAGAATGTGTTAGACTAGACGAAGATTGATATGTTAATATTGAGTATAGGAAGAAGGATGGATAGATTATGTCAATGGTGGCCTACGTTGGGAACAGAAAAGAACCAGCAACGGCGCTCGTATTCGAGATACTAGAACTAGAGGAGGGGAGGAGAGAAGAGAGGCGGAGGAGTTACTGTAGCGACCTATCTACTCCTACGCGAACCTCTATCCCATCTACACCCACCTCGTAGTTCGGACGGTCCTCTTCCAGCGACAGGGCGGTAACGGGAGGCAGAATAGAGCGAGCGGTGACAGATTATATATAAACCTAGATTATTATACAAAATATTAAGTAAGAGAACTCTGTATATAAACCTGATTATTTAGTATTCTGGATTTTAGTATGATCCAATAAGGGTTGGTGGTGTAGGATATGTAACCATGAACATACATCAGTATTTGATGGGGTAGGTGAAGCGGTATGCACACAGACTTTTGTCCCCTATTGTACCAACACCTCTAAGTTTCCCCACTACCAAGATGTTCTTATCGGCACCCATAGTTGGCCTTACTCGAGGCAAGAAAAGGCCGGAATTATGGGTCAATATTCGAAAAATCATATTCATTTGGAGAAAGCCTTTCGATTCTCTATTTTGGAAGTCTCTGGCATGTCAAGTTTCCTTGTAATCCCCAGCGTAACTTAGTTACGTGGCCTTTGACAATTAACCCGACAGCAGCTCGCAGACTCGAATTCTTGCCAAAGAAGGAAAATAATACGAAAGACACGAACGTAAGCAGAAAGGAGCACCGCTATAGGGCGATAAGAAGTAACTCGAACTACCCCGCGACGCCTTCCAGTACATTGCTCCACCCGGAATGAGGAAAGGCACTCGCTTAAAACGCTGGCTAGTAAGATAAGAGATAGCACGATTGGCCTTCGGCATATTAACACCAGAACCTGCATTACCATTTGCTTCCATTGAATCTTATTTTGCGTGTCGCGTGAAGGTAGCTTCTCCCGTTCCATAATAAATAGGATGACAGACCGCAAGATCTCCCTCGAAGAACTCAGTCAGCATCAAGAAGCGGAAGATGCTTGGATGGCCATAAACTCTGTTGTTTGGAACGTCACCGGTTTTGCTGGTATTCATCCTGGCGGTCCAGATATTATCCTGGAGTACATTGGCCGCGATGGCAGCGACCAATACAACAGTGTCCATAGCTCCGGACTTGCCGCGAGGAACTTCGAAACATCCCAAAGAATCGGCGTCCTGGATGCCCCCACCAAAAGTAATACAGACGCAGATCGTGACAACAGAAACCCAAAGCTGGATCGGGAATTACCTGGTTTGGATGAGATCATCAACCTTCACGATCTTGAAGATGCTGCCGAGAAGTCTCTGAACGAAAGGTCCTGGGCCTATCTGTCTGGCGCAACAGACGGCAGCATAACGAAGAACAGAAACTGCAGCATATTCGAGGAAGTTTATCTTCGGCCGCGAGTTGCAAGGCCGGTAGGTTCGGCAGATACAAGAGTCAAGATCCTTGGTGACGAATATGATGTGCCTATTTTCAACGCTCCTGCGTCACTCATGATGCTCGCTCACCCGGACGCCGAAATAGCTCTTGCGAAAGGGCTAGCCGCAAGTGGCAGCACGATAGTGATTCCTACCCTCGCGTCCTACTCGACAGATGAGATCGTTGAAGCTCTCCCGAAAGGCCATCCTTTCTTTTTTCAGCTTTATACAAGTCCGGACAAAAGCGTCCTGGACAAGATAATAGATACGGTCGTCAGGCTACAGCCCAGAGCCATCTTTGTTACTGTGGATCTCCCAGATTTTGGCAAAAGAGAAGCAAATGAACGATACGAACGGAAGGTAGCGAAACAAAAAAAAGACAGTTCCAAGACAAAGCAAAAGTCGAACCAAGCTCGGTCGGCAGGCGTTGCTATTGATTCAGATCTCAGTTGGTCCAAGATCCAATGGCTTCGAGAACGTACAAATTTACCTATTTTTGTCAAAGGTATCCAGTGCGCCGAGGATGCATTACAGGCCTGGAAGATCGGATGTCAAGGAATCTACATCTCGAATCACGGAGGCCGAGCGGCTGATACGGCGCAGCCCACGCTACTAACCTTGGCTGAGATCCGACTCCGGTACCCAGAGCTCCTGGAACAGATGGACGTCTTTATCGATGGTGGCGTTCGGCGAGGAACCGACGTATTGAAGGCCATTTGTCTTGGGGCGAAAGGCGTATGCCTTGGTAGACCCTTCTTCTACGCTCTGATGTATGGGCAGGACGGGGTTCAATATGCAATGCAAAGTAGGCTATGCCGGGTGGACCCGATTTCTCTTTTCTTTTTGGTAATCGCTAATTTGTTATGCTAGTTCTCAAAGACGAGCTGGTGACAGCTATGAAACTCTGCGGCGTTGCTCGCCTTTCCGAAGCTCACCCTGGACTCCTGAACACAAGAGCTCTGTTGAACCAAGTCGACTACGGAACAGAATTCAGAAGCAAGCTATGAATGCAGAAAATGATATGGCTTGATGGCGGCGCCGATGTGCCCCCTCACCCTCTATCTCTGATAAAGCGCAATGTACCTTTTCCCCACCGCTCTGTGTTCGATTCGTCTGGAGCTGCATGGTCCCAATTCGCCGATTGGCTCTCTAGACTGAAAAACACATGAAAATATCCTGGATTGAGCCACCACCTCATCAATGAAAGGCTGCCACGTCTTTGCTCTGACCAGCATAGTTGATATGCCCATTAACCTTAACCATGCATCGAATCTAAACTCTTGAGAGCATGATCAGAAGTGCAGCTTCACTGTAATCATCAAAGTCAAGTGTAGCATCCTTGAAGATTGTAGTGATCTGTAAGAAAAGCCTGGTTTATTTGATCTATGGACATTGTCTACTACGACCTCAGGCGATATCTCCCCACGATACCATCCATCAAGCGGCCAAACTGGGCCCCCTAAATTGCGGCACGCTAGCCTCTTTGGGAGATTTGGATACATCCTTGCTTCATGCGCCCTTCGCACCTGGCGCCCTAGGTTGATTGTCTGCAGTCCGCTGCACCTACTTACTCTCATCAACACCCGCGTTTGACTGGGCCCATAGCGAGAACTCCTCGCTTCCGCCCTAAGACCGCTGCAACCGCACCACCCCGCACCCGCATCCAACACCCCACCACTGCCTTGTTTTCTCCCCAATTTCACAACCCGGCCTTGATATGGCTCCTCGACCATCATCCGTGACGGCCTTGTCAGCGCCTGGCAAGGTTCTTCTCACGGGTGGATACCTTGTCCTCGACCGCAATTACACAGGAACGGTCTTTGCTCTGGATGCGCGCATCCATATCGTCGTGCAACAGCTGAGACGGGGCGCTCGCGGAGGTACGGAAGGCAAAGCTGCGCCAAGTGAGGCGCAGTCTGGATCTGCGGCTGAGGAGGGCGAGGGTAAGGATACTATTGTGGTGCGCTCCCCGCAATTTGTGGACGCTATCTGGGAATATGCGATCCAACGATGCGAGAACGGCGGAGGCGTGAAGGTCATTCAGAAGGGAGAGGGGTAAGGAGTGCCACATTATTGCTATGGACTGGCATAATTCGAGTATGGGGATTCTGATGTGACTGACAAAGTGGTTTCTAGGCGCCGCAATCCTTTTGTCGAGACCTCTCTTAACTACGCATTGACATACATCGGCTATGTTGCCGACTCTAAGGACTTCGGCTCATTGTCGATCACCATCTTGGCAGACAATGACTACTACTCGGAAACTGCAGGATCGAGAGGCCCCGCTTCGCAAGCTAGGGGTGGGCGCTTTGTCGACTTCGGTGTTCCACTTCATGAAGCCCATAAGACTGGCCTCGGATCGTCGGCTGCTTTAGTGACGGCCTTGTCTCCGCCCTGGTGATTCACCGTACCATGCAGGCTGAAGACCTCGGCGCAGGCCGTGATAAACTTCACAACCTGGCCCAAGCTGCCCACTGCGCAGCCCAGGGTAAGGTAGGCTCCGGCTTTGATGTGGCCGCTGCGGTGTACGGCTCATGTCTCTACAAGCGGTTCTCGCCAGCTATCTTGGAGTCGGTGGGAGATGTCGGCTCAGAGGGGTTCGAAGAGCGCCTATTTGCCGTGGTCGAGGATGCTGACCCGGCTCACCCGTGGGACACGGAGTGTGTCGACTTCGGAATGCAATTACCCCGGGGAATGCAAATGGTGTTATGTGATGTTGACTGCGGCTCACAGACACCCTCAATGGTAAAGAAAGTCCTCGAATGGCGAAGAGAGAACAGCAAGGAGGCCGATATTCTCTGGGCCAGTCTACAAAATAACAACGAGCGACTCCGCCAGGAGCTGAAACGTCTGGCACAAGACCCTGATGCCAATACCGATAATGAGTTCACCGAGATTAGCACTCTCATTCAGCGTACCCGTCATCACATCCGCACCATGACCCGCCGGACGGGCGTTCCCATCGAGCCGAGTGTGCAAACAGAGCTACTGGACAGAGCCTCCGAGGTTGAAGGTGTCGTCGGTGGTGTGGTACCCGGTGCAGGTGGATACGATGCTATCGTCCTACTTCTTCGAGACGACCCCTCGGTCATGGGCCGATTGAATGAGCTTTTCGAAAACTATGAAAGTATGACCGAGGACGACTTCGGAGGAAAGATCGGCAAGGTACGACTATTGGGAGTGCGACATGGATCAGAGGGTGTCAAGAACGAAGTGCTTGACCAGTACGCTGGCTGGGTCTAGACAGCATAAGGCTAGACTTGCGGTCAGGCATGATGGAACCTATCTTACACGATCACATACTGTACTGGCGAATACTTGACTAACCACCTCTAACGGTGTGACACTTGACTCAGAGTTGTCCTGCTGGTATCTTCCCTTCCATGTTCATATTTAGGCCTGAACCATAGGGAAATGTGGAATAAGCCCAAGGCAATCACTGATCTTGTCCATCTCAGGTCCCGAACGACCCGTCTCCGTAAATCAATGTTTGCGTACTTTATCCTATCCGATCTCTGGCCCTTGCTGACCCGGGCAGCGCGTTCTTTCCTCATAACTGAGATCATAGCTGCATATACTATGAATAATAATCATACACTTGGGGCTCATGCGAAATGACTACAGGTACCACTAAGGACTGCCTCTCGCAAGAATGAGCATTCAAGGCTTACTATTCAGATACCTGGCATGAGCGTCGTAGTCGCCCATGCCACTAGTACTGATAACAAAGCTATCGCCGGCAGAATGGCAATGAATCCAGTCGAATACAGGCTCTTGATGCAAGCCTTTTTCTATGTCTGCTATCCCCCATGCAAGTATATGCTATATCCCTGTGCGCTAATGTCGAGGTGTGTAGCCAAAAGAGCCTTTAGACCTTATGTGCAACCATGTGCTTTCGAACTTTGATTCGGCCTGGGGATTAGCTGAGTATGGAATTAGCCCTGTGTATAATCCCCGGTCTTTTTGCAGGGATGTTTTTTCTGATGTCATGGACCCTGGAAGGTTTTTTCAGTGGCCGTCTGCTGGTACGTATACTCGAAATGCATTAACTTCAACTTGAGTTTTCTATTCTCACGCGAGAGAAGCTCATGTGGCTCGCAGCTTGCAAATGGCGCAGCACATGAACCTCGTTTAGTTGTATATTAAATGCCACAGAAAACGAGCGTATGACAATGCGTCGTATGCTGAGCTTGTGTACGAAGTACCTCGCATCCAGTACCGGACCCTCTCAGAGCAGGATTTCGCGGTCTCTTTGGTCCTAGACTCGGCAAATCCTTTCGCCCTGGTATACTTGAGGTCTTCCTGTTCATAAGAAATGCAAAACCTTGACCCCTAGAAGTTCAGATTTGTCGAAAGCTTTACGCGAATAGCCTCGGCTACTTTAGGGTTCTGTACATCGACGTTGATTGCCCCGTTCCGCCAGCGTTCTGAGCCTTACGGGACCGCCGATCCTCTTCCCGTATTTCCTTCACCCCCCTGCCCCCTCATGCTCCATTTGACCTCGTGGAGGACGACTCTGGTCCCTCAAACATATTGAGTTGAGGCCCGCGAAGATTTCTCACAGGCCAAAGAAGGCCACGAGCAAGAGTTGGCGCGAACGTCTAGCCGACCCGGGTCCTCCTCACATCTGGACCCCCGATCGACCATCTCCTCTCGACCTCCACCCTGACCTCATCCAGTTCCCACTTCTCCCAGCGTTGCTCTCCTTTGCTTCCTTTACCAGGGTAGTCACAACCGGGCTCAATTATCCATACCCATCGGAGTTTTCCCACCATGTCTTTGCCTGAGCACCCAGACTCCGGGCCCCCCAACCCCAGTCTCGAGCCCAGATCGGGGGCATCCACCGCAGACGGGCAGAGCGCGACCCCCGCTACAGATTCATCAACTGCAACCCAAGTCCCCTCATCTACAGCGACCCCTATCCCCACGGGCTCGTCAGGCAACGCTCCCTCAGGCGACGCCTCGTCAGACGACACGGTGCATGCTACTCAGACTGCAGCCGGTGGCGAAAGTTCCGCTCCCGTACAAGAACACGCTCCGACCGCCGCGACTGGCGCAAACACTCCAGTCGTGCAGCCACCGATCCCTGAAACCTCGCCAATGTCAACCGAGGAGCCCAAGGCGGGCGCAGAGCCCTCGACGGAACAATCGGACGTGGAAGGGAAGGAGGCCGAGGATACCGGACCTGCACTCCATATTACGTTGCTTCTCACAACGGGCTCGCGGCATCCGTTCACAATCGACGGCAAATACCTTCGGAAGCGCTCGGTTAACGTGGAAAACTATGATCCGTTTGCAATGAGCGTCTATACTTTGAAGGAATTGATTTGGCGCGAATGGCGGTCCGGTAAGTTGTGATCCAAGGAGCTCGAGCTTCCAGCATGAGCTGTCGCAATGCCCCCGAAAGTGTTAAGAGCTAATCATTATGTTAACTAAAGACTGGGAACCCCGTCCGTCATCTCCGAGTTCGATCCGCTTGATCTCCTTTGGAAAGCTCCTAGACGACAAGTCGCCACTGTCCGGTACGTACTATGAGCTCAGTCATGCTATCTCTACATAGGATAGCTGGCTTCGTTCGTGCTTTCCTACTGTATCTGATTCTAACAATTCATTACAGAGTCGAGATTCAACCACGATGCCCCGAACGTCGTCCACATGACTGTGAAGCCGCAGGAGGTAGTTGATGAGGAAGACGCAAAGGGCACAAAGGCACAGTACAGTCGGGAGCGTGTTACCAGTGAACGCTCCCCGGGATGCCGATGTGTGATCCTCTAATCGTATGCTTTGGTCTGATATCAAAAGCCCCAAGCCTCCTTGTTATGGGTACGCTGTGATCAATGATGCTTATTACTAGAGACCCTCGACCAACCTGAGTGCAGGATCGACATCTCCCAGCCCAGTCGAGTATGGCTCTTTTACTTGTTGAATGTGCGCTCCGGAAGCGGCGTTTGGATATTTTGCTTCTCCGCTCTACACTCTTGGCTTCTTATACCCATCCTATTCTTTCCTTTGCCTCTTTCCTCGGTCCATTTCTCTCCCTATTGCTTCGCATCTCAGTCCCAAAACTGTATTTCTTATCTCGGGACTTGTATCTATCATCCGACTTTGTTTCTTCCTATCTTGTTGGTTCTCTGCGGGCTTTTTTATGTAAATGCTCTGCTGCATCCAAGGTTCTATCGTTGTGGAGTCTGACCCGGTTTACAATGAATGCTTCTTACCCTGATCAAATAAAGGCTTAACTTTCTGCTTTCTGTCAAAGATACTGCATAGTCGGCTTCGGATGAGACGCATAGAAACTTGAAAGCAGAATGATGGGGCAGGTACTACTACTAGCTAGCTTCAAGCTGTTGTTCTACTGCGTTTGCCTGCTTCAATCCAACAGCTTACAAGTAGATTTCTTTCGTGGATGGTCCATAGGAACTTGAAGGTGGTACTGTAGCTCATCGTCTGGGTATACTTAGAATTGGAGCACTACTAGACTCCTCCCAAGCTTACCAAGTCTGATGTACTAGTATTAAATAAGAGCGTCGTAATGGACAAAGTTCTCTCTGTTGAAGCACCGCATCAAATGAGACCAGATTATCAGTTCAACAATCCATTATCTATGATAGACAAAATCATGATAACCAAAGCGACTACTTGAACACGTGGGGCAAAGAACCAGAGAAAATCCGTGAAAGCATAGGCCTCATATCTAAAACTCGATCTTCAATCGCTTCTCCATCTCATCGTGGAAGGTAGGTGGTTCCCTGAATTCGTCGCCTGCAACACCCATGTTAGTAAAAAGCCCCAGTCCTGCCTCGAAGGCTTTATTCTTCTGGAGAAACATACCGTGGAATACATCTTCCCATCCAATCTCGGTATCCCGACCTCCAAGTACCAGGATATCCTCATGAATATTACCACCCTTCAGGCCACCCAGCACGGCAGGACGGAAAGTGCTGTCCCGCACAATCTTCAGCTCCATTCCGCGGCGGACAGGTTCGGCGATACCATAAGCTCGACGCAGGCCTTCCATCTTCAATGAATCTTGCGTTGCACGCCAGGCGAGGAGGCGGGCCTCCAGTGGGTGTGTGGAAGATGGGATTTCGCTGAGACCGGGGTTGTTGGTAGAGGAGGAAGTGGCATCGGCGGGGAGAGTGATCTTGTTACGAAGGGTGTCGGGCAGACCGGGTGCTGAGGGAGCTCCTTTTGAAGGGCGTGTGTACCGAGTCGTAGTGTTGGAGGCTTGGGTTGGGTTGCCCGATGGGGGAGCAATGCGGAGAGACTGATCTGTGTTAGTTTATCTTCTTTCTGTCCGTGATTCCATCTAACAAAGTGTATCCATGTCAAAGACAGATGCATAGCTCAAGCAAGAAGATTCCTGATGCTTATGGCAACCTGCGGCGAATCGGAGATCCGATAGGTTTGAGATGCAATGGGGGATTGATAGCTCGATAACGCACCATTATTATGGATGTGGATTGGTCTCAGATAGAACGAGATATTCCTGGTGAGGGATACAGATTCTGCGAACTCCGGAATGGTTGAACGCAAAGCAAGAGATAAAGAAAGGAAAGCTGATGACCGTAATGCGGAGCACTAGGCAGAGAAGCGGCGCGTCCAGCTCCTCCGGCGTCGAGCAGCCACCACTCCCGCAACTTACAGTCACGTGCCGTAGATCGAACATTTCGGACTCCAGTGCACGGGGACTAGATATCAATCACCAACCACGCATAATGCCCCAATTATTTTCGCCCTTGGCCCTTAGGGCCCTGCGGACCCTCGTACAGCGCCCTACCACATCATTAAACCCTATTCGCAACCTTGCCACCACAACGGCTGCCCCCGGCCCGCGATCACCTCCCGCGTCAACTTCCAGCCCGTCTTCCGCACACCGACAGCTGTTGCCCTTTCAGGGGCTGCTCGTCAGTTCTCCAGCTCTCCTATTATTCGCGCGACCTACAACCAAGTTCGCCGTGGCTGCCGGAAAGGACAGCGTGCTCGTCGGGCCCGATCGCCCGCGATCAAGGACCACCCGGCCATGAAGGGTGTTTGCGTGAGGACTGGTATTACCAAGCCTAAGAAACCTAACTCTGGCGAACGAAAGATTGCGAGAGTACGGCTGAGTTCTGGAAAAGTCGTGACTGCGATTATTCCCGGTGAAGGTATGCAAAGCTTGGAAGGCGCTAGGGCGCGAGGCGATTTCGTAGGCGATTTCGTGAGCTATTTGGCTAATGGATACCTTAGGTCACAATATTCAGCAGCACAGTGTTGTCCAGGTGCGTGGTGGCAGAGCTCAGGATTGTCCTGGTGTGAAGTACACTCTGGTTCGTGGTGCTATGGATTTGGTAAGTTTACACCGATGGAAGCTGGGTGGGAGGTCTTTGCTAATTGATTTCTAGGGTGGTGTTGGAAGCAGAATGACCAGTCGGTCCAAATACGGCACTAAGAAGCCAAAGACCAACTAGATTTCATAAATTTTGGGGATGATATAAGGTCCAGATCAGCCGGTCTGGGATTCTGTTACGTGGTTAATCCAACTGCATAGTCAGAAGCACGTTACCTTGAAGCTCTTGTATTATCTTTTCCGTCAAATTACATGTATCAATATTCATTCCAAGGTTATTGCATTTTCAATCCTTAATGGTTCATTTTCATTACTTTGAGTTAAGAATACAGAACATAAAACCGGGGCACCCAAGTTTCAAGCAACAAGAATGACTTGGTTCATTGAGAACCCTTCGCATTCTGGTAATCACCTGGGCATGCATCGAGTCTCCGGGAGTAAATACAACATAATCGGGCAAGGTAATCAGACAAGGCACACGTGGCCATCATGTGAAGCTAGAGATAAACCCAACCAAATAAACATGGGTTGCCAGCCCAAGCAGATAATCCGGTTAATACTAGTATCTTGAGTCCCCTCATTCAATTCTAGCGGAGTAAGGTGTACAAGCATTTTGCCAGCGAGACATTTCCCGCTACCTCAACACCAGGCTTGGCAGCGCAATAACCAGGCTCGTGCTTCATGATTTACAACATTGAAGGCAACAGCGAGGGCAAGGGGAAAAGAAGAGCTTAGCGACCGAGAACAGTGAATTACTGCTGGTCGTTCCAGCCTTCGGGCTTCTGCATTTTGGTGATATCGAACCATCGGTTGGTGCCTTTGCCGCAGTTAGTAAAAAAGTATTGGAAAGATAATAGTAAGGCTTACAAGAGTATCCCTTCCAGTCGAAGTTGTCCTCAGGCTTGCAGTGGCAGCGAAGATCCAGCCTCGTCTGCTCAGTAGTCGGGCAGTGTGTGAAAGGCACGTGGTAATAAGCAATGTCATTGAAGAAGTGTATTTCATCCTTTTTCAACATGAGAGATGCAGCGATAGAATGGACAGGCGCATCGCCCCATCGCTCGTAGAAGAAGCCACCATCGTGGTCCAGGGAGTTGAAATAGTCAAGGTACTGCTGGGATCGCAGCCATTCTAAGCTGCCGATCTCAAAGTTTGACCACTGTAATGTATGTTAGACTGAAGTGAGAACTGACTGTTCAGGATCTTGACTTACGAAGTGGCATTTATTGTAAGTCTCACCGCCGTCTTCACTGATGAACTCCATGGCATTGTCTTCCGCAATGTGCTCCGGATGCTTCTTCATGAAACTCTTCACGCTGTCCCAAAGAGTGGGGATAGTATCGATATACTCGTACAGACTGATGACGAAACTGTACTTCTTGTTGTTCTCCTTCATGAAGCGGAATGGGTCGGTTGGAACATCACAGAAAAGCTCGATACTGGGCTCCACGCGCCAGTAGTACTCGTAGTTGAGCATGAGGGGGTGACGGAAGAAGAAGCCCGATTCGTAACGGCACATATGACGGTAGCTCACTGAGTCGCCGTAGATGATCTTCCTGCGACCCATGTCTTCCCGCACTTCGGCGGCCTTATCTTGGTCAATCCACTCGGGGAACGACCAATGCTCCTTCGGTATGCGACCATAAAAGGTGTTTCCAGATACAAGAGCGGTGGTGAGCTTCTTGAAATCATCGCTAAATTCGCCGTCGTTCAAGAAGACCCAGTCATAGTTGTAGTTGCGGTTGAAACGGTCCTCGACGGTTCGGATAGACCTGGCGATATCCCAAGTGTCGGAATTGCGCGCAAGAGTGACAAAGGTGGCATTAATACGCTCATGGCTGTTTGGGCCAGCGACCGGTGGGCGCTGTGCTTTGAAATCTTCGTACGTGGGATGACTTGAGGGGAATGAGGCTGTGGTTGGGATCTGAAGAGATGATCGGGAGACGAGGAAATAGAAGAAAGTCACACCCTGTTTTGCTGCTATTAGCCCGAATATCGTGCTATCCAGCAACCAAGGAAATGGAGCGCTCGATAGAGGATTCCGAATTCATACCACTAGAGCAAAGACCAGATATCGTGCCGATCGCGGTACGGCCATATTTGATGTGGGGGGGTTCAGCGCCCGTGAGGCAGATAAAATAAACGAGTGTGACAGGGCGATCAGCCAGCAACTTTCAGGCCAGTCAACGCTGGGGAGCGAACATCCGCAAGGGCGCAGGGACGGATTGAATAGGGCGACAAGAATGAAGAAGTTCAAGGGTCTCTCAAAGGAGACAGGGGAAGTGGAGGAGACTGGGCGCGAGGCCGCGCAAGACTATGGACAACCGCTTTCAGCCGTGGGAGGTTTCACCGGATCTCGAGAATCAGGTCACGGGGAGGCAAGCCGTTGTGGAATGTAATTGGAATCCGAGGTGAGGTAACTTTTGGCGGACGAGGATTGTAGGACTCGTGGTAGCTTTCTTTGGTCGGGGAAATTAACTGACCGTTGTCGCCACATTCGACCGGGGGCCATCGTGTCAGTTACGGGGTCTAATAACTGTATACTTAAAACTACAGAAGCTCCCGGCTTGTCTCCAATCGCCAGATCTAGGAGAAGGACATGATGAGTCCCTAGGGAGAATGACATCCCAGGGATCTTTTGACACAAACTAAGCTCTTCCTTACATGGTATATATGCACCCCGTAGCACCCGTACATACTGAAGTGTCCAGATCGTGCCAACTGCGATCATAAAACACCGGGCTTGGCGTGGCAGCCTCAGGCACCCGCACTTCCCAGAACTTCACCCTCTCTGGCTTAATTCCCACCCCACCATTGACCCTCATCTTCTCATCCTCCCCTCCCATCCTCCATTCGGCCAAGAATGTCGTTCTTTGGCTTCAATACCACCCTTCCGAGGGACCGCGACCACCCCCCGTCCGGTTCCCGGGGGTTCTTTGAGAATCCTGATCCTTTCGCCGAGGTTGCAGCGCAGGCGCTTGACGATGATGACGCGTGAGTTCCATTATCATAGGTGGCGATTTATTGATCGGAATTGAAGATTGACTTCTATAAAGCATTGACTTCGAAGATACCTACGACGGCCTTGGTGACCAGCTTGACGACGATCAGGATGCCTTCAACGACGACACCTTTGGTGGTGGCGGCGCAGATGGTGGGAAGGTCGGTCGTGATTTCGACTTCTTTGGGAAGACCGCGCAGGTTTCCGATGCCATTGGCGAAGAGCAAGTCCGATTCGCCCTCCAGAATCCTCAGACTGCGCGCGTAGCTCCCCAGGTTTCTAACCAGCCTGCTGCTGAGCCCCCAGCGAAGCGTTCCGGCTATGAGAAGTACTCGGACCCCGACTTCATTCCTGATCTACAGGCCAAGTCGAGTGTCTGGGGAATTCCGCAGAAGAAACCGGAACCCAGCATATCTCTACCTCAGAGCCGGAAGATGATGAGTTTGGAGGAGGTTGAGGCGCAAATGCGCAACCAAGGAGTCCATCCTTCGCATTCGATGCCCCCGCAGATCCAGGATTCATCCTACTTGCGTCACCCTCAAGACCTCCCGACCCTTCCCGACGGCTTTCCCAATTTGCCTCCAGAACTGTTGCGGGCTCAATTCGAGAGGGGCGGGCTGCCACCACACATGGCTCCTCCTCCACCTGGAATTCCGGAGCTATATGCTGGTGGTCCAGGACCAGCGCCGCCTGGACTGCCTCTGCATATGATCCAGAATAACGTCCCACCCCAAAATATACCTCTCTCCGGCCCTCGCCATGCCGGCCCTCCTCCGGGCCAGCGAAACCAGCATCAACAGCAGCAGATGGTGCCGCCGCCTTCCTCTCGGGCCGGTAACAACGGATTACCAATTATTACCAACCCCCAACAGATAATGCAATTGACCGAGGATCAGCGTAGCGCCTATTTGGTGGAAGACGCCAAACGGGCAAAGCGCAACCACAAGATCTTCCTCCTCTCGCGAGGCAACGGTTTGATGACACCTCAGGACAAGAACTTCATCACTCGCATTCAGCTTCAGCAGCTTGTTGCGGCTGCTGGTAATGTCGCTGATTCTGATCCGGAAGCAGTGCTAGCGGAGGACTTTTATTATCAAGTTTACAGCCAGATTCGCGGCGCTCCTCGACAGCACCCTCATCAACCTTTAGGCCACTTTGCTCAAACGTACCTCTTGCAGACTGGCGCTCGGTTCGGGGGACACGGGAACCGTCGTGCTTTCCAAAACGCCGATAACCACATGCAGCGAATGCAGCAGCAGGTCCAGCGCGCGGTCGAAGCCGCCAAGGCCAAGCCAAAAAACAAGCAGCTCATTATTGAGGGTAGCCTGGGAAAGATCTCCTTCAGTAACGCCAAAGCGCCGAAGCCGATGCTCAATCTCAAGCGACCAGATAGTTCAGAGGGAACTCGACCCAAGAAAATACAATCGGATCTAAGCATCAGCGATCGTAAATCAATTCTTACGAACATCGAACACGTCTACAGTACATTGATGTCCATGGAAGATATGGAGCGGACCATGCCACCGCCACCAGAGGACGGTGATGCCGATGCGATCCAGGAGCACTTGGAATGGCGACAGAAGGTTCACTCCTTGAACCAACAGCTTTGGAAGGCACTCAAGGTCATGGAGCCAATTGTTCCCAACTCAACAACCCCCCCACCCATTCATTGCATTCTTGTCATATCCCAAGGGCAAGAAGGCCATCCCTCGCATCTTCCGTCACATCGACCAGGAGCAGCGTGTCACTATTTTGACGATGATTGTGGTGAACCTGGACAGCTTGGATGTGGTCCGCCTCGCGCAACCATCTGGTCCAAACGATGCGCAACTGCCTGTCGCGGTACGTGAGGCTATTGATTTGTTCTCGCTCGCTGTCATGCCAAGCTTGCTTGGCTATGTAAACGAGGCACCTTTCAATATCATTATTGGACTCCTGGGTCTGGTCATTGCACAGACTCAAGTGGTGTCTGTCGCCCGCACCAAGACCGGTCTTGGAATTTTGACCATGCTCCTCAGCCGTGCCGAAATCGTCAAGGAGGCTGGGCAGGCGTCCGAGCGCGATTGGCAGCAATGGGTGGAGAAGTTCAACGACCTTTTCGATATGCTCGAACCTGGGTTGGCTGATATCTTCCCTGGCTCCATCAACTCCGGTGATGACATGTATGTGTGGCAATTCTTGGCCGCTGTGGGTATTGGCGCCAGCCCTGAGCAGCAGCAACGTCTGGTGATCGCAGTCAAGTAAGTGTGATTCATATCGTTCTTTGGTGAAGATGTTCGGATGATCTAACTCATGTTTTCACAGGGACCGTGTCATGGAGACTGTTGGATACAGCAAGACTCTCCCTGCTGACATGGCTAGCCAGCGCCTGGGCAACGTCAATCTGTTCATGCGCGCTATTGGTCTGGATGTAGAGCTGCTTGGTTAAAGCAGCTTCCGCGGGAGCATCCAAGCCCGCCCTTGCGGGATGTACTAATAACATTGAACATTGCACAGGCATGTTCGACCCAAACTCCGAACCGAACAGGTGTCTCTAGGCCTCCGCTGATAATGAGAATGTCCCTCTAATTCAGCTGCACTAGCGAAGGCTTGCTGAAAATGCAAGCCAATGTGCTGGCCCTTTGAGACCCGGGAGGGCAGCGTACAATTCCAAGCATGTCCTCCCTAAAGTCTACTAGCTTGACCCGGTTATTCTTTCCAAGGGTGCACCTATTCTCCAAGACCGGAGGAAACTTTTTTTTTTTCTAGAGTTCGCATACCAATTCATATTCCAAGTTCTGTTCAGCCTTCATTTGTATTCGTACTTTTACTACGAAGGCTTTGCCGTTGATTCGACCTTACTGGAACGTATCGCTCCACAGCATTCATGATACGCGCTATACTAGGATACATTGTGTCCTTGGAGGGCTTTCAAGCTCTAGGCCGAATTTTTACGAGGCATATTATCTATGGCTGTCCCGGCAGCAGCTTGAAGGAATAGCAGGTACATAGCATAAAATCAACTGCTTCATTTGGATCGAAGATGATGCTTTCAGCCTACACTCATCAGTATTCCACATTAGATTCCATATGAAGTGCCGCTGGTTCGCATCGGGTTCGGCGGTTCCCGCATTCGGTGCCACGTAGTCATGGACCCTGAAGACGGGATGGAGCCGGGAATGTGATTCGACAGCCTCAGTGGAACCTCTAGATGGAGGCAAGATTGACAGAGGCCCAGTTCCAAGCTCTCCCGGGAGATTTGGTCTGGCAATCTTCTCCCGAACGGACAGACACGGGTGTTGGGGGGTGTCTCTTACACCGCCAGCGCCGATCTGCGATCTACCTGGAACAACCAGGTCCATCGATCAGACTCAGGCGTCAACAACACAAGCATAGCTCAATGCAACCATAACGCCGTTTCTGCAGTGGCGCCATCCGAGCAGAACGGGGCCCCCTATACCCCGGAAGCCGTATGAGGCGTACTCCGTACGGGGTATAGTGTTTGCGTGCGTAATGCAATGATATGACGGGAGGGGGCCACCCCACCTGCGTTTTTCCCCTTAAAGCGTTGCCCCTCGTCCGCTTTGGCTCGGGGTTCCTTTTCTTAACCTTCGTTCCTCTTTGCCCCTGAATTTTCAGATCCCTTTGCTTCAATCATGCCTACTGGTTCAGTTCTCGTTGCCGGGTATGCCGCATTCGATCCATAGTTGCAATCTAAACTAACCGGCGCATAGTGGCACTGGCTACATTGGCTCCTTCACCACCCTAGCTCTTCTCGAGGCTGGCTACAAGGTTGTCGTGGCCGATAACCTATACAACTCCTCCGTTGAGGCTTTGAAGCGGGTTGAGCTCATTTCTGGCAAGAAGGCCGACTTCGTCCAGCTCGATGTCACCGAGGAGAACGCTTTCGACAAGGTGTTCGAGGCCCACCCCGACATTGACAGCGTTATCCATTTCGCTGCCCTGAAGGTACGGTTGGTCTCGACGCCAGATACCTCAATTGGCATTGGATTCGTACCTAGGCCCTTGATACTGACCATCCTATCTATCTAGGCTGTTGGCGAGTCTGGCGAGAAGCCCCTGGACTACTACCTGGTCAACGTCTACGGAACCATTAACCTCCTGCGCTCAATGGTCCGCCACAATGTCACCAACATTGTCTTCTCTAGCTCTGCCACCGTCTATGGCGACGCAACCCGCTTCCCCAACATGATCCCCATCCCCGAGGAGTGCCCTCTGGGCCCCACCAACCCCTACGGCAACACCAAGTTCGCCGTCGAGAACGCCATCACCGACGTGATCAATGCTCAGCGCAACAATGCCATCAAGGCCGGCAACGAGGTCGAGGCCAAGAAGTGGAACGGCGCTCTGCTGCGCTACTTCAACCCCGCCGGTGCCCACCCCTCCGGCATCATGGGCGAAGACCCCCAGGGCGTTCCCTACAACCTGCTTCCCCTGCTCGCCCAGGTCGCGACCGGCAAGCGCGAGAAGCTGCTCGTCTTCGGCGACGACTACGACTCCCACGATGGCACTGCCATCCGTGACTACATCCACATTCTCGACTTGGCTGATGGCCACTTGAAAGCCCTCAACTACCTGCGTGCCAACAACCCCGGTGTTCGCGCCTGGAACTTGGGTACCGGCAAGGGCAGCACTGTCTACGAGATGATCAAGGCTTTCTCTACTGCTGTCGGCCGTGACCTTCCCTACGAAGTCGCTCCCCGCCGTGCTGGTGATGTTCTTAACCTCACTGCCAACCCCAAGCGTGCCAATACCGAGCTGGGCTGGACTCCCAAGTTCACTCTTGAGAACGCTTGCGAGGATCTCTGGCTCTGGACCAAAAACAACCCCCAGGGTTACCGCCAGGAGCCCCCTGCTGAGCTGCTTGCGAAGCTTAAGAAATAGGTACAGAGTGGGAAAGGTCAGGGACAAAAGTAGGGATGTTTATTGCCATAGAAAATTCTGGTAGAATATACGAAACGAATTTCTTTTTTTTTCAAAGTTGGCCACATATGGGCTATATGCACCCGTAATTTGATACTAATAGATTGGAAAGGGGCTGTAAAGAGAGACGCATGTACGGCCCAGAGTACATCGAGAAGGCCACTCAGAACAACACCTGTACTGTCTCGTTGAACCGCGAACCGTCCATGTATGTAATTGTCAAGTCTACCAGATTGGACAAAACTTGCCCGGCCTAGAAGTCTCAACGCCGTCACAGTTAACTCACGTTTTCTAAGTAGAAACTATGGACCTCTCATCTGTTTACACGTGCTGCCCGAATCAAGCCCGGTTGAAAAGCCGCTTCCGATCGAACGGAAGCCCTTTGCGCGGATATTCCTCGATCCACCTATCAACCGTGCTGCAGGCACAGTCTTGAATCAACCACGCGGTCCAAGGAACAGGCCCGAAAGTAAATACCCGGATAGAGAGACAAAGCGGAGAAACCCTATCTAGTGGCGTCGGGGTGGCGTCAAGATCCACGGGGAATCTCCTAACCCACCGTTTTATTTGCAAGAGTAGGTCCAGGTCAGCCAGTACGATGTGCGCGTATTCGAAACGCACGTTCACGTACTGCTCCAGCGGCTGGATATCGAGAGCCTCAAACGTGGTGGCGCGAGTGTACAGCTCGCGGTGGTTGAATGGAAGGCCCTTTATAGGAGACTCGGCGATCCATTCGTCGACCACTTCGCGGGCTTTGGCGACAATTTCTGGCTTGGTTGGATGCTCGCTGCGCCGTAATCTGACAGGGATGGCGACGCAGTTGGTGTTGGATTCCTGCATGGATATGAGAGATACGTGACGATCAAGGTCGAGCTTGGTGGCATCGGTTTGGTGTTTGATGGTTTTGAGGAGATCTGTGTCAGTCAAGTAGCGCGTCTGAGGATGAACGTAAATGTTGACGTAGACGAGCTGGGGCATATTGGCGATTGCCCGTCAGGAGGGAAGTGCTTGGTTGTCAAGGGTGTTTATTGCTACCAATGTAGCTGGCTTCTCAGCATTAAGCAGGTTTGGATGAAAAAGCCAACTCACAAGGAGGAGATTTTGTTTCGATGGACATCCAGAAGGGGCCGAGGTCTTTATACTAGAATACACGGGAGACCTGGAAGGGGTTTTGTTATAGTCCTCAATGGACTGAAGCCAGATACTATGCAATGACCTTCATGTTGATGGAGACAATCGGATGTAAAATACCGCTATGAATGATGCTTCTGTTAGCCCGTATGTAACAACCTAAACTGAGAAAAACCGGCAGTAAAGTAGCTGTCACTCATTTATTCTTTTTGCTCCGTCTTGAGCCAGGGGTTTGTGCCTTGGCCGAGGAAGTCTCCTTGCGAGTCTTGTTTTCAGCTTCCGTTTCCTTCTCTTTCTTCTCTAAAGCCCTCTTGACAGCCCCTTCCTTCTCTGCCTCTTCGATCTGCTTCTCACTGAATTCCCAAATCCGCTTGCCCAGGTTCTCATCCTTCACATCAGTTCTGGCGTAGTCCATTTCGTGACATTCTTTGATGAACCAGCCACCCTCTCCACGTCCATATGACTCCTCCATCGCAGCATAAATCACACTTTGGGCACCTTGGTGTGGAGATTTGAGAAGAAGCCACCAAATAGGCCATGTGATCAGATACAGCAACAGACCCCAGAGCGAGCCACGCGTGATCCAACGCCGAGTTCCAGGGGTCCGCGTTAGACCCGGGTCAACGACAAGAACGCGAGTGCAGGGCGGAAGACCATCGGGACGTTTGTAGGCATTCAGGTGGCGTTGGAAGGAGTGGGCGAAAGACATGAGAGAGAACTTGCTTAGCGCGTAGACGCCCTTGGGCTTAGCAGACTTGGACTTCAAGCTCTGAGGCTGCCGCTTGACCGACTCCAGGTCGAACTTGGCACCGATGTATCCTGAGCAGGTTGTGAAGATGACTCGGACGTCACGATGGGCGGGCTGCACGCGCAGGGCAG
Source organism: Penicillium chermesinum (assembly GCF_028974085.1). Classification (NCBI taxonomy): domain Eukaryota; kingdom Fungi; phylum Ascomycota; class Eurotiomycetes; order Eurotiales; family Aspergillaceae; genus Penicillium; species Penicillium chermesinum. The sequence continues at coordinate 2,293,081 of NW_026695312.1, read as the reverse complement.
GACTTAAGATGCTCAACAGATGGAAGTTGGATAGATAGTTGATTTGCCATTCCTCGTCAATCCCGTCGGGTGTGTCCTTGCGAGCATTGTTCGGGGGTGCTACGCCTGCGCATAGAATGACAGCGTCGAGACGACGGGGCGGGGTGTTGTCGATCCATTTGGTGGCGAATGTGCGGACGGAATACAATGAGGCCAAGTCAACTTGCTCGGCGTATATCAATTGGTTACCCGTTGACTTGCGCAGGTCTTCAATATACTCGACGAGGAAGACATCGTTGGGGGGTTGTTTAGTGAGTAGGATGACTTGAGCGCCGCGGGAGGCGAGTTCGTAAACGACCGATGCACCAATGCCCGATGTGCCCCCCCTAAACAAAAGCTGTGATTAGCTCGTATGCTTATAGGCGTTTCGGTGTATGAGGGTATTTACCGTCACCATCACCACTTTCGAATGCATCATCCGCTCGGAGGTGTTGCGGGCTCCGCCGGAGTAGAACTTAATTGCACCTATGAGGAGAAGCCATGGAGCAATTTTAATAGTTGACCAGGCATAAGGGATGGCGGAGATGCCTTCCTGGATGCCATGGGCTATAATTGGGATAGGCATCGTGAGGATGGTTGAGTTAGAATAGAGTATTCTGCTGGGTAGAAAAAGAGGTCGACTTGTCCGCAGGGCGACTCTTATCGCCTCTTATCGCCGAGTGCTCCAGACACCACATGGCCGCAACATCGCCAACTTTCTCCTTTTTCCTCTGCATGCGTTGAAACTGTACACTATATGGGGCTAAAGACATTAAGGTAGCCTAATGTGAGAAGATGGAGACCGGTCATCCGACATTTTCTGTATATCTGCGCTATGAACCTAAACACCGTAACCCTACGTAAAAACTACAAACGCTTTCCGTTATTCAGCCTCCAACGTGGACAGTGGAAGGAGGAGAACAAGATAAAGAGCCCACCCGAAGGGGAAGAATCAAAGAGAACCCTGGTTATATGTCCATGAAACGAAAGAAAAGATGGTATCACAACAGCGCTGAAGTGGGGACAAAGCCAGCACAGAGACAGATCGGTGCGACAAACTGAGTAGTGGTTTAAAAGAACTTGTATTTCTTGTCCTTCTTCTCTTTCGGTTTCTCCTTTTCTTTCTTTTGGGGCTTTCCACTAGAGGGAGGGTGAGCACCACCGTTAGAGTTCAAGGACATGTTCGCCATTGCCGCTTGTGGGGGAGCTGGGCCTGAAGGGGCCACAGAAGGCTTCTTCTGTGGCGGGGCAGCTGGGGCAGGAGGTTGTTCGCGCTCAAAGAGATGTGCGGGGGCAGTGGGCCTAGGGCGCTCCGCGGGAATATCCAGACGTCGCTTGTCAACGCTGAGGTCACCTACCTGGCGCATAAACAAGCCTGGGGTGAGCATGTGAGTTGTAGCGAGGAAGACATCCCGGTTAAATGCCTGGGAAATTTCGTAGCAAGAGCGCGACTCGCCATATGTGGCTCCACCCGCCATGAAAACGATCAGTCGTTGACGAGGTTGGTCGGTAGAGCGCGTGCGTGCCCATGTAGGCTTTGCGCTGCGCAAGGAAGCCTGTTGAGATAGCATCACTTGCTGTACGCCCCCATCATTTTCCGTGTGGGGCCGGGTGTAAGGGAAGACTGTCGGGTCCAAGGTCCCTCGAACCTGCTCCTCCAGCATTTGCTTGACACCCAGATCGTACCGGGTTAAACTGACTTCTTCTTGTTCTGGAGCTGGGGCGCGGCGATTGAACAGAGGTTGTACTGAGGATTTCTCATCCTTGAGAGGCTTTTCTACACGCACTCCAAGAAGATCGAGATTGGCAATAACTTCGCCGTTCTTGCCGGGGAGCTGGGCGTGGGCCATCAGTTTTCGAATGTCACCACCTAGCAGACCACCACGATACATGATGTACAAGAGAATCAGTCGCAGACGATCTGGGCCAAGAACGGATTCATCGTCAAGTAATTGCACAAGCTGTGCTGCCAGATTCTTGGCTTTCTTGTAGTTTTCATCGAGACCTGTGGCGAATGATTGCTCAATAGAGCTGACCTCGAGGAGCTTGTTTTCCTGGAAGAATTTCATGCACTCCTCAGCCATATTCAAGTGCAACGTGTACGCATCTTTGCCCTCTGTGAACTCCGTTAGACCTCCAAGCATATCCTTGATTGTGTTTACGCTCGTTTTGTCATTGCTGTAAGCCTCCGTTAGTATTGTTCACCGTGAAGATTTTGGATTGACAAGCATACTCCTCGGCGAATTGCGGGTTAGCTGCTCGGAATTTGGCGAAGTCTTCTCCAAGCTTCTCGAGTAGTTCTCGCATGTGCATATGTCTATACGAAACCCACACTTTATCGTGCTCTCCGAGTTCCATCTCCTTGATCTCTTCATTTGGCTTTCCTTGGTTGATAATGGTCTTGTATGTTACCTTATCTCCGTCCTTAATTGGTAGAAGATCATGGACCATGCTTTGGAAGGTGAACTCGTGAAGAAGAGGAGCGAATGGGTCCATCGATCGATCCACAATGAGTAACACACCCCGAGGCCGATTTGTTTGAGGTGGAAAATCTCGTTGGAATTGTGCAAATTGGTCGAGTTCAGTCTGGACAAACCGCGCGAGGTGGGAACATAGAACACTTGCTTCGTGCGTTGGAGCTCGAGGTTTATAATATCGAATAATAGGATACTCGCCCAGGCATGCGCATAGTGAGACGATCTTAAGGGAAAAGACAAAGATTAGCCACTATTTGAGAAATCATGCTGTCTAAGTGTACCTTCTGCGCAAGTTCTTGAAGATGATTTCGGATCAGGTTATTGCAAGACGGGTGGAAGAGAATAGGGAAGCTCCATGGATCCCGGAAGGTGATCAAGCGTGACTCGCGAGGATAAAAGTTGATGTTCATGATGCGGTAGTCTGCAATGCGATTGCGGGCCATTTCTGACCGGTCTAGCCGGGATCGTAGTTGTGGATCGAGGACTGAGGAGATATTAGCTAGCTATACTCGAACTCGACCCGGATTGCATTCGCGAATGTCCACTGACAAGATGTCCAAACCAAATAGGCTTTCCGGTAACGTTCAACTTCAAAGTCGGCCATGAGACAGTCCACAATATGGCTTTCAGCTGAGAGTATGTAAAGGACGTCCATGTCCTTGTTGAAGGGGCGGCGGTGCTCGATTTGTTCGACATCTGCGGGGGTACGAAGAGATTTAGCTAGCTGTGTTGGAGGCGCATAGGGCCAGTTGATTGCTCACTGGAAACGTTGAGATTGAGGATCTCCTCTTCTTTGACGGCACTGTTGATCAGCTTTCGGCTTTTGTCGTCGACCACCAGAACTTTCCACTAAACAAAAGGCAGACGTCATTGTCAGTCACAGCCGAGAAGGTGCAAGGTCGGGTGGGAGGGGAAACGACGAACATCATGGCCGACGGTTTGGCGGATTGTGTTCAAAATAACTATTGAAGACACGCAAAGTCAGCCAAAGCGCTGAGAACGAGAGTGCCCGTATCGGAAGAGGCCACCTACTGTCGCGCTGGATGTCAATGATAGAGGTGCCCATGGTGGCGGGCAGCGAGCAGCCCACTATACTGGGGCTGCAGGAGACAACTGGAGGTCACGCAGTGCGCTGCACGAGGAGAGGTCCAATTCGGGGGAGCCGAACGAAGAGAGTCGGGCAGGAGAGGTATTCGTGGCCTTGTAGGAGGTATATGAAGGAGAGGGATTCCCCACCATTGGAGCTTGCAGAGGAAGTGGATCTTTCGGGTGGCGCGCCACGGAACGTTCTCCCGGTTGAAGACGATTTTCTTGAAACCACTTACGCCGCTGAACCCAATCAATCCTTGTCGCAAATTTCCTACGCTACATGGGCATGGGCCATGTTATTTGCGCGCTAATGCCTAATTTCTTTCGAGCCTCCGGGCCTTTAGCCATGCAGTGCGTCGGCATGAGTCGCCGCTCACTCGTCGGCATATGGCGACTGTTCCCACGAACACTTGATCGACCTTTCACCACATCCTCTCCTCTCCTACGATCGAAAAAGAGACAAAAGCAGAATGAGCATCCCAAAGGAGGATCCGAGCGTCAAGGATCTGACGCGAAGAAGATCGCAAAAGCGCTGGGCTCCGTGAGAAAACCGCCAAGTATCACAGAGCAACGAAATTTCAGCCAGATGGTGGAGGCAGCTCTATTGGATTGCAAAACCAGGCTTCGAGGCCTTGGAGAGCTGCCTTCGACATGGGACCGATTCGAGCGCCAGGTCATCAATGCTTGCCGTGTTACGGATTCGAATCGGCCTCAAAAGACGGGCCCGTTAACCATCCTGAGAGCAGCGATGCACAAGGCATATATCACGGCAGGCGCACAGGGATTACGGGATGAAATAGAATATATGGTCTATGCGGAAGATCTCACAGACAAATTCTCCGCTCCCAACCTCGAAGCGCAACAGAGACTGGCGGACCTCCGACATCCCCCCCGAGTGGTATCCTCGCGCTCGAGCGATTCAACGAACAATTCATCTTCACGTCGGACCTACGAATTCAGGGAAAACATATCACGCGTTAAAACGGCTGGAGACATCTAAGAATGGGTTCTATGCAGGACCATTGAGGTTGCTTGCGCAGGAAGTTTATCACCGCTTCAAGGACCAGGGGATTCCTAGTAGTCTTGTGACCGGAGACGAGGTCAAGTCTCCGGAGGATGGCCAGATCCCCCACATAGTGAGCAACACAGTGGAAATGGTCAGCATGGGGCAAGAATTCGAAGTGGGAGTCATCGATGAGATTCAAATGATTGCGGATTCCAAGCGAGGCTGGGCTTGGACTCGAGCGGTTCTTGGAGCAATCACCCATGAGCTACATCTATGTGGTGAAGTCCGCGCAGTTCCTCTTATTCGAGAGCTCTGTGCTCTCACGGGAGACAAATTGGAAATTCACCGTTATGAACGGCTGAATGGTCTCGAGGTCGCGCAAAAGAGTATTCGAGGCGATCTCAGTAAACTTGAGAAAGGGGATTGTCTGGTGGTATTCTCCCGAGTCGGCATTCATACCTTCAAACAAGAAATCGAAAAAGCGACTGGACGAAGAGTTGCCATCGTTTACGGTGGCCTTCCAGCGGAAATTCGAACCCAGCAGGCGAACCTATTTAACGATCCAGACAACGACTATGACTTTCTTGTGGCCAGTGATGCCATCGGTATGGGATTGAACTTGTGAGTAGTGGCCGTTTATGCTTTTTTTTTTTTGTGTGTGTTTTTGTTTTTTCCCGTTTCGCTTTGACTCCCGGGGGGGCACTGCTAACTGAGTAATAGGAGTATCAAGCGTGTCATTTTTGAGACTCTGATCAAGAGGACCAAGCAGGGTTTAAAGCGACTCACCGTTTCCGACATTCGACAGATTGGTGGCCGGGCAGGCCGCTACCGTGCTGCTGGCAGTACGGAAACCGTCCAAGATGCAGGCATTGTCACTTCATTCGACGAAGTTGATCTTCCACATATCAAGGAAGCCATGGATACTGAGCCTCCACCTATCCGCTCTGCAGGGATATGGCCGCCAAACTTTGTCATTCACAAACTCGCGGCATACTTCCCGCCAGGTACTCCCTTCGAGTATATCATCAAACGGCTCCTTGAGCTCGTTCAAACAAATCCTCTGTTCTTCATATGCGAGGGTGAATCTCAGCTTGCCAACGCTGAAATCATTGATTCAGTGTCACAATTGAGTGTCACGGATCAGTTGACCCTTATGGCCGCGCCTATGGACTCGAAAGGTAGCCTACGCGATGTCTGCTGCAGCTTTGCCGACTGTGTCGCAGAGAACAGTCAAGGGCGGCTGCTCGAAATCCCGGGGCTCAACCTGGAAATCTTGCAGTCACCGGTATCTGGAAACCGCAACTACCTGAGTGAACTAGAAGCTCTCCATCAGTCGATGATTCTCTATTCCTGGTTAAGTTTCCGCTTTGGTGGCGTGTTCACGGATCGAACGCTTGCAGCGCATGTCAAGGAAATTACAGAGCAGAGAATGATTCGAGCTCTAACTGAGTTCTCTGCTAACAAAACCTTGCGTAGAAACACTGCTCTTCGTCGTGAAATCGCCTTGCAGAAACAGCTTCTCTTGGAGAAACAAGCAATGGCCCAGAGCGGTATCGAGGTTCCTTCTGGAGATGACGCGGTCGAAGATGCTCCTTTGTCTGAGATCGAATGGCCAGATGACGCCGAGGCGGCCGAGTCGGAAGCGCCTTTGGAAGGGTTTGAAAACAGCACGCATGATGAGGTTATGTCGCACCCTCAGCCACAGACACCCGTAGTGTGATCGCTCTTACAATAAAGATGTACAATACAGTGTAAATTATGGGAATAAAATACTCGCATCAGCATTGCCGGCCATTTAACTGGAATATCAGCAGTATATTTAGCTAATTCAATACTAGTACTATCTTTCGGAAACGCCACAGGCTGGCTGAAAGCAAACAATAGCGTGTACTCCATTTATATTCCATCTATAGCATGAGATAACTATCGACGACTGAAGCACAGGGAAGTGCCGTTTGGCGGTGAAGCCGCGTGCGATAAGGCTCTTATCGGTGGCAATGTCGGCGGGACTGATTTTCCGCGCCTGCTGCATGCTTTTTGGATCGGGTCTTCACTTGAAGCTCGCGAGATCAACAGCTCATAACTTGCGCGCCACTCCCTCCATTGCGATCTGACAACGCAAGCTTCGTCGCTTCTACCCCGCCAGCAAGGGGTCCCAGGGACGTCATCATGGATGATCTGGAGTCACTGGAGCTGCTCTCGCTCGTGTCGCGAGTGACGAACGAGCTCCAGAACCATCTGGGTATCAATGACAAAACCCTAGCCGAATTCGTCATTGACCAGCATCTGAAATGCAATGGTGACTTTCCAAAGTTCAAAGCAGGGCTTGACGAGATGGGCGCCGAGTTCCCACAGAGCTTGATGGAGAGTATCGATCGGATGGTCCTCACGATGCATCCCAAATACAAGGCAAAGAAAAAAGAGGCCTCGGAACCCGCCGCGGGTGATACAATGGATGAGCTCGATGCTCTCGAGAAAAAATCTCGAGTCTTCAAGGGGCTGGCTGTTCCAGATACAGAGAAGCGCTGGGAGGAAAAGGATTACCTCGACCCAGCAGAGGAAGCAGGTGCTATGGATGATACATTTGCTATGCTGGAGGGGCTAGCTGGAAAGGCTGAAATGGGGAAAAGGCATGCTGATGAGCCGCATGGATCCAGAGAAGATAGGAAGAAGAAGCGGAGTCGCAGCCCTGACTACGATGACAGCCGCGGACGCCGACACAGAGACCGATATCGCTCGAGGTCACGGAGCACACGCCGGCGCAGCAAGAATGATGAATTCGTGGATGAGTTTGGGCGATCAATTGGCCGGTATGGAGATCAGGGCGACACCCATCGCAATGGCCATAGCGACCGCCGAAAGCGACGAGACCGAGATCGAGACCAAGACGATGCGCACTTCAACAAACCACCACCTGTCGAGCTTGACGATCAACCGATCCTCTACAAGATTTACGAGGGGCGTGTAACAGGCGTGAAAGACTTCGGAGCTTTTGTGAACCTACAAGGAGTTAAAGGGAAAGTTGACGGTCTCGTCCATGTGTCTGCGATGCAAGAAGGGCGAGTGAATCACCCCTCAGACCTGGTTTCTCGTGGACAACCGGTGAAGGTGAAAGTTCTCAGTATCCAAGGAAACAGGATAGGATTATCTATGAAGGAGGTCGATCAAACCACCGGAATGGATCTTGTACCCCAACGTCGTCTGGCTTCTGGCGCGAACATGGAACGTCTTGATGGGGGATCTAGTGATCGATATGGAAATCTCAGCTCGGATGTACCTGTCATCGAGGAATCAAATGGCCGGCCCAGAACTCGCAAGCGTTTGACTTCACCCGAGCGATGGGAGATTCGGCAGCTTATCGCATCTGGGGTTGCATCAGCGGCAGATTATCCCGACCTGGAGGAAGAATATAATGCTACGCTCACCGGAGAAGGGACATTTGAGGAGGAGGAAGACGTGGATATCGAAGTCAGGGATGAAGAACCTCCATTCTTGGCTGGTCAGACTAAACAATCCCTCGAGCTTTCTCCAATTCGTGTTGTCAAGGCCCCCGATGGCTCTATGAACCGCGCTGCTATGTCTGGCACTAGCTTGGCCAAGGAGAGACGCGAATTGAAGCAACAAGAGGCTCAGGACAAGGCAGCTGAGCAGGCTGCTGAAGTGGACTTGAATGCGCAGTGGCAAGATCCTATGATTGCACCAGAGGATCGAAAGTTCGCCGCCGAGATTCGCAGTGCCCAGCCCAAGCAAAATGAAGCAGAGCCGGAGTGGAAACGGGTCACCATGGGGAAGAACCCATCCCTTGGCAAGCGTACTGACATGTCTATTAAGCAACAGCGTGAAAGCTTGCCTGTCTTCAAATTCCGGAAGCCGCTCCTAGATGCTGTGCAAGATAACCAGGTCCTGATTGTTGTCGGTGATACTGGTTCAGGAAAGACTACCCAATTGACGCAGTATCTGGCCGAGGCTGGTTGGGGTAACAAGGGCATCATCGGATGTACCCAGCCTCGCCGTGTCGCCGCTATGTCCGTTGCTAAGCGTGTGGCCGAAGAAGTGGGCTGTCGCTTGGGTGCCCAGGTCGGATACACCATCCGATTCGAAGACATGACAAGTCCAGAGACTGTGATTAAGTACCAGACTGATGGTATGCTTCAAAGAGAAATCTTGCTTGATCCTGATTTGAAGAAGTACTCCGTCATCATGTTGGACGAGGCGCACGAACGAACTATTGCGACTGATATCTTGTTTGGACTGCTCAAGAAAACGATCCAACGACGGCCCGACCTTCGTCTGATTGTTACCTCGGCTACCCTGGACGCTGAAAAGTTCTCAACATACTTTAATGGCTGTCCTATCTTTTCAATTCCTGGGAGAACATTCCCCGTTGAAATTATGTACTCGAAGGAGCCTGAATCCGATTATCTCGATGCGGCCTTGATCACAGTCATGCAGATCCATTTGACGGAACCCGCTGGCGATATCCTTGTTTTCTTAACTGGTGAAGAAGAAATTAACACGGCCTGTGAAATTCTCTTCGAGAGAATGAAAGCTTTAGGCCCCTCAGTTCCTGAGCTAGTCATCCTCCCCGTCTATTCGGCTCTCCCAAGTGAAATGCAAAGTCGAATCTTCGAGCCTGCTCCTCCCGGCGGTCGAAAAGTCATCATCGCCACTAATATCGCTGAGACCTCAATCACGATTGATCAGATCTATTATGTGATTGATCCGGGTTTTGTTAAACAGAAAGCATATGATCCAAAGCTAGGGATGGACTCCCTTGTAGTCACCCCTATCTCCCAAGCACAAGCTAAGCAACGCGCTGGCCGTGCTGGCCGAACAGGCCCTGGCAAGTGCTTCAGGTTGTATACTGAAGCGGCGTACAACTCTGAGATGCTGCCCACATCCATTCCCAATATCCAGCGGCAGAACTTGGCTCACACAATTCTCATGCTCAAGGCAATGGGAATCAATGACCTACTCCATTTCGACTTCATGGATCCCCCTCCAACGAATACCATGCTTACAGCCCTGGAGGAGTTGTATGCCCTGTCCGCACTAGATGACGAAGGTCTATTGACCCGTCTAGGTCGCAAGATGGCCGATTTCCCCATGGAGCCTGCCTTGGCAAAGGTCTTGATCGCATCAGTCGATATCGGCTGCTCGGAAGAAATGCTCATAATTGTGGCCATGCTCTCTATTCAAAGCCCCTTCTACCGCCCGAAAGAAAAACAACAGCAAGCCGATGCTAAGAAGGCCAAATTCCACGACCCCATGGGTGACCATTTGACCATGCTGAACGTGTACAATGCTTGGAAACAGTCTAATTTCAACAATGCCTGGTGCTTCGAGAATTTCATCCAAGCTCGTCAGATTCGCCGTGCGGAGGATGTCAGGAAGCAGCTTCTAGGCATCATGCAGCGCTACAAGCATCGCATCGTATCCTGTGGCCGAGACACCACCAAAGTACGCCAGACATTGTGTACTGGCTTCTTCCGCAACGCTGCGCGCAAGGATCAGCAAGAAGGCGGCTACAAAACCTTGGTTGAAGGAACACCTGTGTACATGCACCCGTCATCTGCACTGTTTGGCAAGGGCTCGGAGCACGTCATTTATCACGATCTTGTCCTCACTACGAAGGAATACATGCGGATTGTGACGTCGATCGAGCCCAAATGGCTTGTCGAGGCCGCTCCTACGTTCTTCAAGGTGGCGCCTACAGACCGGCTGTCGAAGCGCAAGAAGGCCGAGCGGATCCAACCTCTGCATAATCGCTTCGCTGGCGAGGATGACTGGCGTCTCTCTGCTCAGCGCCGTGGAGGAAGAGGTGGCGGCGGTGGCACATGGGGTTAATATTATTTGTACTTTACAAAGATACCAGCACTTTTACGAATCTTCAAATTTATGCAAACCATATTCATGGTAACTTTAGCAGATAATGATTAGTACGAAATAAAAGCCGATAACCAGAGGCCCTTGTATAGAGAAGACAATATGATACATGAAATGATCTAGGCCCGCGCAAGCTCTTCCAAAACCCGCTCTACAGTTCCGCCGCTCCACGCATCCACCCGCTCTTGATCAGCGGTCTCATAGAGCGTCCGTGCAAGAGCAAGAAGCAGTGCTGTTTGTTTGCCCTCAGACTCGGCAGCTTGGATCTGGATCCAGCTGATGATTGCCGCACGAGTGATGAGCGTAGTGCTACCACCCACCTGAGCAGCACGGTAGACGATGTGCAAGATTTTGCGGCGGGCGGCGTCATTGAGGCTAGGTGATTGGTAAAGCGCGAGGATTCGCTCGAACACGTTTGCGCGTCGGAAGATTTCCATGTCTGCTTTGCTGCGGAGGCTCTTTACGAAGAGATTCAACAGCCAGTCGATCTCGTCGAAGTAGCCGTCATCCAGTTCGGGCTCCTGAAGGAAGATCTTATCGATCCAGTAAGATGGCAATTTCTCCAATTCCCAGGATGGAGCTTTCTGGAGGAATTTGTTGACTTTTCCGTACACTTTGTGCAGCGGATTGATGAGGACGGAGAGGCAGTTTGAGGCACATTCGGTGACTATCCATGGGACGGGCTCTTCTAAGCCGATGCTGTTGACCGTCTCCAGTAGTTCTCCGGTGAGAATATACACAGAACGCCAGTCGCTATAAGAGGAGTCCTGGGATCAGTTAGGATTGACTATGTCGCTATGTCGCTGTATTGGGACGATAATGATCTTTACCTTGAGCTTGGCCATGAAGCGCACAATGTTGCTGAAGGCTTGGCGTCGGACTTCCTCATGCTCAGACGAAAGACATAGCATCAATTCTGCGATACGGCCCTGCTCGACTGCTTCTTCAATTTCGTCCCTCTCCCACTTGTGGAGGGCATTATGGGAAGTGCCTTCCGAGGGCATGAAACCAAAGATTTCGTCCAGGTCCACAGATGTGGAGTTTTCGGCTTTCTTGGTCTGATGAGCATCAGAATCGATGTCCATTTTGTCGTCAGCCTCTTCACCTTCGACATCCTTGAAGCATTTTTTGAAAGCGGACCGTGCCTTCTTGGTTTCAGTGGCCTCGACTAATAAATCTCGAGCTGCTTTGAGCGATTTCTTATCCTCACCAACTGCTCTCAGCTGTCCTAAGAGCTTTGCAATCCATGTAGAAACGGCTATTTGTGTTTCCTGGTTCTCAGCCTTGACAACAAAAGGCCATTGCTCAACAATAGCAGACACCAGAGGACTGACAGTCGCGGTGGCCTCTTGAGAGTCAGCTAAAGATCCTACCAGATCCAAATAGTGAACAGGCTTCTTCGCAACTCTGGAAACACAGTTGTCAAAGAAAATCAATTGACTGTGCAGGTCACTTCCCGAGTCTTCCATGCTGGATAGAAGCGCGTTAAAGGCCTTAGGAGGATTTTGGAGAATAGAGTTCTCCCCGAGAATAGTTCTCAACAATACAGAAATTCTTCGTGAAGAGTCTCTATCTGAAGTGTTGATCAACACCCTTAAAATAGATGTAAATGGGGAATATTGCATAGAAGCTTGTGGCAATCAGTACATGTTTGCATGCGCGGGGGTAGTAATAAACTTACCAGGTTTCTGCCACCAGCGAAGTGACGCTGACTGCTGTGCAATCCGGAGAACACTCTGCAGCTGGTTCAAAAGCAGCTCAGAATCATCAGCACTAAGATCTTCATCCTCTAGTCGCTTTAAGACATCTACCAGAACTAGCGACACATCAAAATTTTCCTCGAGCGCAAGATCAGGCATGATTTCGTAATAGCAGGTCAAAATCTCAGCAACAGCTTCTTGCTGTTGCAGATCCTCTTTAGGTGTTCTTCGGAAAAGGAGTACAACGTCTTTCACCGAGGGACATCGCCGCGAAAATTCGGCTAACAGCTTCGAAGAGGCTTGGTTCCAAAAGAGTTGGGCCCGGCCATGATCGGCTCTGAGGATCTTTAGGACAGCCCGTAGTTTATTGAAAGCCTGGGTCAAAATTCGCACAGCGAACAGAGTTACTATTTCTGTGTTCATGTTGAGACAACGGGTGGTAGTCTTCAAGGTGAGTGGGCGGGGAAGAATATTTTCAATGGCCACCGAAACTGGTGGAGGGAGCAGGGGCTCCTTATCTCTGAAACCACAATTCGTCGGAACAGGCAATTGCACGACCGAGAAAAGAAGAGCGGACTCTGCCATCCAGGAAGGTGTGACCTTAGGGTCAGCCTCAAACATGACTTTCTTAGTAAAAAAGTCGGCGACCAACTCCGGCGCCGCTCTGAAAATTGTCACGAGTAGCTCAATCTGGAGACTGTCCATATCAGGACGAAGACATTGGGCGAGATGTGAAAGGGTATTATTCCGGACAGGAATGGACTTTTGGAACTTGTCGACGTAAATGGGTGAATCGAGACCCAGTTCAATGCAACTGTCATCCTCGGCGGGCAAGTTTTCAGGATCGCTTCCCGCTGGATACCAGCCCGATTCCGGGAGAAGAACGCCCAAGCCAGGTGTCTTGCAAACATTCATCAAAACACGATGGATCTCGTTCGCGATCACTATATTATCCGAATTTGGCTCATCGGATTCTTTGTCATAACCGTAGAGAGTGACTAGCCTCTCCATGTTCCCTCGGTTGAAGAACTTGCTCTTGGACTTGCGAGGCAAGGAGTTATCCTGCACGATGTCTCTTTCAATGGCTTTGATTATTTCCATCACCATATCCCGAGGGTCCTTCCGAATATTGTCGAGAAATGCTCTCATAAGTTTAGGCTGCTCAAGGATATCGCTTTTCTCCAGCGTGCTCTGCACCCTCATATTAGCGAGCAAATAGTTCTGGGCATTCCTCCTGAGAGTGGACTTTTGCGAGTCATCTTCGCGAGCTTCAAGCTGTGCTTTGCTAAGGAACAGGAACACTTCCAGGCGCTTGAACGTGATATGGCGGCGTTGGTAGACTTGTCGTGCGACTGCGCCTCCATCAAAGGTGACGATCTCTGTGAGTAAACGGAGGCATGGTGAAATTAAGTGTTCCTTGGCTTTCAAGGCAGTCAGGCCACGGTTGAAAAGCCGGAGCTGATCCTTCTGGAGAAGATGCTTGCACAGCGCCAGGCCAAAGTCACGAAATTCTAGCTCGTGAGATATGGTCCTCAGAAAAATGGCCAGCACAGATGGAACGCTGGTCAAAAGAGTGTCTTGATTACTGCTTTCACCAAAGCTCCATGTTTGGATCAGATCAGGAAAGCAGACAGCATCTCCACCCTCTTCCTTCGCGGGAGTGATTTGCTTGTCGCAGTAGCCCTTCAAAATATGCAGTCTCTGGGCCTTGTCGGCCTCTTTTTCTGCTTTGCTGATAGAAAGCAGGAATTGCTTGAAATGGATGATAGCTTTGATTTGAGGATTAGTCCATGTACTGGGCAGGCCGCTCTAGGTGGACACACCTTTGTTAGCCGCCGGGCCATTTTGTTGAAAAGTCAGCAATTCGCGCAACTGAGCAGGCGATGTAAAGAGGGAATCATTCTGGACATTCGAATCCTCGTCCAGCTTTCTCCTCTTGGTCCTGAACGGATGCTCAGTGACGTGTGCCATGATTGCAGTGAAGGATGTTATTTTTTTTCCGGTGATCGAAATTGAAGTTCCGATGCCATCGAAATTTAGCGGGCGCTGATTGGTTGGTGCAGCTCCGCCCGCCCCTTCAACTATAATCCGCGGGGCCGCAGAATCTTCGATTCTACAAGCTTTTCAGTTATGCTTTATTCATGTGATGCTGGAGATCTCATCTAGTATCTAAGTAGGTGATTCAATAACGTAACTTATCTGAATTGGAACTGAGATTTAAGTATCATTATCACTAGTAGCAATATGTGCCTCGCGCACTTCAACTCCAACCTTCATTATATATTCGAGTGTCTGTTCATATTCGTAACAGTACCAGAGCTTCTAGTGGACTGCTTGCGGTGAGCTGCGCAGCTCTCGCCTCAGCAAGTCGTCGCACCGCGAACGATGTGAGTGTCGTGTGAATGATGAGAAGCTTCGTGACCTGGGGAAGAATGGTCTTTCCCCTTAAGCAGTTACAGGGTCTAATCAAGCGACGTTGTTGTCCTTGTTGGAATTAGTGGACTAAGTATCTTTCTCCAGGCCTGTTTCTTTGCTGGTTACATGATGTGGCATACCTTGCTTGATGATATGGTGTTATCAAGTTCAAGCAATTCCCCTTGGGAATGGCTAGCACTGCTTTATCTAGGAATGCTTCTAGGGTCACTCAGGAATATTATCGGCTTGATCATATTGTCCTCTTCCAAAAACGTCAATGCTGGCCAGAAAGACAGACAAGATAACTTCAAATGACTCGAAAAGGAACTCAGCTGCCAGGGTCAGCGCTCCAACCACAATCAAAGCTGCATTCAAGCCTGACATAAGCCTGCAGACATGTGTGAATGGTGCTGAATCCAGAATCTTGCTTTCTTAACGGCATCGAGAAGCAATCACTCGCAGCACTGATCTTCAGAGATTTCAGACGAAGATACAGTTCAGATAGAGATAGAGAAGGATATGGAGCGGAGAAACTAGCAGCCTGTTTGACGGCTTCCGATCTCCCATTCAAATTTTATTATGATAATATCATCTGAAGCAGCATATAGGAGTAGGTGCAACTATTGGAAGATCGAAAGGATGCATCGGCGAAGGGTCAATTTATTGTGGCTTCGCTATTGACAAGCGAATTCCAGAAAATATACATTCGTGATAGGACACGTAATATGGCATCGAATACGAACATGGCTATCTTTATCACTGCATAGATCGTCTTCGCCGTTTTCTTCGTTTCATAGCCATTCTAGTGTGGTTACTTGTTTGGCAGGGCACCAGTACCGCTGCCTGTTGTTGCCTGGAGGGTCAATCACTACCTGCTTGTGGTCACCAAGTCTAGGAAAGAGCCTGAAACTATGCCAATGGCAGAGCTGTTGTTACTGGCCGGTTGCTATTAATTGGGTAGCAAGCAGTGGGAGCAAGTAGGTCGCTTCGTTGACTAACGTATACGTAGCCCAACGAGCAATTCCTGGAGAGTGTATTTTCGAAAAGAAAAAGCAAATAAGAAGATAAGAAGATAAGAAGGCCATCTCCCCGATGGGAAAGGGGCAGAAGGATACGTGCTTTCGATAACAGGAGCTGGTAGTGAAAGGCTCAAATAAAATCTTGTCTCCCTTTGCGGACGTCCCATACCTTACAACTCCTTCCCCCTCATTCTCCACTTCACTCTTGCACAACTGTATCTCACCCTGGTTCAACTCTCTCCTCAGCTCATCGTGAGCCCCTGACCACGGAAAAGATTAAGATTTGTCCTCCGCGCCTCTTCAGGTTGCTTTGAACCTTCTGGGATCGCACTGTCGCATAAGGTGGATCATCGATTTTTGACCGAACCGACTCCGCCTTGGTTCTCGCCACAAAGTGGCTTGCTCTCTCCTCTACCTCTCCTCTGACCCTTCATCCCCGCAAACCTCCTTTCCAACGAAATATTCCGTTGTGCTATTCGCTTCCTCGTCATTAAATTCTCAGCGCCATACCAATACCCTCAGAAGCTTCATCACCCAATGAGCGTGTGATAATTGCTGAGGATATCGATCGCACAGACACGGCCGTCATGGCGCGACGGTACGAGATCGATGAGTTGCTCTTCTTGCGCTCATCGCCTCTAGTCGCGAAGCCTGCTGGCCTTCCACCCATCGAGGAATGGATGTATGTTTCCCCCACAATCCCCGGCAGCTCTCACTGTTCAGCCGCAGACTCACCCAACTCATCTAGGCCTCAACCTGACCCAACCACGCAACGTAAACAATCCAATGCTCGCGATCCTAACAATCCCTCCGAAACCACGACACACCGACGACCAAGTCTTTTTGAAGCTCGCCACATCCCTCGAGGCTCTACTTCAGGTGCGTTAGTTACCTCATCGCTTCAACTCCCCCTGCAATATCTTGCCCCACCACTTGACCCGAAAGCTAATCTAGCATGAAATATATATAGAAGACATAATCCTTGGACCTCCTAAGACTGCATTCGCATCCTCACGAATTGGTGGCAAAGGCTCATCTGACCTGACAGACCGTCCCCCGCGGCCAGGCGACTCCGACGAGAAGAACGAACGGTTCAATTTCAAAGACCGATTCTTTCGTGACAAAGATACGCCAGAGCGGGACCTTGAACGGCGAGATGGAAAGCCTCCGTTGAACAATCGGCGCGGAGATAGAGAAGATTGGACGGCTGGACGCCCCCGCCGCACTTTTGGCCCTGAAGAACAAGAGCGAAAGCCCCGACGCACCGCCGAGTTCGACCGCTGGGATACTCGAGACGGCCCTCGTGACTCAAATAGTGAGCGGGGAGTCCGAGAGAAAGAAAATCGCTTCGCCGCTAAGAAGGATGGCCCACCTGGACGCTCCAAATTTGAAGGCAGCTGGTTCCGTGACGAGAATAGCCATGATGCTGCCGATGCAGGTGATGACGACAAGCCGCCATTGCGTACCCGTGAATGGCGTCGCGAAAAACAAGGCAACGATCGCGAATGGAGCCGTGGGGCTAAGTTCGATCAAGAGCCAGAGTGGCTTGATAGTCATGAACGTGATGAGCCGCGCCGCGCACACACCCAAGAGGATTTCGAGCGTTGGAAGGAGCGGATGAAGGCTGGAGCTGGTTCATCTCAGCAGACCACCACTCATGAGGAGAAGAACGAGGTGCCCGTCGAGCCTCAAATCGCCCCACCGAAGCCGGAGACTCGCCGTACTGATGGAGAGATTTTCAGCCAGGGCGCCACCCCATTCATGTCTGATACTTCGATGGAACGGTTCTTCGGCATTCTCGGAGATACCAAATCCCAGGCTTCCCATGAAGTCAGTACCCCCACTTCTGCCGATTCAAACTCAAAGCGAGAAGCCCCCGGTAGCAAACTGGGCAAGTCCTCGCGCTTTGCTGGTCTTTTCAGCCCTCCCCCTGATAGCCCTACTCGAGCACCCCCGCCAGAGCTGCTGCCAATGCCTAAGCCTCCACCTGGACTTGCACCTGTAAGCTCGCAAGATGCGGATCAGGAAGGATTCCAACGCATTCTGAAAATGCTCGGAGGCGGAGCTGGTGGTCGATCCTCCAACGCGACGCCTAACCAAGTTGACTCTTACCGTCAGTCACGACCTCCATCCATACAAGAGCAGCCTCGAGTTGCAACCAATGTATCGTCTCCAGGCATTCAACGCCAGGAGTATGCCAGCCCTGGTCATGAAAGTCCTCAAGGCCACGAAAGAGAACATCTCCTTCGTCTCATGCAACAAGCCCGCATCACACCTGCTGGAACTCCCCAACAAGCTGCTGGGGTAGGCTCTGTTCCCGCTCCTCCACCTGGCCTGGTGCCAGAAATGATGACTCGCCCTCCTCCCGGCCTCGGTGCGCAGAAGACACCTAATTTTCTAGATGACCCTGCCATTGCCAACATGCAGCGCCCGGATAGTGATCAACTCCGCCGACGCCCAGTAAATGCCCCCCCCTATGGGTTACTTTGACGACGCTCCTTTCCCTCAAGGTGCACAGGGTCCCATCACCCCTGGTGGCTCTCGTCCACCTCAACCACCTATGCTTCAGCGGCCTCCCGGTCTTGAGCATATGCCTCCCCCCTCCCTGGATGGAACGGGCAGCCTCAGCAAGGCAATGTCCCCAGTCCTATGGGCCCTCCACCGGGCATCCACTCAGCTACCCGTGGTCTGGGAGCGCCCAATTTCCCTCCAGGCATGATGCCAATGCCCGGCAACGCCCCTCCGATGAATGACCGCCAGGCTTTCCCTCGTGGCCCGCCCCCTGGGATGATGCTTCCGCCGGGGTACATGGGAGGACCTCCTCCACCTGGGTTCCCTCCCATGGGGCCTCCCAACCCGGAAATGCTGGGCCTCGGTCAAGGTCCTTTGGGACCCGGCAACCCCGGTCCTCAAGGCCCTCCGCCTTCGTCGCGTCATCTCCTTGAGATGTTTGGCCAATCTAGCGGCGGTGACATTCGGGGCGGTATGGTCCCCCCTGGCCAGTTTCGGTAGATACGACCCGGCGCATTCGATATCGTCTGCATTCTATCTGCTTCGTTATCTACTTTGTACTCAATCGCAAGCTGTGGCTGGATACCTGGGAAATAATGATTAGGAATATGAATTGCAAGGCCTACTTTGATCTATCGTAGCTCTGCTCCACGAAATGTATCACTCTAGTCATTATCAAACACCGGTCCTAGTATCCTTCGTACTTGAATCTCTTTTCCTATTTTCCTCTAATTGAATGGGTTCAACTCGCTGACACTGCATCTCCGATTCAATAATGACCCCTTGAGTTCACGCTAGATCTCCATCTCCCTGAGCTGTCCTGAGTATTGCTATTTACTACCGATCGGGACCTCAAATCCAAAATCCTTTCTGTTCTACTAGTCGGTGTCACTATTCTTGGGGCGGGTACTTGTACTTGCTGGGAGCTTTCGAGTTTGCCATTGGACATGGTCGGACCCATATGAGGAAAGAAAATATAAAATGATGGATCTTTAATAGCAGTATTAGAATTAGCACGTACCGCTTGCCGGGAAAGTCGCCGATCACTGTTTGATGAGTTTACACCCAATAGTTAAGAGATCTTAGCATGATAAATCCAACTGTCCCTGGTGCTGGACCCTAGAATTTCCAATTAGTTCAAACTCATAAACCTGTAAGCCTTTTAGAATCCGAGATAGAATAGTTGTAGCTAATTTGATCTCGCGTGTCTGTTCAGTTATATATGTTCTACCACACGGAGCAGATTGAAGATTCTGCGTCGGTAAGCGAGCCATGACAGTCGAAGAAACACATATGATAGTGTCACTTCAGAAAGAGCATCTACTGATATCTGGCCTCTATTTCATAACGATCAAGTAAGATATGTATTTAAGAACGAATAGGGTAAATCTCCTTGTTGAACAAGACTTGCTCAATTTTTCTAGATATTGCTCAGCACTTTTCAAGCACAGCAGGGTAAGATCTTCCGACTCAAACTAAAGCTCAGAAAGAAGCATCAGAGGGGTTTCAGAGCTAGGGAAGCGGCCTGAATGCTTCGCGATGGCAGAGTGATCAACCTTGACGATGGCGGCGCAGTAGGGGAGAGCCCCATACCGGGCTCCCCCCGAGCCTATGAAAGCCTTAGGCTCTCAGACAATCCAAGCGTGTATGCTCAGATCTTGGAAAAATTATGTCTTCAATGGTCTTTATTACGAATGATGCATGATGTTTTCAATCAAACAACCAATGCGCTTTACAGACCCGCTCGAAATCAGCTTCATGTCGTTATTCTCTTCTTTTCGTTCTAGAACTTTATCTTGCATAACATTATACCTAATACAGTTAAGACTACCCATGACCGGTATTTAGCGGTATTTGAGTACAGGTGTAAATAAACGGATGAAAATAGTCATTGTATTTCTTCGTATAGGCCTTAAATCCTTGCAAACAAATCAAACAAATCCAGGCGTTTGTCTGGCCACTTCTACAGTTTGCATTCCCACCTTCACTCCTTCTCGTCTCGAAAAGAATCAGGCAAAGGAGCGAAAGAAAGTATACTGCCTAAATAATAAGCAAAGAAAACTGGTGGGGCATTTTTAAATAACACATCTATTATCTAAATTTTCAGCCCTCAATGATTCTACCCGCCTGTTGAACCTGGGAACCTAAACATGCTAACGTTGAATTGACCAGAAAACGTTCACAATGATCAACTACCCTGATAATTCTCAAGCTCAGGCATCTGATCTCTCGGACCAGGATTCGCAATACGCCCCTACCCCAGGATACTACAAAGATACTCCACCCTCATGTTATACATTCAGCCCTTCACCGGATTACCACCCCCAAGACGGCCCTGTAGCCCCAAGCTTCCCCCGCAAGAAATACCTAGACTTCTTCAACCCTGTGAGTGGGAAGCAAGTCGACCGGAAGAAGACTTCCCGCCAGAATTCATCCGATATATAATGGAGTGGAAAGTCAAGGTGAACAACCGGTTTAGGTGGGAGGACACGGTAAAGAGCGTGACTCTGATCCCAAGCGCTTATTGGTCTTCAGTGCTGAAAGGTAATTTGGAGAAAGTGCTTCAGGAGAGAGTTCCACATAGCCGAAGGGTCCGGTCGGATGGCACTTCTGTGGTTATAGCGGTCGACGATCGCAAGCACAAGAACGTAAAAGTATGGTTCCAATCCTATGATATTGATTGGACAGCGGTGGAGAAACAATTCCTCGCGTGGGGGAAACTTTACACTCGAGGCAAGGAATTAAGGGTCACGATCATCTTTAATTATATAGAAGACAATCTCCTTTCCGGAAACGTGGCAGGTAGGGGCGACAAGCGAGGGAAGTCGTCTGTAACGAACAAGATGCTTAACGAGCGGGAGGCACAACTTGATGCAGAGGAGCATGTCTCTGGACAACAGTCAATCTGGCGGGCTGTCTACGGCTTGATACGTTGTCCTTCTCCATCTTGTCACCTGGGGCCACATTTGCTGGTAAGATCCTCGTGGTAAGAAGCACTACCAATTGAGAACGCATCATTCGAAACGCCTAATTGCGTATGTTGAAGGGGGTGGCGTCTTGGAGTGCCAAGATGATGTCCCTGAAACTATTCGTGAAGAACTATACATGGAGGAGCAACAAAGACTGGAACATTTACAGTCCAAGAGCAACAAGTCGCTCGCCTTTAGAAGCTGTCCATCTATCAACATCAGCTTCATGGGAGCACAACCTTCTCTTCCAGCCGTCAATTCTACCGCAGCATCTGTATTGTCTTCTGAGCAAAACCAGCAAGGAATATTGCCCACAATCGATAGACCACGCGACGTGGCTGTAAGGGAATACAACGCCTGGCAAGAAACGAACGTCATCGACGAAACCTTAAAAGCTCAATTTCAGCTAGCGTGTGATGTCACGCTCGCTAACGGCCTTGACCTTGAACAGATCCATGAGAATCGGGATCCGAATTTCTTTGTCAAGAACGGAGTTGTGGTAGGTATTGCACGCCGATTTGTAGGTGACATCGTAAAATAGGCAGGGAATATAGGGATTTAACGGGCAGATTTATAGTGCGTGGCGGTTTGCTATTGCTATAGACTTAGACGTCGTTTTATATTTCATTGTGTGCTTCTAGCTGATTTGTTATGATTCAATGCTATACCAAAATATATCATTTCCCAGACTCATATAACACGCCCTCTCATTACAAAACGCGTCAAGTATTATATTATTACCGTGATAAAGGTAAGTCAGTACGTTTCGATGACCACGCCAGCATGGCGGAAATAACCAATCGTACTAAGTTCTCGAGACCCTATAGCTTCGATATATCTCTCAAGGAATACTTGGAATCCTTACTCCGGGCTCTGTTTATATTTCCGCCAGAAGCACCTGATAAATACCTTCAGCTCGGAGAAGAACTCCTCAATAGGATTCAAATCTGGCGAATAAGACGGCAAATACATTAACTTTACTCCAGCAGTGACACACATCCCTTTGATGCGGTCAGAATGGTAGAATGATGCATTGTCCATGACGACGACCGATTTTGGTTCAGGCCACCTTCCACAATACTTTAGAAGCTGCTCAATAAAGTCTTCGAACAGGGCCGCATTAGTAGAGCCTTGGAAAACACAAGAGAGGACAATGCCGTCCTGTGCGTATACAAACAGGATCTGGTATCGCTGGTCACGGTGGAATTTAGATATCTGCAATAGCGTCAGGCCTAATAGAGACCAGCCAGTGCGTCTGAACCCGATTCGTTTATCGCATCCAGACTCATCCACGTACACCAGATGATAGGATTTAAAGTCCGATAAATTGTGTAGGTAGAAATCTCGCAAATCGGCGTTTTGCTTCTTTACTCTATGTCAAGCTACTTTTTTCGACCAGCCGACCGAAGCAAGAGCCCGTTTGATACTTGAGCTTGTCACCCAAACATGGAACTCGTCCCATAGAAAGAGTACCATCTCATCTATATAACCCGGGCTTCTCGAGAAGATGGTCACACAATGTCTGGATCATCGGGGGCGTGGTGCTACGCCGCCGGCCGACACGGGTTGGGGGAGCTCTGACATTTCCGAACAGGCGAAGATTCTTGCGAATATGAATGATTGAGCGCTTGCTACACTCAGCGGCTTCGGCCATCTGTGACGAAGTCAGTGATCCGCTATGTATCATGTCTCGAATCATCTCAAGCTTAGATGGAGGGAGCCGAGGGGCCATTTTTGGAGAGACGGTGAAAGGCGGCAAAGAGCATCGTCAACGCAGCATAGATAAATGCTTTCTCCATGCTCACCCTGCTCACCCCTCTGCTCAGTAAGCAGATGAAAATACCTTTCTCAAGAGTCTTGGGGGTTGCTGGGGTATTGGGAAACGCACGTGACTGTCGGGCCTTCTGGTTCTTGGGAAGTTAGTGTTATCTTGGCGACCTGAAAACTGCGGGGCGTTGATCAGTGATCACAGGAAACAAATCAATATTTTCAACTTCGTGAACAGACATTTGCTCTTGAGTGCCACTTATATTTCTGAAAAACTGGCCGTTCAAGGCGTGTACAAACCGAATGGATCTACGGAACCTATTTTTTGAATCCTAAGCTCAACTGCAAAAATATAGGTTTGATCTTCGAGGGCTGAGAGGGCTTGGGTTTGGTATTCCGGCGTGTTGAATATTCACTGGTGCATATGGAAGAAACACAATAAGACAAAATCAAGATACGTTACTACGGAGAACAGAAGCAGGATTTTGATCTGAGGTTATAGAATCCCTGATCGAAGGCGGCTAGAAATGAGATTTTGTTGTAAGAGTGAGAGGAATATGACACGACCCGATGAGCAGCCAATCGCCAATGTCGTTGCATGTCTGGCGAAAGAGAGGGATGAGTTGGGCGATACTCTGAAGGCAACCACAAGAGGTTGAGCCTATTATAGGTAATCCATGAAGAGTCACCGCTCAGCATATATCGATGTTGCTCAATTGGTGAGATGAAGTAGTCAGGCACGGGCGTCAAAGAGCCCATTGGACTTACCTCAAATGTACCAACATTTGTGTGCAGGCGATTGATATCAGCTTTATCGAATTCAAGAGAAGTTATAGTGTTGATAGGGATAGTTGACACACTCTGGTTCGTGGCTGGATCCCAGATCCTGACTGTATTATCATCCGACGCTGATGCAAGTCGGCTTCCATCAGGCAACCAGGCAATCGACGTGATCATACGACTATGGACCTCGAGAGCGGACACGCTCTGGCCTGTGGCTGGATCCCAGATTCTGACTGTCTTATCCTCCGACCCTGATACAAGTTGGCTTCCATCTGGCGACCAGGCAATAGAGTAGACCGAATAAGTATGTCCTTTGAGAATGGACATACTCTGGCCTGTGGCTGGATCCCAGATCCTGACTGTCTTATCCCCTGACCCTGATGCAAGACGGCTTCCATCTGGCGACCAGGCAATAGTGTTGACCCAATTATTATGTCCTTCGAGAATGGACACACTCTGGCCTGTGGCTGGATTCCAGATTCTGACTGTCTTATCCTCTGATCCTGATGCAAGTCGGCTTCTATCGGGTGACCAGGCAATCGACCTGATCTCATAACTATGGCCC
The DNA here is from genome assembly GCF_028974085.1 of Penicillium chermesinum. NCBI lineage: Eukaryota > Fungi > Ascomycota > Eurotiomycetes > Eurotiales > Aspergillaceae > Penicillium > Penicillium chermesinum. The sequence goes on along the minus strand of NW_026695312.1, from coordinate 2,268,876 downwards.
TCGAGAGTAGACATGCTCTGGCCTGTGACAGGATCCCAGATCCTGACTATCTTATCCCCCGACCCTGATGCAAGTTGGCTTCCATCTGGCGACCAGGCAATAGTGTTGACCCAATTATTATGTCCTTCGAGAATAGACACACTCTGGCCTGTGGCTGGATCCCAGATTCTGACTGTCTTATCCTCTGATCCTGATGCAAGTCGGCTTCCATCAGGCGACCAGGTAATCGATCTGATCTCAAGACTATGGCCCTCGAGAGTGGACATGCTCTGGCCTGTGGCTGGATCCCAGATTCTGACTGTCTTATCCTCTGACCCTGATGCAAGTCGGCTTCCATCTGGCGACCAGAAAATAGAGTTGACCCAATCAGTATGTCCTTCGAGAATGGATACACTCTGGCCTGTGGCTGGATCCCAGATTCTGACTGTCTTATCCTCTGACCCTGATACAAGTCGGCTTCCATCTGGCGACCAGGCAATAGAGTAGACTGAATAAGTATGTCCTTCGAGAATAGACATGTTCTGACCAGTGGCTGGATCCCAGATCCTGACTATGTTATCCCCTGACCCTGATGCAAGTCGGCTTCCATCTGGAGACCAGGCAATAGAGTAGACCGCAGAGAAGGCCGACCTGCTATGACCATTGAGAGTAGACACACTCTGGCCTGTGGCTGGATCCCAGATCCTGACTGTCTTATCCCCCGACCCTGATGCAAGTCGGCTTCCATCTGGCGACCAGGCAATAGTGTTGACCCATTTAGTATGTCCTTCGAGAATAGACATACTCTGACCAGTGGCTAGATCCCAGATCTGGACTATGTTATCCCCCGACCCTGATGCAAGTCGGCTTCCATCTGGAGACCAGGCAATAGAGTAGACCGCAGAGAAGGCCGACCTGCTATAACAATTGAGAGTGGACACACTCTGGCCTGTGGCTGGATCCCAGATCCTGACTGTCTTATCCCCCGACCCTGATACAAGTCGGCTTCCATCTGGCGACCAGGCAATAGAGTTGACCCAATCAGTATGTCCTTCGAGAATGGACACACTCTGGCCTGTAGCTGGATCCCAGATTCTGACTGTCTTATCCGCCGAGCCTGATGCAAGTCGGCTTCCATCGGGCGACCAGGCAATCGACCTGATCTCATAACTATGGCCCTCGAGAGTTTGAAGGCAGGCACTCCAATTCTCCTCTACTACTGGGTTATTCAAAACCCAATCTGGACCCTCCTTCTGAAATGATACTCTCGTCAAGCTCTTTGTTGGGCTAAAGATAAGAGGCGAGCAATATACTTGCAGAGGGCTGCTTTCAATTGCTGTCCTATGATATCGAATAAATCTAGAGGCGTCTCGAGCTCGATTCAATAGCATTCCTGACTCTTTTCTCTTCTGTTTAAGTGTGTCCCTGTCAGAAGAGAAGACCATCTCTATTCAATTCTAACCACTCACCTCAATAAAAATCTCGAGCTTTCGCATCACTTGGATACCATCCGAAACACATCTCAAAATACTAAGAGCTTCCAGCCAGTGGAGGAATTTTTGCTGCAGAAAGGTATCCACGCGACCTCTGTCATCAACTCCCAGCTCACAGGCTCCATTAAGCAGGCTAGCTTCAAGATGGTCTATCCAGTAGACACATGAGTATTCTACCGCTGCTAGTGGATTTGGGCTAGGCTTGCAGATATCCTTCGTGTGGAGTCCAGGTAATTTGATATTCCAGATATCCCGTTGAAGTGTCTTCAAAATAACGTCGAGAGATCGTATAAATATCATGTCGTGTTCAGCCTCTATACCCCTAGGAAGTATCTCACTGAGTGCTTCCTTGAGTAAAAATTCCTTTGCAGACTGATGAACAAAGACAATAGTATGTTGCCGTAACGTTAAAAAGGATCCACAGATTGCGATTATCTCTTCAAGGGCAACAAGATCATCGTAGTCGTCGTTGTCCAGTAGTTCAATGAATGAAGTCAGTTCGTGAAGTGTAATAGGCCGAAAAACTGTTGACATGATTGCCAGTATCTCCTTGCAGAGCTCGGCATCTTCAGATTCGCGAACCTGGCCAATCATTCGACCATATAGAGCCTCCAACCCAGGAGGAAATGATTTTAGCTTCTTGAGTACATTTATTCGTATCTTTTCAAGATTCTGACACACCAAGGCTACCCAGAGGAAAGTACCTTGCGAGTTTGACGATAGATAGGATTGAACGCTATGGCGAGTTTTATCGCTGTACTTTTTCGCTTTTGCCAATTCATCAACTTTATGCTGAATAAATTGATCCACTGCTTCAGACACAGACGCCTCGTTCAGCTCTAATGAGATCGGAGCTAGCTGGGTAGCAATGTCAAGCCGCTCAGCGATTTCAGGCCAGTTGCGGCTGGAAACAATCCACTTTATCTGTGGATTGACTGACGATTCCTGGACAATTAAGTCTAGAAGGAAACGGAGCCCATTAGTGCACTCATCTAAAGCATCAATTATCAAATAAGTCGTCTGCAGTGTCGGGTCGTTTAAAATGTCCCTGAAGATTGTTGACAGTGCATTCCATGCATTGACATCCTCAAAGAGAGTCTTTCCTGCATAGTCGTACCGAGCTCGCACATGGTGGAGAAGAGATGAATGATTCTTGACAAGTAAATATATCAACCCCCTTAGGACCGACGTAGCGCTGTTGATCCGCATGTCGGTAGCCTGACAGAAAAAGAACGAGATGCTCGCATTATCTCCATACAATCTCGTCAACTCTTCGATGACACCACATAGGAGCATCGTCTTGCCTTTACCAGGATCACCCCTGATCCAGAGAAGGCGATTTTTCTCGCTATCTTGCCATTGTTTGAATTCTTTGTTGTCTAGAATCCAGCGATATGAGTCTTTGAATAGTCCGCCCTTGGTATTCTCGATACGTTCTTTATCATCGACAGGATTGGTCGCACGTAAGTCGCGAAGGCATTCTTGATTCAGCGTTTCGGATTGTACTGAAGCCGATCACTATTACTAGCCGTAGATTGCAGTCACATCTATTTTCACTTACCAATAGTGACATTCCCGACATTCCCATGTATAACCCCTGCCTGAAATCCAGAGTTTTTTTCGCCGTAGGAAATAGTAGTTGCCATGGCTGTTGCGTATGAGTTTTAAGGAGGCTCAAATCCACGTTGGACCTCCCAATCCCCAATCTACCCCGCTATCAGGTGATCTGATTCGAGACAGAAGGAATCGCCCGCCTTGGTCATATTACCTTATAATCACCTTGATAGATGATGTGTCTTTCCATTTACACTATTTAGGAGTTCAATAGATGAACGTAGCGCCATCTTCCTTGAAGTTGCCGCTGAAGACGAAAGCTCTAATCAAAGTGACGAACCTTGTGGTTAATCGCAGGGTAACGATTGTATCTGTGTTTCAGGAAAGTTACAGCACTGTATTAGTGTAATTTATCCTTACAACACAGTTCAAGACCCTATAACAGACTAAACCAAAAGGGGACTAGAATATTTCAGAATAAAGTTCAAAAAAAAAAATGAAAAGAAAACAAAGGTGAAGCTGATTTCGAGCAGCCCTGAAGTCGAATAAACTTCCCCCGTATCCGAATCTATGGGGTACGGAGGTCTTGGCATTTAGGGCTATGGCTACTCAAGCAGGTTTCTTGATGCTTGTCTACTCGCCCTCTAGACTGCGGGATGAAAATTTGAACCGAGAATTACTGTGTGCTGATGCTCTTTTGAGGGGTGCTTTACTCCGGAAATGGTGCTTGGGAATAACTTTCTGTCTTTTCTACCAGCGGTTACTCTCATGTTCAGCAATTCTATCAAATAACATGGCAAATGCAATCCATCAAATATGGTCTTTTCATGCAAAATGTGGACTATGAGATCTTCGAATATCATTACACACGCTTGTGGAAACGACGCGCGTGATAACGACGACTATGAGGCAGGAGGCCGTCGATTTGTTGTCGAGGCAACACCATGATGCGTCACAAAGTAATCGAGTCAAATTAAGACTTTGAGATACTATAGAGAAGTGTTGATTAGACTGAAGGCTAGCATATCCGTCAAATGGTATATCACTTCATCCTAGCTTTAGATAATGGAGCTCAGTGGCTGCTGGTGCTGGATGTGTGAGCTGGTGCTGGATGTGTGAGCTGGTGCTGGATGTCTGATTTTCGTCTAAAGTGCCATGGCAGAATGAGAGATGGTGTTTCGAAATGAATAACTTCTTCCCCAAACTTTCTCTTCTCTGCAAGACCGCGAAAATGCTTTTTTCGGGTGGGCGTCGACGCCGTAGTCGGCGCAACAGGCAAGATGGACGTGCTTCTGGTCTTCCAACTCTAACAAGTACGCTTCCCATCAGCTACAGTATCTCTTTCCACAGAGCTCCTCTTCCTCCTGCCTATCCTGTGCGCGAGCACCAGATGCGTTTGAGATCTCACGATCTTCCACCTTCCCCACCTGAGGAAGGATATCGAGTCAACAACATGCACCGTCATTGTAAGTTCCCATGTCCTCCCATGCTCACGCCCAAGGCACCTAAGCTGACCGAATTTCGAGCTGCAGCAAACGATAGCACACCCTCGAATATCGGTCTTAACACTGATGCCTTTTCCGATGCCCAAATTGTCCGTGAGCCTTTGCTGCCCTCTTTCGCCTGGATGCTAAACGACCCCGAGGATTCTGGAGAAGATAATGAAGAGTATGAAGACCGTGAAGGACTGGATAGGCCCTTCTTGAGTGGCTATGACTCCTCCCCCAGCAACCGTGTTTGGGATCAACGCAACCTACCTGTACAAGACTTCGAGATCTATGAAGATCCTCCTGACCAGCCATCCCGACGCCCTTCCACGCCACAGAGCCTTGGCAACCCCGACTCTGATAAGGAGAATCTCCTCCCCTCCGAGGGGTCTCGATCTGACTTGTCCTCGAATGAGGACATGGCGGAGGCCTTAGGCCAAGGCCGCCTGCCAGGCGAATGGACTGTATTCGAAATCCCCTACGTTGAGCCTTTGGCGGAGCGGTCTCTGGATTCGGCCGGCAACCTTGTCCGCAACACTGTGCCAGCTCCTATTTTCAGCCACGGGGTAAGTATTTTTGCGCACCTCTTGTTATCTTTTTATTCGCCTATTAATAGTTTGATTGACCTACAGGACCTGCGTCGCCTAGATGACGAGCTCAGTCGTCGTCTGGCTGTCCACCATCCGACCGAGCATGACCAGGCCGAGCGTGGCTTCCCTAGCCAGTATGATAGAATGTAGGGAGAAGGAGGTGCCACAGCGGACAGAGGAACACATACGGTATCTGCTACCATTTGAAAATGGCCTAAACTAAGGATCAGCTTTCAGCTCTCTTATTCCTCAGAGATTCTTCAAATGAAATGAATTTTAAATTTAGTGTACTAATAATCAGACATTTACCTGCCTATGAAGACAACCTCTCAACCATTTTCCGAGTATAAGGTAATAAATTATCGTCATGATGATGTAGGCACTGTACACTGGTATTGGATGCGAAATAGTACAGGCTAAGATCTGCATAGTTCTAATTTTACTGCCCGTGAGGACTCCTCGTAGATCCAAAGAAATGCGTATTTTTATTTTTAGCTAAATATCAGGCAGTGCAACCTCTCTCCAGAGAGCCGAAATCAAATAGAGCAATCCACCTGCCTGTAAATATCAAAATAGCTATCACCACCTGTCTCTTGACCCGATAGTCCATTGTTCTCCCCCCAGCCTGTCCGCATTTAAAATCATTCAGTCGCTTCAAGGATATCTGGCTGGTTCTTGTTATTCTGATGGCCTGGGACATCTGTATCTTCACTTTGTTCGTCGTTGTTCAAGAAATTCGCTTCTTCGTGCTGAGGCGCCTCACCAGCTTTCTCCCTTTCCTCTGCACTGGTCATATCCTTGTTGTCACTCTTGGTTTCAATGATAATGAAATTCTTTCCATCGTCTCGAACATCGCCAAATATTTCTAAAAGCTCTTTTACTAAGCTGCGTTCCGTCGTAGCCGAAGAGCCCATGTATTGATCAATTTCTCGGGTTTTTCGCTCTTGTATCTCAAGCATTCTGTCGTCGAGAGAACCTTTAGTGACAACACGGACGGTCTCGACTGTTCTCTTCTGGCCAATGCGAATCAAGCGACTTTGGGCCTATAAAATGGTTATTATTTGGTAAATAGAGAATGAAAAGTACAAAATCGGCCCACCTGATCTTCTATGGCTTCGTTCCACCAAAGGTCAATAAGAATGCACTTGTTCGCGCATGAGAGATCCAAGCCAGTTCCACCGGTCCGAAGAGTTGCTAGAAGAATATTTACTTCGCTGCTCTCGCGGAAATTCTTGAGGTTGCTGTTGCGAGTGGCATGAGAAACGTTTCCGGAAAGCTAATTTATGACTTTTAGTATCCAATAATGAAGATCCCTTCCACTGAACATACCTTGACGAAATTCCAACCCTCCCGCTTGCAAATTTGCTCAAGTATCTTGAGAGTGTTCAAGAAAAGAGTGAACACCACAATTTTGTTGCTTCTATCCTTCATCCAGCATTTGATGATTTCGGAGACTTTGTTAAGTTTCGAGCTAGGGACCTGGGGTCCAAGGACTTTGATCCAGTCCTTTTCATCGCCACAAGAGGGAGAATCGTCGGAAGTATCATCCTCACCAACGCTAAAAGGCAGCGGATGATATTCTTTCCTGTTCTCCGCTTTCTGTTTGCCTTCTTTGGTTTGATCTTGATCCCCGGCACTCTTCTTGCGCTTTTGAGCTAAAGGAATTAGGCTGATTTCCTTGTCTACCTGCTCAGAAGAAGCATATCCTTCGATAGGTGTCTTGCACGCTCGACAATTTGGCGTAGCTATTTCGTTACCCTCGTTCACAGTGAGACCGTAAAAGCATTCCTCGCAGTACAAGTGATGGCAAGAGGTAATGAAACCACGGTGTGGTGGGTGACGGCAGACGGGACAATGAACCCTCGCGTAGCGTTCTGTCCACTCGTTCATATTGCGTAATTGGAGCATCTTCCTCCGGAACCCCTGAATGATATTCCCTGCTTTCTCGGAATCGGTGGCTCTGATTCTATGAGGATCTTCCAAAGAGGCGGTTGGAACCATTACGAACTTTTCCATCGTCAAGGTAGACGAGATGATGCGCGCTGAGTCTGTTTGATGGTCCTCTTGGCACTTGGCAATACATCGGAATCGATCTAGAAGCCCTGTATTGAGCAGCAGCTTTCCATCGATGTAGTTTTCTTTTTCGTAACTCTGCCAAAGTGTGAGAATATGACTGGATGCCATACGTAGCGCCAGGAACATTGCGAAGATTAAACCCCACTGAATAGATGCCTCCTCTCGGGCTTGCTTTGCTATTCCCTCTTGTGTTAGAAAGCCTTGTGGACCCAGCGTTGAGAAATTCACTCACTATTTATTTTCTGGATCCAGCTCGAGCCTATCCGTTTATAAAGAAGGGCTTCCGGCTCATACGGGTTGACATAGACGGTCTTGGGATCAACCCCTGGCAGTTTAACAATTGGGTGACCGAAGAGCTTTGTCTCGTAGGTATTCCGATGAAGAATCAGAGCGAGAAGCTCAAAAAGGGAGTCTGAAGCTTTTTCATCACTCTAGGTAGACAGGAGCAACCAAGGACAGTCAGTAAGAATGTATCAAAACTTGAAAACCCCGGGGCAACTCTCGTTTTTCGTTTAAACCAGTTTGAGAGACATACGGTATAGTTCTTTTCAAAATCCCCCATTGTCATGCAACCTGCAATTCGGAGGAACTCGAAGTACGGGAATAGTTCATCGATTTTGCTGAGTCTGCAAGTCAGTAAGCCGATTGATGAGGTATTCCCAATGCTCAAATTCCCGACTAATGTATATATTTGGTAGGAGGGATAACAAGCGTAAGATGCACCGTTGTATCTGAGCCATTGTTCTGTGAAAAAAACACTGGAGCGCAACTTACTTGTGGAGGGGTGTTCCTGTGATAATCCATCGTTTCTTTCCGATCAATTTGCGAGCTGCGAGTGAGGTTTTCGATTCCGGATTCTTAATCTCATGAGCCTCTGCATATAGTGCGAGTATGAGTATTCATCCAGGCCACTGTTGCCAGACCACAGATACTCACCGTCAAGAATGATCCGATACCATTCCACTTTGTGTAAAGTTCCCATTCTACTGCTTTGTATTCCGCGAGCGACTTCGATCGCCTCAGTCGAAAGACCTTTTGGTGCGACGGCAGGTAATGGGTATGAGCTCCGTACTTGCGAATAAGAGGCAAGTCTGCATTTTGTGAGCGGAGTGTATGTAATTCCATATTGAGAAAAGTACTTACACGATGCCTTGCATGGATACGACATCCACCGGAAGCTTGTGACTGGGTTTGAAAAGAAGCACCCCACCGGTAATTTCAGGATCGCAATGCGTGGTGAGATGATCGTACCTCAAGCAGTGTTTTAGCCAAATGGAAATCTTCTACTGAAACATCGAGCTTACCAGTGATGCAACAGACCAGCAGGAGCAACGATAAGGGTACTCCTGGGTGATCTTTTCCGAAGGAAAGTTCGATCATCCATGATATTTGCCATGGCGTCCACGGTCTTACCTAGTCCCATGGAGTCGCACAGCATTCCACCATTGGTCATAGATCGCTCTCGTGTTCGCTGCAACTGTCAATACTTATTTCAATTGCTAGGTGAGTGGTTGTAATAGCTTACCATCCATGCGGTAACCAGCACCTGGCAAAATGAATTAGTTTATATCTCCAAAAGAGAGAACAGGAAAAGACGAACTTGGTGAGGTTTAAGACTTATGTCCAGACCATGGACTTTCCAACCATTTTGCCCATCAGACGTTGGCGGATGATTGAACTTGTTGACTGATCTTTGTAATTGGTCTCCGTCCCTTTTTTCGCCGGTGTACTCAACGAGTCGATCAATGAGGTCCTCAGTGTTTGTTTCCTCGAAAATAGGAAGTTCTTTTGAGCTGGCCATCTTCTGGAGACTAGCGGTGATTCTTTTCGGAAGAAGCCGCTCAAACTCTTGGATAGTCATTTTTGAAGTCCGCGATTTGCCAGAGGCAGACACTTGAGTGCCCCTGGAGGTGATTCTGTAGGTATGCCCAAAACAGTATTTTGTGAGTATGCCGATAACCCCTCTGATAAGCGTGTAGGTTTCTTTCGAGGCTTTTGAGAAGAGCTTGCTTTTGTGGAGCCGCCTTCCTCGCTTAGTTCATGGGAGGCTCTAATAGAGGAAACTTGCTCGTCTTTTCCCGTGCATGTTTTCATACGCTCGGGATTCGAAGAAAGAAGTTTCGGTTTAATGGTTTGGTGACAATGGAGCTCCCTGTGTTGATTAGATACGGCGTATTTTGCTGCGGTTGAATAGAGGATACTGACGAGACGTTTGCATCACATCCTATCAAAGAATCTCCTGAATCGGAGCGGCCTGCATGGCCTAGTCGATCAGTATTGGTATTTCAAGGTCATGAGGATTTTATTAGAGATATTTGACCGCGAATAGACAGTTGAGTTGTACTGATACCTTTTTCTGGTTCGGATAACTTTATATGCTCCAAGTCAGGAAGAGACACATCCCCCCTTTTCGGAGAGATATTTTTGTCGGTGGGAGCCATAACCACTATAAAGGAGTACTCTCGTGATTGATAGATCACTGGGTAAATTGATGAAGAAGGAATGAGGGTCTGTGGTGAGCAAAGGTTAGTGAGTCAAAAGTGCAAACAGCAACAAAAGGGTGGATTTAAGGGCTCCCGTTTGGAATTGAAGCGGACCAATTGCAGTTAAGTCTGGATAGAAGGGAAGGATGAGGCACAATGGGTCTTCGGACAGTGACAAGCTGGTAGGAATTGAGCAGAAGTCACACAAAGTCAGACTCACAAGGATTTGCACTGAAGGATGTCGATGGTATTAGAGAGAGATGGTGAAGAAGAAGAGGAGGAGGAGGAGGAGGAGGAGTAGTGGAGAGTGAGAAATATGATGAGAAAGGACAGTAAGAAGGGTGGGTCGTTATGAACCAGGCTTATGGCGAGAGTAGAGATAAGGAAGAGTAATGACGGGAGAGCGAGATTATGGTGGAAAGAGGTCAAAAAGGAGCAAATTAGAAAGAGAGTGTAGGAAGGCTTGTATATACCGGAAGGGCTGGAATCAATTCTTCCGAGTACAATAAAACAGATGGTATCAGGATGGAACAAGAGTATCGAAATGGGCGTTAAACCAATAGAGAAGTCATCTAGCCTTTAAGTGGTATTTGCAACCTATTGCGGCGATCTTCCAACTGGTACTTTTTTTGATTCGTTGTAACCATCCTCGCCCAGAGAGTATCTTATATGTATGAAGTGTTTGCCCAACACCTCTCACGGAATGATGTACATGCGAGAGCCTGGGAGGACGGTATAAAAGGGCGGAGTGGATGGATACCAATGTATAGGGGTGCAATACTGCCGAAGCCTGTACATGGAAATTGCATAGCAGGACATTGTATACGAAATATGATTTGAGACAGATCTTAAGAAGTGTCTGTATAAGAAATTAATCCATTTCTGCAGGGAAAAAAGTTACAATGACTTGGATTGGTATTCACCAAGCTCCGACCCAATGCGATGAAGTTGGTCTCCATGTCACGGTGATGATATATTATTAATGACAAAAATGGACTTATTCCAGTCCCCGAATAAACGCCTGAAATGGTAGATTGAATGTCTCGGGTATCATTATCATGCAACAGCCAATAGATAGCATAATGGTGAAAAGGGACAGGGAGAAACATCAGCCAAGCAGCCCAGACAGTCAGTTGGTTTACTGTGCTGCGACCATCGACGGAGAGCCAAACTCGTCAGGGGAGTGCTGCGGTTGAGCCTCAATTGGGCCGAAAGATATAGGAGGCACGATTGGTTTGATCTCCTCGGGTATGGGGGAACCCTGATCTGGGGCGGATACACTGGTCGCGTGCGATGTGTCGGATTCGGCGTCTGTGACTGCGGATGCCGTGGACATGTTTTCTGAGAAAGTGTAGTTAGAAACAGACCCCGCGGGTTCATCCACAGCGACAGGCTCTGGATCGGGAAGGTCTTGAATTTGCGGGGCAGGGCTGTCAACAGCTTCATAGAAGAGCATAAACACGCCGCCCTGGGACATGGCGTGTCCTTCGCTGACCATTTGCACATCGTCATCGCTGAGCCGAAACCAGCGTTCTGTTTTCTCTTTATCCCCTTCAGCCTGAAGGACCTCTTCTGGGACAGAAGCTGGGAACTCGTCGGTTTGGTATTTGCGGTAGCAAATGTAATGCCCGTTTTCGTGTCGACCATAGTGTGTGATGATGGCCCGAAGTTCATAATGCCTGCTTGGTAGACGGATGGCGTGTGCAGGCTGAGGAAGCATAGATTCCGAAGGATCCATAACCCACTGTTCAAAGGAATTGCCGGATCTGTCGGCAGCATTGGCTCCGAGGCACCAATCATTTAGATCGAGGGTTTTGGGAAATTTGACAGCAGCATGGTTCTTCTTGAGCATTCCAGTCATCTCGTCAAATAGACTGCGGTTGACATGTACCACAAGACTCTGAGGAGCTCGGGCAATGACTGCTTGCCTGGATTTAGTCGAAGGCACCCGATTCTTCGGTGAAATGTGACACTTTTCAGTCAGGGTTTTCTCTGCGAAATCATCTTCTTCGATGGCTGTGTTGACAGCCTCTAGGCGTGTAAGCGCAGATTTTCGGACAGCGTCAGATAGGCCGGGGGTCTTTGGCCCATCATGCGCAGAACCGACATGCGAAACGTCACCAAGCAAATTATGCAGCTGGTCCTTAGCTCGTAACAACGTACACTTGGCACATTCCACACCTTCAATAGGCTCCAAAGTCATGTATTGATCCAGGCATTCTTGGACGTGATATTCAAATTGTCCACCAAGTCGTACCGTGAGGCAATTGAAAGGTATGAGCGAGAGGCCTTCCGTCCAACCACATGTCATGCAGCCCACCCTTTGCGCCAGTAGGCCTTCCAGAGGATTACGCAGGGACGACTTGATTACCACGTTGGGAGAACCGTCATCCTCACCATCGTCATTGATGTCTTTCAAGATGTCCTCGTCCCGGCCAACCATCTTCAAACCCATATTCCTGGTTTGGCCTCGCGAGGCTTGCTGTACTTCGACATCGATTTGGTCCACAAGCTTCGAGAAATATTCCTGCGCATCTTGCTGTTGCCAACTGCTCATCGACTTGAGCTCCGCGGGTATCCAAAGTTTGTGCCCGGAATTTGATCCGCTGTTCAGATGGTCGATTATTCCTTTGAGTGCCTGGTGTGTTGAGAACGGGCCCTTGTCTGCCAGACGCTCGAGATTTCGCCCCAAGAATCGGTCGAATGATTTCAATGACGCAAGTCCCTGGATGATGCTATTTTGATAGCAAGAGTTGTCCCAGTTTCCCAGGCCTGGTGGAGTAGTGTCTTTGTTGTTTCCTAGTAGCGCGCCTCCCAGACTAGACAAAGAGCGCGACCGTCGGAAGAACGGGAAGACGCTGTTATCTAAGCCAAGTATGCGTCGCATCGCCTCATTTTTGGCCGCAAAACTCATGTCGGTAGGATTCGAAGGGTAGGACCCGGAGGGCGAAATGCGTGTATCTAACGCGACAAGAATCCAACTAGGCGTTGCGAACACTAGAAGGTCCCAGCTGAGTTGGATCAGGGAAATCGGGACAAACCCAAAGTGATCAAGGAGGATGTAAATAGAGAATACGGCAAGACCGGCATAAGCTATCGTCTGGTTGTTTTGTAGGAGACTGAAGAGTGTCTCATCGTGGCTGTTTTGACTGGCGTAATGGATGGGGCCGGACGAATAAATGTCGACTCGCTGCCGAGCATTCATGGCGGAAGCAAAAAATCGGTAAGGCTGCAACAGCAGGGGAGGTACCTGTTGAGCATGAGCCGTGAGATCCCACAGAGGGTAAGTAGTGAAAGACGCGAGGCAAAAGAAGTTGGAGGTGGAGAATGTGACAACCTGTGGTATAAGCGACGCCTCTGTTTGGTCCGAGGCTGCGCTTTATGTCTTCCTCGCTCCCCGCAAAAAGTTTTTTTATCGATAGCAGTCTCCCCACAGATCTTAAGATTGCAAAACATAACTATGGCGAAGAGCAAAGGTAAGCGAAAGTCCCGTCCAGTTCTCTATGTGGAATTCAGGACGGCTTTACTAATAGCGTGCTAGCCCATTCAAATACTCGCGCAGCACGCCGGGCTGCTTCCCCAAGCTTGGATGTTGACCGTTCCTGACAACTGCCCCGCGAGCAGAATCTCCGACAGCCCAGCGCCCCTCCGTGTTGGCCAACCGTGCGAGCTCTGGCATTCAAAAGAAACAGAAAAAGCAAAAGTTATCCAGGGCGCAGAGATTGCGACAACAGAAGGGCATGGAAAGGGCTGAGGCTGTCTTGGATCAACTCGAGATCAAGAAGGCCAAGAGCATTACACGCAGCAAGATCGTCAAAGCACGAAGGGTATGGACTATGATGCATAATATGCCTGTAAGCTGTCTTTTTTAACTGACACGCTCCGCCTAGGGTGATTGGGAAGAACTGAACAAAAAGTCGTCCGCGTTCGCCGCTCTCCAACAAGATGAAGAGGATGAGGACGAAGACGATGATGCCATGACCGACACAGTCACACAGTCAAAAGAAAATCCTATTACCTTCTCATCCACGGGGCTCCATCCGGGAGGAATCCCTGCAGTCGCAGATCCTGCCCCAATCGATGAGGACGATCAAATTACTTGAGCTTAAGCAACCTCCACCGACACCCGATCCTGACGCGACCTATTTCCTTGGCCGAAGCTGATTGATCATGCGTTCAATCTCGGTAGCCGCAGGCCCGGATGCTTTATTTCGGAGGAGTTCCAAAGTATTCAAGTCTTTGGCCTTGTGTGCCTCTTCACCCGCCTTGACAATCATTCCACACTTGACCCACATTTCGATACGCTCCGCGACAGACAAGTTGGTGCACTTGGGGACGAACAAGGAAGCAAGCTTGGTGTTCCCAGCGCCAAGCACTTCATTATAGAAAGGCTGGTTCTTATGTTAGCGCACATCGTACAGCCAATGATTGAATGAAACGATTTCTTACCTCCCAACCGATGGGCGACTTCTTGTTCTTGTTTAATTCTTCTAGCTCACCCCAGTCGCGCTTGGCCACCAACGCTCTGAGCCTCAGCCACCAGTAGGTCTTCTCGGGCATCCTAAACTCGCCCTGCATCTTTTGGGCGCGCTTGCCGTAACCAGCTCGGATAAGCCTGTAGATAGTTTCGTTCAAACTAAGACCCAAGAATTCCGTGCGATCGGCCAGGTCTTTGTCCAGGGCTTCCTGAGCTTTGAGCAAATGAGATGCTTCCGATATCAACTTTTGCTGGAGAACCACCGTGGGATCCTTGGAATCAGATAACAGCCGCGAGGCTAGTTGCAGCTTCTCGATTTTCTGCTGAACTTGGTCCGCCGCTAAAGCCTCGACTAGCAATGCATTGGATCCATCAAGTGGGCGGTCATCTTGGTAATAGAGATCCTTCAGCAACTCCATGTCCTCGTCCCGAGCAGTTGCTTCCACCAAAGCCGAAGCCATGGGGCGGGTGTTGATCATCCGGAAGAAGCTTGCAAGAGGTATCTTGCTCTTAAGATGCAGGAGAACAAAGTTCACCAGATCATCATCGCCACTTTCAATCGCCTTGTCCAGAGCTAGCTCATCTTCTTCCATGTTCAGCAGAAGTGGAACTTGTTTGCCAGCTCGAGGCTCATGATTCAACAGCCGTGTTGCAAGATGCGACCGGCCTTCATCATAGGCAGTCTGAGCAATCATTTCGAAGGAAATACCAGGCTTGCCTTCAAGTCTCTGGACAATGAGCTTGCACACGGCCTCATCATCTACGGTGGACACTCTGACTTTTTGACTAGCCCAGTGAACGTAGATCTTGTCAGCGGGAATTTGGAGGTATTCAGACACCCTAATAGCAAGCAGATATTCATGGCGGTTTGTAAGGCGCTCAACTAGACCCTCAGGCGTCAACCGCAGGTACTGTGCATATGAGATAGGGATGCCAATTTTGTAGTCGCGAACTGCTGAGATGACACGGAGTTTTTCGGTCATTTCAACAAACTCATCGCTATTATAGAGCTCAAGTACTGATTTCCCGAACGAAGCAGCTTTCAGGAGTCTCTTCTGCCAATAGCTGTCGAATTCATGACCAGCAGCCTTAATGCATGTGTCCACCGCTGCAGGGAGGCTGGAACGAATACGTTGTATATTTTCGTCTGCCTTGGGCGACTTCTTCTCCATCTGCTCTACTGAATCAAGTAGGACTGAAGAGGGAGACGAAGCCCCAAGGCGGAAGATTTCCTCGGTGGTGCCTGCTTATGTTAAGGCAATTATCTCTTTCGGGGTGCTCAGATGTACTCACCATCAACCTTGTGGAGGAACTCGCAGCTATCATTTGTGAGAAGATGTACTCCATCAAATTCCGGTATTACGTGGACACGGCCGTCGTAGTAATATCTGTGGGATGTCAATCATCTCGAAGTCGTTCAAGAAAACACTAAGGCCACTTACTTGGATGCGGCACCACTAGGCCCAACAAGGTGAATCTCGTCTTCCCATGCGAGGACAACGGCTTCATCGCCACACCAATTCACGGAGCTAGGTGGCACCCGTGCCTTCGAATCGTATTCACAGAGTTTATTTTGGAAGTCATTGCTAACTACCCAAAGCTTTCCTTCGCTGGTATAAAGAGCGATGAAACGACCAGTTGGAGACACACCTACGTGTTTGAATGGGCCATCTTGTAGGATTTTATCTTCAGCATCTGTAGAGTCAATTAGGAACACTGTCTTGTCAACCGCTAGAAGGACCTCCACGGAGCGCGAGAGAGTATGAGTCGGTGAGATCAAGGCCCATGAAGAAACTTCTCCCTCTGGACAAGGGGCGAGCAGTTTTGGGCGTGGCTCGTCATATTTGGAGACAGCAATCAGCTGGTTATTTGAAAGCAAAGCTACCAGTCCCGAAGCCCAGAATTGGCAGGCCCTGACACCGTATTCTTCCGCGCCCTGAACGTATGTTAGCCTGTAGACTTGGACTTCGCTAATATTGAAACTTACATTCCCGAGAGAGAAGGAGGTGAATTCGCCATCTAGGCCAAAGTAGCGGCGAACGGTCCCGTCTTCGGCGACCACTAGGAGTTCCTCTTTATCGGACCAGCCGAGACCCCTGATTGTGGCTTGCTCCCACTGGTGGATGGTCAGTCGATGTGTAAAGTTAATTGTAAAACAGAGGGTGAAGCGTACATGGATTCGATTGATCAGCTTCCCAGAGTATGAATATATGTCAATATTCGATCGGCTCTGGGAATCGCGTAGCCTCACAGGCTTCGTTTCGTCACGATACAGCGCTGCAATGAGTTCCTTGTTAGCTCTGAATTATTTAACAGCGACACTACAGCTCTGGGTAGGCCGTACCAATAGTCCCACCATATGGTGCGCCCGCGACAATGTAGTTCTCTAACTCAACTTCATCGTCAAAGACGGCGTCATATACGGTGATTTTGCGGTAAAAGCTATCGCCGACTTTTTCCCAGTTGGCGAGCGGGTTTGAAGGGGCCATTCCGAATAGGGATGATCATAAACGATGGCCTGGAGAGACCGTCCAGCCGGATATCTTGTGTTGATGAGTTGGGATTGGATCAAGTGAACCGGCTGCTGTCCGTGGGGATTTGCGCTAGTCTATTTTTGGAATACTCGATCCCCGTTTGATCAGGCGTTAAGGCGTCGATATGGTTCCTGGCCCCAGTCCGCTCCCCTCCGCCTTCGTGCTTCCCGTTTAGATTACGTCCACTATCAAAGATTCATTGATAGCGATCGTGATGGATAACTCGGGCCTTGAAGAAGCTGCACAGCAGTTATCAGATCTTGAAGTGGCTTTGTTTTTGTCGCTAGCCGCCCGAGAACACTGTCTGATCGAGACTACGATGGAATCTATTGAAGACGTCGCGAAAGGGTTAGCATTGGTAACTATGACCTACAGAAGCATACTTCGATGAGAAGCGGCTGCATTGACACCAACTATAGATTTGCTCGGAGTCTTTTGCTTTATCATCATCAATTATTGATTGTTGGCCCACTACTTCTATCGAGGAAGTACATGACGACATTCTGTCTGTCGATGCACGCAAAGTCCTGAGCCGACCAGCAAATCCTCGAATGAAGACTGAATCTGTATGAGTGGATATAACGCATAGTGCATACAACTCTCTAACAAACCCAGTCCAGTATGATCTCATCCTATGCAGGTCGTCGAAACGGAAGCAAATCCCCACTTCCTAGTGCAATCGATGAGCCAAATCTCGTCAACGTGGTCATTGCCAAAAATTTCAATTCAAGCAATGACGATCTGCAAGTCCAATTCTTACAAGTAAGACACCTGCGAGCCGGCTTTTGAGTATCAGCTAATAGACCTGAAGCTCATGCGAGCTAGGAAACTTGTGACGACGAAAGGGGCTCTCTCTGCACCTGCGGATTTCCTTTTCATTCCCCTGGTAGTCCGAGAATCAGACCAACTACACCCCCCCAATCAAGTCGCATTTGGTGAGTGTCCAGTCTGTCAATGCTATGTAATTCAAGCTAATTTATAGTCAGAATGACAATCTTTTCATCTCCCATTTCCATGACCACCTGTCTTCATACACTCACCAGGAAGAGGACGATTGGAATTCTGAGGGAGAAGCGTCCACTTCATCAGTCATTCACACACCTGGGCTCACCCCTGACATTTCCAAAAATATAGGCCCAAAAGTCGATCAACAGGTACAGCTGCCTTTAATTATGGCCGCAAATTTTTTCCCAGGGCTAAAAATAATGCACAGATGATTGAGGCTCTTCGTACAGCCTGTGAAACAGTGACTACGAGCGCCGAAGTGACTCGTTACATGCAAGATATTGTCGTGTTTCTACGCCTGAGCCGCGCAGTTGCTGGGGGCATATCTGCGAGGGCAAACTTTCAATTTATCCAGTTATCACGGTAAGATATTGTCGACACCAAAAGAAGAATTCACGACTGGCCGTCTAACTATGTCTATAGAATGCTTGCCCCTTTGCATGGGATTGACTATTTGACCCCTTCCATTGTCGTGCTGGCAGCAAGAAAGGTGTTTCGCCATCGGATCGTTGTCGCAACGCCCGCGGAAGACCGGAGCATACAGTACGGCAGCGATATAGGTGCTGTTGCTCAGGTTCTAGCTGAAGTGACCCCGGACTCAATTCTGGACGGTGTTTTGGCGTTAGAGCCTCCAGTCTGATGGGCTCCTATAATGAGTGTTTGAAGATACCCCGTTTGAGAAGAGAATGATTTTTTTGCAATTGAAGAACTCCAAAGATGAAGAGCAGGACCAGCCATGTCTAATCTATGGACAGATCGAGAATAGCGCACTCTCGAGAAAAGTTGGTCTTCAAGGCACCGTTCAAGCTTAGATGGCGCTTGTTGGCCTGACTCTTAAGAAGAGATCTTGCTGCAAGAACATCTTTTCCTCGCCGGCCAAACTATTCTCACCATCATGGCATCTATTCCCATGGTTTTGGCGGTTAGTTCTCCAGATGGCATCTGTGGCTTTGCAATGAGCTCGCCACTCTCTCAAGACAACATCGATCTCGGTCTTCGAGTCGCCAACTAAAGCATCCATCTTGATATCATTTCTGTCATATCCAAATGGATCCTCCAGTTGCGAACCAATTCCTTCGATCCCATACAGTGTGAACATCACTAAGCTGACAATTGGGATAGCCCACCACCCCATTTCATCGACCATAGCAAATGGAAGCACACATCCGAATAGTGCAAGCACTTGCTTTTGATGAATACTTGGCGTATGAGTTAGCACGGTGCTCAAGATCAAATAATCCAAAAAAGAAAGAAAAAAAGAAAAAAGGAACAAAAAAAAACTCAATCTTACAGGTGGGCCACTGGCATAGGCGTCAATTTGATCGTTTCCATGCGTCCATAGGCATCAAGAAGCGAGTTCAACTGGGCCTGCATCTGGCTCGCGCCAGGGGCAGGATACCAGCCCCTCTGTTCACCACGTTTGATAAAGCCGTCCACCAAGAAGGTTAACTGGAAAGGCAAGCCCAGCCCCTCATCTTCATGACCTTGGAGCCCAGAGGGCAGCAAGCCCGCATAATCTGGGTTGAAGGCAGCCGTGCCTCGTTCATCGACATCATTTCCAAAGATCCCCCCTATCGCCCATGCAGCACCCCACTCTGCGCGTAGATGGTTCTTAACTGCAAATGGAATGGCCATCAAGATGCGTATAGTGCGCTCGATATCTTCCCGTTCAGCAGGAGTTGGGGGTCCTCGGGTGGTGCTGTAGCTGTTTGTAGCGATAGTGCGTACAAGGTTGCGCACGCATGTATTCATGGTGGTCATTCCATTGCGACCATCCCAGAATCGATTATAGGATGTCTGGTTTCGAAAGACGAGGATCAGACCCACGACGATGGAGAGGGAAGGGATCTTTTTTGGTCGCGCTGTGTGAGTTCTCTTGTCGAGGTTTGGAACACCGAGGCGATATTGCCAAAACTTACGATGCTGTTGGGGATTCCCACTGTATCGAAGACATAGGTGTCGAGGTACACGACGAAGGCTGTGAATAGGGAGTGCAGCAAGACTGGCACCAATACTTCTAAATGAATAGCCCCTTTTATGAATCGAAGAACCAAGGGCCATCTGCATGTGTTAGTATCATAATTTAATAAACATTGGAGTTCCTGGCGCCAGTGTCGTTGCGAACCTTCGAGGCTTCCGACGCGACGATAGCAGGTGCGGGTGTGTGTCGCGCCGCGAGTGATGGCGAGTGTAGGTGTTTTGTCGGCTCAACACCGGCGTGCTGGGTTCGCTGAAGGCCAGGGGCATGATGAACTGGCTTTCCTAGGTTATCTAGAAGTATAACCTGCGACGAAGTTGGGATTTATAAGCCCTGCAGCGCTGAACATGCCACCCGGCGCCATGAAGTCGAGGTGGGGAAAGTGATCGTCGTTATGCACGCTGACATCGTTGCTGCACCACGCAGCCACATGTCAGGGGCGTTCGCATCCACTCCACCTGTCATGACCTGATTCTGCGTTTGATTGGTTGTGGTTTCTTTTCTTTTTCAGTATCAACGTCGTGTAACCAGTCCACTTTATTGTTCAGATCTGTCGAGTCCAAGTAAACACGCCTACGGCCTCGTTTCGAAGCCCCCCCACATATGTTTCATATGACACAACCTCGAGAATCTACAAAATCTGTCAACAGTCTTTTTTCACTCTATGCATACACAATTTGAAGGCCTTTCGCTCACCCAATACCTCCTGTGCAGGGCCTGGACAAAAAGTGCCCAGTCAAATTCCTCACATACTTCTTAGAATCGCTCATGGGCATAGTTCACTTGCATGTATTCTACTTCGTAGCATGATCGATAGTATTCGGTATAGTACTAGTATCTGGATCTTCGTCTTCTTGCGACTTGTAAAGAATTACAACGTCCATCATCTACTAATTAATCAAGGTACCAAAACATAGGCCTTTAGGGCTGCATTAATAGCAGACTGTTAGCGTAGCTTTGAAGGCCTCTCTTCCTCATGCGCGCCCACTGTGGTCGTATTGTTCAGTCGTTTCGTCCTTTCGTCGTTTATGTAGCGGCTTCGTGGACGCCTTCGTAACGGTAGGAATGCATGCGGCTTCGGAGGTCTTGTGTAAGTATCTCTTTTTGTCAAACCTTCTTCCTTGTACTTTAAAGTAGCGATGGTAATATCTTTCCGTTTCTAAAGTTCCCTATTCAGAACTTATATAAATACATTTCCTTAAGACACGAGAGTGTCTTCCTATCAACGGTTTCCCTACCCTTTGGGCTCTTGATCCTGGGTCTTCCAGTTTATTGATAGAAGCTTGGCGTGGGTGCCGCAAACCAGGGAATGGTATACTAATTAATATTACAACCACAAAGTGCAGTCTTGCTGAAGGTTTGAATGTACTAGTCGAGTAGTCAGATTCTGTGCGGAAAAATATTGCTTACAGTGCCGGTGTTCTTGAAGGGTACCAGTATCATATTAAATTGAGTCCACTAGCTTTGTATAAGAGAGCAAGATTACCTTCCCAAATATCCAAATCCCTCAAGTTTCACCCAGCTGTAACTTTACCAGCCGTGGGGATGAATGCTAGAAGTTGTGGGATTGAAACACTCCAATAGGATAGGCGCGCGTGGCTTTGAATTTCTTGGTCGTGGTACTTGTTGCAGTCAGGCTAACCTGAGAAGTGTTCCAAGGTTCGCTGCATGCGTCATTGGATAAGGCCTCTGCAGGCAACAGTTCCACGCACATGGGCGATTCAAATTTGTAGCCACCTTCCCAGGATTTGAAGAATTCGGGAGCCTGATCCGAGTAGTGATTTAGTCTATGGTATTGCATCGATAGTGATGGATGAGGCGCACTCTAAGTCCGGAATGAGTGGAGTGGATTATATCACGATTGTTAATTCTGAGATATTAAATTCAAACTTGAACTGACATATGGCGGGCAAAGACAGAAACGCAAACAACAATAGCTTGAGGTCGAGATGGACTATGCTAGATCATGATAAAGCCGGATCTGGTGCGATTCAACTAGAAGGGACGGCAAGGAAAGTCAAAAAAGGGGCCTGATGTGCCAGAGATGCCACGAAAATCATAAAAGAGCCTAGTCTGCTGAAGGGTATATCGAACAAAGGTGGATGCGAGAAGGAAAGGGCGGAACGCTGAATTTGCCAAAAGCACTTGATTTTGGGCACTTTGTGGACGCCATCGTAGAATGTAGCTCATGATCAGCATCCACCGGGTGCGCTGGGTTAATGCGAGCATAGGAAAAGATGTAAAATGTGTGCAAATACCACCAAATGATTTTTTAGATCAGAATGTCCAACCCGAAATAGAGGCTCATTGCATGACAGCGCGACCGTCGAATGCCAAGGGGCCAGTGTCATTTCGTGGAGTAAAGGGGTTGTCGTCCGACGTTTCCGAAAAAACCCGGGGTGTCAGCACGAAGACGGGACGGTCCAGGTACATTCAGCGGCTGAGTTGACTGCCACCCAGGAATGTTGCTTGTGGCGCTGCGAACGAGGTCATCCTTACTAGTATTAGGCGCAGAGGAGTCCGAATTTCGGCCGTCTTCTGTGTCTGCATCGAGCCTTTGATCATCTTGCAAATGCAGATTTTCCACATCGGTAGCCAGATCCGGTTCCTCATGGTTGACACCGTTGGTGGCTAGATCATGCACCGGAGGGTGTGTTTCAGCTTGAGGCAGCTCGGGGACCGATGCTGGCGACGCCTCGTCTTTCGCCTCAATCTCGTTCTCAGCCTCACCATTGATTTCTGGTTGGTCTGGCGTATCATCAACTTCGGCACTCAAATCAGTAAAAGCTCGACAGTTGGGGCACTGGAACATAGGATAATCTGGCGAATGAAGCAAGCGGCTAATGCATTTGTAATGCCAAACGTGGGCACAAGCAGCCATGAATAAGCATTGATACGGGCGCTGGAACAAGATTAGCTAAAAGAGTCAGATAGGAAAGCAGAAGAGACTTACCAGAACGGAACCGAGGCAGATCGAGCATTCACGGCAGCCGGAGTAATCAGGGTTGTCGCCCTTTCCGAGATTTTTGATGAGACTTTCGGTATTTTTACTGAAATGCCGTTAGTTTTGTTATAGGAACAAATTCCGGGGGAGGAGGGATGAAGGGTTCATACTTAAACTCATTGGGTTGCTGCTGCCACGACCGATTGCATTCGACGCGAATACGTACGCAGCGGAAAATCATTTCCTCGCCGCCCCGAAAGTCAATTCCCAGTTGCACAATGTCTCCGTCCTTAATGGAGTAAAGGCGGGACGCCATGTTCGGTTGGCTGAGCCGCATATGATTCAAGAAGGTACCTGACGAGCTGCCTACATCTTTGACGTGCCACTGCCCGTTCATGTACAAAAATTCGCAATGTTTACGACTGACAACCTTCGACTTGAAGCCCACGGGTGCATCGGATGGCTCCGTGGGGTTTGGGACCGGAACGCCATCCCGCTCAGAGTAACGTCCAACTTTGATCACGCAACTTTCGGAGGGTAGTGTGCGGCTGATTGGGACGAAAGGTAACGAGGGTCGTGAGCTTTGGTAGGTATCGGTGTATGGGAAAAACCGAATGACCGCCTTCTGTTTAGGTTTCGACGAGGAGGAAGCGGCGGTATCAGGCGTTGCAGCATCAGCTGGGGTAGAACCGGTCAAGTCGGGATTTGCTTGGGTGGGCGGCTCTGGGGAGGCTGATACGGGTTCTGAAGTAGAAGCAGTTCGATCCGGGCGTTGAGTGCGACCATGCACAACGGAGGAGCTTCTCAGTCTAGCCATAACACGCGCGCTTGAGCCAGATTCGTCAGGGGGGGTGGAGTGCGAAGAATCGGTGGATGAAGTTGGGTTTTCGGGAGCACGAGAACTCGGGGCGGGAGCAGAAGTGAAGCGGGACAAAGGCGGCTGCTCAGATTCGGGGCATGGGCAGTAGGCGAGTGCCCAGGTGATTCTGAACCACCGGAAGACAACCAAGACAGACGACTGCCGTTGCGATTCCGTTGCCCACTTGGGGATGAGAGGTTCTGTGTGTATGCTCGAAGCTGGCTCAGACGACGAAGCCGTCCTGGGCGAGGAGCATCGGGAAGCGAAGTGGAGGCGGTGGCGGTCGAGGCAGACATGATGTGCGCACGCGTCTTTCTCTCCGCACGTCAATGAGGGGAAAGCAAACAGGCCAAGGGTTCAATTTTGAAAAACAAGAAATTGGGGATTTAAGGGTCTGGCAACCTCAAGATGGTCGGAATCCAAGGGAACGTGCCGAACTCTGGGAGGGGGAAGCCGCTAAAAGAAGATCTGCAACTGGGCTGAGAAAAAAAAATTGTCTTTTTAGGCCATGCTCATGCGAGGCTAAAAAAGACGAGGATTGACGTGAAGTTGAAGAAGTGTACGAGGAGTCAGAAAGGGAATCTCCAGAAGCCGAATCCGGGACTGTGACGATATAAAGAGAATCCTGGAACCAAAGGAAGAGGAACCAAATATCGGAGGGGATCCGCTTTGCTCTAAGACTCTTTTCTACATTTTGACTTGCTGACCACAGATGACCATGTATGGGGCCACTCTCTCCATTGCCACTAGTACCTTCAGGTTGGTCATAAGGTACTTCCAGACCGTCTTAACTAAGACTTGGTGTCCATAACTAACGAGTTACCTAGGTAGTCTTTATCTTCAGCAAACCCACTGTGCCCTTTTTCTTCCCCTTCGGTCCTCTGGGATTTACTCAAGCGCCTGTTAGATGAGACTGGAGCCCTGTATAACCTGTCGCTTAAGGTAGCTTCAGGTGCCTTTGCGCTTTGCGGGGGCAGATCCCGTGTCTCTCTGCCAGTGATTCTTGCGCTAGGAGAATGCGGCAAAGTTAAATACTGGGGATATACACTTGAAGAATCCATCCAACTTGACGAGAAGAAACTCGAAAGACTCCCAAGCTCTCAGATGGTGGTATCCGATCTAAGACCGCACTATATTGTCTAGTTACTTCACGCGGACAATCTGGTGATCATCTGCGTCACTTTGGGGCTCAGTGTGTCCCCATCACAAGGCGCTCTCCCGCGATGGCAGGCCGGACGTCATTGGATCCTGGAGCTGCACGGACCCCATCGACGGCGAATGCGGGAGGCTGGGAAACACTTCATTGAATGTGAAGATCAAATAGAGATATAGACAATGGGTATCATACCAGCATGGATAGCATGGATAGGAGGGGCTCTTCCTGCTAATTCTCTTCTCGTTCTATCCGTAAATAGGTCTGTAGATCAATCAATAGCACTTGAAAGCGCGAACAAATTCCTGCAGGCGCGGATTGGTTGCAGCTGCCGCGGGATGATGCGCTGCTGGAGCTTGTTATCGTGGAACCCGCATTGCAATCCTGGAAGGCATTAAGGTCCGGTTCGAGATAAGAATATCAGTCTTTCCAGCTCATTTTTTGGGGCTTTCTGCTTTCTGCGCTCTGCATTTCCTGCGTCGCCGGATAAGATCACCCTGTCATATGCAATCGAGGCAGTTATGAGGTTCCGCGTGTATCGGATCTGAGGGGGCACACTAGTGACAGCTCCTGCAACCTCGTCCTCTCTTCTTTTCCCCCCCCCCCTCCTTCCCTACTTTTGCTTCTGATCTCCTACCACATTTATTCCATCTACATCGCTCGTCCCGCCTTGCCCATCTTCGTTGAGACCTAGTCACGCGCCAGGGCCTGTGTTCCCCTCTCTTCCTTCCTGTCTCAACCTCCCCCCGAAAAAAGCTTGCGCATGCTCCCCAGTCCAGCCTCTTCCCCGTCAACCCCCGACCTTCCCCGCAAAAATTTGGTTGATAACCTCTTTCTCGATCTCAGTGTGCGCCCGGTGGCGGGTTGAGGAGGCATGAGTGGAATCGTGAACACCTGCCTGTCGTGCCTGTCGGGCTTCGACCGATGGTGTCATATTACTGACTGTCTCGGGGCTGGCCGCTCGAGGGATGGCATTTATGAAACGGCGCTCGCAGATAACGAACGAGAAGCTGTATCGGATGTTCTGGGATTCTTAGCAAAATGTGAGCCGTCTCTATCCATCAGTCATGTGGATAAGAAACCCCCGACCGGAAAGTCCTGAGACAATACTTTCGTCTGGAAGCTAACACATCGCCCTCGTATCAGCGCGCTGAAACCGACTTCTTTACTGGAGAGCCACTAAGAGCCTTGTGTACCCTGGTGTATTCGGAGAATATTGATCTACAACGGAGCGCAAGCCTGACCTTTGCCGAAATCACCGAAAATGGTGCGTATGGATGACCGTTGTCATGGATCCCTTCACTAACATGTGTTCACTTCGTAGATGTGCGAGAGGTTGATCGTGATACACTGGAGCCCATCCTGTACCTGCTCCAGAGCTCTGATATTGAAGTTCAGCGAGCTGCCAGCGCCGCCTTGGGCAACTTAGCTGTCAACGGTTCGTTTCCCCGGATTAAACTGCTTCGCGCTTTCTGACAACTTGATATAGGCGAGAACAAAGTCTTGATAGTTTCGCTTGGAGGGCTGGCCCCTCTGATCCGCCAGATGATGTCGCCCAATGTCGAGGTGCAATGTAATGCGGTGGGATGTATCACGAACTTGGCTACGCACGAGGAGAACAAGGCGAAAATCGCGCGCTCGGGCGCACTGGGTCCGCTAATCCGACTCGCGAAAGCAAAGGATATGCGTGTCCAGCGTAATGCAACGGGCGCTCTTCTCAATATGACCCATTCTGGTATGTCACTCTGTACTTATATCCCCCAACCGTTGGCTAACCAGAACCCTCCAGTCGATAACCGCCAACAGCTCGTCAACGCCGGTGCCATCCCCGTTCTTGTTCACCTCCTCTCATCCGCCGATGTCGATGTGCAGTATTATTGCACAACAGCCCTTAGCAACATTGCCGTCGATTCGACCAATCGAAAGCGTCTCGCTCAGACGGAATCCCGTCTCGTTCAGTCGTTAGTCCACCTTATGGACTCGTCAACGCCCAGAGTACAATGCCAAGCTGCTTTAGCTTTGCGCAATCTTGCTTCAGATGAAAAATATCAGCTGGAGATTGTTCGTGCCAAGGGTCTATCTCCCCTGCTTCGACTCCTCCAGTCTTCCTACCTTCCCCTCATTCTCTCCGCTGTTGCCTGCATTCGCAATATTTCTATCCACCCTCTCAACGAATCGCCTATCATTGAGGCCGGCTTCCTGAAACCTCTCGTGGATCTCCTCGGAACCACCGACAACGAGGAAATTCAGTGCCACGCCATCTCTACGCTCCGCAATCTTGCCGCCAGCTCCGACCGCAACAAAGAACTTGTCTTGCAGGCCGGTGCTGTACAGAAATGCAAGGACCTGGTTCTCCGGGTTCCGCTCACTGTCCAGTCAGAGATGACTGCTGCTGTCGCTGTACTGGCTCTCAGTGATGAGCTGAAACCCCACCTTCTCCAACTCGGCGTCTTTGATGTCCTGATTCCTCTTACTAGCTCAGAAAGCATTGAGGTGCAAGGGAACAGCGCAGCTGCTCTGGGCAATCTCTCATCCAAAGGTGAGTCACCTGCTGTTAACTTTACAATATTGACATTGCACTAACAATCATTCTAAGTGGGTGACTATTCTATCTTCGTCCGTAATTGGTCAGATCCGAATGGCGGTATCCACGGTTACCTGCAGCGATTCCTCGCTAGTGGCGATCCAACTTTCCAGCACATTGCCATCTGGACTCTTCTACAGCTTCTAGAATCCGAAGACAAAGCTCTCATCGGGCTTATCCATAAGTCAGAGGACATTGTACAGATGGTCAAATCCATTTCTGACAAAAACATTGAATCTGACGATGAAGAAGTTGACGACGGGGAAGGCGAAGTCGTTGCGCTCGCACGCCGGTGCCTGGAGCTTCTTGGGGTTGGTCCAAAACAAACTCTTGTGGAGGCATAAAGGCTCCAACCTTGTTGCTGCGCAATGGTATTTCGGTCCTATTTCCCTCCGCTCTGACGCTTATCTTTTCTCTTCCTCTTTTCCCTCGGGTGTTAGCTTGGGCATTATGTACCGTTGCAACGGGTTCTGTCAGCGGGTATTCGGAGTCTTTTGTCTCTTTGTTCCCTGTTTCTTCAATGTCTATGTATTTGGGTCGGTGTGTCTCTTGATTCCCTGTTCCTACGCATACATGGTTGTCTTGTATCCATGCTAGAAGTGACCTTTCATAATTAATTGGTCTTCGGTGCACCGTATTCATCGGGTGAATGAGCCAACTTAGGCAATCCAGGAGTTGAAGTTAATGGGAGTCGACCTCCTGGGCGGACTCGTAGTACTATGGGCGGGGAAACCTACTTCCGGGCCCGCTCTTCTTCCGCTGAAAAAAAAGAAGGTCCAGGAGCTCCAGCCTTTACCTCCAGCTCTTCAACGACGCCCAAGGGCTTCCTTCTACAATGGCCACTTCTCTCCCATCGGTGGCGATTCCAGGCCAGCGTCTTGGCTCCGTAGCTGCATATGCAGCTGGACCAGGCACACACATCCAACAAGCCAACATTTACGCCTCAATTGCTGGTCCCGTTGTTGTCGATCCTGCACCACCAAAGACCCAAAGCAAATCAACGCTCCGGGTCTCTCGAGTAATTCCTGCCCCCTCCCGTGGAACTTTATCTGGAACTTCCCAAAAACCGCGCTACAACACTCTTCCTGCGATCGACTCCATCGTCCTTGCCCGAGTCACACGCGTGCAAAAGCGACAGGCGACAGTCTCTATCCTAGTCGTGCTTGACGAGTCAGCCGCGAACTCAGATCCATCAAAGTCTGCTTCAGACAATGATAACGTTGCCTCTATCCTGACTTCGGCAGCGAACCCAGAGAACCACAGCAATACCGATGAATTGCGTTTCCAGGCGCTGATCCGTAAAGAGGATGTGCGGGCTGTCGAGAAGGATCGTGTCGTCATGGACGAGATGTTCCGTGTCGGCGATATCGTTCGTGGTTCTGTCATTTCTCTAGGCGATCAGAGCTTCTACTACCTCACCACAGCTCGCAATGACCTCGGCGTTGTTATGGCCCGCAGCGATGCTGGCAACATGATGTTCCCTGCTAGCTGGAAGGAGATGAGAGACCCGGTCACTGGTGTCGGGGAGCCACGGAAGGTCGCCAGGCCATTCTGAGGACTCAACTGTTCGCCTGTGACTGTGCATAAGACAATATTCGTCAACAACTGCCGTGATGATACCCTAACAAGAACAGGGCTGCTATTCACACATTGGTCAATAAGGTACAACTCCAATATGGATCGCGCCATAATTCTCAGTTGGCAAAACACCTCGCATTTTCAATACCAGAGACCACGAACATCTCCTGTCCTTTGAAGTGAGTTTCAGCTATTAATAGCACCCATACTTAGGTATGGTTGCCACGATTCGGCATTTTGCCTATTTACACTTGGCCCATGACTCAAGTGTACCCACGCTCCAGTGGAACCCCGCTACCTGCTCCGCAGACATACGTGATACCCATTCAGTTCAGAAAATGAAAATTATTCGATTGCGCACCCCACAAGCTACTAGCGTCATTTTTCTTGATCAACGGCGTTGACACATGTGCTACCAGCACATGTCTTGTGTAAAGACACCCCTCCTTAGTATACACGGTCGAGACCTATCCATGTCGGGCTGTGTTTGTCAATGGAGGCAGATCAAAGGAATCTTTGGATTCGCGCAGAGGACTCTCAATCCCTGCGAACCCCCTCTTTTACTACTTCCCTGTCTGTATCTTGTGGCCGGAAAGATGATCTCGGGGCTGTTACATAACTCGCTTCATTAGGCCCGCCCCTTACTAGTCATTGTACTTGATTCCCATTGAAAGATAACTCCTTGTAATAATCAACGAGAAAAAGGCATGAAAGCAAGAACCAACCCATTTTGTATAACCAGTAGCTATGTACATTGAATGCAGAATGAAAACTATGTGGCACATCTACTTCTTCAACGTCTTCTGCTTCTCCGCATCAATCAACTTGCGCCCCTGCACGACTAACCCCTTCCGCGAGCGGACAGCATCCATATACCTCTTCGCGACATTCTCCTTATCCGCAAGCTCACCAAGGTCTTCCAGCTCCTCCTCCGTAGCAGGAACCCAGAAGGGATCTTCATCCAGGGCTTCAAATCCAGCAAAGATGAGCTGCGGCTGCGCAGCGCCGGAGGTACGCTTGCGGATCTCTTCCGCGAACCCGAAAGACTCGGCTACCGGGAGCAAAGCCAGGATGGTGAAGAAGGGGGTTCCTTCTTTCATTACCTCGGATTGAATGCGGCCGCGGCGGCGGGTAATGACACCGTAGACTCGGCCAAGGACCTCGGCTATTTGGGGGAAAGTGTAAGAATCCTAGTTTGGGAAACCAGGGTTGATGGGGTTAGACACTTACTTGTTGCTTGGATCTCACAGCTGTACATCGCAAGCATAATCCGTGGGCTCCAGTCTAGAAATCCTTGCGAAATGCCATCACGTACTAGCTTGATCGCTTCACCTGTCAGGCGGCCCATATCCACCTCGTCGTTGGAAGCTTGGACAGATATGTCCTCGAGGAACACAGCTGTGCCTTGCAAGGGCTCGTGGCATAGAGGGCCTTGGCTGGTGGCCATCTGGAAGGCATATGCGATCTTGTCGCAGAAGTCGCGCACCAACAGTGCCTGTCGATTATCATCAGATGCACTGTGGATGTGGTGTTTCTGGTCATCCAGAAGGCTAGGAGATGGATTAGCAACTATTGACTCGCGATTCGTATCCATTCTGGTTCTTGACTCACAATTTATCGCAAGTGTTTACCGCAGTGCCGTCAACGAGTATGTTAGGGCCGACTCGTCGAGGACCGAAGGCAGTGATACGATCAACGACATCCTTCCATAACTCCTTATCCTCCTTAACGTTCTGACTGAACACCTTCCCTAGCTCCTCGCGGAACTCTTTCAGGGAAAGAATAGTACCTTCATTTGCTTCTCCCGCAGCATCCGCATCTGCCGTCTCGGCAGCCTGGCCATTATCTGCTTCGGACGTTGCTTCGGCCGCCTTCCGCTTCTCTGAATGTAGTCGCTTGATGGTACCACTCTGTTTCGTCAGAAACTCTGTCACGGGCCCCGGCAATGGAACCACGCGCAATCGCAGCGTCATTTGCTTGGATGCAGATACCGCCTCGACGCATCCACGGCCTAACTCAGGTTTCTTTGGCGGCGCCATCTCGGGGGCGCTGACAATCGTCTCGCGGTAGGGCACGATAGCTTCACCAGTTTGGAAATCACATTTGGCGAATCGTTCTCGTAGATCCTTGACGCAGCGCTCCAGGTGTAGCTCACCTGCAGTGAGAATGACATGTTCACCACTGGGGAGCACCTCATATTGGGCACATGGATCGCTCTGTTCCAGAAGACGTAGACCGGTGACCATTTTTCCGAGATCGGCTGGGTTGACTGGCTCCAATGCTACACGCACGATTGGCGTAGCGTTGAGTGTAACGCCTGCTAAGTTGACGCTGCCCTCAAGCTGGCTGCAAAGCGTTCCAGTTTTTAGGACGTAGCCTGCCAACCCACCGATACCGAATACAACACCAGCTGGAACAGATTGGAGAGGCTCAAGACTTCGGCCCATCATGAGGTACAGGTCTGTGACGGTGACCTTCTTGGGCTCTGGGTTGGCATGGGGGCTTGCAGGCGAGAACTTGGGCGGCAAGACATAGATCTCGTCTCCAACATTCAGGGTACCGGAATAAAGACGGGCGAATCCAATCAAGCGCTCTGGGTCCTCCTTCTCTTCGGGCTCTGCAGGCTCATCTGCCTCGGTGATTAGGGAGGTGTTTTCAAACGCGGAGGTCATTCGGGCGAAATCGTCTGTTTGGCCGGGATTGGTCTCTGCCTGCATTTTTGCAATCTCTTCTCGCTTGCGCCTGGCTATTTCTCTGGCCTCATCGGCGGTCATTGTATTTCCACCGCGTTTTTTGCTGGATGACAATTCACTTTCTGGAATCGCGACCATTTTACTCACGTATGCGACAACTGGCTCATTAGGTCCGGTCTTGAAGTTAATCATGGCGTCTTTCACTTCTGGCGCAATTTTGTCTGAGCCGGGAGACGATTCGATCATCTCTGGGAGTCGGGTAGCTTGCGCAGACTTGGGACTTGGGAGGTACTCGATCACTGAGACGAGAACAGCTGTTGATAGAGGAAGCCAGGCCGAGAAGAGTGTCAACATGATGTTTCGTGAATCTCGTGAGCGGAGAACATAAGGTGGGATGGTGATGTTCAACGACTTCGTGATTTTCTCCAGAAGGACGGGATCTCTACTATATGGTTAGAAGATATCTATCATTGTTGGAAACAACTTGACATACCCTTTGCCTTTACCGCCGCCAGTGGTTGCTTCATAGGCAGCCCAAATGCTGTCTAGGACTAGTTGCACGAACATTGGCTTCAGTGCTCTGCCCTTCAAGTGCTTTTGACCCAGCACTCTCTTTGTTTTTGGGTCAAGGTAGAAGTCTCCCCATAGCACTTTCTCCAAGACAGCGCGCTTGATACCGAGCTTCTTTTCGTAGATGGCCGCGAACTGCCTGATAGTGAAAGCCCATCCATCCACCGCGCTGCAAAAGATGACATTATTCTTCTCTGGTGCGAAATAGAGGTCTTCATCATCTCGCTCCTCAAAGTCAGCGACATCAGTTATGCTCCCAGCAGCTTCATCTTCCTGAGTCTGCTTTTTCGACTTGTCCTTGGCATTGAGTCGATCTTCCATACGTTCGCGCCACTGTAGATCTTCTTCCATCCGCTCACCTTGATAGAAGCTACCGATGACGGCATTTACCTGCTCCAATAGCCTGCTCAGATGCGCGTAAGCCTCACTCGGGCTCATCATGAGCTCGGTGACAAGGCGGTCCATCTTGTTGATGCATAGAATGGGCTTGAGCTGCTCGACCCAAGTTTGACGGAGCACCGTCACGGTCTGACTGCAGACACCTTCCACGGCATCGACTAGTACGACTGCGCCATCGCAAAGACGAGACGCAGTGGATACCTCACTGCTGAAGTCGATGTGGCCAGGCGAGTCGATCAAATTGATCAGGTACTCTTTTTGGACCGGTGCGACTTCTGGGGCAGGGCGCCGAAGCATGGAGAAGAATAGTGAGATGGCAGACGACTCCATAGTAATACCGCGGAGCTGCTCATCTGGTCGGGAGTCCAGGTAGCGTATCTTGCCCGCCAGCTTGGGTGAGATGATGCCATTGGTGGCTATCAGGCTATCCGTTAATGACGTTTTGCCGTGGTCCTACAATTCAAAGGTGAGTAGATAGCCATCATAATTCGACTGGTGGAATTCAAAAATCCATCCAAATCTTTCTGCGGAAACTTACAACGTGGGCTAGAATGCAGATCTGCAATATTTGGTTTAGTATAACCGCGGCGGGACATCAGGTGGGATGGAGGGGCAGAGCTCACATTTCGAATGTCTTCCGGCTTCCGCTGGAGGCGCACCAGATCTTCGACATTCACCACGGGCATCTTGGTCGGTAGTTCATCCAAGAGCTGTGTGTTTGATCTAGAAAGACAGGGAGCGGTGGTGGGGTGAGACAACTCGGAAGTGAAAAATTGTTACTGAGCTGGAAAATTGGTGAGCGGGCGGGTCGATACAGGCTTCCCTTCTACCATGGCACAATGAGAGAGCCTGGATCTTGTATACTTAACGGCTCTTTCCACAGTGGAAAGCTCTATATTATAATAAGCTACTTATTTTTCTTTATATTAGCACCTGTGAAGATCGAAACCCGCGTGGCACCAAGCCCAGTTCCCAAATGGGACATGAATGGATCTTACCCGGCTTGACTCACCATGAATCATTCCAGTTCCGCGAGTCTTTAGATCCCTGGATAAAAATATTGGCCAGACCGCGTTATGCCTTACGAGGTGACGGCCACCTCATACACCAGACATTACCAACTAGTAAGATTCTCTTCAGCGTCCATTGTTCAACTTGGAGACCTTGAAGACCACTGGGTTTGCCTACTGGTAGCCGATATACTGCTAGTATTAGTACCTGATTGCTGTGAGCAATTTGAGATTGTCTGGTACCGCAATTTATATTCCATAAGGTTTGCTAGTATCTTGCATTGAATATGGAGATACGCCCTTGAATTTGGCGTCTGACTTAAGGTATGTATTTGCGCTACAATGTCATGAAATATAGGGTATGACGGAGAATGCCGATAATTCGTGATTTTGTGGTAGCTTAATGGTCTTGGATAACGTCCAGCGCTATTATTGCCGACCTGCTACTCTTCGTCGAAGGAGAGCTTGATCTTTTTAGCCTTTTTAGGCTTTCGAGAGGCGGATTGCTTAGGCTTTGCGTCTTCTACAGCCGTATCTGTCTCTGCTTTCTCCCTCGCGTCGTCGCCAACGACCTTGACTTGCTTTCGTTTTTTCTGTCCACCCACTTCAGTGAGGTTGCTTTGTGTCTTGGTATGAGCTTTGGCTGAAGGGTATGTCTTATCACTGTCCGCAGATTTCCCTATTGTCGAAGTATCTTCATCCTCGTTTGGAGGCTCTCCTTGCACTAGTGCCTTGTATTCTTCCTTGGAAATGACTTCATTGCTCTCTTCGTCAACGTAGACAGGCTCGTCATCATCATCATCTTTGGCTTTGGGTCTGCGCGGTCGTTCAACTGGTCGCTCTAGACGGCCAGATTGATCGCCATATTGCCCTCGGAGCTTCTGGAGGAATGCTGGCTCCTGTCGCTCTATATGATGTTATGTTAGAATACTTCAGAATATAGCAGGATAAGGAATGCGCACCATAGGCAAGCTTGGGATTTTTTGACATGATCGCGATGAAGATCGCAAATATGAGATCAAAAAGACTGCGCCGGGTCCTCTAGGTACTTCATGTGTAGCCCACAAGACTAGCGTAGCAGAATTAAATGGCTTTCTGCCATTAGATTGATCTAATCAAAGGCGGTATTAAATGCAAGTGAGGCAAAACGGGCGAAATTCGTTTGAGGTGGTTGGGTCACGGCAGCTCCGCCTGCGCTAAACCACAATAGGACACATCGAAAAGTCCAAAGGAGCCGCTTCGCGACGAGCTTCGTTCTCAACCACTCCTCACTCGCTCACTCAACCAACATGCTGTGTGCTAGTAAGTGCATCATCGTTCTGATGACTGATGAAAACTCAATTTGCATCGCGATTCTAATAAGTTCATCATTGTAGTCTCTGGAGAGGCTCCTCAAGTGCCTGTCGTCTCTCCCAAGAGCGGTACGTGACCATTGACTTTGCGATTGCATGACATATATTGACGCCTATGCAGGCAGTTTATTCGAGAAGCGCCTGATTGAAGCATACATTGCTGAGAACGGCAAAGACCCTGTGAATGGCGAAGAGCTTGCCGCCGACGAACTTATCGAAATCAAGACCCAGCGCGTCGTTCGACCCCGACCCCCCACCCTTACCTCCATTCCCTCCCTTCTCAGCGTCTTCCAGGAGGAATGGGATGCGACAGTCCTTGAAACGTACACACTCCAGCAGAACTTAGCCCAGACCCGCCGCGAACTCAGCACTGCGCTCTACCAACATGACGCCGCCGTGCGCGTGATTGCGCGCCTCACCAAGGAGCGCGATGAGGCTCGCGATGCTTGTCAAAGTTTAAGGTTGGGGCCACCCGTGCCTCGGGTGATGACTCCATGCAAGTAGACGCTGCTGGTTTGCCCCCAGCGGTGCTGGAGCGGGTGGAAACCACACAGGCTACGTAAGTGAGACCCAGTCGCTAAGGAGCAAGGATATTCACTGACTTGGGAATGTGCTTATAGGCTTGCCAAGGGTCGCCGTAAGCGTCCAATTCCCGAAGGTTGGCCTACCGGCGATGCTATCTCCGAATACAAGCCTGTTGAATCATCCGAGCCTCTGTACCCTGGCGGTCATACCTTGGCTGTGAACAACACAGGAGAGTTGGCTCTGGTTGGTGGGCCTGACGGATTGGCTGGCGTTTATTCTCTGCCCCAAAAATCAGTGGTGCAGACCCTTAAGATCGATGGGGCTGTCACTGATGCTCTCTGGGCTGGTGATAAGGCTGTGATTGGTTCAGCTACTGGATCGGTGAAGGTCTTCGAGAATGGCAATGAGGTAGTAAGTTTTAGCTCCCATGCTGGCGAAGTTACAGCTGTCGCTCTGCATGCCACAGGCGATATCATTGCTTCGGTTGGTGTGGACAAGAGTTACGTGCTTTATGACCTCTCCCAGAACCGGGTGATCACCCAGATCTTTACTGATTCTGGTGAGTAATATATCCTCTCGCCTCTTGCTATGCACCCAATTTCTAATAATCAAAACAGCTTTGTTGTCGGTGAACATTCACCCAGATGGCCACCTTCTGGCTGCTGGTGGTGCTGATGGACAGATTAAGGTCTTTGACATCAAGACTGGTGCTGGTGCGGCAGACTTCACCATGTCAAGTCCAGTCCGAAGTCTCGTCTTCTCCGAAAATGGTACTTTCTTGGCAGCTGCCACTGCTAACTCGACTACTGTGTCTATCTGGGACCTTCGCAACGGCAAAGAGACCAAGGTTCTTGACATTGGTGGTCAGGTCAACTCCATCTGCTGGGACTACACCGGACAGTTCCTTTTGACTGGTGGACCTACTGGTGTCACTGTCCAGCAGTTCAACAAGTCGGCAAAGGAGTGGAGCGAGCCTTTGAGGAGTGCTGTCCCGGCTGTGGCCGTATCCTGGGGCTCTGCGGCTCAGAGCATTGTGGCCTTGAATGAGGGGGAGCAGTTACAGTGCTGCAGTCATGATCAAATTAAAGCGGAAAAATCATGTAATTTTAGAGCTGGATACCTGATTTCTCTTTCTCTTCAGTTTATGGTGTTCTTTACTGCGTTCACAACAGCTCATGGGCAGGAAATTTACCCGTCTTCTTCACTAACAGTTACCGGTGCACATTCATTACATTCAGTAAATTCACCTAGACCCCTAGACCACTTGAATACCCATCTAGATATTTCATATCTATATTCACTACTGTGCATTCAATGCATTTACTTCGAACTCTAGAATACTTAAACACCCACCAAAGCAGGCCATTGTGCTCTCTCTATCTCTGTTCATCAGATTGCTTTGTTCTCTCTTGTCTCAAGCCTTTGGGATTGATAGCTTGATCGATCAATTCCATCGTTCTTTCGACCTCTCCGCAGGTAACTATTGTTCGGCTGACCGCTTAATCACCCGGGCCACTCACCGCCCGGGTAAATCGGCAAAATGTCGTACCGCTCTGTATCCTCGAGCCCTCTCCCGGACGACAATCCTTTCGTCCCAGGTCGACAACCGTTGTTGTTGGAGGAAATAAATTG
Organism: Penicillium chermesinum; assembly: GCF_028974085.1. NCBI lineage: Eukaryota > Fungi > Ascomycota > Eurotiomycetes > Eurotiales > Aspergillaceae > Penicillium > Penicillium chermesinum. The sequence goes on along the minus strand of NW_026695312.1, from coordinate 2,231,921 downwards.
TTCGAATTGCAACTGCCGCTTTCCGCGCATGGGGTTGAGTGATAGGAGTGATGAGATTAGCTTCCAACGCATGGCAGCCAGGCTCAAGGTACGTAGTGGTCCTCAAATAAGCGTGGGGCGCCCACTGATAATGGAATAACCCTGCGGACTGACACTTCTTTGATATCAAGGCAACGCAACAACCAAGGTCAATGTCACATGAACAAGAACCAGAACAAGAGCGGGACCAGCATGACCCCTGGTATCCCTACTTCCACCCTCCTACTCCTCCTCCCAGCTACCGTACCACTTACTTGCCACCCCCTCGGATGGCTGGAGACGGCCTCGACTACCGGCGACCGATGAACACTACTTCTCAGGGGGCCAGTGAGCTCGATATCATTGATCTGACCAACGAACCTGAGTCTCCGCCGCAAGTGCGCCGCCAACAAGGCGCATCAAACTCGTCCCGGGCCGGATTACCGCGGTTTGAAAGAAACATTCTCAATGACGCTCCTCAAGAGATAGTCAACCTCGATGATGACGAGGCTGACGACGACCATGGAGAAGGCCCGTCAAGCCCGGATGTGCTATTTGTTGGAGAGTCCACTCGTCCACGGCCCCCCACGTCGACGTTGGTTTCCGCTCAATAATATATTTGCAAACATTCCCAGTCTGGCACAACCTGCATCCAACCCCACAGGTGCTAGAGGCCTGTTACCACCGACCTCCTGGATTGGCAATCCCCCTCTATCTGGAAGAAGTCAGGACTTTGACACTTTGATCATTGGCGACCCACTTGACTTTGACCTCGATTATGAACTGCCTTCGTTTTCCATGGGACCTAGCAGTCGGCCGGCACCTAGAGAACGAGATACATACAAAGCCCCAGCCCCTCCATCCCCTGGATTCACTCGTACGATTGCGGAACTTGAAGAAGGCGTGGCGGTTTGCCCCCACTGCGATCGGGAGCTAGGAACTGGAGATGGCAAACAACAAGAAATCTGGGTTGCCAAACCATGTGGACATGTTCGTGACTATCTCCCCGTCCCTTATCAGGTTTTTTTTTTTATCTCGTCTTCGAAATCTAATCATTTTACCCAGGTCTACTGTGGCGAGTGTGCAGAAAACCGGTCCAAAGCCAAGGCTAAAAGCAAGAAAGCGAACGGAGCCCAAAAGCCCAGAATTGAGCCTTTCTCCAAATGCCGGGTCGAAGGGTGTAACAAGCAAATCAGTGCTCCAACGGCCATGATCCATCTTTTTCTTTGATTTCTCTTATGATACCCATGGTTTACGGACTGCAATGCATGGAGGGGCGTTTCTCCGGTGCCAATTCATCGTTTCGTTCTGCTGCTGATACCCACGACATGCGGTGGCGTTTTATTTGTCTTTGGTTTGGCCTTCGTGCTTCGCTCTTTTTTTTCGTATCCAATCTGTTCAATGTGAAATCTCAAGGGGCAAGATGTTTGTACTCATGAGACACGTAGCTCAGATCAATCTTCATGTATCTTTAAATCACTTCTCAGGCACTGAATCTACCACTCGCGCATATAGATGCCTTCATTTAGGAAAATGAGACTAGTTTCTCTGATTACGAGAAGACCCGCAGGAGTAGTCCTTCTTCTACGCATCCTCCATAAGTCGAAAATCAGACGTCGGATAGAATAAAATACAATGAGCTCCTATGGGGAAAAAGGTTTGTTTGTCTTCGATTCAATAGAGTACAATGCAAGGCAGGCCATGGTCGCTAGAATACCAATGCCACTACCGAAGATGCCAGAAGATAGTGAAAAAAAGAAATACATATATTATACACTGCGCAGATCGCCATGATATGGTGACCAGATACCGCGCACACTCTCATTCATACTTGTCACCGGCTTCTTCGTCCGCTTCAGTTTTTCGCCGCTCGCATCCTTCAGGATCATCGCCTTTTTGAGGATCTCACTGGGCTCTAGGTTTCGGGTGCAAATAGCCTTCTCTCGGCCATTGATGTAGTAGCCCTTAATTACTGGGTGTTTGCCAGGCCGCGGAGCGACTCGGACTTCAATCTGGGGGTTCTCGGCGGCAAAGTTGGGGAGAGTTTGGGTCAGGAATTGCCTGGCACGTGGTATCAGCAAAAGAGAGTCATATAGGGAAATAGACTAAGAGGGAGGCTTACAGCATGCCCCGGGAGCTGCCACCATAATTGCAGTAGTGAAAGTCGAGCCGCTTGCATTGAAGGATGAAGGCACCGACGCCATTCTAGCAGGGATTTGCAGATTAACAACCGTCTCAATTCACATCATAAGATCCTAATATCCTGAGTAGTTACTCACCCTGGCGGCCGTCACCGTCCGTATTCCTTTAACTGGCATGGTTGTGATTTGATTGATGAACCTCCGAGTCGCGAAGTCCAACGGGTTTACAATTTCTGGTGCACGTGAGAAGGCGGTGAGGAAGCGCTAATAGCGGCTAAGCGCGTCTACCGCGCAACACTCTTTCCTACAAACCACTGGAAACGCGACGCCTCTCACCCTGAGAAACCTTGCCAGTTCACTGCCCCTCGCCGTCCTTCTCGTACCGGACGCACTGCGCTGAGGACCGCGATGACTGACAAGCTTCCCCCTCCCTTGCTGGCCCTGTTCCAGGCCCGGCCACCCCTTCGCTACATTCCTCCTACCGACCGTGCCCCGGAGGAGTGCAAAAAAAGCACTCTCACTGGTGTCGCGCAGTACCTGTCTGCCGCGGAGGAGTTCAAGAAGGAGAAACCTTACAATCCCACTGAATGCTGGTTGCAACGCAAAGCACGCCAGAAGGCAGAGAAAAAAGAGCTCTTGGCCAAGAAGCTAGCTGAAGGACTGGCGAACTGTATGCACCTAGCTACATCTCCACAGGACCTGGACTAGATTCACTAATGGCCTATTTTACGTACTGCAGATGACCCATCGAATGATCCTCATGCACGAGGTGATCCTTACAAGAGCCTCTTTGTTGCCCGGCTCAGCTACGACGTGAAAGAGTCAGACCTAGAGAGAGAATTTGGCCGCTTCGGTCCTATTGAACGCGTAAGTAGTTCAATGACTCCTTTAGACAACAGAAGCACCTGTTTAGCTCACATACCGCTTCCAGATTCGCATTGTCAAGAACGAACATTCTACCAAGAAGCCCAACAGAGGTTATGCTTTCATTGTTTTCGAACGTGAGCAGGATATGAAAGGTATCATCCCCAGTGTCACATCATTTGCGTGCGTTTGGAGAGTCCCTAGACTTCAGTGTATGGTAAGGAAAACGTTGCTAACACAGTCATCACCAACCACCAGCGGCCTACAAGGAAACAGATGGAATCCGTATCAAGGATCGCCGAGTCGTCGTGGATGTTGAACGCGGTCGCACCACCAAAGGCTGGAAGCCCCGTCGCCTTGGTGGCAATGTCGGAGGCCGAGGATACACCAGAGCCGCGCCATCTCGCCCTATTGGACCCGGTGGGTTCCATGCACCATCCGGCCCAGGAGGTTTTGGTGGAGGATTCCGCGGTGGATTTGGAGGTGGCAGAGGATTCCGTGGAGGATTCCGTGGTGGTGATCGCTTTGGACCCCGTGGAGGCATTGGTTACCAAGGTGGTCGCCATGGATTCGGTGGTGGTGGACAAGCACCTCCCAATGCCCCCTCAGGTCCCGGTGGAGGACGCAGTGGTGGCTTCGGCGGACGAGGTGGTGGAGGTGGGTTCGGTGGTGGAGACAGATTCGATCGAGGTGTTACTGGCAGCAATCGCGAGCCAGTTCGTCCCCGAGACAACTACGCAGACCGAGACCGTCGTGATGACCGTGACGGCGACCGTGACCGCTACCGTGACCGCCGCGACGACCGCAATGGAGGAGATCGTTACCGGGACCGAGACCGTGAGCGTGAGCGCGATCGATACGGTGGCCGGGAAGATTTCGGACGCAAGCGACCCCGTGAGGATGGCGCGCAAGACGACCCCCGCTCCCGCCGACGTTACTAAAGTTTCTAATCTCGGATTCTCATGGATGGCACTACCTCGCTCACCCCTTCAGGAAGCAACTTGCTGGTGGGTATCATTGATCAGTCTCTATTACATCCTTGTCTCCCCACACGGGTAAGAGGGTAAGGCACGAATCAGTGTTTCACACCAGGGTCGAGATACCTTATCACAGCTCTATATCCCGATCCAAGCTGTCGCCCCTTCATCCTGAGGTCCACTTGACTTTTCCCTGGACCAGACTTACGTTCACTGCCAGGGGCTTTCTCGAATTCCTCGGTCTCTTTCATGTGTTCCCACTTCTCACGCTGTTCTCGTTCCTCTTTACGTATCCCCTCTTGATGTTTCTTTTACTCTACGTGTCTTTATGGGCTTTCTGGGTTGCCGGGCTCTTTTCATTTTACGCTCAGGGAGTAAGTATGTACTTTAGTTCAAACTAGTTCAACCAGTCTTTTCCAGGTGGTGGAGTCCAATGGCACTCAGGTAAGACCAGGTAAGGACAATTCAATGACCAAAAGCAGTCATTTTTCTAAGCAGAATAAAATGGAGTTCCTTGGGTGGGGCCGTTTTCGCCGCTATACTGTACTAGCATGTAGGATAGAATGTATAAATAGTTTTTTTTTCCTTTTCATCCAATGTGGTATCCATGATCATAGGCACATCAATTGAAAGACCGGGCTTCCAAAGATGGAAGCAGAAGATAAGGTCCAGTATATCTTGATAGAATGAATAGAGACAAATGAAAAAGCGCCACCCCAAACTCCAGAAAGATGCCCACAGAATCTTTTCTCTTTTTTTTTTAGTCGACACGACAGAGATATATCTAAGCCTAAGCATCGACATCCATACCACCTTGCTCTAGGTTCTCCACTTCATTAGTCTTGCGAGACCAGTGCGCCTTAAGATCCACCTTGAATTCAGACGAGGTAACACCAAACATCTTCATGAGGGTAGTCTGTCGCGAATCCAAAATCTGGCCCTTCCGGCAAACAGGGTACCCCTCTTGGTCTTCTGTCAGCTCGAGCATCACCTTGCCCTTGACCAAGCGGGTTGGCACACCGAGCTTGCGAAGCGCAGGCTCCATGGTGTGACTGATTGGTTCGTCCTGGTCGGCAGGAACCTCTCCAGCTCGTGAATAGACCAGTCCGTTGGGAATAGAGAATGAGCGGGTGGCCTCCGTGCCGGCACGGGCAAAGTCAGATGGGCGGAAAGTGTTGAAGTAGTCGATAACAGACTCGGCGGCGCGGGAGGTGAAAAGAAGGCCGACGGCTCCAGTCAAGTGCGGCGTGACAAGGTGCAGGTTTGGTGCGGCTTCGGTTTCGGGGCTGTCGCCCAAGGCCTTTGCCATAACCTTGGTCTTACCGAAGAAAAGACTGAAATGAGGATGTTAGCGGGGTTCATTGTATAGTTTTTCTTGAGTTCGCGTGTCCAAGTAATTATGGGGTATTGAGATATCAATGGATGGAATGGAGGTTTCACTGGCGCTCATTGGAGTCTGTGGAAATGCCACAGGGATGGAAAGGACCAGGACTCGACATACCGGCTGTCTGCGAACTCGGCTCGTACATCCTTCAAATATGTGTTCCGCATGTTGTCCACGGCGAAGACAAACAGATGATCATATTCCTCCACACATTCCCGAATATTGGCATAGAGACGGCGGGTTTGCTCCTTGTGATCCTTCTTGGCGGTCTTGGACTCTTGGACCACGCGCGCACGCTTTGAACGAGGCATTATGATATGTTGTGGGGGGTAACTTAATATCCAACTGGAATCTTTAGATCTCAGGGTCGCTCCGAGTGTGGCATTTTTTTTCTTCGCTGATAACCGGACTAAAAGTTTTGCCGGTCCTTATCCGACCCCCACTAATCCCGATGGGGCAACCAGCTGTTCCTCCGCTCGACTCCTCGCGAACCGTGTGTTGAGAGGGCGGGATCCTCGACGATCCAGAAAAATGCTGGACTTCATGGAATATATCCAGATTGCCTTCGCGGAGGCAACAAACTGGAATCGCGACAATTCTTATTTATCGCTGAACACGACTGCGCAATGTAAGTTGTGATTAGCTCCAGGGAGACGCGAGCAGAGTGACAGCCATTAACACGGGTCATAGCAATATTGGATTTCTCTACCCCCGAGAGACTGCGCGTCCGCTTGTCTTCGCTGTCCACCCCTCATTTTGCGACCAGCTACAGCCTCGGCACGGTGGGATTGCTTGACGGTTCCGTCTCCTATCTATTCAGCACTGTTCCGTTCCACGACACCCCCAGTCGCAGTGCCTTGGTCCCTCTAAGAAAGATCTCCCCGGGATATCGCCAAGTACATGCCCCAAGTGCCCCAGCCGAGACATGGAAATGGGGCTCTCTTCTAGATGGAGTCAATATCCCAGGCCTTAAGAATACATCATCGTCGTCGTTAATGGGTGATGAAGAGAACAATGCGATCAACGATGCGAGCAATTCGAAAGCGACGCTCCTGCATGGCTCCTTACATCTTCCGTCTCCGACGACACTCAATGCCTTATTCCTACGAAGGATATCCTCTACCATGCAGCTGTCATTAGCAGTATGTTCCACTCAGGGACCTCCGCTGTCCAAATCGGCGCCGCAGGCATCAATGCTAGCTACATTGTCCCACGATACCGGCAAATACAGCAATGAATACCTATTCAGTACAGATAACTCCTTGTTTGGCTGGCGAGGACTCTGGAATTTTGGACCGGATCCCAGGTACCCCCGCGAGGGTTCGCCGCCTGCGCCTTCACTCCTCTCGGCTGGCGCAGAAGCATACTACTCGCCCATTTCGTCCTTAATTGGCATTTCCACAGGCTTACGATTCAGTACCCTGCCTGCCGCGACCGAAGTGCCCGTGCAATCATCCTCATCTTCCTCCCACCCTTCCCCTATCTCATCCTTCCCATATACTCTGACCCTCACCCTCACGCCGATCACTGGCTCGCTCTCCACAACATACTCGCTGCGAGCGTCACCGAACCTGGCCTTCAGCTCGCGGTTCGGCTTCAATGTCTACAGCTGGGAGAGCGAAATGGTTGCCGGCTTCGAGCTCTGGCGCCGGAACAAGAAATCAGATCCCCTCGCGGACGATGATCTCGAATGGGCTCGCCGCAAAGTGCGCCTGTATGACTTTTCCACCCCGCTCCCGGGCTCTGCAGCGCCTCCGCTTGCCTTGGACCCGGTGCGCCCCGAACCTGCTGTCGTATCACCCGAGGATAGCAACACCGAAGCCGATGATTCGGTCATCAAGCTCCGTGTGGACCAATCCTGGAACGTCCGATTGCTTTGGGAGGGTCGAGTCAAGGAGTTGCTCGTGAGCGCGGGAGTCGGGCTCGGCCCGGGCTCATTCTCGATGGGACCCAATGGCAGTGGACCCTCGTATTGGCGCGGGGTGGGGGTTTCGGTGATGTATTCTTCATAGGGGCGTGGTTTTACATTCAATCACGCTCACTATCACGTTATTTACCTTTTTTTTTCTTAATTCCTCTTTGACTACCGGTGGAACGCCCCGTCTACGATCCTGTCCAGGATGTTTAATACACCTTACATGTGAATATGGTTGGAAATAACCTTGTACATAGATTCATGATAACATTTCTCACGTTCGAAGTTTTTGACACTTAGTATTTGGGCTCTATGCCTACCACATGATGGCAGAGCTACCTATGGATATCGATAATCTAAGGCACCTTAGATGCGGGCGTTGATGATGTCGACGACTGCAGTAGCAAATTAGCATATAACACAGGCGAGGTCTCGTGGTGATGGAAAACTTACAAGCTGGCTTCAGGCTGGCACCGCCAACAAGGAAGCCGTCAACATCGGGCTGGGTAGCCAGCTCGCGGCAGTTCTTCTCGCTAACGGAGCCACCGTAGATAATGCGGACGTCCTCCTTGGCCTTGGGGGAGATGGCCTCACCGAGCCACTTGCGAATAGCGGCGTGAACCTCCTGCGCCTGCTCGGTAGTAGCGACCTTACCGGTACCGATAGCCCTAATTCAAAAGCAAGCGGGTTTAGCAATATCCTCGAATTAGAGTGGCCTTGAGCGGGGCCTGGCCGCGATGGGTAGCTTACCAGACGGGCTCGTAGGCGATAACAACCTTCTCCCACTGCTCCTTGCTGAGCTCGGCGGCGGCAGCGTTCAGCTGGCGGGTGACGACCTCGATGGTCTTGTTGGCCTCACGCTCCTATTACCAAACAATCGGGTGTAAGCGGGGAAGAACGTCCCAGAGTCGCGCCCCGGTGACCCACCTTCACCGGGACGAAAAAACGGGTAACTTGGCATGACGTACCTCCAGGGTCTCACCAATGCAGAAGATGACAGAGAGGCCGCCCTCGACGGCGGCCTTGACCTTGCGGGCAATGAACTGCGAAGCGCCAGAAATCAGTCACTGGGATGCGCATGGCGATTGCGGAGTAGGAGCTGCTATAGAGCTCGCGGTCTACATAGCTTGAAGATTCTACATACCTCGTCGGACTCCTTGAGGAGGACACGGCGCTCGCTGTGGCCAATGACAGCCCAATCGATCTTGGTGTCCTTCAGCTGTTCAACGCTAATTTCACCGGTGAAAGCACCGTTAGGCTTGTCGAAGACGTTCTGGGCGGCAACACCGATCTTGGGGTCGGCCAGGCTGCGGGTGAGAGTGAGGTACACAGCGGGAGGAGAGATGACAACCTCGGTGTTGCTGTCGAGCTTGGCAGAGTTGAGGTTCTTCACGATGTTGGTGATGCTCTCAGCAACACCGTTCCTAGAGAGAAAGTCAATGGCCCAGTTCGACGCGGTAGTCTTCCAGAGTTGGGAGGGGCATGGAGGGGCCCTCGCGCTTGACGTCACGCGTGGAGGGGTGAGGTGAGGAGCAAGGGACTTACATCTTGAAGTTACCACCGACGAAGAATTGGCGAGGCATTTTGGGTAGAGTGTGAGATTGTTCTTTTTTAGAGAAGACGGGGAAGGAAGAAGAGGAAAGAAGCAGATTAAGAAAGTTGAAGAGGTCCAAGTTGGAGGGGCAGACCCGAACAGTCGGCCCGGCACGGGCGCTTGGCCCAGTAATTATCGTGCTTTTTCGCATCGTCCCATCGCCCCGACTAAAAGCTTCGGTGCTAGTCATGTTTTCCTCCAGTCTTGTTTGATTTGTGTCTCTTATACTCATAGATTGTTATTCGACTCGTATCCTACGAATGAAGTCTGGTACTGTTGGGCATGCTGGCGGCTGTGTACAACGTGGAAGTATATCATCAATGCGGGGCCGTCAATGACATAACCGGATCAGGAGCCCTGGAGCCCAGCAGTTGCTACCTTGGAAGCATGGAAGGTGCACAGGTTTCAAGTTCCTATAGAAACTCATCGGCTGTGTGGATAGTTTGTTGGTCAGTCCCAGGTACTTGAAATAAGGACCTTAACCCAAAGAAAAGGTCGAACTGAGAAGTAGACCCTTGGGACTGATGTTTATATGTTCGTGTCACATGTATCTACTAGTACTTGTGTCCGAGGTAGTGTTGAGGCTAATATTTCAAGTTTAAGGTGAGCTGGCGTGTGTCTAGTAAGCACCGTTCAACCTTCTGTGGCGCGAAGAAGAACCGAGAATGAGCTTCCTCACTTTTTGTTCAAGCTTTTGCCGATGGCCGTTCTAGACGATTCGACCCTCCTCCATGACGAGAACACGATCAAAGTCCAGAACACTTGAACTTCGATGAGTAATAGCCAGAATAGCACTTGAAAGAAAATGTGAGCGGATAAGGTCTGCATAAGTTCTTCCGTATGCGCATCGACAATGAATTCTAGGTCTAGCGTTTTTATCAATATCTGCAATCTCATAGCGCATCCTGCGTGTTGCTTTGTCGCACACCAGAACATTACCGTGACGCACAATGGCTCGTGTAAGACAGACTAGCTGCCTCTGACCATGAGAAAAGGTATTATACTGTCAGGAACCACAGATCTTTATCTTCGACGACCTTCCGAAGATGCACCGCTTTGAGGGCGTCGCAAATAACGTTGTCGGAGCTCGTAGCAAAGAAATCGATATTTTCCCGCACGGTCCACTTATTAAGGAGGAGTGAATCCTATGAAAGCCCGTTGAGGGATTCTCGCAATCGCTGTCTCGAAATTCTGGTAAGGTCGAGCCCATCTACCAGGATTCGACCATCCGATAGATCAATCATATGGAACAATGCTGCCACAAGTATGCTGTTTTACTATATAGAAGATAGTTATTTCGAATTAGAAAATTTCCTCATCACGCGTATGCGCGCATACCTTCAAGTTCGACCACAGATAGCGACCTTCTCGCCCGGCTGGGCAGTAAATGGGATGTGGTCGAGAACCAGCTTGGAAGAGCCACTGATAGACACGAATCAGCAATTAGCCCCCCGAGGATCATATGAAAACTACCGTAGAGGCATCACTTACTTTAGGTTCATCCAGCATTTTACTACTGTCTTCTTCCAGATCCCAATGTTGATGGTGTTGGTCAGCGCAACTCCCATGTCGTCAGCAGAACCCTTGCTCAGCCGGACGACGCCAATTTGACGGGGACAACGGCGAAACCGCCCATGATGAAGTCTCAATACTAGTCTGAGCTAGTACTGCGCCATCACAAGTAGATAAAATGGTCGCTGTGATGCTTCAATCTTGGCCTCTGAGGTCGAGAGGCTAGTTGCCTCCTATGTTGGGAAGGAACCGGCTATGATTTCTTCCATGGGGGTTGGCACCAACTCGAGCGTCTTCTCAGCGCTGGTTGTGCAAGGCGATCTCTTTCTTTCGGATGAGCCCCAACCACGCATCGATTAGATTCAGGGAGAGGACTTCGGCGGCGACCGTTGCCTTTTAAAACATAGCGACCTGGAATGTCTTGAGCGAAAACTAAGAAACGCAGCTTCATCACGCCTACAGTGGAAGAAAGTCTTGATTTTCGTTTGAGGGCCTGTACTCCATGGAAGGATCGATGTTCGATTTACCGGAGATGATTAGCTGAAGAAGCGCTATAAGGCCATATCTCTTTATCGATGAAGCACATTGAGATAGGTGCTACTTGTCCGAAGGGAAGAGGAATATGTGATTATTTCAACATTGATCCCAGTCAGGTTGACATATTGATTGGGTACCTTCATCAAATCGTTTGGTGCCGCCGGAGGATATATCGCAAGTAGCCGACAAACGATAACCAGGCTCAGAATGTCGAACCCAGAATTCATATACAGCAAAGCGCCTGCACCTGCCGTACTAGCGCAGATTATGGCTTCGATTCAGATAATACATAAGCATGTGGAGGAGAAAGGAGGTGGCGGGACCAGTCTGAACCCTCTGGAACTCATGCTATTTCCGTCGTGGACTGAGAGGTTGGCCACACCGTCTACGGTAACGAGGACTCACTCATTGTACCTGCGCTTCTGTTGAACCCAGCGAAAATGCCAGCTTTCTCAAGAGAAATGCTTCGGCGGAAGGTCTCCGTGGCCGTGGTTGGCTATCCTGCCACTCCAATGCATTTGTTGCGAGTGCGCTTCTGCGTTTCGGTCACACACAAGGAAGGGCAACTTAGTTTACGGTATGTACTTTCTTCTTGCGCTGAGCTGATCAAGACCCTCCAGTTGAAGTTATCATACCATAGTCTCGCTGTCAATACCCGTTCATGCAGAATGACTCGTCTTATCTCGAAGAATGTATGGGAAACGATCGAGATAGCAGGACGTTGATGTACTGATTGGTATGACTCAACCAGAAAAAAAAATGAAAAAGAAAAAGGGAATTGTTCCAGAGTTAGAAAGAGAAAGGTAATTTACAGTGTCAATTGAAATGGTGATTCTTGAGTAGACACTAATGACCCTTGATGCACGCCTGCACGCCATAAAATGTCAAACAAAATGCTAATTTCGGTGCTCTTTGGCCACGCATTTGAGCAGCAAAGAGGCGAAACCACAAGAGTAGGGATATCAATATGAGAAAAAATGGAAAGCGCATGAACGGACATATGTACATTTTCAAAATTGGGGCTTCAACGAACGGGGAGAATGGATGACATGTGAGAGAGCAGTGGCATCCCAGCTCATACATGGTAAGCACCCATAGCACCAGGCAGTGGACCATCAAGGTCAATGTCTTCAACGGCGGTGCGGTTTTCGTTGCTTTCGCGGAATAGGTTGCCAAAGTACTTCGCGGCAACTTCACTTTCCTGTTTAACCTTTGTAACCTCTTGCTTCCGCCGAGCAAGGTCCTCAATGTCCTGAGCGAGACAAGCCTGCAAATTGGTGGCAGGCAAACGAAGAATGCGACGCACCTCGGAGGAAATGCGGTTAGCGTTGGAATGCACGTAGTCCATTTCTGAAAGCTTTGCCGCAATCTTCCGAGATAAGCGGGGAGGTAAGGAAGTCGGGATGGACGACACCACGAATGCGGCGGTCAAAAGAGCTGCAAAATTGGTCAGTCATCAGTAAATTGAAGGAGAAAATCAATGATATATAGGAGACTCACCAGCAGCAGCGACACCGGGAAGGAAAAGTCGACGCAGGTTATTAGGCCCAAGGATCTTGACTGCACTTAACGCGCTGTCGACCCAGCTGAAGCCACCTAATGCTCGACTGCCAAGCACGGTGACAGCTGTCATCGCCATACCTGTTCCAGCCATCTTCTCTTGTCGCTCCCAGAGACCAGCAAAATCGAAGAAGTCCCACAATTCGACCTCGGTGTCGACTTGTCGAGCAAGGGCATGACGACGGCCACGACGGAACATCAGGTCTCCGCGGAAGTTCAGGGGAGAGAATTTTTCTGGACCAACGTGCAAAAGGCCAATGTTTTGAATGAAGCCCACGCCTTGGATGGTCTTATCCCGGGCATATTCCTCGCATCCTGTGACAGCTGCTGAGATTTGATCCAGCATGGCCAGCTTCAGGTCATCGGCATATGAGAACACAGCGAAGAGGCCGGGGTACTCGACGCCCAGATCAGCATCTGAAACGCGATCAATAGTTTGAGTCAATGTATTCCGCGTATAGTTGTAGACATCGTCGCATGATTCGTCAATGGCTTTATCAACACCATCTCCCAGCTCGCTCCTCTTCTTCTTGCCATTCTCATATGCAGGTTCCAAGTCTGCCAATTCGGCTGTAACTCGGGTGAGTTCTGACTCGGCAACCTCGCGGTTAACCGTAGCAAGAGAGGTGATATCAGCGAGAAGGTTCAAAAGATAGGTCCTTGCCGGTGCGAGTTTTGAACGGGATCGCTTTTCGAGAACAAAGCGTCTCAAGGACGACTCGAGATTTTCAAAATCTTGAAGCTTCTCCCTCTCTTTGCCCTTGTCCTTCCCTTTCCCTTTGCCATTGTCTTCGTCATTCTCTTTGTCGGAACCGTTTCCATCATCGCCACCATCACCGCCTCCACCGCTACCAGACCCAGATTGAGAGGTTTGCATCGGCGGGGCCACTGGAATAGCATTGCTCGACACGAAATGAACGAGCTCAGCAGCCTCCTTGTAAGTCCGAGGGCTGAGCTTGTTGACCTGGTCAAGAATCATGCGTTCGCAGCGTTGTTTGTCACGGATTTGGTCGAACCCGTTTACCACCATGAACATATAAGCTTTCTCATGTGCCGCGTTGAGGATGAATTCCTTTGCGGAGAGGGTAAAATGGTTGGCTGCAGAAACCACGAAGACAACCACATCGATTTCCTCTTGTCGGGCGAAAACAGCGGTCGTCTTCAGAGAGTCGGCGTTTAATCCCGGAGCATCAATCAAAGCAATGTCGACGACGCCATTGTTGAGCAGGGACTCGTCAATTGTCCTTGCATCCTTCACGTAGACCTTGCATTGCATGTATTTCGAATTGTCCACCACAATGTTTTCGAGTTCGCTCAGTGAGTAGACATCGTATGTGCTTTCATCATGGCGGTTATATGGCGTATCTTTGTGCACAGCGTGTACTTCCTCAACCCCGGCATTCTCTCTGGCATTGAGAACTTCACAAAAAATACTGGTGCATGGCTGCTGGTCCTCCGGTAAGACTTTGCGCCGAAGCAGAGCATTACAGAAAGTTGATTTCCCAGCATTAAGATCTCCAGTAATCAGGACCTTACTTGAAGTATCCTCAATTCGCTCCCGGAGAGACAAGAGATGCTTGATGCTCTGGCTAATTTTTCCATCCAATAATGACGCAATCGAGGCCTTTTCGAGCGAGTGGACCAGCTCGGCGTGTGAGAGAGCACCCAGCTTCAGATCCAGCTTCAGGATGGAGAATTCTTGAGCGATTTGTGGAGTCACCAATCTGGGTTCAACAGCGGGTGCGCGCGCTTCCGCATTTGCACTGGATTCGCCCATGTCCTCTGGGTTTACTGTGCTAGCACGCTTGATCTCGGGGCGAGATGGAGAGCCGTGTGTATTATTCTCGTCTCCAACGTAGGAGTGTGCTTGTTGAAGCGCCGGACGCTCTGCGGACGCGGCGCCTTGCACGGTAGGGTAAACCGCGGGCCATTTGCGGTTCATATCCTGGAGTTCCTTCAAGGTTTCAACTGTTCTGGAGATTGCGCGGCCGAGTTTAGTCCGGTTCGAGTAGCTGAAGAAATATGGTTAGCATCTTCAAAAGTGACTGAGTTAGATATACATACAAGAGAAGTTGATGCACATGGCTTGCAACAACTTGCTTCTCATTTTCAGCTGCAGGATGCTGTGAGTCAAGGATCACCTCTGCGCTCTTTCCAACAGATGCCTCACCTTCTGGATTCCATTCACCGGGGCGTGTTGGGGTATGCAAAGGAGTCGGTCGGTCCTCCATGAGTCCAGCGCGCCATGCGGCACTTGAGTCTTCATGGGCACTATCACCAGCAATGCTTCCTCCGTAGCCTGAATCATGGGCTAAGGAAGCCATCAAAGCCGTAGCACTTTCCGAGGTCGAACCATTACCCACTGTCATGTAGGCCGGCGGGGGCCGGTAAAAAGGGCTTTGCTCCTCTTGACCAGGAGCTTCGTGAGACGAGCTGGCCTTTGAGGAGCCATCACTGGCGAAATAATCCTGACTCATGGCGATATGAGCGTGGGTATGTGAGCCATCCGAGACTTTGTTTGTTGAACAGGGACAAAACCTGGGATGTGACGATGATTCGAACCAAAAAGGTTTAGGGCGCGCATGTGACTGCGCGCATTAAAACTTACGATTCTTTGTGGCCTTAAACATGAGGTGTCATTCCCTCACTGAGTTAGCTCGGCGGGAGCATCTCCAACGCCCGCCTGATGTCACTGCTGGACTGTAAATACTAGGCAACCCCTCCCTTTCCCCTCTATCTTGACAAGCAACCCGGCCTATTCAAAGCCAACATGAATGTAAGATACATGGCACTATCGCCGCTTATCTTCTTTTGACTGACCGCTAGCATAGATCGTTGAATGGGCCTTCGGCAAGCGCATGACACCTGCGGAACGTCTGCGCAAGCACCAGCGAGCTCTGGATCGAACTCAGCGCGAATTAGACCGAGAGCGCACAAAGCTAGAGAACCAAGAGAAGAAATTGGTACAGGATATCAAGAAGAGTGCAAAGAATGGTCAGATTGGTGCCTGCAAGATCCAAGCCAAAGATTTGGTTCGGACACGACGGTATGTTGGGCGGCCCTGTGGTTGATGGGGTCCGAACTAAAGTTTCAAAGATACATCCAGAAATTCTATCAAATGCGCACACAGCTACAGGCTATTTCGCTCCGCATTCAGGTTTGTGACTCTTCTTCTTCCACCTTCAGCAGACCCAAAGAAGCTAATCGCAATGCTTTTCTAGACGGTGCGAAGCAATGAACAAATGATGCAATCTATGAAGGGCGCCACACATCTCCTAGGGAGTATGAACCGATCTATGAACCTTCCGGCTTTGCAACGCATCGCCATGGAGTTCGAACGCGAAAACGAAATTATGGATGAGCGACAAGAGACAATGGACGACGCAATCGACGAGGCCACTGGGATGGAGGGCGAAGAAGATGAGAGCGAAGATCTTGTTAAGGAAGTTTTGGATGGGATTGGTGTCGACTTGGGCCAAGCAGTATGTGACCTCCCGTGCGTCGGTTACAAATGGGAGACCGATGCTAACTTACTCATCAGCTTGGCGAAACACCTTCCGATATTCAAAAAAGAGTCAACCGGCGAAGCAAGGGTTGCGCAAGCAGTTGGTGGTGGTGGTCACGCTGACGATGATGACCTCCAGGCTAGGCTAGACGGTCTTCGGCGATAGTGGCAATAGTCACAAATTCTTGCTTCTCATGACATCCTGCTCTATCCGGCGATTCCAAGGTTTTACATGCCTGCCTTACAGACCACCCCTTTACTGTTATACTCGAAATTTTGATAATCTCCCTATAGCCAACTACTAGCGTATGATACAATCAATCAAGGCCATTGCTTCCTTTTTCTAACTACGTCTGTTGCGACACGCTGTACAGTAGAGAATACTTATCTTTGAGGCTAGAGGACATCTTTTAATCTTCCTGATCTAATGAAGCTACTAAGAGTGGAACTAAAGCAGGGAGGGCTGCTTATGGAACTGGCATTGTACCAGGTTCTGGCAATCTTAAGAAAAATTCGCATTGATTTGAATATTTTCTTCAACTATCCTCTTTTGTAGTCAAAGGATCCTTGGATGGCCAAGATGGCAACGTCGTAGTCTTGCTTCATGTCCTCCGAGAGGACGGTTCTCCCATGGCCAATAACCATGGAGCATCCCGTAAATTTTGACGCAAAGTTCCATATTATTTTCCTTCGCTTATCATGTTCAGTTGAACATAAGGTTGAAGCCTTAGGTAACATCATATATTTTAGTACCCTCTGTGGTTCTACGATACTAATTGACCGCCAATAACACCAGCAGCGGTCCTTATAATTTTTACAGAGAAAGGAACAGCAGCATTTTGCTGCAAGCACCGCCTATTGTGTAAACCTTCTAATTGGCTAACCCAGTGCGTGGGAATGCGGATTCGGTGTCTGATGACTTCGACTCAACTTAAATACCTCTCCCTCGTCACCTACTGCGCAGGATATACCTTCCGCTTCATTCAGCCCCCCTAGCACAGGTCTCAAAGAAATCGTGAAGACATCCCATTAAGATTCACTATGGATGTCCTACCGCCACCAGACTACCTTCCCGTCCAACCGAGCGATTACCCTCAAATTCCAACTCGGACGCCACCAGCGACTCTTGAGGTATTGCGTGCTTCTTGTGTTAGCGGTGATATTCAGACATTTCGGGAGATTCTTGAATCACAAAGTTCGTCGTCAGACGGCTTTGACATCTGCGACTTCTATGCGATAATGATCGAAGCCACCAAACGAGACGACGTACAGTTCATCAAAGAGCTCCTTGATTGCGGCTTGCCTATGGATCCGCTCTATGCTCTGGAAGCCGTTAATGCGAAGGGAAAGGATGCCCTGGAAGTATTCCTTAAAAATGGATGGGATATCAACCAGCCTATGAGCGAACTCAAACCTACTGTACTAGGGTAAGGCTCGTCCCAATAATCTTGACTATATCATCGATGCCGTTATAGCATTTGTTTAGGTATGCTATTACAGATGAGGAGATGGTAGCTTGGCTCCTTGACCATGGAGCTGATCCTAATCGACAATGTGTTATTGATTTCACTCCACTTTCCCTTGCTGTCGAGAGCGCGCCAGTATCAGTCATCCAGCTCATGCTCAGTCGCGGCGGAGATGTTCGAAAAGGCCAACTTCTCCATCACGCAATTGAACGGAATTCGGATATCATTGCGGTCTTAAGCCTTCTTCTAGAAAAAGGGGCATCTATCAATTCAACTATGTACAAGGATCATTATCCTTCTCGGACGCTATCCTCTTTCATGCTCGGAACGCCTCTGCATAAAGCGGCTGAACTCGGCAAAGCGGATGTGGTTAGCTACTTGGTCAGCAAAGGAGCGAACTTGAATAATAAAGATGCAAAAGGTCGCACAGCCCTGGAGTATGCACGAATGTTAAATCAGCGGGAGGTTATCCATGCACTCGAGAAAAGCAAGTAGCTTGTCCTTTTCTTCTTGATATGCTCGGTCATGTATCACTGATGTTGGATGGTCTGGTCTACGATTTAGGCTACTGTTCGCCAGCATTCGACATTAGTTATCTTAAGCGCGCTTTCCTGTACTATTTTGCAATTAACACAATCATATTCAAGGCCTGTATAACAATAGCCAGCAAGAGCTTGACCATGCTGATACTGCAATCGAACCTCTTGACGGTAGATACACAGTATATGACAAGTACTATCCGAAGCTATCTTTCCAAGTGTCCACTATTCGCCCAAGGCGATCGAGCCTAGAACAGTCCAGACTAGGAAATTGTTTGAAGCTGCACACATTAGCGGGGAACTATAGATAAGTCACTACCTCGGGCATTCCAAAACCACGCAATTCAAGGTGCCCAATGACAGGCTTCTAAGCGTGCCGACTGGAGTTCTCCCTTATTTGCTACACGCAGGGGGCGGGCGTGTAGCCTTTATGAGTCATTTTTTGCCGGGTCTATGACTACTGATAAGCTGTGTGTAACCGCCAGCCTCTTTATTGCAGACCTGTTCAAATGCATACACCGAGACATGCATATTATGTCGCAGATAGAAGACATCACGTCAAGATACCATTTGACCACTCCAGAATTCGAGACACTCTCAGTACGTGAGGATGCGGCTCAAAGCTTTCTTCCCAGAGTGGATCTTTACTCCAAGATGAAGCATTTGCTGTGGATGCGGGACAAGATTTGACATGATTGGATAAGTGATGCGCAGCTAGGGCGGCGGTCTTATAGTTATGTTTTCATTGGTCCATTATTTTCCGCCTAAAACATCAAACTCCTGGATTTCTACATAGACAAAGAGTAAATAACGCAGCGTTACGAAACGAGAATTTTCAAATGACAAGAGCGACATACTTCGCTATTGCCCATCAAAGTTGATTGTAACGGAGAATGAAGAATAGAGAAGCTCTTGAAATCTCAAGTATAATATAGCAGACTCTAAATAGACTTAAAGAGTGAAGACCTTCTGCTATCTTCCTAGAGATAAATACTACCATTATGAAGCAGCACAGATTGGATTTGACAGGAACAGATCCCACCTATATACGAAAGCTTATCGCTCACCCCACATTGATCCTTATCGGACTGCTTATCCTGCTCTTATCGGATCCGGCATATATTGGCACGTGATGTCGTTGTCCAAGCTGCCCGAGCTTCTTCTCCGAGAAAGTAGTCTTCTCCACCTTGTGCTAGCGGAGTATTCTCGCGCATTTTCTCTGATCGTGAGAGTTGTCCACTTTGGAGGCTTCTGCAACCATGGCCGCAGAGTTTATAGGCTACAATGTGCTTGTGACTTTGCAAGAACCGCCTGGTGGGAGGCTCCAAGGTCAAGTCGCTGACGTCGTGGGTCGGAATCTCATGCTTCACAATGGTGAGTAGCTCCGTGGTAGAGCATCTCGTTGGTCCTACCGAAGCCTAACAAATCTCCGTTTCAATTCCAGTCACGCTCTTGTGGAATGGCCAGCATTTTCCTTCCTTTACCATCGATGCCTCTGGGATCACGGATCTGTCGCTACAATCGAGTACTCCACCTCTCCAGAAAATGCCTTCGCTTCAACATCTCCCTCAACCTACGGCTCCTCTTTCCAATGCACGTCTTCAACAGCAGTTTGTAGACCCTGCTATCCTGAGCTATTCCAAAACTACCTCAACGCCAACCCACACAATGGCCCAGTCTCAATCAGCTTCACAGTCAACTCGCCAAGCAGCTGCTCCGACTACAGCTTCGCTGACGGAGCCTTTCAGTAACCTTGAGTTGACCCCGGGGACAAGC
Organism: Penicillium chermesinum; assembly: GCF_028974085.1. Classification (NCBI taxonomy): domain Eukaryota; kingdom Fungi; phylum Ascomycota; class Eurotiomycetes; order Eurotiales; family Aspergillaceae; genus Penicillium; species Penicillium chermesinum. The sequence continues at coordinate 2,212,133 of NW_026695312.1, read as the reverse complement.
AGCGGTAGTGTCGGGGACCAGAAGGTCCCGCCCGCACAAAGCGTGAATCCCTCCAAGCAAGCTTCGCGACGCAATCGCAGGGGCAATGATGGATATGTGGGCAAGCACGGTGTTGCAGCGAGTACCAATCCAAAGAGCAAGGGCTGGCGCCAGACAGCCTTTGTGGAATCAGTTGGTCGCGCAGCCGATATCTCCCCGGAGCATCCCAGCAAGTCAGCCGCAACGCTCCGCAAGAAGACACGCCGCTCCTACGCGGAAGATCTTAGTGGATGGGCCACAGAGGAGGCAACCGACATCCAAGAACTGGGTGAATTTGACTTTCAAAGCAATCTTTCGAAATTCGACAAGCGCCGAGTATTCGAGGAGATCCGAAACGATGACACTACTGCTGACGAGGCTCGCCTGGTAAGCTTCAACCGAAAGCCTAAGCCTGGAACCAATGGTGGCAAGAACCTTCACTGGTCTGAAAATGTCCTTGATAGTCCCCAGAACAGTGATACTGCTGAAGAGTTGGAAGCAATCAGTGATGCCCGTCACAGCGGTGAAAATGTCTCTGGGCGTGGTCGATCCAGAGTACCTGCACGGACCACTCGCAAGAATAGCTCCATATTGATGCAGATCAATACCCTGGGGCGTGGACAATTGAACGCCTCACGTACCACAAGTCCTCGCCATGCTCGGTCGTCCGTCTCGCCTATAGTTGGTACGAATCCACCTGTGGCTTCATTACGCCTTGCGACTACAAACCGCAGTTGCCCGACGGTAAGTCCCCTGCAAACTCTCGAGGTTGAGCAGATTGCAGTGGCTGAGTTCGGACTTACGGACGATATTCTCACGGAGAATGCGGGACGTGGAATCGCTGAAGGGGCTGTCTATCTCCTCTCCAGCGATACTGCTGCGCCTACTATTCTCCTTCTGACTGGTAACCATCGTACGGGGGCACGGGCTATCTCTGCGGCACGTCATCTGAGAAACCGTGGTCACCGGGTCACTGTTTGTCTTCTCGGGGGCGATTCAGCAGCCGAGCTACTCGAGAATTGTCGCAAGCAGTTGGATATCTTCAAGAAGAGCGGAGGACGTGTGATGAAATGGGAAGATGTTTCTGCTCGACTCTCGACCTCTGATCCTACCGTCAGCCCTGATTTGATTATCGACGCTCTCTTCGGCATGCACCTTGCTTTTGATGACCTCCGAACCGACGATCAAGGTGTTGCTTTTGAGATGATTTCCTGGATGAACCGGAGCACCATCAATGTTCTCTCGGTTGATATTCCTCGGGAATGTCTGCTTCGGGTGGTATGTGCCGTTCTCACGCTTGCTTTTTGAAAGACCGAGTGCTAATTTCTTTCGATAGGTGATGTCACTCTAGTTGAGGGAGCCCGTCTCTGTGTAGATGCCTCGTCGGTTGTCTGCCTTGGTGCTCCAAAAACAGGTGTTCTCAATGCTCTCACCTCTGGTGAAGGTGACTCGTGGAGTGTGACCGTTGCAGACATTGGTATTCCCCAAATTGTTTGGCGCAAATATGGCACGCGTCGTCGCCATGGTATCGACTTTGGCAATCGCTGGGTGGTTCCGCTGCGTTTTCAAGCTTCGATGACTTGACCGACTCGATTTCACGATAACGAACAGAATCATTTACGGCGTTCAATTTCTTTCGTGGTTGCCGGCCGGAGTCGGGGTGTGCGTTTACAGTTCGAAGCTGGGGCATGTATTATTATTAGCGTATCAAAAGTCCTTACACGATTGTCAGCAGACGTTTAATATGGGTTCGAATAGCGACGCCATGGTGTTTTATCTCGATAGCAACATGGAATCTGACTCAGGTCCCCGTTTAGCACAAGGATCCTTCCTGCTCTGTTGCTGCAAGCCTTTTTTCATAAAACGCTCCACGTCTATTTTGTAAATAGTTGCTATGGAGATCATCCCAAGGATACTTGAATCTGAAAGCGCGAACTCACTCCGCCCGGTGAATTCGACTCGAGAGGCTGTCAGTGCCAGTGTAATTGGATATCTAGTTCGGTCACCAACACGACACCACGGCCGTAACGGTCCCTCTTATAGCTGGACAACACCTATTTGCATTAAACTGCTAGTAATCACCTAATAATGTATCTAAGCCCCACAGAGATACTGCGAGGCCAACCTTTAACGTTTCATGATCTACTTACTATGACGCGGTGCCACGTGACCGTCACGACGCGCCAGAACCAATTAACCCGCATTCGCGGGGATCGACCAGTTCCTCAGCAGCGACCAGCCAGAGTGAATCTCCTAGCCATGAAGTATGGCGCGGAATTCAACTTCCGGTAAGCCAAGATGGAATTTCACAGACGGGCCAAACAGTGGACTGATTATTATACAGACAAAGAACACCCGCTTTCGGGCGCGGTTATCTGCTTCACCTCGGTCCCATTCGAGCAAAAAGTATGTACGACTTGGGATTTTCAGTATCATGATGTTTGCATGGAACGCTAATGTAATCCGTGCAATATAGACCCAGCTCGTCAGCTTCGCGAAAGAAATGGGCGCAATTGAGCGGCCTGACCTTACCTCGGAAGTGACACACCTACTTGTCGGCGCTACGGACTCTCCGAAGTACAAATTTGTTGCGCGTGAGAGGAACGATGTTGTTGTTCTTAAGCCAGAGTGGATTGAGGCGGTGCGAGTATCATGGATGGAGGGGGAGGACACTGACATACACGCCCTTGAGAAGCAATACAAGCTGCCAACTTTCATCGGACTCACTCTTTGCATTACTGGTTTTACAGATAGTAAGTTTGTTGACCTTGTGGCTAGATAATACAGTCAGCTAATGCATTCACAGTGGGATTTCGTACGAAATTGCATGATGCTGCAGTGGAGAACGGCGCGGAGTTCCGCAAGGATTTGACCAAGAGTGTGACGCACCTGATCTCTCGGAACACAGAAGGCGAGAAGTACCGATTTGCAACGCAATGGAATATCAAAGTTGTGACCATCAATTGGTTTCATGATTGCCTGGAGCGTGGCTTAATCCTTGACGAGGAAAAATATCATCCATCAATCCCTCTGGAAGAACAGGGCGTGGGAGCATGGAATCGGCCCAGGGTGGATGAGAAGAAAGAATCAAGGAGAGCGAAAACCATGGCTAGCGAGAACAATGCAGATCTTCGTCCACGGAAAAAGCTGCGGAGGTCTGCTAGCACCAAATTGGTCGGTCAAAATGAGAACATCTGGGGGGATATCATAGGCGCCGGTTTTATGAACGAGACGGCTGTATCAAAGGCCCCAAACGCGATGCCGAACGAACCGGCCTCAAAACCTGTTCTCCAAGTAGCGAAATCTTTTGCTAAGGAGTCTACGTTTGCAGAAACGCAGCCGCGCCCTCGCGACGAGGAAGCTCCTAAAGTACCGGATGGCTTTCTTGGAGGGTCATTCTTCTATATCCACGGATTCTCCCCTAAACAGGTATGGTTTACGATTATCGTATGCTTCAAGCTAGAGCTAATCCTGGGTAGATGGGTGTCCTAACTCGCCACCTGGAATTTAATGGAGCCCTTTGTACGGATTCATTAAGTGAGTTTGCCAGCCCTACTATACCGAAGACAGGACAAGGACTGTACATTATGGTGCCTTACCAGACTCCGAGGTCGAAAATTCCATCAACAGATGAACTGGCCTTTGAGTGTGAGGTTGTCACTGACATGTGGTTGGAAAAATGCCTTCATGCACGAGCGTTGGTCCCTCCCGAAAATCATGTTGCGAGCACACCTTTCCCCAAGTTTCCCATACCTGGCTTTGAAGACCTGCGAATATGCTCCACTGGCTTTGGGGGAATCGACCTCCTGCACGTCTCTAAACTGGTCAACCTGATGGGCGCCTCGTACGACGAAGTCCTCACGCCTAAAGCCTCTGTCCTAATTTGTAACGACCCGCAAAATGCTAATCAAGACAAACTGCGGCACACCCGAGAATGGGCAGTACCAGCTGTTTCGGCAGACTGGTTTTGGACATCTATTCAGACTGGCCAGAAGAAGCCATTCGACCCGTATCTCATCCGGAAGCAAACAACACAGCCAGTCAGTGGTGTAGAAAAGCCAGGGGCCGGGTTTGACATTGAAAAACCAGAGATACCGCAGGATGTACCAGCCCAGGATAGGTTAACAAAAGCGCCTGAAGGGCACGGCGGAAAGCAGAAGGCTGAAAAACCTTTATCTGTAAGGTCAAGCAGAGACCGAGTGATGTCCATAATAGACAATGGCTTTTCCCTAGAGGATGAAGATGACGCACCAAAACCATCGGTGCCAGACTCTCGATCTCCATCCCCTGAAAACCCAAGCGAAGCCCCGGTTACAGAGGCGCCTGCCCCCAAGACAGCCGAGCCAGATCGTCCCAAAGCATCTGCTGAACCATCAGCACTTGACACCGCGCTAAAAGGCTTTTTGCAACAAGCGCAAGCTGCCAAATCGCGGCAGCAATCAGAGAATACAACTACCCAGCCGGAAGCCCCCCGAAGGAAGCGCAAGCCTCTTCTCGGGCGGGCACCCTCGCATTCGTCTTCCAAAGTGCTCGATACAGCTGGTGCACCGTCTCGCGCCAGTTCCATCGACACTCTTAATGACGATGGGCTCGGCTCTGCCCTTGAAAGCGAAGGCTCCTTCTCGCGCACTAACAGTCGTGCCAATGACCAGAGCATCTCGTCCATGTTCAGCGGAAAGAAATTCGACTTTGATTCATTAGCAAAACTTCCCGGCCGCGTTGACGACGAAGAAGATGAGGAAAACCACGAACCGCCTATGACGCAGCTAGGCTACGAAGATGCTGACGCTGCGGCTATGAGAGCTGAATTCCTCCGCAATGCGGGAAAATTAACTGACAAAACTCAGCGGCCTGATTCAAGCTTGCTTCTGGGTGAAGTTCGTGAACTTGAAGATGTAGGATGGGCTTCTGGACGACGGACCAGACGGCAGCCTCCTAAGCCGGATGAGATGTAATTATGCCCCTGCATGCATTAGTCGGTTGTATCATTTGGGGAATATTCTTTATTTGGCATTGCATTGCGGATGGCGCCTTCTAGAGTATATGGAGTTATGAAAAGCGATTTACTTCCAAGGTTGGAGGTTTCCATATTTGTCATCAAAATATGCGTTCAATTCCACCAGCCTTCCATGATATGATATATGCCCCAATTTAGTACAGTCCATATGATAGAGTAGAGAAGGAGAAAAGGTACAGTAGCCCTGGACAAAGAAAAAGGGAGTCGGGATTAGATGGCTGTCAAATAGTCCATCAAGGATATCACTATGGTGTATCCATACATGGGCAAAAGAATGGTCCCAGGTAGTCATGATGAAGAAGAGATAGGAAACGAAAAAAAAAAGGATTCTAATATAAGAGACCACGCTTATTGATATCATATACCATCAAAGCAGTCGTCATCAAAGTCATCCTTCGAGGTTGGTTTCTTGGGCTTCATCACTTGATTAATCGAAACAAGATTACTGTAGAAAGCCACCACCTTGGGATGAACCATGACCTTGCGCGGTTCGAACCTCGTAACTTGTAGCCCGGCTTGGGAAGTAGCACGACTGAGCGCGACATAAGCCTGGCCCTTCTCGAAGACGCGGCCGAGGTCGACCTTGACACGCTGTAGTGTCTGACCTTGGGCTTTATGAATAGACAGGGCCCATGCCAAAATCAGGGGAATTTGTTGACGCTGGGCTTGCACTTCCCCATTGGGAAGCTCGATCTTCCATACTTCAGGCTGACACAGGAGATGTCGCTCAGTACCGTCGGGCTGAACAAAGTTGACCAGCGGCCACTTACGGGCGGCCACAACCCCCTTATCGTGTGCCAGGGCCTTGAGCTTCTTTCGGGCACGGCTGGCGCTGTCCTCGTCGGCAGGATCGCCACTACTAGTAGTCGCGAATGCGTCCTCGTTTTCACGGTACATATCGAAGTTTGCTTCGTCCATGAAGGCTACGATTCGTCCGATAGAACCGTTCACGAGGGTATCTTCCATGTTCTTGATGAGCATTACTTGAGCGCCCTTCTTCAAGTGGATAGTCTGTGGAGCCATGCAGTTGCTTAGCAGCTTCTCGCGATGCTGGGGATCCTGAATGGTTCCAGAGTCGACAGCATTGAAAGTCATCATTTCTCCAGACAGCCGTTGCATGCGTGCAGAGTTAGCATTCTCGACTTCGGCGCGAGTAGGAAACCTGCCGACAGTTAGTAGATGCTCAAGATTAGCCTTCAAAAGCTGGGTCGTACAGTTCAGTCGCTTCGAGCTCGTCATGGAAATCAAGTGGCCGGGACAATTTTCGGAATGCCTCGATTGTTTTCGTCGACAGATTTCCCAATCTCATTTCATTCAACATTGCGGCAAATTCGGGATCACGCTGACGGAAGACATGTGTGAGGAGAATGGTATGTTGGATTGAAGTGTTCCAGGTTTCTGCAGCGAAGGAGAATTTTGCCTCCCTGTTGCTTCCTTCAGGCACAGGAGGTAATTGGAAGAAATCTCCCGTTACGACCAGCTGGATGCCTCCAAATGGGCGTCCGTTGCTCCGAAGACTTCGGGCAATTGCCTCTAATTTGTCAAAAAGGTCGCCATCTACCATGGACACTTCATCAATGATAAGAACCTTAGTACGTAGCCAACGATTTCGGGCCTTCTGGTTCTTCTTGATCTGTGCAAAAGATTAGCTGGAGGTCTCCATCTAACGACACTATTTCTTACCTTCTTGACCAAGTCAGGCACGGGCTCTTTGCCCAGTCCAATTCCGGCAAAGCTGTGAAGTGTAACACCTTCAATATTACAGGCAGCAAGGCCAGTGGATGCTGTAACTGCCACGCGGTCTGGTTCTCGCTTGTATTTCATTCGCAACTGCTTGATGATTTCTCGCATCAGAACGGATTTTCCTGTACCAGCAGAACCGGTGAAGAAAATGCTCTTTCCTTTGTCAACAACAGCCTCCAAAACAGACTTTTGTTCCTCGCTCAAGTAGATTTTTGGAGGCTTGGATCTGTCATGAAACACCTTCAGATCATCTCCCCTTTGTGTTTTCTTGTACTCCTTTCTCAACTCTTTCTGCTCTTCCTTGATAGCACTCGCACTCTTGTTCCAGATCTCTGCAGGCTTCCTTCGCTTTGGTGTGACATGTGTATTCTGGGGATCTTCAAGCTTGAATTGATTTGCAACCCGCTTGAAGTCCTCAACAGGGTGTTGGCTTGCCTCGGTTTGCCAAGGCAGTTTTCTTGGCCTTGGGGGTGGTTGATAGTGCGAAGGAGGCGACGAAGACCACGGGAGTTGGTTACTACTTGGAGGCGCGAGGTGTTCCTGCGAATCAGGCGGGAGGTCGGGATAGGCGATATCTGACTGGCCAAGGTTGGGGTATGTGACTGGGTCTGGCTTCGGAACAACCGGGGGTTTAGGAACGGTAAAGGGAAGCGGCTCATCGTCGTCGAGGTCTATCTCATCATCGAAGTCGTTTTCATCGAAATAGACATCAGCGGAGTGGAGGGAGCCGAGGTTCGAGCCGCCATTGTTGGCCATCTCGATCTTTCGCTTGACGCCGACAGATGGTTGGGCGGTGGATTTCGATTGGGCCGGCGCAATCGTGTTTCCCCGAAGAAAGTTAGCCTGGAGAGGCTTGGAGTTCGATCCGGGATGCTCATTTACTGCCTTCTTGAACATAATGGATTCGTCTGGCGCGGGTCGCGACGTAGATGAGTACGCGGAGACTTGGAGCGGGCCTCGCGAGCAATTCACGAGGGATGGAAGGACTTTAGGGGCACCGCAATCGAGCTCGAGCAACATGCATGGACCGAAGCCCGCGAGAACAGGGCCTAAAGGGGGAGAGGGCGCTTAAACGAAATATCCACAAATCGACGTGTGACAGACGCGTTTATCTATCTCAAGTTTTGGCGTCTTCTCCACCAAATAACACGAGCCCGCACTATCCCCAATCGGGCTAGCGCCTACGTGCGTCACTCTTGTCTCCAAAGTTAAATCTCGCGAATCCAGAAGTTGCAAAACTCTAGAGCTCCTGTAACACAATGGGGAAAGGTAAGTACGTCGTATAGATGCTTTCGCCAGAATAAGCTAACAAATTCTTTTTGTAGGAACCGACAAGCTCTACGTAAGATTCGCCCCCGCAACTCTCATCTCTTCGCGACAACCTACAGCCTTCGCATTGCGATAACCCGCTAACATTTGCTTCAATTCAGATCACGCACTCGGAGTGGGCGTCAGAGGATGCATATGGAGCCAGCGCTGGCGCTGGTGTCTCCAAGTCGAAAAGAGGAGGCCCCCATGCCGCATTCAAACGCCTTCCGTTCAATTTCTGCTCTCTATCGCTACAACCATTCTCGCATCCCGTCTGCACACAAACGGGAGTCATCTTCGATCTGACCAACATCTTGCCGTGGATCAAAAAACACGGGACAAACCCAGTGGATGGATCACCTTTGAAAAGCTCAGACTTGATCAAGCTCACATTCGCGAAGAATGAAGAGAACGAGTACATCGACCCGGTGACCTACAAGGTTTTAACCGATAATACGCACATTGTCGCGCTACGAAATACCGGAAATGTGTTTGCTTGGGATACAATCGAGCGACTAAACATCAAGGGAAAGATCTGGCGCGATCTGGTCACCGACGAAGAGTTCACCCGCAAGGATATCATCACCCTACAAGACCCGCAAAATCTCGAGTCGCGTGATCTCAGCACTTTCAACTACATCAAGGAGGGTCAAACGGGCGTTATCGAGGGACAGCAGACCACTGAGAGTGTGAACACCAATGCGCTTGGCAGTTCAGCCAAGATTCTCAAGGCCAAGGAGGCGGTGGCCAAGGCTCGCGCTGAGCGCGCTCAGCAGGCTGGATCTGCTACTCCCAAGGCCGTCGCGAAGCCAGGACCAAATACGACCTCCAAGTCTGCCGCTTCCCAATCAGCAAAGCCTACGCCTTACAATGCAGCACGATACACGACTGGTAAAGCCGCTGCCTCTTTCACCAGTACTGGAATGGCCGTCCATACATCCGCCGAGCTTGCCCTTCTCTCCGAAGAGGAGTACATGTTGAAGCGCGGACGAGTCAAGGGCAAAGGCTACGTACGTCTCGAGACTACGGTCGGTCATTTGAATTTAGAGCTTTATCCTGAATTCGCTCCGAAAGCCGTGTGGAACTTTATTTCACTTGCCAAAAAAGGTTACTACAAGGATGTCACCTTTCACCGCAATATCAAAGGGTTTATGATCCAAGGTGGAGATCCTACGGGGACTGGTCGGGGCGGCGAGAGTATCTGGGGCAAAAACTTTGCGGATGAGTTTGATGGGCCGCTAAAGCATGACAGCCGTGGCACACTGAGCATGGCCAACAAGGGCAAAAACACCAATAGTAGTCAATTGTGAGTTTATCTCTCGATTTTCCTCCCCCACCCCCCTTCCTCCCGCGCTATGGGGATGTTTATCTGTGCAGGAAGTACCTAAATTGCGAAGCTGGGTACTTGGGTGCTCCACTGCGTATACGACAAGTACCATTGCGTATCTTACATAGCAAGATGAGAACGCAGTGGGCCTTTCCAATAAGGCTATCGTGCAGATGCCTTTGGCCCCCATATGCGGGAATAATCAATTCAGTTCGCTAACGAATCCTATTCAGCTTTATTTCTTACCGAGCTCTGCCGCACCTTGACCGCAAACACACCGTCTTTGGGCGACTAATTGATGACCCGACTCCTTCATCGACCACTCTCAACAGTCTTGAAACCCACCCGGTAGAACCGAATACCAATCGGCCCACCCCTGAGGTGCGAATTAAGGACGTGACCGTGTTTGTTGATCCCTTCGAGGAGTTTCTCCAACAGAAGCGGCGCGAAGAAGAACCAAGATCTATCTACCACTAATGACGACGATCTCGGTGATGTCGATGACAACCAAATAACTTGGACAGGCAAGCGAGTGCGTGGGCCGGGTACTAGCTCGCATGACGCTTCTTCGGGCGTTGGCAAGTACCTTCAGGCCGCACTAGCCGAACAAGAGGACGAAATAGTGGAATATGTCGATGAAGATCCTGAACCGGAGCCTGCACGCAAGAAAGTTAAAGGAACAGGCGGGTTCGGGGATTTTAGCTCATGGTGAGGGATTCTGATTCAGCGATAACCCTCCCTCTCCGACGGCAAATTCCGATGATGGTGAGAATGCCATGGGTTGTTCCATTCATCCTGGCCCGTACGTATGCCAATCGGGGATGACGATTGTTCAGGGAGGTGTGACCTTGTTGATTCCTTCGTCCATCATCAGGATCGACGGTGGCGCTCATTGGCAGGAGGTTCGATCGATGAGGGGCCCAAGAGCGGAAGTGGGCATTAGCGTTGGGGGCTGAGAGGGCCAAATGCTTAAAGCACCTTCTAATATGCACTTGTTTCTTCTATGACCCCACTTGGCATCCACCAAGGCATAAAGGTGGCCCTAAGCATTATTCACGAGAGCTCAAAATAGGTCCACTTAATTTCCATGCCTATTTTCAGCAACGACATTAAGACTCGGTCTAGCAAGGGTACCTCCTAATGTGAATCTCCTCCCCGTTTGCCCCAGGGTGCCCCCACGATTCTTAAAATAAAATCAAAGCCTAAGGTTTCCTCTAAAAATCTTTAATCTCCGGAGCGAAGTTCAGGCCCACCAGGTGGCTAACGTCGTGGTCATTCCCTCGCCCAATCTGGAGGAGTTGGATGTAGATCCGCCTGGACTGCCAGGGAGACTTCCTGGGTAGGCCGAGGGAGGTATCCCGACGTAGTGTGCATAAAGCAGGGCTCTAATTTGGCAACAACGCAGACTTCCCCTCTCGAAGGATCACAGTTCTCAGCCAGTTACTGGGTAAGGATGGGATAGACCCGGACGAGTCATGCAGGAGTAGGAATGTACTTGGAAGAACATCATTTGTCTCCCCAGATTACTGTAGAAGGAAATGAGTCGGTTGAGTCAGTTGAGTCAGTCTTTCGAGTCGTAGGAGCTCGCATATACTAGGATGGACATTTGGATAGACATTTGTGTAGACATGTGGATGGCTGGTTGGTTGGCGGTCTTGATAATTTGTGCCAACTGCTCCTCCTATACGGAGTATAGTACAATGAGTGGTTTGTCGATGATTAGTTCCCTGGGCTCGTTCTTTCCAGGCTTCTTCATCTCGATCCCTTTCCGCTGTCTTGGGAAAAGGCAGACGCCGCCGATTAGGTCTCCAAGGTCATATTCCCCACCGCTTGGCTTCTTATTTGCTTATTGTGGCTTGCGTTTCTTGGATCAATTCCCCATCCGGATTTCCCCCCATTGACGTCTTCCCCAAACGGCCAATCTCGCATTGTCCTCCTTTCTACTTTTGTGAATTCGGCCTTGTATTGGATCTTCAGATCATACCACTCTTGCCAGATCCTGACTCTAGGGAATTTCCTTCCCTTACCTCTTCCGTATCGGTAAGTTCCAATTCCAGGTTGACAAACCTCTTATGTATCTTGTTTCCTGTACCATCATCATCTTCAACCCCCAACATTATCACCATGCTTGTGTGCTTCTATGAGCTGGCCCCCCTTCGGTGGGGTCCCTGATCGATGTCAAGCCGAACCACAACCCAAAATGGGAGCAAGTACCATATGGCTTAAGTTACTTTTCAGTAACCTAAAAGCTAATGGGACTAAAGCCCGTCTGACTGGGGCTCACCTCGCATGGCTTAGGCGTGCCGTGTATGGCCCCCTCGTCGTCAGGATCTGGCCCCGCTCAAACGGGCGCTTTTCGCCGCTTCACGCCCCCATTTTCGAGGAGTTATACATTAACGCTCGATGCCCGTTTGGCCTTGCGAAGATTTCTTTCACTTTTTTTCTGCTAGTTCTAATCCTTCTGTTGATGCCTGTTACGTTTCTCCCCTAATAACACCCTTCACCCTTCAATTGCGTGCATGACCTCATAAACTCTGCTATACAAAATCTCTAATTATGTATCTGGACGCGCCCCAGCCCGTTCCGTACCAGACGGGCACCCCACGTCAGCCCGTTTCCTACCCGGCTGCGGTCCGCCCTCACGCTCACCAAGCTCCTCATTCGGGAACCGTCATCATCCTTACGTCCCGGAGGGACACAACCAAGCTGGCAGGAAATAAGCGACGCAGTTATCCTCAACAGGGTAGTGGGTTACTGAACAGAATGTTCAGTGGCTCCTCGAGCCCCCCCAAAGGTCAACCCCCCGCGCCCGGAATCGGCGCTTCACCCATCAGCCCCCAATCAGACCTCACCAGCAAGGCTTCCAACTCCAGCCCCAGCAGTGGTGTCCTCCGCACTACTGCTTCCTCCGACCCGCCTCCTGTCGTCGAGAGAAAGCGTCGTCCCAGCACCGTCAACCGAGCGGTGAGCTCGTTCATCAGTACTGCTCGCAAATCCTTTGCCCATTTCGACAGTTCAGAGGACACCCACACCACTTTCCAGTCCACCTCTCCCCCCATCCCTGAACATTCGGTGCCGAAGCTGCGGAGTATGGACCAGGCTTTAAGCACCCCGCAGGGGGATTGCACTAACGCCGCCGGTGATTCATCCCCTACTGCCAACTCGACCTTCCGGGTCGGCGTCACCGAAGACCGGAACCGAAAATGCCGTCGGACCATGGAAGACACGCATGCCTACATCTACAACTTCCTGGGCCAGAATCCATCCTCCGGCGTGAATGGCTCGTCTCCGCAGCAGAATGATCAGGCCGAGACCGATAATGGCTACTTTGCAATCTTCGACGGACATGCCGGCACATTCGCGGCCGATTGGTGTGGGAAGAAGCTGCACGTCATTCTGGAGGAGATCATGCGGAAGAGCCCCAACACCCCGGTACCAGAACTCCTTGATCAGACGTTTACCAGTGTCGACCAACAACTCGAGAAGCTTCCCGTGAAGAACAGTGGCTGTACTGCAGTAACAGCGGTGCTGCGATGGGAGGACCGTGTAGCCAGTTCCAACTCGGCAACCGGCTCTACCACGGTGAAGACCGATGATAATGATACCCCCACCCAAAACAATGTTCCGAAGCTCCCAAACGCTAGTCGCCAACGGGTGCTTTACACGGCCAACGTCGGTGATGCTCGCATCGTACTATGCCGCAGTGGCAAGGCTCTCCGACTCTCATACGACCATAAGGGAAGTGACGAGAATGAGGGGAAGCGCATTGCTAATGCTGGTGGCTTAATCTTGAACAATCGTGTCAATGGTGTCCTGGCCGTGACCCGTGCTCTGGGTGACTCCTACTTGAAAGACCTCGTCACCGGGCACCCATATACGACTGAGACAGTGATCCAGCCCGAACAGGATGAGTTCATCATTCTAGCATGTGATGGTGTATGTTTCCAAACCGACGTCCTACCCTCCTTTACAAATCGCTAATCAATGGTTCTAGTTATGGGATGTCTGCAGCGACCAAGAGGCCGTCGACCTTATTCGAAATGTACACGACGCACAAGAAGCTTCTAAGATGCTGGTCGACCACGCCCTGGCACGTTTCAGTACCGACAACCTGTCCTGCATGGTCATTCGCCTTGACTCAAGTCGCTCAAAAGCAGACAAAGCACAGAACGCAGACTTGAATTTAGACACCAATGTCAAGCCTGCGAGTGGCCCCGACAGTGTCCTGAACAGCGCACGTGTGACCGACGCAGACGTCTACGACATGGATGACCTGGACCGCCAGCTCGCTCGCGGCGGCCTTTCCCCATCATCGCCCCGCGCTGCCCGGTGAAGCGACCAGTAAATTGATTTTAACTTGCACATATGTTCCTTTCTTGTCTCTCTTGTCGCCTTCCGGTACTTCCATGAGAGCAAAATAACTAGGGTGTCGGGTCTCGGAGTTTTTGCTTCCAGTGGTTATCTGTTTTCAGTCTTCTTCCCATGCTTCTGAGTTATATTGCACATTGGCGTCATTCATGATTTGCACATTTCCTCTGGTTCCTAGTGTGGTAGCCATTGATAGTTTGGGACAGGGCCGTGGTGCTTGGGCCATTTTCTCTCCATGTATTCAAATTTCCTGTCCCTTTTTACGCCTGGATTGACGAGACTAAGACTTTCACTACTACTTCTACCTCTTCTGACACATTATCTACAATGGCTTGTGTTATGGCATTCCTCGTTGTATTGTTCCTGCGTACGAGTATATCCTGAACTGTTGGTCTATTATCATTGGATCGATGAGACTTGGATGTAGATTATGAGGTTTCCATGTATGGTCACAAGTCATAGCAGGTTCAAGTCCCTTCTCTAAGCTACTCTGCATCATATTTAGGACCCTTAAAGTCCCAATTCTTTGATTAATATCTGTACTACTAGTAGCCCGTCAGATTCTGGTCTAGAAGTAGTGCACGTAGTCTTTGGAGAATCTTTGTTCGTCACTAGTGTGATTGAGAATATCTAAAAGTACATATGCAGGTCTCAATCCGATATTGATCGGATAACAGGATGACAAAAAAAAATACAATATCACCTTTCGCCAAAGGCCGAGAAAATAGAAAGAAGGAAACACATATCAGTAGGAGTATCGCTCAATCTAGCAAAGACCAGCAATCGAGGAGACAGGGGGAAGGGGGCGAAACAGCGTCTGAGGCGACAAGCACCTAGCTAAAGAAGCTCAACTTCTTCTTCTTTTCAGGCTCCTTAGCTGCCTTCGCTGCCTCCTTCTGTCTCATCTCCTCCAACTCCTCCAACTCCTCAATGTTCGCTGGCTCTGGAACTCCCATAGGCATGATCTGAGCATCAGGGGAGAGCTGCAGCTGACCGTGTCTGACGTTTTTAGACCAATTTTCCGCGAACTGGGCATCGTGGACGTCCCGCCAGAGGATTCTCACCACTTCCGGCTTTTTGGAATGAGGGGACTGGTAGGAACAATCTCGACATCCTCGCCCTGACTCTCGCTCATGCGAGCTTCCAGATCCGCGACATAAGCCTGGTTCTCCTCGGCCTTCTCCTGTGCCTCCTTCAATGCGGCTCTCCGACGCTGCCGCGCCTTACGAGTCAGATATCCGCGCTTGCCATCCCTCTCCAAAAACCCGTCCGCAATCGCTTGGTCCTGGATGGAAACCACAGCCGCGATATCAGCGACAGAGGTGGCCCGCTGATCCATCAGCACGCGGGCGCGCTCCTTCTTCTCCATTGTCTTGCCGATGCGCTTCAGGTTCATCTTGTCGAATTCCTCTGCCTCCACGGGGTTCTTGGGCCGCTTGGCGGCTAATAATTCCTCGGTCACGGTGATCATCTCTGGTGGGGGCGAGAGCTGGCGCTGCATGGAGAACTCGCGGAGGAGCTGATAGGCGCGGAGGCCGAGCCGTGAGTTGCTGAAGTGCACTGAGTAATAGGGCGCCCACATGTCGCGGCGGAGTTCGGCGGGGACAGTCTTTTTGCCATGGTATATCAGTTGGCGGAGGACGTTGTTCTCCTGCAGTGCGTTGGTTAGCTTAACCTCAACAATCGGGAGGCCATAGGATGGACGAATGCTGCCATGGGACAATTGTGTTGTCTTCCATCTGGAACTCGCCATGCACCATAGTTAAGGTGGCTTGTCACGTACTTGTAAGTAGCGGGTCAATGAGTAGACCACCTGCTTTGTCCGCACGTTGGTGTAGACGAAGATATTTTTTCCATGGGAGACGGAGTCGAGGGCTTTCCGAAGCCGCATAGTCTCCCGGTGTTCATGTTCTTTGAATGCATTGGAGCCCGGTTCTCTTTTCTTGCCCTGGATCGGGATTTGCGGATCGATTCGTGCCTTCTGGGTGCCAGTCGCGACCCTGGTCGACTCGATGATCTTGTGAGCCGCGGAGTCCAAGGCCTTGGAGACCTGCTTGGCCGCCTGCGTTGTGGAGGCCATTGGGGCCGATGTTGTCACTGCGCCCGGGGGAGGACAAAAGGTGCAAACCGAGACCACGTCGAGAGCGTGAGGGTGGATGGTCGCGGGCCGGTGTTGAGGGAAGAAAGACCGGAGGTGGATTTTTTGACGGGGCAGACGGTAGGCTTGGCACCGCTTGCTCTCTCCGCATCGTCTTACCCGCCACGACTCCCTTAGCTCCGGACATTCTGGCTTTCCCACCTTGTGAATAATGCCTTTGTCATTGATATCAGCTTACAGCTCATAATTCTATATTCCTCTTGCCCAGGAGTAGTGATGGAAGGTGTGGACTCGGATCCGGGGCACGATGCAGGATCTCGTCGAGAGCGGCCATGGCTATACGCATCGGTACGATTTGCACCCATTGTGCCAAGCAACCTTCTTCTGATCGAGTCCCTAGAATCGCAAGCTACGCCATCTTCATGGAGTCTCTGTCCGTAACTTGGCAGCTACGCCCCCCACGAGCCGTGCACGCGGCAAGACGATTGACGAGGACGATATTCCCAATGCCCTAAAGTCGCCCTCGAAATTGCTATCGCAGAAAGAGACACGACCACTGCATCCGTCACGGTCATTCTCGGAGCTCAAGTCGCGTCCAGCTGAGGACGGCGATGCAGTCACAAAGACCGAGTCGCGTGCTTCCCGTCGCCGGAGTCTGCTACCTTGGAACGATCCCAATCCTCGAACGCGACAAGTAAGCTTAGAAGAGATCACCAAGAACCGTATGGCGGATACATGGATTTCAATTCATTGCGATGGCATCTTTGAACCAATCTACATCAGCGAGGTGATCGAGAAATCGACCAACCCCAGCTTTCAGTTCTTTGATCTAAATCAATGCGGCCCTGTCGTCTCTCGAAAGGACTCCTTGACTCTGAAGCTCTGGTCAAAGACCGAGAACGCACCCGAATTCGCCTTGCTTGTAGAGTTGCAGCTGAATCTACGATCCCTGCAATTTCTAGGGAAAACGCTGGAGACCTTCCACCAGCCGCTGCCTGCCAACTCCATTCTATTTCACTTCCCAGATGGCGTGTACACCAATCTAACAGATCTTCCGTCGGCAGAGCCACCCCTCGTTGGAGCGGGTCAACGAGTTACGGTTGACGGGACTACTTTACCAACTTCCTCTTACGACGCATTGATGCGACTGGCTAACCTGGATGAATGTGTACAAGATGCGCTAGCCACGAGAGAGAAACTAGAGGCGCAGATTGAAGATATTCTCAAGAAAAACGAGGTTGAATTGGGTACAGAGGCTGGTGCTGCTAAGGCCAAAGATCGACTTTCCTCAATTAAACAAGCTGTTTCTGCTGAACGTAAGCAGCTCCGCGCAACAACCAAGCGGAAGGAGGAATTAATCGCAAGTATCAAAGCCAGAAAGCAAGCGATGGAAAGGGGGCGTCTCGCCGAGGACAAAACTCGCAGCCATCTTCCAGACGCTCAACAGAATCTTGTCTCGAGTGAACAATTGCTACAACAAAATTCAGTCGAAACCAAAGGCCAGATCCGACGCATTGCCGAAGACCTGATGCTTATCTACCCCATCGACCCAATCCCTGGAAAATCATTAGCCTTTACCATTGTCGGGCTCCCGCTTCCTAATTCTAATTTTGAAGAAAGTGACCGCGGGAGTGGTCGCAGCTGCGCTGGGATACACTGCCCATCTGGTGTATCTGCTCTCCTTCTATCTGTCCGTGACCATTCCCTACCCTATCAGCCCGAATCTGTCGACCTCCTTGATTCAGGACCCGGTGTCCCAGGACCTCCCACAGCGGACATTTCCCTTGTATCCGGTGAATGTCCACTACCGTTTCGAATATGGAGTCTTTCTCCTGAACAAAAACATCGAGTTTCTCCTGAACAAAGCAGGCGTCCGCGGCCTGGATATCCGACATACCCTCCCCAATCTTAAATATCTGCTCTACGTCCTCACCGCCGGCACCCAGGACATTCCTGCGCGCAAGGCGGGTGGGGTCCGTCGCCCTTCTCGCAGGACGTCTAACTCCATCTTTGTCCCGCCGGACTAGTGCCGATAGTACAGCATCGGGTGAATTGGTTCATGCGCGCAAGGCCTGGGAGACGGTCACGCGAATGAACGGTAGTTTGAGCGTGGATCATGGTGGGCGGGCTCTGTCGCCCATCTCGCCCCCTACCGGGTGATACTCCGAAGGTTTATGTATATTTCAGCGTCGTCGATTCGTAATACCCTATTTGTTTCTCTCATAGATTTCCTAATAGTTCTAGACCCCTAGCGGTTTGATCTGGCCAACGGGATTATTGAGATGTAGAGTAAAAACGCGAAACTTGCACGACAGTTGCAATGTGAAGTGATCTTGTCTTGATATGTCACCATACTTGCTAGTAGTACCTAAGTAGTATTCCAACACGTTTTTTGATACTCTACTTAAGAGCCTGGAGCTTGGTACTACTTGTCTAGAAGCTCTATAGACTATAGCTATAAAGAAGTTAGATATAGCTTCTTCTTCGGAATAGGTATCTTACTAGTAGTTGACTTTGATAGTGTTTCGACCTTAAAAGGTACTAAAAAGAGTAAAGAGTAGTATTAGATAAATTCTAGCAAGTTAGTTTCTTGGTTTTGTTTCTTCTCTTGTAAGTAGAGTGCCTTGTAATCAGGCTTGTCGTGCTTAGCCATGGCTAGTAGCCTCTTAGCCCTTCTAAAGGAGACAAGCCAACAGTCTAGTTCGACTTAATACAGACTGTCTCTTATCGCTTATCTCTGACTTACCATGTGATACATAGTCACCTGACATGGAAGAATATATAGGATCCGATAAACCCTAGTCTTTTCGCAGAAAATGACAATAACTACACCATATTACTCAAGTTTCAACATTTATAGAGTAGAAAGACGTTTAAGGATCATGATAGACCCTTAGAATGAATTGATATCTGCCTCACAAAGACACAGCCTGCAAGAGTAGTTTTAGATTCATTCCAATATGCTTTTATATCTAATCATCCGAGCCCTGGCTGGTATAAGGCGTACAATAGCATATGATTCCTGTTGTGCCTTGCTGGATGCTGGTGGGTATATAAAGGCCGTCCTTTCCAAGGGGCTGTTAAGCAAGCATCTTCCTTCGATTATCTCACAGACTCATTGCTCTCTTCCCTGTGTAGACCTCGGAACCGCCCGCGAGCCGCCCTCTGAGGGCCGCCCACGGACCCGCACTTTTGCGGGCGGAGGGCAGGCTCTTCCTGCCCGCGGGTCGGGTAGGTCTCTACCCTGCCCTCAGAGGGCGGCCCTCGGAATATTTCGAGGGCCGACAAACATGACAAACATAGAAAGCTCTGTGGTTGCATAAATTATGCTAGTTTTGACTGTAATTTTAGGTATTTGATATACAGCTAGGTCCTTTAGAATAAATTATCATGATTAGGGAAAGCGTGTTGAAAATATCAAATAATTGCTTCAATTCATGTTATTTCATACTATTTCTAGGGCTAGATACTATAAATCAACTCTCATACCCTTCTAAAAACCTTGAGCGCTTTCGAACCCTTCCTGAATGCCGAAGTTGTGTGTTTGGTAAGTCAGGCTCGCCCTCTTCTTCATGCTCTCCATTTTCTGGCCCTGTTGACGAGGGTTGTTGTTGTTGCGATTGAGCTGTGATGACTGCAATCTGTGTAGTATCAATAACTAATCCTGCATCATCAATCTCTTCGTTATCGCTAATTGGCTCAAGGTATGGAGTATTTAGATCTTTCGCCTCCTGGTTGGCCTGTATCTCTTCATGTAAGAGATATTCGTTGATTAGAGCTCGTTGACCTTCTTCAATCTCAAACTTTGATGTACACATGAACATCATCAGATCTTGAATTGTTGATGGCTTTAGCGAGCCTCTCCGGTAGTGACAGACATCCCGGGCAGAGTTAAAGAGGCGCTCTACACCTGCCCCTGTTGCAGGAATCGAAAGCACGTCGCGTGCAAGGTTTGCAAGCGCTGGAAATTGATGCTGGTGATCTTTCCAGAACATACAGACAGGAGTTCGTACAATGCCTAGAATATACGTTAGTAAAGACTTTATAAGTGAGATATTATTAACTTACCGCTATCAAGATACTCCTTAAGCTCATCAAATTCAGTAGATGCTAAAGGCTGGGACTCTTCCGCTCCACACTCCATCTCAAGCTCTGAGATAGCGACTGTAGGTGATTGAGCTTTAGATATTGATTGTGTATCGGCATGGTGTCGTTTATAGGATTGAAAGTAATCCTCAAGACTTGCTCGGTAGATTGCACGCCAGTTGTTATCTGGATCATCCCAGTCCTTTCCTTCAAAGAATTGAAGCTTTTGTTGCGGTGAAAGTATCGTGCCAATGGCATAGAGATTGCCATCAATTGTATCCGTCATACCATAATAAGTTGAAAGCTTTCTCTTTGCGGCCTCGAGAGAAGAAAGCATAAGCTGCTTCCAAGCAACCTTTTTCCGTCTTAACGCACTCATTGACCTTTCAAGATGATTGAAGAGCTTGTTGTAGATGCTAAAGACTAGATGAATACTAACATCCTTAGTCTTAGAAAGAAGAGTGGTGAATTTGAAGAAAGGCTGGGTTATCCAGAGAAGATACTCAATTTGTCGCCACTCCTCTTGACTCAATGCAAAGTGGTCCTGATCATACTGCGAACAAAAGTCATCAAAGGTTGATTGAAGCCGTTTAGCACGTCGGAGCATCAAAAACGTTGAATTCCAGCGAGTTCGAACATCCTGGATAGGAATAAGCCTTGGTTCTTCCTTCTGAAGGTTGTAGAATGACTCGCGCCGTTGCGGGCTTGCGTTGATGTAGATAGCAAGGTTTCGGACCTATATAATCATAAAAGAGTTAGTATTGTTAATAAGGTAAGAAAGTAGGGGCATACCTTGTTAAGTGTATCAACAATTTCTCTTTTTTGTTGCCTTACACGAAGAGAACGGAATCGTTCGTCAGACCAATCCATCTCCACATTTTCATTCTTTGGAATTGCCTTTAACTTCCCAAGAAGATCATTCAAGCTAAGCTGAATCACATGGGCAATGCAAGGAACTCGAACGATTGTAGAACCATTATTCAGCTCAAGTGACTGTAATGACTCTTGTATACTTGACATTAACGTGTTATTGTTTGATGCATTGTCAGTTGTCACGGCAAGTACTCGATCTGCGATTTTATGCTGTCGGAGAAGCTTTAAAACCACATCACTTAGATTCACACCAGAATGGGATCCAGATAAAGGTTCAAATCCAAGAAGCACCTCTTGATATTGCCAGTGTTGGTCTAGGAAGTAGCCAGTAACAGCCATAAAAGCCTGTCGAAAGGGAGATGTCCAGCAATCTAGTGCTAGTGAAAGTTTTGCGTTTGGAGGAAGCTTCTGAAGGATAGATTGTTGCTGCTTTTGGACGTACTCTTGTAGCCGAGATCGTATTGTTTTTGCTGAAGGGATATGGGGTTGTGTAGGGGCAAGTCGGGCAAAGGGTAATAACGTCACGGAACTCTGGATGTTCAATGAATTGGAAGGGAAGACGTGATAAGGTGATCAATTGTAGAAGCTTCTGCTCCCATGCTTCTTGCGTAAAGACTTTTGTTATATTTGATGTGTTCTGTGCCTATTATAAAAGAGAATGATTAGTAAAACATTAGACTATATGTCCTAAGTGATACATACTGCATTTGCGAGTAATCCCTTGATATTAGCCTTCTGGCTAGTAGATTTGCGACAGGTTGGACCAGCTAAGTGCCGATTAAGGGCAGTTGTTCCATACCGCCCACTTGCTGGATGATCAAGGACTTTCTGGCATTGGCGACACTTTACCCCTGGTTTACCAGTTTTTGCGTTGGCAACTTGATCAAATTGTTCCCAGCATGCCGCTGTACGGTTACCACCCCAATTAAGTCTTTTCCTCTTCCCAAACTCAGTCTCCAACCACCAAGCGACGAAGTCATCCTTTGACATTTCGGAGTATAGGATGAATGCTGGTGATCGACCAGGACCAACACGCTGAAGTGAAGAAGGAATCAAGGGTGGAGTAATTGGAGTGAGAAAATCGGGATTTGATGCAGATTCAAGTGTGTGCTGACTTCCAGAAATATCAGGCGTTGGGAATTGATCATTCGAAAAAGAGAGAAGAGCATCAACTGGATCACCATCATATACTGATGAAGAATAGATATCTGAGAACTGGGACATTTGGGACATTGTTAATCAGATGATCGCTAGTAAAGCATGATTTGAAAAGGGAAAAGCGACTGGTTTCTGGAGAAGATACCTACTAAGAAAGCCCATAGGCTCTGGTAAATAGAATTATTGACTAGCTTGAGTAGCTTTCCAATATAGCTTGACTATTATCGAACACATCAACTATTGACCCACTTTAACTTATTAATCTCCCTATGATTGGTTATTTATTGAGGGCTGATTGAGGGCGGCCCTCAAATCGGCCCTCAAAATATGCGGGCGGCCCTCAACCAGCCCTCGAAATGTGCGGGCCGCCCTCGAGCGGCCCTCGAGCGGCCCCCAAACGGCCCTCGAAAACATGCGGGCCGCCCTCGAATCACCAATCCGCCCTCGGTTTTTCGCTGACTTGTGTATCCCCTCAAATCTAGTGATGCTTTTAGTTCAAAGATTATTATGGGGGCTCTTCTATTAGTAAATATAGTATGATTAGACTTTATCGGGGGGCTCACCTTATAAAGAAGAATTATATGATATTTGGTGAAGAATCAAGAATTTATGAGATATGTTTAATGTTCTTGTTATTCCTACCAACATGACGTTGTAAATATATATATCTAACCCAACCATATTGAACTAATATATTCAAAAATCATCTCCTTTCTATTCACCCTCTACCATTTACTTTTGGAGATTCAAAACCTGTAATATAATCATTACCTACTATGCTTTATTACAATACAACTAAATTTCTTATAATTTCATAAGACTTAAATAGTGATACCATGGAGAATAAACTATAAACAGGAACAGGCTTAAAAAACAGTAATTAAATAGAATGAATCAGCAGAATTATACATCTAAATGAGGAATAGCCAACTTTTTTTATGCAAATGAGGGCGGATAAGGGCCGCCCGCGAGCGGCCCTCTGAGGGCTGAGGGCCGGGCGGAGGGCGGGAGATACTGGCCCTCGAAATGTTTTTGACGAGGTCTATCCCTGTGTTCTATCTTCGGAAGATGGAAAGCCCTTCCAATCCCATCATTATTGACGATGAAGAAGTCATAAGTTCAGACGTACTTGCAGAGAATCCTCGACCACAGAGTGTCGGAGATGTGGATTTAGTAGGTTCTATATCTGGGCCTAGGCAAACATTGAAGACCCAAAAGTACGTTTTTTAAACGGACATGTATACTGTGCTCTCTAACGACAGATGATAAACGGCGGGGAACCCTGTCACTTGGGGCTGTTAATAAGGCCTGAGCGGGTTTACTACAGTGACTTGGGAGGAACCCAAGGCCAAAGATGTTGCGACGAATATTTAGAGCCTCATTCTTATAGGCTGACACGATTGTCTACTATTCGCCCAGGGCGGTCGGGCCTAGAACAGTCCAAACCAGGAAATTGTGTGAAGCACACATTAGTAGAGAACTATAGATAGGTCATTACCTGGGGCGTTCCAAAAGTTCACGCAATTCAAGGTGCCCAATGACAGGCTTCTAAGGGTGCCGACTGGACTTTCCCCTCATTTGCTATGCGCAGGGGGCGGGCGCGTAGCCTTTACGAGTCATTTATTGCCGGGTCTATGGCCAATGATAAACTGTATGTAACCGCCAGCTTCTTTGCCGCAGACCCGTTCAAATGCATACACTGAGACATGCATATTGTGTCGCAGACAGAAGGCGTCACGTCAAGATACTATTTGCCCACTCCCGAATTCGAGACATTCTCAGCACGGGAGGATGCGGCTCAAAGCCTTCTTCCCAGAGTGGATCTTTACTCCAAGATGAAGCATTTGCTATAGATACGGGACAAGATTTGACGTGATTGGATAAGTGATGCGCAGCTGGGGCGGCGGTCTTATAGAGGTTTTCATTGGTCCATTTTTTCCGCCTAAAACATCAAACTCCTAGATTTCTTTGAAAAGAAAGGGAATTAAAGAGCAGGATTCTCATATGGCCACCCACTACAGTACTAACTAACTAGCATGAAGCTAAAACGCAGCCAGTACTCGGGTGGGTGTCGCCTGGGTGCGCTTTACAGTCGCGCAACTGGGGGGTAAGCAGGGTGAGTGCAGTATAGACGGGGTAAGAACCAGCCCTTGTTGCTAGGATTGGCTGGACGAACGAAACGGCGAGGCTGACTTCCAGCTTGCCTTGGGCAAGGATAGGTCTTTGTGAGATGTTGACCAGGCCGCCACCATTACACCTATCCTGATGCTGATTTTGAATCGTCTTTACTGGCAGAGTTAGTCAAATGTACTATTGTGTCATTTAAATGCAAAGCCTACAGAGTGTTGTTCAGAATTTCGGCCCATAGCTTCCCGACATTCTCGGCCAAACAGTTTCATCGATTCCAGATGCCTGCTAAGTGGAGCCTTGCTACCCTTGCTCTCTGGGTGTCTTGCGGGTTGGTCAAAATTCGTCGGGTTGAAACTTAGATAGATGGGCACTATTTATATAAACATCCACTTATATAGTGTCGACTATGGAATACATGAAGAAATAGATTTGCTAAATACGTTGTGTAGATAATTGATCTTTGTACGTGCTCTGTTTATTATTAAAAAAAAGAAAAAGAAACAACCCAATAGTGATCATTCGTAGGCCCAAATTAGATATGGAAAAGGTGATAAGCATAGCTAGTAGGTTCACTATCATGTGTCTTCCACGTCCAGCCACGCTTTTAGCATTCTTAACATGACATCAGAAGTGGATAGCATCTCAGAAGGTCCGCCATCGGCGTTCCGGCTGAACGCATAGCGCAAGATAGCACCAATCTTTGCCGCTTTCTCGGCCATAGACCGAATGTTCTCACGACGCAGGCTGCCGTCATCCTCGATCCCCGACACGGCCCAGAACTCGGTCCAGAACATCTCCCAGAGCCGTGGCCGGCAGGTATAATCGTGCCAGCCACTTAGATCCATGAAACCTGTCATCAGAAAGAGACAGTCCAGCTCAATGCCGAAAGGTTGCACCGCTGCAAGGGACCAGTCGACAATACCTGTGATTTCGTATGTGTCTGGATGGACAAGGATATTGGTTTTGGAAAAGTCACCATGCTTCAGAACTTGAGGATATTCACTGGCGAAGAGCCGAGGTAGGATAGTTTCAAGTTCGGAAATAATCGAGATCGGCACTACAGCCGACGGCGACGCTTTAAGGACCGCTAGTCTGCGGGAGATTCCAGCCTGGCATTCGACACGTGTCCGAGTTTCCACAGTCTGAGGTGCAGCCCAACACCGAGCAAAGTACCTTGATATTAAAAGTTAGCAACTAGCTAGGAGTATTTCGCCAATAAATATGAGTTATAGGAGAGAAATGACGATTATACCTAGCGAGATGTATTATAAAGCAAACATGCTTGGCTTCTTCATCAGGATCCATGTCGGCTTGGTAGCTAAGCCTCTCCAAGCACGCAACTCCCGGTAATAAGGGCATGCTGTAGATACTTAGTGGTGGATCTGAACCACTCATAATGCCGTGGTTTCTCGCGTGTGGGACCAGGCACCCGTGAATAACCTGAGCTAGTCTGACCATCTCCTCATCGAGCCTGGACGGTGATTCTCGAAAGGACATGATAATGCTTTCATTATGATTTCGATCCTGATTCTGAGTCCTAGTACAGACGATGGTGTAGCTCAACGACCCTGGGACGTCGACCGGATGGACTTCTGACGCCTCAGAAATGGAAAGAGCAAGTCGGTCGCATTGGCTCCGTGTCGGGGATTTACGAACCATGAAAAACTCATAGATGGCTTTCTCAGCCCAAGATTTTTCAGTCATTTCGCAGCGCAGTCCCAAGTTCCTCCAGGTGTAGCGGAGAATGCCCAGGTGGAGACCAAGGTAGTGTTGTAATCTTGGCCCTGATCTCGATTTGAAGCGGTGTGAGCACAGACCATACGGTCACCCCTACATATGGACCACCTACCGAAAAGATCTTTAAGGGCTGTGAAAAGACAGACACAGGAGATGCTTATTCATCTGGTTCCTAAGGACTTGTCAGGACTTCGGTTATATGTGTTCGGTCTACTCTAATTGAAGGAAATTGCAAGAAGGCAGCGAAACCGGACAACTGTTAAGTTCTAACGCCCACTTTGTGGGATGCCAGGTAGAATAAAACAATAGCCATTTAGCATAGACAAGGTAAGGGAGTATTATCTTCAGGGAATTTAGGCAATAATCCCTTCACCTCGAAGAGCCTTCTTCAGCGACTCCACAGTGAGAGGCTTTGAGTCCACAAAGACTCCATGGGTGTTTTTCTTGGGCGAGTAAACTGTGCCGCCCTTGCAAGAAATGATCCCATTGTCTCCGACCTTGAAAGACCAGCCTGTTGTGATGGTGGACAGACCCAGTCCAATGACGTCTTTCTCATTTAAAAGAACAGTGGCTTGTGGCCCGACCTGAAGCTCCTTATAAATGTGGTCCTGAGGACCATCCAGCAGTTCTAGAGCAAGCAAGTCGGCCAGGTTGTTCTGTCGGAGAAAGTCCGCAAATTCTTTGAAGAAATCTAGTTCAATACTTTCTCTCTTAAAGGCTGCTTCGCCTTGGTGGAACTCATACGCAGCAAAGGTCCCATCTGGTTGCATACGAAAAACGTGTCCGTGGACAGGCTTTCCCGCCAGCTCTTCTGCTGGTACGGGCTTGGTCCAGCACGCCTGTGTCGTATCCGTAATTGGGAATTCGATACCGAGAAGGACAGTACCCTTGGGAGCGGTAAAATGACTGTGGAGCAGGTGAATACCGAATATGTCTTGAGCTCTGTGGCGGACAAAGATCTCCCCCACAGCCTTAAGCATAACATCGGAGATTTGAAGCTGCTCCTCCGGGTGTGGGAGAACGTTGTATCTAGAAAATATAAGCGATATTAGTAAATAAAGGACTTGGAAGATCATACATGCTTCGTGAGATCTCAAGATCTTGACTAGTTGGGGCGTGATGGAGGCCAGCAATCGACATAGAGGGCATGACAGCAGCAGTGGCCATGATGGAAGATATGGGCGGAATTACTTCCTAGAAGATGATGGTACAATAACGAGGATTGACAGGATCAGAATGATCTAAAGTGCATATATGGCGAGACTTTCATGCCTATTTATGCTTTTCAGGTGCCCCTCTATGTAGTACCAGGCTTAGTTTTTGCCGTATTATAACTTAATAGCTCAAGAGAATATTGGTTGGGGGTAATTATGCTTTTCGCTAATGCGGTTGGGTCTATCATGGAAGTATTGTTCTCCAATGAGATGGAAGTCTAGACTCCGTGATGATGTGGCGAGTGTAACAGTGAGCGGGGTATCTGACTAGAGCGGGGTATCTGACTAGGACGAGGCTCAAATCGAAATTACTATTGGGGGGCTATGCGCCTTGTTGACTAAAATAGAAGTGGGTGATTGCGTTATATGCAGGCGCGGCTAAGTGTTGGAGCAAAGAGGGACCGTTGTACGTAAAGTACGGTAAGGTCGTGAAATATATGTAACGCTTATTGTTCTAGAATGGTACAACACCCTAACAATTAGTTATGGCATATGTCTTAACATAAGGAAAGTTGCATGTAATTATTCGTATGTCCCGACACTAAGGGCGAACAAAACAAAAGTGAGTGCGACGAATTAGAAGCCAATATTTTGGATACCCCGCTCCGGTAGAGCCCCACCACAAGTGATATAACCAATATCATCGAACCTTAAGAGTGCACACTAGTGTAGTGAGTGCATTGGCCCGTCCGAGTTCTCACCTCACTTTGTTTCTCTTTCCAACGTATCGTTTTCAGCTATCTTGCCATCAAGCCGTGCTGCGAGATCTAAGTGGTCTAAGTTATCGAGGTTGTCACGCGGTGCATTTACCCCAACACCTTCTCCCACTACTCCCTTCATCATGACACCACAGATCACAAAGTGGGCTGACTTTGCCTATGTGTCCGAGGAATTCGACTCAGAAACCCATGAATTTCAATACACGATGTTCGCTGTCATCGACTCGGATGACGTTATCTATTACGGCGAACTGCCTATCCGTAAAGCTGAGATCTCGTTTCAGCAAGTTATGGCCACTCTCAAGGCAATCCCTGACAGCGAAATATTCCCAGCACTGTCTAGTGCCAAACAGCTTACTCAGGCGCCACCAGAGCTCGATAATGCTCAAGTCTTCATCAAGCGACCGAATATTTCCCAATATGATGTGTATAAGCGATACAATGTAGTACACCTGCTCGCCCAAAGCTTTTTGGAGGAGGCCTGTACCATGGAATTTCTTTCCACACACCCACATCCTCATTTCGTACAGTACCATGGCTGCTGCTTCCGGAGAGGTTACCTGACAGGAATCGTGCTTAGCCGCCATCCGTGTGACCTGAAGAACTATCTCAATCGCGGAGTAGGAATTATCGATAAAAAAGTATTCATGAACGCGCTTGAGTCCGCCGTTTATCACTTACATTCACTCGGTTGGGCACACAATGACCTCAACCCGACGAATTTGCTAGTCGACGACTCTAAGGCCAATTGTGGAATGCCAGTCCTGATCGACTTTGGCTCGGCTAGGAAGATGGGCAGTTTGCTAGGAACATCCCGGGGTACAAGTGGTTGGATTGAGGGTCGGATTGAGGACTATACCACTTCTAAGAAGGAACATGATATCTTTGCCCTGGAGAAAATACGACTTTGGTTGGACAACCCGACTATCGACGACGATTAAACGGGAAAATAGACATATATGGAGCCTATCCACCACTTGGCAAAAAGCAAGAAACTAGTCTTGCTACAATATTCAGATTGCAAAACCAGAGTGAGCTTATCGAGATTCCCACAGAGGGGAGATACAACAACCCCATCTTCCGATCGATATTATGCATAGCATGGACACATTTTTCTTGGATCGATATTTAAGGAGTTGTCATTACAAGATCATCCAACCCGTTGGGTGTGACGCGATATCTTGACCTGCTTTTTCGGGGATAGTGCTGAAAAATGGGTAGGTGGCCTATCGGATATTTGTCAAAAACAAAATGTAGAATCTCCTTCAATCAACAATAATAGCCATATTACCGAGTATATTTCTCACTGGCCAAGATGGTGCAGGTAATACAGCCAGGTATTTTGAATCGAATAAGCGCCCAAACAATCGAGAAACTGTTGAAGAAAGCATAACTGAAGCTTATATCTTAGAGCACTCGGCGTCTAACACATCTACCTCAGAGAATCGTCCCATTCCGCTCACTTTTATATTTGAAGATTCTATCCATAATGGTCCCATTAAACAATCGAAACAATACCGTGCATAGGAGAAAGGGAGGAAGAATCTTGAAGGACTAGTTGGAGCCTAAGAACACACAATTGGTAGTGTTCTTTTCACCTCGAATCCCGAAAATATTACAAAATCTTAGGGACATGAATTGACTCGATTTGAAATAAGGTTTCTAACCCAGGAGCATCGGTTTCGACAAAGATGAAGGGGTTCAAAGTCCAGATTCTGATAAGAGTTTGGATGATGCTTTGGGTCAACGTCACATTTTAATGGAAAGAAAGAACAAGGCAAGATGTCCAAATATTTCACAAGATAAAATGTCTATTGATCAGTAGAAAGAGTAAATAAACATACCGGGAAAGCTATGTAAATGATGGCGTCCCTTGCTATTGTCAAGTGTTTCGGCTCTCATTGCGATAGTATTCTTGATATGCGATAGTCCATAATACCAGATCGAAGCATTACAGTTGAACTCACGTTTGATATCATTCATGATATCACACAAGTCGGGTCTAAGAGCCAGGAATGAATGAGCCATTCGTGGCTAACAAGTGGGCATTAAGAATGTTGATATATAGAAACTGACCGATCCACACAGATACGGGCCCAAAATGCTTCACGCTTAGTTACTGTGCATAATTGAATTGCTACTCCAATAAAATGACCGCCCGTACTCACGTCACATGAAAAAATTTCGAGTCAACAATCTCTGGTTGAGGTAGCCTTCATGTACGAATGACTCTAATACTTGGGAACTTGAACCTTATGGCTTTTGAGCGTTTGATATGCCTACTTTGAGAGCAGTTTGCGCCTGGTGCCATTCACTTGGATGGATTTTCGGCGCCAAGACGTAAGCATTCTCTTAAGTTATTCTGTAGATCTAGCTTATCGATCATTTAATGAGATATAGGCTGTACGAGAGAAATTAAATACTCAAATAATGTACTATCCACAAAGCATGGTGCGAAAGCGTCCTAGCAAATGACCGTTTTCAGATAATAGTTTCTCTACATTTGGAAAAAAAAGCAGTTGAGTATTCATCCAACTTACCCACCGCTAATTTCGCCTTGTTATGATCTCTGAATCTGTGTTCAGATATCATTGAGATCTCACTGTTCAATTCAGGTATAAACTCCTGATTTCTTTTTGATAAGTGACATGATCTGATAGTGTATGATTTTTTGACTTCACAAAACGAATAAGCCTTCGATAATTGATACCTGTGAAGTAGGAACACTAACTAGCTTTATGTTTTAGTACTATTTAATCTTTATTTATCTAAATCTCCCCTTTATCTGTCAAGGAACAAAAGGATTCAACGGCGTAACGCCATCGAAGTGATGTTGAATGCCCTTTAATAGGATGTCGAACCCCTTTCGCCTGGTGTCGGAACACACAGTGCTGTTACCACTGTATTACCAGTCGCTTATTTCTTGGCGAATACTCATAACTTTCCTTGTGTAAGAGATCTACTGTAACTATAAATATTCAGTGCCTGTTATTTTAGAACAATCAGAGTTACATATATTTCGTCTAAATACCGTACTTTACAGACCTCCCTCCTTCTAACGATCCAACAATAGGGCTAGGGCCTAGCTTGAGACCAAACCCCCCTGACGAACCTCCCTACAAAAGGGGGAAGTCTGTTTAGCTGAAAGTATAAGCTTTAGTCTCTGTTTAATCCGAACCCTACTAAAGACTCTCTATCGAATACTACTGTCTTGCCTAGTTAACCGGTGCTACCCGAATCTGGCAGTTCCCTCACATCTAGCAGCATTCTCTTGCTAGGTAGCGACAAGAAAAAGAGATGGCAGACCGGAAGGGACACCTTATAGGCTATTTATCACTACCAGCAGAAATACACGCACGAGAGTAGTCTTACTCCTCCTTACCTACTGTTATCCCAATTCTCACCTATATCTCCTGTACTTACCCTAAAGTAAATTGTGATATTGTTTCAAGGCTCAGGGCTATTAGAGAATTGACTGCGCTCTGTATGTGGCTAAAACGTAGTTAGTACTCGGATGGGTGTCGCCCGAGTTTAGGGTGAGCAGGGTGAGTATGCTATAGATAGTATAAGAACCAGATGATCTCTAGGTGAGATCCTGCCAAGGATACACATGCACTGTATAGAGGAGCTCTCTGTACTCAGCTGTTACTAAGTATGGTTGGCTTATCTTAATCTGCCTGAAACCGCTGTCTCTTACTCTTATTACTATGATTAGCTAGTATAAATAGTAACATTCTCGGTCAAATAGTTTCACCGATCTTGGTTACCTTCGGTAGACTCTCTTCTAGAGCCCTACCAGAACACATCTGACTAAACAACTTTCTATAATATATATGACCGGAACTACTGCTATCTCCACCTGGCCCGCCACGCTTGGGTGATCGGTAACAAGCTCTGATCGATCTACATCGTTGACGCACGACGACACGACGACGCTGCCCATGGCCTTAGATTCCCACTCCCAGCTCTGGGAACAGGGCTCGCCGGGGACTCCATCCCAGACTAAACAAGTGACATAATCTTCTAGAAAGGTACCTAGGTACGAGCTTTGCCTAGCTTTTCTTATTGGAAAACGAGGAGCTTAGGAATAGCATGGCATTCATGTTCATTGAGTGTTATAAGGTTGCTAAATTCTTGTGTGCTTACAGCTTAGCGCATGCTTTGGTTGAACCTGGGAGCTCTGATATTCAATGCCACTACCTATAAGCTAATGGTAAAAATTCCAGGCAAAGCTATTACTCCTCCTCCTCCTCCTCTGCAATCCAAATAGATCTGGCAGCCTCCTCAAGGTCTGCTTGCGAGAATATGATGTCCTGTTCAGCGGCTGTCTGAGCATCGATTGGCCGTAACATGAGGCTTTCGAATGGGATTCGAAAGGGGAGGTCCCCGGTCACGATTGGGCGGCCCTCTTGTGTGCTGTGCACATATATGACCTGAGTACGATCGATCCTGGCGCGCTGCTTGTTATCGTTGTTATCCTTCCGTGCCCAACTTTCCATTCGAATCTCGTTGTTGATGGGATTGATTCGAAGTGTAAGACACAGGTTGGCATTTCCATCGTTGGGACTCAGCCAGTAGCGAACATCCGAATTCAGTTTCTTATCATCTTCTGTGACCGCCACTTCAAGAGCAACTGTGGGCATTCTGGTCTTAACATGAGCAGATGAACGGGGTGTCCTTGTGGGACACCAACTGTAGTCAGGCTCCTTGCCTCTGGTGCTTTCTTTACCTGTGATTCTCGGTCTAGGAAAGCCTTGAATAGCCTTATCGAGTCCCATTGGCAGAAGCTTCTCTATTATTAGGAGATTAATTTCGTGGACAGCGGCGGCGTGGGTTCGAAAAGATAATTTGAAAAGGATCAACCCTTCAGTGATATCAAAGGACGAAATAGAATAGGTTTCAACCGACTTGATAATACTCTCGATCGACTTTTTTCCGGAGCGAAGAAGGAAGTATGCTGTTCTTTCCGAGAACTCAGAGTCAAGGAGATTGTTCAGCTGATGCTCTCCGTCGTAAGAAAATGTTTTTGTAAATGGAACCAGATCGTTTAGAAAACTATGATCAAGAATATCCATTTCGCAAACATCAGCGTCATCCCATTGGTGGCTTATTCTGGTCATCTTGAAAATAGCACTGACAATAATTGCAAGATTGAATTTGTGTCAGAGAATCATAGCCACGACGATGTAAGTAGGGTGATGTAACTAAGTAGGGATAACTAAGTAGAGTGATGTAAGTAGGCCGTCCCTCATAATGACGACCTTATAGTCTTGAATTATACATTCCTTTTACCTTGCTCTCACCTTGCTCTCACCCTCCTCTTATCCTCCTCTCAATTTTTATACCATTTTCTTACCTTTCGTCTACACGGCGCTAAACACACCCAGGGACACTTACTCAGACTATAATAGGCTCCCGAGGTTGTGTGTACTGAATCCAGCGAACTGCCATGCCAGTTAGAGGCAAAGCTCGCAAACTTGGCTTGACCTATCATATATTCTAAGCTCCTTTTTAGGAGGGAATCTGGCAAAGGTTCAGCAAAAGCAAACCCTGTCAACTAGAGTATTATAGCTGCCAAACTGGCAAAGGTAGAATCTTAGCTTGCCTGTCCCTATACCCCAAGGGAGGCTAAGAGCCGGCGGCATATACCGCCAGCCCCCCTGGATGTTAATTAATACTACAACTATTACTACTACTACAGCATGGCAAATTGACTTTAATTTCGCATTTTAAGGCGGAGGCCGTAGTCCTCGAGACCAATAGGAATGCGCGCAAGGGTCGAGTCTACCCCGCAGACTCGATTTATTATACAACGAAAACTCAGCCGGGCAAGGCTCTAGGGCTATCACGTCGGTAAGGGTAAGAAGGATAAAAATTAGGCGATGTAACCAGTCCGATGAATTACTAGTAAAGGGGAAAAAAAAACTAGTCCACTGATACCTCTCAATAGCAACGGCTATCGCCTGGCAGGAGAACAGCGTCCAATCGGTCCGCATTCATAAAATCGACCCCCACCGCCCTTCAGCTTATCTTCGCTTTGCATCGGCTTCCCAGGCCCCATAGCTGCTCGCCCACAGCACTTCTAGCCCAGCATGGGACAAGTCCCCAACAGCTCGGGCCATGATTCCGAAAAGTCCCCATCTCTTACCCCGCAGCACAGGCGCGGCTACCAGGCTTGCGATCCTTGCCGCAAGCGAAAAGTCAAGTGCGATCTGGGCAGTACGATTCCCCTCTCCGATCCGACAACTCAAGGCTAATCCTACATGCCCATGCAGGTGTCGATAATCCACGGCCCCCGCCATGCGTGCGATGCCGGCGAGAAAGTAAGCGATGTGAATTTTCAGCCACTCGTCGCAAGCGCAAAACCTCCGAGCAGCCTGAAGAGGGCGAACATGAGGCCCAAGAAGCCGTTCTTCACCGCGACAAGCGGATGATGATCGGCGAGGTCCCCAAGAAAGAGAATCTGCCTGAGGCTTCCCCGTTCCTTCCATCCGAGCCAGCTTTCCAGTCCGAAAGCTTGCGCGTGAGACAGCGCTGGTCCGAGCAGCAGCAGCAACAACAATTTGCTGCGGCCTCCAATGCTCTGCCATCGGTGCGATCCTTGCAAAATGCCCCGGCGGCCTCGTCTGCGAGACATATTATGGAAGCGAGGCATCAGCGATTGCCTTCATACCAGACCAATGAGAGAAGCACGGCAGCTGGCTATGGAGGCCAGCCGATGATGAATCGCACGGCGGTTGAACTGCTTTCTCCAGCTATCACAAATACCCACGACGCTTTGCACTTGCTGTCCGAAGCCGCTGGTCGGACGGAGGATCTGAACCGATATGCCGCAAGACAATCTGTCTCGTCTTTTAACTCGGGCCCGTCACCTCTGGCGCACGGAAGTTCTCCAGGAATATTAGCGGGTCCTTTGTCCGGACTCCTCGATCCGGTGCGTCAGGGAATGGAATATACCAGGGTACAGGAATGGGTGCTGGGGATCCCTAATGTCTCCCAAGAAAGTCGTCCCCATGAAGGCCCAACGAACCAGCAAGACCCAGGATACATTGATGCAGTACGAGCATGGTCAAGACTGCGTTTCGTACGGGCAGGATGGATGACGGTCCAGGAAGGAATGGATTATGTGGCATATTACTATGAGAATCTGGCGCCCATGAGCCCTGTGGTGACGCCCGATTACTCGCATCCCTCGAAGCATCGCACGTTACTTACCGAAGAGCCTGTGTTAGCGGTGACCATCCTCACAATCGCCTCTCGCCATCTGAAACCCAAGGGAGATGGGGCTAGCACCCGCGCTTTCTACATCCACGATCGGCTCTGGTCATACTTGCGAGGCATGATCGAACGGCTTTTCTGGGGCCAGGAGAAATTCGATGCTAGCGCCCCAGGGATGAGCAGGCCGCGTGCGTTAGACTTGGCCTCGACTTCAGGAAGACCCCTCGCGAAAGGGAATCTAAGAGCATTGGGTACGGTTGAAGCTTTACTTATCCTTACCGATTGGCATCCTCGGAACCTGCACTTCCCACCCGGCGATGATGAGAATGCATTATTGGACACAGATGCCCACCCACACAGTCGCCTTGACCTCGACAATGATATTGATTCATCGGGCACTAAAGGACCAAATTCCTCTCCCGAAGGTAGACTTGCATTCCAGAAATGGCTGGAGCCTGCTTGGAGATCTGACAGGATGTCATGGATGCTTTTGAGCACTGCGCAAGCTCTTGCATTTGAGCTTGGCGTATTTGATCAGAAATTGGAGCAAAAGGGCCCCCTTGAGTCTCCATCTGAACAGTTCCGAAAACGCCGACTCCGCAGATTGATCCTTATCTTTATTACGCAAAGCAGTGGCCGACTTGGAATCCCATCTATGCTTCCTTTACCGGAATGGAGTGAGGAGGCGCCATTGACCAGTGGGCCGAAAGACCTGCCTTCGGACCATGATAAGATGCAAGATTGTTGGATGGGCATTTCAAAGCTTGTCTACCAAGCGAACCACCAGCTTTTCGCGTCGGTCGAGCAAACCTCTGAGTTGATCAAGAGTCGAAGGTACATGGAACAGATCGATTGGTTCCAGCCGCAACTACGAGAGTTCAGGCAGAACCTGGATCGGGTAAACAGTGAGTCCAAGTCTAATACAGTACCCCGAGCTTGGCGCTAATTGTAATCAGTGTCTCCGGCTATGCGAAGTATTCTGACGATTGAATACGAATACACAAGTAAGCGTGAGTCTCGACATTGGATCGAACAGTACTGATCATTCCTAGGGTTATACGTCAATTCTCTTGCGCTCCAAGCTGTTGTTGATCGGTGGACCAACATGTCCAGCAACGAGTCTGCCCAATCCCAGCCAAATCAGGCAAACACAGGGCCGTCACCTGGTAGCACTGGTTGGTTCCGTACTTTGATGGAGCTTTACCGGGTCAATGAACCGTACATACAGGAGGTTGTAGACGCTTCACGTCGCATCCTACAGGTTGTTCTAGAAGGTCTCGTGCCGGGGGGTCGCTTGAAGCATGCCCCTATTAGAACGTTCTTCCGGATCCTGTCGGGAATGATCTTCATCCTGAAGGTAAGCAGAATATCGACAATTCCAGACCTCACTGTGCAAACTACTAATCATCTCCTGCAGACATTCACCCTCGGAGCTCAAGAGGACGATGTGCGAGTCTCATTAGATTTGCAAGACCGGACTGTGGATGCCTTGCGCACCTTTGTGGTTGACGACGTGCACATCAGTAACACCGTTGCTCGCTTGCTGGAACTTTTGACTAATAGCATCCGCACGCGATTCTTGCGGTTCGCACCCCATGACCGCGGCGCCGACGGCGATGGGCAAGACCGAGGCTCCGCTTCTGCCTCGCGAGCACACTCGCCCGCTCGCGATAATATTGCGGGTCGGCGTGCTGGTTCACAAGCATCCTGGGGACCAGGCTCGGGCCAGGATGCAACTTCAAGCGGCAACGATTTGGGACTTTTGGAGAACAACGGGGCCAGCGGACATCCGTCGATCGGGTCAGGCCATGATCCGCTCGCCAATATTCCTGCGCAGCCGATTAACTCCTCCAATTTGAACGTTTCGTTTATGCCGCCTCCTCCGTCTGTGTATTACAATTATTATGATTCAAACTCAACTGTGCCGGCCAATGAGCTTGAACGGTCGTCGTCGGATCATCTGATGTCTTCGCATGCCGTTGGAGATAGTAACGGGGGTAACACGTCACTGCCAGATTGGTTTGCCCTACCGCTGGATCAATTCTTCAACAGCTCCACTGCCGTCGTTGACCAGGGTCTGGGTGGAACCGGGCCCATGCTGGGGGAGTTTGACATGCTAGAAGTATTACTCAACGAAGGCTTTGACGGCAACACGAACGGCGATGGGGAATCTGGAGGCGGGGGGGCTAGCATCTCAGTTCCTTCCATAATCTCCAGGGACGGTTTACGACCTTAGAATCTGATGTGCGCGCTGTTGCTTGTGGAGGGCTTGACTCTATGATGTATTTACTGTTTTTTTATCTCGTTGACGCTATATACCCCCACCCTTTGTGGCCATTGTACGAGGCGTATTTTCTGCATTTCTTCATCTTAAGAGTGAATCTTATTTCCTAGCTCTTAATCTGACTGAAACAAGACCTAGCGTAGACCTCTGGGCCTATCACCTGCCCGTTCGGTACATCCGACACACCAGGCTTATTCCTCTTCTAGCTTAGTAGCTTTTGTCTCCTTGGATTCCCCGAACATTCTTCGCTGCAGGCTTCGAGATGAAAGGAACGCCGGCCCAGCTCCGGTCTCCGTCGGGCCTCAAGACTGCGGGGCCCGCTTTCGCCTGCCCTAGATAGATGATACTTTTTTCACATGCTGCAGATTTGCTTCTGTTGGTCTCCCTGTGTCGTTTTAACCTCCAGAATAAGGCCCACGGGTGGCTTGGCCTGCAGGTCGTTTTACATAATGACTATGCCCTTCCGGGACCAGTGTCAACTGTCAAACGGCCCTAGCCCATAGCAATGATGTCGATGAGACCGCATTAGGATTTTGACGAGCTCATTGTGTGTGATCGCATCCTTCCCTATCGCAATGCTCATATTGCTCATGCAGTTCGTGATGACTGCAGGGCTGCGGCATGGCGCTGATGGCGGTTCCGGCTCGAGGCTT
Source organism: Penicillium chermesinum (assembly GCF_028974085.1). Classification (NCBI taxonomy): domain Eukaryota; kingdom Fungi; phylum Ascomycota; class Eurotiomycetes; order Eurotiales; family Aspergillaceae; genus Penicillium; species Penicillium chermesinum. The sequence goes on along the minus strand of NW_026695312.1, from coordinate 2,174,182 downwards.
ATGCTATTTTGGGCTGGTCTGCCTGTCGATCTGGATGATCAGGCCCTCCCAGAGAGACCGAATCCTCAACAGAGACCGAGTCGGACCTTGCGTTGGTTTCTATATCGTGTTTCGTACCCTTGGAGAAGTTCTAGTATTTCGTATAGAGACTACATCTCGACATATTTCGGGCATTATCTATGAGCGCAATTTATTCTTTCCAATTGATGTCAAAAGCGGCACTATAAGGCTATTGGTGTCTATTAATCAAAAAATTAAGTTCCTCATATCATATAGTCTTTATCTCGTCCATGAAAAGCAAAATATGGGGTTGACCATTTATGCGCAATAACCTATCTGGGTAAGCGAATCCTGGAGAGGATTCTGTCGCGTCGCAGTGAGCCTTGCCCCCCTCCCTCCCCCGTAATCGTGCAGGAATGGTCAGTGGATTAACTGTGACAAGCATATCTTGGCACCTATCACAGGTAGAGCGTGCCGCACGATCGAAGCCGTGTAAATCATGGGACTTGCGTGCAGAGTGTGGAGCCCAGCTGGAGGCGGGAAGATCTGCCCCCGGTTCGGTGGTGTGTTGGTGACGATCGTCGCCCCGAAGGATCAATGGTCCCCGGAAACCTCTGGAGCCCATACGATTAGGATGCGGTTTGCGGGAGAACAGGCCGTCAAGGGTCACATCGCCTCCGAGATGATCACGGATGAGCAGGGCAATCGGCAGGCGTTCGTCTAAGATGGCCGATCGTGGATTTTTTCCGATGCAGGGACCAACGCGCAGATGATCTCAGGGCGGACTCCGAGCGGGCTTAATCTGTCTGCATCATGATTGAATATCGATCATATTCAAAGCTATCGCGTTAGATGAGCAGTGCTGAAGTCGGGTGGGCCTAGACCAGAATGCAGGTGTTGGACACTTGAAACACGCCTGTCGACTGACAGGACAGGGGGTCTGGACCCCCGTCGCTAGTTACAGATTGTATACTGGAGGCAGGTTGGCTGTTGCGGACTCGAGCTACTGCTTCAGCAGCGATTTCTCGGGGCCAATCAGCATTCGCCCCCCCTGGGGGCGAAGCGATCGGTCTTTTTCAGGCACAATCCAGCGAATGCTACCTTGAACAAATCAACAAGACGGTAGAGGGCGATAGGGAACGGGCGCAAGGCCAGGATTCATCTGGTTCTGGAAGGGATTGGCTGTACAACCCCGATAAATGGGAGATGATCAACAGGGGACTCCATCCACTAACAATGCATCACTTCAATCCGCCCCCCGAGAGAGTTCTCCGCCAACTCTGGTTCGTCCGTTTCGCGCGATTGGGCTGGTCCCTGGTCATTCACCAAACCCCCCACAGCCCCACAACACCGATGATTCCATGGACTCTCACATCCACGCCCAAGTACGCAGTAGAGGCACTGACGCCCTGCGCGGCCCCTGTATGGGGATCGACAAGGCAGCACCGAATCGATGGCCAATTCTTGACCAACTTCGTGCTAGCTTAACCACGGACTTCGCCGTTCTGGAACGTAGATGCAGGAGGCCGTTGCATTGGAAGCCTCTCCCCCCGCCTTCGTCTCTGATCTAGTGCTATCAGACCCTCATCACCTAATCCCTCACGAGAGGTCGTTCCCCCTCTCTGTTTGGTTACCTCCTTCAAATTGCCCTGGAGGTGGAGACCCCGTCGGTCAACTCTGGCTGGCCGATGGACTCCGTGACGATCTCAAGGTTTTATGGGTCCCCAGGCCTACAGCAGCCTGGATCGGCGCCGGGAGCTGCCAGGAAAAGCAACTCTGCCCTCCTGAATCTTTAGATGATGGTGAGAGCAGGGACCACTTGGGCTCCAGTCTTTGGAGCACAAGGCGAAACCTTCGTTGGAGGGTATAAAGCAGCTGTGGTCGCCTGTCGACTTGTGTTCTCCATCCACCATCAATCTTTACTTCACTCTCTTTCTTCGAAAGTCATTCTTTGAATTGTCACCATGGTCGTGTTCAGCAAATTCACCGTTGCCATTGCCGGCCTGGCTTCCATGGCCGAGGCTGTCCCTACTCGCAAGCAGTTCTCCGTCAACCAGATCGCTGTCCCTGCTACCCGCACCAAGAGCTTCCACAGCGCTTACGCTCAAGCCCTGAGCAAGTACGGTGGTGAGGTCCCCACTGCTGTTAAGGCTGCTACCGCTGCCAGCGGCTCTGCTACCACCACCCCCGACAACAACGATGAGGAGTACCTGACCCCCGTCAACGTTGGTGGAACTACCATGAACCTGGACTTCGACACTGGCTCCGCCGATCTGTGGGTCTTCTCTTCTGAGCTCCCCGCCAACGAGCAGGCTGGCCACGCCATCTACCAGGCCAACAACGGCACCAAGCTCGCCGGTGCTACCTGGTCCATCTCCTACGGTGATGGCTCCTCTGCCAGCGGTGACGTCTACAAGGACACCGTCAAGGTCGGCGCCGTCACTGCCTCTGGCCAGGCTGTCGAGGCTGCCTCCAAGATCTCCCAGCAGTTCGTCCAGAACCAGAACAACGACGGTCTCTTGGGTCTTGCGTTCAGCTCCATCAACACTGTCAAGCCCAAGCCGCAGACTACCTTCTTCGACACCGTCAAGTCCCAGCTGGCTTCCCCCATCTTCGCTGTTGCTCTGAAGCACAACGCCCCCGGTGTCTACGACTTCGGTTTCGCTGACTCCTCCAAGTACACCGGCTCGCTCGCCTACACCGATGTCGACAACTCGCAGGGTTTCTGGGAGTTCACCGCTGACTCCTACAAGATTGGCTCCACCGCCGGCTCCGGCAACCTGAAGGGCATTGCTGACACCGGCACCACCCTCCTGCTCCTCGATGATGACGTTGTCTCGGCCTACTACCAGCAGGTTGAGGGTGCTCAGAACGACCAGTCCGCCGGTGGCTACACCTTCGACTGCTCTACCAAGCTCCCCGACTTCACCGTCACCATCTCCGGCTACGACGCCGTTGTCCCCGGTGACCTGATCAACTACGCCCCCGCTTCCCAGGGCAGCTCCACCTGCCTCGGTGGTATCCAGAGCAACACCGGCGTTGGCTTCTCCATCTTCGGTGACATCTTCCTGAAGAGCCAGTACGTTGTCTTCGACTCCAACGGCCCCCGCCTTGGTTTCGCCGCCCAGAAATAGACGGTGAACGACCGACTGCAAACGACCAGGATGTGACTTTCCACTCATTACGTTTTTCCGGGAAGTTTGAATGGTGTGTTCTTTTATTGATGTATAAGTGAAGATTGTGGCTAGCAGGCTAGCAGGACTGGGTTTTGAACATTCAGCCCTAGTCAGGTCCTGGCCGGCTTGGCTTGTACATGGTGTATATGATAGTGCGTGCCGTATATAATCCAATCAACGCATTGCTCGAAAATATTTCTGTCCAGATTTCGTAGGCACTATCCTTTCTCGTCCTTGATTCCAAGTGGTAGTAGTCTGAATTCGCTACTCTCATATCTCCAAGTCTTGTGCATTTGCCTATACAGCTCCCTCTTTCCTGGAACCTATTCGCCTACTCTTCTGGGCTCTTGTCCTTTTTATTGAACTCCTAGTAGCCCTGATTTGCTCATTATAACCACCTCTCTCCTGTGGTATATATTCGCACCGTGACAGGAGCCAGAGTATATATCGGCCGTACTACAAGGTTGTACCGCGACCTTCATCCCAGTACCTCGGTATTATCCGTGTCTACGATCTGACGGCCTCCAAGTTCCTGGTCTATACAGCTTCAAATCCAACAGAAACGAGCCTCTGCCTAGCGCAAATGATCGCAGAAACGGTAATCATAAGGCCAAAGCGGACACCTGGGCGAACCTTGTTCGATGCTTTCGATCCTTTTCAACTTCTATGTACAAAAGTATTTGGTTTGTTCTACTTTGCATTTGAGCCTACAACACAAGAACCCAAATTATGGCATAACTGATTACTAGCCAAATCTGCCCCCAGATATTCCCCGAACGGTTAAATGTATCTGAAAAGGCACTAGACATCACTGGCAGTTGCCTGAGATTGGTCTTCTTGTATTCCATGAAGCGATAGCACAGGCAGTCCATGCGTCTGGTTGGGTGGAATATATTGACAAGATTATACAGGATCGTGAGACTATAGCGACCTTTGTAGCGGACGGAAAGACCGATGCTCAGGCCTTATCGTCTTCAATTATCTTCAAGTTGGGCGGACCTTTTCCGTAGTAGAAGCATCTTTGTTGTGCTATTGCCAACGACATCTGTTCCTCGTGAGGCTAAAGAATACTTCGTCCGATTACGGGTGGAGCCAAGAATGCCCAGACCGACGGGTGGCGGATCTTTCTTGCGATCCGCCAAGTCCCCCAGAAACCCCAGACACCTTTGGGCACTCGAACTCCATCCTACACGGTTTTGTTTTGGCCCAGGAGTCCCAGAAGATTCTTGCTGGCGCAGATCACTCGAGCCGATCACTCGACCTTCCACCCTTGGTCTCCGCGGACATATCGACTCCCCCTCGCCCCCTCTCCGCTACGACCGTCCCCTGTCTGCCTAATTGACACTGGTGAACATCTGAGAATGGCCGCTGCTTGACGCATCACAGCGGAGCAGTATATGCCAAGTAAACGTGAAAGGAAGCCGAGAGGTCGCTGTATGGGCTTGCAGCGGACCGTCAGAGCCTAGAGTGCTTGACCATGGCAGATGCGACGAGGGTGAGGCCGCGTCAAATTTGGGCGGACCCTACTACGACGACTACGCATACGTATCTTCCCGGCTGCACCCCGATTTTACTGAGTAGTGATGGTACGTTTGCCCCGTCACTACCCCGTTCGATCCTTTGGACCCTGGGGGTCGAATAAGGCCAATCAAACTAACACTTTGTCGGGCAATAGGTGTGATTCATGTAAATCAGTCTTTTTCCTTGACACTCGCCGAGAACGCTGTGTTCGAACCGACCTGCACAGGCGACCCGTCGGACTATACCCATACCTCTGCCGTTCTCGACACGCGTGACCCGTTCTATTCCTCCGTTACGCCGCAACTGTACGCTATCGGGTGCTGTACAGTTGTCAGTTATATCCTCGTGATAATCCTCCTCATTACACCACGCACATTCTACGTCGGCGGCCCCGGTGGCGGTGCAAACTTTTTGAGTCGCCATGGTATGATCAGCAGTTCGTATAGCGGAAACTCGTCAGTGGTGGGCGTTGGTGGGCGGCCATGGCTGCAGAAGGTGGCCGCGATAGGCGTTGCAATATCGCTCACGATTGCGACCGCAGACTCTTTCAAAGTTGCCAAGAATCAATATGAATATGGATTCTCAGATGCCGAGGCCCTCTCCCAACAGGTCATTGATGGTCGAGAGATCAGGATTGTCCGGATCATATCGCAAACTTTCCTCTGGCTGGCCCAGGTTCAGACATTGATCAGACTGTTCCCGCGGCATAAGGAGAAGGTTATGATCAAATGGGCTGGGTTTGCGCTGGTCGTGTTGGATACCCTGTTTAGTATTTTGGAAAATTTCTGGTACCAGAGCACGTCTACTCGACCCAGATCTTATGATGATGCTGTTTCGGCACTGAGCTACTTGTTTGAGTTGGCTCTGAACTTGTTGTATGCGGCATGGGTGATATTCTACTCCATTTCGAAGCATCGCTATGCGTTCTTCCATCCGAAAATGCGCAATATCTGTTTCGTGGCACTTTTGTCCCTGGTTGCAATATTGATACCGGTCGTGTTTTTTGTCATGGACATTGCGAGACCGGAAATCGCTGGCTGGGGAACCTATATCAGATGGGTAGGATCAGCGGCTGCAAGCGTGGTGGTATGGGAATGGGTGGAACGCATCGAAGCTCTCGAACGCGACGAAACCAAGGATGGAATCCTTGGTCGTGAGATATTTGATGGCGACGAAATGCTTGACAACACCCCATCCGAAGAAGTTGACTGGCCACGATATTCCTCTCATGGCTCCGATGGCGGAAGTGGAAACGGCGCGTCTTCAGGATGGGGTGGCGTAATGGGTCTCGCCCACCGTCCTTTACGAACACGAGTGGGAATCTCTCGTGACGGCGGCAATCGTGGTCTGAACAGTTTATTACATCCATCAAATGATGCCGCAGCACCCCGGCGTCAATCTCACTCCCGCCCTACGCCGCCTCCCAACGTTATCACTCCAGTGAGCCGCGCAGACACGAACAGTGCCGCTAGTACGGTGTACAATGTTCGATACCATCCGGTGGCCAGCCCCACGCCACCTGTGCCCATGCCGCATATGGAGGAAGAGGACGAGATAGAAGAAGAGAAAGAAATAGAGGTCGAGGCAATGCATGCTGGGGGTAGTATTGCGCAAACTCTCTCTCCCAACGATTCCCGAGAGCAATCACCCCAAATCGTTCAAACCGACCCTCGTTGGCGAACTTTGTTGAACCCATTCAAGCGAAGGCGTGCATCGCTTCCCAAAGAAGTTGCGTCTGCGCAGGCTGGCGAGGAGGCAGTTAACGGCGAGGCCAACTATATGTCGGGCGACGAGCAGGGGCAGGAGCGCAGCCGCCCCGCTACTCAAGTTCGAGGCAATCACCCCTTCTTTTCGCTTCATCGCAAGGGGCCTTCTGCTGCGGAGGCTGGCGACGCCTCTCTGCCGGTCACTGTGATCCCTGCTCGAACCCGCAGCCACCACACATGGACGCAACAAAACCAGCTCTTGGAATCAGCTAGCAATTTACAGTCCCGATCAGGTCCAGCCGTCCAGTCAGGCCGCACTCGCCGATTTGGTCGGTCTGACCGCGGCAACCTCCCCGTTCAGGTCATTCCCCTCCCAACCGTCTTCATCCGCTCCATGGACTGACGCAGACATGGATAATGGACACGGAGATTATGTTCTTCGCTATGACCCAGAGTCTGCGGCTCTTGTCAGCGAGCGGGTAACCAATAACAATTCTCGCGAGGGGCCTTCTATTCCCTCCGACCAGGCTAGGTGGTCCGTATCATCTGCATCGGAGATCAGGAGCGAAGAAGGGGTTACTGCGCCGGGCGAAGCAGTACCACGGGATGAATCACATACTTCTCAACGTCCTGATCATAGTCAGTATTCTTGATATCCAACCGAATTCCATCTGATTGGGAGATTTCAGTTTGCATTATGTCATAATAGGAGAGCTGGCGTCTTGAATTGGCTTTTCTTTTCTTTTCTTTTCTTTTTTCTTTTTTCTTTTGGGAAAGGATGGGATTGGGGATCTATCCATTCCCTGCTGAAGATACCCGAGGATACTGGATCAATGTTTATATAAAATTAGCCGAACATAACATAATAGGCCTTCATGGAAATTCTTGATCTTGGGTCTCTCCTTGTGGAGCACCGGGGTAGATGCCACTAGAGCAGGCGAAGATCGTCCTCGGATTTGGCGGTCGCTTACTGGTTGGAGTGGAGCCTTGCTCGGAGTCTTTCAGCTCCGAGCACATTGATAATCCATCATCCCCAAATCGAAGAATTCGAGGGGAAAGCTGTCCATGTTGTGGCTCCTTGTCGCATCATGGCGGCCGTAAATCAGAATATGCTGGATGCCGGCGTCATCTTTGAACGGCCACGCGGTGCCTCGTTGTTGGTGCTGCCGTTGAATCTGATCGCCCAGATCGTGTCAAATGTAAGCCCAACCCCCCCCCGCTGGAAGCGAAATGAAGAACTGACGAACGCGGGAGGAACATTCAGGTCGAAGATGTCGGCGACCTAGCAAGACTATGTCGCACATGTCGTGTGCTTAATTACATGTCGCTCCCCCAGCTCTATCGCAGCTTGACCCTCATCTCCTACGACAAAATTCGTTATCGCAATGAACGGCCGGAGGGAATCGGAAGTGCCAGCCCGTTCACCATGGGGCTGAACACAGTAATTACTCGCCCATCCGCGACCTTAATCCGATCTATTACATTGAAAGGAGAATGGAAAGCGCACGACTTGGAGGAACATGCTCTTGTCGGGCGAGTCCCGGACTCGTCAATGCTGTTGAACATTGCGGTGCGGGCGGCGGTGGATCGCATGGCTAACTTAGAGAGCTTCAGCTGGGAACTCAACACCAAGATGCTCGACATCGTTTATGCGGGACTGGCTCAGTTGCCTCGACTATATTCGTTGACGGTTCGGTTCGCTAACAGTCGGCACCCACAGCCAACGTGCGTACTTCCGCCGATGCCACATTTGCGGGCCCTGAAGATCACCGACATAGACCCGTTGTGTTACCCCGACGATATTGCCACGTTGCTTTTGAAAAGCAGAAAACTGCAGGCGTTAAAGCTTCACTGGTCCCCGCGTATGCGAATCGCCCAAGAGCCGAGCGTCTCGCCGCATGATTATTTTCGAAAATGCATTTCCGCGAAACAGCCTCTCGCGGTCAAACAGCTTTCGTTCCAGAATTTATACGCTTTTCATAGTGAAGAATTCAATTTGGCCTTCGATCCGACTACGGTCGAGGATGTCACCTTCTTGAGTGGAAGCGACTACCTGGGTCTGGCAAACAGCTTCGTGGAGCTTAGCTGGCCGGTTGCGCCTCCACATAAGCATTTGAAAATCAAGTCGATGCGGATAGACGCGATCACAAAGCGCAACGCAGACTTCTTATCAAACTTCAAAGGTCTGGAGCGTTTTTACATCGTCAACGTCACGTCCGAAGGAGCGGACAGTTTGAACTCAGTACGGTCAGACCCGTCAGCCTCATCCGCTTTGACGCCTCCATTGTCTGAACATCAGAATCAAACCATTCCTAATGCGGGGTCTGAAAACTCCCCTGCAGCGTCCGGTTCCCCTGCTAGTCAATTAAGTGCTGGCCTAGGGGTACAAAATAGCTACCTCGCAAGCATCACCCTAAACCACGGTGCATCATTACGTCATCTTCTTCTCTCCTCCAAATGGCCTCTCTCTAACCGTGCGATTGCACGCCTTGTGCATTCGTGCCCTAACCTGGAGCAATTGGCCCTCGCCACCGAGTTCCATAGCATGGAAACCCTCGGCCTCCTCGCCCCGTTCCTTCGCAAACTCGTTGCACTCCGCCTTCTTATCCCTGCCGGGACACCTCCCCAAGCAGTCACCAAGCCGTACCATCGTCTGTTCGTCCGGTTTACGCGGATACTCAGTTGTTCGATATCATGAAACGCTCTATGTGCGATGAAGAACACATCGCACTCGCCAAAGAAGCTATAGAGACGGTGAATAATGCTCGCAACCTGGCCGAGCTCGTGGACGTTGACGACGAAGCCTTCATGACGCTCATGGGTTACGACATGGCAGACGAGCGAATTTGCGGAAGCCTCAAGATAGTCGGAATGGGCTGGAAGGCATTTGAGCTGCGTGAAATTTACAAACAGCCCCTCATGCCCGCGGACGAAGATGAGCTCGATACCCCAGTAGAAGGCCAGAATTTCGGTCGTCCCCATCTTCCCGCTTCCGCATCTCAATCTCCCGCTCTCAACGCCAATGGCTTCGATGTTCCCCGTGCCCCCGGATCTGTGTCTGTATCGGGGACTCCAGTCCCAGCCTCAACGCTCGGTAAGCGAAACCGAGATGATGACAGCGACTCTACCGACAGACAAACCGTTCCACCTGAGTCCGCGAGGGTCGAATTCCGCACAATGAAATGCGCCGAGCCCGTAGTCACGGATGATGGGTACGTCCTCAAGCGTCACATGCGGCGAGTTGGGTGGGAGACACTTAAGCATTGGGAGATCTGGGCACTGGATGAGCAGGACATTTGAGTACCGGTTGAACAAAATTTCTAATTTCTGATCATTTTTTACCCCCCTTCCGGCGATCGTCTGATGTATATATATGATGGCGGCAGAGGAGTTGGGATATTCGGGCTAGAATCTTGCGAGCTTCTTCAAGTCCACCTTTTGGCTCCGAGGCTATGGCGTTTGGGCGCTTCTACCATACCAGATTGTGTCGTTTTTAGCTAGGTTGCAGCTGGGCGAACTACGGAATACCAATTAATGAATTGAACCTAGTATCAAGAGCCAAACCTGGAAACATCTTGTAGAGTCTCAACTGCCAGTGGTCAAGGTCTGTCAGCTGGCCGCCCGATCGGTATCATGGTATTACTGAAAGCCTACAAACGAGACTGCGTGAAACAAGCTGCGGCGAGGTGCTCCTTCTACTTCCTCGTAGAGCCAAAAATTTGCCAATGATGAAAATCTAGCTGCGCCTTTCTTGGAAAGTAGGCAGATTTAAACATCGACTATAACCAGGTCTATGATCCAGCTGGGGTAATACTGCTTTCTTTTCTTTTTTCTTCTTTTTTTTCGAACAGTAAGTGTACAATTCTGGGATGCGCAAGTGGACCAGTCGACGCAGCCGAAGAACGACTTCTGTCTATCACCGAAGACGGAGTTACAAATGGTCCGGAGAACGCGGTTTCTTGGACTCGGTCGAAGCCTGTGGAGGAGCCGAAGTACACTGATCGACTATTTCGTCTGGCTGGGAACCGTGTTGAATGCGGGAGACGGGACCGTATACCAAACCTCGCGATATCATTGACTACAATTTAGAGTAAGATAGATTCATTTTGTGGCTTGAAGTAACAGTTCCTTGTTGCGCCTGAGGCTTAATGTCTAGCATCTTCACGGCCCACGGGCCCCATCTAACTCCTTACATAGTCTGTGGAACATAGCTAATGGCAGCATGGCTAGAGTTTCAGCAGCATCATCTCCAGTATGCGGTCTATGATGATGGTCCTTCTCTCTCCGCTTTTCTTCACCATCTTGGGCTTTCGTCCAGATTATGGTCGCGATATTTAACGCGATGTCAACGTAAGAGTCCTATTCTGACTACTTTGAAACAGTTTACTATATGTTTGAGAGAAAAGTCCCAGTCTCGGTAATTTAGGCTGTTCCGTACTTTGTCCGGCAAAGGTGCCCCAAAGAACAGCCTGGCCTGTGCCGGAAATGTCGCTGTGATCGCTTATCAGTGAAGGTGCAGATCGGGTATGTTCTCCACCAGGTAAAATCCATGACGAGGCGATCGGGTCCGTTACGTGTATTCTTTGAAGGGAGCCACAAGGGACGAGTAAAGATAAACGCCTTTGCTGGAGAAAATGCCGACGGAAATATCCTCCTGGAATTTGAAGAATGCCAAGGAAGCAAACGTGTTGATTCACGTTCTGCTGTGACCCTCGAGAGATTCAAGATCCCACACCAGCGTAACATTAGGGTTTCCTGTTTGAGCCAGACCGGCAGAATTTTGGATGAATGGTGTTGGATTTCCGATGAACGCGCTTCTCATAGGATGCACCAAGCGCCTCTGCTGAAGGGTCCTGAGTCCTCTGTCCGGCCTGTCCGTAGTCGGTCGCATCAGGACGAGGGATTCCCTTTTCTTTGCAGATCAAATTTCGTTGATCGGCGACCGCGCTAATTACTATTTGCTCAGAATCCTCCTTTTCCCTTCCTTTATCTTCGCCCAGACGCAGGCAATTTTGCTCATGGCCTTCACGGTTGTCGACTCAAGAGACAATGTATATAGAACCTTGGAACGGCTTCCCTAAACGATTAATCGACCGTTTATTAGTGGGTATCCCGGATTCAAGTCGATTTAAGCTTCAGCTTGGCTTATCGGGGGCCCCGAGTATCGGCTCGCCACTGTCAGAACTTATTTGGCGCCGCTAATGATAGCGGCAGCTGAGATGGTCCTTCCGTGCCATTGACGGGTTGAACTTCAGGGTGCAGAGACTGACCAATCCGTAACCATTGCCAGTCGGGATTTAAGAAATCCAAGAAATTCTAGAAGGATTCGAGCATTAAACCCCTATTCCGCCCGTTCTCCATATCTCCGGGGGTCCAGGAATGCACGGCCTATTGCAGAACCTTTTAGCAGGGGCGATCAGGGCCGATTAGGGCCTACGAGCCCACCGAACCACTGCACGGGAGGCGGCCGCCAGCGTCATGCTCAATCTCCCGGCCGTAAAACTGGGCCCAACCGTGGGCTTGAGCAGACAAGGCCAAACCTGAAACGTCGAAGGCTCCACGCGTCGACGTGTACTCTTTCGGCGCAGCAAATGGCGCCACCAATCACTGCCGCCCGTGGTCACCGCCCGCGCTGATCACTCTTGCCCCTAAAATGTCCTGCGGTTTTGCATTTTTCTCCCCATCACTCTTCTACTCACCCATAGTCGCTCTTTTGCGGGTTCAACTACTTCACAATGGCAAACGGTCGCTCTTCTCAGGATGAACGCAAGCTCGAGGGCGGGAGCCAGGCTCCCCCCCCCGAGCCAGGGTCTGCACCCTGCCTTCTACATCATGTGTGTTACCCCTTCCGGCAATCCCTACTCGCAATCCTGCTAATAGTCCGCCAGTTTGTGGATTGGATTGAGTTCCAGCGTCATCCTGTTCAACAAGTGGGTTCTGTCCGCTGCCAAATTCAGTAAGTTTTGGGGATCTGCCGTTGAAATCGTGAAGCGCGCCTTGCTAACCTCTGCCGCTTCTAGACTTCCGTAAGTGTTTCCTCGAGCGCATTCGAAGATCCCTGTGCTTTTTGATTTTCCACGATTCTCTCGACGTAGAACTAATTCCTCGCCCTGTTCAGCCCTCTTCCTCACAACATGGCACATGGTGTTCGCGACCTTGGTGACCCAGATCATGGCCCGCACCACCAACCTCTTGGACTCCCGCCACAAGGTCCCGATGAACGCTAGCACGTATAGGTGAGTTCTCCCGCGCAATCCATGTTGAATCATGAAAAGGCGCCGCTAACACGACAGATCACAGCCGCGCTATCGTCCCCATCGGCATCATGTTCAGTTTGTCTCTGATTTGCGGTAATCTTGCCTACCTCTACCTCAGCGTTTCCTTCATCCAGATGCTGAAGGTAAGGAAAAACACCCTTGGAAACCTATGCCTCCGGCGCAACATACTGATAGCTCCATTCCAGGCCACCAACGCTGTCGTGACCCTCTTCGCCACCTGGGCTTTCGGAATTGCCCCGGCCAACTACAAGCAGCTGGGCAATGTTACCGTCATTGTCATTGGTGTCGTTATTGCCTCCTTCGGCGAGATCAAGTTCGACATGCTTGGTTTCCTGATCCAGGTCTCTGGTATCATCTTCGAGGCCCTCCGTCTGGTTATGGTTCAGCGCCTCCTCAGCTCCGCTGAGTTCAAGATGGATGCCATCGTCTCTCTCTACTACTACGCCCCGGCCTGTGCTGCCATTAACGGTGTCGTCACTCTCTTTACTGACGTTCCCCGCATGACTATGGGTGACATCTACGGTGTCGGCCTCATGACCCTTGTTGCTAATGCCATGGTTGCTTTCCTCCTTAACGTTTCCGTTGTTCTTCTTATCGGCAAGACCTCTGCCGTTGTTCTGACTATGGCGGGTATCCTGAAGGATATCCTGCTGGTTGCTGCCTCCATGATCATTTTCCGGGACCCTGTCACTGCTCAGCAGTTCTTCGGTTACTCTATCGCTCTGGGAGGTCTCACCTACTACAAGCTTGGAGCTGAGAAGATCCACAACTTGGCTACCGATGTCCGTCTCCAGATTGGCGAGTACCGTCGCACCAACCCTGCTTTGGCCAAGACTATTGCCATCGGTGCCGTCGTCAGCGTCATCTTGCTTGTCCTGTACAACGGCGCCCCCGCTCCCAAATTGACTACCTAAAGGCCCCAATGCCTAGTCACTCGTCGCCTCTCATGCTGCTATAAGCTCAATAGTACCCGCAACGGCAACGAGCACTGTGCCAAGATCAAGATCACGTATGACAACAACAGCTGCTGAACGCGTTCTTTTTATTTCTTCTCCACCTATGCTGTTCATTATACTTTTTGTTTTTTTTATTACCGTTTCGATAGATGGGAGCGGTTTCTTTACATCTCCAGCGCGGAGATTTGCATGTAAATTTGGGCGGGATAGAATGACGTCCGGTGGGATTCAAGGCGAACAACAATATTTCAGGCTGGGTGCCTCCATGTTCTAATGACTATTCCTTCATTCGCCTGGAGTCTCGAAATAGACCAATGGACATTTTTTAAAAGCCGATATTACGACGTGTGGATAATACTCTTGAGAATGATTCAATCCAGATGAACATTATCGGCTACGGTTCTTGTTTTGTTTGGCTCTGTGAGTTCGAGCCGGTCTGATATGGTTCGAATCAAGGGTGGCGAATGGTGGAAGATGGGGCTGAATGAGGGCTGAATGAGATGATGAACAGAATGACATGAACACCTGCACCTGCACCTCCAAATCAGACTTGCTGCACCGAGCGCACCGAAACGAGGCTGCACCATTTCCTACCATTTCCACTTATATCTCTATCATGCAAATTCATCTGGAGCTTCTGGCTTCTCGCGATGTTCAGCTTGAAGCTTACAGAGGGTTTCCATTCGCTGTTACCTCATCAATACACAAAACGTTGGGCGAAAGGTGTCCTTCCAAACTGTGTCGCGACGCCTCTCGATATTCTGTACGCAAGAAGAGGGACAAGAGGCCTCCTATGAAATGCCCTATGGAATGAAGCAGAAATTGAAGCGGATAAGGCCCTCAAACTATCGGACCTGAGGTTGCTTGCTGATTCCGGAAGCTTGTTCATGTCACGCTGTCGGATCAATACGAACTTGAACATCAAATGTTGAACTGAGACAATAAGAAATTTTGATCAAATAATAGAAGAACTTTGAAAACTAAAAAAGTCTAAGTAACCTAAAGTATCTGGAGGATACAGTCTTTGTAACTTCGCCGCTGGGAAGTATATCCTGCTGGATTGTAGTCCAAGTCAAAGCGAATGTTTTCCCAGAGTGTGTCTCCAGTCCCGGCTTTAGCCTTACTAACCCATAGATCATCACCGGCTCTCACTGCACATTGTGTTTTCAAAGTCAGTCCTCGGAGAGAGCAGATCATCTTCGGCGGAGCGCCAGTGGCCGAAGTGAAGAGCAGCGTGGCAGTGGGCGGTTGAATGGATAAAGCTCTGCTGTATCCAACACTCCAGGGGTCCTGGTCAGTGTAGGAACCGTTTCTTTCATCCATTTCTCGAAAATGCCCATTGATCCGGTCTGGAGTCCAGGCGTCGTAGTCCCTTTTCAGGCCGTCCGATATGTACTTTTTCATCACTTCATCCCCCAAGTTGTAGCCCAGCATGTGTTCTATGCCTATTAGTATTGAAGATGGCATAGTTACTATGGATTTCCTTATCGAGGATGAGGTATTCGGCGACGTCGTAAGTGTCGATACATTACAAATTCGTACTTAGTACTTAGTTCGCTTCTGAAATAGAATGTTGGTTCATACCTGTTCTTTAGCTGCTCATATCATCAAACGTCCGCACTAGTCGTGATATTGTTGCGAACTTCCCGTTCAAGGTCCTCTGGTGTATAGATTCTGTAGTTGTGCAATACTTCGTTCAGTTGTCTCTCGACCTTTGAAAAACCTCATCCATATGGTGTTTTAGCAGGTAAAAAACATGATTGCCACGGGCCGTACCTTGTTGCTTTCAGGGTTCTGAACTCTTGCTCGAAAACCTTGATTTGATTGTATATTTCTTCCGCTCGAGCTCTTCTCTTCGGACTGTCTGGGTAGAAGATGTTGCCCATGCTCATTCCTTGACCCATGATGTTGTGGTGGACAATGGGCTTGGTAGGATATTTTTTAAAAAATGATTTAGATCTGAACCCTATGTTCTATAATGTGGGGTCAAGATTCCTTGTTCACACCATCTGACAACGATGGATTCTTCAATTTCTTATCTGCCCAGAAACTGTGTTCTATCTGACAACAGTAGATGTCAGGTAAAATCTTGGTTAGAAAAGAAATTGTAGGACTATGATACTAGAATATCGACTCAGAAATCTACATATCGTGATGATAGTGCTTTTAGCTTCTACAATAGAAACGATGATCATTCGGCGGCCAACTGTAGAAGTACGTGTTGAAGTGGTAAGAAAGGAAGGCTACATCTATTCAATGGCTGGCCACTCTGCCTATGATCTTATCCTTTCGTACGATAGTAACAAAGCCAATAGAGTCTCTTCAAGATGTTACTCTTGATTTGCTCTACAGCGTCAGGCAAGATGGGCGCAGCGTTTCTGGCGAGATGTGAAGCCAATTATTCAAAAAGGGTCAGATAGGGGATAGGATACGACTGAGGGAGGCCGATACTACTACGAGTTCGGAGTGAAATAACTCGGTGGTAGCAAGATAATCACACTAATCGCTGACTATCTTATATATTGCGTGGTTTGTGTAGCGAGCGCCTTTTGTGGATCTAATTCGTACAAATAGGGGCGCCGAGCCTTCACTCGAGTTATCTCTGCGGCTCCCGCAGCGCCCTCGTGGCTTAACAAAGCGTATCGTGATACGAGACATGCTTCGAGGTATATTGCGGGGCAGAATTTGGTGGATGGCGGGTTGGGTCGCCTTATACTGGGCCGGCTAAACTCCGAGGATTGATAAGTGGGACTAGACTATAAGATGTGTTTAGGTTCGGTTTATTTTGGATTGCGCCAATAACTAACAATTGAGGTTTAGTAAGCTCAACCGATGGACCCATAAATATTTAGATGATTTCATCCCACGTAAGCCCTCCATAGAACAGTACTGGATGGAGATAGCGGTACTGGACGCCTCGCAGGCCCGCCTTCTTTTTTACACTTAAAAGAGCGTTTACTCTCTTCCCTGTACCCAACCGGCCTGTGTCTATACTTCCGTCTCAATCCCATCATCTGCAGACTGCGCATCTCGCGAAAATGTCCATCACCCACATAGTCCTTCTCCAACTCAAGCCGGATGTCGACCCCGCCGCCATCCAACAGGTACAGCTCACGTCCTGACATCGTTTTGCTTCTCATGAACTCAGTTGTATATGTAGGCCTCGATGCATTTCCTTTCATTGAAGGATACCTGCGTCAATCCCACCTCGAAGCAACCATACATCCTCAAGATCTCAGGAGGAAGTGACAACTCGCCCGAAGGGCTTCAGGTATGGGATGGCATGACTTTTCCTGGCAAACCACTAACCAAAATGGTAGGACGGCATATCCCACGCATTCGTTGTCGAATTCGCCAACGAGGCAGACCGAGATTACTACGTAAAGGAGGACCCGGCCCACCAGATGTTCAAGCAGCAAGTTGGTCCGCTCCTCCAAAAGATCCAAGTTATCGACTTTGCCCCCGAGTTGTTCGCAAAGGCCTACTCGAAGAGTCTTGCATAAGAGTCAAAAAAAAATGAAAACAATTTGATTGGCTAGACTGGTATTCCTAAGCGTAAATTCATAGCAACTTGATCATAATTCATATTCCTCTCTCAATGACCCTTCGGACGCACGGTAGAGAAGTTTTTTATCCAATTTAAGTAAAAGTCCGCTGGGACGCGCTGCGGTCCGAGTCCACCCGGGGATCGAGCTTGTTGCCAATGTTGGTGTCATGAGGCCCCGCGGTAGTCTGGCTTCTGGGGTTATTGTAGCTACTGCCAGCAGGCACTTCGTTGTAGCCCCCATGGCCGAGCTCGGGGCCCGTTGCGCGATAGGAGCCCTGCGCAGTATTGGCGCCATACGCCGCAGTTGATCCAGAGGTAGGATTAGTGTAATCCGTAGAGCTAGGAGCTTGGGTGTGACCGGTCACTGGGGCATCGTAGCCGGGAGGGGCACTGCCACCATGGCCCAGCGTGGAAGTGAGCTGGGGGTTTCCGGTTGTCGCATGGCCGGGTTGCGTACCGCGGTTTTGGACGCCTGAGCTCACGCGTGGGTCGACCATGTCGGACTCAAAATGCGGTTCGGCGGTCCGATGAGCAGGATTGGTGCTGTAGGGCCCGGTGGCTGCTTGCTGGTGGAAGTTGCCAGCATCGTAGGACTCTGCGGGGCGGTTGTAGGTGTTCGTGTCCACGCGCGGGTCCAGTTTATTGGCAAGGTTCGATTTGTGCGGAGGAATCTGGGGCTGGTCTTGAGTGCCGAAACGGGCATTTCCAGGCTGGCCAACGCGCGGGTCGAGCTTGTTGGCTAGCTCGGAGTTGTGAGGTCCCGTGGTCTGGGTCTGATTGGTGGTGAATTGGGTGTTGCCAGTCTGACCTTCCCGGAAATGACGGTTGTCTATATCCACTGTTAGTCTGGTTGTGACAAGCTTATTTGATGGTTGGCCATACCCAAATCATTCCCCAATCGTGGCTCGGCCGTGTTGGGGTGAGCAACGCTTGTGTTGTACGGCTCTGAAGTGCCACCAAGAGCCTCATGGCGGACTTGGGTGCCTGGAAGCCAGTGATGAGCAACTGAGGTCTGTTTGAAATAGTTGTGAACTCCTACCTGGAGTGCTGTCCACTCGTGGGTCCACCTTGTTGGCCACGTTGGAGTGGTGCGGTCCTTGGTTGGTAGTGTGGTCTGAGCTTGAATTGGAGGACAGGCCTTCCTTGAGACCAGTCAAGGCATCTTCTGTCTTCTTGACAATACCCATGATGAAGTATGTAGTAATGGAAGTAAATGTTTTTGTTGTTGTGGAGAAAAACTACTTCTACAGACCGTGGAGAAGGTCTTTATAAAGGCTTCTGGATTTCAATATCAGGCCCGTGGGACAAGAATGACGTCGTTGTAGGTACACAGGTACGCGTCGATCATTATACAATGCTTGCTACTCAGGAGCTCGTATATTGTCTTGGCTGATGCGTTCGTGAGCTGTGAATGGACTGTCGTGACATGGCCACTCATGAGAGCTTACATGCGAACCCCACATTTGCCACCACATGACCTGTTTTCCCGCCCCCCTTGGATCGTTTCTTGTCGCTACGCTCCAGTCAGAAACATTTCCCAATATAAATGAACTCAGCATTCCGTCATTCACCAGACATGTATCCCTATATTGGATCATTGACATATTCTACAATGCAGAGTGAGCCCATAGTGATCGCTGGGGCGTCATCCATGGATCCATGGAGATATGATTGTTTGTGGGGGTGTATTAAGAAATTATATTGAATATGGTACATTTAGCCTTGAAGCTGGTGAAAAGTGCTAGCAAGCATTTTACCTCACCAGGGTCGTAATGAATTCAAATAATCCAGCATCGGTCCATTCACACGTTTCAAAAGTAGAACTCACGAGTGCTTCCACAATTAGATCCCACAGAAAGACTAACTTGAAGCTTCTCAATAATCCAATAAATCGCCATACCCCTCGATATGAACACCGGCGATTGAAGACAAGATTCGAGGTTGTGGTGCTCAGCAAAAAAGTCCACGGTGCCTAGGGTAAACTAAGGTGGCCTTGATAAGCCCCTAGGCTAGCACCCGAGGGATGCATTGGATAGGATACAGTTTCTATATATCCTAGTTGTTCCCAAAAAAGCTGTAAGACTCGGTTCCAGCGGATAACCGAGTCAGGTTAATTCAAATATTCGAAGACGGAGAGCCCTATTCGAATTGCTGAGTACTGTACCGGTGTCCACCACGGAGCCTGATTCAATGGCAAGCTTGGCTAGTTTGGTAATCTCGTCGAGAGCTGTTGGGGCATCCCCTTCCACAATCCGGCCCTTAGCCGCATTGATGCTTGAATCTGTCGCTAGCAATGGGTAGCGAAATTGGAGACATCCGAATACGCTCATCAGGCGATCATTGATGGTGTTTGGCTGAGGCCCTCCGGGTCCACCGATAGAGCTGCGAGCCCCCTCCCCGTGCAGCATCAGGAGTCAATAAGGTCGCCACAATATAAGCTTTACTCTACAGCGCTACTTTTCCATGGGCTTCAGCTATATACCCATCTTCAGGCATTTACCCTCTAGTCGCATGCTCCAAAAATGGTGCGACTATTTGAAAGTCGACCATGTGCTCAATTTCGAGGCCGCTGAGAGCTTCGAAAACCTTTGTTTGTCATTTTAGCGGCAACGAAAAGGTTCTTTTTCGGCGATGGAGCATGGCAAGAACCAGGAACCAATTCAAACCATTTCCGAAGAACACCAAAGCTGGTGGAAGAGTCGATCAAATCTGCCATATTTCGATCCATAGGACATGCTTTTCATAGTGGCTTCGTTTGTACCGCTGTACAAGGCGACCCAAATGGTACCTGTGAAGGAGTTATTTCCTTGCACCGCCGCATTTTTCGGATGATCGATTTTGCCCTGTTAATGTCATCAGTGAAGGGGCGCTGTCGCTTTTACTCCATCCATTAGCACTCTCGTCGGCACTAGCGCAGAATCCTGGGAGCGTCTTGCAGAGGTCGGCGGTGCATAGAACTGGAGACGGCGGTTGCTTTTCGATAACGCGACACGCGATTTTCTTCTCATAATGTGGAGCGGGTGTATAATATGGTATCGAAAAAGAAAGGTGACGAAAAGACACCGCGGACTCAGTGCAATCTATAGATCGATACCCACGATCGCATGGCACGCCGCTAACTGAGTCTCCACAGTCGGCCGGTCGAATTCAACCTGTGTCGCATTGCGCTTGGCTTCCAAAACGGGTGGCAGACGCGATGGTGGCTTTGGGTAAGCCGGAGCAGATCACTTGGGAACATTTTCAACGTCACCATGCCGTATGTATGAAGTCACTAGTGAAGATCAATTTTCTCGACCGCCAACATTGGAAGAAAACCAGACGAGTATTGGACCCGCGTTGATCAGTGCTATACATCTCTCTAATCTTATTGTTTGTTGGAAGGGGAATGTCGCTGTTCACAAACTTTCTGTTGATGGAGGGTGTTCCAACTTCTGTCCTGTGCCTTGTTCCTCCTCTCTTCTTTCTCTTCAGGTATAGTACCCCAATACCGGTGCCTCCTACGATTTCTTAGTGGCTGTCACATTTCCGTCGACAGCTTCCAACCTGTAATCTAAATCTAAAGATAACAGCCAGTGATTGTATGAACTGAACCCCACCTGGGCAACTCCAGAGCCGAGAAAGGGTCCTATTTAGGCACGCTCTAATATGGCAGTATCAAGGGACTCGATATCATTTAAGCTCCCCTTTGCAGTGGGGCTAAAGTGTACAGTTAGATTCTCGGATAAATTTCCGGAAATTCTATGAGTCTCGCGAGGTTCATCTCCAACTTGAAGCTCTTTCAAAGGTCTTTGGAAAAATAATATCGCGTGGCGCAAGCGCAAAAGGAAGATCCAATATGAGCCAAGAAGACCCAATTACTGTCGACCAGGTCGAAGCTCTTGCTCGCAAGAAGCTCCCCCGCCAGGTTTACAATTACTACGCATGTGGCGCGGATGATGAAACAGCAGTCGCCAGGAACATCGCAGATTTCAATAGGTGTGACATGGCCCGAACCGCAAGAAGGAGAGAGGTACTAATCTACGTGTGAAGCCTTTATATTCTCCCCAGAATTCTGCGTGATGTATCAAGAATCGACCTGTCAGTTGAAGTCCTCGGTCGCCATTTCTCGCTTCCGATTGGGATTGCGCCCAGTGCTATGCAGAAATTAGCCAACCCCGAAGGCGAACTTGACGTTGCAAGGGCAGCTGCATCCACAGGAGTGAATATGACTCTCTCGTCAAACTCTACCACTTTGCTCGAAGACGTCATCTCCGTTAGGCAGAAAGGTGATACTGCTGCACCGTTCTGGTTCCAGATCTACCTGACTGCCGATCTAGAGCTAAGTGTTCCACTAATAAAAAGAGCGGAAAGTACGAATCTCCCCCAGAATGACCAAACACTAGAAAAATATTCTCTAACATAACAAAAAGCTGGGTACGAGGCGCTCGTCCTTACCGTGGATACTCCCGTCCTCGGGAACCGGATTAATGAGCGACAGCAACCACTCGTTCTTCCGACCGGGATCAGTCTCGAAAATCTCCCGCCAGTGAGAGAAGAAGACAAAGGGAAACCAAGCTTCAATCGCCGTCTGATGGATGCACGGACGGCGAAGCAAGCCAGCGAAGTACTACAAGAATACGGGGACAGGACCAATAATGCTGCTCTTACGTGGAAATCAGCCATTGATTTCCTTCGCCGAACCACCACGATGAAAATTATTCTCAAGGGGGTCCTCGCCCCCGAAGACGCTTTGCTTGCGATCGAGTATGGCGTTGATGCTATCGCTGTCTCGAACCATGGTGGTCGCCAGCTTGATTGCGTCCCGTCCACCATCAAAGCGTTACCCGACATCGCGTCGACTGTGAACCGCCGAATCCCGGTCATTTTTGACGGAGGAATCCGTCGCGGAAGTGATGTCTTCAAAGCGTTGGCTTTAGGCGCAGATTATGTCTTGGTTGGACGACCCGTGTTATGGGGTCTGGCTTACAAGGGCAAAGAAGGTGTTGAAAATGTGCTGAATATCCTCGAACGAGAGTTAAGCCGGACGATGGGGCTAGCAGGGGCTCCTTCTGTCAAAGAAATAAACACTTCGTATCTTCGTCATGACCTCGAGGGACGCCTGAGCAGGCTCTGAATGTTTGGTGATATTCATCATTCGCGGGAATCGAACAGTGAAAGATACAGGTCGCTTGGACAGAAGAATCAGCTAGATTTGTCGTGCAGCCACCTATACTAGCTATAGTGATCCTGACCATTACTCCTCGTCATTGTTCAAATTCATGTTGTCCTTGGGTAGGTCTTCTCTGCCGTCTTGCCATGTTGAGCAGTTCATGCACCGCAAGGCCTGTTCCTACTCAGCCCTTCCACTCTTGACGACGTACGCATCAGCGGAAACGTACCTCAGCACTGATATACTTTTTGCAATATCTGCATCGAACGGTAGGCTTGATGATCTTGTTGTGGGAGACGAGCATATACAGATGGGCCACTGCAAACAGCGTAAGGCTGACCCCGGCAAAGTTGACGAAGTTCTCGATAAAAGCACTATCGATCCCAGAGTTAAAAGGTCCCGTCTGAACCTCCAAGTCACAATACTTACCCCCAGGCCAACACAAGCGCCCCATCATCCCGGGCTTGTTTGACCGTGTTATACCCTTCGCCCTCGACAAAGTTGGGGCTCTTGGAGAGGATCGCGAACTTCTGATCCATATTCCGATTCAGAAACGGAAGCAGTGAAACAACCGGCAAGACCACATCGGACACAAAAGACGTCACGACTTTAGTAAACGCATTTGCGATTCTCCACGTGGGTCACTGTTAGTCGTGGGCGACAACGGATCTTCGACCGGAGGGTTGCTCACATCAAACCCAGCGCGACCTCAAGAACGTTGTCGCGAGCAGCAAAGTTCACGAAGGCATCCCAGCCGTGTCTGACGCGCTCCTGCGCGCCCTGGCCAACGCGGAGCAGAGCTTCAGTGCTTCCGTCGAGTCCACGCATGGCTGCTTATTGATATTGAGCTACTTTGTACAGCACTGGAGGTGCTAGCAGGGGAGCTTTTGAATCCCTCGTGCAAAAGAAGTGGGGGGGTCATTTTTGGCGTCATGGCGCATTGACGATCAGTCATGCGGAAGCGATGGGGAGGGCGGGGGCCTCTGCGAACCACTTGACTTGAGGGGCGTAGCGAATGTCAGTGTATTGCAGCCATTATCGATCGAGAATATGATGCAGAAGGGTAATTTCGTGATTTGCGTTTCTTATGCTCGTTTCTTCGACCCGTAGAGATATTATACCGTGAGGTGGAGACATCTTTAGTATATATTATTTGGATGTACGGGATAATGGTGATAATGGCCAGCTACTAGACAAAGTTCGCAGGTGAGGAGAGTCGAAAAGTCGTCTCCATTTCTTTTCCTCCTAGTATGTCGCCCTGTCGAACCAGAGGTTGGTTGGACCCACCAGCAACATATTGGTGCTGCGAGATGTGGGGATTCCGCTATAAAAAGCATCGATCTTAACCTCGGAGATCGAGTTATCTTGGCGCAAGTGCTTTAACTGATTGAAGGAATCCGGATCAGAGTGGAGAAGATCGACCCGGCAGACCAGATCTGGTTCCCCCGGGACCATGCGAACTACCCTTGAGTTCTAATCGGTGTGAATCTTTGACGACATAAGAATCATTTGCATCACTGTTCTCATACGGCCTCTAGCCTAAGCAGCTCTGGTATCATACAGAATCATGTTCGCTTCATAAAACATGAATCCACGAAGGCAGATTACATGACTAACCAATATTCCGAACATCCTTATTTCGGAGGCGGGGGATAGGTCATCGGCCCCGGCGATGTATACGGTGACATTAAAACCGTCCCCCTCTCAACGGCTGCTCGGTTGCGCATCTGCTCCCGTTTCTGAATCTCCTTCTCATCCTGGATGAGAGTGCAGCACAGGCAGCAGGTTCCTCTCACACAGTCTGACCCAACCCCGCCATCGATTCCGTATGCCCTGCGAGTTCTGGTATGTTGTATAGTAGCCAATAACCCTACCAATATTAGCATCCCGCGCATTGAAACCTTTCCATAGGAACGTCCGAATCGGGAGGACCTATCGGCGAACTTACATTGACATCCGCATAGCAACGCCATTCCTGTGCAGGCGCCGTTGCAGACCTTATATCCGAGCATATTTGTCGGGTCGTCTTTCTTCGACTTCATCCCCAGTCGATATTGTGTCTTTCCATAAAGAATACAGGGACAAGCTAACCCGAGACAGCAAGTCCCAAGGTTCGAAAAATCGCATAGTCCATGATTCCATGCACCTCCCTGGACATCTTGGTTGGGGTGCGAAATTTGGCCGGGCTGGTGGAAAGTTTCCAGATCTTCGAAAGTTGGCGCCTGAAATGACCTGACGGCCGCAGGAGGTGGAAAATAAGGGATTTTAGGTGACTGTAATGGATTGCTGTCTGGAGCGACCGTTATAGTATCGCTTCGATTGGGCACATCTGGGTTTATCTTGAGGGGTATGGGTCCGGGGGAGTTTGGGGGCTGTGGCTGGAGGGGCTCCGCCTGTGAGGTGGGGTGTCTTTGTTCAATGGCATCATCAATGGGGGCATAGAGAGCAGGATGCTGCTCCGGGGGCGGATATTTAGAGTATGTTGGTATAAGTCCTTCCTCCTGTAGATGTCGCTCTTTCTCATTAGATATATACTGGTTTTGAGGCGACTGCGACCATGTCTCCCTGCGGAACTCGACTGGATGGTGGTGCGACGCTGGGCTCGCATTCATGTTCGGCGTCGCAATTGACGAGGTTGGTGACGAAAACTGGTATTGATGCTCTGGCGAAGGGCTTTTATCTAATGGCGTCTCTGTAAATGAGTAGCGGCGGTTGTGGCTTGGCTGCGCCTGCGTATTGAGCTGCAACGACCGGTCCATATTGAGCGTAAGTCAGGGCACGACCGCAATGAGCAGGTATTCGTATCCGACTAAGAGCGCTATTTGCCAATGGTTTGTCTTGCTCGAAAGCGAGAAAAGGATGTTGCCTAATCAGGGACCTCGGGCGATCACTGCGGCACAAGAGTTGCAGCTCCCGTTATCGGCGAATATACATGCAAATCCTCGACAAGCGGCTGATCTGCTGAAGATCCAGGAATATGAGAAGCAAGGTCGATTGAAGCGAGTTCAAGAGTCAGGAAGGAAGAGTTCATGCAGGAGAAATGGAAAGGGGGGGGGATGCGAATAGGCGGAGTTATTAGCTGAGGGGGGGCTAGATTCAGAAGTCGGGGGAAACCATGACATGAGTGGCTCTGGAGCTTCAGCTTCGTCTAAGGTTAGTCGCTAGGGTAGTCGCTAAGGCCGTGATTTCGAGCCTACTGCAGCTGCTTCACACCATCGCGGATTCTGGTTGGATCATGATCCGCCCGGCACATCCCGTGGGGCGTTGGGGCCCCCGCTTGTCACTCGTTATCACACTCGTTACTCGCTTGGCTCAAATAATGTACCAAATAATGCCATAGAATGGAGCGCACAGGAGTACTTTTGGACTGCACTTGCCCCTCTGACATCATAACGCTGAGATCTATGAAGCTGGAGAGGAACAACGGTCGATGCTCAGTTCCAAGGGTAAATCATGAACACATACTTCCCCGTGGGTAATCTATTCGAAGAACTTCACTGACTAGGCTTAAGGAACTAATAGAAATCACATCGCTCGATAAACTTACTCTGCAACCATGCCAATCGGGAATAGGACATGTTACAAAATTTCGACCCGACTTGCAAGACTATGGATGACGCTGAAGAGCCATAGCTAATCTTTCGCTATGTTAGGCTTGGAAGGGAATCCGAGCTTGAACTTGAACTTGAATAAGCTAGGCCGCGGACTTGGAGCTGATGCCTGCGAATGATTCTCGTTGATACTCACATCCCAATCATTGGCAATCATCATTTAAGGCACTGGGGGCAATTCGTAGGTGCGTTATGGGTATAGCTTGAACGCGTGAAGCAATCACTACAATAGCACATGATCGCACCAGTGGATGATTCATAAGCTAATACATAACAGGTATGGTGTTCTAAGATAAAATTTGACATATCTAATTCAAAAAGTTCCCTACTCAACCTAATATGCTGGGCAAGTCCCGAAGGGTTTCATTTCATGGAGATTTCCTTTTACGTTAATGCGACGAAGGAGATAAATATTCTGACTACGCAGCCATCAACTGTTCAATATTCTGGATGGCCTGATCATCAACTCCAACAGATGCTGCCTTTTTTTTTGTAGGCAAATTCCTTTTCGTATGAAAAATGACTTTCCGCGCACGATCCTTGGCTGGCTCCGATATTCGGATCGGTCTATCGTTGATTTGTTCGTAGTGAGAAGTTTAAGCAACCCATGCTTTCCACCACATACGTTAGTCACTCTCCGTATTTGCTGTAACAAGGGGGATCATTGTCGAATTTATATCTGGAACCCTAGATCGTAATATCCAGAGCTCATCTTGACACACGGCCCCAAGCCTAGTTTTAATACTTGCCCGAGGGGAACTTACGAAACACGCGTACTTGTAGTGACACTTACAGATGAGAATAACCATCATCGCAGCACTTTTTTAAATCCCGTATCATCCAGAGTAACCCGCCAAATTGAATCAGCCCAAAGCCCACGAACCTACAACGAGCCCTCCGACCATCTGACGGACGCGGCCGAGCTTACCAGTAGCTGATGAGGTAGCACCACAAACTCAGGCGCTCCAAGGCATGCAAGGTATGCGAGGGCGATGGATAATATTGGCGAAACATACTTACGAAACGAAAAATTGTATATGTTGGGTTTACGGATGCCACTGTAGCACCAGTGACATGTCCATGCTTCTGTGTGATACGGCCAGTGGAACTAAGACCTACTTTGATGAGGCATTGTGATTTTCAAGCCTAGGATCGCATTCCTCGTTCAGTTCAATCCACTGATATTCATGAGCTGTTTTCAAGTGCCGAATAACCAAAGCCAAGCTTCTTATTGTCCGGCTTATAGAGTGGCTCCGCCAGCTTACTTCGTCTGGTATGCCGCCGAGATTAGAGGATGTAGCATTGCCCGGCAACACAGGGTTTGCCAGTTTGCCAAAACGAAGACGAAACGGCTCCAATCACGTTGGTTCGAGATACAGTACTGGTCATCGGCTCGTTATTGGAAATTCGGCGGTTACCAAGCAAGGGTGCTATCCTAGTCCTTGCAACCCTGTCACATGGTGATGCTCTGCCTGATCATTTCAACGCTGTGTAGCGTGGGGAACGTAAGGCCAGCTGTTGCAAGTTGAGGGAAGAATCCGCAGTGGACTGACGAGCATTGCCAGCCATGCTTCAGACGCACACCAATTTCCGAATAACCATGTCATAACAGTCCTTGGAGGAGCCCCGGTCCAAGGCACAGCCGTAAAGATTCCTAGGAATTAGGTTAAGCATTATGGGGCTGCGACTACTCCTGGAGGATTCAGGGAAAGGGGTTTCCTTGGGACGAAACCAAAGAATGCGTCGGATCCCCTCGTAAATAAAAAGGAAAGCAAACCACAAAACCAGGGATTGACCCGACAGAATGAAAGAGTTCCTAACGGCGCCTATGATTGTCCGCGAGGCCAGCACGCGGCATGCAAGCCGCATCGTGATTGGCAGACAGCAGCTGCAGAAAGCGACATGATCAACCCGAGAACTTAACCCTTCAGAGCCTTAGCCGATTCCTTGCTGGTCTGGCGAGTGGTCTGAAGCTACCTCCACCTTCCGTCCTCCCCGAACTGCTAATTCAAGGTTTTTCGACGATGATCATGTCTGAAGTCGGCGTATTGTGGGATCTAAAGGGTGAAGTCCAAGTCTGCCAGAAGAGGTCGGTGAAGATAAGGGGGTTGGGGTTGGGATTGGGCTGGGGGATCTCAATACTAGAATGAGAATAAAGCTGCCGATCTGTACCCTGGTTGGACAGCATCAACCCTGTGCTGATAGAGCATAGATTGAGGGCGATAAGCGGAAATCCTTCCATTGAGAAGAGGAGGAAGATTCGAAAGAGTCCGGGGTAACAGGAGATGAGACTTCTCTCCGAGTTATTTGTTCCAGATTGCTTCCTGGTCCACTTTGGCCGAGTCAACTAAATTAGCTCCATCGCTTTTTGAGTCCAAACTCCATTGGATCAACCATGACTTCATTGATTGGTCCCCCACTGGATCTCCAGGGATTCTGCATCATGGTATAATCAGAGCTTGATCGAGGTTCAAGAGATTGTACGCAGTAGCACCTCCCAAGGTTTTCATCCCCACTCATAAGACCTCAGGGCGGTGACGCTTGTACAATAAGCCTTTTAGGTTCACTCAGTCCTTTATCTCTTCACTTTTTCTTCTTCCCACGACATTCCTGATCCCGGTTATCCGCCCGATTTGCGGTCAGCCTCTCCCAGTAAGATCTTTCCCTCTTCGAACGTGCTTCGACTCCCCAATTCCCGCACTTCACCCATTCGACCTTCTATCCTAATCCGTGTTCTCGGTGCCCCCTTCTCCACTGCCTTTTCGTCTTCCCTCCCTATCCTTGTCGTCTGTACCGGCCGTTCACCCCACCTCTGCTCTTGCGAACCAACCATCCTCACATTTGCATTCCAGACCATTCCGAACCGTGCAGGCCTGACCAATGTCCTCCCCATGTCAAACCCGCCGCCCGCTCCCGAAGATACCCTGCCTAGCCCCCTGGTGACACCTGCCGCGCCTGCCCAACATGATTGCTCGGAGGACGTTGCGATCGCTCGGGCCAGCCCACGTCACCACTTGACGCGAGGCCGACACCAGTCCCAGGGGGCTCAAGAGGCGTTCTCGCCATCGCGCGCCGAATCCCCCAACGTGCATCAGTGGTCTCGTCCTGCTGCTCCCTTTGCCGTCAAAAGGTCCTCCACGGTCCCGCTGGATGCCCCTCTCCATCCTGACACTTTTTACAGCCCACAGCTGTCCGAACGAGACAGTATCTTTGCTACCCACTATCTGCCCTCAGAGAGTGGTGCAAACACTCCCCAACTCCCCCCGCACAAGGCTTGGAAAATGACCGTCTGGTGAATGCTATTCCTACCCTGAATGATGTGCCCGGATCTCCAAGTCCTCCTTCCAAGGTCTCTCCCCATCATTCCTACGTCGACCCTTCCCGCATGGAAGTTGACGTCCGCAGACACTATCCATTGCGCTCCCCACTGCAATATTCTTCCGCCGATGTCTCCCCATTCTCTCCCTTGCGCTCCGCTGTCTTCACCGCAGATCAGGTGAAGAGCCAGGAAGGAAAGCCCGGCATCCGATTGGTACCATCGGTGCCTACCGCTGAACCAGGTACGAAGATTGATGCCTCTCAAGGCTCACTGGCTGAACGCAGTCTTCTTCCCTCTGCGCTAGAGAATGTCTCCCAAGCCTCTGAAGCTCTAGCCTCCTCCGCACCTGGTCAAGATTGGTCGCTATTTGGTCGGGAACCCTTCAGCCCCTTTGGAGACCCTTCAGACAGTGCTACGGTGGAACAGAGTGTAAGCAGAGGTCGTCGCGGGCGAGTGGACAATTCAATTGAGGCCAACCTCGCGAATGCAGAGCCTGCATCCAACGTGCGCAGTCGTAAATCAAGTCACTACTTAGGCTTATTTAAAGAGAATACCGCTACCTCGCCGGAACGAAAAACATGGGATGACCGCACTCACCCCCAGAAAGAAGGCGCAGAGCCACCAGAGCCCATGATGGGATCTCAATTGCAGAGAGCGAATCCTGCAATGGAGGGCGAAGGGACCCTACGAAAGAGTGTATCCCTTCCTGTCCTTGGAGATGCGCCGTCGATGGAACCGCAGCCTTCAGCACAGTCACCATGGCAGGCAGAAGCAGATGATCTTCATAAGCGTCGCCCACCAGCACTCCCTCGAAGTCTCCTCGAAGAAATCAGGAACTTCCATCTCACCCCAGGAGGGCGACACGGCTCATCATTTTCCAAGAGTATCCCGACACAATACTCGGAACGTGGCCGGGATTATTTCCAGCAACAACCCCATGTTGAGCGCTTTCCAGAATTTAGCCCCAGTGAAGAGGACACTCGCCGGGATCTTGCACGGATCGCAGAGGAGGAATGCAACGAGGAGCAGATATCTTCTGCCGTTTATTTCCCCCACGAGCGGGTGAATGAACCAGGAGGACTTAATGTCCCGGGTCAGCTCTCGGACGATCCGCATGCTGTTCAGTCGATTGAGATATCAGCTCCAGAGCCAGGGCATGAGCTGATGTTGGTCTCTCAAGAGCGTCACATCCCTGCAACCGAGAAGGAACTCGGCCGCGTGGATATTTCTATCCGTTCTAGAAGTGAAAGTAAGATCCTGCACGGCGATCTGTCCGGTTTACGGTCCCCAACAGAAAGTGGAGCAGACTCCTTGGGCTCTATTCCCGAGCACCATGTGGATTCTACATGCGAATCAGAGGCATCTGCAGATGAAAGTAATCAGTCAGTTATCGAGGAGTCTAGTCTTACAGACGACGCTGGGGTCACGCCCACCGCTACGCCCACCCAACGCTCCCGTCTCTCTCTACGTCGCAAAACCACTGGCCCTCTAGGGGCCGTAGAACTCAAGCCTTACAGACACCAAGTCGGTGGCCATACAACCGTATTTCGCTTCTCTCGCCGTGCTGTTTGCAAGCAGCTGAATAATCGTGAAAATGAGTTTTATGAGCGCATTGAAAAGAGACATCCTGAGATGCTGCGTTTTCTGCCACGGTATGTTTTCAACGTCGATAGAGCGGTTGTTTGCGCACGGGATCCCCAGAACGCGGGCTCTACCGAGCGTGCATGGCGGCCTTATCGACCTATCCCCTTTGGCATCAACTCAATTACTAACCTGCTGTCAGTTACATTGGTGTTCTGAACGTCACTTTCTCTAAAACATCGAAACGCGTAAATGGCAATGCCGATGACCCTGCCAGCACCCGCTCGAGCCGAACCAACGGAGTATCTGCGGATGGGACTCAGCCGACAGAAGCCCCAGAGCCACAGCGGATTGTGAGCCAGAGTCAAGTTACAGGAGTGACAGCCAAGGTTGTTCTTGAGAACAACCGCCATATCATTCCTCAAGATCTCTTCTCCCGCCAGCGGTCACGCTTAATGGATGATCCGGCAATCAACCGGCCCCATTCAGCAGATGGACGTGATTCAAACTCGAAATCGAGCACCTCTCGGACTCCCCAGACGAAGAAGTGGGGCGCGACGACCGTGAATAGAAAACTCAAGGAGCAAGTTCTCCGCGAGGTCTTCAGCCCGCCTGCTATACATCACCACCGCCGACATGCACGTGGACCTATGCATCTAGCCCGAGCCACATCGGATATTCAAAATCCACCCAGCATCTCGGATCGACATGGAAGCTTACCGGAGAATGGGCTGTCAAGATCCAATCCTCGTTCCTCAGCGATGAGCAAACGAGAGAGTCTGAACCCTGCGGCGAAAGACATCATATCGTCCAGTCGTGACGGCCTAACGTTGTCATCCTCAGCATCGACGGCTTTGGATGAGAATCGAAATAGCCTTGAGAGTCCCACCCATGAGAATGACTCTAACCGGACACAGTCCCTTAATCGCGGCCAGGCAGTACGGCGAAGGCATTCTGGAGGTGGTCTTCAGAGGCGAATCTCGATGGACTCGAAACCGGGAGATTTGATGTTCTTTGATGACGAAGGATATGGTGGTGATAAAGAGGATGATATTTTCTCCATGGAGAGCGATGCTCCAGTGTCATCCGAGTCCACGGCAGTCAGGCCAACTGTTCTCTCCCGTATCCGGGAGAACTTTGACCGATGACAGTCCGATGAGAAAGTCCGCGTCTTCTGTCCAGCCGTCTTCTCGTCCCGCGCCAAGTGATACCCGGCTCACCCATTTGCCAAGTAACCCTAAGGAGGCGAAGCCACAAGAAGATGACCGTGTTCAATTCTTCCTCCTGCTCGAAGATCTCACTGCTGGAATGAACAAGCCTTGCGTGCTAGACCTCAAGATGGGCACTCGGCAGTATGGCTTGGAGGCAACGGAGAAGAAGAAAAAGTCCCAGCGACGGAAATGCCAGTCAACAACATCACAGCAGCTGGGAGTCCGTCTTTGTGGAATGCAAGCTTGGAATGTCAAGAAGCAGGAATACATCTTCGAAGACAAGTATTTTGGACGTGACTTGAAATCCGGTCGTGAGTTCCAAGACGCTCTCACCCGCTTCTTGTATGATGGAGTCAGCTATACAAGCGTCGCCAAGAAGATTCCGATCATCCTGGAGAAGCTGGCTGTTTTGGAATCCATGATTCGAAGACTGAAGAGATATCGCCTTTATGCCAGCAGCTTGTTGATCCTGTATGACGGCGAGCAAGCTGCCCCTCCACCAAATCCCAGCCATCAGACCGAGAACCCTACCAATGGGAGCAAATCCAAGGACGGCCACAACAATGTGGACGTGGAATTAAAAATTGTGGATTTTGCCAACTGTGTGACTGGAGAAGACGAGATCCCACCAGACACTCCTTGTCCTCCTCATCATCCCAATGATATTGATCGTGGGTATCTGCGCGGTCTTCGCACTCTGCGCATATACTTCCAGCGGATTCTGAAAGAAGTAACAAAGGATGAATTCCTTGAACGCGGCGAGGGTGAGGGCATTGCTACTGGTGCCCAGCCTGCTGATGTTCCTGATATGCCGTCAAACCAGTTCTGGGATGATAACGTGATGGAGCAGGATGTCGGGGAAGTTAGTTTCTAAAGGCATGCTTGTTCTTTCCACTTTCCAGCATCTACCGCATACTTCTCTCTCCAACCATCGGCGTTTTGAAATAGACGGTTGCCTACGGTCAAGAGTTTTCTACATCGCCAATTTTTTTTTTCTTTTTTCTTTTTCTTTTTTTTTCCTTTCTTTTTCTTTTCTTCGTGGTTCTTCTTCGCGTTTTGGATCCTGTCTTCATGATAGCACAACTCACGACCCTTATGGATTATTGATAACCCAACATCCATTTCTCGCTGCATTCAGGGGCCTTACCCAGTCTTACTTTGTTGGCTTTTTATTGATGCATCGGCGTTTTGCATGACTAAGCGCATGAGGACTCACTTTTCATTTTCGGAGGTTCAACTTCTACTTCCAATGCTTGGCTTGTTTTTATTCATTATACCCCCCATTGGGTTGACGGATGGTCTCGGCGTGTTTTCTTTTCAAACAAAGCTTATGATTTGCTTTGCGCTGCATGTACATGATATTCCCGAGTTCTTCTACAACCTCCAAAATCAACAAACTAAAATAAACTCAAATACCTAAATACAGAAGCACCGATCCCGGTCTTCATCAGATTCCACCAAGAACCCTGTCAGCCTCGGTTGATGTCACGTGATTGATAAGCGCATCGCCGCCTTCAGCTCGAGTTCCAACCTCGCCCTTACAGATTTCACAATCGTTCAAAGCCGGTAATTCGGTTTTTTATACCACGCCAACATACCTAGTATTTTCAGAAGCACGGGGCTGACCGGGATGACCTTGCTTGAGGCCCAATGACGTAGTGTGGAG
Source organism: Penicillium chermesinum (assembly GCF_028974085.1). Lineage (NCBI taxonomy): Eukaryota > Fungi > Ascomycota > Eurotiomycetes > Eurotiales > Aspergillaceae > Penicillium > Penicillium chermesinum. The sequence continues at coordinate 2,140,461 of NW_026695312.1, read as the reverse complement.
CGTTGACAACAAAGCAACTGATCCACCCAGCTGACACGGACGCTTATCATTCGCCTACCGGCGATACCGTCGCCGCAGGACCGCGAGATCTTGAACTCTTGTCCGGCGGTGAAATACCTCCCAGAGCACTGCGCTGGGCTCATAACTATCACGGGCTTACTCCTCAGCCCATTCCGACACCTATCCCTTCTGGGGATCTCATCTGGAGCACCAACGACCATGCCCGGCTCTAGCAGCCATGCCGACCCTCCGATCGATAAGCGGGACTTCGATGCGCACCGATCTCTCCTCCAGGACGGCGTGAATGGGTATGAAGGACAAGGAACACCCGGGAAGCGGCGGTCACGGGCCGGCTCCCGTCAATCGAGGGCATCGTCTCGCTCGGGGCTGCTCAGCGGCAGCGATGACGGGCTTCTCAACGATGTTGTTGAGGGGATTGTCGAGCGGGACATACGCAAGATGCACACGGAAGTCGTGCGTGTCATAAGCTTCGTTTGGGGCGTAGTTACCTGGTGAGGGAAGGACCTGTTAATGTCTAGCGGACGTTGTTCATGCTAATAAACTGCTCTGATAGTCTTGGTGCTGGGAGCATCACTGGGTTCTCATTATACGGCCACCTTCTGCTGACGAGGCTCCAGTACTCCCAACTCAGGGTCAATGCTGTGTCTATCTCGGCGGCAGTTTCAATGTATCTTCTCGTGCCAATTTTCGGCTACCTGTGTGACCGGTACAGCCCGTCCCCTCTATCCTTACTTGCAGGGTTCTTGTTTGGTGGAGGGTACATCGTTGCTGCTTTCACCTATAGGAGTGGTCCGCCTCCAGATGTCGGAGGCAACGGGATGGCCATTCTGGGTGATGGTCGTTGCCTTCATTGCTATCGGGATGGGGACGAGCTGCATGTACCTTGGCGCCGTCGCGACTTGTGCTAAGAATTATGGGAAAGGGAAGCACAAGGGTATTATGCTGGCCGTGCCCATTGCTGCATTCGGTCTCAGCGGGATGTGGCAGAGCCAACTCGGAACCTATGTTCTATACGAGCGAAAGGTCGACGGCAGTCGTGGCGATGTGGATGTTTTCCGATACTTTCTCTTCCTGGGAATCTTACTTTTCGTGATTGGCGTCATCGGTACGTTCGCTTTGCGGATTGTGGACGACGAGGAAGAGGAGTACATTGATCGGACGGTCGAAGATTTGGAACGGAGTGGATTGCTCGAAGAGAGTGAATTCTTTCGACCTCGGCATGAAATCCAGGCTGCATACGGCACATTCAACGCCGATGCCGAGGAGGGGTCGGTGACTCTCTCTGAGGAAGAAAGACAGCAGAGGAAGCGTGACTTGGAGCGAGAAGAGGAAGAGCGCCGGAAGAAAAATTGGCTGCTCAACTATGAAACCCGAATCTTCCTCCAGGACCCTACTATGTGGTGGCTTGCTGCTGGCTTTTTTCTGGTCACCGGCCCTGGGGAGTCATTTATCAATAATGTAAGCTGCCTGATTTCACATATTTCTTTGTTCGTTTTACTGACATGACCAGCTTGGTACGGTCATCCCAACCTTGACCCCACGATCATACGCTGCTGCGGCTCCCCCCGCAGGTCTTCCGTCAACACATGTCACCACCATTGCATTAACCTCGACTATCGCTCGTCTCCTGACTGGAACGTTATCCGACTTTTTCGCACCAGTAGAAACGCACCTCTTCCCTCCAATTCCTGAAGACCGTCGTCGAGCTAGGCTCGAAGCTGAGCAGGCCAATCGCCCCACACTTTCGCGCATGGTCTTCCTTCTCCCATCAGCACTCATCCTGTCCTGTGGATACCTTCTTCTCTCTACCCCTCTTCCTTTAATCGACCCGCCACTTCTTCACCTCACCACTGCCCTCGTTGGATTCGGCTACGGAGGGGCTTTCTCCCTCACGCCGATCATCATCTCCGTAGTCTGGGGCACCGAAAACTTCGCCACAAACTGGGGCATTGTTGCCATGATGCCAGCACTTGGTGCTGCGCTTTGGGGTGTCATATATTCTACTGCGTACCAAAGAGCTGTCAATAGCGGCAGCGGCTTTGCAGACGGGCAATGCCATGGATGGAGTTGCTACGGTTTATGGGCCGTAACATCTACCATCAGCGTCTGGATTGCCGTTGGTGTTTGGTTAGCGGCTTGGAGAGGATGGAAGAAGCGTGGTATAGTCGTTTAGCATTCCTCCAGGAAGGGTGATACCTCGTTTTCCTTCTTTTATAAGCGCTAGACAATCGCATCTAGAATGTCAGGTCGACACCCATGTAATGACAGACTGTCAAGTCAGTAAACTTTCTATGCAACCACGTAATTTATTCACGATCTTTTTGCCCATTGATACACAAGATACCCAGAGCATGGACTGGAGTACGAGGGTCCTGAGGCAAAACCCTCGACAACGGATGGGTCTTATTGTTTTCCCCAACAGGTGTATTAACGGGTCTATTGAAAGAAACTAGCTCGAAAGAACGGGAAGAGACAATGCGTGCGGTCCACCCTATAAAACTGCATATAATCTGGCTCTCAGTTACCCTACCCATCATGATCATTCAAGGCGAGCAACCCGTTCTTTTAGAACTCAAGCACACCTTACGATGCCCGGAGTTTTTAGGCGAGTAGCCCGAAACTTTCAAGTTGTTACTGCACGCAGGACAATATGTGCACTGATCCTCCATCAACCTTGCCACCGAGTGCGCAGTATAATAGCTCAGATCGTTCGACGCCCGGTAAGGGCCAACCCTAAGAGAGCACGACATATACGTGTAAATATTCCTCCTGCTCCCGATATTCGACCGTGCCTGGGACATATTATTCAGAACCTGGAGACAGCTGGATTTGGCCGCAAGGTAGTTTGTACTACACTTGATGCCGTATGTCACCCGCTTCTCGAGGTTTTTCTGCGCCTCGTCGAGCGACTGCTGCCCGATCGTCGTGAAGAGGTCGATGATGTCGGTATGGGAGTCGGCCCTGCTGGTGTTTCCGTAGAAGTGCAGAGCGTCGGCGTAGAGGTCAGGGTCGGAGGTTCTGTAGCCCAGGGCATCTTCTTCGATGCTTTGCAGCACGGTCAAGTTGGTGTTCTCGATTATGCCGGTCTGGGGGTTTACGTCGCCGGCAATGTGGTAGCGGGCCCATACGGCGTCGCCGAAGCGGCCCTCGTGGATGGCGGCTACGTACTCGCTGGCCCAGGGTTCGACGAGGGGAAGCCGTTGGTGGCATTTTGAGATACTTCATCGGTGGTGAAGTCGAGGAACAGCTGTTCGACGAGATCGGTGGTGCTCAGCTCCAGAGCTATAGCAGCCCGTAGGTGGAGGAGGAGGGCTGCGAGGAGGTAGGATGGGACACGCATTGCAGAGTTACTTGGAAAGAGACGATAATGTCGAAGAATCAATTACTCTCGGATATAAGAGTTCGAAAACCCCTGCAGACGTGCGGAAGGTCTTTTTTATACCACTCAAGGCAGTCTCTCCTACATTCACACTTTCATTACGCTATCGGCTCATAGGGAATATCCCTCGAGGACCTCAAGGTCCAAACTGGATTGCCTGTTTCCAGTGGGGACACAGGCCCTTTCGCTTCGAATCCAAAATGGTGATTAGTGTGGTCGAGGTTTTAAAAAAGAGGCCTAGCGTCGACAAGGGTATGGATACCCGCGTCGATGTTGGGATGACAAAAGTGGGTATTTGTGGACTGAGGTTACAACTGAGGTTATCAATATCAGGAGATGCCCTGCAAGGCCAAGGCGCAGGTAGCCTGAACTCGAAATCTTGATTAATCCAGAATTGTCACGACATTCACCCCACTGGGCTATCGAAGCAAGCAGAAACATGTGCATATAATCGTAGGTACCGATATTGTAGTCAAAACGCTGTTTATTGTCCTACTACATTATCCCTACAGATGGATCCTAGGAACGAATCCTGCTGATTCGCGTGCAGGCTGCTTTCACGTATCTTTCAGTGCCAGGCTGAGGGGCTCAGGCACACTCGGCGCTTGCATGGCCCCTGCATCGCGTCAACCTTAGAATGGTGAAAAATGCCTCGTTAGGCCATACAAAGAGAGGCTAAGCTTCCGGCCCCACGCAAATATTGTGTTGCCTTGGGGTCACAGTGGAGACCTCTGAGGACCTCTACGGTCGAAAGTTGGTCTGACTTGGAACTGAAGGCATTCGAGCCTAGGCAAATTGATGTCCGCTAACCTCTACATATTCGAGTTCACAGAGCACAGTCCGATCTGGTTCGTTTTCGTACTGCGCAGGCGTTCTTGATTACTTTTATGTATTACTTGTAGGGTTTACTCTTATGTTCTCTTTCAGTTGGTTCAGAATAGCGGGAGAGCCTGGTAATCTCGCTCATAATCCCGTCAGGGCCTCGATTCAATACTATGGAAAGCAAACTAACTGTCAAATTCATCCTTGAATTGAGCTCGCAGCTCCCGAATACTTTGCTTGCCAACGCGCAAAAGAAGCTCAATCACCTCGGGATGTCCATCAGACTCGCTCGTCCGTTCGTAAACAGTCGATAGCGCTTCTGCGTAGAGGCCTGACTCCCCAGTCCGGTATCCCACGGCATCTTCTTCGATCATCTGGAGAACACTCTTGCTTGTGTCTCCAATGATGCCGGTCTCGCTGTCCACGTCCCCGGCGAGATGGTAACGTGCCCACACCGCATCGCCGAATCTGCGATTGCGGATCGCGTCCACGTATGCGCTAGCCCATGGTTCCATGACCGCAAGCCCGTTGGTTTCCCTTTGAATGATGTCTTGAATAGAGAATTCGAGGAAGAGTTGTTCTGGCACCTCAGTCTCGCTGGTGCTCATCGTCACCTGTAGAATAGGTGGTTTGGGATCGTAGTGTCACGTAATAAACGTCCAGATACCTGAATATCGCTACCTCTTGTCCGCAGTCGATATGGAAAAGGCTTGAGACTGAGGAAACATGCGCCCGCAGATCGATGTGGTAAATGGAAGAGACAGGATAGGACGTGAACACAAGCACCATGATGTGACCGTGGCCTCAGGCTACTTTAGGCAGCAGTCTCAGGCAACAAGTGTTTTCGTCCTATCAGGATGGCCCAGCAATATTCCTCAAGGACTCCACCTATGCGAGTCTCCCAGGAGGGTTCCATTCATGGTTCTAGGGGTGGCAGAACTGCTGAAAGTTGACGATGGGCCCTCAGTTGTATCCCCCGGTTCCGTGTATTGACAGAGCGAGCAGGAAGAAAAGACAGCGGTGGAGGTATTGGGTATTGGATACAATCTAGAATAAATGCGGGGTGAAATCGTGAGATAAAAGGCTCCCTAGCTAGTGATGTATGCTTTCATTATGGACATGAATTTCTCGGCCGCGGGCGATCCTTCCCTTCTTCCGCTCGCGGCCGAGAACTTTTATACAATATGGATGCCAACGTTGATCAGCTCGCTAATCGGCAAACAGGAATATTGTAAGATCATTCCGTTGTCCTCTCTTCAATATTTACCTCTTTATCCGCGGCTGTTTCAAGAGCTACGACGCCTTCTTTGGGAAGGACGAACTTCTTATCGATGTCTTCAAGTTCCAATCGGCGCGTCTCGGGGATAAAGAACCACCCAAAAACAAAAGCGACCGCCGAGAGGGATCCATAGATGAAACCCAGTTTCCCACCAAGATAAACATGGTGCGGGGTGTCTGCAGTCTCCAGGTAAGGATACGAAAATGTCACAGCAAACCTTCGAGGGATGAGCAAGCGCAAAGGAAAGATGATCAAAGTCAGGGAGGGAGGATACGGCGGAAACCAACTTACTCAGTGACCAGCTTGACAGTATATGCAATCTGGAGAGTCTTCTCACGAAGTGGAGAAGCAGGGAGCTCTGCACCCAGGACATAAACCAGCGGGGCCCAGCCCAACGACCAACTGAAGCTGAATAGCATCAGCATGGCCACGATGCCTTTCTTAGCATCCATGTCAGACGAGTCGGCAGTACCAAGACCGCCCATCGTCATCAAAGCGATCGTTTGAAATGAGGAGCTGACGTGAAATAGCGCCCTACTTGAAGTTAGCGAGACCGTTCCTGATCCAAATCTCTGCATTCTTGCTCTCTCAAGCTGCAGCAACTCGAGCCTGCTTACCGACGACCAACTTTGTCGATTGACAGCGCCGAAACACAGATAGCACCAATATCAATCGCATTAATCCCAAGCGTGACACTGAAGGGATTGATCGACTTTAGTTGCTTCACAAAAAGCGTCCCGTACTGCGAAGCAAAAGCCTGGCCAGTCGCCTGCTGGAAGAAATTGCAAGCCACGACAATAAACGTCCGCCGTCTATTCTGCCGAGTGAACAGATCGCGAAACTGCTTCTTTTGCAGCTGGACAGCGACCTTGTCGGAAAGATCTTGAAAATCCGCTTCGGTCTGTTCTTTGGAGGCGTCCTTCGGCCGCAACCGGACAAGGGACTCGAGGGCTTCAGCGTGTCGATCTCGAAGAAGTAGCCAGCGAGGTGATTCAGGCGTAAACCATATCAAGGAGAGGACGATGGACGGCACGACCAAAATGAGTCCAAAGGGAATCCGCCACGCTGCATCGGTCTGGATGGAGGATGTCCCACGCGCGATAGAAGTGACGACCAGACCCCCGACCTTGATACTAAGCCAGTAGAGTACACATATGCCGCCGCGGACCTGAGCGGGTGCGAGTTCTGTCAACGCCGTAGGGATGACAGCTAACTGCATGCCGAGATAAACGTCTTGGAAAATGATTAGCCTCTTAGGGCAAAAGGGGGGATACGTTATCCAAAGCACTCACAATGCAAAACTCTGCCGGCTTGTATTTGAGCTACCGTCGTCGAGCTGATCAGGACTGCGGCGCTGCCAAGGGCGTATACATTCATGCTGAAGACACACATGCGTCGCCCGTAGGTGTTGCTCACGTATCCGCCAATAAACACGCCGATCAATTGCCCGCCGGCTTTCAAACTGTTGAATAGGGAGGTGAACAGGGGCTTCACTTTCCAGGTATCTGTTTTGGGGTGGTATACGCCGAATTGGCGGGCGAACGAGTCCATCGCCTGGCCAGACGAGAACGCCTGGTCACTGAAGCCATAGTTGAATGCCGACAGAACGAGTAAGCCCGTTGTGAACAGGAGTGTGGGGCTTATCGAATTCCCCTTCCAGGCCATGTTAGAAGAGAAGGGTTTGGAGAAAACCTTAAGAACTACATAGGATGGGGCTCCGCCGGTTATCAATCAAATCAATCAGATAAAATAAGATCGCGGAACGACGGATGGAAAAATCCTGGGCCTCACTGAACTCCGGTCCAGCCCGGCCAGATGCCGCCAACCCCGATCATCCTACCAGACAGTTTCGAGCTTGCGTTGAACAAAATCTGGCGCAGTGGATCCGTAGCGCCGGCTTTTCAAGTCTTAATATAGGCTAAGCTTTACCGATTGGACATCCGTGGGTCAAGAAGCGAAACGAGGCGCCCGCAGCTCCACACACAATCATGCTTTACGCAGGCACCAGAATTCCTCGCTTAAAAATTCCACAGGTAGCGAGCGGGACTGGTTCTTTCTCGAGATAGGCGCCGAGCGTCTACAGATGGTATCACTTGGAAAGCAGCAAGGTAGCCTGCAGAGGTAGGCGAATATGTATTCATTATCTTTGTGTATACGCTAGATATCAGTTGATGAAGGATCAAGGCCTGTAAAAACCTTATAGAGCCGTTTGCTCGCAGCGGGCCCAATGCGAGCTTCGGTCAAGGCACCGTTCTTGTTTGCCGATTTCTGGATCACAATCAGCCGGTGGCACATTGACGAGAATGGAAAACTCCACGACGAAACAACGAGGATCGAGAACTTAAGACTTACCCTAACGTCTTCAAGCATTGTGGGGCCATGTATCCGCATCCCGCGGACTAGGTCGGTAACGCTGGTATACTGGTTGGTGATTCCGTAGGCCATTGATGCGGTAATCCGGTTAACCTCTCCAAGCATCTTCACAAACGTGTCCAGCTTGTCGTCGCCAGTCTTGACCTGTCCGGTATCCATACAGAAGGCAGAATCATTGCCTTCGATTCGCTCGCGACGGTAGGGAATGGTGGAAATGTGCTCGGTGAAATTCTTGATCCATTCCGCCGATTCCGCGGGCACATTGCTGTGGTGAATCAAGCAGGAGTGGGCCACTTGGAGACTAAGAAGGGCATCTTCAATGGTATCATCATCCACGGGAGGAGTAGTCTCTGGCTTGTTTTTCTTCTTCCTACCGCGGCCTCGGCCTGTAGTAGGAGCCTCGGTAGCGGCCGGTTCATACTGAGCTAAGACTTGCGCCTGGTATGCCCGATTTCTTGAATTCGAGTTTTTGCGCATCCAAGCAGTCAGTCCTTCAATGAGGTAGATGAGTTTGTGCTCTGGGTATGCACTCCGGACTTTGAGAACGTGTAGGTCCAGGGTCTCTTGCTCTGCTTCGGCGGATGCAAGTACCATATCCACAAAGTCTTGCGCGGGGAGCCAGCAAAGGATATGCTTCTCGTGTGCTATGTAGGAGGGACACGGCTCCCAATAACCCAAAGCTTCATTGTATGTAGCATTGAGCTTGCGGCGCCATTTGATCACGTGGGGGATAGGGCTTTCAAAAAAAGTATGTTGGACACCAAGTCTTTTCATGAACTCCACGGCTTGGTTTCCAAGGCTGCTCCCCTCCAAGGACGATGCTATATCGATGATCATCTCTGGCGTGGACTCCTTCTTATCAACTTTCAACTTATTAACTTCCGCGATATCTGCAGCCAACTGCTTCTCTTTGGCTTTTTGTTCTTTCGCTTGCAGCTTTTTCTCCTTTTCAAGCTGGCGATCTCGATCTTTCTGCGCCTTCGTCTCCGCCCGCGTTTTAGCCTTAGCCTCCTTTTCTTCCGTGCTCATCTTGGTGGGTTTCCTAGCCGGTCGCTTGGGCGCCATAGGCTCCTCTACGCCATCAGAAAAGTTCGGAAGTCCCATAGAATCAAGAACAGCCTTGCGATTCCCAGGACCAGCCGGCCTGTGCTTGGCCTCAAGACTGGAAAGCAAAGCGGCGGTTTTGCTGGAGAAGGAGGCACCAGAATTCCCCGTTTGTCCAGCACTGACAATATCAGCAAATCCCGGCACCGAAAATGGATCGCTAAATTCTTCTATGCTCTCCTGCGTAAACTTCGCTGCTGAGATATTTGCCGTCGGCCCAGCGCACGAATGGTCGTCATCATCGACGGTGGTGATATCTGAAAACTCGGGGATCGTTATTCGGGATATAGATTTCACCGGCTTAGAGTGAGATTGAGGTGCCGGGGAGGTGAAAATCGGGTCTGAATCTTGCACGCTCTGCGCGCGCTGTTTCCTTGCCGCGGCGGGGTTGGAAGGTGGGAGGAGGAAGTCATCGTCGGACCAATTGAACGAAGGATCCGGAAAGGAGTTCTCAAGTGCTGAACTTATACGGCGCAAAGGCGAGCGCTTATCGCTGCTGATTCGTCGTTTTTTGGCTGGCTTGTTGATGCTGTCGAAATCGAACAAGGACGAGTCAATTGAGTCCGACGAAATCGGGTCTATATGGAGCTGAGGGTGGAGAGGGCGTGAAGAAGTTGCCGCATCTAGCGTCTTTGTTCGCTCTCTCAGATTCTCCTGACCAGGTGGGTCTGATGAGAGCAGATCAATCACGACCGGCATGGTGGCTGCTGCTGTCGAGGCATTCGTGGAGCGCGCGTGGGCAATACAGACGCGGGTGGCACGAAGTCAGGTGACTCTTATCGCTAGGACTAAACACTAAATTATAACTAGCCAAAGTATTACGACATAAAGTAGATGAACAAAGTAAGATCTGGGGTATTGGTTCGGAAGCTAGGTGTAATAGTACCAATATCCAATAACTAGGACGTTGAATACCACGCCGCTGACAAACATGAGCATGACAAGCACATCTGCCCAAAAGTCAAATGGCCGCCGATCCGCGGCGAGCATAGCGGAGATGGTTTCCTCCAATCGATCGCCCAATGCTGTTAGTGAGAATTCTTTATCAGCTCTTGATTTCCCGGCATTGGCTATCGTTTCGAGCTCTGTCTCGCTCAGTTCGTAAAGCACTTTATCAATGATGGCTGTCCAGGCCTCGTCATCATGGGCATCTCGGAGCCAGCCGGTGACGCCGTCAACGATAGTTTCCAGGGGACCGCCTGTGTTAGAGGCCAGCACTGGAAGACCTGCACGCATTGCTTCTACCGGTACAATCCCAAAATGCTCATTGATCGGGGTGTAAAGAAGGAGCTTGGACTGCAATAGAAGGGTATCTTTGAAGGTAGTGGGGACAGAGAGAAGGAAAAGAACATCAATATCATCCGGAATCGACAGCGCCGATACGACAGTTTTCGAGGTGGCCGTCTTCAGCCCGAGGCCAGTGGCAAGCTCATCCAATTCTCGATGGTACTGGACATTTTCTTGCACGCGATTATCATAGCCACCTATACAGCGCAAAATTAGCTAGATCGAAGCGCATGGAAATCCGTTTTCAAGACTCACCCGCGATAACCAATCGTGTGCCTTGCCTTTTCACGAAGCCCAGTCCATTGTATGCCCGAATGGCCAGCGCCATATCCTTCTTGCGCTCGAACCGGTTGACGCTAAGCAAGATCTTCTTGCCGCCCCAGAGGGGCTCTGCAGCTTTGGCTTCCGGCGCAATCGCATCTTCATCGGTATCCACGCAAGGATAGACAACGTCGATTTTACCGATATTCTCCTCGCCAAACACATTGTCTACAACTCGGCGCGAGAACTTGGAGTTTGCGACCACCTTATCCGCTGCAGCCAGCCCCCCATCCCTCGATTCCATCAAACGGATATCGGTATAGCCGCTTGACCAAGCGGAGAAAGGTCGATTTTTCCGGCTGTACGAGCAATTGGTCCGGGAAATGGCAATAGAAAAAGGATGCGCTGGCGCTCAGATTCCTTCGGCTTGCTGAAATGTTTCAGAAATGGAACACAAGTGGACAGCTGATCGACGATGAATATTTGATCGGTCTTTTCGTTCTCCTCTTGGGGGCTCTGTTTCTCGGTTGCTGAGTTCGGTGCAGTCTGCGGGGACTTTAGCTCCGATAGAAGGGACGCGGTTAGGTGTAGCTGGCGCAGTCCCGCCATGAGGATGTGGAAGCGTCCGAAGAGCTGTGGAGGAAAGATGGTGTTTCCGCGAACGCGCACGTCGAGAGTCCCATCGCGCGCCTCCTCGAAACAGTGCGACTTGTCGCAGTGAGACGTGTAGATCGTTACGCGATGGCCGCGATTCTGGAGGGCGAGGGCGACGTCAATAATCAGGCGTTCAGCACCACCGATGCCCAAGTCGGGGTGGATGATGGTGACGTTTGCGGGCGCAAGACCCGGCATGTTGTCTACTGATATTCTGGCGCTGTCGAGGGACTGATCTGACATGAAGCTAAAGCTCCGATAAGAACACGTGGGAGGCTATCACATGATGGCCTCACGGCTTTTACACTGATCACTTGTATTACGTATGCAGGGGGGGCGGTTTTTTGTAATCGCAGTGTCAGATCTATTTCGATCAAATGAGTAGCTCAAGCATTTAGCCCTTGGCCCCGTATAATATGGGGAGTCCAGTGTTGATATGGCGAGTTCGGATAAACATCCGCCAGGCTATTCTTTATGCCGCCGTCGTCGGCATCGTCGTCGGCATATTCGAAGTCAAGAAGCCAACAAGTATGCCTGCAGGGCAAGTAGGAAGAAATGAGCACCTGGGAAGCGCTAAGCGAAGGAAGCGGGTCAGTTCTGCGATCCTTCTGATGTTGACTGAGCAGCTTCAAAATTGCGGGGTTCGCGAGTGAGTTCGGCAGTGGAAAAGATGCGGGAAACCAAGTGCCGTTTTTGCCGGGGAAACTAGGCGATCTATGCGATAGGGTGGTGTTCCTTGTACAGGCTGTCTCTTCCCTTCGTCCTACCTCCTGCTATCCTATATCGTTCAAGCCTAGGATGGGAGAGGAAGAGAAGGTCCAGACGAGAGTCCCGACAGCGCAAGATGAGTCGGCAACGAACCCCACGCCTTCGAAATTGTAAGACATTTCAAAAGCGCCCCTAAGCTTCGCCAAGCTTTTCGCACTTGGATCCGATAGGTGAACCCTGGAGACCTTGGGTGCTCTTACGAAGCAGGACGGGGTGAAGCGCCCTAGACCAGAGAATTCGATGTTAATCAGTTGACAGGCGCCATGTCCTCGTCGTCGCCGCCGGCTTTGTGACGATGTTCTTGACTTGCGGCATCATTTTCTCCTACGGAGTATACCAGGCTATCTACCAGGAACTCGCTGGAGAACCTGAAACACCATTCACAGGGGCATCCTCGTCGGTCATCAGTTTGATCGGAACACTCGCCATCGCACTAATGTCCATGGGCGGGCCCTTCGCCACAGCATGGTCGAAGCTCTACGGCCCGCAACCTGTCATTGCGGCCGGGGGGATGATCTTCGGTCTTGGCTGTATCCTGGCTAGCTTGAGCGAATATGTCTGGGAATTCGCATTGACTCATGGCTTGCTGGTGGGGATTGGAACCTGTTTGGCGTATGTGCCCACTATGTCTGTCGCACCTACTTGGTTTAACAAGCGTCGGGGGCTGGCGATGGGGATCGTTATCTCCGGTTCTGCCTGCGGAGGCATGGTGTGGCCACCGGTGCTTAGAGCGATCACTGCCAGTATTGGATTCCGCAATGCTCTCCGGATCTCCGGGTGTCTAGTTTTTGCCCTTGTGCCGGTCTCCGGGGTGGGCATTGGCCTGGGAGCCGAATTTCCAGGCTAAAGTTGCGGACCAGACAGCTGGGCTGACGAAGAAGACTGGTTGGACGAAGGTGCCTTTGATCAATTGGAACATTGCCAAGTCGAAGAAGTTTGCCGGGCAAGCTTTGGGCTGCTTTATACAGTCTGCAGGCTATTCGACGCCACTGTTCTTCTATGCTGCCTTTGCTCAGTCTCTGGGATATAGCAAAAGTCAAGCGGACACCTTCATTACAATCAGCAATGCCGCCAATTTTGTGTCGCGGATTGTGATCGGATACGCAGCTGATAAGCTTGGGCGATTGAACATGTTGTTTTTTACCACTGTGGTGAGCGCCTTCTCCGTTTTTGCATTCTGGCTTCCCTCCACATTTGTCGACAAGACTGTCACGTCTCTTGCATCGGAGGTACTTTTCATCTTTTTTGCGATTCTCTATGGGTGCTTTGGCTCTGCTTATATCTCACTTTTCCCGGCCAGCTTGGTCGAGCTGTTCGGTGTGCAACACTACACTTCCGTGAATGGTGCGTTGTATTTCATTCGAGGTGCCGGTGCTTTGTTAGGAACACCATTGACAGGATTGCTGTTAAGTGGCCAGTCCGCATTAGAGTCCCCATACAACTATGAGAGGGTGGCAATCACTGTTGGCGTACTGCTGTCCGTTGCAAGTCTAGCCACGCTGTGGGTGCGGATCGAAGCTTCTTCTGGCAAGCAATGGGCGTGGAAAATGTAGTCCTGGATACCCCAACAAATGAATTACTCTTCGCAGGGATATCAAGGAATGAAACAGCAAAGAAAGTACAAGTGGTCCGGAAACAGAGCCGATATCGTCATGATACTGGCAAAGTAACTTATTAAAGCAGCGGCAGACTTCATTCAGTATTAGCGTCAGTGTGTTTGTCAACCAAACCTACTAGTAAGACTGATTAGACGCCATTACCTATTCTGAGCAGGAAGATGAACGCCAGCATAAACAACGTCAATACTGCTTCGACTGCATGCATGTTCTCTAAGCAGTAAGAAAAGGCATGAAACCATCCGCACGAGTACGAGTCTGCTGTTCTCCAATCAACTGCTGCACTTGTTCGTCGGACAAATTTCATGCAACTTAGCTTGAACTACAGTACGCCTGGGTTAGCTAGTTACAGGAAAGGAAATGTCGATCTCAAAGTATCCAACATTCTGTGAATTCTTAATCCTAGTACTGACAACCTTAGAAGCTGTAAACATAGAGAGCAGCCGCGGAATATCCTAGAAAGGAACGGTGTGCACCCATTAATCTAGATAATACTGAGAAAATGTACAATGGAGAAATCCACACAAGACAAGAATCTACCAGTCATAAGAATATTCATGTGAATATCAGAGCAAGCCGAAGTGGTGGGGATGGCAGAAATAAAGATCAATGTGCAGCGAAATGTCGGTTATAGCACAGAGCAGGCAGAAGAGGTATCGACGATTCGACATGAAGAAAAATAGAAGAAAAAAAGTTTCATAATACAGGGAATTTAGCTTGAGTGCAGAACATTGATCGGGGAAATAAGGGGGTATGAAGCAAGCAAAAGAAGACAAGAAATGGGGTGTTAAGTAAAAAGTGTACATCAAGGAGTGGGAACAACGGGCGTAAACACGGCTTTTTGTCAGACTTAAGAAAAGTAGACGGAAAACATCAAGCCTAGAAGCAGTTCAGAGTGCTCTTCTTCTTTTTCTTGTTGAGCGCGTTCATGCGCTCCTCTAGCTGGGCGCGCGCAGCCTCGGCTTCTTTGCGGGCACTGCGCTCTTCCTCGACAGCCTGCAGAGATAGACGGGCGGAGTTGCGCTCTTTCCGGAGAGTGGAGAGCTCGTCTTCCAATCCCCAGGCCTTCTTCTTCCAGGCTTCGCAGTCGGTCTTGACCTTGCTGCTTTGGGCCTCGAGGTCGCCAAGCGCCTCTTCCAAGGTGGCAGTCAGCTGCTTCTCGGCGTACAGGTGTTTCTCGATTGTGCGGATGCGGGCTTCCTGGTCCTCGACAAGCTGGGCGTTCACCAGCTCCTTGCTAGCGTGTCGAGAGGCGGGTGGAGACACACTGCCAGTGCCATTGGTCTGAGACGCGATAGATGGGAGGGGAGGAAGGGGAATGGCAGGTGGAGGCGAGGGCAGAGATGCTGCGGATGAGCTCTTGCGGAGGTTTGAAGTCAGAGAGCTGCTACGGTCGTGAGAGCCGTCGCCACTATTCTTGATTTGAAGCTGGTGGTTGTTAGACATAATGTAGTTGGAAAAGAACCGATACGGATCTTACCTCGAGCTGCTCAATTCGCACCTGGTAGGTCTCAGCTTCTTTCTCCAGAACAACGATCCGGGCCTTGGCATCCTCCAAGGCCTGGTCACGCTCTTGCTGGATCACAGAGAGACGGTTGTGGTGCTGATCGAAGCTATTAGTGATTTGCTCCTCGAGCTCCTCAACGAGTCGCACGCTCTTCTCCTTCTCGGCGGTGATCTCTTCAATAAGAGCCTCTTTCTTCTTAATCGCCTCATCCTTCTGCAGAAGAGTGTCCTCCAGGGTAGCAACCAAGAGAGCCAGCTCGTTAACCTTGGCATCCTGGGCAGCGCCCTTCTTAGTCAACTCCTCCAATTCGCCGCTCTGGGCAGCATTGGCGTCAATTTGCTGGCGCAACTCTTCGTTGGCCTCCAAAAGCTCAGCATACTTGTCAGAGAAATGCTGCTTCTGAGCCAGGACGTCCTGGAGCTGGTCGGTCAAAGTATCAGCGGTCACATCAGAATTGAGAAGGCCGGAAACAGCCTGGAGCAACTTGACAAGCTCATCACGAGACTCCGCGATTTCCTTCTGCAGAGCTGCCATAGACTGATCATGCTGTGCATTTCGCTCAGCAAGCTCTGCCTCGTGCTCAGCCTGAGCGGCCGCCTTGGTCTTCTCCTCCAGCTCGGCCATCTCACGCTTATGAGTGTCCTGGAGGGTTGCCAAGTCTGCCTTGTGGGTTTCAATGGCAAGCTTCTGATTGGCAATCTCGTGCTGGAGCTCAGAGACGCGGGCGAAGTCAGCCTCGGAGGGATCCTCGACGCCCTTAGCAGACTGCTGGGCGGCAAGTTGTTCTTGGGCAGCCAAGTGGGATGCCTCCAATTGTGAGATGGTCTCCAATTGAGTAGCGACGGTGGCCTTGTGTTCTTCGATCTCCTTGTTGAGTCTATCAACGAGTTCTTGTTGCTTGGTACGTTCGTTCTCGCGGTCCTGGTGAACAGCCTCCTTGTCGTCGCTGCTGTCGCCGGCAGCGCGCTCAGAGCGCATAGCCTCAACAGATGCCATGGCGGCCTCAAGCTCGGCCAGAGTGGCAGTGAGTTGCTGTTCGGAAGCTTGGAGAGAGCCCAGCGCCGTCTGGTGTTTGCTCTTCCATGCGGTCAGCTCACCCTCCAATGCGGAGATCTTCTTCTCGTGCTCCTCAGCACCGGCATCCAGAGCCTTTGTTGCGTTCTCTTGGCTACGGAGGAGACCCGTGAGGGTCTCAATCGCGGCCTGAAGCTCCTTCTCCCTAACTTCGTGGGCTTGGCGGAGTTCATTATTCTGATTCTCCTGAGCAACGATCTGGTCACGGAGTTGGGTGACAAGAGCCATATCCACCGAGGAAGCGCCACCCTGCAAGCTGGATCTCTCACGGGTGAGTCCAGAGATGATGGTGGCCTTCATCTCCATTTCCTTCTTCACATTCTGGTTCTCAGCTTCGAGGGTTTGCAGGCGCTCCATGCGCGAAGCAAGCTCGTGCATGGTGGCATCCAGGTGGTTCTCGTAGACAGCCAGAATATCTGGCTTGTCAGCAAACTCCTCATTGCCAATAGTGCGCAGAGAGGTCAGGGCTCGGTGCGAACGGTCAGCACCAGACAGAAGATTCTGGCTAGTCATGCGACGGATCATCTTGAAACCGGGGGTGGTGGGAGAAGCGGACTTGGTGCGCTGGGCCTCAGCCTCGGCCTTAAGCCTCTCAACAAGGGTGAGAATCTCCTCGTGCTCGGTCTGCAGCTCAGTATATTTTTGAGTCATGAGATCCGCGTCTTCCTTGTGCTCCGCAAGCATTCGGCGCATCTGTTCCACCTCTTCGTTTTCGGGGTGAATCGTGTTGTTGGTGACTGGGGTGTCAGAGCCTGAGCCATTCTCCAGTCTAGAGGCATCAGATTCGCGCAAGGCAGCTGAGTCCTCGGCCGAGGACAATTCCGAGGAGAGCGATTGCGAGAGTGAATGTTGTGCTCCACGCGTCGAGGTCGGAGCGCTTCCGTCCTCTAAAAAAGAAACCGGGCGGGACTCTGGGTTCTGGGCAGGGGCCGGGTGACGGGCTTCGTCCTCCCTGTCCTGGCGAAGTTCCGCGAGGGCCTTGAGGGCTTCCTCGTACTTGCTCTCGAGCTGCTCGTATTCGGTGAGAGTGGTCTCGTGGCTGAGACGCAGGTCAAACAGCTCCTGGGTCACTGTCTCAAGCTTGTCGGCCACGAATTTTGATTGCGCGGGGCTGGTGATAGTATCATCAGAGGGGCGGCGGGCCTCAAGTTTACTGGTAGCATTCTCCAGAATTTTCAGGTCATCAACATGTGGCTTGGGTGAGATCTTGAGTTCTTCATCTTCGGGGATAGTCTCCGACAGGTCCTCATCGGTTTCCGGGATGGTCGTTTCGGTGGCTTCATTAAGAACGTCCAGAGAGGGAGTGTGACGGTGAGGGAATTTTGGTGACGTAGAAGTGTATGATTGGTCGACGTTGTTCGCATCAATGTCTTCACCGTGCTTATTACGGCTGTCGAGATCATGAAGGAGATTGTCGAGCGTACCCAGACCACGTTGGCGGTGAATGACATTCTCAAGACGGATGACCTCACGTTGCATGAGCTCCATGTCTTGGTCAGCCTCAGCGAGGCGGTCCTCGAGCGTTGAGATGTACTCCTCGCAGCTAACTTCGTTTTCGCGAGCACGAGCAATCTCCTTGCGGAGCTCAGCTACGATGGAAGCATGCTGCTCCTCGCCAGTCGACGCGCCGTCCAACTTGGATTCCAACTCACGCAGGTAAGCTTCATTGCCAACTTCTCGGTCCAAAAATTTCTGAATGCGGGATTGAAGCTGTTGATTAACTGTCTCGACGTAGGTGCATTTGGTTTCGCGCTCCAGTAGTGTGCTCTCAGTAGTCGCTAATGAAGCGCGGGTATCAGAGAGCGAGGCTTCCAGAGACTGGATGGTCTTCTCGTATTCCAGCACGACCTGCTCGACAGACTCAGCGAAAGAGCGCGAGCGCTGCATCCGCTCGATGGCGTCTCGGCCGATATCAGCTGTAGCGTCATCGGCATCAACCTTGGCGGTCTCTGAGTCGCTGGCCAAGGTCGAGATCAGCTTGGTGTGGCGCTGGCTCAGAGCATTGTAGCTCTCCTGAACATCGAGCAGCTGGTTTTGCAGCTGGATTTCGCGCTCGTTCTTGCGTTCGTTGCGCTCCGTTGACACAGCTTCGCGGCGCTCAGATCCCTCGGAATTGCGGATCTGCTGGCGAAGAAAAGCCACCTCGGCCTTCAGACGCTCGATAAGAGCCTGCTTGTCGCTATCGTCGGCGATCTGCTGGATGCGAGGCTTACTCTGGATTGCGCGCGCGCGCTGCGCATATTGAACGGTGTTGAGGGTTTCGCTCAAGTGGAATTCCGCTGGTGTCACACAAGCAATCATGTACGTGATGGCGCTGCCGCCCAGGGAATCTTGAAGAAGACGGGTAAGTTTAGAATCGCGGTATGAAACGTGGGATCCGGATTGGCGCGAGGACAATTGGGAGATGACCTTTCCAAGGGCGGCAAGACCAGCGTTAATTGAAATGCCTTCCTTGGCGCGCTCGCCAGAAGCACCGGTGTTTTTCAGACGTTCGCTTCCTGCCAAATCAACAAAGTGAAGTTTGCTGTCCACGGTCACAGATTCGCTGGAGTAAGAGTCCACCGGCATTGACATGCGCTTCTCCTTGGTTGATGGAGAGGCAGGTGAATTTGATGGAGTCTTGCGCTGAACGAGGTTCAAGCTGAACACGGCGTGCGAGCGTGACGATTTGGCGTTGATCGCAGTCGAGTCCGTTTGCCGGATGGTGGAACCAAAGTTCAATGCGCCGATCAAGTCCTCGAAGGAGTTGATGTTCACCTGGTGAAGCCCGGTGAGAATAATGCGTCCCTTGGCATCTTCGCGAATGGTGACAGTACTGCGATCAGCCGCGGAGGTCGAGTCAGGAAGCAGCAAATCCCGTAAGTGTTCATTGTAGATCTCGACGTATGTGGCCTTCAACTGCCACGTCTTTTCCTGCTGTGGTTTCCCAAAGCTCGATGCAGAGCTCATCGAGTAGCGCTGCGGAGTTCGGAGCCCAGTGGGGTTGGAGCCATTACGATTGTGCTTGGGGCCGTCCAGTTTCTCGAATAGCAATTGCGCAGCGCGAGGAATGATACCCATCGCCTCATCATGGCTCTGTTCGCTAGGACCGGAGGTACCCATTGTGTACGATTTACCGGCACCCGACTGGCCATAGGCGAGGATCGAAACATTGTAGCCCTGAATGAAGGAGTTTACACTGTCGCTAAGGTATTCCCAGACTCCATCCTGGTCGACGGTCTCGGCGAAAACACGGTCGAAAACGAATAGCTTGCGGCCTTGTGGAACATCGACTGCTAAGCTTGTCGGGGTTGTGACGTGGACCATGGAGCGCTGGAATCGCTGGGGAATCAACTCGTAACCGGGGTCAGTTGGTTTGAGGGGGGGCGAACTCGAACAGCTAGACTTGCGCATTAATACTTATTTTCTTTTTATAGACCCAATGTACGTTGATATCATGACGGGGTGTGAGAGGGTAAACATTGGCGGCTCCGGCTATATTTCCAAAGGGCCCACGTACCAACTTTGACTGCGGTCTTTGCTTCCTCATCAGAGGCGCGACTCCCACCCTGTCGGCTGCTCATGCTCATGCGACTCCCACTGCGGGGAGTGCGCATTATAGAGACTCATAGGCCGCGGGGCAGGCCCCGTCGGCGATGCTGGCGGTGAAACCGTCATATCTCTCCCCTTGAAGAGCCACGCCGGGTGGGACAAAGAACAGGGGAAGAGGGGGTAAAAGGGGTATCAAGTAGAACTATGGCGTAGATCGGAAGGTGTCACAGAGTCATCAGGCGTAAAGAGTAGAAACTAGAATGCGGAGGAGGAATGTTAGTTGACAAAACCCCTGACTATGCGCATCCTCTTTTCTGTTTCTTTTTTTGGATTCAGCCAGGAAGCGCCCAACGTGTTTGCACCAGGCGGAAAAGTACCACAGTGAGATGCGGTCAGGACATACCAGGATTAATTCGGACGATGTACAGTCCTTGCAAAGAATAATTATCCCCTAGGGGGTTTTGGGGGGGGGGGGAGAAAAGGAAACAACCTGGAGAATTCCCACGGCCGTGCACAAGTCTAGACTAGACGGGGATTAGCACCGATTAAGATGAAGGAGGACTCGGGTGCGGTTGACGGTGGAGCCCAAACGGCTTTTGGAGCCAAGCGAGGGGTCTCGTCGGTGCTTCAATCCACGGGTCCGCTCAGGGGAGGTCTGGTTGACTTGTGGTTGAGGGGAACTTTTGCAGCAGTAGAAACTCCCCAGCTTCTATACTCTAGTTCGCGATGAGCAGCACAAGCAGATTCTTAATTAGCCGCTTCCTACCGCTTCCTACGCTCGACGTGCCGTCATATCGCCTTTTGTAAGAGACAGAAGACTATTCAAATGCCTTCTCCACGGCCGAACCCGCGATGATCCACGGTTCCTGTTGTTCCACGCGTGTCTACGCGTGTGTCAACATCTAGGTTCGATTGTCATTATCTTGCTTCTTCTGGCGGCTAAATGGATACTGATAAATTGAAGAAATAACTCTATCCCATGAAAATTAAATTACTCCTATTTTTGCAGTTCGTGAGCCACCCCAGCCGTTCGTTTCGGATTGCCGTTTAGGTTACCACTACGGGGCTTGACGGTCCAAAAAGGAGAACTACTAAGAGTCAATCTATGAGTTGGACAACGGCATTTACTAGATGGGAACAGACAGCCGGGCACTGTTTATTGCGACCAGGGTGACTGTTGGATGCTTTCCAAGCAAGCCTACAAATTTCCCTACAAATCTCCCTTTTCTGGTGTATCGTGCATATTCAAGCCGCGGATCCAGAACCTGCAGGTCTCTTGTACATGTACATGAACTCAAAAGTAGGCCAATTGTACGGATCGACCTTGCGAGCCTAGGCATAGGTTTCAACCTAGTTATCCTACTTATTTGAACCTTCCAGTCGAAGAAATCATCCGCGCTCCAGAGCCGCCGATCTTTGCGCCTTTGGTTGGACTGCTGGGCCCATGCGGGATTATTCTCCCCTTTTCCCGTCCCACTGCAGCAACAGCAATTCTCACAAATCCCCCAGAAAAGTGGTGTCTTCCACCAATTTGCTTGCTATTGATCTGGAAGCCTGTGTCCGTGGTCCCAGATTGGTCCAGCTGAGGAGAAATGCAGATACCGAGAATTGGGGATTCGTTTCACATGGAATTGTAAGATTGAGAACGTGTGCCTAAAAACGAGATGTGCAGGGAAGACCGTAATTTAGGCCTGCATTTTTTTCAGCTCCCCATTTCGAAGATCTAAGGCTCGCTCGCCGCTCTCCAATGGGCAGAATCGTGGAGCCACGTCTGCTCGTGCTCTATCTCCCCTAAATGTTCCGTGCAGGTTCAAGTTCTTTGTATCCTCCACACGAACCTGGGCCGGGCTTCTGGCGCTACAGATGATCGACCTCGTTTAATACCGACATTGTATAGCCCTTTACGGAACAGACATTGGAGATTAACTTTGCGTCAATGGACTACACACCAGGTTCTAGATGCCAAATGTCGTAGTGTTATGGGGGTCCAGCCCCCCTGGTCTTGTGCCAGTGTCAGGCCTATTAAGATAAAGGATCCTTCGATTCGCACGAGGCTCCACCAGCCTGTCAAGACACAATCGCGCGCTCTGAAACCCGAACCAGAGGCTCCGGGGACCAGAATGGAGTCGTTGACAGCTGGGCCTTGGGTTGCATAGCTAGAAACTAGACACGTATACGGAGTATTCAGCGAGTATCCTTACTAATGGACAGTTTCGCCCCCTTTTACTCCGTTTGACAGCGCAACAAATCATTTACCACTAGTATATGCAGAAGTCTTCCATGTAAACCAATTGATCAATGCTCGACTCCACTGAGGGACGTTGGCCCAGCCTCGCCCGGTCCGGTTCGTTGCCGGACAGCGCATGCTTTAAAGCACCATAAGCACCAGCGGCCCACCCGGTGTTTCATATTGGCTCCACAGAGCCACGATGGCATGACTAGCAGCACAGCTTGGGCCTTTTTCGTCTTGATTGCCGAACGCTGGAGCTCCAGCCTGTCTTGTTACGGCAACGATAGTACCTTTGGAAATTATGAAGACCCACTATGGCATTTGTCTGGTACCGCGAGCTAAATAAGCTATCCTATGGCGGTTGGTCCCCAGTGGAGCTATGCCACCGGCTGAGCTGAATCAAGCGTGTGGATCGGCAAGTTGGTGCCAGAATGTCAGACTGTCATTTCCGAGTGCGCTGCTTCGGTAAAGGGCTCGGCGACTGTTTCAGGTTGTGCCATTTGATACGTAGAGCACTAGTTCCTCGTGGAAGGAATCGCAGGAAGCCTCTTCAGCATCTGGCATTGCGAAGGTTGATAGTACACCCCTAGGGCATTCGGCAGAGTTTCAGACCTAAATAAGCTCATATTGATATAATAGTTTCAACGGAAAAGTGTGGATCTAAGGATCTATCCAGGGCATCCACCAGTGGATACCCAAGTCTATCAACAGAAAGCTGTATATGCAAGCACCGCCAGTTTTTAAGAACTTTCAAACAACGCAAATGCCCCGGGTAATATCTCTGAATAAGATCAAAAGCGACAGCAAATCTAAACAAATCACGTCGAAGCCGCGCCGTCGCCATTGGCAACCTGGGTCTGGGCCAGGCTTGGGATGTTTTCGCCCTTGAGATAGTTCTCGAACTCACCGACCAATTTGCCGCCATCGACCCAACGCTGCCGATAGGCCTCGCGCCTCTCGGCAGCCATAGCGTTAAGGGTAGGCCAGTAGACAGAGTGGTCGTACTTGAATTCCACATCGCCACCCACAGTGTTCAGCAATTGCTGTGGGGGAACATGTTTGCGGAGATCCTCGTTAAACTTGATCTTCTCGCGTGTCAAGGGGTCAATGAATGGTGTGATCAGCTTGAAGAACCCCCAAATAACCCAAGGCACTAGACCTGAATTAGCACATACAGTCGAATAAAAATACTTCTGACAGTAGACTTACCGTTGATAACGAGCGCACGCCCCAATCGCTCGGGATAGTGGTTTTGCAGAATGTTCAAAGTCTCCTTGGCCTGGGCAATAGAGGCGTTCTGTCCAGACTTGGTCTCATTGAAGTTGATGATGAGCGCGATAGTCTCCTGGTTCGGGCCCATAAGCTCGATATCCCGCTCAAGCATGTAGACCAGGTGCTCAACCTGACGGTCACTCTTCTCAGTATTCTGCCTAGAGGGCAGAAGATAGTGGCATGGTCGGCCGTGAATATCGTAACCAGCAATGATTTGCTTTCCAGTGGCGTTCTCGACAGAGATGTAATCGGGTGTCAATTTCTTAATATTATACTCTCGACGCCAAGTCAGGGTGTCGAGAAGTCGGGTCTGAGCCTCGGACACATTCCACTTAGTTGCGCGCAGGTATCGAAGCAGACATTCACGAGTCAACCACATGCGTTCGTCGTCCGTGATCGGCTCAGTGGGCGCGTTTTTTCCAGCCTTGGTTGGCACGGTCTCCCATGAAGAGACGGTCTTGAGAACTGCATCGTACTTGGACTTCTGGTCCGCAGTCAATTCCGCAGGCTTGGGCGGTTTGCACGATTCAAGCGGTGCAGGGAACGGCTTCACCATGGGACCTGATTCCGCTTCATATGCGGGGGGCGGTTCGGTGACCGCCTCCTTGTCCTTGGAGGCTTCTTGGGCTTTGGAATCGGCACCCATGTCTGGATTAGGGGTTAGTATTCTCAGGAGAACACCGAGACTGAGGGCAAATCATCCATACTTTTCCTCTCCAATTGTTTTTGTTGCAATTGAGAAAAGCCTCTCTTGGATCGACGGGCCCACTAGAATCTTTAAGTGACCCGAGCTCGATCGCAATTCATCTTACCCTTTCGGGCGTTGCTTAGTCACCCACACGCCCGCGCGTCGCGTCCGACTCGCCGCAACTCGGCGAGGTATTGAAGCTCGACACTCGTCTCTTGACGAAACACACCAGGCTAGTATGGATGCCACGGCTAGTGAGCTCAATGAGCTCTTCAGCGCTTCTTTTCCCGAGGGTCTGCCTCAAGATATCCTCGGCGAACTCCAGTCAATTCTACGGATACACTCGATCAGCGCGGAGGAACTATTCTACAAATGGGAGTCCTACAGCATGAAGATGGGAGACGAGGTGAAGTTGAGTATGGACACCGTGCGGTCATTTAAGCAGGATGTCCAGGAGGCATTGGAACGAGAGACCCGCGGAAAAGCTGGTCGTCAGAATGAGAAACGCAATACTGTGATGGCAACCCCGCGCGCCGCCACTGGCGCTGATGTGTTCGGGATGTATGTAGAAACTTTGCCTTTCCAACGAGATTTGGCTTAACTGACCAATTTTTAACGTGGTATAGGCTGGATGGACTCACTCCGAACTCCTCAAATGCGCGACCCCAAAACGGAGCCAACGGCTCTGTGAAGCGGAAGGCTGATTTCACATCGCCCGCAACACCAAAGGTTGGGCGAGTCGCAGATATTGGAACACCGGGTGCGAAGACACCCACGTCTTCCGCAAATGGTTTCTCCTCTCAGTATGTCTCGATTCCCCGTCTTGAACTTGGTCCCCACGTCGCTCACAACCCCCACAGAAGCGTTCCTTTCGCAGAACGCCCTAACCCCGGACAGACGGTGGAAAGTCTGAACTCCCACCTGCCTCTACCAGATCCTCCCATGGCTCCCTTTTCCGAAGCGCGCATTCGACCTACCGCGAACACTGATCTCAAGAAGTTTGGGTACAAGCCGATGGGCATGAAGCTGTCAGAAGCATCCGAGATTCTCGATGATCGCATTGACGAATTTACGACCATCTTCCAAGAGCGATACAGCTCCGACGAATTGACTTTCGGCAGCGCCGCTGTGCAAAGTACAAGTGAAATTATTGCGGTTGGGCGGATCGCCTCAGACTCGTTAGAGGGGAAACTGAATCCTGCCTCGCTAGTCCTTGAGACTTCACGCCGAACAGGAGCAGGACGAAGGGTTCCTTTGAAGGTAGATGCAGTGCCCGGGTTGAACTTCTTTCCTGGTCAGATTGTAGCTCTGCGAGGAATCAACCCCTCGGGCGAATACTTTACAGTCAAAGAGATCCTTCCCCTCCCTCTCCTGCCCCCGGCAGCATCGTCGGCAGTTGCCCTAGAAAACATTAATGAGCGCCTTGAAAGTGGGGATGCGAACCCACCCCTCAATATCATGGTAGCAGCTGGGCCTTACACAGCGGATGACAATCTGGATTTTGAACCTCTCCAGGAACTGTGCCAGAAGGCTGCAGACAATTACGCTGATGGAGTCGTTCTTCTCGGGCCATTCCTCGATATCGAGCATCCACTGCTTGCTTCCGGAGACTTTGATCTACCGGAGATCAAGGGCCTCGATCCCGATACTGCAACCATGACGACCATCTTCCGACACTGTATTTCAACGCCATTGGCCCGGTTGGCTAGTGCCGTGCCTAGCATCACCATTTTCTGCGTGCCTTCAGTACGTGACATATTGAATCGCCATGTGTCATGGCCACAGGAGCAGATCATTAAGAAAGACCTGGGCCTGCCTAAGCAAGTGCGCATGGTTTCCAACCCAGTGACTCTATCCTTCAACGAGACCGTTATCGGCATGTGTTCTCACGATGTGTTATCAGAGCTGCGCCGGGAAGAAGTGCTCCATGGCAGGCCCACCGAGGGCAACTTACTGACCCGCCTACCCAAGTATTTGATCGAACAACGCCATTTTTTCCCCTTATTCCCTCCAACTGCCCGCTCGAACCTTCCCAAGCCCGGGGCGGAGAACGGTGTAGCTACAGGTGCTATGTTAGATGTGCCTTACATGAAGTTGGGCGAGTGGTGGAACGTTCGACCCGATGTACTCATTATCCCCAGTATGCTTCCTCCTTTCGTCAAGGTATGTTTTTCCCTCTTTTCTCAACACTGCTCTTTCTCCTCACTTCCATACTAAAACCTTAGCTTCCAGGTTGTCGACAGTGTCCTCGTCATCAACCCCGGCACTCTGTCAAAACGCCGTGGAGCAGGGTTCTACGCACAAATGTCAGTGCACCAGCGATCCATTGCCGAGGAAGATCGGGAGCAAAAGCAGTCTCTCGACCACAAGCTATACGAGCGAGCCAGGGTAGATATCAACCGGATCTGAAAAGCTTCCGGCTGTTCTGTACAATCGCACCACTTTATCGGCATTAGGTTCCAGCCGGAGACAAAACACAGTCTTGTTTACATGCAGGCCTTCGCCTTGAGACTAATGACGAAAGGGCTACCTATGGCGACCCCACTGCCAACAGAAACGAAATCAATGAGACTCAATCCCATCCACCCAGTACTCCAACCCATGCTATTCTATTTCGCCCCATTCATGAACCGTAATGCAAGACCCAACCCCAATAATAACTCATCATAAAGCCGCATCCCATCCCCTTCAGCGTAAACAAATTGTCCTCCGCCCCCCCATCTTCCTCCCCGCGCTCCGCACCCGTATAGCCGGAGCATCAACGGCCGCCGCACCCCCCGACCCAGACCGCAGTGTCGCCGCAGGCCCCAAACCCCCCCGCCGCCGCCCCCGTCGCCGCAGGCCCAACACCCGTATGCTGGAGCACGCCCCCGTGTCCCTCGCCGTTCACAAGCGCCTCGAGTCCCAGATCGCGCCACACGGCCTCGCGTCTGCGCTCCATGGCGCGCGTGATCCCGAACGCGGCGTGCTGGTCGGGCACGACGTCGTCTTCGTCTTCGGGGTTGGGCGGCTGGTGCTGGGGCTGGACGTAGATGTCTTCGACGGGCAGGAAAGAGGGGATCGCGGTGGGGGAGGCGGATTGCTGGGTTTGCTGGGATGTTTGCGGGTTGGTCGAGGGGAGGTGTGGGGGCGTGTGAATTCTTCGAAGAGGTCTGCTAGACGCGGTTGGTGCATGTGGAGGTATGTTGCGGAGGAGTCTTTGCTCTGGGGAGTGAGGTGAGTGGATGAATTCTAGGAAGAGAAGGTTGGGATTGGGGTTACCATTTTGGTGAGCTTTAGTTGTCTGGATGAGTTGAATGGAGAGATTGGAATAGGAGGAAGGTTTTGAGAGGTTGCGGGAGGTTGCGCGACGTTCAAGTTTTGGGTAGGAAGGACTTTCCTGAAGGTGCAGGTTTACGCAGTTACTGGGGAGCTCCAGTTTGGGTGGGTCCGCAAATGAAGTGGACCACCCCGCGGAAGATACACTTTTAAGGCCATAAGTTTATAGGTTTGCCTACGACTGTGTTTTCTACTTGGGGTGGCTTCTCGCTATTCGCTACAGATGCTCATTGGGTATCAGGAACTTATGGGAACCCTGGGCATGCAACAAAGACCCGAGGTCGGAGGGGCCATACCGAGTCCATCTAATCTGTAAATATCGAGTCCACATTAAGACCACATTGATCGAGTCTCATTTCCGAATAGTTCTTTAACTACTAACGACAAATGCCATATCAGTACATCCTCTGATACAAGCCCGTGAATTTACGCCTTTTGGAAATTGAAACCTTGATATAAGAGGCCATCAGAAACTTTTCATACGCAACAATCCACGTCTTCACATATTCGTGCTCATTCGGTGCACGATAGGGACAGCACTGGGCGGCAAGCTACCCATCTCCGTGACAACCATGTCCACATACTCCGCGGGGGTAACATCGTACATCAGATTGAGCAATTGCAAGTTCGGTGTGTCTTTCCACGTAGCGAGGGGCACGGGAGGGTTAGCTGTCGCCGGTGCTGGTTCCGGCTTCGGGATGTGAGCTGCGTTTTTCCCACCCTTCTTGTTGGTCTCGGGCACAGGAGGAGCAGCAGCGGGATCAGGTAGGCCGGTGACTTGCTCTGGCTCGTTGGCAGCGACCAGCTCATCGGCATCCGCAATTTCGTTCACCACGATACTGTCCAGAGCGACACGGTCGGTGAACTTGACGGTCTCGCAGCAAACGATGACAGGCACTTCGACGCCTCCAGCCCGCTCCTTGGCGGACATGGCGACTAAAGCAGTACCCACCCGTGAGTAGAGGCGGCCGTTACTGGTCATGGCGTGCGCGCCAAGGAACACCTTGGTGGCGTCTTTGATCGCGTGGCTGATTCCGTGCACAAGCGAGTACTGCACGTCCAGGCCGGCATTTGCGAGGGCGCGAGCAAGGTTCTTGCCCTCGAACAGGGGGCGCGAGTCGATGATTGAAACACGGAACTTCTTTCCTTCCTTGTGCGCTGCCAACAGACTCTGCTTCACGACCGAACTGCCCGCGAATGTCACAATGACATCGCCATTCTGGATCTTTTGGGCGGCGCTGCCTGCAATAACCTGATCGGCTACTGTAATCTTCTCTCTGATGAAACTGTCAATGAAATCGCACAGAGTCGCCTTGGCGGCTGATTCGGGAGTGGCGGGGTCCATGGAAGCAATAGATAGCTTCAGGGCTCGGATAGCATTACCCTGGCTGATTGAAAGAGGACGGCAGGTCGAGAGGTAAGTGATCTGATGTGAGAGGTGTGTCGTTAAATGACGAGCAAGCGAGGTACCCAGGGGCGTAGTATAGCTTTCAACGACCTGGTCAAATGAATCAGCATATCCAACCCACAAAACAGTGTTTCCTTAAACCGGAACTCAAATAACATACCCGCTTGAAAGCAAGCATCGTAGCAACACACCGGGCACTGCTCCCGCAGACCACGTAATCCCTCATTTGCAGCCCCAAAGCCAGCACCGCAGGGTGCACTTCCTTCGCCGCACCAGAGACCGTAGTCCGGCGCTGCTGCCCATACAAGTGGCCAAAAACCGCAACACTCTTGTCCTCCTTCTTCTTCTGCTTTTGCTCAACAGCACCAGCCCCGCCCGCGTGGGCCGCAGGCATCGATCCGCGCCGCGCATACGGAGCCTTCGAGCCCTTCTGAGCCGCGCCACCAGCAGCATCTTTCTTCGGCGTGTTCGGAGCCCGCTGGCCCGCCGGAACCGAGCTGCCCGCAGCCCCAGCTCCGCTCTCTCGCTCCTGTCTCTCCTTCGCGCGCCGGGCGGCCTTTTCTGCCTTGGCTTTCTTCTTCAATTCGCCTGCGCTGAGGGTCTTGTCCCCGGGCGCGGCAGAGGCATCGGCGGAGGCTGCGGCAGCGTCATTCTTGGACTTGGCCTTTCCCTGGTCCTGGCCCTGCTCTTTTGCGGATTGAGGTTGCGGTAGTGTTTCGGGCTGTGCGGGGCTGGCGCTTTTTGCGTCGCGAATGGGTAGGGATTGCGAGGGGGGGAGCTTCGCCTGTGGATTGGGTGGGAGCTGGGGTGGTCGCAGCTGGGGTGGAAGAGGAAGGCGCCGAGTCGACCGGGTCCGCCATTTTGAAAGGCTCGATCTCGATGTCTTGGGGGGTGGTGGTTCTTGGACGGTGGTGGGGAGGCAGAGTTGAGTCATGGAAAAAGATGTGATGCCATAAGCGGCCCACCGAGCGCCGCAACCCTAATCTCCGCACGCGCATGGCGATGTATGTAGATCCACGCGCATGGCGATGTATGTAGATCCACGCGCCAAGCAGTGCAAAATGGGGCTGCTGTGAAAATCTGAGAGAGAATTATGTTATGAAGAGACTACCAGTATCATCGCCAGCTAGGTCTTGTTCAGTCACGCAAGGCCTAGTCCCAAAACTTTGTTAAGAGGTACCACGTGGGAAGCAAACGAGAAGGCACAAAGAAGACGACTTAAAGTGTCTCGTCAGAGGTCATTCGTTATTCATCTGGAATCTCGCTAGAATAGAAATAGACTGGAAATAAAAGAGCAAAAAAAGGGAGTAACTCGAAACGGGCCTGGCGAGAACCGACCGTTGCCCAAATAGTCTGGCTCCAGCCCAAACCATAATCAAAAAACAAAGAATGTTCTGTACTGGACCGCCAACAAACACCGTATCTGCATGCCTTGCAAAAATGAATAAACAAGAAGAGAAGGTTAGATCTTAGCGAATATTGGCAGGAATGTTTCCCAACACCCGTCGCTTGCGATTCATGGCTTGCTCAGAAGGCTTCCATCGTTCATGATCTGTGGCTAGCTTGCGCTTGAACATACTCAACTCTCCCAAGAGGTCTTCCATACGGGATTGCATCTGGACATCTTGGCTCGCATCCCAATCTACGGTGTTGTCGTCCTCCTCGTCTTCGTCCTCGTCTTCCCAAACCCCTGAATCAAGCTCAGGGGAGGGGGTGCCAAATGCACCGACCGGCGAGCCCTCCCGGCTGCAGCTTTCTCCTGGGGCCATGTTCTCTGCCCCTGTCGTTGATGCAAGACTGGCTCGGTCACGCTTTTCAACGTTGACAGGAGGGATCGGATTTTTCAGACTATCCAAAGCAAGCTTGAGGTGTCGTCGCAGGGACTCGTTCTCTGTCTGTAATTGGCGGATCTTGCATTCGCTGACCATCTTCGTTTCTTCCATCAAACGTTGCATGGTCGCCACCTGCTGCTGGTATTCATCCAGCTTCTCATTCTGGGCTTCGGTAGCACGCTGGGTTTCCGTTGCCTGGCTCACACTGAGCTGCAAGTTACGGATCGTTTCCGCCATTTCCGCGATCTGCTGGTCACGCTCCGCGGCGGACACATGATCTTGATTGACACGGGCTCGAGTGCGGATGTGCTTCGCCTGGTCGGCGTATCTCAAAGTGGAAAGCGTTTCTTCGTAGTCGGCAGGGGCAATACATGCAATCATTGCCGTCTTCGAATTACCGCCGAGGCTGTCCTTCAGCAACCAAGTAAGGATGGAGTCACGATAGGGGACCAATTCTTTGCCCTTTCTTCCGCCGCGACTCTTCTTCGGGTCTGCCAACGCCGCAATGACACGGCCCAAGGTGGTGAGTGACTTGTTGATGTTCGAGCCTTCGCGCAGCCGAGCCCCAGTTGCTTCGGTCGACTTAGCTCGTTCGGAACCTGCAAGGTCAACGAGCCGAATACGGGCGGTCCGCTCTGTAGTCTCGTCCGATGATAGATCATGGTGGATCTGCTTGAGCGTGATGGTAAAGACAGCATGCGATCGTGAGGAGGTATCATTCATCTTCGTGCTCGCCGTCGTCCGAGACATATCACCCTTGCGCATGTTTTTCATTAGCTCTGCGAAATTCCTTACTGTGAGCTCGGTCAAATCTTTCACATATGGTCCCTCTGATGGCGACTCTCGAATGCGAAGGTAGTGTGGCGGGTCTGTCCGTGGGACCAGCAGATCGCGTACATGCTCATTGTAGACTTCAAAGTAGGATACTCGAACATTGTAGCTCACATCCGGGGACGGCGAGTCCTCAATACGCTGGAATAAATCCTCGCACGTCCGAGGAATCAAACCCGGTTGCTCTGGCGTGCCCATCATCGTGTAACTCTTTCCCGAGCCCGTCTGGCCGTACGCGAAGATACAAGTGTGATAGCCCTCAAAATTGTGGTCCAAGAACTCCTCGCCGAGACAATTGTAGACATCCTCCTGGTGCGCGTAGTGATCATCTTCCTCGTTGTGCGACCAGAACGAATTGTCGAAAGTGAAGTTCTTGTCCTCGAGAATCTTGCCACGAGCCTGCGACTTCGGCTTTCCCTGGTCGCGTATGCTGGGCTTCGGCGCTTTCAGCTTGGTCATTTGCGTATGCGGGTCCATTTCGATCAGACATTCGGCATTGCGCTCAATCTCTGTTCCATGTTAGCAGCTTACTCCCCGCCAGATCACCTATCGTACGTGCCCGCGCACGTCAAACGTCTGTCTCCGGACTGACCTCTGGGTAGGAACTTCCGAACGCGCACGACGACGCGCACGTTTCCTCCAGGCGACGGACTGGCTGCTCCATCTTGGCGGGTTGCGACGCCGCTTTCTCGGGCGCGAAGGGAGGGGCTGGAGGCGTTGGATCGGAGGGCGGCGGCAGAGGCGGAGGTCGAGACCACGCTGGGCGAGGTGATGCCTGTGAGGGCCGAGAGATCGGAAGATGTGGCGGAGGAGATCGAGCCAGGCCCTGGGCTCTGGTCGAGGTGGCGATAGAAGCGCGGATCCAGCGCCATTTCCCTACTGTATTCCTTCAACAACTGTACACAAGTGTCGACGGCGTCGCGTCTTCGTTCGACGAGGTGATGGTACATGCAATCAAGATGTGGTACAGGAATAGGAGTATTTTGACAACGGGAAATTGAAACGAAAGAAAAGGGGGTAAGTACTGTTGTGGTTTCCTATAGAATCAAAGGTTCATCTCCAGTTTTGGCGGGGGAGGTCGGGAGGTAAACACGGAGGCGTCAAGTGTTTCAAGATACGCTCATGCTATGGAATGCACCGTCTTTCCACAAGCACAATTCTCCAATAGGTAGAGGGGGATTCAACTTAAGATACCAGCGACTGTAGAAAAGAGATGAGTTTATTTGACAAGCTACTCGGCGGTGTACAACCGACAAAAGGATGCGATGGGCGGTTGCCATAGCAATGCCAAGGGCCGTGGTGATGCGCGAACTACTAGTCCTACTAGTGCACAGATCGGAGAAAACGAACTCCAGGTCATGGGGCAATTTGGTTTCAAAGTCACTCATAAATCATCATGTTCAACTCAAATCACATATCCAACTTAATCAAAATCGGCGTGCATGGCATCGAATGGATCGATGTCGTCGGCGCCGTCTCCTGTTGGACCGGTGGAAGCAACATCCGGCACCGGATTGCCAGTTGAATCCATTTCCTTAGCGAGTGATTGAATCGGGCTTTCGTCCGAGCGCTTTGCCTTCTTTGCGGTGCGGTTGGCTGCAGCTTGCTGTCGATCTGCAGTCTTGTGGTCCTGCGTGGAGTTGAAGAGGTGGCGCTGTTGGTCGGCGCCATCAGGAGCTTGGAACTGGGTACCTTTCGGAGCAGGCATTATGGACTCGTCTGCCTTCCGAGCTAGTTCTGCGGATCAGGCTGATTAGCATCTATCGAGCTAGCTGCCTCACACGAGTAAACACGAGTAACTCTGCTCGAGTTGCCCGCATGGGCAGCACGAAGTGATCCACGAGTATTCATACCACGAGAATACATATCACGAGTCCTGGAAGACTAATCAATGTTTTGGTGTGGTCATGGTTGTATGTCACCACTAGGTCTTCGCAAACATCCTCTCTTATATACCTGTGGATGTCTGGGGCGGGGGTCCAATTGATGATTCAGTATGACGAAGAGAACCACTTTCCTCGTATCTTTCTCCGCATTTGCTGGGATCTAGGACGATCGGTGCCACCGATTCCAATAATTTCTCGAACAAAGGTCATGAGCGACGACCAGCTTCAGAATACGGGACCCAATCGCATAAGTGCTAAGTTGGTGGTTAACCGGTGCAGCCCACGGATCCGGAGGCGAAACATGGGGTCGAAGCTCGCCACACACTCGTATCTGCTCCTGACTTGAAGGAA
Organism: Penicillium chermesinum; assembly: GCF_028974085.1. Classification (NCBI taxonomy): domain Eukaryota; kingdom Fungi; phylum Ascomycota; class Eurotiomycetes; order Eurotiales; family Aspergillaceae; genus Penicillium; species Penicillium chermesinum. Next base: position 2,106,969 of record NW_026695312.1, on the reverse strand, counting down.
ATCACCGCAGAGAGAAAGTTATGGTGCTTGTGGCGACCATTTGATGCTCATTCTATGCGGTTTTGTGGGTGCAGAGTAGCTTCGACCGCGGGTCGTGCTGAATTTTGGCAGCTGTATACTCGCTTCACGCCTGACATTACACATGCTTGTTCAAGAATTAGCATACTAGTATTGAATATTTTGATTGATAATACGACTACCCGAGATCGTTTGGAATCATTTGGCTTCTCAATTAATCAGAAGATCCGCAGTCTCTAGTTATCTATCGGAAAATCATAGGCTTAAGTCCGTCCAAGCCGCCCGAGGTCGTTAGCTATACCACTTGACCTGATAGCTCCAGACGAAAGATTTCAAGGATACATCGGATTGGGGTGATTATTACTTTCAAGCAATATAATCCAGAAGTAACCACCTAGCCGCCGTGTCAATGATCGACGAAGCTGGTTATCTACTAGTACTGATGGCAAAGCTCAAGCAAAAAACGACCGAGAGCTTACCTGGTTACAAGGCGGGCCATCAAAACTCATCTCGAATGGCGCCATCACCAAGACATGAAGAAGATATTGAGACGAGACCTGATAGGACGGCGACTGCTATACTCTTGCTTATGAATGTTCGGTGTCGGATTTTAGCAGCACCGAACGAGAGACCCTCGTGCAGGCCCCCCTCTTTTTCCGTTTTTGTCCCTCATTGAATCCGAATGCTTAAATCCGAATCCTTACAAAGTCCATAAAATCATAGGGCAACCCCAGCCTCTGCGGTGCTTGCCACAAAATTCAGAGCTCCAGATTATAGGTAAGAAATCAAGTACTTCAAGATGCATGACTGTTGTTTGAAAGGCTTCAAGTGGGAGGGCGAGCCTATCGGCCGCGAAGAGACCTTCGCCGGGAACTCGACATACGTAAGCGGCAACAACAGCGATGTCGCTATTCTTGTGATCCACGATCTCTTTGGATGGACATTCCCCAATCTACGGCTCCTGGCCGACTCGTACGCTGAGGAAACCAATGCGACAGTTTACCTCCCGGACTTGTAAGTACAGACTACTCGCGTCGCTCTAGCCCAAGTTGATAACTTTATGTATTCGAAGCTTTGGTGGCGAAGTCCTCCCTTTTGACATCGTCGCCAAAGATCCTGCGGAGTGGGCACCACTAGACCTACCTTCATGGGCAGCACGCAATAACAAAGAAGTGCGTGAGCCCGAGATCTTCGCATTTGCCAAGGGACTTCGGGCCCAGTATAAACATGTCGCCGCTGTCGGGTCCTGCTACGGCGGATGGGCCGTGTTCCGGCTCGGTGCGAAGGAGAACGACGGTCTCGTAGACTGTATCTCCACGGCGCATCCCTCCTGGCTTACCAAAGATGAGATCCAGGCTGTCGGCGTCCCTGTCCAGATCCTCGCGCCGGAGATCGATCCTGTGTTCACGGCAGAGCTCAAGGAGTTTAGTCAGAAGACTATCCCGTCGCTTGGACTGCCGTTTGATTATCAGTATTTTCCTGGGCTGGAGCACTCGTTTTCCGTGAGGGGAGACCGGGCGAATGAGGCTGAGATGAGGGGCCTAGAGAGAGCTAAGAATGCAGCTGTGCATTGGTTTAAGCAGTGGCTGCAGTGAGGCGAGGCGAGTGGTCCACATGGAGTCACTTCTGTAAGCAGATCCTAGGATCAGAAAGTTCGAGGCTAGATGAAATCCAACAAATTTCCGATCGAGATGCAGTCTCATATTTGTCCGTATATCATATATCCCTAACGCAAATGAAGCTCTTCACATCCAGACCACAACGTAACAGGACTCCCAAGCAGTCGATGGACGACACACTTAGGTCAAGGCTGAGGTTTCATGACAGAAATTGATACACGCACCGTCGTCCAGATTAACAGGTCTACGAGAAACGTCGTCGGATGAGCCCATCCATCCTGTCGAGAACGATACCTCAACCGTTTCGGAACTCACGCCTCACAGATGCCACGTGAAATGCGAATGGGGACCTGTCTAATCATACTTAGACAAGCAGGCTACTCAGCAATTATCTCTAAGCCTGGGGGCCGGACATTGCTGGAGCATCATCCTTATAGTGGACACTAAATTGGACCTACTAGTAGTATAAAGGGATCAAACAGCGAAAAATTGGATTTGCAGCAAATTAAGCCATGCGGAAGGGTATATGAGAAAGACAAAGCTATTATGCTAAAGTTGCAATAGATGGCGAGATAGTTTCAGTATAGATCCTCAAGATTCTTCAATTCCAAGGTCCCTCTCCTTTGCCAAGGTCATCTCCTCGTCCACGCTGGCAGCTTTAAGCCTTTCTTTTCGGGCCTGCTCCTGGGTCGAGACATACCGCACCAGGCTCTCACAAAGCCGATCGAGCACCCACTCAGGCTCAGACTGATGAGCCAGCATAGGGCTACTCTCGCCGATCCAATCCCAGTTCAAGACACCGTATTCATCCTCTTCGAGGGCGATGGTATTCTCATCACCCCCGGACTGACTGGGACCAGCAGAGGGGTTGGACGCAGAACGAGGGTTTGTGAACTGGATCAGGCGAGTAAACTCGACCCATTCTTCGTAACTGTATCGTTTGCGCTGCCCAGAGCACACATCCTCGGTTACCCGACGGATCGCAAACGCTAATTGCTGCGCGAGTTCGAAGGGTGACGGATTGGGTTGCTGAGCAAGCTCCTCGATTGTTCGCTGAGGATGGTTGCGGGCCGAGTTTCTTCGGGATCGAGACAGGATGGGATCTTTGTTTCTTTCAGCATCGCCACTGCCAGCCTCATCTGGAGTATCGGCACCGATCGGGAAGCCTCGTTCAACGCGCTTTTTCTCCTGGTGTCTTCGGAGAGCGGAGCGCAGAAAAGGAATACGTGCGATAAAGCCCCTGTAGGTCCCGGCTTCGGGCAAGATGAAGACTTCGGCAACTTTTTTGGTTCCGTGGTTGAAACTAGCGACGACAGTGTCACTCATTTGCGAAATAAGCATAGTCATGGTCGGGATCGCCACCAGGGACCAGAAAACGAAAAACGGTCGACCGGCATTCGACTGCGGTGTGTAGTCACCGTATCCGATGGTCAGAAGGCAAACAAAGCAAAAATACAGAGCGTCAAAGTAGCTCCAATCATGCTCAAGCAGCCAGAAAACCACCGCTCCACAGGACCAGACGATTCCAAACACTATCACGCTGATGACAAGATCGTTCCAGCGGCGAAATCGCATAGTTTCGTACTGAATGGCTCGCATGGCATCAAATCGATCTTTTTCCTCCCTCATAACAATCACTTTCGGCCTTCCACCAGTGGCTAGAGTATCAATGGCACTGCGAATGGGCTGGTGCTTATGATGTGGGTGGTAAGCAATCTGGGATTCTCTCCTTGCCAGCGCTGAAATCGCCGGGCCCGTTGTTCCAGCGCTATCCCCTTCCTTAGAAGTGATGGTTCGGTCGAAAGTCCATTGTCGCTTTGATTCAATGTGTTTTCGGACAACATTGTCGTAATGGACTTCCCGTGCGAACCGGTGAATACTTGAAACGACCAGACCAAGCATGATCACGCCAATGACTGCGTAAGGCCAGATAAGCCCTTTTCCCGTGGCAGTCTGAGCTGTCACGTCACCGAATCCCAGCGTTAAAACCGTGATATCGCAGAAATAAAGAGCATCTGCAAATGAGATCCCAAGGACGCGCTGGAAGATGGCGGCTCCAATGAGGAGCCATGCAACAAGTGCCGTCATTTGCAGAATCAAGGTACGTTGGTCATCTGTGAGTGAGAAGTGCTGCGGGTACCTTCCGAGGAAGTAGCCGAGCATGTTTATCATGAGGAGGACACCCAGTAGGAAATAGAGCGCGGCTGCAATCACGGCGCTCCAGTAGGCCTGGGAATACACATCGTCAGGTCCGACTGGAGGGGCATAGATATGAAGAGACGCAGTGGCGGCACAAAGCTACGGGCATTTGTTAGCGTGAATCCGTCCTATATTCATAGATCACTGGTGGGCGAAAACTTGGGAAAGCTTACAATGGCTGGAGCTAAAAACCACAAAATAATGGTAACTGGGAGAGCGATAATATACCGAACAGCCTGAGTGAAATTAAGTAGTAAGAATATATTGCCTACCACACCGCAAACGAGCGAGGCAGCATTCATCCCCGTGCTCCTATACAAGATTTGAGGTAAGCCGCGACTCATTTCATCTTGCGCGAGGCAAGGTCTCCGAGGTAGCATCTCTCACCAATGGGGGTCATCATAGCCTTCTTGGACCCAATTCCCCGCAGGGCCTGTACTCCTGGAAATGATCCTGCTCCTCCACGGCATAACCAGCGCAACGATTGACATAACATTGGCTAGCGGCCCGGCTGCCGCCGCTACCAGAGGAATGGCCGTCGACGCGATCCACCAAGACTGCGGCTCATCGTCCTCGGGCGGTCGCATCTGAAAATTCCCCTTGAAACGACGCCAAAGCGACGCCTGGTCAGCCTTGGTGGCCTCGTCCGAGGATCCATTCCGCATTGTTCACCCGGCCCCAGGCGACCGGGTCCAGCTGGTGGCCGGTGACAAAGTCGACCAGCGTAGCTTTCGAAGCTGGGCGGCGAGCTGCAAGTAACCGGTGCTCTGTATTTATGCCTTGGTGTCGATTTGGTTATGGACTGCGCGGGTTCGAGTTTGTCTCTCTGGGCTTACGCGGTGCCGTGGGCTCCCGTCTGCCAGTTTGAGAGGCCGTGGCAAGATCTAGCTCCTCGATTTGTCGGTTTAAACCCTAGGCTCTAAGGATAGAGTGCTGTGAGCTGGGTTGGTCCACGACGCGAGATGCTCGGCATCTCGAAATGATGTCAAGCCGCATGGCCAGATGATTGGATCTGCGTCCCGTGACTCCCCACCTAAAAACCATGGGCCTTGTGCCTTTAAGATCAGGAAGTGTATGGAGCTACGGCTAAACAAAAATAAAGTTGTAGATACAGATCATGGGTCATAGATCTTGATTACATATGGATCGGGGAAAGTACAACCTCAAGGCTGCCAATCGCGTGGTACCGATATCTCTAGCCTCCACCCAGTGAAACGTGATAATCCACATTGCTTACGGACGTACTTCTGCAGGTAATATGCATATATGAGTGCCAGTATTGACTGTTATACGCTCCAATCTTAGTCTTACGTCCAGTCGCTGAAATTCCAATATATAAGCTCAACACTCAGATGGCTGGTTCTACTGACTCTTCTACGCTGTCCTACGGTAAGATACTGGCAGGTTCTACAATGTCAAAGACAATCAGGACATTCAGACGAAACGAAAATCGATTTAACAGAAGAAAATCCGAAACTACATACATCCAAAAAAAAAAAAAATTCTCAGTCCAAAGATACCAAACTAGGCCAACAGAGCGCCAGCCCAACTCGACCAAGGCCCATCCCCAATCGCAACGGGAACATTAACCTCAATACCCTGCATCCCTCCTTATCTGGCAATCCGCCCATCAGCCCAGGTGCCATGTGCATCAACCTTATCGGGGCTAAAATCACCCACGCATGCAGCGTAGCATCCTGCATCTCAGCCATCTGAACCTGCCACCCATATGGTGGTCAGCAAGACCAACCCCAACCCAACAAAAGGATGACCAACAAAGGATGAAAGGGCATGTCACCTGCTGAGAGCCCCCAACCCCGAATAAGCAGCACAGAATGAGCAGAGTTGCCACTGTCTCTCTTACACACTCCCTCTTCCTCTTACCCCTCTTTTTGGTCCAGGGCCCTCGGACCCCCGGGACCCGCAACCACTGACGGGCGCTGTCACCTGCAGGAGCTGCACGGGGTGGCCCACTGGGAAATGCCGGTTGGTGGGTTTGGGTCTGCGGAACGTCATAACGTCCGCAGTACCTGCTTCCGGGCGTACAGCGTACCGCTTACGCGGACAGGGATGTAGGTACGAAGGATCAAGCGCCCGCTGGGGCAGGGCTGCCTTTTTAGGATATGGGGAGGGCGGGCAGCGAGGGGCAAAATGTGAAGGGCAGGTTCTGTGAGTGGAAATAGGGAAAGCGAGGAGACGATTACAGACGTAAGTGGCGAAACGAAGCTTGCAAGGATAAAGTAGGAATTTGGAAAAAAAACAGGATGATTTGTCTATCGGTGTTTAAGGTCGTGGATCTATGTACAACCTGGCATCCGTCGCAGAAGTCAACGGCAAACTAGACAGAAATCAGAAAACAAGAAAGCCAGCGAACAAAGGAAATGACCAAGGAAATATCAAGATTAAGCAAAGGCGCAAAAAGAAAACAGGACCGCGGAGAACAAAGTCTCGCGAGATGGTATCATCAAAGCAGAATGACACGAAGACCAAAGTCAAATCAAACGCAGGACCGCTGACGGCCATCAGAGAGGACGCCGGATATCATCGAGTAAAGAGGACGCCGCCCCAAATGAGAAGAAAGAGGCGCCGAAAACCATGATTCTTTTTTGGGGGGGGGGGTCGCCCCGCGCCAGGGCGCGACAAAGCTGCCAACTGAAATAAGGCAGCAGGAAAGAGTAACGAGTAAAAGCCAGCCGAAGCCAAACCCAACGCGCTGCAAATGCAATTTAACGAAAATGTCAAATGCTCCGTGTATGTAGAGAGAAAACAGGAGGAACTGCAATAAAAGCTCCCATCGGGATCACTTCCTCTTTAAAACGGGGGGATTCCCCCCGTGCGGTACCGTATTATATTGGGGTACCCTTTCTTGGAAAGGTTGTTCAACAAAGGAAAAGTTTTGGTAGTGAAAGAGTCGGCCTATTTGGCGGACGGTCGGCGGAGGATATCCTCGCAGTTGGCGTCGAAACGCATATTCCATAGTCGAATGCTGTTCATCAGCTTTTCGGTATTCTCGAGCTCGCGGTCGCGACCGAAGATCGATTCCACAAATTCACATCCCGCATTGCGCCCCATTGAGACGGAGGCTTTGCCACTTTCTCGCTTGGCGGCCTTCCACATGAAAAGCTCGCATTGTTTGAGGAGCTTCTTGAATCGGCTCCACAAGCGGTCGCCACTCTCCAGGAAATCTTCCACTGTCTCTGCAGCCTCCAGGTTCTTAATGCGTGGCAGACATTCGTCCGCACGCTTGACTTTCCCCGCGAGTTTGATAAGAAGTAGCCATAGGTCGCCGGCGACGTCGGCCATGGGAGTTGAGGCTCCGTGGTGGAAAACCGTCCAGTCGTAGATCCACTTCCCTAATGAGTTGGCATCGAACACAGAGCCGAGAAGAATAATTGGGGCTTCGGTTGGGTCCCAGTTCTTGATGGAGTAACCTGGTGGAATGCCAGCACGTTCCGCATCCTCCTCGGTGGCGGTTGCTGGTGGCTTCGCAGCGGGGGGTGGTTTAGGCTTAGGTGTTCGGGTTGAGGTGGACTGGCGGCGTGCACGGGAGCGACGGGCTGCATCAATGTCTTCGGGATTGGGAACCTGGTTGAAGTAAGAGTAAGAATCAGTGGCTGGGTGTGATTTGCGTTGAGAGTATGACGCGGTCCGACGGTGCTGGTAGCCAGCAGGACCCTCTCGCTTGGGGTTTGCCGGTGGGGGACGGCCAGGGCGGGATCGGGGCTCGCGAAAGCCATATGGAGCATCGTATGCATCGTCGACCACATCTACGAAGATGGGCCGGCTCTGCGATTGCGCGTTGAAGGTGAAGCCAGTACCGAGGCCATCCCCCATAGGATGACCGGTCGTATAGGTGCGACGGTGTTTGGGCGGACCCGCGAAAGAAGCACTTACATGATCGTGCTTGCGCGGGAGCCCATAGTCCGGCATGCCCTCGTAGTATTGCGATGGGTAGGCATAGTAACCAGGCTCCTTGGTGCCGGCGTAACTGGCCTTGCGTGAGTGCTTTCGCGATGTTCCCCGGGGTGACGTATAGGCGGTGGCGTAGGGCGAAGCGTAGTAGGCGTAGTGAGGGGAGGTTGGAGGCGACTGGGTGTAGTCGTAAGCCCACCCTTGTGGTGGAGTCGAATAATGATACATTATCGGTCGAGCATAGACGAACGAGACTCGAGACGCCGAGAGAGGGAGAAAAGAGCTGAAGGTGGGATCTCGGTGTAAGAACTGAAATCACACAAACGACTTAAGGCACCGAAGGCGAGAAATCAACAAAAGCAAAAGCAAAAGCAAAAACGAGCCGGATATATTATACAGGATATCGTGCACCAGAGCAAAGATGGACGCCGACTGAAAAAAAAAAAACTGCAGGTCAAAAAAAAGGTCAAATAGGACCGTCACCGTGGTACGGTTACCGATCGAAGAGATGAGGGATGACACTGGATATGCTGGAGGTGCATTTGAACGTTGATCGCTTTAACCTGCGAGAGGGAGGGTTGAAGTGCCCAGATAGACTGGATCTCTAGCTTTCTGAGACCCAAAAATGGTTGTAGAGGAAGGGTAGGGGACTCGAGAAAGAAGAGTCCAGTTGTGTGTGTGGGAAGAAGAAGAAGCGATCCGGGAGGAGATAATGGAGACTAAAGTGGAACAGGAAAATTTCCCAGAAATTCCCAAGGGAAGGAAGTTAAGTCAGCGCGAATGGATGCACGCGAACCAATCACAACCGGCCGGGGCTGGGGCCGTCGTGCCGGTTACGCTAGAAGTTCGTGGCGTTTAGACTCGCTGCTTCTTTGGTTTATTACCGTAAGCGGATTTCACTGCTCCATGCTCCAGCAGGGCTGGTTCGACCTGAGCACCCGGTGCATTCAGAACCGCTTTCATTTCCCAGATAGCATCCCTAGATTGGCAGCTTTGTAGAGGTTTCTAGAGAAGATTCTCCGAAGTTTAGATTCGTCTTGGTCCAATAAGTATCTCTATGATCCCATGGGAAAACCAACACAGCGACCCCTCAAACTAGTCCAGATGGAGACAGTCGGCTTCGACGCTACCACACAACCCAAGCCGACCCCTCTCGTTGCTTAGGGTAGCGGCCAACTGCATTCTGTCTTCGATTGGGTAAGATCTGGGATAAATCTGGAATTACACCATGGCAGAACCTGGAACCGTGAAGGTCAATATGCCCACTATTCTTTCTGTCGTCCTGGATGTGCACCCAGGTGGTTATCTCACTCGATAGCAGAGATGCGTGTTATGGGTGCCATGTGCGAGTCTTCCAGAATCCAGGCCAACTATGATTCCATTGTACAGTTCATTGCTGCATGAACCCATCTTTTAGCTGCAGCATGTCGCCTAGGTCGCCGTTGCCCTATTGGGTGAGACTACAGCAGATATCGATTTGTCCACACGCTGTCAGGTATGCCTTGTGCTACTGCCTGACGCTACAATAACCTCGCATTTCACGATCGGTTCCATGGTTGGGCGATATCAAACTCGTGGATTTGATACGGCCCAGCCCGTTTCGTTCCAGTGGTTCCAACGACTCCACTCCGGTCGCTTTCACCTCTCCACATGTTGCCATGGCAGGAACTATAGCGTCAAGCCTAGGAAAGAGGAAAAAGTACATCCGGATCTTTTGCACAGGTAATTTTTTTTTTCTAAACCCACAGACTCCTTGTATTAGGCGGCCTCACCAAAAGGCTTTACCGCCGCTGGGCAGCAACGGCCTTTGGGCGGGAACGACAGTAGAAGAGAAGGCTTTGCAGACCGCAACTTGCATATCCACCTCGCGGTAGGTAGGACAGAGTTTTTCTTGTCCAGGAAGAATTTATTTTTGTTGAATTCTCCGATCAAAATAAACAACAACCCGACACAACAGAGGACTAGCCTAGGGCTCACAAAGACTCCAAGCAACAAACCTTGGAAGATCTTGTGTCAGGCTTTAGCGTGTCGAGGGTACCTAGTATGGTCGCAAACTCTGTAAAGACCCAAGAATGTAGATGAGTACGGCTATACCTAGGCAATATTCTCTACTAGACGAGATTACGCCTGTGTGTACTGTAGCAGTCCAGTCCTTGTATCTAATATCGCGATGTCTATATAGATTACAGTGCGAGACCAACCCTAAGTGGGTAAGTGGACTCGCTTCCAACGAGATTGGCTCCCCCCCCGCGGATGTCCTCCAGCGATGACGTCCAATCCTGCCAACGGGACCAGCTTGCTTTCGAACAGTTGGAGTCTTCGATGCCAGCATCCAATGAGGCCCAACCGGGTTGGCTATATTGCCTATACCCGCTCGAACATCGCACCCACCGGGTCCGCTGACCCTCGAATACCACGCTCCACCGACTGCCAGCTATGCTCACGCACCAACCACAGGGATGTAATAACCACCATTTTCTTTAAATTGTTCGCGTCCTTACAGAGCCCGATCGGAATCCCAGGTTCTCTTGGGCTGCCCTTGATTCCCGCCTCTTCGATCTGATTCATCGGATGATTCATCAGTATGAGTCAACCGCCTTCGAGCATCCTATAATTATCGTAGATGCACCGTCTGCGCCCCTATACTGGGTCCCACTAGGTCCCCTCCTGGGTCCTGCTGGGTCCTACTGGGGCCTACTGGGTCCTTCGCTGGGTCCTTCGCTGGGTCCCGACCCAGCCAAACGGAGTACAATCCTGCGCCACCAGCAGGCAGCGCCGATCCTGCAGTGTTGCACATGGCGTTTTAATCATTTTCTTTTTTTTAGGTCTTTTTTGTCTTTTCTTTTCTTTTTTCCTTCTTTCCTTTTTCCTTCTTTTTCTTTTCCTTTTTTTGATTCCGCGCTTCCTTTTTCCGCCAAGGCCCCATACTCTTGGAACCCTCTTCCAATCTGGTCACGCACAAAGTCTTGCATCGTCCTGCAAAATTCAGGCGGCTCTTTCGTCTGGGTGCATAAGGCCTCTACATGTCCTCTGCGCAGGACACACAGCTGCGCTCTATTTTTATCTCAGCCCCTGTACTTTCGGCTCGGGGGCCTCAGCTAGAGGCAAGAGGCAAGAGGCGAGAGGCAGGCACAGCAGAGCTGACATCTCGACTCCCTGCGGAAAGACTGGATGGATGTACTGCGGGGCGTTGGGGCGCTTGTGTCAACGGGCTGGATTCCGACGAGTCCTCTGCAGCCTTCTCCTCAGCGCACGGCCTATATAGCACGTAACCTGTAGAAAGCTATGACATGAGATACTTGATTGGCTTATTGCCTGGGGTGCTCTTGAAGGAGAAATGATTTCGATTTGAACATAGGCATCATTGACATATACTCATAGCGAACAATTCTACTGTTTAGGCTGACCACGGCTTGGCAGGGCAACCCAGGTACAATCCCTGAATCCAACCATAACAAAGAAAAAAAATAAAAGAAAAAAAAAGCACTGACAATCCTACAATCCGTTGGGATGAATTATTGATTTTATTAATCATTTTGAAAAACCGAGCCGCGTCTTCAGTTTCAGGGGGGGCAGCGCGTGGCCATACACCACCTCGTTTCGAGGCTCTGTCAACGGATTTCGCGGTAATTTTGCCCTTTCATTCCTTGTTTTCTGGACTAGAATTTTCCATTCCTGAGATTAGTATGAGACATAGAAATCTCATTTCCCAGTCCCCCATTGGCCCTGCCGCCAATATCATAATGCGCGGCGTTTAGTACATCTGATGGATCGTGCTTCCCCCTTGCGGGCGATATGAGATCAAAACAAATCCATCCCCAGTAGCAGTAGCAGGCGCCGAGGAATGTTTCCATCCCCAATTGCCTACCCCCTGGCCTCGTTGCATTTGATATGGATTTCTGTTGTGCGGTGAAAAATTTTTCGAGCTCATTTCGCTAAGCGTGCACTGTTCACATAGAGTCCCTGCTGCCCTGCCCTCCCGAACCCTAAGCTACCGCTCCTGGGTTTTAGGAATAAGGGGTTGCTCGTGGCTCCGCCCCGTGCCGGCCAGGGATTCGCTTCCTGTTTAAGTGAGCGCCGAGGATTGAGAGATTGTGGCTTGTATGCAATGTATATCAGTGGTCCTGCCGGCCGATCTACTCCACAGGAGCTCTTAGCAGGCGGGATGCGAAGCGGGTTCCGCGCCTGGACCGGAGCTATAATATCAAGGATGGGGCATGAGTCAGAGATTTCTCCCGCTTGTCCCAACGTTGTATCCGTGTGGCGAGGCGTAGTCATTCATGGGCTAGGCGTTTTGTGCCACTAAAGGAGATAGGAGATAGCACGAGTTAGGGCCGAGGCTGGGAGAGAATCATGGAGTGATAAATACTGCGAATGAGTAGAGCCGGGTACATTATCTATTCTGTATCTCTACGAAAGCTTCATGCCTAAGTCGCTAGTAAAATGCTCAAAGGAGTTAGATTAATAGCACCCACGCAGCGAGAACCAATAGACCTATCTACCGACAACCTCGAAGTGATTCGACGATGCCGCGGCTGACTGCTGCCCATTTCCGGAATCCGTGTTCCACAACTTGTTTGCCTGGGTGAAGATATGTGATGGAGCCTGGGTCCACATAATCATACTGACTCGTGGTTGGCGTCGATTTGGCAGATCGATTCAAGTGCAGATGTCGATATTCTAATGAACACCAAGTCTGCCCAACTTGAAATTACTATTCACTGCTAGTACTATCTAACTCGTAGCATTAGGAGCTTTGTTCCAGGGACCCAGACCAGATCAGTTTCGGACCTGACCTTTAAGTCCCGGTTGAATCCTCACTTGGGCTATCTCTGAGTGTGAGTCTAGGGCTGTAACCACCAGAACTGAGGGCTCGACATTATGCTCGTACGTGTGAAGAACTCTCCTTGATGTCTAAATCCAAGTTGGAGGGATTTCCAAATTGGAATTGGTTCAATCCCGTACCTGAACACTCTCTGTACACGAGTCTTTTTCTGTGAGAAGTCGGACGGGGGGGCTCCTGCATCCTGCTGGCATGAGATGAGTCTTAGACGTGTCTGCTAGCTCTGCTAATCCAAGGTCCAAGTTGAGACGTAGGAGGAACAAAAGAGCATCGAGTCGTCGGAAAGCCAAGCTCCGAGTCCGTTAGAAATCTTTCGGTCCTCGTCCCAAGTCTCACGATTTCAGATAGTTCCGTATTTCTGCAACTTAGACAGCACAGAAGGCCTTGACAATCCGCGTACGATGCCTCCGTATCTTTACTTCGCCAGGCGAGGCCGCTTGCCGTGCTTTCTTTGACATTGTGAACTCTATGGTCGGCGCAGTGTCGGGGATTTGAGCCTTCGAGCTCGACACGGTGGTGGATTTCCGGAAGTTCGACGGGCAGATCACCGATAACCTTCGAAGGACAGTTAAGGGGTACAATTATATGAGGTAGAAGACTTAAAGTCTGATGAAGATCTAGGCATTCCACGGTTGAGGAAGAGAACACAAGAGTAAATACTTGTAACCAAGTTCAAAGTCGAAGGAAATACTAGTAAACTTTGACAATTCTTGAAACGTAGGAAATATATATCTGCAATATCCCACGCTTAATACCTAGGTACCAGGAGAAAGCCCTATACTGTCCAACCTCAAGGAAATATATCAACAGGAGAAAACATTAGAGTATCAAAAAAGAATGGTATCACAATCGCCGAATGCGCAACGGTCCGAGTCGCTCAATTTAACACCAATCCAGTACCAACTCTCTGATAAGAGATCTGCATACCAGTAGCCAGATCAAAAAAGGATAAGCGTGTCCATGAAAGCCCAGAAATATAAAGACCAAGTTCTATGCCACCATATACTCCCCATCACCTCTCTTCGCTTCCATAACACGAGACCAACGGAAAGCCTGAGGTGTGATAGCCTGCGTCTTTCCGTCCAGGACAGGCGGAGTACCAAACTCAGATGGATAAACAGGATAAGACGACGCTTCTGAGTGTTCTTCCCAAATCTTCTCTAAGAGCTCTAGGCAAGAGATATTGTTGACAAACCCGGAGTCTCCAGAGATATCTCTGCAACGATCACGTATGGCCTTGCGGTGGTTCTCTTGGACGCACTCTGAGCCAACGATGAAAAGTGGCCAGAGGAGATAGACGTCAGATTGGACGGCACAGAGGCAGTGCATAGCTAGATGCACCAAGTGTTGTATACGAGGGTGCTCTGATGGTAGGCTTGGCTCCGCTAACCGCTCACAGTAGAGTAGTGCTGCGTGGCGAAAGCACTCAGAGATCTGATATACATCTTGTAGATTTTCAGGAGCCACGTAGTACTCCACTTCTGGGGTCGGGTCAAGGGCGAAGTTCGGAGAAGGCCAGGTGGTATTTGTTGCGGATGGAGGGGGAGAGGGTATTGGGGTAGAGGTAGGAGGGTCAAATCGCCAGGATTCGAGACGCTGCCGGAGTGAGTGCCATTCGGCCCAGAAAGCTGGCGAGGAGGGCCTTCTGCCTTGGTCGCTACTTTGCGGGGGTGATGGTAGCGAAAAGCTGTAATCGTCGCCGGGCACAGACCAAGATGCACTGGCGTTTGGAACGTGATTCCATCCAGGAAACAACATGGCGGGAGGGAGAGAGGCTGTAGGAATGGTTACATCTGCAGGAGTAGACTCGGAGGGTTGTTGGTCCTGGCTTAAGAGGTTGAGGCGTCCTAGCTGGGAAATCATCTTGAACAGGCGGCCATCGCACCCAGCCAGATTCTCCAATCCCCAGTGGCCGTCTGACACTGAGCTGATTTCAAGACACTTTCCACGAAGCTGAACATCGCGATTGTTTGTCGTTGCGGTGAGGGTATCTAACCAAGAGAACATGCGCATGAACCACTTGAGTTCTTCAGACACGACACTCGAATGGCGCATGCGAATCGCAAGAAGACGGGTGACACCTGCAAATTGCGTGCGAAATTCCGCGACACCGGTATCACATCCGTGGAAGAGACACAAAATCAGGAGCGTAGCTAGGACAGAATCCGATAACCGACGGCGAGGATCTGCCAGGTCGGCATTCAAAGCTTTGACTGCCACCGCTCGGTGATGATTCTCTTCACGAGCATACCCTTCCGTGACCGAGATGCCGTAGCGATCCTGGAACGCCTCATCTGTGAGGGCACGGTGGGCCATGGATGAAAGGCGAGCTGGAAGCGTTCTCTCGGTTGAGAAATGTTTGCGCTCACGCCGCTGCCGTAAATTACTCGTGGCAAGTGTAGCAATAGCTTCTTGAAGGGCTTCACTTTCATTTGCCAGACGCAAGACGTGGGTTCGAAAGGGATTCGACGGGCTGTCGAAAGCCACGATCATCGGAGCGATGACTTCTGCGTAGTAACTGATGAGATATCGTAAACGAGGCGTACGTCCTGTCGATCGCGCTAGCAGCAGCTGTGAATATGAAGGCGAATGGCTCGCTGTCCATGAAACTTGAGTGTCACGGTCGACATTTTCATATTCTTCATCCACATCAGCTCCTGGTGGTGTTATCCTTTGAGAAGGCTGGTTCCTTGGGGTTTGCCATACTGAGACTGGCGAAGATTGCTGACTATCAGGTACATAACCAAAGGAGTAATTGAGCGATGCCTCGGAGACGCTTGGACTCGAGCGATGGCCAACGTGGGGTCTGGTTGGCAAATGAAGCCCAGGTCGCACGGGAAGCCCTAGGATTTGGGGCGGAGGGTTGTTTGGAGATCCATTTACCCATGATAGAGGGTCCGGCATATCCATTGACCAAGACATGCCTTGTGATGATCCCGACGCATTTGAAAAAGCGGATTGGCGACGCATATCGGCATCCATGGACTCCATCGCGGGCGGATTCACAGGCAGAAACCCTGCTCCTATCGGAGGAGCTGAGGCAGGAGGAGGCACTGACGCCTGAGGAGTCTGCGGTTGGCGGCTGGATGATTCTGATTGCTGTTTTTGCGACTGACTTCGCGCGCTAGAAGTCTCTTCAGTTGATTCCATGACCGGTACTTTCTGGCCACGCAGTTTCCCGCGGCTGGCGACTCCTACACCCCATGTCAACGTTGTCTTGTATCCTGAACATTCGCGACCGAGCTCCAGGCACTGGGAACAATAGGGTCGACGTCGATCGCAACGAGCCCCCCTTTTCGAGCAAGTGAAACAATCATCTGGGGCTCCGCTGACCACCGTTCGCTTGCGTCGTTTCCGTATGGGGGCATTCTGGTCGGTTTTGCGGGATTTAGCTCTGGTTGTAGGTTCCCGCGCCTTGCTCGCTGCAGCTTCAGTCATTGTTGGTAGATTGTGGAAATGCCCTGGAGTGATCCCATCAAGGGACTATCCGGGGGCGGCGCTGCGAGTGCTGCCGGCTTCTCAAAACGAGGCGTCCAGAATGGTATTGAGGCAACGGGAATCGGCGGATACGGGATGGGGCGAGCCTTTCAGATGTGGCGCAAAATCGTACAGGGTATTGGTGTTGGTCTCAAGTCGAAGACATAGAGGGGAGTTCAAAGGGAAGATTTGGAGATTGCGAGAGAATATTGGGGGAGAGGGGCGAGCACGAGAGTTTGGGGGGGCGAGTGGGTACTGGATGTCGACGATCTGCCCGTGGAGGACGATCCTCTAATATTTGAAGGTAAATGTGGGCTGCGTTGCGAAATCCCTCACGGTCCCCACTTCGCTGGGCGATCTGTCTGAAACCAGAGAGGCTCGGCTGCAGTTCAGATAAGTTTGGGGAGATTATCAATGAGCCTAAAAAGTCCCCAGCAGAGCCAAGATAAGCCAAGTTGGGTCAAGTTCAACCAAGAGCAGCAGACTACGAAAGTTGCGGGATGCCTTTGACCGGCCTCGGACCATCCCATGGAAGCGCCTCGCCTGCAAAATCGTCTTGGGGCCTCGTATTGGGCTTATGCAGGGGCTATACCAGTAGACTGATAAGATCCGATCCTGTCCAAGTAGGAGACTACGAGGGTTCTCGATGGCAGTAATCGCCAAGCATACCGGGGAGCAATCTGACCACCATTAGGGGCGACTTCTAGCCCGGCAATGCTTTTTCTACCATCTTCCTCCACCATCCACCCAACCACCTCCGGCCCGAGGCCTGGTCAACAGTCCACGTCACTCGCCTTTCCCTGAGAATCGTCGATCGTTACGCCCGTGCGCCCGCCACTCGAACCGCCCGTACTTTGTGCTCCGCGCAAAGAGCCCTCAGGGATAAGGACACTAGGGGGGGAGGGGTACTTTTCCAACGCCTGTTACGGCCTTACACATAATCCATTGCGATGGGCTTGTTAAGGCCCGGCAAGGGGAGGTCCCTCATCCTGGCCGTTCTCGCCACAATCCTGGTCTGCACCGTCTATCTCTACTGGACCCCAACGACAGCCTCGTCCACCGTGTCCGTCGTTCCGAGCACGGCTTTCGAAGTTCCGTTAATAGAACGCCAGAAAGACTTTTGGAAAGCATTCCACCCTATCCTCCAACGCCATGACCCCGATTGCCCCTATCCGCAGAAGCTCGAGGATGCCGGCGCGATTCACTTTGATCCCAACTCGGACCGTCCGCTGCCGGATATCACCACAATGAATGAGGAGGACCAGAAGAAGATGGAGCAAGCGCATGCAGACTTCATTCAATCTATCAAGGCTGCAGGCAAAACCTTGGAGCCGGCACATACACCAGGCAAAAAAGGCCTAGTATCAACGGCCGGCGCGAAGTACCTGCCGGTCTTTGTGTCCACGCTACGTATGCTGCGTCGCGCTGGATCCACACTGCCCGTGGAGGTCTATATGAAGGATACTGACGAGTATGAAAAACATATCTGTAATGAGGTGCTTCCGACTCTTGACGCACGTTGCTTGGTGCTGGGTGATGTCGTGGGACAAGACATGATTGCGCACTATCAACTCAAAATTTTTGCCGTTCTCTTCTCATCCTTCGAAGAGATTGTTTGGATGGATGCTGATTGTTTCCCCACTGGGAAAGCCAGAAGACCTACTCAGCTCCGAGCCTTTCACATCCACTGGCTTGGTATTGTGGCCTGATTTCTGGGCTTCTTCCGTGTCGCCGTTATACTATGAGATCTCGCGCCAAGAGGTACCTCCGGTTGCCGCTCGTCAATCCTCAGAGACGGGCGTCTTCTTAGTATCAAAGAAGACGCATTTCCTGCCACTTATGCTAGCGGCCTACTATAATTACTACGGGCCCACGCACTACTTTCGCCTTCTCACCCAAGGAGGCCCCGGAGAGGGCGATAAGGAGACGTTCCTGGCAGCGGCAGCAGCGTTGGGTGCGCCGTTCTATACGGTTAGTGAACGAGTTCAGGCAATTGGCCACCAATTGCCTGACAAACTGTCTGGATCAGCCATGGCCCAGGCAGATCCCCGCGAGGACCATGCCCTTACCTCGCAGGGTAAATGGCGCATCAAGGATCCTGCAGTGGGACCAGCACCGCACATCTTCTTCATCCATGCCAATTACCCGAAATTCAACCCAGGGGACAATATCTTTGGGCTTAGCTGGGAGACCGCTCCCACCGTTAACACTGATGGATCTGACAGCCGTGCATGGACGGCTCCTCCCGAAACGATCCAACGCTTTGGATACGACATTGAGAAAAGTTACTGGGAGGAGATCAAGTGGGTCACGTGCAATTACGAGAATTTCTTCAAATCATGGAAGCAGAAGGCCGGGCTCTGTGAGAAGGTCAAAGACTACTGGAAAAATGTTTTTGCTGAACCCCATGCGGATGACCCAAAGTTCACACAGGGGGGGTTGACCTACGGAAGGCGATGTCTATTCATGGGAATTAGACGACCCTTCACTCCTTGAGCGAGTTCCTGCCCTTGTCCAGCGTGGGTGCTGCGAGGCAGCAGCACATCGGCCCCGTTTGGAAGGAAGATCTCGACTGGATCATCAGTGACAGTGGCTTTAAGCTCAAGCCTTGTCATTGGTGGAGGCTGTATAAAGTTGGAGAGAACTACGTGTAACTGGGCTATCATGAAGTATTAATGTATATTATCAAACCAGACTTATTTTGGATTACAACTTATTAAACATAATGCATATATGACCTATGAAACGGAACATGATCGGCTGATGCAAGTTCAATTTAGGCATCTTGGTTTGACACATTTGCGATTCAAATCGAGTCGCGACATAACTACTAAAAATACTACTAGCTACCGCAATCTACCGCAAATTTGACACGGCATCGAAGACCCCTTGGATATTTTGGAAATTTTTTTGTAGGATTTATTTTATGCTCTCTCAATGCTTCAAAGTCGTCATATCGTACAAAGTTTCCCCTTGTTGTTGAAGACTTCGACATTGGGGGTATCAGGGTATATCATCGCATCATACTCGAATAATTTATTTCTTGATGCCCTTCTCACGCAGACGCTGCTCATCCTCAGCCTGCAGCTCTGCGTCAATTTGAGCTCCCTTAGAGGGCTGGTTTCCGTGGAGTTTGGCCTATTTGACAATCATGTTAGGCAATTGCGAACTTGGAAGATGAGTGACAGTGCGATCTTACCGGCTTGGTAGCATCCTGCTTGGAGAGCTCAGCCTCGGGATTGTAGACACCGTTGTGGTGGTGGTCAGATTCGGGCTTGCGCTCCTGGGAGGCGAGCTTGTTGGCAATGGAACGCTGGTCCTTGGAGTCGAGGTTCTGGTGGCTGTGGGTGGTGCCCTCCTTGTAGCGCTCGCGCTCGTTGAGCACAGACATGGGCTCGTTACGCTGGTCACCAGCCTCGTAGAACTGGGGAGCGCCAACGCTTGACTGACCGGCAGAAGACATTTTGTGGAAGAGATTGAGGTTAAGAGATCGAGATAGATTGACAATTGAAGAGGTGATGAAGAAGATAATTAGGCCATTTCATGGGCATGTATTATATAGCAGACCCAAGCTCTGGGCTGTGATGTCATGTCCAAGTCACTGAGATCATAATTGTGGGGCAACCTCCATGGTAGCCAGAACACCCAAGGAATGCCAGACAAGGTGATGTCGTGTGCGCCTCGGACCCTTTTTTATTCTTGCTGATGGGGAATCCAGGAAGCTTGCTTACAGGGCAATCGTGGTTTTGTGACATCGTTCGTGCACTTTGGGCGCAATGAGGCTCCACTTGTATACTCCACCCTATTTGGTCATAGGCGTAGACGGCCAAAGGTTTCTCTAATCTGGGTTAGGCCAGCGAAGCTGATATAATCTTGACCGTGAGGGACTGTTTTCCGACATACTGGCGTTTGGGGAATCAACACAACCCCTTGTTCTTCACCTATCGCGAGAACTTGGAGTGGTAGAGCCTTTGTTGTCACGACCACGATGATCTTCGGCAGCTCTGCCCACCAATGAATGCCCTTCCGGCTTCAAGTTGGCAACAATCGCTTATCACAAAGCCAGCTTAAATTCAATTCTAATCAATTCGTTCGAGGTTCATATATGTAGCTACTGCTCACGCTCAGTAAGCTCACGTAGTATCGAAGCTCCAGAACCGAGGAGTCGATTAGGCAATGACTACGCCCCGCTCCGCCATCGGAGCCCAAGACTGGCCAATTGATTTCAGCTAACTTCCGCAGCTAGCGGACAACAGGCCGGTCATGCTGTCGCCTCTTTCTCCTTGGGCCAGAGCACTGTCTAGAAACATAAGGCCTCTACAGACATTCGTCCAGCTCTCGTACCCTCTGGCCCGGTATCCCTGCCTAAAATCAACCGCCGCAATGAGCACCAATTCTCAACCGGCAGTCCAGCCCCGCTTCCAAACACTCTTCACCGAGCTTGAAAAACGGTTCCAAGCAACTAGCCTTGGTGACGATAAATGGTATATCCTGGCCACCTCGACCATAGCCGCCAGCCCCGACCCGGAGAGCGCAGAGCAGCTCTACCTGCACCTTATAAGCCAACCAGCATACTCTACATCACCGGCCCGCCAGGCCTTAGTCCGACGACTCCGCGAGGCATTGGTAAAAGCAGTGCCTATTGTCGGAGTCTGTAAGCCTATTGAAGCTATCCTGTCGATCAGCAAGGTCGAGCGCGACGAGGACAAAGATTACACATTCACCCGCAAAGACTGGCAATGCGACCAAGCGAACCATGATCGCGGCGCAGCATGGATGCAGAAATTGTATGCGCGCAATACGGGCGGAACTCTCAATCTTTTCAATGCACACAAGGACTTCTCATGGCTGTCTGAGGAGATCACCTATGGCTTATATCTATCGGATCGCCAGGTCCTGGATGACGTGGATACCCAGTTGGTTGTGCTGCCCGGCATCATGAGCCAGAATCTGCCTAACGAGACTCATTGGCATATCCGTGGAACGAGGCGACTTGGACTTCCTAAGTCGGAAGTCCAAGTGATTTGGGATTGTGTTCAACTAGTGGCTCAATTTTTCGAAGTGAAGCTGAATAAGGTTCCTACGGTTGAGGCGGTTGAGTATGATGTTTGAGGGTTGATTGGACCATGTTAAGGCCCCTATTTAGAATATATCATGAGCATACACCAACTTATTACTGTCGAACCACCAAGTCCAATATAGATTAAGCCCCCTTGAATAACTAAAAGAGACGCAAAAGAGTGCTGGTTCTAAATCGTGAATCTGGGGCAAGCAAGGTGATAACGATAAGAAAAAAAGTTCGAAAGCAGCCGAGGGGCGGAGAACCCAATTTCCAAATTTACACAACCACCAACAAAACGAACCCCCTCACAATGGGCAAGCGTAAGCAAGATCTTAGTGACGTGCCTATGAGCGGCACTGCTGACGACGATGACTCTGGCGACGTAAGGACACCGCGCCGCGCAAACATGGACAGCCCGCTCACCTCGCGCAGGACACGGAATTGATCAATGTCGACTTCGAATGGTTTGACCCGCAGCCTGCAGTCGACTTTCACGGCCTCAAGAACCTTTGCCGCCAACTATTCGACAACGATGCACAAGACTTTGACATGTCTGCTCTGTCAGACCTGATTTTGTCGCAGCCAACACTGGGTTCAACTGTCAAGGTCGACGGCAACGAGACGGATCCGTATGCCTTTTTGTCTGTTCTCAATCTCCAAGAGCACAAGGTATGAGCAAGAGCCGCTTATGAAGGTACTTGCGCTAATTATAGTTGTCTCATAGGATAAACCCGTCGTTCGTGACCTGACAAATTACCTCAAGAATAAATCTGCATCCAACCCTTCTCTGTCTGCCCTCTCCGATCTTCTTTCGCAAGACCCAATCCCTCCAATTGGCCTAATTCTTACCGAGCGATTGATCAATATGCCTGCTGAAATTGTTCCGCCTATGTATAATATGCTGCAAGAGGAGATTGCCTGGGCGCTTGAGGATAAGGAACCCTATAGCTTCACACACTACCTCATCGTGTCGAAGAACTACAAAGAGCTAGAGTCCAAGCTCGATGCTGAGGAGTCGCGACCACAAAAGAAATCGAAGAAGGGCGGTGATCCGGCTCAGCGCTTCTTGTTTCATCCAGAGGACGAAATTTTAGAGCGCAATGCGGTATGCTCCGGGGCCTTCGAATACACTCATCAGCACGATGAGGGCCACTCGGACTCCAAGCGAGCTTTCCAAGAGCTCGGTATTGTCACCAACGGTAGCTTGATCCTGATAGAGGCTGCCAAGTTTGAGTCAACGGTTAAGGCTATGATGGAATACTTCAAGCCACCAGCTTGAAAAACTGCGCGAGGCGCTCAAAATTCATGTCTCTTTGATGAAAGATCTATTTCTTTGTTTTGCTTCGCCTAGCTGTCACCTTTCCACGGGGCAATTGCTTTTATAATCGAACCATCAGTAAGAAAAAAAAATGTTCATAAATCATGAGAACCCCTCCGCTTTACTCCCATTGAGTGCCCTTTAAGCGTTGCATGAGGTACTCGACCTCAACAACCTTGGTCAGGGGAATGACACAGTCCTTTCAACATGTTAGCCAATCCATGCAGGACACCGCGAAAAGCAATGGCTTCAACCTACCTTGTAAATAGCAATGACGGCGTCACTATTGATCTTCTGCCCCTTCTCAGCGGGGAACGCAGGGTCAGTGCCATACGTCTTCGCCTTCAGGCCCAGCCGCTCCAAGACCTTCTGCTCGACCTTGGTATCCGTGATAGCGGCATCAATACCATCTCGGTCTCCCGCCTTGATCAGCTTGACAAAGGTCTCCGGGTCTTTCTGGAACTTGGACTCTGCCACAAACTTGCCAAAGTGGATGCGGCGGGATAGCGCCTGCAGGCAGGCCACATCGCAGGTGGCCGTGGAGCCGTAGTTCTCCTGGGCCTCGCCGCGGTCTCCTTGCCCAAACTGGGGGCACACCGCGGGGAGGATCTCCTCGATGTATCGCTGCTTGATCGTGGCGTTCACGTTGACATTGTTGGCATGGAGGATACGGGGATACTGCAGTGGCTGCAGGACGGGTTCCTCGAGGACGTCGGGGAAGAAGGGGTATTCATCGGGGGATTGGTAGCGGCGGACACGAGATTGGATTCGCTCTTGTTCTCGGAGAAGGTAGTCCATCAGCGAGAGGGAGCTATTGGGGATTTTGACCCCGCCGGGCTGGTAGATAGTCTTGTTGAGAGGGAACTGGACGCGTTCGATAAGATGGAAGGTGATCGTATCCTCTAAACGACTGCAAATTGAGTATATTAGCTATGATTTCCTGGTTTGGGTCTTTTATCGAAGTTCACGTTTCGAGCGTCGAGTGACAATTGCGTCGCGACTTCAAACTCGTCCCGCGGGGAGGGGCGGGGAATCGTGTAAATCATCATGAATGCGAAAACGAAGAGAACAACGTCCAAGAGATACCCACATGAGCTGGAAACGAATGTTGGCCAGATCCAATGCCTTGGAAGCATCAGAGAGATCAATTGCGGTATTCATGGCCGTATCCATGGCTTGTGGAAGTTGGTTGTGAAGTAGGTGAGAGGTAAGAATCTCCAAACACTGCGAAGTCGGCGAGTTGAAGACCACCGCCTATTTATGAGAACCTAAGGCCGTAAGAATGCCATGGCGGTCCGTATTTGATTTGATAGATCCGGTCCATTCTGCACTCTAAGATACATGCTTCCCGTGTTTCAAACCTTACGCAGCAAAACGGACGCAGCTGCAAGCTTAGTCTATGAGTATGGACGGGGTCGGTGCTGGCGCACTAACCAGCAGCAGCCTCAGCGGTGGGCTTGCAATGGCGGGCGATAGTCGCATAAAGCAACGGGATCTGTTGATCTGTTTACTGTGGTATGGACACTTATTACTGCAAAGTAAGGATGCTATTTCTTCCTGTTGATCTCGTAATTAGCTCTATAAGCTAATCCAACGAGGCTTTTCTGCTCAAGTAAACGTAGGTCTAGTGCAAAAGCTGGCCAAACGGAGCTTGTGCCTCTACCGCTCTCCACCCCGTTCCGACGAAGTCCCAGCCCATGCAACCTGCGCCTTGCTGCGCACTCACTAGCGTTCCGATCGGCTATACGCAAGTTGACTCGTCTATATTCCCCAGGGTTGTCAAGAGTCCCTGGCCCGAACCACCCTCCGCGGCGCTCGGAACGCGGTAAGGTATCGCGTGGACACACGATTGTCACTCCTGCAACATCCGAGCTCCAACTTCTCAACCGCGCATGGGGCTTGGTTGATCCCTACAACTATGGAGAATCACCGCCGTGACGACTCGCCTTCCGGCCTTTCTGATATTGTAGAGGGCGAAGGCTTGCTCGGTACGGGCATTACAGTAAGTCTGTCTCTTTTTCTCTTTCTTTTTTTGGCGGCTATGCCCCTCTAAAAGCAACCCGACTGACGACCCGACAATAATAGACCCGTCATATCGAGGCATTCGGCCGCAAGGTGACCTCAACCGCAGGTCACTTAATAGGCCCAGCCGATCAGCAGCAAAGTGCCATCTACCAAAATGCCATGACCGACATCCACCGTGAGCTACGTCGGCCGGCGGCGCAGCGCAAAGTCTTCTCCCTCAGCCCAGACCACCCCGACGGATCTGGTGCGGTCGAGGCTGTCGACCTCTGAAATCCAATCGCGTGCTCTCTCGTCACTTCCTGATAACCTCCTTCACGACCTCCCCGAAGACTCGAGCTCCTATTCTCTCTTCCAAGGCTTCCAAGCCACGCTCCCCGAAGATGACCACGCACATAAACGATCGCACCGGAGGCGGTCGTCTAAGGGCGGAAAGCTCTTGAAAGATAGCGAAAAAGGAGGTTTGCTGACCGCTGGCCCGGCCGGATTGAAAGAAGAGCGCCAAGTACTTAGTCGTCGACTAGACATGATGGGAGTCCGGAAGAACATGTGCAGCGCGGAGATACACGAGATCGATAATAAGATCGCCAACTTGCACAAAATGCGTCAGATTGTTCTCGACCGATTAGCCGGCCTAGAAATGGACGAGGCCGCCCTGGAACATGATTGTGAGTGGATTCGGACGACAGATAATGCGAGCCTAGCTTTTACTGACTTGGTGCAGTGACCGAGATTGATATAAAATTAGATGAACTTCCAGAAGAGTCTCTTGGAGAGTCTACGATGACTGAGACACCCAAATCACTGGAGGGCCAGGAAAATTCTTCAGATGATCCGGCCATGGAGGCCTCTTTCATGTCGGAATCGATATACGAGAAGATTCCTTCAACCCCTTCAAGGAGTCTCCGCCATAGATCTATAAGTATGTGTGATCTCGGGCTGAATTATTCTGATTCAATGGCTGACAAATTCCTTTACTAGGAAAACGCTCCATGCCCATCCTCCATGAACACTTTGCGCCGGGGTCATTGATCAAAGAAATCGAAGCGCATACGGATATGGTTACTGCGATTGACTTTGACTATCCGTTCGGAACCATGATTAGCGCCGCACTCGACGATACCGTTCGGGTCTGGGACATGAACGTCGGACGGTGCTCGGGACTCCTGGAAGGCCATCACGCCTCAGTCCGATGCTTGCAGATAGAGGACAATATCGTTGCGACAGGCTCGATGGATGCATCCGTCCGATTATGGGACCTGAGCCGTGCTCGGACCGCCACCAATGACAGCAGCCGCTTAAACAAGCATGAGCGCGTTGAAGACGACGAACAATCCGCCCCCGTACTGCCCTCTTCCAACCTGGAAGACTGTCATGTGTTTTCGCTGGAGGCACATATGGATGAAGTGACTGCCCTTCATTTTAAGGGCGATACTCTCATCTCTGGATCTGCCGATAAGACTCTGCGCCAATGGGATCTGGTTAAAGGCCGATGTGTACAGACCCTGGATGTCTTGTGGGCAGCAGCACAATCGTCTTCGTCGACTTCTGACGGAAGCTGGCGCCCATCTGGCCGCCTTCCAGATGCCTCTGCTGACTTTGTTGGGGCAGTTCAGTGCTTTGACGCTGCTTTGGCCTGTGGAACCGCTGATGGCATGGTGCGTCTCTGGGATCTTCGTAGTGGTCACGTTCATCGAAGTCTTGTGGGCCACACCGGCCCAGTCACCTGTCTCCAGTTTGATGATGTGCATCTGGTGACTGGTAGTCTTGACCGGAGCATTCGGGTAAGTTCATTCCATAGCTGGTGCATACTTTCTTCCGTCGCTAATCCTTCCACAGATTTGGGATCTACGAACGGGATCCATTTACGATGCATTCGCCTTCGAGAAGCCGATCACAAGCATGATGTTTGACCAAAAGCGAATCGTGGCCGCTGCCGGTGAGAATGTGGTCAAGGTCTACGACAAGGCTGATGGACACCATTGGGACTGTGGTGCTGGCGTCGGGCTGGACGACGAGGGCCCAATGCCCTCGACGGTCGAGCGTGTCCGCATCAAAGATGGGTATCTTGTTGAAGGACGTAAAGACGGCACGCTGGGTGCCTGGACCTGCTAAAGCAAAAAGATCTTCAGATCTAGGATCAGGTTCTGCTACAGCTCGGCCTGTCTCCCCTTGACATCTGCTATCCTTTGGTCTCACTGTTTCAGCCCTGTATTCTGTTCTTGTTGTATAGTAAATCGATTCCCTGTCTAGAAAGATGGAAGCAGTGAGTAGGCGTCTTGAGATGGGCTGATATTAGATCTTTGGACTGTACTTAAGTGATATTTCTACAGCTTCGTTGGGGAGAATAAAGCTGTAGAGTGGAATGTCGTACATATCACCTAAAACGAGTGAATAAGATCATAATGAGTTTCATCCAAATTCCCCAGCCTTTCGTCAATTTGGTCTGATCTTGAATTCCATTCTGCCGATCGCAACCCTTTGCAGTGTTTGGTGCGGGATCCACCCAAACTGGCTGCGATCACGTTCCGTCGCGCGCCTGCGCGTTTTGATTGTCGCAAAGTCTGGAACCGAGCTGCTAGGCATTTAGCGACTCCCACTTGCTAAGCTGGTATATTACCTTTCTACTCGTCAGCGCTTACCTCCAGGTATCCTCTGAACGATCCTGGAGTCAGGGGATTGTCGTCCCTTGGCAACAAGAGTGGCTGTCTCTACACTGGCGTCTATGCCCCCGCAGGGTCCATTAGACCCTCAATATTGAGTGCAGTCGTTTGAACAACATAGGGCTTCTTGAAGTCTTTATTCAAACTGCCTGTTGTTTTTGGAACGGCCCGTGAAAGGTATCGCGCGCAAGATCTGACCAGGCTCCACGCTGCAACTCGACTCGGATGGCTGTACAAGTACCTCGAGCGACGTCAAGGCGCGACCTGAGTGCCTACGAAGATATCGACGATTTCCAATTTACGCCACGAACAGCTTGGAAACCACGGAAAGGGCCTCTTGCCAAAGGGCCGCAAAAGGAGAAAATGGCTGGACGATATGGAAATCGTGTCCGGCAGTCCAGACGAGAGCCCACCCCTGATGAAACCCAGCTATTCGAGACTCTACGTGAAGCGACCGCTTCTCCTTCGAAAGACAATCAACAATCCGACTCTACACCTTCACCTCCCGTTCCGAGAACCGTATCGACGGACTCTAGCCCCGCTGCCGACCCTCCTTCCGCACGTCGCTTGTCAATAATTTCAGACTCTCCTCTATACCCCTCAATACTTCGACAAAGCACGTATGACGGTCCTGCTGGAAGCACTCCAGATCGCCAGTTCTCTCGCCAAAGTTCGATCGATAATGCGTCAGAGGTGTCTTGGAACCTAGAGCGGGATGTTCACGAGGACGATTTACAGCGGACTAGGCCACGGAAGTACCGTGGTGAACCCCATGGGCAGAACATAACAGCTCCCCCCCGACGACCTTCGGGGATAGCCGGAATTTCAATGATCGAAGAGGAGGAAGAGCCAGAATCAGATACCAGGTCTGTGTCTGCTGGAGAGCCTACTCCAGAAGCTACGCCTGAACCTGAGCCTAGCGCCGGCTCAGGTCCTCGACCAATGCCTGAATCACCCCCCACATCATGGACCGCACCTGTGCGCACGATAATTCCACAGTGGTTTCGTTCGGAGCGCACGTCAGAAGAGCACGAGTCAATCCCGGCTGCTCCTAGAGAGAGCTTTTTCAACCGGTTCCTGAATACCACTTCTACGCAGCAAAAAACCCACGAAGACGAGCCCAAGCCCCCCCGGGAAATCTTGGAGCCCCATGTGGATCCTGGCTGGCTTGGTGCTACTATTGTCGTTGGCTTTTACTCTCTTATCACCGGCTGGTCTGGTGCAGAAATTTGATATCCCATGGCCTTTTGGTCACATTCCGTTCGAATACACGCCCAACATGACTGACTCATCTGCATTTGTGAGCTTAGAAAGCCAACTCTCCAGTATGAATGCTGAATTGTCGTCTTTGTCCAACGAGCTAGTGGCCATCCGATCACAGAAACCGCCAGAGTCAATACCGACAGAATACCCCGTGGACCCAGGCCTACCAGGCAAACAAATCCACAGAATCAACTTTTTATCTCCAACCTGGGGAGCAGCTATTGACCCATACAATACTGCCCGGACGGCCGGTAGCAAATACAGTCGCCTCCAACGTTTTCTGACGAATGTGGCTGGCATCAGGCCCGCTTTCCACGGCCCCTACCCTCCTATACAGGCTCTTCTACCTTGGAAGGAGCCAGAGGAATGCTGGTGCCACGATGATACTTTCTCTCAGATCTCCATCGTTCTCGGCCACGATATTGTCCCAGAAGAGGTTGTGGTTGAACACATCCCAGAAGGAGAAACCTTGAACCCGGGGTTTGCGCCACGGGACATTGAATTGTGGGCCCACTACCAGATCGTGCCTGTTGTAGAGCCCGTCGAAGAGCCCGAAGTCGCTTCCTCTTGGTTCTCTATGTTCGGAGGATCGGCGGGGAACAAGGCACCTGCCGAGGCTGATTTACCTTCCAAGGCACAACCGAAGGCTGACTCCCGTACTAGGAAGGATCTTCACGACATCCTGATGAGCTCCTTGCGTATCTCCAGCGAGTCCGAGCCAGAAGGTTCCTATTCGGATGACCCGGCTCTTGGGCCCAGTTTCTACCGCATTGCCACAATGAGATACGACATTCATGCCTACGACCACATTCAGCGATTCCCTGTGAACACTGTCATCGACATTCCAGGAATCCGGGTGGACCACGTTGTCTTCCGCGTAAAATCGAATTGGGGGGCGGAGCAAACGTGTATATACCGACTAAAACTACACGGGCGAGTTTGAAATCGCCGTCACGCATGGCCATCTGGTCTGTGTGAGCTCTCCACGTACTTGTAGTATTAGATGTGCTTTCGATCTTGTTTTCCGAGTGGCTTTAGCGAAAAGAGCGGTATCAGGATTAGCAGCGACGCATTTGCATTTAGCGTGGGCGGCGTTAAGGATAGGACAGAAATGAGAGCATGAATTGTCAATTGACCTTAGGCCTCCAATCCTGCAGGCCCAAAACCGACCAGGGGTTGCAGGTTGCAGAATGCAGCTCTCAAACGCCCGGGCGCTTTGACCTGGCATTGGGCTCGATGTGCTGTACTCCCGCTGGGCACTTTTAAGCGCTGGACCCCACAGTGGCTATAAGGATGTAAACAAAGTCCTTTGCGCCAGGAAACCTGAATGTTATTTTTGTTTCCTCCTGTTAATTGTTCGTCCTCCCCGGCTCTTTCTCTTCCCTGGACTTCCCCTCCTCTCTCTCTCGGAATTGACAATGGGGGTATACTTCCAATGTTCCTGGCACTGGGCTGAAGGCCTTCCTCTTGATGCCCCTAGATCAGAAGAGGAAGCCCTAGCCCAGATCGACCGGCTCTACAAATCCGGTGTGCCGTTTTTCAGCAAAGAGATGATTGGCGACGCCTGGGCCAAGATCCAGCAACTCAATGCTCCGGGCAGTAAGATCCAGCTCAAGGGCCCAGATGGCATAGTGATCGAACACGAGACTAGGACTGGCGAACTGCCGGACCGATATCGCGACTCAAAAGCCTCCCAAACCGAAAGGGTTCTGTAAGTATCGTTCTCGCGGCTCAAATCTTCATCGTGAACTAACGGAAGAACAGACAGAGACCTGTTCTTTCTTACGTGCCCTATGCGCATCTAAAACACCGGCTATACTGGCAGAGCTACTATGATGAGGATACACCGCCCTGCTGTACCATAACGCTCATGCACCCTACCATCACAAGACGCATAGGCACCCACGAGCCAGTACCTGATCCGGAGCTGAGGCTGGATCCGGAGCCCCGGAGCCAAGGTGAGCTGTTAGAAGCATGGAGTAAGAAGCAGTTGGGCTGGATCAAGAGCCCTATGTGCTCCAATCTGAAGCAGATTCTCTCATCATCCGCTGCAGATCTAGATATCCGTCAGATCGTGGGGTTCTCGCTGGGGTCGATCTCCCACGATATAGATGACCGCAGCGGCTACCAGCACGCGCTGCTACTGACTCTGCGCGATTGGCTGCTGGAGGAGCGTGATGCCGTCGTGCCTTGCTATGTGCAGGATCCGATCTATACAGAAGGTGATAGTGTCATTATGAAGGAGAATGATGTGGAGATTCTGGATGACCCGTTGGGTTGGTTAGCGATAGACGACACATCCATTGTGGTTTCTATAGCCTCTAATGTTGCGAGCAAGGAGATAGTCGCCGACATTGCTCGTCCGGCTATAGTCATCTGGGGCCGGGTAGGGGACAATAACTATGACCAAAGAGGAAAGCTTTCTCTGTAAGTAGTGCTTGATGCCCTGATGTGTCCCTGACTGATAAGGGGTTTGATAGGACCGATCCTGACTCCCCGAGAGTCCGCAAGATGATGGAGGGCTATGAAATGTTTGAATTTGGAGCTGATGACCATGTGGGCGATGTAGTGGTCTATGTCCGACGGCGCAGGACCAAGTGCCACGAAGGGAGAGCCTGTCTTGGTATGAGCAAGGTTTAACACCAGTTGACTAATTAGCTAGGTAGTTAAACTAGTCAAGCGAATTGCGAGGTACTGGGCATCTAGAACCTACCATACGGTTGAGATGGGCAGTGATGTTCCAGGCCGTTGATCGGAATCGCCCACAGTCTAAACAATCTACACATTCGTTCGCCCATCGCTGACTTTGTACGCAGTATTCCTGTAGCGCGCGATTATGTTTATGGTGGCCTGAACAATACGGCGGCTACCGGATTGTGGGGTCCGGCGCGTATCTGCTGGGAACAATGCGGCTATGGCTTCGACGCCTTGGATTGCAAACTTCGGAGCGCCGTTCGGACCTTTCCTTGTAGAGAAGCAGAGTAAAACCAGAATAGCCCTTCTTTGTACCGGAGGCTTATTTCCCCCAACTTCAGCCCTTCCCGCCCCTCTCACCCTTACCTTATTCCATCCCTTGGTCTTTCTCACACCACCCCACTTCGGTCATGACGAAGGCGGAAGACGCTCAACCTCACCTCACCGAGCATTCTGTTCCTCTCGGTCACGCGCCTTTTGTGCAGCCATCCTCGTACCTTCGCCCTCCAATGGCCTCCGCAGAGAGACCAATCGATCGAGAAGAGCGACAAGGCCTGGTAAGTTTTGCGCCTTTTTTGAGGCCAAGAATTGGCTCCCCGAAACCCCCGCACTCAGCTTTCGAATTCCCAAATTGTCATCCCACGTCGCCCCGCAAATCAGCTTTCTCCGAAAAGCTTGATGCGATCATGGGTCATTCAGACCGAGTCCATCGTCAGACTCAGGTCTCACAATTGCAACAGCGCACCTTGTTTGGGGCACGGGACCGGAGCCTATCCAGATCGTGACTAACGCAGCGTCAAACAGCGTGCCATTCGCAATTTTCTCAAGGTCCGAAATTCCTACGATGTTCTTCCTCTCAGTTTCCGCCTCATCATATTCGATACCTCGTTATCAGTCAAGGAGAGCTTGAATATCCTCATCCAGAATGGCAAGTGGCGCCAGCACTCCAAGCGACATTAAAGCACGGGCTGACTGAAATCGGGAAGTACAGGTATCGTTTCAGCTCCGCTGTGGGACTCAAAGGCGTCTAGGTTCGCGGGTCTCCTGACTACCTCCGACTACATCAATGTTATTCAATACTACTTCCAAAACCCCGCCGCGCTGGATCAAATTGATCAATTCCGGCTTGACAGCCTGCGTGGTGCGTCTATCCGTTCCGGTGCATTTCGAGAGGCTGAAGGGCCCAGGAAACAATAAGGGCAGCGTATCGGGATTTGCTAATGTGATTTCTGCTTGTATACAGACGTTGAAAAGGCATTGGGCGTCGCGCCTCCTGAAACTGTCTCCATCGACCCTGAACGACCACTCTATGAAGCATGCCGGCGTATGCTCCAGTCTCGTGCGCGCCGTATTCCCCTCGTTACAAACGACAGCCAGACCGACAGATCACATGTCCTCAGCGTTATCACCCAGTACCGTATTTTGAAGTTCGTCGCCGTTAACGTTCCAGATACACAGATGTTGCGTCGTCCATTGGGGGAGCTCCTGATCGGCACATATGAGAATATTGCTACAGCCTCAATGGATACACCTGTCATTGATGTTATTCATATCCTGGTGGAGCGCAGTATCTCCAGTGTGCCGATTCTGAACTCGGAAGGTGAGCATATGTTTTTCCGGCGCCGATCCGAGGCATTCCAACAGGATCGGTCACTAATCTGTATCGAATGTAGGCGTCGTCTACAATGTCTTCGAATCCGTGGACGTAATTGCTCTGATCAAAGGAGGCGTGTATGACGAGTTAGGTAACACAGTAGGAGAAGTCTTGAAAAAGCGATCTCCGGTAGGTTGCGAATTATGTTCGTTGTTGATACCAGCCAGCTAAGCCTAGCGTCTAGGAATTCCCGGGTATCTACACCTGTTCGCTAGAGGACGGACTCGACACCATTTTTGATACCATCCGCAAATCTCGGGTCCATCGTTTGGTGGTGGTGGACGAAGCATTCAAGCTCAAGGGCGTTTTAACCCTGAGTGATATTCTCCACTACATTCTCTTGGAGGGAGAGCCTGACGAAGCATCATAAGGCATTGGCCGTCCGTGGATTCCCTTTCACGCTTATACATATGACTCCCTCTTGCATGAAACCGGCGTTTTTGTTGATTATTTCGTTCGTGTCTGGCAGTGCTGTTATCAGAACATTGATCGCCCAGAAGCTCTAGGCTGTAATAAGGGCACCTGTGCTATTTGAACCTCTCATAAATGTACAAGAGTACAAAGGTAATACCACGGTGTCGTGTGGTCGGAATGGGCACCTAATTCCCTCGCCAGAAGGCGCCGAGATGCGCAGGAATAGAGGTTCTTCCACCAGTTGACGAGGGCACCGTCGCTCCTTCCTGTGTTGTATAGATATACACCTTCCCATTCTCAGAGAAAATAACATACTGTACAACTTCCAATGAGAATCATCCTCGCAAACTTCTACACCTCTGCTCATCAGTTCCCACCTTTGACTTATTAGCACCAACCAACCTTCTAATCTGCCTTCCAAGCAAGCTTGCAAATATGCCTTCGCTACTGTCTATTTTCCGACCCCCTAAGAACAGAACCACCTCTGCCCCTCCCGGGAACTGTCAAGCCTGTCCTCAACGCCGCCGTGGACGACCTCTCAGCACCGACGGTCCTCAGACCACGGTGCCAAGCGAGGAAAAAAAGACGCTCATTCATCTCCATAACACACTGCCAACTTTGGTAACAGACGATCGCACTTCGCAGGCCCCGGCAGCAAGTGAGGAAAACGCAGCGCCACAGGAGGAGCAGAGTGCGTCCAACGAGTTTACAGTCCTTACCCAGACCGATGTTCAAGCCTCGCCAGATTCATTGGACGTCGCCAGTACACCACCCATTGGATCCCCCAAAACAGTGCACTCCCAGAGCCATGAGGGAGAGAGTCGTTCTCGATCTCGACATAGTTCTCGCCGGCTCAAAAAATTCATGTCTCGTTTACACTTGGGTCAATCCCGGGCCCAAAGCACAGTATCTGAAAGCTTAACCACTGCAGTTCCCCAAATATCCCGGGTTCCCCAGGTGCTGCCCTTTGCTCAAAGCCCCGAACCGACGACTGATCCTATCAAGAGGGATCCTCCATCAGGCGACCATCAGCCAATCGAGCGTGAGGCCCTTGAGCAAAGGAACGTCAGCGCGCAAACTGTAGAATCTCAGGAGTCAAATCACACAACGGAAACTGTCAATCGCCGTCCCTCTCAACGGAATCCACTGTCTCTCAACGAGCTGCCGGACGATGGGTTTTGGTCTGGCATTTTGCACTACGAGGGAAAAGTCGAACATGTCTTTGAAGGTTCCGATCCTTTCTCCGATGGGAAAAATATTGATTCCCGGCATCAAGGCGTTGCATCTTCCTCCAGATACACTGGCAGCGAAGATCAAAGCACCCGCGGCACGAGACATTCACTCACTTCGCAGGCTATCAGTCAAGCCGAGAGCACTCACCTGCCATCTTTAAAGTCGTCCAAATCTCGTAACAGCGCCCAGGCGGAGCCATCCATGAAATCGAGCAGGGCTACT
Organism: Penicillium chermesinum; assembly: GCF_028974085.1. Classification (NCBI taxonomy): domain Eukaryota; kingdom Fungi; phylum Ascomycota; class Eurotiomycetes; order Eurotiales; family Aspergillaceae; genus Penicillium; species Penicillium chermesinum. The sequence continues at coordinate 2,072,356 of NW_026695312.1, read as the reverse complement.
TCCATGGCCAGCCATGCAAGTAGAGGCAGTCGGTTGAGCAGGATAGACCCATTAAGAGCTACTGTGGCATTCAACCAGCTGTCCGGTCAGCTTAAATTGCCCATTAGCATCCCTCAAGAGGACTCTGAGGCGGCACGATGTACGGCTAATGTCTCGCATGACTTTATTGCAACGACTGACTGTTGAATAGCGGAGGTGAAGACGGATGCCGAAGAGGATGAACACGTTCGGGGACGATTTTCATTGTACCCGCGACGTTCTCGGACAGGTCAAGTAAGGACATCGAGATCTCATGTTACCCTTGGAGAATCAACACGCCATCCTGCCCCGAAACTGCGACGAACCAAGACTCTTGCCAATCTACGCCTTCGTCAACCGCCTATGACCTCATTGCGAGGGAGGACGGTTGAGACCCTTGCACGCATTGGGGGGCATGCCTATCTTATGTTGCCGATGGACATCGCGCCCGCTCCGTTGCAATTGCCAGCTTGCTTCGTGGCGACCATAATACATCTGCGTAAAGCTAGTAAGTACCGGAGCTGTTCCCCAAGGTCATTTCCATGACCTTCAGGTCATATATCGTAGTCTAGCCCGCTGACTCGGGTTCCTGCAGCTCCCCATCCGGCCGAACTTTTCGTTGAGCCTGGTGACATCAAGGCTGCCACCCGCCTGTACAATCACTTCGCGCGCCAAGTGCTGCTTGCAGAGAAGGATGAGCGTAAAATCGCGATGACGACGCGTGTGGTCTCGATGCCCGCCATCGAGTCTGAGTCAAATGCAACAGCCATACTCAGTGTAGGTTGGGTATTCAATGGGCTGCTTGCCGGTCTACCAGGTGGGATCCTCGGCTCTGCCCGTCTCTACCACATCTTGAGCTCGATCTACCTTCAGAACATACCGAACCCTGGTCTAAGCCGGCTGATTGCCTTGGCCATCATGGCCCTGACCAGTGAGACGCAATGCGCTCTGATATGCGGCGTCTTTGCGCTCTTCACAAGCTTGTTGCAGGATGCGGGGGACCGTCAGCGTCAAGGGGAACCGAGCCAAAGAGCTCGGGACTGCGGCCCGGTCTGTGGCGAGCACGTTGACTCCCGATGGACTGGCGCGGGTATTTGGACCGCTGTTAATCGGCGGGCAGGATCGCGAACGAGCCACACAACGTGCAGTGGAACAGGAGGTGGAAGAGCAGCGGGTGATGGAGCTGATGATTACGAATTGGCGACCAATCTGCCGGACTCTTCGCGAGTTGACAGGGTACAACCCAGGGCCAGGAAGACGGGAATAAAAACCAGTGGCATGATCTGATGCACGAAGACTTGGCCTGCTTTTGCTTCGGGTCTGGACTCTTTTGTGTTGAGAGATCTGCGTAGAGCGTTGAGGTGATTGGGGGGGATGAATATCCAGGGTTGTTGGATTTCTTGCTTGTTTTTTTTCCATCCTATTGCTAGGCTAGGGTCTTATAGCTATCGAACTCCGGCCGTGTCTTGAATGCTAGTAGTGTACGCAGTATGCTTTACTTCTTGTTGCGGGTCCACTTGAAACCCAGTTTTAGTTACATTCTGGCAGATTCTGGTAGATGTAGAAGGCTGACGGGGCCATCGGAGGGACGTGAGTGGTTGGCTTGACTTCCCGGTTCGATAAACCGACCCTAAACGCCCGGCCCAGAGCGCCCGCTGATTGGCTGGTCCAGCTTGCCTTTGGAGAAGCTGTACTTGCTGGTGTTTTTCCCAGTGATGTCAAGGAAGAGCTACCCTCGTTACTGGGGTAGATATGGGGAGGGGCATTGCAGGTTTTCTTGCTCCAGTTCTTATGCAGCTTAAAGTGGCCGCGGTCTCGCCTGCCATGGCACATTCCATCCCCGCTGTTTGTCGCGGTCTACAAATACGCTTGCCAACTTTCCCTGTATCACTGCTTTCCCCCTCCCATCCTGGCCCTGTCCTACACATCCGGGCTTCCACTCCTCGCCCTGTCCACGTATTCGCTCGGATCTACTGGACCGCTGGAAGTTCTGTCCGACCGTGGCTCCAATCGGCCGACCGCAACTCGAGCGTCCTCTGTCTCAAGCACCAAGCCAGCCGGATTCAACCGTGGTTCTCCTCCTGCCATTGCACCCAACCTGGGAATCCGACTTCTGTCTTGACGCCCAAGACTCTGTGCGCGCGATTGGGAGGGTGGGCTGAACTATCCCCACACGTGCCTTTGTACCTGGCAGCCTGATAAAAGCTTTATGCTGGACCTTGGATTGCGAAACATAGCACGACCCTCCTCTGTTCAGCTCCTCTCGATAGCTCCTACGATCCACTGCTATGTCGAATGGTAACCTGAATCCCCACATGTCGAGCGAGTTGTCCATCGCAGATCGATTGAATTCTGTTGAAGCGTCGCTTTCTGCCGCCAGCGCATACTCCGGACAGTTTATGGGACTTCCGATCCCAGAAGACGAGAACCTGTGGACTCTAAGTCCTGTGTCGCCTACAATGGGCACCGGGGCTTGGACAAGGCCGATACCGCCGCTCTATGTACCTCCGCGCTCGAAAGGGATCTCAAAAACGCACAAGTCCGAAACGGTCAGCCCACGCCTCCTCCATACGAAGATCAACATCTCCACGAGTCGTCCTCTTTCGTTCTCGACACGGCGAGCCGACGACGACGTGCACGAGAATGCCAGATGGCCGCAGACAGCCTGAGCCCGGATCTAGACGACTCGCCCCAGCTCGAACGTGCGAAGAGGGCCAAATTCCTCGAGCGGAACCGGCTGGCGGCGAGCAAATGTCGACAAAAGAAAAAGGAACATACCCAACAACTCGAGTCTCGGTATAAAGAGCAGTCAGAGAAGAAAGAGCAGCTTGTGGGCGAGATTGCTCGCTTGCGCTCAGAAATCCTCAATCTGAAAAACGAGGTGCTCAAGCACGCTCAGTGTGGCGACGAGCCCATCAAGCTGCACCTGGCTCAGATGGTGAAGAAGATCACTGACACCGATGGCCCGGCTCCCCGTTCTCTTTCCGCTGCCGATTCCTCTATCGAGCTGATGGATGGTTCCATTTCACCGGAGGATACTGCCCTGACGCCGACGCCGACTACAGGGGCGCAGCCGGTGACTTCGGCCCTTTCGTTTGGGTTTGATGACTCTTTGGAGCCCGCTTCAGCGGCTGTGGCGCAAGCTCTCGAGCAGGAGATGCGAGAGGAAGAACTTCGTCGGAACTCCAGTGCCTCCATGCTATCGGAATCCTCCTACGCCTTCTCCGCAGATGATCCCTTTGAGGACCTCATCAATGTCTAACCCACTTCTTTTTTTTTCTCTCTTTTCCCGCCTTTTTCTTTTTCTCATGATAACCAATGAACGCGGCGTCCACGAAATCAATCTTTTGATTCACTTGTTTGTTTATTTTTCTTTCTCTTTTTTCAAGTTTGCGATAGGCGGGGTGATTTTCTCAGCGAGGCGTTGAATCCGGATGGTGGCCGGCGTTAATATCGACGGCTGTGGTTATGGGACTGGCTACGGTGCAGCATGATTCCCTTCTCCTGGGCTGCCACTACCAAGGCTTTTTTACTACCCTCGATTTTTGCCTTCTTTCTTCACGTGTCTTAGGACGTTGCTTTCATGTGAACTACAACTGCGATTCGGAACATGTGGCTTTTTGCTGGAGCCGAGGCTCTCTTCTTTACTAGTACGTTGATAGGACTTTCAATGCACTGTCTCTCATGAGAGGGAAAACTGAACTATCGACGCCTCCATGCCCAGATAGGAATTCAATCCGGTCTTTCAATCTTTCAACGACCATACACCGCGCGCCTTGTCGAATTCATCGCTTAAAACCCCGACAGGCACAGGATAAAGACCCGTTTATTCGTTGGGGCTTCTCCCCCAAGAGAACCATCCCAGCCCAATTTCAAACTCTGCACCATCGTCAAAATATCCAACCCATTTATGATGATCTCATCTTTCAGCATCTCATCACGTTCCCGCCTTCGCATGCGAGGAGCTTTGGCTTGCATCGTTGCGAATCATCTACATTTGCGGGGGATTGTGGGCCTACCTTGATACAGTAGAGTGATGGTCGGTCGTCTGGGTCGAGGAGGTTGAGGAATTTTCCGCTGTAATGTATATTGATCCTCTCGAGTGGGATCGGCATGGTTGTATCATGAATTTATTTGGTTACTTTTCGCAGTCCAAGGTTGGCTCTTGATACTGAGGATTGGAAGCAAAAATCGGATGGTTCAGGAGGGAAGCCCACGACAAGGACCGATTGCCGAACCTGTCGGTGAGCAGAGACCAATTCTATTGACGATGGGATAGCTGACCCGAATCAAGAATCCGTAGGGTCCATTGTGACGGAACTCGGCTAATTGCAAAAGATGCTGTCCACCAGGCAGAGTGTGTGGCTAGTATCAAGTGCCCCAGCTTTCGTATTTCAAAGCAGCACGCAAACGTGAGCTTCTTCCCCCTCCAGCGATTTGGCCATGCGAGCAGTTGGAATGCCGGCATCAAGCAATCACCGAACATGTCGGGCTTGGGCCTCAGCATATTGCTTCTTTTCATGACCGCACTACTGTGAGCTCCCGGGCTGTTTCTCTTCTCTCTTCGGAAGCAGATCATCTTGCAGTTCTCGCTCTCAGAACCAGTGATCAGAAACGCTGCTGTGGCGGGATATGCATTGTATTATCCGTGGAGATGAGCCCATCAGTAGATGGTATATCTTTAGTGGAGACTCGTCATGTCCTTGCTGTACGACAGAACGTCAAAGCGATGAACTACCTGCGGACGAGGCTGGATAATATCTGCGACTGTACAGATGGAGCACAGCTGGTCCTCATCACATGTCTCTTATTTGTTTGTCTCGAAATGCTGTAAGAAGATCGCAGCACAAGTCCGCAGTGGTCCGAGGAATCTATCGGACATTCTGGCTCAAGCTTCTCTCCATGACCGCTGGGGCATTCATCCTGGGATGTCCGCCATCCAGAAGCTGGGTGGTCTCATAGATCAGCTGACCGGCATATTCGCTTGGATGGATGTGGATCCAACGCCTTTTGGCTGAGGAGAGCCTGTCGTTTGCACGGATTATTCGCAAGAGCAAAAGGCCGTGGCCTCATCATACCAAGAGGAGCATACTAGACATAAGCAGCCGGACACTGGGAAACCAGATCCTTGACTGGGCTCCCCGGCACTGCTTAGAATTCGTGGGGATTCAGAGAGCTCCCTTGTCTAGGATGTATGCAGTTGAAAGTCCTCCAAAACCATTGAGCCCTCTGGCTTTCTTTCTTGCAGCAGTCAGAATTCATGATTGGGGGTCCGGGGGAAAGACAACCCCCCCCTCGCTGTAGTCGCCATACTACTTGGATTGCGCCACTTCTATTGCTTCTTCCAAGTCCACACTTGCCGAAATCCCACAGAGCTTAACTGCAATCGGTTTAGCTCGTGTGAGAGAAAGGTGTCATGCTCTTGCGAATAGTTAACCCTTTTAGATTGATAACCTCATCCGTGCAGACGCCAAGATCCTCCGGGGTAACCGTGACCTTCACTCTTGATCCGCCTCTCATTCCTTTCTTGTACATGGTGGCCATGAAATGTCGCCAGCCCTTGATCCACCGCAACGCTATTGCCCTACTTGGTCAAGACCCCCGTCCAGAGGGGAGGTAGGAGCTGAGGATGATTGGGCGATTTGTGCAGGAAATGGCGAAACTTGAAGAGGCAGCATACCTACGAGCGAAACTAGAGATGGGACGAGCGACCAGGTTATACATGAAGAGTCTCGGTTCTGTGGTGTTATTCTACGCCGCTACAGAGACAGGGATCGACAGAGTAGTCTGTGCTCAATTCCTTCAACCGAAGGCGACGATCACTGAGAGCTTCTTCCACCTATGAGAGATTATACTCGTTTATCTACGAGGAGCTTACTAGGAGCCAGGATATGCGACGATATGCGAGTACTCCGTAGTTGATACCCACGAAGGCCCGTCTTTGCCATTGCTACAAGCACAATTTGCAGTTTGCCTTGACCCTGCGTGCTCATATGTATGTCGGTCCTTCCCTCCGGATTCGAGCTGCAGATTGGGTCGGAGAGCCCGGGTAGGAGCACGGTTCCACTCCCTGGAGATACCATGGTTCGACCCTTGAAGTTCCTGAATCAACATCCCAATCCACCTTGGAACATGGAATCGAGCGGCGTAATGCATGGGACTATCTTCGGCTTCTTCTTCGAAGTTGCAGGCGCCGGTGGCTGACCACGCAGCCGCACCCGGACGCCATCAGGATGACTCCCCGCATGGCTGTTTCTAGACTTGTTTCCCTGCAGATTCTCCCAAGTGATCGCAAATTTAAGTTCCGACGGACATCCGACCGGTGCATTTCTGCAGGGCGGACTCGGTATTGACAGCGAATGGGGAAGACCCGATAATGCTAGTGGCTGAGGGCTTGATTGACACATTCAGGAGGTGGTACTCGTCACTTAGCCTCGTTGATTGGTCTCTCCCCATCCACGGATGGCTTATTCTAACCCGAAAAGATGCAATCACTATTCCTCCGGGTCTTCCACGGTCGTCCTGAGCCGCTAAAAGGGCACTCGATTGGACGCTACCCCTCTCTGCGTTCTTGCAGAGACGCCGCCAGATTTCCCCACTATTGTTCAACTGATACGAGAGACAAGCTTTCCAGGGCAGCTGGCGTCATCTCCGCGGAACTCCTGAGGTCTTTCTGATCTTGTGCTGAAGAGACACAACGACCTGGTGACTTTTTTGTTTCTTTTCTTTTTTTTTTTTGTTTTTTCTAATCGGTTTTCATGAGAAAAGCACGAGAGCAAGTACTCACCTCGATCTCATCATAGGGCGCCATCTGTAGGCCCAATGTGACCATCGCCCGGTCACCAGGGCATGTATGGATTAGCGTTATCTTAGCGCTGTGGTCAAACTCCACAGAATCATCCCAGCCTGGCCCTGCTCGGCATCTAATATCCACCTGTACAAGGCTAGTGTCCCGTTACGCGATATCATCTAACTCAATTCCTCTATATCCTTCCGGTGGCGCCCAAGATTGGCCGTCCTGGCGTGCTTGTTTGGTCTTGGAAGCCCCATGCCATGGGGTCCCGACGGTCTTGATGTTACATTCAAGTGGAAGCTACGCGTTGTCTGGAGCTAAGCTGACGAGAAGCTAACCTTGTCGAACGATCGAGATGACATTAGGGCCTCACGGCCCACGATCCAGCTATATATAAAGCCAAGTCTCTCCCTTCTCCTCGTACTCTTCATCCAGCAAAGCATTCTCAGCCTGAATCCGGCCAAGCCCTTTTTTTTCACTTTCATATAAAACAGAAAGCTTTTGTCTTTTGATCCAACCCTACATAATGAAGTTCAACGTTGCTCTCAGCGGTGCTCTCTTCGCTGCCTCTGCCCTGGCAGCGCCCCTGACGGCCAAACGCCAGGCTCGCCATGAGGCTCGCCGTCTTGCTCGTGCCGAAGGTGCTAAGACCCAGCGGCACAGCAACCCTCCCTTCCAGCCAGACACTCATGATGTCCTGCAGCTCAACAGCACCTCCCACGTGCAGTACAGCTCCAACTGGGCCGGTGCCGTCCTCGTTGGATCCGGCTACACAGCCGTGACCGGCGTGTTCACCGTCCCAACTCCCAGGCCCCCCCCAGGTGGCAGCAGTAGTGAGGCTTACTCCGCCTCCGCCTGGGTCGGCATCGACGGCGACACCGACGGCAATGCCATCCTGCAGACCGGCGTCGACTTCACCATCCAGGACGGCGAGGTCTCATACGACGCCTGGTACGAGTGGTTCCCCGACTACGCCTACGACTTCAGCGGCATTGACATCTCGTCGGGAGATGTGATCAAGGTTACCGTCGAGGCGACCACCAAGTCCTCTGGCACCGCCACCGTGGAGAACACCAGCAATGGCCAGAAGGTCTCTCACACCTTCACCAGCGGCGAGGTCGAGGCCTCCTTGGGTGAGGTCAACGCCGAGTGGATCGTCGAGGACTTTGAGCAGAACGGCAGTCTCGTCCCCCTGGTTGACTTCGGCACTGTGACTTTCACCGACGCCGAGGCTGTGGACAATGGCGCCACTGTTACGCCCGCGGGTGCTCAGATCTTGGACATCAAGCAGAACAACCAGGTCCTCACTGATAGCTCTGTCTCTGGCAGCTCTGTTACTGTCAAGTATGTTTAGGTGGTGGCGTGAGAATGTTCGGTCAGGTATGATTTCATGAGAGGAGTGGAGGATGCGGATCTATAAATGACATTTCATTTTGTATATACGATGTGGGTTCTGACGAGCCAATCGCGTGACGGCTCCACTATATGATGCATCTTCAGCTTGATCGTGATCTCGCGTACTCGTAGGCTGTAGTTGCTACTCTACAGATATCGTTTAGGGCCATTCTGTTCATCGACATACTGGGCTGCTCAATGGCACGTTGCTAAAACTGAATGTGATGCCGATCTGCTCGAGCAGCTCCATTGATATGGACGCTGGAGTCGTATATGCAAGAGGAGCTACCAGACTTTTCCCCTTAAATTTCACGACCTAATCATGTTGACGAACCTTAAAGCCAAATTAGATAGCCCTTTAGGAGCCTATTCAATAAATGATCATTCCTCCATCTAGCTACGGCTACAAGGCGCTTCTATTACCTACTTGTAGATAGCTATATTATATATATCTTTTAGATAGTATCCTACATTTCTCACAGAACTGATCAAATAAGAATTTCCTAGCTTAAGTTGTGTTAGATTCCCAGACCGAGAATCGTATCAGAGATCCTACATCAGTGGTGGCACGGTCTAAGACTGAACCGGTCTTTAGCTCTTTTAAGGAGTCAAGTGATTTATCAATCGCTTCACCTATCCCACTTGCGTCGAAGAGTTTTGTAAGCCGATAATGGCAGTCTAATAATATGCGGCTTGGGAGCTTAGATCCCCACTCAGGCTCGGTTGGATCAACAAAAGTGACCTATTGGAGGAGGGATGGTCGTATTTCGATGGGAAATCGCCGAAATACAACAAAGTTGTATGTATGTAGAGCGCCAGCCTATATCTGTAATCAGTTTAGAATGATGGCTCTTTCTAGTTGCTAGGGCCGGAGAATAGACGCACAACTGGCTCAAAGGTACATTGGAAATGTCCAAATGCATAGTGCATAGTACCTTGAAGCGTGAGACCATTCTGGATCTCATCGATTGCTGAGCTCCGTATAACCTTACGCACCTCGGGGAAATATCTGTAAAGAGTTTCCCACATATTCGCAACCACCTCTGCACCTGGCTGCTTTAATTAGCATATAGCCTTTAGTAAGAACGATGCGATAGAGGATCTGAAACCGATCAATGTACCGTTAGCGGAATTTGCGAGGTTGTTCATCGTTGGCCGGGATAGTGTATCCGGGCTTCTGGGGGTCTGTAGATAGTTTAAGGTAAACCTATTGACCTGGTTGAAAGCGTATAGGCTTGTGCGATCGGTTGAAATGAAGCGTCTCATCGATTACTTTGCCCATCCCACTCGCGTGGAAAAATTTCGCAAGTCGATAGTGGCAGTCTAATAAGACGCGGCTTGGAAGATTAGATTTTGACTCAGGGTGGGTTGTATCGACGAAAGTGACCTGGCTAGGAAGGTATGCGCCTCATTTCGACAAGTGCTCAAACGTAACGAGGTTGTACATGAATATTGAGGATAGAAAGAAGGATAGATGAGTTATATGCGAATAAGGACTAGTATACAAAATATTAAGCAAGGTAACTCTGTATGTAAACCTGATTATTCAGTATATTAAATTTTAGTATGATCCAATAAGGATTGGTGGTATAGGATATGTATCCATGAATATATATAAGTACTTTACGGGGTAGGTGAAGTGGTATGCACACAGACTTTTGCCCCCTATTTCTCTCATCATGTAAGCGATGCATTAAATGCCCAGGTGCCATAGCAGCTTCATATCAACTTCATATCAACTTCTTAAGAAAGCCCTTCACCGTATCCTTTTCCTACCACGCCAACGCCCGAAAATCCATAGCACAGATACCACCATCCACCCCTACCATGAGGAACGCAAACCATATAGATTGAAAGAAAGAAACGCCATCATCTATCGTTACCTATCATTATGCCTAGAGCCCTACTCGTAGAATCAGATCAGGATAAAAAAGTCCGCAAACAACTCCTTCCGCACAAACTTCGAATCCGCCCACGCCCTCGACGTATCCTGCCGCCGAATCATCTCCTCGAGCAACAAAAGCACCTTGTCCGCCGACGGATGCCGCGTAATCGACGCAGGCTCGTTCTCCCGAGGAGCCACCGCCATCCGCTGCATCTCCTGCAGAATCCACCGCCGCTGCTCACTCGAGCCCTCCAGCCCCGCCATGAACAGGGGCCACAGAAAACTAATCCTGAGGTGCTCCTGCTCCGTCTCGACCGACTCCGCCGTCGCCAGCTCGACGATCTTATCCACAGCCTCCTCGACCCGGTCGGTGCGCGGGTAGATCGCGAACGCGACCCGGTGCAGGTAAATAAAGTTCGCCAGAAAGCTGGCGATGTACTGGCGGAAAGTGCGGCAGACTTCCAGCGCGACAGGCCCGCGGAGGGTGTCGGTGAGGGCGTCGGGGTGCTCATAGATGTCTATGACGGCGGGGCGGGTGTGCCAGAGGGCTTCGAGATCGGCGCCGACTTTGTGGGCGATTTGGAGGACTTCAAATTCATCGCTGAGGGTGCCGCGGCTGCGGTGGTGCAGGTCGATGGAGACTATGCGGCGGACGTTTTGCTGCGCTTGTACAAAGAAGCGGAAGGCCGGGCCGACGAGGGCTTCGTAGATTAGGTAGCTGGGGCTTTGGAATTGGTCTTCGGCGCCTTCAAGTTCGTCGTCTTTGTTCTTTGCGGGAACAGGGCGCGGAGTCGCAGATTCTTTCAGTGCTGGAGGGTTGGCGAGGTCGTCGAGGGTGTCTCCCTCGCGACCAGCGATGAGGGCTTTGACGTCTAGAAGGGAGACCCATGATACCATTAGGTGACCAAAGCCAGTCCAGGCTTGAGTGCGCGCATGAAATCGTTGGAGGAGGAGATATGATGTTCGGAGGTAGGACGTGCCCAGAGCGCAGAGGTCCGAGGATGAGAAGAGCTGGGGGCTTTGTTGAGTAAATCAGGTTTCGAAGAAAACTTGAAGGAGGGATGAACGAGCTTACCTCGGAAAGCATGAGGAAGAATACAGTCGCGAATATTTTGATCAATCTCGGTTCAGCCACGTCTCCGAGTAGATATTTCTGGATCTCAGAGCTTGATACTTGATGGTACGTCGGGGCCCAGCGCCAACGTTTCCCTTCCGCCACAGACTTGTGAATATCTGCATAGCAGTAAATAGCATTTAGAAGCGGACTAAAGGTTCGCGCATACGCAAGGACAGTAGGCACCACGTACTTCCACTCCATCGTGACCGGCGCAAATATGCCCGCCGGCGGATCAATCGCGAGGAAGTACTGAAGCAACTGGTCTTCATACGAGCCATTGCCAGAACCAGACCAGCTCCTTCGCAGGGTAGTTGCATCTGAAGTGCTACCCGCTGATCCTCCGTCAGCCACTGAAGACGGGGCGTCTGAGCTGAACGGCGAGCGGGTTCCTCTCGCCAATTGATCTTCCTCAACATTTGTATTCGGCACCACAGCTGGTACCGATTGCGGCGTTGCACTGGTATGGAAATTTGCAAGGCCACTAGTCAAGTCCACATGCTTCTGTTCCAGGTCCGCAGTTATCCCTCCCATAAATTTAAGCATATCAAACGCCCCACCCAGCTCGGGCGGATATGTCTCGGAGTCTGTCGCTGGAGCAGGGTTCGTGCGATGGTGGTCATCCGAGCGGAGCACCGTGCTAAAGAAATTGACATCCGGTGAGCGCTGCCCTGGATCACCGGCCACAGCTGAGGCGGAGCTGCCAGCAGGCGAAGAGGAAGCAGGCTGGGGTGCCGCTTGTGTGGATGCGGAATCGGACGGACGAGAGCTTCCAGCCGGGCTGTGGGAGATGGGGGCTTTATAGACGCATCGCAGTCGCAGTCGGTCACAGTTCGCACAGCTTGGCTTCGTCTCATCACAGCGCACTTTGCGGGCCCGGCAGGTCAAGCAGCCTGTCCGTCGGCGTGGCCCTGACCTGCCAGTTCCACGGGCTTTGGGGACCGAACTCAGGGCTTCTGTCAGGCGGCCAGGGGCTCGTTTCGGGACGTCCATGACGAGACAAGGAGCCTCGAGAGTGTCGCACGAGACTGGGGCATGATTACTGGGTGGTGTCGGAGATCGAAATATCGATGGGGCGTGGCGCGATTTTCCCCGCAATAACGTGGGTTCCACGGGCGAGTTGAGACAGAGCTCGTTCGGGCGATAACGAGCTTTTGTTGCTATGTTGCTACATTCAGAGCCACTAGTACGGTAGGCTAGAGTTCATTCGTCAAAATCTATACAAAAGACGAAAGCATTGCGTACCTTCAGGGAATACCAGCATACAGATGCACCCCAAACTCCACGTGGAGAAATTACGTAGTGTTCCTGGTTCCGTACAAGAGTACGTATAGTATGAACAGAATCGATCGTTGGCCATAAACTGGAATCAAACGCTCGAGTCGGAGCTCTCTACGTCTACCTCGACTGGTTGGTATGCCATTTTATCTCCGCCCAAGCACTTCGATCGGTGCAACAAGTGGCCTCTTTCTTTGCGCACGTACGTCGCGAATCCAATGGCTGCAACTGCAACCGCACCGGCACTGATGAGCACGGGATAGTAGAACTTCTCTGGCTGGGCCCATACTATGGTCGATGCAAAGGATGCCATCTCAAAGAAGTTCTGCAATGCCATCTCTGTCGCAGAGAACCGAGCACGTGCTTCTTCCTTGACATTCTAGAGAGAAATTAGCACGCGATGCATATGAAGCTATCTCGGGAATAGGTGATAACTTACCTCTTGGACCAGGAATTGGGCGGAGAGATCGAAGCCCCAAAGCCCAACACGACTCAGTGCCACACCCACGATCAAAATCCCAGCAGCCAATCGAGATGTGGAGTCCCAGAAGATAAACCCGGCGGCGGCGCCCGCCACACAACCGAATTGCCAATTCAGGAACCACAGCCCTGATCGAATAGGTCCGATACGATTCATGATGAACGGGGCAGCCCATGTTCCTGAGATTTCTGCTGCAACGGAACCAATCCGCATGCAACTGATCTCCAGCGAGTTGAAACCACTGTGAAGAAGATAGGTAACCATGGTCCCCCCAAAAGATAGGACAGTCAGGTAGAGAAGGCTCAGCGCAAAGGATGGTAAGAACACCCTACTTGTCACATACTCTTTCCACGGGACCATCGCTTGACGCAAGTGGTTGACAATGCCACGAGCATGACCGTCATGCCCCTCTGTAGCATCTTGGTCAATATTGGATCTCGGAGCCCTCTTGAGCGCAGGGACTGATCGATAAACTTGGGCAATAGCCACATATTCAATCACAACCGATGTGGTATTTATCCCAAGTACAGTCCAGATTGCGATGCTCGAGGAGATGCTGTCCAAAAGAGAAATGAAGACAGGGCCAATCAATTTGCAGAAAAGGTCGATGCGCCTCATTGATGCATTCAATTCTGCCGTACAAAATGTGAGAATCATGATGGTTATGCCCAATGGGTGTCTTACCTTGTCTATCCACGTCGATGCTGTCCGATATCACAATCGCCTAGCAAGAACATAATGTCAGCAAGGACACTAATCACAGTCTCGCTCGAGCCATACCCAATCTCGTTCGACCGCTACTGTATTAGCGGTAGAAGCCAGTTTTTCGAGGCAAGCAAGAAGTCCCGAAGCAACAAAGAGGGCAAGTCTGGTGCCCTGATTTTCATTGGAGAGAAGAGCAATAAAGCACAAGCAAGATGCCGCAACGGGAACTCTTTGCCAAACTATGAGTTCGTCAGCCAATCCCGAGGGAGTTGCTCGAGGACCTTCAATTGAAATATGATTTACGAACCAATTGAATGCCGTAATACCACAAGTCGGTTCAGCTGGTCCACCTTCGCACCTAGCCACGACGAAAGTACAATGGCGGATAACGCCCGCGCGAGTGCATAGATGGAGGCGTAGAGCAAAGTTCCAGGGAAGACGGATGCCAGGAACAGAACCGCGCCAAACTCGAACATGCGCGAATTCCATGCAGAAAGTGCATGTGACGTATAGAGTCGAATCAACACAGACCGTGCATCTGGCACAGGGCTCGTAGCCGTCAAGGGTTCTTGCGCGGCGAGTAGAGGGGTATCCCCATCGATGTTATTCTCCGATCTCCGACCGGTTTCCGGAGAATTTCGATCCATATTAGTACGTCTCACCAGGAGGGTCCCTCAGGTTCAGAAGTGGCTCATGGTGTAAACAGATGGTACAGACGAGACTGATGGTTGCAGTTGGGAGGAAGCTTAAAGTTTCTGGCCTGGAGGATCCGGGTGGGCTGACCAAACCTGTTGGGGACCTTCGAAGATTCTGATTCCTGACTTGAGCCTGTACTCTATCCACTCCAGTTGCAGACCTGATATTATGATATCATGATATTATGTGACGACTCGATGTTTTTGAGATATCTTAAAATATTTGATGATAAATGGTAGAAACAATGCAACACCACCAGTATAAAAATCTTACATGACAATGCCAAAGATTGTCAAGCGAAGGTAGCAAAATTACACGCTATGAACAATCCCTTCTCTATACCCATCGCCAACCGTGGTTGTCGCTGATTGTGCGACGGTTGAGCACCTCTGCGACCTTCTCACGCACTCCCTCCTTCTGATCCCACTTCTTCGCAAACTCCTCGATCGTCTTCTTAGGACCAAGCCTGCGCTCACGCACGAAGGCCTCAATGTCGACTTCTCTGGGCAGAGCAAAGCGCTCATGTGGGTAACGGGTGTAATCGCCCTCGCTCAGCAGCTTCAAGCGACTTTCGCCATCGGGGATCTCGAAGAACTTCTCCACATCTTCTGCGGAAACATTTTCAAGCTTAGGCGGCTGCCATTCAGCCTGGCGAGGGGGCTTTGACATAAGACGGGCCTTGACACCCTCGATGAAATCGGGGTGGCGCATGAACTTGCCAGCAATAGCGTGCTCACGCTGGAAAGTCTCTGAGATGCTCCACTTTTTGCCCAGACGCTGTTGGCGCAGAGTCACCTTGAGTGAGGTTGGGGAGCGACTTGAAAGAGTTTCCAAGGTCTTCTGTGCCCAGGCCTTCTGTTCGGTCTCTGCCTCCAGTGCTTGGAAGATCTCCTCCACGGTGTTGAAGCGGAAACACCGGTCAATGGCATTACGCAGCTCACCGGCCAAGAGGATAGGCTCCTCCTGGAGACTGGGTAGGCCAAGCGAGAATTCAGCCATGGTCTTGTTAACGAGATCCAGTCGCCCGGGCAGGTCAAGGTCGTCTTGGAATACCAGCTCCGAGAGTCGCTGGGTCACGTTGGCCAGAACGCTGGAGTGGAGATAGTGGGTAGCAATGCCAGAGTACAGAGCCTGTACACCGTTCAGGCGCTCTGAGGTGAGGGCCAAGTAGGTGCCGGTCTCGCCATCCAATCGTGGCAAGAGAAACGAACCTCCTACGTCGGGGAAGAAGCCAATAGTTGTTTCGGGCATGGCAAAAACGGTTTTCTCGGTAGCAATTCGGAACGGGGCGTGCATGCTGAGACCGACGCCGCCGCCCATGGTGATTCCGTCCATGAAAGAGATGACAGGCTTGGAGTATGTGGCGATCGAGTGGTCGAGGCGGTATTCCAGGCCGAAGAAATCGGTCGATGCTTGTGACCCAGACTCTCCCTGCTCGTTCTGCAGTGCCAATGCTGCAACATCACCGCCTGCGCAGAGCGCTTTCGGACCTGCGCCGGAGATGAGGACAATGCTGGCCAGGTGAGACTTTTCCCATTCCTATATTATGCCATGGCTTTTAGCTTCTCGATCTATCGTCTCTCGCAGATTTCATAAAAACGCACCTTCAGTCGGGGGAGAATCTTTCGGACCATAGAGCCATTCAGGGAATTAAGCTTCTTGGGTCGGTTCAGTTCAATACTGCGCAGACCATACATGGAGTTGAAAAGGACGTCGTTCGGTTCGTCGCCGGGGAGTTCTTTGGGAATATCTGTAGAGGTCGACATCTTGACGATGTCAGCAAGATATATCGACAATCAGGAAGGAAAGGTCTTACCGTAACAGCTGCCTGGAAGGCAGGGTTCGTTACTTTGGCGCGTAGAGGCATGGGGGGCGACAACCGCGAGATCCAGCTCGGCGGCGAGGGTAACCGGGAGACTGGGCGAAGTAACATGAAGACAAGACCCGATGGGTGAAAACGAAAGGAGGAAGGGGGGGAAGGTTGATAATCAGATGTTTTCTCCGCTTTAGCTTTACCGTTTGACCTCGGGAAGTTTTGGGTTTGGATTTTCTTTCGGTCCGAGAACAAGCGCTCCGCCTTGAAATCAGTACCCGTAGATTGCGTACTAGCACCCATGGATTATTAGGACCTCCATGTTTAGTACTAGTAAGGGCTTGTAGATGGACTCTGTAATTGCTATTGTCTACTAGTCATGTACGATACTGTTTTAATATTTACTAATACCCAGCTGTAGAGCCAGATGTTTAGTACAAAGGGCGCGCATCAAGACCAATTTCCAGTAACAAGTTCAGACAGTCCAAATTCTATTTATACACAGGGCCAGGATACAGGAAAGAAAGTTGGAGACAAGTTAATACATGGACCACGGCGCTTACTCGAACGCGCTCGCAGGCCGGCTTCGTAGGTCTTTTGAGTGTGCTGCCAGGATTTTGTCCAGTGCTTGTTTCTCAATAATCAACCGCGAAGTCTCCAGCAAGTTCTTTACATCCACCTTCTTCAGATCTCGGATGGTCGCATATTTGTCCATGCGAGAGACCTTCTCAAACAATTCTTCGTCAAAAGACTTCGTAATAAAGGTTGAACGTCCGTTCTTAGTACCCCAGCCGTTCGCATGCAAGTAATTTTGAATCAGATACGGTGTCGCTTCAGCAGGAAGCGAAATCTTGTTGTCAATGACAATCAGCTCTCCGCGTGAGAATCGGTAGCTGAGAGCAATGCGCCATGCTTGATCGTAGATCTTCCTTGGCAGGTCGGTACCAAAGTCACGGGGGTGAGGCCCATGTGCAACACCACCGCCTCGACGTATTGGCGACATCTTATCGCCCACACGAGCTCGCCCGGAGCCCTTCTGTGGGAGCAGCTTCCTGTGACTACCGTGCACGTCACCCCTCCACTTTGCGTTGGCTGATCCTTGTCGGGTGTTATCGCCCTCGTATACGACTGCGCGGTGGAGAATATCCTTGCGAATTGGCAGCTGTAGTTCTTTCTGCGAGTACTGCACCAGGCGCACGGGCTCCATTGAAGGGAAAGCATATGTCATGATGGAGACAGGAGCATCCCATGGCGCGGGTGGTTTGGCGACTTCGGAGATCGATGGGCCATTGGCTGAAGCCTCGGTGGCCATTGAGCGGGTGAGGCACCGTCCCTATAAGCAAGAAAGGATTAGTCCGTGTAAATTGATATGCTTGCGTCTGATCCGTCTTCCCCAAAAAAAAAAAGATTAAGGATCACGCGGGCATGTCCGTACCATCACGGCCTCGGCGCCAGACCAAAGGCCAGATGAGCTGCGCGAAAGCAGGCGCAGCGCCCGAAGAGCATCGCTTCCAGGCATTGTGTATGTGCCAGCAGGGTTAAGGCTAGCTGATGTGAAGTGGTGCTGTGTCGGGGGATGGAGGAAAGCAAAAGTTGAT
This sequence comes from Penicillium chermesinum, assembly GCF_028974085.1. NCBI lineage: Eukaryota > Fungi > Ascomycota > Eurotiomycetes > Eurotiales > Aspergillaceae > Penicillium > Penicillium chermesinum. Next base: position 2,054,580 of record NW_026695312.1, on the reverse strand, counting down.
GTTGAGGCGGTGGGTGCCAGCAAAACTCGAAGGCCTCGCGCAGAACTCTGAAAAAGTTCCCCCCCGAAGACAAGAATACCCTCCGTCCACTCCACTCCCTCCCTCACCCACCCTACCATCTCTCTACCATGGCTCATTGCGAGCGGGTAGCGAAGCCTGTGCTTCAATGCCTTCGCAATTCATACACACGAGCCTTGCCTGGCATTCAGCTTCAGGCACGTGGCTTCCAGTCATCTGCTGTAGTCGGAGATGCGCAGCCCGAGCAGCAGCCATTCCATAAAGCCCCGGATCCGGCACTAGTGTCAAGTCCTCGGCTTGAAAGGCGCTTGATGCGACAGGGTGTCTCTCCCATTGGATCCCGCCGTCGCCGTGCAGCACTCCAGACCTCCGAAGGCATCCCATTCGAACAACTGCCCTATCAATGCTTCCAGGAGGCCCGGAATATTCTCCAGGCAGACCGTGCCGAGAAACTTGAGGAGATTGAGAAGATGCGTCAGAAGATTGCCTATCAGGAGGCTCTCTCGCCAGAGGAGGCTGGTGGAGAGAACGCGAAGAAGTCCCGTGTGACTGCGATGCGGCTGCACTTAGAGCGCCTCAAGATCTCAGCGGACATCAATGATCCATTGGTGAAGCGCAAGTTTGAAGATGGCCAAGGTACGGCCTTCCCCTTTCCTCCTGTATATATATCACAGGATGCATTCAAAACTAATATATTGGTTTCGTCGCAGGTGACATGAGCAAACCGATCTACCGCTACCTGACTGATAGAAAATGGCGAGAATACCGACGCAAGCTTCTCGTCCAACGTATCACACAAATGAAGGTTATCCCAGATGTCCTTGCCCACTGTGATCCCGTTGTCGACGCCAAACTATACTTCGGAAGGCGCCAGGTCCAGCCGGGCGACTTCGTGGAGGCCAAGACTAGCATGGAAGTGCCTAAGCTTAATGTGCAAATGTTTGAGGCTGGAGAGAAATTAGTCACTATTGCTGTCGTCGACCCTGACGTCCCTAATGTGGAGAAGGACAGTTTCGACTTCCGGACACACTATCTTGCTGTGAATGTGCCCCTCTCAGCTACTTCTCCTCGGATCGACCTCTCCCAGCTTTCAACTGACTTTCAGGTGGTTCTGCCCTGGCTCCCGCCTGTTGCGCAGAAGGGCAGCCCTTATCACCGTCTGTCTGTTTTCATCATGGAGCAGAAGGATGCTAAAGCGCTTGATTATGCAGCTGTCAAGGCCCAATCGGCCAGCCGCGAGCAGACCCTCCTTCGCACCCTCGAGTCCCGATACCAGCTGAAGGCCATCGGAGCTCATCTGTTCCGTACCCAGTGGGACGAGACCACGGCAGAAGTCATGCAAGCAATTGGTTTCAGCGGATCGGATATGGAGCTGCGCCGCAAGAGGGTCGAGCCTCTTCCATACAAGAGAAGAAACCCTTCGAGTTTCCGTTAAACGGGCCGTGTAATCTTAGATCTCCTATCCCAGCATTTGTCGCGAGTATAAATTTGTATTGTACAATTGAATGTATGAATATGCACCTCAGGACGAAGCCCCGTTTTATATCCGTATCTGAGAACCCCAAACTCCATGTAGATGCTAGATCGCGCTTGTTTTCAGAGATGGTCGTGCAGCTATTCTTCTTCCACTTGCGCTGGTTCCAAAGAATTGCGCACCCATTTTGCCCGCCACGGCGGCCAGACACGTGCCACGACTTTCCCATTGATAAGACCTAAGGGTATTGGCCCATACATTCTGGAATCCCTCGACCAGGCAGATTATCGCCGCATACGTATGCGTGGCCCGTAGGAACCTGGAAGCAACAAAGTAGAGCGTTAGCCAATCGCAACCCCATAACCAATCACGCGCAATCTCCAGTAGCGGATTGAAATTCACTCGAAACATACCTGGATCATACTAGTAGATATCCCCGCGTCCTCGCTGAGCGGCGGGTCGCTACAGACAAAGTCTCCGGGCATTCCCACGACTCGCTTGGCGGCTTGCATTTCTAAGAAAGTCGGGTGGCGGAAACGAACAATATCGCCAACCTGAACGTCTTTTCCATGCCTGTAATGGCGCGATACAAGGAGCCAGTCCCCCCGCTGGTTGAGGGTTGGGTACATCGAGGGCCCGTCGGAGAGTTCGATGATTGCAAACTTGTAGCGAAAGTACAGGTAAGAGCTACCTATACCGCTGGCAAACCAGACATACTTGATCGCAGTCCGTGGCTTGATCTGCGGTTTGATCCTCAGGAGGCTTCTGAGTATTCGCTCCATCACAGGCGCTGTGTGGGCATGCTTTGATCAGGCCACTGAGTTCCTCTCCGATATGTTTCTCTGCCTGTGATTTCGGGTGTTGATATGTCATGTGACTCGGAGGTCCACCGCCCACTTAAATTTCAGTTTTTGCTGCTTGCCTGCTTCCTTTCTCTCTAAAGCTCCATCCAACGAACCACGAAGCACGCTGATGAAACAGTCGCAATTACCGGTGTTTGTGTTTGTGTTGCCGGTGCCAAGACCCCACCCAAGTTGATCGCTCATGAATGTATGAGGGTATCAAGATCCTGGGTTTTCGGACAGCGAACACTAATTCTCCAATCTCATCCTTATTACAACGTAGACCCTTATGGATACCTCGCTTCTACATAAGCTAGAGCTTGCCGTCGCCGAAATTCAACACCAGGACGCGCAAGTGTGGACAATGAAGCAAGAATAACATACCTGGCGGTAGTCTACTACCTGCCATCCCCCAATTAGTTTCATTCTTGACCCCATTTCATTATGGGACTGGGTCTTTGAAGCTGGTGCCGTGGGGAGACATCCGTTCGAGATACACATGTCAATTCAATTTGTTTGATCTTCATATCTTTCGCAGAATACTGCTTCTCTCTGGTCACTACTAGTATGGACCAGACGTCAATTCTTTAGCATGCGCCCCCTCCCCACCTCTTGACACAGTATCAGCATCTAGAGATCGTTAGCGATTGCAGCCACATCGTCTGGACGAGGGGATAGAGATCAGATTCATCTCCATTGGTGTCGCAACTTACCAGGATGCTTCTCAACAGGTGCAATTCCCTCCCTGTTCTTCGCTTTCTGCCGATGATCCACACCAAACCTCTCATTCCTATCCTGGAGTAAACCGTCCAAACCGCCAGGGTGGGCTGATTTCACGCTCTCGGGGGTCGTGAAACTTCCCATCAACTGGGGCAGCCCAAGAGGTACAACGTCTCCCCGATCAACCTGCCAGAAGTGAAAGGTCTTGCCGTATAATGGGGCGATATCTTTCATTTCAGACGTTTCCGCGGTATCCCATACGGCACTGGGCACGCCTGCTGGTGCAGGCATAACGAGCATACCGCTCTTGACCTCAAATTCATGGGAATGCCACAGCTTGCGCTCTTCAGATGGGAGTGTTTCAAATAGGCGAGGCGATACCATGTATTCTACGCCGATGAGACGAGCGTTGGCATGGGGCGAGTCATATATGAGGCATTGCCGGACGTCTGCTCAGGAATTTTCGTTAGATCTCGGTCATTACCAGGCCTTAAGTCGGCTGTGATCTCTGCTGTACCTTCTGTCAAGTGTGTGCAGTAGTGATTAGCCTCGACGCAACGTGACGGGTCGTTGGCGTAGACGTGGAATGCGTTCAGATGGGCGCAGATCTGCTTCACAGGGGTGAAATTTTGGACCATGGATGCACCGGTTTCGAGCACATGGCTTTTTGTAGTTAAGGGATCTCCTGGGACCCCTTTGGTCTCCTTTCCAGTGTTCGTGGCCATAGTTGAGGTCGTCGTAAGCTCTACTGGCTGTGCTGGGTCAGAATTCCCGGACTTTCTTGGCTATCGTCTGCGACTGAACCACGCAGGCTTTTTAAAGGTAGCAAACGGATTCTTGTAATGTGACCACTATATCACTTATAATGACCTCATGCGCCGACCGTTTGAATGGTACTAGTAGGTTTTCCATGTCCACCTTCAGGTTTGCGCGCTTCTATATACCATGGGCTGACGTCACAATGATATTCTCTGCCTCGTAGCTCTAACATCTCAAACCTCGGTCGGCTTGACTACCCTTCAAGCTGCAATCTTACTACTTTTGATGAGCGAAAGGACAGGCAACCTCCCAACTCCACCCATGGAACCGGACTGCTCCTGCTGTACGCCGACCGCGCCCGGCACGCCGATATATTACATCCAATCTAGTTCACATCCACTTGGGCATATTAACTCTAGTTCATGCAAGATGACTTGACAAACCGATCTTTGACTCTGTCTGGTTATTCCTGAGCAATAAGAAGCTTTGGAGCAACTTCCTTCGTCCGGTCTAATGCTTTCCGCTGGAGAACAGGCTCAACGCTGATCCGCGAAACACCGATGGGACAATGCGGCAACTGCCAACCCATCCGAGGTCTTCGACGCATTCAGTCGACCGTCTGCTTGGACACGCTTTGTCACTTACCTGGGTGATTCTTCCCGGTGCAGATCCGCCCAGAGAAAACAGTGGTAGCCCCAGCAGATATGTCTTACCGCGCTCGATAGTCCCGTCAAGCTTGCCTCCGTTCAGCAGGACATCGCAGCGTGTATTAATCGCAAGATGCGGGACAATAGAATCCTTTGTCGCTTGTAATGCCTCCTGGATTCGGTTGCTAGCCTCTGCTTTGCTGTGTAATTTCTTTGTTTCACTGTCGACGTCGTCCAGGTTAATTCCAAAGACGCCGGTTTCGATTAATTCTTTCGCAATTGAAGCGAGCTGTGCTCCACAGCCGTCTCGTGCATCCACTTTGACAGCTCTTCGCAGATGCTAAATGGCGCTTGCAATATCTCTGGCTGACCAGAGCAGTTCCTTGCAGCTCAGCTTATCATCGCTCACACCGGCAGCCTCTGCCACAGCGCAGTTTCCAGTGGCAACCGCCTTGCATTGGGGCAGAGATGCGATTACCTTCATAGAGACCCCGTCAACTATATTTGCAAGAATGACGGGCTGATAGGTCTTATGCAAAGCTTTGAGCTCCTTTGCCAAGATGTGTCGGGGGCTCATGAGGATGGGGATATGTTGGCCGTGAATACTTCCTCACCTTAGCTCAGTATACAGATTGGAAACAGTTTACAGTACTACCCTGCACGATCCTTGACATCCTTCCCAGGCCTGTCATTGAGAGCTCTATGATTTTCGCATGGGCTTGCCTGTGTTCAATTATTCATAGAAGGCGCCCCGAGCAGAATCGCGTAAGATTCTCAAACATTGGTTCTAGAGTCGAAGAGTTGTTGATTTGGTCCTGGATGTTGAAGGGTATTCAAGTTCTCCCGAGTACTGCATGGTATCACTAGCGCATCCCACTCTCATGCTATTGATCGGAGGAGGCAGCAGCTTCGATGGCTATCTTCAAGATCTTCGGTCATACTGTATAGCATCAGCCTGTCGAATACAGAGAACAGAGCCTTGCATCACTCGACACTACGAAGGTAGTATGATCTGGATTCGATATCTCAAGCTAGCTCGAGACTTCGAGTCCAGGCTGATGTCACTACATAGCGAGTCCGAGCGGGTCGGCGTACTCGAACGTCATGATATAGCCTCGTGAAGTTGAATGCGAGGCGGGATTGCCAGTGCATTGGACCTCTCCAACTTGAGTCTTGAAGTTTCCTCAGGTCAAAGAGCGAATTCTGTGAGGGATATGCAACATGAACGCAATAGCACCTAGTTCGTTGGATGTATTGTTTCAAGATCAGAGTGAAATCGTTCATGCATATAAGATAGATAATACTGCCCAGGTGTATACGTTGCTTGCCGTTGTCAAGGCCATTCATCAGTGACAATCGGTCCAGGGATCCCGAGAATTGAATATGCACCTGCACTGGTGTTTCGACAGGATGCTTGATGCATCAAATCCCCGTACATGCAGCAGTGTAGTAGGACCTCTTGTGACGTGAAGCGTTGTGCTCGCTTTCCCCCTTACCTCGGGTGTCACAACCTCGATCAAAACTTCATAAATAGATCGATTTCAGATCCAAATCCCAGCACATTGCATATTATTGCAAGCTACTGTCAACCGGAAGCAAGCCAAGTTCAGCAAAACCTGGACGCAGATCTAACCTGCAACACCCATGCAGCCCAGTTCTAAGCTGCATACCTTGCATGGCTGCGATCCAAACCTCCCGCCTCCCCAAGAACCAGACTCAGACCAGGGAGTACTGTAATCCTCGGCCCCAGCCTTACAGTATGGGTGCTAGCATCTTGGCTTTGCCTCCATCAACTGGGCCTATTCAACTATCCGCAGACTTTGTTTACGCAGCCGAGTCTACCGTGCCATTCTTCCCCCTACTCCTTGCTCCATAACGTAACCCCCCCACCCTTTTTGCACATTCGAGTCCACCATAACTGGAAAACCATGGGTCCCTGGTCCTCCAGAACCCCGAAGAAACCCTTCCATACTCGCAACAGCCAAGATGCCTAACAGTGGAGCAGAGACACATGATCCATTGATCGGCCGATGCAGCTGCGCCAAAAACGCGACCATATACCGGTCGATCTTTTCACAGGCTAATGATTCGTCAGCACTAAGGCTGCGTGGATCCCGAGAAATGGGGCGAAAGGGGTGAAGAGGGGGGAAGATGGGTGGAGATGGGCGGAAGAGTGCCCGGAGCTCGCACTGCATTCTGGCAGTTTCTCTGCCGGAAGAAACATTAAGGAGACAGGAGAGGTTTCCAGTTTCCCCGTTAGGAAAAGTGATTGGTATCTCCACTAGGATCTACAGAACTTGGAGAATGGGAAGAGAAAAACTTATTTTGCGCTAGTTCCGCTCGAAAGCCCCAAATTTGACGGTCGGGCAGGACGGGATAACTGGGGCTTGACTGGTTTATGGAAGTCCGCGGTACGGGAGTCTTCCATGTTTGCGTCGACCCTTTAGGGAAGGGATGCTCGTGGTGGAGTAAGGCGGGTTGCAGGTCCTCGGCGTAGGATTTCCACTGTTATAGTACAGTGCAGTTGAAGATCGGTCTCGTTTCTCGTTCCGGGAGGGGTTGGACTCTAGCGGTCGATCCACAGGCCCAATCGGTGAGGGTTGGGGGTGTTGTGCTAAAGGAAAGAAGCCGCGAGCTAAGGGAGTCCAAGTTAGTGAGTAGCAACTGCATGCGTAGTCTCAGGGGATCTTGTTGGACAAGGCTGATCTATCTCCGAGGTCTTCCGTCCTGAGTATACTAACAAAACGCAAAGCCGCTAGGCCTGGCCATCGGCCTTTTGGGATTGGCAAGGTCCACCAGATTGCTTGCGTGGTCTGGTTCACGAGACTAGCCTGGTAAGATTTCCTCACTAGCCTGTAAGCCACCACATGGTTGCCCCGGTCCGAATTTGGATAGCGCAGCCTTTAGTATTGATTAACATACGCAACTATACAAGCTCTGTGTTTCATTCTGCGGCAGCTGATGAAGAGATGGGGGCTCAAAAGGATCAAGTAACACGACGTGGACTCGAGATCTCTTCTTGACACACCTCGGCAGTAAGTCATTAACTAGTTAGTTACCTTCTAAGTTGACTTATGCGTACATGTTAGATAACGGCACAATCGGCATTGAACGACCACAAGTATAGGCCTCAGCGTTACACCATTCAGAGTTTTCCCTGCTTTGACGGGGCGGATTAATGACTCATAACGCTATAAACCCTATGCGCTGTTACCACGGAAGGCCCGAATCACGAAGTCCAGGCGTCGTCATTGTTTTGAGGTTTGGGACTTTATCTAGAATTCGCCACCATCGACACAGCTCCCCGCAGCCGCTTAGATAAAAATAGAGAAGCGCCCGATTCCGTTGGGAAGGCGGTATTCTTAGAAGAATTGTCTCGTTCGTCCCGCAAGCAAGTAACCGCAATTAGCGTTGAATGAATCGGATTCAAGGCGCTGAGATAGTTTCATCTTACTGTATGGGAAGGAATACTAGTAGTTGGCACCCCACCTTAAAACGGGCTATGGGCGCTAAGCCTGGCTGACGAGGGGGCGACATACTACGTAAGCTCAGACATGGGCAAGGGTATAGTTTTGCGCCGCTACTAACTACGAGTGATTATTGGGTAGTCCAGCTACTCTGTGGGTGGTCACGAAAGGCGTCCGACTACACTGTGTACGGCCTGTCGGGCTGGTGCCACCGGCGTACGGTGGGACACACCACCGCGGTGCTAATCTCGAAAGGCCTCAAAGGAGGGGCAACTCATCAAGTCCATCAGAAGACCGGTGTAGGCATCTAAGTTTTCAATAGTTCCGTGTCCCGCATTCGAACTCTCGAAAAACCGGCCAAGTCAAAGCGCGATAGACTCCTCCGTAGGCCCGCCATTACGTTTGACGTTAGCTATTTCAGCCGCCTATGCTGTGTACCCTGGCCTAGCATAGGAAGATGTACCTCTCAACTGGGAGTCGATCGCCGAGGGGCAAACCCCTCTTTTCTTTCCGGTAGTATAAAGTTAAGTCTCCATCACACGCATGCCAACTGGTGATTACCACCATGCCTTGCGGCATGTGCCATCTTGCTGCAGTACTGGGCCACTTTGCAGCTCCTTAAGTCCCTTTAGCTGTGCTATGCGCTGATTGCCCCCTCTGGAAAGGGAGGTGGGGAATAGGATGTAGCGCAGGAGAGGCATGCTTGGGTGTTACAACGTGTGATAAAATCCACCTTCAATATGATTGTGAGGATCAGCCGGGCGGCCCCCCCCTCCCCCTCCCTTTCCCCTCTGGGATAGGGACGAAAGGTGGCCGTGTAGAGTCTCAAGTCTACAATGTACTCTTGTAGAGATAGCTGATCTGCCAATTGTGGTCGAGTGTGAAGATGGACATGTCGCAGCTGATTTGGGGCGGACTGGGTGGAGAACCCCACCTCGTCGTTCAAAAAGAAACCTGGGGAGTTCAGGCGCCCCTCTGGGCAAGTGTAGCACATGGATTATTGGAGGGAGAGAAACCAAACTGGCGAGGTGCATGATTGGCCCAACCCCTGATCTTGACCGCTTCCCGAGATTTTGACGGGCGTGCGAATGGGGGAATGGGGGGCCTGCTTGGGGCTTGGGGCTTGGGGCTTGGGACTTGGGACTTGGAAACTTGGCGAGCACCAGTACCTTTTAGACCCGTTGAAACTTCTGGGCCTTTTCCTCGCCCAGTATGCTGCTGTCTGACGGATAGGTTTCTCATCGGGCCAGACCATCTCGACCCACTTACACCTGGGCCTTGCGTGGCGTCGCGCCTCAACTCTCTGAACTTCGTGACTTCCTCCCGCTTGGAGGTCGCCTGCATGAAAGCCCGGACTGTGCCCGACGCCGGCGCACGGGTAAATCCGAGTGGGAACTCTATCGTCGGAATCTTACGATGACGAAATCCCTTTTGCGGCTGTGATGCTTGCGGATCAGCCTGCAGAGGGCCCCCGAGGCGTTATGTGCGTTACGAGCTCGTATCTAACCGATCGGGAGGAGAGTCCAGACTGGAAGCCAATCTGCATATCGGACTGGTATAGGTCCAAAGGCCGCATAATTAGCACGTAGTTTGATTCTCAAGCACAGTCTTTGCTTGCGTTGCCAGCCTATCGGGGAACGGCAGGCAGCTTCGGCCCTTTTTTTCCGCCACGGTTAGCTTCGTATAGTACGAAATCCTGTCCTTCCCCTAGTGCAGGTTTCTCAAAAAAGCAAAAAAAAAAAAGAAAAAAAAAAGCATTGCACACGATAGTCCCTATGCCCTATGAGGTGCCTCATTCGGAGGATAATCGGATCCCACCTGAGCTTCGGATCGTCGCAAAAGGACTTCCCCCTTTCCTCGTCCTAACCCCTTCGAAGTTTTTCCGCCCTTGTACGAACCAAGCATGAAGGAGCAAGGCCAAAAGTGTTGGGATCCCTCCGAGCCCCCTCTCCTGTACATAATAAGACGGAAGGGACGACGTAATCAAAAAATTACTCTGATGGGAAACTCGACCGAGAGGGGAATTGCTCATCACGGGTGAGATATGCTAGCTCCTGCTAGTCACTATCGAGCGGCCCTGGATATCATCGTGCACGGCTCCCTATAGGGGGGGGGGGTGGTCATCTGCTGCTACACACTTAAAGAGTGATGACATGGCACTAAGGCAAGCCAGATTCTTGAACCCGTAGCTCCTCCCGCTGCATCCATGGGGCTGGAATTTTAAGGCTAACAAAGCTAAGAAGGAGGGAGGGGATCATACGGACTAATCACAAGGCTCGAGTGAAACATCTAGAAGACCAAGGAAAGCAGGATCTGCCCCGTTTATCTCCCCTTTCGGGAATTAGGAATGGAGGTCGCTCAGCACCAGGAACCATAGGAAATCAGCATTCGCCGGAACTTTAGGCGAGTGGCGGAGGGCCAACAGGAAGACGCAAAGCCAACTGATCAGCCTTGATCGATCAAAGTATATACAAATTAAGTCTCGGAAAGTGCCCGCCCATAGCTACGGTTCTACGGAGATTGGAGTGTTGACCTGGTTCTTTGTTAACCTCTTGCTTATGCAGGATAGATTGTCCAAGGCTCTCCAAGAAACTCTTTTTGTTTTTTCGTCCCATCGCATTAGTGACACGCTATTTGTTTGTATCACCAGGCGAGTGTTTTAATTTTTAATGAAATTTTTTTTTAATCCTCCCCCCCCTAGTCTTGTTTTGTTTTTTACTGATTTCTTTTCGGCCACAATTATTGGGAGCTACTCCCGGATCCCCCACATGTGAAGCACTGGATCTGAAGTAAGGAACAGGCCTTTTCGAGATTGACGGCCTAAGCTGAATAGGCATCTGTGCCGCCGGGCTGGGCAGCTTCTGGAAATTGATGACTGACTCCCATTGCCCCACTTGCAAGTGGCCCCTGCAGAGCAGGAAGTGGACCGCTGCATCATGCGTCCCGAGTGTTCTTGGGTCGCTTCGTGTGATAATGATGTGGACAAAGAGTGGGTTTGTATTTTTGCATGGTACGCGACCTGGGCTGCTATAGGTTGATCCCTGCTTGGCCACTAACGGTGTTTGTATCAGTCCTATTCAAGGCATCTTCTGAGACAAGGAAAAGCGGATAGAGCTCATGGGGACGCTAGAGATAATTGGAAGGGCCAAGATCCCAACAATCTGCCAGTGAGCGCCCGAGAATAGACAGTCCCTCCAGAAGGCCCAGGAGACCCAGAAGACCCAGAAGACCCATGGGCATCACCATGTCAAGGCCGTTCATCCGGAGGGTCCGGGCGTAGGAACCCGCTTGGCAGAGGCGCTAAGCACGATCAGATCCGCCCACGTTATACCGTTTGTCCCGTTTTCCCTTTTTTAAACTCCACCTAATCTGCTCAAGGCGGGTCTCTTTGGCGCCCTCGTACTCGCGAGATCCTGGGATCCTGGAATCCTTAAATCCTTGCTGGGATTCGGCAATGTAGCAATGCAGCGACGCAGGGAACTGGTCACATCTCGGTTCTTTGCTTGTTCAACTGTTATCCTAGTAAGCACACCATAGGAACCTCAAAAACAAGTACTGGTATGGGTACTAGACAGGGGTCTAGGTCGACCTCGAGACGCTTAGTGGCTGGAACCCCAAAAACTTTGATCAAATGAGCTCAACTTGAAATCACATCGGGGGGGGGCTCCACGTTTCAACGCTTACAATTGCCGAGCTCTCCGCCCCAGTCACCATAACAAGCCCTGGGCTAGAGCTCAGGCTACCCGGCTCTGAATGAAACAGGTCCACTGCGACAGCGCGTAGCCATGCATGACAGTTACGGCGTACAAACCGTACTTGTGGACTCATGTGATGGGGGAAGAGTGATCATGTTGATCTTGAAAATGCAGGTAACCAACTGAGCAATAAATCCAGGCGCCGATGATTGGCTCAATCATCCCTCTTTTCTAGGATCGGAACAAAAACGAAGGGTGGCGATGATGCATCTCCTGCATAATGTCCGGCTGGGTTGAAAGCGCATGCAGCGGAGAAAAGAGCCACGGCTATGCACGGTACGAGATACAAAGCTGTTGCCAGCCCCTCGACTCTATAGATCCAGGCGCATGGTATCCAAGCCCCCCAAAAAGGAAAGAAAAAAAAAGTATACAGAAAAATACGATTATTAAACCCAAAATTAATCTAGACTGCATGGGAAGAGGATCCGTGACAAAGCCACCACTATGACGGAGTCCTCGCCGGCAAACCCCCCCACAAGGGTTACTGGGACTCCACCTGGAAAAGCCCGCCTACAGGTCAGAGGATGATCTTGAGAGCTCATCACATTGTACGGAGTAACCCTCGCGTAAATGGGGGAGGAACGCTATGGGCCCTACTCTTTTACCCGGAAAACGAAAGGGTCCTTTTTCGCATTCTTATTGCAGGGCTGATCAATCTCCGGTGAAACGAAGGAACAGCAAAACCGGTCCAGGGCGGGCGCTGCTCCAACTCTGGAAGTTAGGACCGCGGATCGCCTTGGATTGTTTACAAGCATTCCATAGTCTGAGGGCCCAGGGACTATGGCACTATGAAACTGGGAAAGAAACTACAAAGTACCGAATGAGAAAACCAAGAACCTAGAAAGGAGAAGTATGTGGGTAAGAAAGCCACCGGAAAAGGGGAAGGGGGGAACAAATAAAGAATTCCCAAAAATCGTCCCCCCACCCGCAAAAAAATAGTTAATTAACACACTAACACAATTCTCGGAAAGGACTGAAAAAGAAGGGGGGCGAGAAAAAAAAAAATAGCCCGGAAGGATAAGCCCCAAGCACAGACGACTTTACAAAACCATTCGGTCGGATCCCAAAGAGAGTGGAGTCGAACCAGGCATTCATCTGTTTGTTGGAGGCGCTAACTATGACTCTTCCCCATGTTCGCCTCAAAAGCATGTTCCACGCACTACGACGTATGGGTCCGATTATCCTCTCTTTTGGGTATAGTGCATTCTAGATATACATCCTCCGGAATATTCCTGGGTCCTGGCCGAAACGGTGGAACGCCCATCTGATTCATCATGGATTCGACCCGTTCCATGGCCCTGTGGTTCGTGGGCTAGGCTCCTTTCGTTAGTGTCAACGTCGTGTCATCCTAGCATGTGCGGTGGGATCGTGGAGCTGGGGCGGGTGGTAGATCGCCAGCCCTGGATTCCCTTTATAATAATCGCCTGCTGGCCGTGTTTGACCCTGGATCTCCGTCCCGTCTAAGCTGTTCTTTAAAACCTGCTGGTCCCATCCAGGGACTTCCCATTCGGTTACCCGTTTATATACTCCCATATCAATCTGCTTCCCCTCTCTTCCACACTCCCCCGTGGAAGGTCAACTACTCAGCCAACTACCCAGCACATTTCGCCCCCTTTTGCTGTCCTCTCATACTACCAATTATATGGCCGATTACTGTTACCCGCAGGCCTCTTCGACTGGCTCTCCGTGGTGCCCAGAAAATGCCTTGTATGACCAATCCTTCAGCATGCAAGACCTGGCCCGTGCTTTCCCTCGGCCGCGACATACTCGTGTGATGAAGCCGCGGAGTGCAGGGAACAGTCCTTCCTCAGCAGTTCGACGGAGGGCTGTTGGGAATTCCAATACTATGTATGGTCTGCCCAGCCAATATCAGTCCTCGCTGCAGGCCGCTATCCTTGCATCCGCTGCACAAAGTCAACGCCCAACTAGTTGGCATCCATCGTCCACCAGATCCCGGGGTATCTCTCACCCGCCATATGCAGCCGGCCCTCTTCCAGAGAACTATGGTGTCGATCAAATCAACGACTCAAGTCTCAACCTTCTGTCCGTTTATGCCAATGACAACACCTCCGCCTACTCGATACCTGAAGGGCCCGCGATGTCTCCAGAAGGCTACGTTCCTTTCTATCTGGACAATCAAGAGGCCACGGCACCTCTGCCCACGCCAGCACTTTCGATTCCAAGCTCGCAGGTCGAGTCAATGGCATGGGACACCGTTCCTACTCCCGCTGATTATTCAATGCAACCAACTACTTCCGACGGCTGGTCTCTCGACATGCTGTCAATGGCCAACATCCCCCCTGCGGAAACCACCTGTCCCAGCTATGTCAGTGTGCCATCCCCAGGCGACTTCAGCGGCCCCTCAACCCCCAACTTCTTGCCCATCCAGCAATTCGACGAAGTTCCCGCCCAGGCCACAAAGAACGAGAAGGAAGAAGAATTGGTCGGCATGGGCCTGTACAATCAACCGGACGGATCTTTCAGCCATTCCCAGCAGGGTCTTCTCGGCAAGGGGTTGAAGCTGGAGGACTCTTTCTGTCCATCGGACGAAGAGAAGGATGACGAAGTGGAAGAGGAGCCCGAAGCTGCCCCGCACATGGCGCCTGAGCAAGCGCCCGTGCAGCAGATGTCTCTTCCTAAACAGCCCTCCAAGCAGGCTTTGAATCTGCTCCACCGATCTTTTTTCTTTGACACAGACGATCAACTGGATCAGCAGACAATGACTGCAGCGCAGCCATTCGTCAACCTTAACCAATCGTGTATGAGCTACGGATACGGGTGGATTTGATCGGATTGACCACCCGGTTTCCGACGTTTTTCTAATTCTTTGTACTTTCGTTTAAGCGGCATGGCATAGCATGGAGTTTTCTTTTTCTTTATTTGGAGTTGGGAAGGAAACTCGAATGCATGGATACCCAGGGATCATAGGATAGTTCGAGACATTGCTCAACGCTGTTTCACTTTGTCAGTCAAAATAAATTACCAATACTCAACCCAGTACTGTTATAACATTGAATCTGCGTCAGTAGGATAAAGTGACCTGGAGCGTATACTTGCGACGGCTCTGATTGGATAACGAAAGGAATTCCCGGTCGGCAAAACTCGCCAAAAGGATTAACGATCATCCGAAAAGATTTGGTCTGCTTCAAGACAGCATATACTGGTTCAAAACTAGAATAATCTCGAAATCAGGGTTTCTTTCTAAGGACCCTCCAAGACGAGGAGTATGGCAAAAGTCATTTTCACCCCTTGGAAGACTCAGGCCCAGCTACTCAGCGTACGTGACGAGTTTTACCCGGCACCCGCCTACCATGGCCCCGACATGCGTTCTCACGCTTGCGCAATAGTAAGTCAAGCGCGTATCTGTAACCGGCCAAAAGATTGCCCGTATTCTAACGTTAGAGTGACTAGGTTGAAGCGTGGAAGTTGCGAGGAAATGTGCCGCACCACGTTGAAGCCACCGCGCTTTTGACGGATGCGATCCTTCACGATGACGCGCAAAGCAACTCCATCTTTTCGATCCGCGCCACATATTCTGCTGCTTTCTGTCGGTGAGTGTTGGCCCAGCTATCCTTTGGGGAAGGGGCGCAGGGTCTACCGTGCCTACTGCTGTCGTTGCAAAAGCAAAAGTCCTCAGCTCGGCTAAACTAACTGAGGACCCAGATTCGTGACTGGTCTCGTTGACTCGAAGATCCCCGGCGTGCGTAGAACAATGTTCCAGCGAGCTATGGATTTGGGGCTGCCAGCTTCCTTTGTCGAGCTGCGTCACGAGGCAACGCATCGTGAGCCGCCATCACTGGTGGTACTGCGCAAAGCTACACAGCGATCCCTCGAGTGGCTGTGGGATAATTACTGGGCAGGCATCGACGACATCGAGGCCATCTCAAGGCCTGAGCATGGCAATGATAGCTCATTGAAGGCAGTCCTCAGCGAGATCTTGCGAGAGTTTTCTGCTGGTTCCGGCTCCCAACAGGTCGCTAAAAAGCGGAAGCGGGACCAGGAAGTCTCTGCTGCGGCTCATATTGTTTCAATATGCAGTTCGTCCAGTGAGGCTGTACGGGTCTTGCCTAGTATCTTGCTGGAGGACTCTTTACTAGTTCCTCCGAAGAGAAAGTAAGTTTCCCATATGGAACAGGGCGCGTAATGTGCAATTGATCTCTGACTGATTTACCAGACTTGGCGAGAGCATGAGCGAAAGCTTTGACAAGTGGGACGCTGTTCTCAAAAGAATCACGGAAGGATTCCCCTCTTTCTTGATGTATCTCGCCGAAGTTCTGATTCACGGTCTGGTTTTCAACCCAAAGATGAGCTCACCACAGAATGCATCTGCAGAGGCTGTGTTCTTGTGGCTCAGCCATCTGTTGGCATCCGAGAGCTGGGAATCCCACCAGGCGCTCTGTCCACGTAGTTATATCCTAAGTGCCTGCGACGAAAGCCCCAACCATTGGGCTAAGTTGTTGGGGAACAATTACGAAAGCAGGGCCACAAGAAGGCAAAGACTGTATCGAATCCAAAGACAGTCAACCTTCCTAGTTCAAAGAAGAATGGCGTCAATACCCCAAATGCACCTTCCAGCACTACACAGATGCTGGCAGAGTATGGGTGGGAGACGGCTGAGAAGTGGGACAGTCGGCCTCTGGGCGTGACTTCGACTATGGCATGTGTATAATCTATTATCTCATATGTGCTGCTGGCAGTGCAAAAACAAAATACGATTGGCTCCTAGTAGCCTTATTCCATCTTTTATCCTAAAACCATGAACTCGCAATATCCGCTTGTCCACCCACCAATCAGAGCACACGGGTAAAACAGTGCGGATAAATGTTCGACCGGTGACGTCGATAGGTAATCAATCCGCGCCCAGGTGTCACTATATAATGAGCAATAAATTTCCCCGCTTACTGAGCTTTATCTTTACTGGTGATGAGTTTCGTAAGAGCCTTTCAAAGACTTAGTTCTCGCCCAAGGATTATCCAGCAAACAAGAGCCATGCATGTCCAATCAATTCCTATGTGTAAGTGAAGAGAGCTCTCGTGAAATGAGCCGGTCCATGCCGAGCTTCGCGCGTATCAACATGTCAATCGTGCAGCTAACGAAATTTCAACACAGGGACGGGGAAGGGCAACAACTATGCCTACCTAGTGACAGATGAGCCGACCAAGAAGTCGGTCATTATTGACCCTGCCAACCCCCCAGAGTAGGTCTGAGGTGATTATTCAGTGCTTTCATGAACACATATTAACCTAGCTCTTCTAGAGTGGCCCCAGTGCTGAAGTCTCAGATCAGCGAGGGCAAAATTGATTTGACCGCGATTATCAACACTCACCAGTGAGTTCGTCAGCTAGTAGCCTGAAGAAACATCTGCTTACAGACGAGTGCAGCCACTGGGACCACGCTGGAGGTAATGACGAGATTGTATGGCCCCTTGGAAGCTTCCATCATAACGACAGGCTCTGACACCTTCTAGCTGAAACAATTCAGCGGGCTTCAAGTCATTGGAGGCGCAAACTGCCAATCCGTTACCAAGACTCCTGCTCACGAGTCTACCTTTAAGATCGGAGAGCGGATTCTAGTAAAGGCCCTGCATACCCCGTGCCATACGCAGGACAGCATCTGCTATTTTATGCAAGATGGGGATCAACGAGTTGTATTTACTGGAGACACTTTGTTCATTGGCGGTAGGACTCCTCGATCCCACGATAGAAAGGTTTATGGCCCTAATCATTTCAACAGGCTGCGGTCGTTTCTTTGAAGGCAATGCCGCTGAGATGCACAATGCGCTGAACAAGGTACTGGCAGCCCTGCCAGACGACACCAAGGTCTACGTATGTATACTCTTACCCCTCCTGATGGTCCTGTACTCATGTCACACAGCCTGGTCATGAATACACCAAGCAGAATGTCAAGTTCTGCATCTCCGTGTCTGAGTCTGAGCCGATCAAAAAGCTTCAGGCTTTTGCGGAGGCGAACAAGGAAACCCAGGGCAAATTCACTATCGGTGACGAAAAGGTACGAGCATTGTCAATATTTCTCCAAGAATCATCCATGCTGACACTATTCTAGCTGCATAATGTATTTATGCGTGTCCAGGTAAGTAAGAACAGATGTCGATGACATTCAAGTGCTAACCTTCCAATCAAGGACCCCGAGATTCAACAAAAGGTTGGAAAAACTGATCCAGTGGACGTAATGACTGCACTGCGTGAAATGAAGAATGCGATGTAGATACTATCATCCATTGAGCATCCGCAAGCTTAATGAGACACAACTGCAAAAGAATACCAAAGGCCTCGAATCGACTGCCACTAGTAATAGTATTCTAGTAATTCGAGAAGATTTCCACATAGAGGCGACCCGCCCTCGTGAAATTACGGAAAGTCAAGGGAGCTGGCTCTTCTTGGCTCCCAAAACGGTCAATTTCGTGTCGATCTCGTGTATCTCCATTTTATCCATAAGTTATTGAGCTCAGAAGTTTTCGATGAGTCCCTAAACATGAGAAAGCGCCTTCTCCAAGAAACGATGCGCGACCGCACCGACGACGCGCGTGAAGGGGTGGACCGACGTCATACCCACTTTTCATCACCCGCTCAATCTCTCGTTCGTATTCCAAGAACAGAGCCAGACCATAATCCCATCTTGCATCGAACATGAAGCCCACTTGATTGAGCCACAACCTAGTTCAACTTCCACGCGATGGACCACAATAGTCCAATGCCGCCCCCGGCCACCACAGACGAGGTACGTCTCCCGCAAGCGCGGGGTTCTGCAGGAAACCGGGCACTGATCCAAGATTTGTAGAGCTATGGTGCGGTCAGCGACTCCGAGTCGCAGAATCATCTAGAGGTATGGTCTATCTCACCCCAGTTTGAATTTCGCAACTCCCAACCTTTCCACACGCAGATCGTCTTCTACCCCGACTCAAGCCACCGCCGCAAATCCTCCTTGGTTACGATGGACAAACCTCGGATGAAGACCTCCCCCGCCGATGCGCAAGACCGGACAACGGCCTGCTATGTACATTCTCTGCTTGCGAGCGAATGGGCGACACCTCCACTGAAGGGTGCACCGCCCGAGGTAATCCAGACACTGACGGAAAATGAGCCTCCTATTGATGCAAAGGCCGTTGGCGAAGATAACGTCGTCTCTGTCGTGGACGGTGATAACAAGATCTTGAAACCGGAACCGACAATAATTCAATCTCGCCATTTGACCAAGCGCCAACTCTCTGACATGGCCTGGAACGTTCGGAAATTGTCGAAGAAGCTGGGGAGCATCAAGCTTAAGTTGACCGTGAAGAATGTGTTTGTGGTGAGCAAGGTGTATGATGAGTCGCTGGTTAGCTTAACAAGAAAGGTGACAAAGTGGTTGCTTTCTAAAGATCGCGATGCACCTTACAATGTGTATGTGGAGCGTCGTTTGGAAACACACCCGGACTTCGGAACCCTACAACTCCTGCAGGACGAGCCGTCCGCGAAAGGGCGTTTGAGGTTCTGGGACTCGAAACTCGCCCATGACCAGCCGCATCTGTTCGATTTCGTGATTACCCTTGGTGGGGACGGCACTGTGCTCTACACTAGCTGGCTGTTTCAGCGAATCGTCCCGCCGGTCTTGTCCTTCTCGCTGGGCTCTCTCGGTTTCTTGACCAACTTCGACTTCGCTGATCATACGAAAACCCTTGAGACCGCCTTCCGGGAAGGAGTTGTCGTGAGTCTTCGGCTCCGGTTCGAATGCACCATTATGAGGAGCAAAGCTCGGGGGAAAGATCCGCGTTCAGACTCTTTTGCAAAGCGAGATCTCGTGGAAGAGTTGATCGGCGAGGAAGGCGAGGATACATTAACGCATACTCCGGATCGAGTCTATGAAATCCTGAACGATGTAGTACTTGACCGTGGACCAAACCCTAGTATGTTGCTTACCCGTGATTACTTATATCTACAGCTTGGATGTCTAACCGACCCTGCAGCCATGTCTCAAATCGAAGTGTTCGGCGATGACGAGCATTTTACTACTTTGCTTGCCGATGGAATCTGCGTTGCCACTCCGACGGGGTCGACGGCGTACAACCTTGCTGCAGGAGGCTCCCTTTCCCACCCTGACAACCCAGTGATCCTAGTCACCGCCATATGCGCCCATACACTATCTTTCCGACCAATCATTCTTCCCGATACCATAGTTCTTCGTATGGGCGTTCCCTATGATGCGCGGACAAGCTCATGGGCTAGCTTTGATGGCCGAGAGAGGTGAGACCCCTGGCTGACTTGATTTCTCTGCCCGTCAGTACTGATTCTCATCTTACAGAGTTGAGTTACACCCGGGCGACTACGTTACTGTGTCTGCCTCCAGATACCCTTTCGCCAACGTTCTGCCTCCCGGACGACGCGGAGACGACTGGGTGCAAAGCATCTCGAAGACCTTGAATTGGAACTCCCGTACGAAACAAAAGGCCTTCAAATAGGTCTACCTGCCAGGAGGTACTGAAGGCAATTTGAGGGCATGGTACCACTTAACTCCGAACATTTATCTGATTTGAATGGATTGTCTTTGGCTTGAGCGACTACTGGATAGTCCCATATGTCAAACAAATAAATGAGCTTGGAGAATAGACACGAATCCATGACAAACTCGCCTGATTTTCGATTTTCGATTTTCGATTTCGATTTTCCGATTCTTAATTTTCAATTTCCAATACGTACAAACATCTCGAGACTTCTGTCCGGTTGCTATGGCGCGGAAGCCCCACAGAAGGGAAAAAAAAAATTGGCGCGCGGAAGCTATAAAAGGCCGCTGCGCGCCCCAAAATTCTTCCCTTCTTCCGCATCCTTCATTTGGGTCAAGGTCCATGCAAACTTCCCCCAGTCCCCTCTGGACATGAGGAGATGCTCGAATTCGCCGCCATCTACTCACTAACCAACTAATCGGTAAGCGTGCAATTTTTTTTTTCTTGTCTCCACCGGTACCAGCCATGGCCTCACGGCCTTCATATGATGAAAATTTTTTCCTACATTCGCAGTTTCCACGCGAGCCATCAATCGAACCTAATCTAGATGGTGATGTGCGCAATATCTTCCTTGGATGTCTGATTGAATTGGCTGGTCCTTTATGGATGACCTTTACTATCTTCCAGATAAGAACCTCGCTAACCTGAAGATAGTTTACAGAAGGCTTTGCAACCTTTCCCAGATATCTCGACATAGACTGGAGCTGCTCCCGTTCAAGCGTCTGCGTGTGTACGATGGTTGATAGTGCTCTGGTGTGCCATTCGACTCTTTGCACTCCAGCTGGCCATTGTACCGCTGCAGGACTCTTTGCTTGGGGCTCTTCTGCTAGCATACCGAATGAATGAAAAGCATTTTGAGAATCCATTTGATTACTTGTAAAACTCCGTAGTCGTAAACCTCGAGCTCTTGCAAATTCACGGCAGTAAATTTCAAGCGGTGTTGCACCCGCGGGCGATGTGCTCCACCGTAGATCGCATCCGCATCTCAAACTCCGGAGCAAGTTGACCCCCTCTACCACCTGCCACGAGCACAAGACCCTTGATCGATTTGATACCCCGCTGAAACACCATACCCGTGACTGTGCGCATCGCCTGGAGAACACGCGGAGCTCTATCAATCCCTGGCCATGGCTGCGCCGCCGAGGCACTCGACCATGCTGTCCATCAGCAATGCGGGCACATCTCAATCCACAGGCACCGACAGAACACAAGTGCCGCAGTCGTCAAGTCCAGCACAGACATCAGGCTTGCGGGTACCTTCAAATCGCAAAACCATCTACGACCGGCACCTGAATCGAAGTCGCAATGCAGAGCTCAGCCGGGCAAGCTTCGCTTATTTATTCGGCGAGATGGTCACATATGCCCAGCGGAGGGTAACAGGAATCCAAGACTTGGAAAAACGGTACGCATACGGGGCAACAGCAGTCCAAAGACTTGCACCTCCATGGGCCATCATGAGGGGAAAACAATAGAACCAGGGCACCGACTGATCATTTCACCAGATTAAATGAGCAAGGATACCCCCTCGGCCTCCGTCTGCTCGACCTACTCTTCTACCGCTCCACCTCCACCTCCTCCTCCGCTCTCTCCAGCTCCTCCACCTCCTCGTCTCCCCCCCAACCGACCCCTTCGCATCCTGAGTCTTCTCCATCTCATCCACGGCCCCCTCTGGCGCCTCCTTTTCCAGCGCGCGGCCGACGCTCTCGAGCACTCCGTTTCGGCGGAGACGCCCAACGAATATATGATCACAGACAACGACCCGTTAGTGAATACGTATATCAGCGTGCCGCGCGAAATGAGCATGCTCAATTGCGCGGCGTTCGTCGCGGGAATCATCGAAGGCGTGTGCGACGGCTGTGGGTTTGAAGCGAAGGTTTCGGCCCATAACCAGCCCACGGAGATGTGGCCCAGTCGGACGGTGTTTCTTGTTCGATTTGGAGAGAGCGTTATGGAGCGGGAGAAGGTGTTGGAGCGGGCTGGTGTTAAATAGGTTATACGAGCTATTCTTTCTAGACATTCGAGTTCCTCGTTTTTTTGGAAGGGGGCTAGCGGTACAAATTTATTTTACCCGTATGATATTACTTCCTATGGACTGCTGAACAGTGCTCATCTGGGTATGCTCTGAACAATACTTGAACCAATATAATGTGATATTTGATATACAGAACGACCAACATAGCCTGACTGTGGACGTTATATACTCAGTACCGATGCCAGAATGAAATACGCCTGGCTCCGCCCTCTTCGCCTTCAATTCCAACAATCTAGCCTCTGGAGCCCGCTTGGCGCTGTCATGCTCGCGCACGTGGGGGCCTACAATGAGGACGTTTGGGACTCGGAGTCGCGGGCATCATAGTATCCGACGGAGTGCAGTTTGAGCCTTGGAATAGATCTATTGGATCTTCGAGATCAGGAGAGCTTGGATGCTCCCTGTGCTAACGCAGACTTTGGTCCCCAAGTGGTGGTGCGCTCTGAGCTGGCACTTATCTGCATATTGACCTAGTTACAAGCTGCTTATGGGGCATTGTCTGCTTCAATGTCAAATTGGAAGCCCGAGAAGCCAGATACCGTGTGGGCAGAATGAACAGGCGAGTCCACACGATTCCAAGTTAGCCGGCCATGGTTGCTGGGGTTGAAGTGGTACGAGGAGTGAATGGACCCGAGGAACTCCGAGGCCAAAGTCCTTCCAGGCCAAATTGCTCGAGAATTGGCCCATTGGGTCAAGTTCGCAGTTGGACTGGAACCTTGTGGATTTCATGACCCTGTGCATCCAGCCCACTCAGCCCTACGGCGATCCGTGGTATGATTCGGACGTGCATATGCAGCATAAGACACGCCCAACAATCACCGCAGTATCGTTTCCAATGCCTCGGCCAGTGGTGCTTAACTCGTGACATCTAACTGCTTCGAAGTAACCTTAGGATCTGCCGAGCAGGCCCAATACCTGGTACTAGTCAACTCTGGTTAGTCCGGGGTCGTTGCGGTAAGCTTATTTGTAAAATTTCTAGCCGTGAAGGTTGATTAATAGTTGACTAGAGCACAGGAGGGAAACGGCATTGAGCGCATAGGAATAACCAAATATCCTGTGGTTACATCGAGGTATGGTGCTAAGTGAATAATATCCATGGAATTTCCTAGCAGCATATTCTCGATCCATTGCTGGCCATTGCTGGTATGGTGGGTGCCCAGCCGGTGTCTCTGTCTCGCCCAAGACAACCATCGGAAACATTCCATGCACGGACTGAGCGTTAGTGGAACGATAGGAGAAATACCGGTCATGGGTCAACTCGAATCTCCAGGCGTCTTGAGTGGCCATTATCTCCCGAAGTTCGCTTCTCCTCATGTACTGGGTGGCGCTAAACCGAGAAGGGAAACTGAAGCCTACGCCCATACAATACCCGCCGAAACCCCAGTGTTGCCCCAGTTTTTGCTCCAGTCCAACCCCAGATACCAGTCACATTTGGGTAATGTCATGATTAATTGGGATTGTGGTAGAGCTGTTATCGGGCTTTCGACTTCATCCGCCAAATAAGTCGCATGTCGCCGTCGATTCTGGCCCTCTATCCTTCTTCATCTCTGGTGGCACATACCCCGTGCAGAATGCATGATAGCAACCCTTTGCCTCTCGGAAGCATTTGAGCCCTATTCTCTTTAGAAGACTATCAGTATGGGCGAAAAGCCAGAGCCTCAGGAGATTGGTCCTTATGAAGACCATGGAGCAGAGAAAGCCTTTGTTGGTCCTGCTTCAGACCATCTGGAGAAGCGCTACAGTCTCCTGTCCGTCATTGCCTTCGCTTTCACGACGACCAATTCATGGGTAGCCTTCGCATCAGGGATTGCAGTCCCGTTAGCATGCGGGGGAAGCCCCGGCATAATCTACGGCCTCATTGTGGCAGGCATCGTGATCGGCACTATTGCGCTAGGATTTGCGGAATTGGCTTCTGCATTCCCATCTGCCGGCGGTCAATATCATATTGTATTCATGGTCTTCCCGTCTTCAATGCGGCGGGTTGCTGCGTTTTTCACGGGGTGGCTCTCCATCATCTATATCATGGCCGCCTTAGTGTCCTGCAATATCTTCGTGGCAAGCTCGATCCTGGACCTCGTTGCACTCTGGAACGAGACATTTGAGATCCACGCCTGGCAGACCTATTTGCTGCATGTGGCATTGTGCCTCGTTGCGTTTTTCGTCACATCCAGATTCCCTTCGGCGATTGGCCGACTTGGCATTGCGATCTTCTTCTTGTCTCTCGCGGGGTTTGTCGCCTCTCTCATAACCATTTTGGTCGTCCATAAAGACAAGCAGTCCGGCGACGTGGTTTTCCGCGACTACGAGAATACCAGTGGCTGGTCAGATGGATGGGGAATGATCATTGGTATCACCGCGTGTCTATGGGCGTTTAGTGGTGTTGATGGGCCGACGCACCTGGCTGAGGAAGTACCCAATCCCAGCCGCAATGTCCCCATCGCCATCGGGCTTGCCATTGGACTCGGGTTCATCACCGTTTTGGTGTGGATTATCGCGCTCATGTTCGTCGTCAGTGATGTCGATGCCATCATCAACTCCCCCGTTCCCATCCTGGAAGTATACAACCAGGCCCTCGGATCCAAGGTGGCTACCACTATCTGGACCGTGTACTATATGGTCATGTTCTACGAGATTGTGCTGAACCTCTTCATCTTCGGCGGCCGAACCATCTGGTCCCTGTCTCGCGACGGTGGCCTTCCTTACTCCCAGTTCTTTTCCCGCCTCCAGTGGAACAGTCCAGTGCGTGGCATCGCTCTGATGCTTGTTCTTGAAGTGATTGTCGGCATTCTCTACATTGTGTCGTCTGCCGCGTATAGCAGTTTCATCAACCTAACACTGTTCGCGCTGAATATCACGGTGGCATTGCCCCAGGCTGCTCTGCTCTTCCGAGGTCGGGCCTCTCTTCCTGAGCGAGCCTTTTCGCTCGGGAAGTACGGATTCGCTGTCAACCTTGTGGCGACTCTGTTTGTCATTTTCTTCTCCATCACCTTCTGTTTCCCAACCTTCATGCCTGTGACGGCGTCATCTATGAACTACCTGGTTGTGGTCATGGCGATCGCCATAATCGTGCCGCTGGGGCTATGGTTTGGAGGGCTGAACAAGAGCTTCACGGGGCCCCAGGATATCATCGAGGTATAAGCACTTCAAATGTAACATATCATCCACCAAAATTACCGAAACCTTATGAATAGTATCTTGCTCATGGTGCTAGTCGGAGGATGCAGATGGTTTACTCGGGCATGGAACCTGCTCGGTTCGAGGTTGACCTCAATTCCCAATGACCCAAGATATCTGGATGTGTAAATTCGCTAATTCTGAGACTCCGGGCATGCTCAATGCCACTGAGCTGTTGCATCACTTCACCTTGGCGCTCTTATCGAGCCATCTGGTACATCTCTTCCTCCTACCGCATTTGGTGAATAGAATACAGATGGGGTCCACCTCCACCTGTGTGGGTCTTTAGTATTTCGAAGCGCATACTCCGATTGACCCATGCTGCGTCTAGTTCTGTACTGATTACCCAGAGTAACGATCTCGTGATCCACAGATACAAGATAAACCCCACGCCAGTACAGCGAGGTCTCTCCAGAACCCCCCTTCAATTCAACAAGCATTCCGCTTAAGAATGACTTCCTCGAGATTCCACAAAGCAGCCGTTCTTACTGTACGTTGCATACATCTCTCAAATCTACCAACCGATCCATGAAGTGGGTCAAAAGGGAAAAAAGAAGTATACTCACTTCCAACAGTCACCCCAAGAACCCACCGCCAAACCAACATTCTCCATCCAAACCCTACCACGCCCAGTCCCCGGTCCGAATGAGCTCCTCATCCGCCTCACCGTGACCTCCCTCTGCGGCTCGGACCTAGGAATGGCCCTTGGCCACATGGGCCCCGTCGGCGCCATCCTCGGCCACGAAGGCGTCGGCCATATCGCCGGCATCGGCTCCAACGTCCCCTCGCAAGACCCCACCGTGCAGCTGGGCCAGCGCGTCGGGGTCGCCTGGACGCGCGATATCTGCGGCGTGTGCAGGTTCTGCGTCGACCTCGCCCACGAAGGCGAGACGCGGTGCGCCGAGGCGCTGCACTCGGGGAAAGAGGCGTACCCCGGCACGTTTGCCGAGTACACGGTTGTTCCGCTGCGGTATCTTGCGCGGATCCCGGCCGCGTTCGACGGGGTGCCGGATGAAGAGATTGCGCCGATTCTGTGTGGCGGGGTGACGGCGTACAAAGCTATCAAGGGCTGCCAGGTGACGCCGGGGCAGTGGGTGGTGGTTTCGGGGGGTGGTGGCGGGGTTGGGGCGTTGGCTGTCTCGTTTGCGCGTGCGATGGGGTATAGGGTTATTGCTGTTGATGCGGGGGCGGCGAAGGAGGGCTTCTGCAGGTCCCAGGGTGCGGAGCACTATGTTGATGTTACCTCTGGAGAGGATCCGGGGAAGAAGGTGCGTGAGTTCACGGATGGACAGGGCGCTAAAGCTGTGATTGTCACAGCTACTGCGGCCGCGGCGTATCAGCAGGCGTTCGACATGCTGGGTCCTTTCGGGACATTGATGTGTGTGTCGATTCTTCCGGAGGAAGCGAGGGCGACGTTTCATCCGTTATGGATGATTGATAATGGGTGGACGGTGAAGGGTTCGTCGGTGGGAACCCGTTCGGATATCCTTGAAGCGTTGGAATTTGTGAAGCGAAGAGTTGTGATCCCCAAGGTGCAGTGGGCGCAGTTGGAGGAGATAGAAGAGTTGATGGAAAAGCTTTCGCGAGGTCAAGTAAGTATTCATTTTGATGCGCTTGTTTTCCAGTGCTGACCTTTCCGCAGCTCGAGGGGAAATACGTGATGAAGCTATGAAAGGACATGTCTTAATGCAGTGCGATAGTAGTTGCAAGTGCGAGTTGAAAAGCTGGCTAATATCAACCTTTCGGTGGAAGATCAACCTTAGCGTTTCAATCATTAAGAAAGGGGCGAGGTATATACAGAAATAGCAGGATGCCCCTATGCAAATTTTTTCTGATGAAGACTCCATGCCAACGCCCCTGTAGCACTGGCCTGATAATAATTCCGTGGCAATGATCATGAGATATCTAAGTACTATCCACTCTTCGCCGTTTCTCTCGATCGTCGTATGGCGATGGACTGCGCTTCCGCCGTTCTCGCGAACGACTTCGATCGTCCCGATATCCACGTCGATCGTATCGCGGGGATCGTGACCGTGACCTGCGGCGCGATTGTACAATGCTTGCATTCGCACCCGTAGGCCCGGAAGGGCCTGAGCCACGGTCACCAGGCTGATCAGGCATAAAACGCTCATCTGTAATCCCAATGGGCGGACCATTCGGCCGACGCTTATTCTGGTAGCCCTCGCCGAAACGGCCAGTATCCTCCGTCTTGAGATCGCGGTACCGCGTGCGTCCCTTCTTACCAAGCTTGGTCATGTCACGCACTTGCATGTACTGGGGCAGCGTCTCGGTAGCCACTTCGTCCACGAACCGTCGGCCCATGACATTCCGTTGATCGAGTCCTTCTTTCTCGAGATCGTCGCGGTAGAACGCTCCCTTGTGGAAGTACCGTTGCATGAACCCCGTTTCGCCGCGATTGGCTTCGCGCTCAGCCTTCTGCTTGGCGATAAATTCCTGATCTTCCCGCTCTCGCTCTTCAGCTGTGAGATTGCGGCGGCGCTCCACTTCCTCACGCTCTTTCTCGGCCTGTTCGATAGCCTCACGCTCGCGCTTCAGGCGCTTGAACTCTCGGAGCTTCCAGGCGGCGTATTCGCCTTCTGGGTCAATGCCGTCGCGGTCGTCGATTTCTTCTTCTTCGTCCGCTTGTACCAGTTCGTCGTCGTCCCAGGCCCGGTTCCCTTCCGCGCGCGCAATGGCGGCTTTCTCTATTTGTTCGCGGACGAGCTGGTCGGCCTTTTCTTGTCGTTGAGCGCGGCGTGCTTCACTTTCGGCGGCGGAGTCTGCTGCTGCCAGCGGTGCCTGTGCCTGATTGGCGTTTTGACCTGCCGCATTCCCCCGCTGGCTCTTCTTCACGAATGTAGGTCGTACCCGGACCCGGGGTGCCTCGTCTTCTGAGCTGCTTTCTTCTTCTGAACTCTCTTCTTCGTCCTCTTCTTCTTCCTCCTCGCTTTCTTCTGATGCTACCGCCGGACCTGGTTTCGGGGCAGTCGTTTGTGGTTGCGCCTCTGCGGGTAATGCAGGTCTTTCTGGTGCTGGTGGTGCCTCTTCTTCATCAGTCACGAATCCCTCCTCGTCTGAATCATCTTCTTGGACTTGAGGAGCTGCTGCGGCAGGAAACGAGGACGCCTTGGGAGGTTGCTGTTTCCGGCGCTGAGCCTCGGCGTGTACTCGTTCTTGTTCCCTTTGCGCTTCTACATCATCCTCTTCCTCCTCGGATGAAGACGACTCTTCTACAAGTGGCTTTCCTGGGCGATAGCGACCTGGCCTGACCGGGTTCTTGGTCATCCCCCGGTTGCGGGACACGAGCGGAGGCATGGTGATGAGATGAAAGTGGAGTGGCTGAAAAGTAGACCGAGGGATTCGACGAATATGGAAACCTTGCCGTTTAGGCGCTCATTGCGACAGCGCAAGCAGGGGAGTATGAAGCTCGAAGTCGCAAGACAATTCTGGATTGCCGGTCGCTATCATCACGTGACGATAGGCACTCTAAAGTATGACCTGAGATCTCCATCAGTCGAAAAGTGCAATTGACGGCCATGAGAAACGGAACGAATATCTTCTTCAGTAGTCATTGAATTATAACAAGCAAATATTTACTACTATCAAAACAACCCTCTTGAAACATCTGTCGCTCTACATACTCCTACTGTCAAAGACCTGAAAGACAAGCTTAAAAGCATCACGTGCTCACGCGTCCCGCCAACGCGCCGTGGAGTCCCTAACCATCGACAAATCACTAACCATCCATATCACACCAAACTACCAAATCAAAGCGGAATTTCTCCTAAGCAAAAAAATGTCTCTCCAGACGCCCCGCATCTTGCCCGACCAGCTTCACAGCTTCCACCCCAACAGCACCGGCCAGCGCACCCCTCACACCGTGCGCATCCTGGGCACCGTGAGCGCGCTGCACGGCGATACAGCTACCGTCACCTGTGGTGGCCATGGAGATGTTACTCTGCTCCTGAAACCCGACTCACATCTTCAGATGGGCAAGTTGATTGAGGTTGTTGGGAAGGTGACTGATGTCGAGGGTGGGAAGCTGGGGCTCCGGGTTCTGGGGACGACTGATTGGGGCAACCCTGCTGATTGTGGTAAGTTCTTAAAATGCTAAGACTGAAAAAATTCTCTGTTGTGGAGGAGCCGGGGGATATCAGAGACTGATCTGTCCTTGTTCAGATTACAAGATCTACGAGCAGGTCGTCAATGCGACACAGAAAATCAAGACAATTTTCTACGATGCGGAGTAACGTGCCAATGCTTGGTAGCAGGGTGGAGGGGAAAAGGGGGTGCCGTGGCGACTTTGGCTGTCGAGTTATGCGCAGGGAACGAATGGGAAGCGTCTTGTGCATGATATGTAAATCACGTACTTGGGAAGACAGTGATATGGTTGCATTTTCTACGAATGTTATGACTGTTAACAGACAAGTTATTCTCGTAAACCACTGAGCACAGAAATGTAAATCGGGGGCACTTAGGGCTTAAAACAGCCATTGAAAAGCTAAACACATCCGAGTCTGAGTAGATGCTGGGTGCTCTGAACAATTCGTTCACATTGATCATAAAGTAATTTGAGTAACCTAGAGCAAGTCTCTGGAAGAGATAATCATAACACGCGTACCCAACACGCTTCTAGCGATAGTGTAGAGAAGGCCATAGAATGCGCTTCTGGTCATAACTCCAAACCCAAAGGAAATAAGCAAAATGCATCACGGCAGTGTAAACTAATACAGCAGCCTGCTCGAGCGGCTATGCAGAAATAAACTATCCCATACCCCGACGCCTTCGCTAAAATCAAGGAATCAAAATCAAAATCAACATGTAAAAGAAAATTCCGAGGTATGCCAGAGCATTTATGCACTGGGTTCGGCTGCTTGGTTCGCAGTGTCTTGTGTGTTTTTATATTCCGGCTTGGAGGTTGGATCCTGGTGGTCGTCATGAAGTGCATCGGAACTGAAGAAGCCCGAGTCGGGGAGATCATTATCCCCAAGGGCGAAGAGGTTGAGGCTGGAGTTGCGAAGGTTCTCGTTCATCACGTTGGGGTCAGAAAGGATGGCATTGATCAAATCATCACCTTGTTCGCTGCTGTCAGACTCGTTGGGAGAGATATACCCCGAGGGGAGCCAAGTCGTCCAATCCTGGCCACCACTACCATCACCACCCAAGCCGAAGTAGTTGGAGTCAACATTAGGATCGTCGAACATGTCTAGCATCATGGGATCCAAAGGCTGGAATGCTTCAGGCTGCAGATCTTCACCAGAGGGTGGGGTCATGTCCTCATTGCTGCCATCTCGTGGGCGAAGACTCATGTCCTCCTGATCTTCTTGAACCCGCTGCAACCGTTCTGCTGTGAGTTGCGTAGACGAAGGAGATAAGCCCACATTCCTGCGTCGGTTACTGCTTGGTGAATCGGACGGCAGTGAAAGTCGACGTTCATGCATCTTATTGCGGCGACGGGGAGTTGGACTGAGGAGTGGATTGAAGTCCATGGAAGGGCTCTCAAAAAGAGCATCCAGGCTGTTCACCTGCAAATTGGGGTCGTCATTCTCCTTCGCCGGCGTACTTCTGCCTTTGTTCGTAGCGATACGGGGGCTTCGGCGGGGCGAAGATGTATTAATCATTGACGGGTCCATCTCCTTGAGGCGGTCGTCTTGTTTCTGGGTAGAGGAGAAGAGCGCCCTCCGCAAAGGCTTCGGTGTGAGAGAGGCCTCGTCCGTATGAGGCATATTGCGATTTGCCATGTTCCTGGCCGGGCTTGATTGGATGGCTCGCCGTAAGGCTTCTACAGCAGCGTCATGCTCCCAGCCGTTGTTTTCATTGAACATGCCAGAGTTCGGAGGCTCAGCGCTATTAGCGCGACGTTTTTTGCTTGCAGACCGATCCATGTCGTGCTCTTCATCGTGTTCCATATCATACTCTGCGCCAGGCGTGATCCCAGGAGTGAGTCCGGGGGTAACTCCATCTTCAGGTTGAACGGACGAGGCTTCTGTCGGAGCTGGAGATGACGCTGCTCCTACGCTGGATGCGACCGCGACCTTGCTGCGAGTTCTTGTGGAAGGGTTTGACAGTGGGCCGCCGCTGGTCCGGTTCCGAACAGGGCGCTTCTTTTTATTTGGGGCGTTCTTGTCGGTTGACTGCTTGTTCCACTTGTTCTCTGGACGCATGGCCTTGAATTTGAATAACCAAAGCCCGCAAGGATTGCAAAGCAAGACTTGAGACCATTCGTTGTCGTCCGTCGCCAAGGTTTTCTTGTAGACCTTGTATTTTGTCACGACGTCTTCATCATCACGCTCAATTGACACATAAAACAATGTATGGGGCTCCTCCATCATGGCCTTTGCTTGCTCCTCGTTGCCGACAAACTCCTTCGACCAGCCCCGACGCCAGGTGGGAGTTTCAATGCAGCCGCAGTTCTCACAGAAAGGTGGCACTTCACCGGCTTTGATAGCTTGCTCGAGACGGTCCTGGATTTGCTTCGTTCTCCTTTTTGCGCTCGCCCTACTGCGCGGTCGGCTACCGTCAGGTTTGGGTGACGGGTCAACAATATGGAAATCGCTCATGGGCCCCGCCCAAGTCTGAGATTGTTGAAGGGGAGGGTGACTGGGTGGAACGGGATCACTAGCCGGCACGGGAGGAAGAGACATAGGTGCGAGAGCTTGGGAGCCACGCGGTGCTTCTGTTAGGTTCGGTGTTGTTGGGGCGGGTGCTAATGGTTTCGGGGTCAGCCGTGGACCGCTGCGTGATACAGGCCTGGAGGTTGATGAGACTGGGCGTGGAGCAATCGGTGGTTGCTTCGCAAATCTCTGTTCGGCGAAGGCTGTCTCTGACTGAGTATCATTTGTGGGGAACATGGT
The DNA here is from genome assembly GCF_028974085.1 of Penicillium chermesinum. Taxonomy (NCBI): domain Eukaryota; kingdom Fungi; phylum Ascomycota; class Eurotiomycetes; order Eurotiales; family Aspergillaceae; genus Penicillium; species Penicillium chermesinum. The sequence goes on along the minus strand of NW_026695312.1, from coordinate 2,022,344 downwards.
GTTCGAGTTGTCCTGTGGCGTGCCAGCCATGCTCACGGGAGAACTAGCCTGTACTGCAGGCCGCATGAAATGAGGGACATTGTGTCCAGTCGTTCCCTGGGACTCGGCTCTTTGTGATTCCAAGGGCGTAGTAGCTTCTTCCTCGGGGATATCATCGAGACCAGCGCTCATGAAGCCAGAATCGGCATCCATACCAATAGGAGGCAATACGGGGCTGGATTTGGGGGGCAATCGGGTTTCCAAGACAGGCGGAGAAGATGGCATAGTGAATGATGGTTCAAACAATCCCTGGTAGCGCTGCTCTTCAGGAGAGTGAGTCGTTTGATCGCTCACAATATCGTCACTCATCATATACGGACTCTGATACGAGCTTACCACCGAAGACTCCCTTAATGAGCTTGATTGCAGCTGACCCCGGCGAACATTATTGGAGACTCGGTGGATTGGGGTTGGTGGACGAACAGGCTCCTCGTTAGACTGCTCGGCAGCAATGGAAGGGTTCACAGGAGTCGGGCGATGGATGCGGACAGAAGCGGCGGTGCTGGCTGCAACACGGAGCGAGCTGGGCTGGCGCTCAATGTTCATGTCGGATCTTCCAGACCCGCCTGCCTGGTACAACTTCGCTCTCTTGCGAGGTTGCGAGTCCATCTGCTCCTCTCCCCCACTAGCATATCCAGATTGCAAAGATTCTCTGCGTTTATGAGGGGGTTGGGTGTGGTAGTAATCGCTATCCCGCATTGATACACTCGAAGATGGACGAATCATATCACTGCTCTGGACGAAGCTATTTCTTTGTTGGGACTGATGGTGTGCGGAGTGAAGAGGCCCACCGGGTGTGGACACTCGGCTGCCATTTGCAAAGGAATGGGTAGGAGATGAAGATCGAACTGACTCGTTGCCAGCATAAGTCGAAAACTCGCGAGGGGTGGCACCTTCACTGAGCATTTGGTGAAATCGTTCAATACCGGAATGATCCACGGGTGAGCTGGCATGGTCTTGCTGCTGGCCTCTGGAGGCTTCGTTAAGACCCGGATTTTGACGAACAAAGTTGGCCCAAGACTGGGTATCGAAGTCTCGTGGAGCAGCATTGGCCTCACGGTATTTTTGCATGTTATCCAGGTATTCGCTCTGCATGACGGTAGGCACAGGAACTAAGCGCAGTTTGACTTCCAAAGTATCTTGACCTGCTCCCTTCGAAAACAAACCCATGGGGTTTTTGCATACGCGCCCGGTGACCATGGTCTTTGACTGATGTGCGGGAGCATCCGGTGTTGGTGAAGCAGAAGCGAGAACCCATGACAACATTCCTTGGCCCACCAGGGGTGTCTCGTATCTGAATAGTCATAAGCGTAGACGGTGTAATCTTTTCCGAGTTGTGCCACCAATTCCGGGCTATGCAAAGTCAGCTTCTAGTTGTATCGGCCGGGAAAAAAAAAGGGTGTCGAGCGGCTCACCTAGCCGAAACAATTGCCTGGATACATGTCTTCAGCTCGATCACGCCGATTACAGTATTCTCATCCAGGTGAGCTGATTGGATTTCAAGCACATGAGGCCAACGGGCAAGGCAGTTAGTCTTGTACTCATTATCAAATGTGTACAAGACCTTCACTATTATGAGAGAATTCAAATATTAGCGCCTGCGTATCAAACCCGTAAGAGAAAAAAAGCCATACGCCTCATTGACCGGACGGTGATTCCGTCCTCAGATTCCATTTCACCAATCTCGTCGTTCAACCATGTACGGTTGATGAGCGAATTCAAAAATCCAAAGGTCTCAAGAGGGAAGAGGGACGGGAGAAGAGAGGTGTAAAGACGAAATATTGGAAGGGCGGTTCACGGATTGCAAGGAGGTGGGGACCCGAGGTGGACAGGACGTGGTTGGAGATTTTGAACCAACGTAGTATTGGCACACGACGAGTAGGCAGTATTGAAGTGATCTACCAACCACACATATCGATCAAATATCTCGTCGGCCGGGAGAATGGCTAGATTATGCAACTGGTCGTGCGGCAAGGCCTGCAGGGCTGGAATGTTAGATGCCGATCTAGGGCACAACGTTGAGCTAGACACCGCCTCGTAGCAAGGGAGAAAGACCAAGGAGGTTGAAAGAGGAGGAAGAAGAAGAGGGGAAGGTTGCAGCTGCAGGAGGTGAGGATAAAGAGAAAGACCTTACATGCGCGGGTTGAAGCTCTGACGATCTCTAAACAAAGCGTGTACGCGACGTGACGGAGCCAATCGCGCTGCGCGGTCGCGGGTCCCGACCACCTTGATTTCCGAACCTGCTCGGCTGCGCGCTAAGGAGATTTGGGCTTAGCGCCTATAGTCTGTCTTCGTGTTCTGCGATCTTGTATAAAGAGCTGCGATAGATGTGATCTGCCACCCTCTGAGCCCAGAGAAATTGAATTTCTCTGTATCTTTGCAACCTACAAATATTCTGTGAATCCCTTCTATGGCTCAAGGCGGCGGACCTATGATGGGTATTGCTCTGCAAGTATTGCAAGGAACATTAGAACAAGGTACAAATATCCCAACTGACCAGAGATACCAGTATTTCACACTTACTAGTAGGAGATAGAATACATACTTGCTTAGTAGCTCAGTTTGCCCTCAGGTCTAGGTGGTGTACGCTACACCGCCAAAGAGGCCGCTTTGGTTGGTTTGCCCTTGCCAATTTGGCAGTAAGCTCCGTGCTGCACCACGTGATCAACCGCCTCAAGACTGCAGCATCTTCTAGCGACGCCGGAACGACTTCCACAGCCACTCATATCCTCCATCCAGAACCATGTCAGCAGCTCCTGATACCAAGGTCCAGTATGTTCGCTCCCACCCTGTTATCCATGAAGACATTAGCTTACCAAACATCCAGAGACCTTCTCGCCAAGCCCAGGAGCGAGCTCACGTACGTGATTCCCATACCAAGTGCAAGCTTCATATGCTTGTGCACAGAACCTTGCAAATTTCCTACCTTCTCTACCCCACATATACACCTTTCCCTACCAGCAGAGGGGGCACGGGCGCAGAAAGTGCCGCACACCCTGCGTCTCCTCTGGCGCCCGTTCTCTTCTACATCCCACTTCATGCGCGATCTGAAGACATACATGAATCGAAAAGCTAATCTGTTCTCCACCCAATAGTGAATATGAGGTCGGTCTGGTTGAGGAGCACGAACTCACCGCCGGCCCGTTGTCTCTACTGCAGACCGCCACCCGCAACCACCAGCAGGTCCTGATCTCTTGCCGAAACAACCGCAAGCTGCTGGCCCGTGTCAAGGCCTTTGACCGACATTGCAACATGGTCCTCGAGAACGTCAAGGAAATGTGGACCGAAAAGCCTAAGGGAGCAAGCAAGGGTATCAACAAGGATCGCTTCATTAGCAAGATGTAAGTTATAGTCCAAATTGCCTATGCCACGGTCGGTCACCGTTGGAGTTTATGTCCTTGGCTGATACTAATATCCTACAGGTTCCTCCGTGGTGACTCCGTCATCCTTATCTTGCTCAGCTGAGCGCTATGCCCTATTTTATCCCTCTTGCGCGTCCTCGTCTTTGACCATCCCTCCATTTAACCTGGTTCCTCAAAAAAAAATCTGCCGGACGGTCTGATCTCCTTTTGCGCTGCAGATCATCCATGTGATCTATGAAGGGCTCATACAATCCGATCTCGATACCCTTTATTTCTTGTTTTCTGTTCCTTTGCGACATTTTTCCCCTTACTCCTAGCCACCCCCGCTAGGCCTAAACTAGTGCAATGGTGGACTCGTGGTTACATTCAATCTACAATAGTGCTTCCAAGGATCTGTTCGTCTTCTCCTAGTTCAGGCTAGAGGAAACGAAAATATTGCCGGCGTTCAGTTGATGGGTTTTATGGTCGCGCTCTATTAGAGCGTTTGCTGGCGTCATTCCTTGGGTCGAGATTCGAGATTAGGCAATGGATTCCAGATTACGATTCGAAATGTGCGGTGTACACTGTAAAACGTGTGGTTGATCCAGTGACTTTGGACTAAAGTTTCTAGTCAATTTCACGCTTGCATTACTCGTGGCCTGCCAGCACTTGGCCTAACATCTTTTTCTGAAACCATCATGAAAATAGAGGCTCTCAAACGCGATATTGCAAATAATCGTAGCGATCCTAGTAGAACCCCTCATCATCATCATGAACATTATATTATCACAAGGCCCGCCAACCCAAGGACCAGGTATATAACTATGTATAAGAAAATAGGGAGCAATCAACCCACCTCGGTGCCAAAGTCTAAGCTGCATTAACCAGCCCAGTCAAGAACTCACTGAGACCATAGGCACCAGGGTCAGGAATCTTGCCAATCCAATCTCCCTCACTGCCAACGTAGACTGAGCGACCCAAGCTAGCCTTCATACTCTTAGTCGATTCAGTGCCCTGCTGAGCAGCCGCAGCCGCAGCCTTAGGATCATGCTTTGCGAACAGCGTCTCACCGAACGGCACAAGCGCATCGATCAGAGTCCGGTCGCCAGGCTTCGCGGGCGTGTACCGACCTAGCGAGGTAATGGAGTGCTTGATGGCCTTGGCCCAAACCTCAGTGGTGGCTTGCTGCGGGGAGCCGGTGTCCTGGTCGCGGAGGCCGTGGGCCAACGCGTTCAAGAAGATCGCGTAGATGGCGCCGGAGGTGCCGTCCATGACCTCCTCAACGACATTGACGATACGGTTCACTGTGCTGACGATGTCGTCGGTCAGAGGGGGAGAGGGGTTGTCCAAGAGGGCTTGGATGGCTTCTGCGCCGCGCTTCAGGCCGATGCCGCAGTCGCCGTCACCGACGAGGGTATCGAAGCGGGTTACTTCGGGCTCAGCCTTGATGACAGCTTGAAGGCCGGCGCCGAGGACCTTCTTGACGACGGATGGGTCGACTGGTGTTACTGTTAGTATCGGGAGTTGTAGAAAGGCTGGTCGGAAATAGACTTACGCTTCATGTTGCTGGGCTGAGATTCATCCAGGTTGCTATCCTTCAGCTGGACTGGGGTATCGATGCGGTTCTCCCAAGTCGATGGGTTGATCGGGACAGACCAGCCGATCGCTTCAGCGGGGGCATCGATGAGCTGGAGCATGGTCTGGCCAGCGCCGACATCCTTGTCGGACAGCTTCAGGAGCGAGACACTGAAGCCCAATCCGTTCAAACTGGTCAGGAAGCTGCCCTGGATGACACGGACAGGCTTGATCTGGTAGTTGGCTTCCAGCTGACGGTAGACCTCGTAGGTGAGGCCCGAAAGTTCTAGTGGACTCACACCACCAAGGTTGTTGATGAGGAGGACAAACTTATCCTGAGGAGTGCGAGTGATATAGGCGCGATCCTTGTCGCTTTCATCAAGCAGCTGGCGGAGCATGGTTGAGACCAGCTCAACCAGGTCCACCTTGGTACGGTGGGAGCCCGGCTCATTGTGAATACCCATGCCAATCTCAACTTCGTCCTGCGCGACGTGGTCTTCAGGCGCCCCGCGACCAGGAACGTGGACGTGCTCCAACGAAGCCCCGATAGAGACAAGGTTGTCATTTGCAAACTGAGCAAGAGCATAGACCTCGTCCAGAGTTCCGCTACACATTTGTTAGCCACGAGTTTCTTTCTGGTTAATATTTTAGGCCGTGCTCCGAACTTACCCAGCTTCGGCCAAAGCACCAGTCAACTTCAGCAACAGAGCAGCACCGCCAATACCACGGCGACCAACCTTGCCGCTCTTTTTACGACCAACACCAACGTCGTCGTTCATGGCAAAGAATTCCGTCTTGATGCCAGCCGCACGGCACTTCTCCGTGGCCATACCAAAGTGCAACACATCGCCAGTGTAGTTGTTGGGAATAATGAGAACACCGCTGTCATTGGGGACACGATCAATGCAAGCTCTGCTAATCTGCTCCGCGGCAGGCGAGGCGAAGATAGTACCGGCAACAGCGGCATCACAGAGACCGTGGCCTACAAAGCCGGCGAAAGCGGGCTCGTGGCCCGAGCCACCGCCAGTCACGACGGAGACCTTCTTGGCCCTGCGAGGCGCATCTGGGCGGCGGAACACGATCTTGTTGTGCGAGTCCAATGCAAGGGAGGGATTGGTGAGAGTGAGAGAGTGGAGCGCGGCCAGAACCAATTGGTTCGGATCGGAGAAGAAGTGCTTTGCTGGAGGGCGTTAGTTGACCGCTGAATTGCCCAAGTGGCGGGGAATCCTCCTCGCATCACTGAAAGCGGGGACTAGCAAGAACTTACTCTGCATAGTGAATATTGCTTTTTTCTGATGATTGCGGAACCAGAGATGGTAGAACCAAGGGACTTGACCGCGGAATTACAATCTTTGAGCTCTTTACGCTCGAGGCTTCAAGCTTTGCAAACCGACGGAGCTGATTCTTTCAGCGCTTCAAAGTCTCCTTGGGAAATCTGTAGGAGTCTCTCAAGGTACGAGTCCGGGATTGGACTGCGACAAGGCGGGGAAAAGTGGGGGATGCACGCAGAAGCTGGTATTGTCAGTGTTTCACGCCCAGATGTCATAAGTCTGTGAGATCATTGAAATAGTTGACCGCAGATGCGGTTGAGGTATATTCCAAGCGATCTGGGATTCTGGACTGGGGGGGTGCGTGGAGATCACTGTATGCACTTACGAGCTGGAAGTATACGCGGGAAAGAGTTGGGATTGTAAAACTTCCACAGAGCGCCCTCGGGAGGGAGGGGGACTCTTTATGCGCCGGGGAGCTCCCACCGGATCCGCATTTGTCGTGCTCCCAATTTTCTGTTTGGAGGGCCAATGTCTCGCCAGGACCCTCTTTGGATGAGCTGGTGCTCACATGGCCCCATCTTCAATGCGATCGGTCTGGAACTGGGGCATTTCGGCTTACCCTATCCAGCTATTCCGACCCAAATTTGCCGCCTCCAGGAACATTACACCTTTTTATCGCCCGAGTAGTTCCACTGGGGCAGCATGGACTGGCTGACCTGTGAATCCATGCAATCTGGGCGGATCCCATCCGTGGGGCTTAGGGTGCGATGTTATCACTGGGATCACTGGTACCAGTAGCCCCAGCATCGTCACTTCTGCTACTGTTAATAGTACCAATAGTACTAGTATTGCGGTTATCCCAACTCGAACTACACTTATTGATGGGTACCCACGATTCGGAACTACCAATAGCTCCCAATCAACTATTCTAAAATTGCATGATACTAGTGAACTTCGCGTGGTAATCTCATAAAGTTGCTTGGAGAATGAATCGCGGGGAGGTGGGGGACCCCGGTGGTGATTGCATAGATCAGAACTACGCAGAATTCCAATGCCATCTGGTCCCCCAACCACTGGCACTCGACTAGGGAATAAAGACTGAACGGAGCAGCTATTCACTCAATGGGCTCAGGGGTAAAAGAGCAGTCCAAGTTGCTTCAATGGCAGGTCTTGTTGTTTCCCTCTAGCGCGGGGCTCCACTTTTCTTGAGCTCGTGACGTTGTGGTGGAGATGATCACGAAAATTGCCTCCTTGGGACTTCCGGGCCTCGTTCGTCACAGCTCCGAGCACAGTTCCATTTTATTCTGGAATAAGTAGTATGTGCTAATCACCTCAGGCTGTGTCCCAATCGTTGAGGGTCGGTAGGTCTACTAATAATGGGCGCTTGCCTTGCAATCGGAGAATGAGAGCCCCTGGCAGCTTTGGCTCTGTGGGAGCGTATTGGGCGCAACCCGAAAATCACGGGCACGCATATCTCTGGAAAAAGTCGAAGCTGCTTCGGTTTGCATTCATTCCCCATGTATTACTAGTACGACCAGGGGCAACATGACAAGAAGATACATTCAAGTTTACGTGTGCTGGGAGGCTATCGCTGGCAAGGGTCCCGCGGTACAAAACTACCGCGCGATAGTAATCATGACAGTACTACGTTTGAAATCTCATCGCTGGAAATTCATCAGAAGCATGGCAGTCCGATATCAAACCGGCCCTCGATCTATGCCACATAGTTGTATGTGTTGCCATCGCCCCGTTCCATATAGTCCTTCTCGATCAGCCTAGAATCACGGTCCCAGGTTAGCGATGAACGATCAGCCACAAGTCTGGCGGGGCTCTTACTTCTCAATGTTCTGCTTAATATCTGCAGGCTGCAACGTGCCTCGGCTGCGAGTGGCCGCAATAACGTCCGCGATCAATTCGGAGTGCTTGATGGTCTTGCGGCTCTTCATTATTCGCACAATGGCGGCTTGTGTTTCGTAGTGCCGGTCCGCTGCGACCCGTTCATGTGTCGTCTTGTTCTCCTCCTTGGTCTCTTTGAGTTGAATCTGGTTAATCTTAATGCGGAGCTTCGGGTCTTCGAATCCCGCGTTGTACGCGAACTCATCCGTGTTCTCCACTTCTTTGCCCTTGGGCTTCTTAGTGAGGACTCGGTACTTGGCGCAAGCTAGGGATTGGAGAGTTCGCTTTAACTCCGGATCCGCTGTGAACAATATTAGAGGATGTCATGGCCCTGGGAAATGGTAGATCTTGCGAATAATGTCACTTACAGAGACCTGTCTCTTTCTGGATTTGCGAGTAGCTCAAGCTCTCGCCATCTGAGACTTCATTGAACAACAGGAGCACGGTTGCCTGGAAAGAACTGACCACAAGAGACTTGGACCCCTTCGGGAAATGAGCACGCAGCTGGGAATGCGCTAGCTGGTGCTTCCAAGTGAGCTTCCGACCGTTATATTTGCCGTGGTAGAACTTCTCATAGTCGGCAAGGGCCTTCGAGACATCCTGCGGGATTCGCACAGGGACATCGGGGTATGTAGGCCACGAAGCGGCGGATAGGACACTGACATTCAAGTCAACGAGGTTTTGGTCCTTCCCGGTCTCCGCGCGCAGTGCATTGTAAGCGGCCATCTCGTCCCGCGCCACATCCATGTCTTTGAACATGGACTCGAGGTTGTGGGTAAAACTGGCGCCACATTCTACAGCGCCAAGTCAGCACAAAACAGCATCAGCCAGAAATCGGGACGTAAACCAACCTTTCTTGAGCCGCACTAGCATACTCTTCTCTGCTTCATCACTAGCACTCCGATTCATGAGAAGACGACGGGCAAGATCATTCTTGTAGAATGCCTCGAAGACAGCTTTCCCTTGCACTGAGCGGAACAAGTCTAGGACCTGATCTAGCTGCCGTTGAATCTCAGTGTTTTCGTCAGCCAAAGGCGCATCCTGCTGACCAGGAGTCATCGCCTTTAAGCCACCCTTCAGTAATCGGTCAAGATACTTGGCAATCATTTCACCAGTCTTCGAATTGTCTGTACCACCGGTAGACTCGGATTTCTTGGTTAAGTTCATAAAAGTGTCAAAGGCCTTTCGGAGAGTGTTTCCGAGCTCTGAGTCTGCGCTGAACGAATTCGTCCAAATATCATCAAGCTGTTGTTTGAATGCTAATAATCGGACAACCATATCTGCCTCATGCTCTTCGTCAAACACAATGCCCGAACCTTCTTCAATGATGTAACTTCGAAAAGCTGTCTGGAGTTCGCCGCCAAGCTTGCGGCGACTGAGGAGGCCATACAGTTGTTTCAAAGCGGATTTGTTGCCCGACCGCATCAAATTCACAACTTGGTCTTGCTGGAGAAGGACGTCTTCATGTTGAGTAATCAATGTCTCGTCCAACAGCTCAGACAGCTTCTGCTTCGTGCTTCGATTGAGAGAGTAGAAGCCACATCGTGCGACCTCGCTTTCGATTAAGCCGTGGCTTTTCTCCACATATGAAGCTAGTGAATTTGCTGACTCGCGGGCAGCCCACGCTGTGACGAATTTTCCTGTACTGGAAATAAAAAGTGGCTCAAACTCACTATTGTAAACGTCCAGGTTGTGGAAGAGTTCTATGGCCGCTCGGAGTAAGCTGGGGTCTGAAACGCCACCAGCTTCTTCGCCACGATCGACCGAAATAAGATCGCAGGCACCTTGCAAAACCTTAGGTTTAAGACTTGGATCGGCGAAGACGTAGGAGCGGAATTGTATCAATCCCATTTCATGGATCACCGGGAACTCTTTGGAGTGTAGCAAAAACGACTGGTCAAGATAGTAGAATACCCAACGAACAGTGATCTATTCTTCCTTAGCTTACTCAACCCATTGTTGAATTTCTGGACTTTCGATCACTTACCAGTCTGGAATGCCATGAAGACCATGCTTCAATCACCGTCCGAAGTGTATCCACGTTGGTACCACCCCCAGATCTCGCTACTAGGTTGTCTCGAAGTTTACCAGCCACGTAATCTTTGCATCTGCTCTGGACTTTCTTGGCCAGAAGTGCAGCACGATCTTGTCGACAAACATTCTCGGCGCCTTTGTAAAGTTCCTCCAATGACAGGCTCGGCTTCTTCCCATCAAAAATGTCCGACAAAGCTGAATCCAGTTGTGACCATATCTTGTCGAAGTAAGGCTCGTGGTTGACCCGTGGGCCCGTACGAAGGTTCTTAACGACGAGTTTCTTGGCCCCAACATTAGGGCTGAAATTGCCCTGGCGACCCGCAGCATTAAACGCCTGGGATTTTACCGGCGCTGAGTTCTGCGCAGGGGCTGTACGAGCGCAGACTGCGCTATTCTTGGACGGAGAACCAGCGAAATTATACATCTTGTTCGGAGAGACCGGATGGGAGGATGATTCCGAGGGAGAGATGGAGAAGCGGGACCGCTTAGAGGTCGGTGAGGAATGCACTGAGAGGGGATCGTGAGAAGATTTGCTCTTTGACAAAAGCTCGGATATGGTTCGCTGAGACTGTGGCTGCGATGGCTCTCCTTGTTCGGGGAGCTTTCTCTTGCCGGTCGATTTGCGCTTGCCACTCCTCTGCTCGGAGTCGCCGGTCGAGGGCTGCATCTACCCGGTTGGGTTCGAAGGAGAAGAATCTCTTATCCAAGGGGCCGTTGCGATGAGAGATCAACCATCACCTCGGGCGGAGAAGGGGGTGGTCGATAGGTTGAGGCCTCGGGAGGTTGAGGGGAATTGACGTCGGCTCTCCCTTCACTTGGCTCCGCACGGCGATAAGATAGGAGCTACGAATCCGCGCACACTGGGGAAAACCTGCCAATGTTGAGCGATCGACTGTAGTTCTTTTGGAGAAAAAGAAAATAAAACGGAATAAAATAAAATAAAAACACAAACAAAAAGTGCAATTTCGAATTTGAAAAACCTTCCAGGTTATGGGAACCTCATGATATAATTAGTGGACGTAGAGGCTTAATCTCCTCGTCATGATCTTCATGCTAATGGAACTAATCAGAAGATACAAGTTCCTGACTGTTATCGCACAGACCGAATGCTGTCTCCTAGTAGGCGATTGCTAGGTACTAAATCTCATTATACTCTTCTTGATGTGTTATTGTAGACGAAAAGCAAGATCAAGATATGGGCCCTATGCATCAATTCGTAATTGGGCTGTAGAATCGCTAAACCTACTTGAACCAGCCTGCACTCCGCCTATGTTACATGTCAACGCCCCAATAATTCCCCCCCATGCAAAATACTAGAAACACGACCCTGTATCGAAGAACTCAGGAAAATATCAAAGGCTGAGTAGTCTGTTGCCTTTCTTCCTCCTCGAAATCAACGAAGCCAGACGCCGTCACTAGAGCCATGAACGACTTCACCAGCTCGCAGAGAGTTTCCTGTTGATCGGCTGCTGCGCTGCCGCCGATTTTGGCAAATCTCTTGAAAATACCAACCATGCAGGTGCGGTTCTCTGCAATAAAAGACAGGGTCTGTGCTTTGATCTGCTCGTTGTGGATGCCACGCGAGAAAACCGCAGAGACAATGACTCGGATCACAGACAACAACAAGACGTAATATCTCCGCAGAGAATCCGGATTATCCATTTCTGGGGAAATTAGTGACTGTGCTTTGCGTTACAACTGGGAAAAACTTACCAATGCCGATGTCTGGATCGGTCGCGAACAGTTGCGAATCTCGTACGGCCTCAAATAACCCTGACTTTATGACACAGGTCGCACCACTCTTGGTCTGACATAGCTGCTGAAGCACTGCAAGTAGTGACTCATAGTATGAAAGAAGGGCGGGTATATCTGCAGGGAGGAGAATGCGTTAGAAGGGTATAGCACTGCAGAGTAGGAACGAGAACTCACCACCTGCTTTGGCGCCGTAGAGTTCGTTCGGCAGGGATTTGATGGCGTCGAGGAACAGACTGAGATAATTGGACTGAGAGACGAGTTCGGCTAAAATGCAATCGGTGCGGCTATCCAAAATTGCCAGACAGTTCAAAAGCAAGAGAGCAGCAGCGCGACAAGCTTCCTGGCCGGTATAAGCATCATCACAGATAACCTCAACCAAACCTGGGCCAGCAGTTTTAATGATCTGCTGGCTGTGTCGTCGGAGAGTCTCGTGAGTAGAATTGGAGGATGTTATGCGTGCAATGTAATGAGAGCTGATGCTGTAGAGGACCTCGCGCAGAGCCACATTCCCAGTGGCCAGCGTGATACCCCGCGTGGAGACTTGGAATAACTGATGGAGCTTTTCATCAATGACATCTCCACTTCGCGAGGCACGCGTGACGGATATATCGGACGTCAAGCAGCTGATCAACGTTTCTGCCAGCCGGCCAAGCTCCAGTGCCTCGGGCGTATCATTATCGATGGCTACCTCGAGCTTAGGGAGTATCAATTGGATAGCATGGAGTATGAATGTTGGCTTATTTGTCTCGTCGATGACAGAACAGGTGATGATTGTGGTGATGAGTTCTGCCCATGAACGAAGGGCAAGGTAGCGGGTATGCTGTATTTGACGAGATTGGTTGGTCGCATGGACAATAGCCTTCAGAAGATCTGCCTCAATTTGGAAAGCCTCCTCAAGCTGGCTTCCTGGAGCACTACCAGCCAACTTTGCCTTCTCGATTTGAATCAGTTCCTCAACTTCGGCCATGCTGTAGAGGGTTAAAGATTCTTCTTCCTCTCTGGCACAAAGATCAATATCAATGCCCCTCAGGATATTTAACTGAGACCCAGAGTACTGAAAATTAACATCCAGATCTGCGATGTCAAAAAGATCGAATACAGACGGGTTTGTAACGGATACGCCTTCAACGGTAGAGTTTCCGAGAAGAGTTGATAGGATCTCACTTTGTAGAGTTGGAGATCCAACCTTTGCAGCAGACCTAATCTCAGTCGCAGCATATGCGAATAGATGGCTGCGGTAGAGCAGGAATTCCGATAACGCTGAAGGGGCACCGGAGGTCCAGAACCCATCATCTGACACGAGAAATCCATCCCATGGGCTGTTCGGACCGACAATTAATTCTCTGCTTAGCATATTCACGAGGAAAAGGCGAGAGCGCATCTCAGCAAGGGTATAGTACGATGCTAGCTTTGAAGACCAAAGATGCCGTAACACGCTAAACGCAATACGCTGCAGATGAATGGCCCATGAGACAACGGACCCATTCAGCTCGACAGGCCAGGCCTGCAAGAAATCGATTGTGGCCTGTAATAAAGACCTTCCATTCGCCATTAGACCTTGAGGTGGGACATCAAGCACATTGCCCACACACCCAAAGCCGAGTAAGAGATGAGCGACAGTAGGCCGGTCCGTGATCATTCCTAAGCAACGATCCAATAGGTTGAGTATGCCCTCCCGAATGACATAGCCGGTTGCGTCCGCGCCCCAATCAAACTCTCTTTCATCGGGTTGCATTTGGTTCACAAGAGCTCGAGACACGCTATCAACATCGATCTCATTGGCAAGAATCTCCACGATTTTATTTGACGATTGCCACTTGATGATTTCCGGAGAAGACATTTTGTTGAGCTTTGAAGAGCTCGTCAGTTTCTCCAAAAGAGCCAACGACGCTATCGTGAGTTGCTGGTGACCAGTGCCGCAGTACAGGCAAAGCTTAGGCACCAAACTCAGGTTATTGAGCATACTGTCCTCGAAACAGGCAAGCGTTGAGTTAGAAACATTCGTCCTGTTTCCACCCTGGTTCTTGACCAGGGGCTTGACAATATTGAAGTACGTAGATTGGAGATCCATGACGAGATTCATAATCTCAATGCTACGGATAAGAGTCAAGACGAGAACAGAATCAGATGACGCCTGGGCGACCTCATCGATATTTTGCTGGCTAGCCGCAAACAGAGCCTTGAGAACATCTTCATTGAAAAGCCATTCCATCACACGGGCGAATGAGTGAAGGCGAACGTAGGTGACGAGGGCTTGTGTTGTGTCTGCCGAGTCAGAAGGAGATTGCTGGCTTAGGACAGAGACAAGGTTCTCGTTGAATGACCCCAAGCTTTGTGCAGCAAAATTCAAGCAATGGTAAGTCAGAAATCGAGACTGCTGTTCATTCAAATCTTGGAGTTTACGAGACATCGCATGACCTAGGATAAAGTCCACATAGGGTTCAATGCCAGGCATACGGTATGTTCCACCCAAAGAAGACGGGAAGGGAATCGAAAGGGGGTTGATGAGCAACTCAGAAGCAGGAATTGACATAACCAAAGTGTTTATCAACTTGACGAACTCATTGGTTTGATCGAAGCTTTCGCCAATCTTCTGTAAAACCTGCTGTTGGTGCCACAAAGCCGGGTTGGAAATTTGAGAAGGAGCTTTGCCGATACCCATAGTGCCAGCGGAAGGCCCAGAAGAGCCCGAAGGTTTGGCAGATGCGGTTGTCGAGCCTCCTGTGATTTGGCCTAACAAACCTGGAGTAGTCCCAGTTGACAGCCACTGGTCTAACGAGATCCACATTTCGTTGCCTCGAGTTGAGTCTTTGTCCGTCATCAACGCTGAGAGGGTAGCGAAAATGGTAGCTCGAAGATGAGTTGGAATCATTCCACTGCATAGGTCCAGCAGCGTCTTGACGACGTTGAAGGATTCATTCTGCAACATCCATGTTCGGATGTCATCACTCTGTTTGCACAAATGCCCCATGAGACGTAGATAGCAAGTCAGCATCACTGGGCTCTCTGGCTCAGTCATATCCACTGGCTCCGGTTTGCGCGCATGCATCAAGCCCTGTTGCGCGGCAGTGGTACTGCTCGAAGACTTTTCCGTGATTCGGGTTGCGTAAAGATGCAATTCAGCAAACATTTGAGTCCAGCTCATTGTTGTTGATCGTCTCATTTTCGAGGACATGAATTTTTCTTCCTCCGTAAGAAAACGGTGCGCAGCAGTAGCATTCTCTTCGCCTGTGGAAATTGAGCACAACATTTCGCAGAACGCACTGACTCGTGGGACCGTCTGCCGCTTAGAAGCCCACTGGAGGAACCCAAAAAGATTCGAGTCGGTGTCAACCCAGAACTCTTGGGCCGCTTCTTGTCGGTGCTCGAAAGAGAAAGCGATAATCAGAAGGAGCGACTCAAGGTGTGTTCGTGCCTCAACTAAACCACGATGCAAATTGGATGTCAACCCATCCCTTAGAGCTGTTATTTGCTCCAAGCGTTGGGTGTCCTCCTCTGCTTTCAGCTTGCGGACTGCGTCTGGCATGTTTGCAATACAGGCTTCCACAAAAACCTCAAAATTCTCCATGAGCAGCTCTTTCGTGCTATCAGCGCAAGTCTCAAGCTCTGGTAGTGGAACAACACTATCTCTTAGAAGCAAGGCCACTAGCTCTGTTCGCGCTGGATCAGCCCATTCCTCGCTGTTGACAGCTGAGCAGATGGCAAGAACAAAATCGAGAGCACCATCGTCAAGGGCAGTCATGAACATCTTCGTGCGATCGGCAGCCTCTTGCTCAATGTCAACACCTGGGATGGAAGACGGATTTTCATCGAGATACCATCCACTGTATATTGGCAGCCAAAGGGCAGTGATTGCTGATTGAAAGCTTGGTAGCTTGTAGGTATTACCGTCTTTAGCAGTGGTGATGACCGAATGTAAACTGCGAGCGACTTCTTGGTTTCCAGATCCTTCTGGAGACCCATATTGAACGAAGGCAGTGATTGTGACTGGGATATAATGAATCAACAAAGCATCAAACCGCTCCTGCTTCTTCAACTGATTGATGAGGAACCGGAAATCCTCAGCAGTGGTGAAGGTACCCTTGAAGAGGTGGAATATAATAGCGCCCAAAGACTCGTGCTGCGATAGCAGACTGCGACGCTGAAATTCGATGGCTTCCATCACTTCGTGGTCGACATCATCGCCAATAACTGAAGCCTTTTGAAGTTGATCGGCGATAAGTGAAAGATATTTCGCAATGTCTCCCATGGCCTCCATGCATTTCCTGGTGAACTGCGATGCGGGATGCAATGAGCCTGGTTGAATATCTAATATGAGGGCTCCGGCTCGGCGCATGAGATCCGTTATTTCTTCGTTTTCCTGGTAAGATGAATCTGAATGGTAAAACACGAGTCGCAGGCACTCTAGGAGGTATGAGCGACTCTCATGGTATCGCATGATGGCGGCAATTATTGGGGTTCGATCCAGAACTTCCGCATCTTCTTGGGCGGCCATAAACATCGCAGCTGCTCTGAGTTCATCGATATTCAAAGCATCAGCCAGCTGCAATGCGCTTTGTTGAAACTCCTCGTTGATTGAGTACTCCTCGTTGTCGATCGTGATCTTCCCTGTACCAGCGCGTCAATGCAGTCAGCATACATTTTACATAGCAATTGAGTACAAGACATATGTTGAGATGAGCAAGAAGTACCTGAGAGGATCTTTTGACGACTCGTGTCATTCTTTGCCGGTTTGTCCAGGAGTGCTCGAAAGGCAGAGATATGTGTTTCCAACCCAACCGCTAGTCGCTCAAGATTCGTCGGAGGAATTTGTGTCAGGGCAGACAAATCCTGGAACAGGCCGCGCAGGCCTACCAGGGATGTTTGTAGGTCTGCCATGGCGGCGAGGAGGGTAGTTGGAGTTGGAAGGGAAGCTCTGTAGCTCTTGTTTTGTCTTGAGGCGGAACGCGATCAAAATTCCGGGCGGTCATAAGTTATCACTTTTCTGCCGCTCCACAATCAAGCAATCGTATCACTTGCTTCATCACAACCACGCGCCCCCAATATGCTCACTTAGAGCTAGTGGCTTTCGTTGGTGTCTCAGGCAGAGGCGTGCCCAGTACAACGATCACTCTTCCAGCACTATGGGAGATATTTTCATCAATAAGGCGCTTGGACTTCTGTCATCGGATAAACAGAAGGAACGCGCTGACGGCCTGGCAGGTATATTTCAAAGTTGTCCTTAATGAGTACAGTACTAATAGCGAGCTAGACCTCAAACATGCCTTGCAGCAAAATAGACAGAGTTCGAAATTGTGAGCCTGATCTTCTGGAAAACTAGTGGGATAATACACGGAAGCTAACGCATGCACAACCCACTCAAGACAGGAGCTGAACGATAAAGCCTGCCACAAGATTTTCGAGTCGCTTTTCCGATTTGTCGCGTACGAAAAGCCGAGCTATAGTCGGGTGCAAATCTCAAACACAAAAGCCAAAAACGCTTCTGCCACCCGTTTGTCGACATGCGCATCGGTGCTTCGAACCGCGGTTGACATATTTTGCCGAAATCTAAGAACCAAGACGGTTCGCTCGATAATTGATCACATCACAGATACTCTACCTATCCCTGGCGAGGGGCTCTGGGAACCACTGAGTCTGGATTACACCAAAAGTTTGACATCGCTGCTCCGCCATCCTCCGCATATCGAGCACCTCGGAGACTCAGAATGGGAGAAATTGGTCGACTTTTGTATTACGACAATCAACCTACAAAGAAGTGATGAGAGCCAGTTGAGCCTTAGGAGTGGCCATCGATCAGTCCCCGACGATGAACTGGACAGCGGTGACTGTCGTTCAACGCCAGCCAGAGCAACTCCTGCTCCGGTCATCAGGGAGAAATTTGTGGGCGACAAAAATGCCACCGAGGAAATCCTATTTTCTATTCAACTTCTGACTGCGAGCCCGGGTGCCCCAGTGCAAGCATCGGCTGAAAGCATATTACAGGGACTCACGGAGTTTGTCAGATCACCATCCATCCTAGCAGGGAATGCACACCAGCTTGCCTTTAGTAGCATCAATGCAGTCATTAAAAGAGTGTTTTTCGACCAATCGGACCTGGTTCGGCCATTTCTTATTGGGCTGGTTCCAGTAATACGCCGACTGTGGGCTACTAAGCTCCACAATCTCAAGGATGAACTACTCGTTACTTTGATGCTATGTACAGTTATCCTCACCGACGGTGTTGAAAGACCCACGGAGATGCTTTCTCATGCAGTCGCAGGCTTGGCAGAGACAATGCAAATGGAGTACATAAGACGAGCTGAAAAGGAGCTCTTGAATATTGATGAAGTGATTTTCTATCAAAGAGCTTCTCGAAATTGTCAACCGATCTATGGCCCCCGCTTGGGCTCTCCTCGATCAGAGCACATCTGGACTGTCATCTGGGTCATGTCTACTTTGCTGAAGCTCTCCGATTCTATGACCAGAAAACTGTCGACCACTGCTCCTATGCCTGACACACCAAATAAGAGACAACGCCTCAGCTCCGCCATCGATGATATCATACGAGACGCCATATCGGCGCCCGGCGCCCGTCAAATCTGCGCGCTCCAGCTCATACCTTTCCTCGAACACACATTGGACTCGGTAACCAAGGAGTCTTTGGTTCGGCAGCTGATCCCGAATATTGTCGATGACAGTAATACCATTGCATCGTGGTCAATGATTGCTCTGACAAGGTTTGTAGCTTTACAACCTTCATATATGTTATGTATCAACATCATTTGACTGACCAATGTAGTATTGCGAGTGGCTCAGACGCCAAGTCACCGCCACTCATTGAATGTTGGCCCGGGGCAGTAGAACTTGCTACTCGTGCATTCTCCGCTTCTGCTACGTCTCGGTCTGCGTGCAAGTTGATTGCCGCGACTTTAGGCTGCGATTTGCTCGAACTGTCGATAGTCACCAAATTAGTCAACTCGTTGCTCTCATCTGCCAATCTGAACGGCCCTTCTGCTCTTTCAGATGCTTCGCTAGAACTCTGGGCGTTAGCTGTGAGGGCGAAGCCCCAAATAAGCCCCGGATCTGCTCAGAACTCCACCAAGCAGGTCTGTAGCTGGTTGAGAGAGATATGGACCATTGGTATGTTTTTTGCATCCACATTTTCCTCCTATTATCTTACCCTTCCTAATTTTGCCCCCAGGATCTGTATCTGACAGAGCACAAATCGCTCAGATTGCCATATTCGCCCGCCCCATTGAACTTCTTAACCTTTTTCTTGCGTGCACCAATCGACCAGCTGAGTCCACGCATCCCAAAAACACGATGCCACTGGGCTTGGTTGGAAGGGCCTGGTTTTACTTTCATGAAAATCGGGAAATCCTTGAGTATCTGTTTGATATTGGTGATACCATCAGCAGTTCAGACCCATGGAGGCGACATGACGCATTCTCCACCAGCGTGGCTAACCGACAAGAGTCTGATGACATTGTAGTTCTAGAGCTTCTTCGTTCAAAATCAGAAACCTTTCTTCAGATGTGGAGGACAATGACTGATGAACGTTCTCATCATATAACATCGGATACATTGCAGATTTTCACTTCCTATTGCCTGGCGTGTTCCATCTTTACGGAATACCTTCCCGGCGAACTTTCTTCAAAGTTTCAGGACCTCTCGAAAAATTGTGAGTCTCTATGGAGTGCTATTTGCGAATTTCTGTCCTCCTCGCATAATTCGGATTTTATGCAGGCTTCGCTCGAAGTACTCGCACCAATTATCCCAAGTCCTTCATGTGATTATCAGTCTGCTGTGTGGAGGGGCCTGTCCTCGCTTCTCCTTCCCTACGCAGATGTGCTTGAGATTGCACGACAGGGCCATAAGCGCCATGGCACGATGCTAGGAGACATGATGGATCTAGATGATCATCTAGCTACTAGAAATGTTGCGCTTTCTCATGACGAGGCCATCCTGGCTCTGAACAGAGCGTCGACTCCCCTGCTTTATGATTCGGCCTCTTTTCAGCGTTGCTTGACTATTCAAATTTCTTTTCTTTTACGGGCACAACCCAAAGAAAACTTGACTGAAATGGCAATCCACTCGGCTGTAATTGAGTATCTGACTGGATTGGATGAGACAGATCTTTTGTCTGCGCATAGTATCATGCCAAAAATTTACCAAGAATGCTCCAACATGAGTCACGATGGATTACTCAGTCTTCTTGAAGACTTAGGCGAAAAATGTCTTCAATCATATGAAACGGAACGCTGTGAAGCTTTTCACAGTGTCTGTATTCAGATGATGACAGCTTTTACGGCTTCTTGGGCCCACGCACAGGACCATACTTTGAGCGAGTCGGCTATGGACTTGTATAACTGGTTTTTGGAGGTCCTACTAGCGAGGAAGCGAGCATCAACCCGGGTTTATATTGCCTTGTCTGAGCTACTTCAACGCGCTCAAATCACCAATCCCTCATATGGTAATTCACAGTCACTTCCATCACCACGCACAAGTCTATTCACGATTTTGAATGAGGGTGATGTGCAAGTGAAATTTAGTATCGCCAAGTTCATCCCAGGTCTCTTCGATCAATTTTCTCTCAAAGACCATGACGCGATTTTTGATGATGTCCTCAAGAGCTTGCCTCGAGACCCGGACTGGATCGAGGGAATCGCCCTCCGGCTATTTGTGTTGTCCCGATTAGCTTCTAGATGGCACACATTACTGCGAAGAAGCATTTACCACTTGTTCGAGACTCCTGCCCATGTCCCAATGTCTTTGAGATACGCCCAAAAATGTGTTAAAATTGTCTCCGAATCCCTGGGCCTTCAGAATGAGCGGCAGCTCTTTCAGCTTTTCGCCTCCCAGATACTTTACACTTGGACAGAGACACAATCTGTCATGTCCATGCCGTTCAGCATATTCGGCTATGCTACCCTGAAGCAGATGCTCATTGATGTGAAAGAGGAGATTGTTGGGCAGATGATGATGCGTGGAAAAGACAGCGAAACCGAGGAACTGGCAAACTATATTGGGGAGCCACGTCTTGAGATGCTGAAATCTTCTTTCCATAAGGCGGAAGCATACAGCATTTCCAAGGATATCAGCACGCCACCGGAGCAAGGAAGTCAACCCAAGGGTGTGGAAGTTCGACTTAGGAAGCTACTAGGGACAGAAGGGTTCATGGCTCAGATAGAGACGCAGTTTCCCCAAATCGTGGCCAATTTTTTCAAATCGCTTGACCGCTATGACCAAATTGAACGGGCTTACGCAAAGCGTCCAGCGTTTCGATATGCTCTTGATATCAATTCACAGATCTCCAGCAGATGCAATAACCCCAATCCTCTGCCTGCGAATCAACAACCGTCTTTTCGGGCCCGTTATCTCCTGGATGAGCTTGACTTCCTGTGTAAGCGGACTGGATTTGAGGTAGAGTCGATTTGGACTCCAGCCCTTGCTGCATTTGTTTGCCGTTCTTTATTGGA
Source organism: Penicillium chermesinum (assembly GCF_028974085.1). Lineage (NCBI taxonomy): Eukaryota > Fungi > Ascomycota > Eurotiomycetes > Eurotiales > Aspergillaceae > Penicillium > Penicillium chermesinum. Next base: position 2,000,975 of record NW_026695312.1, on the reverse strand, counting down.
GACCATACACCCTGCCTTGGGCTCACTCCACACATGCTCTGTTGTCCGGAAGATCAGGATCTTAGTATGCTTGGCCGGCCCAATCATGCTCCAAGATTACCAATTCGAAATGCTTCTGCATGCTTTGCGGCCTCTTTTGAATGACCCCCACTGCTGCGAAGATACCCTCTCCATCTTTTGGTATCTTCTCGAGGCTGGAAAGCCCTACCTTGAAACTACCCCTGCATTTATGGCTGGGATATGTATCTCTACATTTGTGACCCTTCGCAAACTTCTAATCTCCTTGGAGTCTGCCCCCGCGGAGAGTCAATTGGGAGCTGCTCTGGAAAACATTCGAAAGTTTCATCAATGGCTCCGTGGATTTGTTGAGAATTTCAATTTTTCGAACATCAGTGACAGCGCGCAGAACTCATTATCTCGCTTCACCAAACTCGCACAAGAATATTCTATGCCCGACCAGCCATCAAAGCCCAAAGTTGAGAAAGAACTTGTCTTCGAAGTGCTTAATGATCGTGATTCTGCACAACCTCTGCTGAGTATTCCTCTTGCTGAGCTTGTTCTATCGCTGTTATGTCCCGAGTTTGAACAAACAGCCGAGGGAGATGACCACCTATGCACTGTCAGCCCAGGGTCGGGGTCTCACATTGTCTCGCTCTGGAATAGCCTTGACAAGTTTGATGGCGGATCAGCCTATCGTTTGTGGGCAGCACGACTCATTGGGCGTTCATTCGCTTCTACTGGGAAAATTCATGAAAGCCTGTTGCGAGAGCAGGATCATCTACTTTTCAAACCACTGGCGTCGCATGATCGCGATGATATTTTCTCCAACTCTAAAACCAAGATCCTCCGGATCCTCAGCGATAAGCTTCCAATGAATGATCATGTCGAGGCCGGTTTAATTGAGCTTACTTTGCAAATGATTCTCAACAAAATTGCTGACAACCCTGATCTTCAATCTTGCGCTGAAACCATCCCCGAGTCTCTGGTGAAGGCGTTTATTTGGAATCCTTACATTTGTCCCCGGACTGTACTCTCTGTATCAGAACTCGAAAGGTGCAATCAACCTGATATCTGTACTCCAACAGCGTCTGTGAAAGATTGGGCACGCAATATGTCTTTGTATCTTTCAACTGCTGCTATTGGAGACCCAGTGATTGGCTGTCTTCGCAAAATTCTCAATGTCATTCCAGAGCTAGCTGTGCAAACTTTGCCATACATAGTGCACGATGTGCTCTTGGCAGAAGGTGAAAGGAATGGTCCGATCCGACAAGTGATTTCAGATTGCTTCAGATCGATTCTACATGATGTCAGGGAAGAGTCAAAGCCCCATGCCCAGACAGTGATCAACTGCATTCTCTACCTAAGGACTCAACCAGCTCCTCAAGAAGCAAGCATCATTGAACGCGACATGTGGCTGGATATTGACTTTGGAGAAGCATCCTCTGCGGCGCATAGATGTGGGTTGCAGAAGACATCACTCTTATTCCTGGAAATACAGGTATCTCGAGTTGTCGCAGTATCTCGTCGCTCATCGGTTGCTAAGTATGAACCTCCAATTGACCTTCTACATGAGGTTTTCAAGAACATCGATGACCCCGACCTTTTCTACGGCATTCAGCAAAATTCATCCTTAGAGAATGTGATGGAGAGGCTAGAGTACGAAGGGTCTGGCTTCAAAAATCTTCTGTTTCAGAGCGCCCAGTTTGACAGCGAAATTCAAATGTCAGATAGCCCTGATCCATTCAGGGTTCTGAAGGCACTGAATTCAACAAACTTGCAAGGAATTGCAAATACCATGCTCTCCGCACATGGGGCCGCGAAAGAAGCTCCGGCATCCTTTGACAGTATGCTACAAGCGGCAACGAACCTTCAGAAATGGGATGTACCCGTATCATCATTTGATGATTCACCTTCAACGACAGTTTTCCGAGCTTTCCAAGGTCTGAATACGTCGTCTTCGGGGACAGAAGTTGCTGAATGCGTTGATGACTGCCTTCTCAGAAGTGTAAATAGCCTAGTTGACTCAAGGCGCTCAGCTATTCAAATAAGGAAAAAGATGCGGTCACTTGGAATCCTCACAGAAATAAGTGATGTGATTCTTTCGGCGTCACCCCAGGAATTTGCGGACCAATGGGATAAAATCGTGGCCAGAGGCGCTTGGCTGAAAACTGAAAGGTACCATTAACCCCCCTGCGATCAACAAAATTTCACGGCTTTCTAATTGAACTAGCTACCATGAGGTTGGGGAAATACTGAACTGGCACGAAGCACTGTTCTCTTCCATTAAAAAGAATGATGTTCTCAAGTCCAAGTCACAGTTGACCTTAGGAGATTCCCGCCTTCTCGAAGCAAAGGTCTTTCGCCAGTCTTTGGATATCACACGGAACCATGGCGTATCGCAAGCATCATTGAAAGCAGCAATAACTCTTTCGAAACTGGCAGGCCCCTGCGCTCAGCTGGGGATCATGATTGATGGAGTGACAAATTTTGATCTCGCCAATGTCCTATGGGACCAGGGCGAAATGACAGCTTCCATTCGTATGTTACAGCAGCTAAAGGGCCAGGGGGACCTACACAAGCAAGCAATCCCCCCTGAGTCGATCTGAGCTGCTTGTTACGCTAGTAGGTTCTTCCTCAATACCACCCTTGGTATCCAATATCTAACAATCACATCAATAGGGCCATCATGTTGCCGAAGCGCGCCTGGAGAAGCCAGATTCAATCCTGCAGGACTACTTATACCCGGCAGTGAAGGAGCTGAAGAAAGGTACAGAGAGCGAAACCGCAGGGCGGGTATACCATGGCTTCGCAACATTCTGCGACCAACAGCTCTTGAATGCCGACGGGCTAGCGGATTTTCAGCGCGTTGAGCAGCTACGGAATCGCAAAGAGAAAGAATTGCTCGGCTTGGAAGACATGATGAATAATGCCGAAGGACGAGAGAGGGAATCCTTGCGCATGTTCCGTGCTAAAGCCAAGCAATGGTTCGATCTCGACGACCGAGAATATCAACGACTTTCGCGAAGTCGAGAGGCTTTCCTTCAGCAGTGCCTTGAGAACTACCTTCTCACATTGAGGGAATGTGACACCTACAACAATGACGTTCTTCGGTTCTGCGCACTGTGGCTGGATAAATCTGCGAGTCAGATTGCTAACACGGCTGTTTCCAAACACATCAATCAAGTCGCCAGTCATAAATTTGCGCCTCTCATAAATCAGCTTTCCTCCCGCCTTCTCGATACCTCTGATGAATTCCAGTCCCTACTGACGAGCCTGGTCTACAAGATTTGCGTCGAGCATCCCTTCCATGGCATGTACCAAATTTTCGCTAGCAGCAAGTCCAAGGGCGGGAAAGACCCATCCTCTCATTCTCGTTTCCGGGCAGCGAACAAGCTGGTCGATCGCCTGAAAAACGACAAGGACATTGGCCCTATGTGGGTCGCGGTTCATAACATGAACATAACCTACGTTCGGTTCGCTGTTGATAAGCCTGATAGCAAATTCAAGACCGGGGCAAAGATTCCACTCAAGAAACTTCAGACTGGAGAGCGGCTTCTGCAGGATGCAGCGACCTACCAGCTGCCACCTCCAACAATGAAAATCGAGCTCCGAGCGGACAAAGACTATAGCAAAGTACCGACTGTTGCCAGGTTCTCTTCCGAATTTTCGATTGCGTCGGGTCTCAGCGCCCCCAAGATCGTGACCGCCATCGCGACAGATGGGGTTCGCTACAAGCAATTGGTAGGCTTATCGGTCTTTATGTTGGGCATTTCGCTAATGAAATGAATAGTACAAGGGTGGAAACGATGATCTGCGCCAGGACTCGATCATGGAGCAAGTTTTTGAACAAGTCAGCAGTCTTCTCAAGGATCACCAACCCACTCGCCAGCGTAATCTGGGTATACGGACATACAAAGTGTTGCCTTTAACCCTTAATGCAGGCATAATTGAGTTCGTGCCCAATACCATTCCCCTTCATGACTACCTGATGCCGGCACATCAGCGATACTTCCCCAAGGACATGAAACCCAGTGCTTGCCGAAAGCACATCGCCGACGTACAGACCCGATCCTTTGAACAGAGAGTCAGAACTTACCGTCAGGTCTCAGAGCACTTCCATCCGGTTATGCGATATTTCTTCATGGAGAAATTCAACAACCCTGATGACTGGTTCAATAAACGGCTAGCCTACACTAGGAGCACTGCTGCAATCTCTATTCTTGGTCATGTTCTTGGTCTTGGCGACCGACATGGGCACAACATCCTCCTGGATGAGAAGACGGGAGAAGCTGTGCATATCGATTTGGGAGTGGCCTTCGAGCAAGGTCGCGTTCTACCTGTGCCTGAAGTTGTGCCCTTCCGCCTCACTCGAGACCTCGTGGACGGGTTTGGGATCACAAAGACCGAAGGTGTCTTCCGGCGCTGCTGCGAGTTTACATTGGAGGCTCTTCGGCAGGAATCCTACAGCATCATGACTATCCTGGATGTCCTGCGGTATGACCCGTTGTACAGCTGGACTGTCTCTCCCTTGCGGATGAAAAAGATGCAAGATAACCAAGATGCTGGTGATGGACCACCTGTCCTCCCGGGTGCAAATGATAAATCTTCAACGAATGAGCCCAGCGAAGCGGATCGGGCCTTGACCGTCGTTGCAAAGAAGCTAGGCAAAACACTGAGTGTCACTGCCACGGTCAATGAGTTGATTCAGCAGGCAACAGATGAGCGAAATCTCGCCGTGCTCTATTGCGGTATGTATGACTTGCAAGAATATTATAGTTCGAAAGCTAACTTTTGCTAGGTTGGGCAGCTTATGCTTGATGTCTTCTTTTCGGCCACCTTTCCTGTTTAGGCGCTTCTATTCCCTACCTGTAGATAGCCTTCTTATGTATATCCTTTAGACAATAATTCTGTTTTTTCTCTAAGAAACTGGTCAAATAAGAATTTCCAAGCTTAGGCTGTGATAGATTTCCATATTGAGTATAGGAGCAGAGACCCTATATCAATAGTACCATCAGGCTCTATGACTGAATAAGTCTCAAGGTCCTTCCTTGGAGTCCTTCAAGAAGCTAAGCGTTTCATCGATTACTTCGCCCATCCCACTCGCGCGGAAAAATTACGCAAGTCGATAGTGGCAGACTAATAAGACGCGGCTTGGAAGATCGGATTCTGATTCAGGCTGGGTTGCATCGACGAATATAACCTAGCTAGGGAGATATCCTCATTTCGACAGGGAAGTGCTCAAATGTAACGAAGTTGTGTGTCAATATTGAGTATGGAAAGAAGGATGGATAAATTGTATGCGAACCAGGGCTATAATACGAAATATTAGGCAAGGGAACTCTGTATACAAACCTGATTATTCAGTATACTGAACTTTAGTATGATCCAATAGGGGTTGGTGGTGCAGGATATGTAACTAACCTTGGAACCATGAATATACATTAGGTAAGTATTTGATGGGGTGCTTTGTGGGGAGAGGTTGGAGGCGCTTGGCGGAGACGGGCTGAGCGGCGCGGTGGGCGTGGAGATGATTCGTTTTAGGTGTGCTTGCGCTTAGGCATTGTAAGGGGATGCAGGGGAGAAGGATGTAAGAAGAGAGGTCCGATGGATGGCAACACTGCAGTTAAATCTTGGAGACTAAATACGTGCGTTGAAAAGAAATACCCTCCTAGGGTCTGAAGGCAAGAGATATCCACGGTAGAACAGAAAAGCCTAGCATTATGACAAAATATCAGGCGGTATTACCTAGGTAACTAGGTCACGCAACTCCCGCTACATCGCAAGATCATATGGTTTTCCAATCACGCGAGTACACTGCGGGAGATTTTTCCCTATTCAAATGGTTCATGCACTTGAAACGTTCCTGCGCACTATTGTCTTTACAGAGATGGTGAGCGTTGAATTGTTCTTAGAGACGGGCAGTTTCATACACAATCACCGAGTTCATGGTACAGATCTTAGGATAAGGCATTCATGCCTAGCTTCGGGCGATGCCGGGGCAATAATACATTGGTTCCCTTGGCAAAAAGCACCTCGCTTGGATAGGTTATGATCCTTCCTTAGTCCGAGTATACTTTTCAGGTCACCAAGGTCGATTGGGATCCATAGTTTACCGACATAAAACTTGTTGAGAAGCCGATAACTTGCACAGCACAAAGAATTCAAGCTCCCGTTACCTAGTAAGTTACTAGAGAAGGTTCCTTAATTTGCGTCATTAGATATTTCTTAAGAGCTCGGCATATTCCAGAGAATCTGATTTGTGACACATCGGGGGGACAGAGTGACAGCGCAACTCATCGCATAGAAAGGGTACTGGAGAGAATTCCCCCGCCCCCATGGTTCTTGAAAAAATAGTAACCAATCATGTCGAAGTATAGCACGATAATCCTTAGGTTTGACATGGCCTTCCCTAACAAGGGCTCCAGTATGCGAAGATTCTACTGCGGGGAGCTTCAAGCAAAGGTAGCAGCGCCCGGCGAAGCATTGCCAGAGGATCCCGCATGGTCGTCATCATTTCGACGGCTAGGAATGGAGATTTCAATCTCAAAGCCACCAGTTGGAGAATCGCCGTGTATCTCGGGTGTCTTCTTCGATTTCTTTCCGGTGGGAGTGGAGGATTCTTGGGACTTGGATGCGTCTTGAGCCTCGCTATCCTTCGCTTTTTTGGAGGCGGCGGTGCGGAGCTTCTTCATCGCTTTTCGGACCATTGTAATTGCACTCCTTTCTTTCAGACCGAGGGCGTTGCTCAAAGCATCCCCATCAAACTTGGCTCATTAGCTTTCCAGACATACAACATCCCTTGATGTTGGTCAAACGAACCTGGATGGGAGTATCGGATGTGGCGACAGCCATCAGCACATATCGCACTTCAGCATCCGTGAGACCCCAAAATTTTTCTTTGGAGTCAAGACAGACGGTTTTCTTTGGCGGCATCTTTATCAGAAGAGGGTTGTGCTTGGAGTAGGTTCAGTTTCGGTTGAGTCCGTTGGGTTGGTGTCTTGCGTAGCGCAAGGGAAAGGTAGGGAAGGATGATGGAAGATCTCAGAGTTCAGGTAAGAGAAGTAGCCTAGGCAGTAAGCACTTTCTTCGCATGTGCAAATAAGCAGCCAGGTCGTACTAATTCCCTTGCTTTACGGATGTCCGTATCCAGAGGGGTACGCGCCCATGTAGCTTTAGGTACTAATCATATCTACGTGTTTCGTCGAGTAAACTATTTTTGTAGCAGTAGAAGCATACTAGCAGCACCTCTCGTTCTGAACAAAAAGATTTCTTAGTATCACTCGCACGAATTTCAAATAGATAAGGTCTGTACTGTTTGTCCTATGATTGATTCAGAAATACTTGCTATATGGACCTGACAACTCAGGTCCCTTTCAGCATAGGCAAATAGCACATAGTCAACGGACTTCGCAGCGTAGGATCATTATATATAATGGATAGCAAAAGCAGATTTGCTTCGCGAAATGTAGCGAACGTTCTATAACTAGCGCGTGCAAAGAAATGTGGTTGTTCGGTAGTCCCAGCCCTCTGACAGTCCGTCCTGTTTTACCGCTCAGTGTCACTCGGTGGTGCTAGACGCTCCTTGCGATCTCCTTGCGAAAATATCTGCCCTTCATACACAATATATATCCATTTCTGTGGGGGGCTAATCAAATAGTGCACTATTATTATCCAGTATCCAAGATACTCTTCCCTGGTGGGCTGGAACAAAGCGACAACTCGACGGAAAGCCGGAGGTCAAAACTTTGAAACTGTTCGATTTTACTAGTATGAAATATCTGAGTGCTCTCATATTACCTCTTCTTTGTCGATCAAACTGAATATAATAAATTGGTAGGATATAGACGAGCTACTACTAGATAAGGCGCGGTGCAGGGGTCTATCATGGCCAATCAATATCTACCGCTTATATCAACGGCCATCGACTCATGAACTGAAGCCCAACCCCCGCTTCTTTGCCCAATGCTCAAGTGCAATTGGGAGTAGCCCACGCGCTATATTCTCAGGCCTTGAAAGTCTTGCACAAAAGCTACTCCATGGCAATCTGCTTCCTCACGTCTGCCTCTCAACGGATCATCTGAAGCGAAAATCTGAAGCAAAATGTCGACCGAGATTCGCCGTATGTCACCAAGTGCGCGAGCCAAGCTGAAAGAACGTGAAAGCCTCCAGACCACACCCTACCGAGATGCGGGAGGGTCCATGGCCATCGGATACGGCATTAATCAAAAGTGGCATCCTGAGGAATATGATGCCATCGTCGCAAATCCTACCATTGAACAATGCAACAAGAGCTTTGATAGGGTCCTTGCCAAATTTGAAAGAGACGTTCAGAAGAGAGCTCCCAATTACCATGAGTGTAATCAGAATATGGCCGATGCCATCCTTATGTAAGTGCCTCAGAAAGCCCCTCTCTGGTTCTTGATTTTTCCTGTCTAAAGTCCTACGATTGAGCAATACTCTAACTGTTATTGTATAGGCGTGCTTATAATGCAGGTGCCGATGGCGCTCTAAAAGATCTCAAGGGACCAATGCAGGCTAGGGATTGGAACGAGGTCGCGAGACGAATGGGTAGTACTTGCACCAAACACAAGGATGGGGGTAGCCTAGCCAAAATTAGGAAAGAAGATCAGGAATTATTTTCATCGTCAATGAACCTCGGACCCGAAGGCCACGAACCACATCACGATACGACCGACGTCAACGAAGCAGACCAATCAGACGGTGACAAATTTGAACCCCACGGGATGCCATTCGCTCGAATCGATCTAGGCCGCGGCTGCCATTTCGGTGCGGGCCTTGATGATTCTGGCAACGCGCGAGTCCAGATTGGCTTCAACTGCATCACAATGTGATGCGCATTACGGAAGCATCGATATTAGCGCTCAAATTACTGCGAGATGATTGATCGAGGCGATGGATGGAAGATCTGCCCCAAAATCTGGCTGTGGGTGCCAAGGAAAGGAATTGGTCATTGTGGATGATGCAGATTTCGCCGGTGACTATATACAGAAGGGCCAGATTGACATATGCATGCGAGTTCTATCATTTACATGAGGCAGAGTGATGTCTTTGTATTGGCAGCCTCTATATATAAGCATGGACATGCGTGCGCGGAGTGGAGGATTTCACTGCACAGGAAAGCTTACATGAAGAGAATGAAGATAGCCCCAGGGTCCAGCTGTTTCAGCGCATGATTGCAGTGGCTATACACTGGGGGAGATAAGGAACCACCGCGTTCCGTAACGATACTGCCAGAGGAATATTGAGCAGGTCCTGCAAACATGCTCGGCTACTTTTCAAACGTCGAGGTCTTACGGTCGACTTGCCGATGTCGTCGGTGGTATGCCAAACGAAAGGCTTCGATTGATACTATACATCCCAGGGAAATTACCTAGTAATAAGTATTTCAACCCAGTGACCGTGTCGTGATGGGTGTCGGAATTTTTGGAAGTTGGCGGGTCCAGTGGTGTCAATTTGAATGACACTAAAACAGGCAAGGTGAAGGAAGGTACCGGTAGCTCGGAGGTAGCACAATATATAGTTAGACAGGCCCAAGGGACCTCCCCCCTTTCTCCCCTTGTCGCTTTACTAGCATGCAAGCGAGGTATCTCAACAGAATGTGGAATTAAATCACTTCAGGTTCGTATATTGATCTGTCTCTAGCATTCAATTAAAGATCTTTCTGCAGCCTCCTATCCGACCGTACGATGTCGGTACAATGTCGGTTAGACAGTGAACAGTATTAGAGCGAGAGTAATATATCATAAAACCCAGTCGGCCTCCATCGAAAGCTCGCGTAGCTCAGTTGGTAGAGCGCAGCACTAGTATGACTCCTCTTCTGAGGTCTTGCCATGCTGAGGTCTTCAGTTCAAATCTGGACGTGAGCAGTTTATTTTTGGACTTTTTTTCCCTTCCCTCGCAAAAAGGGGTCGAAATGTCCCCATGAGAAGAAAGTAAATATTAGAATCAGGGCACTCCTCTCTTATTTTCTTTAGCTCGATGCCTGGTATGCACAGTATATACGTCTCTGTTGCATTTCTAGCGTTTGCTCCCCACCCGCTCTTTCAATTAACTGGAACCCGTTCACGGTGGGTTGTCCAGATCAAAGCCACGTGACTATAACATTCACACTTCGTCACATTCACTTGTTGCCACACCGCCCTATATTTCCCCCCCCAATTCTCCTCTCTACCGCCCTTTACTATCTTATCGCCTCTCGTTCTGCCCAATTTTACCTTTCTATCACTCGCACTCTCACTACAACGCTCCTGCCAAGGCACCTGGAAGCCACATTTCGAAGTTACAAAACGTCAAGCTCTCCACATTAGCTATTGAACCACACAACTGAATCATGAGTCGCCGCCGCCCTTCCGTGGTCGATCTGACCACCCCTACCACGCGGCCACGCTCGTCAGTCGGATCATTGGGTCTTCAACGCCCCTCGGCGTCTCCCATCACGCGCCGCACAACACGACGTATGTCGGCGCAGATGGAGCAGATGGAGCAGATGGAGCAATTAGAGCAGCTGGAGCAGCTAGAAGAGATGGAGCAGCCGGTGCCAAAGCGCCGACGCATTGATCTTGATCCCCAATCCTCGACCTCATCCAACTCCCAAGAAGGGGACCCGCCCATCGATTTGACCGACGCCGAGGAAACTCGTGCGAAGCAAACACAGGAGGCCATCCAAGCCCAGCAGCCGGGGGAGCCGGACAAGGTCTTATCCGCACTCGGTGCATACAAATGTCCAATTTGCATGGATACGCCGGAAGATGCGACCACTACTGCATGTGGTATGTCAAACCGACACAATTCTGGGATAGATATTGGAAACTAACAAATTGTTCTGTATAGGCCATCTTTTTTGTCACCGATGCATCATAGAATGCTTGAAGCGTGCGGATCAACGGACTGACGACCATTCGAAGCAAATCAAGGCTACCTGCCCGGTCTGTCGCAAACTGCTCACTCGCAACGAAACGAGTGGCCCCAGAAGAAGTTTGGTCCCACTGAAGATCAAGCTGATGACCAAGAAGCGGTCTGCGGTCGTAGTGGCCTGATTCCCTACGCTGGAACCCACTCTTTTTGCTTCTTAATCACGGCGTATGATACCAATGGCGGGGCCAGGCGTTCTTTTTCTCATTGAATATTCCCTCAAAGCATTATGCGGCAATGCCGATGGCACGGAAGCTCGGGTTGTGGTCAAGAATCAAGCCCCAGAGGCTTGTCGTGTGCTTTGTAACTATTCACATGACGCAGAATCGAATTTCCAAGAGACAAGTAACAATGTCCAGCCCCTGTATGAGCTACTGCTATTCCAGCTCTGCATTCTACTTACTCTAGAAGCTGAAGCCCACATGGATAACTGAGGGAAAGAAACGGGTCCCATCACAGCGGAGCACGTGATTCCGACGCTGCGCAGGAAACTAGCCCCGAGAGAGCTAGGATAGGGCTACGAGCATGGAGCCAGCCTATTTGAGGCACAGCTGACGGACTAGCGAAACACGGATTCCGACCACTGATAAGGATCGTCCTGTATCACTCGGGCCCTACTACTGTCCGAGCTACACGGGTTTCAGATGAACAATAACGCGTCTCTGAATACGAAATATTCGAGGCCACCTGTCGCGAATTCTCTGTGATTTGACCTAGCAATTTGAAAATGTGAGATACATGTTCAGCGAACAGGTCACCTCTATTCGATACAGCGAGGACGACGGTGGCCCAGCCACGGTTGAGTCTTCCGGTAGCCTTTCAACAGCCCAGTACGTTTTGGTTGTTGCTTGTGACGGGCTGACTTCGCGGACTCGGGCAATTGGGCTGGGTGGCAACGTTCGAGAGCACATGCATCCGTTGTATAGCTGGGCGGCTTTCTTCACTATCAAGAAAGATTTGATCGATGAAAGCAAGCTGGTAATATTCTACAGTGCCCCGGGAGGCCACCTCATTGGAACTGGGCTTAATCCATCTGGTGGTAACATTATTGGATTCATGGCTCTTCATCGACACCCCGATGAGCAGTCTATACACTCATTCCGGGAGGCCTCGAAACAAGGAATCGATGCGACTAAGAAATTTGTCTATGAGCATTACAAGGGCAGCGGCTGGGGAACAGACGAGATCCTTGCGGAGATGATGGCCACGGGCGAGTTCTATTCAACTGAATTCGCCCAAGTCAAGCCACCCACTTTGTAAAAGGGCCGCGTGGTTCTAGTTGGAAATGCAGGGTATGCATCAGGACCGAGCAGTGCCGGAACAACGCTTGCCATGGTTGGCGCATACTATCTCGCTGGCGAGATCAGCATAAATCCCGGTGACCTACAAGCAGGTCTTGAAGGCTATACGCCGCGAATAAAGCCTCTTGTTGACGAACTCCAAGGAAATCTGCCTTTCATTCCGGGTATTTTCGCGCCACAGTCCGCTTGGGCGCTTTGGCTGTGCAACCAAATATTTCGACTCATCGCCTGGTCAAATATACTTGAGATTACACAAAGGCTCCTCGGTGGTGTTTTCCAGAATAATGAAAAATACTCTCTGGCGGAGTATGAATGGGCAGCATGACACTAGTTTCGAGACCTCTTTTGACGACCGCCATTTGCCATAGATTCTCTTGTGTTTAGGAAAGACCGTTTCCACTCAGATTCAATAATATAACATGGGATATCGACTTCTAGTCGAGTCGAAATTCTGCATATAGTTCAGGCATTGACCTTTCCGTATTCGGCATGATAACTACTTACTAATCAGCGCTATAGTTGCCTGATTTGGGTTAGCGCATATCTGGAGTAATCCGGACGTGACGCAGATATCGCGATAAACGCACGCCCAGTGAACACACATCGTCGATTAACCACCCTTCCGTACCTTACCTGACGGAGCCAAACGCAGGCGGCCGTCGCATAGCTACCATGACATAGGCCGGCAAGGAAATTTCCATCTCAGACAATGTTATCGTGGAACTTAGCTTGCGCTCCTTATTCCAGGGGCGTGGCAAGGTCCGCACGTCTGCAATTACGGCCATCGCCTCGAGTCCATGCGCGACTCTGGCGGTTTCATGCAATCGAGAGCATCCGAAGCTACTCAACCCCGTTCCACGATGAATCCGCCTCAAAGCGATCGCTTTCGAGTGAGCCGCCCGTCACTGCCTTCCCTGAAGGTGCTTCAAACAATGTCACTAACCAAACCACAGTCCCCGCCTCCCCTAGGTTCAACGAAATCGGCGTTCAGCAACTGAGCGACTATGTCCACCCCCAAGTCTTCCCAAGCAAAGGCCGAACGCCAAACCCTGAGCTGATCGCCCTGTCCCGAGATCACCTTGCGAGACATGACCTGCTAGGCAAATCACAAACCGGAGCGGAACCTATTGCGTTTGATCTCCCAGCGATCCAAGGCAAGACGCTTGACGAGCATTTCCACAAGCTAGGCATGGATGCATCCGAGCCATATCTATCCAACGCTAAGTATTACGCAAGTGTGAGCTGTCCATCGAAACCGCGAAAATGGGTGAAACGAAGTGGGTGGACCAAATATAATGCAGATGGGACTTCCGAGCCAGTGGATGCGCCCAACGAAGAAATGATCACATTCGATACGGAGGTTATGTACAAAGATCATCCATTTGCGGTGATGGCATGCGCGGTCAGTCCGACAGCTTGGTATGCATGGTTATCCCCATGGCTTTTGGGGAATCGCAAGATCACATCCATCTCATTCCACTTGGCGATCCGTCCCAGCCACGTATTGTTGTTGGCCATAATATTGGATACGACCGAGCGCGCGTTTTGGAGGAATATGACTTGCGCCAAACGAACAACTTCTTCCTGGATACCATGTCACTTCATGTCGCTGTAAATGGAATGTGTTCTCAGCAGAGACCAACATGGATGCGCCATAAGAAGAACAAGGATTTAAGAGACAAGATCGCGAATGATCATAATTCGGTGGAATTGGCTTCCCTGGTTGAGAACAATATGCTGAGAGAAGAAGAGGAAGAGCTTTGGGTGGGCCGGAGCTCAGTGAACTCCCTACGCGATGTGGCCAAATTCCACTGCGACGTGACTATTGATAAGGCGCAGCGAGATTTCTTCGGGGAGTTGGATAGAGAGACTCTATTGACAAAACTCGAGGAGCTCCTGGATTACTGTGCTGCTGATGTTTCCATCACCCATCGTGTCTACCGAAAGGTCTTCCCTAACTTCTTAGAAACATGCCCACACCCGGTGAGCTTTGGTGCGCTACGGCACCTGTCGTCTGTGATCCTTCCTGTGAACCAGACATGGCAGCAGTATCTGGAAGATGCGGAGCGAACGTACCATAAACGACTTGATGATGTGCAACGGAAACTGATTGAACTGTGTGATGAAGCTTTGAAAATTAAAGAGCAGCCCGAGGTCTATACGGCTGATCCATGGCTGCAGCAGCTGGACTGGTCTGGCCAAGAGATTAAAATGGTCAAAGGGAAGAAGAAGGGCGATCCGCCACGCCCTGCTGCTCGGCAGAAGAAACCCGGGATGCCTAAATGGTACAAAGATCTGTTCCCATCCAGCAATGCCGACATCAACCTTACTGTGCGAACTCGGATTGCGCCGATCCTGCTCAAATTATCATGGGATGGTTATCCGCTGATTTGGTCTGACAAACACGGGTGGACTTTCCGAGTTCCTCATGATCAACTCAAGAAGTACGAAAATCAACCTGTGATCCGCTGTGACATGGCCGAGGAGAAAATCATTGAGCTCCGCGATGACCGGAAAAATGCATATTTCAAGATTCCTCACAAGGACGGGCCACAGGCCCGGTGCACAAACCCTCTGGCCAAGGGCTACATGCAATACTTTGAACGTGGAATATTGTCGTCTCAATACGCACTTGCCAAGGAGGCTCTGGATATGAATGCGTCCTGCTCTTACTGGATCAGTGCGCGAGATCGTATCATGGGTCAAATGGTGGTCTACCAGGATCAAATCCAGGAGCAAGCGGCTGCGACAGGAGACGACGACCATCGACTAGGTTTTATTCTACCTCAAGTGATTCCCATGGGGACAATCACCCGCCGAGCTGTGGAGAATACCTGGCTGACAGCAAGCAATGCGAAGGCCAATCGAGTTGGCTCGGAACTCAAAGCTATGATCAAAGCGCCACCTGGATATGCATTTGTTGGGGCGGATGTTGATTCGCAAGAGCTTTGGATTGCAAGTCTCGTTGGTGACGCATCTTTCCAGATCCATGGTGGCAATGCAATTGGTTTCATGACTTTGGAAGGCTCCAAATCTCAGGGAACTGATTTGCATTCTCGCAGCGCAAGCATCCTCGGAATTTCTCGCAATGACGCCAAGGTCTTCAACTATGGTCGTATATATGGAGCCGGCGTCAAGTTTGCTGCTACTCTTCTTCGCCAATTCAACCCCTTGCTGACAGAGAAAGAGACCCAGCAGACGGCAGCAAATCTGTACAAGGAGACTAAGGGCGTCAGAACCAGCCGTCGTCTTCTAAGCGACAATCCTTTCTGGCGCGGTGGTACTGAATCTTTCGTCTTCAATAAATTAGAAGAATTCGCCGATCAGGAAAGACCCCGTACGCCAGCTCTCGGCGCCGGGATCACTGAAGCGCTCATGCGTCGCTTCATCAACAAAGGCAGCTTCATGACGTCTCGGATCAACTGGGCTATCCAGTCATCCGGTGTCGACTACCTTCACCTGCTGATTGTTGCTATGGACTATCTGATCCGACGATTCAATATCCAAGCTCGCTTAGCGATTACTGTGCATGATGAAATCCGATATTTGTCAAAAGAAGAAGATAAGTACCGTACTGCTTTGGCATTACAAGTTGCCAACGTCTGGACGCGTGCCATCTTTTCCCAGCAAGTGGGCATTGATGACCTGCCACAGTCGTGTGCCTACTTTTCAGCCGTTGATGTCGACCACGTTCTCCGCAAGGAAGTTGACATGGACTGCATCACTCCCTCCCACCCCCACGGCATTGCACCTGGAGAAACTTTGGACATTTCTCAGTTGCTAGACAAAGGTCAAAAGGCGTTCCTTGATCCGTCTATAGTCCCCGTATCCCCACCACGCCCCGAGAAATACCCCTATACCCCACGGGAGTCTGTCATGTCTGCTCTCCAGGGATCTAACGATCTTGCTTTCATCAGAGCTCAAATCACCAAAGACGATAAGGAGCTTCGCGAGATCATCAAAGAGCAAACCCAGGCCGCTGCTACAACCAAAAAACCCTCAACTCGCTCGACCACCACGAAGTCTCGAGGCAAGTCGACTGGTTGGGCCTCAGCAGAGCCCCAGCGGGCCGTTCTCATGGACGTGGAGTCCGGCCTCTATCCTGATTTCCGAACACCACCACGAACTCCCTCTCCCAGCTCCCAAACCCTCTACCGTCCTACCTGGAAATCTCGACCGTCGGCTCGGGCATAGACCTGTGGCAGTTCTTCTTTCCTTTCTCCAGTTTACTTTCCCCTTCCAGTCTATCTCCTTCTCTTTTCTGTATCTAGTTCACCGATTACTTTTTTTTATTGCTGTGGCGACAGCACGGTTTATGTGTGGTGTTGGCGGAAGAGCATTGGGTTGGCGCCTATACCTGGGGAGTGTGATGTAATAATCATGTACAAGATTAGCGATATAATCCTATCTGATCTCGATATAAAACCATCTGCAACGCCTTGCTCGTTGCTAAACTACCAATGGACTCCAAATAATTGTACGCGGAACCGTGCCAATCGATGCCTGTGGAGGAGAAAACCGGGGCAAGCCAGGGAAAGTTGCCTCGCAGTGACGCGGGGATGATCTCCTGCCTTCCCAATGTTTAACGTAGATCTCCCCATTTTTGTTTCCACGACCATTATCGCCTATTATTTACTTTTTTGGAATTCGCACGGCATATCCTCGTGTTGGCCAGCGGCGTTTCGCGATACCTTCAATTGGTCTGACGGCGAGGAGGGAAAATGTCCATTAGTACGGTGACTTCATGGTACGAAAACGACCCAACGGCTCTGGCCTTTCATACGGAGCAGTGGAAAGTCATTGGCATCGAACCACATGAACAAGAGCTGACTTGTGTTCGATAGCCATGCATGTCGAAGTATGGAGAAGCCCACCCCGCATGATCCCAGAAGCTGACATTTAAGTATTCAGGGCGTCACATAATATGGGAGTCTACTTTATGTGCGGCAGTCCTGATAATCAGTTCTGCTACTTGGTATGCATTGATTAACACCGGCAATTAGGCGACGGAGTAAAGCCAGCCTGTTCACGGTGCGCCCGATTGTAGAAAAATGTGGATGGCCAAGCCTCGTTATCCGCCACGGCCTCGGAGGTCGCCATGGACTGAAGTACGACTCCAAACAGCCCTGGATCACATTCAGCAAAACAAGTATGTCTCTATCTTCTCTACGAGGCCTGTCTGCTTATCCGCATAGAACTACAGTTCGTTGATGAAACATGCGATCTCGCCAATTCCTATGGTCATTATTCACCTTCTACTACTTCGCATAATGGTCGAGATGTTCAAGGCTCCAGATCTGTGTCCCCATCGTCGTATTCATTTTGCAGTACCTCGCCATCGGCAACCGGAATAAAGCCGCCGCAACACTTGCCAATATCATCGCCATTCTATTTTCGGACCGAATCGGGAGAGGGCTCTAGGATGTTAAGCTATAGGCAGCATAATGACGCTCTCTTACCACATTCGGTTCCATCAAGCAGCCAGTTGGGATCTCAGAGACTCAGCGTGGAAACATACCACGAGCTTTGGGACTTCAATCAGGAGTGGCTTGCCAGGAAGCCCCCCCAGCTTTGTGCCGTTGTTTTATGGAGTACCGGATTCCTCGAAAAGCGAGGCTCTCCCCCGCATATGGTACCTAGATGATTGTCATGGTATGATAGCAGGCCGAAATCCATTGAGCCATGCACACTGATGATTTGCGCAGTGATAGCAATGCAGCATTGGCACTTGACGCAAATGCTGCTGACAGCCTTCAATCCCAAACTCCCGCAAATGGGGCTGAATCAGCGAAGGGCGGCGGCCGATGCAGAGGTGGAGTTGTCCCCCCTCTCAAACCAGTAAGATCTAGCGCGATCGCTGACGAAAAACCAGGCCGAAATTAAACAAAGTTTATTCTCCCTGTGCGGGATAGGACTATCCAATAAAACCGCTCCAGACCCCATCGCAGCATGCATGGGGATTTCGATGTGTACGTTCATCCAGATTGCTGCTCGGAGTTGGGTACTCAATGCTAAACAGGAGCAGGGGACGACCGAATCACACGTAGACGTGAGCAAGAAGCGTTACTAGATGTGCTTATCAGGACGGAAGAGCGTCAGGGGCTACCCACAAGGCACCGATTCAGCTGCGAGAGGCGTGGAATTGGAGGGAGTTGCGCGAATAATACCCATCATGTTAGGTATCGCCAGTTTCGTACTTTTGTTACCAGTAATTTGCCGTTTAAATCTGATATGATACGTAGATAAAGAACAAGGCCCCGGGAGCAGGACTGAATTGGCACGGGATGCGGGTCTGGCTGGCTGACCTTGCGACGCGAGACCTCGTCATCTTCCCAGTTTCGCCAGTCGCGACAAATCTCGAGGTTAGTTTCATCTTATCATCCTCGAGTATCGGCGCTTCAACAACGAAGAACGCAGCGGGCATTGGTGCCCTTGGACGGTCTCACGATGACATCCACCATAGGCCTTAGCGCGTCGACCGTCTACCAGAACGGTAAATTTCTGATTCGGTCCATGCGGGCCTCCGACATCCCAGAAGTCGCTTCCATCGCCTCCACCGAGTATTTCGACTCCGACCTGAATACCTCTGCCCCCTCCGCCATGAATACCCCGACGACGTCACCCGCCGCTTCGCGCAGATGATCCAATCGCGGCTGCTGGACCCCTGCAGCATCAGCTTTGTCGCCGTGGCTCCCAACTCGGAGACCCCCGACAAGCCCCTCGGCTACGCGCAATTCACCCGGGTAGGAAACGACGAGGTGGTGCAGCGCATGCTGGCCAACAGGGATACGTTCTGGTTGAAGCTCAGCCGGTGGTGGTTTTCGTGGCAGAGGGCGATCGCGAACGACCTCTGGCCAGACCGATCCATCGACAGCGAAGCCCTCGACAGGTACACCAAGTCGAACGAGAAAGACAACTACAAATACTGGGAGTCCCCTGAAATGAAGAAGAAATACGAGAACCGGTGGATTGCACAGAGCGTGGCCGTGGCCTCCGCGTACCAGCGCAAAGGCATTGGCCGGAAACTTATGGCAGAGGTGCTTATCAGGGCCCAGGAAGAGCAAGTTGTGGTCGGATTAGACGCAAACGAAGAGGGCGAGAAGCTCTTCCAGTCTCTTGGGTTTGTATTGCGCGGGCGCTTCTCCATGAAGATCGGCCCACGGGCTGGAGGGATTATGAAGTGGACACCTGCAAAGACCCCAAGGCAGGTGTGAAATGGGCTTTTTTTCCCCTTGGTTATTTTCGGGTGGCGTTGTTTGATTGATTTTTCCCCTCCGTCTCTCACTTTGACTCTCTTTTACAAATTTCCTACTGTCTTGATGCTCAGGCCTACTATGATACCTTGTATATAATATTTGCTCGCTTCTGTGATGCAATGATGGACATTCCCCAACAAATCTATTTCCTTCCTCCTTTGTCACCATTTCTGAGTCAAAATTGACCATCTTCTTGAAGAGTCTCGGGTCTTGACCTTTTGTTTGAACAGTGTCTTCGCTTCTCCAAAGGTGCGATTCCTCGTCTCTGAAAGACGGAAAGAGCTGTCGAGGGCAGACCAGACTGTTCTAGGAAATACACAATGTAGGAAACGAGTGGCGCACATAGCGCTTGAATGAGGTAATTCAGGACGGCATTTTCTGTGCAGCGAATATTGGTGTCTCTGAAAACAACCCAGTCGCTGTTAGAAGGACGAGTCTTCTTTCTCCGTGTTGATGATATGCTCCATCAAGGCCATTGTATTACTAAGAACTTCTGCGTTTTCCCATCCGCTCTTTGCGACTCAGCTACCAGGGCGACTTGGGTGCGAAGAAGGTGCCTATGGCCAGAGGCAAGATAAGGCCCATTGCGCTATGCCCACTCTCCACTGGAGGACAGGAATCCACGAAGGACGCCGTTCTCAAGCAAAGTACCTTGCGCTCCAGAACAGTTAACCAGCATAGCTAGATACGATCAGAACACGTCTGGACATGCTTCGCTGCGTATGTTGCCGATAAACATAGGAAAACGCCCCGCAGGATACCAAGCGAGATACATGTAAATACTGACGGCGAAAATTGGGGGAAGATGAAACAGTCATTAGAGACAGACATGAAATAAGGATCCAGTGACAACCAACCCAGTCAGCGGCCAACATCGTTTCTGATCGAGGATTGCAGAGTGGTGGTAATCTCGGACGGGCCATCGTTGGATAGGTCTCCCTAGCGTTTCCGAAAAGATGAAGGAGGCGAAGAAACCGCTAACAAGGGCATGATCTAAACCCTCCATTTCAAGAGCTAGCGAGAACCACATTGACCAAAAGGCAGCCTTGGCGTATTTTTTATATCGTCTCGTAGACCCACCTCATGTCGGTGTGCTCGTCGGGCTTCTTTCAGAAAGCCGAGACCAGCGATGTCAATTTCCTCGTCTTGGCCGCACACCACTCCGGTAGTCGTTCGGTCTGCGATATCGTCCTGGCGCCCTGCCATTTCGACAACGAAGGCACAGCATTGAGCTTATATAGCGGTTGGCGACTTGCGAGAGACGTCGACATCTCTAAACAAAGCCGAGGCGCAACCCCATCAATGGTGACGACGAGTTCATAGTTCCGCATGTGGGGGCATCCGGGGAACCCCAGATGGGCCCACTGGGGCCAACGTTGGTGGGACCAGCGCTTGGCAGAAGCAGGCTTGGATCCGCTCCGGTGTGCAATAGCCCGAGACCTCCTTTACTTCTCCGGGCTAGAAGGAGGGCACTTAAAGACCGAGACTACTAACCCTCGTGCAAGCGATGGTCGAATATAGCGCGGACTTGAGCTCGCGGTAGGCTTCACCCTTTGGGCTCACTTCTAGCGGTTACCTCAGTCGCCTTGTTCTGGGACGGACCCAGCTTGGTAGCTTACCGGTAGCTCCAAAAGCTTGTTGTACTGGCTTTTTGATTGTCGACATTTCCAATGCGGAAGACGAGGCCGACTAGATGCTATCGTCGTGCCAATTAAACAACCTGCGATGGCTCTCTGGGAATGACTCGCATGCATTTCAAACGGGAGTTTGTTTGAAGTGAAGGGGGAGCTAAGTCTAGGAACCTTTGATCAATCATCTTATTCGAAGAACAGATACTAGAATGGAGAAATGCGCAGCCCAATGGAGGGAAGCGGCAATTCGCCGATCAGTAAGGTTCGTCCAGATCATCAACACCTAAAAGGTCTTTAATTTTATGTTTGCTAGTGTACAAAGATCAGGCCCGGTGGATCCTCTAGTATCTGGCCTCAAGAACTTCCTTGGGCAAGTCATCCTCCGATGGACCCTCGCTGTATGCGGGTGTCTGGGGCTTGGCGTGGCGAAGGGAGTGATTGGATTCAGGAAGGATGTTTCTCTGGTCGATAGCCTCATCCTCATCTCGAGCTAAATGGAAGTGCGTGTGAGTATCCAGACATTCCGTTCGATATCTAGGGAACGAACCTAGCTGCTGGTCAGAGTCGGCACCTTCCTTCACGGGATCAGTATGGTCCACGTCCTCATCGTCGACGACCGTGGGCACGAGTTGGTCCTGGTTTGCAGGCATCAGGATAAATGACAGGGTGTATGCACCGGTAGTTACAAGTAGGCTAGCTTGAAGAATAGATATTGCTCGGAAATTGGTGGCGAAATCCTGGCCAGCCCTGGGGCAATTCAAGCTATTTATGCTAGGAGGCTCTTGATCAAAGAGCAATCCGTCACAGCTACGAAGTATCGAAAAGTGGCCATAAATTCGGGAATGTTTCCGTACTTGGAAGGTGAATAAGGATGACCGAAGACTGATCTTAACATGACGAGCGGTCAATCTGCAAGCACCAATTTCCTATCCTGGAGAGAGATTTGTACTTCCGGCGATTGGTCAAATATCTGCTGGTAAAGAACTTGAATATTCTAAGGTTCTTTGACTAGATGTCCAGATCCTCTAAGCAAATGAGGCAAGCTAAGATTGGGTTTCTCCCTTGCGATCTATATGCGGCTCACCGTGGCAAACTTCTAACTATAATCGACCTGACAAAATCAAGAATTGAGATCGTAGATGACATTGTAAAAAGGCACAAAAAATGATAGGAGACGTGGTCTTTGCGGGGCTATATATGGGAGTCTCTTGGGTTAATAGCATTCAACGGCGATGAGTGCAGTCGGGGGCTATGGAGGAGCTGACTCAAGGGCTTTGAAGGAAATGAGCATACTAGTAGTGCGTTTTATGAATAATTTCCTTACTACTCGAACATCTGCTGATTCGGATGTGGCATTAGCCCAAATATGCTGTCGAGGGCACTGGTGGACATGCGGCCTTTTACAAAGCTCTCGTTCGAGGCTTCGAAGGAAAAGCGCTTCTGGTGGCACTACCTGATACCAGTCCAGCCCGTATGGATTTTACGAATACCCACCTGCAAGAGCCCGGAGATTGAAAGCTACGAATTACACAGATTCCGTCTGAATGGTTGCAGAAACAGACCCGACCGTAGTAATAGTCGCAACTATTGACAGCGTTCATCACCATCATATAGTCAGAGCAATGAAGCTGGCACTTCGTGCTGTTAGTGAGAAGCCCATGACCGTGGATGAGGTGAACGCCGATAGATTCTCGGCTGTGTGAGGGAAACCAAAAGAAAACTGTGTGAGGCCTGCCACGATCGATACGTACCGCATAAAAGTAGGGCAAGAGAGCTGCTGACCAAAGGTGATATTGGAAAGCCTCCTTGGATACGTTTTCAATGGGTGCTCAACTCGAAGCACGGTGGGTACAGTTTCCAATGATGGCATGGTCTTCGCATAGGGCGACTTGAAATTTCTATAACAAAGGGAACGCCGAGGCTCATGGAGTGATAATGTTCGCCCCACCCTACGAAGGTTCGGAAGGGACACAGACCCTGGGTTGCTCGAGGATCAGGTTCAATTTTGTATGTCCTCATGCATCATATCATAGATCCAAACCTGAACAAGAGCAGATGTCTCCTGGGATCCCAGCATTGAGATCGAATGAATCTCGACGCAAGGCCGTCCGGAGTTAAGTGGAAAAAGCCGATTAATCCCAATTTCCGATCGTAACTCCACGTTCCTCGCCATAAATACAATGCCATGGTCTCTGATATTTTCCCAATACTAGTCTTCTCTCTATCATATTGCTCAATCAGGACCAGCATGACTTCTGTTATTGTTTTTGGACCGACTGGTAATGTCGGCTCCTATGTGGCACGTACCGCAGAGGCGCTTGGAGCCAAGGTCTTTCTCGCCATGCGAGACCCGTCGAAGCCCATTCCAGGACTGAGCCCCGAGCAAGAAAAGAATGGAAATTACGAGAGAGTCCACGCGGACTTGTCCAAACCCGATAGCATCACCGCGGCAGTGAAGTCATCAGGTGCCAAGCGGGCATTCATCTATCTTATATGGGGATCAGATCCCCGGGCGACGATCACTGCTCTCAAGTCGGCAGGCATCGAATTTGTGACATTCTTGAGCAGCTTCACAATTGCCGGCGAGCTACGGGACATCGCTCCTTCAGAGCCCGTCCCCTATGCGCATGCACAAGTCGAAATCGCGCTGGATGAGATATTCGGCGAGGAAAACTACGTGGCCATTCGCCCAGGTGGGTTTGCCACGAATATTGGCCAATTCAAGCACGGCATTGCTGCGGGTGAAGTCAAGACCTATGGATCGGATTTCCCAATGGACGGTATCACCCCTGGCGACATGGGCCGCGTGAGTGGCACGGTGTTGGTGCAGGGCTCAAAACATGATCAACGCAAGGTTTACCTGTATGGACCTCAACTGGTCACCTACGGCGCTGCCGCTCAAGCTGTGGGAAAGGCCTTGGGGAAGGAGGTCAAGATCACGACTATTAGTGCGCAAGAGGAGCTGGATAGAAGTGTGAAACAAGGCGTGCCCAGGCCGTTGGCTGAATATCTAGTAAGCCTTTATGAGAAAAACAAAAACGGTGTCCTGTATCCGCGCGTAAACTATGAAGTTGGTGTCCAGAATGTGGAGCTCTACACCGGGCGGCCTGCGACATCTTTTAAAGACTGGGTGAAGGAGAACAAGGATCTGTTCAGCGTCTAGTTCATGCGCTTGTGTCAATTTCCTAATGACCAGCCATTCTCGAGGGAATAACGCTTATATCTGAACATCTGCTTTTTGTCAAGAAATTCGATTCCTTGTCCTTGTAAATCTCGAATTTCGAGACTTCCAAGAATAACAGCAACTACCCTCGCCTTGTCAACCGAAGATCTCTCTTTTCCGAGTAACGTTTCCCGGTGTCTCTTCTCACCATAACCGTCTATATTATAGCTACAAATGTGAAGAGGAGGACGTATTGTGGACCCTTGTCACTGACCACTGCGTATATGAAGCTATCCCTCTTTTCGGCTACATCAAGGTTGAATCAGGAAGGACTGGCACTTGAAGCTTGGAATGGTGAGTATCTGCCTGAGATTGGCATACTCAAGCCCTCCACGACGAATCTGTTGATAGGGAGCCTTGAAAGAGGTACCACCAAGCTAGTCATCAGTGGGTAGGATGGGACCAATACAGTAGCCATAAAACCCAGGATCCGTGGGATGATTACCAGTGCTGAGATGATCCACAAATAAGACATATTGTCAGGAAAGGAAAGGTACTGAATATGCGCAAGCAATACGTCTGCTTTTATGACTGACAAAGGCGACACCAGCATTCTTGCCGAGCGCCGCAATCCACTCGACGGAATATTGTCTGGAGAAGATCAGTGCAATGTGATTTTCACTATTTCGAGCCCTTTCAGTCTATCTTTATCGACCAGGACTCCAAATGAGCATATGGCGCGCCTGTCCGATCTATAGTGGGATTTCAAGCCTGCACGTCGCAGAGCCAAAACAAGGAACACAAAGTCGGGAAAAGTGTCCTGTGCGCCAGTCTTGGGGCTCTCCTCAAAAGGGGCCCGCCTGCTGTGATACATCCATGACTTGGAATACACAGACGCCACTCGGCCCAGTGCTGAATCCTTGATGTCCTGATTGGCCTTGGTGATCTGCCCCCTTGTTACCTGTAACGTCATCCCCCCCGCAGATAACCAAGCTTTTTGGCGTGTTTCAGCGCCAGCTGCAGCCCGCTCAAGGCTTCGCAGGTGTCTCGCAGATGATTACTACGATCTAATGTCTTTCAAGTTTTCCTCTTTATCTCCGCCTCGAAAGAATTGAGTCCTACCTTCCAAGCCAATGAGACTAGCCTTATGACAACCTCGACGCGGCGCCGATCCCCGCTTGATCCATTGTCGCCATGAGCGTCCATTCTATCGACTACGCGCAGCGCCGGACGAATCACCCCGAATCCCTACCGGACATCGACCTTGAAAATGGTGCCCACTCGCCGATGTCGCCCGGCTCCCCCGTTTCGCCAACTCGAAGAGACACCCAGGCGCAAGACGCGTTCAGCACCGCCACGCGAGTCACCTCGGCTGACACAGCAACAAAACGTCGCACACGCCGCTCCAATACAGCCCGTTCATATCTACCGGAGGGATTTCCTGGGCTTGCGCAGGATATCAATTGGCAGCCGGGAGCAGAGCCGGGGATCGATCCCTCCAAGCCACTTCCTTCTTACACTTCCGAATGGGCGTCAAATCTGCCAGGGGATCACCAGCAGGACTGCGGAATTACCGTCGTTGATTTTTCACAGCATGAAATGAGAAAGTATGAGTTGGACAACGGTACTCTCCAGCAATTCCTGGCACGAGAGCGAGAATCCTGGGTCCAATGCCGGTGGATTAACGTGAATGGCCTAAGCTGGGATGTCATTCAGATCTTGGGAAACCACAAGAGACTGCATCGCTTGGCGATTGAGGATCTGGTCCACAATACGAACCGAACAAAGGTCGACTGGTACTCCGATCATGCATTCATCGTGTTGACTCTGCAAAAGCTGGTCAAGATGCAAGAAGCAGACCCCGACTCCGATTCCGATGATGAACAGTCGCCACATGGAACTAGGCAGAGAGAAAGGAAGCCGTCAATCGAGAGTGACAAGAGCTCCATATCTTTGCGACGCCAGACTAAGCGAGGTCTTGTCTGGGAGGCCCTGAAGGATATCTTCAGAACAAAGCGTCCCCCCCAGCCCCCGGGAGAAAACGACAGTGGGGGTTAGCGTTCGTCCTGGACCACGCCGAGGGTCATCGAAACGGACCTCCGATTTTGGTGACCTGGCCAAGCCTAATGGAACGACCGCGAGGACTTTGCAGCGATTTCGAGGGGGCCCGAACGAGGATCGCATCGAGTTCATGGAACGACATGCAGTCCTGGCAGCTAAAAAAACTCTGTGTGACCCTCGAACAAGTCTCGCTTTTCTTGCATGCTGACAACACGGTCACATCGTTTTTCGAAACTAGTGCCGATGATATCGAGGCCCCTATTGTCCGTCGTTTGAGCTCCCCGGAGACCATGCTTAGGCAGTCGTCTGACGCAAGTATGCTTTTACAAGCTATCCTAGACGCAGTGATCGATCTCGCCATACCTGTGACGATGGCATACCAGGATGCGATTGGCGATCTAGAGCTGGAAGTTCTGACGAACCCGGATATCGATCAATCCAAGAGTCTGTACATCTTGACATCGGAAATCGCTGTTCTGCGCAACTCTATGCAGCCTATTGTTGCTGTTATCAATGCTCTTCGTGACCACCGGTCTCAGCCAGTCGGAACTCCTGGCTTCGGCGTCAAGCGTAACGGGTACTTTAGTTCCCATGGCGCGTCTGACCCTGTGGAGCCCCAAATAGAAATTGCCCCACCGAACTTGAAGGGCATAGGAGGCACTAGCGTCACTATCAGCCCCATGTGTCATACATATCTGGGAGATGCCCTAGATCATTGTATCACCATGGTTGAAGGATACGACCAAATGCGTCGTGCAGCCGATAACATGATCGACCTTATATTCAATACCATCGGTATGCCAAAGTCCATTGAATCAGGCGCGAAGTGAAAATACTAATGCCTATATAGGTGCTAACCAGAATGAGAGTATGAAGCAGCTAACCCTCGTCACTTGTCTATACCTTCCAATGACATTTCTCACGGTAAGCATATCAAATTTGGATGCTATGGGGTTTCATTAATTAGGCAAAACAGGGCTACTTCGGAATGAACTTCACAGATTTTGCTGGTATCAAACATAGCGATGCTTACTTCTGGCAAATTGCCATCCCGTTCATCTTCGTTACAACCTGCTTCTTGATGTTTGTGCTTCCAGGGCTTTCCAGCAGAATTCCCAGGCTAACCCTCTCCTTCTAGGCGAGATAAGATCCAACGCTATGCAGTCGTGCTTGCGCAAAGACGACTTATTACCAGCTCGAGGAAACAGCGACGTGAGCGGAGTGAGCGGAATCATAAATAGGCTGGCGTGGAGTCTTTGTTTTTGTTCTTGTACAGTTCCTTGGAGCGGGAGTCTGCTGTTTTCCGTATATTTCCCCTTGTCATAGCGGCTCTCCAAGTTTTATATAGGTTTATAGAGGCCTTCCTGAGCGGATGGAAGGTGGGCTTCTGTCACGGTGTACACGATGAACCTTTTTGAAAGTGACGAAGCAAGTATTTCCAGTTTAATACGGGCCCAAATAGTGTCTGGTCGTGTTCTACGCGGGCAGCGTCTGGAGAGACGTGCCTCGTCGGCACCATCGAACAGTTGGCGTCTCGTGAGGGTGAGCGTATTCAGAACGTAGTCGACATCACGAACTGATACGAGCTGTGGCATTATCTGTAAAAACACCCAGGTATATGAATATGAAGCTTTCCGAGACCCTCCTTACGTCCTTGTGCTGTTGTCATCCATGTGGTTTCGAGTTTCCGGCTTTCCCAATCTCTGCCGAGTCAGCATATGCTAGTAATCATGACAGCAGGAATGGCAAGGTGCGTCGGCTACACTGCTGCACCTCCTCAAACCAAGGGCGAGGGAAAATTGAGTGATAGAAGAAGTCAGGGTTGACAGAACACAAACATAAAAGCAAAAGTCAGGTCTTTTCCCGAAGGGCTGCAAACGCTCCAATCACGACCGCATATCACTGACGTCGGCCCGCCTCGCGTCCGCGTCGCGTCTTCCAACATTTTCAAGTTCGCCTCTTACATGTTGCTCCAACGATGAGCGAAGAGCTAGACCAGAGGCCAGCCAAAAGACAGCGCTTCTTTGCCGATGAACCACATCCTCCGGCTCTGACCGACGGAACTCTGCCCAGCCGCGACGCGTCGCCCGAATATCCCCAATTAGGCCAGAATGGCAACGAGAATGGTAGCCACGCCAAGCATCAGCCAACTCAGGACCAAGTGACAGCGACAACAGAAAGCCTGCCAACAGCCGAAGGATTTGATGCAGACCTGTTCACCAGTATTATCGGAGAACAGTTACCCCCCGACGCGATCCAGACGATCTCCGCCGCCGCTTCCCAGAATGTCGAACGTGCAGTGAACATATACTTTGATGGCTCTTGGAAGAGGCCGGCGAAGACTACCATTCGAACAAAGTCTACTAGTCTACAAAAGAATGGAATCTCACACGGCAGAAGTGCGGATGGTCCCAGCTCCTCCCTTTCTCCAGACTCGGCCTTGCGTCGATTTCCCCTCGTCTCGCTTTCTAGGAACATTCGGGGTAGGCGGTTGGGCGACTCGGAGCGGGCCCGCATTGCTTCAGCATGGCGACCCAGTCAAGATCGACCGTGTCCGGTCTCAGCCGCCTTCCAGGCGAGGGAAAGGAGGGAGGGTGTTCGTCAATCATAAGAGCGATGTGTTGACCCGCTTCACCACCGTTGCTGGCCAAGAGGTAGGGAGATTGCCCAAGGAGGAGGCCGAATGGGTGTCAACCCTGATCGACCAGAAAGTGTGTCACTTCGAAGCCGTCTGTGTCTACAGCGACGAGCGCCTTCGTGTGAACGACACCATCTTCTTGCAGCTGCGGTGCTTTATGCGGAAAGAGGCATTTGAATACGGTCCATTCTCTGGGATGGGGAGTGACGATAACCGTTCCGTGGGTCTGTTTGAAGAGAAGGAAAGCACGGAGGAGAAGAACCTGCGGCTTCGTCAAGTTGCGCTCGTCAAGCTTTTTGCTGCCATCGATATGAAGCCAACGTCCATCAACCCAACAACCGAAAAACACAAGAGAGAAGGTCTGCTGCGCGCTGCCGAGATGGCAGAGCAGTACGATGGGGCTAAAAAGGAGAGGACGAAGAGTAATAAAGATACGGAGGAGTCCTCGGAAGAGGACGATACTCAGGAGCTGGAACAGGATCAGCTTGATGCTCTTTACCAGAAGGCCCAATCCTTCGATTTCAGCATGCCGGAGGCCGAGCCGGCTCCGACGTTTAGGCTTAGTCTCCGAAAGTACCAGAAGCAGGCTCTTCACTGGATGCTTTCGAAGGAAATGGACAAAAAGCAGGTTCGGGAGCGCTCGATGCATCCACTATGGGAGGAATATACCTGGCCGACGAAGGACAGTGATGACAAGGATCTCCCTGTCTACGATGGAATCGAGAACTTCTACGTGAACCCATACTCTGGCGATTTGAGTGTAGACTTCCCGACCCAAGAGCAACACTGCCTTGGTGGCATTTTGGCCGATGAGATGGGACTTGGAAAGACCATCGAGATGCTAAGTCTGATCCATTCCCATAAGATTGAGCCGGAGTCCAACGGCCCTGCTTCAGTCAACGATCTTGCCCGTTTACCGGACACTCCAGGTGTGATCCCTGCCCCTTACACCACTCTTGTTGTAGCGCCTACATCTCTCCTTTCCCAATGGGAGAGCGAAGCGCTCAAGGCATCCCAAGAGGGGACTATGCGGGTCCGTATGTACTATGGAGCCGATAAGACGGTAAATCTTCGAGAGCTCTGTTGCGCATCACAACGCACAACCGCGCCGCATGTTATCGTTACGAGCTTTGGCGTCGTGTTATCCGAATTCCGTTCCCTTGCAGCTCAGCAGTCCGGTGCTTCTGGCGGCTTGTTCTCCGTGGAGTTCTTCCGGGTCATCCTGGATGAAGCTCATACGATCAAGAACCGTCGTTCCAAGTCGGCTCGTGCCTGTTACGAGCTCAAGGCGGTCCACCGTTGGGTTCTCACAGGCACGCCCATTATCAACCGACTGGAGGATCTGTTCAGCTTGGTACGGTTCTTGAAGGTTGAGCCTTGGAGTAATTTCTCGTTCTGGAAGACGTTCATCACCGTGCCGTTCGAATCCAAGGAGTATGCGCGCGCATTGAATGTAGTCCAGAGTGTGCTGGAGCCTCTAGTTCTTCGAAGGACTAAGAACATGAAGACCCCCGAGGGTGACCCCCTTGTTCCCCTGCCACCTCGCACAATTAATATCGAAGAAATTGAGCTCTCCGAAAAGGAACGAGAGATCTACGACTGCATTTACACCCGCGCCAAGAGGACTTATAATGACAACATGGAAAGAGGAACTCTGCTCCAATCGTACTCGACTATCTTCGCTCAAATCCTTCGCCTTCGTCAAACCTGCTGCCACCCGATTCTCACTCGGAATAAAGACATTGTTGCGGACGAGGAAGTTGCCGCCGCCGTGGCGGATGCCACGAATGAGTTCAAAGATGACATGGATCTCCAAGAGTTGATCAACCAGTTCACAGCTTCAACGCAAAACCCAGAGGCGGAAGACCGCACTGTCAAATTCACTGCCCATGCTCTCCGCCAAATTCAAACCGAGTCCACGGGCGAGTGTCCTATCTGCTGCGAGGAGCCCATGATCAACCCAGCGGTAACCGCATGCTGGCACAGCGCTTGTAAGAAGTGTCTCGAAGATTTCGTCAAGCACCACATGGACAAAGGCACCCAGCCACGCTGCTTCAACTGCCGTGCCGATATAGACGCCAAGAACTTGTTTGAAGTCGTCCGGCATCCCGCTTCGCAAGCTCTGCCGGTAGAGGAGGCCAGCATGAGTGACGCCCCAGGCCGCTCGCAGCCTGCTCCACGTATCTCTCTTCGACGGATCAACCCTCTTTCCCCCTCAGCCCAGACATCCGCCAAGATCTATGCCCTCATCAACCACCTCTCGCGTGTCCCGCCGAACACCAAGTCTGTCGTCTTCTCCCAATTCACCTCGTTCCTCGATCTGATCGGTCAGCAACTTGACAAGTCGGGCGTTTCATTCGTCCGACTGGACGGCTCGATGCCTCAAAAAGCTCGCAAGGCGGTCCTCGAAGAATTCCAGCAAACAGAAACCTTCGAAGAGGATATCGAGGACAGCGCAGATGAAATGCCCGGTGTGAACGGCACCTCCAAAAAAAATACGGTCAAAAAAGCCCTCGCCTACAGTCATGCTCATCTCGCTGAAAGCAGGAGGTGTCGGCCTCAACCTCACAACCGCAAGCAACGTCTTCATGATGGATCCCTGGTGGAGCTTCGCAACCGAGGCCCAGGCCATCGACCGTGTCCACCGAATGGGCCAGACGCGCGATGTCTCCGTGACTCGCTTCATTGTCAAGGACTCTATTGAAGGGAGGATGCTCCGGGTCCAAGAGCGGAAGATGAATATCGCTGGCTCGCTTGGGCTGCGTGTTGGCGGTGACGATCCGGAGGAAGATAAGAAGAAGGAGAGGATTACGGAGCTCAGGATGCTGTTTGAATAGAAAGGATATATCATTCATAGAGAGGTTATATCATGCCTGGTCAGGATGCTCGGGAGTTCCTAAAGCTTATTCTGGTATTACAGTTTGGCTTTATTGATATTAAAAGTTGTAGGCACTTAGCTGGCTCAAGAGCTTGAAAAGCAAGATCTCAAATTATGCCGATTCACAGCCAAACAAGAAAAAAGAAAAAGAAGGAAAGAAATAGATATCAATAATCCGTAGATAATACATTAAAAAGAAGTCCGAAAGAATCAGTAACTACCCAAAGCTCCAGCCAGATATAGCCACATTCTCATTCAAAAGAGAACAGCAGAGATAGGGTCCGCCCGAACAGCGCGACCTCCACACTTGAGCTCAACATCTACTCGCTCGAAGTGGACTTCTGGCTGTTCCCTCTGCGGTGCGTAACCTTATTCAGAGTCTGCTTCACCTTCGCCATCGGGCTCGTCTTTCCGTTCCCATCACTGCTCTTCGACGAGTTCTTGGATGAGTTGCCCCCCGAATCACCTACGCATGGCCATTAGCAGACTCGTCCCTGCCATTCCGCAGTTCAAGCCACGAACTTACTCCGCTCGCTCCGAGCCGGTGCCGAACCCTCTTCCTCCTTCTTTAGCTTCGACCGCTTCTGTTGCTGGGCTAGTTTCTCGTCTCGCTCGAACTGCTCTGCGGAGTACTTTGCCGGGCCTTGCGGGCCCCTCAGCGCCTCTTGGCTTACTTGCGAGTTAGGGTTGGCGGGCCTGGCGTTCGAGGAGCTGGCGGCGGCTGTTGGGGTAGGGGCAGCGCTGGATGAAGTCGCTGTTGGGGCGGGATTGCTGGTCTGGCTTTGTGAGCCGGTGGAGGAGCCCTCTTGGTTGCGCTGTTCGGAGGGTGAGGGGACGGCGATGACATTGTCGGTTTTGAGGCCGTTGGTGGCGCGTTCGCGGGTGCCATTGGCTTTGTTGAGAGAGTCGCCGGAGAGATTGGGTTCTTGAGGGGCTGTGTTTGCGTCGGTGGAAGGGGCCTCGGGTTGTTCTGGATTGACAAGGTGTAAGCTTCCAGTTTTGCGATGGTGAAAGAGGGTTATATCATGTATGAGAGCATCATTGATTGAAGGGTTATGATGTGTAGTGGGGGGGGAGCTTTGATATGCCTCGTCATCAGGCAGAGAGGGTGGTCGCCACGAGGTATCAAGACCGAGGATTACTAGGATTACTATGATTCACATACCATCGCGATTTCCAGCGTCATAAGGATCATTCACGAGGCCCTTTCCTTGCACGCCAGAAATAGGTTCTTCGCCGTGGGATACATTGTTATCATTTTTCTGGGCAGTATCGCCCCCCCAGATCGCCTGGGAGGCGACGTTCATCACTTGATGGACGGTTTGGTTGACAGTCTCCATGGTTGAATGCAGGGACGGGTTGATGGTTCAACAATAAGAATCTCGTGAACGGGAAGTAGAGTTTAAGTAAGAATGGAAGTTGGAGAGCAATTGCGGGGAAATGACGATTCTTTGGGTCTCTTTTCAATGAATCAAATACGTCAGTCTGGGGGAGCTTCCGTTGGAATCAGAACCCCTTCTTGTTCCAGCTGTCGCACACCGATTGGAGCTGATTTTGGGTTACGTTGGGCAGAGCTCGAGATTGCGTTTACCCTTTATAGACCCCTACTACGTCAGCGGAGTCTTGCACCTGGCGATATCCATAGCCTGTTACTGCCATTGGATCATCGTGGCTGATGTAAAAGCGACAGTGATCGCCATTGTATGATGTCACGTCACGTGGCCATACGAAGTCCAAAGGATACAGGAGACACCAGGAAAACCCGTAAAATGGTCTTATCATAAGAGACTAATGCTAACTGTTTAAGTCGTAGTGCGCCCTTAGCTTATGCTTTGGTGGCTGGGGGATCGGGGATGGAGCCTCCTCAGGCTTAGGGCCGCCTAATGGCTGGTTGGGGTCGTAACCGATACTCTTGACGATGCCAAGACCCTTCGTTTTGCCTTCACGGAAAAGCACCCGGTCCCCGACAGCCAAGAACTCAGGCCTTTGGATGAATCGGAAAGCAACAAGCGCTCGATCGCCGGTGCGGATGAATGGGCGGTCAATGTCAATGACGGAGCAGGTCTGACTGACCGCTCCTACGTGGAGCATCGCCTGGTACTTGGGCTTGATAGTGGTGGCGTGCGACAAAATTAGAACTACATGCAGGGGTCAGTATATAGGATGGAGAATGAAAAGAAAAAAAAAAAGAGTCCGCCAATATATACCTTCTGCCACGAATTCGCGATGTACTTCGGGTGGGTTGTCCATCTTCTTCAGGACGACCATTCCCTTGCGTACTTCCTTGCGGCGAACGCGCTTCAGTGCAAAAGACGCGGACTGGCCTGCAGCGGTCATGTTCACAGAAATTCGCTTCCGCTCGATTGATTTGATGACGGTGTTGGTGAATTGGCCGAGCGAGTCAGGCCCCACCACAACTGAGTCGCCTGCATGGATCATTCCAGACTTGACCACCCCGGACACCACGGTACCAACATGAGGAACAGAGAAGGTGTCGTTGATCAAAAGTTCGAAGGGTGCACTCTGGTCGTAATGGCCCCGGTAAGGCAGAATATTCAGGAAGGTTCGAACTAATTCAATGTTCTGGCCGGTGACGTTGGAGACCTGGAAAATCGGACATATCCGTTGGCTGACGAACTGTGCTGCTGTACCGATGGTCTCCTCCATATCCTTGACGAAGATAGGGATTTTGCGCGCACCAGGGGACTTGAGGATTTTAGACAGTTGGGTCAACGTTTCTTGTAGAATCTGAGGCGGGCAGATGTCGATCTTGGTGACAATCACCATGACAGGCACGTTGAGCGCCAGAGCAATCCCCAGGTGCTCCCTGCTCATCCCGATCAGGCCGTTATTCGCCGCCACCATCAGTAGACAGTAGTTCGGGCTGCTGCTCAGCATCCCAAAGACAGTAGTGCGCAAGTAGCGCTCGTGGCCTGCAAGGTCAGAGAAGGAGATCACCTTTGCAGACCGTTTCCCGATCTCCTCCCAAGTAAGCTTGCGGCCCGAGGTATTGCTGACGATATCACCGTGGCTGTCGAATCCCATAATCTCCATACCGACCGAGCTAGTTCGTCCGCTCTCGATCTCGTGTTTGTGCCGGAAAAGATTGACTCGAGCTTTCCCACGGCCGTCGTCAAGGCCCCCTTTCACGAGGACACCAAGCATGGTGCTCTTGCCTGCGTCCACATTGCCCACGACTGCCATTCGAATCTCGGCCATATCCTCCATGTTGTTGGCACTTTGCCGAATGAGCACCTTCCCCCAACAGTCCTTCATCCGCTCGTTCTTAGATGACGCCTCTTCAGGCCCTCCGACATTGTAAGTGAGAAGGACCCGGCAATGCGCTGGTATTGTCTCGGTGGCTTCACGTAGACGCTGAAGCGCAGTTTCCCACTGCGACAAGTCGAACCCCATTGAATCACCGCCGTCCTCGAGACCCAGGTCGAATATGGTTTCGCCCAACCCCTCGTCAACGCGGGTTTGTATTACGCTCGCGAGATCCTGTAGCTGATCGTCCGTGTCATCGCCCGTGCCAAGGAGCAGGTCCTTCAATTTGGCCGTACGGGGTGCATCCGACAGGCCGAGCTGGTCGAGAATCTCGAGTTCAGCATGGTCATCCAAGTCCCGCGACATGCCACCCGTTGAGTACCCGCTGTCACTAGGCGCGACCACCGCAGATCGGTGGGATTGCTGTTTCTCGGCATACTCGGCGAATTCGCTAAGAGCCTGGAGGGTCAGCGGAGAACGAAGCCGCGAAGGGCAATCGCGTGTTCACATACTATTTCGCCCCGTTTGCGCTCTTCGGCGCTCGATTTTACCCCGTGCGTGGGCATGGTGGAATGCGGGGCTGTTGCGGTGGACTCCTCGAGGTGGTGACGTATCCGAAACTCGCGTCTGGTGAAGGCACGCGTTCAATTCTGTATTCGAGTGATCATTGCTTGGCTGTTCTGGTTATAAGAACAGCAGTGGAATTGTGGTATGGTTGAAACGTAATGGGAGAGCTTGGAGGATGGGGGCGATCGGGGCTACTTTATCGATAACCTGTAGTCGCAGGTGGGCGAGTCATTTGCTTGAGTCATCCTGGAGCTTCCCTCGTCGGCCTCCCGTTTTGTAGGCGTCAGCCCACGCCTCACTACGCCATAGGCTCAGTGAAGCCTTTAGAATACACTGGGACTTGTGCTGTGACTAACAGCGGGACAGGGATCCATGGCAGTGTCAGCCTTGGGAGTTTGTCTACGGGGAGGCGGTTATGAGTCGGTGGAGTCGTGAAAGTGCTTTCATGGAATCTCAGATCTAATTTCGACTGGATTGTGGTATCTCATATTTTCCATTTCATCCACAGGACTATCCTCGCCAGACGCCGGTTCCTTCTATCAAATTCGGAAGGCTGTTTAGGCCTGGGGGAGATCAAAACGACGGAGTCACCTATACATCCCGCATGAGTCAATATGGACTGTGCCAACGCCAGGGGGGCAGTGCTCAGAAGCGATATTCACTAACCTCGAACGAAGAGCATCTCCTCCTGCTTCTTGATTGTCTATCACGGGGCCCATTTGTCAGTTTTTTGCCAATGTGTCAATAATCGGTCCAGGTGTCCTACCCGCAGGTTCTCCTCGGTCTCATCGTCTTCATCCACGACGTATATAGTCTCCTCGACATCGCCTAGGACAAGGTTGCAATGACTGTCATATGCCTGTGTCGTAGTCGTTCTGTCAGGAGGGGGAATCGCATGACGAGGCTCACGGGCAGAGGTGATACTCACGTGGAGTCGGCCCTTCAGTTCGCGGTCGCCGCGCAGTTTCACGAAAACAATCTCATCGAGAGAGACGCACAAGGTCCAGAGGCTCCGCTACAGGGGCGCCTGTATCCTCGTTGTCGGCCATTGTGGATAGAAACGAGCGTGAGGATCGATAACGAACTCCCGGTGGTGGGACAGAATCAGAGCTTCGGCAGATGCCTAATTCGGACTAGCGCCAATAGGACAAAATTGCTGAGTCAGCGTTCAATACCCCGGGTTTGGTCACGTGTGACGGGACTGGGGAAACTGGGGACACGAGGAAGTACCCGCGCTGGGGCTCTCCACTTCTGGGCCCATTACTCCCTCTGACAGTTTCTGATGATGGGACGCGTGTCTATAGCTACTTAGAGAGCACTTCTATAGAATATGGCGAGTCGATCGCGTTTGGGTCTGGCAAAGGATCTAACTCTTGCTACTTGTGAAACCATCTGGTTATCCTCCATGGGTGCAACTATGCAGCGGCAGAAGTACCAGGTACCCCCTCATCTTAGGGGTCGAAGCGCAGGATCCCCTGTCAGTCGTGGCCGGGCGCGTCTCTAAGCGTAATGTAACACAAGTAGTCCCCTCGATGTGCTTTCCTTTCCCCTGTTCCTGTCCTCCCATACATCCTGAATGATCCAAGTTTCTGTTTTGATTCTTCGTTGTCGACCATGAGGAGGTCTAGCTTCTGTCTGGACAGAAGAGGGCTCCCCCTGGATCCACTCCCCACAGTCCAGACCCGCTGAAGTTGATTTCCCCAGATTCTGTTCTTCACGGCCCAGTCGTCCCGGCCCCAAAGACGCAAGACCGGCTTCCACCTTTACCTCATCTACTACAAGGAATGGCCCGTTTCTCCGATCAATTCCACAACATGCCTCGAATCCTCCAGTACACAGATATTCGACAGCTGCCGATGAGCTCCATGTGGCCCTCGTCAACGCCGAAGTAACAGGCGTCACCCCAGAAGAAGAAGCAGAGTGGACCGAGAAATTCTACCGTACCCTCGAAAACGCCCAACCAGACCAAGTAATGGCCGCCATGATCCACCCCCGGTCAGCAAAGCTCGTTTCTACGCTCCCAGAAACCGTCTTCGTCGAAGCCCTCTGTCTACTCTCTCCGGCCCATTTCATCGAGCCCTACCGCGACCTGCATCACGCCCTTCACCCCTGGTCCACTCTCTTAGCAGGCATCAAGCGCCTTGAGAACCGCTTCGACGAGTTCACTCACAACCTCCTCACCATCCGCGAGTATCGCATTGATGGCCCCTATGCCATGGGCCTAGCTGAGTACACACATCTCCTCGCATGCGCCGCATCAATGGGCAACGAGGCCCTCACCCATAAGATCTGGCACTGCATCTTCCACGAAGGCCTCGTGCCCAACGCTGCATGCGCCGAGTATTTCACCGAAGGCCTTGTCTGGTCGCACTGCTACGACGGCGCCCCGGCCTACCGGC
Organism: Penicillium chermesinum; assembly: GCF_028974085.1. Lineage (NCBI taxonomy): Eukaryota > Fungi > Ascomycota > Eurotiomycetes > Eurotiales > Aspergillaceae > Penicillium > Penicillium chermesinum. The sequence continues at coordinate 1,962,882 of NW_026695312.1, read as the reverse complement.
TCCGGCCGCTGGAGCGCCATCTGCGCAACCGCAGCTTCTCGCAGTGGTCTTCGTGGCACGCACGAGTGCGTGGACCCGAGTGGGCGGGGTTCGGCGCGGGCAGATATGACGTGCTGCGTTTTGTGGAAACGATGGTTAATGGCCGGCATAGGCTAGGCCAACCGCCTGACGAGCGGATGTATGTGTCGCTGATGATTGCGGCAGCGCGGATGGGGAAGACAGATGGTATTCACGGGGTGTTGAAGACGGCGTGGAATGTGGATGTGGAGGCGTTGAAGAGTGGGGAGCTAGAGAGGAGGCCCGTTGCGGTGCCGATGGAGCGCAGCTCGGCGTTGTACCCTGGGCAGCGGTTGCTTTTTGGGATTGCGCACGCGTTGGGGACGAACGGGGATATTTTTGGGCAGTGCATGCGCTGAAATTTGTTTCGGACTCTTATGCGGTTCCGATCGAGGCGAGAGTGTGGCTGGAGTTGCTTGAGCGGGCATTTGTGTTGTCCAGGCCGAGGACTAGAGGGCGGGATAAGGAGGCTGCGAGTGTTGGGCAGGTTTCGTCGGAGTTGGTGCGGATTATCTTCACCACTATGACAGAGGAGCCATATAATGTTGTCCCGAATATGTTGGCATGGCGGTTTATGATGAAGATCAGCATGACGGATGGCACCCTGGATGAATTCAAGGGCTATGCGCAAGAGGCGTATGACTTGCTGCGCAGAACAAGAGCACGGCAGGCGGAGGCATACGAGCTCATAATTCGATGTCTACAGCCATCACTGGGTGCGGCAGTAAGGCAGATAAAGCGAGAAGGCCATGACATCAGGACGGCGAGGAAGCATGGTGTTCTACACCACACTGACCACTTTGACTCCCCGCATCTCTCAGATGCAATCAGCGCTTATGAGATTATTCGGCTAGAGGTTTACCAACAAGAGTACCTCCTCAAGCGCACGATATTCAACGCCCTCCAGGTCCGGGAATGGGCGGGCACGCCAGACGAACAATGGTATTACCAAGAACGGCCAAAAATGATGCAGGAATGGAAGGATTTCCTTCCAGAAAAGATCGTACTGACCACTCCCGACGGCAATAAGGTCAATTTCCAGGGCAAGACAGCTTGGTCGCACCGTATTTGGCACCGGGCCAGAACGCACCAATCAAACGATATAGAAACGATAAAAACCTCTTTGCGCCGGCCGACACGCCTCAGTTACGAGAGGAAGTCAAATGGGATGAATTACTCGCTGCATACCCGTTCTTGGATGATAAGAAAACAGCGCCTTGCCTGCGCCGCGTGTTCCGATTCCGCAAAGAACCCTCCGAGAAACTGAAGAAGCATCTGCTCAGGCTTCGGACATCCAGCGTTGAATATCCGCCTGACAACCCATTGTCTTCCAAAAACAATCCTAGCGGAGAGCTATTCGGGCGTCTCGCTGCACTAGGGATGCTGAAGTCCCCAAAACATAGTGTGTACAGGCTGGATGATGATTCGTTGATTTAGGAAGGTCGGAACTCGAGTCACTTTTCCATGGTGTAAGTATAAGCGGGCACTTCTACTTCCTCATGACCGTGATCATTGATACCCCTGTTTATGACTGAAAGAGCGATGTGTGTACCACCACGCTGGACCAGCGGTTCTCATGAGCAACGTCAAAGAGGTCACGACATGAGCGTGCTAAGATATCGCGATATTTCCTATTGATTATTCTGCATAGTCAAATGTACAAAAGCATGTTTACTCTTCTTGAGAGATATACAGCTCTGTAGCCGGGATATCGTGAATGCACCATTCGGGCTCCTGGGACAGGCCACAGACGGGAAATCCGGAAACTCTAGACCCTCTCCTGCTTCAGATCGTTCATGAACATGTATCGACTAATAGTGATCCACCCCCATCGGAACCAGACCATCTGGCTCTTGTGCCCCTTCGTCATAGCAGACTGAGCAGTGAACCACTCCGCAATAGAATTAACGAAGAGCAAGCGCGCTGGACCCGCCCCATCCTTCTTCGCCCTTGACAGCCGCGCAAAGGTATTCGCAAGAGCACCCTGCACCATGGTCACTGGCACATCCAGCACGCCCACATACTTGCGGTACATCGGAGTCGAGGTCAGGGTATACAGGGTAATCGGACAGGCATAGCCAGCTTTATCCTGCATAAGGCTGCGTATAAAGTGGCGGGCCCCGTGGTACAGCGAGCGGTGGTTAGGGTGATTGCTAATGCCCTCTTTGTCAAAGGTCAAGAGGACGTCGATGGTGGCGGAGGGAGGTTTACTCGAGTTTTTCTTCGCAGTACCGTTTAGAGTTGCGGCGACCTCTGGGGCGAACGCGGTCGCCAACAGGCCGGAGATATCTTCTTCGGGCCACGACTTGCTCATACTATCTGGGAAGCGAGAGGGATCGTCAATGACAAGGACGTCTTCCTCGCTGCGCAGACCGAGGTGGAGAGCGCTTTTTGTGAGTTCCTTCCTGCGTGTCTCGCCTAGGCCGTCGGCGTCGCCGGTGCTGAGGCAGAGGATCTTCAGGTGGTTGCCGAGTTCGGGCTTGGTAAGAGCCAGCACTGTCGGGGCGAAGAACATGGCTTCGTCATCAGGGTGTGCGATTAAGAGGCAGATTCGCTTGCCATGGAGGCTTGGGAAATTGCGGGTGAAGGGGGATGACGAAGTCGCCGAAAAGCTCCAGAAGAGGAGAAGCGCACTGAGGGCTACTGCAATGGCAGTCAAATTGGATGTTGGCAACGACATTGTGGCGGTAGAAGGTAAACGGACGCAGAGAGTAGCTCCAGTAATCCTTAAGCTTTGCGACGGAGATCGACTCTGCGCTAGCTCCAGTCTTATGAGAGGATTGAATTTGAGAAACAGGACACTCGAGGCCTTCTTGCTATCTGAAGCAGTCGAGCGATTTGATAAGAAGGATCAATCGCACAAAAAATTGGTGTATGCGACGGCGGGGAAGCACAGGCACATCCCACTAGTTTTCGCGATACGCGTTGCAGGTGGAGAGATGACGGATTGAGGGCGACAGGGGGAAGCGTTCTGATTGTTGTATGAGATTCGTGGGCATTTCATTCCTGTGAGGTTATTCCCGGCCACACAGCCATTAGCGAAGTGCTCTGTTGACCCAGAGCTGAATCTGAAAAAAGGGGAAGTTCGAATTATGATTCTGTTGACGGCCGATCCCCCGGACTAGGTCACGTGGCGAGATTCCCCGACAAACTGGGAAAAGATCATGACACTGCATAGCTTAATTCTTCTAGATCAATTGCGTATATATGTATAACCAGCCTTGCTATTCGAATCGCAGCTCGAAATTCCGAACATATCAGGTTTGGCGGGCCTTGGATATTTCGATCTACTGGCTGTTCCACTTCGGCATCAGAGCTGAACTGTAAAGGTTTTGCATCCTCGGGCTGTTGATGTTAATGGGGTTTAGTCGGCAGAATGGCAATCAAGAACCTACCTCAGAGCGATTCGCACTGAAGGCCAAGATCGATCGAGTTTATTGGTCGGATGCTGGGCAATATACTAGACCGAACGCTGATTCCAACGACCCTCCATTTGAAGTCAAGTAGAGTCTATGGTCTTACTATATATTCTCTGCATGATCAGGAGCCGTATTTGAGTACCAAGATCATCTGCACTGACAGAGCTGACGCTGATAACAACTTGAACATGATTGCCAATAACTAGCTAGCAGCTACCGACTGTTTCACCCGAACGGCTACATCCTAAACTATCCCAGTATTTTCCTCGTATGACCATGTAGCATCTATTCTTCTGGCGGTGCTAACAAGACAACTAGAATTGGATTAAATGGCTTAGTGTTTGAAGTCTGAGAGAGCGGCCCCTTGGGGCTTTGGCAGCCCGCGCCGCCCCGTCATGCAGAGCTTGAATGTTGCCATTGTCCTGATTATCTCGACATAAGGCGTTTCTCCGGCCACCGCACACTCGTCAGGCGTGATGGATCATCATCTCCGTCCATGAAATCCCATCTATGGATAATTTACCTCGTACCAGCTGTCACTTTGATGATGCCATTCTACAGAAGGCCATGATGCCAATCTGATGCGATCTTACGATATTGTCTATTATGCTTGTACCAGACCTACACGATGTCACGTCGTCATCGACGGCCAAACATCAAAACACACCAGACACCAAACAATCCAATAACCCAAATTAGAAACCACTTCCGATGAGCACACCGATACTCGATCCGACCGGATTCGGCTCGGTGGCCCCATGATCAAAGTCACGCCAGCTTCTAGACGCCGGGCCGGGGCCCTTCGAAGCGGGTATCTGTCATAGATTCTGTGGCTGAGGGTCAGTGAGGACCCTTTTAGCAGGTACCAAGTTTTGAAGACGGGACGCCCGAAGGAGGACAAAGAATTAGTCAATACATAATCCGCTTGGGCCCATTGACGCTCATTCTAGACATCACGTTGCCCGGGCCCAGTCGAAAAAATTCGTGTCCTGGTGGGGTTGATGGAGCCGGAAAGCAGAAATTTTTCCCCTTCGTGCGCGCTTTATTGGCGGTGAACCGCGGGGGGGGGTTCCGCCAGGGCTCTTTTCATCCTACTCCAGGTCGAGAGTTGGAGTAGTTGAATTAACATCTAGGGGCGACTAAAATAAAAAAGCAAAAACTAGATACCCGCATGATGTACCCCGTGTCAGACGCAGAAGAGCTCGAATGACGCAATTGGTAGTCGCCTCAGATACATTGCGCCCTTCCACCGCCAAGGCAGTCAAGCTTAACAAAGGCCATTTAGAAGGGCTGTCAGAATTCGATCAGATAACTGACTCACACTGCGAAAGAGGCAAGTAGCCAGAGAACCTTGGTGGATTGGAAGAGCAATTGAGGCGCTAGACCGGAAGGGTCGTCCGAGATCGACCCGAAAGAGGAAGTCCAGCGGAGACCCGGCCTTACGGCATGCCATGTCGCACACCGTTGCCTCCCTACATTCCATTGGCGGAGACCTCCGTCAATAGGATCGACCTGCCGACGTTCAGCTTGTACGATCCTCTAAGGTTGTATTGAAGGCTCTAACTTGGCCCTCCAAAAGTCAGCCCCCGGGCTTTGGGCCGTACCCGTCATTCGTAGCTCGGTGTGTCGCAAAGGGGTGTGGTGATCCACGTGGGCAAATGCTCGGTGCAAATACCGGCTTACTTCCAAAACTCCATAACTAGGGGGTAACTGTAGATGATGTTAGCATAAGGCCACGGAAAGACATTCCCGATCCTGCTACAGCCTACGGGGGGATTTTGGATCATTTTCCGGATCACCATCATCTTCCCCCTCCTTCCCCGCTACGGTTCTTTTCATGGCGTGATCCGGGGAGTCGGTCGTAGAAGGCGAACCCTCCGCGGAGACGTGACTCACGGGGATTGCTAAGCTCCTGTAGCACGGAGTGGTTAGCCCCCTGATGCGCGAGCGCCAAAAACGAGCTCCTCCGGGAAGGGAGTGAGTGCATGATCGGAGTCACAGCTGCAGGTCATAGTACCCGATTCCTCTGTACAACGAAGGGCCGTTCCCTTGATGCGTCCTGAGCCAGGGGCTACTAGGCAATCTGTTAGGTAATTAGTGCGTGCGATGAGGATTGTGATTCGCTCCAAAGGATGCGACAAAAGCACAGAGCACAGCTTGACAGGTGGGCTAGAACCTTAGAACTAAAACTTCAGGACTAAGGGGAGATCAGGGACTTGCGCCCTCATCCAGGAGTATCGATCCTCTGCCATCTCTTCCTCGAAGCGAAGATGTGCCCCGCAAAATGTAGTTGCGGGGTTAAGCGATGCGACTCGGACTATTCCTAAACCGGCGCAGAGAACGCAGGCGGCATGGAAAGAGGGAAGCTGAAAAAAAAAAGACCGAGAAAAAATCCCTAAGTGGCCAAGTGGATCAGGGTCTCTATTGCACGCGTTTGTCTGCCTCGAAGCGGAAAAGCGGGAAAATCTCTAAAGCAGATCGTTTTGGAGGCCTTCATGTATTGTACGGTAACCTGGTGGTATGGGTCTGTTATTTTGGTATGGGCTGAGTTGGCCGCTCTCGCCCGCTTCGTCTACGCAGTAGAAGAACTCTTTTACACCACATGAACACTTTAGCACCTTAGCTTAGATCGCAAGCCTGCTTCTTGGAGAAGATATCCGGCTAGCTATCTCCATATAATTTATGCTACTATTTTAGATAGGTACCGCATGGCTTCAACCACGGTTGAGGTAGCCGACGTCCATGTCGAGGTCAGCCGACCGTCCGAGAGGAGCAAAGCCTGCTATAGCTGTGTAGAACGGGAAAGTCCACGACAGCTGGATACGCGGCATAGTTGCCGGGCGGAAGGCTAAGTTCCTCTCAGGTGACCGGGAACATCGCCGTGGCGCCCTAAGGATTATCCGGGGTACAGCGCCGCACGGTTCTGCGAGGCCGTCGAAGGAAAACAAGGGTAGTTTCGAGCACCTTCAGCACTTGCAGAAAGGCCTTTGCTTCAATCGCTCAGGGGGGCCGAGTTCGTGATTCGTACCCCGCCTCGAACACATGCTTTGAGTAGAAACAGCAGCAAACCGAGAACCTAATTTCTCAATCGGCCATCTAGCCGACCGTGACTCACTTCAAGTTCGTGCACGGTCTCCTCCTATTGTCCTGATTGGGGATTGAGAAGATTCGCGCGCTCATCAGCCAACGTTCCATGTGTTCCAGCAGTGGGGATTAGACTTTGCATCAGGAAGCGGTCCCCGATCCCTACCCGGTTCGAGATCACATCGTGTTGGCCCCCGGCACCATACCCGGGCCCATGAGGTGCTTGATGGCGTGCGACAACTTCGAATCATACACACGGTACACGCCAGCCGAGCCTAGTGGGCAGTCAAGAAACCCCGACAAAGACATGGGCTGAGAATGGTCCAGACTCCTCGTAAGCGATGATCTACTTATAGATCTGGGTAACTAAGACACCGCCACTGAGGGAGGTTTCAATGGGTAAAGGGGAGAGAAGTGAGGACCTTGTTTCGAGCCATAAATAGGGTCGGTAATTTATCGATGAAAGATTCCGAGGACAGAGGGCGGTCTTACCGCAAAATTACATCACCCTGATAGAATTTGTATGGGAGAGGACCCGCGGGTCCAGTGGGACTCGTCACACCGCGAAATACTTGGGTACCGGGAGGGTCACTGTATTGAAAGCCCTCTCAATGACGCTATGCAACAGCCCCACATCGATGTGACTTTTTTTTTGCTTTTTTTTTTTTGCTTTTTTTTTTTTCTTTCTTGATTTTGGATTTTTATAGTGGCCAGGCCTTTGTAGCGAATGGCAACACGGTACCTTGCCGGCCGCATGGCTTGTAAAAGTGGGAACCTACTAGAAATGGATTTTTTCCAATGGTACCATGGACTTTTCCACGGATTCGGTCGTTATTAGGCTCAAGCACATGATCCTGTAAAAAGAGGTTCAAAAGCAGCGGTTCCGCCGCTGACAGGCTTTGGGCTCTCTCTTCTACTTTACCAAGTTTGACATACATCACTGCGCATCATCCACTGTTGATCAAACATCTACAACCCCGCGCCGCGCATTGCGCTTTCCCCTCCAACATTCACGAACACACCTCCAAAATGCCGGGCCGATTGATCCCCAACTTCGTTCGGGGCTCTGGCTCCAGCTCCATGCAGTCATCTGTTGCCTCAACTCCAATGCACTCTAACAACAACTCTTCGACATCCGTCAATGAGATTCACCACTTCATTCCAAACGCGCTGAAGAAAGCCAGTCACATGGCTCCACGTTCAGGCCATGCCACCCCCAAATCTGGCCATAATTCCCCGGATCGAGATCGCGCTCGCTCACCAGAGCGCCGTCTTTCATTTTCCATGGATCATTTGATTCACCCTCACCGTGACAACAGTAAGGAAAAGCGCCGGAGCCTAGGACGCACTGGCCGCTCCAAAGACCATATTGGCAAGGATGAGATGAGCAGCCCTGGAGCAACTCTGGATGTCCTGATCGAGTCCCCTCCATTGGTCTGTTATGGCCCCCCTGCTACCTCCACCGGGGCCTTATTCTCAGGTCGCCTGCGCATTGCCGTCAGCGAGTTGGTTGGAGAGGTCACCTTGAAACAATTTGACGCTCGCCTCATTTCCAAGATTTCGACCAAGAAGCCCGTTTCCAACCACTGCCCCGGCTGCACTACTAAGACAGAGGAACTGAACAAATGGAGCTTCCTCACCGACGACCTTCCCCTCAAGGCCGGAGATCATGATTTCCCTTTCAGCTATCTCTTCCCCGGTCACCTCCCCGCGTCTTGCAATGGATCACTGGGTCACGTTGAGTATTTCCTGCTCGCTCGTGCCCAGAGCACTACCGGTGAGGTGTTCGAAACCAAGGTCCCATTGAATGTCCGCCGCGCCATCCTTCCCGGCAACGACAAGTCTTCTATTCGCATTTTCCCTCCAACAAACCTTACCGGTCGTATCGTGCTTCCATCCGTGGTTCATCCCATTGGCAGTTTCCCAGTCGAGATGACCTTGAGCGGGGTAGTGGACAAGGGCGAGGAAACCCAGACCCGCTGGCGTCTGCGCAAGATGATGTGGCGCATCGAAGAGCATCAGAAGATCGTCTCCACTGCCTGCCCGAAGCACTCCAACAAGATTGGCGGCGAAGGCAAGGGCGTCCTCCACCAAGAAACTCGCATCATCGGGCACAACGAAGAAAAGAGCGGCTGGAAAACCGACTTTGATACCGCTGGCGGTGAAATCGGCATGCAGTTCGACGCTAGCATCAACCCTACTACCAACCCTGTTTGCGATATGGAGGCTCCAGGTGGCCTGGAAGTCAAGCACAACCTAGTCATCGAGTTGATTGTCGCCGAGGAGTTCTGCCCCAACCGCAACACCCGTCTTATCACTCCCACTGGCGCTGCTCGCGTTCTCCGCATGCAATTCAACCTCAACGTCACCGAGCGCAGTGGCCTGGGGATCAGCTGGGACGAGGAAATGCCTCCTGTCTACGAGAATGTTCCCGCCAGCCCGCCCGGCTACCAGAAGCTCGATGGCACCAACAGCATGATGGAGGATTACGTTGGCTCCCCCCTGCCCCTTCCTGACTATGAAGAGCTGGAGCGGATGGAGTCTCTACGCCTGGATAGTGACTCGACCCACTCTTCCAACCAGTCTACCCGCGGCCGTGTGCGCTTCACAGTGGATGATCTTGTCACCGAGCAGACTCCACCTCCCTCCGCGCCCGCCTCACGGGCCCCGTCTCGCAGCCCTTCGGTTGATTCCTCCCGCCAGTAATCATGGCTTCCTTCTTTCCTGCGATCTTGATTCCTCATTCTGCGGCATGATACCACGACTCTCAACGATTCAAAAATCATTTTCCGGCTTCATATCTTCTTATTTTTTTTCTCTCTGCCTTACGATTGTTCCGTCACGATCCCACTAGAGAACATGACAACGATTGATGGAATTCACCTACTCAGCCTTTTAATGACCAAGGGCATTAATAAAATTATCAACAAAAGTCAACGATTCGCCCAGAGGGCGAGAGGTGGGTGGGAACTTAATACCTGGCTCTCGGTTGCGTTTGTTAGCTAGGACGGACAGGCTTCGTTCCACCTTGCATGATACCCATTACTTTGGCTCCTGTGGAAGATTTCCTTTTTTTCTTTTCCTCTGCTATGATATCCACAGACCGATTTTTGCTCCGGATAGTTTAGTATCCCCTTGGGACCCAAATTCTCAGCTCTGATGCTTCGTGCAATGCTTTTCCTGTGTGTTCACTAAATCAATTTGTAAATTACGTACATGTAACTAGATTGCATTCATCGATGGAAGCCAATAATAAACATTTCCAAGTCAGCTTGGCCTTGAAAGACTTCTGGTACTACAGTACTACTAGTAAGTGGTGGCGTAGACAACTGCCCAGGCTTCTGAAGAATTTAGTCCATGGCTGGTGATGGGTCACTAGTTGAACTCTACCATATTCAGTTATGATACTCTAACCAGATAATGCTACCAGTAGAATCATGACATCTGTACTATCTGCCAGTGCAAATAAAATTATATGAAATTACATTCTAAACAACGCATTGATTTCTATCGAGAACTAAAACCAGAACGCATACAAAAAGCCAGCACTCAAGAGCCTCCAATCTTTGGACCGCTACCAGTTTGGAACGGCGGCAAGCGGTATGCAGCCGTACGATTGCTGGGAATACGGGAATCACGAATTCCAGTCTTGAAGCCAGACATAAACACCCTCGGCGGGCTCCCAAGAGAAGGTACACTTGCCATGTACAGCTTGTGACGGGCCCAGGGTCCGTCAAGTCGTCTCCGGATCTCATCCGAGCCGCCTGGGAGCAATATGGCTTCGACGGGGTCCCTTGAGGTCATCGATTTGCGTTCCTCGTGCTTCCCGTCCTCGGCTGCAAAGATCTCCGCGTGGACTCGGATGATGGGGGCGTATGACACATCACCAGTAGGTCCAGTAAATGCAGCAGTGCCGAGGGACTGTGTCTTTGGGGGTTCAGAATTGTTGGCCATATCGGTCATATCCAGCATTTCGAGATCGTTCTCATACAGAACCATCATGTGGGCTCCTGTGTCTAGTAGGAACTCGAAGTCGAAGCCGGCGGAAGCAGGAGCGTTCTCCTTGCGGACATTGATGCGGTACTAGAAGATAGTTGAGTTAGTGAATGAGCCTCAAGAGGTGAAGAAAACAGGCAAACAGGTAGGAATCAAGGGGAGCACGAGCGAGGAGTTTCGTACAAATTCATTGCTACGCCTTCCCGGGTCTGCCTTGTGTGACTCCATGAATAGCGCCAATTGTGGCGTAGGGCCGGGGCCAGTAAGCTAGATACAAATTTTAGCCATTCTGTAATAGATGAGACGTCCGGAGTTTCAAACATAGCCACTCACTCCTTCAACCCAGAATCCATCTCCAGCGAGGTGATATTGGTAAATAGCATCACATTCATAGGGATTGTACGGACGTGGCTGGCAAAGCTGTTCGCCATCTTTCCAGTAGGTGACGAGGCCGGCGTTCCATGCTAAACCTCCGGATTTATACACCGCGATGATTGCGTTGACACATGGCAGGTGGTTGAAGGGGTCGTTTCCTTCCTGGAGCGATTTCTTGATTCTATAAAGGGCGTTCAGCCGTCGTACAGATTGCCAGGTGAGCCCTGGGTCCTTCGACATCCACAAACTACACATGATCAGTATTTCAAGCTCTTTGGTGGTCATTGCCTCAATACGTACTCTTTCTCGGCCTTTTTCTTGCGTAAGCCCTGGAGCTTCATCGCGAACAGCGCCGGCAAGATCTTGTCTTCGATTCGCTGCTCGCATCGGGCAATTTGAGCTTCGATGTCCCTGTATCATGGATGTTAGGATTTTCTTATAGCTCATTCGAGATTCAACTCACTCTTCATCAAGATCAGGTTCGGCATCAGTCCATCCCTTTGGCACCTTCTCAGGATCCGTAATTGCCTCGCCCCCGCTAGCCTGCCACCTCTTTTGCGTGGGCTTCTTTACAGGGGTATTATGGCCGACGTACGTCTGATGAAGATCTAACTCCTCAACTTCGATATGCTGCCATGTTATTTGCTTGTCCATGAGCCCTCGTGTCCTTTGCCTCTTAGCGGGCCTATCGACGGCCGTCGTCGAGCGCTTTGGGGCCTTCGGTTGCGATGCTTCATCGTAATCCTCTTCCTCGGAGTCTTTCTCGTATTCCTCTGAAGCTGATTCTTCGATGGAGCCAGTACCTTCTGAACTAGTTACGGAGCCATCTTCTTCGGAATCTTCGGAATCTTCGGAATTGTCTCCTGGAGGTGTGAGATCCACTTCGGCAGTCTTCGCTTTCTTAACGGGATGGACTGTAGTCTCCTCCTTGTCTTCATTTTTGCGCTTCGAGCCAAAGAAAGAAAAAAACCCGCCTCTGTTCGTTTTACTAGATGTTCTGCCACTGGGGCTTCCATTGCCTTTCGAGTCGGGCTTGCTGTCGTATTGGCTAGATTCATCTTCGCTGTTCTCTAAGTCAGGATGCCCGACATGGCTTACTTCGCTCCTCAGATTGTTGAGGCGCTCGATATTCTCCAATGCAGCCTGATTCATTGAACGAAAATATTTGGCTTCGAGAAGCGAAGACTCACGATTGTGGGGACTGACCTCGTCGGTCAGGCTAATATAACTATTCCTCGACTCATAGTCGTTGATGGGTTGCGTATTGGCACCGTATTGGCTACCTGTGTTGTCGCGCGTGCCATCTTGGTTGCTGATTTGGTTTTCGTCGGCATCCATACCCTCGTCACCATGGTGATTGGAGAGTTGAGCCTTCTTATCCGGAACAGCAAGCCTACTATCTTCAACATTGCCACCGTCATTGTGACTAGAATGGCTGCCGCTGTGAATAGAGCGAGAATCGTGACTGTCACGGTCTACACCATTTTTCTCCAAGGCATCGAGACTAGTCTGGCGGCTAGGATAAGCGTCATCACTATCATCGTGTAAACTTCTGCTCTCGGCGGTCACGTAATCATCACTCTGGCTATCATTGTCGCTCATATGACTATCGACCTCGCTGTTTGTGGTACTCCACTCACTGCCTCCGTCCCTGCTACTCGGGTGCTCTTCGTCACTTATGTCGCTATGTTGGGCCTTGGTTGGAGTGGTCATCTTTTCGTATCACCCTAGGGCTAGCAGGAAAGGTCCGGTGATAATAGTCTTTATGTAAAGTATCTGGCGCGAAAGCACTGATAGATTGAATAGTGAAGCTGTAGGCTTGAATTTTTTTTTCGAAGTGGTTTCTGATAGAGTTTCCCTAGAGGATTTGCTGTTCATAAATACTGGTGAGGCTGATAAAGATGATGATGATGCACAAAGGATGCTACTGCCTTATTCTATTGAAACTACAGCTCAATATCAGATACCTCTTAAGAAGAAAGAGCAGAAGAAAGAGCAGCGTAAAAAGAAAAGAAGAGTCGAAACCTCGAGTAAATCAAGATTCAAAGAGTTGGCAGCTCCGTATTTTTGGCAGTCATCGGTAGAGACTATCCCCTTTCAGTGATGAGACATGAGGCTAAATTCCAAAACAAAGCAATTTGCCAGTCTAGAATGGCTTTTGTTCTTGTCGCGACCAGGGATCAAAAGGAAATCAAGTAATAGATTTCTAAATTAGAACATAAAGAACAGACTTGAATTTTTATCAATCCCTGTAACAGGAAAAGTTTCAGGGAAGACCCATCCCATTGTAGAGACCCCATGAACGCAAGCCTGAGATAACTTGAGATTCCTTTTATTACCATTGTCAGAGCTAGACAGGGATTTCAGCATAGGATTTTTCAATAGAGCATTGGCTAGCGTTCGAGTAATATTCAAAGGTAAAGTGTATCTCGTAAAAGGAATATGCTGAAAGTACAGATGAAAGAGATCAGAAACTCTCAAATCTCCGCCTCATCAATATCATAAACCAGATGATGCTGGCCCTTCCCAGATCTGTCAAGCCCGAGTGCCCAAGAGACATTCATGAACATAGAGATAGCCAGCTCCTTGAACCATAGACCCCAAGTTCCCGTCGCCTTTCTATTCCTCGCATTGTTTGCCGCCATTGTAAAGATCTCATCCACACGCGGCCGACGAATCGCATCATACTTCTCAAAGGCTTCATCAAGGGGTCTCGCCGGATCCTTGAGCAGACGCGCAAGCAAGAACACATCCTCCAGGGCCATGGACACCCCCTGTCCCGCATGAGGAGACATAGCATGCGCCGCATCCCCAACTAGCACGACGCGGCCCCGCGACCACTTCCCACCCAGCGGCAGTCTGTAGATGGGATAGAAGTGCACATCCGAGACACCATGAGCCAATTCACGGAGCGCATCACCCCAAGTCCCCTTGGCATGCTCAACCATCTTCCTCAAATCGCTCCTGTAGCTCTCGACCTCCTCTTTCCCATGTGCAGTCCACCCATCCCGACTATCCCCCGCCTCGGGGAGCTGTAGGAACTTCGAGAAGAACATAAACACCTCCTCCTTGCCCGCCGTGCACGGATTCACCGCCAACATCCCCTTCTCCGTCATCGTTGACTCAAGCCCATTCAGCTGCGCCAGTGTCTCTGCACTGAGCACTGACGCTGGAATAACAGACCCGAGCGTGCTGATCCCCGAGTACACCGGCGCATAGCCGGGATCAACATACTTACTGCGTACAAATGAGTGGATCCCATCGCACCCGAGCAGTAGATCAGCCTGCACGACCTCGCCGTCGTCAAAGGTCGCGCTCACCCCGCTCTCACTCTCGCTTAGGGCGCTCAGTTTCTTACCAAACTGGACCGGGATGCCAGCCTTCTGCACTGCGTCGAGTAGCACGTCCACGATGTCTGTGCGCTTGATCCGCATGTACCCAAAGCCCGTCCTCTCGCGGGCCCAGCCGACGAAGTCCGAGCTGGCGACGATAGAGCCAGAAAGGGAGTGCATGGTGAGGTTGGAGCCACTGAAGCCGCGGCTGTGGGCTTGGTCCCAGACGCCGAGGCGGTGGAGGAGTCGCTGGCCGTTAGACGGGATGCCAACTGCTCCTCCAAGGGTTGTGGGGGTGGAGCGGAGCTCATAGATTGTGCATTCGATGTCTGTCTGCTGCTGGAGGCGCAGAGCTGCTGCCAGGCCGGCTGGGCCGGCTCCTAGGATGATGGCCTGGTGCGGTTTGGTTATCAAAGCTTGTTGCGCGATTGGAGGGCAGACGCACCTTTCTGCTTGGCATTGTATGTTTGATTCAGTTTTATTTCTAGAACTAGACTTTTGCAGAGTTCTTCTCTGCTGTAGTCCGCCTCCATACCGGTAGATATAAGTAAAAGACCTCCGCGGTGATGCCGCGGACACTAAACCTTATCAGGTAATTTGATTCGCCTGCCACGGCAAGTCGGCAAGAATTCGAAGCTCCGTGATGAAGATACAGTCATGTTCGAAATTGGCTTCCATGTCTTTCACAGAGAATCTGTCTCAAACCCTAGCGCTACCGCAACGGTGAAACACCCTAGTCCCTATCCAATTAGCTTATAGATCATCCGTGCTTGTAAATAGAAAACAGTAAGCTACCTGACAACATCCTTACGCCACTGCCTCTGTTATTATTTGTACCTTAAGTACAAATTCTGCCCATTTAATACTGTCCGCCTTGCTTTGGCTTAAACCTGCTGGCTCCCACTCGAGAGTTCACGAGATGATCTTAAGTGAAGGCCAACCACAGCCTAGATTGCGGATGCTGCTGGTTACAGCCACGAATAGGGAGGGAGGAAGGAGCTCGTGCCTCGTGCCTAGTATCCACCCATAACAGCCCAGGCTCCTTTCCCGTCTGGGACCAAGATCGATGGGTGTCGATACCTAGCGTCACATGATAGCGGGGTTAGATTCTAGAACAAGTGTTCTCGCCAGCCTTGCCATGACACAACCCAGCCCCCCCTTGAATAGCATCGCAACCATGAGTTCAATATCATTTGGCCACGATAATTCAGGAATCCAGGTCGGAAATAGTCATGGACCGATATATATATCAAAAGGTATGATTACCGAGGCAGCAGAACTAAGCATAGCGAGTCGGTAAGCTAACGATAGATTTGGCTTTCAGAACAAACAGAGTCCCGCCCCGAACCTCTCTGGACAGTACCGTTCCCGCGCGATCCAGACTTTGTGGGTCGCCATGAAATCCTTGACCGAATCCAGGAGAGAACTTCGATAGCAGGTTCTAGAGTCGCTCTCGTTGGACTTGGAGGTGTTGGGTAAGAACTTGGCAATTAAAAGTAAGGCTTCTAGATACTAACAAGATAGTAGGAAGACACAACTTGCTATTGAATATTGCTACCGGATCCGACAAAAATTCCCTGGCACGTGGGTCTTCTGGGTACATGCCAGTAACTCCGCTTGCTGCGAAAAAAGCCTCCGAGACCTTGCCGATCGAGCCAAGATTCCTGGGCGTCAAGACTGTAACACTTATATCTTTTAGCTTTTCGGGAACTGGTTGCAGGACGAAAAGCTTGGGAAGTGGATTCTTGTTCTCGATAACGTCGACGATGATGAACTTCTCCGCCGGTCGTCTACACTTAGTATAGAGGGCCAGATAGATATATCAAGTCATGCTCCTGACCAACCGTCGCTTAGGTATCTTCTCTCGACCTTGAATAGGATAATAATTATTACCAGTCGAAACCGAGGAGTAGCATTAGATGTTGTCCAGTACAAGAATCTTATTGAGGTACAACCGATAAACTAGACCGAAGCATTTGATCTAATATAGAACAAGTTAAGCACATCAGCAGAGCCTGAAAAGATAAACAAGCTAGCCCAGGAACTAGAGTTTATACCACTCGCAATCGTCCAGACTACTAGCTATATCGTATATCGGCGTTATTCAGTATCACAATATCTACTCAAACTCCAAAAGAGTGACCGCAACGCCGTACACTTGCTTAGCGAAGAAGCCAGGCTTCTTTACCAAGACTGGGAGGCCAAGAATTCTGTTTTGCTGACATAGCAAATATCAATCGATTATATTCGAAGGATAAGGGTGTCTGTAATAGACCTACTATCTCTTATAAGCTTCTTTGATAGACAGGGGATCCTAGAAACAATTCTCCGCATTACACAGAGCTTACTATTGGAGAAACAAGACAAAAGCACAAGCGAACAGGATATAGATAATAAATCATCTAAAACAGATATTTATCTTGAAAAGGATTTGCTGATACTAGGCGACTTTTCCTTAATCTTAGACAGGGAGACTGACCGAACTTTTGTTATATACCGACTCGTGTAGCTTATAGTGCGGACATAGCTATAGGTTGAAGGCCAGCTTGAGCAGTGGAAGGGGTAGTTTATCTCTGTTCTGCACTCTGTATTTCCGACTAACAAATATAAGAATTGGGAAACATGTCAGTCACTCTTTCCTCATATCAAATCGGCAGTACTACATCGACCAAAGTCCTATAAAACCTTACACAAATAGGCTACTGTGCTTTATAGGGGTACATGGTATGCGCAGGAGAGTGGACATATCCTAGAATCAAGGGAAATGGCATTTATCTCGAGAGAATGCAGATCCCAGATTTTTGGAGAAGAAGGTACAGAAACGCTTAAAAGCAGTACAATACTAGCGATAGTATACCGGCTTGAGGGGTTTTGGAAAGAGGCTAAGAAGCTTGAGGTGCAGGTTATGGAGATAAGTAAGACCAAGCTTAGCGTGGACCATCCGGATACATTAATAAGCATGGCCAATCTTGCGTCTATATATACAAAACAGGGCCGGTAAAAGAAGACTGAGAAGCTCGAGGTGCAGGTTGTAGAGACAAGCAAGACCAAGCTTGGCAGGGACTATCTAGATACATTAGCAAGCATAGCCAACCTCGCATCGATATTATGGAACAAGGGCCGGTAGGAGAAAGCTAAGAAGCTCGATATCTAGATCATGGAGACAAGCAAGACTAAGCTTAGCGAGGATTATCCGGATACATTAAAGAGCATAGCCAACCTTGCATCGATATATAGTAACCAGGGCCGGTGGAAGAGGCTGAGAAGCTCAAGATGCAGATCGTGGAGACAAGCAAGACCAAGCTTGGCGAAGACCATCCGGATACATTAGCAAGCATGGCCAACCTTGCATCGACATATAGGAACCAGGGCCGGTGAGAGGAGGCTGAGAAGCTCGAGGTGCAGGTCATAGAGACAAGCAAGACTAAGCTTGGTGTGAACCATCCGGATACCTTAATAAGTATAAACAATCTTGGGGTCGCCTATAAGTCCCAGGGCCGGTGGAAGGAGGCTAAGAAGCTCGATGTCCAGGTTATGGAGACAAGCAAGACCAAGCTTGGTATAGACCACCCCCTTACATTAATAAGCATAGCCAACCTCGCATCGACATATAGGAACCAGGGCCGGTGGGAGAAGGCTGAGAAGCTCGAAGTGCAGGTCGTGGAGACAAGCAAGACCAAGCTTGGTGTGGACCATCCGGATACATTAACAAGCATGGCCAACCTCGCATCGACATATAGGAACCAGGGCCGGTGGGAGGAGGCTGAGAAGCTCGAGGTGCAGGTCATGGAGACTCGCAAGACCAAGCTTGGCGTGGACCATCCGGATACATTAACCAGTATGGCCAACCTAGCTTTCACCTGGCAATCATCTGGTCGGCATTCCCAAGCGATCGAATTGCTCACAGACTGTGTTGCTAAGCAGCAACAAGTATTAGGTCCCGCTCACCCTAATACTCAGTCGTATACTGTTATCCTACAGAGATGGGAGACTGGAGATGTCGTTCAATGATCAATACACTCATGTCAATCAGTTTTTTTGATCGAATGAGCAATCATATATTGACCACTCTATGCTTTCGTACACGTAATTTACCATTTTTAAAGTAAAGTCTTGAAAGAACCTTACTGTGTAAGCTTTACGAGCTAGACCCTGCATATACGCTAGGGTTCCAGAGACAATTTCTCTACGCAAATCATGGAAGCCAATTTCGAACATTACTGTAATTTAGTTTAAACTTTTATGTCTAGATTCCTTAGAAACTCAGTCTAGAGGAAGAGAATGCTGGAGAAGACCAGGGCCATACTCGTAGTAATTCAGCTGGCCATGGCATCGCTGTTCCAGTGGATGAGCAAAATCCAACCACCTTTTCTCTCCATTCAACCCAGCACACTCCGCACATCGGCAGCTTTCATAGCGGCTGACAGCTCCAGTTGACTGGTCTACCCGAACCAACAACTCACCGGCGAGATTCCTTAGATAGGACGTGCAAATGACATCAAACAGCAGCGACATCCTTGTGACATCAAATCAGATCCCAAAGCACATTGTTGGCACCAACACTTGCACTCAACTAGCCTCGAACAGGCGACACATCCTGATCTACCGCTCCATGGGGTCCCACTCGCCCCCAGCGAGCGGCCTGAGTTACCCGTTTTGCTCTGCAGACTTGAACCAAAAAAAAAAAAGACAAGCCCGCGCAACTTGCACTCGCTCCCCAAATTCTCCTACTCGAAGAGTCCTGTAGAATGGCAAATCCTCTTAACTATTGACACAAGTCATCTGCCCGAAAAGCCCGACAAGTGACTCGGGAAATGGAGGGGGGAAAGCATATCTTGTGCGACAAGTAACCAAAAGCACCCAGCAGATCGGCGACTCCGCAAACCCAACAGACCTCCCCCGACGCCGCTGCAATTGGCTCCTTTCCCCCCCGAATCTGCGAGCTCAGACCCTCAACTAAACTGTTTCCTGTGATGTGCACCACCCTCCTTGCATGGAGCTTACGAAGGGCTTGCTATCGAGAGGGTCCTGCAGGCAACCCGTACCCAGGGGTGGGGTTCGCGACCGACGGATAGTAGCGGTCAAGAGCAGAGGTGAGCGACACGCGTGAGAGTAAAAAAGCAGGACCGTTCCAAAGAGAGCCGGAAGATTCTTCGTCAAGCACTCGGCTGTGATAGGACATTTTTCCTCTTTTCTAACGGTGAAGGGACGAGCCGACAAACCTCCGAAACGACCTGGGGGGGGCCCCTCATCAGGCCTATACTGAGTCCGGGCAGGGCCAATCAGCGCGCCAGCGCGCCAGGAGTGGAGCCAACTAATTTGGAATTTGATGTACGAAATGTACTCATCACAAACTTTAGCGTCCATGGGAACGTTGACTTGTTCATTGTTTGCATCACCGGTTCGGGGGGGAGGCCTTAGCGCTCCTTCAAAACCGGTGTGACAAGGATCATTATAATATCGTGAGCGCCATGCAATCACTCCTCTTTTCCCCTCTTCTAGATTTCATCCCATCTTCCCTGTATCTCTCAACTGGGGGGTATCCCACGGGGGCAATCAGAATCCGAAAAAAAAAAAGACGCAAGACATCAATCATATATACATCATGATAATGAGGTAAAGAAAAGAAAAGAAAGAAAAGGGAAAAAAAAAGAAAAAAGAAGTTTCCAACAAACCGAAATTCATCAACGCCTGCTTTTCCCAGACATGCCAAAATGCCATCAAGGACTCCAACATCTGACGAGAGCTGCCAGTTCCGGAATCAAGAATCAAAAATCGGTCCGAAGGCTGGGATGCCTCGGGATTCCAACTCGAAGACAATACGCTGAGTCAACTTGGGGTTGCTCACCACGCACACGGCTTCGGCGTTGAACTGCTTGAACTCGCGCTGGATCATCGGCACCATATCGATTCGTCCGGTCAGATTGGTGTCCAGGATCAAGGGCTCAGGGTCCATAATTTTCGTGAGGTCAATCACCTCTTGACCGTAAGTCGTCAATGGAGAACGTGTCTGCCACATGACTCGCAAGTCAGGCCGTTTTTCATCGCCGATGAACGACAAACAGGGCCCGATACCAGATCCGGTCGTCACCACAATAAGGCGCTTATACACACGCATGGCATATGCAAAGCCGAAGATCAAAACGCCACGCTTCCAGAAGTGCGAGGGGGGCTGTTTGATGCTGTCTCCCGTCCAGTCGCCGGCCTTCGACACCAAGCACGAGAAGCTGGGTCCTCGGCGGTGTCCTCGGCGAGTCTGATGGCCTCGTGGGCCCTCGGGCCCCTGGTCCTTGAAAGTGGCAAAGCCATGCCAGTCACGGAGGGGGTGCTTGGCGAGCTGGATACCCTTGCCAAATGCGGTCTGGGCATGGTCGAAGTGCAGTCTCACTGCATGTGACGAGAGGTGCTCGGCCTTGACGGGCACCTTGCGCAGCAGGATCCAAGGGTGGATGATTGCGATGACGGTCACTACCAAGAACCAGAAGGCGGGAAGCTCTATGACGAAAAGACCCATGCTCTTGCCTGGGCCGAACTGATTTCATAACAGAATACCAGGAGCAAGGCAACGAACATCGCCACCACGGCCCATCCGGTGAAACGGTGGGTGAGTTCAAAATAGTCATGACGTTTCATGCGGAACTTGGGGTGCGCAACAGCTATGATCACCAGTAACAAGACCAGGACTATGTATGTCAGCACAACCGGGGCCGCTGTGAAGGTGACCGTCGTTGCAGTGACAGGTCCTGGGTTCCAATACTGGTGTGAAAGCAGCCCCACAAATCCCAGGTACCAGAGCAGAGAGGCAATGCCGCAACCGCTGTGTACACCACCATAATGGTAGGCCTGAGAGCAGTACCGGCGCAACCAGAATGGCGCTGACCTGGGAATTGAGCAGACCACGAAGAAGATCGTGTTCACCACCAGAGGCTGCCGAGCCAAACCGCATGCCAACAGGTTGGCCGCCGTGGCATTAACCAAGGCAAGCAGCTTTTGGTCGGAGACCATCACATAGATGAAAGTCGCAATGTTCACCAAAGCGACTATAGTGAACAACCGACGATAGACGGTGAAGAAGGCAAACCGGAGGCTGGAGAAACGCTTCTGCTCCCCGACCACGGTCTGAGCCTCCAGGTCGATGGCGGGCTGTGGCACTTTCGTGTCTTCGGTGACCTCCTTAAGCTTCGGCTTCTGGATATCAAAACTACCCTCGATCAAAGTGTCACCAGAAAGGTGACGGGTATGGGTTTTAACCAGAGCCTCCTCCATCGTTGGGCCCCTAACACCCCTGTGAACCTCCTCCATGGGCGCGGTTGTGTTGGGCGTTTTCTCTGAGATCTCCATTGTCTCCGACATTGTTAGAGAGAGATCTCTAGAGGAGTTCAAAAGGCAACTGAATTGAAACTTATAAAAGAGTTGGCAACCGGCCCATGAGGGTGGGGGGGAGGTCGCGGATATATTTGGATGACGGCCACAAAAGGAGGGAAACTAATATGGAAAGAGAAGAAAATAAGGGTAATTGTTGCCCTTGACCAATTACGGTAAGGAGCCTTTGAACTTGGGGAAGGAGACGATTCGCCACGATCAAGACTCGCCCGCTTCCTGCTGTTTTTCTTTTTCGGTTTTTTTTTCCCGCTGCTTTTTGCTGTTTTCATCACAAACCATTTCCGGACACTTTTGTTACCCACTTCTGCCCCGACTATGACACTTATTGAATTATCCGCCCTGGTCCCGCCTTTCTATTTGCTACGAACACATCATCAACCTCCGTCTCTGTTTTTTTGAGTTTTCTTTTTTTGAGTTTTTTTTTTTTTAACTTCTGATGTATGCACGATTTGTGTCAATTTTCTTTTTATCTTATTTTGTTTTTCGGATCTAACCAGTTCCCCAACCCTTTTTCGTTACGGGTAGCCTTCCGGGCACAGGATCGATCGGTATTCTATTGGTAAATACTAGGACTTCGCCTAATCTGGGGATCGTCCCTCCCAAGAAGGTGTATGACACTCTCACGCGGCCAGATCCAAAACCCAGATCCACGTCTAGCCAGTGCAGCATGCGCTAGCGCGAAGCCTCATTGCCAATGAGTTGGCCCGTCGCGAAGAAGGACTGTGCCATTCTCAGGTAGCATGAGCAGGACTTGGCCAGTAGCCATGACCATGGAATGGAGTCGATTATGGAGACGCAAGCCGTGCCCGGGAGAATGGCACCTGTGACAACTTCTACCCGACGGGGACGGGAAGCCCCAGCTGGAAGGAGTCGGTGTTCATGGCAAAACGTCCCCGAACCGTTTATCACGAAATGCGAGATCAGACCATGCCCGCATTGCCCCTTCAGCTGAAAAAACTACCCAGCTGAAAAACTAAGGCGCTATCAGGGCAAGTGGACGGGAGGGAGAGGGGGGGGCGTGGGAGAAGGAAGCAAGGATTGCCCTATTGACGGTGATCTCCGATGATCTGGGCTGGACTGTTCATACTCTTCCCACGTCAAGTGGCATTGGCGGGAGAGCCGTTGCCACTGTAGGTCTGTATGCAGATGGGCTAGCAACGAACTACGCATGCAGGACTTCCCTTTTGACTGTTCAAAAGTACGACTGGAGCTGGAAAACTTGGCCGGAGATGATCGGCCGAAGTGCATGAACTGCTCGTGGCCACGAAGTGGAACCTGAGCAAATCTGGATGGCACCGTCCAAGGAGCGGGGGAAAGGAGATGCTCGGCGATTGTCTCCCAATCTACCCCATACGGAGTTCAAACTAACATACTCATCTATGTGAAGAAACCCTCCTCCCCATGATAAGGCCAGGCTGACAGACTGAGCGCACGGGCTCTGGGTAATAACCTCTGTTCCTGAACGTGGAGGCGGGCCATGTCTTTTCCTCCCTTACTGGGTGCAGCCTACTTTATCTGACAAGGGCAGACGATCATTGCTTGCAGCGGGGCCGCCGTCATGACTGCCTTGATTACGGAGTACAACGCTGTGTGAACTTCGGGATTTCCTCGCTTGTTGGAGAGTCCAGAATTTGGACAAAGTTTCCAGACCGACAAACCCGACGATCGTTGTGGATCCAATCCAGTGTCGCGGGCCACAAGCTGCTCAGTGTAATAGGATATATGGATTACACTAGTGGAGCGCAAACCAAAGGCGTCCAAGCTCACGATTATTACTTGCTTATTGATCTTTCCCACGATTCGATCGTCTATTCCTTCGAGGATCAGAGAGGTCAAAGTGATATCAGTTTCTTGTTGGGCAATGAAGATATTTGATCAATCACTTTTCCAGGTGGATCATGATCCACAAACTAGGGCTCCGGGACCAGCTGCGATCGGGATATCCCAGCTAACCACCGCCAGGAAAGGTGATGGTGACTTCCTGCTGTCGATCGCCTGATGAGAGGGGTTCGATATCCTCGGCTCCAGGACGCGAAAACGAACGGACAGACGCCGTCATGCCAAAAAGAGCGCGGTGGGGCGCGGTGGGGCGTGGAGCTGGCAAGCAAGCTCGCCGGATCTCGAATGGCAGCTGATTTTCAGCCGTGGATGCGTGGTGGGAAAGAGGGGCGCAGGCTTCAAGTGGTCCAGATCCGCTTCGATGGACCGGTAGAACATTCCTGTTCCCAGATCTGACTGGGAGGATGGCGCCGTCGACTCCATCATTCCCACTATTATACGAATCAACGGGGACTAAGGTGGCTGGCGGAGGGTCGAGAGCGCCATTAGCACCGAATTTTTTGGGGATTTAGGTTAGGAGACTTGGACCACTTCGAGACCCCGAATGGCGATCCTGGTCGATCTGGACTGGCCCTGGCGTGCTCGCGCAAATATGGCGGTGTGTGAGATACAGGGCGAAATGCGAAACCGCGTGTCAGTTATATGGAAAGAGACAAACCCGGTGCTCCAGTTGAACCGAGCTTTGCAGCACAATTGAGCCCATGTGTAAGACAGGGGGTAATTTTGGGGAGAGAGGGGGTCCTTGGGGGAGGGGCGGAGGGCTTCTGACGGCCGGGCTAACACGAGGGTAACCCTGGGACGGGGGGGAACAAGGCCCCGAAGACGTGCGTTCTGTGAGTGACTGCGGCAGTGATGCGCGCACCACTAGCAGTATTAGCGCGAACATGTGGTGGAGTCCGGGAGCCCGTGAAGCTGCGTGAACCATTTCAACCGTAGCGCATATCACCAGCGATGACACCTCTGCCGGAAGCGTGGGAACCGAAGTTAGATCTGTTTGTGAGATCATATTCTTGTTACAATTGATGCACTTCCGGCGTACTTTTGCAGGTGGAGTTCTGTAGATTATGAAACCTTGGGAGGAATTCAGGGAGAAGCACAGCAAATCAGAAAGGTATTGTAATTATCTTTCCCTTTCCGGTGCCGTTCGGCTCACTAATCCCGCCATCTGGCCCTAGAAGTCCACCAATCAGCAGGCTGCATTCCTTTTCTGGGCCGCGAAGTGGGTTCCATCTTCCACTAGCGCCGATCACATAAGCTGCCATTCCAAATCCATGGATATTCCAAATACTGCTTGGGTATCGTGGTAATGGCTTTGTTACGGTCCTATCTCGCACGGCTCGATCGTCGCAAGGGTCTTCTGTGGCTCCTGACCGTTGGGGCTGCTTTGGGAAGTCGTCTGATCTGATACGCATATCATATTCGGATTATTCGCATTTATTAAATCATTGACTGAACCCGCTCTCCAAAATGGCATGAATCATAGAGCCTGTCATCGATAGCGCTTTTCCAGGATTTGCAAAATCCTTTTATTTTTTCTTTTTCTCATTGGAGATATACGATTTGACTTGCCCTACGGAGTCCTGCAGGGCGTTCTTATACTTTCGTGGCCCCCCCCCCCTTCTGCTTCCCGAGCTGCTCTATAAAATTATCTCCCATTCCCCCTCCTTCCCACTCTTCTATTGCCCGGCCTTTCGCGATGGGGTACTGGAATTCTTCTGCTCCGGGTGGCGCAATGGATCCTCTTCTCCATCGAGATGTCTATACGGATCTCTTGACCTTCACCTTCAGCGGTCCCAACCTATACAACCAGAACCAGCCCATCTTCATTGATGCCGAAGATCCTTCCCAGTCTTTCACAGGCACCCAGTTCCGACGACTGGTTCGGACTTTAATTGCAGGGTTCAAGGCACACAATGTCCAGCAGGGCGATTGTGTTCTGGTCATGCTTGGAAATAGCGTAAGTCCCACCCCCCTGGCAAAGCTCGAAAAGAGTTCAGACTATTGCTTTTTAGCTTCCATGGATCCCCTTCCCAGTAGAGGGCGATCCTACCACGTTTTCCCCCACTCCTCTTTTCTGCACGAAAGAAAAAGAGTATCAGACAAGACCAATTGGCTAACTTGATTGGGAATTTTCTAGATCTTGTATCCTGCCTTGTTTTTCAGTATTGTGGGAGCCGGAGGGGTATACATGGGCGCCAATCCCCGAAACCAACCCCAAGAATTAGATCATATAATCAGTCTGGCAAACCCAAGACTGATCATCGCCAGTCCGGGAGAATGTCTCCATGGTGCGCGAGGTTAGTGCGTCGCGCGGAATCACTCCGGAGCAGATCTGCCTGGTAGACCCCAAGGCCTTCGACTACTGCGCGCAATTATTCCTGTCCTACGAGGCTGGCTATGCCGTCAGCCCTGAGGTCTTTTCAGCTAAAAGCGAAGCTCACCCACTGAACTTCGCCCACCTGCTCCGCCATGGCGAAAGCGACTGGTTCACCTTCCAGGACCCCATGGCCGCCCAAACCACCCCGGCGGCCATGTTCTCCACCAGCGGTACCAGCGGCCTTCCTAAAGCAGCCGTCCTGTCCCACCACAACATTATCTCCCAACATCGCTCCATCTATAACCCGGTCGACTACCCTGTGAGCCGACTGATTTCTCTGCCGATGTTCCACCTGTTCGGTGGCCTGTGGACCCATATTTTCCCCGTCCGCTATGGTCATCCTCTCTTCGTGCTGCACAAATTCGAGATGACCCAATTTCTGGCCATGGTCCACCGGTTCCAGATCTCCGAGACCTATCTCGTCCCCGCCGTGATCCACTCATTCCTCACCTCCAAGCTGCCGGTGTCCAACTACCTGGCCTCGCTGCGCTACGTCGCCATCTCCGGTGCCCCGATCGATGGAGCCACCGTTGCAGCCTTCGGCAACCTGCTGCAGCCCGAGGCTTATGCGGGCCAGCTGTGGGGAATGACCGAATGTGGCATTGCCTTCCAGGCCAGCTACAATAACCGGGCTGATCCCGGCAGCATCGGGCGGGTGCTGGATGGGTACGAGGTGCGCTTGATTGATAACGAGGGAAATATCGTGCAGAGCGACGATTGTCCCGGGGAACCTCTGCGTTCGAAGCGCGGGAGTGTTCCTGGAATACCGAGGTCGGCTGGATGGGAAGGAGGCGCAGGGTTGGTTCCGCACGGGTGATATTGCCTACGCTAAGCAGGGGCAGTATTTCATTGTGGGACGGACCAAGGAGCTTATCAAAGTGCGAGGGTGAGTTGAACCCGAATCTTCTTTTGATGCGGGACTTGCTGCATCAGAGGAAAGATCCAGACCAAAAAAAAAAAAAGTGGATTCGAGCTAATTCATACTGCAATTATAGATGGCAGGTGCCCCCCGCCGAACTCGAGGCCGTTCTTCTCCAGCACCCCGGCATCATCGACGCAGCGGTCACCGGCGTCGCCGTGAAAGATGGCAGCGGCGAAGTGCCTCGGGCGTTCGTGGTGCGGTCGCGAGACCCCACTGTGGGCCGGCTTTCCGCGGAGGAGGTATACAAGTTTGCGCGGGCGCGACTGGCCAGTTACAAGGCGCTGGATGGCGGGGTGTTCTTTGTGGAGGAGATTCCGCGCACGCCCAGCGGCAAGATCCAGCGCTTCAAGCTGGCCAAGATGAATACCTACCGGCAGATGGTGACCTCGCTGCTGTCGCGCTTCGACCTCGAGCGGCGCTCATCCGCCGGCCACCAACTATCTATGGGCCTGGCGCCCGGAGGACGAGTTGCGGTGTAAGTTACCAGTACCTGGCCCGGCACGACGATGTATTTACAAGGCGATTCTTTCTTTAGATCTGTTCGGCGTGCCCTGCTTTGTTGTTTCGGTTTTGCTTCCTTGTCATTCTGTT
This sequence comes from Penicillium chermesinum, assembly GCF_028974085.1. Classification (NCBI taxonomy): domain Eukaryota; kingdom Fungi; phylum Ascomycota; class Eurotiomycetes; order Eurotiales; family Aspergillaceae; genus Penicillium; species Penicillium chermesinum. The sequence goes on along the minus strand of NW_026695312.1, from coordinate 1,935,507 downwards.
TTTGGGGATTTGGGAGCGAGGTAAAGGCGTTAATCCAGAATTGGAGTTTCGGCAGGCTTGGGTGAATTTCCGGTGTTTTGACCTGAGCTGCTCCGCGGCTACGCTTCACGATTCTGACTGTTGATCTTGTCCCTTGTCCATATTTACTCCATTGGGGGGGATCTCATTTTTTTTTTTACGCCTTTTTTTTCTGCCCCGGATTTCGCGCTATATACCACTGCCAGCGGCATGATAACCACGTTATCGATGACTTTCATTAATACAATACAAATACATGATTCGTACTCCAGCGGCTCCACCTGTAATCTCCGATTCGATCAGGCTCGAGATCGGTGTGTAACCTTGCAGGGAATAATTGCGCAGACAAAACAAATTGTCGGGTAGCTGCCCCCCGGCCATGCATCCTCCCACGCGAGCCCTGGGCTCTCGTTCCATCTGCCACAGGAACGTGTCCAGGAACCTGGCCCCTGGATCCCGGGAACTTAGTTTCAGAGTCTTCCCCAGCCTGATCGGGCAACTTTGCTTTTAGAGTGGGGGGGGAGGTTCTGGCCCTTACACCTACCAATTTACGGAGTACGAAAGTCTTCGAGTCTTCGCATGTTCCAGGTAGGTCCGGCGAACAAAGGGCCTCAGGCTGCGCAGTTCTTTCTAGCCTTTGCGCCTCTGACATAGGATTTGGCATTAAGAACAAGGTATTCGTTACCTTGGCCAATCAGCGGTCTCCATTCCCCCCGGGAGGCGTCCCCAGGCTCCGGGGGGGGGCCAGGCCACGGAGACCGGTGGATAACGGGGCAATGCAAGTTCGACAATTAGGCGAAATGAAGTGGCATTCGACGGCGCAGTCACCGCTTAGTTTCGTGCAGCGTTAGCCTCGGGCTGAATGACTCGAATTGTTCCGGTGGTCAAGCAGAGTCCCCCCCCATAGGTACTAGTAAGGCTGGGCATGGCATGTGAAGTTGAACGAGTCTTGAAAATTCGGGCGCGAATTGACTGGATCGGGAGGTTTTGGAGGTTAATTTACGGACCTTGTCATTTGGTCCTTCTGCCGTTTTAAGATCATCTTCTTTAACGCCCCTGTCAAGACCAGCGGGTCCCCTGAATCTGATTAGAGTCGGGAGGCAATAACTAGTTAGAGCTTGAAGTTTGTAATAATAAATTTATGGTTCTTGCATCTTTATATACACTAGTAATCTGTTTGACAATCTTGACCGTAGCACACTACTAGGGCACTTTTTGTCCTACTATGGTGCGGGAACTATATTTGCGGAGATGTCGAAGCTTTCGGGTACGATGAAGGTGGAAACTTGCTAGGAACTTTCCTCCCGGCGATGTAGTACATAAATTCATACTAGTATACACCCCGAAATCCTGAAGGTCTTAAGACAAGGTTGTCGATCAAACAACATTATATTTGGAACAAATACCATTATAACCAGCGTGAGACCACGTGTATCCTGACTCCAATAGAAGATTATAGGGATTATGGTAGAGCCCAACCTTTTTTTGAAAACTTCACAACACCATATCCACAGCAGTCCTTGCCAATCAATCCATCCAATACAAGACACTTAGCAAGAGCAAGAAACGAAATTCTTGCACAATCAACCCCATAAGGCCCATTTAGCCAGCCTGGTAGATAGCAGGACCAGCAACAACATGAGGGTTGATCAAGCTAATGTTGAACGGACTAAGGGTGGCGCCGCATCAGTCAGCGCCACGAAGATCGTGCCGTTGATCAAGGGATCGCCCATGTAAGCCTCCACGTCCGGCTGAACAGTAACGCCGTGGCTTCCGTTACTCCGCAGAGTCGTGTAAGTCACGTTCAGCTGCGACACCCAGATCACGTACTTGGGATCGCCAGCCTGCGTCGTCGTGACGTAGCTGTTGTTCGGCCCAACCTTCTTTCCGGGGGCATCCCAGGTGAAACCAACCTGGCGGCCGGGGTAGGAGAGGGGCAAATGGTTGTCCGTCGCCACGGACGCGCCGCCGTTGCTACTGCTTGGCGAGCCCGAGCCCGAGCTGCCGCTGTCCGCCTTGGCCACGTTCGTACCGGGGGTGATCGTGTTATTCTCATACACATTCCCGCGCTGGCCCGCCTTCGCAACGGTGGGCTGATCCGTGATCGTCAGCGCAGGGAAGTTCTGCCACGCGAGCCGCGTCTGGTTGGCTGGGCACCAGCTGATGTACGGCGCGAGCAGCGTCCAGGCCCACGACTGCGGGATGCCGACCTCGAACCACTCGGGCATCGGGTGCAGGCCCTGGAATTGTCGGAAGACGAACTGCTGGCGCGCCTCGACGCTGATGGACTGGGTCAGCAGGTTGCTGGCCTCGCGCGAGTCGAGGTGGGCGAGGAATCCGTAGACGCCTGCTTCGCCGACACGGGTCAACTTTTGGGTGAAGTCAATGAACTCCGCCACGTTGGTGTAGGGGTACTCGTAGGCGCATTGCTGGGGCGCTTCAGCGCCGAGCATGTTGCTGACCAGCGTGGCATGGCCTTCCTCTTGCAGCGACATGTAGGCGATCAACTCGCGGTCGGACGCAGAGAGGTTGGCGGCGCTGAAGTCATCTGCGGTGAAGCGCCGGAGACCGTCCTGGAAGAGGTCTAGTTCAATCCACTCTTGGTAGAGTGCGAGAGCCTGCGCAAAGCTGTTAGATGGCTTGTTTTTGTTCATGCAAGAGAGAAGGAGCATCTGAAGCATACCAAAGACTCGTAGTCAAAGTCGCTGCGAACGTTGTAGACGGGGATACTGCCACTGGTACCCACGCCCCCAGCAGGGACATACGGAGCAGGCTCCGGGTTGTGCAGCTTTCCATCGCTGGGGTAGGTTGTAGCCGAAGGTGCAATTGACACCTCAGAGATGCCCTTGCCAATAGATGAAGCAGTCAAGGCCCCGGTCGTGGATGCACTTCCTGTGTACGAAGAATGCGGCAAAGACACGGGATGAGACCGGGTTGGAGCCGGGGTGGCCGACGAGAGCGCATGAGGCGTTGCCTGCGAGGATTGTGCTCGCGGCAGGATATCTACACCTCGGGGAAGCGCGGATGTTGAAGCCAAGGGCAATGAGCCCAGCAGGCCCAAAGCGAGCAAAGAGTTCCACATGATTACTCCTAGCTCCTGGTCGTTCTGGCCGGGAGCGCTAGTGCGAAAGGGGGGGGAAAAAAAGACGTACTAGAAGTAGAACTACTGGGATACAGAGGGAATGCGATCTTGGCCCCGAGCAAGTTTATATAGGGTCCTCGTTCAAGCTTCCACTTAGCTCAAATTTTCAGTCAGGGTCCGACCGTATTGACGCAAACTGGATTTCAGACGGTAACCCAGCCACAGAGATGGCCAATAAGACCATCAAGAGCCAGTGACATGACTGGTACGGTGAGCTACGGGATCAGAATGAAGTATTGGACGCGTGGCTTGGAGTGCAATGAGGTCAACGACACGACGACCTTTAGTGCATAGTGTCATCACTCCCAGGCTGCAAGCAAAGAGCTATGGCGGAAGGTTGCATCGAATCATGAGAGAGCAGGGTGAACCAGCGCGAACAGCTGTTCCAAGCTGTTCCACGCTGTCCCGGAACCACCGGCAGGTGGCGAGCTCTTTTTGAGAATGATGCCTTGGCAGGATTGGATTTACACACCGATTCGGACGACTCAAGGGCCCCGCAAGCCCAACGTGAATTATTTTAGTCAGGAATCATCCGATTCACGTATTATTGCACAGAATGCTCGCAGTGGCCACTTGCAGATCTTCGGGTGCTGGCGGCAATGACGCGCGGACGAACCGTGGAAATCAAGAATGTCAAGGTCAACCACATCCGAGGCAGACAGAGACGCGGAAGTGTGGGCCATGGGAGACTCTTCATTGGCAGAGAAGTTTAAAGACGGGCGTCAGGCTATATATCTTGAAGGCTGATTGCAGCGCATCGACGATCGCGATGGAAGAAGCATCATCGATGGGCAGTCCGAGAGTTCGCCGGTCAGAGGTCGGATGACATCTCCATGTTCCCGCGTCGATTTTTCGCGGTCTTTCGTCTCTCAGCCTGGAGACCCGAATAAAACTGTTGCCCGTTCCATGTGATCTCTGCTTCGTTGTTGGGAATCTCCAGGAGGAAGAACTTCATGGTCTGTCCGATGCCCCTCATTATGTCACTGCCGGGGCGCACCGCGCACCGTTTGCCCAATCAACGCCCGCCATTCGCGGCCCCAACCGAAATGCTCGTGCGGGGAAGATACTCGTGCCCTTGAACGTACACAAGCATCCTACTGGGCGAATCCCTCATCAAGTAGCGCAGTAAAACATGTCTCAAGCTCACCTCCACGCATCAGAGCTGTTTAGCGTCAAGGGCCGAGTGGCGGTCATCACGGGGGGAGGCAGTGGTAAGACATGCCATCATAGGCCCGAGTGCAACCCCTCGAAACTGAGATAAATAGGATTGGGAAGCATCATGGCGCGTGCCCTCGCCGTCAACGGAGCTTCCAAGGTCTTCATCTTGGGCCGCCGCGAAGAGGCCCTTCGAAACACTGCCTCCCAGGGTCCGGAGGGGATCATCATCCCCGTCCAGTGCGATGTGACTTCCAAAGAGTCGCTCGATGCCGCATACAAGTCCATCGCCGAGAAGACCGACTACGTCGAGGTCCTGTTCGTCAACAGCGGGATCAACGGCCCATCGATGGTGCCAGGCGCCCCCGGCCCCGATGGCCCGCCCCCCTTAACAGAGGTGCGCGAGAAACTGTATTCCATCCCCATGAGCGAGTTCAACAAAACCATGGACGTGAACGTCACCGGAGCATACTATACCATCCTGGCCTTCTTGCCACTGCTGGAAGCGGCAAACAAGCGACGCCCCGCTCCACAGCGGGGAGTCTTGACTCCTCCAACGGCCCAGGTGATTATTACGAGCTCCATTGCGGCCTTCAACCGCCGACCCGCGCATGGTATTGCGTACAACGTCTCCAAGGCAGCGGTGGACTACCTGACCAAGGCCTGCTCGACGATGATGCTGCCGTACCACATCCGCGTCAATGGAATTGCCCCCGGACTCTACTTTTCGGAGATGTCCCAGAGCTACTTTGGGGGCGATAGCACTGCTGGAATCTCCGAGGGCGAGTTCCCAGCCGAAATTATCCCGTTAACTCGGTCGGGAGCGAGCAAGACTTTGCGGGGGTCGTCATTTGGCTTGCGAGCGCTTCCGCGGGGTTCTTGAACGGCAACATTGTTCTCACGGATGGCGGTCGGGTGGCCCAGGTGCCCAGCACATACTAAGATGAAAGGAGTAGACATATGGCTAGATATTATTCCGAGTTCCCTATACAATTCGATCCCAGCCGGCTTTTCGAGATCTACAAGTCGTGGAGAGCATATTGATTGCGGTCGTAGGGAGATAACATCTCCACAACTGATCTGCGATACCCAAAGCGCCACTGTAAATTTCTACTTTCGACCAGGGCAACATGATGTACTAGGATAGATTCCAATGAGACACATCGTAAGTGGCAAGCGATAATTGATGAATAGGAAAAACGCCCCAAAATTTAGATCGTCGCTGATAGTCGTTGTACAAGGTAGTCTCCCGCTGTAATATCGGGGTATTTCTTGTCCACCTGGATGTCCTCACCATAGGTTCCGGGGAGAACCTCGATCAGCTTGTCGAAGTTCGGATTGCAAAAGTATGCAATGCTGTACCGCGAAGGGTGGCTCTCTAGCGAGTCAGCATCGGAGTCTTGAGCCGGGAGCTTCGGTGGCTCGACCACTCGGTGGCGGGTGCTTTTGATCGTATCATTCGACCATCGTGCTAACAAATCTCCGGCATTGATGACAATCGTATCGGCGATGGGCGTGGCATCGACGAAACTCCCGTTCGGGGTGCGTACCTGTAGTCCGCCGTGCCGATCTTGGAAAAGGAGCGTGATTGAACCATAGTCACTATGCTCTCCAGCACGGACTTGGTTGGGATTATCTTGGAAGACCTCCTTTCGGACGGAGGGATAGTGAAGCAGACGCAGATTATTGTCGCCGGCGTCCACATACTCATCAAAGAAGTGCTCGGGCAAGTTCATGCCCAAGGCGATGGCACTCATGATATGCCGGTGCAGGGTCTTACAGGTGTCAAAAAACGACAACATGGTTTCTTTGAAGTCTTTGCCCTCGTCGTCGAGATGATCGGGCCACCGATTGGGCAGGTCCTCTATCCCTTCCCGTCCAATCTCCATGGTTTCTTTAAGATCGGGCGCCGTCCCGCGCAGCTCGTTAATCCCGCTCGTCTCCTCGAGTGGCGCTAGCTTTTCTCGCCCAGTCGCGATATACCCACGGTTTGACTGCGGCGTGGTCCATCCGAGACCATCCTTTTGTTCCTGGCTCCGATTGAAGAACTTGGCGGATGCGGAGAACGCTTGGGAGACGACGGAGGGTGGAACGCCATGGTTCTTCAAGTAAAGAAACCCGGAAGTCTTAAAAGCCGTCGTGACTGACAGCGCGACCGCATGTTTATCGGACGGGGTTCCGGAAAAGAAAGGACCGAAGTCGATGAGCTAGAGACGAATGAGCCTGGGGCTAGGTGGAACTAGAGACACTAAAAGCAATGGGGCCGCACGGGGATTACGAAGTCGTCCTTCTCCACCGCGGTAGAAGCGGGACGGAGCTCTTGCAAAGTGTTCGCCATGAAAGCACAAGAAAAGGAGGAGATTGAACAAAGTTGGTTCTGTGAGAAGACGAGAACTCCAGCTTGGGGAAACCTACGAAAGATAAGGACGCAGTCTGAAGTCCACGCAACCCCGCCCCCCGCAGATAAAGATAAAGCAATTAACCCTGGGAGGAGCTGCGATAGGCTGCCCTTGATCTGCATGCATCCTAATCGTATCCTAATCAGCTTTTTAGCCTTGAAATGGTCCTTGAATGACATCAGTCCCGATTAAACGCCCTCTTAACTACCTACTCCGTCCAGGTACCATGAATCCCGGTCCCTCACGGGCGTCTTTTGCAGACCGCAGCAAATGTAGAAAACACGCCACTCATGAAGAGTTGGCGCGACTTGACATCATGGACGGCCGATGTGGAGCTGGGAAGCACTTTGATCTCTCGGTCCTCAACTCATTTCACCACCTCATAGCCCGAGTCTTTTCGCTGGATAGATAGAACTGCAGCGGGCGCTTGGTTATCGTAAGGGTTGTTGACAACCCTCACAAACCTCAGTACGTCCGGAACCGCAGCGGCGATGATGTTCCCATCGTGATCCACTGAAAGGTTATCCACGGGAACACCCAACGGAATCTCATCCACCCGGGTCAGCTCGTCGTCCACATACTCATGGACGGAGATCACGGCCGTCATCGAATGCACGACATAGTAACGCCCATCATGACCCCGGACAAGGCCATTGGGCAAATAGCATTTTTCGTCGGTCGCAATGCGGCATTCGCCCGTGTCAGTCTGACAGTACGCGAGGCTGCCGGAGCCGATCAACCCCCGCAGCTCGCGCACAAGACCTGCGACTTTGTCGGTATGATCGTTCGTGACAAAAAAGCCATTCCCGTCCGCATCCACTGCCAGGTTGTTGGGGGTATTTGACGCGTCGCTGGCGATTATTTTCACGTGAGACAGGGTGTTGGACTTGGCGGCGAGGTCAAACACTTCGACGGTCGAATTGGCCCCCAACGCCACCGGATCCAGGATCTCTCGCCTGTAGCAAAGTCCACGTGGGGGTGGTGATTGATGAGCCAAAATCGCAGCTTGTTCCCACTGCGCTTGACATCGAAGCCGTGTAGACTCAGCTCTCCCTTGAAGTTGTTGGAGATTTCTCGTTCACGCACCCCGTATAGACCGTCTGCTCCAGGCTCGTCGATATCGAGGACGACAATGTGGTCTTTCTCGGGTTTCCCAGAGAAATTCAAATGATCGGCGCTAGGTAGCCATTGCATGCGAGAATCGAGGCTGGCGCAAGCACCATAGACCTTTCGGTCCTGCTCGTCTAGCCAAAGATCTTCGCATCCTTCCAGGAGCGGGTGTACAAGGCGACAACAGTCCCATGGGAAGTCTTAATAGGCTGGATGACGCGATTGGTTCCCAAGATGAGGGTCACCATCTCATGAACGTACTGCCGGTAGAACACCGCCGCGCCTAGTATGATGACGGCCCAGGTCCACAGGCGGGGGCTGCTCTTGGGCTGCGGATTAGCCATTTTGAAGGGATCAGGAGATGACGAAGCTCTGAGGAAGTTCGGATGAAGCTCGGATGAAGCTCTAGAGTTCCGTAAAGCAGCAAGCTGCCCCGCGGGGATTTTGGTTCGGGCATCCAAGGCCCCCCCGACATAACGCTCAATGTGGTGGAGACGAAGATGTGGCTGACAGGAGTTTAATCCTTGTTGCCCTGGTCCCTCCTTCAAGCTCCGCTATCCATAGTTCTCGATCTCTTCTCAGCTTAAAAACTCAAAAGCCCCCTTAGACCCCAATAGATTCCGAGGATGGCCGAATCAAAAATATCCACAAACCTTGGGACTTCTCCACCGAAGGCTCTTGAAACCCCATTATTCCATTATTAAGCGGTCCCGGGGCCCAAATGCCCCTCCCAGTTAGACCGTTAGGCCTCGGCCTTAAATTACCCCCTCCCCGCTTTCTTCAGAGCTGCAAGCTTTCATTTTCCAAATCCTCTACACCAAACAATCATCCAATCCTATCGCCCATCATGGTCTTTCACGCTGCTGTCATGTACCCCAATGAGCCTGACGCTAAGTTCGACGAGGACTACTACATGAAGAGCCACATGCCTCTGGTGGAGTCGACCTGGAAAAAGCACGGTCTCCAGAGCTGGCACGTTATCAAGTACACCAAGGATCTATCCGGTGCTCCCCCAAGTACTCCGTGGCTGCCAAGCTGGTCTGGGAGAGCGAAGAAGCCCTCCAGAAGGGCCTGGCCGACCCCGAGAGCAAGAAGATATTCGAAGACATCACCAACTTCACGAACGTGACCCCTATTACCTTAACCGGTCCCAACCTCTAAGCAACGACCAAATCGGGAATGTCTTCCCTTTTTTCGAAGTTGTTCATTGCTTGTAAGCTTGACAGCTTGAGCGGGTCCATTGCGGAGTGTCGGAACAGTGGTCATGTTACCACTGTGATACGAGTGGCTTATATCTGGTGGATATGCACTAAGTTGCCTCATGTAAGGTAGCCCCTATTTAACTAAAGGGGAATTTCCTGTCATTTAGAAGAATCAGACTCACTTCTATGTCCCTCCTATTTCCGTACAATACGTATGCTCCTACCGCACCTCCTTCGTTCCAACACGGAGCGATAACCCCAGTCGCGTCTGATTGGCTTCTCTCCGGGCGATGCGATCGGTCAACGCTGCACGCCGATCTGGCTTCGCATTGACCCTGGCCGATACTTTTAACACGCCTGTGCTTTCGGATCGCGCTGCGAGAATGCGCCCGTTAGCATCTGCTGGTGACAGCACCGAACGTGCAGGGGCCAGTCTTATGCCACGGCGGTCGAAGCCCTCCTCTGCTATGGCTGTCTATGGCTGTCAGCAGGAGGCTGGGGAAGTGTCTCATGGAGCATGGCTTCGAGGTTGAAAGAATCGAGAGTATGGTGAAGGCGACCGATACCCAGCCCGACCTTCTTGCAGTGTCGGAGTTGGATGACTAATGGTTCAATTTCAGATTCGTCATGGAGTTCGGAACAGCCGGTCTCGATCTCTCACAGATGATCGAGGCTTGCAAGGTGGTCTTAATGCAACATCATCTCTTGAGAACTTTACTCGCTTCCGCCTGTAGGTGTGAAAACTCTGTGCTGGAAATCTTGGGGAGTTGCTAGGTATTAAACCCACGGACCGTTGGAGGCGGCCGTTCATTCAATTCTATATTTGGCCCTGTGTTCCAATTTGAGATCACCGTTGATCATCCCAGAAGCTATAGCAGAGTGCTGATCTTGATTTAACATAATTGGTCATACATTGAGCGGCTCACAATCTCCTTTTGTCCAATTCTGTTGGTTCAACTTAAAACTGTGTTCGCAAATACGTTCAATTTAGAAACGATAAGCTTACCTTTCGGAGATTTCCACTCGAAGATGATCAAAATAGCCTCAACGTAAAGGTCAAGAGAAGCTTTTGCGTGAATTTGGTCTACTGTAAGTCACAGAACAGGCAACACTTTGCAGTTGCCCTACATGTCCTTAGAATTCAAAGTAGAAATAATTTTCGGCCGGCGTATTTGCGTTTTTCATGACTGTTCAAAATGCCAAAAGAAAGTCATTGATGGATGATGTACTTGAATTAGCCGTCATGAATAACACGCGGAGTATGAAACTTTCCTCTATAAAAGGACAATTTCTTAATAACAATCATAACACACTCTAAACATCGGCGGCTGTTAATTGCTTTCTCAAAGGAATCCTCTGCCAAGCATCATTCGGCCAGAAAATCGAAACACCAGAAAAAATGTCGTCGCAGGGCTAATATAATGAAAGTATAGCAAACTGTGCAACACAGATGTATGCGTAGGCATTCGCTTGCGAGAGACTAGTCAGGTACACGTCCTGTCGGCGGATGCTTCGGGCTTCTGGGCCTTCCTTAATTCGCAGTTGGTAGGCAATTATTACTACAGTATGACAGCCACCAGAATCAAGCGGCGAAATGCTGGCAGTATTTACTAGTGATCATAGAGACAGAATCAAAAGGTTGAGAACAGGTGCCGAAATAGAGCTAGAGATCTCAGGCAGTCATGGCTGGAAAGCTAGCTTGGATATCAGCTGACAGACTGAATGCCAATCTCGACAGAGAGCTGTGGACGTAGGTCCGCAGCCAAAAGGACCTGGCCCCAGTTCACCCGCCCTAAGGCTGGGTGCCTTCAGGCTACATACATGTCTCCGCAGCTTCCCAACCTTGGACACGTGTTAGCCGTGAATTACGTTATTCACTTCGTGGCGGATGCTTAATAACTAGTTATACGGTGCCCGTCATTTTCGAACTTTCAGAGTTTCATATTTCTCCAATCCATACCGTACAATACAGACCCCCTTCTTCCTGCAGCTCCATCACATAGTGTCTCTGGGAGCCCCAGAATTCAGGCATCACAATACGTCGGCTGCAGAACGTGTGGGGTTTCTCAGCGTTCCTCCCCGTGTCGACAGGAGCTTTATCCTGCTTGGTGCTCCGTCCAGGCGTCTGGTATTTCGCTTTCCCGGCAACTTCAACTAAAATTGATAGCCGAGGCTACTATTGCCGCTGACGGGTTGCCCTGCTTATGCTATATTATTGGATCCTGACCTCCAAACTCTCCCAAATCGTTTGACACTGTCGATCCAGAGAAAACAAAAAAAAGAAACTCTATCGTTATGTCCGCAAGAATAAAAGTTGCAATCGTCGGTGCCACGGGCGAAACCGGGCGATCCGTTGTAGATGGGTTGCTTGCTGTAGATGGGTTGCTTGCTGCAGATGCCAGCTTCGTGCGTATCGCCATTCCCTCGCGGGCCTTGATCTTCCCTGGCTAACTCGAAATCTGATAAGGAAATCATGGCTTTGGTACGTCCCTCGTCACTGGAGAAACCCGCCACTGCAAGCCTCAAGGCTCGCGGTGTCAAGGTCGTCCCGGCGGAACTCCAGGGATCACACGACCAGCTGGTACACATCCTGAAGGGAATCGAAGTGGTGATCTCGACCATTCACTACCAGGCCCTATCGGACGAAATTTTCCTGGCAAACGCCGCCAAAGCCGCTGGAATACAACGCTACGTTCCATGCTTCTGGGCCACCGTCGCACCTCGGGGAATCATGCAGCTGCGTGACGATGTGAGCATCGCGATAGACCCTAAGATAAAGCAAATTGGCTAATTGACCCATGACAGAAAGAGGCAATACTGGATCACGTCCAGCGGCTTCGACTTCCTTACACTGTGATCGATGTGGGCTGGTGGTTCCAGCTCGCTGTTCCCAGGATTCCATCCGGCTGCTTTGACTACGGCCTGGTGGCTCCGGCGAACAGCGTTTTTGGCGACGGGAATGTCCCTTCGGCTCTGACCGACGTCAGAGATATTGGATTGTATGCCGCGAAGATCATCAGTGACCCGCGCACGCTCAATAAAAAAGTATTTGCCTTCACTGAGACCTGGACCCAGAACCAGATCTTTGAAGCGGTCGAGCGGGTCAGCGGCGAGAGGCCGGAATCCACCAAGGTAATTACCATACCATGCCATCTGCCAAAACCTCTCTGAGCTGGTAACTGACTTTTGAATCAAATTAGGCTTCCGCGGAAGAAATGGAGGCCAATGTCGCCCGGTGTAGACAGGCTGGAAGCGGCCTTAACCAGGAACGGGCTCAATTCGAGTACTATCACTCCTGGGGTGTCCGTGGTGACAACAGCCCGGAGTGTGCTAAGTACCTGGGGTACGTGGCGTTTGAGGAACTCTACCCTGGATTCAAGGGGCGTAGGCTCACCGATTACTTGGAGGACCTGGCGAACAACAAGGCAGCCAAACCTTACAGTCAGTAATAAATCTCGCATTCATTGCATGATGTTCTAGATCTACAACTTGGTCTTCTGGCTCGTTTCACCCCTCTTCAAGCCTGTTGTTTTGTAGCCAAATAAGTACGCGGCCACCTTGCGTATCTGCATCTCCTCACTCCCTTCTGTAATCCGATATCGTCTGAAATGCCGCCAGATGTGTTCAAAAGGATAGTGCCTCGAGTATCCACCCCCACCGTGTATTTGGATCGCCCGATCGGCAGCTTCGCACACAGGCCGGTTCGCATAGTAGTTGCACATTCCAATCTTGTGGCCTAGCTGCCGCTCAATAGCCATCCACGGGGCCTTCCCTTCTGCTTGTGCTGTAGCCGCCACCTGATCCATCTCCACCGCCGTTCGTAGAATCAAGAGTCTCAGCATCTCCACCTGGGTCGAGATGTCCACAAGAGGCCATTGGATGGACTGATTCACTGAGAGCGGCTTACGCCGCCCACAATGCCCCCGACTACAACAAGGATGTTACCAAAAACGATGAACCAGCGCCGGCCAAAGAGATCAGAATTGGGACCGCAGACCAAGAAAGCGACGACAGCACCAAGGTTATACACGGCAGTGATCCATGTACCCTTAGTAACATCGCCCAGTTCGGCTGCGATCTGATTTTCGATTCCGGAAAGAGCTGGAACTAGCCAGTAACACACAGAACCGGTCACAGTGAGCATCTGGACAGGTCAGTTTGTTGGTCAGTCGAGTCACTTTAGTGGAGTAACTTACAAAGATAACGACCCAGGTCTTGAAGGTCACGACGTATTCCACATCTGTCTCAGGCTGAAAGTGTTTAGTGCCCGCTGACGGGACGTAATGCAATTCCTCCAGGGTTGTAGAGTCGCCTGGGGTCTTCTCGACATGCTCCACCGGATCTGTTTTCTCAGCATGGGAGAGTGGAAAGGCATTATGGCTGGAGTTGGCGGCGGTGGTCATAGTGAAGAGGGTTTAACCTTGACCACCTTTTAGTGAACAAAGAAGTAAAGCGACGACAACGTTTCGAAATCAGTAGGGGGCAGAGCTTTGATAATATTTAGGAGAAGCTTTAGGATTGGAGCCCTAAGACCCCAAGGGTCCGAGCCGTGGCTCTTGACCGAGGCTGAGGGTCCTTTACTAGACCGGGTATTGAAGCCTTGGCTACTCTACTAGAGGATTACCTCGGCAACCATGTTGAACGCAGACGGAAGTTGTGGATCCATGAAGATGGAGGAATGCAAAAACATCACGCAATTTATGCTCGACCTTACGAGCATAGCATGTACATACTTGAGGCTCCTGGGAATAGTGATTAATACAACTACAGTCCACATACAGTCCTGCTTGCGCCGGCATCGCAGGCACTGCTGTTGCTGCAGCTTATCTCGATGCCAAATTCCCGGTTTGCCATGATCTGACATCAGGCTCCCTTAACCGAGAAGAAGCGGTCCTACATCAGCAAAGCCGTGACAGATACAAACAACTCACGTACCGTATCCTCGGGGACAACGCCGCTAGCAAGCACGCCAACAGCATATCTCTTATCTTCAAAGGGAGGTCTAACATGGGCATATAAGCAGTTCTTCGAAGACCTCGAACAAGTAGGCAACCAGCTAATTAATGATCTAGCCATCTCTATATAGCACATGACATCTCAAAAACTAACATTGAGCATGTTTTTTAAGATATTATTATAGCCAGGATAAATATAAAGATAATAATAACCTGTACCAGTGCTAATTTAGTATCTTGGAATTATAAAGAAGATGTTTTCTAAGTGGTGTTGCTGTGGGTTGGGTCTGGCCTATGGGTTTATCGCTTGGATTGGGTCTATGGGCCGGAATATAGGACCCAGGTATATGGGTTAGATTTGGAAAGGAGACCCAGCCTCCTGTCAAAACCTAGGATCTGCCTAAACTGCATAACTTGCTAGTGCTATAGTTCAAGTATCAGGTGACTAGTATCTACTAGTCTAAGTGGGTAATAATACTTATCCTGGCCCGTGTGTAAGGCGCGGCTTACTGGGGATTGGATATGATACGGGCAATAGAACAAAGGGTAGGCAGTTGTATTAAACTGTTCACTATCCTGCTTATAGCGTGCAGGAGATATATTATATATAGCTATGCGGGCACGTTTACCCCATCATTACCCTTTGATGGAGAGCGCGTTGGTTTATCATTCTCCTTCGATTATTATGCGGTAGGGCCTGAGGTGTCCAGCGGCGGCTCGGAGGGCTTGGGTCCTGACAGGATTGCGGATATGAAATGATACAAATCTGCAGTTTGCAGATATGGATTACAGAATTCCTTAGACATTGCGGATCGTGCCGTAGCCTAGTCAGTGTAATTGACTTATTTCCTCTAACTGAAATAGGTCTGTAATATCGTACTTCGGCAGCTTATCGAATATGTTCGATCCGCATATATGACTATAACACTAGCTCGCTCTATCAACTGCATGATAAGGCCCATGTCTTAGATAAAGGCACTAAACTTTTACCCATGATTTTTCACTGCCATACTGCATACTGGTTCTGTGAGAGTTCTCGACGACCTCTCAAAACATCTTCGTCCCTCCTACAAAGCCATCACCTCCCAAGCCCCAACCCTGTGTCCACCCCGCTGGAGTCTTTCTTGCTTCACGAATTTTCCAGAATATTGAGCCCTACTAGAGATTAGCTTTGACTTAAACCACTAGTATTTGATGCCAGGTTGACATACATCATATATAGCTCGCAGATCCTCCCTGTAGACTTTGCTCTCCTTCTGTATTAGGAGCCAAGTTGTTCCCCATTCGAAAAGGGCAGCGAACCACTGCGACCTTGTCAGCACAAGTATTTGCCTACATTCGGCTTAGGACGCACCCCGAACGGATCAGCTGCACATCGATGGCCATGCATAAGTAAGAAAAGTTCTCGAAGAGTCAAAGCCCCGTCACCGTCCTGGTCCCATTTTGAGAACAAGTTTTCGAACAATTGCGGCACAAAGCGGCCCTCTGGATCGTATGTGCCACTGTCCGAGCCGTGCTAAGACATCGTCAGCTTTATTACCGTATCCACAAGGGAAAGATTTGAAAGTTACCTTGGCTTTGTGGATGCTGGGAACATAAACGCGGAACCAAGGGTCGGGGAACCACGAATACGCCAAGCGTGTGGGGTACGAGAAATTGATGTTGATGATGAGGGTCGCGAGAATTGAGAAGATGAAATTGAACCCCAGTTCCCGGAATCCAATATATGTATCCCATGGGAAGATCATCCCGTCGCCATCGCGATCCCAGAAAAGAATATGTTGTTGAAGAGGCGACTGCAGTTAGTCAGCGTAAGAAGGCTAATAGACAATGGAGACTGTTCCATTGAGCGGACATACATAACCGTCATTCTTTCTGGCCCACTCGAGGTCACCCTCAGGTTTATTCACAGACACAGCGGCATTAGCCCGAGCAACACCAGGCTTTTCTATAACATCAGCAAGAGACACGGCCGGTAGCCGCTTACTGGTTATATAGCTCTTTTCGGCAACTACTACTGTTTCATTATTATCTTTTGCCGCCTCAAATCCCGACTTTCTTTCACGAATCTTAGCAGTGTTTGTGGGAGTGCTGTCAGCCATCGTAAGGGGACGGCTTGAAGGTGTTGATGGCGGTTAATCAAAAATTGGGAACAAGGTTGCGATGCAAAGCCGGGTTTTATATGCTATTAGAGATCTTTCCAAGTACAGACGAAGGGAAATTGAGGAATATCTATAGCTTTTTATTAGAATTCTGGGAATGTGATTTAATGACTTCCTTGCTGTTTACTACAAAGAGGCTTGGCCTACGTCATTCACACGTAAAGAGGCCGGATATCCCGATCAGCGGATAAAGCCCAGTTGGCGTGCTTTTCACGACTGAGACCAAGGGCGGATTTGGGCTCTGCAAATCAGTTGTGTTCACTAGCTCAGCGAAATATCTGAAACCGGCTAGCCTAGGTAAGGACTTTCAAATAGTCCATATCTGATGGAATATGACCTGTAGCATTTCTCCAAAACTCCAAAACACAATACCTTTTGTTGGCACCATCTCTTAGAATAGAAGGCTATATCCATCCTGGTAAGCTACTCTAGTGGGCTAAGTACCGACTGCCAAATGCGATCCTTGCCCTTCTATGATAATTTGAGGATATCTGTATATCCGCGCGGATATCCTTGGATATCCTTATTAAAAATATAGACATAAAACCATATCTAATATCCGCAGCTTACGGATATGGTATTAGATCCTATATCTGCCAGAGCGGATATGTCAAGGAACAAAGGGGATTCGACAGCGAAGCGCCGTCAAAGCGACGTTGAAACCCCACTGATGAGATACTGAATCCCTTTGATCAGAAGTCGGAGACACCGGTGACAGCGGAGTAAAGCCAAAAGGCCATTCTTCATTCCCATTAGTAGAACTAGGGTTAAGGCTTAACTTGAAGCCGAACCCTTGGCGAACCTCTCTATAAAAAGGGCTGTCAACTCTAGTAGAAAGGATAAGCTTTAATCTTTACTCAGACCGGAATCTTAACTGCGAACGCTTTCTTGAAGATTACTATCTTGCCTAGTTAATTGGTGCTACCCAAATTTGGCAGTCCCCTTATAATAGCCTGTTATTTTTTACGCTAGTTGGTCGGCCGTTGTATCTAGCCTCTTTGCTACATATATGTTAACCTTGACAGATCGGTTGGTCGTAGTCGACTTATTTCCTTTGACTGAAGCAGGTCCGTAATATTTAATACATCAGAATAGTTTTAGAGGCATCATCGTTATATTAAGGCTCATTTCTTAATAGTGTGCTAGAGGATGAAAATCAAGCGGGGATGGGGCTGGATAACAAATCTCAATGGATCTAAATATCATTAATAAAAGTTACTATGCCATAGTTGCTCCATAGTTGACACATAATATCATGTATAGTGACGCTATCTCCTACCGAAGAAAGTATAGAAGGTTTAGTAGTATGCAGATAGAGTCGTCGGCGGTAAAGTGGCAGCCAGTCCTAGCGTCCGAATAGGCCGGAATGGGGTGACGAAAATTCTGGCACGCAGATACACACACGCCATTATGCGGAGTCCTAACTACAGGGTTCACATGAGGACAAAATTCGAAATACAAGATCGCACGAAAAGCCCCCCAAAATGTCAACTCGATGAAAAATCTCATTATCCAGATTAATACGCCGTATTATCCTATTTCCCAAAGATTCCCAGAGTTAAAGTTGACTCAGAGCATATAAAGGCTGCCAATTACCAAAACCCCACTCAGCGTCCTATTGTAAAACATCATGACAGAAGCATCAGTGCTGACAGGTAAAGACCTGCGGATACGGAAAACTAATAACATCGCATGACAAAGCATGTAATTACAGAGAGGCTTTGCGCAGCTGCAGATGCCGAATACAAGTTCCCGGTGAAGTATGCGTACAACTACCTAGACCCATGTCCTCGATATCTGTCGCTCCCAGATTTAAGCCTGAACGATCATCTTCAATCAAAAAGGTTCGTTCGGGTATCTACATCCAATTATCCGAAAAACGTTGAGCGAAGTGATCATGGACTTGATCTGTTTCCATGGGAGGCCCTCGACTGGGAATTGTCGAACCCGCGAAGGTGTTTGCAGCCGAAGTGAGCAGAACAGTGATGAGGGAACAGAACATCCGCACGAGGATGCTATCGAGATGACTTTGGATGCCGTCGGCAGTCCAGATTCTTTATACTTCCGCGGTAGTGACATCCTGAGCACAGAGCTGGGCGCCGACGAAGTCATTGTCCGCGTTGCAGCAGTTGGTATCAACTTCAGAGATTTACTGCTGGTCCTCGGATCCGTGCCGAGGCATGCTCTTGGTTTTGAGGGTGCAGGCGTGGTGACTTGGGTTGGAACCCACGTTGGACGACCTGCACTGGGGAGGAATTGGATGGAAGAAATTGCTCATACTGTATTTGATGAAGCTTCCCGGGTCAATTTCAACGATGAACGCGTTACGAAAGGAAACGGCACCTCCCCTTGACTCTTTTACCGATATCTGGTAGTTAGTGTGCTTCAATTTACCTTATCTCATGCGATGCAAGATCCATGCAATCCCCGCACTTCGGGGTCTTATCAACCCCTCCTCCCCAATTCCTCTGCTCACACAACCTTCCTACCTCTCAATTCCCATCTCTCGCCTCTCAAATTCCCATAAACCATGTCAAAACCACTCATCGTAGACGTGCATACCCATGTATACCCCCCGGCATACATGGCGATGTTGCGCAGCCGTAAAACGGTGCCCTATGTCCACGACCCATCCGACAATACACCACCCCGTCTAATCATCCTATCATCCGACGATGATCCCTCCATTCCCCTCGACCAAAGAGGGCGTCCCGTAGACTCATCCTATTCCGACATCAGAGTGAAACTGTCGTTCATGAAGAAACACGGAATTAACTGCAGCGTGATCTCGCTCGCGAACCCATGGCTGGATTTCCTTCCCAGCGCAGACGCCCCAGGCTGGGCCGAGAAAATCAACGACGACATCGAGGCCACCTGCGCGAAAGTGAACGCCGACGCGGACCCGAACGGCGTAAAGGCCTTATCGGAGAAATACACTCTTTTCGCGTTCGGCGCGTTGCCGCTCAGCGCCTCCGATCCGGCTGTTATTGTGAACGAGATCAAACGATTGGCAACTCTCCCGCATATCCGTGGTGTGATCATGGGGACTGGAGGGCTGGGGGCGGGGCTTGATGATCCCCGGCTGGATCCCATTTGGGGGGGCTCTGGAAGAGACGAGGCTGGTGATATTCCTGCACCCACACTACGGGCTCCCGGACGAGGCCTTCGGGGGGCCTGAAGCGACGGGGCGTTATGGGCATGTTCTCCCGCTTGCCCTGGGATTCCCTCTGGAGACGACCATTGCGGTGACGCGGATGCTGCTGAGTGGGGTTTTTGATCGGTTTTCAGGGTTGCAGGTTCTCCTGGCTCATTCGGGAGGGACGCTGCCCTTTCTTGCTGGGCGGATTGAGAGCTGTATTTTGCATGAGCGGAAGTTTGCGGCGAATGGTGGGGAGGTGCAGGGGCCGAGGCGGAGTATATGGGATGTTCTGCAGACGAATATCTATCTGGACTCGGTGGTGTACTCGGCGGCAGGGCTGAAGGCTGCGGCTGCGGCGGGGAGTGCTGATCGTTTGATGTTTGGTAAGAATGCAAGAGATGGCAATGCTAGAGATTACCAGGCTAATTGCTGTTCCCAGGGACTGATCACCCATTTTTCCCGCCTTTGGACGACGTTGATGGGGAGTGGCCGAGTGTTACTACGAATTACCAGGCGATTGATGATTTCCAGGGCGAGAACAAGGACGGACAAGAGGCAATATTAGGAGGGAATGCGGCTCGGATCCTTAATCTGAAGTAAAAACGCTGCATGGTATTTACTAGACCATACTGACCATTAGACATATGCCACTACAGATCGGAGTTTTAGTGAATATGCCCAAATAGTAATAATAAGTACACAGTGAGAAGTGCCTTTGATATCGATGCATAGACTTGGTAGTGAAGCGCCCGTTGGGAAGCGACCAGTTCGTTGATAGCGATGGCTATATCAGGTAGCGATGAATCATTGGATGGGGATACGTGCATCTGATAGCGATGAGTCGATCTGAAAAGAACGATGCCCGTTCGATAGCCATGAGCATACCGATAACCCATACTCACTCGGAAGCCGTGCCGTGCTTCCCACATTGACGAGTTAGCACATCCCAGCCCAGGAGGTCCCAAAGTTCCTCTAGAAATAACTCATCAAAGCATGTAGACCGACGATCTCGCCTGTCATCACTGGGGGGTGGCGTTGCAGGAGGAGCCAGTCCTCCTTGAAGGAAAGGGTCCTCAGAGCCGAAGATTGCTTGAAGAAGCGTCTTCTGCATGCGAGTTTTGTTTGCGTGGAAGAAATCTGATTTTTTGTTTGATGACTCCCGCATAGGCAAATAGCCGGGTTGGGAACACAAGGCCACTTTCAAGACATCAACGAGATACTCTCCCTCGCGGGAAGCAGGTTCAGGACCCAGCTCCCCCATCCCGTCCATCATGAATCGCGATCGATCAGAAGACAAGGCAGGAAAATGTGCTAACCCAGGGACCTGGAAAGTCTTCAATGCTACTAGCTTTCCCAGACGACTGAGCAGAAGCTGGAGGCATCCTTCAAGGACTTCCCGGTCTTCAACGCGCGCGGTGTCCAAGTATGTGAACATCCTGGCTAGCAGGAGCCGAATCTTTCGAGCCGTCTGCATGTGTTTGTAAGGTGCCATGCAGCCTAGACTAACGGCCTTCATTGTGGACTCGAAGAGGCAAACCAGGTGGTAAATGATTCGCCCCTTGGATGTGGCATCATCTCGGTCTTCCGCCACTTTTGCCAGAGCTTGGAGGACATGTGCAAAGGCCAGCGCAATTGCGTCAATGGTAGGTTCAATCTCTCTCATTGAAGGGCCCTGCGCGACGTACTTATCTTCAGGCGTCTCGAAACTTATTTCCTGTGTCAATTTGGCACTCAACGCAATAAATATCTCCCTCTCTGCTAACTTGCACAGGATGACAGCCTCGGTGGTGACTTCTTGCTGTGCACACTTCTTTGGCAGGATGAAGCACTTCAGACGGTATAGTTGCCTCATGAGTCCGGGATTTATCCAATCCGCAGCTTGCGAGCAGACGTCTTTATATGGCTTTTTGCCTCCTTTATTGAGCGAATCAGGGTCATTTTCATAGGCAATGCGCTGAGCTTGATCATAATTGAGGGTGAAGAGGACTACACAACTCAGTGCTTATCCAGAAAGCGAGACTTGGAGACCACGTACGTTGAGGGTTCATAAACCTAGCATCACGAGGGTCCATAAACTTTTCTTCACCAGGGCTCTCATCCTTGCTTGGCCGGCCTCGCTTTCGCTTTCGTTGCTTGCTTTGAGACGCGTTCACCGGGGCCTTACGCTTGCTTCTCTTGGAAGCAGGAGCAGCTTCCTTTTCAGCAGGTTCTCCGGCAGCAGGTTCCTTCTCAGCGGGGTTCTCAGACTGCAGGCTCTTGATGCGTTGCTCTAACATAAAAACAGTATTCTGTAGCTGTTCTTTTTCCTCCTCTGACTTCTCATGCTTTTCTTTCCAGAAGGCAATACTGTCGAAGAACTTGTTCGAAGAGAACATCTCTGGGTCGCGTGAGGCTTGGATGCATTTGCGCGCATTCAAAATGAAGTCTGATAATATCAGTCAATGTGCACAGAATTTGAAATCGTTAACTTGCCCTTTACTGTGGTCTCTGCTGGTTTGTGCTTGACAATAGTCAGCGCAAACGCCAGGTACAATTTCCTCGGCTTGGGAGGTTTCTTTGACAGAGCCATGGTTGCCGTTGATGAGGTTGGCTAAGAGGAAGGGGTTGAGAAGACGCCTGACATGTTTCCATCCACTGCTCTATGTTGCGCACGGGCTACTTTTTTCACCAGACCCAGAGCATTCAGAAGCGATTATTTGAGCTTGGGATTTTCCTGAAAAATAAGCTTGCTAATGCCACTTGTCGCTTCGGTCTAATCCAGAATGTACAGTGTAGAGGCAGTATCTACTAGTTGGTTAACATTTGTGCAGAGGTTCCGATGCCCAATGTTCCATCGGGCTACAGCTTAGTATGTACCAAAAAGCCTGGTCGATATATTCGCGGATGCACAAGCACTGGAACAAAAAGTAACCTAACCAGCGCCATAGAAGCTCGGGCCACAAGCTAAGAATAGACGCGACCGCCTAGAGCCGCAGCTCGAAATCCTCCCCTCAACCACACGACATAAGCATTTTCAGCACCATCCCGGCCTCTATTTCCTAAACACCCTCTCCTTAAGCGCAAAGCTTGGCTCCTGTATCTGCACTGCGCCTAGCAGGCAGAACTCCCCACCATGTCCGGCTCAGATGACCTAAAGGTGCATGCCACCTCCAACCAAGACTTTTACGCCCTCCTCGACATACCGTCTACTGCCAGTGACGCCGAGATTCGACGCGCATATCGCCGCACAGCACTCAAGTACCACCCGGACAAAATCGCCAACCCTGTCCAGCAAGACTTTGAAAAGTTCCACCTGCTCCAGATCGCCAACGATGTCCTCTCCGACCCAGCCGTGCGCACGCTCTACGACAATGCGCGGGAAGCGCGTATGCGCAAGCAGCGTGAGCGCGAAATGTTGGACGCGACAAAGCGTCAAATGCGCGATGATCTCGAAGCGCGGGAGCGAGCTGGGGCTATGCAGCAGGGCATGGGGCAACAAGGCGTGGGTCAACCGGGCGTGAAGCGGCCGTGGGCTGGTACTGCGGACGATGATGCGGAGGCGAAACTGCAGCAGGAGCTAGATCGGATTGCAGAGGATGGGCGGAAGAGGAGGCGAGAGGCGGCCGAGAAGTTGAAGAGGGAGCTAGAAGAGGAAAAGAAGATCATGGAGGCCGAGGCGGCAGCGGCGGCAGCAGATCCAAGCACTAAACGCGTGGATCGGTCAAAGAATGTGCAGGTTTCAGAGCTGGACAGATCGGTCAAGGTGCGCTGGGCCCGGGAGGGGCCGGGGCTTGACTTTGATGGGGAATGGTTGGCTGGATTATTCGGGGAGTTTGGGAAAGTCGAAAATACGTTTATGTTGAAGGATAAGCGTGTGCGTGTGGAAGGGAAGAAGGGCAAGGTTACATTTGCGACGGGTGTGGTGGTTTTTGCCTCAATTGTCAGCGCGCATGCCGCTGTGATCGACGGTGAAAAGAAGATACGCCAATCCGAGAGGGATTGGACGCTTGTGGAATCGGTTGCTTGGGCTTCAGGGCAGAAGCCGGACCTGGAACCGTTTACCGGCGATCCAATTCAAGAAAAATCGCCTGCGACCCCTCAAGAACAAGAGCCTACGCCATCTGCAAAGCCAACGGAACCGAGCAAGCCATCTTTCAACTTCCCTGGCCTAAACTCGGTCCCCAAGGGTGGAAAAGCACCTGCATTCGGATCATTCGCATCCGCTGCGGGTGTGCCAAAGGCATCTTCATTTGATCCTGCAGCCAAAGCTCCTGGCACCCCTAGCATGGAGGAAACGATGCTCATGCGACTGAAGACTGCACAGCTGGAAAAAGAAAGAAAAGCGCTCGAAGAACAGCTTGCCAAAGAAGATGAAGCTGCGGATGCAGAAGAGGCGGCAGCAGCTAAGGCGAATGGAAACTGACTTTGGAACGTTGGTTCATGGGAGAAATCTCCCGCATTATATTAGAAAGCCTTGACCCGGGTTGGTGTCGGATTGCCCTGCAGTATGACAACAGAAACCCGAGGCGTGTGCTCCTTTGTTTTTGTGCGCGATCGCTTATTCAAATAAGATACCCCAGCCATATATCGGCTTGTTGAAGAGAGATTCATGGAATAGATGCATGATATTTACAGATTTGATACTATTATACATGGATGCATTATCTCGAATGACGGGCTAGTCCGTTCTTTTCTGCGCTTCCTCTTCATCAAGCTGTTCAACGAACTCTCGGGCCCGCTCGCTAATGACTGGCCGAGGTGTTGGTTTCCGTGCTCCGCCATTCAGGATAAAATCCCTGGTCCACGAAGGCACGAAAGCCTTGACCTTCACCTCGGTAGGCTGCCCTGCTTCGGTGGTCCATGAAAGCTTGAACTCGCTGTCCGGAGTATACTGAGTTCCCTCGCCCGTGAGAGCGATATCGGTCATCATCTCCAAGCGACAGAGAGCCAGACCGATGTTACCGACACCGTTCAAGAATTTCCCAGCACTCCGACCCCGACGGCCACCAGCTTTCGTGATGTTCGTGCCTGGTGGCGGTGCTGCGAGCTTGACTGACGAATCATATCTCAGGCCATCAGTGGATGGTACATCTTCCGTGTAGAGCTGGACTGGAAGAATACGCTTGCGTACCACACCGGTGTGGTGCGTCCGAATCGTCAGTTCCTGGCCAACGTAGCAGCCCTTGCGGAAGTCGATAGCCAGCGCCATATCCATATTAGACTCGAGTGGCAGTGAGGCTTCACGGGAGAATCTCGGACTGTCCCTCTGCAACGCCATTCAAGATCCTTCGCACCGTGTACGTGTGTAATCCAACTTCAGACCCAGCAAGCTGTGATTCTTCTGGGAAATGGCTGCGTAAGTCTTCCGCACCCGGGGTAATAAGACGAGAACCAAAGCCCGGAGCGCGCGTGTCGATACATCCTACAATGCTCGACGAAGGAGAAAATGGTGAGATAGCAGCGGACTCGGATTCTAAATTGTATGCTGCCCACCGTGGCTGGGATTGGTTCTTCCATGACGACCAAATAGTGCGCTCGCCATCTTCGAGAGCCCGGAGCTTTAACTTTGCGCGTAGTTTGTGCTTCTTCAAATGCTTCAGCAGAACCGGCACCTCGTTTTTATCGATCTCGATCAGCCATTCGGGGTCCGCGCTCTTGTCTTCTGGGTTCGGTAGTGGGTAGATAAATGCGTCATTCAGTATACGGCCTTGCGAATTAAGAAAGGCAGTGTATGCCCCAGTTTGGCGAGTAGGTTTAGCTGGATCATTAGCGACCAGCATGTTTTGCGTGATCAACCCTTGGAGGAAAGTAGAGCTGTCAGCACCTGTGATTGAGATCAGACCGCGATTCGTGAGCCGGGCATAGCCCGCATCAGGCGGGGGAGGTGCATGTTGAAGTGCATTTGCAAAGGGCGCTGAGGTCGTGAAAGGCCTCCTGCGAGCTAAGCAGCGACCACAGAGCAAAAGACGTGGGCGCATTGTGATTGAGGAATGATGTGTCAAGGTTAATCTGAGCGGCGTTTTACCGCGGACAATGACGTGCCAGGTTATATCACGTGATCATGCTTTATCTACAGGGTCTGAGCTTTACCCTCAACCCATCTCACTATGCAGATTTACCGATACATATAATCCGAGAGATTAGATCTCAAGCATGATTGCATGGAACTAGCAAAATAGAAACTAACGTTTACTCTCTATGGGGTCGAACGATTGTTTGAGCCAGTAACAACCTTCGAAGATGGCCACTGAGCTACGGCAAAATGGATGCGGATGACTCAGTGCTATAGCAATGGTCTGAAACCGAAAGAATTTACAAAATATCACCAAACAAATATTTATAATAGCATATTGCAGAAAACTTTCTGCAGTGGCATGCATGGATAGTGAATTTCGTCATGATGTGGGGAGCACAGCCCCATCATGATCCAGCTCAGTGAAATAACCTATATCTTATGGTTGAATATCTGTCAAAGCTTAACCTGGAACCGGGTGGAGATACTACCTTGGCCTTCTTATATGGAGAGGATCCAAGTCGCCCTGAGCGTTTCAGCGGAGCAACTCTTATTGAGCATTCGGCTACCCCGAATCTGACAATCACCGTGTGCCCTTACCTAAAGACACAAGAGGCGCTAAAGTATATAATGACTTGATTAGAAAATGTACTCCTATGGCTCTCTTTTCGCCTCTTTCAATGAGGTTCAACATCCATGTTCATAAGCACACCTCTATAGATTTATGGAATCTAGAAGCCTGAATTGGGCCAATATAGTCGCTGCGGCATGATTAACTGCTGGGATCAGTGCTCCTTTGACTGCACTCTCTTTATCAGCGTCAAGGGTTTAAGGGAAGTGCTCATATTTTCAGGAAGAAACACGAACAAAAGTAAGGGATACTGTTCTTCGTCCATTCGACTAAGCTCCCTTTTTCCTCCTCTAAGAGCTTATGAAAGCAGATCGACGCTCTGACTCCAGCTATGATGGGGAGGTTGAAGAAGCACGAGTTGCTTTGAAGACAGACCCTAAGACCCTTCAGCAATTATCATCCTCTAGCGACGCTGTTAAAGCGAAACGAAACAAGAACGGTCTTGCGTCCCTGGAGAACGCCATAAAACAAGCGAAGCAAGAAGAAGTTGAAAACAGTAAGAAAAAGAACGGCAAGAAATGAGGTCATTGCTGCATGGAGATCATCAAGCATCTGGGCTGGTGAATGCTTCATGCAGGTGCCGGTCGTATTGTTCCTTGTCTTTTAACTTGTCTTCGAGAAATTTGAACGTGCCGAATGTCCAGTATCGCATTGTTATTAGCCAAAAAGACTCCTCATCCTTGTGATTCTCCGCAAAACGTGGCTGGATATGGTTATAAAAGATTTCAAACAAGGCCATAGGAGTATTGAGCGCGAGAGAGCACCAGAATGTTCCTCGTTCCCACCCTTCTTGCAAGATAGAATGTAGTTGAAGAGAAGAGTGTCCCAATGCTGGCTTGTTCTGCTCTTCTTCCTTCAACACCGCTAGGAACTCTTTGTGCAGGATTTCATAGGCTTCAACGTCGATCTCAGTAATAGGTTGACCAGACAACCAGTGTGGAGGATGGAGCATTTCCACTGGGCGAGTGGAGGCCCATTCGAGGTCAATAAGGCACTTGATATTCCAGTCCTCATCCACAAAAATATTGCTCTGGTGGAGATCGGTGAGCTGCAAGAAGAAAGGCCCTCGGAGAAGATCATGACGAAAGAAACAAGGCCAGACACTCCTTATAACTGTCAATGCACATGCTTGATAGACGCCGTCCTGAAGGCTACTGATTGCATTTGGTTGATAGCGGAAGCGGTTCTCGTGGAAGTTGAGTATATCATGGATATATGAGTCCGCAGTCGAGTGAGTGATATGTCGAGGTATATCGACTGGAATGTGTTCATTTTCCAATAATTGGATTTGGAGGGTGAGAGGCCGATTACTCAGTCTTAGATACCCTGAATCATCCAATATAAAAGATCCGATGCGAGGCAACGGAATTCGAGTCAGGGATATCATTATGCGCGATAGGCCACGAAAAAGGTTCGTTCGTAGCTTTTGATCATGGCGCCCAGTATCCCACGTATCGGAAAGCATTTTGCCTCGTGATGAATCGATATACTCGATAAGAATATATCCTGAGCCGAGAGATCTTGATTCGTCGATTTGACTAGAGACATACGACGATGGCGCCGGATAACCTAGCCACCCTAACAGACGACGACGCAGGTAATGAATGGCACGAGTGATCAAGGGCACATTATCGAGGCGGGTAAACTGAGTCAGTAAGCATGAGATATTTACCTATCGCATAGGAATGTACGTACATTTTGCCAAGTGGATAGCCCAAATCCATATAATCGTGGAATGGGAACATCAGGGCAGTTCTCTTCGAGCCATGCATATGTACCCGCTTCGCAACGAATCTTCTCATCTGAGTTTCCAGGATGAGGAGATTCGCCAATTCTGTACGGTAGCGGAAACCGAACCATCACCTGTTTTTTGGAAAGACTTCCTTGTTCGTCAATATCAGCACGAATGCAAACATTAAAACTCCCATCTATCCAGTCTTCTACACTAACCAGATGACATGCATCAGATGGTAAGCCGAGATGTCGCCCAATAATCCTTCTGATCAGCTTCCGGTTGCGAGAAATATGTGTGAAGAATCGAATTTTCTCATCTCTATACCTAAGCTCATGGAGAATATTGCTGTCCTCTTCCTTCGCAGCAGAATAGGTGATTTCACCACGAAGTAAGCAGCGAGGCTCAAGAATAGCTGGGGGACGTTCGCCCTCCTTCAAGTCCTGAGACATATTATATTCATCAAAAATATCAATAGAATGGTGGATAATACCTATGCTTGGGAGACAGGTTGAAAAGGAAGTAGGATGTCACACCGGACAAACTGTACTCCTCGATACCCCTTATCACGTGACATATAAAGTATTCAGCTCCACTAAGGTAGCTTCTCATTTTTAGCTGTTGTTGCATTCATCGAGTCTTTCCCTGGGCCATAACTGTCCCTTTGCTTACCTTGTAGTGAGAACAAAGTTATTTCCCAGCTGAATTATTAGCAAAACCTCCAAATTAAGCCCTTTGCAAGCGAGTAATGTCAGTACTTCCATTGTCGCAAGATGAGGCTAGTATAAAGAAGCTGGCCTATGCAATCCGTTGATCTACTATATTCAAGAGGTCGGAATGTTCAATTATGTTCAATCAACGGCCATTGGTTTAATCCATTTATGTCAAATACGTAATTATTACAACATGATCTCTAATTTTGGACTAGTTCAGTGGTTCGGCGTCCTTCCTAGGTTGAGGCTCTGACCCTAGATCACATGCCTCTCTTTCCTTTCTAGGTAGGTAGATCGCTGAATCATTCTGCTTCATTCATATGTGCCTTCCCACCACAAACGAAACCACATATCCAGAATATCATCTATCTCTTCAAGATGGCTCAAACTTGTGTTGGAATACGAGATGAGTCACATTACAATGTCCTCAATTCAACCGTGCATCTTCCAAAAGTGGTAGTCGAGAAGACAGTCCCAAGGATTTGTTGGCATAGGAAATTTCACGCCGTGAGGAAGTACGGCCTGCATGGCGATAATCGACTACGTTACGGCCACATTCCGTTCCTCCACAAATATGACCGGGTTTTCTTTTTTGATCTTCTCATCGATGAATACAACCTCCGAATGAACATGCAGGAGCAGGAAAGAATCGAACGAAAAATGAATAGTCTCTGCCCGCCACTAGGATCTGATGATCCTGATAACGAGGAGTGGCTATGGGATGTTGATGAAGCCGGAATTGATTATAGTGACCTATCGCCGT
This sequence comes from Penicillium chermesinum, assembly GCF_028974085.1. Taxonomy (NCBI): domain Eukaryota; kingdom Fungi; phylum Ascomycota; class Eurotiomycetes; order Eurotiales; family Aspergillaceae; genus Penicillium; species Penicillium chermesinum. The sequence continues at coordinate 1,906,394 of NW_026695312.1, read as the reverse complement.
TGCTTCTCGATTCACCGGGTTCATGTCATGAGGAGAGGCCGAAGTCTGCGCAGGTTTCGGTGTCTCAGAAGACACTCCATCCACGAGTCACAAAGTCCCACGAAAAAGGTATCAAGATCTTGCAGCACAAACTTGACGATACCAAATATCAGCACAGCCAACTGTCCCGCAAACTATACGAAACAGAGACCATGTTTCCTGACCTCGTCAAGCAGAACTACGAAGCCATCCGAAAAGACCCAAAATGGTACATGCGAAAGGAATTGGTGAAGGATTGTGCCGATCGAGGTGGATGTTGCGGCCGCGATTGCGGCTGTTGTGCGTCGCGTGCCAAACATTACTATATAAAGGGCATTGGCCATTGCACGGTCGAGTGCTTTTGTTGCGTTGGCTTTCGAGGCTTCAGACCATCTCCAGAGGAAAAGAAGGATATCCTTAAGGGGATGATAATGATCCTCAAATGCGATATTGCGACGCATTTTGTGAGAATGGTGAATGCGTATTTCTCGAAGTCTTGAGTTATCAATGAAAACTCGCCTTGCTGGAAAGCGTGTCTAAATGTTGGAAAACAAGGACTTGAATTCGAATGTGCGATTTTCATGTGCCATGTGTGATATGCGTGGAAGAGAAGTCAAAACCCCTTGGTTGCCGCCAGTTGATGATTTAGAGCCATATGTAACATACAACCAATCAAGCATAGTAGCACGACATCAAGAATGGGTAGAATAATGGTAATGATACCGTGACAGAATTATACTATTCAGCGATAGTGTAGTAGAGTATTAGTAAATAGCGTCAAGCCTCCTCGATAGTAAAGACAGAGAAAGAACCTTTTGAGGGCTCGACACGACCACATGCGCAGCGTCCTAGATATCCCTGATAAGCAGAACTCAGATCGTGCAGCCTTGGGCGAATATTAGTATATACCGCTTTGAATTAAAAGCTCGTTCGTAATTTGAAAATAGAAGACCAACGGAGATTCTTCACTCCCAATTGCAATGTGTAGAATCTAGTGCCAGCGGCCGGGCACTGCTCCATATGCAATGTCTCTCGAGATCCCTTGGTATTAGATTCTCCCTCTATATTAGCCTAGGCATATCCTTTAGGCGCCTACCACAATGATGATGACACACTGGCCGCACTATGCGCCTTCCGCCGTTTAGCTCACCTGTCGGTTCTCTTGGGAGGCCCAGCCCAATTATGTATTAAAACAAGCACTTCCCCCTCCTAGGTCGACTAAGACCCTCTATCAAGGCCTTCATTCAAATCTCATAGTTCATACCCATGTCTGCCAGGGAGGACGTACAGAAATTCATGGTTGTTCTTTGGCGGAAGCAGATGGTACTCGCTAGGCGATTTCTACTACAAGTTTTAACAGGAGAGGGAATTGTCGGGTGTGCAATAGCTATGATTATGAGCTTATATTTCGGGTTTACTATGTTCTACAGAGAAGACGAGAGTCAAGAACAAATTGCTAGGATTCAATCCATGCAGGCTGACTTGAGGAGTTAATGCTGAATATGAACTTTCCATGCCTAGATACACATATACTAGTCCATCGCATAAAATGGTAGAGCTAACGATCATAAAAAAATCATTTGTTGCCCTTGGCAACATCCTGCAAATACCCAAGAAGGAACGCCTTGTTACTCGGTGATGCAATGCGATTGGGGGTCATGTCATTCTCAGAGGGTGTTCCACGGCGGGAGGGAGAATCCCCATTAGTGGGGAGATGAAGGGATGAGAGCGGGCTCACCAAACCGGACGCTGCAAATGACGGTTGGTTTGCCATGGTAGCCTGGTATTCTTGCGCAGCGGAGATTGGAGAGGGAGAGGCAGGCGCCTTCCCAAAAAGAGATAAAAGTGCCTCTTTTTGAGCAGAAGTTTGGCTGGGGCGTCGGTTGAAGCTGCTTTGAGGTGCCAATTCAGGACGCTGAGGCGATGAATCAGGCAAGCTGGGTTTGCGGCCTGCACTGCCCGGCCCCATCGCGTTCGTGAGCAGGTTCTCATAGCCAGTCTTCTCTGAACGTCGCAGGATCTGAGGCTGGAAGGGCTTCACCGGCTCTGGAGCTCGTGGCTGGATAGGAGAGTTCTGCGCCGGCTGGACAGTTTGTAAGTTGTGTCTCGTGGCAGATGCATCGCGTTTGGCAGTCTGTGGACGCGACAGAATCGTGATTGGCGAGGACAGCGGCTGTGCTGATGCTTGTTGTCGGCTTTGATTGTTCTTGCGACTTGAGCCATTCGTCTTCTTGGGCGCTGCCTTCGAACTAGCTTCAAACTGGGGAGTGCTCACAGGCCCTGATACTGTAGCTGCCATCTGGCCGGCCTTGTTCGCCTGCGGTCCACTGTTCTTATCAGAAACTTGCTGTGAATTGTTTCGCTGGAGAATCTGAATTTCAGTATTCGGTTTTGAGGGAATGGAAGAGGGGACTGGGTGACCGGATAGTTCCACAGGTGAAGGAGTAGGTGCCTTTTGCTGACCCCCCTTGAAGAGATCCAGCAAGCCGTTCTGGTGCGGAGAAGTCTTAATGGTCTGACTGGCTCCTGAAGCTGGAATGGCTAGAGTGGCGGCATGGGGACTGTTGGGGGTCTTGGAAGCGTCTCCTTTGAAAAACCCCAGCAATGCACGCGAGTGATTTGTAAGTTTCGGAGGTGGCAGCTTGTTTGCCGGTGGAATCGCCGCACCAGACGCTTGAGAAGGGTGAGCGTGCTGGGAGAACTGAGGGTCACCTGTACGCTGGAAAGGTGCGGGCGCAGGAGCACTGGGCGGAGCCGGAGAGTATGTATTGGAAAAGTTCTGGGCATGAGATTGGGGGGCTCTCTGCAGCGAAGGAGAGGCCGACAACTCATTCTGAGCGATAGGGGGATACTGAGGATGCGCCGTCACATGTGCAGAAGATTGCATAGAGTGATGAGGGACCGCGTTGTAGGATTGAGGCGTCAATGTCTGCGGCGACGGAATCAATGGCGCTGTTTGGTGATGCTGCTGAGGGAAACCGGGAAAGAAATTTGGAGCCAAATGAGTTGCTTGGGTTGAAGCTTGCGGCACACCCGGTGACTGTGCGTGTGGCGATGGTCCAGACAGCTTATGCACCCGAGGGGCGGGAACACTTGAGCCTTGTCTCAGCAAGGTAAGCAATGCATTCGACTTCGACTGATCAACCCTGGCAGATTCAACAGGTTGGTCAAACTGTGGAGATGGCACCTGTACCGGCGCAGAGTGGCCTCCCCCAATCTTTAAAAGTTGTTTGAGATGAGATGAAGCATCCTGTGTCGAGGTGACCTCCGGAAGATCACTTGGGACAGCCGCCCCAGGATTCTGCTGCTGAGCTGCGACACCGTTGCTACCGTAGCTTGTATCATCCAAGGTGTATCCTTCGTTATGCGAGTGAGGATTGCCTGCTTGAGCCTTGGCGTCCAATTTTTTCTGTTGCGCGATCCACTTCTTCAGCGGGTGCAGGAAGGGGGCGACCATGTAGAATTTGTTTGCATTAGTCACTGCCGTCCCTTCATCTTGTTTGTTTTTCCTGAGAGTTGGGAGCTCTGAGAGCTTGTACCATTCAATCTTACTGATTTCCTTCCGCGTACGAGGCTCGAAATGAGCATCACGGGGAACACCACGGAACACGTAAAGTCGCATATGTTGCTCCCGCATCGTAATTTCGATATGCTTGACCGAGTCGTCGTCTTGCACCAGATTGGCCTCACGTATGCCAAAGCCAGTTTCTTCGTACACCTCACGAATAGCACAGTCCAGATCCTTCTCGCCTTTGTTGATCTTGCCGCGAGGAAAGCTCCAATTGGCGCCCTTTTTCCAGCCCTTTACTAGAACTACTTCATCCATATCCTGATTAAGCATGATAGCCCCGCGTACTGGGACACGAGTCTTGTAGGCCAAGAACTCCGAAAACGCAGTGATGTGGTGGTAATGCGACCATTGCGACATAAGAGGGCAGTGTTGAAAGATGCGCAGCGCGAAGGCCTTCAGGGAGAGCGAAGGAAGGGCGGGGTCAAGAGGGCGAATGAAATCTTCGTAGAACCATTGCGCTTCCTCGACCTGAAAGCAGATCCGCTCTACTGATTCGAGCTCTTCATGAGGTAGGTTGATGATGAAGCGGACACATAAGTCATCCAGCCCTGTGAAAATTTTCCCGGTGAGATGAATTCGCAAATGGGCATTGAGGATAGATTCAAGACTCACAGTCTTCTAGTTGCATTTTTGTCTCGGTCATATTGGGCGACAAAGCTTAGCATCTCCGCACGAGCGACCGAGACTGGGGTGCGTTGCAGGTCGCGAGAGCGACGCGCGAATAGAACAAGCTAAGACTAGTAGTTCTGTGATACGAGCTTCGGGATACTTCGAGAGAACAGTGACAGATCAGTGTCTCAGAATACCGCGTCGGGAGCAACGAGAGGAGAGCTGGCGATCAGAGGAGTTAGACCCTCAGGTCAACGAGCGGGACTGCCCAAAGTCAAGGCTGACTCAGGTGTGGCGGTGGAGGCTGATGCGGCTCAACTGTTCAATGAGCAGCAGAATTCAGCCGGATTTAGAAATTGAAAGACGGTATCTCAGTGATAGGCTGATAGATTCCTTTGTTTGAAACAGCGCTTCTTCTTTTCAGCGCAACGGTAGAAAACCGTTCGTCTTGGTCTTCAACAACGCCACCTCGGCATTCTGTTCTTGCGCTGCAGCTTTACGACGAGGTTTAAGTACTTGGATAACCTGTTTCTATGATTGAAAAAAGTACGAATTCAATCGCAATTTAGCAAGTCTGAAGCTCTAAGCCCTTCGGTCGTCGAGTCTTCAAGAGTCCTAGCCCTAAAATCTATGATCCCAGTCTCTTCGATTCTTCAAGGCATGACAATTGAATCGGGATCCTTAATGGACCAATCCGCTTGATGATTGACCAACCTTTTTAATCTTGATGATTCTGGGATACCTCGAACCAAGCTAGTAGCTTTTATTATTTCGTATAGAAAGCTTAACTAAGTACTTAATATCAACTCGACAGTTACCAGCTCGAATACAAGTCTCTTGAAAGCCAATTGACTACGCCACATAAACACCTACTGGACCTTGATACATACAGAGTAGGTAGCTGGATTTTGAGGAAGAGAATCTCAACGAAGTATAAGTAACGATCAGAGAAACCCTGGTCGGGATTTAGTACCCAACGCGTTCGGAAGCCCGACCGATAAAGGAAAGCTTCCGAACTGTCTTTTGTTAGTAAGCGGTTGGCTTGTGAAATGTTTATCTGACTATTGGTGGTAAAATTAATCTTCATAGGTTTGATTAAGCTACGCTTGAAGCTTCCTGTAGAGAGCTTGTCTCTCTGGTGATACTGCACCGTCAAAATGAGCCAAGGCGTTCTGTGCGCTGTAAGTGCTGCTTCTTGCGGGACGGAACTACTCGGCGTCGCGATGATCTTTCAGTAGCTAACCACCATCGCAGTGCGATCTCTGTCACTCGAGGAAGGTTAGTGGCAAAATATGGATATCGTGATCTCCAGAGCTAACTGTCATCCAGGTCCGCTGTGACCGGCAGCCGATTTGTGCAAATTGTACTGACGCAGGCCTTGAATGTCGCCGTACTAGGCCGGCACGAGGAACTCGGCCTGACTCATCTTTAACGTACGGTCACTTTGCAAACGAATCAAATGATCGTATTAAATAACGGAGTAGGATCTCATCTCTTGGAGAACGGATTCTAAGGCTTGAAGGCACTATTCCTCTCCCGCAAAAGTAAGCAGACCTTAAGGTTTCACGTCTGTAAAGACTAATGTTGTACCCAGAGCCCCGGCAAATGTTGACCGTCCAGACCACGAAAGCCACAATGACTCTCACATGCTTTCCAAAAAGAGGAAGCTCAATAATGCTTCGTGGCTGAGCTCCGAGAACAAGTCCCCCGATGGCAGCTACGGCATAATAAGCCCTGCTGACTCGTCCCACTATGCGGAAAGCGCCAAAATTATCATCCAGAGTGAGCTCAATGGCAATGAATCCCTCAAGGACGAAAGACAGTCAGTTCTGAAGTCTGCGTTGGAGTTTGTCAATAAGATGGCCCAACGACCAGCTATGATTAGTGACTGGATGCCGTTGGAGCTTCCAGAGGTGGACATGCCCACTTCACCAGAAGACATCGCCCCCACTTCAGAGCTGTTCTATATGCTTTTTCGAGGTGCATAGTGCGAAAAGTTCAACTGCAGCAGAAGCGTTTACTAATTAGAGGACAGAACCCACCGTGACAGATCACGAATTCCACCGCATACAATGGCCCGATCATATTTCAGACAATGTGTTGCAAAAAATCGCGACAGCCCTTCTTGAACCTGACATTGGAAGTCAGCTATTTTATCAATATTGCATATGCGTATACGTGAAAGCCATTCTTCGGGTCATGCAAATGCCTCGGCTTTATACAAACCCTAGTGTCAAGAAACACTTCGAAAAATCAATGCGGCGGTACGAGTCACATGCGCTCTACGCTTTGAAAAACTTGAACATTCTCAGTGCCCCCAGCTTGTCTCTTATACAAGCATTGGTATCAGCAGTATGGCACAGCCTCTTCTTCCTCTAAAAACCCTGGCTAACAAATGACGCAGGCACAACTCATGCAATATCTCGGGAACATGGGCCAGTCCTGGGTTTTTACGTCCTATGCCGCTCGCCTCATTATCTCTATGAACTATCATGAGATTAAGAGCGCGGACCTTCCTTTGGCTCACGAAGAGGAGATCAAGGGATGTATATTCTGTTGCTATTATCTGGATCGGACCCTTGGTTCTCTTTTCCATCGACCGTTGTCCCTACCGGAGCCCAGATTATCTGTCACGGAGCTCGCAAGCGTATTCTCAAACGACCTACACGCCACATTGATGCCAGTAGTTCTGGATTTAGCGCGCGTGCAAGGCGAACTCCTGAAATGCTGCAAATTGGCAGACCGTGGGGCTAAGCTCGCCCACCAGTCAAACTTGAACGATCAGATGGTGGAAATTTTTCCCAGGTTACACTGTGTAAGTTACCATATCCTTGTGTTGTGTGATATAAAAGGGATGCTGATTCATTTAAAGCCAACTCGAACATATGGGTCAGATGTATTCTCTTGCGAATGGCTCGCAGTCGAGTTTGCATACCATGCAATCATGGTTGACATTATGCGATCAAGGCTGAAGTTTATGTTTTCTCCAATGACACACAGAGAGTGCATAGCGCACTCTCGCACAGCACTTAAGGCGATGCTATCCATACAGAAAATCCTTGCGAACACTCCTGGCTACGAGGATCCTTTCCCATCTTTCCTTACTTGGTGAGCAATGCTGGGATGGATTGATATCCATAGATATGTTGCTAATAATCCCGGCCGCAGGACTATTCTGCTTTATCCCTTGAGTCCTTTCTTTGTTCTCTTCTGCAATGTCATCGGAGAGATGAACGTGGACGACTACAACATGATCGAAGAAATCCTCCAAGGCCTTTCCCACTTTTCCGCAAGCCCATACGTTTCAAAACTCTATAACCTTTTGGAAACCCTCCAATCTCTTAGCAAGAGCTTGTTCGATGCGCAAAAGCGCTTAGATCCGCCGAAGAAGGTTGCACCTTGGTATCCAGCAGCGATGAGGAAAAGCCAAGACTCTCAGGATGATGTTCAAGGTAGATTGCCCAGCACAGGAGAAGTCATTTCATGCATCCCTAGTATCTCTGACCCACAGCAAGCGCTGGGCTTTGGTGATGGGGTCAATGCTTCAGAAGACGAGCTGATGTGGCACTTGTTCACGAGCAATCTTTCGCTAGACTGGTTTGACACCGGTCTCACTACTTCGAATGAAGCCTGTATTAATATATAGAATAATTAGCCCCACTCATCAAATCATTGACTGACAATTACAATAACTCTGTCTCTGCATAGTTCGTAACTAAAACCTTGGAAGTGGTGGTGCGGATTAGTAAGACGTGCGGCTTCCCCGGTGTTGTATTGGGGAGGCCACGCAAGTCTGGCCTCGACGGTTCCGGAGTTGCGCCCTTATCACGAACAACGATCCTTTTCCAAAGTCCTCGTTTTCAACCGTCCCACGCCAAGTTGGATGCTCTTCGACTCCAAAGCGCACCCATTACTGACCCTTGGAGGCCGTCTTACTGCTGCTAACTGGTCGCGATGAAGAGCTGGCTCCAGACCTTGGGCTTGACAGCCCTACTGGCAAGCTCAGTGCTCGCCAATGAAGTTGAAATTGTGAGACGCCCGGCCGAAGAATAAATGCTGAATATTTCAATTCCCATTCAAGTCCTAATACGTTTCTCATCCAGAAAGCTGACGAAAATCACCGACAACGATGCTCAGGGATGTACAGCCGGAAGGCATGGGGAGGAAGCGTGGACCCCTTTATCCTTGTCAAATTCTCCAAGTCGGAGGTCGGAGAAAGCGATCCATTGGCAAGCTTGGTCATCTTCGAATGGCAAGATTACGGATTGATTGGCAAATCTTCCGGAGGCGACGGCGAAAACGAAGTATGTCTCTTGAATTACGCTTCCATCTCCGCTCAAAATTTCTCTAGCGCAAGAAGGAAGAACTAATGAATGGCTCCTAGCGCCGGGAAACTATTTGCGACCAAGCGGCCGTCGACGCCAAATCTTGCACCCAAGAGCAACTTGGCTCTTTCCTCCTGGCCAGCAACGCCACCGATGTCTCCAAGAACCCGATCATTTCCCAAGCGATTCACCTCAAGGACCCTGATGCTGTCAAATACCCCGTTAAGAATACTGGCTTCTACTGTGTCAGCACATATGCATACTCTGGCGAGGACTATACTGCTGTCGTGACCTTCCGCAACTCCTTCGGCGAGCTTCCCGCTACACAGATTGCGAAGCTTCCATTCTACGGAACCTTGTCCCTCGTGTACGCCGTGATCGGTATCTTTTGGGGCTTCCTTTATTTCCAGAACAGAGCCGACATCCTCCCCGTCCAGAACTACATCACTGCAATCTTTGTTTTCCTGGTGGTGGAAGAAGTCATGACCTGGGGTTTCTACAATTTCCAAAACATCCACGGTCTGAATGCTGGAGCTAAGGCATTCATGATCCTTGTGGCTATTCTGAACGCCGGGCGGAACGCTTTCTCGTTCTTCCTATTGCTTATTGTCTGCATGGGGTACGGTGTCGTCAAGCCATCACTTGGTCGAACAATGATCTACGTTCGCATTCTAGCTATCGGACACTTCGTGTTTGCTGTGGTCTATTCTATTGCAAGCCTGTCCATTACCCCTGATAGTGCTGGACCCCTGGTGCTCCTGATTGTGCTTCCCCTTGCCGGAACCCTGACTGCGTTCTACGTCTGGACCCTGAACTCTCTGAATGCCACCATGAAGGACCTCATCGACCGCAAACAGAAGACCAAGGCGATGATGTACAAGAAACTCTGGTGGTGCATTCTTGGTAGCATCATCGTTATCTTCGGTTTCTTCTTCATCAACTCTTTTGCCATGGCTGGCAGCAGCGATGCTAGCTTCGTCCCGGAGCACTGGAAGTCACGGTGGTTTGTGCTGGATGGCTGGCTCAATATTGTGTACCTGTTTGATATTGCTTTCGTTGCGTACCTGTGGCGACCAACTGCCAACAACAGACGTTTCGCTATGAGTGACGAGGTAAGACACTTACCCTGTACGACCGGCTGTTGCCGTTCGCATACTAACTTTTCCGATAGCTTGCTCAAGATGATGACGGATTCGAGATCCGCTCATTCGGTAGCGGTCTTGACGAAGAAGACCCATTTGATGCCCCTCCGGAGTACCCTGGCAGCTCAGCCGCGGAGGGCCGCCGAGATCTCTCCCCGCTACCACCAAAGCCTGTCTCTGGCGGCCCTGCCCGCCAATCTCTTGAGGAAGAGACCATCTTTGCTGTGGGTGATGAAGACAAGTGGTCCGACGATGAGGGAACGCCTCGTAACTCTGGGGAACGTCAGAGACTCACTGAACATTAGTTCGAGTAAGATGCTGACTGCATCCTGGACGTGTCAAGATTGAGATTTCTGTAGATGGAGTGGCCAGGCTACTATTATCTAGGTTACTGCTTATGGTCACAGCATGTCACGGCGTTGGTCCCTTTATTTCCCTTGATTTTTCGTGTTCGTAAAGGAGATCTACTTCCGTGCCTCCAACCTTGGTCGGCGAAAGATGTGATGACTTGCTTGCGCCGGCCAGTCGCGACTTATTGTTTGTCCATCTTCTGTATAGCTATTTACAAGTCAAAAACAAATAACTAAGACATTTTCCTCAATGGTGTGAAACCCCCCGCTAGAACCGTGTGAGATTGGTTATTGATCAACAAATGACTACTCTTTGAGCTCGATGGCAGAACCAGCGTACCGATATTTATTGTGATCTGATCCCCACGAAGACTGAACATTATTACCACTAGCACAAAACCAGTGGCACATATCTGATATCATTCATCCCTGCGTGTATACATACACGAGCCGAACCTTCTTCCAGTTACCATACGATCGAGTCATACTTTTAGCCCCACTTCCATATAACAGCTGCGGGGAACATTTCCATTCAGCCTCAAAGAACACCCCACCGCAAGGAAAAGTCGAAGCATTGGCTCCAGCCACGACTCTCCTCCCCCCCACCCTCCGCCTATGAACAGCTTTTAGCTACCGGCTCCCCCCAAAAGCGCCAATAGAGGAGGAGGCTATTAGCTCCGCGCGCACCCCAAACCCCCACCCCTCCACAATGACACACGACCCCGGCGCCAGCAAAGCCAGCACCCAAGCCTCGGCCAATCTGCACCAACAATGCCGCGACCTTCTGTCCGAAGTCGATGAGTTCCAAGACTTGCTCCGCCGCACCCTCCGCAATCCGCAGCTAGTCGAGGTGCGGCAGTTTCGCTCCAGTGTTAATTCAGAGTTGCGGATGGTCGAAAAGCTGATTGAAAACGCTCGGGCTGAAGGAGCCGGTACTGGCGGGCTTGGAGGCGAGGAGGTCGAGGAGGCTGAGAAGAGGCTGTTGCATGTACTCCGATCGTCGAATTTGCCGTTTCATCAGGCTGTATGGGGGGTTGTCAGGTCATCTTGTGTGGGGTTGGTGACCCTGGGGAGGAGGGTGTATTGGGATGACGGGAATGATGCTAGGAGTAGAAATATGCCGCCGCCGAAGGACAAGAATGGGAAGAAGGTTACTGGCAAGGATAAGCGGAAGAGTGTGCTTGTGGATGTTGTGGCCGATGATGGAGAGGAGTGGGTTAAGGTGTCGACTATGTCGGAGAGCAGGTTGTTGTTTGAGATGGCGGAGAAGGGGTGGGAGCGAGATTCTGAGGATGAATTCTCGGATGGAGAGAAAGCTCCGAGGACGGTGCTGCGGAATTTCGATGACGAAGACTCCGATGAGGAGGATGAACTGGAGTTGATTAAGCTTGCTCGTGGTTTGAGAAAAGCTGCCGATGCTACGTTGGTGAGGTACAGGCATCCACGTCTACGGATTGTGCTACCCAAGATTGAGGAAGGTAATGTTCCTGGGATTGATGAAATTGTGAATGAGATGCGAAGCTATGGCGTCGAGGTCCAGTGTCGAAATAGCCTTCGAGAATCGCAACAGAACCCGGGGCTAGATGCTTTACTCCCTCGGCCGTTCAAGCGATTCACTCCCAGTCTCAATGTGGACTGCACGCTGCTCCTTGCAGCCGTATCCGACTTGTCTCACGTCAAAGATATTCCCGTGTGTCCGGGCTATCACCGAGCAGTCGTACGTCAAATAGAGGGAGAAAAGCACATGCCTTTACTTCCAGCTGAACTCTGGCCAGCGATGCGCAACCGCGAGCTGTTGTGCACATCTGATGCTGCTGCTCGAATGCTCGAAATTGTGAATACCATCGGAACCGACACAGAGAAAACACGAACAAAGATCCTCATGGGCAAACCGCCTTATGACCAATTGGATCAGGAGTCGCTCATCGAAGAGTTCCAGAAGACATCTGATCACAGTGTACCGAACGAGTGGAAGTTGCCTATCAAGGTAAGTGATGCACAGCCAGCCATAGATGCGGCAAAGGCAAGAAAGACGCTTCCACCCGTCGCATACGAGGTATCCGAGAGCCTATCTGATATCAATCATAGTGTGTTCATGTATGGCTGGGCAACGGGGATCACCACCATCTCCAGCAACCGTACGATCGACAAGCAGATCGAGAATACCATTGAGAAGAAGAGAAATGGCGATAGGGACCTTGAGGGCCCCAATGTTTGGGTATGCGACACTGCGCGAAGTCTGGTGGGGAAGGAAAAGAATCGCAAAGAATAGACACCGTGAGCATGCAGCGCATCCGATATGACCCTTCGGGGAAAAAGTATTGGATAGAACGGAGCTTTGAACAGAATAGAGTGTAAACCTTTTCATGTAAATTGGGTATCTTGGTGCATCGTCACAGTACTAAAATTGAAAGCATTTGGCGGTCAATGGGATTTTACAGTTGATTATTTCTCCGAAGGCTTGGAGATATCGTCAGGCGTCCAGAAGAAAGCATCTCGATCGGCAGTGGCAAGCATGTTGAATCGTGGGTTGAACTCGATCAAGGCCGTCATGCCGCGATGCGACAGCTTGGTCATCGGAAGAAGCACCTTGTTATGGTCGGGGTTCTGCTGGAGATCCCACACAAGGACGTCTGGCTGGCTTCCATTTCCTCCAAGGACATAGCGCCCATCAGGGGTGAAGGTCGCATCGCCTTGTCCCAATGGCTTTCCAGTCGTCGAAACGGGGGCAGCTCGGCCAGGTGAGCCTGCCTTTCCAGCTAGGAAAGCCGTCAGGGTGCCCTCGAAGGCATCAAGGATGTAATGCCCATGTAGATCAGTACCTATCATGAGATGCTTTCCATCGTTCGAGAATTCCAGCCGAGTCCAGGCGCATCGCCGAGTGGATGGGGTGTAAAACTCTTCGAAGGGAGAGATATCGAAGGTTGCGAAGGGGGCTTTGTCGTAGTTACGGAAGTCGTAGAGGAGGACTGAGCTGGTGGATTGCGACGCGATCGCGATCACTGATGCGGAGGGGTCAAATGCTGCAAGATACGGGGTCGACAGGTTCAGTTTGCCTTGCGGGTTACGCGAGCCGACGTCCCACAGTGTAACTGTGTTGTCCTTTGAGCAAGAAACGAAGCTATCTCCGCCCGGAGACATCGTCAAGCATGTGACCTTGTCCGTGTGTCCAGTAAAGTAGCGCACAAACCCCTCGTTATGAAGGTCGAGTAATCGAAGCGCATGATCGACTTTCGTGCTCGCGTGCAGAACTTGGCGCGGGTGATGCGTGTATCGAGCTAGGTGGACACCGTATTTCTTGCTAGGAACAGATTTTTTTGACTTCCCTTCCTTCACATCGTAAATCTGGACAGTGTCATCATCCCCAGCACCGACAAGGAACTCTCCTTGATCATCAAAGTCCAACGAGGTCACGTAGGTAGACTCTGGTTTTGGGCCTCGGAATTGCTATGGCTTGTTGGCATTCAGCGTGTCAATTGGGCGAGTCTGTTTAGTCAGCTCTTACCTTTGCTGGACGAAAGCTACGAATCACATCTGGCAAAGCCTGCGTAGGCTGAGGGTCGTGTGAGGGTGTATGCGCCGACTGGGGTTGCGGCTGGTCCGTCATGATTGATTGGGTTCCAGATAACGAAGAGGTGATGCCAATAAGGTTCAGGGGATAGGATAAGGCAGAAAGAATGAGCTCCCAGACTTGATTGGCGTAGGACCGCCGCAAGCAAACGATTTTGGAAGTCCTCGTCCTCTTTCTTGGCCAGCCAGAAGCTCCCCACGCGCCTCCCGTCTTTTTCGCGCTGGCCGGGCGCCGGATCCACGATAGTCCGCCTCACCGCCAGCGAGTATCGGAGCTCCACCGATGGCGATTGACCAAACACGGGCTCAAAAATTCGAGCCTCCGCCCATCAAGAGCCGCGGGTAAGCTTTTTGACGCGCCTGTCAACGCTGACCATCTCCTTGGACGCCTGACCTGATAACCTCACGGGTAAGCCGCCTGCACCGGCAGGATTTCTTCCAAAACTTCGCACGACCGAGGGAGAACACAGTCTATCCACCTATTCCTCAATCAGCCTTTGATCCGTTTGCTGTTTTGGACTCAACCGCCCCTCCGATCTGCCTCCGGTCCCTGGTCTTTGCGCTACAAAAGCTGTCGCATTCCACACGATGTCGACCACTCTCGGGTATGCGAGCCCACCAGGACTGCTTTGTACAGGAACTCATACTGACTAACTCGAATGTGATTAGCTCGTTCATTGCAGGAGGGATCGCCGCCTGCGGTGCAGTCACTGTCACCCACAGCTTCGAGACGGTGAAGATTCGGTTACAATTGCAGGGTGAACTCCAGGCCAAGGGAAGTGTGACGAAAAAGTACAAAGGACCTTTGCATGGTGTAAAGGTCATTTGGCAGAATGAGGGTCCAAAGGGTTTATTCCGAGGAATTGGTTCTGCCGTATGTATCACATCGGACTGGTGATGCAACACGGGACCACTAACATTTGCGATGCTATAGTACATATATCAGGTCCTACTGAACGGTTGCCGTCTTGGGTTTTATGAGCCCATCCGATCCAATTTTGCCTCGGTCGTCTACAAAGACCCCAGCGTCCAGTCTCTTGGAATCAACGTCTTCGCAGGCGCTCTTTCAGGAGTTATCGGTGCCGCCGCTGGATCACCGTTCTTCCTGGTCAAGACACGTCTTCAATCCTACTCCCCATTCCTCCCTGTCGGCACTCAACATAACTACAAGAACTCGTTCGATGGCTTGAGCAAGATCTACCGTTCCGAAGGCATTCGGGGTGTGTACCGGGGAGTCGGCGCTGCTATGATCCGAACTAGTTTCGGTAGTTCCGTACAGCTTCCAACCTATTTCCTTGCGAAGCGAACCCTCACGAAGCATTTGGACCTGGCCGATGGGCCCGCTATGCACTTATATAGTAGCGCACTTTCTGGCTTCGTTGTGTGCTGCTTCATGCACCCTCCAGGTAGGTCAAATCCTGACACCGCAAAGTCTTTGCTATATGCTTACTCGATCCAGACACCATCATGGCTCGGTTGTACAACCAGACCGGAAACCTTTACGGCGGTGTGTTCGATTGTCTGTACAAGACCATCCGCACCGAGGGTGTGCTGGCCATCTACAAGGGTTTCTTTGCCCACCTTGCCCGAATCCTTCCCCACACTGTAAGACAAAAATATTTGCAATTTCCCATGCGATCACCATACTAACCCGCAATTTAGATCTTGACCCTCAGCTTAGCCGAGCAGACCAACAAGTTCATGCGTCGCGTTGAGGACCGTATCCTTCCTGACTCCCTCCGTGGCAAGATCTGATCTATCTCTAGGTAATCAAAAGTATACCCCTTTTACTTTTTAGCTTCACCTGGCTACTCTCGGGTTGATGTGGCCTGCTGCTTAGACTTGCCTAGGTGCATCATTGTGAAGCCTTGCGATGTTACCTTAAAATATAGATTCAGCATTTCCTTTGGGAAGAAAATTATAATATCCAAAAAGATATATGTACATATTTCAGTGTTCACTTTACAATCACCTGCTAGTAAATTACGTTCGACTGCTAGTAAAACAAGCGAAGACTTTCGGCTTGACAGGAAATGTGGGATTGATCTGAAGGAAAAAAGGATTCTCTTGAAAGCATTGGAGGTATCGGGCTGAGTGAGAGCTCATTTAAAAGTTTTCCCAGCCGGAGGGAATAACTCTCAAGTGCTCCGAGTCCGGACTCAGCTCGCCTAATGGCCCTAGGGAATGATTTTGATTTCTCTTTGTTTTTGCAGTGACTGGAAACTCCAATTCGTGGGTCTGAATTCTTTCGGGAAATTAACCTGCATGTATGGGTCTATTTTGCTGTACATCGACGAGATCCCAAGCAGATTTGCCATATCAAAAACTGAGAGGAAATCATCAACCGGAAACCTCTGAAATCTATATTAGTTGCACCCTTTCAAGAGGTATCTAATGGCTGAGCAAATCGATCTAGATAGCCCCTTCCCCCTTTCCACGATAGATATCCAAAGTCCGAGGAAATCTATCTACAGTCTGCTCACGGTTGCTGTTTCTTCGGATACTTTTTCTTTTATCTAAGGCCTTAGACTAGATTAAATTAGATAAGAGGAGGATCCAATTGGTTGATGCCTTCTCCTGATAAGGCTCTAAAGCCTCGTTTTGAACTTTGGTAGGTGCTGATAGGCGAATTCGCCTTTTTGACGCGACTGACGAGGGTAGTGTAAGACACGCCGAATTTACGTGCAATCAAAGCAGCTAGGTGCAGAGGTGGCGAACATGTGGGAAACTCTTTACAGATGTTTCCCCGAGGTGCGTAAGGTCATACGGAGCTCAGCATTCGATGAGATCCAGAATGGCCTCACGCTTCAAAGTACTATTTACCGTGCATTTGGACATTTCCGATGTGCCTTTGAGCCAGTTGTGCGTCTATTCTCCGTCCCTAGAAACTAGAAAGAGTCATCATTCTCAACTAATTATGGATATAGGCTGGCGCTCCACATACATACAACTTTGTTGTATTTCGGCGATTTCCGGTCGAAATGAGGCCATTCATCCCCCAACAGGTCACTTTTGGTGATGCAACCGAGCCTGAGTCGGAATCTAGTCTCCCAAGCCGCATATTATTAGATTGCCATTATCGGCTTGCAAACTTCTTCGACGCAAGTGGGATGAGTGAAGTGATTGACAAATCACTTGACTCCTTAAAAGAGCTTAAGACTGGTTCAGTCTTAGAGCATACTGGCACCACTGATGTAGGATCTTTGCTACGATTCTCGGTCTGGGAAGCTATCACAGCGTAAGCTGGGGAAATTCTTATTGATCAGTTCTGTAGAGAAAAGTAGAATACTATCTAAAAGATATGTGTAATGTGGCTATCTCCAGGTAGGAAGTAGAAGTGTCTTACAGCTATACCTAGGTAGAGTGATGATGATTTATTGATGTTATCCTAAAGGCTATATGGAAAGAGGGGCCCATGTGACCAGCGCTCCCAAGGGCTAACGTACCTAAATAGAAAAAATGGCTGAAAAGAAGTCATCAAGCATAAGCTGCCCAACCTAGCAAAAGTTAGCTTTTCACCTATGACAGCCTTGCAAGGCACACATACCGCAATAGAGCACAGCGAGATTTCGCTCATCTGTTGCTGTCAAGGAACAATGGGATTCGATGGCGAAACGCCAACGAAGTGGCGCCTTGGAGGATATCAAGATCCTTTGAGCCGAAGCCGGACCCATTCAATAATGATGAAGCGGGGCAAACAAACTTCCTTACATCTTATTGGCCATATTAGGGCTGAAACCCATGCTGAGACCGAACCCCTGGCGAATCCCCCTATAAAAGAGGTTGTTTGTTTAGATGAAAGAGTAGGCTTTAGTCTTTGTTCAGACAGGAACCCTACTGAGGAATCCTATCGGATAATACTATCTCACCTGGTCAACTGGTGCCACCCAAACCTGGTAGTTCCCTCACACTGGGTGGCAACGTTCGCCATTGTCTTGTTTGGAGGTTGGAATTCTGGATAATGAAGCACTTGCAAGTCGTGCAAGTCGGCGACCGACACATGGAATAAACATAGGAATTCCAGAGCATGGAAGTTTCCCCGTGTTCCCCCGGTGATGGCAGGTTACCGGATTGGCATTGATTGCGAGGTTGATCTTGATAAAAATAGCAACTGCGGAGAACGGGCTGCTGATATAACGCCGCGACCAAGCCCTCGGGGTGATAGTTATACGAATGGGCCAATCAGAACCCCTGCTAGTTTACGCAATCGAGTGAAGCACCCCCGGTTTTGGCCCCTGTTTGTAGCCAGCACAGTCAACCAGGACCCGGCTCATGCGGTACGCGATCCTCCCGTTTTAGGGGCTTGTGTGATGGAAGACAAGGCAATCGCTTTTGTCGGCTTTAAACTGGTGGGCTTGACCGCATCTACTGCCAATAAGCAATCAGATCGACCCAGCAGAGCCCCATCGTGAGAGCACCGCCTGCATCGTCCCCCTGTATCACAGCCTAGCTCTGAGGGGCCCGGGGCTTATAACAGGATACACACTTCCGTATTCGCGACGCCAGTCTACGGCTTAAAATTTTGCACCGCACCTTGGCATGAGAGGAAGCCCGTTTCCCTACCTCATATATCAGGAATACCACACATCTACTTTCGAGATTCGAGCCATGGCCATGATTGGAGGTGCAGAGATGCGAGCCCGCCGCGGGGAACTGGTGCGGCAACGGTCGGATTCATGGAAGAGATCTACGAAGGACATGTGGCGCAAGTCGACCACAATGTGGTCTGATTTGGAGAACAAATTCCATCAAACGACTGTCGAGGTATGGCATAAATCGGCAGATTCATTGTCCACTTCCAAAGAAAAGGCTCAACAGACCACCACCAAGGCCTGGCATCGCTCAGCCCATTCCTTGAGTAGTTCTAAGAACAAAGCACAAGAGTCCACTATGAAGGCATGGGACCAGTCCACCGACTCGTGGAACCACGCGCTCAATCGATATCGCCAATCGACCACCGGTATACTAGGCCGCTCAGCCGAGAATCTGGTTCGACCAAACAAGGAAGTCCAACAGCGAACGCCTCTATCGGACTGGATGGCAACCTCGGAGGTGCAACAGCCCGATCGAGGCCTCGATGGACAGCAAGGCGAACAACAAGGCGAACAACAAGGGCAGCCCTCATCTGAGCCAATATCACCCACTGCGCAGCGACCACCCCATTATGAACCTTCCTGGCAGTCGCAAAGAAGTCGATCGGTGTCGTCACCACCTGTACAAGCATCACAGCCTGCTGTTCAGCCACAATCATCCGAATCACCCACAACCACACCCCTGCCTCGGTCACCATCTTTGCCTCACTCAGTCTCTGGGACCGAGACCAATTCACTCGCGTCTAGCTCATCCACCATCGATCTATCATCTAAGAAGACAAAGGCCGCAGATACCCAAGCTCGAGCCCTTCTCGACTTGACAAACGAGCTTACCGGTCAACTGGAAGAAGCAAGACAGCTTCGCGATCTCAGCTACGATCAGCTGGGCGAGATCGAGCGTCAATGGGTCAACACCACCATTACTGATGCCGACACGGCGAACCAAGAATTGTCTCATATTCTGGAGCCACTGCGGATTGATATGAGCAAACATCGCAAGGGCAGGCTAAGCTCCTCCAGCCGTAAGCGTTGGAGGGCTAAAGACTGCGAGCGAGCTCAGGACAAGTATTCTCGAGTCGCTCTCCAGCAAGGCCGGCTGCATAAAGTCATTGCACATTTATCACATTTCGACCAATCTCAACTTTCTCCCCAAGGAACGGCCGAACAGCCTGAGGAACTACCAATCTCTCCCGTCATTGAGCTAGCGACGGAAACGGAAAGATTTGAGTCCCTGCCCGCCATCACCGAACTTCCCGACGATCCCATCTTTATCCCCTTGGAACTCAACACAGGTTTCGCCGAGCTTCCTTCCGACCCATCGCCTGTGCGAGCTCGTCCCCCTCGGCCTTTGATACCTCGAAAACTTCAGGTACCGAAGATCATTGTCACGCAAAGCCCTGAGGATCTGTTGGATACCGAGGTCAGCACCACTGATGCTGGTTCCGTCAACCAAAGCACCAATGAGATGCATGATAACCAGGCCTGGAAGCAAACCAGGGATAGTTATCGGGATCAGCAATCTGCCTCCTTCACTGAGATCATCTCTAACATGGATACGGATCGCTCCCCTGCAAATGAGCAACTTGGAGGTCATCTTTTTCTCGATTTGCATCTCGTGGCCAGAAATGAGGAAGACCTGTTTCAAGTTTCTTTCTTTCTTCTTTCCTTCTTTCTTTTTTTTTCTTTTTCATGCCGTCATCACATTTCTTTGTTTTGATTTGAAGAGCCTTACTATACCCCATCTTTGTTTCAGTTTTGTTACCACAGAGAGTTTTCCGATAAGATTCTTGACGTATGATTATTTCCTTTCCGTGTATTTCTATAAACTGTGATGCGCCTTTTGTCGTTATTATGCAAATTACGTAGAGATGAAGCCCCCGAAGTCATTCCGGCTTTTGGCCGTAGACGATATAGACTTTGGTGTATATATGGTTTGACGTGTCTTTGAGTTCGTGTCGGACTCCAGCCAGCAGAGTCTCGATCTGCACGCGCTTCCAGCCCAGCATTCGTGTGAACAATGCATATGTGTAGGGTGGCATGGCCTCCAGCAGATTAAGCTGATGGTAGCGCCCGAGCTCTTTCAGTTTCGCGTCTTTTGGCCATGGATTTTGAGGAAGCTAGACACGGTCAAAACGGAGCTTCTGTGGCAACTACTGATATGCTCACCTTCATGATGTTTTCCGTGACGTTGGTGAACCCGGCTGTTTCGAGGCGGGTCTTCCATGTGCTCACCGAGGCCATATCTTTCCCGAATTTCTTTGACGCTATTCTGACGTATTTGACGACATCTAGTAAGCAGGGGACGTTGAGATGGGTTCCGTCGTCGGAGAGTGTGTTGACTTCGATGGTGGCCATTTCGAGCCACCCGCCTGGGTTGAGGTTTTCGAATGCTCTTCGAAATAACTGGTCGTGGTCTCGGATGCAGCCTTCGAGCTCTCGACCGTGAATGTAATCGAAGCCGTGGTTGTATGACCACTCTTGTTCAAAATCGTCTATCTCAAAGCGACAATTCGGCGGTACCCTAACTTATATCAGGCCTCTGTATGAATGATGCGGGGAGCAAGACTCACCACGAGGGTTGGATGGGGCTGAGATCGATTCCTTGTTCATTTTAGTATTCCCTAGGTTCCGCCGAGCGTAGTGAATAAGTCGCGACATACCGACAACCTCTGAGTCTGGATGCGCACTAGAGACAGTTAGAAAACAACGGGCCGGGATTAAAATCATTGGTCGACGCTTACTCTGCAAAATCCATCGCCCATATCCCTGTTCCTGTCCCCAGGTCCAGTACCCTTCTCGGATTCTTGATTGGAGCTTGGTAAAGTTCACCTTTGAGGAGCATCAAGTAAAGGTGGTGACTCTATTTTCAAGACACGTCAATATGGAATAGGGATCCTTCTGCACGAAACAAGCTCACCAGATCCAGACGATCTTGCTCTTGTTCGTCGTTTGGCTGAATCGGGTTAGAATCCAATCCAACCGAATGAGTTGCACGTAAAACGTACTAAGACGTATTCCTCCTTCATGGTATGAATGGTACCTGCGGCCGTTCTAAAGAATGAGCGAAAAGACCTAGCGTGGGGAAGAAGGCAACATTAGTACCTCATATCTAGGACAATTAGCGACGATTTCTTGCGGCGTAGGAAAACCCTTGATTATGGTTCTCGGCCATTGCACGGGGCCACACCTACCGGTATTTCAAAGCACTTGACGTGACACTTTCGGTATAGCTGGCATCGTCGACCCTGTATGCGGGTTAGCAACATGCAGGTCGAGAGAATGCGCCTGCACTCACGACCCAGGGTACGTTGAATCATTGTCGGAAAGCTGAAACAGTTAGTCTTTTTGAGGCTCTAGATCGCCACAGGAACAACCCACATCAGGTTCGATTGGAGATGACCTGTGTGCCATCGTACGTTGCATTCCCCGGGCTAGGAAGCCAGACGGTATAAGAGAACAAAAGAAATGAAGAATCGAAGGCCCTGAAGAAAAGGAAACGAAAGACTTTTGACCCCTCCAGCTTGGAGGCGACTAGGGTTCCAGACTGTCGGGATTCTATTCAAGGAAAGGCCGTACGAAAAATATTGGCGCCCCCTCCCCGGGAAACCCCCCCTCCCCAAAGCGCGGTACCGACAGTCTGGATCACCCTTTTGTGTTTAAGCAGTCTCCCGGGAATGTTATCCTGGCTCCATATGCTTCAACTAAAAATGGGTCCCGGTTCACCTAACCAGGCTGGGCCCTGTCAGGAGTAGGCAGGGCGAGGACCAGAGGACGGCTAACGGCCAATCGTCCCCCGAGGCGGGGCACGATGGACAAACCACGTCCATACTCAGTTTATACTATCCACCGCCTCCAGTCGATCGTCCTCTTGACGAATTCGTCGACCAATTGCGGAGCCGGTTCGTCCGCTGGGCGCTAAGCCCGGTTGCCTCAAGCTGCTGACGAAGAATGAGCAGAATCGGAAGATCTGCCTGTGCGATTTGACTCGGTGGATATATTTCCTCCCTTTTCTGGTAGGCTGGTCATTTCCCAGAGCCTTGGAACCAACAAAGCTACGGACGCACATGAGACATTGGGGATACGGTGCGGTGTGGTCCTGGTCACCGCGTTGGATGCATCGTAAATCCCAGCAGTTCGGGTCGTGGCCACTAAGAGCGGAGATTACCTGAAGGTCCGAGGTGTTTGCTGTTGGAGTTGATAGCGGCCGTGTGTCCTCAGCCTTCTATCATAAGGGCTGCTTCAACCGGAGCGGGCGAGTTAGTATCGAAATAGGCCCCATCTCAAAAGGCTTGTGTTTCTGTCTGACTCGTGCGCTTCCCCTTCCAACCCCGTCCGAGATTGGAAGCTCAGGCTGCGTCGGCATGTACCGATGCTGGGTCTGAGGATCTGCACAGGAGCATCTCTTTTTTTTTTGGGCTCTCGCAGCTGCACCTACACGTCGACTTGCGTACATATCTCCGATTGGTACATTAGGATTCGCACAGCATGGAATCGTATTGATCGAACGATCAAAGCATCGGGAGTGGCGACCAAACACTGTGGCCCCATCCACCTTTTACAGCTCAGAGGAAACCAATCCCGGCCCCCATGCTCTTTATCTGCGTGGTCTCCTGTTGGCGAGTTCCAGAGCCATCGATAGTATTTCGTTCCTGTGAATTGAATAGCATCGTGAAAATTAAGTCCCCGGCTTTGCGGGCTGCGGCCCGGTCTTTAGTCTATTCCTGCCTGGGGAGACCCTTTTTGTGGCTCCACTTGGATCAAATCTTCTACCGAAGCGCCCAGTCATGGTTGATCGCTGTCAGTCAGCATTGCGAACAACAGTCTAATGAAACCCAACCGTGGGGGTGTTTGCTTCCAGCGCGACTCGTACTACGTAAGCGCTAGACTGAGAGGCCCCGGGGGCCCCCGGTTTTGGGCCAATTTGGTTGATGCACGCTGCAAGGCGCTCAAATGGTCTGCACTAGTCCCTTTTCACTAGTGCCCCCCCGTGATAAGGATCTGGTTCCAGCGACCAGGAACTCGTCAACTTAATGTGTCCAAGAGGGCAGTAGTGACACCTTAGCTCCCAGGCTGCACATTCTGGATTGGTGCCTCAGGAATCAAGATTGATGTCATCTTCAATCTGCAATCCAGCCTTGGAAGCCGTCATAGCCAGTCCCTTCCTTTCACTTGGTGCTTTGTCTCATTGAACCCCCAACTCGGCTATGTCGAGAGCCTAACGGATACCTCTTCAAACTACTCCTGTGACCATACCTATTACCGGGGGAAACTAGCCCATGGTTTTAGTTCTTCCGACAACAAAATCATGGCAACAACCGCTCGACCCGCGCCATCCCCTGTGATCCTCCTCATATACCCAATTACCCTGCTCGTGGGCTCATTGTTCTCGGTCATTTCTCCCACAGCGCAAAATCCCAGGTCTGCCACCGCTGGAAAGTCATCAGGGGCGTTAGCGCCCTCACTTGCCGCCGATCTGCACATATCCGAGAACCCTGTCAACTACTTCGCCCGCAAGAACAATATCTTCAATGTGTATTTTGTGAAAATCGGCTGGCTCTGGACCACCGTTGCCTTCGCCTCTCTGCTTCTCGTACAACCCGCATACCGTTTCTCCCCCGCCCTGCCCCCGTCGCAGCAACAAACACGAGTCCGCCGTACCCTACAAGCCTTCCTGCGCTATGCCCTTGCAACGACGGTATGGTACCTGATGACCCAATGGTGCTTTGGGCCGGCTGTTATCGACCGTAGCTTTGTGTTCACGGGCGGAAAATGCCAAACCATCCTGAACGAGGCGAAGACTCTGGACCCACAATCAAGTGCCTCGGCCCAGCTGGAAACGCTGTTTAGCGCTGCGGCTTGCAAAGCAGCTGGCGGGGCTTGGAGAGGGGGCCATGACATCAGTGGGCATGTGTTCATGCTGGTATTGGCAACCTCGCTTCTCACGTTCGAGGCGATTGGGGTCGGTGCATTCTCGTTCCGTACGGCCGCGGAACATGAGGCGGGTCGTGAGCGCAAATCAAGCGACCCGGCCATCTCCGAGCACAGCGGCTCTGCGGACGGGTCTGGAGTAGCGAGGAAATGGGCTCTTCGTTTAGTGTGGACCGTTGTAGGTCTGAGACTGGTGGATGCTCTACATGACTTCCATTTGGTTCCATACATGGCTGGAGAAGGTGAGTGATCCTACGGTTCCAGGTCGGTCTCATCAAATCTCTAACTAGCTTCCTAACAGTGGACCGGTTTATCCATTGCTCTGAGTACTGTATATGCGATTTACATCCTCCCAAGGCACTGGTCACCTTGGAGAGAAATCGTTGGACTACCAGGGCTGTAATATATTGTTTGCATTTTCAATTTCCGAGGTTTCTGGCTTTCGTTCATGTTCATTTTCGCATAGATAATGCATTAATACACGATGCATTTTGGCTGTTCGTATTATCTTGAATTCGAAAACTAGTCCCACGTGGCCTCGTACGCGCCCTTCATGGCTCAGGGCCCAAATAGCCACTACAGAAAGCTTTTTTTACCACGAGATTAAAGGTTAGTGATCCGCGATGGGTTTCAAGGCTGTCATGCTTGTAACGTACCTCCAGGCATGAGGGCGGCGGCATACATCACACGAGTGATGGGCCGCAAGCCCTGCGGAGTCAGGTCCTCCGAGATAGTGAGCTGCATATAAGGATCCCAATCTGTAATGATGGCATCAGACCACGTCTTGTAATCAACCGCCCGTTCCTTGTCCGTGGTTTGCTGTGCCTGGCACTGAGCTCCTACACAAGTGCCAAATTCGCGGAAGGCCAAACGATACTTGATATTCCGCGCGAGGTGCCGATTAATTTCGAACAGGTCATCTATATCACCGATC
Source organism: Penicillium chermesinum (assembly GCF_028974085.1). Lineage (NCBI taxonomy): Eukaryota > Fungi > Ascomycota > Eurotiomycetes > Eurotiales > Aspergillaceae > Penicillium > Penicillium chermesinum. The sequence goes on along the minus strand of NW_026695312.1, from coordinate 1,881,355 downwards.
AGCATTGCTACAAGCATTCCCAGCTGAGACGGAATACTGACAGAGTTGTTCGAAGCATCGTGTCGCCAGATTCGATGCCCAATCCTCCTTGTCTGCAAACCAATGTGCCGTCCACAGCGTCATGCCCAAATCCAAGGTATCATCAGAGACAAAGTGCTCTCCCTTCCGCGCCATCACCCGCTTATAGTCCGCAATCTCCTCCACCAGGAACTCTCCGTCCTTCGCCTCTCGAGCCGTCGCTTGCAGAATGCGAAATGTCACAAACCCATCAATAGGGTCCAAATTCCCCTCCGATGAAACCAAAGGCACCGAGAGGTCCATTGACATCTTCCACACCATCCGCGGCCGGTCACTCGTCCGATCCCTGAAGAACTTCGGATGAATCGCCCGCGCCAGTTCCACCGCCAGCCGGTTATACTGCATATTCCTCGACGCCCTCGCCATCCGGTTCAGCGCAAACATCCACAGTGTCAGATAGTGATGATACTGCCCGTCGCAATCGGAGCCATGCTCATCTGTCTTCCCAATGCGCAGTCCGCCTCCCAGAGGATTCGCCTCCGTTGCACCCGGTAGACGTGCCGAGCCGTCCCTCGTCCTACCCAGCACGTCGTGCACGGTTTCGATTAACTGGCGCGCAAGCTGCAGGTACCTGTCATCGCCGGGACTGGTGCCAGCTTTGGAGTATTCCGCGTGCATTGTGAGGAGGTTTATCACGCCGAATGCGTCGGTCCAGAGGTAGCGGCCTCGGTGGCCGCCAGAGTTCGCGGGCGGAGTCCAGGTCTTTGGGTCGTCAATACTGCTGAAGCTGCCATATACGGACTCCATGGCTTTTTGGAAGCGGTCGAGTCGGGGCGAGGGGCTGCTAATGGGGACGGCCATTTTGCTTGGCTTTCCTGGTACAGAGGTGGTTGGCGTTAGTAGAATGTCTTTATGCACCTGACTCGAACTCTGAAAGCCTTCGTTATATGGACAGGTATTTCTATATATAGTCAAGTGTGATGAGCTCTGGCTGATATTATGCCTCGTGGCATGGATGGCATTAAGTCATCATGACTTTTGCCATTACCCCGATGTGATATCAACAATTCGCCGCTCCGCGAAACACCACGGATGAATATAAGGACGGATAATGTCGCGAAAGCGATTATGTGATGTTTCAAGGCTCAAATCTCTTTACATACCCACACCTAATATCTTGTCGTCCCCCACGATGTCACAGTTACAAGACCAATTCGACCAAAACCTCACGCCCCTCCCGGAAATCGATGACAAAGGGTTCGGCTCAATGTTTGACAGCTTTGCAGGCCCCCAAGTCGTTATGCTCGGCGATGGCAGCCACGGAACCTCCGAATTCTACTCTGCGCGCGCCCAAATCACGAAGCGATTTATAGAAAAGCACGGCTATACGATGGTCGCGGTCGAAGCGGACTGGCCCGACGCAGAGGCGATTGACAGATACGTGCGCATGCGCCCGGGCCAAAGACGCCGATTGGCGGCGTAGCGAAGGGCGAAGAGCCCTTCAAGCGATTTCCGACCTGGATGTGGCGTAACCGCGAGATGCAGGAGCTGGTGGAGTGGATGCGGGATTGGAACAAGAAACTGCCGCCGCATAGACGGGTCGGGTTCTACGGTCTGGATCTTTACAGCATGGGGGCGTCGATCCGGGCGGTAATCGATTATCTTGATGCCGTGGACCCGGCAGCCGCCAAAGAGGCGAGGAAGCGGTACGGGTGCCTGCAGCCGTGGGTGGATGATCCCACGGCGTATGGCCTCCATGCACTCAGAGGGATGCAGAATTGTGAGGCCGAGGTCATGGACATCTTGCGCGGTCTGCTGGAACGAAGACTTGAGCACGCCCAAGACGAATATGTCGAGGGAGAGGAGGGAGATCGTTATCACAGCAGCAAGCAGAATGCGTATCTGGTGAAGGATGCGGAGAAATACTATCGTGCGATGTACTGGAGCTCGGCTAGTTCGTGGACGCTGCGCGATTTACACATGTTCGAGTCACTGCATCGGCTGCTGCAACACCGGCCTCCGACGCACAAGGCAATTGTCTGGGCTCATAATTCGCATGTGGGCGACGCGCGGTATACAAGTATGGGTATCCGGCGCCATGAGCTGAATATTGGCCAGCTCTGCCGTGAGCGCCTGGGCCGACAGAACGTGGCGATTCTCGGCTGCGGGACACATACCGGCACCGTTGCTGCCGCTGATGAATGGGACGAAGACATGCAAGTCATGGATGTCGTTCCGTCACAGGAAGATAGCTGGGAGATAATAGCGCACAACACGGGAGTTCCACGCTTCCTGCTGGATTTCCGGCGTGGCTATGCTGATCCGGCTCTTCGCTCGTTCAGCTCTTTGGAGACTCGTCTGGAGCGGTTTATTGGGGTCATCTATCGCCCTGACACCGAAAGACTGTCTCATTATTCCCATGCTCAAATACACGAGCAGTTCGATGGCTATATTTGGTTTGACGAAACCAAGGCTGTCGAGCCTATTGAGACTATGCAGCCTCAAACAACCCTGGGGAAAGAGGAGACATATCCGTTCGGACTGTAGCGAGGCCCTGTGTGCATTGCAGTATATTTGACATCATATTGTTAAACTTGAAGGAAGGAAATGGTATCATCACTCATTCTGGCTATTCGTGGCTTTGATCATGCAAGCTTAAAGCAAGAAGCGGAACCGGAGAGCCCATGTCTTCGTGCAGCTCTGCATCCTGGCATTGCCGAGACAGTTTATTAAGGCAAGGCTGCTGCTCGCTTAGCGGCCGGACGGGGAAGGACTGGAATAGCAACGATGAGATAGGGATCGCGAGAGAAATATGCGGCATTGACTACCATTAGAAACGACTCGTAAATGGTTGAAAGAACCTGGAAATTTCCAAAGCCAGACAGCTCCTATGGTAGGCCCGCAGGCATAGCAGGCTTACTTATGTACCCCGGATTTCCCCGTCGATCGATATCCGGGGGTGCGGGGCATGTGCTATTATTGGAAAAGCACCATGTTCTGACGGATAGAGGAAATTCGCCTGCAATTGGACTTGGACGTTGGTCTGGAATGTATCAATCCATTTTGGCTCTTTTTCCGAGTCATTCTCAAACAAGGATTATATACAAGGGTCTCAGTTGGGCTGCATGTACCATTGATCCCCCACGCGAAAGCCCTCTGGGAAGGGATCCGAAGAATCCAGAACGACAGTTTTAAAGCTCGTAATCCACGCGCGGCCTTTGATTGTAGGCAGAACAGCTGGATATTTGCCGACGGTCGCCGTTCCTCGAATCCGGCAGATAAATTCAGTGCCCAGAATACTCCGATGCTTGAAGGTCTCCCCTCCCGTGATTTGCCCTCTTGCATGAAGGACCGCGAGGCGAGCGGATGTCCCAGAGCCACATGGACTCCGATCGAATCGCCCCGGGGGACGACCGTGGCATTCGAAGCAACTTTGCACCCGCCCTCGACGCGTAACGGCTCAGTGAACACGATGACACTGAACCCTTTGATGCCGGGGTTTTCTGGGTGCACTGGAGTGTATACTGCCTCTACAGCACGCTTGATCCGCTCCCCGATGTCGATTAATCGGGTGGCGTCCTGGTTGTCGACCCTTAACCCTAATGCTGTCGCATCGGTAACCACGTACATCATACCTCCGTAAGCGATATCAACAGACACCTCGCCCAACCCGCGGACTTTGACTTTGAAATCAAGCTCAAATACGAAAGAGGCAATATTATCGAACTCCACGCTCTTGCATTTGCCTGCCTCGCATTCTGCAGTGACTTTGATAAGCCCAGCGGCCGTGTCCAACGCCAGATGGGTCACAGGCTCTTTCATAGGGACCATTCCTGTTTCTAACAGGACTGTCGCGGTACAGATGGTGTTCGATCCGGACATCGGGGGGTACTCTTCGCTTTCCATGATCAAGAACCCCGCATCGGCACTTGGATCGCATGGCGGAAGGACTAGATTCGTGTTGATTGATGCGCGACCTCGGGGCTCGTTGAGGAGAAGCTGTCTCAAATCGTCTTTCTGAGTTGACATATACTGTAACTTCTCGAACATAGTCTTCCCAGGGACGTCGAGGACTCCGCCGGTGATGACATCCCCAACTTCTCCTTCGCAATGGCATCCGATGACGGTTAACGAGCGTGAGAAGGGCATGATGGTAAGCAGCGAGACTTTCCAAACAGTTTTGACAGTCTATTTGCTGACCGTCAGGTCGATGATTCGACTGCGTGGGCTCTTTATATGTCTCGTGCTCGGCTCCGCCTACCCTGTCACGCCCCGTCATCCTGGCAGGTTTCCCCGAAATATTTTGACTTTGCGATATAAGCGCTACAAAAGCACTCGGCGATTTCTCCACAGCCTTGTAAGCTCAGCCCAACCCTCCAGGGCTCCAAGGCTATAGGGCTGGAGGCATATCCCCTCCCGCGAAAGCGGGGTATATGCATACTATGCTTTGTTTTTCTGTGGAAAGTGATACCTTGACCCATGCCCGGTCCAGAACGTGTTCTCTGAAATCCAACTCAGGCTGGGTATATGATAGATCGCTGCCTCATCCTGTTTGTGAGTTCCTTGTAATTTCTTTCCACCAGTTCAGTAGATCTGTGGACACTGGGCTTGGACATGTTCGCTCTGACCTGCCGAAGACGGGGGACTGGATCGGTCTTGCTCTGGTTTAGGGCTGCAAGATGTCCACGATAATAATGACAGTGGCAATTTCCCCAGCCCTGCATGACAGAGGATATAGGTTACAGTGTAAGGATCATAGTGACGGAGAGGATTATACTTGTCGATTGTGGTCAGGTGAGATACAACGCCCGAGCATCTTGCACGCGACCAGTTCTTCATCCCAAGACATTTTGCTCTGCACCTCCGAGGCCAGTTGCCACATCAATATCCCAAGGTTCTATCAAGTCATCTGCTCTTATCGATGCGAGGGGAGCTGGAGCTCGTTTCCTGCCATGCCCTCCGATCACGTGGACGGAGTGATCGGAGAGATTTGCGACGACCACGGTCTGCTTCCGAGATTATTACTTAAACTGTTTATTATTAATGTGGCTTATTTCTCCTTTTTTTTTCACTATGAGCTTTAGGCTTCTTCGTTTTGGTCTTCGAGTGTGTGCTAAATCTTCTACTTGTCTTGGCTGTTGATCCCATGGTCAAAGGAACGTGCCGAGAAGTAGCTCTACACGGTGCCCAATTATCTTGGCTGGCGTATGGTCAGAATCAAAGGTACTGAAGGATTCCCGTACTCCACTCGCATTCATCGTCTAGACCATGCGGAGTGGGTTTCACGAGTGACGCATATGCAATTGGCAATGTCTTGTAGCCAATTATGGCCGGACTAATTTCTTTACATGAGTAATGCACTTACTAGTAGTGGGCTCGAGATACTTGATTAAAACCGTAACATTCACCAGGAAACAAAAACAAAAGCGAAAAGAAAAGAAAAGAAAAGTTCGTTCAGTTCGTATGAATACATATGGTGTGGTAGATCGTACCTCGATCTAGCAGATAACATTGATGCTAGACCCGGCGATAAAGCCCTCCACAATATCCTGTATTGCTTTGAGCATCCCATCAAGGCTGGTGCTGTTGTACCATGCGACATGGGGTGTTAGAGTCAAGTTCGGAGCTTTGCTGGACAAAAGAAGGCTGTTCTCCACGTTCGCAGGCTCGTTCGTGAAAACATCGGCCGCATACCCGGCTAACCTCTGCTCCTTGAGCGCGCTAACAACGGCCTCCTCATTGATCAATCCGCCTCGACCTACGTTCACCACCACACACCCCGGCGGCATCAGAGCCAATTCCTTCTCCGAAATCGTATTGGCTGTCTCTTCCGTCAACGGGCAAGTGAGAATAATAGCTGTAGACTGACGAAGCATCGTCTCGAACTCGGTCCGGCCTGCTCGAACGTCTCCGGCTGCAACTCCGCGTCGCTCTGCGCTTAGAACTTTCAATCCCAGAATTCGGCCGATTGTCGCAACTCTCTTCCCTAGTAAACCGAAGAAAAATCAATAAGAAACAAAACGTAGCTACCGATCTCACCCGTCAAAAAGACTTACCAATCTTCCCGGATCCGATAATCCCCATCGTCCCTCTAGTACATGGCAACGGCACTCGATCATATGGACCCAGCCCAGAATGATCTTTCTCCCATTCGCCCCCCTGCGCAATCCAATTATGCGCCCGAACCACATTGCGCCTCGCTGCGAAGTACAGCGCAATTGCGTGTTCAGCAACAGCCTCCGTGGTTGCACCCGGGCTGTTACACACTCTGATTCCGCGTTTGCGACAGGCGTCCAGGTCGATGTGATCTACACCGACAATCGCCACGCAGATCAGCTTGAGACTGGGGCATTTGGCGATCGTCTCGCCGGTAATGGGCACGGAGTCTGTGATGGCGATTGTGGCATGTTGCAAGCGTTCCGCTACCTCTGATTCACTGGTGATGTTGTATTCGTACAGGGTGTGCGGGAAACGAAAGGTTGCCGGCACGGGCTGCCGGCAGGTGTCAAGGGCGACGATAACCTCGCGCCGGACCTTGAGGAGCATGGTTTTGGCGCCTAAATTTGTTGAAAATGAGGACGAGGGAGGTCGGGACGAGGGTCCAGGGACTGGGAAATTTTCTTTTGAATCAGGATGGGGGGGGGGGGGGTTGTCTCCAACTCCGGTAGCGCGACGCGGTCCGCGGGGGAAGCTTCTTTGCTTGTGCTTTCCCGTTTATCTCTTTTCTTATCTTCATGGTTCCCCCTTGATTATCGCGACTCCTCTCAGGCCAATCATGGTTATTACCAGTGCAAGGAGTCTGGCATATAACTGGAAATTACTGGTCTCACTGCGCACAGGTAATTTTGGAGATTTACTGAGGGATTCAGCCCACGGGTGGTTTACAAAAAAGCTACACCCAGCGATAAGAGCAGAGCTTACCTATTCAATAAGGATGTATCCATGAATCGCATTGGAAATCAACAACTGCAAACAGTGTATACCCGATTTCCAAGAGGCTCTCCTCGGCTCTGTAAATCGGGCACCTGACAGTCAGTCTATACCGACAGAACCTCGTGACTCTTGGATCCCTGAGGCATAATTGGCACACGACAGAACAAACTTCGGATAGGACTTGGCAGAATGGCCGGTACTATGAAATCCGGGGTGTCATATCCCCCGGAAACTGGAATGCGACTGTCCCCAAATGGAATTGGCTACAGATTGTACTAGTAGCCACTAGGCAGATCACAGTATAAGCTTCAGAGCTTAATATCCTGCACCTCATCGAAGACGTCATAATTTATACACGTTTCAAGCTCTCCAGAAGAAGTGGCTTTTATATTCAGTTTTCCTCTCGTCGATCTAGTGATAAGCATTTGTATTTCGCAGCCCGGAGAATCCGGCACCTTACGAGTATAGTAAATATACAACCGCTTTTCTTCACGACTGACGAGGCTGCTACCGCAGATATAGTATACCATGTCAAGATACAAAAGATTGTCAAAGGTACAAACGTCAGCAAACTGCGTGGTTTGCCTGGTTTCTTTTTGGGTTAGTGCGATACCTAGTGGGGCAAAGAATTGATTGCTTGGAGGGGACAACAGAACGCGCCCCAAGTGAGACCCGCCAGCTTCGGGTCCGCCTCCCGAGACCAAAACGTACTAAAACGGGAAGGATCCGAGGGCGTCCCACGCAAGCCAGATAAAAAAGAAACTTTTCATATCAGAGACTATGAGTGGACCGGACCACAGCTCTTTCTGAATGGACTTGGGCACCCAATCAGTGCGGGGTACAATGTAGATGGGGGACCGGGGCGAACACGGCGAAGGAGGGCAAACCGACCCGGTCACCTGAACCGGTCGACTGGATGATAAGACTGCCTTTCAGCGGGGTCAGGTTGGGTTCGTTTTCTTTCTTCGGTCATCTCATCATGCCTCCCATCACCAAGCCTGGACCAAAGAGGCAGAAGAATCCGAATCGCTGTCGTCCAAAATCGAAGGGTGGATGTCAGAAATGCAAGCAGCGCCGAGTACGTAACCCCAGAATAAAGAAAGCGCACGGTCCTTGCGGCTGAGCTGACCTACTTAAAGAGGAGATGTGACGAAACCAAGCCAAGCTGTCAAGAATGTGTACGGAAGGGTTTCGTGTGCCCGGGGTATGAGAAGAAGCCGCTCGAATGGCGCTATGTCTTCAAAGACACCGATCAGGAGCGCCTTGGGTCAACCTCCCCTCCCGGAGGACCCCCGCTCATTCAGTCCTCCCGATGGCGAGGCAGAGGCTGAACCGGCCTTTGATCGGGAGCTACAGGAGCTTCTGGACGAGGCCAGCTGTACGCTGCTGGATCCAATCCCCGGCGTCGATGCTCCGATGAATCTCGCATTAAAGACAGATGCCAGTGGGTCCAATCAACGGCCCGTCTTCAAGCTTGGATCGCAATCCGATAGATTGGCCAGTCTCCATCGCCGGCTCGCCAGCACGGAAGTCCCGTCCTTCCTGATCCAGATGCCTGTTATCTTAGTTCAATACTATTTTGATCACGTCTGCAAGTCTTGGTCTTCTTTCGACTCTCCTCTGAATCCGTTTCGGTTCTTGGTCGGCCGACTTTGGAGTAGGAATGCTGCCGTCTACTATGCTATTCAGAGTATGGCAGCCGCCTCGCTTGCGAATGACTTTCCTAGCATGAGAGCTGTGGGTCTTCAAACACAGCAACAAGCTATCGCATGCCTCCGGAATAATCCCCGGATAGGCTCATTGCATCGCGATAACCAAGATGACGAGTTCTTCATCGCCCTCTTGATGATTGGGTTGACAACGACTTGGCACGATGCCGGCGACCTGGGGTTGGAATATTTGAAAGAGGCCAAAGACTACCTCGCGCATCAGCAGAAGATGTCGAAAAGCCCCGACTCGACTTTTGCGAAACAGTATCCCCTCTATCAGCAATGTCTGCTCTACTGGAACATGCTGGCCGCGTTCGTGGCCGAAGACTCCTTGCTTGTCAACGAAGAGAAAGTCCTCGAACGACCGGACACTGAGATGTCCGTATACCTGGTGGATGGCCAAACCCTTCCCCATCCATGGACCGGGCCACTTTCAAAATCCATTGGCCTATTCTATCAGACCGCCAAGCTGGTTCGCGCTGCCCGGATATCACGTCGTACCAGCGGAGAAGTCTTCGATCTGGACAGCATCGACTTCAACTCGCTGGTCGAAGAAATCGAACAGCGACGCAGCGCCGAGCAGCTGGAGGAGAGTATTCTGTTCTCGGGTCTCTCTTCGTACTGCGGGCCCGTCGATATAGGTGACACCGACACACCTCCTTCCCATTTCATCACCATGGCCGAAGTGTATCGCTGCAGCGCTCTTTTGCAAATATACCATGTTTTCCCGGATATCTTGGACGAACGACTCCAGCTCATCGGGAACTTGAAGCCCGGCCAAGACATCCCGGCCCTCTTTGCTATTCTTTTGAAATCCAACCCTTGCCCGTCGGTGGCCGAAGCGAGACGCATTCTGGCATTGCACATCGTGGCTCTCATCGATCAAATCCCCTCTACCTCCGGGACCCGATGCATGTTACCGGTTCTTCTTACTTGCATTTCCAGCGATCTTGTATTTTCCACTGAATCTCTCTTTGGTCCGGCTGCAAATGCAATTGCTTGTTTAAGTACTCTAGACGTCGAAATTGCTCAGGCAAGACGCAAGGTTAGTATATGGTTGTCCGAGATCTCATTCATTCTTCCTAAGCTGCGCTTGCAGCGGTGCTCGCGTATTGTGCAGGAAACTTGGGACCGGGCGGATGCTGGACTTGGGAGGTATTGGCTAGATGTTATGATTGAACGCAACCTCGAGACTATCATGGGATAATGAGATGATGATTAATGTTTAGCATAGTGTCTGGTTTTCAGGCAAGTGTATCATGGAATTGGAGTACCAAGGGCGCATTACAAACATTATTTTCGGACGCTTTTTCCGCACCCCACTACCCCCCATTTGCAAGAATAGAGCAACCAAGACATCGAATGAATGTGATCTCTCCGGTATTCAAAAATTAAGGACAAGCCAAACGAAAGCGAGACGGAGTGGCACTTAGGAGGGACTGCAAATGCTAATCACGAGTCTTGGAGTAGACCCAGGAGCCGTAGTTTGACACATTGGGTACAGTAAGAGGCCTCTTATCACTCTATCACCCCTTATCCCCAGGGCTGCAAGACTGAAGCCATCTGCAAACCCAAGAGGAAAACAAGACCAACCCCGGCCCTTGTTACAGATCTCTCTCCTCGCGGCGACTCTCCGAACTTGGATATCAGTGAGGTCAGAGATCGTCGCCCCCACCCAATCAACAACCCCCAAAGCATGGATTGAGGCTTTTAGTTTCGGCAGTCTCCAGCTCCATGCTTATCCTTAGATTTCCTCTATCAGGCTGCTCCTCTGGGATTAGCGCAGCCGCTGCACATTGGTGGAGCCATCTCTCCTGTATGTACTCCCTAGTCACGGAGTATGTGAGTTAGGTCAGGGCCGGGGTTGAGATGCATGTCTCTCTAATCATCTGTTGGATATTACACGCCTCGTGGGTCGACCAGTGTCTACAACAGGCTCTTTCGGAATTCTATCCCTCTTTCAGGAAGTCTGTCCTCGGGCTCCTTCTTTCCATGGATTTCAGTTCCGACAGGTTGCGTACAGTACGACAGCCACTCTCTTATCGGACTTTAGAGCTGACTGCAGTGGATAGGTGCTCAAGTGACAGGTATCTTCCCTCGTGGTACCCATTGACCTCATCCCGCTGAGACTAACCCCGGGGATCCATTGGCACGGTTGCGGCATTAAGCTTGCCACGGGGAACTTTCGCTGAAACACACCCCATGCTTTGGGCACATCCGGAGTTCTTGAAGGGAGGGATCAGCGCTTTCACAGTGATGGTCAAGTGGATGCTGCTGCCTTGAGTCGAGATGGCTCTGGTACTCTCTCGCAGGGCCTCTCATTTCCCCTAAGTTATGCCGGGCCGACCAGGGCCGACAACTGATAAGGATGCGGAGGTGCTAGGGATGGCATATTCATTAGTCACGATATCGCCCGCACATGCGCATTTTCGTGCCCCAGGCATGATTCTAGAAAGATGAGATACCACGTCCTGGAAGCAGGCATCTGTAATTGGTACATCTAGGCGAGGGTAACCTCGTCCACCTTGCTCCCACCCTTTTGCAGCCAATCCCGTGCGCGCCAATCAGAAGGCCGCGCGCTAGCCAGATAACTAGTGCCCCGTCCTGCCACCCGCAGATAGGGGAAACGGGGCACACGAGAAACGGGAAGGACCACGTTCAGTGGACGTTCTCCGACCCGCTTTCTCGCAATTTGCGCGTGGATTTCTCTGGTTTTACTGGATTTTCCCCGCAAACCCTGCGTCACCATTCCTCGAGGCCAATTATCGCCTAATCAGCGCCCCGGCAACAGACCAATCATGGCTCTCTCATCCGAATCTCAACTTCCCAAGGCCCCAGTGTTTGACTTGTTTGGCCCCGTCGCAACGATCAGAGTACTGCGTACGGGCAGAGATAGCATTGCCACTAGTTTCCGAGTTTGGCGAGATTCCCCGTGATTTGCCCTTTCATCCCAGGAACGGACTCTCTCATAAAGTTCGCGGCTCCCCTGTGGGCTACACATACTTAAAGCGGTTGGCATCCTCACTCGGTCAGAGGAATTTGCTCCGGTTACTCCGTAGCCACTGCAGATACGCTTTTGGCCCCTTTTGCGGCGCGCTTTTCTCTTCTTCTTTTTCTTCTTCCTCCTCTTATGGCCCAGCATGGACCCCGGCGCTTCAGGCAAAACGAGTAAAATATCTTCAGGCATGAAGGCGGGTCTGGAGGTAGACAATCATGGTCCGGTGGCCGCCAATGGACTCCTGGAAGCCCTAGGATACGAGCCGGAACTGACGCGAAACCGGTCCACCCTGCAGGTGGCGTTTATGTCCTTTGTCCTTGCCTCGATTCCCTACGGATTGTCTACGACCTTCGTGTACCCTCTTCTAGGCGGAGGCCCCGTGAACATCATCTGGGGATGGTTCGCCGTGTCACTCATTATCCTGTGCGTGGCGGCGTCGCTGGGTGAAATTACCTCGGTCTACCCCACTGCCGGTGGTGTGTACTACCAAACGTTCATGCTCTCGGCGCCGCGTTATCGACGGATCTTTGCGTGGACTTGCGGCTGGTCGTATGTGGTGGGCAATGTCATGATCACCCTCGCGGTGAATTTTGGCTCTGCGCAATTCATTATCTCATGTGTCCAGGTCTTTGAAAAGTCGCCCGGAGTCCCCGTCTGGGAAGCCGAAACTTATCAGGTGTTCCTCATCTTCCTTGCTATCACGCTGCTGTGTAACGCCGTGTCTTCCCTGGGCAACAAATGGCTTCCATATCTTGATGTGAGTCTTCTCAAATGGCCTCTCCGACTTGCATCAGCCCCGAAACTAACTAAATTGTTCAAAGACGTTTGCCATCTATTGGACCATAGTCGGTACACTAGCTATTATTATTTGTATCCTGGTAATTGCCAAAAGTGGCAGGAACAGCGGTAAATATGTGTTCACGAATTTCGAGCCCTTGTCCGGGTGGCCGGCAGGCTGGTCCTTCTGCGTCGGTCTTCTCCAAGCCGCCTACACGACCTCTTCCACCGGAATGGTCATCTCGTATGTGCAGCGTGTTGCTTCGATTCCGTGATATGTAGAAACTTACCCAGCGTCGCAGCATGTGCGAAGAAGTCCAGGAGCCCTCGCGACAAGTCCCCAAAGCAATCATCGGAACCGTCATCTTCAACACCATTGCCGGCCTGGTCTTCCTAATCCCTATAGTCTTCGTGTTGCACGACACCGAAGCGCTTGCCTCCCTCGCGTCAGGTCAACCTGTACCCGCTATTATCAGATCTGCCATCGGTAACGAGGTCGGAACATTCCTCTTGCTGCTCAACCTCGCTGTCCTGGCCCTTCTCTGTGGAATCGGATGCACGACCGCGGTCTCACGAGCGATCTGGGCCTTCGCAAGAGATGGAGGCATTCCATACTCGACGCAATGGCGAAAGGTGAACAAGGCTCTAGATGTTCCTCTTAATGCAATGATGCTAGGAATGGTCGTCGAGATCCTACTGGGACTTATTTACTTCGGGTCAAGCACCGCGTTCAACGCCTTTTCGGGTGTTGGTGTGATCACTCTCACTGTCAGCTATGCCTGCCCGATCGCTGTCTCCGTGATTGGACGCCGGCAGCAGGTGGAAAACGGGGACTTCAATCTAGGAAAGCTCGGCGTTTTCTGCAATATTGTGGCTTTGGGTAAGTGCGGATAGCCTTCGGCCGATGTTCAAGCCCATGCGAAAAAAATGCTAATCGATCATCCCACTTTAGCCTGGAGCGCACTCGCAGTACCTTTGTTCTGTATGCCATCAGCTGTTCCAGCAACCGCAGAAACCGTCAACTATGCCCCTGTTGTCTTCGTCGCGTTCATCATGATCGCCACCGCCTGGTACTTCATTTGGGGCCGGGAAAAGTACATTGGGCCACCCACCGCGGATGTGGTGGGCATTGAGCCCCATGACTAGTGGCCTCAGGGGGTACCCTAAGGATAGAAGAGCTTGCTAAAGCGAATCGCACTTATTTACCCGTTTCACTCGAGTACAAAACCGTAATTTCCTTAGAGTAAGCGGGCCGTTATACTTCAGGCCGATCAGGCGATCTGGAGTGATGAGTCATCTGACGTCAACTCCGAGCTTGGAAGCGCGTTTGTTTACTTTTTTTCGGTCTCGCTTCGCCCAACAACCACGCCTCACCGTTCTTTCCCCCAAAATCTCGTCATCCACACGTTCGCCTTTTCACACACAGGCTATCCAGTCCGATCTGAATCACATCGTCTAAATCAATCAGCCATGGCGGTTCGGCGCTCTGCTCGCCTACGCAGCTCATCGTCCTCCGAGGTAAGTTAACATCCCTTGTGCCCCAGCAACGCCCGTCGGAAGAGGGGTATACGACGTCACCGCAGCCAAAATCAACTTCAACTAACTGTGATGGATATATTCTAGGCTCTTGACTCGGCCCCGCAGCCTAATGTCTCGACCTCGCTGGCGTCGGTTGATGAGCAGGATGAAACTGGGAGCAACGATGACTCGACCGTCCGTACCCCTGTCGCCAAAAAGACATCTGTCAAGACTCCCAAGACGGCGCCTCAGTTTTTGACCACTGCACGCACTCCAACTAGTACCTCCACCGTCCGCCCCTCCCGAGAGGAGATGCATCCCAGCAAGGCACACCAGAGCACCACCAAGCAGGTTGACTCTGGTATGATCCTTGGTTTCAACCCCGTCAAGCGGGATGCCGATGGCAAGATCCTGACTGGAGCGGCTATTGAGACTACGCCTTCCAAGCTCAAATCCTCTCCAGCCCTTACCCAGTTCGGCACTCCAGGTTATGATATCAAGTTCGGGCAGGAAGCTCAGCTCAGTGATGAAGCTAAGCAGTTGATGGACCGCGTTCGCGAGGAGGCCAAGCAAATCAAGGAAAAGATGTTGTTTGAAAAATCACAGCAGGAGGGAAAGGATGCCGCCGCCGAACGGTCCAACGGAGGGCGAAAGATTGCCCAGCCCAAGGGCAAGGCTGGCCGTTTCAGCGACATTCACATGGCGGAATTCAGAAAAATGGATTCCATTGCTAACCACGCCTCGTCTTTCCGTGCCACGCCAGGGCGCTTCCAGCCAGTTGGAAAATGTTTGAAACGCACCAAGTCCAAGGCACAGCTCGACGAGCCCGAAGCTCAAGACCAGTCACCGTCCCGCTCTACATCTTCGAAGAGACCAACCTCGGCTGTCACTACGCCTACTGGCGCAGCCAAGCGTACCAAGTACAACCCGGTCGAGGATGTCCCGGCCAGCCCTGCTCCCGCTGAGAAGAAGCCAGGCACTGCCCAGAAGCCGGCTGCTCGATCTATGACTCGCGCTACCGCCCGTCCTGCAGGCCCACGCTCCGCGTCCTCCGTTCGCAGTTCCCTCATGACTCCTACTCGCGCCTCGATTGCACGTAACACAGCCGGCAGCATGAGCCTTAAGGCTCCAAAGACCTCGCTGATTCCTTCCCTGGCACGGTCTCCCTCGACTCAAGGCCTAGCCTCTCCACGAACCCCCAGGACCGATTTCAACCCTCGGATCAAGGGAAATCTCCCCGGCCTTGGCAACCTGAAGTCAATCCTGCGCAAGCGGCAGCCGCTCTTCTCTCGTGACCCAGCAAAAATTGCAGCGGGAACCCACGTGGCAGCTCCGGATTTCAAGCCTGACTCGCTCTTTGCCAGCAAGGGTGATACCGAGGATACCGTGGCAACCCCCTCGCCAAAGAAGCACGTCGCATTTACTCCAATTGTTCAGCCTCGATCTCAACTGGCTCAAACCTCGCCTTCCAATTCCAAGCTTCCTACAACTCCTTCTCGCTCCAACCTTTCTGAAGTCACCTACCCTACCCTGCCCACTCTCACTCCAGAGGCCCAGCCGGCGATCGAGGACGCTGCCTTGGATCAGCTCCAGTCGCCTACCATTCGGCATGTGCGTAGATCTTCTGGCAACCAAGAAACCGCTTATCCTGAGCTTCATGTGACTGAGGTCCCCGTTGTTGCTCATGGTATCGCTCATGGAATCGGAAACAAAAAGCGGCACCGTGATGAGGTCGACGATGACAATATTCCCAACGCTGATAACCGGGAGAATGTGCCCCCCAGCTGATGCATTCCCTGATGGGCGCAGCGCGAAACGGGTGAAGGGCGACCCGAACCCCCCAACTCCAAGCCCCGTCAAGAATCGTCCTATCAAAACCCCCGTCCGCTCGGCATCTAAGAATATGGGCACCCCGGGAAGTGTCACTGCCAGTGCGAAGAAGTCACGTAACGTCCTGAGCCTCAGCCGCTTGAACATGCTGGCTAAGCCCAAGAGTCGTGCTTAAAAGTTCAAACTTACTGCTGGGGCGGGCGTACGCCTGGTGCGTTAGGCCACAAATCTCCAACCCACCCGAGGCTCCTTCCCGGGGCATGCCTTTGGGCATTGGGCATCTTCATTTCTCTACTGTTTTCTTTTTGATCTATCAATTTGCTGCTGCCGTACACTGTCAGTCATTGGCAACCGGTTCGCGCTTTTCTTCTTGCTTGTATCTACAAACCTTTTGTTCCCTTCGTACTCGGATGGCATGGCTCCTCGCACACGTCCACCTATGGGCGTATTCATGTCTCGAGCTCTCTTTTTCATGCGTCCTTTCGAGTTCCGCTTTTTTTCGGTTCAAGATTTTTTGACTGTGTTCATGGCGTCCGGTATGCATCTAAGGTTTGATGCTGGCAACTCGTTATGGCGCAATAATGGTGTTCATGTCTCTGTCTATGGTTTCCAAACGCACTCCGGGAGCCGATTGAAGTGTCCTTACATGTTGCTTGATAGTCTGTCCATTGCAAGGAGTATGCTATGAAATAATGACCAAACCCTTTGTGCTTCACCACTTCATAACCAGACCAGGATCCCTAATCTGGTTGCAGGACCTTCCGTAGTATCCGAGTCGCGAGATGTTCCTCAACAAACTTACCAAGCGCTGCCATCCAGCAGACTTGACTGCAATTACGCTAGAAGTAGGCAGACTGAAAAGCGCGTGGGTTCGGTTATTATTCTATGTACATACAGGGTGCCGCTCGTCTTGTAAAAAAGCTAAAAATACACGAAAAAGGCCACCTAACGCCCCCAGAAGAAAAGCGAGTAAAGAAACAACCCAGATCACCGCCCATCCTTGCAAAACTCCAAGCCCAGAGACGCAGGAAGGCAGTAATTAGTCGCCTTAAAAGAGAAGCGTGGAACATAACACATGAGCATCGTAGGAAGACCATGAAAAAATAAAAAGAAAAGGAAAAGTGAAAAAAAAAGGGGAAACGGAAAACGGAAAACGGAGCGACTCGAATCGGGAGAAGTGGGAAAGGGCCCAGGTCAGTTTTTCATCGTCGCCAGGAACGAGTCCAGGTTGTATTCTTCCTGGTATTGCTTGTCATCCCAGAGCTCGCCCAGGTCGTCGAGCCAGCCCTTCTTGCCCTTCTCCTTGACTTCGCCATCGATGTCGACCATGTCCACTTCGTTGCCTGTTGCATCCGGCTTCTCGGCTGTCTCGGCTGTTTCGCCTAGGCTGAAGAGGTCTAGAAGTTGATCGGTATCCATAGTGCCTAGCCCGGCGTTTTGTTGGTTGACCACGGTAGAAGCGACGTCGATCTTGAATCGTTGCAGGCTGTGGAACGGTTAGTGAGTGGGTTTTCAGGATTTACTGTACGGGCGATCGTCGGAACTTACTTCAAGATCTTCTCCTCTAGGGTGCCTCTCGTGATCAGGCGGTACACATTGACAACCTTCTTCTGGCCGATACGATGGGCGCGGTCCATGGCTTGGATATCCTTTTGCGGATTCCAGTCATGCTCGACGAAGATGACCGTATCTGCTCCAGTCAGGTTAAGACCGAGTCCTCCGACGCTGGTTGTGAGGAGGAGTGCATCGTAGGACGGGTCAGTGTTGAACCTGTTCACGATGTCTTGGCGCTTTGTGGCCTCGACTCCACCGTCAAGACGAAGGTATTGGACGGATGGGAGCAGCCTCTTGAAGACATCGTTCTGCACAATGTCCAGCATTTCCTTCATCTGGCAGAAGATAAGAGCGCGGTGGGGGCTAACGTAGCTTGCACCTGTGTCGAGCTCTCCTTCTGCGGAGTGGTCAAGGCCAATTCCACAGTCAACGAGGAGATCGCGGAGCGCGCTAAGCTTGGGAGCATGAGCGACATCTCTGATGGTGGAGTGCTTGGAGGCCAGGTAGTTCTGTACTTCGTTATACTGCTTGTGGCCCTCCTTGACGACCAAAGCAGGCGAATTACACAGGCGGCGCATGTACTGCAGAGCTTGGAAAATATGTTCCTTATCCGAACGGTCCGCACTGCCAACCTTGCTTTGGAGTTCTTTCTGCTCCTTCTTTGTGAAGTCTTCAAAGAGCTTCTTTTGCAGGTCGCTCGGGTCACAGTAGTAGTTCTGAATGATCTTCGGGGGCAGATCGTTCAACACCTCTTCCTTCAGGCGACGGAGGAGGAATGGCAGAACCTGTTTGTGCAAAGCCTCGATGGCTAGCGCACCAGCTTCTTGTTCTTTCGAGGAAGACTTGCTGAAACGACTGGCAGCAATGGGCTTGGCAAATCGGTCCAGGAAGACTTTCTCGGTACCCGAGGAATCCCGGCATCAAGAAGTCGAAGAGAGACCAAAGCTCCAGCACATTGTTTTGGATGGGTGTACCAGACAGGATCAGACGATGATTGCTCACCAGTCGCTTCACCGAGATTGTAATTTGGGCCTTCGGATTCTTGATCAGGTGGCCTTCGTCGAGAACACAGTAATTCCAATTGAATTCACCGAGAATATCCCTATCATTTCGGCAAACGTCGTAAGATGTCACAATAACGTCAGCTTCTGGAAGCAGGCCCTGGAGGCGAGTTCTCTCTGACTTTGGACCAACGTAGGCAACACAGTTGAGGAACGGAGCATACTGCTTGAACTCCTGTTGCCAGTGGCCTGAAAGGGAAGGCGGACAAATAATGAGGGATGGGAGCTTTCGCGAATCCAAGGATTGGCTCTTTGCATGCTCCTCGGCCCGCATATGATGGTCACTTGCGACAATACAAATCGTCTGAAGTGTCTTGCCCAGACCCATATCGTCGCAAAGAATACCATGGAGGTTGTACCGATTGAGGAAAGCCAGCCAGTTGACTCCATCCTGTTGATAGGGTCGAAGCTCAGCCTTGATGGCAACCGGTATTTCAAAAGCCTCGACTTTGCGTGAGTCAAGCATTTGAGACATGAACTTCCTCTCTCGGTCACGGCCTTGAAGCAATTCCTGCGAGAATCCAGGTGGATCTGGAATACCAGCCTCAAGAGGTACCAGCTTGACAAGAGTCGCGAATGAAGTGGTTGCCAGCAAGCGAACATCGTTGTCTGAATCGCTCATTCGGCCCAGAACGGGCACAACAAGGAAGATAACGTAGGGAAGGATTCCATCCTCCATCACATGGATGAGATGATAGATACACTCGATAGCACCTTGGCGGTAGTGAAGATCCAGCGCATTGTTGATGGTCGGGAGAACTTTCTCAACCAGCATTGTCATACCGTCGACAGTGATAACACTGCAGATCGTAGCGAAGCACTTAGCGGCTGCGTAGCGAATTACCGACAGGCGGCATTGCAGACCCTTGACAATCATAGGCATAAGTCCAATGACCCAAGGATAAAGGCCGGGATCGAATTTGGGAAGAAGAGCACGGAGGGTAGATAGACCATCCACGACTTCTTGACCAAGTTCGTTTTCTGGGTTCGTGATGTCGTTAGGCAGATCCCCAGCCAAGGCACTGGTCAATGGCCGCTCGACCAATGAGGCAAGATTGGGAACCTTAGTCAGAAGGTCAGCGCCAAACTTCACCGCCAATTGCTCCAGTGCGTCCTTAGCACCTCGACGCATGATGCGAGCTTCCTTCGCCTCCCGCTCAAATTTGGCAGCATCGAGGTGGTCCCGTCGGTCTTCTTCTTTGCGCAGTGACAATATGGACTTTTCTAACTGAGCATTGTGAGCAAACTCGGGTGTTTCCGAGGTGTCAACACAGCAGTATTTGACCAGGTTGCCAATGATCTTGTCAACGGGTCCTCGCTTGGTTGCCGCCGTGTAGTGTTCGATCAACCCTGCAACTGCTGTGGCCGAACGTTGCTGGAGCTCTACGTTTTCTTCTTTCTTGACGCTGTCCATCATGGCCTTAATGATGTAGCCAGGGCGCTTAGGTATGTCACGCAAAGCCACAAGTGCACCCGCAGCTGCAGCAAGTACACGCAGGTCTCGCTGTTCTCTCATAGCACGGGCCTCATCAACTGCGGACTGGGCAGTAGCTCGGGTATCCGCTAGGACTTGCGTAGCAGTGATGCGCTGAGCAGGCGTCAGGTTTTTCTTTAGGCGATCGAAATCCGAACCGACGATTTTCTCAGCATCAGCCAAAGAGAATGCATTCGGCCCAGCCTCAGCGTCACCTTGTACCACAACGGCGAGGATAGGGAGTCGAGAGGGGACAACATGCGCATGGTCACGGAAAGTATTGAGCAATGAATGACACTGAGCACGAGCGACGTGCAAGTAGCATGCAATGTCGGAATACCACGAAGGGCGGTCTCCTTCCACAATGGGGCGGAGACGCTCGCATAGGGTGGGCGAAAATTTCGTCTCCGGCCCTGCGAACCGAGCATATTCCTCAATGACCATAGCAGATGCAAGCTGAGATGTGGAGGCTGGATGACTAAGGCTGTTCAAGATTTCTGTCCAGAAGGGAGGAAGCTCGTGCTTGTCCCAGAAAGATAATAATTCGCCTAGTGCTCTGGAAGCATAAATCTTGGATCGTAGCATAGTGTCTGCGCCAACCAAGTCGATATCACCAGATAACATGTGCCCATCCACATTGTGGGTAGACGGAGGTGGAGGTGCCTCCTTCTTCTCGACCTTACGTTTGCGACCTGGTTTGCCGGGTTCTGACGCTGCTGGTCCCCCTGGCGACGAGGCCTTCGCTGGAGGTGGAGCCGCGGCCGAATATGGGAGGCCAGAAGGTTTGATAAAGAGGGCAGAGTTCATGGGAATGGGGTATCGAGGGACACCAAACGGGCCCAGAGTCAGAGTGACTAAAGGTTCTATGGAGCCGGTGAGCTCTTGTCCAGGTCCAAAGGAGCCACGTTGTTCGACTGCCTTAAGTAACTCAGACCAGACTTGCAAGGATAGTTTAAGAACACCCTCGTTGCGCTCTACCAGGAGATTCTGGAAAACCAAGCGTAGAGCTTTGCCATCTACCCAGTCTGTAGTTCCTTCTCCTTCCAAATTTAGGAAGGTCATAAAGGCTCGGAGTACAGCAGAACGCACACTGGTAATGGTATGTCGCAAGAAGGGATACAAGCGTGGTACCAATTTACCAAAGGAAGCCTCTGGATCATCCGCGGCATTGGCTTTCATAGCATCCAATACTTGGTTGAATGTACAGAGCTTAGCTAGCAGATCCATGACTGATCCGGTACTGGCACTGAGATCGTCCTGCAGATTAGAGAGACAGTCCCAGACGATATTCATCAGAGGTCCCAATGTACCGGCGCGAGAAGTGACGAATTCTTCGGCGATAGGTACGAGGGTGGCAGCACTGACAGCGCGCACATCATCATCAAAATCAGCGAGCCCTTTCATGACAGCCTCCAGAAGTCCATCGACCATGTTCGAGTCTTTGATCAGGAGGTCTTTGCGAATTGCGACCAAGTATCGTAAGCCAATCATTCCACCATGGCAAACTTCCCATATTGGGCGTTCCAGGTTCAGGTCCGTCTGCATGATAATTCGGTACAGGATCCGATAGACTTGGCGGACGGACTTTGGTGGAAGGTGTGAGAGGAGAGCACCGAGGGTTTGCCCAACAGTCTCCCGGATTGGAGCAACGACGTTATCCGAAATGTAATCGCCGAATCGATCGAGCATGAGAACGCAAAGTAGTCGACAGGCAAGGTCGTCCAACCATTTACGGTTTAGCAGATCATTCTCCTCGCGGGAGTTACCTTCCATGCGACCAGCAGCAGCGCCTTGAACCCTGACGATCTCGCGCAGAGCCATTGCAGCACCATGTCGAACCTCCCAGTTAGGGTCAAATATGTCCACTTTCAAGAAGTCGCACATGCATTCTAAAGGCCATCCTGATCCCTGGTCAACGAGTTCAGGCTGAATGATGGGCTTCTCTGGTGCTGCGACCCCTTTAAATTCAGAAACGATCTTGGAATCGTCATCGTCGGCAGACCGTTCCAATGAAAAGTAGTCGAGTTTGGTGTCTCCATTCTGTTCATCGCCATTCTCCGCTTTGACAGGATGAGGGGTTGCGGGGGTCGAGACATTTTCCGAAGGCCGACGGGAGGACAAGTCGACAACGCGGACTTTATTTGCGCCCATTTTGGCATTTTGCTTGTTTTTGCGCTTCAGCTGGTTCAACTGACGTTTGCTAAGGCCTGACTCCTCCTGCTTCGCATCTGGTGACGAATTGCGACGCGCTTGGGCGTCCTGCACGCTGTTATCTCGAGACAAAGAAGCTGTTGAAGCCGATTCGCGCTTAGGGGCAGGTGTAGAGAGCTTAGGAACAGATTCATTTAGCTCCATAGGCTCCTCCTCAACATACTCTCCAAGCAGGCCGAGGCGTCCAGTGAGGGTCTTCTTTTGGTATTGAAGACGGGTTGCAGGGTCCATAGAAGCCAGAGAATATTCATATTCTTTACCGGCGCTCCCCAAAAGCCTTCTACCGTACTTCAAAACATACGTAATGTCAAGGGTTTCAAGGCGAAACGGGTCATCCGGGGTGGAGCTTTCCTCCAGTTTGACCTCAGGCTTGATTTCGACGTCGTCATCGTCAGCTGCTGACTTGAGCTGCAGGCCATCTTCGGCATTCGGGTCGAATAAATCAGCATTCGTGACAATCAGGCCGATCGCACGGGCAGCGGAAGTTCTAGTGTCCCAGGATTTTGAACGAAGGTAAGGCAAGATGCGACCTAAAAGGTTGAACAACTCATCCGGGTGTTGCTTTTGCACATCACCAAGCTGTTGGGCGGCTGTGTTTCGGATCAACTGCGTGCTACCAGACTCCAGTAGACTAATGACAGGATGTTAGGAAGAGAGGCGCGCGGTATGAGGGTGTACTCTGCGCCAGAGCACGAGTGTATATACTCACGTGACTAGGCGATCCAATCTGGATGTGGAGTCAGTTATCATGTGACAGACGCGTCATGATTGGGTATCTGAGCTTACCGGGAAGTCATGACGGGCCGTCACTCTGAGCCGAGTGAACAGCAACCGCCGAAGGAGATTGACGAAAACAATGGGAAGCGGAATAAAAAAAAAGAAGGAAAGAAAAATAGGAGGCGAAGGAATAGTAAGGCGCGTCACTCGCGATACGGAAACCGATGCCTTATCAAAAAGGAAAGCAGGCGACGCGACGAAGTGAGATGAGTCAGCAGGAAGGATTAGATTCAGTACACAAGAGGAGATTCGAGGTCACGCAGCCGGGTTTATATCATTGGGGCGCTCTTGCCCGGCGCGCTGGTCCATGTTTGATTGCGTTGCGCTAGTCCTCTTTAGGACTAGTCGTGGTTGGGCCTCCACTTTTCGCGCTGGTCACGTGATGCGCGGTCAAGTTTTTTGTTCAGGAGGCCACGCACAAGCAGGATTTTCTACAGCTGTATGGCTTCTTGTAATAATAGAAGTACCGTCTTCCAGTCGATCACTCTATTCATTCATCATCCTGTTCTCGAGAAACCGCTTTGCCCAGGAGTACTAGTATGCCATACTGTACGCAGTGCCAAGACATGCCAGATGGCCTCTAGAGGCTCGAGGATTCCCGTCGATCAGGTCGCATCAGGTGCTATACACTTTGACCTTAATATATACCAAGTTTTTCTAGTAATAGTTTCCTTTCTGTCTTTCCAGCGCTCAATGGACAGCACTCTGCTAGTTCCTAGATGCTTCTTGATCCACGGTTGGCCTGAATAAGCGGTTGGAAAGTCCTGCCAATGAACATGGCCACATTGCAAATTGCGGGAACTATATATCTTCCTACGAGTGCAGGTATTCTGATCCAGGCCAAATTCCAGCCAATTTTAGCTCCATTTCAACGGTAGCCGCATGAAATTAAGAAGTACGAAGCTTTTGGCATGCAGTGTCTATGAGATCGTTATATATCTGGACAGCAACTTCCAGTCGATGATCTCGAATTACCAAAATTATCCGTCCACTAGTCAGCTACATATATAAAAAAACTCACTAGCATCCTGCAGAAGCTGAAGATCCGGTGCTAAGGCTGGAGATATTCTCTGTCACCTAGGCTCATGCTAGGAGCTACTTGAGTACTGTGTCACTGGATTCACGCCTGTCTCAAGAGCCCCGGGAGCATTATGATCTGAATAGTATCAACGTAGTACTATCATCAGGTCAAGGCTCGGAATTTTACGGTCGTTCTTCAAGCTACATGCGATATCGGCTTCAGTTGCAGCTTCAGCCTTATATGGAGACACCAAGGCTCCTATCAAGCTGTCCGAGAACCGGAGTATCATTCAAACACATGGCCAAGAGGCCTTTCAAATCGAAAGTTTCTATACAGTCACAGGCTCCCGGCTTCAGGTTCCGGGGCAGAACACGAGGAATCATACGCAAATCAAAAGAAACACCGCGCCCATGGACATTCCCAGTTACGCTTCACCGCTGAGCCAGCACGGCAGCAGACTCTTCTTCCTTGCCTATCAGTCCCAGACTGCGGATCTGCTCTGCGTTCGGGGAATTTTCACGGGGGGGGGCCGCTTCCGCCTTGCGAAGAGCAGTTTGCATCTTCATCGCACGGAGGATCTATCGTCGATGTCAGATTGTCAAAATTACTCTTCCACTCTGGATCAAGACCACACAGTCCACAGGGAGCCCTGATACACACCTCCTTCTTGTGGTGAAGGCACTCGTTGTAATCTTCCAACGCGGGGATGCACTTCTTCTTGCCAGCCTCACCCTCGGATGAGTTCACGACGTAGCATCCCAAAACCTCCTGCCAGAAGGGGTAGCAGCGGCCGGGACCTAGATTAGACCAAAAAATATCAGCTTGAGCGTTCCATTGGAGCTGGCGAGAAGGTGCAAGTGGCTGTGGGGGGAGTGACTTGGGTTGCGTTGACACCGCGGACCCGCCACAATCTCCTGCTGGGGCCGAGAGAAGACGTACCGCCGTTGAGACCGTATCCAGAAGCCATATTGGAGTGTCCGAGAAAGGAATTGGCAGTGTAGTGCACAGAGAGACCGCAGGGTCAGGTGGTGAAAGGTTGGCGGATGCGATGCCTTCCCTTTCGTTTCCGACATGGCCCGTGCGCTCCGCCGTACATGGAATACCCGCATTTGCAGCTACGTATATCGCTACTTGGAACCTGAGCCCCCATCATTGTCTTGACAATCACCATGCCATCACTGGAAGGGCTATCGGATGCCCGTGTGATTATCCTGGCAACACATCTTTGTATAGGGGGACACGTGGCCGACCTTCCCATTCTGCAGGCACAATATCCCCATTGCTTCCCACTTGAACGCCTGCTGCGCATCATCTTGACCTTCCTTCCCGAAAGTACAGAGCCCTCGGAGTACGTAGGGGTGATCCAGCAGCTAGTTGAAAACACCGGCGCCAGCACTTCAGAGCGAGAAATCGACATATCTGCGGTCAAGAACCTGTCCGAATCCGAAGCTCGGAGGCGCCTACGAAAGCTCCGTTTACGACCACTGAAGCGGGATGACGAAGAAGAGGAAGTGGTCTCGGCTGGTCCACTAACCCAATTCATCATTCATCGCGCACACCTCATCGACTCTGAAACTTCCCTCCAGCCGCTTGTTCTTAGCCTTGTCCTCCCGTTCTACGAAAACAACCTGGTTATTAGGCGATGGTTAATCTCGAGCCTTCTCCCGGCGCTTCGTCTCAATTATGAATATTATCCCAATCACGACGAAACGATTTCACTAGAAACACTGGAATTGATGGATGATCGTACCGCCGTGAATGTTTTGCTATCAATTGCCGGCCCAGAGAGAAACGACATGGACTTGGTAAACAACCTGAGGGGGTTGGTTGGCCCGTGGCTCCAAGGGAGCACTCGATCAAAGCGAAGGAAGCTAAATGAAAGGGCTATAGATAGCTCCATCTCCTTCGTGCAAGGGACTCCGAAGCCAGACTCCGTCGAATGCACTGGATGGGACTATGTAAACGAATGGCTCCTTTCGCGAAGCACAATAGACAGCGAGAGCGTTGTCCACGCATTTATGAATTGGGCGGGTCCCGAAGATACGGACCTAGGAGGGTACCAGGATGGTAACACCGAAATTCCTCCGGAAAAGGCGAAAGGCTTGCTACAACGGTACAGCCAATCTGGTCTGTCTACGATATACGCCAAGGCGGATGCCTCAAAGGCCACCCTTGAAGATTCCGCCAAAATTCTGCAAAGCATTATGAAACTACAAAATCTGGAAGAATTCTCCTATCTGGATTCACCTGAAGGAGTGCTTCCGTCTGTGGATTTTGATACAGGGTTTATTTCATCGACGTCTCGGGCGTCTTTGCTACAGAACGCTCTTCTGGCGCCAGAAAACCCCCTGACGAGCCCATCGCCTTCTTCGATATCATTCTTGAGCGCAATTATCCTGTCTTTACGGATACTGAATGCTCTCGGTCATGAGACAAACTGCAGGATTGTAGCAAACATGTGTCTTCACAGCAACGAAGAAATGCAGGCTGCCGAACTCAAAGGAGTCATTGCATCTACAGCGAGACAGACTCGATCAAGGCAAGATTGGCAAGTTATTCGACAGCAGCTTCTCTGGCTGCGAGATTGGCAGGCGGAGCAAAGTGAAGATGGTTGGAGTGAGCCATCTACCCACCACGGCCTGTTTTGGAAGATCTCACGGGACGATGTCGAAATCGAAATTCTGAAGGCGCTTCTGGGAGCCAGAGGTGAGTTTAAAAATCATCTTGACATGAAACCGCCCGTTCTAACATCTGTATAGAATATCGACTCGCTGTCGAAGTATACACACAGTCATCAGCGCCATTAGACACTATGCAAGTGGAGACAGCCGTAGTAGACTCCATCTTTACGGCCTATGACAATGCCAGTAACGGTAATCGGACTCGTGGCGGAATGAAGAAAGCTTTCGAGATGTATGTACTCCCAAAAGCTGTTTTCACCCCTATATAATGCTAACTACGCACAGCTTGCAAGCCTTCCAGCCACACTTCCCAGACTCAGCCACGCTTAAGCAGATTGGCTCATTGATAGCGGCGACGCATGCACTGTCTTTCTATTCATTGACATTGCAACACGGCGTCCCCTTCCAGCCAGTCAGCATTCGTGTCCACCATGACCCTCTCTCACTGGTAGAGAAAGTGCTCGAGCAGAACCCCAAAAGCTATACTAAGCTGGACGACCTCCTCTCCATCGGCCGAAACCTCGTCGAGGCCGGGCTTTGTACGATGCCTCCTCCAACTCCAGCGGACGCACACATACCTCCAGAGAAATTATCCCAAGCCGATGCTCTTGTCACAGCAGAGCGCCGCATTACCTCTCTCTCAATTTCCTCCGCTTTAGACTCCAACGACTTCGACACAGCCTACTCCTACATCCTCACCCGGCTGACTTCCCCTTCCCACCTCACTAATACATCTTCCCCTTCCACCTCCATCCCAGATGATATCTCATGGCGCGCCGTCTACAACGCAGGCCGCTACCGCTCCACCTCCCCCACAGCGTCCACCCCACTCCAAACCCAAATAAACCATCTCTCTCAACGCATGGAACTCCTATCCCTCGCCCTTGTCCTCGTTCCAATCCCCGACCCGCTCCCCGAAATCCTCGGTGCCTGGCGCCGCTGCGACGAGGAGCTCTCCTCCCTTCGCGCCCGTGAGTTGCACGAAGAGGACGTCTGGGACACCAAAGGTGACTCGCTCTCCACCGTACCCGGTGGCTTTGGGCCCACTGATTTCGAGCGCGACGCCTTCGACACAGCGCAACAGCGTGCTGCGCGCCGGGCGCGCGCTCGCGCGATGCCGCATTCCCATCCCCACGAGGCTCCTATGGGCTTGTTCGAGGTTGCGCGTGGCGCAGCCCTAGCGCTTCGCAAGAATGCTTTCCCGCTGCGGGGGGCTGCGGGTGATGAGCCTGCCAGTGCGGGTGGGAGTGTGCGTGCCGAACGAACGGAAGCTGAGCCGCATGGGCAGGAGGGCGATCGCGTGCGCAAGCGGGATATGGTTAGCAATATGGTGACTGGGGGATTGGCGAGTGGGATTGGATGGGTTCTGGGTGCTGAGCCTGTGAATCGGTCTTAGTGGGCGATGAAGATGGAGATGGAGATGGTATTCTGATTTCTACATTTGAATGTGGATCCTGGGATGGTAGACTTGAATTTAGGATGCTTTTCATGATTAGCGATGATTGTATTAGCGAATTTATGATGAAAGTTGCATTCGGAGACTATCCCGTGGATGATGCAGAACTTGAAGGTCGTATGACCCGTACTGCATTTTTGTACATCTACTGATACTGGTTTGGAACAGCCAGGTTATTTTGGACATTTGGCAGATTCCAATGCCTTAGAAACGGCACTATAACCAATAAAGAATTGATACTAGTACACGTTTTCCTGGTTCAAGTGGTTTGAGGAGGTTAAGTTTACGAAACAAGCTATTTACCTTCAGGTAGAGCCAGCCCTGAGCCCCAGTTTGTTCGTTTACTATGCATGACATAGTAGTAGAGGCCCAGGGATCCATAGTAAGAGCCTGACTTTGAAGCTGGCGCTCCCAATCGGCACACCTTTCGGATGAGCATCTTCAGGGGCTTGAATACATAATAGGTAGGTAGTAACTATTATTAAGACCAGTTGGCATGGATCACTAACAATAGGCATTGCAAGATAGCTCAAGTTGTAGGACTGGCTTGTGGCCGTTGAACTAGGATAAGTTCAAGTATTGATACCCCAATTATAAATCTGAAAACAGGTCAAACCAGCCCGGGGTCGCATAAACTTAGCTTAGTGCCTCGGCTTGAGCCATCCATAATGATTGGCTAGGTCCTTCCGCTAGGACCATCCACCAAAGATTTGCTCGGGAATAGCCTCGTTGTGTGCTTTGATTCAGTTTTATTCGTCAACAGGGATGTCTAAATCACCTTTCTTCTGGAAAAAAAACCCTGTTTTCCAATGAGCGGGCAAACAATGTGCTGGTCATCCTGTGCTCCCTATGGGTTCCAGACCCCGCAGATTTGGACTGCAGTGTAACATAGGACACTCTCGGTATGGCCCCTTTAACTCTGGCTCAAAGCCTCAAGGTCTCCGTGTCGATCAGCGTAAGAACTCGGCACAATACGCCGTAAGGGGACGAGATATAGAAATCAGCCTCGGAGATCCTCGGTGCTCGATGTGTGACCGCACTGCATATACCACTATAGTAGGACTTCGAAGAAAGGATCGATACCAGCGGTCAGCTACTTGTCCAGAGCCTGGAAGGTATAAGAAAAATGGGCTACTAAGTAATAAGTTAATTCGACAGAAAAGAGAGCTGAATCCTGAATCTGGTATTGTCTACTTAGTGATCAAAAGCAGGGTGGGTACTACAAGAGACCGCGAAAGATGCCAGGATGTATTCGGTACAGACAAATGTCTCTCATGCAATGGGCTCACTCCCGCCCACCGAAGCACTCCAAGAAGCCCCCAAGGAACCCTTTCGAAAGAGGAAGGGGGCGCTATACACCAGAGAAGCAAGCAAAAGCATGAGTAATATACGGCGATGACGATATATCCAGGCTGAAAAACGGGATGCAGCCGAAAAAAAAAAAAAGACAGGCCAGATGCAGCCGGGAATGGAGTAGAACACGAAACCGATGACCGAAGGATCGTAGAGAATAGGCCGTTCAGAGCTGTACGCAGGAGGGGAGCCAAATCAAATTTCATGTCGCTGGTGCAAATGAAGCAATGACAGGGTATGAGAGCACCGGTACGCAGCAAGAGCAAAGAGAGAAATGACAGAGCTTCAGCCCGAGTTCCGGCCTAGGGGGGAAGTATCATGAGGGAGATGTGCATGGCGCCGATAATTAATAGACAAAGCAACTGAGGTGTCGTGACGTTGCGTTGACAGCCTGATCAATCCTTGGGGTCCAGCCACATAGCAGAAGGTTGAGAGCAGTCCACTGTGAAAATATGCAGAAAGAGTAATCTAGGGTCTGTCGGGTGAATGAATTTTCTGGATTTAATCCTTCCAGCCCCAAACTTGTGCCACGAAGTTCGCCATGTTGACCTTCTTGTTTTTCATGTCCTGCATCCATGGATGTTCCTGCATCCGCCAGGGTGTTGCTCGCCGAGGAGGCTCTTTCTCAAGGCTTGGATAAATGTCAGTTGAGTTGCCCCGTTTCTGTTTCGCAGGATCCTACATACCAGCATTCAATGAAATACTTGAAGTTATCCGACCAGCGAATATTGTTTTCCGGTTCATCTTTCAGTTTGGGAATAGGCTGGCGAACAATATAGGTCAGAAGGTCTATCAGACCCGCGCGGGGTTGTGCCTCAGTTCCGTCGGCAGGGAATGGGAATCGATGCTGGGCAACTTCCAGAAGAGTCACACCCAAAGACCATACATCAGAAGTGATGGTGTATGATTGGCCAGTGATTCGTTCTGGGGCCATATAGTATGAAGTGCCAATGAAAGTGTTGGCATCACCTTTGGTACCGAACTCTCCACTGACACCGAAGTCGCACAGTTTGACTTGGCCATTCCGACATAGAAGGATATTCGAGGGTTTGATATCTAAATTGGGCGAGAATATTAGCCTTTCATCCAACTCCACTCGGAAGAGATAACCAACCTCGATGGATGATCTTGCGGCTGTGCAAGTAGGTCAATCCATTGAGCACGCCCTCGGCAACCTTCCCGAGCACTTTCTCTCCAGTGCGGCCACCGAGCTTCTTAACTTCCTTGTAGATACTGTCCAAGCTACCACCTTCACAGAATTCCATAGCAATTGAAATCGTTCCGGTGGACTTGTCCATGAAAGCGCCGTAGTAACGACAGATGTGGTCCGAAGCGCAGTCCTTGTTAAAGTTGAGCTCTCGGACAATCTGTTTCTTGATATCGGGGTTGGGGTCGGTAGTAATGATCTGCTCGGACCCAACGGATTAGTTACCGGACTTAAAGAGAAACCCAAAGATATCACTGAGATGCCTTACCTTCAACGCAAAGACGGTCTTTCCGCCGACGAGTTTACATCGGGTGACAGCACCACCGGCACCTTCACCCAGACTTCCTAATTCTTCAATCTTTTTCTGTTCGCTGGCTGCGTGCCAGCCTTCGTCGTCCAGATCTTCCACATCCAGCGGCCGGCCTTTCTCAAGGCTCAACCTGTCTAAGTCCGGTAACAAGCTGCTCACGCTGTTCTCACGTTCCATACCAACACTACCATTGTGGTCGGAATAAACGGAGCTGATCGCCGATGAGGGGTCCGAGTTCCCATCGGCTTGACGCAGACCTCTAGCGATAGACAAGGTGGACACGGAGGAGTTGGCCGATGTCGGACCGCTGCCACCACCTCTGCTCTCCAGCGTCGGCTGGGCATTTGCGCCTAGACCGTTTGTTGAAAGAGCGAGTGGAGGGGGCGCCGGGCGGCCGTTCGGCATGGGAGCAGACACCTGCGGGGCATTCTGGCTGCCCATGGGGGTGGCCAGGCGCAGCTGGGGAGGAGCTGGGCGAGAGTGGACGGACGGATCCTCCTGGGAGGGATTGCCATTGACGGGTTTATTGCTGGCAGACGGAGGAATACCAAGGGTGAGTTTTGGGGCGCGTGGGCTGCCGGTGTTGTTGCGGTTGCCAGGGACGGGCGGGCGTAGAAGTGGCACGGAGGAAGACATGGCGAGATTGTTCTGCCTATCCCTCGGCAAGAACAACTCGTTGGGGTCAGCCAGCGTAGCCACAGTGTCGATGGACGGGTCTACTCGATGATCGAGTAACAAGCGAGTGTGAGGGGAAGTTGACAGGGAGGTCAAACGAGAGAGGGGGGGAAACCAGGTGACTCGGGTAATGAGTATTCTAGACGTGCTAAGGGGGGTCCCACCTGTCAACCAACACTATATAAACGAGACCGCAACGAAGTACCGATGCCAGCAGAATGGTTGAAGGTTAAGATCATGAATATTAATAGATGGCAACACAGCCGCCGAGTGGGACAGGGCTATGAAGAGATCGGGTCCTACGGGCGATGGTGGGGCTGTTTCAGAAGGCGCCTCCGCTGAAACACGGCGATCGCAGGCTTTCTGCTGGCCATCGCAGGTCGATTCTTTGGTGATCCAAGGTGATGGGCTGCACTGGCCTGGACTACTTTGAACCTCCCAAGAAAAGCTTTCCGTTCTTCCACAACCGCGACCGTTGTATCAAAATCGACCCTCCAAGTGCTCTGTAGTCCATGTCAATTGACTCTAGCAAGATCCATGGAATTACCTTGCTGGTGCGCTAATTCTGCCCAACGTCTCTGAATTCCTGGGCATTTTGGCATTTTGGCCCTTCAGCCCTCCGGGGGCTGAACATGTACGCAGTAGTTCTACCCTCATGACTAGTTTACGGGCCCCCTACTCGTAGCTTGTAGATGCCTCCAAGACACGCAGCCTCTCAAGACCTTTCCATCTCATTTCTCTTACCCTCTTGTGCTGTCCTCGGACCATCCTCAGTATGTGGTTGCCTTGGAACGACATTTCTCTTTCCCGAAATCTCCACTTTAAGTGTCGCCAACCACCGTCCGCCCATATTAGACGGTGGCGCCCATCGACATCATTGCCAACTCATGGGGCGGACCAAGTTAGTGGCCTGATTTCACAGGGGCAATTCACAGGATACAGCTGACAAAATCCAACAATGACCCCAAAAATGACGTGGGGGTCCGTATGCGCTGGCAATGTTGTCTTAGAACTCACTTGTACCCTTCCCAGTTGACTCCCAGGGTTTGATCTATCTCATCCTGCGCAGGCCCCATGAATGTGATCATACTCGTCCGGACTCCGTAGGAAGGCACAAGCGAGCCTGTCAGGCGAAGTTGGAAGTGAGGATGTCATCATCGGCGCTTACCACGACTAGGTGGGAAGTCTGACCCGCCGATCACCATCCCTTGTTCTGTCCTTCAACCTCGGGCCTCCAACATTGTCAGTTAACGCATGTGGAAAAGAAATGCTCGCCTTAGAAGTTTGGATGCCCCAAGCCCGGGAAACAGGTCGGCTCGGTCGCATGAGTGGCTGACGGCCGATAGCTCAGCCACATTTCAAATCCGTGGGAGACAGATCCATGGGAGATCTCGAGACATTCCCAGCCCTAAGACATCCCCCCAGATCCCATGATAGGTTAACCACTGCGATCCAAATATTCGATGAGATCAGCTCTATACATAGGAATCAAGGGCCAAGCCACATCGGAAGCAAGGAAAACTCCGTCGTGACTCAGAGACTCCTTGCTTTGCTCCTCACCAAGCCCAGTTCGGTCATCATGCATAGTTATGTTGAGGCCTCTGTCATCCAGAAGGTGGGGGGATTTTGGGACTTTTCTTTTTTTTTTTTTTTTTTTTTTTTTTTGGAAGAACCATCGCAACCTCGTGTCGAGGAAGCCAGAGAGCGCGAACTAGATGTGCGTATTATTCGGAGTCTCGTCTCAGAGAGATCTGATAGAGTAAATGTGAGGTGTCCTTGTCCTAGTCTAGATACTCGGGTAATTAAAAAGTCCCGAAAGGCTCCAGCAAATCGAGCGAGCTTTGGACTAGATTCTTATAGTCGAGCTTTGACCGTGCTCTGTTCCTGCAGATGCATGAATGTATAGACGAAACCCCATGAAACGTTGTAGCGCGGCAGTGGATCAAGATGGCGAGACATAGCACAGACATGGAGACATGGGTGTGTTTCATACAACTGATAAAATGGAAAAACTCGAAGAACAACCGATACTTCCATCTGGTTTTCGAGCAAGCCGAAGGAAGATTTGGAAGCAAAGCTATCTCAAAATGTCATACAGGCCTATGCAGGACCAGGAGGAACACTTCGAGGGGATGCCAATCACAAGTTCATTTGGTTCTTGGCCTACTCATCATTACATCAGGGTCTTGGCCAGTGCCTGATATCAAAGCCTTTACGCTCCGAAGCCGTTGAGAGCTGCATGGACCCGGAAACTCTACATGGTCCAGACGAACAGACCAAAGACTGCTCAATACAGTAGCCCGACCCTGCTCCTGCGCCAAGTTCATGACTCCACAAAGATCAAAGACGATAATAAAGCCTTTCCGGACACGGAAATTGTAGCCAGGGGACCACCGGCGTTTTACCGGTCGGTTCAAGTCCTGCGCACCCCTTTTCGCCATGCGTCCTTGGTCTACGGCAAGGCCACTGGTTCTCCCCGAAACAGCAAAAGCAAAATAGTTCTTGAGAGTCGAGATAGGCCCCTATCTATCTGATCCCGCGAATACCGGATACCCGGGTTTGTTTTCTTCTTTTTGACTTTATCGACCGACTCACCGATAGTCTAGACTTCTAAACATAGCACAGGAATGGGCTTACTTCGTAAAGGGGGAAGCTCCAGTGCAGTGACAAGGATCTTTAGTAGGGATCGAGGCCCGCCGCACATCTTGGAAAATAGGGGCACCCCCATTCAAAGAGTGGCAACGCTTAAGTAGTTCTGGAATGTGGAGTTTGCGGGGGGGATACGAGGACCATTGAGCTTTCGTAAACCAGCTCCTTTGGACTTATGACCTGTTAATATAAAGTTCACTAATTGAGTGAAATGCGCCACATAATCCAGACTCTCCAAAGCCACACACGAGGCCATTATTGGCTGGACTCAATAAGCAAAGAGACGCTAGCTGGCTGGAGCTCCCTGTTGCAGCAATCGCAGAAAGGTCGAGACTCGAGCAACTAATGGGGATCAACATTGCAGACGCAAAGCACAGATGTATTTCATACTGTTACAAAGGCCGGACTCAGAGACCCTCTTTCGGTGTAATGGACTCTGGGCAAAAGCCGGAAGTTACCCCAATAGTGCTAGTCAACATGCTGCCAGGGGCCCGAACCGTGCGCCTCAGAAACCACACCGGTTCCAGAGTCGCGCCACAAAGCCACGCTCTATCCCCGCCCCGTGACTGTTACACTAGAATCCACCGTCGGGCTTGACGCTTGACCCTGTGAAGCAAGCACCGTCAAGCATTGACCGGTATCTACAGCTAACCCCTTCGAGAAGATAGATAGAGACCAAGACTCTGAAAAGGCGACCCGCTGCGGAGCTGGGCGTGCCCAAATTGGGGATTCGTGTTTCGCTTATGACGAATGGGGGTATAACTTTGTTTGGAAGGAGGGTGAGGTGAAGGCGAATCGCCGTGGGACTGTCTGTATACTCCGGGTGTGACAGGGCGGGCAGTGCTGTTAGTGCTATGGTCTTCACCTGCTTTGACTCCATAGCTGGGGGAGTGTAAAGAAAAGCAAGAGTGTCTCGGCGCCAGCTCCAAATTAGAAACAGGGCACTCTGCTTCATGTCTAATCCTTAATATGATGGTAATTACATTTCGACCAGTGAGAGGCGTCGGAAGAAATATAACTTTTAGGGGGGATTGTCGGTGATTCCCATTTTCCATGGCTATTGCTGTCCCGATTCGTTATTGTGGGAGAACCGATCTAGAGCTTCGGAGGGCTTTGTTCCTTTCCCAATCTTTGATGAACCATTGAGGAACAACAGGTCGAGGAACCTCTGCCGTCACGGTAACCAATCTGCAATCAGCCCTTGCACCTTCTTGTTCACGCGCAACAGAGCGGGCAAATCCACCCGTCTTTTCGTGGTTGTTCAGGGGTAAGGTGGATACAGTGGGGTAGGTGGAGCATGGGGAAGCGACAACACTGGCCGCTGGTAACCAGGAACGGGCAAGGGATCGGCAGCGGATTGGTCAGTCCAGGCGGGCTGAAACGCCAGGAAATGAGGGTTATTGTTCTGTTTGGGGTCTTGAAAGATTGAGATCCTGCATTGCGATCCCGTCGGAATGATTCATATATCAAAACTAAAGCGCGTTATTCGAGAATCAACAGCCGGGAGCATCAAAGACTCGAGACCGCGTAAAGTAAGGCACGGTGTCTCAACGAACCCACTGAAAGACGAGATCGGCAGCTCGATTCACACTAGCGCAGGTCTAGCGGCAAACAAAATTACGCACCAGCTTGTTGTCACGGTGAAACGGCGTCACCCACGCGCCTCTCTCCCCCAATCAATGGAGGCGATCAGGGGGGAAAGACCCAGCCATGCGGGCTGTGCTTAGACACTCTGGGTCCAGCACCTCCTGGTGAAAGTACCGGGAACCTCCAGTGTTACAGACATTGGCTGCCCCAGATGTACCTGGTACTCCCGATGATGACCCTCGAACCCCATCGGACGCTGCGCTTCCCCTTTTTTTTAGGGGCGAAAGTGGACAACCTCAGCGGGTGCTGATCTCTTGGGACTAATCTCCCCATTCATACAAAGAGCCCCCGGCTCCCCCGTGCAACTTCTTCCCTCTTTTCTTTCCCAAGTACACACTTCGTTGCCTACGCTCCAGTCACTCTCTAGACTTCGGTCATCCATTCTTTAACCAACTACTACACTCTTTAGCTCTTCAGCTTCTCTCTAATCACCTTTTTTTAACGGCCCTTTTTCCGTACAAACCAACCCAAATCAATCAACATGCGTTTCACCGCTGCTACCGTTGCCCTCTTCGCCGGCCTGGCTGCCGCCGTCCCTGCTGCTCAGGACACCACCGTCTACGAGACTGAGGAGGTCACCATCACCTCGTGTGGTCCTACCGTCACCAACTGCCCTGCCAGCTCTGGTGCTGCCTCGACCACTCCTGCTGTTGTCGCTACCACCACCCCCGCCGGTGGCGCCAGCTGGTCTCCTGCTCCCTCTTCGGTTGCCCCTGTCTCTAGCTCCCCCCGCTAGCAGCTCTACCTGGGCTCCCGCTCCCCTGCTGTCACCAGCAGCTCCGCCCCCGCTGCTCCCCCCGCCCCTGCCTCCCAGAGCGTGACCGTCATTGCCCACACCACTTGCATCCCCACCGTGGTGTACTCGACCATCCCTCTGCCCTCTGGCACCTCCCCCGTCACCGGTGGATCCCCCCCCTGGAACCTCCCCCCAAGCCTTCCTCCGTTGTTCCCGTCCCCAGGTAAGATAAGCTCTCGTCACATTCCTGATCTCCGGAAGAATACCCCAGCTAATTGATCTGCAGCGGCTCTGCTTCTGCCGCCCCCTCCCCCTCGGTCCCCGCTTTCAACGGCGCCGGTGCCGTTTCGGGCTCCCTGAGCTTCGCCGGCCTTGCTGCCGCCGCTGCTTACTTCCTGGCCTAAGCACCTCCATCCGTGATGGAATGCTGCGTATAGTTTCGGGTCTTCGGACATTGGGATTAGGAGAGGTCTCCCAAAATGGTATGCAGTATGGGTGGAGTGGAGAGTACTTTGTGATTTAAATGGGTTTTTGGTGATTCAACCTGACCGAATTCTGTTATTTGCTTCTGATTGGATATGCTTATTCCCTTGCTTTTCTTGATATACATATTTCTTCTTGGGCTTCCCTGGATAGCTTCGGAGTTGTGTGAAGCGCTTGGTGGCTTGAGCACGAACCTTAATGTAAACCATGACTGCTTTCACATCCCCGCTTCCAGCGAACCCCGTAACCTTTCTGAATGTATCCATACCACTTTGCCATCTATTTTCTTTTAATCTGAATGGATGAATGCGAATCCCAAGCCTATTGTGCTGGTGATGAAAATCCCTGAGACCTGGTTCTCAGGCCCCTTTTCCACTACTATAACCAGCCGTAGTACCCCCAATTCAAAGCATGTCCATAGCTCTATTCATGCGTGAGTATCCGCCGATGAGCATTAGATTTATTACGCTGTCTCCTGAGCAAATTGTCGCAAGTAGAACCATTCATATGATTCGAAGCGGCAGTGTTGAAACCGGGCGGGAGACCTCAACCCCTGGATCTTCCCGGTCAACAGCTTCCTACTATCTCTAGCGTACGGGACAAGAGCTCGCCTGACCGGGGTGGCTCGTTTCGGGCTTCGACATCGATGAGGTGGGTGTTCTGCATTGCGCGGTCAGAGATCAGATCGAACAGAAGCAATCCTAGTCTCTTTGCCCGTCAATATATTTCAGTCTACCCATGTAATAGGTCCAAAAGACCCCATGCTGTCAACGATAAGCTTCAACAAGGTACGAGTGGGAAACTCGGGGGACAACCGGCAGAATAAGCTGGAAACCTCTCCAACTTCTTGTATCTCATGCATACTAGTCGGCTTTTATTACGAGTATATCTCTCAAATGATACGAACGAATTCGTACTCATCTTTCTAACTAGCAGCAATCGTGATCACATGTTTTTAACGACATCGCCAGCACACTATGAGTATGGGCTCCACGACAATAATATACGCTCCAATAGAAGGAATCTACTAGTTAGGCCTTGAGGCCGCGGCTGAGAAAGCTCATGTTCCTTACGCAGTGCTGAATCCTGCATCATGATTAGTGCTACAATGATCTTCATTCTGAGTAGGGGATATCTGTTCCAAATACTGCGAGAGGATCAACTGTAGGCAAATTCCTCCTCAGGTATGTAAAATACCTTTTGCGTCCGGTCAAAGCAGCTTGGTCCCTGGAGGATGACCGTAGATGATGAGGCATGGATTGCTCCACCTTCCACCCCATAGCCCCAGGGCCACAGGTGGAAATTAATGCGCAGCTAGATAATTGAGTTCAAAGGCTCTCGGTATGCACGAAAGGGCACGAATAGTGACGACAACGAAGAGTTCGGGCATGTCACCATTGACGAGTGTTGTCGGATTGAGGGTAGGTTTCTATACGACCGAGACAGATTACTGGCCAGCCAAAAATAAATACTCCACATAGCGCGATCCTAAAGGGCTCAAGCTCCCGCTGCATCCAACTCGGTCGTCTCCCCATTGGGCAACACTATCTCTTTTGGGGCCACGAGAACACGACAATCCTTCTGGAAAGGGTATCTCATGAAAGCCATTTTTCGTGCTGTCGTATCTGATTTGGAGAACAAGCCACAATGAACGCCTCCTCCCGCAACTCCAGGTTGGGGCGGCAGGATTCCCCATGATTGATTACCTTCGCAGTATATTTTGAATTTAGAAATAGGGCTAGGGGATTTGTACGTGAAGTAGAGTCTTGAGAAGTTACTCCCTAGAGAGATTTTGATGGAGATGATTGTTTACAACAGGGAAGTTCGTTGTTTGCTTCTGGGGGATCGGGCTTGGGAAGCCCGGCCTTGGACCCCAAATCTGCGAGGCGTCGCACATCACTCGTCTCGGGGCAACCCTAACAACTTTTTCTTGGTACGGTTCCTTCCAATAACTAGCGGTGAATCACCAGGATCTCCGCTCAAGCCTTGGGCGCGATTAATTAGCTTATTCCTCGAGTCGCTGATAGCAAGGAAGAAAGTTTTTAAGCCCCCCAAGTGCCCGCGTTTGGGTCCCGCTCTCCAGGCCTCCCAGGCGGGAAGTCTCCACGGTTCAAACTATTCCCGATAACTTTAGCACTTGCTGCCCCTTTCCTTTAAAGTGCTGTCCCCTACAATACAGGGGCTCCATAAATGTGAGACATCGGTTCAGCTTCCAAGTCCGCTGCTCAAGGATCTGGTGCCGGGGTCAACGTACGGACAGCACCCTACCCTGATCAGTAACATTCTCGCCAGGTCCTGTATACGTTAGCCAAGAGGACCGCTTCTCTAATTCTCATCATTGTCAGACAGGGCTCTTGCCTTTCGGATCATGATGTTGTTATGCGCCGCTTTGA
Organism: Penicillium chermesinum; assembly: GCF_028974085.1. NCBI lineage: Eukaryota > Fungi > Ascomycota > Eurotiomycetes > Eurotiales > Aspergillaceae > Penicillium > Penicillium chermesinum. The sequence goes on along the minus strand of NW_026695312.1, from coordinate 1,841,884 downwards.
TTCATAAATGCGGTCAGCATGGCGCCGCCAAAATGCGCCGACGGCCCAATACCGATCTATCGACCATAGAAGGACCACCTGCTGGATTCGTTGACCCGGGGGGTAATGCTTCGACTGCTTTTGACATGCAGGATGTGTCTTCATTGGAGGGACCCCCGACCGTTCATCGAGCTTCCACTGAACCTCTTGGTCGGGTTTTGAGCGAGTATACTTCGGAGCCACGCGAATCATCAGAACATCGAGCGTCGGAGCAGCGACCTTCAGGGAGAAACAGATTGTCGGAAGAAAATCGAGCATCAGAGCAACATGAACCGCTACGGATCGAACAGTCAGAGCCATATGCGTCGTCAGAGCAGGATGAGCCTCTGGAACTAGACGAATATAATTACCAAACGTTCTTGCTCGCACCTCCCAGGATTGATTCTGCAATCATCGATCAAAGCTCGTTTGCGCATTCATCCGACTTCCGGATCGATTATTCAGATGCCTCACAACTTGCACCGCCACCGGTGGTTCGTCGAAGGAGGAGCGTCGCTCCAAGAGAGATAATCGATTTTTCGTCACTAGACGGCCCGTCCCTCCTCGAGCCCTCGGTCATTATCGATCCAGGGCCCTCGTCACCTTCAGTTCACAGAATATCGCCGAGTCCACAGTCTGACGCCCATTGGTACATTCTTTCGAAACCACTCCCACCGAGACCGAGATCCGCAGACTCCTCGCTTCGAGTTCGGAGGAGGATGTCAGATGTGTATGCGACATCGTCTCTCGCACGCAGCAGTCTCCGTAGCAGCCTTCCTAGCTACGATTGCACTCTCCAGGTGGCATCCTCGAGCGCCTTGCAGCGAGCCCAAGATGACGAGGAGAAACCATTAAGCCCAGACGAGCTGCTCATCGAAGAATATTTACGAGATGGACTTACTCGACCGCCCCCATACTCCAACCCTACCTCGATTAGAAGATCTCGTTCTCTTGACCCCGTGGTGTTCCTTGAAGACGAAGGGCTGTGGGAGGTTCCTCAGCGGTGGCCATCGCGCAATCCACCACAGCGGAGGACCTTGGCTCAGCAATGCGATCCAATTCAACCATTCAATCCGCCCCTACAAGGCAATTTAGCCCAGCAACGGAATCCAGCTGAGCGCCAACCTGCTCCGATGCTGAAGGCTCCTACAGATCCACCTGCGCCACAGCCGCGACTACGGCCCGGCCGATATTACAACGGCCGGTCAGACTACGAAGACCGCAAGTCTTCGGCCAAACATGACGATGGCCACCACTTTACCATCCGGATGGAGAAAGTGTTACCATCGAGCTGGCGCCGCGCGCGCAACTTGTCGGGAGGATGACAAGGCTTGTAGATACAGCGAAGATAAAGAAAAATAAGAAAAAATACCACGAAAATTACGAGACCAACGACCAACGAAAGCCTAATTGGAATCGGTGTCGGCTGGGGACATTCGCGGTTCTGAGATCATCCAGCCCCATCACTATTTCTAAATTATAACAAAAGGACCATAATATGTATGTCCTGCATGGCCTTCCACCGACCCCGATGTGTGATAGGATTACACCTGGGATCCAATCAGGCGGCCATCGAGCCCAACACCCTGTCTGGCCTTGAAGATGAGGCAGCGAGATACCCCCTCAGTTCGCTGCATGGGGCTGCATTGTGACCCGAGGCTGGGGACGAGCGTCATTGGAGGAGGATCTTTGTTCGTTTCGAGTTACTTTTTTTTTTCCCCTTTCTTCTTTTTGCTTCGAGTTTGTAATGACCATAGTTTAGCCTCCTCCACAATTCTTAGGGGTGCTGGATCACCTCTAATGGAAATTTCTCCTCTGATCAATTGCAACTAGACTTCCCCCTCATTTGGACCAGGGATGCAAAATCTGCAAGAAGACCCTGGTCCGAGTGCTGAGCCCGTTGCCAGTGGCAGCCAAATGCATATCGGATCCACTCACACTCTCCACCGCTCGTACCAGTTTCTTGTCCGTGACCCTTCCATTGTGGGTGGAAGGAGAAATAAAAAAGTACGAGATTCCAATCGGGGTTAGCAATGGATCAGGCTTGGAATCTGCATCAAACTCCAGTATTTGAAGAGGGGAGGGGGAGCTGGTCGTCCAATTTTTTTTGGCCCGTCATTCCCTCGGGAGGATCTAGTGACTGCCGTCTCCAGTTCTCTCGCGCGCTAACACAGACCAGCAGCTCTCCAGCCTCGTTAATATTGACAAGTCCACCAGTAGCAAGCCGCAGCAAACATGCCAGGATGTGTAGAAAGCCAGCGAACAAGATAGATATAAGCCTTTGGTACTTTTTCTTCGCCAGGGCCCCCCCCCAGAGACCCTTCCGTCACTATTCCAAGCTTCACCACGGTTGACATTGACATGCTTCAGCCCCTGATGACCTGATGACGAATTGAAGATCAGTGCATAGCCCTGACTAGTTCTGGTGATTGAGCTCTTTTCCTCAGCGAGAGAGTCCTTGATTCCTGCGTTTGCTTTCCATACCTTCGACTCCCGGATTTCCGGTGCTTCTACCGCCTTCGTCGTCCTTCGATCCCAAAAGGAAAAAAAAATTACCAACCCTAAACGGGGCCCGCCCAATGGTCCAACTCGCCCACATCTTCAAAAAGGACAAGGACAAGGACAAGGCGAGAGAAAAGGATCAACTTCCCTCCGACACCAAACCCCCGAAGCCCAAGGCAAAATCTAAGGACAAGGACGACCCTGATAGCCCCGGTGGCTCGCCCCGAACCTCGTTCTCCTCCACCAAGTCGCCCGCCAAATCTCCTACCAAGTCTTCCAGGACTCCGTCCAAGTCTCCCACAAAACCCCCAGCCAAAGGCCGCTTTTCTCATAGTCGCTCCTCCTCTACCCCCGCATCCGCTGCCCCTCCTCTGAAATTCGGCACCCGGTCTTCGAAAGACCAGGACTCTCATCCGCTCAATCTTCCCCCCGACGAGCTGCGCCGTCGTCTGTCTGCTATGGCGGCCTCCCGCGATGACCAGCGGAGTTCCATGGACATTGATCCTCAGGAGCCCCAGCAGGATACCAAGGAGGAGCGCAGTCCAACTCCACCTCCGCACCGCTCCAACTCCAATGCCGACGAGGCAGATTCCTACAAGCTGGCCGGTAACAAGTTCTTCAAGGATGGCAACTATAACCGTGCTATCGAGGAGTACAACAAGGGTATGCTTCTTATGTGACTCATTGTTTTTCTCTGTCTTCTTCTATTCACCCTTCCAATCCTCTACCCTCCCCCGCCGTGCCCCAAACTCAAACACGATGACCCCTCCCTTGGGAAGGGAAACTGTAGGACCAGCATGCTAAGACTATCACCACATTGCAGCGATCGAGATCAACCCCAACTCGTCGGCCTACCTATCCAACCGCGCCGCCGCCCACATGTCCGCAAAGAACTTCCTGAGCGCTCTCGAGGATATCGAGCGCGCAAACGAATTAGACCCCGACAATGCAAAGATCATGCACCGCTGGGCCAAAATCCTCACCAGCCTAGGCCGCCCCAGCGAAGCCCTCGATGTACTCTCCCGCGTCAACCCCCCCCGCAACCGCCACCGATCGCGCCCCCGCCGAGAAGATGCAGCGCTTCATCTCACAAGCCGAGGAGACGCTCGCCGAAGACCGCGGTGGCTCGATGGCAATCTTCTGCCTCGACGAAGCGCGCAAGGGTCTCGGCTTCGCCGTCAAGGAACCCCGCAAATGGACGCTCCTGACTGCCGAAGCCCAGCTGAAAATGAACAATAGCAACAGTCTCGGCAAGGCCCAGGATCTGGCTATCACTCTCCTCCGCGAGAACTCGCAGGACCCGGATGCGATGATGATCCGGGCCCGAGCGTTCTATGCCTCCGGGGAGACCGAGCAGGCCCTGAAGCTGCTGAAGATGTGCCTCGGGCTGGATCCGGATATGAAAGCTGCTATAAAGCTGCTGCGCATTGTGCAGAAGCTGAGTCGGACCAAGGAGGAGGGTAATGCGGCGTTCAAGGCGAAGGATTACCGTCGGGCCATCGAGCTCTATACACAGGCCCTCGAGGTTGATCCGGCGAATAAGGATATGAACGCTAAGATCCTGCAGAATCGAGCGCAGGCTTATATAAACTTAAAGGAGTTCGACTCCGCTATTGAGGACTGTACCGAGGCTCTCCGCTTGGATCCTGGGTACGTCAAGGCTCAGAAGATGCGCGCTAAGGCCTACAGTGGTGCTGAGCGGTGGGAAGATGCCGTTCGTGATTACAAGAATGTTGCGGAGAACAACCCCGGTGAGAAGGGTATTGCGGAGGATATCCGCCGGGCTGAGTTCGAACTGAAGAAGTCTCAGCGCAAGGATTACTACAAGATCCTGGGAGTCAGCAAGGATGCTGGTGATAACGAGATTAAGAAGGCCTATCGGAAAATGGCCATCCAGTACCACCCTGATAAGAATCCCGACAGCGAGCATGGCGATGAGAAGTTCAAGGAGATCGGCGAAGCCTACGAGACGCTTATCGATCCTCAGTACGTCCCCCCTTCCAGCCTGTACGGTTATTTGGCTACTAACATATCTTTTAGGAAACGCGCTGCCTACGACAATGGTGACGATCTGATGGACCCAGCCGACATGTTCGGTGGCGGTGGCTTCGGTGGCATGGGAGGCATGGGAGGCATGGGAGGAATGGGCGGCATGGGTGGTATGGGAGGCATGAACGGCACCCACATCAACATCGACCCCAACATCCTCTTCAATATGATGAACGGAGGTGGCGGCGGCGGCTTCGCATCTGCCGGCGGAAACCCGTTCGGAGGCCAACAACGTGGCGGCTTCCCAGGTGGTTTCTCCTTCTAAGCAGGGTCTTAGTTGGTCTCTTCTCTATTCAATCTCATTCGCCAATCCACATCAATCAGGACTATCGCTGTGTGGACCTTCGTCGAGACAGCATTCAAATTTGTCCCAAAGACGCATTTGAAGTTGCTTGTCCATGGCGCATTTTGCCTTCGGTCTGTTCAATCCCAAATCGGGGCCTGTTGGATCATAGCCCTAGACTGGGCGAGGAAGTCAATCCTGCCCTTTTTACTAGAATTCAAGCCTTGTCCTTGAGACATAGGCCGTGGATGAAGAAAAAGCCATGAAATCCCTTGACCTGTTCTTCTCATTTCTTGCCTGCGAAGGCGACATTGATTCCCATGCGATAGACCTCGTCATTTACTGTTTTTGCTGCTTTCCATCTCCGGTTCTCTTGTCTTTTTGGACTTGACTTTATATGTTTGTGTATATGATTTCTGGGTGGGAATGAATAAATGAGCGTGGTGCATCGTCAGGGCTCAGTCGACTTGGCATTTTTCCTGTTCGCCAGATGCGCCATATATCAGACATCATTCGGAGTTTCTCTTTTGGTCTTCATTCTCATCATAGTTGGGTGCTATTGTTTTCGAAAATTCAAGGAATGTACTGCATGCTCGTGAACACATTGTTTCTTCTCGCCGCGCTTCGTATAAGAAAATTGGAAGGAGTCCTTTGAGAATACTTGCTGCATGCTGGGCAGGATCCTACTAGCAATACATGATGGTCAATTACAAGAACGATTAATAATGACTACAAGTAACTACGATCTTATAACTAACAAGCGACTTGGTTCATAGATCCATGGGTGGGTGCTTTTCCCCCCACGATTTCTACGCAAGATACTGAAAAGCCTTCCTTTCGTATACTGAACGACGTTGCTTTCGCCTCGACATTGGTCTAGCTATATACGTCCCCAATATCTCGCTCATCCACATGCTCGTCAACTGTACTCGAAGCAAAAATCATAAAATCACAAAAAAGGGGTAGGGGGAATCTCAACGACATTGTAAGGGCATAGCTGGAGGGGAATGAATATACCAGAGAGAAGAGTATGCAGCAAACTCCGCCGCTAATGAAAAGAAAGTACAGGGGGAAGCAGCAAACAAGAAAGCCAAAAAAAAGAGAATCATGAATAGGCAAATCGCTCAAGATGGAAAAGACATGGTGCGATGATCCAACGAAATTATGCCACTGTCGACTCATCAAAAGATTTCGACGACACATGACACGATTCCAATGCAGCAAAAATGACCCAAGCATTCTCAAATATAGCCCAGTCCACCAAGTATACTCTTGCAGTCTGGAGCAGGAAGAGCAGTGACTCCTAGTCCCCGAACCAGAGCTCCGCCTCGAAGGCGCTGAAGTCCAATGGCGACTTTCCAGGCCTCCGTGTCCTGCAACACAAAGACATACTTTTTTCCCTCTTGGTCACGCAGACTGGCTCGCAGGACATGGAGCCCTCGGAACTCAGCTTGAGGAGGGTTCACCCGGGCACCATCGCTACCGCCTGCATTGGCGCTCCGCGCAAAGCATGCGCTGGGAGAAGCAAGCCGGCAAGTGTTCTTGCAGACTTTGAGCAGGTTTGCTGTGAAGGCGTCGGACTCTTCGGACGTGGGAATGTGAGTCCCGGCTCCCCGGCGGAAAGAAAAAGGGTTGCTAGAGGGTTGCTTGTCCTTTGATGGCGCACCTAGCTGCGGACACCAGACTTCAGTGAGTTTTAGGGTCCAGGCTTTAACGTCCCATTCGCGCTGGCCTACGCCGCGCAAATCGTCGTCCACGAAGAGTCCTTCGGTCGTCATCCGTAGGACTGAGACCATCTGTGACCATGCCCTGGCCCGAGACTAGTTGCGCGACGGGAGTCTTCATATAAGCGTTGTTGAAGGCATACACGCCTTGGATAACGATCTTATCTGGATCTTTGGTCGAGTATGAGCTGCGGTGTGATGGAGGCGGAGTGGTCCGAGCTGTGGACTGCGAAGGCGCGTATGAAGACTCCGAGTACGCAGAAGATCCAGAAGCACCCCCGTAAGGGCGGCGAGGCCGGTCGTATGGCCGAAAGGAGTAAGCGTCGTCTTCCTCGACGGTGGTTCGGGCCGTTCGGAAAGGAGGTTGCTTTTTAGGCGACGGCGTGCGTGGTGCACTCGTCGCGCTTGCTGCATTGGGGGCAGGCTTGCTAGCAGCCTTTTCCTTGGCCTCCTGGGCCTTCTTCTCAGCGTAGCGCTTGGCAGCTGCTTCTTTGAGAGCCGCGAATTTGGCCATGGCCTCCTTCTGGGCTTTCTCCTTGGCAGCTGCTTCTTTCTCTGCGGCCTCCTTCGCGGCTCTTTCCTTAGCCTCGGCTTCGATCTTGTCTCTAGCGGCTTTAGCTTCAGCAGCTAACTTCTCGGCGGCAGCTCTGGCCTCTGCCGCTTCTTTCTCCATTTTCTCACGCGCTTCTTTCTCCGCAGCTGCTCTCGCAGCCGCCATTTCACGCTCGAGTTGCTCACGGCGTTCTCTCAATTCCTTTTCCATGGCTTCTCTCTCGCGTTTGCGCTCTTTCTCCTTAGCTTCGGCCTCCCGCTTACGCTTAAACTCTTCCATTTTGCGGCGCAACTCTTCCTTGCGCTTCGTTTCTTCTCGCTCGCGTTCTCGCTCTCGTTCGCGTTCTTTTTCGCGCTCCCGTTCAGCCTTCTCTTGCTCGTCCTTTTCATCAGGCTTTGGAGGAGGCTCGGATTTCTCCTGCTCCTGCTCGTTTTCTTGTTGGTATTGGTTGCCACGCTGTTGTCCTCCACCGAAGCTCCCTCCATGCTGCTGTCGCCGATGACCCGACGAATTGCTGTTCGCATATGATTGGCGATTCGAATTAGACCGACCAGTCCCAGAACCCCCAAAAAACCCTCCTCCAAAGCCTCCAGTGCCGTTCCCCCCGTTGTTGCCACCTCCAACCCCGTCTGACTTCGACTGAGATGATCCCAACGCCCATCCTGCAACACCTACCCCAACTGCCACGACAATCGTCCCAATACTATTGGCACTGCCGTTCCCACTGGAAACAGTTGCAATGTACCATGTCTTGATTGCCGGTGAAACGAGAGACCATGCCACGACGACCAGCAGGGTACTGATCACTCCGGCGAAGAAACTGTTGCGGTGTGTCTCCAAGGATGGGAGATACAGGAAGCCGGATCCCGCCGAGTGTGGTGGCACGACAAAAATGTCGTAGTTGCCAGGCGGCAGGTCGGACGACTTGCGGTATTCACCTTCAGTAGTATGAGGGTTTTCGCCGTGCGGCGGCGGGGGCGGAGGCGGTCCATCATCCATGGCGAGTAAAAATCCGAAAAGGAGACTCGGGGATCGATGCAGGCGATGAAAATAGAGCAGTCAGGTTGTCGAAGTCGATGAAGAACACTTCCGGCACTCTACTGCGGACTTCTTCTCGCGGCGACTTTCCCCCCGCGATCAACCCCCAATAAACCCCTTGGCTACCTGTGATGCGATGGCTTGGCCCGTCCTAAAGGGACAGATTCTCGGCGCAAAAGCGAGTTGATGGCCAGGTCATGGTCGTAAAAACTGAAAGATCTGCACTGAGGCCCTAGGCCCGTCAGTGCGTAGGACTCCTTGGTGCAATAAAGGGAAGGTGGGAGCAGGCGTGTATAAAGAGATTGAGGACCCCAACGCTCAGGCTGGGGGATCAATTATATAAATCGAGGCCGATGGGGAGAAGTGGGAAAAAGGTAAAATGGAGGAGGGAGGAAGAACCGGTGGCTGTACGGGGGCCGGTTTGTTTAGGAGAAAGTGGGCGCCGCTAACGATCGGCGCATGCAAAGACGTGGCCATCACACGCAGCAACGCAGATTGGGCTCCAACCCGTGCTCATGTCTCAAAAATCCCGGGTGTGGGAAATCTGCTCTTTGTTTCCACTGTGGAATTCCTCACGGACCACGCGATCTTGAGATTATCTAGCGGAGCCTGTGTCACAGCATCCAGGGATACCAGTTTGGTCTAAATCTAGTACGCTTTATGCTCCTTACCGGGAGGAATGCGGCGATATATTAAGACATACATGGACAACGGCCATGGCTTTTCTAAAGTACTTTAGTTTAAACCGATGCCGCATGTCTTTCGAGTTGTTTTCGTCCATATAATAACACGGCTCAATTGCCAGATGGCGGGAAGTGTTTTTGTTTTGGATTTTCCTTTTCGGGAAGAGCACCGGGGCGACCTCGGGGATTCAGCCTCAGGCGGATCCTTTCCATCGCCAAGCCCCAGTTCAGACTTACAGTAGTTCATGTCGATTAGATCAGTATGCATATTGTGGACGTTCCGTGTCACTCAAGCGTGCTAATATTGCAAGTAATCTGCTGTCCATTCATTGAGGGCCAAGTTTAAGTTCTTCGAGGGTATCATAGTATCATACTATCCATAAGCAGATGCTCTTCGGTTATCCAACATGTAAGGTCTCAGCGGTCGATTGACCCTTGGAGACTGGCCTTGAGGCATTCCATGTTTGTTGTTGAGTGATAGAAGCTCTTTCATGTCATTCAATTTTGATATGTGCCATTGTACGCCGCTCTCAGCGTTAGTGCACCTGTGTTCTCATCTTGAAGGGTCCCTCTAAGCAAGTATTATATATGACAGCGCCGACAATTCGAGTCGTGACCAAGTTTGGAATCTCAACATAGTTTCAGGTTTCTCTAATTCGGAAACGAAGAACCCCGCAACCCTGGAAGGATCTAAGGCAAAAGTATTGTCCTCATAGCAGTGGTACGTTCTTTCTATCCTATGTAGGCTTTGCCATCGGTGAGCTTAATACCTTTAGCCACGGGCACCTGTATACGATGCCCTGGAGCCCTGGAGCCCTGGAGCCCTGGAGCCCTGGAGGGTAATCTGTTGATGAGTCAGCTATATCATAACTAATAACTACCTCTAGTATCAGAAGCTCGGTTGACTTTTTGGAAGCCCACATGACCGTCGAGTATTGAGCTAGTGTTAAAACCAGAGAAACAGCGTACAAAGGTCATCGAATGGAAAAGGAGGAGCCGATTCTGCTCAATCTTGCGGTCAAGCAGAAATGGCACTAGGGCACTTAGTCGTGGTAGTGGGGCAATGAAGCCCCGAGAACCAAGACCCTGTTCCCATGACGGTAAGTGGAACTTGCAGAGGCTCCAGATTTTGGACAGAGTTGTGTGAGTAGTGGAATAGGGGCATGATTGGGTACGATATGAACAGCCACCAGGGAGCCATATGGCAAGCCCCGTGGTCCCATGATCGGGGCATGCGATGAAAGACACTGGTTCATGACACCGTAGGCATTCTGAGGCACTGGTCCCCGAGAGCTCGAGTTCGAGAGACTTATCATCTAGAGTCGAACCATCGTTGGGTTATAGTTCGAATCAAGTAATGTTCACTACCATAGAAAGCGGTTGGCGGCGTGTAGAAAGCAGGTACAAAGTACCCCAACGGGCAAGCGCAACGTGACCCGCGCCCAGTGATTGGACCGTCATCCCCGAGATCCCATCCATCCACGTTCCCCAGTGCTAACGACTTGATCCCTTCATTTCTTCTTCTTTGTTTCTAGTTTTTTTTTTCTTCCTGGAGGACTTGTTCGACTGTCGGTTCTATTGGCGGCAACCAGCAACTGCCCGCCAGTCTTTCTCCGCCCCGCCAACTGTCCTCTTGGCCCCATTCCAAGGCATCCATCTCCCTCTCCTATGCCGCTCCCATAGATTACCCACTCGTTTCACACCTCTGCCCTCCAAGGGCGAACCCCCGCTACAATGTCATACCAATCCTCCCATCACGCTCCCCAGGGGCATTCTGCGTCGTCACGCCAATTCGCCGTGTACAACCCCGTCGCGACCGCTGCAGCTCCCGCGGGGACCTTTCTTCCCGGGACCAAGGTCCAAGTGGGCGGGCATCGTGTCATCGTGGAGAAATACCTATCTGAGGGTGGATTTGCCCATGTCTACGTCGTGCGACTGTCTTCCTCTGCCAATGGCTCGGAGACCGCCGTGCTCAAGCGAGTCGCGGTGCCCGATAAAGCTTCACTCGCTAACATGCGCACTGAGGTAGAGACCATGAAAAAGCTCAAGGGGCACCGTCACATTGTCAAATATATCGACTCGCATGCTTCTCAGCTGCGTGGCGGTGGCTACGAGGTTTTCCTGCTCATGGAATATTGCGCGGGTGGTGGACTCATCGACTTCATGAATACCCGGCTTCAAAACCGACTGACGGAGCCCGAGATCATCAAGATCTTCTCGGATGTTGCCGAAGGTGTCGCCTGCATGCACTATCTTAAACCGCCCCTTCTACATCGAGATCTCAAGGTAGAAAACGTCCTGATCTCGCGCACCGGCGGCTCCCCGATATACAAGTTGTGTGACTTCGGCTCCACTGCTCCCCCCCCGCCCCGCCGCCACCTCCGCCGCGGAGGGTCGATTGATCGAGGACGATGTGCAGCGGCATACAACAATGCAGTACCGTAGCCCCGAGATGATTGATGTTTATCGGAAACAGCCGATCGACGAGAAGAGCGATATCTGGGCACTAGGTGTTCTCTTGTATAAATTATGTTATTATACAACTCCTTTCGAAGAGGTTGGCCAGATGGCTATCCTTAACGCTACCTTCAAATACCCCTCATATCCTCAATTTTCAGATCGGTTAAAGCTGTTGATTGGTAAGCCCTGTGGAAGGACGGTGTTAGAAGAGACTTCGCTGACCCTCCATTAGCATCGATGCTCAAGGAGAACCCTCAGAAGCGCCCTAACATATATGAGGTGGTGCGCGAGGCTTGTCACATGCAAGGCAAAGAAGTACCAATCAAAGATGTGAGGACAGCCGTTAAACTCATTATAAAATCTTGACTAACTTCGACATAAGATCTATTCGAATCGTACTGCCTCCGAAAGTCGGAAATACCAAGAGCTGCCCCCTACGCCCACCGAGGCCCCGACTGGGCTGAGGAAAACATTTTCACCTCCGATGCAAGAGACACAGATCATCCCTGAAATAGCGCCCATGCGGAGAGGTCGACCAGATAAGCCCCATTCCTCACAGCATGGATCCGCTAAACCTAGCTCTTCGCCCTATAAGGATGACGGCAAGGCTTCGACTACTGATCCCTTTGCCATATTGGATGGAGCTTCTCGAAAGCAGACGGACGAGGAACTATCAAACCGGTTCCCGTCGCTCGACCAATTTGACATTCTCCATGAAAAGGGTGACAAATTCGAATTCGAGCCTGCTAAGGAGGCCAAATCCGAAGATGATGACCTCTCCCAGCGACTGACAAACGCCCTGGCTGATGAAGCTTTCGGCCGGCCGGCTTCTCCAGAGCGAAAGCCCCAACCTGCCAATCGGCGATCACAGGCATCGCCTATACGTTCATCAGTTCCCCAAGAAGCTCGAAAAGCAGCCCCGTTGTATCAACCTACCCCAACGCGACCTAAAATGGTTTCCACGGGGACTATGACCTCGCCTTCTTCAACTCCTCGTTTGCAAGAACCAAACCCGTCCAGCCGGCCCATCTATCGATTCCCACCATCAGAAGAGCCGCGACCGTCTCAGCCAAGTTTGGGCCGAAGAGGAGAAAAACAATGTACCTTCTCCGTCCTCTGGCTTGAGACCGCAAGCTAGTCCCCGGTTATCATCTGACCGAGTGTCCAAACTGTCCAATTCTGCACACCCGTCTATGGAGACTCTGCGGCGCGACACACTCGACGCTGAAGAGCCGGTTGGGCGGTCTCACTCTGCCACTTCCAAGCCGCGTCCCGTCTCCGTCAATTTGAGCGCTCGATATGAATCTTCACATGATTCTGATCCTTCACGGTCTTCCCTCGACCTTATCCGCGCCCAGTACGAAGACGGTGCACCACTAAGGGCTACTCGCACTGAAGTGGATCGTGACTTTGACCGATCCAACATATCTTCGGATATGGACTTCCTCAGAGTCAAGGAGGAAGAGGAAAGTGCACGCAAACGTGAGAAGCTTCTCAGCAGTGGCGGCTCCAAGCATGGTAAGAGAACTAGCTTGACGGGCCTCACCATTTCTGGAGGCAAGAGCTTGCTTGGAGGCCGATTTGGAGAGGCTTTTCGTCGCTTCGAGCAAGACAAGTTTTCTTCTACCGAAGATGTTCCGTCTCAAGATACGCTTATTCCAGGATTGACCTCTGGGAAAATTCCCAGTGAGAATTACTCTGCATACGAGGAGACTGCTTTAGAAGAAGTGGACGGCGATGATATTTCTCCAGAAATGCGCCGTGAGCTTGAGCGCCGTCGGCTTTCTCAAGAAGAAAAGCGTGTAGCAAATGCTGCGGCCGAGTATCGTCGTCGGGTAGCCGAGGGTGAATTAGGCGGGCGCGCAGGGGCCGAGGGGCTTCGCTCTCGAGCAATTCAGAGCAGAGTGCAGACGCTGATTGGAGAAACCAACAAAGCAGCTGTGTCCAGGACTGCCACAGGCTACGGCCGATACACTGACACTGGAAATTTACAGGCAAAGCCAGGTGATGTGCAGGCCTCTGTCACCGGCACAGCCGTATCGCAGACCACCGGTCCTGTCTATGGCGGACGTAACAATCTCCCGACACCAGTAAGTCGCCGTGACGGTGCCAGTGCCCCTGCAGGAATCCCTCAGACCACTACTTCATCCGCACCACGTCCTGGACTAGTTCCTCGGCCTGCTGCGCCGCCGAAGCCTAAGAACCTGCGTGTAGGCACTGGGGATCTCTCCCAGCCAGCCGAAGCTAGTGTGAGCCAGGACCGCAGTCCGTCAGTGCCGCGATCGGCTGCGCAGGGAGAAGATTGGGAGGCTGACTTTAGCAAGCGATTTCCCAGTCTTTCAGGTTTAGAGGTGGAAACGGAGATCGAGCTTCCTAAATACCCCAAGGTCCGCACACGGGAGGTGTAATTCTTCTAGGAAATCTTGGGGGATGATTTCTTTTTCTTCTGTGGTCTTTAGCGTGTTGGCATGCTCTGTGGGTGAGTGATTGTTGCAAAGCGATGCATACTAGTATATAGACAGAGACATATGGGCCATGAACGGACATGCGCAGGCGACCTGCGTACAACATCCTGATTTGAAAATTGGTCGACATACCTCATACTACTAGTAGACCGTAAAAGATATGTTCCGATGCTTGGCTCATCTCGAGTTCTGAAATGTCTTCTCCACCAGACACCTTCTAGGTAGAAGGGATGTACGCAGTAGGATCAAATCGAAGGCTGTTATCATGACCACGCGTAGATAGGGGATCCTCTAGGAAGAGCTCCCAGTCTCCAGGGCTGCATACTTTAGGCTTATCGCACCACTTATCAACTCTTGATCTTCGCTACACCGCCCTCCTACCACATTCAACTCTCAGCAGCTCCCAGCACCTCCAAACTACAATGGCTCCTGTCATGCTGCAGACGGTCGACGGTAAGTCGCCTCTATGATCCTTAAGCTACACCGATTAAACCCCAGCAGACGACCTCAAAGACGTCATCCAACACCTCTTCGAGATACAGTCCGCCGTCCACGGCTACCTGGGCCCAGAAACCCAGCAAGAGCTCGTCCGCAAAATGTAAGAGCCTTAGCCCAGCTTCCCAGACAAAAATGCCGCTCTTACGGGGCAGAAAATCCCTCAGAAAAAAAAAAAGGAAGCACGGACTGACATTGTGCAGAAAAAACCTCACCGTCGCCCTATCCACCCTATCGACTCACACCGATCCCTCCGCCCAGTCAGCGCCCGACTCTGGCAACATCGACCCCTCCAACCCCCCGCTATCCACCATCCAACTACCCCCCGAGATAATTGACTACGTGGATGCGGCGCGCAACCCAGACATCTACACGCGCGAGTTCGTCGAGCTCGTGCAGCGCGGTAATCAGGATCTCAAAGGGAAGCGGGAGGCCTTCGCCGAGTTCCGGGACATCCTCGCGCGCGAGATGCGCAGTGCCATGCCCGAGTGCCGGGGGGAAGTGGACCGTGTGCTTGCTGCGACGGGGGGCGCAGTAGAGGGCGAGGGAGCGAAGCAGTGAGCGGGACGCTCGCCCATCAACGAGGCGGCGATTTTTGATTATGGGTGAGACTTCTACGACGGCCAAGAAAAAGACAATGTGAGATGCAGTAGGCTGGAGGGCATTTCCGCCTGGCGTCCGCAGTATATGTACAATGTGCATTGCTGTAGTATCTTTCTTTTTCTCTTTGACATGCTTCCTTGGATCGAGTCTCAGGTGCTCAGGCCGGGGTAGCGCACACCGACTCCCACCGAACTTCTGCATATTGTGATCTGGGCGCGAATCATGAGCGAGGGGATTCATCCAGGCTAAGTTGGGGTATGGGGTACGAAGGCAGGACGGGAGGTATTTGGACTTGTCATTGGCTAAGGATGGGGCGGTGTTAGCTGCAGGCTACGGGCTACTGCACGGCCAGCAGATGCAGGGCAAACGGAAATAGAATGCGAGTTAGTGGAGGGCTTTCCCTTCTCCGTGACACATCCAGCTGCGAATTTACCCAGTCGCGTGTCCTTTCAAGATCATGGGCCATCTGCTATTACCCAGGTTAGATGGGGGTCGCGCTGGGCAACCAGGCCGTGTCACAGACAAAGTCTCCCTGGGCGCTCCGACTGCATGAATACGAAGTGGCCTTGCGTAATCAGGATTCGCGGGCAGACCCGTTGGTTTCTGCTTTCGGGGATTTCGTTTAATTGGAAAAGGCCTTCCAAGGCCTCGTTCTTGTGTACGGCGAGGGCTTTCCGGGCGAGATCGGAAAGGGGCCGCTCTGTTTATGCATTTCGGGGGGGGGGGGTTTCTCTTTTTTTTATTTTATTTTATTTTATTTTATTTTATTTGGGCTTTTGCGGTTGTCCTCATCCTGTTCGGGATTTAAGCGAAAATGCAAGTTAATCATCGAAGGCGGGCCAAATCCGACCATAGACCGAATTGAGCACAGCTAAGCGCCAAAACTAGTACTAAAGCGGGGTGTTTCACTCCGGGGCACAGGATCAATTGCGTGTGAAAGGGCTCGGCCTGTTCGCTGGGATCCTCCTGTCGGCCCATCGTCTTGTCGTACTTCCGGTCATGCTAGATCATCTCTTGACAAAGTACTGTAGGGCTTTTGAGAAGCTGAGGCTCCTGGAACTAGTCACGCGACCCTACGTATAGATCCAGTTGGACCTGTCTTTCATATACAAGGTACTCACACTACTAATCAACTATGCCTAGGTAGGCAATGCCTGTCGGGTCCCTCGCCCACGGGCCAGGGGTGAAGTCATCCATGGCCCCTGCTTTTTCCTTTATTTTCCCGTTTTCGAAGTGTGGGGCAGTTCGCTCACCAGGGCTCTGGGTTCGACCCCAGCACTATTAGCCGGAATCCTTTCAAGTAGAACCGGAGGGTAGTCTGGGTCTGGAATGGGATGTTCAGGGGAGTAGACTTCAACGGCGTAATGCAACTCAGCTCGAAAACAAAGGCAAAATTCCGGCGAGCAAGGCGGGATCCCTGACGTTTTCCCCACTGTATGGACTTGCGGGGAGAGTCTGGTTACCCGAGCTCCCTTACCATAAGAATTCTTTGTTATGACGTTCCCTTCATGCTCGGGCGCTCTCCGAGAGTGACTGGTTACGTTCTTCGAATCTAGAGAAGCCTATAACAACCGCCAGTATAGGTGAAGGGGAAGGGTACCACATCGGGGGGTTTACGTTTGCGTCCCTGACCCACATTGAATGGCAGATTGCATTTATAAGATCCGCGACCTCGAGGACTCGAAGACTGGAGACTTCGGCTGGATCTATACCGCCAGATACACCAGTTCCCTGGATATTCCGTAGATCGAACATAATCGGAATGCTCTCATCGCCAGCTGCTATGATCCCAAAAAGCAAAAGAAAAGAAAGACCAAGTACCAAAATTACAGGGCCAAGGCTTGCCCTGCCCCAACATCTCCCAATCACAATAGCCGACGGCTAGTCACCGGGGTCGAATCCTGCCCTACTGCTGGCATGATTTGATGCTACTGGGATTCAGCCTTCCGCCTAATTCTGCTTTTTGTGGACCTGGAGGTTTCCCATTTGAACACTAGTGCTAGTATTTCCCGTCACCCACGATCGACCAAAAAAAGCCACTTTAAACCCCAAAGCCCCAGAGCCCCCCCCCCCCCGCAACTCTCCGACTTTTCCTTCCCCATATCAACTTGCGGCTTTCTTCAAGTTCTCCCCACTTCCCCACGAATCATGCGCCCACCCTGAGGACTCGAGCGCTCGCCATGGTCGATATATGTCAAGTCGACGTCAATGCCATCAAAGGCGATGTTTGGTCATGGGCGCTGGGCATGCAGATCACGATCGCCACGCTCGCGGGCATTACTTGGTATAACGCTTTCGAACTGGTCATCCTGGTCTTCGTCACCTTCTCGCAATATAGCGGTCTCTACTTCTGGAGCCTGCTCGTCTCGTCCTCTGTCGGCCTAATCCCCTACTCGTTGGGCTTTTTATTGAAATTTTTCGATTTGGCGAAAGACGAGTCATGGCTTCCCTTGGTGCTGCTGACTATCGGCTGGTGGTGTATGGTGACTGGACAGTCCGTCGTGCTCTACTCGCGCTTACATTTGGTCACTTCGAACCAGGCCGTCTTGCGACGCGTATTGATCATGATCGTTGTCGACGCGGTTATTCTACACGTCCCAACCACTGTCTTCACATTCGGCGCCAATCTGGTTAACAACCTCAGTCCGAGCCTCAGGGGCTGGCTCTGTGGATATAATTTTCTGGAAAAGTTCCAGATGACCGGCTTCTGTATTCAAGAGTTCATCATCTCGGGTCTCTACATCTACGAGACGGTGCGCATGTTGCGCCTGGATAAAGACCGCGCCAAGGCCAAGATCCAATGGCAGCTGCTCGTCATCAACGCCATCATCGTCATCATGGACATCGGCCTGCTTGTTGCAGAGTATAGGGGATATTACATGATGGAGACCATGCTCAAGGGCGCTGTCTACAGCATCAAGCTCAAGCTGGAGTTTGCCGTGCTGGGCAAATTGATCCACTTGGTCCAAGGCCACAGCTGGAGGCCCGAGTCTGTCCCCTCTCCACACGATTTCCCGGATTTTGTCGACGTGACTCGCGTGACCACCGATGTGACTCACGCCCCGTCATCGTATCCTCCTCGTCGACCCTCGTGGATGGACTCCGATGCTGTCTCCATCGCCATGTTTGAACATATGCCTCCTCCATCTGAACGCCCCTCCGGTTCGGAGATGACAAGCACCTGGAGTCGCGAATCACATATTCACCCTCATGACTTTACCACACCTCTTCGGCCTTCCCGACTTCCATCGGTGGTGTCGTCCCTGAAATCCGAGAGATCTCGAGAACCAGGTTAAAACCTCCTCCTTCTACCATGTGATTTAACTCTTATTGATGTTCATATGATGATTCACGGATTACGAGATATGCACCTCGAAGATATATCCAACTCGCCCCACAACACCAACCCATCCGGGAAATAGTCTGTTGCGAAGTAGGGATATTACCCACCGCAGGACCTCCCGCTCAGGGCTCCGGCCCTTCGGCCTCTCGTTCCATTGGGATCCTTTTCGGTCTACTTCCGCGAGGTTGGCTCTATGCGAAAGACCAGAATTGTGCCTTGAGTTGCACAGAAGGGTATTCCTTGGGATGTAGACGGCACTCATGGCTGGCTTTGTACATACAATGATACCTCCCCAGACCCATCAGAGGGCCTGTTCTCTACTAGCATAGAATCATGAATGAGATTCCAAGCTGAATTTCCCCCCTAAACTTGGAAATTTGCCGATCGCACGGAGAAATGTCGGGTTTTGATGAAGCCTGGCATTCCAAAGTTTATCCTGCTTTCCCCCACGGGGAATCCCCACCCCCACTTGCGTGGCACAGACATCCCCATGAATCAGGCAGGTCCTTGATGACAGTGCAACCCTGCTTGTAGCTTAAATATCTACCTCGGCCTGTCTACCAATGAGTATTTTTTCCGCTTCCAGTACAACATGAGGGTGTCCCTGCAGCTGGGCTCCCTCGCTGTAGCCCTCTCGGCAGCCAACGCGAAAGTAAGTGGCGAACTTATACACCTACCACTTACACCTACGCCTACCTTGGTATTAAACTTCCAGTAGCATCTTCAACCCCGGTCAAACCCACCAGCATGCAATAACTCTGCCTCAACGCTATCACTCACCGAGGCCCCCTACAACAACTACTTCTACTCAGACTGCAACGTCGCAGCCCAGGCCGTGATAACAAGCCCCCAACAGGGGAGCGACCTTACGCGGATCAGCCCACGACTCATCGTAGCCTGGCCAGCCGGGAACAGTGGGATATGCACCTTCTTCGCGCCCCAAAATGGCGAGAACGGCACGCTGGCCCTCGAGCTCGTCAACTCCACGGTCGGCAGCCCCCTCGGTCCAGTGTACAACGACTCGCTCAACACGGAGCATCCTAGCGTCGGAATACAAGGCGTCCTCCGCCTCAATTCGTCCGCTACGCTCTCCACCGCAATCCTAGGAAGCATCCGAACCATCCGCGACTTCGTCGAAGGCCCCAGCATCCTTTACCCGGAGATCCAAGACGCCGTGCAGTACACCTCCAGCGAGGGCCGCGTCTCCCTGAGCCGTCTCTGGCTCGACAACGTAACAACAACCAGCTTGACCTTCCAGCCATGGGACAACAGCAGTTCCAGCAAAGCAAGTCTCTCCAATCGTACTGTGTCCTTCGAAGCGGGCGAGTACCTCTTCGCCGCGCAGATGAACTACCCCCAGTTATCGCCACTGAAGCCCGAGGCCGTGCTGATTGGCTCAGCCGTGAATCTCACTACCACGATGCCGGACCAGACTACCGCGCTTTCATTCCTGTCGTACTCGGAGAAGCTGCTTGCGGGGGCGTGGCGATTCCTTACGTACTTTGGGCGCGACTCGATGATCTCGGCGCTGTTGTTGGAGCCGGTGCTCAGGACGGGCAATGGGACGGCTATGGAGGCAGTGCTTGGGGCGGTGTTGGAGAGGGTGAATCGGACTGACGGGAGTGTTTGTCATGAGGAGACCATTGGGTGAGTTCAAGTCGGAGAGCGTCCTGGCTGGCCCCGGGGTAGGACAGAATGCTGATTCATGTAGGGATTATGCCACCTGGAGTAATGCACAGAACAATGTCACGAGTACTGCCATGCTCTGTGACTATAAGATGGTCTGTTATGTGTATTGGGGGGGAAGGTTGATGATCCTGCTAACTTTCTTGTAGATTGATTCGGACTACTTCTTGCCGGTTTTGATGCAGAAATATCTCCTAGAGGATCCTGTGGGACAGAAGCGTGCCCGGGCCTTTTTCAAGTATGTGATAGACTTTCCTCTTATCTTTTCTTTTTTCTTTTCTTTTCTTTTTTTTTTGGTTGTCTTGGCAATCAATCTAACTCTACTTCATAGCACACCAGCAGGATCCATCAACGCAGCAAATAAGAATTTGACTTGGGGCGAACTGGCTATTATAAATGCAAAGCGCATTATGCGTCTTGCAGCCCCATTTGCCAATGAGCAAAAGAAGGGGAATCTCATCCATCTTAAAGAAGGGCAGGTAGTCGGCCAATGGAGAGATAGTACCTACGGTATGGCCTCGGACAATCTTTTGCTAAAGGCATCTATTAATATTACCTTTAGGCATTGGGGGGGGGGCCGTATACCATTCGACGTAAACACAGCCCTTGTTCCGGCTGCCCTTCGCTCGATTGCTGCACTCTACGCCGATCACAACCACTGGGCACGGCTAGCCGATCAATACGCGCAGACATGGGAAGACAAGAGCCTCGAGTTCTTCGAGGTCAACGTCATGCAAAGTGACGCCCGGGAACTTGTCGAGTCCTACAAAAATAGGTCCGCCTTCGAAGGACCTTCGCAGTCCGCCTCCATCGACACAGATGTCACGTTCTACTCCCTCGCTCTGGAAGGAAACAATCATCTCGAAAAAGTCGCAGTCATGAACACAGACGACTGCTACCGCCACTTCCTGCTCAACACAACCAACGACGACCAACTCTCCCGCCTCCTGAACTCCACCGCCACGAATATCCAGCGCACCTTCCCAGCCGGGCTCATGACTGATGCCGGCATGATCGTTGCGAACCCCGCCTTCGGAGCCGACCCCGTCTATGCGCAGAACTGGACAACAGGCGCCTACCACGGCACGGTTGTGTGGTCGTGGCAGCTCGCTATGATGGCCAAGGGGCTGGAGCGACAACTTGGACGTTGCGAAGTTCGCATTATGAGCTCGAGGCGTTCAAGCGCGAAGCCTGCACCAGCACCGGGATTCTGCACTGATTCGTCGATCTACGATAACGTGGTGCGGGCGTATAATGCGCTTTGGGACTCTATCGAGCATAACTCGGCTCAGCTTTCTTCGGAGGTGTGGTCGTGGGTTTACCGCGATGGGAAGTTCCAGGTTACCCAGCTAGCGTCTTTGCCTCCGCCGCCGGGTGCTGGAGGGCAAACCGGTACGTTTATTGTTCCTGGCCGGTCAATTCGTCCGTCAATTCATATACTGACTGTCCTAGAATCTGATATCCGGCAGCTTTGGTCTCTGGCATTCTTGGCTGTGACCCGTAATGAGAATTATCGGTGATGAGCAGGATAGTAGACATGTCGATTCACTCATGTTACTGTGTACATAAACTATCATCCTGGCCGTGGCACAGGCAGCCCCCGAGTCTTTTTTTTTTTTGGGCTTGAGAGATATAGCCCTCCTCCGATGGGGTACATTCATCCAACTAAGGAATGGGCGAAGCCGGGGGGAATCGGTGATAGGGCGTTAGGTGTACAGCCATACACAAGAGGTCATACGAGAGAATAGTTAGGTACAGTGTAGCTCTAATCTTGGAAAAGAATTTTAGAGTATTTGCAGCCAAACAAGGTACATCACTGGTATTTTTATTTTTTATTTTTCAAGTTACCAATATACCAATATCTTACACAACGTAGAATTATTGGAAGTTTGTTCTTCCCCGCGGGGCCTAAGGACAATAAACCACGAGTAATATTTTCATTGGATCCTCCCGTGCGTTTTTGATGGACTTGCTCAGATACTCATGAGGCTGAGCTCTGGTTCGCTCAAGGGTTAGGCCCATTCAAGGTGGTGTTGTAAGTGGCGGTACTGTTCAGCACCTTGAAGACAATCGTGCTGTTGCCTTCGCGGTAGTCACTTGTTGGGGGTCCCACGGTCCGGTAACCCCCGTGGTGTGAGGTGGTTTTCTTTCCCGTGGCAATATCCTTCCGTGAGATCGCTCTGGTAAAGAACTCTAGAGCCGCTAAAGGCTGGTAGAATGGAACCTCATGTCCCGATTCGTAGATCCGGACGAAAGTATAGAGGTCACTCTGTCGGACCTGTCCATGGACGACGCCATCCGAAGTAGTCAGGTTCACAAACCCAGCTTTTTTGTAACCAGGGGCATCAATCTCATCGGCAACGACCTGTCCGCCAAGCCAGTTGCAGTTGTAGTCGCTGAAAGGAGACACCAGTTAGCTTGGATTTGTCCCAGAAGTAGGGTGAAAG
Organism: Penicillium chermesinum; assembly: GCF_028974085.1. Lineage (NCBI taxonomy): Eukaryota > Fungi > Ascomycota > Eurotiomycetes > Eurotiales > Aspergillaceae > Penicillium > Penicillium chermesinum. Next base: position 1,819,535 of record NW_026695312.1, on the reverse strand, counting down.
GGTGAAACTCACGCGTCGCCAAAGTACATGGTGACCTGGATGCCAGCTTCCAACAGCCTTTTAACGTCGCCAATCGTACCCGATGTGCGATCATCATCTCCCGTGCTGGAGAAACTGTTGCCAACAGTTCCAGAGGATTCAGAAAAGTTCTGGTACGCGCCGATCGCGGAGAGGACCTTGGGGCTATTCAAATAGTCCACGTAGAACTCGTAGGGAAGTTGTCTGGCATCAACTCGCGGAAGTCATACTCGTCGCGGCCCGAGTAGATGTCATAGAGGTTTTCCACTTTGTTGGCGCAGAAGCTATCGGCAGTTGAGCAGATATCGCTTCTTCCGGTCGCGTAGCATTCAAGCGTCTGGTCAACGCAGTTTCCTTTCCCGTATAGGTTGTTGTACCACTCTGCCTTGACGGAGTCATTGTACGGGATGTAGTCGTAGGTGTTCCCGGGGAAGACAGAGAAGTTGTAGTAGGCTTGGTACTGGATCAGGGGGGTCGAACCACCCATTTCCAATAAGGATGTTATCAACCTTGATGGGGATTGACCCATTGACCTTCTTTTCATTCTGGTCCAGAAAGTATGCTATTACACCGTGGGTTAGCATCCTGTACTTTGCAAGAATCGGACGGATCTTACCGTTGAAGACGGGGCCATAATGACCTCCATAACTCTCAGTTGCGAAGTTCAGACCGCCCTTCGCGTACTGGGGGAAGGCTCCCAGGAACCCCTGCAAGGTCTTCCACATATTTGGTGCGGCGCCTGTGGTCGAATTGGGCACGAGACTAATATCCGGCTTGGAGTAAGTGCCACATGAGTCGTATTGTTGAGCGTAGTCGGGGCAAGTGTTGTTGGGCAGTTGCACAATTCGGCCGTCAGCGTCTGCATACGCAGGAATGGGGATGGTGTACGAGAACCCCGTCGTAGCAGGTTGGTCGATGAAGAGCTGGTAGGGAGGTGAGCCAGGATCATAGTATTGACATCAGAAGCCCACGTACCATGTTGCTTGCATTGCTCCAGGAATAAGGGTTGTTGTACACCTTCCCATCCAAATCGACTCCGCAAGGTCCCAGTTCCTGGAACAGCCCAATCATCGAAGATGAGCCGGGGCCTCCATTGATCCAAATGGTGAGGGGTGCCTGTCGCAATGTGAGCTTGACCGGTAACGAGAAGATCTGGTCTGCTGTACCTCTTGAGGATCGCCATTTCTGGTCTCGAAGAACCACCTGTGTGTCCAAAACTGTCAATGTTGATATTCCAATGCATGACGGCTCTCAGTATTAACAAAGCTCTCCGGACTGGAACCCCCATTGCTTACCAGAAGATGTGCTCATTCTCCGAGACGTCCGCATAGCCCGAATAACTCTTGACATTGGGATCCTGTTCGCAGATGCCCGCCGGCACCTCTTTATAGCGCACATCAATGCCAGCATGGCCCTGTTTCTTGATCAGATCGGTCGGCGCGGGGACGAATTGGGCTGCAGTCTGGTGCACCAAGGCGGCGGCCGCCACGATCTTCAGATACAAGCTCATCTTTGCAATGAGGAGAGGAAACAACCCAATGAACATAGACGCTCAGCCGGGGTCAAGCTCCCATTTAAATTGCCTGTTTGAATAACACTAGCGTCAATTAGGCAGGCTCCGTGAACACCAATCGCCGCCCATTGGCCCACCCCGATGTTTATCTTTCAGGGCAACCCAGACCCGTCGGAATTCCGGCTTTGCCGATGACAAGCGGTGTTCGCAGCTCGCCTAGTCCAAAACCAAGCATTTCAGCGAGATTCTGGAAGATGTCACCCTTGCGTGTTTTAAGATGGGCGTCAACGCCAGGGTTCCCCGCACCTGCGTGCTGCCCAGGTGGATCTTTACCCGAGAGCAGCCATCCCGCTGTTGCGCCAGCCTCCGGAAACAGTCGAGTGGAGTAGGATGTCTTGTTCTGGGACAAGAGGTGTTTAACGCTATAGAAGGGTATTCGCGAGCTCGATTCCGCATGGTCTACGCAGCCTGTGATGAGAATTTGTGCTTCAAGAGAAACCAATCTACTGGGCCAACGCTCTAGTATGGCTTATAGCTCGGCCTTGCGACATGATGTCGTTTCGACCGAATCTCATAAGGTTCAAATTTCTTAGAAAATAGTAAGTAGAGACGATTTGTGTTTAGAATTACCTAGTCTAGGAGCCCTTGGTATGAGCTAGATCCGAATGTGGCAAATTCCTAGTAGTCTACATATTTTCAGGCAGCCCCACGGAATACAGAGTATAACCTCCAAGATAGATGTGCGGGAGAGAAGAGAACAAGGCACTATAGAATAACGAAGCTGCGCCATCATACGAAACACCAAACAGACTCTTCGCTCTACCGGGGTTCGAGGAGAAGACCATTAAGAACGCTCCCACGAGCCAGAGCTAGTACGCTTGAGCTCGAATTCACGATATCCTTCCACCAAGCCATCCGCCATCTTGGTGACAGCCACCCACGAAGGGGCGTACTGCCTAACCTCGTCGATGGCAGGGATGAGGCCAGGCGTGTTGTCATCGCTCCAGATACATGAGACGCGACCCTTCAGGTTGCCGAGCTTGTCCTCAGCACCAGAAGACCCGGAGGCGTGGTCAGCAAAGCGGACATCGACAGTCCAGCTGTTCTGCCACGAACGACTCCAGAGGCGGATTTCGTGCAACCCGTCCCGGGCCGGGCTGAGGAATCGGCTATCTGGAGCCGATGAGCCCACAACGCTGAAGTTGGTGATGGGGTGGCTATCCATTGTGATGCGACAAGAACGAGTATTTTGGCCGGAGATCTGGAAGCGCACAGACGAGCTTTTGTCGGGAGGCGGCGAGATCTCGTAGCTGACCCAGTCTACTGAAGGACCCGGGGAAGAGTCGGAGGCTTCATCACTGGGCACCACATGAGGTTCTGGTGCTGGCCAGGAACATTGGAGTCCTCTGGCGACCCTGGTATTGCAGTTCACTTGTCCCGTGCCGGATGGAAGGCCTCGCACCACATCCTCAACGAATGGGGATGCACCCGTCAGGTATGCGGTGGAGTTACCTCGGTCTAGGTCGACTCGCTGTGAGAAGTACAGCTTCACGCGACTGGATTCGGAGAAAGGGAATGCGACTAGATTGTAGATAAGTGTGCCGACCAGAACTAAAAATAGGAACATCGGGACGTGGTAAGTGTAGCGGTGAATAAATGGAAGCATGGGAGAGAAGAGCATCGCAGTAAGAATGGCAAGGCTGATGTACACAAACAGCTGAGGCATGCCATCTTGGCCTGTTTGATGCAGGGCGCTGGTGAGCAGTAGGCCGAGTGGGGCAATGAGCATCAAGATCACTGGAATGGTGAGAAGTAGCTGTAGAATCCAAGTCCAGCTCGGGATTGAGCCACTCCATGTTTGTTCGTAACCATATACCCTCGGGTCGTGCTCGCTCTCTTCATTGATTTCACTCTCTGTTTGATTTCCAGTGACATTCACATAGTTGGCGAAGGTAGTCCGGTGACGTCCATGCAAGAGAGACGTGGACTCCGTGGGGTCTTCCTCGGTATTTTCACCCTCGCCCCCATCGACAGAGTTACCTCCGAGTCGGCTACCGTAACTGCTGGGACGGCGGGAGCCCTGGAGGAATTGACCAACATATTCAGATTTGGTTGGCAGTGCGAAAAGCTCAAGATATGATATCCATGTGGCTAAGAACGTTCCTGCGAAATGGAAAAACATGAAATAGCCACCAGCTAGACCTTTCTCGTTTTCATAAACAGTCGACATCACCAGCAAGGCCCATGATAGAATGAAAAGCCAAGTCCAAGTATACACCCTTTGGAATGCGGAAGGGCGGGCAAAGTCCATGACACATGCGACAAACCAGGCCAAAAAGACCCAGGTAGATGCCATCAAGCTCCACACGGCATACTGACTGCTGTGGATGATGTATGGATTGATCTTGGCCAGCAGATACGCGAACCCAATGACCACAGCAGTGGGGACACCAATGAGGAACGGAAAGCGAAAGAATCCACGTAAAGCTCGCAACGGGATTTTCTCCGTCGTGTCCACGGATACGGAAGATCGGAACAGCCACATCTTGTCGGCCTTCGAAAGAGCCACGCTCGTCATGAGCAAAGTCAGGGGTGCGACAATGAGGAGCGTCACAGACAGCGCGAAAAGAGTGTGCAGACGGAAAACAGCAAGTGCGCTGCCAAAGAGATCAAACCAGACAGCACGAGTGCCAGTACCGCTGGGCACAAGGCCGTCATCATGAGCCGGTCCATCAAATTGACCACTGGAGTCGGAAACAAGCTCGTTCGTCGTAGCAACGGCCGCTGAGAGCATATGCCATACAGAATTCAAGCTGGTATGTCGCGTATCATCCTGGTCAGTATGGTATCGTGCCCTGGGCTCCATAAATGCGACGTCAAGGCCTCGCAAGCCAAGCATTCCCTGGAAGACCACATAGTCCGTCTGACTGCTAATCAAACCGCTCTCGAAACCGTTCGCACTAAGGACCGAACCAAATGGCCGGGCAGACTTCGCGTAGGCATGGGTGACCTCCGTATCCGAGCTGCGAAACAAGGTTGCCCGACCACCAGCACCCGCCCCTTCAAGATTGAGAAAAGTATGCGCAAACTTGGAGAGCGGGTGTTGGCCATATACGCGCGCGCCATTCAAGTAGTCTTCCTCGCCATTGTTGAAAAGGACCACCAAACCACGTCGCGGCGCATGGCCCGGCGTCGTGAAATAGCGCACCAGCTGCAGACAGGTAACGACTCCCACGCCATCGTCTGTAGCACCGTAGCCCGTTGAGACGCTGTCATAGTGCGCATTGACCAGGACCCCGCCCTTGCCTCCGGGAGACTTGCCAGGCACCTCCCACCAGTTTTCTTCCTTGTCTTCCCAGCCGCGGATATAGACGAGGATATTAGTGCCTTCGAAGTAGACGCCAGTACGGCCATCTGCTGAAGTCAGGTTTGACGTCAGGTCGTTAAAAACTACAACCTCTGGACGGGTCTCGCCTTCGCGTGCCTCCGCAGATGCAGTTTCACGGCGGATCGCGTCAATTCGCTCGAGCAGCCAGGCGCGGACTTCGTCGTTTCGGTGAGAGTTGTATGGATGGAATCCACTTGTCAAAGACTGGAGATCGTGCCATGCTTCAGCCAGATCTAGACCTTTGGGATTTGTTCGGGGGGCGGAGGGAACATTGTGGTGGATGACCAGGACAGGAATGAGGAGAGCGAGGTAAATTGCAGTTGTGATGATCGTCACGGGCCATGGCGTAAAGGCCACAGGATTAATGGCCTTTCGTGAAGCCATGGAGGCGCGGGGATTGGGAGATCGAGTCTGAACCTTGAGGCCTTGGGGAGAGTAGACTGCAGAGGTTGGAGAAGGAATGCGGGGAACTCCTCATCTGCGCTAAAGGTTGCACCGATAAGATTGGTACGGTCGGCAATAGCCAAACTTCGAGTGAACCGCTGTCTATTGCACTGAAGCTACTTGCGATGAATCACATTACGTGTTTTTCACTATTTTGCTGATCGTTTGGCCTGTCTCACCCGACCTCGTCTGGTTGGAGCCTTCGCTCCACGTACTAGCAGCTACTTGAAGAAGTCGAAACCTGCCTGCAATCCACTTTAAGCTGCTTTCATGACTCTACAGGATCTGGTCTGGGTTCCATAACATTCTGTAGACTGATTTTCATCATAATACTACCACGATAAGACAAGACTGAATGAGGAATCGAGTCAGGGACGCTTGAATGGCATAAAATTCCACATCACACACGTAAAAAAAAAAAAAATCTGAAGAAAAGTCAAAGTCCCGTCGCTAGCATATGCATTTCCCAGAATAACACAGGACACCGAAGGGTTTGGGGGGGGGGGGGGTAATCTTCGCTCATATGGGTAGAAATAGTTCAGCTTGCGGGTAGTCCTGACTCTTAGCCCCGGGCGTTTTTGAGAGGGCCTTTTGAGAAAGGAGGGAGATCTAGGGAGATAAGAAAGACAAAGAGTATGCAAAGAGTAGATGAAGAAAAGGTCTCCGTCCTAGCCCGTGGGAGGGTAAACAAATGAAAAGGATAGGGGTATCATATCAGTCGTGAGCAGGCCCGACGTCGATGTAATCTTCGTCGTTGATGCCCGTGGCATGCATCATTCCATTCATCTGCCCTTCGTCTTCATCGAGCTCCTCGTCATCATCATACATGGTTGCCTCTGTCTCTTCTGGTATTATCGTGATGTCTCGGTTCAAGTAGTCGCGAAGTCGAGTGACACCCTCGCCGCTGAAGACACAAAACACCTCTCGTTGTTGCTGGGTGAACTCAGGAGGTGCTTCCCGACAGAATGCAGTCAGATCATCGTGCAGAAATTCAGGAACGCCCGTAAGACTCAGATGCGTGAGTCGAGGACAGTTATTGATTAATGGACGGATAGACTGAAATTCCATGTTAACCCGCGTTATAAAAACATGGCACGGTATTGTACTTACATCCATGCTCAAAAGAGTGCAATAACTGAGATGAACACGCTCCAGGTTACTAACCATGGGGTGATTTGGAGTCCCGCGGGGGGGGTATGCAAATGCTTTGATACTTTCATTTGTGATTGACTGGCACTTGACCAGGCCGATCCGCCGTAGCTTGGGCAGACCGGCCAATTGTTTGACACTCTCATCCGTCAGGCGGTTGCAGCAGGCCAGATCGATATACCGAATTCGATTACAGGCCCGGATTAACTGGATGACCGCAGAGTCGGTAATATTCGAACAGTGACCGAGATGCACGTAGTGGAGGTTCTTTCCCAGTTTGCAGATAGCCTGTACCGACCGATCTGTGATAAATCGACATTTGGCCAGCACTAGATTTCGAAGACGCGGAGCAGAACTAACAATCCGCTCCACGGCATCATCTTTGACATTTTCGCATGCTGTTAAATCGAGGATGCGAAGGCTGTCAAACGTCATTTGCTCTGGAAGATTCAAGAACGCGGAATCATTGATCTCGATGCAATGCGCCAGGCGTAGTTCTCGCAGGTGGCGGAGGGTGGTGATGAGGGCGGTGATCGAGGGACTGGTGACCAGCTTGCAGTCATGCAAGTCAATTTCGAGGATGGCGGGGCAGTTCTCCGCAAACGAGAGGATCGATTTGTCGGTAACAGAGGCGATACCGTTGAGTTTCAGTCTCTTAATCTGGTGACAGTTCCGCGACACGGCAAGCAATGATTCGTCGGTGACTTTGACGCATCCAGTGATGTTGAGGCCCTGTAAGCGGGGGCAGTTTTTTGAAACCGTGTAGAGGGTGTGATCGGTAAGAGAGCGCAGATCGGAAACATCTAGTGCTTGCAAATGTCTATTCCCTTCTACCAAGTCAGATACGCCCTTATCGGTGAGTCTTGAGCAGTTTGTGAGCGTCAGTCGCTCGACCCTTTTACACTGACTGAAGGGGGAAACCGTCCCGTCGCTCACGTCTTCTGTAAGGGCGGATAAGTTGAGGCGTCTGATGAGTTCCCCATAGGCAAATAGACCGTCCGGCTTGCCAACTGATGAGGCCACACTTTTCAGGTTGTCCCAGTTGTTGCAGGATGGTCGGTGCCATAAGATGCCCACGCAGTTTGCGGCCCAGTTGCGGCTGACAAGCATGCAGTTCAGCATATCCACCGGTGAGACGAGCTTCGAGAAGATGGCAATCAGGATTTCAGGAGGCAAACGACCGATAGGAGGAATTAGGACCGATCGATTTGTTTGTACGTGTAGGTCTCGAAAATTCGCAACCCCGATCGAGGACTGAGAGTCGTTGGCTTGAGCCATGAAGAAGTCGGTGTCGTCATCTGCGGCGCGTTCGGGGAGGTGGAAGAGGAGGTCTCCGAGGGAGCTTCGCTCGATAAACGAGCAGCTGGTCGTTGGCGGGGCATCTTGACCGCCTATAATGGACCAAACGAGGGTGTTGGGTTACCAGGCAGTGAAGCGCTATGAGGTCTTTGGAAGCGATGGCGGGCGGTGGGAGGAGAGTGGGCGCCAAGCCCCCGCTTTATCGTGATAAGATGACTTTGGGCCAAAGTCACGTCCGACTTTATAAATAGAATGCGTTCATCGAGACGCTTTACATTCGCTGTCCTCAGGTTGTATTTGACATTACAAAGCATATTCCTTCACCTGCTGCGTTAAGCATTCCTTCTTCCTCGTCTATCCTGGGCATGTGTGCCCGTCAGCTGGAACAGCCTGAAGTTGATATGATCCCGTGCAGCCGACCCTGGCACCGCCGATCTGCGCAAAGCGATCGATCATTCTGCATGACAAAGTGAGATCTGGAACGGAATGATTTGAAGCGTATCCTTGGCCCGTAGATATCGCAGGTCACAGTTCTTTAACCGCCTTGGGATACTCCTCGCAGTGCGAAGAAACCATCATCCTAGTACTGCTTAGAGTACGATAGAGAATGAGCCCTCAAATGAGGACTTGTTGACGGAAACGCACTAACTCAGACCTGCGATGCTCTATGACCCAGTGACAGGGATATGCCTTTGCCAAATGTTGAATTCCACGAAAACTTGACCCGAGAGATATCTATTCGATATAGTACCAGCGATCTTGTATAATTGTATGTCAATCGCAGACTCCTCGTTGAGAAACTCTATGCAGCGCTGCGGTCCGACCCTTTCACCCACTCCCGCAGCACATTCTTTCTGATCTTTCCCGTACTGGTCTTAGGCAACTCGCTGACCACTTCCACTTCGCGCGGAATCATGAACTTGCTGATCCCACTCACATTCCGGGCCCAGGCAATTACGTCCTTGCCCTCGAGTGTCTTACTAGACTTGACAGTCACAAAAGCCTTGGGACGCTCGCCCCAGTGGCTGTCAGGGACGGAGACTACACCAACTTCGAGGATGTCAGGATGAGTAGCCAGCATAGATTCAAGGGCAACAGACGAGATATTCTCGCCACCTATTCAACGATTAGTTATCGATCGGTAGAACGAGTCTATCATAAGATGTAGGATTATAGCATACCGCTGATAATGATATCCTTCGCTCGATCAAGGATTTGAATTGCGCCATCCGGGTGCCAGACAGCCAAGTCACCAGAGTGTAGCACACCGCCGGCAAAGAGCTTGCGAGTAGCTTCTGGGTCCTTGTAGTATCCACGGGCACAGATATTCCCCACAAAAACAATCTCGCCGATCTCTTTGCCGTCTTTCTGAACATCTGTGACAGTTCCCTCGGGAACTTCCGTCTTGATGACCCGGACAGGGAGACTGGTTATGAATCCGTGTCCCTGTCGTGCCATTTTCTGATACTTTTCTTTCAACGGAAGGTCTTCCCACTGTGGCAGGTGATAGCCTTTGGTGATAGGACCATAAGTCTCAGTCATGCCATAGACATGCACTGGGTGAAGGTTTAGATTTGTCATTTGCTCAAACAGATGAGGTGTTGGCGGGCTAGCAGCCACTGTGACGCGGACATAGTGCGACAGCTTCTCCGCGTTTGGGTCATTGCAGAGGAGAGTGTTCACGGTCGGTGCTGCATTGAAATGAGTGACCTTCTCTTCCTTGAGGAGGCGCCAAATCATTGGGTAGTCAATCTTCCGCAGACAGTAATGAGTGCCTCGAGCTGCGGTCACAGCCCATGGAAAAGTCCATCCTATTCAAGAGATTAGCAAAGTAGTGAAGCATCCTAGAAGAACAGTGTAGACTTACCCATAGCATGGAACATGGGCAATGTCCAGAGATACTTGGCGCGCCCAGAATGGAAATTTAGACCCGACTCGATAAGGTTACCTACGGCCGCTAAGTAGCAACCTCGGTGCGTGTATTCCACTCCTTTTGGTCGGGCGGTTGTTCCGCTAGTGTATGCGAGCGCGATAATCGACTCCTCGTCCGCGGCCTGCGCCTCCAGCCCGGCCCACCCGTGGCCTCCAACCTCTTTGTCGTAATCCCAGCCTTCCTGTATAGCAGCCCCAAAATTTCCAATTGGCTTCCAGGGTTCACTGAATTTATCATCATCTACCAAGAAAGGAACATTGGGATTTTGCGCGCGGTATGTCTTGAGCAGAGGTTCAAACTCCTTGTCCACAAGGATGATATCCACACCGCCATGTTCAAAAATGTATGCAATGTCTTCCCCCTTCAAGCGGTAATTGACAGCTGTTCAGAAAGCCTTAGCTAGGAGTTCCGACGTTCAATTTTTTGAGGTATACCCACCAACATTGATCAACCCTGCGGCTGCGATACCAAAGATCGACTCCAAAAAGGCAGGGGTGTTAGGCGCAAGAATACCCACTCTAGCATAGCCATGCTTCTTCAAGTAGTATGCGAAACCACTCGCTCGCTCCGCAGTCTCTCTGTACGATCGGCGGAGTATTTGATTATCTGCAGTGACATGATAGATTGCTTCAGCCTGTGTGACCCATTAGCCTGACGAAAGTTTGTACAGAGCAGCAGCCTGCGAGTCTTCTGAATCCATATTCATTGAAGCCCAGAACCCATCCAACGAGAACGTAGTATCTTACATCGGGCTCGATAGCTGCCGCGCGGGGCAGGAAGAATGTTGGAGATAGGGTATGGCGATTGAAGCTGTGTTCCAACGGCGCTGGGGTTGACCCTGGCTTAACATGGGCGAGCAGACTTGCTAGCCGAGACGAGACACCCGACATGATAAGGAAGTGAACAGGACAATGATTCAATGAGTGGTGTTTCTAGTTACGCAGCATTGAGTTCCGTGGTTGCAGGAGCCAAAGGGGATTAACGGGATTTTAGAGAGACTCGGAATAGTCGGTGCTCTTTTTTTTGGAGAAATGCGGGGAAACCAGGTAACCGAATTTAGCAGCATCGAATTCGGTGGTTGCAGGAGCCAAAGGGGTTAAAGGAGTTCTACAGAGACTCGGAATAGTTGGCGCTCTTTTTTTGGAGAAAAGCGGGGAAACGAGGTAATCGAAATTACCACGGTCATCCCTGCGCGGGTTTGCTCGGTCAATAGCACGACTGAGACTTGGAGAAATGAGTCGACTTATTGACGCGAAATATTCGTGCCAACTCCAACCCAGAAGGGAATGAAATGTGTGTATACTCCACCGTCTCCATACGAGTAACCGCGCAAGTGCGATGGCACCTGGTGCCCCCAACAACCTCGGGTATGATTACATATAAGCCTCTACACAGTATGGGTCTTGGATACATACGAATGACCCACTTGCCCGGAAGGCTGGTCCCAGAAATAAATTGTCTTGTCCGTTAGTGCAGACTATGCTAATCGAGCGGGACCCTAGCCCATATTCTCGACAAGTTGAACTGGGCAACCACTACGAATGTATGAAAATAAGGTTATGGAGACGGGCCCAGGAAAGATATAAGTTGTATCATCATAAGATCATGTTGAACTTTGAAATTTTGGATTAAACCGCCACGGCGCGAGACAACAGCCAGCTATTTTGAACAACCTTTTATCCCGCGACTCCGTTTTTTCTGCTTTTTGAGAATTTCCGAGAGAACCCCGGTCTCCCCAGCCCTCGGCCATGTGCGTCACAAGCCAATGTGAATTTCCATGATGTGAAGGGCAGGAGACCGGGCCCATGGAAACAAGGTCGATCCGGCTTGCTATTTTATGTCCGCTGAAACAAAACCGTCCGCGATCCCAACCCAGACCCGTCACTCAAGACACAACAACCGGCCGCGTGTAAAAAAAGAGGTATCTAGTAGCCGAGCTCAGCAAGCTGGGTCTTGGTCTTGCTGTCAACCTTAGCGTTCTGCTCAGCCTTGATAAGGTTGCGGCGAGCAGCCTTCTTGCGCTCGTAGTAGGCGCTGCTCTTAACCTTGCGGCGCTCCTCGAGGCGCTCGACAACATCGGAGTACTTCCAGCCAACTTCCTTGGAAAGACGACCGACTGTGCAGTACTTGCGGCCCGGGCTAGATGGGTAGTTAGATACGAGACTTCGATATATTGCTATACAAGCAGGAGTGGTAATGGTCCATACCGGAGACGCAGGATGCGCAGAGCCTGGGGAACGACAACACGCTTCTTGCGGTCGTAGGGAGGGGGGACACCCTCGAAGACCTTCAAGCGCTCAAGGGCGGCGGCACCGCGGGCAGTCTTGTGGGGGATCATGCCACGGACGGCCTTGTAGAAAATGCGGGAAGGAGCGCGGAAGTGGAAGGGACCACCACGGGTGGGGTTGAAACGGGTCATCTTGCGAAGGTAGGCGTGGTACTTCACTATATAGCCAGCCGAGTCAGCGTCTTGTCACAGGTGCCTTGTATCCATTCCCATAGTCTGCGATAGTGTCCGTCGAAAAAGTCGCCCGAGTCGTAGGTTTCATGTCGAAGTCCATTGTGTCCACCACAAAATTTCCGCCCAGGCACAATCGCAAAGAGAGAAGGATCGAGAGAAGATGGAGGGTGAAACGTACACTTCGCGCGGAAGAACTCGCCCGAGATGTTGAGGGCCTCAGTTCGCACAACGACGATCTTCTGGCCGTTCAGCAGCTGCTTGGCGACAGTGCTGGCCAGGCGACCAAGAAGGTGCCCCTTGCCGTCGATGACGACCTAAACATGAGAACACAGGTCAGCTTTTGCCATCTTAGATCCGTCTGAAGCGGGCGGGTTGGATTTGGAAGAATTGAAGATTGAAGGATGCGAAGATTTGATGACGAGGTTGACGGGAGTTACAGTTTGTGAGGAATCGAGTACGCACCACTGGTTCGATAGAGGACATCCTGCTGTGAAAGGAAATATCCCTGGGTTGGTTGGTTGTCGGCGGTTGAGTCGTTGGAGGTTCAAAGCAACGCACACAACGATGTCGGATGGCAGGCGAAGGGGCTAAGCGAGTCTGCTTCAGCGACTACTTTGTGTGGACTAGGCCGGGAGGGCGGGAGCCCTAACGCAACCCAATCACAGACAAGCGTTGTTCCGGAGCGGGCCCCCAGTCATCCAGTATGTGCTTACATAATGAGGCGATCTCTCCAATTGTGTGCGGCCTTGATTTAGGTGGATTGGCTGTTGTAGGGCATTTCTTTAGGGCTGTCAAGTGACTGACCCATTGATGGCGGTCTAGCAGTGTCTATGGTAGGATACAATGCAGGGCTTATTATTAGTCTCAAGGGGCATAATCGAATCGAACATTCCTTAGTATCTCTTCGCCAATCGTTTCTCCGATTGGTACCCCTCATTTGTCTCACAGTAGCTTAGACACCTTCTAGGCTTGTATATGTAAGACGATAAATCTCAGGTCGGACTTAGCACACCTCAACCTTGAAATCTCTCCACAAATCCAACATGGGGCGTTAGTGATCCCCAACCCTTGGAAAGATTGGGTCCCGATGACTAAGATCTACCGTTCTCCCCATCAATCCATCGATTGATAACTAGTTTTTGTTTAGTTAAGACAATCTAACCTAGCTAACTACATCTAATATCCCTAGACAAGACGTGTGTCCGGAATGACCAACGCCCTATGAGTTCCATCGCCGTCCATTCGCCCGCGCATCAAGCGCCCGTTGCTGAGCGCTCCAGCCTCGCTTGCATCACTGTTTGATTTCAATCTAATTGATTATTCCACCATCATGAACGACTTAGATTCAGCCCAAGTCACCCTACCCCAGATTGTGCGTCGCAAAACACGTTTTGTCTGTGTCTCCGACACGCATGGCTACACACCCTCAGGAGCAGGGTTCAAGCTCCCAGCAGGCGATGTACTGATACATGCGGGCGATTTGACGAATAAGGGTGGCTTGTCTGAATTGCGCCGGACAATGGATTGGATCTCTGAGACCGATTTCGAGGTCAAGATCGTTGTGGCTGGTTAGTTCATATCTCGTCGCTCCTTAATCTTGAAGCCCGCATGAAAATGGATGCCCAAGGGCGTATGGCCTGATTCGGTTACTCTTCCGTTGGGCATTTTCATGCCACGATAAAGGTCGCGCGGTCTAGCCTGGACTATCAAGACACGCTTATCATGAATATCGACCGAACGGTTCCTTGACCCTGTTTAACAGTTTTTTAGGCAACCACGACATCACACTAGATCCGGCGTTTTACTCGGAACATGGATCCGCGTTCCATGGCACCCAGCTCGTAGACGTGACGAAGTGCATGGAGATATTTGCAGGTGCTTCCCCATCGGTCGTGGTGCTTCAACATGAAGCCACAGTAGTTCATCTTAGTAGCCCAACCGGCCCCCAGACCTCGTTCAAGGTTTTTGGGTCTCCATATTCGCAATTCGAGGGCAACTGGGCATTTGGATATCCCAGTGATAAGATCAAGGATGCAGAGTCACTATGGAGTCAAATTCCAGAAGATGCAGATATTATCGTGACGCATACGCCACCACAATCGCACTGCGACCGCAAGCCTACCGGTATAAATGTCGGATGCGAGGTGCTTCGCCGGACCTTGAGCCGCATCAGGCCGCCGTTAGCTGTTTGTGGTCATGTACATGAAGGACGAGGCTACGAGCGTGTTCGCTGGCCAGCCACGCTTCCAACAGCAGGGTTCGAGAACACCCAGGTCAATGATGCCGGTAATATCACACAGGGTCCCTTGCCTCCGCCGGGTAGCAAGAAACAGAGCCTAGTTGACCTCACTGGCAGGCGAGGGCCTCGCCTTGATAACGATGGCTTTTCATGCAGGAGCCTAGCAGCCTCAACCATGCTAGAGCATGATCAGGGCGATAGCAGTGACTCGCCCAGGATATCGTACTTGGGTGGATGCAACTTCGTGGATGGCGCAAAAGGCCTTGATATCAGCTTATCCAGCCTCAGAAGGGAGACTTGCATCGTGAACGCCGCCATAACTGCAACCAGCTGGCCGCATCGGGGTGGCAAGCGGTTCAATCCACCTATCGTTGTGGATCTAGAGCTGCCTGTCAGACAGGGCGAGCACGCATCACGCTGCTAATGATTTACATTGCATCTGACTTCCACCACTTGACTCCGAGGCTGCCTCGTGTTCTGCGCATCGGTAGCTTCGGCCGCTGCAGCTAGTCAATGCTACTTGATTTTCTGGAGGAGGGGGCTTTCCCCCTCCAACCAGTCATCTGGGCTCGAGTATGAAAGGCGCATGCCCGTGCATACGGTGGCTTGCGATCACTTCAGTACCTCCAACGCCATGCAGCTGCCCGAAGAGCTCTCGCGACAGCGGCGCTGTGACTGGATGCTTTGATTTACGACTGCCTAGAGATCCGTCGGCTACCGAGGTACACTGACCTTTGAGGCGCAGCTTCCAGGCGCCTACATGTGTTCCAAGCAACCTGTACAGATGAGTGGGGCTGGATGAGCATCCCGATGAACTGGCTGATAGATCCGACTGCCACAAGAGCTTTGATGATCCTTCGTGCTGAATTTCATATGCAAAGCGCTCTGGTGCGATGGTACGCCATGAGCACCCTCTGCCATGGCAAAACGCAAGACTGGCGAATAGACCTAGGTGATTGTAGTCTCAGGATTTGCAACTCCGTATAATATACCATGCTCTGCTTTAGATTACGGTTGTTTCTTGGCCAATCGCTCGAGTGATTCCCGTTGGTTTAGAAACGCAACCCCGCATCGTAAATCCCCACCTGACATATGGCGAGCCACAATCCTGGGTCTTTGACGAAAATGCCGCACGCTATTACATCGCGGCAAGCGCAGGTAAAAAAAATAAATAGAATGTTGCAGAAGTTTGGTCATCTGCAACGGGGTTCGACGGAGGAAACTCAAATCGAGGTTCCAGAATCTCTATCACATCCCGGCGCTTCGAGGTGCACCATGAGTGGAGGCGCGATCAAAAAGCACAAACGTCGGCAAACCAATCCTCAGGCCCCCCCGCCATCTCTATTGACGCACCGATCACATACCAACGGGAGGCCGATCATCGGAAGATCTTCTTCAGCATCCAGAAGGAAGGGCAGAATTACTCTCTGCGCATAGCGACCACATGATATCCTCTAGCACCGTTTGTCGACCTTCCTTTGTGTTTACCCGTGTACCTAGCCTCCCCCCGCCCTTTCTCTACACCCCAGCCTTAGAAACTAGTTCCTTTCCTACAAACGGCAAAGCGCGGCATGCTGAAGAGGGTGTGGAGAGGTCGTTAGCTCGGCTGAAACAAAGAGCTGAGCCGACGGACGATGCCGTTCCAACCCATCTCATCTAGATATTTGGATCTGGTTGCCCATGTGTCAGGTGTGAAACAGCCAGGCCTGGCCCTGCATCCTGCAGTAGTCTCTTACTGGGCGCTTGTTATGCCGTGCTAGGCGTCCTTGTACTCTTGTACTCCATAGATGGGCATTTGGTGATCACCGCAGAGAGCATTAGACTAATCACTGGCTATCCCCATCTGCAACCCTCGATAGACTCGGGTTCTTTCCAAATCCCGGACCGTCGGGCCAGCTCGTAGGTCCAATCGTGAATCCACCGACAGTCACGGCCCAGGCCGGGTCTTGGTCGCGGGAGGTGGAAGGTTGAAACCTACTGGTGCCTCTTGTGCGACTGCTCCACTCAGCTTGACTGGCACCGGAGGATTATGAAGGGCGCGGCCAGGGTGCGGCCGTCTAGATTGAAACCCAAATGGAGTTCTGCAGCCTCTATCACACCCAGTCAAATGATGGGGAACTGGTGATGCTGCGAGATGACTTTTAACCTTAGCTTGGCTGGCGTATGGACCGCCCGCAATGGGCTCTACTGCTCTTACCAGGTGCTGATGACTTCCCGCTGGATGAGAAAAGAGGATAGGCCGCGCGGACCTTTGAGCCTGGGTGCAGGTGACCGCGCGAATGGATCTAGTCTCAGGTGGGCCGGAGGGTGAAAGGGCAGGCTATAGCAAGGCACACGTTTGGTTGGGTGGGAACACCATCTCGAAGCCCCAGATGACTATCGATTATCGTGTACGCAGCGCCTGCAGGGGCAAGACAACAAATCAGTAGTGGAGGGGCCGACTTTAGGGTCAGCGTGTTTCTACGCGACGGGGTAACCAGTTTCGACTCTCCGATCATCGTACAAACTAGTGCAGTGGATACTGGATATGGAGACCAGTTGGCATGGGCGTATTCCCGTAGTAGGCACCATATGAATCCCCGCGCGTTTTTCCGAGTTGTACGATGGCCTTAGACATGCAGTAACAAAGCTCCATACATCAGCGGGTAGGATCCATGGGTCTTGAAAGGGGGATTTCCACGCGGGAGTCAGGCACCACAGGAACGTCACATGGCGCACAAAGAACACTGCATGGAACGGTGTACAGTGGACAACAAACTGCCCACATCGATCTGACCTGATTGGGAGGAGCCGGGAGGGAGGGGTACAAGAGGTGGGGGAGCAACAGCACTAATCCGGTACCTCCAGCGGAGTAACTCGACGATACGATATACGGCCGTGCCCCAATGCCATGTAATGGATGTTCCTATAAACAACCATGGGGCCGTGGCACTTTGGCTTTCTGGGGGCTAAGCCCCTAAGCGAGCTGGGTCCCCTTACCGGAGAGATACAAAGGGGAGCTCAAAAAGAGAAAGCAGGGCGACCGGGGGCGAAACCTCTACATTGACCACGTATGGGAGGAGACTAGGATGATGATTGATCGCCCCACTGACCCACATGGGACAGAAAATGGCCTCAAAATGCCAGGGCGAGCAGCCGGCTGCGATTGGCCAACGGGAGACACCAACCAACCAACCGGATGAGACGCACAGGCCAGATAAAACTGGGAAGCGTTGGCAGTGTGGCCAGTGAGGAGGGTTTGCGAGTCACCTTGGGCCAGGGGACTAGAGGGGGGGCACGAATAATTGGGGGATGTTGAGTTGTGTCGAATGAGTGATGTGCTTTGCACGAAGACGGCATGGGAACGGACGATCGTCGAGAATCCAGGTCATAGTTAAGACGATCAGAATTATAAAGTTGGGGAATGACATGAGCAGCGATGACGATTCGCATTCCTAGTGATTCCAGGGCTCCTGCATGAGTTATTATTAAGGATCGCAAATTCTTCCGTACTCGACTTTGCGCTGCCTCATTACTCAGACGGAGCAACTCGCCCGCCTCCCCAATTATTCCCCATTCGTCTTAGACACTCGATTCCAGAGCGACGCCACCCCGAGCATCAGAGGTGTGGCGGAGTAGGAATGCGGATTTGAGTCCTTCCAGCAACATCCATCACAAAGACAAAGTACATTTCGCCCCTGAAGCGTTCGGTTCTCCCGGCCATGCTTCTGACGCCCTGGAGCCGGCACTGAATCTCCCGATCTCGCAATTTAACTCCTGTCTTCCCACTTTTCCTGTCCTTGCCCCTGGTCCATGCGGGAAGACCCAGAAATCTTCTTGACTGTCCTGGACCATTCTGGACAGGTGTGGATATTCTTGCCCGATCGTGAAGTCTAAGGGCTCCAGAATCTCTCCACCGCCTCTTTGCCCCCCCCCTCCCCTCTTCTACACGTTCAATCCCCCCACCCAATTCAGTCTCGCTCCAATTCTCCAATTCACCCGGGGTGATAGTTGTCCCTACCTCTTTTACCCCTGACATTACTTCCCGTCATGTCCTCTCCAGATATAGACCCATATGCCACCTTGGGAGTCCCCAAGGAGGCTTCCATTACAGAGATTCGAGCCGCCCATCGCAAACGGGTGCTCAAGTGCCACCCAGACAAGATTCAAGATGAGTCACAACGAATGATTGCCCAAGACGAATTCCAGCGGGTGCAACAAGCCTACGAACTCCTCTCAGACGAAACTCGACGGGATCGCTACGACAAAAAAGTTCGACTGGCTGAGCTCAAACGAGATGTCGCCGAGCAAAGGAGACGAACAGGCGAGTCAGCATACGCAGTACCGCGAAGTGGTTCATCGCGTGAGTTTCGCGAAGGCCATGTGGTGGAAGAACGGGCGCCAATGGAATCCTTCCTCGACGAGGAGTTCCGATTCACAGACGAACCCCGACCAATGCACCGCAAGACCAACGATTACGAGAGACGACCGAAGACTAAGACAGAAGAGAAGAAGAAGACTCGCGCTCCACCGACCAGTGAGCGAGCAGCGAAGGAGCAGGTCCGGGAGAGCACCAAAGCCTCACATTCGGAGCGACAACGACAACGCGATCGGGAACGACAGAGACAGACCTCCGAGAAGTACTACGATTACAGTCGCTACATATCCGACGAAAGCGAGTCTGAATCAGAGGTTTCCGAGTACGAATATGTTCGCATGAAGAAACAGCCGTCTCGCCGTACTCGCGAGTCGCGCTCTCGCCCAGCAGAGTCTTCTCGTCGCCGAGAGCATGTCTATGAAGATGCTCAGTACAGAACCGAATACAAGCCCGAATACAAGCCGGAGTATAAAAGTGCTACTCGAGCTGCAGAAGATTACATCGAACGTACGAAGTACGGCGGTGTGCCAGATGACCCCATCCGCTCTTCGCGGTCTCCACAACGACGCCGTGGTTATGATTCGGTCGAACCAGAGATTTCGGCTTCGCGGCGCGCGGGGCGGTCCTCCCCGCACGACCCGGGACCGCTCGTCTTCTCGCAACAACAGCTCTTCGTACGAGAACCTGGATTCGCCTTCGCGGAACTACGAGAGCAAGCCTCCCAAGATGCCTTCGGTTGCTACCCAACCCATCAATAAGGCATCACTGCGTCCCTCGCTACTTTCTACCCGATCGGCCAATGCCGCTGGCACTGCTTTCACAAGGCCTAAGGCATCAGGTCGTGATAATGACGTTCTCGCCAAGATGGCGGCGGAACCCATCCCACGATCGTCAAAGAAGTACGAATCGGCCCACTCAAGTCCCTGCACCACTCCCGAAATCCCCCAAGCCTCTCCCAAGGTTACAACCCGTTACACTATCGAACCTACCATAATCGAACCCTCCAAATCGAAATACCGCACCGCATCTCCCTCCCGCCGCGAGCGTGAGCGTGATCGTGAGCCCCGCACAGCGCCTCCAAAACGTGCCAGTACTTATGACTACAAATCTGAAAGTTCTCCTCGCATTGAGGTCCGTCAGGTCCGTCCTACCAGACCCCATGGAGATGTTGAATACTCTCCCCGTGTCAGGCGGGAGGATGTCAAGTTCGCCCAGGAGATTCGGCCTACGGACGCAACGACCTCAAGTCGCTCCTACTATGGTGAGCAACCACACCGTCAAGCCCCGAGACGGATGGCAACCTATGCTTAGGGCAGTTTCAATCGACGACAGCTTTTTTATTTTTATCACATGACAACATTCCGTTATGTCTGTCCGCTGGTCCGTCTGGAGTTTTTTCTCCTTTTAACCTTTTCCACGTCGCATTTAACATTCCTGTTTAATTTTTTCCCCCTCCCCGAACCACTACTTTCTGGTTCTTTACCATGGGATCTCCCGGCTTTCAACCATCGTGCTGGGCATGAGTTTCCATTCAGGGATCTCGGGATCCCTTCGAGCATTGGGACGGCTCTAATCGGTGTTCTTGTCGTTTTCAATCATCATCCTGCACATCTAAGTGGCGCAATTTTCTTTTCGGTTTTGTTTTCATGTTTCACATTTAACCGCCTTTGGGCTACGAAATATCTAGATACCTGAGGAACCTCCGGGTTCACACTTACGAATTAACGTCATCTGCTATGAGAAATATGACATTGGGCGATTGCCCCGGTTAGAAGCTTGTCTTCGTGCCATGATAAGAGAGAAAGATAAAACGCAAAAACATACCTTGTCTTGATTTAGTGTACGATGCACCCTGTACGAACGTGTTATCTAGGTCTTGTATTTAGTCCGACAGATCAGAATTTATGAGTTTCGGCTACAGTTCTATGCAATATCAGTTTCATCTCAACGAGCGTAGGAAAAAGCCTCCTGGTAACTCTCAAAAAGCTTCGGTATAGACTACAGCGACAAATGAATCACTGAAGCGAGTCAGGAACTAGTATCGCACTTTCGTTTATCCTTCCCTTCCACACAAGGACCTAGGTACCGCAAACTGAACCTGAATTTCCAGAGACCACCACTCAACTAGTAGTCGAGCGCACAATAACCGCAGTGTACCCACCGGTGTTTCCAAACGAATTGGAGTTATTCCAGTAACACTGGTAAACGCCCGTAGTATTAGTCTCCTTCATCCGAAACGAGCTGGCCAGGGTCCTATCAGTCTGCAACCACGCGAGGAAACTCCCATAAAAAAAATAAAGTTCTCCGTCGTCGCATTTGCAGGAGTTTCCCGTCCATTCCCGGTGAAGCCGACGGGGGTGGCCTCGCCATCCGTGGTGAGGATGTAGAGTAGCGTGTTGCTGTCGAGTATCAGGTCATCGGCTGTAGCCGTGGTGATCAGTTGTCGGTAATTACGACTGGGTGGCGTGTTAAATCAGGTGTGCTGTTCGAGCGCATGTCCGGGAGTTTGCGGGCACTACTGTGTGATGGTCACTAGTAGGTCTACTTACAGCTGACCTCTGTAGTGAGGGATCCGTGGGTCCATTTGGAGGAGTCGCCGGCATCTGCGAGGCCTACATGGTTTGATGAGTTTTAGTCCTCCGGATCACCAGTCGGTGGGGAGACAGACCGTCGGAGTAAAAAACGGCGATGGGGTGCTTCTCGATGCCGTATGCAACTAGACCAAAGGAGCCGGTTGGGTTACGCTTGAGTGCTAAAGAAGGCATACCCAGTATCCCCGTGGCTAGAGCCAGGACAGAAGGAGCGAGAGTAATGAACTTCATCGTATAGATTTGAGAGAGGAAGCAGGCTCTTTGCTGGCAGTGGAAACGAAGCTCCTTTATTCTCATGTTTCATGGTTTAAGCCGCTCATCAAGAACTCCGGGTTCCATTTGCCCGTTTCCTCGCAACTGGGAGACTTATTGGAGGAAAAATCTAATTTGTCAAGGCTTAGACGCCGCTTTCAGGGTATCATCCTCTAGTGAAAGGCTTGAGGAATTGGGCATTATGCTCACGTCTTGAATAGACCGTTCAGCGCGCAGGCTGATGCGTCTCGCAGGTAACATAAGCAGGGGTGATTTCAACCCGTGCCGAGTTCTGGAACCTTTCTCCTGGGGACTAGCACTTTTAGTAACAATCTGGTAATCACACTCTGGGCTGTGCTGGGCATTCTGGGTGTTTAAATAATCATTAGCCACTGTCCCAAGGTTTTCTGGTCCTCCAGTGGAAGATCGACCTCGTCCCATGCCCTCAAAGCACTGGAAGAGCGAAGACGGATCCTTCAGATCTAGCGGAGTTGGATCTAATGGAGCTGACATCGTCCGCTTGAGAGGACGACTCTGGACATGTCGAATTGTCTTTTACTTGGTAAATTCTAGAAGTGCAGGCTTTGTAATGAAGGCTTCGATTTCCTCTTTCGGCGTATGGCTAGAGTGGCTTTTCTTTCATGCAAAGGGTGGACCTCCATTTCTCCGTACATCATCGGCTTGCTTCTCCCCTCGTCACTTTACCCCTTTCGAGCTTGTCTATTTCAGAAGTTGAAAATACCATTTGCAGCAAACGACGCGTACTATTTACAAGCCTCAAATAATGTACACACAAAATGTCGCCAAGGAACAAAGTAGGGATATGACGCACACCACGTTATTGCAATCCACCTGCTTCAACCAGGTCCTCCAGAGAGTAATCGACTGGCCACGGGGTATCTACTGATAGTAACTCAAACCAAGACATACAATACACACATCTGCACACCCCTATGTTAATCAAACCGGATCGCTTCATAGAGGTCATATTAAACTTACCATTGACAGGCCTAGGATCATGGAGAACCAGAAGAAGACGTTCTAAGAGAGTGGTCAGCGTATTGGAATCTCAGGGCCATTACGGTAAACTCACATTGAGAGTAGTTCGTCCCTTGAAGAAGCGAGACTTTTGCACAGCCACAATTGGTAACTGTAGCATCATCGCCACGAAACCGTATCCACGGAGCTTCTTGGTGATACAGCTCATCACGACCTCGTGGAAGATGGCACTGACCACGAAGGTGATGAACATCGCCACGGGCTGTGAGAAGTTAGAGCGAGAGGGAAAGTAGACATGGCGGAAGAGGAAATGGTGGACCGGGACGTTCCACTCTCGAGAAAATTCGAGCCTGGTTACAGAGTAAGCATGCAGATCCCGCGATTCAGCGCTGATGTCAAGATATTGGCTTACCAATCACATGAATTCCACCAGTCAGCGTAGAAATGGCGATCAGCAAACCTAGTCAGCTCAGCAAACGCCCCGAGGACATACTCAAAGATAACAAGGAACACAAGCAAGAATGTCACCATGAAGGGAAACAGGAGCATGCTGATGGTCTCCGCCAAAACAAGAGCCTTGTCGGCAAGGTTAGTGAGAGATTGCAGCTGGCTATTGGCCTCACTCAACACCGGGACAATGAACTCCTCGCTTGTCAGGGTGAGCAAGAAGATACAGCCGAAAACACCTAGCGACTTCCACAAGATCTCCATCCAACGGCGATCAGGGCGACGTGGGTACTCGAGCTCATAGCAGAGAGTTGGACAGAAGAGGAAATCAACATAGTTGCTGATATTCAAGTTCTGGGGATACGAGATGTTGCCAAGCGGAGAAGTGAGCTCAGTCGCCAAATCTTCCCGCAGGCGAAGCAAGGATTGAGCCGAGCTCTTGTCATCGTCGTGCGTTCGCTTCACAGGAGGCCGGTGGCGGTTTGGCTCTGGGTAATGCACAGCGCCAGGGGGGATAGGAACTACATCGCTCGAATCACCCGCCTTGTCCAGATCTGCCAGCCGACGCTCAGTCACGCTGAGGTGGCCGTTGTAGAAGGCATAAGAATGCAATTTCATAAGGATAGTCAGAAGATGCAGGGTGAAGAAGACTTGGGCCGTCCAGGTCCATAGGCGTGCGAACGGCCAGCTGTACCATTATTAGTCCTTACAGCTTCGGAAGAGGTCAAGCAGCATGTTTTACGTACTTGATCCAAACGCCCAGCCAGACTGCTTCAGCAACGCTTTGCACGATAATTCCTCCACGCGCCCAGCGCAGCCACCGGGGTCCGTTGCGGAAGACTTTTTGCATGGGGAGAACAAGAGCGGAGGTCGCCACCATAGCGAAGTCACTTAGCCCCAGCTCTACAACATTGGCGCTCAAGAGACTCCACACCCGCACCCTCAACGGATACCCCGTATCTTTGATGTTGCGCAGCGCAGTGGTGACCACCATGATGAACAGGGAGATCCAGAAGAGAATAAAAAATCCACGAAAGTTATGGTAGTCACTATCAGGGTCGAAGTGGGAGACGCGGGGCATATAGTTAATGGTGTAGAACAGGCGATTCCGAGCCCGAACTTGCTTGCGAGCTGTCGAGATCGAACGCGCCGAGGGGGGAGCATCATCGGGCAAAGGGGTAGAGCGACCGCTGGACCAAAAGAGAACATGTAAGCCATTGAATTGCAATCGTCCAAGGGAGAGGTGTTAACTAGCTACCTGGCGTCTATGCCGAGCTTGTCGACAGGAGTAATGAGCGGTACGTCCCTGTCGGAGTTGACATGAACAGCACGCGCCCGCACGGAAGAGTCATCCTGGGAGACGGCGCTGGACATTGTGGAGATTGGATCTGTGAAACTCTTCGAAAAGAATTTCACATTGAAGCGCAACGGGCAAAGGGGGAGGAGAGAGATCTTTTGTTTTTTTCCCAGAGGATCCAGGGTTCAACAGACCCACTACGTCACTGTCAGCCTTACAACATTGACCTCAGAAACGCTTCAAGTCATCCGACCGTGAGTCTCACATCAGATTCTTGGAAAATCAGTTGAACTGAATTGAGAGGTCCGGACTTCAGGTCGTTATATCGCAAAGCTCGATTTCAGTGCCTGAAAGCATACGTACGTTATGTTCTCCGAGTCCGCCGCGATAAACTGTGGTGCCTGGAAAGCAACAGGGCTTGAAGATCCCTGGATCCACCAGTTACAGGATGGATCCACCGGCATCGTTGCTTTCCAGCCGTGCCCAACCACCCAGGAATCCGATGAACTGATCTTCACTGCTTGCATGGTGGCTGTGCTTCCCCATAATTGTGGCTGTCCGTGTCCTTGGTTGTACACATCAAGGGCGGGGTACTAATGGGCAATATCCTCGAGCATTGCTGTCGTAGGGCGGAACTCGACGGATAGCCACGTGGACTACTAGTAGAGCCTGAATGATACCACTATTACTGCTACTAGCAGGCTATTCTTAGTGCTTAAAGATCCACGTGTACATCCTAGTACATGACCAGGAAGTGACGAATGGGCCAATGATTTCATTGAACCAAGTCCTCGAGGCAATTTCAATAGCAACTCAAACGCGCTTCGTTGCCTCCAAAAAGCATATATTCATTCGAGCCCAATCAAAACAATGAATGCTTGTAGCAACTCATGGTAGTCTTATACTGATCTCACCTCGAAGTTGCTGCCGAATTGCTGGGCTTCCAAGGTCGAGCCTAGTGTCCGACGCCTAAGAGAATAACGGACCTCCGTGCTTCCACATTAACATCTTTCCTTTTACAACATACTCTCTCCAGCACAAATCTTCAATCAAAATCCTTCCATCTACGATCTTGCGTCTAGGTACCACCGTCACTCAATTCTGCCCCCCGGAGTATTGAGAGATGCCCTTCAAACCATGGGAAGTAGGGAGTTGGGATGGAGGATCGCTTGAGGTGAGTAAGGCTCTTGTTTTAGTCCTTTTTCTTCTTCCTCTCCCGCTCTCTCTTCCTGGTCTGGTTCTGGTTCTTCTTCCGTCCCCTCATTAGTTCTAGTATCTTGAATACAGGTGTCGTTGCCGTTCCGCTCCGTCAGCGATTGGGTCCCATTGGCCCTAGGTATGATTTGACATTGATATCCTAAAAAGCACTTTCCATCAAGAGTTCCTCAGCAAACATGTCGTAAGCATCATTACTCCCAGTTCCCTGTCGCTCCCCTGTGAGAGACCGACCGTTATAAGACTGTTCTTGTTAGCCTAACTCGCGAAGGTCGACACAAGGAAGCTACGAAGGAATTTTTAGAGATCATACAAACTTGTCGTAGTCATGTAGTCATCACATTTGCTGATACCTACAAAACAGATGCGTCCGCCTGAAGGTATTACCTAGGCCTGCTTTCATTGAAGCCATCTTCGGAGCCTCTCTAGTCCACAAGACAGAAGGCTATTCGAGCAACAGTAAGGTGGAGAACATACCATCTACTTCTAAGGGCAATGCCTGACAATACTCTGCAAAGAGAGGAACCAGCCGTGGACTGTTTACTATATTATTGTTGCTATTTTAGCTATTGATGATCGTTACTCATAGCTATAGCAGCCATATGTAATCCCGGGATACCTTCTTACAAGGACTCGGTTGCGAAGGTTGTCTAATCTCTTTTACGGGTTATCTGCTATGGGGCATGCCATTACGAGACTTCCGCGAGAACTCGAAGACCAATAGGCCAAATTAACAAGGCTCATTCTTTACCTTGATACGTACCATAAGCCAATGAATGCAAGGAGTATCAATGCTTGTTCAGTTCCATTGTATTATAAGTATCTTATCCTCTACCACGATGCTGAAAATTGTCTCTAACTTTGTCAGCTTGTGAAACACCACCGGGTTCATTCGGGCACGGTGGTCTCAATAGCTCAGCTATTAGCATGGATTAATAGGCCCTCGAAGCAGATAACGCCAAGAAAATTGTACGAAATTTCAATCATTTGGCTAATCCCACCTTAGGGGCTTTTTGTACCCGCCTGATTTCCACAGACAAAACCACATGTAAAACATCACCGATGTGTGAACGTATCATGAAAATTGTATTCAGAATGCTAGTGTAGTGTATACAAACAGTAGGCAAATCTTGCAATGTTCATAAAAAGGTACTAGTTGGCACAAGGATTTATGCCTCAGGCCGAAACAAGATAATCGATGATATAAGCATACGCTAGTCCCAATGCAGGCTAGCGCCATCAAATGAAGCCAGGTCGACCCCCAAAGCCACGGCCCGTAATAAGTAATGCGTCCAGATCGAGCTGTCGTGGAATAGACAAGTTCTTCTCTCCTCGACTGGTCATCCCCTTTCTTTTCTCCTTTTCCTGCATTCTTCTTCCCTCTAGCCCCATCTGGGGTTACGGCTACATTATGTCTTCTCGTACGTTGCTGCCCGCCCTCTCTCCCCTGAGGGCCAGCCAGCTAACCATCCCGCTTCTCAGTCAAGCAATTCATTCGCAATGTGCGCTCCGCCAAGACAATCGCTGATGAGAGGGCGGTCATTCAAAAGGAGAGTGCTGCCATTCGGGCCTCCTTTCGAGAAGAGAGTCATGACTCCGGAGTTCGGTGAGCGTCCCCGATCTGAAATCATCCCACGCTCGCACGTTCTAACCATAAGCAGGAGGAATAACGTCGCCAAATTACTCTACCTATTCACTCTCGGCGAACGGACCCACTTCGGCCAGATCGAATGTTTGAAATTACTTGCTTCACATCGGTTCGCCGATAAGCGACTTGGCTACCTGGGTACCATGCTGTTGCTGGATGAGAATCAGGAGGTGCTGACACTCGTCACTAACTCATTGAAGAAGTACGTTTGAGAGTCCTTTGCATATTACCTTACCTACATTGCTAATCTCTTCAAGTGATCTCAATCACTCCAACCAGTATATCGTCGGCCTCGCCCTTTGCGCACTCGGCAACATCGCCTCCGTCGAAATGTCTCGTGACCTATTCCCCGAAGTCGAAAACCTCATGTCGACGGCCAATCCCTATATTCGACGAAAGGCCGCCATCTGTGCCATGCGCATCTGTCGCAAGGTGCCTGATCTTTACGAGCATTTCCTCGAGAAGGCCAAACAATTGCTCTCCGATCGAAACCACGGCGTCTTGATCTGCGGTTTAACCTTTGCGACTGATCTATGTGAAGCCGAGGAAGAGGAAGAAGGTCCAGAAGGTGTTATTGAAACATTCCGGCCGCTTGCCGGGGGTCTGGTTCGGGTGCTGAAAGGGTTGACCACGTCGGGATACGCCCCGGAGCACGACGTTTCAGGAATCACAGACCCTTTCCTTCAGACTAAGATCCTTCGATTCCTACGTGTATTGGGCCGAGGCGATGTCCAAACAAGTGAATTGATCAACGACATTCTGGCCCAGGTGGCTTCGAATACCGATGCCTCTAAGAACGTGGGTAACTCCATTCTGTATGAAGCTGTCCTCACCATTCTGGATATTGAAGCGGACTCGGGATTGCGAGTGCTCGGTGTCAACATCCTCGGAAAGTTCTTGTCTAACAAGGACAACAATATCCGCTATGTTGCTTTGAACACTTTGAACAAGGTTGTGGCTATCGAGCCCAATGCCGTTCAAAGACACCGTAACACCATTTTGGAGTGTCTCCGAGACCCCGATATCAGCATTCGCCGGCGAGCGCTCGATCTCAGCTTCATGTTAATCAACGCAGACAATGTGCGCGTGCTGGTTCGGGAGCTGCTGGCCTTCCTAGAGGTCGCTGATAACGAGTTCAAGCCAGTGATGACGACACAGATTGGTATCGCTGCGGATCGATTCGCCCCGAACAAGCGCTGGCACATGGACACAATTCTCCGAGTCCTCAAACTGGCCGGCAACTACGTTAAAGAACAAATTTTGTCTTCTTTTGTTCGTCTTATCGCAACCACCCCAGAGCTCCAGACCTACGCTGTCCAGAAACTCTACGCTTCTTTGAAGGATGATATCTCACAGGAAGGGCTCACTCTAGCTGCCACATGGAGTATTGGTGAATACGCGGATAGTCTGCTGCAGGGCGGCCAATACGAGGAAGAAGAGCTGGTCAAGGAAGTCCGGGACAGTGACCTTGTCGATTTATTCACCAACATTCTTAACAGCACCTATGCCACCCAGGTCGTCATCGAGTATATCACTAATGCGTCGATGAAACTCACTGTGCGCATGTCCGACCCAGCTCAGATCGAGCGCCTCCGTCGCTTCTTTTCGGGACGAACTGCCGACTTGAGCGTGGAAATTCAACAGCGTGCCGTCGAATATACCAATCTTTTCGGTTACGACCAAATTCGCCGCGGTGTGCTTGAGCGCATGCCCGCACCTGAGATCCGTGAGGAGCAGCGTGTCCTGGGTGCCCCAACGAAGAAACGTCAGAGCAAGATCCTCAAGAGCAAGCCCACCAAGGCATCCAAGCCTGCTGAGCATGACCTTCTTCTTGACTTAGTTGGAGGCTCCGATGCACCTGTGACCAGCCCCACCTCGAATGGATCCAACACCGCCGATCTGCTGGCAGATATCCTTGGCGGCGACT
The DNA here is from genome assembly GCF_028974085.1 of Penicillium chermesinum. Lineage (NCBI taxonomy): Eukaryota > Fungi > Ascomycota > Eurotiomycetes > Eurotiales > Aspergillaceae > Penicillium > Penicillium chermesinum. The sequence goes on along the minus strand of NW_026695312.1, from coordinate 1,790,358 downwards.
CGGGCTTGTCATCGCCCTCCCCAGCCCCTGCTGCCCCAAATAGCAACAGCGCCATCCTCGATCTCTTCGGTTCCAATGGTGCCTCGCAATCACCCCAGCAAATACCACCTGCATCAGCTTCTATGGATCTCCTTGGAGGAGGTGCGCCGTCCCAATCTGCCTCGCCTGCACCAGTCTCGGCGTCAACACCTGCCCATACAGCATTCAGCAAAGATGGCCTCACACTCGCCCTTCAGGTTCAGCGAAGCGGCAACAATGCTCAAATCGTTGCCCGTTTCCGCAACGAGACCAACTTCGAGAGTTTCTCCAATGTCGGTCTCCAGGCTGCTGTACCCAAGAGCCAGCGTCTGCAACTAAGTGCAATCAGCAAATCCGATATTGAGGCCGGTGAAGAGGGCACCCAGACACTGCGTGTAACTGCAGTCAGCGGGGTACGTATCAGCCAACGAACTACCACAACACCTCCTATGAACTCAAACTAATCTGACGTGTTTAGGCTCTCCCACCCAAGCTCCGTCTTCGTCTCCGAGTAACGTCCTCCCGTGATGGCTCAGCACCAGTCACCGATCAAGTAGACTGGACCGAGCCATAAAAGCCCAGCTCGGTTGGGAGCCCTTGTGCTCATGATTTGCATACATGGAATCGAGGCATATGATCTATTCAAAAGTCTACCGGCGGATGAAGCGTTTTAATTTTCCACGAACGACCCCAAATCCCAATTCTATACATGACCCCCCTAGTATCCCCCCGCCCCTCTAGATTTTTTATCTTATCACCTTTTGTCATTTTGCTCTGTTTACCTTCGCGTCATGAGGGCTCATTCTTGTACATGCTTAGCAGGCGAGGGTTAGTCAGCGCGTGGCATTGCTCGCTTCTTGGCTAGGTTCCGTGAGGAGGAGTAGACTAGCCAAAAGGATTAATGAGCATTTTTCCAACTATTTGTGTCAAAAGAAATAAAAAAAAAAAAAAGTCCATGGGATGTGAGGAAGAGCCCGACTCGATAGAATCTTGTCTCAGCCACAGTCGCTTTGACTCATGGTTCAAGCGTCTGAGGACGTCTTCTATATGAGGCTTGGTTACTACGATATAAGTCGGGGCTAGGTGTAGCACGAAAGCCACTGACAATTACGGAGATAACTCGTAGTCTCGTTTACGCATCAGGTTCATTGGACAAAATCAATTAAGAAAGAAAATGGTCAAATTAGCATGACTCCTGGGCAAAACCCCGAAAAAAAGATGTGAAAAGGCAATGAACATCTATAGGAAAAGAGCGGTGCAGAAAATTCAAACCATGCAAGAAATACCAGCTCTAGTACATCTCCAGGATATACTCTTCATCAATTAGGCAGTCAGAGCCGTGGAAGCCAAGCGCGCGTACAGCAGAACTAAGCCAAGTGTAGCAAGCAATATATGTAAGGGCTGTATATTTTGCTCGACTGTAGCAAGTCCGGAAACAAGAACTTCCATACATATCTCTAAATGTGCTCGATTGGGTCCTCTGGCAGGAGGGTCTCACCTCTCTGTCGTCCACTCTGCGGAAGACAGGCCTTGAGAGGGGGCTGGATGATGTCGTTGAACAGGAACGTTCCGTAAACAAGCAAACCAAAACCGACAACCTGCAGCCATTTGAAGTTCTCCCAACCAAGGCCCAGGGAGACGATCCAAATGAACAATGTGCGACTGGTGTCGATGGTACTGCGGGAAGTAGCTGACACGGTGCGAGTCACCGAGAGCCCGAAGAAATTGAACCCTCTGCATCACGCATTAGCGAGATGGCCATCTTGATGGATGATGCCATAGAGGGCTTCAGTTGAGAGGAGAATGCACTTACCCGATACTTATCATGATTAAGATGCTAGACACGGTTAGGGCACGATTCGAGAACACCTGGTGCCAACCTTCCTTCATATCAAAGTAACCGTACTGGCCAGCCTCGGTACGACCAACAGCCAAGTACATAATAATTGAGGCAATGAAAGTAACTACGAAGCCGAATATGCCCTCCCAGCCTACAACTTGGATAGGGTCCATGGCGTAGTTCTCGAGAATCCACTCCTCCAGAACAAACTGCGACGCTGTGAAGATCTGCGCTCCGGCGATAAGCAGCACACCAATAACAGTCAAAACAGCCTCCGGGGTCCCAGAAGTGCTCTGGGGACTGACAGGATTTCCCTGTGTGATATCATGGCCAGGATCACCGCTGAACAGTGCCCCGGCAAGTCCGACTAGCGCAACCCCCAGGACCACCACGAAGAGCGACGCCCATTGGTACAGATAAAGCTTGCGGCGCAAGAACAGCACGCTGAGAAGACCGACAAATAGCACCAGTGCGCCGCGAGTCATTTGGTAGATACTCGCGGCCACAAAGAGTAGGCCGACGTTCATCAGCGTCGTTCCGGCAATGTCACAGCAGGCGGGCCCCGCCAGTAGAAATACTCGCCAGCCGCGTAGTGGGATACGGTCGCCATCATTTATAGATGGTTTCGGTCCGGTGGTAGGGTCGATGCTCGTGCCATCGAGGGTGCCGTCGTCGTCTTCGAGGCCGCCGTCTTCACCGCGGATCGGACGATAACCGCCAGTCAGAAGAGGCGACTCGTCACGGGAGATGCGGGGGGAAATATATCGATTATACAAAATGGAAAGGCCGAGGACCAGCCAGCAACCCATCTCGCCGACGAACATCGTGATACTTCATTGTAAAACGAAGTAGTCAGCTACGGGATCCTAGTCCCTGGCACCCGCAGCTGCCGCCGAGCAGAGAGCACCATTTGATCCGTGGAAAGAAAAAACTTACGTCTGAATGACCGGCTGCTCGAAGAGTTTCCGATACTGCGGCTCTGGAGAGTCACAGTTCCATACACATTGCATGTCCTTTGAGCGGGTGTTAAGATAGGCTGGGAGGCTCGGCTTGGCTGAAGTCCTACCTGATATTTGTTGAGCAGTGTGTTGCAGACCCCGGTCACGAGCATCATCGTGACCAGGAATGGAATAAGAGCGCGACTCGCCATCATGCCCCAAGGTCTTGTTAGAATGGGGGAGTTGTTGAAGAGGAAAGCTCAAAGCGGAGATGTTTCGAGTCTAAGCGCGATCGGTTGGAGATAAGGCAGCTGACTGATAATTGTGGGGCGCGGGTGATCACCGTCACATGGTGCTTCGCATTCCCACGAGTATACTTGAAGACTACAGGGCGAGGGATAGTTATGAGGGGGTATTAAAATCATTTGTCGCCGCTACCGAATAAAACATTAAAACGGGCAAGCGCCATGTCAAATCCAGGTCCGTTATCCCATCCTGCCATCTTTTGACCCTAACAAACGCCATCGCTGGAACTCGAAGAAAAGAAAAGACATTAGAATGAAGATCAATCACAAATCAAACCCCTGGTTCCCGTAGACCCCGACGCATAGTTGGAAGAAATGACAGTAGAAAGTAAAGAGATCCCTCGTGAGGTATGATACACAAGCTTGGAAAACAAAGTGAAGTGAAAAAGATACCCTTGTGTACGCCAGCTGGTTCATTCGTCCCGCAGTTGATAAGAATAGGGGGAAGCAAAAGCACAGAAAAGAAGAGGGGGAACGAAAGAAAAACAAAGATAGAAAGACAGCCGAAGGGGGTCATAAATCCGGTCGGGTGCTTTACACGGTGGCGATAGCAATGCCGCCGTTCTCAAGCGTCGTCGTCTCCGACTCTGGAATGTTTTCCCAGTCGACCAGTTTCTTCAAAGTCTCGGGATCTGTGGGGATTTCAGGCAGATCCTTGACCATGTTGTGGTACTTGCCTCCCTCTCTCAGCTCAAATCGGATAGCATCGAGTTCATTTGGCAAGTTTGGATTGGGCACATTGGTCATCTCAAGATCAGAATCAGATGCCTCGGTGTCAGGAATGCCACCCTCGGGCTCCCACTCCCACCAATTGCCGACAGGCTGACTATCATCGTCTGGGGCATTCCAATATTCATGACTCGGTGTGAGAATGCCGTTGTCCAGCGAGTCGGGAGTATCGTCAGATTGATCTTGATTAAACATCGCGTCGTTCAAGAACTCATCACATGGGTCAGTACCAAGCGAAAGAAGAGGGCTGAAGGTGTCATGGAACGTCTCCATAGAGATTGGACAATCTTTCCACGGATCCTCCTTCTCCTTGCCCTCCATCTCATCCAGTGTCCGCTTGCCCGGCTTCTTGGCGTCGCTGTTCGGAGATGGCTTCGCTTTGTTGCCTTGTTGAGGGGTAAGCAGCTGAGGAGTAGCTGGTTTGATTCCAAGCTGACTGGTGGCACGAGCCATGGGTGTGTTGCTCGCGGTAACAGGTGTCAGAATTCCATTCTTAGCAGGGGAAGCCATAGCATGTTGCCTGTTGTTGGGAGGGTTGGTCGCTGAAACACCGTTGTTGACCTTGTTCTGTTGGTCATCCGCGTTCAAGCCCAGGCCAATGGCGACACTCTTCGAATACCACTCCAAAATATCGCCAATCTCTTCTTCCTCCTCCGCTTGATGAGCCTCCTCGACATGTTGAAGCAACGCAGCCTCAGTAGGAAATCCGTGTGAATGGTGTTGGCATTCAACAACAGAGCACTTGAACAAATCGGACGCCACAGCATGGTTCTTGCCTGGCCCAGGCGCCTGTTTAGTTTTGTTTACCATATTGGGAGAGGCCTCTGGCTGCACGGGCGAGGCACTGATAGGCCCGCCCTGAGACTGCTTGCGCTTCTTAGGCGGGGGAAGCTTTAATTTCTCGGGTTGCAAGCCGTTTGGACCATATGCATGAGGAACCCCTTGAGGAGATGGGGCCCCAAATGGAGCAGTGGACGGGTGATTCTGACCCCCAGTCTGGCCGGATCCACGCCGAGCAAGTTCAAGTGCTTCTTCCTGCTGGTCTTGCAGCTGCTGGAGATTGGAAGCATTAAGCTGTGGGGTGTTGTTGTTTTGAATCGGGGCGGCAGCCGGGGCGGAGGGATTCTGGGCAGAATTTCCAGGTCGTTGTGACTGATTCATTTTGAGCATCATCATTTGGAACAGCGTTCGGATAAACAAGACTCCTCCGGTCAAGTAGTCCTGGGTGATCGTGAAGTTATCGTTCAGAACCCAGTCGGGCGAGTCACTGAACTGGCGCATCATCGAACAACGCATAGCGAGAAGGTTCCTCAAGCTCTTTTCCTGCCCCTGCATTCGACTGAATCCACTCGTAACCACCATGTCCAACCTGGACAATACATCCAACGAGTCCATCATCAATTTAGACATGACGGCCTTCTGTTCGGGGGGGGATTTGCAGAACCAAGGAGTGAGGAGCAGTTCGATCGATCTCGTCATAAACCTCCAGGATGCGAGGTGGGACGTTTGTACGCCACGCTTTCTCAGCCACAGCCTTGCTCAAGGGCGGTCCCTTAATGAAGTTCTGTTGCTGCTTCCGCATATGAGCCTCCTTTTGCAGACGTTGTTGGGGGTTCATAATATGGAACTGGTCTTGGGATAGCGAAGCTGCAGGTCCTGGCCGACCAACAGCAGCGGCAGATTGCTGAGGCTGAGGCTGCTGAGAAGATGCAATAGAGCGGCTATCTCCCACATCATCAGTATTTGCCTTCTTCTTGGGTCCGGGTTTATTGGCCACAGCCTTAGCTTTCGCGGCGGGTGCCGGTTGCGCCCTGGCGTTCACGGTCACGAGACCTTGGTCCACAGGTTGCTGCTGAACATTGTTGACACCTGATGGTCTCTGGGCAGTAACAGGTAAGCTATGGTTCGCAGGCTGCTGCATCGGTTGACTCTCTGCAGGTGCCGCCTGGGCTGCTGCCTCAAGCTGCCGGTTTTTGGCCATCATGATTTGTCGTTGCCGGTTTTGAATAAGGTCGCGAATATGCTCGTCCGAGAAATTCCGTGAACTAGGACCCAGCTTTTGACGAGCTATCTGAATGTCGTGGGCAGTGATTGGACGCAATGGAGGAACTGCTCTTCCGGGCTGACCTGGAAGCTGGCCGTTGTTCTGCACGTTCTGTCGGCCGGGCATCTGAGGTACGGGGCCTGTAATCGGGTGCAACGAGTCACCAGGACCTTGGCCATTTGCGTTTTGGTTGGATGCACCCATCATCTGAGCAAAGTGAAGCTTTTGTAGCATCATCAGTTTTGAGATGTCCACTCCACTTGCAGCCTGAGGATGCTGGGAAACGAATTGCTTCAGCTGGCCCCAAGTCTTGATATTCTTCGGAACTTGAGAGGTACTGCTGTTGAGAATGCTCATTGGGAAATTCAGATGATCCATTTCTGCAACTTGTTCCGGGGTCATCTCCATTCCATTGCTCAGCCCCATGGTGTGCTGACGCATGAGGTGCAGTTTGTAGAGTTGGTCCTGGCGCTGTTGCTGGAGTGCACGCTGTTGGGCGGACAATTGATTATGCATCTGCTGAGGGCCAGATGGAATACCTTGCTGGTGATTCATCGGATTCCGTGCTGCACCGGCGCTGTTGGCAATCTGGTTATTGAATACTGCTTGGCCCTGGGCATGCTGAGATCCTGCTTGCTGGCGACTGTTCATAATATTCATCTGGTTGCGGCGCTGAGCCATGAGGAAGGCATGAAGTTGCTCATTCGACATCTGAGCCAATTGGTTCTGGACTGCAGGGGGAAGATTTTGTGGGATTTGGGGCCGGGGGATGTTGGACTGTGAGCCCTGTGCACCATTTGGAAGCTGGCTCATGTTGGGTGGGCGCGACTGAGGTCGAGGTTGACCGGGCGCTTGAGCTGGAGACATCTGTCCGGGGGCCATAGGTTGATTCAACATGGGCATGACAGGACTCGACTGAGACATATGCGTTTGAGGCTGATTGTTCTGGCCATGTCCTGACATGGTCATCTGGGCTTTTTGAGCAGCTTGAATTCGGGCTGCGGCGACTTGTTGAGCCTGAGCCTGGTTTTGAAATTGCATTCGATCCTGGGGGGGGATTGGAGCTGGTCTGCATGGGCTGCTGGCTGAACATAGTGGGGTTGAACATATTTTGCTGGTTGGGGAAAGGCTGGTGGTTCATTTGAGAAGAGCTGGCCGGGACAACAAGCTGCCCGGCTTCTTGAGAGCGCATGCCGTCCGCCTGCTGACCCTGGATGTTCTCCACGTTACCCAGGAGGACATTGGGGTCCAGGCCTTGGCTGTTGTTCCCGGCGCCGGCAGAATTACGCTGGAGGTTCAACATGTTCTGGAAGATCTGCCGCTGCTGCTGGGTGTTCATCGATGGATCATTCATCACAGCGGCGTTCGGGTCCATACCGGGGTTCGAATTGCGGCCCATTTCCATGCGGGTTCGGCGGTGTCGACGCATCTGAGCGAGAGCCTGGGAGCGGAAGAAGTACGTCAACGGGTCCATTTTCTTGCGAGCTAGGTATTGTCGCTGCTCAGCCGTCATGTTCGACAGATTCATTCTGATTTTTTCCATGTCCTCAGCGGATGTTTTGGCTAACATCTGGCCGGCTAGGCGGGAAACGTTCTCAATTTCGGTCTGGGAGAGGGTGCTGAGGTCATCGGGGAGGGGGCCACCATTTGCAGGGCGTTGCTGCTGGGAGCGTTGCTGAAGCAAGGCATTCTGCTGCTGCTGCTGCTGCTGCTGCTGCTGCTGCTGTTGTTGCTGGCGTGCCTGCATCGCTTGTTGACTCTGGCTAGGGTCACCCATACCCATGGCCATCTGGGGCTGACCAGGGAGGGGGGGAGGACTGCATGCCATGGTTCATCTGCTGGGGTAGGCCTCCTTGGAGTTGGGTTTGCATCGCGTTGGCTTGGGGCATCATGCCGCTCTGGAAAGCGACGTTGGCCTGTCGCTGGCGCGTATCTTTGATGTGGAGGAGCTTCTCGTTACATTCACGCTCGTAATCGCTCTACAGGGAAAGGAAAGAGATAGGTAAGCGGTGTTGTCCGGAAGGTGGCGCAAAGGATGAGGAGAGGGTAGGGACACAAACTCTTTCGCTGGCTTTTTGGAAGGCTTTCTGTTCAAAGCTAAGAGCGGCCTGGGCAGCAGATTGGAGATCAATCCGTGGTTGGATCAGGCGCAGAGAGGTAATCCTTGGGAACAGGGCGGTGTTAGAGAGTGACGCGAAAGGTTGGAGGAAGTGGGAAGAGGGGAAACGACGGGGAAGGGGATGGCAGAAAAGAGAGGGAGGGAGGTTCAAGAGGTTCTGATTTTGAGTGAATGAGGGGTCCAAGTGACAGAGGCGACCTGAACCAGAAGGCAGCAGAGCCACCCCCCCGGCTGTACCAACAAGTCGCCCACTCCCACCAGACCACCTGGACGAGCTAAGAGCCTTACATTTGATACACGTTCATCGCACGGCTTTTAATAGGCACTTCAGCTTTCCAACCCTGGAAGGGACCCTGGCTCTGTAACATCTGAGCTACATGGTTCATTATGAGCGAGGCATTCTCGTTCCTGGGCGGTTGCATGCCCGGCCTCACGGCCATGCCTTGAGGATTGGGGAAGCCGTTGGGATTCATATCGAGAGCCCCATCAAAGGGGATTGGAGAATCCGCGACCGGAGGATAGGGCCAGCATTCGCCAGGTCGAGGTCAAGGGGCGAAACGACGGATGGAAAGCTTTGCACAGATCAAAAGGGAAAAATGAACAATCGAAAGGGAGAAAGTCGAGTCGAGAGGGAGAGGAAAGGCAAAGAGCGGGAAAAGCAAGGCGTTCGGGCACCAGCGTCTGGATCGCGCAGTGTGACCCTCCCGTCTTTAGCAATTTGCTTCAATTTGATTCGTTCTTCATTCCTGCAACTCTACTTCAATCTCAAGTATACATAATCCCATTCAATACTGTCTTCCCAGACCAAAATGTATGCGGAATCCCATCCTGGAAGCTGGGAGCGTTCGGAGCAAGACGCAACCCTTAAAACTTTCCATGGGAACTTTCCCCCTCTCGGGTGCTTACTATTTTACGACTTTCGCCGGAGTCTGATTTCTGTTTTGCTCCGTTAGCCTTAGATCGTCCTCTGCAGCCGACCTAGTGCGACTTGACTTGCTGCAGCATCCCTGTCATGGATCCCATCCTGCCAAGTGCGCCCGCTTCTAATTCGCCATTCGCCCAAGAGTACTCGCGACGGGTGGAAGTGTTCATGATCGCCTCCTCCCACCTGAATCCGATTTGAACATCCCTTGGCATCAACACGCGACACCCCCAGGTTCCCACTACTCCTTGATATGTGGATCTGATGAAAAGTGTGGACCTTCTTTCAGCCGTGCGAAACGGAAAATATGGTTTCCAGATATCGCGCGGAGCCACTGAGTTGGGTTCGGCGAGCACCTGATACGAGCACATGTAGAGAATATATATTGACAGGTAGCCAAATATACCATCTCTGCTCAGGTGGGTGGACGCATCCTGCCGCTTCAACGAGCGCGATCGGAGTTAAACTCACAGAAACGATAATGCACATCTTTATAGACCATGTGTGGCATGGCAGTGGGTTACAAATACAAAACGGACCTCTCACATCCAATCACAGCATTGTGGCCTAGGGGAAAGGCGCCGGGCTCATAACCCGGAGATCCCTGGATCGAAACCAGGCAATGCTAGGATTTTTTTTCTAATTCTCCTTCCGGCTCAGTGATCCTTATATCCGATCAACTGCAAGGGGGTCTCCCCTCTTTTTATTCCGTACACAATAATTTGAATGCGAATGGGTTCAGAAACCTATTAAGATAACTACATGATCGCTCTGTACACTGGCTCAGCAGTCTGCACTAATTACTTCAAGCCCGGCGTTGACTAGTCAACTAGTTAGTGATGTTCATCAATGACAGTCATGGTGACAGTGGTTTCTTGAATTCCAAGCAGCCATACTAATTAATAAACCTCCCTGGTGAGGGATTATAGAAACTGACAAAGGAAATCTTGTGTATTAAATTTGCGATCGAGGGGTGCGGCGAGATATCACTCTCGACCGTAAGCTTGGAGATCATTATTCACTGCTGCAGTCAAGACTTAGATTGGATCTCGTAGGATCGAGAGATAGAGGGTTGCTGTACGTACAAGATTCTCGTCATGAGCAAGGGTGTAGCTGCTATGATAAATTCGGGAAGTAATCAATACATAAGACTCGACATCAAGCTTCTTAACGCATCGCTGTAGCAGATATCTGCGAGAGCAGAAGGTGGTGGATTTCTTTTTGGGGAAAAAAAGAAAAAGAAAACCAAAAAAAAGGATAAGATTTATGAAATAGCATTGCCTGGTTTCGATCCAGGGATCTCCGGGTTATGAGCCCGGCGCCTTTCCCCTAGGCCACAATGCTGAGAGGTCCTTGAAATCTCCTCTTTTTCTTACACGAGGGCCCCCATACTGGAAATCAGGACTAGCTTAACTCGGCCTCAGATATGCTCGGACCTACTCCAGAGACAAAAAGCGGCGCTCAGTGGGCCCAAAAACGGAAAGGGAAGGCCACTTGCATCGGATTTCGGTCAGGTCAATATGCGCTCAAAGCGGGGGCGTTCTCTTCCAATTGGTGTGTTGGAAGCACTGAGAGCGTTGGATTGCATTGGGTCCCCCCCAGGCAACGGCAACAGGGACAAAAAAGATTTGGCCCAAGCAACGATAGGCCAGAACCTGAATCATGAACTCCTCGATCCCTTTTAGAAACGCCCCACTCAGCCCCACCGCCAAGCCAGCCATTAGCCACATATCAAGCCACACATGCGTAACCCCGTCCCCTGGCGTCCGCCAAACTTCCTCCTGCTACTTCCTACTTCGAATACTTATCTCGCCTCTGAGCGTTCTTTCCTTAGCTGTCTTTGTACGGCACAATGAGAAACGGCTAAACGACTGATCCTATCTCTCTTCCTATTTATCTTCTCCACCATGTTCGCGGTCACTGTCCCGCCCGTTTCCGTGGGCTCTAATATCTTCTTCGCCATTGCCCTGCTCTCTATCTCCGTCCTAGTCTTCCTTCTCCTGCGTCGCTTTTTGACAGTTCGCTCAACGCCAGCGTACCTATTGGTCCCCGTCTTTTTCGCTCTCGCACTCCCCGCCAGTGTAGTGTTGCTCGTTCCGATCGATCTCGCCTCTAGCTCCCGCGATGGAACCGGCCCGAAGGCGATTTGGCTACCCGCTCGCGTGGTCCTTGTTTGCTGGCGCATTGCCTATTGGCTGATCTTTGCATTAACTTGGTATCGTGTCTCATCCTTTCTTTGGCGGATGACCGTCAGAAGTCTTCGTTCTAACACCTCTCTTAAGGGCTATCCTCCCCCTCCTGGGCGAATATTTCGACTCCGGATATCGCGACCCGAGAGCCCGCATCATGTATTCCCTGCGTTCCAATGCCCAGTATCATGCAATCGTTCTTGCTTGTGGTATCGTTGGCCTGGTTTACGTCTCCATTTCTATCGGTTTTGATTTCAGGTCCATCAAGAGTCTTGTGATGGCCCTGGCATACGTGTGGGGTCTTGTGTTGGCCATTTCTCTGATGGGTCATGGCTTGGTTTCTATTCCTCGCAGTTTGATCAGAAATTCTAATGTGAGCGGTCGATTACGGCGACTTCAGGTCCATGCGCCCAAGGTGCATGACCGTTTGATGGATGCAGTCAATGAACTTGCAAGCCTCAATGCACAGGTCGCTCAGCTCCAACAGCGCAAGACCGGAACCGCGCGCGACTTTCAGGACTGGATTGAGGAGCTTGGAGAAGGCCCTGGCTCGGCAGATGTGCGGGTCCCTATTCTTGAGGCCCCCGAATCTTCTGCGACCGTTCCAACGATCATCACTGAACGCTATCTGGCAGATTTGACACGCCGCCTCCAGCGCGCTCGCCACATGAAAGCACGTTTTGTGGATGAGTGGGATCGCCTTGTCTTGTTGGCCGCAGATCTCCAATCCATTATCAACTCTGCTGCGTCGAAGAAATTAGAATTCGGCCAAGCTCCTCGACGATCGTCCTGTCTTCCTCGTGCCAAATTCTTGACCCCGCATATGCGGTATCACCTGTACTCGAACATCATTCCCTCCGTGCGCCTCGTTTTTGGTTCACTCTTTGCGGTGGCGTCGATCAGTATTATCTGGTCGGAATTAATCAAGTCTCTCGCGCCGCATTTATCAGCGGTCAGCTTGACTGTGGTGCCTAACTATAAGGACCCCAAGCCTCTTGGCTTCGGGAACCAGCTCGTCACTTCTGCATGGCTGCTCTACATGTGTTCCGCAGCCATGACAGGTGTCAATGAGGTCCAGGTATGGGGCAACCGAGCCCTAGTGCGCCGAAACACATACGGCGAAAGCGCATGCTGGTATGCCAGTCTTGTAGCTCGATTAACTGTCCCCATCGCATACAACTTCTTGACCTTCTTGCCAAAGGATTTCCGCCGAGGAACGCAATTCTACGATTTTCTGGGCAAGCTAATTAACCTTACGCCCTTGGGACACGGTTTCGATTTCATCTTCCCAATCTTCATCCTTGTCCCAGTTTGCGCGACCCTTTTCAATCTCTATGGCCGTGTCAAGCGGGTCTTTGGTTTTGCGAATACAGATGACGATGATGACTACGCCGACCTCGAGAACAACCCCGCCGGCTTCGGTATGGGCGGGTGGCGCGAGGGCCGCGATTTGATCGAGCGCGAACTCAACGGCTTTGGCTCGCTTGCCGTGTCTTCGCGTGGAGCCCGCTCAACCTGGGCATCCGAGTCAGACCGCAGTGATGGCGACTCGTTCACCTCGTCTAGGCTACGCGTTCCTGTCGCCGAGGGTTCACGCTCTCCGCGCCCTCCTACGGGGCAGCGGCCCACGACAGCCCCGACTGTCGTCGATGGTGAGGAAGAAGATGATGGAAACTTCTTCCAATCTTTCGCTCATCGTGTTCGCAATACATTTGAAACCAGCAACACTCCTCGGTGGCTCCAGGGTGACAATTTCCGGCTGCCGCGATGGATGACCGGTGACAATACCACCACCGAAGATGGCGGAGTCTCCCGGCTTTTTGGAGGCCGCGCTGTTCCTGGTCGCTTGCGATTGGGCTAGGATTTATTCCCTTTGTGTTTTATTTGCATGACGCGGAGTCTGGTCTCACTGCTGGTCAGTTTAATATAGGATCTTTGTTGTAAATACGTGGTTTTCCTTTGTGATTTCATTGGCTGCTTATGTGTTAGAGTCTGTTTCTATAGACAGAATTCGTTAACTTGAGGTTAAATGATACCATGCACCTAATTAGCACTGCGAACCTGTTCATCCGAAATTGGGCATCTTGTCTTACCGATATATTTCTTCCCGGCAGCGAACATGTACCATCCACCAGCAGTAACAAGTGAGCAATTCGGAATTTTTCGATAAGGGAGATTTTGGTAAAAGATAAATCAATTACACGAGTGAAAACGCAGATAAATTTGTCGAGAAGAATTTAAAAAAGTAAAAAGATACAAAAGCAGCAAAAATGAAATGCCCTCGCCCAGAATCGAACTGGGGTCTTCGGATGTCACTCCTGTTACCAGGTGCGTCATCGCAAGTTTCGTATGAGACCGACGTACTAACCGTTATACTACGAAGGCATTGGATAGAAGGCTTGCCCAAATTTGTGTATATGACCCCGGCAACCCTCGATACGTCAACGAGCGCTCTCATCATTCTAACACACCACCACTCTGATTATCTGCGCTTATAGTGCAATGGAGGGTGAGCGGGGTTTCAAGGTTACATCATTAAACGACTGGCGTCATTATAAAGACCGTAGGTTAGTATCCTCCAGAAGTGCAATTTTACAATTCACTAGTATAGCCATCCGTGGAATGTAATGAGCTCGTCGTTGCTTAGCCCTAACGACCCGTACATACCAACAATGGCATCGCGTAATGTGGTATAAAGCTCGAAATTCTATATGATTCTCTAATTTTATCAAGCTTAAAGTATTTGATCCCAGTTAGGCATCACAGTGAATTTCCCAGAGAGCTGCCCCATAGACCAAGCAGTCTGCTTCGCCGTGTCCCTGGCTGGCTGGCCCGGCTCAACAGCCTCAGGAGTAGACATAATCAGAGCTTCTTGCGCAAAATCTACCTTGGCGGCGCGATCAAGCTCAAAGCTAATTCCGCCCCAGTCCATAGTAACGCGACCAGATTTGTGCACGTTCAGCTTACCAACACGGCCCGCAGGAAGTGACCAATTGGTGGAAGCCGTGATAATCTGAGATGCATTTGCTTTGGTTGGATGGCTACTTGTGCTCTGGAAGCCACCGTCTTCGGTTTTGACCTCGGGGTCGAGGTGCTTTGGGAGGTGGGGGGCGACTGGTTTGGAGGTTTCGCCGGGGATCGTGAGGGTCGGGGTCATGGGCGGAAATTGCATGAGAAATAGTTGACCGAGGAGGTGTTCGTTGATTTTGGGTTCGGTGCCTTCTTGTTCTTCGTTTTCTCCTTCGCCCTCACCGTCAATGGCCATTGACTCTGGTCGTTGCTCTTCTGCGGCTGGTTCTGCACCAGCTTCTGTTGACTGTGGTGCGGGTCTCCCGGCCGAATTAGGTGCTTTTTCTGTGACTCTGATCGAAAGAAGATTCCGGAAATGCTCCAGATCCTCCAAGTGCCGATCATATTCTTCGATTTCTTCTCTTGTTCGAAGGAGGTCTCGTGGATCTCGCTTAGGTGGTGGTGGCTCGACGGGCTGCTGTGTAGACTCTTTGCCCTTGGCCTGCTGTTTAGGGTCTGACGTTTTCCGGCGCACACGCACTGGGGTAGCGGGGAGGAAGTCATCATCCTGAGGCACATCTTCCATAGCTGTATCATCATCCTGGGGCTCTTCTTTGACTCGTGGTTCAGTAGCTTCCTTCTCCTCGGAGCTCGACTTGTCATCAACCTCAATGGCCTGGTTCTCCGCATGGGCCTTTTCCCGAATCTCCGCAGCCTTGCTAGAGCTTGACTCCATGTTCACACTGACAATGCGCTCTTCATGCTCACGTCGTGGAACTCGCGCAGGGCGCAGCCCGTTGTTCGTGGCAATCTTCCTCCGACTCGGCCGCTTGCCTTTGACTCCCGCCACATCCGAGTCCGAGTCCTCGCTCTCTAGATTGATGTTGTCGATGCTGACCCGCAAATCATCGTCTGAGGAGTCATCATACCGAGCAGAATCACCAAAACCACCCCGCGGCGCACCCCGTTTCCTTCCGAATCCTCCCTGTCCACCGGCACCGCCACCTCGCCCTCGCTTCGCACCACCAAAGCCTGAGCCAGCCCCAGAACCCAATGGTCCGCTCCCAGCAAGGCCAGCAGCACCACCGCGGCCCCGGAAGCTCCCCCGACCACGAGTATTACCACCCCGGCCGCGCTGAATCGCAGCCGCCTCTTTCAATCGCTCGCTGTTGCGCTCCGCCTCGAGCTTTTCGATGGCCTCCCGCTCTTCCTTGGTCTTTCGCGCAACGGCCTTCGGTTTGAACTTGAGCGCTGGTTTAGGCGCCTCGCCGCTCAGCGCTGAAGGTCGCCCAGTGGCCGGGATGCTGCCAGATGCGGGGCGTTTCTTGAGGGATTGTAGGCGTTGGACAGGGCGGCCAGATGGGCCTGGAGTGGCGCTTTGTGACGGAGTAGAGTGCGCCTCTGGTGTATTCTGGGACGAATCGGCATCGCCTGATGCTCCTGCTGCTGTTCGGCGGGTGCCAGCCTTTGGAGGCATGGTTGTTTGCGAGCAGCAGGCGCGCAGTCGGTTGATGTGTAGGAGGGTTTGGGTTTGCGGCTGAGCCTACTACGTGTGTTCCAATTCGACTCCAATAGCAAGGTTCACAATAGAAGAGGTTCCACACTCTTAATTGGCGCCTGATGCGAGCAGCAAGTTGACTCTTCGACAGATCAAAAAAGTTGCGGGGCCCTCTGACCGCCTAGATCATGTGACTAGGATAGCGGGCACGTCGGTACATATATGAAAAGGCGGTGAGCTGTCTCAAAGTTCCGGATATAGGGCCAGACTGCGGATTCGCTACGGAGGGGCTAGTCGTCCAGGTATGGCTACTTTTATTATTCTGGGGTTGAGAGAATGAGACGTAGTTGTAAATACTGAAACGAATTCGATTTCAAAACGACTCATGTGAAGTAACAAAAATCCATAATTCTTATACAGTCGGTGTCAGCCGCGCAGCCATTTGCTTGGAAGCATATATATCTCCCGCTACGCATGGGCTCGACGTCACCACCCCCCCAAACAAATGAACCCGACAGGACTTGGAGTAAGGACAAGCAGGCAGCTACAGGACTGGAAAGAATGAACTGAAAACGTAGAAATATGCGCAGACACGAATACGCCGTGAAATCAATCCGCTGGACTTTGTATAGATCAGGACCGGGGCCAGAAGGAATGTGAGGAGGTAAGAGGGAGAAAGGAATGTCGGAGTTTCCAGTAGGAAGAAGGGAGTGACAAGGAAGGGGTCATTGATAAAAGAGAATAAAAGAAAACATGAAGACACATCGACAGTAGCCGG
This sequence comes from Penicillium chermesinum, assembly GCF_028974085.1. NCBI lineage: Eukaryota > Fungi > Ascomycota > Eurotiomycetes > Eurotiales > Aspergillaceae > Penicillium > Penicillium chermesinum. The sequence continues at coordinate 1,773,969 of NW_026695312.1, read as the reverse complement.
GTCAACACGGACAAGTGCTTGCTTAGCGCTTTCGCTTCTTGTTTTTGTCGACCATTGCTGCAGTTGATAGAGCGGTCTCTGGCATGGCAGGATAATCGAGTAGATCTTCTATAGAGTCGCCCTTCTTGACAGGAACTCCCATGTGGCGTCCATAACGACCCTTGCGGCCGTTGCCCTCGTCTTCACTGACGCAGCCCTCGATGCCAATGCCAGCATCCTTGCAGCGGCCACATGGTCGTTGACGGTCACAGCCCTTTTTGCTCTTTCGGCAACGTTGGCAGCGAGGTTTGGTAGAGAGGTCTTCTTCATCCGCACCAAGCTGGTGTTGGAAGTTGACTGAAGACCCGGAAACCTTGCGATTTGAGTTGGGGCTCAGAGGAGGAAGTGGTCCGGCAGTCTTGTCTGAAGGACGAGGAGCGCCGTTTTTGCTCTTTGGCTTAGAGACAGGCTTCTGGCTGCGAGGTTTGACAGATGTAGGACGACTCTTGGACTTCTTTGACTTCGGAGCGGACTCTTTGTACAAGGCATCATCCTCTGCCTCACTTTTAATGTCGTTCTCAAGACCATCCGAGCTGTGCTCACTGCTGTCAGCACTGGGCAGGATGTCATCGAGACGCTTATGATGGCGCTTCACGGCGCCTGGAGGAAGCATCGGGCTGGACTCAAGTCGCTGGCGACGAACAGGAAGGTCGTCCTCCTCTTCGCTGAAGTCTTCACCATCGCTAGTAGCGCCTGTTGACGAAGCGGCATCGGCGGCACCACTGAAGGCATCATCCAGCGTCGAGGCAGAAGTGCGCCCGTGAGAGAAGTTGGAGGCATCTCCAAGACGGATCAGCTGCATTGCGACATCTTCATCTGAAATACAGCTAGCGATAGTTGGATCCGGTGTAGGCAAGATACCCGAACCGTTCACTCGCGGAGCAGAATTGCTAAATGGTACACGATGCGCATTGTCAGGTACTATGGGTGTCGCATAGGCAGTATGCCGTCCCGAGTGAGTACCGTATTCACTGTGGCCATAGCTTTGTGGGGATGGGAGCGCATTTTGGTAGTTATAAGGACGGTGAGTAGGACGAGCAAAAGGTGAGCCAGCGCCCTCTTGACCAACGGATCGCCGCTGGGGGGAGATAGAGGAGGTTGAAGTGGTAAGAGGGACTTGAGGAGGAACGAAGAGAGGAAGTTCCTGGGGAATGGTTAGTGCCAATACACCAAAAAAGAAGAAGATGTCGAGATCGAAGAGATTGGAACCAGATAACGGGACACCCATAAGAGACTTACCGAACTGTCAAACTTGGGCCGTTTCCGACGACCATCTTGAAGTATGTTCTCCATGCTAATTTCCGAGCTGGCAAATACGTCGCCTCGAGAGCGGCGACTGAAGCTGTCCTCGCTGTCGCTCATGAGCTCATCGTCGGGATAGCCACCGTGAATGCTAGACCCACGGCTTTTGTTGCCGCTTCGAGCACCCTGTTTGTGTTGAGAAGAACTCCGAAGACTCCGACCAGAAGGAGATGTGCTGCGCTTCCTCGCAAGGCGAGAAGATGGGCGGGATGGTTGGTCCATTGTTGGAGCCGTACCATCCATTCCAAAAGGCTCGCCCAGGCTGGGCCGCTTGCGCTCAGCGGAAAACCCACCGTCATACAAGTGATCCGCATAGGGTTGAATAGGAATGACTCGCACATATACAGTCATGTTGTTTTTAAGGTTCTCGTACCTTGCGATCAGGGTTGTCCCGTACTCATCTTCGAAGCTGACCCCACTGGCAGTGCCATCGTAGATGCCGTAGAAATTTTTCACAGTGGTCACAATCGAATCCGTAGTATCATGAGGGTATATTTGAACGCGCATAGGAATCCGAGCTCTAACCTTGGAGTTCTCGTCCAGTAGTAGCTCGAAGGCGACATTTTTGGGAACAGGACCCTTGAGCGACAAGTCTCGGGAGACATCTGCCACAACGGGCTGCTCTGCAAGGACAGAGGGCCCTTCATGCTGGGCCACTTGCATATTGGATAGATCCAGGATGCGAAGAACCCCAATCTTGCTGTAGCGATGATTGCATCAACCTACTGCTCGTATATGATAGAGGAGGAGGAGGAAGAGGAGCGGGTAGACGGGGATCCATGGCCAGGGAACAGGAAGAATTCAGTGCAGAGGGGAGTGTCCATCAAACCTACCACAATTACAGGGCTCGAGAAATGGCGTTAGGCGGATGAACCAACTTCGAGTTGGTGATGTGGGAAAAGGGTGAGGCGCAGGGCTTTTTCGATGGGGATGGAGGGGAATTGGGATGTCGCAACCGAGATCGACCCGGATAGTGCAGAGATCGAATCACCTGTAGCGAAATCAAAGGCCAATGTTAATACAATGCTGACTCCATGACTTGGATGCACAATGAAGATGGATTTTGTCTTTTATGGATAGATGGATGAGTCTTCACTAGCCGAGCCCGGCCGACCTTGGGGGTAGGCGACGAGGGCAGATTCGGAAGAGGATGGAGAGCAGTGTGTACGTACCTAGCACAGATAAAAATGCTTCCAACTGGATCGCAGAGCCCCAGCGTTGACCTCGGCGAGGCGAAATATCGAGAATAGGGGTTCTGGTCGAGGGTTGAGGAGGGGATGTCGTTTTCGCTCCCACGAAGCGCTGAGGAGACTATGTCAGCAGAGGCCTAGCTAATGCACCCGAGACGAGGCATAAAGAGAAAAATGAATATCAGAGAGGAGAAAGAAGACCATACCCGACGACACTGGGCGAAAAAGACGGCGACTGCGGGGGTTGAGTTGGTTGGATGGAAGGATGAAAGTTGGTGGGTGCGTACGATGGTTTCACCTAAAGCGAGAAAACGGTCTGCCTGGGTCGGTGACATGGCGATTTGCGCTTCCCGCCCGCCCATCACATTCCCTTTTCTGCAGCTTTTACATATTAAACTATTACAGAAGAGCTCTAGAGAGGTATTCCGATCTTGCGCTTTAGTTTGCGAATCTCAATTCGAAGGCGCTGAAGCGCTTCCACGTTGGGTGGTTCGCATTGCGCATGCTGTCGCAAGCCGCCATTGCTATTGCGCCGAGCGTCCTGTCTAACCAGCCTGCGGGACTACATCCATACAGAGAGACTCGAGCGTCGGCGAGCACTATTCCTCTACTCCGGACTTGGTCTTAAGGGGCCCTAGGGGGTAGATTGGGTGGTTGCTCATGGTCGCTCAGGCCATAGGGTACCTTGTCGGAGAGGATCAACCATGGATCTTCTCCGCCAACTCAAGCTATTTAATTACTACGCCCAAATCAAAGAAGAGATAGCGCAGCCAATGGAAGGGTGGGAAACCCAATCCCTCTTGCGCAAGTAGAAGGGCCACACCGATTGGGAATGAGCCGGGAGGAGGCTGTCGCACATTGGCGATACTGGCGGCGCCCACGCCAAAATCTTCCCCAAACCCTTGTCGCATAACCTATCCAGCACGCCGGAAGGAAAGTTCTGTATTTCGTAACTAGCTTAGCACTTCATCATGTGGGGTGAGAGCAGGTTGAAGATTAGCGAAGCGTACTTGTATATCTCCTAGCACGAGGAGACTACTCTGATCGTGCGCCGCCCCCAATGGCAGCATGACCAGGAAATCGGATCCTTATGACTGGGCAAATCGCATGACGAAGAGTCATCACGGCATGTTTCGCATGATCTGCGCCGTCTGAGTTTACCCCTCTTCGGCAGCTACTACGTAAGTGTAGAAAAGGGATGGAGGAGGGGAGGGGAAGCGGTTTACAAATCATTCTTCAAGAAACCTTGTAGGCAGATAGGCCTAAAAGGGCATTTGGGTACGGAGTAGATGAGGGGCAAAGGCCCAGAAGGCTAAGGGTCCAAGGATCTACAAGATGAAACTATACGGGGGGCGAGCTGGCGCAAACCTATGGAGTGGGCTTTTTACATGTGTCCGGGTGCAGGAACGTCGCAGAGCAATGAATGGCCCAGAATGCTCGGTGGGAACGTGCGCTACCTGGGCGTCCAGACCTCCTTTTGGTTCGGGATGTTTGGGGCGATTGAGGACCAGTCAGAAGGCGGAACCCGAATTGTGTAAGACCCCGCACAGTTAGCTTTCTCGGAACGGGTAAAAAAGATGCCCAACTTGTCGCAATGATGAGCGAGTCCGGATGCGCTTCGGCTGATCTAACGATGCTCAACCGTTTACCGCTCGCCGCTCGATCCGGTCTGCGGCGGTCTGCGTCACGTGAGTCCGCGTATGGGTCGCGTCGGAGACGATTAATCCGACCAGTTGGCGATTGTGCCTACAACACCAGGTGGGGAGCGGTAAAAACCATCGGGATCAAGTCCTCGGGGATGCGCCACCTCGAGGATAATTTTTTTCACACTACCAATTCCTGGAAAAGTAGATTTGGTGAAAAGTGTCTTGGAGAGGGGTCGGCGGAAGACGTGACAAAAACTAAGTGACGTCATCGATAAGGTGATAAGCATCCCGATAAGACGCTAAGTGGTTTTTGACCAACCTTCTTCTAATCACCGCCCTGGCCTTTCTGCCAGTTTTGCAAACAATGCAAATCTGACGGGCCGCATTCCTTAGCGCCCTTGTGGTATTGTATTGTCATCCCAAGTCCACTCTCCACTGTTTCTTGACAACAGTCACACACCACAGATTTCTTTTCAATTTTGGATAGAACTGTGCTTCTCCCCAGATACTCGTGTCAATTACCAAGCCCTGCTGGAGCAATTGGAATTTGTGCAGCAATTATCTTTTACACCATTTCTAATCTTTTCTGAAGGATACCACAGCGCGCTGCAAGTCGAGTACTCTGGTATCGGTGCCTCGTAATCAAGGCTGCCAGCCATAACTCCTTCCTGCGCGGGCTGGTGTGTTTGTTTTGCTCTCCTCGGCCAATCATCCGCTAGGACCCGCCCTGTCGTTCTCATATCCTCAACTCAGCAAAACATAAACAACGCCATCACCATCGGTCTCATCGACCTACGACTCGCTGACCCGGCGACACCCAGCTTAGTCGACAATTTGCCGTAACAGTGCTTCAGTATGGATGCGAAGGTATGTGATTATTTCCAACTTCTTTATTGAGTTCACCCTTCTATCGGCCAGTTACAGCCTGATTGCTCTTGCGCTGTCAAGAGAATAATAGTTAGAGATACTCAATCAATGGCTTGTCATACTAACAGCAATTCAGCCGCAGAGAATTCGCGTCCGTGGGGATGAGAACGTTCCACCTTCATCCTTTCACACCAACAAAGCGATCCACCAGCGAAACAAGTCGACATCGGCACTCAACGTCGCCTCCCAAGGCATCAACAATACTCGCCGGGCCTTTGGCGGAGATGTTAGCAATACCAAAGAAGCTTCGCGCTTCGCACGGGATGACTCTGCCCTTGTAAAGAAGCCCTCGGTGCAGACAGAGAACAAACCTGTGCTGTCGCAACCCGCTCAGCGCCCAGTGTCCATGTCTGGCCTGAAAGGGATACTGAATACTGTTGCCGCAAAGCCTGTGAATCCTGCTGGAAAAGCTCAGGGCATCAAAGTAAACAAGCGTAACAATGCTGTGTTCCGGGACCAGCTTGAGCCTGTTGCAGAAAAAGAAGCATCCAAGGAGGCTTCCACTGGCGAATCAGCTCGTGTGGCCGATGTACCTGTGGTGATAACTGATGCTGTGGTGGAAAAGGAAAAATCGCAAGGCTCCGTGTCAAGTGAAGTGAACGCAATCACTGATTGTTCTGGTCCCTTGGCTGAACGTGGTCTCACACGAGAAGTCGACTCCTATCATCGCCTTGAGGCGTCAATTCCTGTCTCGGACACGACCCTCTCTGACGATGAGGAGGTGGCGGCAACAGCAGCAACCACAAAATATTATCAGGAGCCTGAGGACTGGCTTGAGTATGAGGAAGAGGACAGTCTGAACATGCCCCCGTTCAATACCCGTTCTGACAATACAACTGGTGGCACTGCCACTGTGGTCTACCCAACCTTCAACCCTGTGATTAAGCGTGAGCTTATGAAAGCACGGAAGATTGTTGAGCAGACACGTACTGAAGATGAGATCATTGAGGATTTCTACGATTCCAGTATGGTTGCCGAGTACAGTCCTGAGATCTTTTTCCACCTTAGATCCCAAGAGGTATGTGTTTAATAGGCGTCGAACGTCATCTTCAGGTGAAACTGGATATAATGTGGTGAAGCTAACATGCTGGGATAGATCGCTCTTCTCCCTACCGCGGACTATATGAACTCTCAGAATGAGCTTCAGTGGTCGATGCGTGCTGTCCTTATGGATTGGCTTGTGCAGGTGCACTTCCGCTTTGCTCTGCTCCCCGAGACACTTTTCCTTTGCGTCAACTTCATTGATCGCTTCCTTTCGAACAAAATCATCTCCCTTGGCAAGCTGCAGCTGGTTGGGGCAACTGCACTCTTCATTGCTTCCAAGTATGAGGAGATTCAGCCTCCTTCGGTTCACGAGATTGTGTACATGGTCGATGGTGGTTACACGGCTGATGAGATTCTGAAGGCCGAGCGCTTCATGTTGAACATCCTCAACTTTGACTTGGGCTGGCCTGGCCCTATGAGCTTTCTCCGTCGCATCAGCAAGGCGGATGACTACGATCTTGAGACTCGCACTGTCGCTAAGTACTTCCTCGAGCTGACCATCATGGATGAGCGTTTTGTGTCCACCCCTCCCAGCTTTTCTTCTGCGGGTGCTCATTGCTTGGCACGTTTAATGCTCCAGAAGGGCGCCTGGGTAAGTATCTTTCCACTCTACATAGGTTGATTTTACACCACTAACATCTCTGTCAGACTCCTGCCCACGCTCACTACAGTGGTTACATTCACTCTCAGCTCACTCAAGTCATGGAGATCATGCTTGAGTGCTGCGTTGACTCCCAGCGCCACCACCAGGCCATCCACGAGAAGTACATGGATCGTCGCTTCAAGCGTGCCTCTCTTTTCGTCGACAACGAAATTCGCGCCGGGTTTACCCTTCCGCTTCCTGTGTCCCTTACCAATGCCGGTCGCATGGAAGAGACTGAAAACTACTAATTTCCTTTTTCTTTTCTTTTTTTTTCTTTTCTTTTCTTTTTTTTTTGCACCTGATACGGCAAGCTGATGACTTTTACGCTTGTCCACAACGAATACCCCTAACACTCTTTGACTTGTTTCCACGCCTGACATGCTACTATTCTGCTTTCTGGGGATCATCTTATTCCGGAGTAATACGGGTACATGGGGGACGGCCGGCGTTCTCAATGCTTGAGGCTTTATCGTTGTCTCCTTCTCTTCTGATTCCTTCTCAATCCATGATTCCGAGATGACTTGACGCTATGTTCCGAACGGGGGAGTTTCGGTCGGAAGGCGTTGGTCTCTTTGCTCTCGGCGTCTATTCGCTGTTTCTTGACTACTTTCTTCTCTGATGATACATACCTCTCTGCCACGCGAGATTCTGAATGTTTCAATTTCTGTCTGCCGCTTCGGCTTGCCATACCACAATGCCATTGCCTTAATGAGTGCCTTTTCTTTTCGTCTTGTGGCAAACCGAGTTGACACATCACGCGTGTCGTCTTCTGCCCTCCCCCACTTTCTCATTTGCATTTATTGCTAGGTGATCATTATTGCTAGGCAAATATCGCATATGAAATAGGCTTAGGTAGAATGATTATGCTCGCTAATCGGCAAAGTTTCATTCGTAAGATTGCTAGGTATGTGACGTATCTATCTGCACAGGTCTATAAGAAATTACTGATCCAGGCCGTTAAACTCTATCAATCGCTTCACGGCTTCAATCACTCGATCCGCAGCGCCACCGCCCGACCCAATACCCGGATTGTCGATTCTAGCGGCAAGTGCCTCATCCAACATAGTCCGCAATCGCGAAACAAGCACACCAATCCGAGCCCAGCCACGTAGTCGGAGCCAGCCATCCACGACGAGACCACGCCCCACGGTGTCGAGGGAAATGGAGCCGCAGAAGAGCAAGAGTGAATAGGCATTGAAAGCTGAGAATTGCATTAGTATCGTAAAGGATTGGAGGGCCTTCAGGGGTAGATTGGGAAGACTTACGGGTGAGGTCCCGAATGAACACCTTGCTGGTCGCCATTTTTGTGAAGTAGCTCAGGTAGGCGGCCGAATTAGGGTATCCTTGAGCAGAAAAAAGGATCGAGCTGGGATGGATAAACACACGCCCATTCTCCTGATTGAAGTACTTGATTGTTCGTGCATCTGGGTCTACCTCGACAGTACCGGTGACAGAGCTCGCGAACTTTTTGTCCGGAAACGAGATCTGTGCCACCTGGGGCTGGAAAGCACCTGCGATGAGAGCACGGAGGAGGTTGTGATTTGCACCGTTGCGGTTCCATGTATTGGCACCGTCGGCGTAATCCACGGGCAAGATACCCGAGTCTTTGAGAGAGGTGATGAATTGGGCCCTGTTAGAGGAGATGTCGCGGAGGGTTTGGAAGGATAGGAAGTTCGCGACGCACCACGACTGCGTCTGCCAGTAGCCCTGACTGCGAGCCTTTTCAGCCCATGTCTGATAAGCTGAAAGGTCTGTGAGAAGATCGCCATCACCGGGGCGGGAGAAGCTTGATCTTGCCGCATTGGCTTCCTCACGTCTTTCGCGCGGAGAGACAAATGGGCTTTTCACAGTAAGGATGGCCGCGATGGTGAGACATGATTCCATACATCCAAAGATCGAACCATATATCATAAGCTTTGCACACCGCAAATCTGCGGGAATCATAGAAAGATAGCGCCCTAGGGCTGTAAGACGGCTATGGTCTGAGCTCCCACTCTATGCAGAAAATCAAGGGCACCTTCCACAGCTATACTCTCTGGCGGTGTGATGGTATTGGCGAGAAAGTTGGCCACATCGTCCATACCCTTCATGGATTTGACAGAGAGGCACAATTGCTCTAAAGGCACACGACGGATTTCTGGGTCTGGCCGTTGTGCCATATCAGACTCGGCTTTGCGGGTGTAGAGCTTGTAGCAAGTGCCGGCGCGTACACGGCCTGCACGGCCTCGGCGTTGCTTGCATGCGGCTTGGGACGCCCAGACTTCAAGCAATCGAACCATATTGTCCTTAGGATCATAGCTAGTCTCCTTGACTCGACCGGTGTCGATGACCGCAACGACATCTTCAATAGTAATAGAGGTTTCCGCCACGTTGGTTGCAGCGATGACCTTTCGTTTTCCCTTTCGGAGGGCTCTGAAATACTCGACGTTGCTCCGCCGGGAGCAACGAAGCATGCAATGGTAAGGGATGTGCGTTGGGGATCTTCTTGACAGCCGTCAAGCACCTTTCAATCTCCAGGGTTCCGGGCAAGAATATCAGAATTCCACCAGGCTGATCTCCTAATTGGGAGTCGATGTGTCGTACAGTGGTGGCAATCAGCTCATAGTTGATTCCCATTCCAACACTGCGGAGCGCCCTTCCAAGAGACTCTTCACCACGTGAGACGTCAATTCCTTCGTCATCCCATTCACTTAATTCGGGCGCAAAACCAGTATCTCGAACGACATCGTCAAGATAGTAATCTTGCACCGGGAATGTGCGACCAGGGATATTCACCAAGCCAACCGATTTAGAGCCGCCAAAGTAGTTCATGAAGATTTGGGCATCTAGAGTGGCACTCATGAGGATAACCTTCAGATCCTTGCGATGTTTTAGAACATCACGTAAAAGGGCCAGAAGGAAATCTGTGTCAAGGCTTCGCTCGTGAACCTCATCAACTACTACGTGTGAAACATCGGCAATGAACTTGCGACATTGCCATCGGTGTCGCCTCCAGACTGGATGCGGCGAAGTAAAACACCCGTAGTCACGAAAGTGATCTTAGTCGTTCCTTGCTTAGCTTTTGACTCGCCGCGGATGATATATCCAACCTCACCACCGACAGTGGCACAACGCTCATCGCTCACTCTGTCAGCAAGACCCAAGGCAGAAATTCGGCGAGGCTGAGTACAAATGATGTTGGCAGCACCTCCGAGACCACGTTTGATCATATCGTCTAGAATGAACTGTACAGATTGAGTACTCTTTCCACTACCAGTCTCACCGGAGATGATTGTGACCTGATGAGAGTTGACAGCATCAATGATGGCGTCTCGGGTGTTCCAGGCGGGCAGTGACTGTCGCTTTCGAGACATCTCGACCTGAGGCGCAGTGTTTTGCTTTTCCTCCCATGCATCGCGAATTGCTATGCTTTGAGGAGAGTCAGGTCTCCAGTCAATGCCACGCCGTTGCTTACGAGCCGAACGGACCGGGATATCGCGAGTTTCAGGCTCGGGAGACGTTGTCACTGTTGAGATTTCACGGAGCCTGCCTGGATTCTCCATAATATCAGGTAAATTAACTTCTAGCCAATCTAGAATATTGAAGATCATAGGGTCTCCAGAGAAATTCTCTTCAGCATATTGTACAGCTCGACGAATTGCACTCAAACGAATGTAAGCTGGGATGCCTTTAGCATGAATAGATATGACCGGAGGAACCGCAGGATAATGGACCGCAGGCTCGTGGAAGCGGAAAACAGTGCCCTTTGGGATTTCGGGGAGCTTCGCTTTTAATTTCACAGACTTTGGGTGAAACGCGCGAGTAGCGCTCCCCAAAGATTGCTTCAAGAGTTTCCTGTTCCTCTGGCCACGCCCCAGGGATGCCCTCACCAATGGGCCTTGACGCAAATCCGGAGCCATGAGCCAATGTGCCCTGTAGGTACTCCGCAGCAGCAAGTTCGTCGCCACCTCTGTTATCTAGAACCTGAGAACACAAATCTGCAGGGTATCCGACAGCTGCGAGTCGTTTGAGCTTTGCCTCTCGGGCAAGATCTCCGGTCCCAAGGCTAACGCCTGCTGAATAGTTCTCTGGGAGAGACCACGGAGGAAGATCATCCTCCGGGACGTAGACCAGGAGCCATTCCAAAACCTCTTCACGGTCTTTACATTCAACAACAGCCTCTTCCACGTGACTGCGACGAAATCCTAACTTAGTAAACTCTTCAATGATCTCTCTCTGTTCTTTGTCGGAGATTTTGATGGAGTGGGGGTTCCAAACGGTATGTTCGCGCAGCAATCCTTCTATCTCACGACGGATGCGTGCTCCCATCTCTACCTTAGGCGCTTGAGACCAAATGCGTTTGTTTCTATGGCCTCCACCTCCAAGTCCGAGGTCTACCGATGAAACCTTCTCTTTTGCCTGCGCCTTCGCGTGGTCTGCTTTTTTCTTTTCCATATCCAGCGCAGCACTTTCCCGTTCTTGTTTCGCTAGGAACGGATCGGCCTCATACAGCCAGCCATCGCCTTTCTCCACATCAGCTGCTTTGATATCTGCAAAGTCCTCTTTCCAAAGCCTTTTATATGTTGGTGGAAGCATCAGGTGGATATTGCGCATGTTGCATACACGGAAAAGGGCAAAGGCGGCAGCGAAATGGCGGGCTTCCAGAGCCGTCGGCTGTAGCGCTAATTGCTTGTGTGACTCGGGGAGCTTCATCGGAGGCAGGATAATCAATTCGCGAGTCTTCGGATCGATTTCTTCAGAGTGACTGTGGAGAAAAACCGGCCGGAGGTGGAAGCCTGAAGGAAAACAATTGCATTAGCCCTGGGTTACCTTCGAAGAAGGGCATCTCTTCATCCTCAAAGAGCCAGTCTCACCATGCTATACTCTGGTTTCTCCCATTTTTGCTTCTGACAATGTTCAGACAGCATATTGACAGGCAGTTTGCCTGTCCATGATGCGCCGCCAATGACCTCTTTCACTGTTGGCTTCTTGGGCTCTTCTGGTACTGGTTTTTTCTCCTTGTTTTCTGCAGCAGCCTTTGCCTGTTTGGTCCCAGGTTTGGGGCCTGGGCCTGAACGGGCATCTGACTTCTTTTTAGGTCCCATTGTCGTGGGTTTCGTGACGAACTGCGGAAGAGCGTCGGCCTCTTTTCTGGATGTCCCGCGCTAAACCACATTGGGATATTTGCGGGGAGGTCTTGCGGCGCTTAGCGGCCCAGATCTTCAATCATCATCAGCTTCTTGTTCTTGATGGTTTTCCTTTGCTGAACCTCGAGGGGCAATGTGATAAAAAAATGTCAGAAGCAGATAAAGCTTCGAGTCCCGAAGGGATCACAGCGCCTACAGCAAGTCCACCAACTGTGCAGAAGAGAAATGCCTGTGAGATCACCTTGAATCAAGAATAAGTACTTGCCCTTTTGACCAATGACAAACTAACGTGGAGGATATTCTCATAGTTACAGAGCTGCTCTCATCCAGAAGCAAGCAACAAAAGCCTGATACCAACCCTATAGGTTCCTCGGGGAAGAACAAAATGGGCAGCAACCGCCGCGACGACCTCGGCGCCTACGTCAGGAACCCCGAATCCTTTCCCAAGGACGTTATCTATCAGAATGAGGAATTTGTTGCAATTCGCGACAAGTTTCCGAAATCATCTCTTCACTTACTCCTCCTACCCCGCGACCGGATCAAAATGCGCAAGCACCCATTCGAAGCCTTTAAAGATGCCGAATTCCTAGAGAAGGTCAAGGTAGAGGCAGGCAAGCTCCAGAAGCTAGCGGCCAGCGAGTTACGTCGCATGTATGGTAAGGATTCTGCGCAGGAGAAAGTGAGGCAAGCTGCACTGGATGCGCACCCACCGCCAGACGAGTTGCCCGCAGGCAGGGACTGGGTGAAGGAGATCAAGTGTGGAGTTCATGCTGTTCCGTCCATGAACGATCTACACATTCATGTCATCGCGGTGGATCACTATAGCGAGCGGATGAAGCATCGGAAACACTACAACAGCTTTGCGACGCCTTTTTTTGTCCCCCTGGAGGACTTCCCGTTGAAAAGCGATGACTCGCGATGGCATCCGGAACGAGAGGGGTACTTGCGTCGGGATCTTGTCTGTTGGCGCTGCGGCCGGAACTTTGGGAATAGCTTTGAGAAGCTGAAAACCCACTTATGGAAGGAGTTTGGCGAGTGGAAGAAGATTTGAAAAAAACCAATTCAACGTCCTATCTGCGCAGACATCAACGCCATACGACAGACTAGTCGTGTTCTGAGATCGTATTCATTGAGCCTCACCTCGGTGGGCCCAATGATTTCAATCAAAGCTTTATTTGTATTTCGTATTCTAGATTGTACATAGTAAGGCGAAGACAGAGAACTGAAGGCGCATTTTCCAGCGACTACCAGTAGTCCGGATGTCCAATGCCTGTTCCTCAACCATGACCCTGACGACTCTCTACCCTTCACCAATGTAGCGTGCCCTCTATCCAACATCCCTTGGATTCTGTATCTATGCACGAGTGGCCTTCTTACCACCACCCTTAACCTTTCGGGCCTCGGGGCGGTTGATGTGATGGGAGGGAATCCAGTCGGCATTGTAGGTAGAAGCAGAAGAAACGGCAGCGTTGGAGGTTTCCTCGGGGGTCTTGGGAGCAGCACGCTTCTCGCCGGTCTTGCTGCTCTTGCGCTTCTGGGGAAAGTACGGAGCGACCCAAACAGTGTAGAAGAAGTAGACAACCCCAACGAAGCAGGCCAAGAGAAAGAAGTAGAGAAAGATACTAGGGCAAATTGTTAGTCCAACAGCGGTCGCTATGCGTCGAAGGGGAATAATTACATCTGGGGGGTCGAAGATGCTAGTATCGGGCTCCACCACGCTCACAGTGCCATTGAAGGCCTGCAGAGTGAAGAAACCACCCTCGCTGTCAGAAAGAATAGCTGCGATGTTCAGACGCAGGTCCTGGGGATGCATCTCGGTGGCGAAGCTGTAGATGACAGCTTCCTGCGACTTGGCAGGAATCTCCACGCCGTAACGCGAGGCAGTCAGGTTGCGAACAATTTTGCTCTCCTCTCCCAGATCCCAAAGGCTCGCGCCGAGGATATTGAGGGTGACCGGGTTGGGCTCATCATTGGTGAATGAAACAACAGCCTCCGTTGGGTGACCGTTGATGACCTTGATACCAAAAATCTCAGAGTGCGGGAATGAGGTGTGAACCTTGACTGCGAGATCGGAGGGACCAGCTGTTACGACCTTCGGATCGGCCTCCTACAGGTGAGATCACGAACACAGTCAGTCAATTGAGCTGGGTAGGAACGAGTCGCAAGTCGCGAGTCAGGCGAAGAGGCGATCTCGAATTGGGGTAAAAGCAGGGAGCTTACGGCGGCGAAGCCGGTGTTGATGAAGGCCTGAAGCGAGAGCAAACCCAGAGAGAGGAATCCGAAACGAGTCATCTTGACAGGAGGATAATAGAGAAGGTGGACGGGTATAGAAGAGAGAAGGGGTGATCACACGTTGCAATTTAGGAAGGTCCACTTTTCGCCGGGGAAACGCTGAGTCAGCGCAAATAGAGATTCCAAGGTTTGGCAACTTTTTTTTTTGAAACAGGACAAGCAAGAAACTGGATCGTTCAGGCTGAGGATTTATATATTTTTGATAAAAGGAAATTCACCTGGAGGTCAAGAAACGACACAGAGACCTGTTCTCTGGCGACCTGCTTTTATCCGATCCTCGAGGAAAGAGTGCAGAATCAGGGTGCGACTAGTATCCCGTGGATTTTTTTAGTGACCTTTGATATCCCCCATCGCGTTGATCGCGCCGGACTTCTTTGAAACTTTATCTACCAGCTCCCTTCCCTCTCCATCAACCTCACTTGCACATTAGCTAACATGGACGCCACCCCGTTCTTGGATCGCTATCGCGAGTTGAGTTCCCTTGACGAAAAGAAGAACCAGCTCATTGAAGTACGTCTCCCCGATCCCTTTTTCCCGCACGGGCGCTAAATCCATATGTTGAACAGGAACTACTCCAACGAGTTGCTTCTCTCGAAGAAGACTTTAAGCAGGAGAAATTGGACCATGCGCGCGAGACCCGATTCAACCGAGATATCCAGCTCCACGAGATGGAGCTGATGCAGCAGATTTCTCAAATAAAAACCATCATGGTGAGGACTCCGGATTGGCACGGCATGCACATATACTGAGTGGGACTTTGGACAGGCGCGCGAACCGTTTGTGGTTGTGCTTCTGGATGGTGAGGGGTCATTCTTCAAGGATGATCTGCTGCAGCTCGGTGAAGAAGGTGGTCGCAGTGCAGCCCGACAGCTGTACAGTGGGCTGAATTCGTACTTGCTGAAGCAACTGCCGAGTATCAACTCTCCGAAAATAATGATCAAAATTTACCTCAATATGAAGTCCTTCGGGGACCTTTGCGTCCGTGCTGGCGTCATCTCAGATCCGACGATATTACAAGACTTCATTCGGGGGTTCAATGAGACAACCTCGTTTTCGGAAATTGTGGATATTGGGTCTGGCAAGAATAAGGCCAGTGATAAGATTCAGGGTGAGTTGGACCTCTTGGATCTGATCCTCCCCTTCGTGTGGAGCCCCACGAGCTAATCTATGTTTTTCTTATTCCTCCCTTGCAGAGACGTTTCAAGTCTTTCTTTACAACTGCCATTGTCACCAAATCTTCCTGGGTTGCGCTTCAAATAGTGAATACGCTCGATTCCTCGATGAAACAACCAAAGAGGGCGATCTCACCGGTCGAATCTCATTAGTGGAAGGCATCCCCTTTGATAAGGAACTGGACTCGGCCAAGGCTTCATATCGAATTGCCAGATTTCCAGACGTTCTGCGGTCCTCCAAGTTGGCGCCTGCATATATGGCTCCCTGGAAGACGAGCTTACCATCTCGATCAATGCTCACCCCGTCACCGTCTCAACAGCCGCAGAATGTCCCTTCCTTGTCGCGTACGTCTACCAATACGAGCACTTCGGGTATCTGCGCACCTCTCCCTGCCCCGACGGCCAGCAAGATATCTGGATCTCCTGCGAGTGATTTTCAGACCGTGCGCTCGAGACCAAACGGGACGACTGCTCCCAAGACTGTTGAGCGGAACAAGTATGGACAGCGCGTGGATCGCTTGGACTTCAAGAGCATTCCTCGTGATGACTTGAACAAATTGAAGAAGTTGAAGTTGTGCAACTATTATTTCCTCCTCGGAGAATGCCCCAATGAGGAGAATTGTTACCATGATCATGATCGGAAGTTGTCTCGAACGGACCTCCATATCCTATCTGCCATTGCCCGCATGACGCCCTGCCGTTTTGGGCTTGAATGCGATGATCCGGATTGTATTTACGGCCATCGCTGTCCCCAGAGCGAACCGGGCAAGAAGACTTGTTTCAGGGGTGATACCTGTCGATTTGAGCCTGTTGCACATGGGATTGATACCAACATTGTCAAAGTGACCAAGATCTAGACTTGCTTGTCTTTGTATCCTGGTGTGTGTTATTTCTGGTTCGCCACCCTTTTTTTTTTTTATTACAAATGATTACATATTTGTCGCCCGGCGTAAATGGTCATAAAAGGATCTGTTGTTATTTCGGTCTGCCGAGGGTCATTTGCATTTTCACAAGACTGTTGTCTGATGGTTGTTATTCTCCTGGGGTTTCGGGTCAGGCTGGGGTCACAATTCGGGGTTATTGAAACTCACTGAACATTACCACGAGGACCGGGATCTTCTCGGATCTGAATCATGGTGGCGCATAGAATGTGCTTGAACATGACCTAAGTTATCCAAGTTCTCGGCAAGGCAGGTGTCGGTTTTTATTTTATGAATGGGTCGATAGCCAGGGACATCCATGTGAAACTTGTGCATATTGCTCCGAGTAATGTACTGATAACCATTAAGTAAAGAATATTCAAAACCCGTCGCAAAGCCTGATGTGCTTTGCGGATATCATTCATCCATTGTAATTCGTAGAAGGTCACGGTTAGCTCTTGATTGAGGTCCCAGAAATGGCAAATCGTCTCTCCCAGCCCAGGCAATCTCCCTGGCCACATATTCCTTCATCGAGAACCATGGCATTTGAATTCCTCAAATGAGTACAAGGAATACCGTACTCTTTGACGCAGCAGATGAAAGGTGTAGAGGATGGTTTTTTATGCGCGGCCGGCAAATTCCGGGAAGAGGCTGCAGCGAGTTTGCACTCTTCCAAATCGCCCCAAAGAATGAAGAGCTTCTCACGCAACTCGTCTAGACAGCCTTCATTACTACGAAGGCTATTATCATAAAGCGCGCAGTTAGTGTAAGCCTCGGCAAATGAGCGGCAAACCGCAATATGAACAACTTACTCGGTAGGATTGAGATCAAGTAGATGCTCTCCGTCTGGTCCAGAGACGAAGACCTTCATCTGCGGACGGTGCTGCTTTTTATTCAATATGGGGTCTGTTCCTTCAAGGAGGAGACAGAAACGCCATTCCCACGAGGTATGAGAGCCATCAATGTCCATGTGATCGCTAGAGAACATGGATTTGTTAGGTACTTTTACCGCAAAGTCTTCCAACTTTGGAGGGAAATAATCAACCACGCGGGCTTGCGTGAGATAAGAAACATTTTGGAATGGGAGTTTGTAGGTGATCCCGCCCGGAGGAGTATTAATATGTGTATCAGCAGACAAAATGGACTCCAGAGAGCGGACAGGAATGCCGTTATTAGGGTATCTAACTGTATATTCTTCATTTAGCTTACTGGACGTGGTGCACTGTCCTGGCTGCTTACCGTTCGGGTTCAGCTTCATCTTGGAAGAGGTCGTAGGCAGCCTTGGCTGCCCTTCTTCTATCTTCTCATTCTTCTTTTTCCCGGCAGTTTTCTTCTTCTTTGTAAGATTCCCCGCCTCTTTGTCCTCATCTTTGGGGATGCCATGGACTTTCCAGTATTCCTTCCGCCGTTGAATGAGCTCTCGAGCCCGTTCATCATAGTCGGGAGATGTTAATTGGACATGGATCTTGTCGGGGAACTTCTTGTCCGTGGAGACAGCAAATTCCATCCCACCATAGCCGTTATCCTTGGGTCGCACATATGTAAGAAGAATAATATTGCCTGGCTTGACATTTTGCCGAGCCCAGGATGCATGTGGCTCCCACAGGGTCACTGGGACTGTCATTTTGCCCCAAGGTCCTGGCCACTTTTTGGCATACTTGGGGGTCAAATATCCATGGGGATCTCCTTCCTGTCCTCCGATCTCCTCCTTGGTATAGTCTGTAAGTGATTCATGGGATGTGTAGTCGGTCATCCAGAGTGTTACTCTCTCAGAATCAAAATCGTTATCTTTGATGACCTGTCCAATGAATTGACCAAAGGTGCCTATTATGGCATCTTTGACAAGCGTAAATGGGAGATGGGATTTTCTCGGGCCTACAGAGGCTTGCACTACCTGGGATCGTGGTGTCTGTGAAGGTAAAGCAGCATATGATGCTGACGCGCCTCCTGATTGATGTAAATAGGCTTCCGCGTTAGTCAGAATCAATGAAGCTGCTCTCTTCTCCGCATAGGTAGGGTTGATAGGGATAGGCCCTGATATGAAACCCGAAGGCGCGCTGGGATTTGGATCTGATCGAAAAATGGCCCATGGAACTGTGTTCCTGTTGTACGCGACCCCTATTGTCTCGTCCTTGTACGGCTTGACCTGTAATGAGGAGCATTAGATCTTCTATAGCTCGATTATTGTTATGGGGGTAAAGCTTGCCATCAAGTTCTGAAGAAGAATCACGTCGTTGCGTTGAATGGGTGGAACCGCACTCTCATCATCATGGAAGTATTTGATCTTGAGTCCATCAGCCCATGATGGGGTATCCCAGTGAGAGTCTTTGATTGTGAAGGTGACACATATTGAAGATCCTCTAGTATGCATTGGGGGTAGATGGTCGACTACAAGACCCACCACACTGATGGACTTGTGCTTCGCCCTCAGCGCAGTGGCAACATCCATTAGTTCGGGCACAGGCATGGTGGGCAGGCACTTCTGGTGATCTTGCGTATCAAAACGCCGTAACGGTAGTCTCCCGGTCGCCGACAGGAAACTCCTCGAATATCGGAGGCAATAATAGCAACAAAGACGCGAGGATTGCTGCTCGCTCAAAGAGCCATGATCAGTACAGAATGACACCACAGGTCCACCAGATCATAGTATAATTCAGGGGTCAATGCAGGCTATGCAGACCATTTCCCTTAGGTACACCAAAGGCCTTTGTACACATTGAAAAAAGAGCAACTATACAAACGTCGGGGCGGTAGTCAATATTGGGGCAGGTCACATGATCACTCCCCTCCTTAATCACACACGAATCCTTTGCCTTCCGCTTTACCCCCCCACATCTCCTTCCTTTTCTTCTGAACAGCGCGCCTTTCTCTTCCACCACCACCACCTCCTCGTTCTCACCTTTCCTGAACTATCGCGGCGCACATATTTTCCGTAGCCATGGCGGAACGTTACATCCCAGAGCACCGCCGAACTCAGTTCAAGGCTAGAAACCAGTTCAAGCCTGACGAGCTCCGCCGTCGTCGTGAGGAACAACAGGTCGAGATTCGAAAGCAGAAGCGTGATGACAACCTTGCCAAACGACGTGGTATCCAGACTCGTGATGGTGGCATTGGAGTTGGCGATGCAGCTTCGGCTGCCGATGAATCTGATGATGAAGCAGGCCAAATTGAATCAGAGGTACGTTATTCTATGGTCTAACCTTTTGCTCCCTACCATTCCGTTGTTCTGCTTGTGTCTATTTTGCGTCATTGAGGAGCATGATTGCCGTCTCTTTTCCGGCGTTCATGTTCATTTGGCCACCCTTTGTTTTTATGATGCGTTCATCAACATGGAAATTTTTCACCGCCCGTTGCCATGGGGCCGAGCCCCTCCACCATGACCCCACGCGATCACAGCGCCTGAAAAAAAAAAATAAAATAAAAAGAGCTGAACGCTGACTGGATGGGTTTCCTAGCTCAATGTCGAACTCCCTCAAATGGTAAAGGGTGTATTCTCCGACCAGGTTGAAGAGCAAATCCAGGCTACTACCAAGTTCCGCAAACTTTTGTCCAAGGAGCGCAACCCCCCTATTGAGCGTGTTATCGAAACCGGAGTCGTCAGCCGCTTTGTTGAATTCCTTCGCTCGCCCCACACCCTGGTTCAATTCGAGTCTGCATGGGCCCTGACCAACATTGCCTCCGGTTCTGCTCAGCAGACCCAGGTTGTCATCGAAGCTGGCGCTGTGCCCATCTTTGTTGAGCTTCTGGGTAGCCCTGAGCCCGATGTTCGCGAGCAGGCTGTTTGGGCCCTTGGTAACATTGCCGGTGACAGCCCCACCTGCCGAGATTTCGTCCTCGGAGCGGGTGCCCTCCGACCTCTTCTGAACTTGATCAACGATGGCCGCAAGCTGAGCATGCTCCGCAATGCTACCTGGACTCTGAGCAACTTTTGCCGTGGCAAGACCCCCCAGCCCGACTGGAACACCATTGCCCCTGCCCTCCCGGTCCTTTCCAAGCTGATCTACATGCTTGATGATGAAGTCTTAATGTACGTTGAAACCGTACCTCCTGGTGGTCCTGACGTTCGTACTAACCCACCTCTCAGTGATGCCTGCTGGGCTATCTCATATCTTTCCGACGGCTCCAATGACAAGATCCAGGCTGTCATCGAGGCCGGTATTCCCCGCCGTCTGGTCGAGCTCCTTATGCATGCTTCCACCTCTGTCCAGACCCCGGCTCTTCGCTCCGTCGGCAACATTGTTACTGGTGACGATGTCCAAACCCAGGTCATCATTAACTGCGGATCTCTGCCCGCTCTCCTGTCTCTTCTGAGCTCCACCAAGGATGGAATTCGCAAGGAAGCTTGCTGGACTATCTCTAACATCACAGCTGGAAACTCGAGCCAGATCCAGTCTGTTATCGATGCTGGCATTATTCCTCCTCTGATCTCTCTTCTTGCTAACGGGGACTTCAAGACCCGCAAGGAGGCTTGCTGGGCTATCTCTAACGCTACATCCGGTGGTCTGCAGAAGCCCGACCAGATCCGCTACCTTGTCTCTCAAGGCTGCATTAAGCCCCTCTGTGACCTTCTGGCCTGCCCCGACAACAAGATCATTCAAGTCGCCTTGGACGGTCTTGAGAATATCCTGAAGGTTGGCGAGATGGACAAGGAGGCTGGACAGGGTGAGACTCGTGTCAACCGCTATGCCCTGTTCATCGAGGAGGCTGGTGGCATGGAGAAGATTCACGATTGCCAGAACAATGCCAACGAGGAGATCTACATGAAGGCCTATAACATCATCGAGAAGTACTTCTCTGATGAGGATGAGGCTGCCGGTGACATCGATGAGTTGGCCCCCCAGCAGACCCAGACCGGTTTCGCTCTTGGTACCGGCCAGCAGCAACCTGCCGGCGGTTTCAACTTCGCGAACGGCGGTGGTGAATCCATGGACATGTAGAGAGCTGGTTTTTTCACACACTTCTCTCCCTCCACTTGCTCACACTCGGGTACTTGGATTTGCTCTGTTTCCATATTCCCCTTCCCACCTTGGGGATTTCTAACCCACGGGCCCATACCCTCTGTTTTTTGTTTCAACTTCCCATTCCCCTTTTGATTTACGATAAACAAGATTCACCGTCATGTAACCCCACCCCACTACCCCTTCTTAGCATCCTCATACACAGGCGTATTATTTCTTTGCAGGATCGGTTTCGTTTTTCTCAATTTTATGTTAATGTTACCCACCCTCTGGTATTTCTCGCCGAGTACCTCTCCAGGAAAACACGCTCGTTCCCTAGCAACAGGGACGCAGCTGCTTGTGTTTTGCCTTGAGCCAAGTTATTGCTTGCAATGATATGCCCATGACACTTCGCAACACCTCAAATAGTCAAAACAGCCCTACCTTCCTGATCACAGTCGTCAATTGCGTTAAAACTTCTCGTACTCATCGCAGTTTGCCAGGGAAAAAAATGCCAATTTTGACTTGTTCTAATCTTCATCTTTCAGTACATCGTAGCATGTAAGGTCTAAGCCATATTACATAGGGAGGGTACAAGTGTCTCCTGGTTCGAATAGTCGTAATGTCAAGGAGAAATCTTCGATTGGTATTCGAAGCTTAGAAAATGTATTTCACAGCTAATGAAGATCCAGCACGAGTATGATCAGGAAAAGAGAATTTACAGCATACAAAGCTAGAGTACCTTTGACTATCCTTATCCACCCGGAAAGATTCAGGGAGAAAAAAGAAATAATTTAAACACTGGGGAGAAAGAATTCAAAAGAAGCGAACGCCATAATCAAACAGCTCAGATCGTGAAATTCTTTAAAAGGTTCGACGGGTAATGGTTCAGTCACCCATGACATCGTCCTCATCTGGTTCAGGTGTCCCGTTGTTCAACTCGTCATTTTCGACATCTTGGTCAACACCCTCCTCCTCCACAAGCTCTCGAGCACGCAAGTCTTCGTCCTCATCTTCTTCCACGGGCTCACCACGCTCGCTCTCTCCATCGTCGTCGGCAATACGCTCCGCAGACTTGAAGTCCTTACCGCCCGAAGTAGGCGCTTGATCTTCAGCTGGCTTAGCAGGCGGCTTGCCCTTGTTACGGGGTGCAGTACGAGGCTTTCTCTCTTCCATGTACGAAAGGACTTCGCGATAGTTCTGGCCAAGGACACTTTTGTTGCGAAGAAGACGCTTCTTCAAGCTGCCGCGTTTGGAGCCAGATGCGTCGATGACGCGGCCAATGATGGCAAGGACGAGTTTACCTGTCAGTTCGCACAAGCGCTGCTCAGCCACCATGCTGGAGCGAAGACGCTCGTTGATCACGGCCTCGTCTCCTTCATCTTCATCCTCCTCATCATCCTCGTCTTCAGAGGCAGGGGCGTCGTCTTCTGCCGGCTCGAGTTTGCGGCCGGATTTCTTGGCGAAGATGCGTTCGGCAATGTTGTGAATCTTGGAGACGAGGGCTTGAGCGTCTTGTGGGACTTCGTGGACGAGGCCTTGTGTTTGGAAGATGATGTCTTCGTCATTGCCTACGCCTTGTCCTGCGTTGCGGAGGGTGCTGAAGAGGGTCTGGAGATCTAGGTAGGTAGATGTAGCGACGAACCGCAGATCATCAAGACCGGATCGTGCGTCCATGACCTCCAGAAGAACAGATGTAAATGTCTCGCGACTTTTGGTGAGAGCTTCGAAGTACGAGCTGTTGAAAGAAGCCTTTCCACTTGCTAAGGAAGATGATAAAGCTTGGACTTTCCACATGAAGTAGAAGAGCAGGGTGCGAATACTGTTCCCGACAAGCTCTGTTTCTACTCTGGCAACGTCCTCGTCATCCTCCTCTGGCAGAAGACCACGTTTAACGAGATGAATAAGAGTGTTGAAGGGAGCCTCTTGTTGCTCCTTCTTGTTCTTTGAACGCGAGGAAGGCGCTTTCTCCAAAACGGTTGTACAGTCTGTGATGCCAGCAAGATTGGCGATTCGAGTCACGGTGTTAGTTAAATCAGTGAGAGTGGGTTCTGAGATTGAAGCACCATTTTGAACTTCCTTCTTGCGAGAGAAGGCTCCAAGGGCTGCTACAAGGTCGTCCCACAATTCTTGAACCTTGCCTTCGAGCGCTTCACGCATTTCCTCGGAGCTTTTAGCATGCAGGAATGCCACACTGGCTTCAGCCAAGACATCTTGGTCCGAATGAGTAAGGAACTGCTTGTTGATGTCACTCAGTAAAGATGAATAAGCTGTAGCATCCTTTTGCAAATCTTGGATCGATTCGAGATCCACCAAGTGCTCTAATCGCAGGACGGCAGATGCGGCCTCGGGCGAAGATCCATACTTGTTCAGAAGTTGTGGGATTATCTGGGCGAGTCCATGGGAAATCTCTTCCTGAAGCTCAGGAATCTTGGCAGTCAACGCCTTGACCTTACGTCCTCGTTTGTCGATATCAGATTTTGCGACATCAAGAACTCGGAGCTTGACGGATGCGCAGAGCACTTCCAAAAGAATCGACTCTTGGCCTTCTTGCATCTTGTACAAATTCCGTATGACGCCCGTCGTGTCATCTTCAGAGGGCTCATCGGTGATTGAAGAATGATCGTACAGGAGATAACCAGCTAGAGACTGCCATTGAGAAAGTTCTTCCATATGAGGATAGATGGCTTCGGTCGCCAGAACGAACCGTGAATCCGCAGGTGCTCCCGAGAGCACGCCCCGGGTGGTTGCTGTAGACTCCGACTGCTCATTTCCCTGATCGTCATAAGCATTAAGGATGTCGGCAAGGCACTTGAATTTGATCCATGAGCGCTTGGGAGACTCAAAATCATCTTCGTCGTCATCAGCAAAAATCTCGGTGAGATCATCCGAAACTTCCTCTGTCAGGGATTCAAATGCATCTTCGACATTCGCTGCGAAGAACCGACCCGCGGTTGTCCGAATTCGGGGATCCACGTCAAGGATAAGCTGCCCAACAGCGTCAACATCGCCAGGCTCCAGTAACCCACCCTCTCGGAGATGAATCAATAGCTCGATGGCCGTCACGCGAACGGCGATATCGGCATCTTGAGTAGCAATTTCGACAATACGCTGGCGAAAACGCTCCGTAAATGAGGAGAGAACGCCGACGTTATCCTTGTTCTCGTAGAGAGGTAGCAGCTGCGATAAAGCAGCCAAACGAGTGTTTGCAACAGTATCGGCAAGGGTCCACCCAATATATCGTAGATATTGTCCTTCAAAGAAGATCTCCCGATATGAGCGGATCCATCTACCAAGAGCAGCCATACACTCTGCACGAATCGTTCCATCGACATCACGGTAGCGATGGACAAAGACAGTATCAATGCCATCTTGAAGATGCTCATCAAGCTGTTCAACCTTCTTTTCACCCTCCGAAATGGCAGTCTGGATTGCCTCCACTCGGCCCTTATTGACGGACTTCTTTTTCTTCTCGCTTTCGAGCTGCTTTCGAGAAGTCGACACAGTCGTCGTAACCTCCCGCGCAATATCACAAAGAGCATTCATGATTGACAGAGCGACGACTGTTGCTGTATGTCGGAAAGGACGACAGTTCGATGTTGACATACAAGACAGCCAGATTTGAATATTCTCGAATAGAGCTTCATCGGTGTAAAGGACCGATGAATGGTGAAAAGTCTGAACGAGGGATACAGCGAATTCCTCAAGCATGGGCTGGAATGACCGATATTTCTTTGCACGGGAGATGAGAGGATATTCGGTAATTCCTTGTTCGTGGTACATGGTCTGCAAATCCCCCATCTTTTCAGGGGCGTGGTCCACATCTTCCACCTCCTCGGAGCTTATTTCTAAGTCCGAGCCTGCGCATCGAAGCATAAAGTTGACGAAATCCCTCAGGGCTTGGCTGCTGTCTTTTTGGTACAGATTCAACCATTGCGCAGCAGCAGAATCGGCGTTGTTACTTTTCCCAAAGACATCCGCTAACAATCGGTCAGAATGAAGAAAATAACGAAAAGAAGAAAGGAATGGCTATGTGCAATAAAAAGGACTCACCATATAAGCCCCTTTCGCCCTGTGCGAGGCTCGGCCGCACCTTGGGCTTTCGGGGACGCGAGGTAGGTAGTCTGCCATTGAGAGCAGGCCGAAAGGCCAGTTGTTTTCTGACTCCGTTTCCGGCGACTTTGGGTTTCTTCGATGCATGTGATCTTTTATTGGATCCTGCTTTCTTTGGTCCGGCCTTGCGCGCCGCGCGTCGTTTTTCTCGAAGCTCTTCTTCGTCGGCATCCTCCTCATCATCGTCACTTTCAGACTCGGATGAGTCAGACTCATCGCCGCCATCAAGCACATCGCCACGTTTGCGCTTTTCGCCTGTAGCCGCCGAGTAATTAGTCTGGGAGAAGACTTCAGGGCGTCGCGTTGCTCTGCCAGACTTGCGTCTGTCCTCAGCCGGAGTAGATGGGGTGTTGGGGTTATCGACTTCCATGGCGATGATAGATGAGAAATTGTCGCTCTGGGAAGATTCTAAAGACCCTAGCTTGGGTCGGTTCAGGCCGTGAAAAGAGATAGGTGATTGGAGAAACGGGGCGCCCACGTCAAGTCGACACGCGCTCCGTGGAACGCGCCGTGCGACGGCAGCGGACGGGTTTGAGCGAAAAGGCACAAGAGAAAAAGTGCGCGTAGGCTGTTCCAGTGAGAGAGATTAGCGCGTCCCAAATAATCGCACACGTACACTCGGCGAGTGTTCAAGTGATCAGTGGGAAATTGAAGGAGCCCAAGGCGGAGAGTGGGGGATAGAGGACTCACGAGTCGTAAAGGAGACGCGACGTGGTGCCTGAGGCGGGTTTGCAGCCTTGGTGCCTGATACGGCCCAGTACATAGCAGTCCGCAGGTTTGAGTCTCGCCTAAGTACGCATTATCACATTTATGCTTGAGAGTATCGGTAAAAGATAGGCCATGAAATAATTGTAAATATAATGTCCGCTATCTGTTTGTCGTCTCTCCAATTGGTGCTCCTCGCTGCGACCCGTCCCCTTCTATCTGGAGGTAGACGGAAACTATATGAAGCGCATTAATTACCAAAGTAAAGAAGTTGAAAGGCTTCAATACGACCTTACGGTTTTCTATTCTCTTCAGAGACATGTTAGGTCTTTATGTGAACTGATCACGCACAACTACCACAATGACTCTCAGCCAACGGGTCTTTTCATTAATAACGTATTCTTCAAGGTTTCAAGTGGCCCTAATTATTTCGTCATTGGATCATGCGTAAATGATATCTGAAGCTGAAGCCTTCATGGGTAAACATCTTGATTGAAGTCTGTGGATGTAGGACTGAAAAGAATCCTTAATATCGTTATAGTCCTTCGCTGTCCTTCTTGGTCCCTGGCCTGAGTTGGACCTTACTCTTCAGTACAAGGAATCTACGCCCATTCTCATAACACATTACCCGACTCCATAACATTGGAAACCGGGGAATCTGCACGGAATCTATCACTTTCATAGGTGCTGCGGGTATGAGCAACTGCTTGAACGTCTGGCCTGGCACGGTGAGCTTTAGAATGGATCATAAGACAGCTTCGTGATCATATCCTGGTTTCCGCCCTCGACAACATAGCAAAAGCTGCCGACTAGGACCAAGTCGGCTCCATTGGTGAAAGAGCATTGTACCGCGAATGGATTGAACCAGAGATGATTAGGAGTAGTCGATCTCCACGGGTTAATCTACGAAAGCATACTTTGTCAGATTTAGCCTCCTACTTGAAATGAAAATACTATACTTCGAACCGAGATTTGGTCAGAGGCCCATTCAACCCGTCCACACTTGCTACAACACGGAACTCGGCGACCATGTATTGGCGACTTTACTTGCTGACTTACCTGTAGTCTGGCAAAGATGCCACCATTGGCTGTCTCTCGATAGTGCGATCCAAGTAGCAATATTCCAGCAGAACGGCCTTATATGAGGACTTTCAGGGGCCTTAATCTCAATGGAGGTATTGGAAAGCATTGAAAGCGCCTAGGCAGATTTTCTTAACATCTCTAGATTCGCCAAGCGTACTTGGAGATTGGAAAACACTATTGACAGGAGACTTGCCAATACAGTGTGTCCTTTTCTTTCGATCCCATTCCCCAGCTGGGTTTGCCAGTAATGAATAGAAGCAGACCAAAATACGGAGCCACCTGCACTGGAGGCTCTACTGCGTACTTGTATTACTTGCATATCAGCATACCATCAACAGACCTGCCCAGTGATCGAGGCGAGCGGGTAGCTGATATAAGTGCCCTCGTCCATCACAGAAAACGACCAATTTATTATGGTCCCATATTTCTTACGGGCTTTTTGAAGATCGATCCCCCCATTTTTGGGATTGGGAATTGGACCTCGGCAGGACCTAGCAGATCCGACTGCTCATCAGGTCTAGACACGGTCTCCCCAGACGTGCATCTCATGGTACCCTAAGCACTGACCTGGGGACTTTTTGGTACATCTGTATAACCTGTTACCGCATAACCTTCTTTGTCTTAACGTCGGGGCACGGTCATCTGACGACCACACCAAGCTGAACAAGGGCGAAATGCAGTCCGGTGGTATCAGCCCCGAATCTCCAAGGCCGCAACGCTTTACCGCAACAGGAGGCCATCACGGGATCGAAGACACCCACATCACGTGGGGGCTCAGGGCCGACGCGGTGGAGACACGGTGTGTCATAGAAATCGCTCGACTCGCCCCACGATGCCATCGTAGGGCCGGTCATACAGAGCCAAGAGAAATTGATGCACCATGAAGTCAGGGAGAGTCCCCGCTTGACACATAGTCCATGGTTACAGGCCCCATTCCTCATTGTGGATGCGCGCCATTGACTAAGAAATGCCATCATCGCCCCGTCTGAAATTGCTATACCCAGTCCAGTCCCATCCCCGAGATTCCGGGGTAAAAAAAACTCAAATCAGTTCCTTCATTCTCTTCAGAAACGAGCAGAGACGAAACATCATGCTGCAGCCTGTCCCTGCACTACCCTGAGACCTTGCTGATTTGCGTTTCATGCGCTTTTGGTCCCATTCTCGCCCCTTCGCCTGGACATAAAGACTGATCTATTCCCCGCTCCTCCAAATTATATCGGTTTTGATCCTCATATTTTCATCATGCGTCAACCTGCAATGCCCATACGTTCACCCTTTGAGTCTTCCATAGCGAAGCCGGGTCAAGGCAACGTCGTCCTCTCTTTACTTCCGCCCAATAATCCTACCCTCACAACCCTTACCTACAAATACCCATTGAAGCTGGTCCCGCGGGCACCAGGCTTCGTCCCTACCCCTGAGCCAGATGCACTATCAGATTCTTGTCCATCAAGGCCAATCCATCTCTATCTTCTCACGTATGGCGGCGGCCTGCTACCCGGAGACCATATCGAGGTCTCGATCAAGCTGGATCCAAAGACAAGAATGGTGGTGACGACTCCGCAAGGGAGCACCAAGATCTTCAAAACAGAGCCGAACAGCGACTCCGGTGTCAGTGTCATCAAAGGACACCGAAAGAAAATGCCTGCCAATGACCACCTATCAGATATGAGCCAGCAGTCATTAGATGTGCGCATTGGGCGGGAAGCTGCTCTCTGCTACTTACCAGACCCATCCGTCCCATACAAAAACAGCCGCTACGCTCAATTGCAGACATTTACTGTCGATGCAGCCGCAAAAGGCAATCAGCGAAGCAGCTTGTGTGTGCTGGACTGGGTAACTCAAGGTCGTACGTCGCGCGGTGAGAATTGGAACTTCCATTTCTGGAAAGGCCGCAACGAAGTCTGGGCAATGGATGACAAGACTGGCAAAAGCCGGCTTTTACTGCGTGACTCAGTTATCTTGGATGACGAGAGCGAAGATCTGGGTTCGGACTCCGAGAATGAGAGTCTGGAAGCCAGCGAGGAAGCCGAGCTCAAAAGTCACTCCCTTCATACCAACACACCTCCACAGCAGGCAGGTTTGGTGCCATTGAACGTCATTCAAGAACGAACACGCCCGCATGGAGTCGTAGGCACGCTTATTCTATCTGGTCCTGTTTTTGATAGCCTCGGTGCCTATTTTATGCACCAATTTACCTCACAGCCGCGTATTGGCAGCCGGAATTGGTCCTCTACGTCCTCGTCTGCACCTGAACCTGCGCTTAGTACGGTGGGTGATGTGACTTGGACTGCGGCTCGTGTGCGGGCAGGCTTTGTGTTAGTCAAGTTCGGCGCCAAGGACTTCGAAACAGCCAAGCACTGGCTCGGCGGTCTCCTTCGAGAAGAGGGGAGTGTCGCGCGTGAATTTGGTGAAGAGGCCCTCTTCTGTCTTTAAGCATTTGATGAAAGTCATGACCCCCCTAGGCCAACGGCCATTCAGAATCGATGATACCCCGCGAGCCTCATGTGGGTTCCATATCTATAGGGCCTAATCAGTCCTTAGTCTTTGTTCTATTGGCATCCTATTTGAAGCTCTTTCTGTACCGGGACATGTTGATAACTTGACGCGGAGGACACGAACATATATGGAACTACTTTCTTCCATCATTGCATATTGCATCTCATTCACAAAATGTACCGACTGTCCAAAATGGTATTTGTGGAATGCTGTCTCCAATCAAAATGACAGCAATGTAGTCTATCTAGACAAAAGAAAAGGTATCATAAATATTCCCAATACTTCAAGCATAGACGCCAAACGAAAAGTCCCGATCATCACTCATCCGCTGTCATGATCATATTTCACCACCACCAATCCAAGATCTTGATCTTCCAGGCGCCTCTAGTTGCCTCAATCAAATCATCCACATTCAACAGATCCACACCTTCCTGAGCCAGAATCCGCCATATATGATTCCGCAGACTGCGCGGCCAGCTGGGGATACCCCAATAACGCACCTTCAGACCATGACTATGCGCAACACGCACCTGGGTCCGAATGGCCTCGATCTGATCCATCGTAAAATGAAAGGGCCAAGGAAACCCAATCGCCTTCTGGAAGGAAACAGACGCATAGTAACTATTCGAAAGATTGAACATATTCGCCGTGATGGTATCACCCATCCCCGTCATCCCTTGCCCACTATCACCTCCATGCCCAACAATGAAGTCAGGGCCCCCAGCCTCTACAAGCTTGTCCAGCGGCGCGTCGAAGAAAATATCCCGGTACGTCGAGTTCGCCGTCACCAGGTCAAACGGCGTATTCCCCGTGCCGACAACAGTCACCGGGCCCGGCACCAGCTCCTGCCCGTCAAAGTACGTCAAAAACCCGCGCTCGCGCAGCGGTGCAAGATGCTTCACGACAGCAGGCCAGGTCGTCGCGCCGTCGGTCTTGAAGTCGATCAGCAGGACGAGGGTCTGGTCGGGATCCGTGTCCCAGACGCCGTGCGGCGGGCGGCCCATGACGCGCTGGAACGGAGTAACAGGGTTCTGGCGCTCGAGAATCTGAACGAGCGGATCGACGTAGAGAGAGCGCAGGGTACGCCGCTTGGTCAGCGAGCTCGTTGTGTGGCCGACGTAGAGCTCGTCGTCGAAGAGCCATACGTCGGCTTCCACGCCGATGCAGCCTGCCTGCAGGGCTGAGAAGAGCGGAACTCGGCGCCAGTAGTCATTGTGTGAGTGGCAGCCTACGGGGACGATATCGCGGGAGACGTCTGTGGGCCAATGTCTTGTGTCGTTGTTGCTTGTGCCGGCGTGCATCCAGTGGCGTGCTGCAAGGTCATACTCGTCTGGGAAGAAGGAAAGGGTGATGCCGTAGGCGAGGGAGACAAATTGAATGATTCCACTGTTTCGAATTGAGAGGATCCATGTTAGTGTGGGCTGTTGAGAGGAATTGTGTTGAATTGTGGTTGCCTATCCATTCTGGAGCTCGACCGGATCGACAGGAGCTTGCACTCACAGCATGATGAAGAGAAACAGGAGCGTACGCCGCAAGTGCTGCAGATATCGAGAGCGACAGGCACGTTTCTTGCGGGACGGATCCCCCGATAGTAAAGGCAGACTGTCGTCCTCGTCCCCGTCACGGCGCGGTGAGAACGAAGGAATCCAGCCGGCGAACTGCCGCCATTTGGCAATGGACCCCACTCGGGCGGGAATAACCTCAGCTGGGGCTGCGAACTGCTGAGCGCCGTTGAGCTCTGGCGAGTCCGTGTAGGCTTCATAGGGAACCTCGAGAAGACATTCGGAGGTGTCAGGAGTTTGTAAATCCTGAGCCCGGTATGAGGACCGCATCACAGCGCGAGTGGAAGGAGCGGGGTGCCAGATGAGGGTACTTTATCGGGGAGGGGTTGATATATTATATTAAAATAGCGACCCTGCGACTGATTCGACATCCAAAAGGATTAATGGTTTAAGGCAACAACCAATCTTGGCCGCGCGGCTCGTTGCGTGGACCAGACGTTCCGGCCATGTTGTGAATGTGACGCAAATGATTGGGCGGACCTCGGGAGACAAGGTGGAGCTGACAACCACTTGCGGTACGAACTAACTGGCTCACACACTACGGGTCACGATCAAGCACATTGGCCCGCTACTCTGATAGACTCGAGGGTGCATGAGACCTACTAGTAGTCCCATGCGCAGATCGCGGCATGGGATAGGCTTGAGTCAATTCTACGTAGGCTAGATGGGAAGATCGTCGCCGTCGCATCATGTGTAGAAGGTATAAACGGGAAAATAATGGCAGATCTGCTGGTAGCGCTTTTTATATACAACGAATGCTAGGATCCCAAACACCCACGAGTCCAGAATACAAAAATATGACCCGGTTCTTTTTCTTCAGTTAGTCGCTTTATGATAACGAAATCGAGAATCCTCTATGAATCCTGTTGGAGGGACTTGACATAGGCGGCCGCCCGTGCCTTGATCTCCTCCACCATCTTTTCATTGCCGCCATCCTGCGCAGCGAGCTTCTCTTCGAAGGCGAGCCATTTCTTGAAAAGGAAAGATGCCTTTTTAGGCTTGAGCTTCTTGCTGGAATCCACGCTAATCACACCCTTCTTGTTCTGCAGACCAAGAACCCGCTCGAACAATCGGCGGACTTGCTCTGCGTCGCCAACCTTGATCTCGAGATCAATGAGCACATTCCACAGATCAATGCGCTTGGGGAATGATGAAAGAAGGCCTTCAAACACGGTACGGCCGCGCTCAACGTCGCCGTTGGGGGAGCGGAACTCTAGCTGGCCGAATTTAGAGGTCGTCTCAACGTGCGTGTGCGGGGGCAGTGACTGCAGGGCGCGCGCGAGCAAGCCGCGGGCACGGTCGGGGGCAGCCAAAGTATCGAACAAGAAGCTGGCATAGTTGAGGAAAAACTTCGGCGACTGAGTAGAGATCTTCTTCTTCATGTTCTCTCGGAAGAGATCATCCGCTTTCTGTAAAAATAATTAGCCTCTAAGAGTTTCCCTTTCCGCCAGTTACTGTAACTTCTTACCTCGTTCTTGCCAGACTGAATATAGATACTAATCATCCGGTCGTAGATTTCTTGAGTATCGTTGAATTGACAGGCGCGCTTGAAGACTTCTTCCAAGCTGTCGTCGTCGCCGTAGGTGTTTTCCAAATTCAATAATGCCACCCAAATGTTGAGCTTCTCAGCGTCTTGTCCCATGGCAATGGTACGCAGAGCCCGCTCCGCGATAGCGCGTGCCTTCTCAACCTCACCGAGCTCCAGCTGGAATGCCATGTACTGCAGCCACAGCAATGAAGAGTCTGGCTCACCCAGCAGCAAACGCTCATAATCAGCCACGGTTTGAGGACCGTTGGCATCTAGATCACCAGTCCGATCTTCCTGGATCTGCGGCTTGCGGTTCTTCTTCCTCTGGGTCTTTTCTTCATCTTCGGAGGCCATGTCGACATCTTCGTCATTTTGCACATTACCACTCCAGTCGAACCCGCTGGCACCGAGACCACCCTCCTTAGAGGGCTTGGTACCGGATATAGCGACGCCGTCGTCATCAGTATCATCTTCATTGTCGTCTTCATCGTCCTCTTCCACATCGATACCTCCCATAGAGATGTCCGAGTCTTCCCCCGTCGCTATCGCCTTCTAAATCGACACCACCGGCAGCCTCGCCCATCTCTTCATCACTGTCTTCCTCGTCCTCATCTTGGAAGTGGGAAGCCTTGAGAGAGAAAGAGATCTTGCCCTGCTCGTGGTCGATCTTGATGATCTTCGCCTTTACGGCATCACCCTCGTCATACAGGGTGCGAGCATCCTCAACACGCTTGTCGGCCATCTCACTACGGTGGCAAAGACCACTCACATTGGCGGATCCGTCCACGACAATGAATGCACCGAATTCTTCGACCTTGCGAACCTTACCAGTCACAATGTCGCCTTGCTTGAGCTCACGAAGAGTGACGGGGGCCTTGTAGTTGGGGTCTAAAGCAGATTCCTTCAAACTGATCTGAAGCTTATTGTTCTCTGCATCCACCAAGGTGACACGGCCCTTAACAAGCTGGCCCGCTTGGAAACCGTCCTTCCATTCTTTCAGGTAGGAATCAGAAAGGTCCGAAACTCGGGCGTAGGCAGTCACATCATGCCCGACTGTCACGAAAAGGCCCTTGTCGTCCACACGCTTGATAAATCCTCGGACAATGTCTCCCTTCTTGAGATCCTTGATAGAGGCGATTTCGCGATCTTGCACGGGAAGCGAGGAGCTCATGACCTTTGAAGGACGAAGCGAGAGATGAATTCGCTTGTTCGACTTGTCAACGCCGACGACATAGGCACGAAGCACCTCATTCTTGCTGTAGGCTGCTGGGTTTGCCTTGGAGTAATCGTCGGCAAGGTCAATCAGGTTGACAGCACCCACAAGAGCTTCTCCAAGCTGCATGATGACTTGCTTGTCGGTCACCTTGGTCACACGTCCAGGGAGAATCATGCCAACTGAGACGTCTCCAAATGCAAGCTTGTCATAGCCCTGCTTAGCGGTGAGGTCCAGGTGGCCCTTGCTCGCATCGACAGCGGTAACTTGGACCTTCAAGGCAGATCCAATGGGGAAGTTCTTCTCAACATCAGTCAGGAGAGAAAGATCGTCCGATGCATCCATGAAACGCAGTCTTCCTCGTACATTGGGGGAGAGGTTGATCCAGAGACAACTGTCGGCGATGTTGTTGACGAAGCCCATCCAGGACGAGCCGACCTTGACATGTTCCATGTCTAGAGGCTGAGGCTCAGCGGCCTTGATGAAGCTGGGCTTGAGAGAAAGCTCGAAGACCTGGTACTTGCCGCTTCGGTGGGAAATTGGCAGAAACTTGTGATTGCGAGCGTCATGGACACCGAGAATGCGGGCTGACAGCTCTTGCTTAGCACGGAAGAATCGTAATGGCTGCTTACGGTCCTTGAGTTCATCCCATTTGTCGAAGATCTCAGAGACATCAATGCGCCTTTGGATGTTATCGGCCAAGACCACATTAAGTTGGGTGGACTTGACAGAAGCAACCTTGCACTTGACAATTCGTCCGAAGGTCAAATCAGCGATTGATTTGATGCTGTCGTCAACTGGGTTGCTGAGAGTGTCATTTGACACAGGTGTCTTGGTCTTAGTTTCAGGCTTAGACTTTCCAGAAGCCTTTTGAGACAGAGTGAATCGCTGGAGATCAGTGTCAACGTCTTGGACGGTAACTGTCATCGTCTGCCCCTTCGATGTTCCGAATTGCGGCTGCGTGAGGTTGGCATCTTCAATCAAACGCTTAGGTAGGAATCCAGTCAAACCACCCAGGACCTCAACAAACAGACCCTCGGGAGTGATGTTGCGGACGAAACCAGTGATCTTAGACCCTTCTTCAATGTCGGTGAACTTGCTAGGCATAGATCCGTCCTTAGCAGCCTTCTTCAGGCTGGCGCGCCCAGAAACACGAATCAGACGGTGCGCACGTTGGATATCGAGAACCAGAAGGTCATTCAGCTTCTGGCCGACTCGGATCTTTGATAGAGTAGAGCTTTGCTTCGATGGAGATCCATCAATGACATGAGAGACATCTAGACGTGCCACGAGGCCGGATTCATCGAGTTTCAAAAGTGCATCATCGTTGGATTTCTCGAAGACGGTTCCAGCAATAAGTAAGCCGGGGTGGATGTTTTCGAAGGCTTTGCGGTATTGCTCGGTGAAGGTTGACGGGTCCTTGCAAGAAACAGCAAGTCTTCCTTGGGCCGCATCAACACTCAGAGCATGCACATTCACGACCTGGCCGAGTCTGAAGTGCTGAGCGGGATCCTTAATGTAGGCCTCACTCATTTCGGACACAGGGAGGAATCCACGGACAGTGCCATAGAATTGGACGACAGCACCGTGGGTCTGCAAGCTGACAATAGTGCCAGGTGATTGGGACCCGGCGCTGATCTTTTTGTAGTCGTCCCATACCGGGGCTTCGCTGTTCAGTAGACTCTTCTTCAAGGACAACCGAATCTGTCGCTTCTCGAGGTCAACAGACAAGATTCTGGCGGAAACCTTGAGTCCTTCACGGAACTTTTTCTCGGGAAATTGAAGCTGGGTGTCCGCGAAGTGCATCGACGGTACTAGACCAGAAATGCCATCTGCGAGACTGACAATCAAGCCATCAATGCCAGTAGACTTGATCAGAAGCTTTTCGATCTTTCCCTTCACAATAGCTCCAACAGTAACATCTTCAAGGCGAAGGAACGGCTGCTCAAGAATAGTCTTCTCGAAGGAGAGTAGGTACAGATTATCAAGAGCGCTGTATCCAATGATTCGGGCCTCGTGCGAAGCGCCAACCTTGAATGGACCGATCTCAGAAGAGATGGATTCAACTTTGCCATCGGAGAGCTTCGAGATATGAACGAATCCAAGATGTTTAGTTTCACCAATCTGAACATAGACACCCAGAGCAGGATCGACCTTGATGATCTTGGCTTCTGGGATGATAGCGGAAATAGCAGGAGTCTCCTCAGATGAACCGAGGCCTTGGGCATCGGATGCGAGTTTGAGCACATGGTCCAACAGAGAGAATCCCACTTTGAATGGCTCCGCAGAAGGAAAAGTTGAGACAATACGACCCTTAATCTTGGCTCCAACCTTGTATTTTCGCACCAGGTCGAGTTTGCCGTCATTGGCTCCAGATTGAACCAAGTCAACGGTAGCGTCAAGCATTCCCATGATTTTGCCCATCATGCCGGTCTCGGTAACCTCAGTCAACAAGATCTCAGCTGCAACACCCGGAAGGAATGAACCAATTGTAGGGGCGGCGCTAAGGTAATGTTGTTTGATAGAGGCAGCTGATCGCAGTTTGGTAGAGAGTTTGACGACGTTACCAGCTGAGTTCTGACCAGTGACAATACACATGAAGACAGAACCTTCCTTGATAGTAGAGTGTTCCACACGAGGATCAATCTCTTTGGACGACATGAAACCCTTCAGGTCAGAACCTTCGATACCAAGATCCATAACGAGACCATGATCTTCAACGCTAACAACTGAGGCTTGGACAGCTGATTCAACTACCAGGTCGGATTTAGTAAGACCACTGTTTGCCTGTCTAGGGTCGACTGCGAGCTCAATGCGCTTCTTGCTGCGACCACCGACTTCGGTGCCATCAGTGCCTGTAGAAACAACATAGGCACGGAGGTATTGGCCCAAATAGAAATAGTCCTTCAGATCAATAGATTCCTCATCTTCACTTTCTTCGCCTTCCTGGTCTTCCTCTTCATTAAGAAGTTTCTCAATTTTGTCGTCGAGGGTTTTCGAAATGGATGTGAGGGAGACGTAGCCAGTCAAGTTATTTGGCAAAGATAGCGCGACGTTGTGTGTGTTGATTTTTGATACCTGGCCCAGAATCATTGATCCAGGTACAATGCGCTTGAGAGAGTCAGCTAGCTGGTTGAGGAAATGCATATCTGCAATTTGATCATACCTTAAAATTGAGAGGCTCAATACGAACAGCCGCCTTTTCAGACTTTTCACTCTCTCCAGACTTCTTGTTCTTTTTGCCCTTCTTCTTTGACTTTTTTGCTGGAGCCGCAGTCTCTTCGTCCACGGCGTCGAATTCTTCCTCCTCATCGTCATCGTCGTCGTTTAGTTCGCGAGGTGTCTTTTTGGGGCCCTTTTGTTCGAATAAAACATCTTGAGTAGCTTGGATGTTGATCTTCTTGCGCTCCAGAGCAGTCAAAACACTTCCTCCTCCACGAGGAAAAGACGGCTCCTCTTCTCTTAGCAAAGAAAGCTCCGAAGTCTTCGGGGCGGTATCCTTAGGCTTCTGGTCTTTTTTGCGTTCTTCAGCACCAACTTTGGCGCGCTTTTGGGGCTGACGAGCAGCCGTTTCTTCCGGGACATTCCCCTTGCGCTTGATTGGCGCCATTGCGTGGGGGGAGACCGGGAGTAGCACGGTTAAAAATAATCGTATCGCAAAGGAAAAGACGTAGAAAAAAAAAATGAAAATCCCGAAATTCGATGGCAGAAACCTGGGCGGTGAGGGGAGCGGGACCGCCTTTGCAAAGTGCGGTAAAGCCACTTCGAGTACGCATAGAGGTATCGAAGATCAACACATCAGAACATTGAGAAGAAGCAAAATTTTCAGATGATAAATGCTATGGAGAATTTCTCTCCTCTGCTAGCTTCGAGATGTAACTATCTCGTCTGCTGTATTTCGCATGCTAGGCATCATTCAGCGTAATTACGAGGGGCGCGTAATGGTACGCCTCGTACAAGTTTGTCCAGGCATTTGTGTCTTGACAATTGTCAACCATCCACTATGAAAAGTAGCGAAAAGAAAAAAAAAAAAAAAAGCCAAAGATCAGATGGAAGAAAGAATGCAAAAGTCAAGAACCATCACATTGCTATTTGTATCCAAGCATGAATAGTAAGGCATAAAACAAGGGTGCAGGAGCCTTGGGGCCCTTAAGGTGTCCAAATGCCCACACGCATCGCGTCACGTCCGTTGCGCGCAACACGACCCGCTTCGTTCCCCATCTTACCCCCTTGGGCCAAATCTCTTCACCCCATGTATTCTGCTCCTGTTGTGTTTGCTTTGACTTCAATGCACCATGGATCGGGGGCTTGGACTTCCTGAAGTTCCTCAATCGGAGCCCATCCTCCCTCAACGGGATGTCCACCCTCTGATCCCGTCTTCCCCGCCATCTGTGGCTTCCGATGTTGGGAGCGGACGAAAGCTTCGAAAACCCCCCACGGTCACGCCTCGGTCTTTCAAGCGGTTCTTTACCCCACGCTCGCTGCTGGACAGCTCTCATAATGGTAGTGGTGGCCGGTCAAGCCGCCAGGCTTTACGGGCCTTGAGCTCTCCAGCTGTCAACCGCCTCGGACCAGCATTCACTAGGTCTAAAGACGGCCGCTCGAAAAGTCCCTTCAGCAATCTTCCCGAAGACCTAATTCGGACTCCTAGTAAGAAGAGAAAGCATTCGTTCTCGTCAGCAGCTTCTCCTTTGCAATCTTCGCCTCTAAAGAAAGTTCGTTTACGCTCCCCGGTGAGCAATGACATAGAGCAGAAAGCATGCATTCGGGATATCGATGTATTGGCGCGCGGTAGACATGCGGAACCAATACCTGTATCTCCTCCAAAATCACGACCGGCGTCACCTATCACTCGGTCGAAGGCTCTCCAAACTTCCGGATCTTTGTTTATGCGAACTGTGCAAGGCCCTCGCGCCAATAGACTAACTGTCCGCTCTACAGCTGGAGCCAGTAAGTATTGGGCCCATGCCATAAAACTCGAAAAGTGTGTTAACGCTCGGACAGACTGGCAAGATCTCACGTCGAACTTCCACTCACAACCGGAGGATCGACACTCGTGCGCAAGCTATGCGACGAACGGACATTTAGCACTTCCATTTTGCAATACACCATGTAACAGTAAGTCGGCTCTCCCGCCCATCTCGGGAATCTCATGGTCATAGAACTATATTCTAAACCACGAGAAGCAAATTCATTAGTGGCGGTGGGCGATGAGGAGGGAGGAATTCGATTACTCGACTCCTCGAAAGAGGACGAGCGAGGCTTTTCAAGCGCCTATCTTGAATTCCGCCCACACTTGAATTCGATTATGGATCTGGAATTCTCTTCGGATGACTTGCTTCTCGCCACTGCCTCTGGCGATCAGACATCTCTCATCATCGATATGACGACTCAGCGCCCAATCCATTGTTTGTCGAATCATGTTTCATCAGTGAAGCGCATTCAATTTCAGCCCAATGCCAACAACAAAGTGCTCGCAACATGTAGCCGCGATGGCAATGTCAACATTTGGGACCTTCGCTGCAAAGGCATCGAGCGCCCTGCATCGCAAATTTTGTGTTCTCTGGAACCAGATACTGAAATTCCAACGGCCTCGACTGCAGCACCTCCCAAGATGACATACCCGCACGTCCTGAACACCATTCATGGGGCCCATGTCTATAGCGGGCATCAAAACCCTTCCATGGACAAAGTCGACTCCCCGTCCTTTGGGCGTTCCGACATTACCGTCACATCTCTAGCCTTTCTTCCTTCTGGCCAAGAAAACATGTTTGTCACCGCATCTGAGGCCAGTGCATCCGTTCGGTTATGGGATTTGCGAACGGCCCACAATAACCGGCGCGGCCGTCCCGTTCTTCCACTATCTACCACTCGGGAGCCAGATAGCCATGTCAAATATCGACGATTTGGCCTTACTTCTATGGCATTCGGCAGCGATGGCTCAAGACTCTACAGTCTATGCCGAGACGGTACGGTCTATGCTTACTCCACCGCTCACCTCGTGCTGGGGCATGCGCCGGAGCTTTCTCTCAATAACTCGCGTCCCCGACGCTCCGGCGGATCTGACAAGGAGGGCCTAGGTCCCCTATATGGCTTCCGCCACCCTCGTCTGAAAGTATCGTCATTTTACGTGAAGCTTGCAATGCGCAAGGCCAGCGCTGATCGTGCTGAGATGCTCGCGGTAGGCAGCAGTGACCACAGCCCTATCGTTTTTCCTACTGATGAAAGATTCCTTCAATCTACCGTGAAAGCATTCTCTGAAGACGAACTCCCTAGCCGCACATCACTTTTCACTACTCGCTCTGGTCTGCGCCGTACCAACTCTATCACCGGTCTATCAGGTCGTCTAGAAGACACGATTCCCATCTATCAATCTGGAACACCTCTGATCGAAGGTCATAACAAGGAAGTCACAGATGTCTCGTGGACAGTCGATGGGGATCTCATCTCTGTTAGCGATGATTACAGTGCCCGATGCTGGCGTGAAGGACCTGAAGCCCGTGAGCTCCGTACTTGTGGTGGAGTCGACGGTCGACGTTGGCAATGTGGCTGGGCGGCGACCAAAGATTCGTACGATGACGAGGAAGAGTAATTGATGTGGGTGATTATGATCTTTTGCGTGGGATCTCTCTAGATCCTCATTGCATTACGTTGGTGTTATGAGGGAGATTTGTTCCGCTTTCTGTTCCAGTCCTTCTCTCAGCCCCCTTGTCCCCTTCTCTTATCATGGGCTACGTCCTTTGCGGTTCTCAATTTTTTTTTCTTTTTCATAAGCATAATTTTTGGCGCTTTGGGAGCATCTGGATTAGCGAGCATACCTATGGGCGTTTCAAGGGAGGTTTAGTCATTTAATTTCAGTTTAATCTCAATAAACGACTTTTGATGATCATAAAAGGTCGCACATGTAGCCAGAGAAGCTAGCTAATACCTGTGTATGGGCTTCTGAAGGCACGGGCTATACAAGATCAGGTGACCTCCATTGGCAAGACCGAACCATCCAAATATCCGTCCTGGCAAGAACGAACAATCTAATCCAGAAGAAGCTAAGATATATGATTTCCAAAGTGAGTATTTGCCTTGGCTCTAAAAAGAGTATCTGCCGTCAACAAACCTCGTGGTTTGGCCCCGGTCTCTCTCCCTGCGATAAGATCTTGATAAGGATCCTGAAGAAAAAAGTTCCGCTCAGCCAGAGCTCCCGATTTTCCCACCTTAAACAGAATTCAAGATGCCTCACAAACACAAAAGGCGCGAAAGAGATGATTCGTAAGTCTTCTCAGCCTTCCGGTCAATTCGATCCAACCCAATACTTATTCTGATCTCTGTTGCAGACACTTCGACCTCCCACCGTCGATGATCGCAAAGCCATTGCCTGTCCGCGACTCACAGCCCAAACCTAAAGACGGCAAAAAGGCAGCCGGCAAGAAGCCAATCGAGACAAAAAAGCAGAATGGTCCGGCTACTAGCAGACGCAAGGGCGCTTTGGATGACGATACACCAAAGGCCTTCCAGCGGCTGATGCAATACCGAACGACCGGCAAACGGGCCCCGTCAGGGCTCGAGACGGGCGAGAAACGCGAAAATAAAAAGCGCAAGCGCAACAAGACGAACGGAGATGATGAGTCTCAACCCGCACAGACCGAGCCAAACCCCGCTGCGACAACCAAGCATGCCATGCCAAAGATCCTGCCGGGAGAGAAGCTGTCTGATTTTTCAGCGCGCGTAGACCGCACGTTGCCCCTCTCATCGATGACCAAGTCGTCTACCCATGGCGGGCCTAAGATTCGCGATCACAAGATGACGAAGCATGAGAAACATCTACGGCGGTTACAGGCTGGCTGGCGAGAAGAGGAAGCCAAGATCCGCGAGCGGGAGGAGGCAGAGCGTGATGAGCGGGCTGCTGATATGGAGGAAGAGCTTGAGCTGCTGAAACAGTGGGAGGCGGAGCTGCGTGGTGCGAAAGCAAAGAAAAAGCGGACCGTCGCTAAAAAGAAGAAGGGCTCTGGGGGTGCCGATGCGACTGGCGATGATGATCCAGATCCATGGGCAAAATTGAAGAAGCGAGACAAGGAGCGGCAAGCTAATCCTTTCGACTTTGCCCAGGCTCCACCAGAGCTGGCTAAGCCCAGAGAAATCTTCAAAGTTCGTGGAGGAGCCAAGGTAGACGTTGCAAATGTCCCTAGTGCTGTGGGTAGTCTGAGACGCCGAGAGGAACTGGCTTCAGAAAGACGGAACATCGTGGAGGAGTACCGACGACTGATGGCCGAGAAGCGTGGGGAGATATGAATAGCATCATAATTAATCTCGTAGAAAATACCCACTGTCACTTTCGATTCAGGGAAAACGGTATACAGTGTCCTAGTAAGGAGCATCAAGTAAATCAAGTGCGGGTTACCAAGGTAGGTTGAGCGAGTATTTAGTGGAACCCCGTTCACTTTAATTAGCGATACTTGGTTAATAGCCACGAAAGGCATTCCGTACATAAGCAGTTGCAGGTGAAATTCATTATCAACTGCAATTTCATATCTATGTAACATCCAATTACTGCTATTTTTCTTTTCGAGATCATAGTCAAACATGTCAGAGACTAGTGGCCGTGACCATCATCCTTAGGCTGCTCAGGGTCCAGCTTGATCATGGTGTCGATACGCATAATGGCAATGCAAGCCTCGACAGCACTCTTGAGTTGCTTGACCTTGCTCATGCTTGGCTCGAGAACACCGGCTTTCAAAGTGTCGTGAACCCGTCCCTTCATCAAATCCAGACCGTAGTTACGGTAGGTCTTCCTCTTAGCAATGGCCTTC
This sequence comes from Penicillium chermesinum, assembly GCF_028974085.1. NCBI lineage: Eukaryota > Fungi > Ascomycota > Eurotiomycetes > Eurotiales > Aspergillaceae > Penicillium > Penicillium chermesinum. The sequence continues at coordinate 1,731,230 of NW_026695312.1, read as the reverse complement.
TCCTCCGCGTTCGCATCGCCGTCCTGCACTCGCTGTGATAAGGCGTGGCGGACGCGAAGCTGGGCAACCAACTCCGATGAATCCTTGGCGGCATTGACAGCCAGGGTCTTGGGGATGACGAGGAGGGACTGGGCGAATTCGCCAATTGCAAGTTGCTCACGCGAGCCCTAGAGATCAATCATCAGCACGTACTTGGAAACAGCGAAACCCACACCTAGTACATACCACAGTCACTGCAAATTCCTCCAAGTAAATGTGAAGAGCAGTCTCAACGGCACCGCCACCGGGAACAATGCTGCCGCTCTCCAGAGTACGCTTTATGGCACAAAGGGTATCGTGAACGGAGCGTTCCATCTCATCCAGACTGAACTCGTTGGCTCCGCGGAGGATGATGGAGGCCGATGTGTGGATCTTGGTGTCCTTGATGAGAATACACTCATCATCCGAGATCCGCTCTTGGCTAACCTCGCCTGCTTGGCCGAGGTAGGATGACTCGAACTTCTCATCACCGTTCAGATCGGACAAAGTGCTGATGAGTGTAGCACCAGTGGCCTTGGCGATACGACGCAAGTCCTCCTTCTTGCAACGACGAACAGCCATAGCGCCGCGCTCAACGAAGGTCTTCAAGACCATGTCATCAATACCCTTGGTAGTCAAAACAACGTTAGCACCAGACTTCAGGATCATTTCGACCCGCTCCAAGACAATGCCAGCCTCCCGCTCACGAATCTTCTCCAATTGATCAGGGTCATCCACCGTAATCTGCACGCCCAGCTTCATGCGCTCTTTTTGCAAGTTCATATCCAGACAAGCAATTTTGGCATCTGTCACGCGGGTCTTCATGGCCTGAGAGGCAACGGTACAGTTCAGAGCATAGCCGTTCACGAGTACGGACTCAGTACCGCTCTTTCCGTGGGCCTTGAGCAAGTTGACGGCCTTGACGGGATATTTAACCTCGCCCCTCTGGTTTGTCGATTTCACCTGGAGCATAGCATCCACACACATGTTTGCGAAGAAATCCGAGTCAGAGCCAATGATCTTACTAGACATGGAGGTCTTTGCAATGTTGATCAAGCTGTCTCGGCCGAGGTTCTCCACCTTTGTCGCTACGTTCTCGTTCATGTATTTAACAGCCTCACGCAGAGCCAGGCGGTATCCGTTGATGATCGTGGTAGGGTGTATGCGGTTCTTCATCAACTCATTTCCTCGTCGCAGGAGCTCTGAGGCGATCAGAACAACCGAGGTAGTACCGTCTCCGACCTAAAGGAATTGAGAAGTCAACAACGAAATTGCCTGAATATATTTTTTCGAACAAACCGCGAACCTCCTTGTCCTGCTGCTGAGCGAGGTCAACAAGAATCTTGCCGGCAGGGTGTTCAATGTCCAGCAAAGAGAGAATTGTAGCTCCATCATTTGTCACGGTCACATCCTGGTAAGATACGAAAGGTGTTAGACGTTGCTGCATTACGTTGCGGGGAACCGAGTGTTTTCATACCCCTATGTCGTCAACCATCATCTTATCCAATCCAGAAGGTCCGAAGGAGCTCTTGATAACATTGGAGATGGCTTGCGTAGCAAGTACTACGAAATAATGTTAGTTTGAGAGAGTGACGAGCTGGCGAGATTTCGAACGTACCATTCTGCTCGCGAACATCGGCTCCGGTGATTTTCTGTCCCCCGAGGACTGTGTGCGGTGTAAGTTAGTTGGTTGGATGCGTAAGTCAACAAGACGGGGGACGCACAAAGAGTATCCGCATTCCGCGGTGCCTCAAATATGCCTGCCATAGCGAACGATAATGAACAAGGAAGGCAAGGTGCGATGGCAGAGCTTCGATTGGGCGACGGGGGGTTTTGGTCGGCGTTGACACTAAAAGTTCTGCCGGAGCGGTGTGGTACATCCCACTTTTGTAAAAGAGTCATACTCCAACTCCAATTTCCGCTTCGTGTCCATTCTGCTCGTGTTCTCGCTTCCCAGAGCATTTCCTCGACGAGCGCTTGATCTACCTCACCATGGCTAGCCAAGAAGCTGAAGTTCCCACCAAGGCTGCCGATGCCACTCAAACTCTGCCCGATCGCACCGTCGCAAACCCCGCCGAACCTGAAGGTGAAAGCAAAAATGCCGTCAAGAAGGCTCAGAAGGCTCTGAAGCTCGCTGAGGAGAAGGCCAAGAAGGCCGCGAACAAGGCCGCTGGAAAGCAGGAGCCTAAGAAGGCTGCTCCTTCCAAAAAGAAGAGCGATGGTCCTGCGCTCATTGGTATTGATGTAAAGTCGCTTGGGTTCGATTATTTATTTCGTTTATCATTTGCTAATGGGTTACTGCAACAATAGGTCGGAAAGTCCGAAGAGTGAGATATCCCTCTCCGCCCTGAGTGCTTTTCTTTATTGCGCAACAAATCGGATACTCGCCGTTCCAATCTAAACAATAACTAATTATCAACAATAGTTTCCCTGGATGGTATCAGCAAGTCTTGACCAAGGGTGACATGCTTGACTACTACGATTTAAGTCTACACCAGAAGTGCATTAAATGGGACGAAGGCTAATAAACTTAGCAGGTCTCTGGCTGCTTCATCCTGAAACCGGCTTCGTTCTTCATCTGGGAGGAGATCCAGAATTTCTTCAACAAGAAAATCAAGTCAATTGGTACGTCGAGTGATAGGATTACCCCGCGCGTTCGATGTGAAATAAACATTCATGCCACGGGGAAATTTTGCAGGAGCTGAGGAGTCTTCATGCTACTTGAGCTCTTTGATCGGAACAGACTGACAATTTTTAAGGCGTCCGCAACTGCTCATTCCCGCTCTTTGTATCAGAGGACGTTCTCCAGAAAGAGAAGGACCACATCGAGGGATTTGCTGCGTAAGTGGCCTCAAAATGGCACATCATGTCCAACGTATCTCAGCTAATTTATTCTCTTTATACTGCAGAGAAGTGGCGTGGGTCACACATGCGTGAGTGTATCTAGTGATCCTTCCCTTTAGACAGTCACTGACAACATGTCCAGTGGGTCTACTCCCCTGGAGAAAAAGATTGCTATCCGTCCCACTAGTGAGACTGTTATGTATGTTCCCTTTGCTTATCTTGGACTTCCAACCTCTTATCTAATATTTCCTCAGGTATCCATACTATGCTAAGTGGATTCGCTCTCACCGAGATCTCCCACTTTGCCTGAACCAATGGTCAGTATTTGAGAAAAAATTGAATCCGCTTTTTATCTGACAGGTTCTTGAAATAGGAACTCTGTCGTTCGATGGGAGTTCAAGAACCCCCAGCCATTTTTGCGTACTCGTGAATTCTTGTGGCAGGAAGGTCACACAGCTCATCTGACTGGTGTGTTACTCTAATTACTTTTCTTATCTGCTTCGCTAATACCCTTTCCACAGAGGGCGAGGCTCGCCAGGAAGTTCTGCAGATTCTCGACTGGTATGCCGCAGTCTACGAAGAATTGCTGGGTAAGTCGTCCTGGATCACCCAATAGAATTTTCACTAAATCAAATTAAGCCTGCCCCGTTGTTAAGGGCCAGAAGACCGAGAAGGAGAAGTTCGCTGGTGGCTCCTACACTACCACCGTTGAGGGTTACATTCCTGCCACTGGACGTGGTATTCAAGGTGCTACTTCTCACGGCTTGGGCCAGAACTTTAGTAAGATGTTCGGCATCACTGTTGAGGATCCTTCTGCCAAGGGTGATGAGAAGAAGCCCCCTCTTCACGTCTGGCAAAACTCCTGGGGTCTCTCCACCCGTTCGCTGGGTGTCATGTAGGTTTCTGCTCTGCTCAGCGATTCAGACAACCATCTCTAACATAGTCTAGGGTCATGACCCACTCTGATGATAAGGGTCTTGTTCTGCCTCCCCGTGTTGCAGAGACTCAGGTTATTGTTATTCCAGTCGGTCTCACCGCGAAGTATGTTCTAAACAAGGTTCTCGTTCATCTGGATATCTGCTGATCCCTGTCAATAGGGCTTCCGACGAGGAGCGCGCCAAAATAGACACTGCCGTCGACGAGATTATTGCCACCCTTGAGGGTGCTGGAGTTCGTGCTAAGAGCGATAAGCGTACTGGCTACTCTCCTGGATGGAAGTTCAACCAAGCTGAAGTAAGTTCTTTCTAACAGCTTGCATTCACCAAATGACTGACGGGTAATTTTTACAGCTTGGCGGTATCCCATTGCGACTTGAGGTTGGGCCCGGAGAACTGGCCGGTAACTTCGTTTCCACTGCCCGTCGTGACATCCTCGGAAAGGACGGCAAGGGCTCGATTCCCATTCCGGAGCTGGCTACTGCCGTTCCTGCCCTTCTGGAGACTATCCAGAAAGATCTTTACAACCGAGGTAAGTAAGGCCTTTCAATATCTTCTGGGATCGATAAACTGACAGAAACAAGCGAACGCCGAGTACACGGCCCACCGAAAGGTCATCACCGACTGGGAGGTTTGTGGACACCATTCTATTGGGTTTAGGTCCTTTCGCTAACAAGTATTTGTCAGTCTTTTGTTCCCCACCTTAACGCGAAGAACGTCATCGTCGCTCCATTCTGTCTCGTCGAGGAGTGTGAGGACCAGATCAAGGATATGAGCGCTCGCAAGGCTGAGGAGGAAACTGGCCAAGCCGAGGATGCCAAAGCTCCCAGCATGGGTGCTAAGTCTCTTTGCATTCCCTTCGAGCAGCCCTCGCAACTCGAGCAGGGAGCCAAGTGCATTAACCCCAAGTGGTAAGCTGCCCCACGTAATATTGAAAACCAAAGTTTTGACTAACGGCCTCAGCTCTCGCCCTGCTGAAAAATGGACCATGTTCGGCCGTGAGTATTGCCTTGCCCCTTTAAATCCTAAAATAGAAACTAACAAGTCGGACAGGCTCTTACTAAGCTGGTCATTTGTAAATTGCCAACTTCATACCGAAATAACATCTCTCCCTAACTCTGGGAAGCGCTACTAATAGGACCTGGACTTATCTGGTATCTTTACCAGGAGAGGATGAGAGAACTGAGCGGAGAAGAGAAAGCCTGGACATTGATTAAATCTCGAGCCATGACTTCAAAAATGGTTCCTTGCATGTGGAGCATGACAGGTCATTCTTGATCGGTCACCAAATTTTTGCGATTGTGTTACGTGCACTCGGAGTTGTGACAGGGTTAAATAGCTAGGGGGGCCATGGGGATGAGGCCATGAGAAGTATGAGTGATGTCTTTCCTACGATTAGTTTCCTGTTAGAAATGAAAATATCTATCTATATAAGCTCATCTGTTGTCTGCTAGGTCATGGGGCTGGCTGGATTTAGAGACAGAGAGATCGATTACCAGTACACCACAGGCGGCTCCCTTTTGTATATGGCCTAACTAGCGTGGCCTCAACTTGAAGTGCTTGAATTCGTCGTTCTCAGCTACCATCAATAGGATTATATACGAATTACAAGGCGGAATCAGGCTCCTGAAGGTCAATCGAGCATCCGCAGAAATGGATGTGCAAAATTATCCATGAGCTAGTACTTGGGTCCGACGAAAGTTCTGGAAATACTTTCCTCCACTTGGGCAATATATGATACACGAAAGAAATGTATGAAATAGCAAACACCTCCCAAGATATGCAAACCCAGAAAAGTTATTAATAACAACAAAATCGAACAAGAGGGCTGTAAATTTTAAGGCCACCTGACCGGGAGTTATAGACAGAAAAAGGAGATAGCGGAGCGCAATGTTAAGAGTTGGGTGGATGTGATGGTTTCGTTTTGAGACAATAGAGGACGGCTGGGCAGGGAAGGTGATATACTGTGAGACCACACATGTTGGTAATGCCAGAATCGCTGTGATAGAATATATACTGAAAATAAGCAGGGTGCTTTTTGAGAAGAGGCGTCATGAACTTCGTGATGCTTGGAGCAGGAAACGAATGAAGTAGTGTGTTCACACCATGTGGATGAGATTAATATGTCTCGACGGACCGTGTCCCGCGAAGCTGCATTCTGGCACGTGCAATAGGGCCAAGTCTCTGCGGAGGATGGTTTCCAGATCGTTCACGCTGGGGCCAATTCATGAGCTTTTGAGCCTCGGTGGGAGTAGATGCTTCAACCATGTAGTGGACGTTGTTTAGGTCAACGCCCTCGATTTGCACACGGGGAGGCGTAACACCCACGCTGGGAAGATGGATGATGTCGTCGTCGCTCTCATCAATTGACAGGCTACTCTTGCTGTCTTTTGAAGGCGTCGAGTGTGCTTGCATTGAATACACCGTCCCCGACACTCGTCGACTTGGTACAGCAGCCTCTGCCTTCGTAGTCCGAGAAGGTAGAACGGAATTACTAGCTGACTCCGAATTACCTCGCTGACGAGAGTTTGTAGTCTTGTTTGTGCTGCTAGCACGAGCAAGAACGTCCATATAGGTGAGTGGCTGGCCTTTGTTCGGTTTACTTGCCGCTGGAAGTGGTGTCTGAGAATCGGCTACTAGGCTTGGCGACGGAGCAGGGGCATCTGTATGCCGGCGGTGTCTAGGAGATGATGCAACCCGGCGGATGATTTTGTCGTAACTCTTGGATGGCACAATACTGGATATACTGCGACCAGATTCAGAGTTGCGCTTCGGCCTTTTGAAGGAGCCCTTGGTTCTGATCTTGGTCGTCTGCTTAGCAGATGCATTCCGGTCCAATTTTTCCTTTTCAGTCTCATCGAAAGTCGTGGTATGTGACGGCGTGAAAAGAGGCCCTTTAGTAGCAGAGATAGGCACATGCTGGAAAGCCTCATGCGAGTTGATTTCACGAACGATTGCATCCTGCAGAGTCTCATAGGTTGGATGAGGACTCATGGACTGAGTAGACATGTAAGCTTTGGTGAATAGTTCCATCATTTCTGAGGCTTTGAATCGGGGTGAAGGTGTTGGGTCTGTTGGAGTTGGGGCAGGCAATGGGCTGTTCAACACCTCTGCTATGCTTGGGGCCCGTTTTAGGTCGACGGTGGAAGGAGTGGGAGGTTGGATAGCCTTATGCGTCATCTTTGGCCGGCCTGTAGCGGCCAGTTGAGTATTGATCGATAGATCTCTCACATTTTTTCTTGAAACCGAGCCCGACGAAGCAGACGGAGATCGAGGTTTAGAGTTCAAAGAAGACTTTCGAGCCGTGAGAGGAACAGGTGACTGAGCAACTGGAGATCCACTACCATTGACATGAACTGGCAGGGTAGGGCTATCTGGTAACGGAGTCCTGCTCCATGAGCTGCCTTGCCTGTGTTCTGATGGAACACCCAAGCGCAGCGACGACGAACCAGGCGATTTATTGGCTTTGACTGTAGACAGGGTGGGTTCCGACCGCTGTGCCCGGACCGGGCCCCTCTTTTGCGGTACCCAAGATCCCCTTGCAGCTTCAGATCGATTTCGGAGGTCACTCTCCGAAGTCCAATTAGGCTTGCTGGGATGCTTCCGTGAGTCTCTACTCAAATTGCGCACTCTGCCAGGTGCAGCCGGCGACGAACGGAGGCTCAAAGATGACATTGAACGTTTCGAGTTTTGTGCAATGTTACGGTCTGCAACATCCTCTTGGTAGAAATTCGGTAATATTCCCGCGCTCTTGGTCCCAGCTCGATATTGAAGCCGCAGGAACCGAGTCATGTTTCTTTCCGCAACGTCTTCATTATAGGGGCTTGTAGGTGGGGGTTGGAGCTGATGGCTAGGCTCTGGGGACCGATCAGGTGCAAGAATCGCCTCCATGAGATCGATATGTCGCAGCTTAGGGCGGCTGGGAAGTTGGGGAAGTTCTTTCTCCATGGGCAGGTATGATTGGGATGTCTGGGGTCGAGCAGCCAAATGCTCATGTAGATCTTCGAATTGTCTTTCGATGTCCTCGAAGTGATGGGAGGCATCTAAAGCCCGTGAGATCCTGCGACTAGCCGAGGGGGTTGCTGGAGAGGGCGGGCCGGGGGATAAATGGCCTCCATAGCTGTCACGAGTATACAACTCCCTCATACTGGATTCCTGCTCCACTGTCGACCCAGGGCGTGTGGTAGGCCTCGACGAGCCGCGATCTTGAAACAGTTTCCTTAAATAAACCATTGCGAATCATGGATTAGACGGTCTCTGTGCGGCCCGTTAAATGTCAGTGGTTTCAAATCCAACGGCACAAAACGTGCTCTGAGCACAAGTGACGTAGGGGCAAAATTTCCAAAACCCTTGATAGCGCAAAAGCTAGACCAATGGGCCATTAGAGAGTCGCGTTCGAGGCCCATAGAATCATGGCATTATCTTGAATGGCATAAATGGAGCAATCGCCTCGAGGATCTCATCTTGGAGAGATAGAGAGGGAGAAAAAGTTCGACAGGTCCGGAGAACGGAGAATAGCCTCCAAGATGGAACATGACTAGAGGAGATTGACCTTGTCAAGTTCCACCATGTCGATCCCTCCCCATTTAGAGATGTGCCTGGATCCAGGGGGAAGTGGCCCAGTCTTTCTCCATGATCCGGTGCCGCGGGTCCAGAACGGGGCCAGTCCGCAGGTGCGAACACTAGAAAGTTAACACGGGCACAACTACGGAGTACCAAGACAAGCCCGACGCTCAAAAAAGGGCTGGTGGCTGGAATCCTTGAGAGTTCCTGCGAATTCCGGTGCATCGTTGCCCTTCCAACTGGATGTGCCTATATACATCCAATGTCGCTCGTTCACGCATCCACAATGGGCCCAGATGTTGACAGCCGGTACGACTGGACCAGCCCCTGCAACTAGCAGAGCCCGTAGCAGAGCCCGCCCAGAGATATGGCTCTGGCTTCAGCCATAGGCCAACAAAGCTTGAGAGTACCTTTGGGTATGGAACAGTCCCCACTGTGACAGGAACGCATACTGTAATTAGTACGATAATCAGCCACGGGTAAGGAAAGGCTAGCGCTCGTCCGCCACAGGCACCTAAAATCCTCGTTTCAGGCGGAAACGGCCTGGGGAATTCAATGCCGACCCAGCAGAGCTACACTGGCAAGGCTAGGAAAGTTAATAGAGCTCGAGGGAATGCAGAAGGTGGGGACGAGAAAAGAAATTGGCGGGCGATGGGGAACCTAATTTCCGCACGGATCGCGATTGGTGTGATGAGGAGATCGACAGGCTGTGAAGTGGGACTCGTTCTTAGGGGCACGAGCCTGTGGACCGAGTGCCATTTTTGGAGACCTTTCTTGGAGAATCGCGCCATTCCGATTGCTCGAGATCCAGCATGCAAGAGCCACTAAAAGCCACCGACTGGAGCGGACCGTAAGCTTGGACAGAACAAAGGAATCACACATGAAAGAGGGGAGGTGGAGGAGGTGAAAAAGGCCAAAAATCGAGCTGTGGGGTGAGGAAAAGCAGCGAATCGTCATTACCGAAGGTGCCCTGGTGGCCATCGAATTGTATTGTTGATGCAGCACTGAAACGGCGGCAGTTCAGGTCCGCTCTGAACCGTGGAACCCAGCTTAGCTCTAGGTTATTCTAGGTTATTACCAGGTGCTATGGGTGTTATTTTCAGGGATTCCCGTCCTTTGGCAGGTTCCAGGCCAACCCACTATCTAACGATCAAGAATAAAGTCGGTATTACATTACTTGAGACAGAGTGGTTGGTTCTTTGAGTCAGAATTACCCCGGGGAACAGCTCCCGTATCTCCCGTTCCCAACAGAATCACTGATATTGGCCAACGATTATGGAGCTTGTTCAAGCTCCACATCCCCCCCTAAATCGCCTTTCTAGGCGATCGATCGATACCCGATTACGATAGGATGGCTTTATGATACGATCGTCATGTACTTGTATGGAGAATGTTCCCCTTAGGGAATAAGGTGCGGAAGCACAGTGCACTGTACATCACACCGATGATCTCCTTGAGAAATTCGAGGCACTGTGCCTTAACCTAATCACGTCGGGACGGGTCCTAGAGCGAAGCTAAACAGGGACAGAGTACTCCGTGCTCCGTAGTATGTTCCCTAATGAACTTCGCATGCTGTTTGATTGGATCTTCGTATGCACACGGGCTATTCTAATGCTCCTCCTTAGAGGGGAGTAGCGTGCAGATCAACATTGATGTTGACTTGAGCTGGGATTTATGCAAAAAGCCTCTCAATACCGACCGCATTACTGTACATAAAAGAATGGACATGTTGCCCCTGAATCGCGGAACACCTCAAGTTGTCTCTACCGTCACATTTCTACAGGCATAGCATACGTCGTGAATAAACATGAAGTACATATGCAAAGTACCAGTGTTCACGCCTAATATACGCATGCAGGGCCTGTCAGCCTGCATGTGATGGATCAAGCGTTCCTCCTGTCCTTCAGGGACTGAGGGTTGTCGAAGTCTCGAACCGGTTCTCCAGCCGTGCTTTCCCCGCCTCCTGTTTCACATTGCGCGTGCTGGAGGATTGAACTTTATCTGGTATCTTGTCCGAATCTAGCTGTAATTGAGCACGTTCTTCGCCCATGCACGTCCCCCAAGCCAACAAGCCCGGATAGTTATGCGCCATCGGAGATTGACAAAACCAGGGGCTCACGTGTGCAGAGTGGCTCTGCGGCCTCGGCTGATAGTTTATCCGGATCAAGTTGGCGTGTTACTATAGCCGCACGTGATTTGGATAGCCCTGGCTGTTGGTGATTAATTTGGCCACTCCGAACTATAGGAGATCTATGCGACCAGCGACAGAACATTATCTTACTGTAGAGAATCAAATTGAAATGGAAAAGCTAGTGTATCTTGTTCCAAGTAGCTAGGACTTCGGTACGTTCATCACATGGTGATGGCGATGGAATGTAGGAACATGGTCCCCGTAAAGTTGAAAAGGAAGATCAATAGGAAGAGCAAGAGCGAGAGTAATAGAAGTGGCAAGGGCAAGGAAAGCTGCAAGAGCAATCAAAATTCGAAGATAAAGCCAAGGCATGATCGAAAGAGAACAAGCAAGGCAGAAGTAAAGCCCAGCCAGAGAGGACTAGACAATCATTTCAAAATTCGCCCCAGAGTCATCATCCTCTTCCTTGACAGTAGCAGTCATAGTGAGGTTGTCTTCTTGGGAGTCCCTGGGGAAATCTCCTTCAAGTCACTGTCGGTGGAATTTTCGTTGTAATGTTCGTCGTTGTGCTCATCGTGGACGTCAGGATCTGTTGTAGTGGAAAGAGACTTTTGGCACGCGATGTTGATCTTGGCCGTAACAGGCTCATTGTCGCCATTGTCGTCTCCAGTGGCACCATCCGAGTCGGACTCTTTTTCAGGAGGCGCAAAAGACTTCATGAAGTCGCGGACACGGTAGAAGCGGTATTGGGCGGCCGTAGCAGTGATTCCGTAGGCCTCGCCAACTGCTTTCCAGTCGACCTGCAAAATGAATATTGTTAGAACTATTGACGATCTAGGCCTTTTGTGGGGTCTCTGTTTTCCCCCAGAGGCTGTGAGTGTCACTTACGGGGCCTTTCTTGTTCTTGAAACAAAGCCATAGTAGCGTGAGTTTCCCTTCAAGGAACGCTGTCCGCGGGTTTGATTTAGCAACGCGGGGGCCCGAAGCCTTGTGCGAGGAGGCCTTCTTTCCAGGTGCCATATTCGTAAGTTTGGTGAGCCGCAGTAAGTAGGAAGTGAGGGCGATGAGAGAGGAATAACCGAACTGAAGAGAGGCGTGATATGGAAGGCGGCGGCGGAAACGATTGTGAGTTGCTCGCAAGGTGAGAGAAGCGAGTCTGAGGTCTGAAAGCCTGGTGAGTCAGGCGGAAGTTGGGTCTGGTCGATGCAGACCGGGAAAGAAGAACCTAGAGCTGGGTCAAAGGTCGATGAGAGGCACAATCCAACAATCGATGGAGGCAATTGGAAAGTAACCCCCCAAGAACTTGAGCCGCGTCTTTCCTCACTACATACCCGCGACCATTTGATTATGCTCCCCCGGCAAGTCCTCACGAACCGAGGCTTCCTCCACGTCAGGCAGCGGCGCTTCGGCCACCGCTAACTCCTAACGGGAGGGCTAATGCTTGCCGACCATCTCCTGTCCGAGATGGTTCTCGATGCCATGCCACTGATACAACAAAGTGTTGTATGGGAAGCCCGTTTTTCTAGACACGAGCTTAAGGTCAGGCATCTGTATCTTCAGTTAGTTAAATGTCCATGGCCAAACACGCTTCGTTTCTGGGAGCTGGAAGCTAGTTACGTACGGTCATCTCAGGGTTGCGGCTCTTCATGGACGCAAGGACGCAGTTCCAGAGGAGCTCGACATTCTGCTGGGAAACCAGCTCGGCCTTCGAGTAGCTGACTACCCTTGTCCCTCCAACGGCGCCTTGGGCTGCTCCCAATGTTCCACCAGCGGCCGACTTGGGAATCAGATCGTGGCCGAGGTGATTTTCCACGCCGTGCCACTGGTACAACAAGGTGTTGTAGGGAATCTGGGTTAGCTCCGACACCAACCGCAGGAATGGCAGCTGAAAGTCAAGTTAGTTGAACGTTGCTAACCAAGGATCCTTCATCTCGGGGCACCCAATGACTACTTACGGCCACCGGAGGATCAGCGCTCTGCATGGCCACAAGTAGGATGTTCCAGAGGAGCACGATGTTTTGCTGGGACACCAGCTTGGCCTTGGAGTAGCTGACTACCCCCGTCTTCTTCCCCTTGCGGGCCACAGCGGAACCCGACTTCTTGTTGGCCTTGCCCTTGGCCCCGGCCTTGGTGATTTTGCCCTTGGCCCGGGACTTTTTGGCTTGTCCCTTAGCCGGGGCCTTGGACTTGGCAAAGCCTTTGCGAGCCATCTCTATAGCAGAGTTAGCTCGAGGACTGGGGGGGATGGAGAGATGTGGGGATGGGGGGCGGGGGAGGATGGTAGCATCAATATTATACACGTACCTCCAAGTTCTTTGGTTGTTGTTGTTGTGATAATGGTGGTGGTGATGGTGGTGGTGGTGGTTCTGCACAGGTTGTGCAGGAGCTTGTACTCGGTCTGGTTGTGTCAAGATGCGAGTGGTGAGAGGGAGAAGAAAGAAAGAAAGAGGATGGAGGAGAACTGAGGATATTTATGTTTACAGTCGAGGGCCCCTCGTTCGACTTTCTGGGGGCCCCGTTTTTATTCACTGCCACCGATAGACTATCAATGGTATAACGGTCCCTTGGTGCGTACCATCTCTAAAATATGGAAATACAATACTTCAGTCTTCATCTACATGTCATAAGGAAGCTATTGGTATACATATCATATGTATGAATAAAAAGAATGACGCGTGTGGGTTAGGTAAGAGTTGGGAAACGAAGTCTTTAGTATGGTATGCATTAAAACTTCGTGCCCTAAAAATCACTCCGAAAAATCATCATATTGTGAAATACTTCAAGATGCTATCATTCCTTTCGCGTGCAATCTGTGAAACATAAAATTTCGAGACTCCAGCTTCAAGTCCATAGAATTAGCAAGCTAATGATATACATATTATATGTAAATTCAAAAATATTGCGCGAGCAGGTGTTGTTCACATTAGAACGAAGAATCTACTAGGGCATGCATCAAACTTTCGTGCCTTAAAAATCACCATCGTGTGAAAGCCTTCAAGACGCTATCAACCCCTTTCGCGTGTAACCTATTAAAACATGCAAATTTAGGATTTCAGTTTCATCTCCGCAGAATTAGCAAGCTATCCATATTAATATTACGTATTAATTAAATAAAAATTACGCGGTCAGGCGATGTTCAGGACAGAACGAAGGCTGTAGTATAATACGCATCAAAATTTCGTGCCCTAAAATTCACCGCACTGTGACAGACTCCACGACGCTATCACCCGCTCTCGCGTGCAATGATGGAATATGGGAGTTTTAAAGAATCCAGATTCATGTCCATAGAGTTAGCAAGCTAATGATATACATATTATATGTGAATTGAGAAACATCGCGCGAGCACGTGATGTTGATGATGGAACGAAGGATATACTAGGGCACGCATCAGATTTTCGTGCCCTAAAAATCTCCATCTTGTGAAAGACTTCAAGATGGCACCACCCGCTTGCGCGCAATACCCCTGGAATATAGAACCTCAGAGTGGCATCTTTCTATCCATAAACTTAGCAAGTTATCTGTATCGATATTATATCCAAATTTGATAAGGCCGCGCGAGTTGGTAAAGTCTAAATGGAACGAAGGCTCCATCAAGGCATGCACCAAAATTTTGTTCCCTTCCCAATAAGCTTTATTTTCCGTCAAACGTATTATGTGCATCGAGCGGTAGTTAGTGTTACCTTGCATCTACACTTTAATTTATGAACTCTAGCCATCCCCCGATGCCTACCATGATCTACTAGTAGGTACTCTAGAGGTACTCGTTACTAACACTATTGACCGCCGCGATATAGACCACCCGTGAGCAATTTGGTATCATATTCGAGTCATACATAACACAGATAGAATAATACTAGTAGCCACAAAGAGCCAGACTCTAATTACTAGTCCTTGTTGATTGGGAAGTTACAATGGCTTTTACATGAAGAAATCGTATGAACTTGAAGATAAATTCCGTAAAGGTGATCCTAAAGGTCAAAGCATAAAAAGTTCCCGAATCATAAAGTTCCCGGATCCGCAGTTAGGCTATGGCTGAGAGCAGAACCATGGTGCAGATCAGCGATGAATCGAGCGAAGCAAAAGGCAAAACTAAAGAGCAAACCCCCGAGGGTAATTTTCTTTCCCGCGTCTCACCCATCCAGGGCAACATCGAATCCGCAAGGCACAACCCGCGTGGAATCTTTTGAGAGGCGCTTAGTATTCATAATCATCCTCCTCGTCGTCTTCATCGGAATCATAATAATCGTCATCCTTGACGGAGCTTCCTTCCTGATGCTCGCCAGTAAGATCAACGGACTCCTTCTCCGCGGTAGCCCCCGTCGTGGTTCGGACAGGGCCACTCTGGGAGGATCGGGTGGTTCGCTGAGTGGCAGAGCTGCTGGGACCACCAGATCCTGCAGCACCTGCGTTGTTGTTGCCATCGAGGCTTTTGAAGTAGTTGCGCAGTGTGTAGAACCGCTGGTGCGCCGCGTGGCGGGAAATGCCCAGGCGATCGGCAATTGTCTGGTAGTCCGGTTTCTGAAAGATTGTTAGAATCAGAATATCTACGTGTTCCATTGGTGGCTTCACATACATGCTCGCTTGTCTCGTAGCACAGCCAGAGGAGAAGGAAATTGTCGTGGGTCATGATGTTCGAAAGACGGGCACGAGAAGACCCCGCGTTCGAAGAGCCCGCGTTCGGAGAGCCCCCGGTCTTCTGGACCCGCGAGGGATTGGTGTTCTTCTTGGGAGGCATGACGCTATTCTGTTGGAGCACCAGTGTTAGAAAGATTGAGCATTGAGCCAGCATAACAATAGTGATCGAAAACGTACCGATAAGATTGGAATGCTAAGGAAATTTGTGGGGAAAGAAAGAAGGAAGAGTTTGAGAATGGAAAAGGGAGAAGGTTGGAGAAGGTGAGCGAGTAGGAGAGGTACCACCCAGTTCTAGATATGGGAAGTTGACACCGCCTAAGGTGGTAATGTTTTCAAGCATATAGCTGGGATGGCATTCGACTAGTAGCTCGACACGTGAATTCTGGGTCACCTCTGATTTTGGGAGCTCCATGTATTCGCACTTATATGACCAATAGCTATTAGCCCATGTACGGGCTTTGGTTGGGTATAAATCACTATGTACAGAGTTGCTTGTCAAGGACGTCTGCTTGAAGCTAAAGTGGATCCCTTGAGTCTAATGGCTATGGTAATGGATCATCTTATCAATGCTACACATCCTACACTTGATGGATGGTACGAAAATTTTTGGTAGTCTCAATTGAATGTATCAGATTTGAAAAGCTTGATTCCTGACGGGAAATTCGAATTGCAAAAGCATGTTCACCTGCTGAAGAAATAATACCGCGCGTCATAAATTGTTCCTTATTTGTGGTTATGCATGGTCGTATGCTCGGGGATGCTTGTATTATCAGGATGTTTACTGCTCGCCGTCGTCACCGGTGGGAAGGTCAGTTTCCTCAAAATCCTGCTCCTGGGGGGTAATAGGCCGGATCTTTCTGATCATGGCTGGCGTCTGGAATCGCTTCCTCAATAGAGCCAGACTCCGAGACAGGCTCACTCTTGATTGCCGGGTCTTTGTTAGCCGTGTCATTGTCGGAGTCATGAGTCTCATGTTCGTGAGTGGGGGCGGATTCCTGGCTAGCCGCAGAACCCTGGGTAGAGGCAGCCACAATGCGCATGACACGCTTGCGGATGGTGTTGTAACGGCCGCTAGCAGACATGTAGGTCATGTTCAGCTGGTTTCCGATTTCGCGGTAGTTGGGCTGGGTTTGATTTCAGCATACCTTCGACACCCGTCGAAGACGAATGTTGGGAAGACTTACGTTCTGTATATCAGAGTACTGAATGCAGGCAAATAAGAACATGATGTCCTTATCATTTTGGTCCTTGACGGAAGCAAAGGAAGTTAGGGGGATTGGCTGATCCTTCAGGCTCATGATCTTCTTGCGCTGCTTAGTTGCAGGCTCCTCGGAGGCGGAGGCTTCGCCCGCGCCTCGCTTACGAGGCTCCTTAGCAGAAGAGCCTGAGGGCGAAGCTCCTGTCGATTATTCCTTAGCCTTGGTTGCCATTTGGCGGAGCCGATTGATGAAGGTGCTCGTCAGTCTTACCAGGGGTATCAGTGGCCTTCTTTGCTTTCTTCGATGGAGGCATGGCTGATGTTTCGACTAGTCAAAAGGGATGGTTAGGCAGAAACGAGGTTGAATTTGTTAATGGAGTGGGCGGACCTTGATGGGAATTGTCAAATATCGAAGTTGGGGAGGATTGAAGAGGAAAAAAACCTTAATGTGTCGAAGGCTGGGAGATAAGAAAACTGAGGAATAATAACGGGGATGAAGCCGGAAAGAGCCCTGAACAGGCCAATGAAAGGATCGAAGTACTACAGGAGTCGTTTCTGGCGAGGAAACCTCATCTGACGTGAATTCATGATATAGTTACAAAAGGGCATGCGCCTCTGTCGACCCTACTAATCATAGTCTCATCCTGATAGGCTAGTGTTCATAAGAGCTTTTAGGCCTTCAACGCTTGCAATCGTGTGCCTTCGTGGGATTTAGCGATGATTTTGCATTTAGAAAACCCATTGTACAGAAGGTGCTACAGCTCTAGTGAGAGAAAAGAATCGAGGCAAGACAGCTTGATCACACCCACCTTGTTCCATTAATCGAGCGTAAATATATATGACAATCACGAATAAATTAAAGTTTAAATAGCGGCCTTTGCTTGTAGTCGAGCTGCAATCATGGGAGTCTGGAGTGGGAGATCGTCAAGTGGTTGTATTTGGACGCTTCAAGTTTGATATTGGCGGTGGTAGCAACGAATTGTCACG
Organism: Penicillium chermesinum; assembly: GCF_028974085.1. NCBI lineage: Eukaryota > Fungi > Ascomycota > Eurotiomycetes > Eurotiales > Aspergillaceae > Penicillium > Penicillium chermesinum. Next base: position 1,713,919 of record NW_026695312.1, on the reverse strand, counting down.
AATTGGTCTATACCACCTCCCTCTCTGCGTAGGAATCTTCCTAAGCAAAGTGGTTTGTAGATTTATATGATAGAAACGGGTAAGCTGATGTGATTGAGAAGGATATATGGAGAAATAGCATGAGCTTTTCTACTTGAAATTCCGCATCCTAGTAATATTAGTTACTAGTATTCAAGCCGTAGAACTCATCATTTGTTCTGCCTTTTTGAGCTGCCAAAGATTGCGATCCTTCGAGGACCATAGCTCCCTTGCACGTACAAACCACATATATGAGAAGCTGCTTTGTTAGAAATGCAGCATAAAGAACAGCAAATTCGAGATATATCTAAGAATTGGGCTACAAAGAGGCTACATCACTGAAATTTCCAGTCAATGTCCGTAGACTTATCGGTATCGAACGTCAGCTAGCTGGCTCTCACAGCCATTTCTGCATAGCAAAAACAAAAAAAAAAGAAAAAATGCAATAACTAGGGACATTGTTCAAGCAAAAAAAGAGAGAGCTGAGTATTCCCTTAAGTCTTCGGGGCTTTGATGCAAGCATTCGACTCACTCCGCCATGATCCTAGACAATCTCAGAGACGGGCTTGTACTGCTGAAGTAATTCATCAGCAACGTCCACGAGATCTCCAGTGGAGGCACATACATCCGCGTCTTCGTTTTCGTTGCCATCCTCGGAGTCCTTATACTCCAAAAGATTCTCATCTCCGAGGTCCGCGGCATCTCCAGATTCTGTGGCATCTTCATAATCTGCGGCGTTCTCCACCTCAGGCTCACCGGCATCTTCAGTGCTCGTCTTATCGGCTTCAGCCGAGGTAAGATTTGGGAATGTAATGGAGTTGTCAAGCTCCGCCTTCTCGATGCGATCCTTCAGGCGAGCAAATCGCTTCTGTGCAGCAGGGCGTGAACAGCCGAGCTTGCGGCCCACTTCGCCATAGTCAGGCTAATAAAAAGTGGTTAGGGATGCATCAAGGAGCATTAAAAACCTGGAAAGCACTTACAGCACCTCCAGCAGACTGGACGACATAATAGAGAAGCATCAAATCTTTGTCGGGGCCAGCGGACCCTGCGCCAGAAGACTTCGACTTGGACTTTGTCGCAGTCTTTGAAATACTACCCTTGGCTTTGCGAGGGGCAGCGGCAGCTTTGCTAGTAGGCTGGTTACTGCCGGGGACGGACTTGAGTTTGGCCATAATGACTGGTATGAAAATGGCGTTCGCTTCTGTATGCACGATTCTGCGTTAGACGAAAAAAAAAAATGAAATTATTCTTTGTTACCTTTCTGTGTAAAGCGTCAAGAATGCTTTAGTGATGGGTATGATGCAATTGAAAGTTTAGTAGAAGGTGATGGATGAAAGAAGGAAGAAGACGAAAGCATGAGAACTCCTAAAGAGGAAACGTAGGACTTGATTGGAAATATCTCTTATATGAAGTAAACCATTTCTGAGCCTTAGATGAAGTATGAGAAAAGTGGAAACGGCAGCATAATGAAAAGATGAGTACCACCTAAGGGCGTTGCCACTCACTCAAACGGGCTCCCAAGGGCGAGCACTCTGCAGTCTACAGCCTAGGAAAGAACTACCATGAATATAGTCATACAGTACTATGTCATTCCTTCATTAAATAGTTTATCTTTTTCAGTTTTCATGCATGCGCTACTGCATTCAAAATGGACTCCTTGACAGCCTCTGACAAAACTGAATAAGAGCCTCGAGCGGCATCAACAGCTCCATCTATCAGAGCATCATGACCTTGCCTAGAGTCACCGTCATCAAGGACAGCTTTAGAACTATCGCCTTTAAGCCAAAGTTCTGTAATCTCATCCCGGGCTGGCATATAAGCCACTACACAGGCAGATAGGATAGAGGCATGCTCAGCAGGGTCTGTGTCTAGCATGAGTCTCCCAGAACCAGAATGTGATGCTCCAACATCCTCTGTAATAGCAGCGACACCGCCAGCCACAAGATCTAGACAGTCGATACGCGCATCAGCAATTGCGGCTGACGCTGCAGTGATACACCCCGCAAGGACATTCATTATACCCCACGAAGCATCGTGGGAGTCAGGCGGTTCACCCCACCAGCGGTCGTCTTCAGCTTCCAAGATTGTGATGGTAATATCAAGGCCGGACTTGGGCCAGCGCTCTGCAATGATAGCGCCGCGCAGGGCTGTCTCTAGATGTACTCCGAGATCCCGCTCGCTAGAATCGCGGACATGGCCTTTCCTTCGGCGCGCCGCAAAGGGGGCATATTTGACATGTGTTGTAAGGACCAAGTTCGGAGAGTATGCCGCAGATCGAGGCAACGGTTTCGGACCATGGACAGTGCAAGTAAGCTTCAGTGCTGAGGATGGAGGGATCATTGATTTGGGGTTGGAGCGGTTGGCAGCAAGAGAGGCAGATGGTTCGAATTCGAGGTATGCAGATCCTGAGGCGGAAGGAATCAGGCCAGTCTTGAGAACTGTATCAATTGGTTAGCGGGGTCTTTGATTTCTTTTTTAGCGAAGCTCTTACAGATTTTCCGCAGCTCGGCAGGTTGGCGCTGACGTCGCGGGCGGTCGCTGGGATTTGATGATTGAAGACCTGACTGAAACACCGGTGGTCGCGTGCCCCCAGGGGGACCGTTGACACGTCGCCTATCGTTCATCGTGTCTTGCGCAGAAGAATAGAAACGGTATAAGAAAAGTATGGCGTTGAGAGCCCAAAAGCCCAGAAGCGGAAACCTTGTTTGCAGTGTTTGGCGCGGGCCCACCGTCGAGCTTTTTCTTTTGTCCCGCCTCGATTCCCTTTTTCTTCTTCCTTTTCTTCCCCGAGCTCCTTCAGTTCTGCCCTTTTAATGCCAAAGGCGCATGTCGCGAAGCTCAGAATCTTGTATTCTCGCTTGAACTAATACTATGGTAAGTCTGCTCTGCTGCCACTGTCTTCCCCCGTCTTTATGAGGAAAAGTTTTCCAAAACTTCTGTTCGACGACAAATCAATGGGTCATGAACAACATGCACTACCATCTGAACGACAAGACAATATTCTCTATTTTATCGAGATTAGCAGCTTTGATCATAGGGCTGACCTAGTACGAAGACAGGGTTGCAGAATGGCTCACTGCCAATACTACGTTGGGACTTTCTAACAGGTATGGTGAACCTTTTCTCTTTTTATTTTTTTTTCCCCCATTTCACCTCCACCTTACTATGATGAGAAACCTTTTTTTTCAGTTCTGCTTCTGCAAATTCCTTGAAGAAAACAAAATACCTTACCAAAATCTCCTGATCGTGCTTCATCACTTCACTACTCGCCATTGTCGCTGTCAATGACGCTCGCTGACAATTCCAAGTTTAGGTCGTTCTCCTTGTTCCTTCGAGTCCACTGTAAGCCCTGAAGGTACGACTGAGCAATTCCCTCCATGCCCACCCCCCTTTATGATGACAACTAGTCAATCCATTCAACGATCCTTCGGGAATCTCCCCTCGAGTACGTATCCTCACTGGCATTTTGTGCAAAACAGTTGTCGATCCATGCTCCGGATCCCTATACTGGACCTCTCGTGACCCTCTGGGATATGAGAGGGAGGAAGGTTGTGGACACCCTGGTCATGGGCTCCGTCGACAGCTGGTGCAACTGGCTGGTTTGGCTACTATGCTTGGCTTGTGTTAGCGCTCCCGGGCTGGCCTGTTCGTCCGTCTTGGGCGGCAGGCTTAGTCCGGAGGCTAGCAGGGGATGGGATGAGTTAACCGGCTTAGCTGATTGTCCTTGCTATTTTCTTGCAAGCGACAGGCGTGCTTTGTCTTTTACCACGGAATTTTGTGATTACTGTATGCTGACTTGACGTCCAGGCTTTTGCCGCTACCTTGAGAAATTTCGTAGACGGAAATTTCGTAGACTAGACTTTCACACAATGCAACAATCTGAAATACGGAAAATCGTTCCCTATTGATTGTAGAGAGAGAGTAGAAACACAATCAAGAAGTAAAGGCTAGAAAAAGACCTCGGGCCCTCGCTCTCGGCAGATCCTTGTCTAGGCCGATATTGATCCCTGGAAATTTTGTCTGTGTTGCCTCCCACCACCGAAAACAACCTGGCAATCACTCCAAAAGGCAACTATTGGCCACTGTGGGATATCTCGATTCGTTATTTACATTTTTCGTACTTGATTTCTTCAAATCAAGGGCATTGCAAGAGGCCTAGTAGGCCTAGGACCGATTCTCTTCCGAAAACACCAAATCCAGTTCTAGATGTCGCCTTATTCAGTCTTATCACGACTGTTTGGGATGATAACACGCGGTCATAATGAAACTTAGAGAAGCACTTGAAAAGAATTATTCTTCCTTGCCACCGTCGACAGGCGTTGTGGTGCCGCTCGAGCGCGACATGCTGTAAGGCGCCTTTTTCCGGAATCAACAAGGGTTCTAGGGGAGAAAAGAAGATCAAGGGGAATACGTACAAGAACTCTCTTCGCATTACAAATTCTCCATGCCAAATTCCGAACATTGCCATCGGATTTGACGACTTCTGGGGCCAATTCCACACCAAACCTGCGCATAAGGGTAAGTAAATCGGCCATGTAAAAGATGCGGCAAGGCAAACAACTTACATTTGATGGACAGCAAACACGACTCGTTTTGCAAATTTGCCCTGGCGCTCCACAAGACCGCCAAACTGCTCATCGACGGTTTCAGGCGCAATCTCGGGGTCGCGGTCAAAACAGTTCTGGACAACTGGCAAAAGAGCCTTCTCCACGGCAACCTGCATGCCTTCAAACTCGGGGCTTTCGACCTCGTCGAAGTGATGGATGCGGATCTCGAAGGGCCGAGAGATGGCCATGACGTTATGCGAAGCATTGTGGTGGTAACGCAGCTCGAATGTACCCTCGGTCCAGAAGAGCTGGTCGCCAGTGAATACGACCTCGCCCGAGGCAATCTCGTGGCTTGAGCGGTTCTGCTCGCGGGAGGACTTGACCACCACGTCACTGGAGATGATACCTTTCTCGCATGTCAAGTTGTCATAGGCTGCACGGTTGGTTGCGAGCCAGCGCCCCTGCGACGAGACACGGGTGACTTCACGGGACGTGTTATCGGTAACACGATAAAGGCCGATCCAATCCTTCTTGCTATGGTTGAGGGGAGCAGTCCACTTGACGTTGATGGGAGAGCCGTATTCGAAGGTCAAGTTCTTGAGGTCACCGCGGCGATCGAGCGGCAATTGTGCATTGGCACCTTCACGGCCTTTGCCTTGCTCGGTTTCCTGAACCGGCTTGGTCTCGGTACCTTCAACGGTCAATGAGTAATCATGGAGGTCGTACCCGGCCACGTCGGCATCAATGCGAGAGATGGTGATTCGGGCTGGGTATTTCTGGAATAGAGCTGTGGTATCCTTGACAAACGTATTGACTCCGGCAGCTAGCTTCGGGCGGGCGTTATCGAGAAGATCTTCGATGAAGTCGAAGGACTCGTCAAACATTCTGTCCATGCTTCCGTGTAGCTGCTTGAGAGAGGACGGGAGGGACTTCTTAAGGTTTTTGACGACGCCGCCATCCTGGCGCAAGCTGCGACCGTACAGCTTTTGCATGTGAGGGCGCTCCACGAATTGGATCGAAGCCAGAGTCAAGATGTGGCTGAGAACAGCCAGGAAGGTAATTGCACCACTGCTTGTGATAATAGCCGCACCCCACACGCCAGCTAGACCCAATACACGCTCTGGATTGTTGAGGAAACGATAGATTCCATTGTAGGTTAGCTTTGGAGATTCATCGAAGAAGAAATCTCCATAAAACCAGCCGAACTCGCCAAGAGAATCATAGACACTGATTGAGGTCCAGATCTGCAGAATGATCAAGCCTGCGCCCAGGACGTGTCGGAACAGTACAAGACCGTAGTTCCAATCGGCCGGGATGGTGTACAGCTTCCATACTGCCGCGATGAAGCTGGCATAGCACATGACCATACTCAGGTGGTAATTCCCTTTCCACTGGTTCCACGCCTCTTGGGGGGTCTCGCCATACTTGAGGAAATGTCGAGTCCAAGTCTTGTTGTTCGACTGTCTGTCCAGCTGGTACCCCATACCTACAGAATACCATAGGCGCCAGAGAGTCGCGTTGACCACGAACCAAAACTGATAGGTAGGGGTAGAGGGGGTCAAGGCAGTCAATGCAAACATTAATACCTGTATCAAAAGGATGGAAGAATCAGCCGTTCTATAGAGGTCCAGGTTATTCAACCCCAGGAGGTTGTGGACCGATGGTGGTGGCTTAGCTGAGTACGATGAAGTCGAAGTCGCATAGGGCGGTAGTTCTTCAGTGGATATCGCTGCATTGGGGCTTTCTGGTTCCAAGAGGCTAGGGGTCGATTCCACACAGACTGAGCGCTTTCGGGGTGGTGGCGGGTTGTAAGTCTTGTCGATGTGTGGGTTTTCAACGAGCACGAGGAAGGCGAATTGAGCTGCATGGGCCAGGATAGAGATAAGAAGTACTTTATAACTAGCGGCCATCAGAGAGATGCCGTAATAGCCCGCATAGCCAACCGAGTACATGGGATGGGGTGCCATCTCGAAGACTCCATCAAAGGTCAGTTCTTGGTCGATGAGGTAGAAGAAGTCCCCCCCAGTACCAGGCATAGTCCTTGACAACACGATGGGCATCCAACTTCACCCACAGGTTGAACAGCACCAGCAGAATACCGGCAGTCCATCGAAGGACAGTCATGAGGGTGGACTCGTCGGTAGGACGGTGTCCGCAAGCTATTGCAAAGAGGCAGTAGGAGGTGAAATCACACATCAGGATTATATCCACCAGACGCCTGAACACCAGCCAGGTGTTGTATTCAAGGGGTGCTTTCTCGAACGAGTAGTCATGGGGAATTTTGGTCTCCAGCTCTCGCTTAATCCAGCGGTACAGCGCAGGATGTGGGTTGTCTCCAGTGGCCGGATTGACGAAGATCTTCGTCTTCTCAGCCCAGCGGTTCATGATTTTATGGTGGGACTGGTTGTGAAGTAGCCATCCAATGCCAGCATTGTATGCCGCACGCCAGAAGGCATAGATGGCTGCAAATACGGGGATTTGAGTGCTGGTGGGCAACAACCAGAGCAACGAGATATGCGCAGCAAGGAGCACTAGAACGACTGCATCGGAGACATTCTTGGGTTCTGAAGGAGACAGGAGCTGGGAGACCATGTCATGGGTTTGGGGTACAGTAAAGACTATGCAATGCGCGATTAGTCGGGGTAATGATCCACAGGAACCGAAGCGGCGGCGATCCTTCGTTGTTAATGGCATGGGGGCGAAAGCCACATGGATTCAAATCTGATATCGCATGCGCAACTGCATTGAGATCGTGCAGGTGATAATGTCACGCCAAAAGCTTAACATACCTGTTCCATCGGGGGTGCGTCCATAAGTCTTCTGGTCCTTCTCTCCGGTCGGCTCCACCTCCCCATGCTGGATAAGAGCATCGCGGCCTCCAGTTGAATCAAGGTGCGAAGCAATTCGTTCTCTCAGCCCGGCATCGCCAGGCTGCAGGGTACCTGTTGAACGGCCCTGATCCATGATGGTGTTGAGAGAAACGAAAGTGTTCTAAACACGGCGCTCTGATGACAAGTACTCCCGGAGCATGTGACAGCCTAGGCGGGATCGCGATTGGCTGCGCGGCTGCCAGGACCAATTCTCCGAAAATGCAAGCTGAAAGGCAAATTTATTTTAGGCTATGAATAAGGTACCTGGAAGTCAGTGACAGGGGGTTAATGATTGGGGTCTTAGCAGCTCGCGTAATGCTTTGCCAATTCCAGGGTGCGATGGCCCTTATTTATGTGGGAAAAGAAACCCACTATGCGACAATACAGTGGAACCATGAGCGTCGAGGCTAGCGTGCCTCCCATAGGTGCTCATCGCGAGTTACGAACTTTGTGTCTACGGCCTGCGGGCCCCAGAATGAAGCAGAAGAGGAAAGAAGCGGAACCGATCCCTAGCCTAGACCCCGATGCACCCTGCCAATCCCAACAAAACTGGTTTGGGACTATTTGTTCGGGGGTCTCAGGGTTATGGCAACATAGTCAATGTCATAATAATTGGCTGTTGCACTGTATGTTACACGTCTCCCTTCTGCGCTTCATGCGGGGTCTCTGGAGAGGGGAATTCCGCGGCAGCAGCGGATCCCCGTGCGACTGTCATCGCATCACTCCACTAGGAAATGACATGCAGTTGATGCTATCGAAATAATCATGGGTTGCTGTGGTTTGCTTCTTGGGGACATGCATTTTACCGGGGAGATTCCGGCATCAAGGGCAAAGACAGAATCGTCATGGAAACTCGGGGAGAAGTCCAAAAGGCAGTGGATCTTTGCAGAAAATTCTGTGTCTCAGCGGGGTTGATAATCATAACATTAATGGATTCTGATTCCGGGTGGTCATATTTGCAAGAGGGCCTCCCCGGACGTGTAGGTCCCCCCCACAAGTGATATCATCGCGCTAACGAGTCAGTGCGGAATATGACCCACGTTTGCTCTGCCAAAACATCCCATGTTCGCTCGGGATCATTTAGAGGATCATTTAGAGCCACGCCGAACCGGCGGCAGATGCTCTAAATTCTGACAGGCCAATAAGAGTCTCGACCCTGAAATTAAATAGGGATTGGCCTCGGGCCTGCGGAGCTTGGTTTGGGTTAGTTGATATGCAAGGTCATTTACGGCAAAGTCTGGCTGCAATTCGACAGGAGGGTTGGATCGACAAGGCAAATCGCGCCCTGGTCCTCATTTCCATCCGCTGCCTGTGAAAAGGCGCATACTTAGTTGCAGGATGCACAAGTGCCCTGAAACGAAGGAACAGAGTGAAAGGGTTTTTTACTAGCTAAGTCCAGGTCGGTGGGGGGGTTGACTAAGTGAAGCTTGACTTGGCGCCACGAGAAGACCACCCAAATTTCGCACCAAGCCTTGCCCTTATTGGCTTGGCTACTTGGGGACGCACATAGTCTTGTGCCCTCGTGTGCTTCTTCCTGGCTTTACGGCCTTGCCTGCGTCCTGCGTTTTCAGGTTTTATCCAGGTTCATCTGGTCAATGTTCCTCATTACGGTTTTCTTTTTGTCTCTCTGGTTTATTACTCTTGCTCAGCTGTTCCTAGTCGTCTATTCGCTACCTTTTGCTTGCGTTTTCCCCTACCGGCCATGTTATATATATCTATGCTTTTCCTTCCCTTTCTTCGTTCTCTGGGGTCCTCTATTGTTTCATTTCATAACGCCTACTATGCACCCTATTATATAACGAACTACAAGTTTTTGTTATCCTTACTCTCGTCTATAGATTTTCGGCACCCAACCTATCGTATACCATAGCCTTCCGGTTTAACACTTCTCAATCCTACTCTTGTGGACCCTCCCACGAATTCTTTGCTATACTCTAGCTGCTCGCAACCTACTCAGACGCCTTTATATAAAACATGTCCCGCTTGCCGTCAGAAAGTCAACCGGCGGAGACTCCGTCGCCGTTTGCTTACTGCTGCCGAGACACCGGCGTCTCGCCCTACAATACAATATTCGCAACCTTCCTCGGATTTACTCTCACCTGCACAACGTATTCTCTGTTCGAAATGCGCCTGACCTGGCAGCATTCCCGATTTAGGACGTGCGACCGTTGTCGCCAGTGGAAACGTAATTACCGCCGCTCACCACCGTGCAGGAAAGGCTCTCTTTTACAGTTTGCTGCGGCCACCCAAAATGGCTTCTCTGCTCCCAGTGTACCTCGTCCTCGCCGGACATTCCGCTCCTTGCCAGTTCAATGAGCAGATGGCACCAGCCAAAGGATACTTCGAGCACAAGCGCCCCACGATGCATTAAGCCAGGCCATGGGGTTTTTGTGCAATGAGCACCGCCGTCATGTGGTTGCCTCCCAATCATTCACCCCAGATATCTCGACCTCTGATGTACGGGAATCCGTTTCCAAAGCGTATGTATGTAGTTCTTGCGGTAGATTTATTTTATTTGCTGATCTAAACCCTATGTGGATGACGAGGATCCTTTGTTACTTCCCCTAAGTGGTGTTCGCACTCTTGAGACACGATTATAGACGACGTCGAGTTTGGCCCCTCTCATCCTCAAAGTAAGACTCATGTACAAATTCTAGCTCGCAGTTCGTCACAGTTAGCTACTGTCACTTTTACCGGGCAACTTACTGAGTTTCAGGCCTCGGAAGATGCTGTTCTTGGTGGCCATCCGAAAATGGTCGCAAGTATGAATGACCTGGCGGAGATATTACTCGGATTGTTTGTTCCTGGGCCCTACTTGCCGGCACTTCTTCGGGAACATGCCGTTTCCGTGCAGCCGCGGCGGAATGCTTGCTCCCAAATATGAGCGATTGTTGAGCCTACTCTCACATCCTACAAACTAAGCCTCGCGGAAAATATTGAACTGCTGCGAAAGTTCAAAGAAGATGGCGAGGATGATGCAAGACTTCGAAAAGCGTCACTTCGAGTGATCCAATCCAACCACCTTTTTTAATGCAGTTTGAACAATCATAGCAGTGCGATCAAGAAGATCATTGATATATCAATATGTAGCCATCTGATTGGTCTCTAGCTACTAAATTACGAATTCATGTGTTAACAACTATTAGATGTTGCATTAAAATGGTGTCAAAAGAACTGAATCCATATTGACTAGTATGCATATGGACGAATGAGAACTGACGGAACCACCAAGTGAAGTGTGATTGATTGACTTACGAAAGAAACTACAGAGTAGACCGAATGGAAAAAGGGCGGTTTAAGCTGCCCCATAGCAGTGTAACTGACTATTCAAGTAATCTATGTCTTGGTGTCATCCGCATATTGCACGGAAGCACATAGGAAATTGGGGTTGAATTTGAACCAACCCTATGTCACTGTAATAAATCTCTCCACTTTTCCGTGATACATAGATATTTTGCATGATTACGGAACCAAGGTTCGTCGAGGGTCCCGGTTATATTTTGATAAAAATGCGATGAGGACCTCCTTCAAAGCAACATCCGTCATTTCTTCCACCATTGCGTCGATCTTGGCTGACATGGCCTTGTTCCAGTCGTGAAAGGCTTCGGATACATTCAGATCACGAAAGAGCTTCATTACCTTTGAAATATCGCCATCATTAGAGGATCCGTAGCACTTCCGAAATACCTCTTTTTGGTCGTTGTTGCAATTTTCCAAGGCATAAACTGAAAGCCAACTGCATTTATTCTCCTGGATGTCGGTCCCGATCTTTCCAGTGACCGAAGGATCACCGTAAACATCCAAAAAGTCATCTCGGGCCTGAAAGACAAGACCTAAAAGCGTTGACGCCCTATGAACGTCGTCTAGCATTTTGGCAGTCGTGAGTTTTAAATAAACAAGAGGAATTGCTATCGGAAGGTAGAAGGTATAGAATGCTGTCTTTTGGGCGGCAATGAACTCATACTGGTCCCAAGTAAACCGACCCGGTTTCAGTAATTTCGCTGTGGCCATGAGATCACAGTGCTGGCCAAGCTCGGTCCGAAGGGCAGCCTCGTCAAATAGCTCGTGGAGGTCTAGATAACGTGGATGATCCCGAAAGCGTTTCTTGAGGGTAAAGTAGATCGCTGATTTCAGAATGCAGGCATCGTTGATAGCTATCATGCCAACATTGTCTCGGCGATACCAGCAGGGCTGACCGCGTCTGGTGGAAGAACCATCCATGATATCGTCCCAAATCACGTATGCTGCATTGAAGAATTCAATCAAGCATCCAAGAACCGCGAGCTCCTCGCTTTGGACCGGAGAAAGATCATGACCGTTTAGTATAAAGCCAGTATCAAGAACTGTTCGGCCTCGTAACAGATTTCCACCTTTTGTGGTGAGAACAAAACACTGGAAAGGGGTGAGTCAGTACAGTGGCCCATTATGCAGTATCTTGCGTCCCTCGTACCTGGTAAATCCTGTCGACTGCTTCAGGTCCGAGTCCTATAATGCTTAGATGCTCTGTAATCTCCTTACTAACATCAGCGAGGACGCCTTGGAGACTTTCAGAAGCTGAGATAGCCATAGAGACTGAATGTGCTCAAGGGAAGTTATCAAGATGTAAGCTGGAGGCCACTTGATCAAGTAAGGATACAGGGTACCAGATCTAAGTTCCCGCCAAAAGAAATTTTTGGGGTGAAAATGAGGGACAACTTTCTGGTAAACCTTTAGAGGCAATAAAAAAACCCCAGAGGCATGTCATGTGTGTAACCTGAAGCAAGGGGGTCGTCCAGTACGACCCAACTGCAGTTCAACCTATCCGTTGGGCGATTCTTTAGTTGACGAACTAGCGCCGCCGCACCGCCATTTCAATAATTTCAGGTTCGAAAGCCCAAAACTACACTTATCACAAATACATTGTTCAGCTATATAAGAGTTCACTATTTTGGAAATGTAAGCACAGTAATCCCTTCCTGTAGCGTAGATCATTGCTCCTTTATTAGAGTTGTCCTCCAATGCTATATCATATATAGGCGCCTAATTTCGCATTCACTTGAGGATCGCTGAACTTTCTCACCGCTGGTTTACTACTATCCTAGGAATAACTCACTGCTGAGTTAGAGACCTATATCAGTACTGCACTGCTCCAACCCCTCATCTTCCATCGCCTCAAACTCTGAGCAAATCCGATTATTCGGCATGGATAATTCATCCGCTGCCATCTATATTGACGGGGCTTTTAATTTTCGAAGTTTCGCTGGATATTCAAGCACTATCTCTCAGGACGCAATGACGCGTGATGGGTTCATTTGCCGATCTGGAAATCTTTCGAGTATCACATCTAAAGGCTTGGAAACCCTACGGGAGCTTCATATATCAACCATAATCTCCCTGACGGACAGTAAGGAAGCCGAAGTCCTGTACGCCAATGATCCCTTGTATTCGGGGAATCTGAAAGGCTTCAAGCTGCTTAAATTTCCATTATACCAAGAAGACTTTGACAAGAAGAGGCTTTTCGCTAAGTATAGCAGGTATGCATTAGAGGGTCAAATTGTCAGTTGGGCTTTCCTTTCTTACATGTATTTTGTTTTAATATGTCTCCAGGTTATTGCCCAAGAGTATGTGGCTATACTTCGAGCAGGGCCCGCCATCATCCGAAACATACTACTTCAGATACTCGACAACCCTGGCGAAGTGTACATCATCCATTGCTCAATGGGCAAAGATCGCACAGGAATTGTGTTTGCGATCCTGTTAAGTTTAGCTGGAGTTTCGAAAGAGACCGTGTCAGAAGAGTATAGCCTCAACGAAGTAGCTTTGGAACCGCTGCTCCCAAAGATCTCTGCCCTTGCGCAGCGGATCGCTCCCTGTAGTAGTAGTGAAATACAGGGCCGACGGGTCGCCCAGGAGGCAATTAAATCAAGGTATATATGATCCTGGGTATGTTGACAAGGTGCTAACGCTTACTTAGTAAAGATGCCATGCTTCTCACTCTTCAGATGGTCGAAGCCGAATTTGGAGGTGTTATTCGCTATGTTAAGGAAATATGTGGGCTGTCTGCAGAGGACATTGAACTCATTCAGCATCACTTGATACAAAAACGTCGTTGAACAGTTCCAGAGAGAAAGCTAGAAGTAGATGTCGTTAATAACAAACACTCCTGAGGTGATGCTTGTTGGAGAACCGAGAAGACAGTGAAATTACGATGGATGATTCTTCGGCATTTTGGGTTACCTTGTGGTCCTCCGTCAGAGGAATATGGCCACCCTTCAATAGAATAGACTTGGGCCGAGAGTGCTGAGTTTCTTGCTGGGAATTTGCGTTGCTACTGCTCATCGAGTTAATTTGAACAAAGTTCAACTTTGTGGGGCAGCCGACACTCCTCGGTACAGGGCTTAGCTTTGCAAGTTTCTGAATGCTGGCTCTTGATGTGACTCGGAATGATATAGAACTTAAATTGATGTTTCGTATTGTGAGCTTACTTGGAAAAGATCTCAAGTCCGATGCAGAGACATTTACCGCTGAGCTTTTGCAAGGTCACGCTAGTCAAGCTCTTGCAACTAATTTTATTACAAGCTACCCTGCTATGGGAAAAAAGATGGTATCCCGGTGTTCTTGGCTAGTGCATTGAAAGGGACAAGTTCAAACAAAGCAATTGGATGAAGCGAAGTTACTTTCGCAGGTTGAGGCTTAATTTATACTCAATAATTCCTAGCTTTTTTGGTTACCAAATTGGAGATAGATTTACAGTATATATATACAGTACACACAAGCCGTATATTTGTTATATCACTATCACCTAGTCTTGCCCGTTACCTAGAGGCTGTCTTCCGCCGCAGAACCTTACAATCTTTCTCCTTAACCTATTATATTCCTGGTGGGATCCAGGCGCTTAATTCAAATCCTATTCTGTATCTTTTACTACGATTTAATTATTTAATCTAAGCCCTTCGCTCGCCCTGATAGTGTATACGATCCAGAGATTGTTCATAACCTCATCCTATGTACTTCCATTGACGCATTCAAATACACGGTCAGAACTCTGCTGCTCGGTCGGATATTGATTCGTTTCAGGGCATCAGCGTGCGACAGCGCACGTCACACGTCACCAGTTACCGAAGAGCGTCGATCAGCGTCGATCTGGAGAGCCAGAATGGGTACTCCCGTGCCTCCCAGCTAGAACCTAGCCAAAAATCATCAAGGGCTGATTTGCCATCATTCTCAGTTCCGTCCATAGGTCATCAATTGGCACCAAATCTCATAACTTTTCTTAGATCATGGCTCTCAGTCGACTTAAGCAAGTCTCCGATCGCCCCTCCAAACCTCCACCAATCACGTAGCGTTGTCCAAGGTTTAGTCATCCCCCGCTTATCAATCGCCTCCGCCACCGGAGACAGATTGAAGATTCTCTTGATTCCCTCAAAAACTCTCTACAATAGAGAATACAAGGCGCGATCACACATCACGATGGCGCCCTATGTGGAGGAGCCCAACGACGAAGCGGCCTTTGCGCCTACCAAACGCGCTCCCGATCTTGTCGCTCCTGAACCAGGTTCGTTTTCGTCCCGCGGAGGACTGATCGCAATCGTGTCTAACTGATACCACAGAACACTGCCCTGGCCCCGAATCTGAGCAAGCTGGTCAAGGAGACGCCTGCGCCGGCTGCCCAAACCAGCAAATCTGCGCCTCCGCCCCGAAAGGCCCCGACCCGGATATCCCCATCATAACAGAGCGCCTCTCCCAAATTCGCCACAAGATCCTCGTGCTCTCCGGCAAAGGCGGCGTCGGCAAATCCACCTTCTCAACCCTCCTGTCGCACGCATTCGCCGCAAACCCAGACTCGACCGTCGGTATCATGGACACGGATATCTGCGGCCCCTCGATCCCCAAAATGATGGGCGTTGAGACCGAGACCATCCACGTGAGCAATGCGGGGTGGAGTCCGGTCTGGGTTACTGATAACCTCGGCGCGATGAGCGTGCAGTTCATGCTGCCCAACCGCGACGACGCAGTCATCTGGCGTGGACCAAAGAAGAATGGTCTGATCAAGCAGTTCCTCAAAGATGTGGATTGGGGCGAACTGGACTATTTGATTGTGGATACCCCGCCGGGCACCTCCGATGAACATCTGTCTGTGAACTCGCTGCTGAAGGAATCGGGTGTCGACGGTGCTGTCGTCGTGACTACGCCTCAGGAGGTTTCGTTGCTGGATGTGCGCAAGGAGATCGATTTCTGTCGCAAGGCGGGGATCAAGATCCTCGGTTTGGTTGAAAATATGTCTGGATTCGTGTGCCCCAACTGTACACACCAGTCCCAGATTTTCCGTGCCACAACAGGCGGGGACGAAGGCTGGCCAAGAAAATGGGTATCCCGTTTCTTGGGGCTGTGCCTTTGGATCCTCGTGTGGGCATGGCTTGTGACTTTGGTGAGAGCTTTGTGGAGAATTTCCCGGATAGTCCTGCATCCAAGGCTATCAAGCGGGTTGTGCGGGCAGTAGGCCAGGCAGTCGGAGAGGACCCAGAGCATGTTTTGCCGGAGGAAATGGTAGGCTAACGTTGTTCTACGCATTGTTGTTTTCTTTTTAGCGTTTTGCATTTGGTTCTGGATGGAAGGAGATTCCAGCTAGATACGGCGTTTTTGATAGATATTCTTATGCCAGCTCGTACGATCATGAACAAAAGCATTCTTATCAAGTCTAGTTCCTCACAGGTGACTCGGAGTCAGGTGTTGCTCCCCACACTTCGTTTTAGGCAATAGGCTCGGGCTTTATCTACATTTGCCCTCCTAGATATCAGACCAGCTTCCACACCAGGTTCCAAGAAATGACACCCGTCTGCTCTAAAATTCACCAGGATCAATTTTGACGGTTTCTCCTCCAGATACTAGCAAAAAGCCGTTGCTGGTTCTCTGATTTCTCTTCTACAACTACTCGACCTTCACGTCTTGGTTTTGTATGGCCTTAGCACCCCGCTCCAAGAAATGACACCAATGTCTACATTCCTTGACCTCAGGCTTGTACCTTGTCATAGATGGCAGTCCAATATAATTTAATCGACCACTGTATGCCCCCAAAAAGCCCTTCTCAATATCTAAGCTGATTTCTACGTCGTGTCCATCGTTTGCAGAAGTACACGCTTATAGCTAGCCAAAGAGCGATACCTCGTAGCCTCTAAGATGGGAAGTAGCCAGCGACCGGAGGGATTCAACCCTTCGCCGGTGCAACTCATCACCTCGCCAGCGACCTCCAGCTGAGCAAACCAGCCGCCCGGGGAAATACCAATATTCAGCTGAGGCACCTTGTCGTCAATAATCCTATCAGTGTCACTCCTCTGGAAAGGTGACTTGGTGGTAAGAAGAGAACGCAGCGGAGACAGTAATGCACATAGTTACTATAGCTGCCACACAACGCATGGCTGAACCTAGGTTTAATTGGTATCTAAATCAAAACAAACATAGTTGGGACAGCCAGATCTCTGCACGCTCATTCGAACGAGCAAGGGCGACCTAGCGATTCCCGCGATAAGAGGGCCTTAGGTGGTCGCAGCAGATAGTAAATGACTTCCAGCCATACTTTAATGAGAGATGTAAGGTAAGCTGGACCCGTCAATCCTGGGCAATGCAACAAGCGCAGGGGTACTCGGACGAACACCCTCATAGGCCAATCGGGACTGTGGAGATCCGATGCGTTCGAGGGCGGAGCACCTCGTACCTGCATTTCAATCTCCCCCATTAGAGGATGTTATGCTGATTATCCGAACGCGCGGCCCAAGCAGCTGCAATGAAGGATTTTTATGCCAAATCCCCTTGTTTGCTGGGGTGATAGATCTAGATCAAGATCTCTAGCCCTAGCCCCATTGGGTTCCCGCCTCGAAGCAGAGACAAAGGGCTCTCTGTTAGATTGGAATGGAACTATTCGAATGTTTCATGGCCTACTCTTGGCTTTCCTGTGATTGAGCCCATGTTGCATCTAAAAGTAAGAGATGGTGCGCAATCCCCAAAGCCCCATAGACAAAATCGACCCATCAGACCATAGGAGGCGATCAGAGATGAAGAATGGGAGCTATCCGCCCAACTTCTGCGACGGAGTATGATTCCATCGCTCCGTTTCAAGGTCTCAGGGGCGTTGCCTCCAGCCCCATGATTGGCCCCACGCCTGGGACGGTGTTTCAGGTCCACCGCCAGTCTTCCACTGCAACCACTGACGCGCACGAGATGTGCTTAGTTGACGCGGGCGCCAAGGGAGACTCCACCGACCTCAGACACCCCGCCGTTGCAAACAAATGAGCTGCCAGCAGCCCAGCGCCGGGCCTCTCCAACTCGCTGTCCTCCCCTTTACTGACTCCACCGATGGACCCAGCTAAGGCGCCAGACCCAGCGCTTGGCCACCCTGAGCTCTGTGGCTTGGAAAATCGTCCTGTGTCTGCAACGTTCATAGGTGGATTAGTAGGAAATGGCGAAAAAAAAATTGGAAACAGCTACGTACCTGAGGGCGCCATAGTGCCGCACAATGCTTCGTCAACTCCTTTATAGATCTGTAGCCGCCCCAGGATCTGCCGATGCTTCCTTTTTGACGACAGCTTAGAGCACTCTTGCTCATCCATCCGCTCTTGTTTACCACCCACTCTCCTTCACCCTTTGTTTTTTTTTTTGCTTCAACCTGCTGGTTCAGGTCCCCAAGGCTGTACCCTTCTTTTTTTTAGCCTTGTTCATTCACTCTGATTCCAGCGACCTAAAGTTCTACAGGCCCTGGAGGTCCCTCGGTTTTACTCTTCTAGACCAAAAAGGAACAAGCCTCACCCATTCTGACACTCGCTGGCCGGTCCTAAAAAAAATCATCATGCATCTGTTACTCTCGCTCGCACTTTTCCTTGTTCTGGGCTACAATGCCCTCGCATTACCGACTATGCATCGCCCTGTTCACCATGTCCGAAGATCTCGATCTTTCCAGATTGACCGCTTTAAGCGTAGCGACTACGTCCGTCATGGACAAAGAGATCTCCAGAAAGCCTATCGCAAGTACGGCATTATCGCCTCGGCGTCAAGCAATAACGAACCATACTCGTCTGATCCTTTCGATTTCGAACCTTTTGTCTGGGGTTTTGGAGGCTCTGGTACTCCAAGCGACTCCGCTACTTCATCCAACTCCGCCACTACATCCGGGACAGCGACGACCACAAGCGATTCGACAGAAAGCCAGACCACCGCGGCTTCTTCCGAAGAGACTGGTTCTGTAGCAGCCAAGTCTGTCCAGGGCGACTCTGAATTTGTGTCTCCAGTTTTGATTGGTGGTCAGACTATCTCTCTGGACTTCGACACTGGATCTGCAGATATGTACGTTACCTGATATACAATCCCCGCTGCCCCGGAGGGGGAAAAAGGTCAAAAAAAAAATAAGACACGAGAACTAACCTTCATATAGGTGGGTTCTGGGCAGCTCTCTCTCCTCCAAGGCCTCGAGCGACCGCAAGTTCTATGACCCCAAGACTTCCAGCGATTACGAAGAGGTCGACGGTAGCTTCAACATTCAGTACGGCGACAACAGCTATGCCAACGGCGACCTCGCCCAAGATCTCGTGAACATCGGCGGCGCCATCGTCCCCAAACAAGTCTTCGGCATCGCAACCGATGCCTCCAGCGAATTTCTCCAAGACACCGCCTCCGACGGGCTACTCGGCCTCAGCTTCTCCAAGCTCAACAGCTTCAAGCCAGGCCCCCAAAAGACCTTCTTCGACAACGTTGCTGCGGACCTCGAAGAGCCCGTCTTCACGACCCGCCTGCGCACGGACGCCGTCGGCGAGTACGGGTTCGGCGTCATCGACCACAGCCTGTACCAGGGCACGATGGCGAATATCAGCGTGGACTCGTCGGCCGGGTTCTGGGCGTTCAAGTCGGCGGCGTACGCGGTTGGGAACGGAGAACTGACCGATTTCGACGACGTGACGACCGCCATTGCAGACACGGGGACTACACTGATGCTGCTGAGTCCGACTGTGGTCAAGGCGTACTATGCGCAGGTCAGCGGGGCGTCGTACGCGAGTAGTGTGGGCGGATATGTCTTCCCGTGCAGCACTACGCCGCCGAATCTGACGATGAAACTGGGGGATAGTTTCACCGCTACTGTGCCGGGGGCTTATATCAATTACTCCCAGGTCGGAACGAACAAGACTTCTGGTGAAACAAGTAAGTTTTTTTTTCTTTGTCTTTGTTTTTTTTCAGCGTGGTTCTGAGGATTGGCTTGCTAATTCTTTCTTTTTTTTGGCAGTCTGTATGGGTGGTGTGCAGTCTAATCAGGGGTCTAATATGCAGATCTTTGGTGATGTCTTCCTCAAGTCGTTCTATGTTGTCTTCGACCAGCGCGGTCCTTCTCTGGGAATCGCTTTGACTAAATAGACCACCTCAGTCGTTGCCGGGGTCTCATTCAAGTGGGAGCGATACAGAATATTTGCTTTAGATCATACTCTTCGAGTTGTAGATAGTTTCCCCACTGCTCGGTTCAAGCCGATGGCAATTTCTATGAAGCATAGTCTGATCTTTCTACGGGGTACGATCATTATTAATTGTCCAATGGGCAGTAGACTTAACTATAAAACTTGCAATCTCTGTTCGTTTTCTCGTGGGTATGCATAAGAATCTTTTTATTTTAGTGATGTCACAACGCTACAGTAGGCCAAACTCCCAACACTTTACCGCACAGCAGCATTCTTCAGAGTCTTGACAGTGCAGATCACACCGGAAGCCGTCACCAGCTTTCCAAGCGCAGGCTTGCCTTCCTGCTCCTTGGCAACAGGGACGGCACTACTATCAAAGGCAACCTCCAGATCGTCGGTGGTGGTAAAACCAGGCTGGAAGGTCTCCCAGATCTTCTTCTTGGGGTTCAGGACCTTCTCTGGCTCACCCTCGGACCAGCCCTGGAAGGTGATACGCTCACCGGCGGGCGCATCGGCGGGAGGGTTCACGAGCTCGACGGGACCGGCGTGGGCATCACCTCCTCGGGGACGCGGGGAGAGGCGGCTAAAACCATCGCACAGGACTTGATGCCTCGCATGGTCACGGGCTTCAGGTTGCAGACGGCAACGATCTTACGACCCTGCATCTCCTCGAGAGGAACCAGGCCATTCAGACCGGAGCAGACTGTTCCGCACAGTCTTGCCCGTCTCCTCATCCACAGTGGTGTTCTCGGTGCCGGGAGCGTCGCCCACGTCGACGGTAGAAACATAGAGGGAGTCGGCATTGGGGTGGTTGATAGCGCGCAAGATGTGGCCGACACGCAGGTCGATCAGAGATGGAGAGGGAGGGGTAACGGGGGCCGCGGGGGCCTTGGGAGCCTTGGGGGCCTTCTCCTTCTTCTCCTTCTTGGAGGTCTTGTGGCCGGCAGCGGCAGCGGCAGCAGCAGCAGCAGCAGCATCAGAAGCAGGAGCGGGAGCGTCACCCTGAGCAGCCTTCTCGGGCTTGCCCTGGCCTACGACGAGGGGCTTCTCGCCCTTCGGGTCGGCGTTTTGGGCATTGGCCTTCTCGCGCTTCTTGCGCTCCTTCTCTTCCTTGAGGTCGACGGGCTTGGGCACATATTTCACGTCGTTCACATCGATCTGGACCTTCTCCTCCTCGGGGATCTGTAGGGAGAAGAGCTTGGCATTCTGCACAAAGTCGATGTGGCGCACGATGTGGTGGAAGCCCTTCTCTCCGGTGCGCTCCTCGGGCGACCATTTCTCCACGAGAGGTGCGACGAGGGCGTAGACGGCGATATCTGCGACCGAGGGCTTCGAGCCGAGCAGGGTGGTGCGGGTGGCGAGATGAGTGTTCAACTGGACAAGGATGTTGTTCGCAATGGTGCTGTCACCAGCAGCCAGAGCATTCTTCAGGCCAGCGGTTGAGGCGAGCCATTGCTTGATGTCGGCTTCCTCGGCCTCCCCAAAGTTCACCGTAGGAAAAATTTTGGGCGAGGCGTGCAAATAATCCGGCTCGGTCGCATCGGGAGAGACCGCGGAAGGGTATGAGCGGTAGAGGAGCGAGAGGAGAGAGGACTCGGGGGCTGCTGCGGTCGCCATGGTGAATGCACGTGGAGGAGAAGAAAGAAAAGAAAATCGAGGAGGGGTACCGCTCTGTGTCATCTGGACCCGCGGGGTGGTGGTTCGGGCCCGCAATGGGCTCACCCACCTGGAAGACGCTAGCTTGCCCAACATCTGCAATTGGGACTGCAGAGCTGCCTTTGTTACTTTTCTGAGCACGCGAGCCCCCGAAGCTTTCCGCATGCCAATTTTAAGGCGTCGGGCGATTTGATGACTCAGCTGAGTCCTGTTCACCTGGGCACCTAGGCAACTTGTGGCCCCCGGCATTGTGTCCATGGACCTGACTGCACTGTGCGAGGCTTTGATGCCATATGAATTGGGGATTGCCCAAGACTGGGTACTACTATTGGATACACTGAAGTCTTTTTCAGGCACATACAGTATGAAGAAAGCCCCCAACGCCTGTCCATAGTTCTATATATCATGCTATCTATACATGTAGGGTTTCATAATAATATTCATCAATGAGCTGCGATAAGATCATCAGCTGGATGTATGCAACGAAAGAAAAAGCCTCAGTCAAGTGGATCCGAGACAACTATTGTTGGCGTTGTTGGGGGCCCAACTCGTGGTGTTGCAGGAAGACTTTCTGCTATAGACGGGTCCGATGTACCATGCTGTGGTTCTGGTGACGATCGATCCGAGGTCGGCGAACTGGTAAACGCTCCACGATCTACAAAGCTGGGGACCTCGAACGAATTCGAACGAGAAGGAAGGGTCTTTGAATGGGGCCGGCGAATAAAAGCCGGCTTCGGAGATCGTACAGGTAACGAGAGCTGGCGATTGGGAGTCTCGCGGGGCGTCCTAGAGCTGCCTTCACCATTAGAATATTCACTGCCGACAAAGCTTGTCGCTCTGGATCGAGTGATCGGAGTGCTTTCGAAGATATTCTTCATATCCTGGTAGTGCTCATTGCGAAAGCTCTCGGCTGGGACCTCAGGGAATGTAGTTCTCTCGTTTACCTCGAACCCATTCTCTTCGAAGTTAGTGTGCGCTTTGGTGGCGAGGTAGCCACTAGCTGCATTGAAGAACCGTGCCACGGTTCGCCGTCCCCCTGGGTCATCTTCTCCGGGCAGAGTTGTGATTTGACTCAGTTTCGGAAATGATGGATAAGAAACAGTCTCCTCCATCTCAACCGTGGCTTCTTGATCACTATCCCTAGAGGAAGGCCCAGAGCTCGTTGATCCCAACCTGTCTCGGTACATCTCATCACCACCGCAGGTGGGACAGGGTGGCACGGGGTTTTTCGAAGGCTTGTCTTCCTTATCCATTTCAGCGGCAAAAAGAAGATAAAGCGAGCCGACTATAGCAAGACCGGTACCAACGACGGGCGCCCATTGACCTGCGATAGGATTATGTTAGCTCCAATGGAATGGCACCATCTCTTGGCTCAACGGGACAGATCAGTCTTACCGACACTGGACATGGGTTCCGTTTGATAATTCACTGGAGCGCTCCAGAAGTTCATCTCCCCCTTGACGAGGATCGCTAGGACCCCAGCAGCAAAGACGGGGATCTCTATCAGCCTTAGCCACTCGCGGATCTTGGTTGCGATCCCTGACATTTGGATTGGAGTAGCTCCGTTGGTGCCTTCAATAGGCTCATTCTCCTTCTTTAACCGCTTTGTACCAGAGATCTGATCCCACCTGTCGTCCAGAATCTTGATCCACATCGAGACCAAGGACAAGATAGCCGGGACACAGCAGGCGGCCGCGAGTAAAGTGGCGGTGTTAAAATCCAGCTGATGGGGGGGTTGGGATCACATAGATATTGTTTGCTGCGCCTTGTCGTAGTGGGGAAAACGGTCCATCTTCAACTGTACAAACCATGCCGCATGAACTTCCGTAGAGAAATTCCCCTGCTTTCTTCCAGGAAACAGAGGCCGGGTCGTCTGCAGGGCAAGTGGTTGGGAGAGGCGAATGAATTCTACGGTCAAACTGAGGAGTCCCGCAAGGAGGAGGCCTGTCCATAAGAATATGATTTCGCGGCCCGGATTGTGGAAATATGTGGCCGAAAGTCTTACTGTTGCTGGTGCTGTCAGAATCCCGATAGCGCACAGCTGAAAAGCTCCGTACACATCCATATCGACCGCTCCTGCCAGGGTAGGGGCTCAATTAGTCCAAGGGGCCTTTCGTCATTGGCTTTTTGACGGTAGATCATGCTCACCATCGACGTGGAGCGATGCGAGGACAATCCCATGCAACGCAGCCACAGCAGGGAAGAGTAACACAGCAGCTAAGCAAGCATTACGAATGAACTCGGCCTTGCGGGCAAATACACAGGCGGCGATTAGGACGTAGTATCTGCCGGGGTCAGGGGATGCTATCTTGCTGAGGACACGGAAGGGGGGGTGATACAAATATCGGGTGCCAGGTCCGTACTGGCCGGACACTGGCCATGCGCATACAACTTCTAAAGCTGCAGTAGTTGCATTTGGAGCCGCAGTTGGGGCAGTGCGGCGCACCAAGGCGGGTTCTAGGAGGGTTTCTGGGGTCAAGATTGCTGGCATTGCTAAGGATCCACCCCCCTATGTGGGAGATGCAGGGAGCAACGGGTCTCTTTGGAATTCATGAAGCACTGTCTCTGATGACACGCAGATCTTAAGACAAGACAGAGCCTCCCCCAGGGGTCTTATCCACGGGCGGGGGAGTAGAGTCCGTCCAGCACGCGCCATGCGGGCAAGTCGAGAGTTCGTCAGCAACAGCCTCATTTTCCATTTCAGGACCTTCGGCAATGTGTGGGGATTGGACGCCACAGGAGCAATACCAGCCATAATTCGCCTTCACTAGAGCTCCTTCGAGCGGGAAATGCCTCCATGGTTGGGGAAGCGACGGACACCCGGGTGAATACGAGAAGGGCGCCACTCGGCGCTCTTGATTGGCACCTTCACAGCCAAGAGCATTTCGCGCGGTGGCAGTGCCTGCATGGCACGCTCTTTGACTTAGCCCGTCACTCAAGATTCGAGAAACATTCTAGCCGATCTGCGATATTTCTTGAGGCATTTAGCATCGGGGCGTAGGTGCTGCTTGTCCCGGAGGAGCCTCCTTGCAGCCTCTCAGAGAATCCTGATAGTGACGAATGGAAAGAGAGAGATAGCGGTAGAAATAGGGTTTTTTTTCTCCATTTCCTATTTCGTTCTCTCTCGGGGTTGCTGATTCGCTAGGTCTCTTTTGCAAAGTTGGGCGGAATTCAGGCTTCGCGGGATCTTTAAAGACGATCTTGGCGTACCAAGAACTTTACCTTGGGACCCCCGCAGGTCTGACAAGTAGGGCTCATATTCCCAACTTCAGGCTAATCATTCCTGGTCTAGCTGGCTCGTGCCAGCCGACTTGCCGCTGATTTGTGCCTTATGGGCTCCATTGAGGCTTAGGTTTTGCAAATTTTCCTTTCCACCCTGCGGCCTCGAAGCTGGGGCATTTAAGCACAAGGAGCCTCAAGTGTGACGCTCAACCCTTCCCATTCCCTGGCAGGTTTCGAGCCTTGAGCTATCGGCACGACTGATCACTACTCACGTGCCAAAAGGTGCTAAGGCTCTCGTCCCGTGGCAACAGGCGACTCTGGTTGAAGCTGTCGCGTGCAGAATGTCGATGCGCTGAGGTCGCACCAACCGAATCTCATCCGCGAATTAATCTTCGCCCTTCATTCCGGTATTCGGGGCTTGGGTATTTGAACCTCCTACCACGAAGCTACCACTACAAGCGGAGCTAGCCTTAAGAGGCTGCACATGCGCCAGGCGTGTCTACCGGTTCACTTGTACTTGCCTTCCGTTCCCAAAGTCCTCCCCAAAAGAGGAAGCGGTCCGCAATGCCGGCAAACAACAGTCTTGATACCAGCGAAATCAAAAATTGGAGGTCCATCATAACGCTGATTGTCTTTGTTGTTACAAGTAAGTGAATTCGATCGAGCGAACAATATCCTGGGGGTGGGGAAACTAATTTCTACCCCAGATATTATTGTGCTGTTTCCTTTTCACGTCCCGATATACATTCCGCGATGGCTTTACAACGCAATTTTAAGCAGCCTCTACAAAACGCGCATAATCCCTCGGCCGAAAGCCCCTCAAAATCATGAAAAGCAAAGCTTATTTGTGGCCTTGCGATTCCCTTTGAACTTCGTGACAGCACCCTTAATAGCAGATTTATTCCTCCTCGCAATTCTTGCAATTGGTCGGCAAGAGGTACACGATGGAACTGTCGGCGCGGACAACATTGTCCCTCTGGACATTATGGGTTTCTTTCTGACTCTCGCTTACATCGCCATCTCTATCGATGCATCCGGCCTGATCAGATACTTGGCCTTTAAGGTCCTGCAAAAAGGTGGAGACGTAGGGCACCGGCTGTTCTTCTATCTCTACGCCTTTTTCTTTATTCTGGGCAGCTTCATCGGCAACGATCCCATCATTTTGTCAGGAACGGCATTTTTGGCCTACATGACCCGGGTGTCAAGTAACATTGTTCACCCCCGAGCCTGGATCCATAGTCAATTCGCAGTGGCCAATATCGCCTCTGCTATTCTCGTTTCATCAAACCCAACCAATCTGGTTCTTGCCGGCGCTTTCCAGATCAAGTTCATCGTGTACACGGCTAACATGATCGTTCCCGTGGTTGTAACTGCAATTGTGGTGTTTCCTTTCCTACTCTACATCCTGTTTGCCGACTTATCCCTTATCCCTGTCTCTATCAAGATGCACGAGCTCTCGGAAGAGGCAAAGAAACGCAAACCGGTGAACCCGAATATTCCTCATGCCCGAGGTAATGCGGAACTTGAAGAGGAAGAAGAGGTCAACAACGAGCAAGGGAAAACACTCTCATTGGAAGAAATCATGAACCCATTCCTAGACAAAAAGGGAGCCGGATTCGGAGCTCTGATCATGGCTGCTACTCTGATCACTCTCCTGGCTCTCAATGCCGCTAGTAACTCTGGTCATGAGAGACCTGTGTTCTGGGTAACTTTACCAGCAGCTTTCGTCATGTTCTGCTTTGATGTTGGGATGGGCTGGCTTCATCGGCATGAAACTCGTGAAATTGCCGCCAGGGGCAGGCGAGAGATCGAAATCGCTCGGACGGAAAGATGGAGGCGCGAGTCAGCCAAAGCCTCACCCGAGCAACCTGCCTTGGATCAACACGGCCATCCGGCTCAACAGGAAGGTGTTCGTTCTGCCGATGAGATCTCCTTGGGGGCTGCTGCCAACGATGTCGATATGAAATCACCTCAGGGCGCCGCCGTCACTCGTCTCTCTGCCTCGGGTTTGACAGAAAAAGAGCGGTTTCCCGAGATTCAAACCCCCCACCGCAGCCTCCTTATCTGACTCGCAGGGAGTTATACTCACCTCTTCGCCAGAGCCCATGGGCCAATCGCTACCTACCGCTGTCGATCCGGAGAAACGTGATAGTTTCGATTCCACGAGCGAGCAAGAGCCCGCCACCCTGTGGTCACTGGTGGCGAAGTCATACCGATGGATGCAGGAGACATTCCCCACCGTGACGGTGGTGGTTTCTCACATGCCCTTCCCCCCTAGTCCCATTTGCACTGGCCATGTTCGTCCTGGTGCAGGCTCTGGTGACAAAAGGCTGGGTTCCTGTGTTTGCCTACGGCTGGGACCACTGGGTGAATAAGACTGGGACTGTAGGCGCTATCGGTGGAATGGCCTTTTTATCTGTGATTCTCTGCAACGTGAGTAGCTTCCCATTTCAATAGCCTGCTTGAGTGCTCTGACCTTATATCCGAGATCAGTTTGCGGGAACAAACATCGGTACAACTATTCTGCTCTCCCGGGTCATCCAAGCATGGATGCAGATTCACCGTGAAAACGGTATTCCTATCAGCGACCGGACGTTCTGGGCTACCGTGTACAGCATGGCCATCGGCGTCAACTTCGGTGCCTTCAGTACTGCGTTTAGTGCATCGCTGGCTGGCCTTCTGTGGCGAGACATTCTTGCGAGGAAACATATCCGCGTGGGCAGCCTGGAGTTTGCGCGTGTCAATCTCCCTATCATCGCTATCACCATGGCTGTCGGATGCACTGTTCTTGTCGGCGAGGTGTACATTATCAGAAGCAACAAGCCATATGATGCGTGAGGCAGGGGGGTTTTTGCGCGATGGTTTTACCGAGCTCGAAGCTGGCTGAATCATGTTTCTAATTCCGCTTTCCTGCCCTTTAGATTACGGCTGCATAGCTTGGTATGTCCGCTACTTCAGCTGGCCATGTAACGAAATCACGCGTAATGAATTATGAGAGGCTATGCATTTTTTTTTTTAAAAAAAAAAATCATGATCGATATCTCGGCGTCCATTGATGCCATTTCTCAAACCCGCTCATGAGATACTCCAGCCCTTTGACGTATCGCTCCATATCAGGGCTGAGGAGGTGTCCGTTATCGCGTGTGGTTGTCTCTACGGTTTCTTTGAAACTAGCCTCTAGTTCGCGGCAGTAGCTGTACATCAGCCGCTTGCAAGCCGTGTGGGACAGCCCTATCTCTTGGGACAACACGTGGATTGCAGAGAACGGGTGCGAACCGTCTGTTGGCCGGGCCTGGTATGCCTTCCATTCCTTTTCCCAGCTGTAGATGTCGTTCAAAACACCGAGGAATCGGAATGTGTAACTTTCCAGAGCACTGATCTGTTTGAGGTCGCCACTGTTGATGTCCAGATTGGCGCCGAATCTGATAAGTGCAGTATAGAAGCTGTCGTATTAGTTAATAACTAGCTCTTCAGTCTGGTAAGGTGAAAGTGAAGATACGTACGGTCTCCCGACATCGATCTCGCGGTGCTCAAGATAGGAGCCTAAATCCTTCACCGAGGTGCGCTCTGGGGCTGTCTGAGCCATGAGCAGAGAGCAGAATCCTTGAACCAGCTCGTTGGCCAGTTTTTCGTCGATGCTCTGAGCGAGCTGGATGGTGTCGGCAAGCATCCACTCGACGCAGACGCTCTTGTTCGGTGTGGACTGGCGACGTGCGATCTGTATGATACGCGCCCGGTAAGAGAGCATGTCTGACAAGTTCATGTTATCTAGCTGGTCTGTTCCAAGGGTCAGCAATGCTCGACTCGGGGTCGTGATCGTACCAACCATCAATAAGCAGGGGCAAGTAATGCATCCGGCAGGTCGCTTCGACGCGGTCCTCCAGCGTCAACGGGAAGAAGCAACTGAAGGCTCGCGAGAATCCCACATCGTAAAATGCCTGTTTCTCCTTCTCGCTCGCAAAATTCCAGTGCTCACCGAAGTACGGCTCGACTTGTGCTTGGATCTTCTCCCACCCGAGGTCGTGAGTTTTGAAGTCTAGCTGGCTGGGAGCAGGCTCCATCGGTCGACTCTGCGCCGAAGCACCAGCTGTTGAATAATTCCGTCGGCATGGGAATACACTGTGCCTTGCTGGGAATACTTTTGGTACATGGACAAATCTGTATGGTCGCGTGCGGGACCCCGGAGGCAGGAGATGCTGCGGGGCGACCTGTCTTAAATTAGGCCGCATCATGATGCGAAGTTGGCCGGTATGCAAGGAGCCGTGGATGAACCAGCGCTCGATCATCGCTCCGGACCTTCAGCTCTAGGGGCGACGAGCGCAAGTGGAGACTCTTGGAAGCTCATCCCGTTGCGCTCGTTTTGAGGTGAAGCTGCGATAAGATAAGCACAGACCAACTCCAGCGCTGATGTCACTGAATGATCTCTTCCCCGTGGATGCGTCAAGTCCCGCATCAAGTCCGCTATATGCTCTCATCGACCGTCGGCAACAAGGCCTTGAATCCTCTTCGTGTTGCTTCAACTCGGCTTCAAGCGACCAGGCTCTTGATTGAAGGTAGCCCCGCCAAAGTGTCAACTTTCTCGACGATGGGACTTCCGGGTGATAAACCGCGCCATGCTCAGGCTCCTTGGCGTGAGCAGCTAAGCTCGCACCTGGACAGAACCCAAGTCTACGAGTTTACGATTGCTACTATTGGCTATGACTCGAAGGGCCGTCCAGTACCGCGGGTTCGCACCTGCGGCTGTCGTGGCTTTTTCCCCGAGTTAGAGCTCCATCCCAGTGGGCAGAAGGATATGGATGAGCAAGTAGAAGACGGGGGCAACCCACCTGTCTACGAGAGTGATCTGCTGACATTTACTACCGATATCCGGATGGAGAAGCTTCATCAGCTTGATGCATCTGGCAATGCTGTTGAGGCTGTCTTCTGGCTCAAGGACTTGATGATCCAATGGCGAATCAAGGGTACAGCACTCTCCATTGGAAATCCATCTGTTGACTCCAAAGAACAAGAGCATCGAAAGGCACTCGGTGACTGGCTGCGGCCAAAGGAGGGCGCTGGGGATATTCAGAAATGGACTTGGGAGAAGGCTGTAACAAAGTACTTTGCAAATCATTCGCCTGTAATGCGAGGTATGTATCCGGTCGATCTTCGTGCAGATTTGATATTCTACATGTCCCCCTTCCCCTGCAATACCCGACTAAATCTATAAAGATCTCAAACCCTCTTGCCCGTGTTACTGTTTTTTTGTGTCCTAACTAGCCATACAGGCTCATTTAAGAGCCCTCCTCCAGGGCAGCCCCGCTCAAAAATCCCCGACAATCCAGAGCTCCAACTAGGGCAGAAAGTCACTGATCTTCATGACCCTATTGCCAGGGAGAATTTCCGAGTTGTAGCTATTGTCCCAGAAGAAGCTGAGTATCTCGATCTTTCCAACGCAGACGATGTTCGACGGTGGAAGTGGGATTTCCAAGCTGCTGGAAGTGAAGGCAACTCGACTGGAAGATGGAATGAAAGTGAATTATGGCCATAGTTTGGTAATGGTGGATCCTGTTAGTAGTGAACACATGATTACTGAAAAGAAGATATGGTTAGACAGCTGCCAGAGCGGAGAAAAAGAGGCTGCATTCACTCATTCACTCATGCACATGGAACCAGTATCAATGAAACCGCAGCCCAACAGGCCCAGGTGGACTCCTGTGAACACGGGTGAATGCTCGAGTCATAACATTCCCCTTAAGTTCAAACTAGCGAGTCCACATTCACTGTATGCTTAGGGAAGAACCTTGGGGCATATAAGGATGTAGGCCCCCCCTCCGGCCCCTCTAGCTTGTAACCAATCTTCGCTGTGACAATTGCTTTCTCACGATGGGAAAGCTCCGTGTCAAATTCGCTGTTCAGGAGGAGGCCGGTGCCCACGCCGCTCCTTCTGGGTCCCGCAAGAAGCCTGGGCATGCTTGCCCAGACTGCAGGGCCCGGAAGGTCAAGTGCGGGCACGGGGGTGACGGTGAGGTGGATGTCGCCGGAGCAGAAGTAAGTACTCACTCCCTTAGCTGTTCACTTTTCTTCTTTGTGTTTTGCCATCTTCCGCCTTCTTGTCTGCCTTGTTCCCCCCGCCTCTTGACTTTGTTTACCTTGCAAACACTGATCATCACCAAGGCTCCCCCTCCTCCCGCCTCGACCACCACCATGGCAAAGGCGCCATTCACCAAGCGGGCCAAGTTGCCCAAGGCCAAAGTCAACAAGGGCCCAAGTGGCAACAGCCAGAACAGCAAGGTTGCCAAGGGCAAGAAGGACAAGGCCATCAACAAGGCCCAGAAGCTTCGCCTCAAGCGCGCGGTGGAGGCCGAGAACGCGGCCGATTCCACCAACTCCAGCTCCGGTCTTTCTACCACGCCTCCCACCGAGTCTGATGAAGACACCTCCAACCTGGCCAAACGCGCCTCTGATGATGGCGAGTCACGTCCAGGAAAACGCGCCAAGCGCCGTCGCAGTGAAAAGGCTGAAGCTCCCACTGTCGACCTCACGGGAAATACCGACGCCACCTCTTCTCGCACCGCTCCCACCCATGCTACTTTCCCCGACCTACCCTCTTTGCCTGACGATAACCTTGAGGCCTCCGCAATCGTGGCAATGCACGTCGTCTATGCCCGTCGGGTTGCGAAGGCGGGCCGAGACTTTGAAGAGAAGATCGCAAAGGCCAAGGAAGCCGTCGACGCCGCCATGGCTGCAAGCCGTGAGATGACCGACTGTGTTCAAATGTGGAGAGACGCTTGGGCAGGCGGCAACTAATTGTGCCCACCGGTCCCTATGATTGACGTCAAGTCTCAGGTATTGCGCAAGGGTTACTGCGTACTGCGTTGATTGGTCCAGGCTGCTTCGGAGCTGTTCTGTTCTGCTCTCTTTTTTTCTTTCAGAGGGGGTTATCTGGGATCGAACGTGCTGGCCATGTATCGCAATCTCATACTTTGTTGTCCCTAATCTCCTGTGTTTATTCTTACCTAGGCTCCAAGGGATCTTCGTTCCCATATGATTAGTGATCAAATCGCAGTCTGTTCAACCACAGACTATTTTTTGGATGGGGACTTGGATGCAGTAGACCGGAGGGCTTAAAGCCTCCAAACCATATTCCAGAAAGACAGATAAGAAGCGGGTGGCGGACGTGTCCCAGGTGGTATGATGCGCAGGTAATCCTCCGTACTATGCAAATCCCTTTCATGCAGTCATTACCATACAAGCCCACGCATTGATGATGCTGATCAGCCAATCACCGACCGAAGTCGAATTGCAGTTCCATGGCCATCTCGGCCCCGTCCGCACCCGCTGCCGCTACAAGATCGACCCGGACAAGGCGGCAGAGCCAGGACACCATCGTAACAGAATTAGAGGGCTTCCTTTTTCCCCTCCCAGGACTTTGAGACCCACGGTACGTGTCATATTGCCTCCCTGGAAAATGTATCCGGTCCCGACTGTGTTCCAGCAGTGTTGTTGGTCGCCTGAGATTAGACAGTTAATCTCGTTGGACGAATGATGTGCGAGGATCCAGTGCTTCGTCCAACCCCTGGTATCCCGGTCCGATATTTGTCATGGTCACCGAACATCTCCGTATGCCAAAGCACTGGAGGAAGATGAGGACGCATCGGTAAACCATCTAGGTTGGACAATAGCGGGAAATTTTGTTGGGCAATCGACTGAGATCCTCGACATCCTCGACATCCTCGACTCAAGTACGTGGGGGGATGTCCCCAGCGCATCACAAACCCTCGTCCATTACAGACCTGCAGAGATAGGGTCTTTTCACCGCTCCTTGTGGAATGTACCTATGGCATGGCACACTTTTCCCACGGCATGCAACAGCAATGCAGTCGACCATAACATGGGGTAAAAGGAGCAGAGACTATCCGGTTTTGACATGGCGTAGAGAAATGGCCCGAACCGTACCGTATGTACATACGTATATGGCAGGGTATTGTAACGGTATCGGGAGCGTAATCCTGACGGGGCCCTGACAAAAGCACCAAAAGTTTCGGGTTTACCGTAATTTCCCATTTCCCCTTCCAGAACCCTCAATGGGGCCTTTATGGTCTTATTTCCCTCCAGCCCCTCCCCAGATTCCTCCTCCATCTCTCTGCAACCTCAGTCGCCGTTGCAGAGCCATAAAACCTGGCGGCCTGTGACTCTCACGATTACGACGAAACGACTTTCATCTCTCAATAGTACTTGGCGCCTCCGAATTCTCTCACAACTACCAGCCCGAAACACCGGAGGAAGCCTCAAGGTAGCCGTCCATCTCTATAGAAATACAGCCTTGGTATGGCCAATTCCATGGATGCTCTGGGAGCGTTCTCTCATCTACGAACCAATCTACCTACCTGGATCACCCGCGTGTCTGAACTAGCCGCACATACCGCTGCCAGACACTCCGAATACTCCGAAGCATACCGTCGCCATGCTGCCTATAAGCCCAAGCCGCGCCGCCACAAGAGCAGCTCCGTATGCTCCGTCCGCACAGACGACGTTGTTCCTTTGTCCCAGCAGAAATCTCCATCCCCAGAACGCCATTCTCTGGTAGAATCCGCCACCAAAGAAGACACACCGACTCAACAGGCTGGGCGCAAGCGCAGCTCAGACGAGGCCCCTTCTATCGACTCGGGCGACCGGTACGAGTATGTCAGTACTCGCCACAATGTGATTATCGACTACGACGGCCACACGCAGAAGGAGTTGGAGGAAATTGCCCGGGACATCGGCCTTGCTCGCAACAACATCCGGCGCGCCAAGATAGCGCTGCTCGGGCGTGGGGGCTTCCGAACAAATATTCTCAACAAGTCCGCCAATCTGAGCACACGGGTCGAGTCGTCGCCGCTGCCTGCATTGTCATGCGTGCGTAGTACACGGACCGGGTCTGCCCTGGTTGGTGTCACGACGGGGTCGGCCAATGGTATGCGCCAGGATTCGCCCTTTGATTTTGCGGACAAGCAGCTGGAGGTTGCCCATGGGCTCTGCGAGACAGCCGCGTGCCAGGTTCTTCGATCGGGAGACTGTGCCACCGAATTGGATGGTGTGGAGGAGAAGTTCAAGATGCTTCTGGACATGGTCAAGAACGAGGTCGCTCGTCTTGAAGAAGAAAAGAAGCAGCAGGAAGCGAAGGAGGCCGAGGAGAGAGAGAAAAGTCAGCAGCAAGAGGGCTTAGCACCGGTGGCTGATGAGGCGCCTTCGAAGCCTCCCGTCGGTGCGGCTGCTCGACTGGCCCGTCTGGGTACGTTAACTGCTAATAAATCCTCTTACGCTTCGACCGCCATGTCCGGTGCCATTGAGGTCGACGATGGCTCCTCTACCTCTGCAGAGTCCATTGACCTTTCTGCGATTCGATCAACCCGGATTCGCGTTTAACAGATGCCACATCATTCTTTCTCAAAGCCGTCTTGCAATCTAGCGTTGAACCCATCTCAAAAGCGTTATTCTTGGTTGATTTCCGACGTTTAACTATACCAAGCATCTGTTTTTTTTTTTCCTGCTTTGTTTTTCCCCCTCTCTGTCGCCATAGGGGGTGTTCATCGATTTGTGCGGAGGCTTTATGCCTATAACAAACACAACTTCCACTAGAGCAACACCACTCTGGGAGTATGTTCCGCGACCTATTTTCTTATTTATTTGCATTCTTTTTACTGTTACTCGTGTTTCCTCGGGCGATGTCTACGTCTGTTATTGGTGCGGTCCATTCGATCTTTGTTCATCATTTTGCATCGGCTTGCGACCATTGGCGAGGAGCGAACGGAGTTGTTTACGGAGTTTTGGGCATAATGTTTGCATTTTGTTACTCGCTTTATCGTGGATTACATCCAGTATCCATCATTTACCTGGAATCGGATTTCATATCTCTCATCGGTACGACGCAACCCCACCGTATTCCTTTTTTCCGTAGCCCTAGTAACATACGAAGGACGGCCTCTTAGCGTTGGCACTATACAGTACGCTTTTCCCTTCTCCACTTGTCAATCGGTAAGAAAGAAAGGGACCGCGTAATCGACAAATAAAAACTTAACTGTGCATGCCTCACGATGCATGACCGTTACCTGTCAGTGGAGGGCAATAAACATCCAAGCCGCTGATTCGCAAGCATGGACGAAGGAGCAGCGGATACCGGCACGGGCCACACTACTCGGGGTCCTCTCGCGGCCCTCTTTGGGTTGACAAAGATTTGGCTACCCAACGATCTTACTACCGTCTCCGAGCGCTCCCTACCCAGGAGAGCAGGGAGACGGTTGCATTGCTCGACGAGGAAGGTGTGAACGGACGCCCTTCGAGTTGGATGATACGTTAATAATTACAGGACTCGGCGTTGCCAAGTGGGGGCGCCCTGCTGCTACGTGGTTGGCTTGTTGGTTATGTGAATCTTCCTCGTCGATCATGCGGATGAGGCTGTTTCGCATTGCGATCCATGATCGCCTCCTGGACCGTAGAGTAGGTCTAGGCGCTGCTATAATTACACGAATGAGTTCCACTGAATCCACAGCAGGGTAGGCAACTCCATTGGGAAGGGGGGTGGTGCGTCGGGCATATGGAGACCTGGAGAATGGAGGGGGAAGGGAGGGGGGAAAAGGCGAGCATTCTACACGACTGTTCATCCACCTCGCAAGATGGCACTCCTTACAGTTAGATCCGAGTTTCGCCACGAGGTGGTGTTACAAGAACTGGGTCGATCGATTATCTAGTACTTTTGTCCAGCAGACCCTGGTCGGCGCAAGCCACCGTGGAAAAGGACTTGTCAGGGGTTTGAATAGAAACACGCTAAGGAAAGATATCTTGTTTTGAATTCTGGGTGGTATGAAGACAAGTTCTAAAGCTTCTCAACCCTAGAAGATAGCTCTAATATGCTTAAACTGAATAGGGCCTTCCTATACCTCGAGTCCTGTATTGTTTGTACGATTATACCCGACGCATACAGAACGGTAACAATACCCGCCCCGCACGGCTCGAGTTTAACTCTCCCCTGAATGGTCAGGTCGATCCCGCGGATTCCACGACAAAAGCACGAGTACAAAAGTTTGGTACGCATGCCTGGCCGATGATGCAACTCGATCTCGATATCCGGAGCCAAAGCAAGTCCATTGCCTTGTCTTTGGCAGACAGGATATGGGATGGACGGCTTCCATAGATTCGCGGGCGTGAAGTGAGGACTCTCCTATCGCGTTATACTCTGCGCTATCGAGATACATCATTGTACATATGCACGCATGCAAGATGACTTGTCGCTGCACAAAGGGCGAACCTTAGACGAGGTGCTTGTGCTAGCGGAAATCACGTTGATACCTATTGGAGAAAAAAAGACAACCTATGAACCGTCGGACCGAGTCCGAGAAACTTGAACGGAGCCGAATAGAAATCTGTCTGCAAATGCTGGGCCAAGCTCCCTGTGTCTTGCTTAAGTGAAACAGCGTGCAGAGTCTGAATGAATTTGGTGCACACTGATACGAGAAGCCGATTCAGTACTTCTATAGAAAGAGAAGATCTCGACATGGTACGTAATACGCCCATGCCACAAGTAAACCGGTGAGCGCCGATAGGCCAATGGGACAGTAGGTTTGAGCTAAATGGTTAAGGTTGGCAAGGAGGTTGAGTCGACTCCGAGTCTTGGTGTAGAATCAGTCCACCACCCCAACTCCGTTCAAGATTCAAGTAGGAAGTCTTGCGAACCCTTTATGGAAGTTGGAGGGGTACGCCAACCTTCTGTAATACAATATGCCAATGCCAAGTATACGAAATGGGCATTTGCTAGAATTGACATGACGTTCCATTTGGTCTGTACAGGG
This sequence comes from Penicillium chermesinum, assembly GCF_028974085.1. Lineage (NCBI taxonomy): Eukaryota > Fungi > Ascomycota > Eurotiomycetes > Eurotiales > Aspergillaceae > Penicillium > Penicillium chermesinum. The sequence goes on along the minus strand of NW_026695312.1, from coordinate 1,677,386 downwards.
ATCTGCATTTCGGATATCAGAGCGTAATACAGACTAAGTACCGTTGCTGCTCGTTGAGAGGATTTGGAATTGGCTTCGACGCATTTCCACACTAGGGAGAACCATGCATTGGAGGCCTGGATCCATGTACTTTGATGCATTTCAAATAGCGGTTCGGGGCCATTTGCAGGTACTAAACGCATGGTGCGTCCATAGTTGCGAAATACGAAGCGCGAGGATGGACTAAGTCGGTCGCTAAGTCAGTCCCTAAGTCAGTAGTGGCAGTAGCGGCGGCGACTTCCTTCCTCATCGAGGAGATCACCTGACTACGCGGCATGGCTTTACACTGTGTAGTTCTCGAATTTACAAGACGGAAAATAATGAACGCACCCTTGGGGTGAAGCGTCTCCATTCCTGGCTCTAAAACTGTAAGGTCGTGCATTCAAGCAGAACGCGGACTTGGGGCTGTTACGCAAGGGTAATTACCTAGTTACACGCACGTCGTCATGCAGTGTCTATGTCTACATATACTCGAAATGCACTCCCGTATGATTTCAGTGACCGAGTGATGTCTCCCCAATAAGAAGTGATTGCAACCACTAAGGTCATTGTATCTCCTGAGATATGGATTTGCACGGCATCAACCCTCAGGCTATGTCTCCCGTGAGCATATCGCCGCATGCAGATCGAAACTCTTTATTTCTTTCTTCTCAGCCAGAATCAGAGGGTGATAAAGTTTCCTGCAATTGCCGTGGCTTCTTGATCTGTCAGCAAGAGATATCCCACCTGGGCATGGGGTGTGGGGTTGAGTTTAAACGCTTACAAATATCGGAGACATTTGAGGGAATGACTGGAGGAATTATTGTGGCTTCAATGGAGATGACGCAGCTACTCCGGATATTACGCTGAACTCGGATTCGAGGGCTTTTCACAAAGGCAACATGGACATGTAGGTTTGTCATTTCCAACACTGGTCCCGAGGTTTCAAGGTTACCGTTGGTCTATAATTATGGTATGGCGGGATATCCAGAATAACCTGTCTAAACGACTAGGACCAGGACCCGGGACGGTTTCAACCTCTTTTTCGCCGCTGTCAAATCAGATTAACAGCTGTAATATGCACATGATGAGAGGCTTGCTATCACTGGCACATTAATCAGACTGATTAGAAATCACACACCTTGGCGTGGCTCGAAGCTCCATAGACTTTCGAGACATAAATGATCTCACAAAGGCTGCGCATAACGGATTCGCTATACAAACTTGCCACAGCCAGAGACAAAATTCAGACCCCCGTTGAAGACAGATCAAAAACTGCAGAGCACCACCAACACACCTTTGCACCATGTCCGCCGCATCCAAAGTCATCCTCATCTTCGGCGCCGGCCCTCGCGTTGGAGCAGGAATCGCCGACGCATTCGCCAGCAACGGCTACAAAATTGCCCTCGCCTCGCGAACCCCCAACGCCCAAACCGACGGCCTCCATCGAATCCACATTCCCTGCGACTTGTCAGACCCAGCTTCCGTGCCCGGTGCCTTCAGCAAGACGAGAGAATTACTCGGAGTCCCCAGTGTTGTAGTATACAATGGTATGTCCCTCCAAGCCAGAGAATATCCCTCAAACCCCCTCACTCATATACCGGTGATGCCGTGGAAGCCTACGGCGGAAACCCAACAGATTACCGCGACCCGCTCGCACTGCCCGTCGACGTCTTCGCTCGCAATCTAACCATCAACACGACAAGCGTCTACGCTGCAGCCCAGCAGGCGCGGGAGTGTTTCGCGGAGCTACCTTCGTCCGCCGCGAGGGCGTTCATTTATACGGGGAACTCGCTGAATGAGCGCATCTGTGCGCCGCTGATGGACCTGGGGGTGGGGAAGACGGCGACGGCGCATCTGATTGAGTATTTGGCGGAGGCGTATGCTCTCCGTGGATTCAAGTATGGACTCGGTTCCTGATACCATGGAGCGCTGGGGCTGACGTTATGTAGGTTTTACTATGCGGATCAGCGCAAAGCGGATGGTTCGCCTATGTGGGCTGGATTGGATGCTGAGGCACATGGGAAGTTTTATCTGGAGCTTGCGGAGGGCGAGCAGTCGCAGGGTCAATGGCAGCAGACTTTTGTGAAGGGGGGTGGGGTATAAGAAATTCTGATGGTGACCGTTTGCACGACCCATTTCATGGCCAGTGAGAGGGTCTCGGGGTTCCTTGTCGGTAGAACTTCCAAGTCACTCTACGTATTACATGCCTACACCGCTCAATACTAACTAGTATTGCTTTTGCTAGAATCTGCACAGTGGATGTGAGAATCATGGACCAAGGCGTATAAGATATAAAAATACATTTTGTCGCTCTGACGTGGAACAGGTTTCAATGTAGTCTCATAACACCATTTTCAAACATTAAATGGACATGACGCGGACTAGGAAGACATCTGCCAGATATTACGAATAGAGATCTACTGTCCCCAATCCTAGCATGCCAATGGCAGCCAGGATAATGAACACACGGAAAACGAATCAAGCCGATTGTATCAGCAGGGTATCACAGGAGGCTGACTGCTGGAACCCATGATAGATTCCTCGCAGAGACAAGACGTGTCCACGCATGGACAGTGGCTAGAAATTAGATATTCACACAAGCGAGAGATAGATCAGCCTAGTAGGCGATCTTCTCTTCGTAAATGGGGGGTCGGCCCTTCTTGACGTCCCATTGGATCTTATTCTTTTCATCCAACCAGGCCTCGTCATCGGTAATTGCGATGACACGGGAGGTGTGAGCAACCTCCTGCGTGCTAACGCCCAGGGTATCGCGAGGCAGCCAGAGCAGGGGAGGCTGGGCCTTGATGGACGGTTGGAGGTAGACGTCACGCTCGACTTCTGCAGGGTAAGGAGGGACCTCGTCGTGGTTGGGGACGAGACGGCGCAGAGTGGCGTAGTCGGAGTAGATGTCTGGGCGGAGCCAGCGCTGAAAGAAGTTGCCCTTGGGCTTCTCGGGGACGCGGGGGCCATCAGCCAGACCCTTCTCAGCCGAGTCGACAGTGCCGACACCGCTGTCGCCGTTGGAGACGCCGGTATGCTCGCCGTTTTTGGTGACGGCATCGGAGACATCGTCGGTTTCCTCAGCCCCGCTGTGGACCTGGCCGCGGTCAGCAGCGAGAAGCGCATCCTCCTCGGCTTCAATGTTCTTGGGCAGGTATTCGATTAATGGATTGGTAGCGTTGTTTAGCGAGACGTGGTACAGTATCACGAACACAAGGAATATGATCATCAGGATCAGAGGGCCCAAAGCCATGCGGTTACTACCGGTGCCGATGGCGAACAGAGCAATCAGGAAGATGATGAGGACGTAGCATCCAACCGTCAGATGCTGCAGAGCGCGAGTGTAGCATCGACCCTGGGTATCAATTTGAGAGTTCGACACATAGAGCACGTTGTATCGGTAGGCGAAGTAGAACAGGTACAACGCGATGGTGGAGAACCCGAGAACCAGAGGAGCGACACAGGAATAGATGATGGCTAAGTTCGCGTTAAGATGTGGAACAGTGGGAAATCTCGAGTTGTAACATACCGATAGTAGCCAAGAATGTGAAGGCAGGGTAAACAGTACCCCATCCAAGGCCAGCCAGGTTGGACCAGCGCTTGTACATCTTACGGGGAGTCTTATCCAAGAACCTGCCCAGAATCTTTCCAAGAATAAGGCCACTGATCTGAACCAGGGCACCAGCACTGAAAGACAGACCCTGCAAAGTGATGTAGGTAATGTAGAAGGTAGAGGCAGTGGGGATCTTTGACGCAAGCAACGAGGCAGCGGAGCTGGGGTTCCGGATGATGTCCGAGACCACACCGGCGGCGGAAGACGCCAACGTAAGAACCAAAAAGGTCTGGACGATCTGGAAGGCAAAGTAGGCGTTCTGGGTGAACAGCTCGACAGATGCCTGACTCGGAGCACCACCCAGCTTGGCCATGAGTCGCATGACGATGGGAACCAGAGACATGAGAGCAGACTGCAAGACCGAAGGGAGCAAACCAGTGATAACACCCTTAATCCAGCTGGGAACATGGTTGATGAATCTCAAGAAGTGGACTTTTTCGGTCAAGAAGTTAATGTTCGAGATGGCACCAATGACGGCAACAGGAATAGTCCAAAAGATGATCATAGCGGTAATGAAAGCAAGGGTGCCGCTGCGTCGCATTACCCGCTCCCACCACTTGATGCGAAGGTTGCTCCAGATGACCTGGGTAGGGTCCAACCCAATATAGCGAGGGGCCATGTGCAGGGGCAGGTTGTGAGCCACTAAAAAAGGAATTAGCTGAAGCCGTTTTTTTTTTTCAATCGAATGAAACATACCGGACTGGTAGGCAGACTGGGCATCGGCCTGCTTGTAGAATTCAACAAAAACAGAAGAGACCTTCTTAGCCTCGCCCGCGCGGTGCTTAGCCTGGAGTTCCTCGATCTCGGGGTTCAGACGCTCGATCTCGGAACGAGCCCAGTTGATGGTATCGACCTTCTTTCCAATCAGAAGCTTGAGACGGTGGGTTGGACGATCCTTAGCGCGGACGTAGCGGGCAGCCACAGAGCCGGACTCGTCGTCGAACTCGCCGACATCCTCCTCGGGGGCGTTTCCTTCTTCCTCGGTGCCGCGCTTCTTCAGGGCCTTGGCGCGGGCCTTGTTGGCCAGAACGATAAGCTTGGTCTCCGCCCCCTCGAGCTTCATAGCGGCCGAGTCACGCTCCTTGACCTTGTCCTCCAGCTCGGCTGTGTCAGTTGCGATCCAGACGTTCTTGACCTTTTCACGGCCCCAAATGTTGCTAATCTTTTCTTTGTTCAGGTAGTCTTCGCTCACGGCGGAGAAAAGAACCGTCCGCGACGAAATGCGACTGGCATAGGCGGCAGAGTACTGGTATGCCTGGCGCAAGTTGATGTAGAAGACGTGCTCCCGGGTAATCATCATGAAGATGAAGCCTGTGACATATTAGCTTGCGCTTGTTTCGGCGTCCGCGGTGCACATACCAATGAAAATCCAAGAAATGAAGCAGTGAGCGTAGAATCGCGCGTAATCCCGCGAAGCGACATTGGATATGCTTAGGATATCCAATTGCTTTTTTCCAGCGTGGGCAGTCGCGTTGACGGAGAACAGGACGGGCCAGGTGATGAAGCAGCCGATAAACATCATCAGCGCAGAAATCTTCAGGAAGCGAAGCAGAAGGTAGGCGTCGAGGGAGTGGTGCTGCAGGACATAGGTATCGGGGAGCTTGTACATCGCCGGAATCCAATTGAACAGTCCAGTTGGGCTCGCCGGGGTGCGCTGCCAGTCCTGGAGATAACCGATATAGGTACGAGGCATATACATGCGGTGCTCGCGCTTGCGAAGAACAATGAACAGCGAGGTCATGACAACGGCACTGATCAGCGCGGGTACCAAGGTGGTCAAGAACGCGGATGCCGACGCCGTGGTCTGGCCGGGATCATCAGCCTAGTATGGTAGTTAGCATCACAAGATCGATTCTTAGCCGGGGGACGCGACGCACGCGGCTGGCCAGCCGGTGTATAGCACCGACGTAGTCCGTCATTGTCGCGGTGGAGGGGATCAGGACGGGCAGAAACGAGGTCAATCAACTCGCATGTATCGGTATCTGTTGAATGGGAGGGGGGGGCGTCGACTGCTCCAGGTGTTGGGGGGGGGAAGAAGAAGGGAAAGAGAAAGAGGTTTAAGCTTCAGGCAGGGGAGAGGGGCACGACGATCTAGGGCTACGTAAGAGCAGCTCTGTCCTGTCTGTTCGCCAATGGCGACGGCCCAGGATTTTCACAAGCCTACGCAGTAGGGGGAAAAGCTCTCCGTCTCAGCGATTCCACCATACCCCCTGTTGCAGCTTAGGGTCACTAGCTGCGCTCCACTTCGGGGATGTGGCGAGTAAGCGACCGTGCCACATCTGTCCCGCGTTGGATCCAACCCAAGACGGCCATCCGATCGCTTTCTACGGTTCGCTCCATGTGACGATCGATGACGCTACAAGACACGAGCCGCTGGAATTTTGTCGGTGAATTCCCAACCCGCTCGATCATCCACTACGGTTGGATTGTTCACAGTTATGTTTTGCGCGCGTAAGGGGCAATGCCAAGATTCTCGCCACACGCTCAAGCCACAGCCTCAGCCTGAGGGAAATTAGCTCGAAACACGACACGTCCAAAGGTTGTACTGATCCTTGAAAAGAACCTTATGGGTTACGGAGAAGTCCGAGCATTTCCCAAAAAGTCTAATATCCTGCAATTGCTGCGGCGCAATGTAAAAAAAATACGAGCCAGATCGGGGAGTTTGCTAGTAGAGTTTCGTAGCTGGAAAACTATAATCTGCACTATTGACTTCGATGGAGCTCTGGGCCACGAAAATTGATCCCAGGCCCGACCGGTATTGCGTTTGCAATGCAACTAGGGAGGCGTCCCAGCAGGACCAAGCAGGCAGCCAAGAGGATTGACGATCACCGTCTTGCCGACATGCAATGATGAGCTGGCTCAGCGCGACCCGATCGGTCGGAAATTACGCTAAACCAAAGACGCTAACCTCAGAATAGGAAACACAGATCGATAGCCTACCCACAATGTATGAGAACCATAAACGGGCCATCCGTGGCGAAATTGGTTAATCCCCACTTGCTTGGATTCGACTTGAAAGAGGTACTCCGTACGGAGTACCCCGTACATTCTTCGAGTATGTACTCCATACCCCGGATAATGCGATCAATCCCTTGGGTGGAATGCGAAGGTAGCAAAATAGATCAGGTATGATGTAAGCCAATTTCTTGACACCTGGCACGACGATCACGGCTGGAACGATAGGAGGCATGTCCTCCGCAGGAACCGGAGCACCCCATCCCATGTCTTATGAGAGCGATAAGATCTCTCTGTCCGTGGAGTTCCCCGTTCTTGGACCCATGAACATCAAGTCGTCAGCATATAGCTTCACGAACGCAGGTCGTAGAATCCCATGATCCACACCGAGTCCACCGCTTCTTCCTTAGTCGATATCAAGGACTGTAATCATGAGGATTTCCCTGTGGTACCGGTCCACAATGCGCACGGCCGCAGTTCGCCCCTATCAATGACGCCCTCTTCGGCCACGTCCACATGATTGGGCTTCTCTCGGTCGTATTCCAGCCACTGAAACACAGCCATGAGAGAGCTTTGTCAATTCAATAGTGTGCCCATCACTAGCGCTACCCTTGGAGCAGGGGGAGAAGAAGGCCAGCTTGCAGATCACTGATCAACCCAGCCAAATTGAACCTGGCAAAATAAAACAAGACAATAAATTAATTCTATCAAGCCCGGGCTTCATCGCCCAAAGGCACCGGTATATGTACGAAGTTCATGCTGAAACACCTCTATGCCGCGAATCGGCGCTTTCAGCGTCAAAAAGCTCATAAGAATTTCATTAAAAAGGAACTGCAGATCCGGCCGCAATTGCTTGTGCGTCCTCAGCAACTCACCGGTCCACCATGCCCGCTCAGGGTTACGCAAATCGGCGTCGCCTCCCTGTTCCAAGAGCAGCCAGACCAGCGTTTCGCAGACGAGATGCCTGTGCAGCTGGTGCTGCTCCACTACCGCGGTTAGGTGCGCCAAAAACCGCGCCGCCTTGCTGGCGCAGTCCTTGAAGTCCCAGAGCGCGGCGGTGATGTAGATCAGGGCGGCGGTGCGACTGACCTCCTGCGTGTCCGAGTGGGGGAGGATAAACTTCCGTGAGGCCAAGGGCACTTCGGAGGGCCGAGGCCCGCTGGAGAGAAGCGGGAAGAGGGGGCTTTCCATGGTGAAAGCGGTCTGGCGGAGGGGAGCGGCGGCTAGATAGTCGGCGGAGTTGTGGGCGCGCATGATCTCCTCGGCGCCGCAGAGAAAAGAGAGGAGCCACTGCTGCGCGGCAGGCTCGATGGGAATGCTGGATTGGGGTATCGGGAGGATGTAGTGGATGTAGTTGACGAAGGCTTCAACTTGCGGATTGCAGCCTGTACGTGGTCGCATAATTCGAAATGCGTGATCTAGATAACCGTAGGCTTCCTCTTTATTGCCAAATCGGTGCTCGTGGAGGGCCATTCCAGTGAGTGCCATTGCTAAACGGTCATCTTGGAGGGGTGCATGGCCCGCGGTGGCATCGTGAATGTATTGTCGAGCTTGGGCTGTGTGTCGTTGCGCTGGCTCGCTGTCTGGCTGACCGTCAAGATGAGCTTTGAATCGGGCACAGTAGGTCATTACAACCGCCTGGAACGTGATTAGGTGCTCTGATGCGATTTGGAAGATCTGGGCCTTGAGATAACTGTTTTCGCCCGACCAGTAGGCTGTCTTATACCAGTACCCGACCAGCGCTTGGTCTTCAGGGTGGTAGTAAGCCATAACGTGGGAAGAACACGAGTTCTTTCTCGTAGAGGACCCGGGTATCGGCGCGCCCGATTGCGTGGGTAGTGATGGTGAATGTGGTGGCATGGCGGAGAACCTGATGGGAAGCTATAGACGGAAGTGTCAGCATCGGTGTCATCTAGAGCACAAAGGATGTTTGGCTTCTGCCGCAAGGAGATGGGTTTTCATACGGACGACTCCTGGTCTGCACCAGCCGCCACTGATTCTCTTCGATTATCTGTGTCATACCCCGAGTCCTTCCTGGCCTGCCAGGAGGTATATTCCTGCATCTGGTCACCGGGGATCGACCCGGTAGACTCCTTTCGTTGCTTTCGCTTTTCCTGGACATGATGCCGCATTACATGGGCGCGTTTCTCCTTGGAGGACGAGTTGGAGTCGACGAAATAGAAGGATTGACTCTTTGCATGGTGAGATTCTGAGGTGTGCTGGCGCCGCCGTCGTTTCGTTCGAATTGCCTGGGGGGCATCGTGGGAGGAGCCTACTGTTAAATGGGTCCTGTATGAGCTATGCAGTTCGCCGAAGACTGAATACAATCGGGCATTTGGATTTACCTGTCTCCAATGGAAATTCGGTGGATTCCGGAGGTATTTCTTCAGGTTCGGGCCGTCTTGCAACTCCCGGTGGTGGCTCCCTCCCCGACATGTCGCGATAAATAGTCGACGCAATTACACGGCTAGAACATACCGAGCGCCCAAAGTCCACCTGTGCCCTAGGGTTGAGGAAGCATCGCAGACCGGCAGTTAGAAACAAGCCCGCGAGGCTCGAGGGGCGCCGCAAGAAGGGGGCGGTGGATGACGCTTCAAGAAATTATACTGCGTACTCTAATGCAACGCAAAGCCAGTGCGAGATACCGTCCCATACGCCAAGGAATAGGAGAGAGAGAGAGGATGAGAAAGAGGGAAGAAATGCCAGTAATGGGGACCAAATTGGGGCTACAGGGAAGTCAGCAACAAAAAGAAAACCATATTTCCTGCACATCCATCTCCCATTTCCACCAGAAGGGGGGGGGGGGGGCAGATACATTTGACTATTTCCCAAACGGGCGTTAGCCACGGCCCCGGGAACGTGTGAGAGTGGAGCCCGTAGCCCTTCTGGAAACACTCAAGAAAGGCTAAAAGGGCTGGACAGACCCGCTTCGTTGCCTGTCTGACGCCTGAGTGGTGGGAAACCCGGAACCAGGGGGTTGACGATTGTCGTGTTTAGAGACATGGCAAACACGACAGCTCGAAGAGAGCCAAGCAGGTTGGGGGACAAAAAAGGACCCCATAACTTGACCGGACATCAAAAAAGGCCCCCAGCTGGATGTTGCAGTACGAAGTAACAATGGTAGAGTTATGCGTCGCGTTAGCCTCCAGTTCCCGTGGCATTACCACAGCAGCCGGCCGGACGGTTATACATACCAGCAAAAATCTCCTTCTGCCGACCATCGTTCTACATTTCCCCTTACTATTCGAGATCTTCGCTATTGGAAGCCCATAGATTCCTTTCCGCTTCAATATTCGGACTTTGGCCGGAGCTTCTCTCCTCGGGTCGAACGCTCAGAGATGGATTCTAGTTTATCACTACGAGTATTGCTTTGGGGGCTACAATGATACAAATGGCGATGAAGACCTATGGCTAGCAGGATACAAGCTAGAGAAAGGGTCCTAAAATCTCGAATGTACCAGGATAACATCAATCAGGAAGACTTTCACTGAATACCAATAGCACGGTGAGACTAGAAGGCCCAAATGACTCAGATAGGCGTAGAGCCTGAGGGCTGGTCGGGTTATTGATTATCAGCTTGCCCGACCTGAGTCCTGACAATTCCACAAGCCCCTCTACATGGTACCAATTTGATTCAGATCGCAACCTAGGACTGCAGACAATGGAGGTTGGTCCACCAGAAAAAGCCCATGTCATGCAAAGGATATCGCTTCCGTACATATGTTATACCAACGTTGACAACCTTCGGGTTCGGGTTGTCCGTATATCCTCAGGCGTGCGGAATGGGGCGATATAGTCTCCAGTATATTTTGTCAAGACCTAAGGCAATGAGACAACATTCTGAGCTCTTGTAGGCATGTGTGGGAAACTTGACCAGCGTTATGCATGCGTTTGGCGATATCAATCCACGAATACAATTCATATAACCTAGTCTCTTCCTTTGCGGCATAAATATGTACCATAGCGCGTCACAGACCCTTGTATCAATGTCGACGAAAAAGATTTCGAGAGGAAAGACAGGGTGAAAAGATCATAGGTGAAGAGCTTCGGAAGGCAAGCTTGAGAGGGAGATCTTATCAAATACACGCACCTTAGTGCTTACGGGCAGAGCCACGCTAAACCATAGCTGGGGACACTATACCCAGGACGGTAAATCGCCAGTCATTCAAGAATACGGGCCAACTACGGACGAGGGGGACCTCTGTCCTGTTTAGGTAAGCGCGTTGGGACATGACACAACCCTGTGGACGAATCAACTAAACCGCATATGAGGGCCCTTTTCCGACGGCGGTCCAGCTCTGGTTCAATCCGCATACTTCGCCTCTGTGCTTATGTGCTTAGGAGCAAGGGTCCTCCCACGCGAGGTATACAGGTATACGGGGTGCCTCTGGTCCCTGGCGGCTACCTGTCCCTTCCGCAAATATGCACGTACCTCACTACGGATAACCATAGTAACATTCTACGGCCTCAAATGACGCAACGCAGCTGATTACAATCCAAACTAGTTACCGAGGACGAATGGAACTCGGTAGTCCACGCCAAAGGAGAATTCCCGTAAGTCACGTGATATATATTTTCGCACGTGATATTAAATTCACCTGACCCAGAAATCAATTAACGCGTCCCGGCGCCCAAAAAGGGGAAAATGGACGCGCCCGCGTCGCGTCCCGCGAAAAAAAAAGCTGCCCCCTGCGTGGATCCTTAGTCCCCTATCGACAGCTTTCTCCCCTCTCCTCGACCTCCATTCCCCACCACCTGATATCCGCGAGAGCTTCTTCGTTCCCATCCCAGCCTGAAATTGGCTGTCCGCTCTCTGCCATGTCGTCCTTGTTTGATGCCGTCCTCCAGTCCGAGCTGGGCTCTGGTGCCCATGACAACCTCATGTCGGATAACCTGCCCAGTTCACGACGTTCGGAAAGCAATGGTCCCATGAGTGACATGAACATCTTGCCGGATGATCAGGTTGTCGGTGCAAGCTCATCCGCTACGAACCGTTTGCGCAATCCTTACGCCCCTGGTCCTCCCCCGATCGTCGACGAGACTGGCGAGTATGTGCGGACTCAATTCGAGTTGATGCTCGAGACTTTCGTAGAGCGGAAAGACAGCAGAGACAAAGACCCTTCTTCCTCGGCACCACAGTCATCCGGGGAAGTTCTCAGTGACAAATATTACATTGCTCAGATCAAGGGCATGACGAAATTCGAACTGTCCACCCTCTACGTCGACTTTAATCACCTTCTAGCCTTTGGGAACTCAGCCTTGACTGAGTCCATTTCCACCATGTACTACCGATTCCTGCCATTCCTCACCAAAGCTCTACACAATATGGTTGCTAAGTACGAGCCTGAATACTTTGTCTCTCACCGATTGGCCTCGTCCGGCACCACTCATTCCAGTGCCTCGGTGGCATCAGCGTATGCGAGTGCCAACGAAAACCCGGACGTCGAGCGTCAGCTTCGCCAGAAAACCCGTCACCAGCAGACCGACAAATTGTTTGCCCTCGCATTCTACAACCTTCCCCTAGTATCCCGCCTTCGACAGCTGCGAACGAAGCAAATCGGCAGACTGCTTTCAATATCGGGAACTGTGACCCGAACTTCAGAAATTCGGCCCGAGCTATCGCTGGGAACATTCATCTGCGAGGCTTGCAAGTCCGTGGTGCCCAACGTGGAGCAGACCTTCAAATACACAGAGCCCACTGAGTGTCCCAACCAACAGTGTGGCAACCGACATGGCTGGCGCCTGGATATCGGCAAGAGTACTTTCGTCGATTGGCAGAAGGTCAAGCTCCAGGAGTCATCTCACGAGATTCCAACTGGCAGCATGCCCCGTACGATGGATATCATCTTGCGCGGAGAGATGGTCGACCGCGCCAAGGCTGGCGAGCGTTGTATCTTCACCGGGACTTTGATCGTTGTGCCAGATGTTAGCCAGCTGGGTCTGCCAGGTGTGCGCCCCGAGGCTGTGCGGGACAACGGTTCCTTCCGGGGAAGTGAAGTCGGTGGAGGTGGTGTTTCCGGCCTCAAGGCTCTTGGTGTGCGCGATCTGACCTACCGCCTGGCTTTCCTCTCCTGCATGGTCACCCCCGATACCACAACCCCGGGCCAAACCCCTGAACAACAGCTCGGTGGACAAGCCAACAACATCCTGGCTTCCCTCAACCAAAACATTGATACTGACATGAACGACGAGAAGGCGCAGGAAGCTTTCCTCGCGAATATGCCTGCTCCAGAGGTCGAGTCTTTAAAGGCATTGGTTCATACCGAATATATCTACCAGCGATTGATTAACTCGATCGCCCCCATGATTTACGGTCATCATCAGATCAAGAAGGGTCTGTTGCTGCAGTTGATCGGTGGTGTTAGTAAGAGAACTGCTTCAGAGAGCCTTCAATTACGTGGTGACATCAACATTTGCATTGTGGGTGACCCTTCTACTAGCAAAAGCCAATTCTTAAAGTAAGTCATTGGAGATCTGAACGGGTATAATGCCGACAAACTAACCGTCCATAGGTACATCTGTTCTATGCACCCTCGTGCTGTTTATACTAGCGGTAAAGCCTCCTCCGCTGCTGGTTTAACGGCTTCGGTGGTCAAAGACGCAGAGACGGGCGAGTTCACCATCGAGGCCGGTGCCCTGATGCTTGCTGTAAGTAGAACTTGGCTACACCTATCAGCTGAACATAATAGCTAACCCGGAGATCAGAACGGTGGCGGCATCTGTGCCATCGACGAGTTCGACAAAATGGACATTGCCGACCAAGTCGCCATCCACGAAGCCATGGAACAACAGACCATTTCCATCGCCAAGGCCGGCATCCACACCACCCTGAATGCGCGAGCCTCCATCCTCGCCGCTGCCAACCCCATCGGTGGCCGGTATAACCCCAAGCACACCCTGCGCCAGAATCTGAACTTCAGTGCCCCCATCATGAGTCGATTTGATGTCTTCTTCGTCGTCCGCGACGATCCCAAGGAATCGGTCGACCGCAATCTTGCCGAACACATCGTCAACGTGCACATGAATCGCGACGAGGCCGTCGAGCCAGACCTCAGCACCGAGCAGCTGCAGCGCTACATCCAATTCGCGCGCACCTTCCGCCCCGTCTTCACGGAGGAGGCCAAGGCGGTGCTCGTCGAGAAGTACAAGGAGCTCCGCGCGAACGATGCCCAAGGCGGCATGGGCCGCTCGTCATACCGGATCACGGTGCGTCAACTGGAATCCCTCATCCGTCTCTCCGAGGCCGTGGCCAAGGCCAACTGTGTCGAGGAGATTGCCCTAAAAATTCGTCCTGGAAGCCTACGATCTGCTCCGCCAGTCCATAGTCACCGTCGAGAAAGACGATGTGGAGATGGACGACGACGAGGTCCCCGCCCCGCCGACAACGACGCCGAGATGGAAGACCGTGACCGCGAGGGCGACAGCCCCATGGCCGAAGACGGCGAACCCGCCGCCGCTCGTCCCGCGCAGCCCGAGCGGGTCAAAACCAAGATTACTTTCGACAAGTATTCGAAGATCCTGAACCTGCTTGTTCAGCGGGTCCGCGAAGACGAGATCCGCGAGGGCAACGGCGTTGGCCACGAAGAACTGCTCGTGTGGTACTTGGAACAGATCGAAAGCCAGCTCCACAGCGAGGACGAGTACAAGCAGGAGTATGACCTGGCGACGAAGGTGCTGAAGCGCATGGTCAAGGACAGTATCCTGCTACGCGTTTCATCTATGGTCCAAGACGGGGAGGCGGGGGCTGCGGATAACAGTGTGCATTATGTGCTTCACCCTAACCTTCCTGTTGAAGAGATGTAAATCGGTCCTCTTGTTCTGTTTTTGCGCGATTCTGTTTCCATTTTGTTTCCCTGGGTTGGGTTTGGATTTAGCATTTGCCGGCTGGACATGGAGCTTGGGGGTCATGAGTGATGATATCCGCTTTCTTGTAGCTTTTATGGCTGGACAGAACAACTTGAATGTATCGTTCAGAATATGGCCTTCCCGCGTAGGACGTTGCCTGCCTCGACTACTTCTACAGCGTAAATTGGTATGGTCCAGGAGGTCTCGGGATGCTCGCCTGAGATATCATGTGTTGGCGAGATCCTCTTCCAGGGGCAGCAAAGACAGTCGTTTACGATTCCAGGTAACGCAAATTTGTGCGCGAGAACTGCTTACATTTTTTTTTTTTAAGCATTCAGAATGATAGCCGTCTTTCTCTCTCTCCAAATCCGGACCCTTCGACTTCGAAGACAAATTTCATGACGAACTACGCCAACTGCTTTCGGAACTATAGAGCCCGCCTCGTCCCAGGCAAGCCTAGCGGCAGTACGATATCCCGCGGATCAAGACCAAACCGTGACACGCCTTTGAGCCTTCGAAGCACCTTGAACACGTCTCGGGCAAGCAAGCCACAATCGCATGAAAGTTGGCTGCTTGATAACCATCTGTGTCTACGAGGATCATTGCTAAAATCTCACCATTCAAGCCACAAATCCGGAAATTCAACCCCCAATCTGCATTGATACCCGTCAATGAAGTGTTCTGAATGCACGTCAGAACTGTCGCATACTGCAGGGGTCCATGTGAATCGAGAGAAAACTGCCAAACCACCAACAACGCCCGCTAGGCTGTCACCCAGGTCTCTGACCGAGTCCGGCTTCCCACTTCCTAGTCTCGGATTCATCTCCGACAAAACCGCACCAGAATCCTCCATCGCAAAACAAAGCAATATCCGCCCCCCCTCGAGCCTCTCCTGATTAGGCAGGCCCGGTGCTACACAATTTCCCGCACCAAACCACCCCCACTCCGACCTTCTAGAAGGCGGGGCCGCAAGCGTAGAATAGAGCCAAAAAAGAGAGGCACACCCAAAAAAACCCAAAAAAAGGAAAGTAATAAAAAAAAAGGGACCCCTCCAGCACACAACAATCCACCGAGTTTCTCACCGGTGGAGTTCCATAGCGCGAAAGCACACTTGAAACACCAAAAACCGCCTCACCCGGCCCAATCATCCGGGCCTCGACACTCCCTGAATATCAGCCTAATAATTTCAGCAGCCGTGGCAAGCGCGCCGAGATTTACCCGTTGGAAAATAAGCCGTAAATTGCTGCCTCCGTGGCGAGCGGTCACCTGCGAACTTCCGTGCGACGTGATGAGGCGGATTTAGATGAGAGGGAGCCTAGACTACGCCTGGGTCGGGAACCGTGCCGACAGGCAAAACAAAAACAAGAAAAAAAAATGTCTATCCGGCTGCGGGCGGTTCAACAATTTGCGATAACTGCCACGAACACGGCGCTCAATTTTCCATTACCAGGCGGCCAGGGAAGGGGTTACCCGGTCCAGGACTGGGGACGCCCTGGGGACGCCCTGGAGACGTTGTAGGTTGATGCCGGGCAAAAAAAAAAGTCCCCGAATATCCACCGTTGTAAATAACGGGCGTTGAAGATAAGGCCAATAGAACGGTGCGCGAGCGGCACATGCTTTGGCCCCTTTAGACTGCCGGGGGGGGGGACTTACCTTGGTAGAGGGCGGAATAGTGGCAGGATTGAATGATTGAATAATTAGATCACGAAAGAGAATTAGATCATTTGTAAAATTGTATACACTCTGGCCCCTCCCTTCCGCGGACAAAACCGAGTCTCACGGTTGCATAGAGACGCGAGTCACCGGGAGCCGTGCACGCGGACAAGGCGGTGGTTATGGAGGGTACATGATTTTGGAACCCAGGGATCTCCTTCTGCGACCGTAGCGTCTGCATCTACAAGCACGAGATTCGAGCAAGAATCGAGAAAAAAAAAAGATGGTGTGTTGGATAAAGCTACCTAAGATAATGATAACTAAAGGCAGGTGGTGTTGCCCGAAGAAGCCAGCTCACGTCTTTCACCGACTCTTTGGAGGAGTGATGGTGGCGCGGTGGCGTAGGTAGGGCTTGGGGATCAACGGAGAAGCGGGAAGGTCGAAGAGCGGACGAGATAGAACGATATCGGAACGAAAATAAACAGGGAAATACACGATGGGGTATTTGGCGGGGGTATCTGGAAAAATCACACGCTGAGAGGCAAAATGAGTAAAAAGGAAGAACACCGGGCGAAGATGCTAAACAAAAGAGGTAAAAAAAAAAAATAGAAAGGGAAAAAAAAAAGGGAAAAAAGAAAATAAGAATAAGAAAGCACAATCGTGAGAAGGTATCGCTGCAACGCCGGAGGAAATCGAGTGAGTCACAAAGGAGTATTTCTGGAAGCGCGGAGACCGAAGGGAATTTTAGGTAAGCGCGGGGTGAAGAAAAGAGGGTGATAAGCGGTGTTTGGAGGGATTCGCGTCATCCGCGTGGGGGGGCCAGAACGGGCGAAGATTCGCCGAAGCTGCAGCACTGATCGACGCCGCTGACCGGGGGCTGCATGGGCGATAGTTGTTGCAACTCAGATGAGGGCCTGTGTGATTCCACAGGTGTCACAACAAAGATCGAATACCAGATGAGATTGGCCCGTTCCTTCGTATCGGAAGAGAGAGTTGAGCAAAGTATGGTTGATGGGTGAGGGTGGGGTGGACCCATGGAAGCGGAAAGCATTAGGATTAAGATCGGGGAGTAATGCGAGATCGTAGTCCCGGCGAGCGCCCGCGCTACACCGAAAGGTTGACAAAAATAAGAGGTCTAAGGCATAACAACCTTGGCTCCAGAGGAGTGAGCACGGCGTTTGCCTTGGACTGGGCGGCGCTTCTTAGACTTGGGTGGAGAGCGCTCGGCGGGACTGTCGACCTTTGCTTGACGAAGGGCTTGCGTGGCACGGGCATGGGCTTCGACCTTGGCCATGAATCGAGCGCGATCTTCCTCCTCGGCGGCGGCTCGGATAAGCTCGAGCTGCTGCTCCATCTTCATAGAAGAGAGAAAGTGCTTGGGCTGCTTGGCCTTGGGCTCCTCAAGGATGGGAAGCTCCGTGGGATTCTCCGGCATCCACAGGAGATCCTCATCGGAAAGGAACGCGTTGTTGACAAACGTGTCACATGGGTTGGCGTTGGACAGGGAGGCACGGTTCGGCCATGAGGGAAAAGCACATGCGGCGCCCATTCCGTATTCGCTAGAGAATGATGACTTGCGCGGGTGGATGTCATAGAGGGAGTCGGTTGGCGTTGGTGGAGGAGCGGATGGGTTGGAGAGAGGCGAACACTCGAAATCGCTGCCGCTCCAGCTGAAGCTGACCTGTGCCGGGTCGGTTGTCGCCACAGGAGCTGCGGTGGTAGCTTTGGCGACAGCCATATCCCGTATCCGGGCCTGGATGGGAATCATGGTGATGGTGAACCTCAGAGATGGAAGATTGGCGGGAGGGGAGTCTGAAGGTTGGGTGTGGAGTCTGGAGATCAAGGGTGAGGATGGAGATCTTAAGACTGAAGGGTTCGGTGGATCAAAGCAAGAGGGCGTCCGTTGATTTTAAAAAAGAAAGACGCGGTGTGGGTGCGATATCTCAAAGCCGGGGAAGGCTTCTAGACTCCCGGCACCACCCTTGCAGTTCCGACTAAGACAAATCAAATGATAAAATCAAAAATGGGAAAATTAGGAAATCATTTTTCGGAATTTCGGATTCTCGATTCACTGCCTAATCGGGATTTGATTTACTATTTTTTCTGCCCCAATAAAGGATTCAGGCGTCGTTTCCAGTGAGGCGATCAGTGAATCAGGAGGCCCAACAGGCTCCCCGAGTGGAGACCATTCCAACTGATCCTCCCTGGCCCCTCTAGGAAAAGCAATAAGCTGTCGATGACCTCCCCCAAAAAAGCGAAAAAGCGGAAAAGGGGGGGAAAAAACAAAAAAAAAGGTATTTTTGACAGCCGCCCCAAGAGATGTGTCGAACCGCCCATTTATCCGTCGCGCGAGTCCCGCGGGGAAGATCGGAAGGCCTAGAGCTCATACTCAGCCCATCGTCGATAGGTCTGATTTCTTTTGATGGCGTGGTATGAGGATCAGAGGAGAGGAGTTCTCTCAGTCTATTCTTTCTCCCAAGACTATATACAACACGCCTGCATTCTCGCAGGGCGTGTGCGACTGCCCAAGGGGATTGAAAATCCGATTGTGTTGCGGTGTAGGGGCATCCTGTGGCCCCGAGACCAACTCACCAACCCCCCGATTATCGGATTTTTCACCGCTGGAGCACGATGTGCAAATTAAACTATGTGGAATCCGGTCTATCGCACAATGTTCTGCAGGGCTGCATTAGCCCAGTGCCCAAATCCTTGACTCTTAACCCTGGAAGGGTACTTTTGGTCCACACCAAAGATCAGATTGATTGCCCAGCCTACACGTTTGATCTGTAGCGGTCAGAATGGCGCTAACAGCGGTCACAGAAACACGTCGACTCAAACAGATTGCATGCCTCGAAGCCATGTACATTTCCGTGTAGATTAGTCCTCCGCCTCCCAGATGGCCGAGGAAGAGGCGAAAAATGGACCTCGGCAGAATTCGTGAAGGGAAGATGTCGGCGAAGGACTCCCGCAGGCCGTTCCGCCGACCACAACAGCAATAAAGCTAAGGAACTCCATATAATGGAAGCAGATCCCACAGCGGTCCTCAACCTCGGGTCGAGTCCGGGCCTGTGGAGTTCGGATGAGTTCCCTCGGCTTGGGAACTTTCCTGATTAGGAAAGCCGATAAGTGGTGCTGTCGCAACCCCGGGGGGAAGAGCGTTGGCCCGGATAAGCACGTAAACACCCAACGGCTCTATTGAAGATGATTCTGTAGCCATGTTTTGCTCGGACTAATCGCATAGATAAATTGTTTGCATCTGCATGCACACACCCAAATAACCCCGTATCCCCCACTGACTTGGTATTGAGTAGGTGCATCGCTTGACCCCCCCCCTACTGGATACATCGTGTGGCTGAGGATCGGGTCCTTTTTAGCGGCATGCTCAGCGATGAGCACCAGGATTATGGAAAAGAACAAAAGAGCGGAAGAACAATCAAATGTACGTTTCCGCACCAATCAGAAAATGCCCATGCTAACCGTCGATCGCCCCGTTTTGGTCTTTGGGGGTCTTCGGCCTTCTTAGTTCGGTCTAGATCTGCCCGAGAACAAAGAAACGGTTTTACTGGTGTAGCTGGAGTAGCTGGAATAGCTAATGGAATCGAACTATTAGGGAATGGCCGGGCAATCATCGTATCTCCTCAGGAACCACCGGGCTGGTCTCCATATTTTTTTTGGTCGCTGGCGCATTGGATGCATAGGCGATCATCGTGGGTAGGCCACCATTGGGCAGGAAGCTCTTGAGGTCTCAAGCGGGTTACGCGGAGCTTCCCCGGCCCCAAGTGGGGCGGGGTGACCCGCCACCGTGGGTTCCCCGGCCATTAACCTTGGCGGTCCCCTTGTTTCCTTTCCATGCGCCCTTGATCGTCCTTAGAGATCGTCTCTGGCGAGCACATGTCACAATTGCCAGTCTCCAGGAATCGATTTTATGTTCGTCGACGGCCCGTCGGGGAACCCGGGTCAGCTATCCCCTGATCGCCGTTCCCAGTATGGAGTCCCCAGTGCTTCGCGTCCAATGATCCAAACATCCAAATATCCAAAAATGAGAGGTTCTTTGGTGCTTTTTTGACACTTTGGCATCCTCTCGTCCATGATTCTATCCAGGGGGCGGCCCGCAGACTGCGGTCCCGCAGCCCTCGCAGGATCGTGGTCTCCTCCTTTTCCAGTCACTCGGGTTTCTCTCATCGCCCCTAAGCTAGTTACCATGTCGCCGGGTAGGTATTTTTGTTTTGGACATCTCCTTCACCTCCCACATCTAGTAAGTGGTTCTCGGTGGACCTTGGGCACCCGAGGTAAATGGGGCTGGACCCCCTGAATCTCTGTTAGCCCAGGAACATGGCATTCATCTCAGGATCGCTTGTGATTATGATGGTATCCATTGGAGCGCCCTGGTGAAGCCACGGGGCCAGAATGTGTGACTACGGATTATTGCTACCTAGGGAGTCTCATCAGAGGTTGCTCACTGTCGTCAGTGGCGCTCGGGCACGTTCCATCTACTTACAACCGATGCGCGTACAGAGGACCTTGAGGATTATGTGAGGATTATGTGCGGTTTAATCTCCTCCGTGCAGGATCAGCCAGGTCGCATTTGGTAGACATAGCACAAAGCCACCTTTTCATCATTAATGCAGCATCAAGCATCGCAAAGGATCCTTCATCAACTGGCCAGGCCTGCGCTTTGATCCTCAGGCCATCCCGGGAGCTTCTTCCACTTCCATCTGCAGCTCATATGCAAGATCTAAAGGTCCGATCGCCACCAAGCAAGGGGCCTTTCCCCCAAGATTGAGCCCCAGACTGAGCCCCAGAGTTCTATCCAGCAATGAGTCTTACTTGTCGATTGTCTCATATCCTGGTTCAGATGAGTTTACAGTTCCAATAGTTCTATTGTTCTGTTTCCCCCGGTTGACGGATACAAATCTGTTTTGGCCTCAACTGTAGCATTTAGACCGCCCCTTGCCACCGATCCACAAGGCCGAAGCCACATCTGCTGCAACCGCCACACTGCGCGGAGCGGTGGGCCAGTGCTGTACACGCAGATGCAGACTCGCAGATGCAGACTCTGGGTCGTGAAGATCTGAGCTGACGCACAGTCCAGAACCTTATGACACAGGTCCCTACCAGATTTGTCCTCCGGGGAATGTGATCCAAGGGAGGCTGCACGACGTGCAGAGCTCAATCAGGATTTGGGCTTCGCACTGTCGCTCTATGCGTAACCCTGTCCGGGACCGACCATCCGCCCTCCGTGACTGGCGTTCGCCTTGACCTCTTCACAGGGCCTGTTTCTTCTCCTCACCGTATCCGAAACGCTTCTCAATTCGGTCAAGCAGGGATCGGATATCACATACCTCTTCGCTTTCTGTGGATTCCTATTCCACCGAGGTGTGCGCTCCGACCCTTGACTCATAGTCGAGCTGGTAGATGCCGCGAATGAGAGCCTGCGACCGGGGCTAGTCTCAGTAGACAATCTACCCTCAGATACGAAGGGTGTCTCTACATTAAGACATATCTTCAGGGTTCCCTGGAAAATGCAAGTCTGACCGTGCTGCAATTTGTCCCGATGAGTGGACATTTGAACTAATGTGGTTGCTTTTTATCGCATCGCTCTAACCATCCAACTCACCAACAGTTAAAGGGGATATCTCACTCATCAGCTCTAACTAGCCTACTCTAGCATATGCTTACATTATCCCCCGCCGCGATCGGTGAATTACTTCCCAAAGCTAGTCAGACCCCGGACAATATTCATCACCACTGCCCTAATCCAGGCCTCCAGAATCCTCGACCTAATCAAGCTGAAGCGGCAACTCGCGCCATATTGGAGAAATCCCCTCGACGCCCAATCCTTTCATTTCTAATTCCCACCCCTAGTCAACATATGGGAAAGTCGAAATCCCGACCGGGCGTCCTGCGACAAACCGGAGGCAGGAACACTGCAGTTCCAGTCTACATGTACAACCTGTTGGCATTCCGCCCTGCAGCCCCTAATCAATGGCTGTTGTGATTGCGCAGTGGGCCCCTGTTCAACGGCCTCGGGCCGCCGTCAGATCGCTCTGGCATTTTAAATCTACACATATCCTGTACGTCGGCGTCTGCGTTACTGCGAGTGCCACACGTTTAGCCGGAGACCGTCATAGCCTAGACCTGGCGAGGGGGCGTACAGGGTTGATTGTAAAGGCGTGGGCGTGGATAGAGGGGCGCAAAAGATTAGAGAATTTAGAGGGAAGTCTGGAGCGTAGATTAGAAATGCGGTGTGATTGTTGGCATTCGAATGTTTGTACTGGCTTACTGGTGGCGGGTGCAAACCATAGTTCGATCTTGGGCGTTTTGCGACCGTTGGTGCTGCTCCTCTGGTTCCGGCTCTTTGAGGTCGGTCGGCGTTATAGCTTAGGCGCGTCCTGTTTCTTTGTCTGCGGGTGATGCTTTTGGCGGGGCTTCGTCTGGAACGAGTATCGGACAAGTTCGGCTGAGCTACATGATCGACTCACACGCCACGGCTGTCAAAGGATCCTTTGTCCAAGGACTCCCCTTCCTTCCACACAAAGAAGTGGGCGATTCGAAGGGCAGTATGGCTCGAAGTCAATAGTGTCATCTAGATATTGATAGGTTCGAGGGACTTCTCTGTATACTCTGGCAATGCCTTGAAAGCATTTTTCTTTCATACATCGGAGAGCACGTACCTGCGACCAGGGTATCCTTAACATAAAATGGTCTCTGGGTGTTGACGAACCTGCTAGAACTGTAGTTATCCGTCATCCAGCAAATCCAAGTGCAATCTTACTAGTATACCCTCATAATGGGATCTTCATTCAGCCAACAGATACTACAGAATAAGTCTGTCGGGACTCCTGGGTGAAATGCGCCAGCCTGAGGTTTACATGCCGAGTATTGAACATAATTGACAAATGCGTCAATCGAGATGGCTACACAAATTAAGCTAAAGGCTCCGGCTGCAGGTGTTATATATAATCTAATGCTAGGGAGTAGCCGGTGTCACCATTAGGCCATCGTCCACTTCACTCTCCTCATCAGTATAAACACAAGCAATCCTCCATTTGATGGATTGATATATAGACTGTATCTAGCGTCACTCCTAAAGCACTTGCACTCAGGCTGGTCTCTAGGATGGCTGATAGACAGCAAACTCGGTATATTTGGCGCGCAGTACGTGTTCTGGCACGCTTACCACGGACCAACAATAAAGTCGGCATGATAATAGTCACAAGAGAGATAATTCTTTAAGAATGAAGGTGTTCGCAACTCCAGTCCTGTCGAGCAAGCTGGGAAGTGCGAACTTAGCGATTATTTCGCCGGCACATGCAAATTTAGCGTACCACATGACACAGGCAAACCGAATCCCTTGCTGGTGCGGAGTTCATCGCATTTTTAAGAGTGGATCAGCTCTGAATGCTTGGTTAGCTCATGGTAGCTTTTATGGTTGCGTTCGAGCGGAGTTTTCCTTACCAATAAATCCTCGAGGTCTCCGGAAGGTGTACGTGTGAGAATCAATTACTGATTGCTGCTTTCTTATATATTGTTACTGCCAGGTTTTGTTTACCAAGGGTGCTCTACAGGTGCTATACGGTCATCCGATGTCTGCGTTTTTGGCAGAAATTCACGTAGTCGGTGGCACAAAGGCTTTTAGAGCTAAACTGGGGAGGAGATCTTTATTCAGGCCCTTACAACACTTATCAGCCCGGAGTTGCAGTCCTAGAACAATTGAATCTCATGTCTGCTAGGGTACTTGCAGCGCATTGAATTGAACGCAGGACGTTTTGATAACATGTCATACTTGGGGATTTTGTCCTGCAGACCGTCTGTGGCTTATCAGAGCCCCTCGCTCATGAATTATGGACAGGTTTACCTCTGTGACTACTTCATGCACGACCATTGGGTCATTTCATGTACTCAATAATATATTTGGTGTTTCACTGACTGAAATTGCGTTCAAATATTTATAGCACATTTCAGTTGACCGCCATCACTATCGTCAACAGGAACATAGCGATTCCCCTACCTATTTACACACTCCACCGTGGTATATCTCACTCATTTCACACACTCAATACATTGAAGTTCGAGTGCCACCCTGCTCAGTTGCCTTCTCACTATTATCCCTCCGTGAGACAAGGTGCACAACCCGCAAGCTCAAATTCCATAGCCTGACCGCTGAATGGCCTGGGGATGGGGGCGAGGGCTCATGAATGGACCATACAGAGGCCTAAATCAGGCTATGATTCATTGTCGTTTATAATACCCTCTGCCAAGAAGAATGAAGGCAGAGCTATAAAGCTACAGGGAAGATGCACAGCGCTGTCGCGCAAACCGACCGGGACAGCTATAGCCTTCTTGGCTGGGAGAAGGTTGCCAACAAGAAAGCTGGGGGCCTATAGTTAAGATAACTAGATGAGCTTGTAGTATGAGTCATCGGTGTGAAGGTGTCTGAGGCCCTACGAACGGTAGGGTATTTATGGGTGAACAACCTGCCCTTGGTAGCAAAGTAGTATGCCAGGTAGAGTCGGGCGTACAAGATC
This sequence comes from Penicillium chermesinum, assembly GCF_028974085.1. NCBI lineage: Eukaryota > Fungi > Ascomycota > Eurotiomycetes > Eurotiales > Aspergillaceae > Penicillium > Penicillium chermesinum. The sequence continues at coordinate 1,652,771 of NW_026695312.1, read as the reverse complement.
CGAACTACTACTTTGCAGCATACCGTTGCCTGTCAGAAGCAGAAGCAAAAGCCCGTGAGCTGGCCTTGGTCAATGGGCCATGTGCCTTTACTATTGGCCAGGGTGCCTATGGCCGGTCTCAATTCGACTCTATTTTATTTCCAAGCTTTCGTTTCTTGCCTACCATTGGCTACCATCAACACTTGGATTGTATTGGCCGAATTTTATAAATGCAGGCATTCGCCTCGCCGTTGTGGGGTTACGAGAGCCGAAGGATCCTTACCGTTAGCGAAATACGAAGGGAAGATATGCCAGTTCGTGAAGGTCAAGTCAAGTTCATGACAGACCATATACCCTTACAAGAGTTACTAAAAATGACCAAAGGGGCCAGGCCACCTGGCCAAGCCGAGAACTCCTCAATCTTGCAAATATCACCTGGGCTTCGTAGCCGCAGATTAGGTTGGTCCACAAGTTTGTTGATCACTGGTCCCCCCCAGCGGCACTTATAGCTTGATTGGGCTTGATGCCAGCAACCCAGTATCCCCAATACTGGGTCCCGGCAGTATCACCAACTGGTACTCCATGCTCAGTAGTAGGAACCACCAGACATCCGAGAGGATAGTGGGTTGCATTGCGGTTAAAAATAGATCAAGTCACAGTGGCTTCGATCCTTCAGGCTCGGGCAAATGTAAGCAGCCTTATAATGTGGCTCAACGGCCTCGGTCATCCATGGATTGCTTATACTTGCTTAGCCACATGTGGAAGAAGGCAAGAGCTTATACTAATTTGGATTTGAGTCCATCTTCTGCTCGTAAGCCCCAGTCCCTGTCACATCCAGTCTATTCCGTAACGAATTAGGGTCTGAAATGACATCATGGGAATCCTTTCTGTACCACTCGACAACTCGTAAAGGGTAAGAACATGTTTCCGAATGGCTCTGATCTGCAACGGCATTTGACGCGGCTTGAAGTACCGTAGGCTTGTTGATATCCATGGATGTATGTAGAGTTAACCTGGAGGGCAAACCCATGGTGCGCCCGAAGATATCGGGCCTGTACGACCAGGCAAAAATGCTCGATTGCTCCAAACATTGCGGGATCGCCCCCATGCTCGCAAGAATCAGCCCCCAAGGCTCATCAATCCGTGCACACGAGCAGAGTCATTAGAGTCTTCGCGGGCGGAGAATCTTATATTAATACCCCTGGGGCTAAGCATAAACCGGGGAGTTGCAGCCCCTGTCTCGTACTTCAAGCCAATTAAAGGGGGGGATCCTTGGCTCGCCCGATTTAGCATCACACCCCACTCAGAATAGTGCTTTCTCATTGGATAATGTCCCACACCCAGTCCAGATGGCCCGCGGGCCTGATTGGTTAGTATTTGCACCAGCGTACACAGTGTAGATCATCCCTGCGATATACGAAGCGGACAAGAACGGACGGCCAATGTAAACACTTCCCACCTGTTTATTCACTTTATTCATGCCTTGCAAGGTTCACTTAGGCTTTCTTCACCGCTTCCACGTGTTACACTCTCCACTTTACCATACCTGACACGCTCGATGATGATAAGTTTATCGACCCCAAGGCGCCAAAGGGTTGCCGGAAGGAACGGAAAGCTCCGCACTCTTTTCCTTCGCAACATCCAGCACCGAAGAAGGCAATGAACTCGCATTCTATCTGAAGGTCAGAGGTTGCAAGCAGTGATATACCCTCAAAGGCCGTTCACAAAGGGTCAATGTCTTGACAATACTAACTAAGGATCGAGCACGTGCGGCAGCTACAACAGACCAAGAAGACAAGGCTATCGGGCAGACGGACTCGTCATGAGTAGCAGTTCCATACTCATGATACAATGACGATACGAAGCTGACTCATGAATCTCTGGCAGAAACAGAGTGTGGCCTTCCATTCCCCGGGAGGCTTGCCGTTGCATTAGCTTTTATAGCCCCCATTTTTTCTGTCAAATGTGCCCCGGTCTGCTCGTAACAAGAGTCTAAACCAGGTGTCCAGCACCTCCACAGATCCTTAGCCACTCAGAGCATGAGGTGTTACAGATGAAGCCCCGTTTCCTCTCAGCTCGTCGTAAAACTGGGCCATAGGGCCCTGCGTCGCCCGTATTCCATGCATGCCGCCTTATGATACTTGGAAACAGCCCCCAATTTGCAAGAAAGGAGTTGAAGCTGTGGCTATTGTTAGGTTGCCCAAGTACGAAGTACGACGGATGGCAATCGAGAGGTCGGTCTTCATACAAATTGACAATTTACCCCCATGACTTGCTCAGTCTCCCTGACATCAGACCTCCTTGCCCTTCCTTACGGCTCCGCCTCATATAGTAACACTCTATAATGGCTATCGCTCATTTTCCAGCGCCCAAGAGACGCAACATCTTTTATCAGGTAGACTGGAAGCCTGATATCAGCGCTCTGGGCCGTCGACAAATAGAACAATATTGCTCGCAGCAAGAACCCTCCAGCGATGCAGCTTCATTGGGAGGGCTGGCCTCCCTGCTCGATATCATGGCCCACAAGAATTCGAGCATGCAGATCCTCGAGATAGGGGCCGGTACGGGAAGCAGCACCAGCTCTATTCTTTCCATCCTCAACAAACAAGGCAAGACAGAAGGAAACGCTCCACGATATGCCAAATATGTGTTCACCGACCACTCACCACGATTCTTCGAGCACGCCAGGACGCGTTTTGCTAGAGATGCCGAGCGAGTCTCATTCCAAATGCTCAACCTTCACCACAGCCCACTCGACCAGGGATTCCAAGCCGGAGCATTCGATCTCGTCATCGCGGTTGACTTCTTCCGCGGCGAGGAGAGCTCTCCCAGTGAAGCTCTCAAGAATGCGCGTGTTCTCCTGAAGCCTGATGGATACCTTGTTCTGTTGGAAACCACTAAGCAAGAAGAGCCCTTGCTGAGCGGAATCTGGAACACTATCCGCGGGTGGTGGGCACCAAAGGAGATCAAAGTCCCCGCGCGCTCCGCGAACGAATGGGAGAGAAGTCTGAAGGAAGCTGGGTTCGCGGGACTAGACGCCGCGATCTCCCCCTTCGGCGGATTTGAAGAGGACCGCAACTGCCTTGTTGCACGCCAGCCCGGCGCTGGGAAGCTGCCCCAAATGCCAGAAACGCTTTCGTTTGTGGTGAAAACTGAAGACCAGAAGAAACTTACGCGGGCGCTCTCGGCTCACCTCAAGTCCAAGGGACTGCCCTCAGGCAAAATGATCACACTGGATTCGCTGATCAGGCAGGATACCGAGTTCCAGGCTGATGCCTGCATTTCGTTGCTGGAGTATGGGACTCCGTTTATCACCAACATGGATCACGAAAGCTATCAAGTCCTGAAGAGAATCGTTCTTGCTTTCCAAAAGTTATATTGGGTGACTTCTGGAGCGAGCGAAATCCCATCGGTGCCAGAGAACGCTATGAGCTATGGCTTCAGCCGAGCCATGATTCTAGAGAATCCCGGCCACTTCGTGTGCAGCATCAATGTCGAAGGCACCGACTATGATAACATCAGCAAGAATCTGACCACGATCCTCCAGAACTCGTATGGCGTGTCTGCTCTGGCCGACTGGGAGTTTGACTATGATGTAGCCAAGGGCTTCGTGGAGGTTCCCCGAGTGACAGAAGCCAACCATGTTAACCGTTACGTCTACTCGCAGACCGGTGGCTTCACCCGGGACACTCCGAACGCTCAAGGCATCGTCCCCAGGAATAACACCCAGAACGCCCAGTATTCCTTTGACTCGAACGCCAGCTACGTAATCGCTGGTGGCCTCGGGGGTGCAGGAAGAAGTCTTGCTCGATACCTCGCCACTCGCGGTGCTAAGCACCTCATCCTACTGTCTCGTTCGGGTGCAGCTACAGACGACGCAAAGAGGCTTGTGGAGGAGCTCACATTAAGTGGCGTTAATGTCGCCACCCCCAAATGTGATATCAGCAAGAGAGAGGTGTTGGAAGGAGTCATTGCCGAATGCTCGAAAACCATGCCCCCGATCAAGGGTGCCGTCCAGGGCACCATGGTTCTCTCGGTAAGCTCTTTCTTTCTTTTTGAATCCCATGAAAGGGAAAAAGCTTTTCCACCATACTGACAACTTTTTCCTAGAGTGGCCCTTTCCAAAATCTGACTTTCGATGCCTGCCAGACCGTCCTCCAACCCAAGATTGCCGGCACCTGGAATCTTCACCACGTCCTGCCCAAGAACATGGACTTCTATATTATCCTCGCCACGCTGGGAGGCACCACTGGGACAATAAATCAAGCCGTGTACAGCGGCACCGCGACCTTCCAAGACGCGTTCGCGCGCCACCTCTGGGCGCAGGGCCAGAAGTGCATTTCCATTGATATCGGCATCCTGAACTCCGTCGGCTACGTGGCCGAGCGCCCCGAGCAAGTCGCGCGGTTCAAGGAATTCGGGCACGTTTTGCTCGAGGAGACTGAGCTCCAGAGTGTGGTGGACTGGGCGTGTAACCCGGCGCTGAAGCTCGAGACTCCGTGGGAGACGCAGGTGCTGACTGGTATCGACCGTCCTGGTGCGATGCGCAAGCGGGGGAAGAAGCCTGCGACCTACATGGGGATGCCGCATTTCCGTCATCTGCGGGAGGATGAGAGGGAAATTGTTTAGATCGATTATGGCTGGACCACGATTGATGATCAGCGGGGATTGTTTTCTTTTGCATCTTATAGAGGGCTGTCCTGTTTTTCTCTTGTATAATTGTTGATTCGTTACTGCGTATATAGCATTCACAGTCATTGAATTTCATTTCGCATTCGAGTTAAAGCGTGTATTACGTAGAGTGTGCCCGAGAACTACCCCAAAAGTGAATCCGATATAATCTAAAGTCCCTTGCCGAACAATTCATCTCCCACCTCCTTCAAGAGCGCTTCCTTCCTCAACGCTTCCACCTGGGCCTTAGCTTTCACTGTCTGAGACACGTCCATCGCGCGACACAGGTCAATCAAGGACCCATCGAGGGGAGCCTCGTAAACTAGTAAGCCCAGCGCAAAGAGGAGTCCATGAAGGGATTCCGGACTCTGCTCCTCGCGCGAAACTGCCTCCAGAAGGGAAGCAGTCAGCTCTACCTGGTCTTCCTCGGAAAGAGGATCAGGTTTTCCGTCGAAGCGTGCGTTATGATTAAAAGCGGCAAGGTTATAGGCGAATGATGCAGCAACAACCCGAAGGTTGGACTGTGAGTCTAGAAGGGCATTGGTTGCAAGCTTCAGACACGTCTCTCGAAGAGGGGATGATGAGACGATTTGTCCGGGATAAAGTGGAGTGCTGAAGAGGTTGCACGCAAGTTGCATGGCGACAATGCGAAGATTATAAGGCGACGACGAAATATCGTCCGTGGCAAGTGGAGAGAGGAGCGTGAGGAGCGTGTCGTGGTTTGCTTCTTCGGCGAAGTAGCCGCTCACCCGCGGATCGAGGAACAGGAGGCGGACTAGATCCACCACGGCGAAATGGCTGTCGGCTGGGATGGCTGGATACGATGATCGTAGGGCGGCAGCAAAGGCATGGAGGTCCGGCACTGGTGTATCTGCAGCAGGGGCCTTGCCAGCCTCTCCAGAATGACGAGCCTTGACGAAATCAATAACAGGAGCAATGGCCGATGCTTCTCTGAATTCCACAGGTAGCTTTTGCACCAGTTTCTCCAAGGGTGGAACTTTCTTGTACATGACGAAGTTTGTGATAGACCGCTGTAGGCTTGGGAGTCGTAGCTTTTGATGAGAATGAGCCGGATGTGCCATCTCCAGAAGCATACGAACATTCCCTTTCAGCTGGGCAGGGTTTGCCCCACTCCATTCATCGAGTTTCTGTCCCTTTAAAAATGTCATGAATGTCGGTGTTGCCCGTACGCCGTATTTCGTGCTCACGTCGTAAGCAGTGCTGATATCGACCTTGACGAGTCGAGCTCTATCACCAGCCTCTTCCGCTAGTTCGTCGTATGTTGGATATACCATCTTACATGGGGGGCATGTGGCTGATGTGAAGAAGACTACTGCACACGAATTTGATGCGGTTGCGAGCTCGCCCTCTAACTGGCTGAGATTGTTCACAATGCGGACTTTAGCAGCAGATGGCGGTGCGGCGGCTGGAGGCTGCGGTGCTGAAACCGGTGCCCGTGGGGAAGGTCTGGAAGCTCCCGCCATTGGGCCACTGGTTGTGCCATTGCCCTGGGTAACGCCTCGCAAAGCATTCTCTATTTGGGGCTTCATCATCTGGCCAAAGGGCGTTTCCAGAAAGGTCTGAGGCAAGTTTTTGATCTTTTCGGGAATACTTTTGCCGACCAGAAACATTGCAAAGTCTTGAGTGAAGTTGTTGCAGTTGTGAAGAAATAAATCATAGGACTGGACGACGTTAAGACATGGGCCATGCAGCGGAAGGCTCACTGTGACATACCTCTGGTGTGTACACTTCGGCGAGAGAGCCAAGATACTCCTCGATGACATCGGTTGGCAGCTCTGTCTTGCCCAGATGGATCACTTCCATCGGTCGTCCATGGTGAGTGCTGCCAGGAGTAGCGGTCTGAATCCCTTGACCGAAGTAGTATTCTACGCCGCCCACAACTATTGCTGTATGGTAGATGGCATCGATCTGGGTGCCAGTCAAAGCAACTGAATACTAGTTCTGCATGAGATACTGTGTATCTGCCATCTGGGGCTTCTTTATACGTACCATACGCGCCAGACCCTACCTTCCGGTTAGTGGACAGGCCAACTTTCGTCGTGACAAACATAGCGCTTACCTGTGAAAGGTCATAGACATAGAGCTCAACATCCATTTCGAAGATGGTGTCCTGGATTCAGACGGCTTGCGCCCTGATAAGCTGTTGATAGTCTTTGTATCTGTGCAGGCACCGATCGGATCACGTCAGCACCTTTCCGGTGGCTTCGACTGTTTTCTACTCTTGAGTGGGAGCTGAGCAAGGGGAAAAAGAAAGTATTTGGTCTCTAGAAGTGTACCATGTATAACGAAATACTGGCGTGGTCTTAGGTAGAAAGAATCTGAATATTCCAAAACAGTATTGATCGCAAAGACGTGGATTCCCGCTCACTCCTGGCTCCAATGGCATGGTGCATGCTGCTGTTCTCTTTCCTAAAAATAAAAAACCCAAACTTCCCAACCCGTGAATCGAACCGGCACTCATAATTTTCATAATGCTCTAGTACCTCGAAATAGCTTCAATAAAAGAAAAAAAAACTGGTAGCTTCTCTTTGATTGAGCGTGTCATCCTTAGTGCAGGGGCCATGCTAATCTTCTCTGTATATTTTCATTTGACCAAATGTCCCGAAGGACGAAAGGCCTTCGAATTTGTTCAATATAACCTTCCTTTTTCTGCCAGCCGTCACCGCCCAGTACCCGTACCCACCTAATCGTCATTAGCTTATCGTGCTCGGCCGTCGGGTCTAGTTATTCTACAGGGTCCCTTTCAGTCGCCGACTTTCGAAGTACCGCCTCGGCAGGCAGCTAAAATGGTACGATAATCAATTACAATGTTAAAGGATTTATCATCTAACTATTCTGAATTGCAGCCTCCGAAGAGGCGCGGAGCTGCCTCAAGCTCCTCGTCGACCGCTCCAAAGCGCGGCCGCCAATCCAAACTAGCCAAAGAGAATAACATCACTGCCGAAGAAGAAAACGAAATAAAAGAGGTCTTTGGGCTTTTCGCATCTCCAAACGAAGAGTTCCCGGATGAGAAGGCAGGCGTCATACCCCGCGAGGACGTGCGCAAAGCCATGGTGTAAGCCTCTTCCCAGATCGACCCGACAGCTTCAAGTGTCCACATGCCCTAAACTATCTACAATCAACAGTGCTCTCGGCCTCCCCCCTGAAGACTCAACCGAACTCTCTGAAATCCTCTCGGCGCTCGACCCAACACTGACAGGCTATATTCCATACGGCCCGTTCCTCTCGGTCGTGGCTGCGAAGCTGCGTTCGCGCGACGATGAAGACATGGCTGCGGAGGCGGACGAGGCGTATCGGCTCTTTACTCGGGGAACGAGCGGACCGATCTCCCTTAGCATGTTGCGCCGCATTGCGCGAGAGCTCAAGGAAAATGTGGATGATGAGTTGCTAAAAGATATGATTCTTGAAGCGAATGGTGGCGCTGGAGTCCATGCTGGGGTTACGTTGGAGCAGTTCCATGATGTTATGATGCGTGCGGGCGTTTTGTGATACCGAGTTTCGCCGGGTGGAGCTCTCTCAGGTTCGTGAAAGTGGATTGCTGGGGCTTCTCAGTACAGGTTAACTTCTTTTATCTTCGATGGACATATACTAGGGTTGGCGTTCACGGTTCATAAGGGCCGGTGCTGTTACTTCTTGCACCGGGTGGACAGCGCTTTCTTTCCCTCAGTTGGGAGTTTAGTACTAGTATTTGAGGGCGATGACTGTAAGGATAATAATAATCCCTGAAGGTAATGCGCATTCTGGAATTCATCTACAAAATGATTACTGTGAAAACGTCCTTGATCATCATTTCCTTAATTGTAAATACATACCATCCTCCTGCTTGTCATGAAAGAACCCGCGAAAGAAGAATTAGCTCGAGAACATTGATGGAAACCCCTGGACATAAAAAATCAGAGAGAAGAAAAAACAGTATTGGGAATGTGAGAAATAAGGAGGATAGCAGAAGACAAGACCAGCGCATCAACTACTAATCAAGTTGCTCGAGAGACGTCGCATTCTTGAGTCCACGTCGACGAGATGAAGAATGGCAATGTGTTGGTCGGTTGGGGACAATTTACTGGATGACTGTTAGGGTGAAGGTAGGCACGCCGGGATACGACGAGGGGATACATACAGAAATCTCGGCCATGCCAAGGTCCTCGTTGCCATTGGCTTGCTGCACAGCACCGGCGGGAGCAGCGTTGGCTTCGGTGGAGGCATTGGTTTCGAAGTAGTCGGCCATCTCGGCGTCAAGCTCTTCAACGGTCTTGTGAGAGCGACCGGCGTTGCGGCCCTGGCCCTTGCGACCACGGGCTGGACGACCAGCAGCATTGCGCTTGTTACCGCCGTCATTGGTGGCAGCCTTCTTAGCAGTGGCGGGCTTGGGCTTGTCCTTGGCCTGGGCCTTGGACCTGTTGGACAGAGTTAGCAGTAAATACCTCGAATTGACTTGATGGATAGGACTCACGGCGCGATACGCTCGGTAAGAGGCTTAGGGGCGGCGACCGCGGGTGCGTGAGAAGCATCGTAAACAACTTCAATCTGTTGCGCTCATTGTTAAAAATCGCTCTGGTCCAGCATCACGGAAATCAGTCACCGACCTTCATGGGGCGGCCGTCAACCAGGAGACCGTTCAATTCCTTAGCAGCCTTAGCGGCAGTGCCGGGCTTGCTGAAGACGATGTGAGCCTGGCCGCGGCTGGTGCCATTCTGGGTGTAGGCAAGCGTGACCTTCTTAACAGAGCCGGCAGACTTGGTGAAGTACTCCTAGTAAAGATCAGTATTTCTGCCTGATAAGTTCAGTTGCATCAATGAAGGCCGAATTTCGATGGAAAACAACGCCGACGCGTGAGAGTCCAATCCCAACCCGATAAGAAGAGCATCAGCGAGCACACAGCGGCGACCTGTCACTTCCATCCAGCCCTCCAAAATCCAACAGATGCGCTCTTCGGTGTCGTTGCCCACAGTGCTTCAAACAAGTTCCATTCAAAAATCATCCTCCCCACGATGAAAAATGGTCCATTCTTTCGCGCCGAATCAGTTGAAGGCGACTAGTCCTTGAACAATATTGCAGGTTCCCCAAAGGCCAGGCAACGCATGCCAATACCCATGGCGCCGCAGAAAAGCGGTGGTTCAAATGTTCTCATGATCGCTCTTCAATCGACGAACGCAGTAACAAGATGGACACATTGAGTCTTCCTCAAGATCAACGATTTGGGATTCACCCCATCAAGCAGCGATGATCAGGAGTTACGCAGAAGACGAGACGAGACTCTATGAACATGTGTGGGACCCCTTATTCCCAATGTTCTCGCCGTATCCAGTGGATCGCCGCTGTACTCGCTGGTGCTCTTCCAAGGCCCACAGTCCCATGAGAAAGGATGGAGTGAGCGTGACCAAAAAAAGACAAGACGGGTTGAACGCGAGTTCAGAACCGTCAGTGGCACAGTACAAGAGCTGTAGTGCAGTGTCTCTTGGTACTACGACAACGCTCAACTTCAGCTTCGCAAGCCAGCCACAATATATGCAGAAGCAATTTGAAGCAGGATGTCTATGCCTGGGCTCTGTGTCCGGGCACTGGGAGCACCTTGTCACGGGAGGAAAGTCGAATCTCGCGTCGAAGTTGCATCTCTCGAAGCCCGAGGAAGCAAAGAAAAAAAGTGATCACAGAAAAGGCAAATGCCTCTCGATCAACATACCTTGATATTGGCCTCCGTAACATCGACAGGCTGCGCAGGTTAGTAACTTGAAATGATTCGGGAATTTTTGTATGCAGATTTAAACTTACCAGTCCACTGACGTAGATCTTGTTGGAAGTAGCGGCAGCTACGGGGGTTTGGTGGACCACCTTGGCAGCGGCCTTGGGTGCCTTAGCAGACTTCTTCACGCCCCCGGTGGAAGCTTTAGAGGTAACGCGGCGGTTGGTGCGGCGACGAGCCTGGCGACGGGAGCCGACCAGGTCATCAAGAGACTTGTCCAGGTTGGCAGACATGATGACAAGTTGGTATGAGTAGAAGGGATAAGCTGGCTAGCTGGGTGTGATGACGAGCGAGCAAGTCGGCGCGAAGAGAACGCGTCAGAGCAGGGGCAAACGTCTTGGAAAGCGGCGTTCGTCGAAGAGAAGTGAAAGATGAGAGTGTCTACGGCGAGGATGAGCAATTTAACTTCGCGCTGTTGAGACCTGGCTAGATTCACTCAATGGGGAGTAGTGAATGGAAAAGGTGGCTGAGATGGGACCCGGGTAAGGGAAGGCCAGGGAAAGGGAGTGAATGGCGACCGGATCACGCTAGTCTATTTCTGGACATCATAGTCGGGCAACTCTGGCTGTTTGCTCTGTTTGCAGCGCGGCTCATTCAGTTGCTGCCCCGCCATACTGTTTGCCCAATGTGTGTAGGTTGCCAATGTTGCCTAGGATGGTTTGTAGATTGATTTGGAGCTGATCGACGTCGACGCTTGGTACTGGATGAAATTTGAAAGTGGTATGGCGGAGCGCGTCTCTATGTAGGTCCAGCCCGCGAAACACAGATGATTGAACATTCCGGAACTCCTTCCAAAGTAAATATACCTCCCCAGATAAAGCCGACGTAAAGAAGCTGACACCGCTGGGAACAAAGAAGAACAATGAAAGTTGACAGAAGACCATGAAAGCCCGGCTCTATGATGGAGTTAACTCTTAAGAGCCTCTAAGCGCCCACGCATTTGTTCGAGAGTTGCTTCCTGGTCTTCGAAATCGGGCTCTGCCTCTGGGGCCTCTTCCACCGGGGATTCTGGCTTGGCCGGGGCCTGGGACAGTTTGCCATGCAAGATCTCTTCCAGAATCTTGTCCACCTCAGACTCAGCCTCGTCCTCTTCCTCATCTAAGAGCTCATTGGCCGGCATGGCATCGTCGACGATTTCTTCAATAATGCCGGCCTTGACTAGCTCCGTCGAGAGTTGATGCATAGTAGATGTCAGCTCGGGCATCCGCACTAAAGTATTTACGTCTTTCATGATTCCGGTCGATTTCTGGAGACTGCCTTGAATCTTGCGGACCGAGAAAGCCTCATTGACCTGCATGCCTACGCTTTGCAGTTGAGCGCGGCTAGTTGTAAGGCGAGTAGTCTGCTTCCTGATTCGTACAAGCTCTCGGGCAAAAGTTTTAGCTTCGCTGTTGGCTTGTTTGGCCTGGGAGGGGTTGCGTTGGGCACGTTTGGAGGCACTGATAATGTGCTGGCGTGTCTTGCTATCAAGGACTTTGAGTTGCGCAAGATCGCGATCGAGTTGCCGCGTATTTGCTCGAATGAGTGCATTACATTTTCTCATCTGTCCACAGGGTCTGTTAATAGCTGGAGGCGTACGCAGGTTCACCCAGTGGTAGTGTGTGTTGCCTACCTGTGTTTGGGGGTCTGGTCCAAAGAAGACAGCCTTCAGAGTCTCCATAGTGAGATGTCAATAACTCAGGTCTGTCAGATCTCTTTACAGATCGATCACGCTTCTCGCCGGGCACGACTAGTCGCAATCGTTGTTTCGGGGGGTGGGAGATGTGGGGAGATCGGTGGCAAGTCTAAGCGCATTCCCAGAGGGGAGGAGAGTAGCCCAGAAGAATGCACCGAGCTCGCTAGACAAGGCAGTTATCCTCAGCTCCCACTGATGCTTCTTTCACTTTCGCGACGCAGGGGACCTCTTTAGTATTGCGTACAAGACTGAGTTGAGAGGGGTGCTGAGTCAGGAGGGCAGTGACGTCCTGAGATCGACAACTGGTTTTATCGAGGCCTGAATGTACGGGCAGAAATCTGGCATCCTACAGACCAAACCAGGCAAACACCCGCCGTAGGCTTCCAGTACATTCTAGCAGTGCAATGCGGTACGTTGTCACTCTCAAAGTGAGCTCCTTTCTCTCTTCCTTTTCAACATCCCATCTATCTTACTTAACCTCCCAGTCTTGAATCTCTGAATTTATATCAGAATCACTCTCTCTCAATATTCCTGCCATGGCTACCGTACACCCCGAAGGTGAGTTTGGCAAGCTCTCAATTTCCCCGCTCTGCAGGCTCCGGCCGTGCACAGTTTTTGCAAAGACAACGGCTACGATGTGAACGCCCACAGCTTTGGGTTGTTTAACAGAGCATTAAGTCTTATAATCCGACTGGTTTGACTTGATGGAAAATGAAACATGCGCTGACTTGGGATTGGCGGGGTGTTTTAGTTACCTGGGCGCAGCGTTCCTCTGCTGACGAGCCCGAGCGCAACTTACCTCTACGTGAGCCTCAAGACTCCCGATGTTCCTAAGGACAAGGCCGAGCTTAAGCTCTCTTCCAACAATGTCTCCTTCACCGGTCCCTCCGGCAAGGGTGTCACCTACTCCGTGTCCTTGGACTTATTTGGCGAGATCGACCCCGAGAACAGCAAGGTGAACCACACCGACCGTGAGGTCGAGCTCGTTCTGCGCAAGAAGGAGCTCAAGGAGGAGTACTGGCCCCGTTTGCTTAAGGACACCAAGAAGGCCCACTTCCTGAAGACCGACTTCGACAAGGTAAGATTGGATGACCGCGCCCGGAGAAAGTAGCCGCTAACTCGACGCCTTCCCTAGTGGGTCGATGAGGACGAGCAAGATGAGGCTGGTGAGGATGACTACGCCAACAACTTTGGCGGCTTTGGCGGCGAAGGTGGTGAGGGTGGCCTCAGCAACATCGACTTCTCGAAGCTCGGCGGCATGGGCGGTGCCGGTGGTATGCCCGATCTGAGCGCCCTGGCCGGTGCTGCTGGCGGTGCTCCAGGTGCTGAGGGTGAGGAAGAAGATGATGTGAGTAATATTGGTGAAAGAGCTTATTGCGATATAACACTTTGCTAACTATGAATTTCACAGGAGGAACTCCCGGAGCTTGAGGAAGAGAACTCCGCTAAGATTCAGGAGGTCAAATAAATAAGGTCCAATAAATAAGGTCCTCTAAATAATTACCCTTCGCAGAGTTTATGACGAACAGAAATGACAAAAAAATTCAATAGGGTGCTTGAAGGCGCCTATGGGATGGTATGTCGGAGAGATTTCCATTTTGGATTGCTTAGGATTTCTAGATCGTTTGTAGAGCAAGCGATCAGGCCTCAGAGAAACCGGTCAGTTTCTTGGGTGCGCCCACGAGGCAGTCCGTACTTTAAGAAGCCTGGCTCAGCCTGGTAAATGCATGGTTGTGACAACAGAATTTTATGAAGTCTTGAGTAGATGCGTGTAGACGACCTGTAACTCAGGGTTTATAGAATAGAATGTCTCCAAATCTCCTGGTACTTGTAAGCATTGTCGGGCAGACAGTCTTTACCAGTATATACAGGGGTAAAGTGCCTAAACCTGAACTTGGACATTGAGGTTTGCTTGTATTTGCAGCCCTGGGGGGCTAGAGCAACCAAGGGCTACGGGGTTAGTTGCTAAATGAATTAGCACGTGTGCACTAAGTAACCGGGTGTATACATTGCGCCGAAGCATGATTCTGGGCCAAGATATCTTTTCCGATTGAGGATTCTGTTACAAGTGATGTTGAAAGTCTTGAGGGTATAGGGTTGGCTATGACATCGCGGTGTGTGGAAGGGGCCTCGTTAGGCCCACGCGATGACGCAAAGGGTCGAGCCCCCCCAACATAACAGTCAAACACGCAATATCAGACGCGACTGGAGTCAACAGGGAACAGGGTATTCATGAGACCGACAGCCGATCTCATTATCTATTTCCTCTTTCTTCTACGGAGTGCCTGACAGTTACACCGCATCTAGAGATCTATAGAAGAGGATATAGTTCCCTTCCGTCATCTGGAAGGGCCCACGCCCTGTCATTCATTGGTCAGTCCAAGATTGTGCCGCCACACTCACCCCTCGACTTTGTGGAGGGTTTTTCAACTTCAATCTCGGCTTCGACTCGTCTTCGCTCTTCAGTCTTACCTCTCTCTCACCTTCACCCCTACGCCCCTTGCCTCTCCTTGGGCTTCCTCTGCATTGTGTTCGTAACGACTCGGGTGACCCGACGCCATTTTCCTCTTTTTTCCTTCTTTCGTCTACCCCGGCTAGCCCAAACCGTCACCATGCCGCCCAAGAAGGCTGACCAGCCTAAGAAGAAGCCCAAGACGGTGGATGATAAGGTAATTCTATCTGAGAAGGTACCAAAATAAGAAAAATAACTAACTTTGGTTCTTTCTTTTCTCTGTCTTTAGACCTTTGGTATGAAAAACGTACGTCACCGACCCATTCTCAAACCTGAAACCCAAATCCGAAGCACACCATATCGCGACAACCAAAACCCCATCTTCTAGCGATCTTCTAACACTCCCTTGGACAGAAAAAAGGTGGTGCCGCCAAGAAACAGATTCAACAACTGCAAGCACAAGCTGCCCACGGCGGTAATGCCGAACAAAAGCGCAAAGAGGCCGAAAAGGCAAGGCTAAAGGCCGAGAAGGAGGCCGCAGAAGCAGCCAAGAGGGAAGCCGCCGAACTTTTCAAGCCCGTCCAGGTCCAGAAGGTGCCTTTTGGTGTCGACCCCAAGACCATTCTGTGTCAGTTCCACAAGAAGGGCGGTTGTGAGAAGGGCCGCAAGTGTAAATTCAGTCACGACCTGAACATCGAGCGCAAGGCTGCCAAGAAGGATCTGTACACCGATTCCCGCGATGCCGAGGAGAATCCCGAAGACAAGAAGAAGTCCGACACGATGGATACGTGGGACGAAGCTAAGCTGCGCAGTGTCGTTCTCAGCAAGCACGGAAATCCACGTACGACCACAGAGAAGGTCTGCAAGTACTTCATCGAAGCTGTGGAAAACCAAAAGTATGGTTGGTTCTGGACTTGTCCAAATGGGGGTGATAAATGCATGTACAAGCATAGCTTGCCGCCAGGGTATGTAACGCTTTCCTTTCGGTTTACCTCCTCTTTAGCTGGACAGAGTACTTACTGTTTTGTTCAGTTTCGTCCTCAAGACCAAGGAGCAGAAGGCAGCTGAGAAGGCCATGATGGACAAGTCACCATTGAACACCTTAACACTGGAAGACTGGTTAGAATCCGAGCGACACAAGCTGACCGGTAACCTCACGCCGGTCACTCCGGAGACTTTCGCCATTTGGAAGAAGGGACGTATGGATAAGAAGGCCGCCGAAGCGGAGGCGCAGAAAGCCAAGGAGGCAACCGGTCGATCCATGTTCGAGAGTGGCGACTGGAAGGATGAGAGCAGTGAGGAGGAGGACTCGGATGACGATGATGGAGCATGGAACCTTGAGGCTCTGCGAAGGGAGACTGAGGGGCTGCGTGATCAGAAAGAACAGGAGCGAATGGCCCAGCTCAATGGCACTGTGGTCCCACCATCAACGGATGGAGCAATCGCGCAAGAAGCTGCGGGCTGAACTGTCCCTCTCTGCTCATGAAATTTTTTTCGTGAGTCTGCGGGGGAAACTGTATCTTGTGAGGTCTCGGAAGCTGAGCTCATTCCGGTTATCGAGGTCACCGGGGTCTCAAGTGTCGAATGAACTTCGTGGTCGCCTGCTTGTCAGTATATATGAAGCCGAAAGTATGTGACGCGGGTCTTGTCAACCCTTTAGGCTCACTGAACCACTTGTTCCACTGTCATTCAAAGGAAGCAATGCCAAGTGGATGGTACCAGGAGCCAGAGGATGTATTCCCCTGTCTCATGTGATGGAAAGATCAACTGGTTTGGTATTGGCAGCTTGCTTTAGGAGCCAAAAGTCCGTTCATTAGTTTGAAAGCTCTGACGATTTTAATGAAGTGATTCCCAAGGGTAAAACTTGATGCCAGGACTTGAGGCCACAAGGTCCCCGTTCAACATAATTACACTAGGCATAGAGTAGGATCCATAAGCGCCCACATTTGGACATCTCAAAGCTGTGACCTTTTAAAAGTTCGTATTACTCATATTTCTAGGGGCATGGCCGGTAGATACAAAGAATGTGCGACATGTACTAGTGTGACGATGCTGAAATAAGGCCCTGGTGACCCTAGAGTGCAGCCTTGGGATGCAAAAATCCATGGTCCAGCATCAAAGCTGTAGTATCTTCTGCGACCCCGCGCGAAATCTCGAATCCCCGACCCCCAGCGCCATAGGCATGAACTATGAATTGCTCGCTGCCGACCTTCTCGACCTCGAGACGCATTCCGCCTTCACGCGCTGGTCGCCGTCCTACAATATCGTGGATGACATCAAACTTTCCCTCGCTCTCCGGGGTGAAGGGAAACCATTTAGCCGCATTCGCAAGCAAAGTAGCCCGTATCTCCGGCGAAGGGTGAGGGTCCCAGTTGTGCGGCTGTTTGGTCCCACCGATTATGGTGCCTCCGTCAAGAGGGCGCGGTATACAGAATGACCACGAACCATCGCTGTTCTGGCGAGTGATTGTGGCAGAAGAAAGATTCCGAACGAGACAGGTTTGGCCTAGAATTGACATCAGCTTATCTTTGAAACGGGCATAAGGCAACGTGCGTAGCTACCTCTGATAATGAAAGACTCCGGATCTCCAAATCCAGTTCCCGAGCTATTCACCACGGTTTCGCACATTGCTAGCTAGCGAAAATGCTTCTTTCAAGCTTGCAAGAGTATATTTCCTCATGCTGCCACCTTTCAAAATGAATTTTCGTAGCATATATGCACAGTATACTGGAGAATTGACCACATAGGTGTCGTATTCAACACCCCATACCACGCCAGCGGGGCGCTCTTTTGCCGAAAGATATCGGAGGCCATCTAGGTGTGAATATGAATTTCGCACGCTTTGCTCATCGAGGTACTCCGGCGGCGGGGCCTCAAGATATTCTATTCCCTTGATGAACTGGACACCTGATGCTGGCTCATCCACAGCTACACGCTTCATAAACTCGTATGTGCGCAAAGCTTGGCCTGCTTCGCGGAGCGCCTGGGGGGAAGAACCGGGCACCGGGCGATAATGAGCTCCCGCCCACGGCGAGGCATAGTTGACGGATGTGTCCGAGGGAGGTCTCTTGCTACAATAAGGACTGACTGAGAAGGGCTCAGATATTGTTGGATATTCAGTGCTATTGACAGTCCAATGACACCTGCCCTGGTAGGTTGTCAGCTAAGCTAAGCTTTCTTATGTGTTGGAACTACGTTGCTTACCCCACCACGACTATAGTCTCCGACTCGGTCATTGTTGGGATTGAACCACAGGATGAGAGAGCTTGTCTGATGAGATTACAGTTTTCTGCAGTGCTGGGACAGCCTGAAGGATCTTTCTGCGCCGAACTGCTGCCCAGGTGGCCCTCAGTGCCATGAGTCAAAAATCCCGGGGAAGGCGATAAGCCCCACAGTCAGATGATACGAGGTCAATGTGGTCATCATCGCTTGAATCTCCCAGTTTCGGGAAATTCGGCATCCAGGAAGGATAGGCGTATGAAAGCATAATACCAGGCATTAATGGATATTAGATGGGGCGATATGTCAAAAAACGCGTTATCGTGCTTGCAGGGATCGACCACCTGCTGCGGCATGTCGATCCGGGTTCTCATCTCTTCCCCTTTGTCGGCATTTTTACGCACTCGAAAATTTGAAATGATCACAGGGTCGTGAAACGGCAGACTCCCGATAATCCAAGCTCGATTGTCAAACTGCCAGACCGAATCTCCCAGGGGCCCAAGCTCCTTTAGCGACGTGCATAATACCGGTCTGAGGTGCAGTAAGCAAGGCCCAGGATTCGAAACACACGATCACATCACATACGAGCGGGGGAAGCTATCAAGCACACAAAGAGCAGGATCCGGAGCTACGTAATGGGCCCAAGCCGATCAGATTGAAAGCCTCCAAAATCGACGAGCTCAGCAAACCTACAAAACTGGCATGGAATCTGCTTAAAATGGTGGAGCGGCCATGAAGTCTTGTCTGTTGGATGTTATGGATTCCGATAGGTCGAGGAAATGCGCCCCCAGGGACCCCTTCGCTATTTTGCCGATGCAACAGAACGAACTGCTACGGTGCTCCGGAGTGTGCTCGGGTAAAGGGGGCTTTTCTTTTTTTCTTTTTCTTCCTTTTTTTTGCCCATCAAGATGGGAATTCCAAGCTTGTATTGGTTGAACTGAGTTGCTGTAGGCGCCGAGGGATCAGCGGTTTCACGATGTGATTGGCGGACGAGGTGATGAAAGGTGCAGGATGGACAACGCCTGCACGGATGCCCCTCATCACATTCTCTTGTCTCAGCACACGCTTCTGCTCTGCTACTGGCTCCAGCTCCTGACGTTCCCGCATCGAATCGTTTCCGCGCAGACTAGTAGCCCTGGTTGCATGCGATTATTGACGGAGAAATAAATGGGCAAATAATGAATTGTTCTCAGGAATAGCGCAGCAGAAGGTGCCCCTCCCATGACATCTGTCATTGTCCAACGGCGGCCATTGTTTTTTCTGGCTTCTGAAGAAGGTCGCATTAGGGCCATGGCTCTCGACCCGAAAACGTGGGCAAAGTCTGGAGATCGACATCTGCCGCAGGAGTTTCTTCATCGTGCCTCCAGATGTGCGCAGACCCACTCTCCCGGTTTAGCCTTGACGATGCTGATGGTTCCCGCCTGTGATTCGGGAGTCTTCTGCATCGATCTAAACCCCTAAATCCCTTTTGCGGTGTTGTTTCTGCATGCTCGTTGGTGCGCTACCGCAGACCAGGAGCCACGCACCCAGCCACCCAAAAGGCTCGATCCCACCATTTCCGCTAATGATGTGATGCTCTGGATGGCTCTGGGTGGCTCTGGGTTTGGGCTACGGGACCGTGGATTCTTCCTATCGTCCAGGCTGCTCAGCGTATGGTCAGTTGCGAAATGAAACGCCCTGCTCAGATCCAGGGCGCCAATCCCGATTGCTCGATGGCTGGAGATTCTGATCGTCTGCAAAGGGCCCTCTCGGGGCCGACCTTTTGGCTGCTATCCAGCCTGTAAGGCCGCAGGGTTCTTTATGTTCTTCCGGCATAAGCGCATTCTAAATCCTGGTCTCCGCAGTGCCAGAGTCGCGCCAGCGGTTTGATATTCCAGTATATAGTATAGACATATACGCACACACCCCCCTGCTCTCCACTCCACGCCCTGTCACAAAACTTAAGCCCCTCCGACCGCGCTAAGATTTGGGATGTGATAGAACGTGCGAGTCTGGCATTCCTCTTCTTACCCCTGCTCTTGTACTTGCATCTTCATTATTTTCAACCCCCGGTCGGTCCGCGTAGCCACCGTCTCGCCTGGTCGCATATCTCGTACACGTTGTCCTTTTTCTTAATAGGGCCTGGATCATCGCCACAGCTAACCTGACTTTCCTTTTGCTGGCTGGCACTAAATTTCTCGGCGTTCCCCAAAGTTTCCAAATGCCTGGCACCATCCTGACAGCGCCTTCTTTGCCTTGATCGGTTCATTGGGTCGTGACCGATTAGTACTAGGTAGCCTCTTTCCTGGAAAGAGCTTGGTCAGGTTAGTAGGACCATTCTGTTCTTTTTTTTTTTCTTCCTCTCTTTTCTTTTCTTTACTTTTTTCTGGTCTCTTTGAAACTACCTCGTGGGTTTGCGGAGATCCCCAGCCCTTGAATACCCAACTGGCCGGAATCTAGAGCACGCGGATAAGCTCGACGAAGGTCATGTGCAGAAGATATTTGTTTTTCAAAAAATAGATTTGTTCATTTTTTGGGAGAACAACCGGCGACAATGAGCTTAACACAAAACAGGAGCTTGTTACCAGCAGCGCGACCCTCCAAGACCGTCAAAGCAATGGCACCACCACAAGTACAGACTTCGGAGCCTCGCTTCGAGCCCTGCGCAGCAACCGCTTCACTATTTCTTTATACGCAGGGACCGAAAATTTTATGCCTGCACCACGATACACTAGCCGTCGAGCGTCGATTCACGAGTCACTCAGAGGACATTGACTTCATAGCGGTGGATAATGTCAGCGAGCGCGGAGCCGGAAGGCTGGTTGTCAGCTACGACGTCGGACAAACGGCAATAGTCTGGGATATTTTTACCGGCACAGAGATCTCTCGCTTCGCCTCGTTCGAGCACCTACGGGTTGCATCGTGGATGCGCAATGGCAATGTCGCATTTGGTACGGATGACTGCAGCCAATCGAATTGTTCGATCACTGACAGGGATATCTATAGGCAGCGGAAAAGGCGAGGTGATTCTTTTCGAGCCGTCAACCTCAGAGCATATCTCGGCGCGTACAATCTTCGACCCTATTACGGCACTGGCTCCAGCTCAAGATTGCCGCACTTACGCGATTGGGTATGTTTAAACAACTTGGTTGGTTACTAGAATGCTCACAGGCTTAATTTTGATCAGGTATCAAAATGGATCGATCCTGATCGCAACTCTCCTACCTCAATTTACTATCCTCCATACCCTAACCACCTCTCGCGGACCCTCGCCAATCATCTCGATCGCCTGGCATGCATCCTCTTCAAAACAAAAGTCAGACATGTTGGCCACTCAAGCTTCAAATGGAGATCTGAGAGTATGGAGTGTATCCAAACCCCCTGGTAAAGAGCCTCCACGGGTGACTCGGGAATTGAAACGCTCGGATTCGACATCCGCTGATCCCAAGTGGATGGCATGGTCTAAGAATGGAAGGATCGTGCAATACTTGGAAGGGTACGTGGAGAAAGCACTACAGCTCCCCTATATAGCTCGCTGACCGTTTATCTGCTAGGGAAACTTGGGCTTGGGACGTTCGGACAAAACACGTTACCTGCGAGCCAATTCCAACGATAGACGGGGTCCGAGGATTGGCCAACCATGGCCCAACTGCGACGCTCTTTACTATCGGTCCCAATCATACTGTCCAACAGTACGATGTAGACGGCCCAGCAATGGTTGCTAATGTGCAGCATGTACCCTCCAGTTCAAGATCGTTAGTCTCCGGCGATGGGCGACGAACAGCATCACCACGGCGTCTTCAAGATGCACCAGATATCCGAGAATCGAGCCGAAGACGAACGCCATATGACTCAAATGTGGTAGACAGCGTGAAACAGGCCAGAGCCGATCTTATAAGCCCTGCTTCTTCAAGAAGCCGAACTGAATCCGTTAGCTCAAAGGCGTCCTCTGGAAGATATAAAATTACGCCCTTTTCTCCCCCCAGTCGATCGGGTCGGAGTGGCACAACCTTCTCCTTGACGTCCGGCGATCATGATACACCGCAACCATCGGCAGGCTTTCCTTATGCATCATCAGTTTCCATGTCTTCTGTAAAGAGCTCTCGCGCAGCGTCTCGACTGAGGAATGAAGTTCAAATGAGTCCCGCTGAGAAAAACATAGTGGATCTCTTCCCGTTTACTCGGGCACGTTTGAACGATGTACCATATAAGTCGCAACCCCCATTTGATGAGTCAAATTTGACACCAGAGGACCTACGACAGCAAATGCTAAGCGTGGTATTTGGCTGGGAAGGTGATATCCAGGATTTGATCCGAGATGAGTGTATGCTTCTCGTTCATCATGAGCCGTCTTATCACACATACTAACTTCATTTCTAGTGAGTCGCCACGCGCTTGGAAGCCAGAGTGCTATTCTGTTGGCGCAGTGGCTCGGAGAAAATGATTCCGACCAGATGGCTTCATTGGTTTGTGCCGGGCCGGCTACAACATACGATTGGATGCTGCTAGCTATGAGCCAGATGAGTGGGCAAGCGCCTGCGAACAAAGTTGGGCAGGCATTTGTACAAAAGATGCTCGAGATCGGAGATGTCCATACTGCGGCTTCGATATTACTCGGTCTGGGTGAC
The DNA here is from genome assembly GCF_028974085.1 of Penicillium chermesinum. Classification (NCBI taxonomy): domain Eukaryota; kingdom Fungi; phylum Ascomycota; class Eurotiomycetes; order Eurotiales; family Aspergillaceae; genus Penicillium; species Penicillium chermesinum. The sequence continues at coordinate 1,630,407 of NW_026695312.1, read as the reverse complement.
AGCAACGATGCTATCGAGGTTTACGTATCCCGCAATCATTTCATGGAAGCCATTCTTATGACATGCCTGGTCATGCCAACGGACTGGCAGCGGCAGTCATACCTAGTCCGACGGTGGGGAGAGTATGTGGTGTCACATTCGCAGCAACAGCTTGCCATTCGCTGTTTCATGTGTACTGGTGCCGAGCCTTCAGAGCCGTGGACGTCGCCAGCCGCCCAACAAGCTGCCTCTTTTGCGGAGGTGATTCGGGGGAAATCACCACTGGCATCCCCCGATCCTATGCAGCAGAACAGCTCCCTTCTTATGCCTCCTCACCATCGTCCCTCATCTGCTTCCAACCAAAAACCCGCTGGAAAGGGCCCTTCTCTCAAGTTAATCACATCTTTCGAAACACAACCGAACCAGCGATTCCGATTCCCAGGCCTAAAGTCAGATGACCGAACTCCAACCAATGCTCCCGGTGTCACGCCTATTGCGGAATCTGCTGTTGCCGATTCGGCATTGTCTCCTGGTGGTCTCGGATCTTGGAAGCTTAATAACATCCAGAGCCTCAACCAGGCCATGACCTCGCGGACTAACACTCCTGCATTCAACCGTCGTCGTCTTCCATCAATAGGAGAAACTCCAGTTGACTCTCAACCTCCAAGTTTCTCTCGTTCTGGCTCATACAACAACACCAGTGCTTATGGTTCAACCTCAGAAAACGAAGAGACGAGTGGACACGAGCAGAGTCAAGATGAGCGAGAGCTTGGTCCTTTATTATCAGCTACAGCGTACACCCCTGTTCACGACTCCATGAAGCCAAGCCCGCAAACTGCTGTTCAAGGCACCGACAAATTCGCGTCCATTAAAGGTCTCCCATCACCCGCTCCTGGGGTATTCGAGGCGTTGAAAGATCACCCCGATATTCGAAATGGCTCACGTGTCAGAAAACCTGACGGGCTTCAAATCGAGTTGGTAGAGACGAAGGAAATCGCTCTCCCAAAGGATGATAGGCCCGATCTGATTACCAGTGCAAAGAGCCTGAACAGCTACGCTTCTACTAAGAGCCCCAGTGTCAGCGGTCGTAGCATCGACCAGTACATCAGCAGCCTAGATGAAGCGAACTTCCATTCCAAGAAGCACCGCGGCCACCGCACCCACGGCCGTAGCAGAAAGAATACTGACGAGCACGGCAGCCAGAGTTCACGCGCCCAACACACTCGCGATGTATCTCAAGAGACTACCCGGGGACGGAACGAACGACGCTACATTCAGCCCTCGAAGCGGTCTCCCTCGTCACCAGTGCCCATGTCCCCTGATGAAGTGGCTCGATACCACGCAGGAGAATCTGCCAAACTAGAGGCCCCGCGCGCGAAGTCCTCAGGTCGCGCTCGAAGCAGCAGCAAAATGCGGAAACCGAGTTCGCGCAGCCGTCAACGCTCTAGAAGCCGACACACCGCGAGCCGTGTCGCCTTGGATGCCCGGGGCGAAGCGTTGACCGCGAAGGTTCTTTCGCACGATCACCATCCTCGCCCCTCCCCATGTCCCTCCCCATGACGTTGCCTACGCATGAGCCTGCTTCAGAGGGCGTTGACGATCCTCTTCGGATCGTTGGCCAAAACCGGGAACGACTGCGTTCCAACCCTCGCAGCGTGAGTCGCCGGCGCGCCGGAAGTCGTGCTGGTAGGGAAACGGGCTCAAGGCGCGGTGGATCCCCTGAGCCAAGGCATAAGGTGACACACAGTCAGCCGGAAATTCGACCGCCCCCTGACCTGGAATGCCCTGCGCCCCGACCTGAGGTACTGGAGCAACTCAGCGGCAAGGTCTTTGGACAAGAAAATGACGTCTTGAGCAGCAAAGCATTTGGCCAGGAGCCCCAACTCAGCAGCAAGGCTTTTGACCACGAGGAACAGCTAAGCAGCAGGGCTTTTGATCAAGAACCTCAGTTGAGTAGCAAGGCTTTTGGCCAGGAGGAACAATTGAGCAGCAAGGCATTCGGCCAAGACGAGCAGCTTAGCAGTAGGGCATATGGCCAGGAAGAGCAATTGAGCAGCAAAGCATTTGGTCAGGAGCCCCAACTCAGCAGCAAGGCTTTTGGTCAGGAGGAACAGCTAAGCAGCAGGACATTCGACCAAGAGCCTCAGTTGAGTAGCAAGGCGTTCGGTCAGGAAGAACAACTGAGCAGCAAGGCGTTCGGCCAAGAAGAGCAATTGAATTCGAGGGCATTTGGACAAGAAGATGTCTTGAGCAGCAAAACTTTCCAAGGTAATGTTTTCGACAATGCAAGCTACCGAAAGAGGTCCGACTCAGCCGCCCATGATACCCAAGAAGAACTCTCCCCTTCCACGCCATTTGTCAGTCTCGCCGAAAAGAAGAGAAGAGAGCTGGCCGCAGCTGAACTTGAAGCTCGTCGCCTCTCTCTCGCGCGTAACCCTTCGGCTCCCAATATCCCGTTCCCGGGCGAGCTGCAATCTGGACGGAGCCCTATCGAGAGTCCCGTATTACAGGGAGGCTCATACTTCCCGCGTGTTTCGTCTCGAAGCATGATTCCTCCCGCTAAAACCTCACCTGAATACCATAGTGGCTCGGACTCTAGCTCCTCCCGATCTGGTCGGTCTGGTCCACCGATTGGACTACCTGCGACCCCTCGAGCAATGCGCCACCCCAAGTATGGTGGCCGTGTCCGCGACGAGCGCCCACCATCTGTCCCTGCTGTCTCATCATACAGTGGCAACAGCTTCGGTGATAGCCGTAACATGACGGAGGTTGCCGAAAGGATCGGACGATCTATGTCCGTCCCTATGCCAGAGGGTCAACTCCACGCCCGCGCCAACCAAGCTCCAAATCAAATGCCAGATGGGCTGCCCATGCACCCCCATTTCAAGCCTAATCTACCCCCGGAGCCGCTCCAACTCGCGTGTCCGCCAAATGGGCCACCGACGCACGAGTTCGGGCGGTTATATCTCCCCCAGCGTGTCGGTGAGCATCGAAGAAACCATCGAGAACGCGATGCAGCAAAGACATGCGCCTCACGTAGACGTTCCTCCACCTCCACCTCCTCCTCCCATTCTCCCTGAATTACAGCATCTCAATACCCCTCCACCTCCTCCACCGCTTCCCATGCTGTCTGATACTACGTCGCCCCGGCAATCGTCTGCCACCATCGATGTCGCTTTCGACAACGAAGACATGGGTCGCTTACTACCACGTGCAATGACTGCCGCTCCCACCATCCATGTGAATGTCGCCGAAAATAGCAAGAGCAGTAAACGCTCTTCCTTCGAGCATCGTCGCAATCGCAGCTCAAATGAGAGCTTCACGAACAAGCTGCGCAGCCTGACTCGCATGCGCGGTAATAGCCGCAGCGTCGAGCCATGGGGAGGCCCTGACCCAGATGCGCAGTATGAGACTTTGGGTTCGGGGACATATAACCCTGGTCAGATCTAATGCATGCTTGATCAGCCACTCATTCCATGATTATCTTGCTCTTCTTCTTCTTCTTCTTCTTCTTTTTCTTCTTCTCATGTTCTTTGGTGTCCTACTTTTGGCACATTCATTTGCATTGCATCATGTTTTTCATGTCGCTCTGATACTTCGAGTTATGCTATTTATGGGTTCTGATTTTATCCTTTTGACGTTTAGCGAATTGCTATTTTGATTCCCCCCACCCCCCTTCCTTTTACATTCTAATACCCTCACTTTCCCCGGTGCTCATTCTACATCCGTTGCGCGCATTTTCAAGTGTGTTTCTACCATACCAGACCATGTCCCCAGAAGTTTCCTTGCCGTGTGTTCTCTTCTAAACATTGCTTTGCATAGTTTTTGCAGTTCAAGCAGGCCACTCGGTCATTCTCAACTCTCGTTCATAGTCTCGTCTCTTTCGTGTCGTCATACCAGAACTACGGAATCAAGAATATCGCCTGCAAAGGCTAATCGGCGTCAGAACAAAAGAATCTTCTGGGAATCGGACAGGACATCAGTCCATTTGTAGTTGTATTGTACAAAGTGCCAGATAGCGCTAAACACCACTTATGACCACCAGCCTTTCTGCGATGACCCGTCATTCGAAGCATTCCGCTCAGCGTCGAGAAGACGATCAAATTCCGCCTGTGCCTGCTCCCTGTCACGGTTCTTCTCGGTCTCATACCGATCCTGAGCGCTGGCAGGCGCATCGCTAGAATCTACCGGCTGGGGTGCAGACCTCTGAGGTTTGTTTTGCTGACGAATGCGAGCCCAGGCACTACCAGTCGAGGAGCCAGAGTCGGTGATACTTGTACCTCTGAACTCCTTGGCCGTAGGGCTAGCATCATCGTCACCAAAGAAATCAGATCCCGAGCTCTGCTGGGGCGCTTGCTGAGGTGTCGAGTTGTAGGCCGGGGGTTGCCAGGCATTGTCGGAAGACTGCTGTTCAGAATCCGAGCCGTAAGAAATGTCTTGGTACTGTGCATAATCGTTGAAGCCCTGCGGAGCAACCTCGCCCGCAGTCGAACCACCGTCGTCCTTTGAGAGGGAAACCGGTGACCCCGAGCTCAGAGATTCTATTATGCGGTCTCTGAGATTGTTATGGCGAAATGGATAGCGGCGGTCTGCGGCCGACAAGATCTTCTTCCGAGTATCAATGCCCTCCTGTCGCGCTGCGCGATTATCCGTTTCTTGATATGCAATGTCCCTCAGCCGCGGGTCCGTAAGCATGTGGTTCAAAAAGAAGTAGCTCCCTAGCATTCCAAAGCCGATCGTCGAAGCCGTGACTCCAAAGAAAAGCTTGAAGCCGGTCGTGAACAGCTGCCGCATCAAGTCAGGCCGGGGGAGGCCCCACAGAGCCCTGAAATGGTCGGTCATTGTAATGCCAGGCGGCAGCTTTGCCCGTCGTCGGTAGTAGAGCCAGGCAGTTGTGACGCCGAATCCCACGGGTTTTCCCAAGTCGGTCCAATAGAGCTTGGTCGTGTCGGCCGCGGTGAATGCGTCGAACTCGTCTTGGGTGATTGGCCGCCCTTCGATCGCCCACACGGCGTCAGCACGCGAAAGGACTTGCCTTGCAACGGCGTGCTTCCAGACAATGCCCGAAAAGGGATTCAGCCCTCGTGATACTATGTTCCGGGTCACTGCAAACTCCGGTCGGAAAACAAGGTGGGAAAGATCGGGCATGGTGTAGCCTCCGGCGTTGGCTTTTTCCCCTTGTGATGATGGCAGTGGGCCCCCTGCTTGGGGTGAGACCCCTTCTTCTGCCAGCGCATTATCCAGCACCATTATGCGTGTTGATGGGGTGAACTGGAGGTGTTGGCTCGCGTGCGCGGAGTCGAGCTTCGCAGGTGTTGTTCGGAGCTCCTGCATGACGTGTGATGACTAAGCTATAGTTGGAAGGCCCTGGTCAAATACAGGGAAGAGAATTCTTACTAGGATATCCATTATGAAGGAAACTTGAGATTCGTTGCACTATTATAATCACTATACTTTGGCAAGTAGGTCTACCACTTCTCAATGTAAGGCCTCAGGTCCAACTCGAACGCGAATGTAGTCCGTGGTTGAGTATGCAAATACCAGTAGGAATCCGCAATCTGAAGGGAAAAGAACGTTAGGAAATGATATCTCTAGGCATTGCGGAAGGTTCAAGAGAGAAATTTACCGCATCAGGGCTCAGCTTTGCATCTTCATGGGGAAAGACGTAACCCTTGGTGCGTGGGATATCAATAACTCCATCGATGATAGCATGGGATACATGAACACCCTGAGGGCCAAACTCCCTAGCGAGCGATTGCGCAAGCGCTCTCAAAGCAAATTTCCCAGCTGCAAATGGCGAGAACTGGGCTGATCCTTTCACACTAGCCGTCGCGCCAGTAAAGATCAAGGTCGGGGGATGGGGTGTTTGGCCCTTGCCCTTGAGAAGGAGAGGCAGGGTGTGCTTAGCAAAGTAGAAACCACCCTTACTGTGAAGTGGTATTAGCATAGAGCTCTCCCTATCCTTTCTACTTCTGAAAATGCAACTTACGCCTGCGAATCGATGGCTGTCGAGAACTGCTCATCGGTTAACTCTAGGAAGGGTTTCTTAACAAAACCGCCAGAGGGATTGAAGACTGCTGCCCCAGCCGCGGTTCCGGGGAATTCTTTCTCGATCTGCGCAAAGGCAGCCTTGACGCTATTCGCATCGGACACATCCGCACTGATACCAATGGCCTTGCCGCCGCCAGCGTTGATTTCCTTGACAATAGGTTCATAGTTATCCGGATTCCGTGAGAGAAGCACAACGGAATACGTCTGGGCGAAACGTCTGGCAATAGATGCACCCTGTACATGGTTAGAGATGGAGTACAAAAGCAGCACTTAGACGTACAGTGCCAGGCCCAACGCCGGCGATGATTGCAAGAGCCTTGGAAGCCATAGTGTGTCACTCGAATGTATAGAACAAGTTATGTAGTAGGTCGGCGTTCGGCGGGGGAAGAGGCGTTAAAATAGAGCGGCGTCTCGGCCTTTGCGCGCAATTGCTTAGAAACGCTGCGGGGATTGATCATCACATCATGTCGTCAAATGATATCATCTCCCGATGATGGGACTGGTACCATTCAATTTGTTTACTTTTCTGATTATGATATCCTCTGCTGCCGTTCGGATAGTTGAGTAATAGTCCATGAAAAATGGCCAGCTCCTCATGATCATGTTGGTGTACAAGGCTGCCTGAGGCGTGGGTGCGCTTATCGATAAGCCGACAATTTTCCCAAACCGCCTCTCGAGTCGCATTTCCTAATCTACCGAATCACCACGAGATGGATAATTCGGACGCTCTGCTGAGCGACCTTTGCTCTATATGGTACGCAGTATCCCAAATCTAATACATATGACAATACCAGGAGGAAAAAAACACTAACACGGTGAACCACTCAGCCACATCAATCCCCCGAAGTACCGCTGTCCGCGTTGCTCAACTCGCACCTGCTCTCTCCCCTGCATAAAACGGCACAAGCTGTGGTCTCAATGCTCCGGTGTGCGAGACCCAGCTGCGTACCTGCGGCGTAGCGAGCTAGCAACAGAGTCCGCCTTCGATCGCGACTTCAACTTCATCACCGGCATCGAGCGCTCGCTAGAACGCGCCGAGAGAGATGCTGAGAATCGTGGCATTGATCTTGGACGAGATCAGGTCAACGAGGCGGGGAATGGTGATGCCACAGAGTCTGGGTCCTCCCGCAAGAGAAAACACCCCCAGCAGGGCCTAGTCAAGGGAGAAGCTGGGTTCTTGCGCGGCGCGGAGTCGGGCCAGGTTACTGTGATCAGAGCGCCGAGGGGGATGACGAGAAACAAGCAAAATGGATCGCGCTGGCATCCAAAGTACGTTTATGTCGGCATTGCTATGGAACTATTGATGCTAACTCCGAGTCTTTGTTTAGACATAAGTGCCTTAGTTGGACAGTTGAATGGGTCTCTACAACCAAAGGAAAGACTCTGCATAATTGCCTCGAAACTTGCTCGATTGCGGAGGCTTACGATCGTGCATTTCCCGTTCCGAGGTCAGAACGATTACACCTCGGCAAACAAACAGCGGATGAGAAAGACGAAGCGAGGGGCGAAGAGAAGGGCGAAGAGAAGGGCGAAGAGAAGGGCGAAGCGAAGGGCGAAGCGAAGGGCGAAGCGAAGGGCGACGTGGTCCCTAAGGCAGAGCCGGCAGGCGGTACTCGGATAGCTTCAAGGGAGGAAGCAGACACCATCGACTCAGCAGACGTGCAACCAGCCGAGCCAGTCAGCTCATTAGCGGCGGAGGAACCACCAGATGAAACACCTGAGACCACCGAAGACATACCCGCGGATTTTCCTGTCGCTTCTCATCGAGGGATGCATTTCTACCTTCACCGTCCTCGAACAGCTACAAAGAAGCCGGTGCTAGTACCGTTACCGCCATCAAAAACATTGGCCGCGGCCCTTCGGAAACGGACAGTACTTGAATTTCCAACGATCTACACCCTATCAGAATCTCCCGACCAGTTGGCTGCACAGAAGGATTCATCGCAGTTCATTTTGGAGGACGATTTCATGCTAAATATTGGCCCAGAAGCCGCGAAGGAATTGGCCGAGTCTGAAGAGACTGGAACGGACTCTGATGCTTCGGAGCTTCCTGGGAACGTAGCGGATCTGCAAGAGCTGGATGAGAAGAAAGTACTAGAGGTCTTGAAACAGGATCTGTTTGAATCAGAAGCGTAAAAGGGCTTACAGTGCTCCTGGATTGAGATAAACTCATCTGAGGCACGGCTTTCACATTTGTACTATATGGAGCGTTGATTGTCAGTATTTGCATCGCGAAGCAGAGTCATCACAACACAATCTTATCCTTATTCGAGTTGAGTGACCATAATCAAGAGCAATCACTCTATGCCGGCATCTGTACCGGAAGCGTACACTTCGCGGGTCGATTACAAGGATGACCTGCGTCGCACGAGTTGGGAAAACTCAGGATATAAAGGCTGGCAGCAAGGCGATTCGGTCCGCAGACGGTATCGGGTCTCGAAAAATACGATGCGAGCGAATTGAGACGGTTTTCAAATACTCAATGGATGGCACAGGTTCCCTGTTCCATCAATGAGTCAATCAATTGATCACAGAGATCGGATAAAACTCAAACCCAGACCTAAACAATCCGAAATGCAGAGGTAGGGGTATTCAACTAAATCACAAGAACCAAACTCCAAAAAATGCTATGCAGATCCCAGAGCATGCAAAAGTCGCTAGAAAACGCAGCAGAAAAACAAAAATTATCAAAATCAACTCCCAAAACCCCACGTAAAGGCAGCAGATGCAAGCATATGTATAAGTGAAGAAAACATTTGATACCGATCGTCCAAAAGGCCTCGGCCTGGGACGATTTAGACCACCCACCTGACAACAGCATTATCTTGTTAGCGTTGTCGCGCACGATGGCAGAGAATCGCCGCCATAGCCTTAATATGAGGCTTCGGTTGATACGGTAATCGGTCTATCCCTGTCGGGAAAAGACATATGCCCTGGCCGTAGCCAGAATCACTTGGGAGGAAGCCCCAGGTAATGCAGATAATAGATGGATTGAGCAAAGATTTATCCATGCCCTCAAGAGGTCGAACTGTCGGAATCCGAAGCAGTGGGGGGAACACCTTGAAGAGAGCTTGTGTGACTCTTGCTAAAATTATTGCCCGCGGAAGTAACCGGCTGGGTAGGAACGGTGTTAGGCACAGTTGCAACTTCCGACACAGGGTCAGCAGCTTTCTCAAAAGACTTGCTGGCCTTGGAGTCGGTTGGTGACATATTGAGCTTCTCCGATCTACTAGGCTTGAGCTTGAGTCGTCCTTGCTCGAGAGCACGCAAGACAGTGCCGATGTCATCTGGGTCAATGGAGCGTAGCTTGAGCATGGCATCCTCTGAAACATCAGCAAATGGGTTCCACCCCAGCTTGTCGTACTCCTCGGCAGAAGTTGAGGACTTTGATTCAATTGATGGACCGGTGATCAGGCGTTGTAAGAAACTGTCAGAAACGCTGGGCCGGCGCGGCATTTTGACCGGCTTCGATTTGTTGCTGGTGCTGTTGGAAGCAACGTCATCTTGCTGACGTTTGGGAGGACGAGACATCATGTGGGCATTGGGCCCCTCCCCCACTTCGTTCCGAATCTTGTAATATACCAGACCGAGCGTAGCAGCCAGGGCTTGATGGGCTGCATCGGGATACTGGACAACAGCCTCAGATCGGGTCATGTTAAAGGCACTATCACTGGCATCACTTGAATCACTATCATCACAGAAGATGTCTGTAGGTTGCATTCGAGACCAGCTTTGGTAACCTTCAAGTTGGTAGAACTCGGCGAGTTCAACTAAGCGGTGGACTGTTGGGGGGGGGGATGTCAGATGCTGAAGACTTATCCAGGTGCACTGATTCCTGGTGAGTATTTCCTGGCTTACCTCGACTTCGTTTCTTGAGACACCAGAATCGCCAGACAGTCCGAGGGAAGTAGGTAGGATATTCGAGAGAGCCGTCATCCAAGATGACAGGGACAGGTGTGATGGGAGCGTGGACAGTTTGGGCGAGAGAGTTGAAGCGAACACGATCCGACTGTCTCATGTGGGACTGGAGAGAATCGATACGCGAGTTAACCCGGCTTTCCATGGAATTCAGTTGATGGGATAGTTTGTGTTCAAGAGTGATAAGATCGGTACGGAGTTGGTTGGTGGCAGTCTGAAGCTTGCTGATATCAATACGAGATGCACAAATATCAGACTTCATCTGGGCTGTATCGGTGTAGAGCTGGTCCAATGTCTTCTGCATCCGATCCACATCTCCACGTAAAAACACAGTCTCCGTACCGGACTGGCCGATACTCGACTTCAACTGGAAGATACTACTCCGGATCTGGTCCACATCAGTCCGAAGGGCCACCACGTTCAGATCAATCCGATGAGAGATGGCGCTGTGGTTGGCGAATTCGCGGCGGATGTGATCATCCTCACGGTTCCGGCGGTCGACATAGCCATCCTTGGTCAGGACTGAGGATTCGAAGTTCAAGGACGCGGGAGTCCAGTTGGTTCATGCGGTCATGGAGCTGGGTGAGAGAAAGTTCAGAGCCGGGCGGTGTGGTCTCGCGTCGAACGGAGAGCCGAGGGCTTGACATGGAGAGAGAAGCGCTGGAGGTACAAGAGAGACTCCTCTCCAAAGAAGTCATGGTGGACATTGTGGGTCGTAGTTATGATGGCGGGTTCCTTGTATGAGGAAGCGGTATTCTTAGACTAAGTCCATCGCGGTGGTGTAGACAATTCTGGTGAGGGCGGAGGGTTGGGAGAGGAGAAGATTGAGACCGACGAAAGGGCAGGGGCGGCAAGGCCGGGTGACACACCCTGACACTCCCCTGACCACAAACCACCGCCAGTTGGTCAGTTGGCATCTTACATTCCGCCTCACCCACCGGTCTGTCTTACCGGCAAATGACTCCAATTTGATCATATTCATGTTGCTCTAGCTCTACTAATCTCTCAGTTCTGTCTGTTCCATCTTGGTTCAGTCTTCATCGCCCACACTCTCCCGCTGTGAATCCCATAGATTTTAATACGATATTTTTCGGGAATGGGTTAAATGACCGTACACATACCCGAACCCTTGGCGGTCAGACCACCTGCTGCGGTGTGTTGCGACCCAAATGGGGCTGCCTGCATGCGTTAGTGCGACCGCCAGCCCCTAGTGCGACACTAACGCCAGTGGCGAACACTGTACGACCGCCCACCCTGCCGCAACTGGCCACTCATCAGCCACGACCGGCCAGGCCGTGGGGCCCCGTTCACTGCTGCCCCCAACCACCACCAATCGCACTCGTGGCCGCTGCAGTCCGCAGGGCTTCCCTCGCCCGCCCAACTTTTGCAAGCGGACGCAAAGGATTGCCTGCCCGCCCAATCATTTCCCTCGGCTAATCTTCGCCCTCGCGACTGGAGGCCCCAGCGCAGCCTGCCCGGCCATCCCCTGCCTGTGACGACACCGTCCTTACCGTCGTGACGCTCCTGGTTTTTGAGCTTTGTAGAGGTCAACATGAACGAGAGTCAACTGGTCAGTAAACTGGAGAGTCGGGTCCAAGATGATAGAGAACAGTAGGGAATTCTTGATTTGATAGGTTGTGCCATGAAAATACAATCTTTGGGCCTGGGAATGCAAAAAAGGGAGGTTGGTGCAAACCACTTTCCTAATCCGGATGTTTTGAGGTTATTCACATCGCACCTTCCGCGACGATGTCGGCCACTTGCAAAATAAACGAGATGGTAGAATTGACCGACAGAACACACTCTGGGGCCTTCACCAGACTTGTTTCTGCAGGTCGCGCTCGAAACAACCGCCCTGGATTGTCGCCATGAAGCAAAATGCATCATTGCAGAGTATAGCCATATGGACACTCACAGCTTTCACGGCCCTAGTCTCATCCTCGCCCAGCTCTGGCAAAAATACCTCCTCTTTGCCTGTCTACAAAAAGGATCCCCTGGATTGTGACTGCTTTACAGTATCGGGTCCAGATCCAGGATACTTCCAGCACTATAAACTATGGGATTTCCGCACCGTTCCTTTAGTACCGCACCTCAGCAGAGGCTTTTCTAGCCTCAATGGCACAATAAACACTGAAGGCGACGATAGCTTTGATGATGGCGGCGACAGAGACTTTTACTACTCAACAGATCACAATGGAGGCGACACACAACCTCAACCAGACTCTCTATACTTGTTCAAAACCGCCTTTCACAGAGACTGGGTCAGCCAGCAATGGCACCGCCCCAGCCATCCTAGAGCACCAGTAACAATGGTAAATTCCAGACGGAACGTATTCCTGACCAGAGCCCACGACCAGCACCATCCGAACGCAACATATCTTGTTCTTCGTACAACCCGGCACTCGAGGTTTACTTCGACCGCCGAGATCGAGACTCGGGTGCGCGACATCTGGCACTGCTCTCTACGCGTACGCCTTCGGCTTCTTCCCTCCAGCGTCTTCGTCCATCAGCCCCCGTCGATCTCGGAACTGCCCGTCCACCATCCAGCGTCGCAACATCCGGCTCGTCTACCCGTCAAAGCCCACAATACGACAGATGCTGTCAATCCTTTCCAACCTAACCGCCCGCCCTCTGGCGCATGCGCAGGCATCTTTACCTATAATCCGAACTGCGAATCGGACATCGAGATCTTAACCAGCGATCCGTCTAACCGGGTGCGGTACGCCAATCAGCCGGACTACGACCCGGCAACAGATCAGATGATTCCGGGAGCAAGCACGATAGCGGACATCCCCGTGGCGTGGACGACCTGGTCAACGCACCGGCTGGATTGGCACCCCGGCATGTCGCGCTGGTACGTGGACGGCATGCTCCAAGATTCCAAGTCGTACCAAGTACCGAACCTGCAGAGCCGGCTAGTGATCAATCTCTGGAGTGACGGGGGAGTGTGGACGGGCGATATCAAGCTTGGCGAGAGCATCTTTCTTGGCATTGAGTTTATTGAGCTCGCGTACAATCGCTCGTCGGACGGGAATAACCGAGGGAATGTCCCGCCGGAGCAGAGGCATGGGGGCCACCAGTTGCCGCTGGCTGGTTCATCGGTTGCGGATGAGCTAGACTCGTTTGATGATACGGAGATTGTGACGGGGGTTGCGAAGAGAAAAAAGTGTAGAAAGGGCAAAAAGGGTGACAAATGTCGGAAGAAGGAAAAGCAGAAGCACCGTCATAAGCACCATCATGAGGGAGATGCTGACCATGACAAGGAGCATCTCAAGGCACCGTGTCAACGGATCTGCAATATCGATGAGATCCACTTGGGCGAGATGGAGTGAGTTGTCTAGTTGACCTATCTTCTTCGGTCTCTCGTTCGTGCTGTGGGAGACATGTATCATTAAAAAGCACCGACCGCTGGTAATACTAATATTCTTTTTTCTGTATTCTTAATAGCCGTGCTTTCATGGAATAGAAAGGTTCTCGGGGCCTCATTCACGACACCAAAATGCAGCCAGGGGATCTTGATAGGCATCAGCTTGTATTAACTTATGGTAGTTTATTTGGGAGCCGATCGACTTAATGTACTCGGGCACTGCACAAGAAACACTAAACTGCGTAAGTCCTCTCATATAACCAACAATGGGGTATCATTCGAATTCATTCAAGGCACCAAGGCCAAGTCGCTCCCTGAGCTGACACAGGACCATCCGGATCCTGTCAATTTTCTATCGCCATGCCATATAAGCCGTGAAGTAGGAACCCGAAACCGTCAACGCCGTAGGAGAACAGTGCACACCGACTGTTTCCATAATGAGTAGATAGAGAGACAATGGAAAGGGAAAAGAGTAGGGTTCGAAGGAGAGCTTCCTGGAAGTGCCGTGTGGACGTGGAAGAAGTGGTGAAAGATGAAACGAAGCGGAACGTATCAGGCAGAGGGCAGCCATGTATAAGGGCTCAGGCCACTCATAGCAGGACATTCCCAGACTTGTCTACGGGATCAAACTCGCCATGGAGTCCGCCATTCATGATTTCTGCAATGATCTTCTTGCGAAGAGTACTTGTGTCGCGAGCACCGAACGCAGTAGGCTCAATGTTCAGCGCAACGGCCTTTGCGTTTGTAAGGAGGAACACACCACAGTCACTCCCGTTGTCTTGCTGAGAAGACACGGAGGGAAGAACTGACCATTCATCATCAACGTAGCTTGCGCCCAGTTCCCCTCGTAGCCATTCTTTGATAATACCCACTTGACGTTTCCCTCGAGAGCCCAATGAGTCAAAGTATTCAATAGTTCGGTCTGCTGGCCGTATGACCATCAAAGTCCAATGAGAGGACTCGTGCACGGGCACAAAGACCATGTCAACCCCCAGTAAGCTCTCGCCATTGATTTTTGCTCGTTTTGCCCACCGGCGCACGCCATCGTATCCCTTCTGTCGGAGGGTTGTATAGAAGAATGTGTTGAAAGCATGAAACCGAGGAGCCTCGGCCGGCTCGGCATTCCCCGCCGATTGACTTAAATATTGGATGATAATCCCCAGGTAGGAATTGATGATCTCGTCATTCAGCCATGCGAGTGGCTTGACGCAAGTTGCGATGTCTGTCGCCATCAAATCATCACCTGCTAAAGACTTTGCAACAGCTCTGTTGGTATGCAGGGCCTTCGAGATCTTCTGTATCCACTCAGAAGATAGTGGACGCACCGCTTGGCCCGTAAGCTGTATCCGCCCGGCCGAAGCTCCTCTTCAAGAGAGAGCTTCAGTTTCTTATGAGCGTCCCATTCTTTGGCGAAAAGGGATGACACACGGCCCGGCGGTATTGGTTTCGTTGGAGTGACGAGTTGGACGGCTGACACTGGGAGTCCAAATGGGTTTCTCTCGTATCTTTTGAACTGTTCGTCCCAGGGATCTTCGATGAGCATTGTTTGCGTGGAGGCTGCATTGTTGCTGGCAACACTTGGTTCGCGTCGCGATACCGGAGTAGCGAACCTGGTTGGTTTTAATGAGGACGGTAATGACCGTACAGGCCTTGGATGAAGGTGGGTACCCAAATCTGTGCGGAGCTGCGGAAATGTACTTAGGTCAACATCCATGGACTCAAGGTCCATACGACCAAATTCGGAGACTGGAAGGTCATTTTCGGCACGTTCGCTTTGCGCAGGCTGTGTTGATGGTACCGGTGATGGTGATCTCGAATGTGGAAATGCTCCGGGTATTTCCAGTAAGCCTGGAGAACGTTGTGAGCATTCTCCAATTCTTCCCGATCTTGGAATATCACGCCGCCTACCTCCAGCATGTTCGCGTTCATGTGGTGGGGGAGCTCTGAAAGGGCTGAATGCAGCGAGTGAGAACGGTTGATCGGAGACATCTGGATTTTGTGACGGGACATCTGGTGACTTGCGCCGTGACCATAATCTGGAGAAAAACTCCATTGCGATCGATCACTTCCGGTTTCACGCCAGGACGAAGGGAAGATCGGGGAGTGAAGGGGGGGATGGTATCTGGGTGTCGCAATCGCTGAGAGGAGGATGCCTGGGTACGCGACTGTATATGGACCAAAAGGGACGTCAAGATACTGCCCATTCTCGGGGCAGAGCGACGATAGTCGACCTCGGGAGTTGATAATTTCAGACAAACGCAACGCGATTCTCCCAGTTGCATCATTGGGGAAGGCTGGTACTGACTAATCATGTGCTAACCACATTAGGTATCGCGCAGATCCCATTGTTCGTGCCGAAGTATATGAAACTTCAACAAAAGATGTTTCAGACGATTCCTGGATCAGATAAAGACACATAATCATTCTATAAATTGTCACAAAGATCCATTTTTGAACATAATCGTAATAGTACCGGAACATCACGTCTTACCTGAGCATGATATATACAGCTACACGCGGGATGTTTCACCTAAAAGATAAGCGAAGAAAGAGGGACATTTGAGATACAACGTCATGACAATCATTTCCCTCTATAACAGATACAGACTTTGCTTCAAAGCACACTAGAGACAGATACTGTAAGGATACAGATTTGCAGTATGTACATGGGGAACCCCAACTTATGCCTCGGAATCAATCTGTTCCGCAATGCCAAAGCAGGGCCTGGGCAGGGTGGCCGATGGAGACAACAGACAAAGGGCTGATCCATTATGCAATTAATGGGGGACGCCGAGTCCGACCATATCAAATACATAGGGCGCCACGTTAATCACCACCCAAGGAATGCCTACAAGATGTCCGAATAAGCAAAGTGTTCGGAGACAAAGTTTTAAATGGAATGTACGTACCTGCATATACCACGAGCTTCGTGACAACCTCGACATCGTAACGAACACGAGGCTTCTCGATCTGGGAAAACACCTCCTTCTCGTCTGCGCGAGATCCATTATACGCAGGAGATGGTAAGGGAGATGACCGCGGGACGTTGCCATCGGTTTCCAGCAGTGTCGTGTTGGGGCTTCCCTTGCCCATCATGTCCTCGTACTCATCTAGTTTGGTTCCTTTCCTCGAGGTGACGCCGGCCCCATTGGCTTCTCCATTGGCTTCTCCTTCGGCGGGCGATTCGCGATAGCTGCTGGATTGACTCTCCCGGCGGCGCTTCTCACGATACGCCAAAGTCTCGTACGCGTCGGCCTCGGATTGTGGGCCAACTGAGATAGCCCGCCGGCGTGGGTGTCGGAAACTAGTGATGATTCCGGGAATTTCTGAGAAATTGGGAAGGACTTCGTTATCTTTCAGGTTTGTTGGTACCGTTGTGTATTGCCTAGTAAGCGGTGTCAACATTACAGAGCACTGGGCTTCGGCTTTGACCTATACTTACGAAGCTGTGGTGAAGAATCTCCGCGGCAGAAGAAGACCAAGTTTTTCCAAGCTGCGGAAGATAGGAGGAAGAATGCGCAGCAGAGTGGGCTTGGTGACTTCTCTCCATGCGAAGACACACAGCACGCCGAGAACCAGGCGGAGCACAGTCTTGATAAGTCCAAGGCTTCCGTAGTGATATGGAATAGTTCCCGGCAGGGGATCGGCCCAGGCAAGGGCTGACTGGGTAAAGTACCATGATCCAACATCAACACCGAGAGTCACGCCCGCGAATGCAACGCTGTCGTCAAAGCATGGACAGTCGTCTGCGGGTTCGGGATGAATGCGGACAAGGACTAGAATGACAACAGGGACCCAAATGACTCCTTTCCATGAGGTGTATAAAAGGTAGTCATCGAAAGCGGGGCCTAAGAGGTACTGAGCGAGGCCAATCAAGGCGCCCAGTATACAGCCAATTACCACATCCAGCATCCCATGCATTCCACAATATAGCCGGCCCAGCACAATTGACGTGACGTAAAGATATGTGATTCCCTGTAGGATAACGTTGGTTTGCGGGGTGACAGTGGAGTCAGGCGTATTGAGCAGAGCGATCGCATAAACCGCGACAGAGACGGCGTTTGTCGAATGGGTTGACGGAAACCCATATTCAAGAGCGGCAGACCCTGACATAGTGATACGCTGTAGCGGGGCGAGAGGGGCCGAGGTAGACACAACAAGTCTTTGATAAACCCGCTGAAGAACACGCCGGATGCAAGGATGTGCACTAATCTGTTGGCACATCGGTCATCAGTTCGCTCGTTCTCCTAGTATATTGGGCTTCCACTGCAGAGAAAGACGTACCCTCGGCCCAAACTAGTATGACCGCACCAGAAAAGGAACGGCAAGAAAACCATAAAGAAGGTATGCGTGCCGAGGTTGGCCGTAAAGGCGAAGTATGAGTCCAAGGCCGGTGTCCGGACCTTCTCCTGGGCCCATGCTAGGTAGGGTGTCTCATATCGGATCAACGGTAATAGTTTTTGTCGAGGGTAATAGCGCCAGCTGGGAAGACGATTCGAATCTAGCCATACCGCGGCGAGATTAGCAAATTGACCTCGCCGAGGTTCGAGGGTGAGCAGAGGATAGGGCGAAGCCGCATACAATGATTCAGATCTCTCAGCCCCGCGTCGGGCTTGTCTTTCCCGTCCTGTCCCATTGTGTGATGTTATCGATCTGGATGCGCAAGACCAGGTCCCCCATACATAGATCGGGGGCTGGCGCTTTGGGTTCGAGCTTTGAAGACTCAAGCGGACATAAGGAGCGTATGAAAGTTGGGTTACGCGAGTTCAGGAATATAGGAGCTGAGGGTACGCCACTGGAAGGGGGAGGAAAGTTGTGAGAATCAAAATTCCGCCGAAAATCACTCGTCGCCGCAGCACATGCTCAACGGCCCCTGATGCGTCGCCGCGCGGCACTGTGTGGGCTTAGTCACGCCCCTCAGCAGTTTCGGCTTATACTCTTGACTGCTCGCAATCTTCACAGCCCCGGTTATTTAAGGTTGATCGCTTGGTAGTTTAGATAATTACTTGTTTCCCTTGTCTAAATGCATTTTCTTGCCTGAATAAACACTGCTGGAGGTCTTGAGGGCTCCTGGTACCCGCTGGGACGCGCTCGGATGTGGCGAGGATCGCTGAGAAAAAGCATCCACAGATCGACTTCTTTTAAGTTCTCGCGGCATCTCACGGGTGGTTGCGATGCTATACTTGTACTATATTTGAAGGAACTTTATATCAAGCCTCGTTCTATCCTAGTATCTTCTCACTTGGAAATACGACCAATATTGTTGTCAGAGTTTCCACACTGGAAATATCTTAGAGAGTCCAATCACTACCACGGGTACTATTATTAGCGGAAGTTGGGCCTGAAAAGCATCGCTACAAGTTGATTACTCTCTTCCAAGTATCAGAAGGCTGGCAATTCAGACTGAACTCAAATAACCATCAATACGGTTCCCGTATCCGTCTAGCGGCAACCTTGAAATCTTAGTAGCTTGTTTTCTCAACTTAGAAACGATAAGAGCAACGCCCCAAGAAGGATTGATTCGGAACAAAAAAGGGAAAAGGAAAAAGAAATCTTTGTCAGAAGACGAACGAGGCTAGCGCTGGCGGATATGTCATTCGTATTCGTGTGGCTGTGATACCGGAAGTATTCATCTGCCACAGAGAGGCTTCCAACTCAAGTCTCTACATGGGAGGCCTTAAGAGGCCTTAAGGACCAGAGACAAGCATTCTAGACCAGAAGCTTAGAGGTTCGGCTATAATCGCAGAATACTTAAGGGCTTCCCAACCTTAAAGAGGTGCGCATCCTTGGCTGCTTATCATCGCCTTGAAGAACTTCGGCCTCAACGATGCTCTCGATTGCCAAACTAATCTATCCTCTCCCAGCGCCCCCCAGTGCAGCGACAGCGAGACCTGAAGGTTATTTGTCTCGGACTGCCGAGAAGCGGAACCGAATCTCTTCACAACGCACTACAGATAATCGGATTCAATGGAGTTGCGCATGGCTTTGACTGGTGGCTCCTCAACCCGCATACAAGTATGCTTTATTGCGAACTCATGATCCTCAAATTGCAGAATCGCCTGCCACCGCCAGAAATCTTACGCAGAGACTATTTCGATCGCATATTGGCCGATAAAGAAGCTACTACTGACATCCCAGCGGCATGGTTCGCGCCAGAACTTGTGCAAGCTTACCCAGAAGCCTTGGTAATTCTGAACCGGCGCCGGGATCTAGGGGCTTGGAAAGTCAGCTTCCGAGCGTCAGTGCTGCCCATGATGCAGAGCTGGAAGTATTGGCTGGGGAGCTGGTTCAACGCCGAACTCTTCTGGGGTGTTTGGTTGACTGACATGGGGCATGACAAATTCCTGTTCCGCGGTGATTTTGAACGCAACGCTGAGCAGGCCTATATGGACCACTATGAGGGACTGGAAAGAATGCTACAAGAGGAGGGCCGCGAGTATCTGGACTGGGCAGTCGAGGACGGCTGGTGAGTTTCCCGCCCGTGCTGAGAGCTTCCAGGCTAAGATTGAAAGGGCGCCACTTTGTCGATTCCTGGGTCGTGGAGAACCCGATGCGCCATTTCCCCAGGGCAACATTGCGGCCGAATTCGGGCCCCGATTGATGACCGTGGATAAAGCACGATTCAGCAGGGCAACTGGGAACTTCCTAGTCTGCTTGTCTATTCCTGTAGCTGCTGGCGCATTTTGGTTATTGTATTGACAGGGAGAAGGGACCGTAAGCCCTCAATTGTCTTTGCCCTGGCCCTCACGTCTACGAGCGCTCGGATGAAGGACGGGGGTGACATTGTACCATGGGTACAGAAGTGGTCGAAGACCAAATGCAGAGGTGGTCTAGAATAA
The DNA here is from genome assembly GCF_028974085.1 of Penicillium chermesinum. Taxonomy (NCBI): domain Eukaryota; kingdom Fungi; phylum Ascomycota; class Eurotiomycetes; order Eurotiales; family Aspergillaceae; genus Penicillium; species Penicillium chermesinum. Next base: position 1,610,253 of record NW_026695312.1, on the reverse strand, counting down.
CAGGTACATTGGGAAAGGGGCCAGAGTTAATCTCCCTTGAGTCAACGGCGAACATCTTGTGGGACATGACTGGCACTGTATCGAGGTACAAGCTAGCGTGTCGCAGCATGTATGAAAGTGCTATGCCCTGAAGGGCGAGAGAAAAGCTCCGAAAAGCAATAGATATTGCAAATTCCCAGATTATCGGCATCATTGGCAAGATCATTCTCATATAGTAACAAATTAATAAACGGAAAAGCACTAATCGCCAGTGATATGAGCATACAGCGATCTGGACCCGAGGCAAGTTACCACGAGCCGGTTCTGGCAGAGCTGAGCAGTGGGGAAGAGGGGCTAAGGGGCTTCGAGCGGGACTCTACAGCCCCCAAAAAAGCAACAGTGATCGGAGCGATCACATCAAACCTGACAAGATGACAGCCAGCCAAGGTCGGGGGGGGTGGCTTTCGTCATGAGGCGGGCCCGTTGCTATGGCAGCGCACATGTAAACACGGGCCTCGCCCCGTCCAAGACCCTCGAATCTTTATCGCAGGCGATCCCTAGATCTAGGAGATTCGTCTTCTTCTGCTCTTCTCTTCTCATACTCTTTCCAACTTGCTCAGCTTTGGGAATTCTCTTCGCCTTTGCGCTATTGCTGTTTCATTCAAGACAGCTTCCATCCCGATCTACAGGCAGATAACGAGCCATCCTTCCCGCCTTGCAAGGGATTTTCCATTCCACACTACCATGAGCCATATGTATGACGAGCAGTACTATGCGGCCTCGCGACGTCGCTCTGTCGCCACGCCTCCCCCATCCACATCTCCATACCACAGTCGAACCCGCAGCCATAGTGTCCGCGTAAGCAACGGCACCGTCAGCACCAACACCAGCTTTTCCAGCGGGCAAATGTCGGACGCAACCAATATCACTCAGCCACCTTCATATTCAAAAAAGTTTGTCGTGGTGGGAGATGGTGGATGCGGCAAGACTTGCTTGTTGATCAGCTATTCCCAAGGCTACTTCCCGAGGTAAGAACCAATATCAACTTCGAACCGACTCCCCACATTCGACCCCAAAGCTAACTCCCACCATAGAAATACGTTCCGACCGTCTTTGAGAACTATATCACTCAGACGGTTCATCGTTCATCTGGGAAGACCGTCGAGCTAGCCCTCTGGGATACCGCGGGGCAAGAAGAATACGACCGTTTGCGCCCGTTGTCCTACCCAGAAACAGACCTTCTGTTTGTCTGCTTCGCAATTGACTGCCCCGCATCCTTGGAAAATGTTATGGACAAGGTAAGCAATATGATCCATGAGGACTTTCAACCCTGGAAGCCATCCTCTGTCCTTGTACTGACAACCCTGCCAGTGGTATCCGGAAGTCCTGCACTTCTGCCCGACAACCCCGATTATCCTGGTCGGTCTGAAATCAGACCTGCGCAGCAAACGCACATGCATTGAGCTTCTCAAGACCCAAGGTCTCACGCCTATTACCCGGAGCAAGGCAACGCCGTCGCTCAACGGATGGGCGCAACCTATGTGGAATGCAGCAGCAAGGAGATGCGCGGCGTAGACGATGTCTTCGCCAAGGCAGTCGACATGGCCGTGTCAATCGAAGAGCAAGGTTGGAAAACACAGCAGCCCGGTAAGAGTAGCAGCAGTGCCAAGCAACCCAGCAGCAGCCGCCCCGGTAAGAAGATCAAAAAGCGATCCTGCAAGATCCTGTAAAATGGGGTTTCTTTTTCCTGCGGTACGACCTCTTTCGCCCCCCTCTCTGTTCGCTTCTTGACCGATGTTTTCCTTCTTCGCTTCTCTACTGGCCCGATCATAGCCTGGTTGCTTCCTCGGCTTGCTTGCCTACTCTGTTTATCATGTCACGGCAAGCTGGACAAAGCTAGACATGAACTGCAGTATTTTCTTCTTGGCGTTTGAGACGCTGCGCGCTCTCGCACCTTGCTACTTGTCGATGGAGGCTTTTTCTTCTTTTATTTTTTTTCCGTTCCCCCGTTTTCTCTTCGCTGTTGATTGATCGTCGTTCTTGACTATTTTTGACTCGCCTCCATTGTGTCTTTATCTCATGACCATTGTTCCCCCCTTTCTTTTACTCTATCTTTGGTTCTCATGATCCGGGCCATTGCTTCTTTTCCTTTTCCCTCTGGCATGCATGGGACTGGTGTTCTCAATGATGTTATCTGATATGTTACGTTGGCGAAAGCGACCCTATGTGTTACTGAAACAAATACATCCAAAATCTTCATGTTCAGCTTGAACTCGTAGAAACCATAGATATCCTATACGAAGTATTGTCGCAGGAAGTCTTGCAATTGGTCGCTATCTCGCAAAAAGGGCCGGTCAATGTCTGTAGACCAGCTCAATGGTGGAAGGGCGCCCTGGTAGATACGACAGGCAATATCAATATCAATCCGTGGATCGAATTATTCGCCTGCCCCGATACAGCCAGCGTTCTGCCTCGAATTTCGAAGATAAGATCCCCAGATCCAATCTCCTATTGACTGGGGGCCACTGCCCCAACCAATCTGGATTTGTCCTGACATATGCCCTGATTGAGGGCATATGATGCCTGTCCAAAAAGATCGTAGGGCTAGACCGAGCCGAGCAAAAGTCCGTATCCCCATAATCCAGAAAAGCCTTCTTGGCGACGCCCGTTCCCCGTTGATGCCCAGAGTTCACATCGTTATCATTATTGACTCGCCGTAGACTCGCCCTCTTCATATGCGTCTGTCTGGCCCTGGCCCTCGCCACTGACCTTTCGCTTCGCACCACCAGCTTCTTCGTTCTGGTCGTCCGGTCGCCCCATGAAATTTTCGAATTGCGACCAGAGCGCTTCGACGGACCCGAATTCATTGCCCACCTGCTCCGGTCAGTCCAGGCATCAACCACCCCGCGCGATCCAAAAAAAAAAAAGGAAAAAGAAAAAGAAAAGAAAAGAAAGAAAACGGAGCAATGCATACCGTAATGATACTCTCCAAGTTCCGATTCAACCGATTTATGTTCTGGAGCACCTGCTCCATCCCTGCAATCTGTAATTAGCCCATTACTCCTCCCAACATAAGTTATCCCAACTTTACCACGGCAATGTCGCGGACTAGTTCCTCCCGCTGCTGCTCAAACACTGTAGGGGTCGCGGCACGGCCATTTCCACCCGGCGTCCACGCCATATCGGGCTCGTAGAGGGGTTGCAGACGCGACGCAGATCAAGGGGCCCGAACCGATTTCAGCGCTTCACGCGGTGCCGTGGGTCGTTCCACGCGACGTTGGCCGGGATGCGCGGGAGAGACAGTGAGTGGTTCGAGGTTACGGTTTCGGGCGTGGTTTTGCTTGTCTTTGCAGTGGCAGCAGCGTTGTGGGACGGTGGTCAGGGACGGAGCGCGTGCGGGGAGGCTGTGGTTGGTGGGGGTTTATTTTGGATCGCGATAGGATGTGATCGGCGATCGGGCTGCGTTTAGGCCAATCTGGGATTCATGAGGGGGGTTTGCTTTGCTTGTTTCGTGTAGTCTTCGCGCGCTGTGTGTGGGATTTTTGATTGGTTTTGGTTCTGGCACATGTGATGCATGGGTTGATAGGACCATGGTTTGGGGGATCATCCTGAAACGCGGGTTGGACTTTTGGGGTGCCTGGGGGAAGATCTATTTTTGAGACACGCTGACATGTGGTTACTTTCTCCAATTTCTGGTCTTGACCATGTGATCCGAGGATCGAGCTCTTTTGACGCGAGGCCTACGAGACCACGCTCCAAAGCAGGAGCTCGTCGAAGATCTTGCCAAGCTCTCATTGCGGACGGAACTCGACGAGGGAAAGAAGCAGAATTTCGTATGAAGCCGCAAATTCACCTTTCAAGCAGCGCAAGTTCTACAGTAATCTTAAAAATACGGTCTGAACCCTCCAGCTGCCGTGAAGCAACAAGCCTTGACAGATTCCACAGATCGGAAATGAACTGCATCAAATCTCAAGGGAGTCCAATTTCCGACAATTCACACCAAGATTTCACAACTTTCATTCTCCCTCGGTATCTTCTAATTGCCCGTCCAGATCCGCATGTCCACGCCCGCCAGAGTCAGCGCAAGACAAATAGGCCCGTCTAGCCCAGGACTGTGTGCCCTCCGGCCCACTCCAGGGCCAGCCCGGCAAAAAGCCGTCGCGCTAATGACAGACAAGACATCGGCTCTTTACTGAGTAGGACACTGTCCCACCACGCCGGTAAGCCCCTACCAGAACTGCTGGCGCCTAGGGTCCACCGGTACCTGAGAATGACGTGCAGTTCCACGGACCACGATATTTCAGATCCATCCCGGTGTTCGGCCAATTTTAGATCCAGGTGCAGAGGGTTAGTTCCTTTTTTTGCTTGCATGTCTAGTGGCTGGGGTAGCGATTTGGTTCTGGCGGTTGCTTGTAGAAGGTTAGTACGGCGGGGAAGGGGGGGGAGGGGGTCCTGTAGAGTTTTTTTTCATGGTTGGGAAATTGCGGTAAACGCTACATCGGCCCGCGAATCAATATCTTTCTTTTGTCTACTCGTAATAGAGAATTATGGACAAAAGGGGAAATTAACACGGGGTCTGCTCCACTTTGTTCTATACTTTTCTTTCTCTTCCTCAAAGTTCCGCTTCTGGAACAGGAAGCCTCGGAGAACACAAAGGGGTGGGGAAAGATTGGGAATGGGAAAAAAAAGGATAAAAAAAATATAGAAAGATAAAAATAAAAAAAATATTAGAGAAATGAAGATCCAAGAAATGAAGTCAAAGGGGTCCTGGAATCAATCCAGAATTCAAGTCATTAACAGGTCTACCGATGAGACAAGTATAGAAAGAAAAAGTAGACATCATCACATCGTCACGGAGTCAACAGGGGAAAGGTCTCTGGCGGGAATCCGATTTGGCTTGGTAATCCAACCAGAATCAGACCCAGTCGAAGGCCAAATGACTCCCCCTCTTCCGGCTCAACCGTGTTTCTAGGATTGCCCGAATCCAACAGTAACTGCCATGCAAGTTACATGGCCCAACATCATATCCTTCTTTTTTTTGAGATCTCTTCATATAGTAAAGGATACTGACAAGCCAATTGGAAGTATGGTCCGCATTCATGAATCTCCGTTATCGTTTCGGTCGTTAGTTCCGGAGCATGGGCCCGGTGGCGTAGAGAGGAAGAGAATAAGAGTGACCAGGATCAGAAGAAGGTTATGAGTTGCGGCGCGGTTGCACCAGGATGTTGCTTAATCGCTTCCAGCGCTGGGTAGGCGAGGTCGAGTTCATGCGGGCCAAACCGCCCTTGTCCATGGGCTTTGTGGAGGACTGGGTAGATGAGCGAGGCCGTCCGCCGATAGTGGCTTCGTGGTCTGCGAGGACATCTTCTAAGCGGACATCGGAATCTGAGCGTGGAAGAGAGTTCTCTGGATCGAGAATCTCGATGAACTTGGACGGCGTGTCGTGCATTTTGAGACTTGGTGAACACGATGGGATTTTTGCTCCACGGTAAAGGGGGAGGGATCACAAGACAGTATATGTAGAGCCTCGGTTTCTAGAGGCGCCACGATCAGACAGTTGCTGCAGCAGTATGCGCCGGTGCCGGAAGGGGCCGTGGAACAGGAAGTATATCAAGAGTCGGCGCGCTGCTGCAGGGGTTGGGGGGAACCTAGTGGGATTTAAAGAAAATGTAGATCTGGAACAACAATAAAGAAATAGAGAAAATGGGAAATTCAAAATGAGAAATCCACAAAAAAATCGCAAATTACAGCGCGTGTTGGAGATTAGTCCCGACGAGCAGGAGGACTGCTGGCCTCTCTTGGGCCAGTCGTAGCGTGGGTGGGGTGGAGAAATGAAGATCAGGGGACTCTAGGGCCCCTTCAGACTTTCTCGAGAACAAAATAGCTCATTCCACACCCGGACTTTCCCATCGTTTGGTACCAGGACCCTCTTTTTCGGAGGGAGGCCCTGCTACACTAGACCCCTTGTGGTGATTAGTCTGGATGTTACTGTGTTCACGACGTACGACATGGATCGTTCTTGTCATACATGCACTAAGGCTATTGAGTTCTTTCTCTTTTCTTCGAGTATTAGTTGGAAGCTCTCATCTGACGCATCATGTACACCCCCCCCCCCCTTCCTTTTTTTGGCTGCCTTCTCCCCCACAGACTTCCCGCAGAGACACACGTCGGGTTCCTCCATTGGGAACCTTCCACCAGCAGATGACCCTAAGCATTGTGGGTGCCAGGAGGGTGAAAAGGGAGATGATCAACAGCGGGCAGACCGTGGCGTTGACGCTCTGGCCAGTGACGATGACGGAGGGAGAGTGTAAAAAAAACCCTTGGGCCGTTCGCGAAGTGATCTGAGGTGGGTCTGCTACTGGAGGGGCGGTCTTGCGCGGCCTTCTTTGGGAGGAGGAGAATTTGGTGTGGAGGAAAGGCTTCTTTAGATCCAAGTCTCCACAAAGCAGACGTCAGGAAAGGCAAATAAAGCCCTGACTCCGAAACACCACCGGACCAAAGCCGCTTGTGCACATCTGCATGAAAGGCATCCGCCGCACACCATCACCACACCCATGACGTATGGGGCTCCTGTCTTTCAATGCCTTTTGTTTTCTTCGCCTATACGTGGATACGTGTGTGTGTGATACCGGTGGGATGTTTGCCCTATATGTCATGCCTCACCAGGTTTCTATATACAGATGTCCGCCCAGGGATTGACATTGTCTGTATTGTGCAGGGTTCATCGGTAAGGGACTCGCCGTATATCCTCGGCCACACCCCGACAGCATGCTTCGACGCTAGTATCTCCCAAAGTAATGCACGCTCTAGGCGTCCATTGGGCCCGGAGCTAAGCAACTAGCTCCCTTCAACTGGTATATCCGACGTCATTCCCCAAAGACCAAAAAATCCAGCTACTGTAGACATATCGGGAAGCCTGGGGTCGCAAGTGTATTGCCCGTACCCAAGGGCATTTTTGGAACTGCGATGAGGGGCAAGGGGAGTGAGATGGATGTCAGGTGGAGACACAAGAATGATGATCATCGTGCTGATTGACGTCCATGCAGCTATGAGTTTATCTTGCTCGGTAATTGTTAGCTATGAATAGTAATTGCCACACCGGTTGTACTCCGCTGGCCCTACAACTCCGTCACCTCCCCGCCGTACAAGTCGCAAATCCCTACGTCGGATGGGGCCAAATCAGCCACGCTATCATCTCTAACCCATGGCTCTTGTCGCTATCTGCGTATCTCGTATGAAATATCAGGATGCGGGGACTTCGTCATGTCCCCTTCGTCATGCCTTTCGTCATGCCCCTCATATAGCGGGGTATCTCGACGCTGGGCCACTGTCTACGCTCTTACGCCATAGGAATTGAGATGATTTGATTTGGTTATCACCGAGAGACCATGCACCGATATTGTAATGGGAGGACCCTGAAGAAAGAAAAACGCCTCGTGGATCCGGAAATGAACAAAGAAAAAAAGAAAAGAAAAAAAGAGAAGATAGGAGAACAGATCATGCCGAGTAGAAGTCCACACTGACAGCAATCCTGCCTCGAATACGTTGCGCAAACTTATCACATCCTCCACCTGCGAGGGTATCGAAACCTAAAACAAATACTTCCGCGAACTCAATGCAGTGCCGTTGTCCCGTTTCGACCATAGTGCGGGCCCTGTGGAAGAGCCAGGGCAGCCCAGAAGAAAAGTAGCGGTATGATCAAGGGCCGGGCTGTGCCGCTCTCTGGTGCAGCATAGCGACATTTTATCTGTACTCCATGTTCGTCATCTCCACATCCTTCGCAGAGCCGATCCAGAGGACGTTGTTACACCTGGACAGTCAAAGAGTCAGCGGCATCCTGGGCGGAGGGAAATAGGCAGGCATTAATATCCTGCGGAGAAATTTGGTAATTACCGGATAAGCACTGAACCCAGGGCCGATGTCAACTCGCCGTCGACGTATTCCTCCGCGTTCGCCAGAAGAATGTTCATGTATGAGTCGACGCTCTGGAGAAGACCCTTGTACTCGGCTTGACCCCACTTGAGGCGGATGATCACCTCCGTGCCGACGCTGTGTCAGAAGCGCGAGTTAGCTATCAATCTTCATCCAATCGCCCATCTGGAGAGGTTGCGCGTGCTTCACTGCGCTTGCCAAAGAGGCGTGTCCGGGTCTGCGTACCTGTTCTGCAGGAATGGGCGGGGGTTCAGAGGGTTTAGCTGCGACAGAGAACTAGTGTCAGTATTCGAAGGGGACCCAGACTCCTCACCCTTGACGGTGGAGGTCTCCTGGCCTTCGTTGGAGCTCTCGGTTGTAGACTCCTCCGGTCCAGAACCCATAATCGTCTGGCTTGAGTCTTTGGGTGGAGAACTCACGCTCATGGTTGCGGCGTTCGATCAGTTAATTGAGGTGAATGAGGCTTCAGGACACGAGATGTTGTGGGATGAGAGAGAGATCCAATGGCCAGATCTCTTAAATACGCGTGGGCGAGAAGATGTGGTGTAGGCGGCCACCGCGAAAATGTGAGCTCGACGGACTGGCAATACCAACCAATCATAGATAGACTATACTCACCGCCTTTGTATGATATTGTTTGCTTTGTATCTTTTTCAAAAATGGATGCGATGGGCAGCGAGAGAGCTCGACGCATGGCTATCCTTAGCGTTGGTTTCATAGCATGATTAATTCTTATTTCGTGAGAATACTCTGCTGATTGACCCAGCTGTCCACGCGCGCACCAACTCCTCGTAGCTGACAGCCCACGCTCATCCACCCCACCCCTTCCTATTAATACACGGAATAAGAAAAAGAAATGCGGTAGTCAAATCCTAGCTTCCCATCTCCAATGCTACTTCTCTTTCTTCAATCCCCAGTAACTCCAATATCATGCCATTGCGACAGTCAAGCAAAGAAAGTTGATCAGCGGCCAATTGACCAAGTGATTTCTTTGATGCTAACTTCCTCCCCAGCCTTCTCATCATAGTCATACCATTCGCCCTCAGAAAGGTCAATGCCAGTAAATGGGGTGGAGGAGTCGGTACCCTTTGCCTCCCATTCGCCCTGCGCACGAGTTAAAAAATTTACGTCGGAGAGATGATCATGGCAGAATACTGACATCAGGTTTGAATTCGGTGAACTCCAGACCACGGCAGTCCAACTCCAGGATCTTTTGCCCTTTCTTCTTCTCATCGACCTCGAAGGTGTGCGGCCCTGCAACGACCGATGCAGAGTGGGTTTTCTGGCCGCAATGTTAGCTTAGACAGGTAATTCCCATACGTAATAGGGTAAGGGATTCTGGAAACCCTTATACGGAAAGAATCACGATGTCTTATGGATGATTCCAAGCGCATTGCCAGGATCTGGGGGAAGAGAGAGCCTTACCGTGCACAAACGGCACTTCCAGACGAAGTTCGCTTCACCCCGGCTACCGGGGATCTCGTGCTGCTCCTACAAGACCGACAAAGGATTAGTACCTGTATGTGTTCTGGCAGGCCTCGGCGGACATAGGGTTCCAGCCACTTACAAAGCGGTTGAAGCTGACCCAGTTTGGGTGCACCTCGTGGCAGGAATTGCATTGCACGCGGAACGTATAGTAGTAGGGGTTCTCTTCAGTATCAGTCGGCTGGAGACTGGAGACTCTGTTTCTCGCCATTGTATGAGCTCGGTATTCCGTTTAAAGCGTGCCTTGCAAGCCATGCAATGGGCCTCGGCGGTGCCGGGAGGCATTCTGCGGTCTCGGTGACTCGCAAGCGATCCCCCGGGGGCACCTGCGGTATGCACTTACCCCTCCAGCTCTGCGTTCAGAATCAGAGATAGCATTTTCAAATATTGGAGCGAGATGCGGCTGTGGCAAGTGAAGGTTCTCTCACTTGTTCTCACTTTTCAATGTCGAAGTGTTGTGATGCGGGGTGGACGGAAAATTGTAGATCAGGTCTTGGCATGTGACTTTAATAGAGGTTACTGGTTGTCGAGCCATGCGATTCTAACAAGGCAAATGGAGAACGGAAGTTACGATGAATGGTTTATTCGTAATCTTATCGCAGGTATTTAAAAACGCCAATCATGTGCCACTGGTCACTCGGAGCAACCGAATCAAGCTATGTACACCGAAAATATCGAAGACGGAAATGTGTAGAAATCTACATGGCTTACAAGCTTACAGCCGGCTCTGCTGTGACTCTTGCCCCAAGGGTTTTGTTGAGAATGAGTTGAAATACTCATTGAGAGCATCGACGGTGCCACTTCCTTCCACCAGCTGGACAGTGCATGCAATATGGCTGTCGGGGCGGGTGACAACGACGCCTCCCTTCTCCGCGTCGATACCGAGTTTCTCATGGGCAGAGAACTTCGCGGTTGGCACCCGGATATCGGGAATGTCATCCGCATAGAGGTGGTGATGGTAATCGCGGAGAACCTGAGGGATGGAATCCATGTCGACCTCGGTCTTGGCCGCGGCGTAGATCACCGAGATGGTGAAGAGCTTAGAGTGCGGGTTGTGGCGCTCGAAGAAGAGACCTCTGCAATATCAGATCGGCGATATGTGGACAGGAATGAGCGCTCCTTCTCCAGATTGGCAGCCAGGTCGGCGATAGCCTTCTTGGTCTTCTTTTGCTTTCCAGCGAAAATGAATATGCGGAACGAGCCGTTGGCAGGCACCTCCTGCTCCAAGTGGACAAAGTTGGAGTCCGCAAGACGGGTCACTGTGGAGGGAGTGAGAGCGCGACCAGAAACTAGACGAACGCCGGGGATATTGAACAAAGAGGACTTGGCCGGATGGCTCGAGTCCCAGTTGAAGACATTGGGCTTGTAAGCTACTCCGTATCCACTGGTGAACTCGCAAGACGACTTGAACGTCTTGACAAACTCGTCCTCTTCCTCTCCATCATCCTTGGCCACGGCCTTACTGGCAGAGACCTCTCCGGCGTTCGGACGACGCTTGGAGAAGAGCGCCGCATACTTCGCATCGAAATTCAGCAAAGTTTCGGCAATGTCTTTGCGCTCGCTCTCGTATGTGCTCAGGATCGAACGGTCGGCAAATCCAGTCTCGACGGCATGGAGCTTCCAGGCCATGTTCAAGGCATCGTGGAAAGCAGTGTTCATACCCTGACCAGCCTTGGGCTGTGCCAGCCGTCAGTATCTTGTCGGTCAGGCTAGAATGGAGAATGCCACTTACGCTGTGAGTGTGACAAGCATCGCCGCCCATGAACACACGCTCGTCCAAGGTATACTTCTCAGCAATACCTTGGCCAATAGGGTAAACCGAGTACCACTCGACTCGGTCCCATTCAATCCAGTAGGGCTTGAGAATCTTCTTGGCAGATTGCTGGACCTGCTCAACGGTGGCTGTCTTGCGGGGGTTCCAGTCGGGGTCGGTGGAGGAGGCAATCTGGACATACAAACGAACCATGTTGTCCTCGCGAGGAATGACCATGATTGAGCCAGCATCCGAGTGAATGGTACATTTAGTCTGGAGCGCCGGTTAGAGAGATCGTGGACCAGATTTGCATCCAAAAGCACATACCTCGATATCGGGGAAGTTGGTTCGGACGACACCATCCATCACACCCCAAACGTGGGCAATAGGGTCCTTGTGGTGGATTTGAATTCCCAGTTGCTCACGGACGAAGCTGCGTGCACCCTCTCCGCTGAAAAGGTACTTGGTCCGCACCGTCTCAATCACATTGGTATCCAAGGACTTGAGGTTTACCTCGACCGGGTAGTCGGCGTTGGCGCCGTCATTGTTGAAGCCCACAATAGTCCAAGGTCGCTCCACTCGGACACCCGCCTTCTGGATCTCATCCAGAAAGACGCGCTCGATCTTGCCTTGGTGCACCAAAGTCGTAAATGGGTAGCGGGTGTCGATGAAGCGTGGGCAGCTCGGCCAGCTGCCCGTCCGATGAATACCGGACCCATCGCCCCGAGGATCCCAGAACGCAACATCGTACACTTTGGCGGGTCCATAGGCCATGATGGCACGTTTCAGACCCAGGTTGCGAAGGATTTCCGTTGAGCGCGGCTGGATTCCGTCGGCGCGGCCAGTGGCGGTCGGCACCGGACGATTGTCGATGTGCCTCACCCTGTAGCCCCAGCGGGACATGAGCAAGGACAGCAAAAGACCAACCGGCCCAGCGCCGACTATGACGATATCATAGGTTTCTTGGGCCATGTTGACTACAGAATCTGGGGTATGGTATCTGGAAGGTTCAGAGAGGGGAGGGGTGGTCACCCAAAGTCGATGCAATGCAATATGGAGTCACCCGGTACAAAAAGAATGGTAAAGCGCAAGGCGACCTTGGACAGCTGCACGGATAGAAAAAGAAAGAAGGGCCATGTTGGGAACATATATAGTTATTTAACAAGCCGGATAAGCGGGTCGCGCAAAGCCTTGAGTTCGACGGGGAGCTGCCACGGCATTGAAGATCGGTTTGGATCGCGGGGATAAGCACAGTTCAACCTCCCCGGCCAATGGGCACACGGAAAGTCCGGATGACGCCCTCAGCTCCACGTTCAAGCTGAGAGGCCTGGGTATTTTCGAGCCCGGGAATTTGGCACGGGCCTGCAAGAGAATGGGGCCTCAGGCGACCCGGGAAAACAAGCGAAACCTGCATCTCTCTGATGGACATTAGCCTCTGAACTGCCCAGGATCTTTAGGCCCCACCAAGCTCTCCAGGTCGGGAGCTGCTTCGGCAAGTGGACGGTACGTGGGGGGGCCGCCCCATGCTGGCCGGCCTCGGCAGCCCAGCCCGGGAATAAACTAAGAGGTCGGCTTGGATCTGGTATTTCTTAAGATTTGTGAGTGGGATGGGAATATGCCTGAGATGGGGGCTCTATATATCCTACTGTGGCGCAGACTCAAGTTGTTTGTCCTGGAACTCTGCAGTTATAATATATTCTGAACAATTCAGGAGATCCCGTCCCGACCTGGCTGAGCTGGAATGCGCTCCCGTGTACCTTGAGACCCTCGGACCCGCTCCAGAGTTCGTCAGTCCTGTGGAAATACGCCACAACGAGTCCTTAGCTTAAGCCGGCATCTACAAGCGGGAGCGTAACAGACATACTGGACCCCAGAATCTACACTTTATGCTTTGTGGAGATAATGCGTTGGAAGACTTTTACGCAATAAAAGACCACTTCGTAGGGTTAGCATTTTCTGACAGTTGACCCTGGTATTTTCAACCAATCAAATGCAGATGTGTAGCCCACTTGTGAACAATACCTCAACGGACAACAGTAGGGTTGACTATCAAACGAAGGATGCATGTGCGGCATGTATTCACTGAAGTATGAGCACGACCCTAAAAGGGAACACGCCATGGGTGTAGGAGCCTTAATATTGCCCGCAGACATGAGTGAATACTTGGGCTATGAATGTTCGCGCTAGCCACAACTCACCATTCACTATTGTCTTGGAAACAGATATAGCGGAGGTGATATCTTGCTTCGGGGATTTTCTTTTTCTGCACGCTTAAAATCTTGCACGCCTGTGGCAGGGATTTTGTGGAAGGACTCGCCTCTATTCATTCAACGCAGCACCCAAGAACCAAGTTTGCCGACTCAGAGCAGGATGGCCTATCATTACAGCCCGGAGGGCGTAAATCCCCTGGATCCCTTGTCAAATGAATCTCAAGAGGTCTCCAACCAGGTTTCATCTGCCCGGCCAAGACGCCCAATCTCGCTCACAAGTGTCTACTCTGGCTACCTGGAGGCTCCGCTCACACTAGATCCAAATGACTTGCTCAATAGCCCTCAGGCATGGGCTGAACCCCAGATATGGCTCGACGAGGCGCCCGGCTTTTTCTGCCCGCCGAAATACCCCAGACGCGGACTTGCCCGCTTGTCCGTTTGGTGTTGATTTGTTTTCCGGTTTGGGCAATCCTTATGGCAACAATAACAACCACCACCACCACCACCACCACGACAATATCAACACCATTGACCCTGATAGTGACATTGAGTTTGACACTGAGCTAGACAGCACCACTACTTGCTCCTCTTCAAGCCGTGCAGTGGTTGAGGGTGTCCGTACTGCGCGCTTGTCATACGCTGAGATGTCCTCCCAACAATATTTCCCGGGCTTTGGAAATGCTGCGCCAGATCAAACTGCTCCTGACCCTGCATTGGTCCCATACGCCCTGAATGTTCCCATTCGGCACACGCCTCAGCACCAGCCCACCGTTATCCATCAGGACAACTCCAGACAGCCTCAGAGCAGCAAGGTCTCATTTTTGCGCTGGCGCAGAGCCAGCAAAAATAGCAGCTCTGGGAGTTCCAGTTATGACCTTGATAGGCTGGTGGATGATCCCGAGTACCCGTTCAACCTAGAGGCCGCCGAATCTTCACAGAGATCACCATCCAAATTGCAATGCAAATCGCCACCGAAGACTCCTGTGAAAGGCAGTATTCATAAGAAGCTCTGGGGAAGTGATGGTTTACTTGGCAACCCGTTGGCTGGGGCTGCTCAAGGCAATGTCCCTGCAACCTCGACACCGGAATCTCCTACAACAGCCCTTCGAGCACCCCGATCAGTGAGCTTCGCAACGCTGCAATCGAACATTCCAGGACCGGGCATGAGCCCAACTGGCTCTCCTACTCGACAGGAGACGGCCCTTAGCCCCGGACAGCAGACCTCTCCTCTGCTGCAATCTCCAAGCGGCAAGTCGCCATTAGGAGGGAAATCTACTGGGATATTTCGAGGCCTCAGCCAGAGGGTCATGCGCCGTATCTCGGATGCCGTAAGTGTGCCCATTCTTTTTTTCTTTTTTTTCTTCTGGAACTTGAACTAATCGTACCTGGTACAGAATCCAATCGAATTTCCCACAGCTCCACAAACCCCCAGGCGAGCCCTGGCTGTGACACTGAGTCCCAAGATTCAGGCGCGACTTTACCTCGATCTCGAAATGATGGTATGCGGCTGTGCGAACCAATTCCTCATCAAGCAGTACCGTGACGGCCGATTGTCTCAAAGCTCCATCAATAAAGTGCACGCGAAGGTCCGACACCAGATCATGGAGTTCAGCTATCCTCAGGAGCTGCAATGCGAGCTTGTTCAGGACAACCGCCGCAGCCTGGACTTTGAGGGCCTTTGTGCCTGCAATCCTGTCCACCTTGAATCTACTCTGCGAAACTGGAGATCCATTGCAAAAGAGATGAGCTCTCGCTCCTTTTGTCTTCCGGATGCTGCGGTTCGGAAGCATCTTAATGAGATTTACTGGATTCTGGATATGCTTAACGCCCCAACGGCTACGCTTCGGGAATTTCAATCCTTGAACAACATGGCGCATGGCACCATGCTGGGAAGTCCAGGAGACCCTGACACCACTCCATCCAAACATTAATCGTTATTTTTATGGTACAATGCGTGCTCATCGTTGCCCCTTCAGGCTTTGTTTTCTTGTTATCTTTAGCAATGCTCGGGCTACGGATTTTGCCTGCTCCCCTTTCCATTTTATTCGTGGCCTACCAATGTCCTTCACGAGGTTGTATTTAAGGAACTAGAAATAGCGGAATACCAAGGGCATTTTCGCGGGAACCTTTTTCTTCCCTTTGGCTCCGCTGTAGAGAAGGAGAAGAAGTACGGAGTACTTGGAGATTGCCAAGATTGCATATCTTATCCGTACCCCCAAGAAAGCGGCACGTGCATTCGACGTCATTGGATCTTAGAGAAGACGACGCCAGCCTCGACGCGTGAGGCAGACGTAAATCACTCGGACACCTCCCCCTTCCACCACCCCCCAGATGCATACAGGAATCATTTCTTACCCGATCGGGTGGTTTTGAGACACCAGGCCCACCAGCGATCGCGCACGACCATGATCAACGCCTGATTCAAGTGTCTGGATCTGGATCTGGATCTCTACCCCAGACCGAAGCACCAAAAAAGTGGAGACCTCTGACTGACCATGGCGAGCCTTTTGCATACCTACGGCCCAAGCTGCCTGCTGGCGGAGGATGAGCCAGACTTCTCGAGCTTGTATTCGCTGCCAACCCCGCCCGATGTACGAGCGCAATTCTTCTACGTTTCTTCCCTGCCAATCGACGACCCGTTAGCTCCGTTGCCCACGGCGAGTGGGCAAGCAACTGGCAATGAGCGGACACCGCCGACTCCGTTCTCAGCCCGGGATAATTTAGCTTTGGAGAGTGCTTGGTTGGAGCTAGGAAAAAATCGCCCAAGAGCTGCCCCGAGTGGATCTCGTCCAGAAACTGCAAGAGATCAGGTCGGCATCGCAGTTCCTGGACAGGTGACTTTTGCGGCCGATTCTCGTCGCAAATTGGTGACTCGGGAGGATGTGAGCCAACAGAGCAGTGTAGCCTCGACAAGCAACCAGGCGTCTCTGCCAGGGGAGCACAGTTCACGAGGCTCCAAAGATAGTCTGACAGACAAAGAGCATGCTAGGTCTTCTTTCGAGGGTGCCTCAACGCGTGACAGCACTAGTAGTGATATCCGCCGCAAGAGGGAAACTTCGATATCACTAACTGGGGCTCAACCTTCCAAGCGCAGGAATTCACTCCAAGACGACGACGAGGCCTTGGTTGAGTCCAGCAGTCCAAGAACCAACCGATCTCGCGACGTGAGTATCAGCGGCTCTCCCTTCGCTCGAACGTCGACTCCCCAACCGGAAAGCCCTCTTGGTCGCTCAATTGAGTCGTTTCATGCGAAGGATGGAAGCAAAGAGTGGGAGGCGGAAGTGCGCACTAGCACGCCGAATAAAACCACTTCGAAGCCTTCGGGATTACGAACTACTGTGAATGTGGAGGAAACCGAAGCAGAGAGCACTACCGGGGAAGGTTCTTCTAAAGAAGCGGAGGCGAAAATTGTTGTGGGTGCGTCCCGGCTTCATTCGGTTGAGCTGCCAGGCTTACAGGTATGGTCTCCCCTAGTCCCAGTCTCTTCTCGCGATGTATGACTGACCTACTTATGAAGATGAAACCTATTTATTGGAGCCCTTTGCATGACATTTCCGACGTCATCCGTGCGACTTGGTTCTATAAGAACACCATGCTTCCAGTGGAGACAGCCGTGGCTAATAAACTAGAAGAAGGATACGTTGAATTGAAGCCATGGACGGATACCTGGCAGGATGAGTTGAATAGTTGCGTGGAGAATGGAGCCGAGGCCGAGACAAAAATTGTCCATAAACTATGGCCGAAAGCTGAACCGGGTTCTGCAAATCCACCAGGCACCGCGCAAAGCTCGATTGATGCCAATAAACGGCCAGACGAAACTCAAGACCGACTGGAGTTTGACAAGAACCAGGCCGCTGGGGGCGCAGCGCATGCTGATGTCAAGCCACATATGACATCTAGTGTGATCTACGTGGATGCAAAGAATGCGCAGATTCTGCGGCCGAGTCTGCTACCGTCCGTTTCAAGGAACCGACGACCCCTCGGTGCTATCCGCAAGCACCGCCAGATTGGCATCCCTGTGGTGCGAGGGTTTAGCAGAAAGGTTTGGGAGCGGCTCCACCCTTCAAAGCCCAATCCTGTTGATGTGCGCCAGTACATCCGCAGAGCCCAGTCTCAAGACTTTGCCGCTGCCCCTGGCGAACAAATATGCTATGCCTGCAGGATGGAGGAGCAACGCCCGAGTCCAACCGACCTAGTTTTTGTCATACACGGTATCGGCCAGAAATTGTCAGAGCGTATGGAAAGCTTCCATTTCACGCATGCCATCAACGAGTTCCGTCGACAGGTCAACGTGGAGACATTCAATGAGCCTGTTTGGCCGCATATTCGGCCCGACCATGGCGGAATAATGGTTTTGCCTGTTAATTGGCGAGCAACTCTGTCTCTCGAAGACCAGATATCAGAAGGGGCCAATTCTGATGACCCTTTTGCAAATGACTACTCTCTAAATGACATCACACCAGAGACGCTCCCTGCCGTGCGGTCTCTCGTCAGCGATGTTATGCTCGATATTCCCTATTATTTGTCCCACCACAAGCCTAAGATGATCAAGGCCGTCGTGCGAGAGGCCAATCGAATCTATCGTCTTTGGTGCCACAATAATGCCGGCTTTCAGGATAAAGGCCGCGTACATCTTCTCGCTCATTCTCTCGGAAGTGTCATGGCTCTGGATATTCTCAGCCAGCAGCCAACCACAGTCCCGCACTTCGACTTCTTCGATACCCCTTTGCATAGCGACATTTTCGAATTTGATACCCGCAATCTGTTCCTCTGTGGGAGTCCCGTTGGATTCTTCCTCTTGCTTAACAAAGGTATGGCCGAACTCCTTAGACAAATGCAATCCAAAGCTAACCATAGTAGCGAATCTCCTTCCCCGCAAGGGCAGATCCAAAGCAGGCGCCGGTGGCGACGATCTCCTTCGCGGCGTAGCCGGCGAAGCAGGTCAATATGGCTGCATTGCAGTGGACAACCTGTATAATATCCTCCATACAACAGACCGTAAGCCACCTCCGCTTAACATAAACCTTGAATCAGAAGCTAACTTAGAACCAAAAAAAAAAGCAATTGCATACCGTGTCAACGCAGCCGTAGATAAAGACCTTGCCAACTCGCTCAAGAACGGCACAATCCCCAGCTCAACGCCCTCCTGGGCCGAGTCTTTCAGCAGTGTCTTCCGCTGGAATACCATGCCAACCTTCACGACCTCCGCCCCGACACGCCCCTCCGCCATGGCTAAACTCCCCTCCAACGTCGAAATGGAGACCCACGATTTCACCCGCGAAGAGATCGCCGAAAAGCGCATGCTCTGTCTCAATGATAACGGGCAGATCGATTACTATCTTTCTGGTGGTGTCGGTCCACTCAGCATCCAGTATCTGAATATGCTGAGCGCGCATAGTAGTTACTGGACGTTGACTGATTTCGTGCGGTTCTTTGTCGTGGAGATTGCGCGGAGGCAGGGGCGGGATGGGACGTTGGTAGCGTTTCGGGCGGAGAAGAAGAAGGGTTATAAGTACTCTAAGGGGGGCTGAGTCTACAGGTTTGCGTGATCGCCTTCTATTGGCTCCTTGGTGTTTATTCGGGTTAGGGCTAGGGAGTTCTATGTCAATGGGAACATAACCAGTTACACTTTGGGTTGCATAATATGCGGGGTCAAGGTTTTCATATTTTCGGTCAGTTTGGTCATAGATTTGTATCTAGCTGGCAAGCATAGCAATTCTATCGCGCCGGCAAAAAGAAGAATAAAGAAAGGGAGAAAGAAGGGGAAAAAAAAAAAGTTAATCCAAGAAAAGCGGAAAGGTGTAAAAGACATTGGGCGAAATTTATAAAACGCAGGAGATCCGGCCTCCCTATATACAAGATCATTTTCGTCGTGATCGTGAAACATAACAATCTAACAGATAATACGGGTATCAGAGCCATAGACCGGGCCCATCATCAGCGCCTCCACAATCTCGCCCTTGATGCCGACTCCGCGTCCAGCACGGAGCACGACCAGCGCATTAGCCTTGGCAATGCTACCTACGCGCGAGCTGCGCTGGCCCACGCCTTCAGCACCTGTGCTGGTGGCATAGAGCCGGCCATCGGAGCGCGAGCCTGTAACGACTGCACGGTGGTACTCTGTGCGCTTGGGGTCGAGGGGGAAATGGTGGGTCAAGACGACAGCCACACGAGGCAGGCCTAGCTGGGGTGCCATCCAGGACTTGGTGGTAGAGAGGGCTTGGGAGCTCTCGCCCAGACCGGCGAGTTTATGCAGAGAAGGGAGGACGAAGAGGTTGAGGGTGACCAGGGCCGAAGCAGGGTTCCCGGGAAGCGAGAAGATGAGCTTCGACGTGCGTTCCTGCTGGACAGCTTCGGAGGATGCGTCTGTGGGGGCAGCCTTGAAGGGAACTGTCGCGAAGGTGGTGGGTTTTCCTGGCTTCATTGACACGCGGCCGAAGTGGATTGTGCCGCCGAGGGACCGCTCAATTGTGGGCTTGAGCAGGTCCAATTCGCCCATGGAGACGCCTCCTGTGGTGATGATTACGTCGACGCTGGCGGAGGCGCGGCCTACGCCTCGTAGAGCATCGCGCAGGGCGTGCTCAAGTTCACCGGCCGGTGCGTCTCGGGCGATGCCGAGATCGACGGTCTCAAAGCCCCAGGAAGTAAGGCAGGACAGGAGGGATGGACGGTTGGAATCACGGATCTGCCCGCCGACAAGGGCGCGGGGGTCTGAGTGCTCTACGAGTTCGTCGCCGGTACTCAAGACGCCAACGCGAGGCTTCTTAAAGATTTTGACTGACTGGGTACCGGTGGCAGCAAGCAGACCGATTTCACCGCCAGCGGGAGAGATGAGATCTCCGCGGGCCAAAATCTTGGAGTTGAGGGCAACATCGCTCCCAGGCTCGCGGACGTTTTCGCCCGGGGCGATATCATCGGCCAAGATTTCGACGGTTGCTTCCTCTTGTCCGTCTGGGGTGGATGAGGCTAGGGCTGTATCTTCGACCATGACTACGGCATTGGCATTAGGAGGTAGAGGAGCGCCGGTTGTAATTCTAGCAATGGTTCCGGGCTGCAGGGGCTCAACGGCACCACTAGTGTTGGCGTGGGCGACGGACGCTACTGGGAACACGCCGCTGGTAGATTTGCCTTCTTCGGCGATGATAGCGTAGCCATCGACGATGCTGGCACGGTACGCCGGCACAGCCTCGGCGGCGTAGACATCTTCCGCAATCACCGATCCCATGAGGGAAGTGTTGACGGGGGCATCAATCACAATAGGCGAAGGGGTCTCCTCGCTAATCGTGCGAAGAGCCTCCTCAACAGAAAGCATCGGGTAGGGTGAGGCGCGATGGCGTTGATTAGGGCCGGCGGCGGGGTTGTTGGATTGGTGACGATTTGAGGACGTATGGGCCTTGGGAGCTGCATGACCGTGATGATGGTGCTGGTGCTGGTGCTGGTGCTGGTGCTGGTGCTGGTGATGGGTATGGGACGCTGTCTGAAGCTGGGTTTGAGTGGCAGAGACGCCGGCCTCATTCTCCAGCTTCTTGGTACCGCCGGCGTGCAGGCTGCGCGAATTGGCGCCAGCGCTCTGCACACAGGCATGAGGAAGGAGTTTCACAACAGCTTCGAGGTTCTCCATTGCGCCTTTAGGGGATCCTGGTAGCGTTATAATCAAAGACTTATCACGAACACCAGCAACTGGTCTTGCCATCATTGCAACTGGCCGGGAATTAGCATGGCTGTATATAGTCTTGGTCAAAACAAGGGTGATGTCATCTCACATGGAGTAATTTTCAGAGATTCGGCTATCATGCCATGGCTGGACAGGGTACGTCGTTAGCGTGTGGCCCAGAACCTAATCACTAGTGTGTACACTTACACTAGCCCCGGGGCATGGCGATGAATCAAGGGAGTGACGGCCTAGAGTGATGTCATGAGCCCCGAGAGAACCGGTTGGTTGGTGATCGCCTGCTCGAAATGATGTACTCACCTCGGGAGTGTTGTCTTTTACTGCGAAACCCGTTCCGCCGCTCAGCAAAACCAGATTGTGCCAATTAGGGCCATCAGTCCATTCGCACACGGCTCGTTGTATCTGGAGTACGTCGTCCGGCACGATGCGAGTTGTGGGGGGTTTCCCCACTTCCCCTCCCTGGCGAAGATGGGCGATAGAGCCCCAGCGACCCGGTCTGAAGCGGGGTCCTGAGCGGCCGTGTCAGAGACAATCAGAATAGCAGCCTTCAGTTTGGGTTCCATGATGAGAGTTGCCAGTGGTGGGATGCGGGTAAGTGGGGATCGAAGGAGTTGTGGGATATTGTGAGGTCTTTTAAGCCACACAAAAGCCGGGGTATCGCGAAACTCCGGGTCCTGGGATTGCAACCCTCTCGCTAGTGCCCCGTCCGTGCTGCATCATCGTAGACCTGGTTAGTTCTGATTTACGCAGTAGTTGCCTGCGGGGCTGCATGGTTTCCTGTTTGATTGAGCAGGTATACCGACAATGGTGCTAGGGAAGGTTGTGGCTGGACGCCCGCGGGATACGACGCCGTCCTGACTATAGCCATCTATGCAGTACACAGACAAGCAGACGAGTAGTCCACGAGTCAAGATGCAACCTGACCCATTCGGGTGTACAAAGGACTTCTTGAGGGGTCTATTTTCAATTGGGAACACCCATTCGTTAAGCCTATACTTGTACACTATGATCCCCCGGATCAGCAATGCAACTCAGCCCCACCAAGGGAGCTCTACAGAAATTGAATCCCGACGCCCCAATGCGCTGTGTATCGAACATGAACACGAAATTTGAAACAATCAAGAGGAGAATGTGGAAATGGCCCGAGAAATATTCATATGGGGCGGTGCCACCGCCCCTTCTCTGACACCAATTTAGGCAATCTGAAGTCGTAGGCGCCGTGTGGCTTACTTAGAGCCCATTTCGAGGGCCTTACCGCCCACCAAGAGCCCGACAATCAGACCAAATAGACCCAGGACGGAGCTGAAGATCTCAATCACCAGAATCCGGACGAACCTAATTGAGAAGGGAGGGGTGGTCAGAAACGATGGCCCGAGCGCGCCGCTGACGAAAGTGATGCTGCCGCGACATGCAGGGAGATCTAAAAAGAAGCACTTACAGACTGGGGTCAGCGGCATCAGCCAGCGCAGCGCCACTTCCGTTAATACCAACGGAGATACCACAAATCAAATTGCAGAATCCCACGGTAATTCCGCCCCAGAACAGCGCGTATCCTGTATAGTAATTGCTCTTGGTGTATAGCTCTGCATCGGGGACCGGAGTGAGCTTGGAGGAGAAGATGATGGCGATAATCACTCCATAGATAGCAACAACTTCACAGAAGATGATCGAGATGAGGTTTTTAGTTCGGATCCGCGGTGCGCGCACACCTCCACCGACGATCGAAGATCCGGTCAGGAAGATACCCCTGCAGACGATACATCAGCGAAATGGAAACCAAGCAGAATATTTTCAGTGCATTACCATGCGGCTCCGACAGTGGAGCAGCCAATACACAGCCCAATTCCGATATTAGCCCAGGCGAAAGGGGATACTTCTTCGAGGAAGCGGCCGACCTAACAATCGCGTTAACCCCGGGACGGTCTGAAATCGGCGGCCTTCATTCAATGGGTTGGATAAACATACGTTGAAAGCTTCGCCTTCCCCCTGGAAGAGCATATCTAGACACATAGACCGTTAGTCTCGGAGTTTCCAGATTGGGGGGTAGGGGTTCCCACGTACACAATCCGATCACCACAAGGGTGGTCGTTGAGAGACCGAAGAGGTACCTAAGAGCCATGATGACCTCAGCCTGTGAAATGAGCGTCAAGGTCTCGCGACTGGGGAGATAAGGCGACGGGGAGCTCTCGAACGTCGTAGCTCTTGACGGTTGGGAGTTGGAGAGGGACTCGGTGGCCGGAGCGGATTAACTGCGCCGCGGGCGGTGGACAGGTGGTTGATTCCCCAGATACGCGGATCACGACTTTGTCTTCGAGAGAATCCAGGCGGCAAGTTAGTGAACTTTGGAGGCTGAGATTGCTGTGACCGTGTTCCTGCAGGCTTCTGTATTCCCTGCTCTCTTTGGCGTGGCAAGCTTTTTGGTCTCTTCCTTTCCGCTTTACCGCATCCCCTGACATCCTCCCCCTCCCATTCACATCCAAGCCATGGCCTCCTCATCTGGTGTAGGGTCGTATTCGAACCCCTTGAAGAAGTTCAAGTGAGTGCAGCAGAATTTATGTGTTGAGTCCAGGAGACATTTACTGACAATTCCCATAGATTGGTATTCCTCGGAGAACAAAGCGGTGCGAATCCCTTCCCCTCGCGTGATTCCCTATCACCCACAAGAGAAAACGAGCAGGGGCAGCAATTTTAATGGTATTTTGCAGTCGGAAAAACCTCTCTGATCACCCGCTTCATGTACGACTCCTTCGACAATACATACCAGGCTACCATCGGCATCGACTTTCTGTCCAAGGTATGCAACAGCCAATTGCCCAGGCTTCATAGTATTTGAACCAAGAGTCGCATATTGATCAAACATCTTACCTATAGACAATGTACTTGGAAGATCGCACCGTCCGCCTTCAACTCTGGGACACGGCCGGTCAGGAACGATTCCGCTCCCTCATTCCATCCTACATCCGTGACTCCAGCGTAGCAGTGGTGGTCTACGACATCTCAAATGCCAAATCATTCCAGAATACCCGAAAATGGATCGACGACGTCCGAGGGGAGCGTGGCAATGACGTGATCATCGTTCTCGTGGGCAACAAGACGGATCTGAACGATAAGCGCGAAGTGACCACTGCGCAAGGTGAAGAGGAAGCTAAGAAGAATGGTCTGATGTTCATCGAGACCAGTGCCAAGGTCGGCCACAACGTAAAGCAACTTTTCCGCAGAATCGCCCAAGCTCTTCCGGGAATGGACGGTGAGGCGAAGCAAGGAGAGAGTACTAGTATGTGCCCTGTATTCCAACCCCATCGAAAGCTATCGTATGCTAACCGTCGTTCTCTCTAGTGATCGACGTCAATATCCAGCCGAAGGAGACGACGAACAACGACAGCTGTGCCTGCTAGTTTTCCACTTCTACCGTTTACAAACATTCAACCGAATAAGCGCATTGAGCCTGTCCATGATATTGCACCATTTTCTTAATATGTACATGTTTCCTCTCACTTCTTCTGCTTGCTCGAGTGAATAGCGTGAGTTTAGACATTTGGGGTTGAGTGCAATTGCAGCTGGGCGTTATGATTCCCGCTCTCTCTTCCAATTTATATATGGTTTTCTCGCAAGATTTGAATTCCTAGCGAGATCTTTGTTGGCTCCACGAGTACCAAAGGATCCGCCAAGGTCACTTTATCTAAAATTCGAATATGCTACAATTAATGAAGTCGAAGTACAAGAAATTAACCTCGTATAGAAAAATGGATCTCGAATGGTATTGCTGTTCAATCCTGAGCCATGTTCTCGGGCTCTAGAGCTAAGACGTCAAGCTGAGCATCGCGAAGAAATGCGTGGTGTAGATAGGGCAGGAAGTAGCGTTGAATAGACTGATCAACAGCTGGTGTGACTGAGTTTTTCGAATACCAGTAATGGCGCACGAACTTGCCAACACAGCCAGTATGCGCTGCGTTGGGGCACCCATTTGCCTCAGCGCAAGGAAGGACCTTGATATCGGAAGATCGATTGAAGTCGTATCGAAGGTACGTTCCAAAGGCGCCTTGTTCGTGAGGCCAGTGGGTAACCCAGTGTGCGCAGTTCTGGTATTGCGATTCACCAGGGCAGTTTTCCCAAGCTCTCAAAAGCTCCATCGTTCGCACACTCCGCTGGGCGATCACGAAGCCAGTGTTCAGGAACGTATTGCCTCGCTCATCATCGTTGACCGGCTCTGTCGGGTCGGCAGCCATCGCAACAAGGGTTTGTGGATGCATGGCCCAGTAATTGAAAAGCCACTCGAGTGGGAGGTGTGGATAGGTGAGAATGACATCGGCATCCAAAAAGACTACAAACTGGTAATGTTCCAGGAATTCTCTGATAGCCGGGACTTTAGCCCAGGTGCCGTAGCGTGAGCCCATATTCTGCACCTGGACTAGCTTGTAATCATATCCGTGGATTTTCGCTGCGTACCCCGTTAGCTGGGAAGTGGCTAGATAGAGCACTGATATGCTTCGTACCAAACATGTAATGGCCCAGTCGTCCTCCGGTGAAGTAGCTTTGTCTGGTCGAATCCGACCATGTCGTGTTCAGGATGCCTCCCGGCCCGTCCAGCTCGCGAGTGTCCGCATCTCAGGATAAGTAGCCGTCTGCCTAGAGGTTCTCGGAACCTCGGCCCTTGTCCGAGCTCGTAAGATGGGAGGTGGAAGACTTCTTCGTCCAGTCCGGTAAAGTTATCAGCATCGACAGCGACGCGGATACCGCGGAAGAGAGAGGGTATTGCGTCTCCGATGAGCCCACTACTGGGCGAGTGAGGGTTACACGAGTTGCTGGAATATCCTGTCAGCTACGAATGACCACCTCGCCGGGGTTGAGCGAGAGCGGGATTTTCTGACCTCCAACCCCAGTCCAGCGACTTCCTTTGGGTGGTGACAAGCCACAGCAAGCTCAGACTGTACACGATTACTGCACCGAGGCAGAACAAACGTGAAGACAGAAACGTCATCATTTTGTCTGTATGTTTCATAGTTAATAGCGATGTCGGAAGTGGCATATCACAGGAAGAGCTACACGAGATGCCGCGAGCACGCGAGGTCGATGCAGTGAAGTCGTGCCGAAAAGAATCATTAGATACATAAATGGTATGACGGAGACAAATTCCGGGACAAAAGAAGCACGAAGCTTATCGCTTTGAGTTCACGGGCTTACGGGCTGCAACCTGTCCCTAGAGGTCTGGTTCTTTCCGCTGGGAGAAGTCCAGGATCCCATTCGACCCTGGAGACCCTCTGGGCCCAAAGATTACCCATGGGTTCTCGTCAATACTTGCCTTTTGCTAGCAGGCTGTAGCAATAACATAAAGTTTATCAAGTCCTGTGCGACGATTCCCAGTGGTTCCGATCCCTTTCGTCTGGGTCGACTCTCGACAGTTTTTCAAAATCACACTGAGGGGTTTATTAAGGGAGGAATCATCTCAAAAGTAACATTACTTTTCCAAAAATAATTTCTCCCGAGGTCATAGTATTACTGATTACTTAGGGTACTGGTACGCGTGTTATGGTGAGGTGATTGTCGTTTGCCTACAGAGCATGGGCTAGTATGGGAGATCTATCTAGTACCGCCGATCGATGTTTACGTAGCACTTTGTTTGCCGCGTACGGGGACAGAGAAGAAGATGCTGGTTCATCATCAGTTAGACATGAATTATTAGTTGATTATAGTGTTTTATATCGCAGAGGTTCAATGTGAGCCCAGAATGGCAAGATTTCTCCCGAGGTCCGCACATCCATCAACCTTCAAACCCGCTTTATGCATAGATCGACACCAGCATACCTCGTTCCTGCGGAAATTTGTGATACTTGGCAGTCATTGGCGGCTGTAAACGATCTACTGGCTATGATTGGGCAAAGCGCCAAAAATGAGGCCTGAGAAGTGGAGAAAAGGCCGGGGCCGGTCTTCGGGAGTCCCATGCATCCTTCCCTGTCGTAGATGAAGTACAGAAGTACAAAGTACAGATTAAACTACCGCAGTCGGTCAAGGCCAGGAGGAGCTGGTTGTAACCAAACACATCGAGTCAGCAAGACTTGACTCAAGACACCTCTCATTTCACCCCTGCTTCACCAGTGGTGTTTCGTGTCAGCCTAGCCGAATCACGACCATGGCCTCGGCAATGGAATCCCACTCGAACGCCGTCACACGTATCGCAAGCATAATTCGTGGCTTCCATGATTCTAAATCACCATTCCGAATCTACCATGGTTCCACAAACAGTACGCGCCGCCGTAGCAGCTTGACGAACATCGTCGACATCTCTGGGCTTGACCATGTACTCTTTATCGACCAGGAGCGCAAGACCGCCCTTGTCGAGCCCAACGTATCGATGGATACGCTAGTACAGCACACCCTGGCACACCAGCTCATTCCTCTCGTGGTCATGGAGTTCCGCGGGATCACGGTCGGTGGAGGGTTCTCGGGAACCTCGGGCGAGTCGAGTTCGTTCAAATATGGTTTCTTCGACCGGACTGTTCGGCAAATCGAGATCATTCTTGGCAACGGTGAACGGGTGAATGCGTCTCGTACCGAGCGATCGGATCTGTTCTGGAGCGCCGCGAGCAGCTTTGGCACCATGGGCGTCGTCACGCTTCTAGAGGTTCAGCTGCGTGAGGTGGGACCAGATCCTCATCTGGAGCTGCAGTATTTGTTTGCTAATAGTATGGATGCGGCACTCAAAACAATGCAAGAAGCTATGTCTGACCCCGAGTCGGAGTACATCGATGGAATCATGTTCAACAAGGGCGAGATTGTCATTTGCAGGGGTCGCGTCAACCCTGGTCATCTCATGGCTCGCACAGAGCCCGTTCGACGGTTTGCACGGGCGGGGGATGAATGGTTCTATATCCATGCAGAAAGGCAGATGCGGAAAGCGAAAGCGTCCCCCGGATCCGCCATCGATTATATCCCGCTGGAGGATTACCTTTTCCGATACGACAGGGGCGGGTTCTGGGGTGGGAAGTATTGCTTCCAGTACTTCTTTGTGCCGTTCACTCGGTGGACGCGCTGGCTGTTGAGCTGGTTTATGGGAACCAGCATTATGTATCACGCTTTGCATGAAAGTGGGCTTGCGAAACAGTACATCGTCCAAGATGTCGGGATTCCATATGGCAAGGCCGCAGAGTTTGGGCATTGGCTGGATGACAACGAGAACTTTGGCTACTACCCCCCTCTGGCTCTGTCCATTGTTACTGAATGCCGTGGGTGAGGACGGTGGGCTGTCGGCCGTACCTCAGCCCACGGTCAACATTCCTACACAGGATGATAACACGCCGGAAATACTGCTTAATTTCGGGATATGGGGGCCTGGGCCGACAGATCGGCTGCAGTTCATCTCGAAGAACCGTAAGCTTGAGCAGAAGGTGAGCTCTCTTGGGGGTAGGAAATGGCTCTATGCACACACCTACTACACCGAGGAAGAGTTCTGGTCCATTTACGATCGTAAGCAGTATGATGCTCAGCGCAAGAAATACTTTGCTACGGATCTACCCTCTATATACGAGAAGGTCAAAATGCAGATCGACGACGTGACGCCATCCTGGTACCAATGGGCGTGGAGTCTCAGGCCATTTGCTGGATTATACGGAGCGTGGAAGGCGATACGTGGAGGGGACTATCTAGCCAAGAAGTAATTCGCACGCGAGCAGGATGAGATAGTGTTTTCAGGATGGCATTCAGTCTCTTCAAACATCACACTTTTTCCGTTCTTCAGTTTTGCCTTGGGAGTTCGACTCTTAACGCCTCTCCAAGCCTGAGAGATAATTTCAGGATCAACGGACCCTGGACCCGGCAGAGGAGCAAACTCATTGCCCGCGGGGCCAGAAGAGCTTAGGGACTTGTGGTGGACCTATCTGCTGTCATGGCAACTCTTCATGAGCTCACTCATGAGCTGATAATTGCCGCTGGTAATTGCCGCTAATAATTGCCGACTCCCAATATAGAAGTCCGGCCTTCGAAACGCCCGCGATAACTAGCCGAAGCAGGTGATGAGCGATGGCGAAGGGTTGTGTTGGCACAAGCCAGGATACGACATGGCTGACAGGCGAAGGATGCATCTACAACATCGACCAGCAAGGCCATGCACGCCTGGGGCCTCTAAACTCATCCTTGCTTCCTGCGCGGGCGCATATACCCTTAATGCTGCCGTCCAGGAACCTAGAGACACGGTTGACGATGAGGTTGACCAAGCCGATACTTATATCGAGCAGCAAGCCGAAGTTTATACACTATGCTTACCGATAACGCTATCTATCGCCGCCATGTTTACCATGCACAGGTCAAAGCTAAGGTCCCAGATACCTTTGTAGAAAATAAATGAGACGCACATTTGAATCGTCAGTTGTATTTAGATTCTCGTGGACGTGCCGCACATTAGTCATTAATCTAAGTAACTTATTTGATGCTAATCTACACGCTTTTTATTTAACCTTTGAATGTTCATTGTTTGACTTTTTCAAGGTTCATTGGTTTCCCGAAGCTTCGGCCGCTCCGTCTGCGACTTCCTGTTCTTCTTCAGCTGCCTCCTCCGGAGGTTCGAAGAACGGCGCATACTTGCTCTTCATCCGCAATCGCTTTCCGTAGAGGTAGAATCCAACGGGGATTGGAACAAGGCAAGCAGCAACACAGCCAAGCAGAGTCGCGGCCCATTGGATACCCATGTTGTTGAACATCTGGCGAGAGAAAAGCGGAAAGGCGGCGGCCACCATTGAACGGCAGAACGTGTTGGCGGCAATCGCTGACGCTGCACTGGATGGTTGTTAGACGAGGGTCCACACTCGGGAACTGTGGTTCAGCGGTGACTTACAACATGAGGTACGTGTCAATGAGGTAGTTGAACAATTGGATGAAGATGATGAGCAGTCCGAAACCGGTGAAGAGGCCACTCAACGTCGGGACGATCCAGGGGATGCCCTTGGAAAAGCCCGTCCACCCGAACCAGAACAGCCCACCGGCGAAGAGAGCGCCTCCAAGGACGACCGGGGGAAGGCGCCACTCTGGAACGGTGATACCGTTGTTCGCGTCAAGTTTGCGATTGTACGATCTGTTGTCCCAGACAATATACGTAGCGGCGATAAAAAGACCGACCACCAAGCCCAGCAAGGGGAGTCCGCTGAGACCTGGATTGAATCCATGCACCCCTTCAAAAACCAAGGTATAAGCTGTGAGGAAACAATACAACAGACCGTAGATAAAGCTCAGGTAGATAGTCACCGCCAAGATCAAGGGTTCGTTGATAAGAAGCTTGATAGGACGGGAGAAGTTGTTAACAATCAGCTCACGCAGATCAACCTCAATTTCTTCCTGTCTGGCGTGAATGCCCCAGTTCTTAGTGCGGCGGCGAAGCTCTGCCGCTTTCTCAATCAGAACAACCGGCGGATACGATTCATGCAAGAAGAATAGGTTTAATACAAACGCCGCAAATCCCATGAAGGCTGGGATATATGCCGTCCATCGCCATCCGAGGTAAGACATGTTGATGAAGCCGCCGATGAACGGCGCAATCATCGGACCTGGAAAAACGGTAGCGGCGAACATGGCAATGGCAACACCACGGGTTCGGTTGTCGTAAATGTCCGAGAAGATAGCTGCCACCACCGCAAGCGGCGAACTTCCGAAGATCCCGCTGAAGAATCGACAGATCATCAGTGTCTGGAGGTCCTTGGAAACAGCGACAGCGATGTTGAAGATGCCAAACCCAAGCATAGCGATAACGATGCCCGGGCGACGGCCCTTGAGCTCCGACAGGGGCGCCCAGAGCAAGGGCCCGGAAGCATATCCAGCGATGTATAGGGTGCTAGACAAGGTAGCGACCTCGAGGTTCACGCCAAAGTATTTTGACACGTTTTGGGAGGAGGCACTGAAAATGGCAGAGTCGAAGGTGGAACAGATACTCGTGAAGGCAAGCATAACACTGGTGTAGACCCTGTTTACAGACACCGTTAGTACGTTGGCCAAGATCTGAGGGGCGGGCAAATTTTTGATTCCAGGCATCACCTGTATCCCTACGGACGTACTTTCTCTTCAGGGGCCAGTTTTGAGGGTACAATGGGTCATCGGGCCCATCGAATTCGACGACATAGTCTTCGCGGTTTGGCAGGGGCGGCGGGTATGGTTTGCCCGCACCGAAAGGTGGTAATGGAGTTCTGGAAGGCCGTGACTTCACACTTTCACCAACCGTGTATGAATGTTGAAGTCGTTGAGTTTCAATTCTACTGAGTTCTCGCGAGACGCTGGTTCGATTACGCTCGAGGTCAAGCTCTGTATTGCGGGACTGCAAGCGGTGTAATTGAGGATTGTAGTCGACCGAACTGCTGGACGCGCTGGACGCCCTTCCCGATGAAGTGGTTCTTCCTAACCCTGGCGAGTCCCCTGCCTTCTCGTCGAGCTTTTGAGAGTGGGGCGCAGCATCCAGCTCGGCTTCTCGCAGCTCTTTGTCAGTAGCATCCATGACGATCTATGGAGCCTGTGGTGACAAGGCTTGCGGCACAAGGGATACTGGGGAAAGAGGAATGATTGACGGAAGCCCGAGAACTGGGGACCCCTGGATCTAATAGACAATTCCTGTTGACAACGATCAACCTAAAGGGAAAAAAAAAACCATGAGTTGCTAAGCACGGGATCCCGACTTAACCGTGCAGACCCACTAAGACCAAGAATTGGCGGCTGCGACAGCGAACCGAAGTGCCGACTAGGACGCCACTCATTCTTTTTCCTTGACACTTTCTTATACTCTATCCTAGGATCTGTAAGCAACAGATACTTATTTATAGCTCGGTGGATATATCTGCGAATGGGACATCTTCTCCAATGTCCGGGGTTATCGAGGCCGTCGTAAGTTTCTGACCACAGATTCCCACCGCCTTTATGGCGCGTTTCCCCAGACCTGCTAGAAAGTGCTGGAATATAGAAAACCCGCCTCGAGGGTCCTTTGGATACATAGACTACTATCGCCCTGCCCGTTCATTTGAAATGACAATATTTCTGCTGTAGAGAGTGCGCCAACCATATTCGAATCACATCGTGCCTCGTTCGAATGCATTACCAGATCTCTGCTCCTGAGAGTTTTTTTTTTTAGATTGCCATGTCCATCGTAGCTGGTCACAAACTTATGATCGCGAAATGCTGATGTCATAACTGGAAATCCCTGCCCGACCAATGGACCGCAAGGCTGCAAAGAGCTGCAAGAAATGGGACCCTCCCCGGAACCGTCAGCCCGCCGAGGCCGAACCCCCGTCTCCATCGATAAGCGGCTGTAAACGAGCCCTGGAGCTTGCTCTACCCCGGTTAGGTCGGAGGGGAAATAGATAGGCGTTTCGTGCCTCCTTGATTGTGAATTTACTAATATACCCCCACGTCGCATTGTCGTATTACTGGCTCGCACTTTTCCGATATCCCCCGCAATGATGTTCATTTGATTCATGGGCTAATCGCGAGTGATCAAGTTTTGTCAGCCACCGATAACTGATGGGATTTCCAACTACGAGTTCGAAGACTTAGGCAATACCACAGCCAAATGTTTTTGAGACGCCTCATACGTTTTACCCCTGGTCAGCATATGGCCGGGAACCGATCTGGAACGAATGTCGTAAAAGCTCTGATTTCTGGCTCCTGTGGATACAGCTCTAGATCCTTTCTATGGTACGCATAGTGTACCTCGTCATCTAAATGCCAGTCAACACCCAGAAACGACCCGTGGAGAGGTGCTACGGGCCGATAGGCTACATATGTATCATTCTTCCACAGCCGTCAGTGGTCGATAAGTATTTAACTCCCGAGTTGCAGAATCTTTTAGCCTGAATATCAGGCAATTGTTTCCTAATCTCCGTGTGCTGGGAAAGAAGAGAGATGATATTAGCGACCGTCTCGGAAATAGCACAGGAGACGATATAAAAGACCACAATTGGAATACCATGGCCAAGTACCAGCACTAGTACTTCTAACAATCCCCACTTTGGACGCTGGGGAAATCTCAATCTGGCATCCACGTGGGCAGTGAGACTGAGGTCAAGCTGACAGCTGCGCCAACTTGGACTGACGCCAACTGTTGGAGGGCAAGTCAGACTCGGATTAGGTTCTCAAGTGTGATCTTACTGGGCCAGTACAACATCGCTATCGGTTCATCTTGTCAAAAAGTCTGGAAGGAGAGGAGGAACGAGTGGAAAGGCCTGCTTTCTCTCACTTGAACCGATTCGGATCCATGTTCGTAGAAATATATCTTCGAAAGGGCTCTAGTATACTCTGCTCATTCGGATGGACAAGGGCTCTAGTATACTCTGCTCATTCGGATGGACAAGATCAATTCGGGGAAAGTAAGTTCCAGCCTATGACGCACTTCTAAGCCTTGACAAATCGATCGTCCCAAAGACGAGTAAGAATACGACCGCCCAGCAAGCGAAGGGCATCAGGAGACGGCGTGATCGAAATCAGGTATCGATCGGCGCGGATCACCCGGAAAACAGCGCGGGTGGACCATTTGCGTCGCCGAAGTCCGTCCCCCAGCCTTTTTCAGTTTTGTCTTTCCACCAACCCCCATTTCAGCCTGGAAATTCCAGAAACTCCAGAAACTTCACGACCATCTTTGACTTACTGGTGGATTTCGCGTTGCTCAACTTTCTTCACAGCAAAGATGGGACTGATATCCCGCTTCTTCCGCATTCCGCGGCCAGAGGTAAGCCTCCCCCTTCGTCTCCGGTTTTGCCTTATCCGTTGCCCGGCCGAGCTAATCGCCTCGTGACGTGCCAGTCCTTTCTCTACGTGATGAGCCTCGAGACCGGCGCATCCCTGATTACTCTTTCACTTCTGCTCAACAAGATCAGTGGTCTCTATGGCCTTCTGGCTCTCCTCACGGGTTACCACCTGTCCTCGGTGCAGTTGTCCATGTACCTGTACTCTCTAATCGCCCTGGCCCTCGGCGCTTTCCTTTTCCCACACATTCGCAAACAATCTCCTCTCGAGTGTCTCGCTCTGGCTTGGTTCTACGTGCTGGACAGTCTCATCAATGCGTCATACACGGCTGCTTTCGGTGTGACATGGTTCCTTGTCGTGTCCCAGGGCTACGATGGTGGCAAGGCCTCCCCGGGGGTGAGACGATCGCACAGACTGCCGGCTTCACCAGCCCCAAGTACGATGCCGCTTATGTTGAAATTAAGCCTACAGAAGAAGGGAACAAGTTTGTCGCACACCCCCCCTCGCAGCGCCGACCCCTTGAGCAGCGCCGTGTCCCAACCTGAGAGCTTCCAGAGCATCATCTTCATATCATTGCTTTGGGCTATGCGCTTGTACTTCATCTTCGTCATGTTGGCGTTCGCGCGCCAGACCCTTCGACTTTGGGTTGCTGTTCCCCGCCACACCCGCCTGCCCACGCACAGCCGGAATGTATCAGTTGCCAGCATGGCGAGTGTTCCTGATATTGACCGCGAACCGTTTTCGGTCTACAGCCCTGACGGTCAAGGATGGAAGGGCAAGCTAGGACGTCTCATGGTCAGTATCGGACACAACTATTGGCTTGGTGAAGAGGAAGATGGAAACTGGTTGAGTGGCATTACCCCGACAATGCACAGCCGTTCCAACACTGCCAACGACCTTCCCGGTCCTTTGGAGCGTGAGCGCCGACGTCGCTCGGGGACAGGTCCCCCACAGCCTCCACCGTCCATTGTTCGATCCGGAATTCTCCAACAACCCATCCAGGAACACCCCGCGGGAGTCAACGTCAAAATGCAGGACTGGCCTGAAACCCGGTAACTTTCTGGCTGCTTTCGCACAGCATGAAAATCTTGAATCATTCATTTGTTCCGTCTTTTCTCCTTGGAGTCGACCCAGTCCGGCGCCTTTCCTCGTTCTATCGTTTCGCTCATCAGCCAAAGTGAAGACGCCTAATCTATCTCTTCACATCCACAGCTTATCGACTTTTGGTGGGAAGCTTTACAGTTCGGAAGTTGTTAATGACAATATCATATATGAACCAGAGATCTTCCACGGCAAATCTTGTCGGGGAAATGGACATTTGACCTCGTACCTTTACCGGCCATTTTATGGGCGCATGATACATTTTACCCTTGGAGGCGTTTTGGGGCATCACGGAGTTTGTGATCTGAAAGATCTCGAGGATGAGGCCGGCTGCTCTGCCCTCGACATGCACTTTTTGGTATCTCGGCGTCCGGTCATGTACATTGATTTATACGGGTTTGGTCTATCATCTCGGCGCCCCGGCGGATCATTTCCGCCTGGTGAGGGGCGTGCGAAATCCCCATTGTACACAGCACGTCTGGCTACATACACATCTGCATACACAATTTTCCCCGACTTTTGCACATATGTTGCCTGCATATGACCCGGCCCCGCCGTACTAGTATTTCATGCTCATACGTACAACATCGATTTAATCTTGAGTTCTTTTGTGGGTCAGTGGATTGAGGCGGAGCCTTCGGGGTTATTTCACTACAATGGAAACCAATGACCGGACTGCTGGAAATGAATTGAGGATCGGGTTCCCCTGAGAATTGGTCACACGTTCATGACATTTTGCAGCCCAACGGGTACCCAATTGCATAATATATGCGCCCTTTTCTGATTTGCCCCTTCGCATGTGTAACCGAGCGGGTCTAAAGATAGGAAATAGACGATCTACCCCGTCGCAAACTTAGAATGCGGTCCATCCAGCTGGGATCATCGTTACGCCCCTATTAACCGATGCCCAACGCCAGTGACTTAAAACGGCTGGGATCTTATACCTTGACCTCCAAAAAAAAATCCAATTCAGACCGGCCCACGTACGCCATGCTCGCTTTCGATGATTGTTTCCAGGAGAAGGGTAGGCCATCTCTATAGGCTAGATCTTCAAGTTGATCTTGCTTTTCCTCACCTTCTCAATATAGCACTAGTATCTAGCGCCGTACGGCCTGGCGTGTAAACCTGCACATCTTGGACAAAAGACATCTATTCAGCCTAGACATGACGAATTTCCCGTCCACTGGCACAGTAAGTCGATGAGGACGACACCACTGCGAGAATCCAAACATTCCTAATTCTCAAATCTGCAGATGTTCGGAATCCAATTCGATGCAGCGGGCATCTACCTCGTCGGCACCCCGACCGCTCAATTCCATCTCGCTTTCGAAGAGCTGATCTCGTTCCCTGAAGGCATCGCCGCCTTACTCGAGTACGGGGTCACCTGTAAAGTTCTTTCAGCAGTTATAGGACGCATGCGCCATCGTGTCGGGCAGCAAGCAGCAACGCCTCCCGAAGCACACCCTCCGTTGTGGATCGATAGCTCCGGGCCGACGCTCTACGAAGTCTGTCATGGAGAGAGGTCTATCCTGGTCAGTATACAGGAACTGGAATCGTCTCGTCTCGGGAGGATGATCAAAAGCCATTGGGACGGGAGCAGGGGGAGCAGATACCTTTCACGAATGATTCTTGAGGCATTGATCATTGGTATGTGGGGGAATTTTCTCCGGTGCGTGAAGTTCAGGAGGTCTCGGACTCGGATCTGAAGCGTGCTTCTTATATATACTGCTGCAGTCCCCAGATTTGATGTACTAGTATTTTAGCGATCTTTGGGGGGGGCGTCAATTTGAATGTGAAACAGGACATTACTTTGGGTATAATAGTAAATTCGAAGTGGTTACTAGCAGGGAAAGACGGTGTGCCAGCTACAAGCAGACAGACCCTCCTCACTTGATAACTTGAAGTGTTCAACCTCTAAGCCTAACCTAAGCTGGTGAATTCGCATATTACTGCACCTGATCCTTATGATAAGTAATGATCTCAAGTCACTTTGGGCATCCAAAGAGCAATTGATTTGATGCTATATGCTTATCGCTTGGCGGGCCTGGGGCTTGAGGCAATTTTCGGAAAATGCAGCGAATTGGGGCCCCCAAGGTTCATTCCTGATATTTCGCTGAGTGAAACAATCACTAATCGCATACCCAGCAACCCCCAGAATGATATAATTCCGGCTTAGAACTGATCGTAAAAAAGTGGCCAATCTTACCTGATTAGATCAATTGGCCCAGTGGTAAAGGCGCCCGTCTTACACACGGGAGATCGCAGGTTCGAACCCTGCATTGATCAATCTTCATGTTTTTTTTTTCAAGCTTTTGAGCTTTCTTATTTTTGGGGTTATTTCACCTGGAATAAGAAATCTGCATATATCACCATATTGAGTTGGGAAAAACTCTTGGCAACTGAAAGCCAGGATTCAGGGCTTCACTTTTTTGGGGTGACAGCTGAAAAGCTAGTTTTTGGTCACCGTAGTCGCGGCTCCCACACACGATTATCGAAAAGACCCGCATGGGTTGATTGTAGATCCTATCCACACTCCGTGATCTTCCTCCGGCGAACTTTGCCGGAAACTCCTTGCCAGAGGCGAGGGCAAAAGATGCTAGGATAAGTATTTTTACTACTAGTATGCGGTCTACGGCTTGAATTTTCCCGGCAGTTTCATGTATTGAGGCGAGCTTGATTCTTACCTTTTTACAGCTTGACTCTTTCGCCCGAGAGGGCCGGTAATTGCCGTCCTTCTATTGGACTCATATCGGAGACCGCCAGTACCTAAAGGGAGTGCGGTGTACGCAGGTAAGGATTATCAACAAGAGGATACTTGCAACCGGCTCATTTGTAAGACTAGTACGTTAGATACATAATTGTAGGTATCTCCAATTTCTCCAAATCTTCGGGATTTGAGGGGTAAAAAAAAAGATGCGAAGAAAAGCAGTTGAAAAGCAAAGACCGGCTGACGTGCTCGCCGGTCACGTGACCTCCCCGCACTACGGCCCAAACAGGCAAGTTTGCACTGATTGAACTGCTGGTTTGCATCGATGTCGTGATCGTGCACCAATGAAAGACCTGCTGATCCGTCCCCGATGGCGGAGAAATGACTGGGTGCCCGCGAAGAAAACCGGCATTCATTCGAACCAACTTTTTTTCTTTTTGATATTCGATACCTCCAGCTGCAGACCAATTGTGTCATATCTCTTCGGTCTTCTCGATCTGCAAGAGTTCGTGGGCTTGTGGGAGATCGCTGCATGCGCCGATAAGTATAGATCGCGAGCGATTTTCTCATCCCACCTTGTGCGGTGATCCGGCCATTTTTTTTTTATCATGGCTTCTGTTTCAACTGCTGGCGAGGCCGGTAAGTGGGCAATTCGGTTGAATCCTATATGAGACAGATAACTAACACTATACTGCAATAGTCGCGCGAGTCGCCTACTTGGCCAGCGACTTGGTCCTCTCCGTCCAGCCTGCCCTGCAGACCGACTCATTATTCTCAAAGTCACTAAAGGATCTGAAGGCAAACAAAACTCCGGGGGTCTTGTCAAAGGGAACTACTCAAGTAAGAAGCCTTTCCAATGAATTGAGTATTGCATATTATGAATACTCGGCTCACAATCTAGCAGGTGCAAGCTGTGCGCGCCAACGAAGATCCCCTGCTCTCAGTCTTCCACCCAGTCCAAAATGGTGAAACAGTATCTGTCGTCACAGACTCTTCTATCTTGATATCCTCGGTGCCTCACTTATACCGCCTTGCCAACACCCCCGTCGTCATCCACGTTGCTTTGAATGCTACTCCTTCGCCAGATTACTCCGTAATTAGCTCGATTCGGCAATGCGGCTTCACATTCCTGCACTCCGAGACTGTGCAAGAGGCGCAGGACATTGCTATCACAGCTCATGCATTGGCGCGGAAGTCCGGAAAGGGTGTCATTCATTTCTTCGACCCTTCAAACTCCATCGGCGATGAGGCTATCCCAGTTGAAGACGCCGAGCTTGTCAAGAAGATCATTAGCACTGGCGTGAACGCCATTTCTCACACCAACGAGGCTGACACTTTGTACGCCGACTCTGGCCGTACCGCGACAGTCACTGCAGAGACTGTGGAGGCTCCAACCCCAGCCGAGGCCCCCGCTTCCTTGAACGTTCCTTCCCAAGCACAGACTCCATCAAATGTGAGCGTTGACAACTCATCTGTTGGATCGTCTCGACGAGATAGCAGTGCTGGAAGCGATGCGCTGAGCTCTACCGCCACTACTGTGGACAACGCCAGCACTCGCCCTGTCAATGCCGCTGATATCTTCGAATGGACTGCTCAGATTTGGGCTGCTCTCTATAACGAGGTCGGCCGCAAGTACAATGCTATCGAGTATACTGGGCCTGCAAACCCTTCATCCGCTATCTTCGTCTTCGGGTCTACCGGTGTTTTCGTAGATGCTCTTGCCAACGCTGCAGTTGGTTCCGAGATCGAGAACGTCGGCTTGATCACAGCTCGTCTGTATCGCCCTGGATCGGTGGCCAGATTGTGAACTCTATCCCCACATCGGTTAAACGAATTGCTGTTGTGGAGCAGGCCCGTAAAACTACCCGCTGGGGGCCTGTATTCATGGACCTGCTGTCCAGCCTGACCCCAAACACTGCCCGTGGACAGGCCCTCAAGCTGGTTGGATACCGCCTCGGATACATTGAGCCTTCCACTGCTGTTCAGGCCCTCCGTGGAATTGTTCAAAATCTCAACGCTCCCTCGCCCGTCCAGAATCTGGATGTCGGAACTACGAAGACTCCTGCTCCCTCTAGCGGTCTCGAGCAGCCTCGCATTGAGAACGCTTATCTGAAGATCCTGAACCAGCTGTTCGGTGAACGTCTCTATATTGCCAACCAACTTGATGCGAAGAATGCTGGAGTCTCACCTACCATTGCTGCCAGCCCAGAGTATGGGTTCGGCTCCCTTCTTGCCCGCAAGGAGCACCGCGCTCGTTTCATCCGGGAAGTCGAGGAGGCTTCCAAGTCTACCACTTTCGCTACTGATACCCCCAAGACTTGGCTTTCTCGCTGGGCCTTGAGTGCTAGTGAGAGTGCAAAGGCTAACAAGATCGCCCCTGAGGTTATTGCCCGTCTATCCAACGATGGCTCTGCTCTGTCTCGTCAATTGCTGGCGTCTAAGAAGCTCTTCTACGATGAGTCGCAATGGCTGATCGGCTCTGATGCCTGGGCCTATGACCTTGGGAACTCTGGTGTTCATCATGTCCTGGCTTCCGGTGCGAATGTCAACATGCTTATCATCGACTCCCAGCCTTACTCCGAGCGCACTGCTGCTGATCCTACCCGTCGCAAGAAGGACATTGGTCTCTACGCTATGAAACTCGGCAATGCTTACGTCGCTTCCACCGCCGTGTATAGCTCCTACACCCAAGTCCTGCAGGCCATGACTGAGGCCGAGCAGTTCAAGGGACCCTCTGTCGTTGTCGCTTATCTTCCCTACAACCAGGAGAACGACTCTGCTCTTACCGTTCTTCAGGAAACCAAGAAGGCTGTTGACCTTGGCTACTGGCCTCTCTACCGCTGGAACCCCGAGAACGAGGAGAAGGGCGAGCCCAAGTTTGCGCTGGACTCTGAGCGCATCAAGCGCGAGCTCGAGGAATTCCTCCGCCGGGACAATCAGCTCACCCAGCTCATGAACCGCCAACCCAAGTTCTCTTCCGTTCTCTCTGAATCATACGGAACCGAGGTTCGGGCTTTACAGAAGCGCAAGGCTAAGGACTCGTACGAGAAGCTCTTGGAGGGGCTTTTCGGTGCTCCTTTGACCATTCTGTTCGCTTCCGACAACGGAAATGCCCAAAACATTGCCAAGCGTCTTGGTAATCGTGGTCGTGCACGTGGCCTGAAGACCCTGGTTATGGCCATGGATGATTACCCTGTCGACGATCTTGCTACGGAGGAGAATATTGTATTCATCTCTAGTACCGCAGGCCAGGGTGAGTTCCCTCAGAACGGTCGTGTCCTTTGGGAGCACATCAAGAATTCCGGTGATTTGGATCTCTCGTCCATTAACTACTCCGTCTTCGGTCTTGGTGACAGCCACTACTGGCCCCGCAAGGAGGATCGTATCTATTATAACAAGCCGGCTAAGGACCTTGACGCCCGTGTTGCTTTCTTGGGTGGTCGCAAGCTCACCGACATCGGACTTGGTGATGACCAGGATCCCGATGGATACCAGACTGGTTACTCCGAGTGGGAGCCTCGCCTATGGCAATCTCTGGGTGTCGACAAGGTTGAAGGTCTTCCGGAGGAGCCCGCTCCTATCACCAACGAGGATATTAAGATCAACTCAAACTACCTGCGTGGTACCATTGCCGAGGGTCTCTTGGATGAGACTACTGGAGCTATCTCCGCCAGCGATCAGCAACTGACCAAGTTTCACGGTACCTACATGCAAGATGACCGTGACGTCCGTGACGAGCGCAAGGCTCAGGGCCTTGAGCCTGCTTACAGTTTCATGATTCGTTGCCGTCTGCCCGGGGGTGTTGCTACCCCTAAGCAATGGCTACAGATGGATGCCATCAGCAGCTCTCACGGTAATGAGACCATGAAGCTCACTACCCGACAGACCTTCCAGTTCCACGGAGTCATCAAGCGCAAGCTTCGTAGTGCTATGCAGGCTATTAACAAAGCCCTGATGGACACTCTCGCTGCTTGCGGTGATGTGAACCGTAACGTCATGTGTAGTTCGCTGCCCGAGCTGTCCGAGTTCCACAGCGAGACTTGGATTTATTCGAAGAAGATCAGCGAGCACCTCCTTCCTTCAACTACCGCCTACCACGAGATCTGGTTGAAGGATGACTCTGACAAGAAGGTCCTTGTAGCCGGAGATGCCGTTGTCGACCACGAGCCCCTTTATGGACCTACCTACTTGCCCCGCAAGTTCAAGATTACCATTGCTATTCCTCCTCACAACGATACTGATGTCTACGCTCACGATATTGGTCTTATCGCCATCAAGGGTGCCGATGGACACTTGGAGGGTTTCAACGTCCTTGCGGGTGGTGGTATGGGCTCTACCCACAACATGACCAAGACCTACCCCCAGACCGGTCGTATGATGGGATACTTCCCCAAGGAACACATTCACATTGTTTGCGAGAAAATTATGCTCGTACAGCGTGACCACGGTGACCGCAAGAACCGTAAGCATGCCCGTTTGAAGTACACCATCGACGACATGGGCCTGGATGTCTTCCGCGGCAAGGTTGAGGAGCTGCTTCCCGACGGTCTTCGCTTCGCCGAGCCCCGTCCTTTCAAGTTCGTCTCGAACATCGACACTTTCGGCTGGCAGAAGGATGAAAAGGGTCTGAATCACTTCACTTTCTTCATTGAAAACGGCCGTATCGAGGATACTTCTGACTTCAAGATGCGAACTGGTCTGCGCGAAATTGCCAGCTTAGGCAAGGGCGAGTTCCGTCTTACCGGTAACCAGCATTTGATCCTGTCGAAGATTGCCGACGAAGACTTGCCTCTCATCAAAGAGACCATGGCCAAGTACAAGCTCGACAACACCGCCTTCTCTGGACTGCGTTTGTCCTCTTCCGCCTGTGTCGCCTTCCCCACGTGCGGTCTTGCCATGGCCGAGTCTGAGCGATACCTCCCTGTCTTGATCTCCAAGCTCGAGGACACCCTCGAGGAGAATGGTCTGGCCAAGGACAGCATTGTCATGCGCATGACCGGTTGCCCCAATGGCTGTGCGCGCCCATGGCTTGCTGAGGTTGCCTTCGTTGGAAAGGCATACGGCGCCTACAACATGTACCTGGGTGGTGGCTACCACGGTCAGCGTTTGAACAAGCGCTTCCGCTCTTCCATCAAGGAGGATGAGATTCTAGAGATCATGAAAGACCTCCTCAAGCGCTACTCTAAGGAGCGCAACACCGACGGCGAGACCCCTGAGCGTTTCGGTGACTGGTGTATTCGTGCCGGTATCATCAAGGAGACCACCGATGGAAGAAATTTCCACGAGGGCGTAAGTGAACCTTAATATTCCATTCTAGCTTGACGACCCCTCAAAGCTAACTTATCCAACTAGGTCGCCGAAGACGAAGAGGAAGAGGAATAGGGGTGAAGCTCTGCCACATATATATCCGACGTGTTATGACCATCTTTGGAGACCCAAAATGCGCACTCTCAATTTTGCAATAATGTTTTGTTTCCCTTGTATCTAGACGCATTATTTTTTGATCACCAATATTCTGCTCGTGCAAGAATTGATGATTCCATTTTTTATTCATATATGCCTTGGTTTATGCCATCTCATTAGACTGCAGCCAGTAAATACTAGTTAGTAGGACCCAGGCAAGGCGCCACAATTTCGGGTGCCAATAACCAAGTTGGGTGTGACTGGGAGTCTTGGTCTTGTTAATCATCAGGATCCCCGGCTTATGAGAATGATTAAATGGCCATATGCAGAGAAGGATAATACTAGGGCGCATAGACTGGCTAGATGTCTAGCGTCAAAACACAAGAACAGGCGTCAAGAACAGGCGTCAAGCATTGGCTTTGGGAGGGAAATAAGAGGTGCTGCTGTGGCTGGCTGTTCGGGCCATCAAGAGAGCCACCGACTCTTTGTGATCAGAAAAGAAATCTCGCTACGAACACCTAGGAAAGCAAGTCACTCATGCCCCATCATTTTAGCATGAGGCCTGATGATTACCGACTCATGAATACTTTTTGGTTACGAGAAGGCAAGGCTTTTAGCAAAGCTAAAAAAAAAAAATTCATTGGTGTTTAAATCCTGCTCTTGTTCATCATCTCCATTGCCACCGAAAATCAACAGTCCACAAGCGTACAGCCTATTCCTCATCAAGTTCAAATACGCTCCGAGCACCAAAATGTTGACTGTTCTACATGAACCTCATATTCATGCACCTCTCAGATAACCCACGAGCGGAAGAGGGGCGAGCAAAAGCTCTTAATTGTGGAACCGTGATAGGTTCGCCTGTGTCAAGCACTCTCAGTCGTGAGATGTGCGGGAAAACTTTCTGTATCGGCCATTATATAATGGCGAGAATCCGTTGTAGTGAGCCGCGAAGGACTCCGTGTCGAGCA
The DNA here is from genome assembly GCF_028974085.1 of Penicillium chermesinum. Lineage (NCBI taxonomy): Eukaryota > Fungi > Ascomycota > Eurotiomycetes > Eurotiales > Aspergillaceae > Penicillium > Penicillium chermesinum. Next base: position 1,566,338 of record NW_026695312.1, on the reverse strand, counting down.
CCCATGGGTGCAAAATCTCCAGGGAAGACTGCTATTCCTCTGGTAAACTGTCGTCGTTGGCTGTCATAACCATTTTCATTCACAATTCGGTGAAACATCAGCGTGCCTATCATGCCAGGCTTGCCCGGTAGCACTGGCTCTCTTTTGTAGGCGAAAATAACACTTTCTTCGTCATCCGATAGCAAATCATCTTGTGTTTAGCCTCCCAGCGGAGGGGCACTGGGCATCATATGGCCATCATGGATAGGCTGGTTTTTTGTGGACTGGTGGCTCCCGACGGCAGTGGAGGGAGATGAACTTGAGCAGGGGGTGCGTCTCTCACGCTAGGAAGGCATTGAATGTATCAATGGCGACGTGGGTTGGACCCAACGTCGGAGAACATGCATAAGGGAGGGAGGACCGTGGGGACTCCCAAGCATGACTCTCAGGTCCTCGAGAGAGGAAAAAAAAAGAGGAGGGGCGGCCTTTATTTATACCCCTTTTCGGCAAAGTAAGAGGCTAGAGGAGGCGGTGAGGCGAGCTGGGTCATTTCTGCCGGTGCCCCACCAGTCCAATTAACCTCCACCGGGAAAAAAAAGTGAATGACCTTCAAGATAGCTAACAGGTCTGGCTTTCTGAATACTTTGGACTGCTAAATCATTCGCCTGAAAATTTCCAGAAAGCGCAAACCCTGTTCACTTCTCTCGACCCACCAACCTCTGTCTGCGCCCTCACAATGGAGTCCACCGAAGACGACCCAGTCATTGCTTCCTACGATGTCTTCCTGACCGACTCCGACGTTTCACGCTATGTCTTCCAATACATAGATCGACCCCAAGAGCTACCCTACAATGCATCTCATGGACAGAAACCATCGGTTCTTCGGTTGAAGCCTGAAACCGGGGTTGTTGAAATGGAGGTGCCAATCAACACTCATGCTGGATACGACACAAGCGCGGGTTTACGGTTCGGTGAAGCGATGAAAAAGAGTCGCTCTGCCCGTGAGAATGCATTCGGGATGGCAGGTGGCTTCAGTGCTGGATCATTGGCCAACAACCCCAACGGCAGCCGAGTTAAGGGTGAGGCTGCAGACGTAGAGATTTTCGACAATAAGAAGATGGTGGATCCATCGTCGCTCATACGCACACAGGCTCTTTCAGGGCGCATAAAACCACCTGAGGAGGGCGATCCAGTTCATATGCTCGCAACAATTAAAGGCCGTATGTATCAATTTTTTAATGCTCTCGGCTGAGCGAGTCCAACTGAGGGCTATTACATGAGTCATGATTACTGACTAAATCCCCAGAAAATATCCATCTATCCCCAGTCACGGCTGTTGTTCAATTGCAGCCTTACAACCACCACATAGATGCTATGGATGAACTCCCTAAAGCACGAGGGGGCAAGGCGAAGAAGGAGGAGGACGTTCCTGAACCTGAAGCTCGTGCTGTCGATGTCAAGGTCAAGGGTGCAGATGATCAAAGTGCTCTTCTTGCGGGGAAATCTGGAACTCCTGAAGCAAATGCAACAAGAGAAATGGAGGACATTTGACTGGGTAGATGCGGAGGTAAGGCAAATCCTCCCTTGGCATTCACAATCGACTTGTTCTGACTTGAAATATTAGACCGAGGAATCATGGTACACATATGAGAACCAGATGATCAATCAGAAGCCTGAAGAGTTGCCGCAATTGGAATCCGCAATCAACAGCGAGGCATATCTGGACGGCATGAGCGCACCTCGGATTGACCCTGCGCGTCCAGACTTAACTGGCTGGGCCATGAAGCAAAATCGCCAAAAGCAGCGAGATGGACCAGCAGAAAGCGACGATGAACTATGACATGATTGAGAATAGATATCACCTTGCACATAAAACGGCGTTGGGAGAGAACAATGCAAAATACTTTTTATTTCACTTCATTATTGGCTCGAATCTATTGAGCGATCGTTCAACTTCCCATATGCAGAAGTAAATTTATACTAGGATCTTAAGGAGCGAATAAATTCCTCCTGCCATTGATGAAAACATTCAACATTCAATCTTCGATGGCCTTCGGCATTGCCACCTATATAGAACAACCCGCCAATCAACGCGGGTCCAGGTGTAGTCACGTGCAGTCACGCGCCCGATTGCTATTCGCGACATTTTTTTTCCCTCCGAGTTGCCGGCTCTCTCGTGCGCATCCCCTTTTCCCTCTCGTCGCCGTTCCTTTCCTTTTGATCACCCATTCGCTCGGATCGAAGGCTGCAGGACGGCATTGCAGCTGAATTCGGACATCCTGGCAACTTACACTTAATGCCTGTCCTTTGAATCCAGTCTTGCGACCCTGCATCTTCAGCTTTGCATTCCGTTTTTACTTCGCTGTACCCTTGTTTGCTTAATATTCTTTCCCCCATCGGATCAGCGACAATATCTCATTATAAAACCTCGAGCGACGTTTATGCATCATGTTATCGCGAGTGGCACGCCAGCACAATGCTATCTTCCATCTCCGGAAGTCCAGCGCCCATCGGGCTTTGGGCACCTCGACCTTACGGCGACACACTAATACAACTCGGCCTAGTCCTGCTATAACTGCTCAGATGAGTAAGGCTCCGGAAATGAAACGGAGACCATCATTTCAGTCCCAACGGAACCTCGCGACGGCCACCGATTCCCCTATCCTGGACAAATCATCATACATGCCCTTTCAAGACGCGTTCTCATCTCCCACCGACCGCCCAGTAGCCATGGGGGACTCAGTACTCGACTTCTCCGATTCCTTCGACCCGTCATCTCTCATCATCCTGAACGAGCTGCCAGAGGCCCAACCAAAAATCTTCCGGAAGGTTCGCGGCGTGGGTGGTGACGAAGAGGAAATGAAGGCGAATTTCGAGATGTCGCTCAAGGTCGGCCGGTTCGATCGAGCTGCGGCTTTGATGGATCGTCTCTCATCTTTCTACCCGTTCGATTCTCCCGAATACGTCGCTTTCCACAACCGGTATCTGAAGGAGATGGTCTCATACATGATTGCCAAGAGCGAGCAGAACATGGTAGCTCCGTTACAAAAATGGTTCGAAGTGGATATGCCGTCTGTGGGCATGAGGCCAGATGCCGTTACCTATGCCGTAATGACGCGCATGGCTCTGCGCATGCTTCACGGAGCTCAACGCGATAGAGCGGTTCGTCGTTACTGGGAACTTGCCAAGAAGAGTGGCTTACATGAAGATCTTCTGGCGGTTGAAGTATTGACGGATCAAGATCTGGGGGGATTTGTCCAAGGTAAGTGTTTTGCTTTGTTTCTCTTCTTAGGCTCTATTCGCGGCTCTTGGATGGTTATACTAATTTCCATCCCTGTGTAGATTTGCTCTGATGACCTTGGACACTTTGGGTTTGATGATTTAGCGTTCGAAGATCCATCCAATGGTATTTCCATCGAAATTGATACTCCAAGCGACAATGTGCCGGAGGTGCTTGCTGCCGATCAGCGAGGCCTGGGCTTGAGTTCTTTGCATTCTTCTCTCGGGTTATTCTCGGGAAACACAAAGGTTACCTTTCCTGAGTCATTCCAAGGAACGGAAGCCGACAAGCAAAAATTGCTAGCAGAACTCCGACAGAAACAACTTGAGGCTGATACCCTCAGGGCGGCCTCCAACCGCTGGCGGGCTGAATTTAGCGAGCGACAGAAGATGGGCATCGGTATGACCGAAAAGGTCAGCGTGAATTCCTTGATGAGCGTCTGGCATGCTAGTCTTGTATCCGAAATCGAGCAGGAACTGCGGCTTGCGGAGGAGGACGAAGGAAAACCTATCAAGAGCGAAGAGCAAAAAGAGAGAGTGGAATACGCCGTATTTTTACGAACTCTGGACCCTGAGCGCCTGGCTGCTCTCACAATCCTTACCGTTATGCACACTTTCAGCCACCAAGGCATGGAAAAGGGCGTCAAGCTCTCAGCGCTTGCTTCGGCTATTGGCCAGGGTCTGAAAGATGAACTTATCGCGGAGGCTTCCATCAACAAGGCCCCCGATAATAAGCAAGCTAAGCGACTAAGGGAGATGGCTGCAACGCGAAAGGGCACCAGGAACGATCGGATCCAATGGCATACCCTCTCTCAGAAGATTCTAGCGGCAGATACCAGCTTGGATTGGAGCCCTCGTACCATAGTCAGGGTTGGTTCGGCTCTGATGAATCTCCTAATCAACTCCAGCAAAGCCCCTTCGAGTAAATCCAAGAAGGGTGATGCTACCTTGACCACCCAACCCGCGTTCCAACACTCTTACAGCATCGATTTCGGGAAGCGTTTGGGGCTCATCCATATGCACCCGGAAATTGTCAAGACCATCACCAAGGAGCCACCTGCGAGTGTTATTGGTCGCCATCTCCCCATGACTTGCCAACCTAAGCCCTGGACTGGAGTTAAGGAGGGTGGGTATTTGATGTACCAGAATTCCATTTTCCGATCAACTCCCGGTGAGACATTGCAGGCCCGTTATATGCAAGCAGCGTTGGAAAACGGAGACTTGAAGGAGCTCACGGCAGGTCTTGATGTTCTTGGTAGCACTGCCTGGGTTATCAACCCGGATGTTCTCAATGTCATGATCGAGGCTTGGAACTCAGGCGACCGCATCGCGAGCTTGGCACCCTTGGAACCAGACCTTCCTACTCCGCCTGCCCCCGACCGTGAGGCTGGTTCCGCTGCCATCAAAGCTTGGAGAAACCAGATGCGAGATATTGAAAATCAGAGGAGTGGCTTCCACTCCGTGCGTTGCTTCCAGAACTTCCAACTTGTGGTTGCACGTGCTTTCCGCCAGGAAAAGTTCTATTTACCTCACAACATAGATTTCCGCGGTCGAGCCTACCCTCTGCCACCTTACCTGAATCAGATGGGTGCCGATAATGCTCGAGGTCTTCTTCTCTTCGCGGACGCGAAGCCCCTCGGCGAAAGTGGGCTGCGCTGGTTGAAAATCCAAATTGCAAACCTTGCGGGCTACGACAAAGCCAGCATGTCTGAGCGTGAACAATTCACGATGGATCATCTGGACCAAGTCTTGGACTCTGCCAACAAGGGCCTTCATGGTGAACGGTGGTGGTTGAATGCTGAAGACCCATGGCAGTGCCTGGCTGCATGCTGTGAACTTCGCAATGCTCTCCAGTGTTCCGATCCCACTCAGTATATGTCCCGCCTCCCAATTCACCAAGATGGTTCTTGCAATGGCCTTCAGCATTATGCTGCCCTTGGAGGTGACCAAGTCGGTGCTCAGCAAGTTAACCTGGAGCCCTCGGACCGACCCTCTGATGTCTACACCGGTGTCGCAGAGTTTGTGAAGCAAGCTGTTGCTGAAGACGCCGCTGCAGGTGATGAGCTAGCCAAGGTTTTCGATGGCAAAGTCGCTCGAAAAATTGTCAAGCAGACAGTCATGACCAACGTCTATGGTGTTACATACATTGGCGCTGTGCGTCAAATCCGTCGCCAATTGATCGACCATTATCCCGACCTTACTGCCGATCAAAAGAAGCAAGGTGCCAAGTACCTCGCCAAGAAGGTTTTCAACGCTCTGGGGACAATGTTCAACGGAGCCCACGAGATTCAATATTGGCTTGGTGACTGCGCCAATCGTATCACCTCCTCTCTGTCTCCCGAGCAAATCGATGAAATCACCAGTGGTGCTATGTCGGATCGTGACGGGAAGAAGATCGCCAACCAAGACGACCCTACCAAGCACTTCCGCAACACGGTTATCTGGACCAGCCCTCTTGGTCTGCCCGTCGTCCAGCCTTATCGTACCCGAAAGGCGCGCCGTGTTGTGACTACTCTTCAGCACCTCAACGTCATCGACCCATCGTCCGGAGACGTGGTCTCTCGACGAAAGCAACTGCAAGCCTTCCCACCCAATTTCATCCATTCTCTCGACGCCACACACATGATCATGTCCGCCAATGCCTGCCACAAGGCAGGCCTGACTTTCTCTGCCGTCCACGACTCTTTTTGGACCCACGCGGGCTCCGTGGACTCTATGAATAGAATCCTCCGCGATTCTTTCGTGAAGTTGCATTCCGAAGATGTCATCGGACGACTTGCCAAGGAGTTTGATGTCCGTTACGGAAATCACCTCTACCTGGCTCGCATCCGTTCCACAAATGAGATCGGGAAAGCCATCAGGGCATACCGCCAGTCCAAGACAAAAAATGTCAAGCTCGCTGAGCTTATTGCGGAGCGTCGCCGACAAGAACTTCTTCACTCAGAAGATCCGGCTGAACAGGCCGAGGGCCGTGCCATGGTGACTGCGGCCAGTATCTTCGAAAGCATGGGCGGTACTGACCAAGACTTGCATTCTTCTCACTCTTTTGGTGAGCATGCCATGGGCCACGTTCCTTCGGACTTGCAAGCTGCGGAGCGCGCCCCCTCAAATCTCATTGACAAGAGCGACCCGGCTATCCAGACTCTGTTCGGCGAGATTGACATGATGAACCAGGACACGGCCTCTGTTGTCGATTCTGATAGCGTTGAGGTTGCGGAGGATGAAGGCCCCGTCTCCGCCATCAAGCCCAGGGCCAAGCCCGCGGTCGAGACCTTCTGGCTCTGGCTGCCTCTTCGCTTCCCCAAAGTTCCCACCAAGGGTGCCTGGGACCTGACCCGAATCCGGGACAGCAAATACTTTTTCTCTTGAAAGGGGGAACCCAAAAAATCATTTTTACGGAGTTTTTAGACGCATGTGGCCGGTGTTTACTTGTATTATACACATTTCCTCAGGCCAGGCTTGGCTTGATCTGTATCTGTACCTGTACATAATGAATCCTCCAATGGGACTGTCATACTACTACATATTCTTCCGATTTCGGATCAGCTCCCTCAAATAGCTCTTCTCACATTGAAACTACCATCTGATGCTCAGTCACTGTTAATACACTCTCCTGACAAGGTCCGAAGCAAATGGTTAAGCCGCTTCCAAATCGACCATCATGATGGGATAGTGGAGCAGCTTCATCAGCTGGGCATCAAGCAACAGAACTGAAAGCCGTGATTCTGAGTCATCTGCATAGTGACCATGCCGGGGGGGTTGAAGGATTTGATCGCTGGAGGTCCTGCTTGACCGATCTATATCAGCCGAGAACACTGGACCGCTTTTGGGATGCGTCCTTTCTCAGCAAGCATTCAAGGATCAGCGCCAACCCACTGGCCGAAAGACTCTGAGCCGCGGATTGTGGACTTACATGAGTCCCCCCGTAGGGACCCTGGAGGCAGTCTTATCCTGTGACGGCGGACGGGAGAATCGTCATCGTGGATACATCAGGGCATGTTCCTGGCCACATCGGTGTGGTTGTCTACGGAGGAGAGGACGAAGACAAGCCTTCAACTTATTTCAATCCCAGGGGATGCCACGTACGGCATGGATGTCCTGGACAAAGAGGAGCCCGATGGTATGAATGACGACCCACAACGAGCCCTTCAGACCTTGCGGAAAATCGAAAAGTTCGCGAGAGACAGGGAAGTGATAGTACTTCCAAGCCATGGTCGTAATACTCCGCGTCTCCTGGATGAGAAACCCATCTACCGACCGAGTTACGCCAGTTGACATGTGGGAATTCCTGACTGATTTTTTTTTTCGCTGCTAGGGATCTGCAGCGCAATGTACAACCTAACAAGGATCATGCACGGAAATCATAATCCCATTATCATCTATCAGTGATAGTATGAGTGAGATTCCATCCAGCCTCCGGGGAATTGTGTAGTGTGTCTAACGCGCTTATCGCGGTGTCAAGCCTTGGGTATGGTCAGACTCCCCAAGTAATATTGTAGCTCGCCATTATGCCATAAAAGGATTGGATTGCGAGCTCTCTCGGTGGGGTTGCTCCATTTGAAAAGAGAAAAGCAGTCGTGTCATGATCGTCATGTTGAAGTAAAACTTTCCATCAGCCTGCCGTCCTACTCTGCTATGCAATTGCCAGCGGGGCCAGAACACCGCCCTTTTAAGCTTCCATACTAGTATCTGTAAGCAGAGGCATGAACAAGATACAATCCATGGCCCGTGTCCTCGGTCTATTCTTTAGTTTCCCTGTCCCTCAAATACTGATAGAAGTCACTTCGGGTCCCTGTGCCTTCGCCTTCCTCGCCTACAAGTCATCTTCATCTGTCTTGTCTGCGATCCCTTCGTCGCGCAGTAAGCGTGCGAGATGTTGCCCAATCACGTTACCCATAAGATCGTAGCCTTTAGGTGTTAGATGAAGACCGTCATCAAATACATCCCTCGTAAACTCAGGACTGGAAGAGAAGTAGGGGATCTTCTCGTGAAGGTTGAAGGCATGGCTTGGCCCGGTTAGCAAAGGATACACGACGCTGAAATAAGTTGCCGTGGAAATACTCACAACCGGTCCTGCCCATGAGATAGAATGAGCTCATTCAATTCAGCGCGTCTTCCAATTAATTGTTCCGATCGAACGGCGCATTCTGGCACGGTCAAGGCCAGCAGTTTGGCCCCCGCGTCGAGCGCGACATTCCACGAGGTCTGGAGCCCCGCGTAGATTTCCTCAGGCGTCTTTCCATAGCCCAAATCACTAGACGCAAGATGCATGTTGAGTCCTGGAAAATGTCTCTGGAAGAAAGTGCGTCTAGTCCACTCACTTTGTCCCACCGAGGAATATAACCCAATCCCATTGAGTCTTGCAATCGTCCTGGATTCGACGTAAAAAGCTGCCAGGGGGAACCACCAGGTCTCCGGGGACGCCATCCACTTTGCTTTCGATTTCGAGGTTGGGCAGAGCAGTTTCAAGGGTTTGCTTTAGCTTTGCTGCGTATGGATGTGCACCGATACCCCAGCTATGGTATCCGGCGGTTAAGGAGTCGCCGAAGCAGAGGATGCGTAGCTGCTTTTTCTCGGGCATGCTGCTCCCCAGAAGACGAGGATTTCGAGGCGGAAAGAAATACGAACGCCTTCCTTCCCTTATGCGGTGCCTTTCGATGATTTCTGCCGGAAAAGTGCTCTGTTGCGGCTCTTTGCTGGGGGCCTGCTGCGTTGCCCCTCATGCACCTGACATAAGCTGCCATATTCTTCAGTTATCTAGGTAATTAGCTACTTAGTCCACTGAAACGTGCTGTATTTCCGACACATTTCGCTATTCATTCTTATAGTTTGCCAGAAAAGCCTCGTCTTGCGTATGCGGAGAAGGCTTCTTGCTGAAATGTTGCTAGTTATGGTCATAGAATGCTAGGAGAAGTGAATCCAAAGCAGCAACGTTGCTGGTAGTTCGAATACAGCTGTTTCGAAATGAGTCGAAACTGAGGTTTATAAAAGCTTGGATGTGGAATAGAAGCTTCAATCATGCATAGGAAGTTGAATTGAACCATTGGGCTATCATCCGGGCAAGCTATTTAGAACGGGATGATGTCGAGAGACATGACTAAATCTTGACAAAATCCATACCCCTAGCTAGCCAGCATCCAATCGTAAATCCTGTCACCTCGTTATTCTCATTTCGCCGCAGGACCACAGTCCAGTCTCCAGGGGCTGGTGCATCTAGTCCTCTTGGGCAAGTAACCACCCACACATCATCTCCAAGGTATCGCATGGGGGTGGGGAGTCCTCGACCGAGATACCCCTCAAACACACCGTACAGCATCCCTGCCTCACCCGTGCAATGGAAAACAGAGTCAACGTCCTCGCATCGGTAAGTCCCTTTCAGAGACTCGTCCTTCGCCGCTGACTCACGCCAGACAAGGCGACGCGCGTGCAGTTTGCGATTTTCTAACACTCGGTGCATTTTCAGAACGTCTCCATCGATGCTCGCAGTGATGTCAGAGCCCAGGGAAGTCTTTGGGTCAACCAGCTTGATTGTTTCAGGACTGCCCTCATAGTTGATGGTAAGATCCCCTGCATTCCACCCTTTGGTGACTGTGACCGTCAACCGGCTGTCTTCATCCAGGAAAGAGCCAAACCATGCCGGATCTGGCTGCACTGATGGGTAGGCTGGCTTGGGGATATCCAGAATTCCTCGAAGCGCATCCGCGACGGCACTGTCAGCAGCGGCTTCGTGGTTCAGGAACACTACCGCGGAAAGTCGCTCGTGGGGAGCATGGCGGCGATGGATTCGGTAGCCACGGAGGGCACCGCCATGCCCATACGTATCGACCTCGCCGAGCTTCACGTGGGCCAACCCATAGTTATAAGGGGCGGCAGCGCCGTCCGAGTATTCCTTTGGCTCAATGGCGGTCCGATACCAGCTTTGCTCCGTGCCGAAGAGGCGATCCAGGTACTTCTCGTAGGAGATCATGTCGTTCAGCGAAGCCACTATCCCGGCATCACCAGCCCATTCCATCCGGTTCACTGCCGGTACATACCCTGTACTCTCGCTGCCTTCGTATCCCACACAAGGGGGTGGGTGGCGCGCTGTATTCGGGCATAGAAAAGCAGTATCCATGCCAGCGGGATCCAGAATGCGCTCTTTCAGGAGCTTTCCCAGGGGCTCACCTGTCACCCGCTCGATGATTTGGCCCAAAGCATGGAAATTGATGTTGCAGTAGGAGAATTCGGCTCCGGGCTCGAAATGCGTTGACTTGGTCCGCGCCAGAGCCGGAGGGCAGTCCCTCTCGATCAGAAACTCACCGTCTGGCTTCACGCCCCAAAGGGTGGTCATCGCCCAGTAGTCGCGCAGCCCCGATTGCATAGAATGAAGGTGCTCGAGTTTCAAGCCACTCCTCTCGATGAGGTCTGGTTGCAACAGCTCGGCCAGTTTCTCGGAGAACTGCTTCTGGATATCGCCCTTGGCGGCTACCGCTGGAGGCGGGTTGCGTTGGAGGTCAAGCAACAATGCGCAAACAAACTGCTTCGAGATCGAGCAGATGGGCATTTGGGTCTGGGGCTCCATTGGGATGAGTTGGTCGAGGTCTGCGTATCCCCAGACACGTTGCCCGATGACTTCGCCATCTTTGAGGACTGCGATGGCACCGCCAGGTCCTCGGTACCGCAGAGCGATATCATCGAGGATCTCTTTGACGCGCTGCTTATCGACTGCCATATTCGTGTTGTGAAGTTCTCAAGGGTAGAATTGTTCGATGTGAGCGGATGTTATGCCACAGCTCCACTTGTTTATCAGCGGGGTAACGATGCAGGGAAATCCCAGCCGAGCCTCCAGAGGTGGACCTTGCGGACCTTGACACGGAAGCAGATCCAAGGTGAAGCACCAGCAATTATTTATGAGCATGGTGCTGCTTAATTGGGGGTTGGACCGGTCAATATAACTCGGGAGGGATGTAGTGGTCACGATGCTGAGTTCTTGGAAAACGAGGGACCGTAAATAAGCAGCAACAATCCTCCAGTGTATTGCCGCGGGTGTGGAAGCACATACACCCGAAATGAGCAATTCGGACTAAGGGCAGGATAGATAAGGAGGTTCTTTTTTTTTCCGTAGACATATGAGGTGTCTCTTTGAAATGAACTCATAATGTACAAGGAAACAATCATCCCTTGGCTCACGAGTGCATAGCCTTCCAAGGACGGGGCTTCAAGTACGTGTTGCATGGTAAAGGGGTCAATTTACAATTAGCAGGTCATTCTGCAATACATTAAACATCCATCATATCACAGCGCCAGGCCGCTACCATCGCCACTCCATCGGTAAAGTGCGAGAACCTCCCGTCGACGTTGCTGTTGCTCCCCGAAATCCTCAGGAATGCGGCCGCGAACTTGAGCCAGCGCTGAGCGCATCACTTTGCGAAAGGTCCTCTAAATAGAAAGTAAGTAAGAAACATAACTCAGTGTATACGAGTGGAGGTGCCATACCTGATACTCAGTGTTGAGGGTTACCACGCAGGCCTCATGTGCTCGCACAATAGTCTCACATGCTCGGACAACACTCGGACTGGCATCTACGGCCAACTTGTCCGCCGTCAGGAGCAGGAGGAAACTTCCTTGTAAGAGGTAGATTCCGAAAAAGAAGGGCATGAAACTCAAATCTGGATCATAATCCAAGATCTCAGCCGCTGCTTCGGCGGCACTGACAGCATGCCCCATCGCAGAAACAAAGGACTCAGAAGATATCCAAAGGTCGTTATCGTCCAAGAGTTCGATCGGGTCCCACTTCCCCGCCAGGAGGATATGCAGGACATGCATGATATGAGTTCCGTAGGCCACCACTCGCTTGGTATGAACCACCGACTCGTTATAATGGGAGCTCGCCGTATTACTTGACCGGTCAGACGGACTGACATGATTCACATGCGAGCCATCCATGCCGACATCGTTCTCTGCAGGACCGCGTTTGAGTGAGCTCGTGTAGCGAGCCTCGAAATCTTTCAAACTCTGCGCATAGACATCCAGTTGTCGGCTGATCTCTACCGCTTGAATTTCCCATTCCCCACTATTGCGGAAATGTGATCCGAAGCGCGGGTGATTTCGTGCGTGCTGTAAATCCACAATCTCACCCAAGATGCTCATCAAAGGTAAGAAGTACCCAAACATGCTATGGCTGGTGCATTCGAATGCGGTTCCCGCACGCCGGTAGGTGGCCCCTGTAAAATCGCCTGCCTGCCATAGGTCATCATTCATCGGTTGCAGAAGGCCAGAACATTCTTTATCTAGGAGGGTAAGTGGGCGGTTATAGCAGAGAGATAAGTGACGGTCCATAACATAGAGAAGCCACCAGATGCGCCGACGCTCTTCCCGCTCCTCTTCGGTGAGACTAGCGGCTGAGCTACCGGGACCCGGGCCCAGTGAATTGAGAAGCGACGATTGCCTTTTGTGCCCATTGATGTCCAGTTCTGATTCGCCATCCAAGTCACCATCTTGACGGGAGCCGACATTTGGTGGCAGTTCGCGTCCCAGTTTCAACTCCCGCGCAAGAGACCAAGCGGCAGTCCACCAGCGCATACTGGCTGCTTTGTACTCACTTGCCGAGACGACTGTAGCCAAGTGGACATAGGTGGCGACATCATCTACCGCGCCAGTTGCACTGCTCTGGGCGCCCAGCTGGTCCATTGAGACGCCGAATCCTCCTAGGGCTACTCCATTGATGACCATGTTGGCTGCATAGTTAGGAGATGCTTCGCCGGTAGCTGGCCCGTGGATCAGGGGCCGAAGCAGGCCAGTGGTCAGTTCGAGCAGCTTCTGACAGACTCGCCCTCGTGCCGATGGAGGCGATGTCAAGAATGCGGCTTCGCTTGTTTGTGCCGCGACCCATAGCATGCTAGCCAAAAGACCGGGGCTACATACCCTGGGCTTTGTGTGGTGCAGGAACGATTCTTTGCGGAACACGAATCCAACGACGTAAGGTGACAGGGGTGATAGGTGGGATGAAGAGGAGCTCGTAAAATATACCTCCAGAAGGTCGCAGGCTAGAGATTGAGGAATGATCGAAGCAATGTGGGGAAGAATGGGTTGCAGAACGGGGTATCGAAGAGAACTAGAAAATGGCGCTATACTAAATGACGGGAAGTGGGCTGGTGATGGCGAAGGGAGAGGGAGCCAGCTTGGTGATTGTGCCGGAGGGGTGAACCCAGGTAAGAAGGATGAAGATGGTTCTGTCGCGCCATTGAGGCGGAATGGATGCATGGGTGTTGGGTTGGTCTCCTGCGAACCTAACCCATGGTAAGTCGTATCATTGTAAGTGGAGCCGAATCCTTGAGATTGAAACATTGGCGAGCGAGATGCTCCATTGGTAGCATTTAGCATCTGTAAAGAGCGAAGATCAGGAACGGACATGCCAGATCGGGTGGACTCATGTACAGAGCCGTATCCGAGAGACAAGCTATCTAAGTGAGACCCCATGGGATGCTGCATCCTTGCTATCCCTGGTACACCGGAGCCTGCAATATTCGATCGAGCGGCCGCTGGTAAGCCCCGTGCAACGTCCAAAGACGGATCGTATGGCCCATTGGCATCATGTGAGTGGTGTGATTGGGAGGAGTCATCTTGCGGAGATTTACTATCGGCTGATGATTTCTCGCCAGTCGCGAGAACTGCGGCGACTGCAAGGTCCTTCTTCGAGGCCTTTCCGCGCTTCTTGCGCTGTCGTGCGTATTCGCAACCCAGTCCGAATTCTAAAACGGTCAGTATGAGGCCTAAGGAGGAAGACGACTTGGAAAGCAACATACCAGTACAATGCGCACATGGTTGTTGTCCGTCGCATTTTGTGCGGAGTTGGTTACACTGGTCGCAAGCCCGGCTAATTCTCCGGCGCACGGCATTGGCCGATGATCCCTTGCGGATCGTTGAGCGGGCCTCTGCAAGGGCATCATGTTGCTGCAGAATAGTTTTTCCGTTGGCTGAACTGCCATTTTGCGTATTATAGAGGGGTATATTTTGCGATTGGCCTGGCTCGGGCGCACTCAGAGAGTTGCCATCGGCGTCGGTCGGGGGGTTCGAGGTTGCGGCCTGCCGGGATAATTCGAGCTGTTCGAGCGCATATTGTGATCCCTTGGCCAGCGTATCCAGCCCGTGTGTGTCAGGCCGAGGCATTCGGGTGAGCGGCGATTGGGACGACAAGATCGAATGAGAGGCTGCGAATTGTGGACGCGAGACCGTTGGCATGCTTGTCTGCCAGGGGTCAAGGCCGCCCACGACATAGAGTCGGGTCGATTGAGCAAGGGCGATGTAGCTCAGGATCTTTCACCAAGTGAGCTCTGAAGACCACAGGCAGTTCTGACTGCTGAGCAGAAGGTGAGGGGCTGGGTGAAATGAGTATGGCTAAAAAAGAGTGGAAATACCCCGGATTGCGGAGGCGAACTGGAAATTTCCTTCCCGGATCCGCTGACGGGATCGGCAAGAGAGCGTGCACTTGGACTAGGCCTATTTAGCTCCTGAGACGTAGGCGAGTATGCCACAAGGTGGACAGGGTTGCAATAATAATTTAGCACGTATAGGAGGGAACGTACTAAAATCTGGGGGAGGCGGGGAAAGGCACGTGGTGACGGTGACGGCCAACGGCGTGAAGGCTTCGAACTAATCAGGCTCGAGAACCGAGATGCAGGATCCTTTAGTCATATTGCTGTGGATTTGACCAAGCTCAGATGCGATGAATATTATTCTGAAGGCGATCGAGCCAGTTGCTTACCCCCAACCGAGCACTCTGAGATACTAGCAGGCGGCGACTTCTTCAACGTGGAAAAAATATGCGCATTCTTTATTTAACCGAAGTTGAGGGTACCCTCTTGGTATCTCCATCGTCGGACTTGTATAACATGAGGATGATCACTGCAGGGCAAATAAAGTTACGTGGATCTAGAATTCCCCAGAGACGCCCCTGGCTCTTATCTATCGTTGGATCTATGGGTCTGCAGAACCTATTGACTAACCTAAGTCCCGGTTGTATCTGGCGATTTTGCCTAAATTAGTGCCGAAACTCGAGTCTATTAACCGTTTAGTGAAGATGTGTGGTAGCACAAATTTGGCAGCGCCGATATACTTCCCAAAAAAAAATAAATCCTTCCCAAGGCCGATATCTTCGTTGGAATAGTTCTGATGGCATTCTCATGAGATTTGGTCCCAGTCGCTTCCACTTCAAAATCACATGTCCTGCCAGAACTCCAATCTCGACGGTAAAGATCCCCGGGTTTGAGAGAGCTGGTCAAGGATCGTGTTTCGATTTTTTTTTTTTCCTTTTGTTTTTCTCCTTCACTGAATTGTATAATGATCCTTGCTCAGTCTATTCTCTGGTTGGAATCTCTTCAAATCCAATTCGCTGCTCGTCATGAATATGACGTCGCCGATGAGATAAGCGGTAGGGGGCCCGCGCGTCCCACGTTTATTAACAGAGCCAGTCCTTTATATTTACCCAGAACATTAGTTCCCTACCGACGTGATCATTTCCAGAGATGGATGCCACATCATGATCAAATGAAATATGTCGCTCTTCACAAAATCCCTCCACCGGGTTGCTTCTGCGCCCCGTAATGTTCTTTCTCCCCGACCCACGCTCGTCCCGAGGCGCTCCATAGGGATCCCCCCCGGCGTTTCTACTTGACGACTATGTCCCTCGCTACCAGCTGCTCACCTCGATGGATGAGGCTAACAAACGATCGCGCGCATACGCTCACCTCAGCGAATGCAACCTCTGTCCACGGAAATGTGGTGTCAACCGATTCGAGACCACAGGAATGTGCATGATCGGAGCCGAAACAGCCAAGGTCAATGTGATTGCGCCCCATCGGGGTGAGGAGCCCTGTATCCAGGGATTTCATGGAAGTGGTTCCGTGTTTTTCTCTGGCTGTAATCTCCGCTGTGTCTTTTGCCAGAACCATGTACGTCTCCACGATCCGCTTGTTTTACGTACAGTCTGAAGCTAATGGCCTGTTAGGATATTGCGCATCAGCGTAATGGCTTTGACCTCACACCAGAGGAGCTTGCCGAATGGTATCTGAAGCTCCAGACAGTTGGCAATGTTCACAACATCAACCTTGTTACCCCGGAGCACGTCGTTCCACAGGTCGCACTCTCTATCCTAGCAGCGCGGGACATGGGTCTTCGTATCCCAATAGTCTACAATACCTCCGCTTTTGACTCATTAGAGTCACTCCAACTGCTTGATGGTCTCGTTGATATATATTTACCAGACTTCAAGGTATGGCGAAGCAGTACCTCCAAGCGGCTGTTGAAAGCAGAGGACTACACCACTACAGCCATGGAAAGCATCAAGGAAATGCACCGCCAAGTAGGCGACCTCTCCTTTACATCAGACGGAATCGCTAAAAAGGGTGTCCTACTCCGTCATCTTGTTATGCCTGGCAAGGAGGACGAAGGTCGAGAGATTATGCGCTGGCTCGCAGAGAATGTGTCCCGTGATCTATACGTCCATATTATGGAACAATATCATCCAGATGCCCACGTGGGGAAGAAAAGACGAGTCACTCGCCAAGGCCGTGTTGGTGGAGGACAGGAGACGAAGGAGGAGGTGCGCTATGCAGAGATCAATCGGGCGGTGCGTGATGAAGAACTTGGGTCGGTCAAGGATGCTGCTGTCAAGGCTGGACTATGGCGCTTCTGTGAGCCGAACGAGGGCCAGTTCCATCTCTAATCTACTTTAGAATCTGTTGCGCCTGCGTACTTAGTAGCTAAGGGCCGTGCACGAACTTACCCGCCAGTCGAAGAAACAAAGAAAAAGTACTCAATGAACGTGGCAGCTCATGACATCTTAAGAGGGATTGAATTATTCCTCTGACGCTCCCTATACATTTTGCCTAGGTGCCTGTTGCTATTTACCACCTATTAAATACCTTAAACTCATCAAATATTTGCTGTTGACGTCAAGCATTTCCCCGGGCCAGTCCGCGGACGCATGGGCCCCACTCAAGCTCCCCCGCTGATCTTCCTTGATTTTCCTCTCAACTTCTACTTCTTCCTCACACACATCACGATGAAGCCCATCTATGGTATCCCGGCAGTCGCAGCCCTTGTTTACCGAGCTTGGGCTCGCAAATCCTTGACACCGTTCGGGCTGGTTGTGGCGGCGCTGTCGGCCACCGTGCACGTTCTGCATCCATGGAACACCCCGTTTGTTTTATTAGCCGTGTTCTACTTCGCTGGAACCAAGGTTACCAAGGTGCGAGGACACTACTATATAACTGGCTGGTCTTGGATAATTGAGGATACTGACGGGGTCCCCTCCTTTTAGGTGAAGCATGATATCAAAGCACGCTTGACGCTGTCCGCGACTGGAGCGGAAGGGGGAGAGGGTGCCCGAAACCATATCCAGGTCCTCGCCAACTCGCTCGTAGCCACCCTTTTGATCATCGCGCATGCAGTGGTACTGTATAGATCACCTGGGGATCGGTGTTTCTCGCTTGGGGATAATGCGGCGGACGTTTTGATGGTCGGCATAGTTGGGTAAGCAACCACAGACGGGACCAGGGGCCTGCGTGGCCTGGGGATCTTTCGACAGCTTGCAGGCTTTACTCACGTATTTGAATGAATAGAAACTATGTTGCTGTTGCCGCCGATACCTTCTCTTCCGAACTGGGCATCCTATCCAAATCGCAGCCCCGCCTGATCACATCACTTAGTCTTCGTAAAGTGCCGCCAGGTACTAATGGTGGTGTGACGGCGACCGGTCTTGGTGCAGGTCTGCTTGGGGCATTCTGCGTCGCTCTATCGTCTGCTATATTCCTGCCTTTCTGTGCAGACATAGGAATCAAGGAACGCGCACTGTGGACTGTGGGCATGTCTTTCTGGGGACTTCTGGGAAGTGTCCTGGACAGTGTTCTGGGTGGATTGCTCCAAGCTAGTGTGGTGGATAAGCGTAGCGGCAAAGTTGTTGAAGGCAGTGGTGGCCGAAAGGTAACTTTTTTTTTCTTTCTGTTCCATCGTGTCTTAATCAGGCCACATACGATATAGGTCTAGGGCGAACAATGCTAATTGGTTTTATTTAGGTTCTGGTCCATCCAGGCTCCACCGATTCGGGAGTTACTTGGGATCACAAGAACGTTGGGGAGAGCACTAGTCTCCAGGCTAAGGCTGTGGCGAACACGGCCACTCCGCGCACTAGTACGGCTCAAGCAATCTCTAAAGAGAGCCTGGCCGGGACTGCCGAAGGGCATGAGAGCCGAAAGATCGAAACAGGGAATGACTGGCTAGACAATAACGGAGTGAACTTTTTGATGGCGTTCCTCATGAGTGCAGGGGCTATGATTGTTGCACAGCAAGCGTGGGGGACCGATGCACACGACTTGTGGACGCAGATTGTATAAGATTAGGAGTGACATAGAGTAGAAGCCCGATTGGCTGGGGAATTTTGCTCGCAATATCTCAATCACAAACATTTTCAGCCTCGAACCTCTTACGCCTTTTTCCTTCTTTTCGGGGATAAGATGTCGATGGTCACCAGGTATGGCGCCTCCACCCACAATTTTGCAACCGCATTGAGACGAGAGCTGCGGAAACGAAGGATCGATCTTGATAATTCCCAAGAGGTTGTGGCTCGGCAAGCCAAGTTTGCCCGATGCAACCAAGGCTGATCGGTATTGGCATATGCGCCCTGGGGCCAGCAGACTACACCATGAACGGTGGTTCAAGACCCCCGGGTTTTTATGAGATGAAGGTTTTCCTGGACCGAGACCGGTTCTAGAAGCATTGCGATAGTTCTCAGCTAATTCAGGCAAAAGCTGAATGGACTCTCCGAACTTGAAGGCGCCCTGCCAAGAACAGCGGAACCCTGAGCATGCCCTCACAAGCGACAAGTGACTTGACCTTCTAGAACACAAGGAAGCGTTGGTTGAAGTAAGACCAATGTTGGCCAATGTCCGGCGCACGTGGGTGCAACGGGGGGTTCTTATAGGGAGCGGGTCTCTGCTCCCAGACCGCGGGCCAAGCCCCCTCCGCCAAGCCCCGCCATCCAATCTGGTCAGCGCCGAAGTATATCGTGCGGACCCGTGTCTTTCGCGAGAGACTGCCAAGGCTCCGCCAAGGCCACGAAGTTGCTTCTCCCCTTCGCCGTCCATATCATCTCGTCTTGCCCAGCTTTCCATGGCGTGCTTTCCGGCCGTAGCGACTTGCCCAGTGGCCGCCACCACGGTTCAATGTCCACTTCGACGCCTGCCAAGTCGAGCTACCAGTCTTGCCTGGACCAGTATCGCGAGTCACTCCTGCACGTGTGTCTCGTATACACGGTAGACTGAGAAAGCATGGTCGATTTCATGCTTTTCGAAACGAGTGCCTGGGTTGCCCCAGAGGCTCGAGCAAATGTAGACAAACTAGGCGAACGCAAGATCGGATGTTGTACATATAAAGCCCATCAACCACATGGCTTTCTAGATTAGTACCAATCCCTTGTTGATCAATATAGCCCTAGCCTTTGCTAGCCTACAAAGATGATTCTTCATCAGTATGATTACATCTTTGCCATCGGCACTCTCTTTGCCTTCTTGGATGCCTTCAACAACGGAGCCAGTAAGACATGATATCTCGGCCTGCATAGTCACACATTGGTCTTGATCCTAACACAGCTTTTTTTTTTTTGCAGATGATGTGGCAAACTCATGGGCTACCAGTGTCTCCTCGAGATCCGTCTCCTATCGCCAGGCCATGATTCTCGGTTTCGTCTTCGAGTTCCTCGGCGCTGTCACTGTCGGTTCCCGTACCGCCGAAACAATCAAGAATGGCATCATCCCCGTCGACTCCTTCCAAGGAAATGCCGGAGTCCAGATGATGGCATTCACCATCGCCCTGGTTGCGGCGTCTTCTTGGGTGATGTGGTGTACCCGCCATTCCGCCCACGTCTCTTCGACCTACTCCCTGATATCTGCCGTAGCCGGTGTGGGTGTTGCTACCGTTGGTGCCTCCAAGGTCCAGTGGGGCTGGAACGGTGGAAAGGGTCTGGGTGCTATCTTCGCTGGTCTGGGAATGGCTCCAGTCATCTCAGGCGGCTTCGCCTCCGTCATCTTCATGCTCATTAAGGTGATCGTGCACATGCGTCGCAATCCCGTTCCATGGGCTGTCTACAGCTCGCCTTTCTGGTTCCTTGTCGCTGCTACTATCTGTACCCTGTCTATCGTCTACAAGGGTTCTCCTAATCTGGGTCTTTCCAAGAAGCCCGCTTGGTATATCGCTGCAGTCACGCTGGGCACTGGTGGCGGTGTCTTTGTCGTGGCTACTCTCTTCTTCCTGCCCTTCCTCCGTGCACGCATCATCAAGAAAGATTACTCGGTCAAGTGGTATATGATTCCCCTCGGTCCTCTGCTTTGGAACCGCCCTGTCCCTGTTGATGGGGAGACCGCCAAGGTCCCGAACTACGCCGTGATTCAGGATGAATACGACGATGAGCACTCGACTCGCACCCACGGCTCTATCGACAAGGACGCCCAGACTTCCGCACTTCCTGCCGATGACCAAGAGAAGCAGCATGAGCGAAGCCTGGTTGCTTCTGAGACTCACCAGCTTACTTATAAGGAGATCATGGCCCAGTCCGATGCGAAGCACCGAGAGAAGCTTCTTGCAAGCCGCGGTCCCCTTGGCTGGGCTATGCGCTACCTGCGTGACAACCCTATGGGCCCTGGCGAGCTGTATGAACTTCGCAACATCGTGACCCTTCTAAAGCGCACTCCTCCGACCATTGTTTGCGCTCTTCTGTATGGTTTCCACTACGATATTCACACAGCCCAGAGCGGTACCTCAGGAACCCCCGAGGGAGAGCGCATGAAGCGTGTCTATGCTGCTGCTGAGAAATATCCTAACGAGGTCGAGCACACCTACTCCTTCATCCAGGTTATCACTGCCTGTACGGCTTCCTTTGCCCACGGTGCCAACGACATTGGAAACTCTGTCGGCCCCTGGGCTGCTATCTACGCGACCTGGTCCACTGGTCAACCTACTGAGAAGAAGGCAACTGTCCCCGTCTGGCAGCTGGCTGTTCTTGCGATTTGGATCTCCATTGGTCTTTGCACGTACGGTTACAACATCATGAAGGGTGAGTTTCCCATGTTCCATGTTCCATCATTATAATGATAAGTTACTAACTTCTGCAATTTAGTCATGGGTAACAAGATTACTTACCACTCTCCCAGCCGTGGGTCTTCCATGGAGCTGGGTGCTGCCATCACTGTTCTGGTCTTCTCTCAGTACTCCCTCCCCGTCTCGACCTCCATGTGTATCACTGGTGCCACTGTTGGGGTCGGGCTTTGCAATGGAAAGCTGAGTGCTGTCAACTGGCAACGTGTGGGTCTCCTGCTGCTGGCTTGGATCATGACCATTCCCATCGCCGGCACCCTTGGTGGATGTCTCATGGGTCTTTTCATTAATGCGCCTCACTTCTCGTCTTGATTAGACGAGGGCATGATAGAATTTTACCTCATGTGTTATTAGAATCTCATAGCTCGAACGAACCATTCAGTGAGAAGCTACTGAGAGATTGCTGTGTTCAATTACGATACCTCACAAAAATACCTATCATCTCTAGCATTGATGTTTTCTCGTCATAAGACTGGACCACTGCTGAGTTCGCTAGAACCCCTGCATTGTATTGTAGTTTCTCCGCCGGGTCAGTCGGGATATGGCTTTTCTGGACCAATTCTTCCCACTGGTTCGTAGATCGAAGTCCGGCTCGGAGAGTCTCCACCGACGGCTGAGGCTTATATTCGACCGTAAGGAGGAGTGTATTGGTGCCGTCGACTCGGTGGATACCAAATTTATCGAGCCTTAGGCGACGTGTGATTAAGATCTCAGCTTGGTTTTCTTCCAGCGCGTTGGTATCATTTTTCAAACCGGCTTCCATCACGAACTATAAACTCCTCTCGAGCCGCGGGACCTTGTATAGCTCGGCAACGAGATCACGAGGATGATTCTCCACAGCAATTCGCTCGTAAGTCTCGCGGCCTTTCCACTTTCAACGGTCGGGAAATTCCGCAAAAGATGTTCGTCGACTGCGCTCTCAGTGCCATCTATCTTCGCTCTCAATTAATTCACCTTAAGGAGCTACCCAAGAAAGAGAAGCTCAGTCGAAAAAACTTAGTTAGCGAGCCCTGTTCATCTGGAAAATATCACTCTGCACCGCTTATTAGGCTGATCTGTGTTGGCATACGAGCGAATCGCGTGCAAAAGGTACAAGACATGCGACGCAGCTGTGGTCCGGTCCCCCTGGGTGTTTGGGGAATATAGTCATGTGGTAAGATGCTACTTTGCGGGCACCGTTAGTCCTCATAAGTGACAGCATTCCTTCGAGATGCAAACGCAGGCCTGATACGACGTAAAATTTAAAGTGGTAATGATACGGAAAACCAAACCAAACCCCCAAGAAAGTAGGCAAGGAAAGCAGTATGGGACGGAAATGGCTGGCGGCGACGGGCACTGGCAGTTGTAGCGAAATATTCCCCACCGGAAATCAGCCACTGCCCGGATGGTCTAGTGGTAGGATTCGCCCTGTATGTGCCCCCCAGCTTTCAAGTTGGGTCATGCTTCTGCTAACACATAACAGTCGGGTTTACTCAAATGGGTGAGGTCCCGCGTTCGAATCGCGGTTCGGGCCACTTTTTTTGTGTTTTATTTTTTTTCTATTCGTCCTTATCTGACTCTGAAATTTGTACTCGTTCGTGCTCTAGCCCAATTTTCTTCTTTTTGCTTGTTCGAACAAGAACCTTTTGGTCTCTCATTATCCCTTTCGTCAGTTCATCATCTGATTTGCTCAAAGACAAGAAAACTCTCGGGCCCACCAAAAACAACCTGTTCTGCATGATAGAAGAGATCGTTGCATTTCCCACTCCCGTGGCTAAATTATTGTAGTCGATGCACTATAGAGACTCGTATGGGAAAAGAAGAAGCAGGAATATAGCAGATGAATGGTGCGGTACTATACACGGGAAGAAAAAAAAAATTGAGAGAAAAAAGATAACAAGCCCCCGCCGAGAGTCGAACTCGGTACCTCAGCATAGCAATCAAGTACGAGTGCTGCGCTCTACCAAATGAGCTACAAGGGCCCGTTTAGGCGATTTATCTCCTTTCTGTCATTCTGAGGCGAACCTTCAACTAGCCTTTCGTGCCGCAGGCGTTCAAGTTCCAAGATACATTTTGACTTTGACTTCGAGTGTGAGTTGACGAGTAAGGGTAGCTACTCATGGTTCTTGGCGTCAAGCCGGAAATATCATTCGTCAGCTTCGACCTTTTCGATGTTCCAATATGAAATAGCATTTATGAATTCGAGTCTGATCTAGGCGTTTAATAGTACGGCTTCGCTAGCGAACAGTTTCGCAAATCCAGAACAGCCACCTGAAATTTAGTATCCCTAGCTGTATGAAACAGCACCCAGTAGGCTACAAATGGGAAAATCTCTCTGTGTCGCTGACTCGAACTCGACTTCTGGCCGACCGATGCGGTTTGCCCCCGATAGCCTGGGGAACATCTGGGCATTTGATGTCAAAGGATCGGTGCTGCGTCGCCCTAGACTCGTCCACCATACGGAGAGCGGTTGGCCTGATGGATTGCAGGTGACGAAGAATGGATACCTCCTGGTCGCTGCGCTAGGTGGAGTAGACGTTGTGGATCCTCAGACTGGGCTTTTGCCAGGAAAGATGAATACCCCTGGTGATATTATTTTTAATCTGGAGCGAGGTCCCCGTCGAGATGACCAGGGGATGTGGTTGTTGACTGGACGAAACTCTATTCACCAAGTCCTGATCAAGGACCTATAGTGTTTGCATGTTTGGGGGCCGAACAAGGCGTCGATGTGTATGCGTATTGCGGACCTTCAGAGTATATTTCACGAGGAATCAAAGCAGTATTTTCTCAGAGCCAAATCGGGTAACATGATTCCAAATCCAGTGCAGCCGTGGGACTCTCTGATTGGCCCCTCGTGGACTGCAACCCAATAGTGCAAACTGGCCAAACCAGCCAAACCCGCGCTGTGACCTCAGCTCGACAAGCTCCACCCCTTTCCCCACATCTTGCCTGGCCTTTCCGGGAGGTTGCTGTGCAAGTGGCACCATGCAAACAGGAAACGCCCCGTTCGACGTCAGACGGAAGTTTACGGCTGACTCAAGGGAGCCTCGCCCAATCTGATAATGTCGATCCGACGCGATGTGTGGCTGATCCAGGAATCTAGGCTTGCGGGGGTCGCGGTGCAAACATGTCCTACTAGGCAAAACTGGGTCTTGCAAGTCTCGCGGGCCAATCTGGCATTGATGGCCAGCCGCTGCGTCCAAAAAGGCACTGGAACCTAGTCAATTCGGTCTTCATTTGTCCCACCGGGCCCATCCCGTTGGAGAAACTCCCGGTGTTATTGATGGTGAATCATACCCCGAGATCCTGATGCCTGTTTGGTGATGCTTCGTCATAGATTTAACTTCCAGAAACCCGCTGTAGCTCTGGCGTAGGCCTTTTCGGTTCCATTCAATCTTCTCGTAGCTTCTTAAGCTCTTAAGCTCTAGCGTCCTTGGTCGATTCCTTCGCCCTCCCTTTGCCCTCTGGTGTTCTCTGTCGTTTTGATACTTCTACGTATTCCCGACATTAATCCGACCCTGTCTCACCCCAGTATGTCCCCATCCGTTCTCTCCTCGGAGAGCGTCGAGATTCTCGACATTCGTCAGAATGACATGGCGTTTTCGCTTGCCGACACCATCTACAAGAGTCTCAATCCGCCCGAGGGACAAGCGCGCTCATTTCCCACCCTTCTGCTCTACGATACCGAGGGCCTCCGTCTTTTTGAGAAGATCACATACTTGGAGGAATACTACCTGACCAACACCGAGATCGAGATTTTAACAACACATGCAAGGAGAATTGTTGAGCGCATCCCGGATGGTGCACGAATAGTGGAACTTGGCAGTGGGTCAGTTATCCCTGCTGCGGACTGGTCCTCTTTGGGATCGACCAATCGCCCCCTCACGATGTCACCGGGCTAACAGTTGGGAATTAGAAACCTCCGGAAAGTCAACATACTGCTGCGGGAATGCGAACGGGTAGAGAAACACGTGGATTATTATGCGCTGGACTTGGATCTGGCGGAGCTGCAGCGGACTTTTTCGGAAATCTCACCAGAGGGTTTCACAAATGTTAGACTGCACGGTCTGCACGGCACGTACGACGACGGGCTTCTGTGGCTGCAGAAGCCCGAGAACCGCGAAAGGCCGACGGTTGTGCTGTCACTGGGATCATCCATAGGGAACTTTGATCGGCCTGCAGCGGCGAAGTTCCTTGCTAACTTCTCCAACGCTTTGAAACCATCGGACTATCTCTTGATCGGCTTAGATGCTTGTCAAGATGCGGAGAGAGTCTTCCAGGCATACAACGATTCAGAGGGAGTGACACGTCAATTCTATGAGAATGGCTTGAAACACGCTAATCAAGTTCTCGGGTATGAGGCATTTAAGGCTGATCAATGGGATATCGTCACTGCATGGAACCCCGATCTAGGCTGCCACCAGGCTGCGTACTCTCCCAGGTGTGATGTGACTATCAACGGGACCGTGATCCGCAAAGGAGAGAAACTCGGGTTTGAAGACGCTTTCAAGTATTCTCGTGAGCAGCGGGATGAACTGTGCCGAAAGGCGGGCCTGATTCCTCAGTTTGAGTACGGGAACTCGAGTGACAACTATCGTAAGTTAGGATCCCTGTAGATTGCAAGGATTGGAACAGTGCTGACATCGAACCACCGTGAAGACGTTCATCTATTTTCACCTGCTACCCTGGACCTCCCAACGAGATCTACTGAGTATGCAGCGTCTTCCGTTCCTCTCCGTCAAAGACCTGCAGTCTCTCTGGACGGTATGGGATATCGTCACTAAGACCATGATCCCGCGAGAAGAACTGCTCTCGCAGCCAATAAAGCTTCGAAACACTTTGATTTTCTACCTCGGTCATATTCCTACCTTCTCTGGTATGTTTCTGCTTGCGCTTACTATCCATGGATAGGTGACTGGCGCTGACGCATTCTTCAGATATACATATGACCAGATCCTCGCGGGGAAAACCAACCGATCCCAAGTACTACCAGCAAATCTTCGAGCGTGGGATTGACCCAGACGTAGACGACCCAGAACAATGCCATTCTCACAGTGAGATCCCAGACGAATGGCCTCCACTGATGGAAATTTTGGAGTATCAAGAGCGGGTTCGGGATCGAGCTCGTTCATTGGTCCAGAAATACCACAAATCGAAGGACCGCACTCTCGGCGAGGGAATCTGGATTGGATTTGAACATGAAGCGATGCATCTGGAAACCTTCCTCTACATGCTTTTACAGAGCGACAAAGTACTTCCACCTGTTGGAGTGGACGCTCCCGATTTCTTGAGCATCGCTCAAGAGGCAAAGAGAATCGAGAAGCCCAACCAGTGGTTCCGCATCCCCAAGCAGACCGTCAAGATTGGATTAGATGACTCGAACGATCATGCGGACCCCAAAGAATCATTCGGTTGGGATAACGAGAAACCCCGACGAAAAGTCACCGTCCACTCGTTCGAAGCGCAGGGCCGACCAGTCACCAACGGCGAGTATGCGAAATACCTCGAAGCCAATCGGCTCCAATCTATGCCCGCCTCTTGGATCCTCTTGAATGGAGAGCAGGAGTATCCGCCAGCACAGGATATCAATCGATCCAGCCCCGGTGCCTCCGACCGCTATCTCTCTAGCTTCGCAGTGCGCACTGTCTTTGGAGCCGTCCCTCTGGCCCTTGCACAGGACTGGCCGCTAATGGCCTCATTCGATGAGCTGGCTAACTATGCTAAATGGATGGAATGCCGGATCCCGACCTTCGAAGAGGTGCAGAGCATTTATGCGTACGCAGACCAGCTGAAGGGTTCAAATGGTCTCTTAGACAACCACAGGTGTGTTTTCCCTCCGTCGAATATTTTGGCAGAGATTTTAACATTTTCCTTTCCCTAGCAATGGCAGTAAAGATGTTCAAGAACCCCCCATTTTTAGGGACGTGGCTGGATGCAACATTGGATTCCAGAACTGGCACCCTGTCCCCGTAACTCCTCACGGCGATAAACTTGCCGGCCAAGGAGAAATGGGCGGGGTGTGGGAGTGGACCAGTACTCCGTTGGCAGCTCATGAGGGGTTCGAAGCCATGGAGATTTATCCGGGCTACACATGTTCGTTCCCCCCCCGCCTCCCCACACAATCCGTTCGCATGTACCCTGAACTCGAGGCTAATCTTTATACAGCTGATTTCTTTGACGGCAAGCACAACATCGTCCTCGGAGGCTCGTGGGCGACTATTCCCCGAATCGCAGGACGCTCCACCTTGTGAGTTATCTCTGCACCAAATCGCCGCTATCATACTAATTGAACAGTGTCAACTGGTATCAGCATAATTACCTCTATGCATGGACGGGAGCACGGCTGGTACGGGACTTGGCTAAGTAGGAGTAGTTCCAGTCATAGAAGCCGAGATCATTCATGATAAATCCATTTTCCATTACCTACCAGGCATTGCACCACCGCTCCTTCGCACTTTCTGTAATGGTAATGTTGCTTGCTCCGGTCTGCGGTACTAGGATTTCCCTCCCCCCCCTCGCCCTTTCGTTTTGCATAGCCATCAATACAGGGATGCGAGTCATGGGTAAACGTAACCAGGTACGTACTCAGATGCACAAGACTCTTCGCGCAGAATATGCCAAAGCCCTTAAGACAGTTCAGCACAAGCCCCCCGGGGCATTTAAATTCATTCTCAAGCTTCGGGGGGTGCAGAATTCGCACGTAGCAGAATAGTCATTTTTATCAGCGCAAGGATTGTAAGGAGATAAGGATCCCTGTGGAACGTTCGAGGAATGGAGGAAGGAATGGCGGCCAAGCTCATGGGGCGCAGGATGGGGAGGGTTTCACTTCATGCCTCCCTCAGGGTTATTGGCCCGGGCTGGGCCCAGCATAACTCCGGCCTTACAGTTTAAACATTTGCTCCACTCCATGCCAAGAAGACCCTGGCCGGATTGACATTCAAGTCATGCCTTCAAAGTCCTTGGAGGACTCCCAAGGTTGCTGCTTGGCCTCCCTGCGTGTGGACGATTCTTTTACCATGCCGAATTGAGGAGTCAATCAAGGGCTATTGAAGACTATATCTGACAAGACCCGCTAAAAAACCGGGATTTAGCTCACGTTCGTATGCAGACTGTCAAATTGCATATGCTGCATCTAATTGAGATGCCAGCACGCGGACTTGCTTCATCCTATTTGATTGGTAATCCTACGGAGCACCAATCTTTCGATGATCGGACTGTTTCTTATCGTGGAATGTGTTCCTGCGTGAAAAGCGTCGGCTCCGAGTCCGGCGAGAATTGCTTGTGATCTGTTCTCTGCCCGCCATTGCTCCGACGCAAGGGGGGGCCCACTAGAGAAATACTGAAGAATACTGCACATCTAGTGTGTCATGTCGAGGGTTAACAACGGCTCATCCGTCCTAGTAATGATTCATCGCGTTTGGTGTGCTGGTGATTCGAACCGTCAGCAAGAAGCTGATGGGACTCGTAGATGTGCGCCGGAGTTGGAGCAATACACTGCCTATGCTACCCAGGCTCCGAGTCATAAGCGGAGTCGTGGTGAGCCTACGTTCAAACCGGGGACGCTATTGTCCCAAAGTGGTGCGCGTTTAGTTCGTGCCTTTCAGCTGTACCTATCAGATCTGTACCCAAGCTGCCATGGGAGGTCGCGATGTTTCGACGGGGAATAACTCCGAGAGCCGATCAATACGAGGTCCGATCATCCCTGTCAGTGACGAATTCATGATCGATCAGCGCCCAGGGAGATCCGCGATCAGTTGCGCATAGTGACCTGTCCCGATATGGCGGGACTGTCATGATTCGTTCTGTTCCAACAGACCGCCAATCCATCTAGATAGAGCTCTCATTCACTCGAAAATGCGGTGGTCCCGGAATTAAGCTTCACCAATTTCGCTAGACTGGTTTTTAATGGGTCGCGATTTGCTTTGCTTCTGGGGACGCACGTATCCAACAGCGAACGGGCCTCGATGATGAAATATCTCTTGGGCAGAAAGGTCCAAGAAAAAAAAAATCTACCAGTAGCTGGGCATGGACACCCTTGGAGAGGGGGCCAGTCCAAGCTGTCAAGAATGTAGTAGTAGATTGCCATGACACGAGGTTGAGTGGGCGATCCTGCCCAGTATTTACCCACGTCGACTGCCAAGGGCTCATGCACGGGTTATCAGGAGCATATTCTGCCCTGCAGACTGCAGGCCATAGGGTCCATGCTGCCGGGCCCCGTAATACGGCGTCTCAGAGATACACATGTTTTCCGCTGCGTGGCATGACCGAATTCCACATGTCAGAGAGAAACGCGGGGGACTATCTATTCAACAATTCTATGTTCATCAACTGCGTTTGGGATACCGCCATGGCGATAAGCGCTAGCGAGAAGGCAGATGGCATTTGTGGCTTGCACGAAGCAGCTACGAAGATGTTTTGGCAATGGGGCAACCCGAAGTTGCCGCCAGGGGGTGGAAGAACTGCCGGTTTGGAATGTGTCACATATCGAACAAGGGGAGCCATCTGGCCACTCTTGCCGAGCTTGTCACTTTGAATGGGGGGGCCTGGGACGATGCCACAGGAGCAGCCTGTCGTTCAGTACAACCTGCCGAAGTGGAGCCATGATCGACCCGTTCCTTGACATGCCCGCACTGGGTATTGATTTGCATACTGTACGGGTAACCTGGCATTGACGCGATATGCAGGTTCTTCTTCTTTTTTTTTCTTTTGGCTCTTTTTTTTTCTAGGCACTGTATATGTACCCCGGCGCAACCGCAGAATTGCTCCGTCCTTGACTAGCGCCTCGATGACATAGTGTCTGCGGCGGTGGGCTGTTCTTTGTTTCTTGTTCATTCTCATTGGCGTCCGCATTGCCAGTCATTCGTTTTGCATCTTGTCCTTCTTTAATAATTTGGTTTGAATTCCACCAGCCGCAGCATTGAGCGTTATCGCTAAAAAATTGATCCCGCCGAATATACTCATCGTTGACCACTCCGAGTCTATACCTGTTATTATACTCGCAACTCCGCAGACACGGCGAAAATGGAATGTTTTCGACAAATCTTCCGGTGTTTCAAGGCACCATCCAAGAATAACGAGCCACGAGCAATTGAGATCGTAAGTGTCGTCCTCTTGCCATCTACCAGTTGACAAGCCGTGATCTAACCCAATTGCATCTTAGGGTCCCCCCACCAACTTCCGGAAGGAGGAACTACCTGCTTGTTTCTCGGATGCCGAGTCAGTCGTATCGCCCCATCACAGCAACCCCGAGCGACCCATTCTGACCAAGGAGCCACAGTGCGTTGACGTCGCAAGTGAGCGGGCAAGTGGTGATGGAAAAAATCGGGGCAACGATCGAAATGGTGGATCTCCAACCGTCCCCCAAGTCGAAGGTCCAAAGCCAGGTTCGCAGGATGAGCTTGAGCCCGAGCAACAGCCGCAGGATGGCGCAGTCCGCCTCCGGAAGCGTGCGAGGTTAATGAAATGGCTTCGGCCAGCTTCAGTGGAGACTCAATCAGCAGACAAATGAGAGGAGCA
This sequence comes from Penicillium chermesinum, assembly GCF_028974085.1. Classification (NCBI taxonomy): domain Eukaryota; kingdom Fungi; phylum Ascomycota; class Eurotiomycetes; order Eurotiales; family Aspergillaceae; genus Penicillium; species Penicillium chermesinum. The sequence goes on along the minus strand of NW_026695312.1, from coordinate 1,535,459 downwards.
AGTATGATATGGACCATTGGATTTGGGAGGATGAAGATGGGGAGGGTCCATGGGCGGGCATAAGCCATCCGTTGAGACTCCTGAAAATGTGATCAATATGCCTTGCGCCATATGTTCATCACACTATAAAAGTTGGCACGTTTTTGAAGCGCGATTTGGAGGATGCCAGGTTGTTATCGCTGGAAGAAGCTTTGGTGGACAAATTGACCGATGTTGAGTGTGTATCCTTGTCAGAGATAGATTGACTCGATTCAGATGGCTCTGGCAGCTCATCAAGCTCATCAAATAACATTTGAACTCTTGACTTTGTCTGCTTCCCTGATCCCATGGCACGCCTTGAGCCCGATGTGTCGAATGCAATCGGCGCTGGCCTTTCATTCTTGATGTTGCAATCATCTGGGATACTTGAGGCTCTCGAGGACTCAACAGCATTTCCAGCCTTGCGCCTCGCGGTGGGCGTTGCGAGCAATTGAACATCTGCATCCAGATCATCTTCTTCCGACGCTGTCTCATCCAGAATCTCGATCACGTGGGCATCAGCCTGTGGCGAAGAGCTCGGCAGTGGTATTCCATCCCCGCGGCCGTTGTTAGATGACTGCGAAGTCTGCCCGAAACCTGCTGCAGCTCTAGTCGAAGACTTCATCGTGTGCATTCCGACTAATGATCGAGATTTTCTGGGGCTCGTCATAAGCCCGTGTAGATGTGTACCAGCCCAGGCATCATCGTCTTCCTCTTCATCCTGCGCCTCGTCTGTACGAACGCCTGGGACTCCAATTTGCTCAAGCCCGGTCTTCTGCCGCTCCCTAAGGGCCTCGGCGTCTTTCTTCCGCTGGAGTTCCTTTGGAACCGGTGTCCTGCCATCTGTCGGCCTTTCTATTGCCGCTATTGCTGTCGCGGTCTGCGCTTTTGCCTCCTTCTTTCGGCGTACATATTCTGCATGGTGCAAGTGCTGTGTGAAAGATTGCGCCACTGTGTAGAATTCGTCTTCGACCATGATCCATCCGTCATCTTTGTCAAGTCCTTCAATGAGGAATCTGATACAGCTGATATTAGCCACAGTCTACCATGGTGTAGGGCGAAATTGCCAGACGTACTCTTCGGGAGGACATGGTCGTGCGGGGATGTTGGGGGAGTTTGGGCTGAAAGCGTAGTTCCCGTTAGCGCAGCCCATCTTCGGAAGAATAGGAATGGATTTAAAGGGGGAATAATCATACAAGAACGGAGGAAGTCTTTGCTCTCAGGTGAAGCTGGTTCCTTCTTTGGAGTCGCGTCGATGTCAGGAGCAGACTCTCGCTTGACGCGCTTGCGCGGCGTCGACTCGCCTTTCACTCTGCCTTTAGGCTTCGGCTCAAGGAGCCATGGGAGTGTCCTTGGCATAGCGCGACGGTGATAGAGCAGCGTGTTAGGACATTAGAGTTTGCACAGTGGAATGTGGTGAAGTCGCGAACAGCACGATAAGTGCGCCGATAAGCGATGAGGTCACCTGCCGTGCCTGCTAGAACGATATTTGAATTGAAAGAGCATGGCAAGACAAAGCACATGATGTAGTCTTCAATGTCATTGGGTATCTGGTGAATCTACACATCCTGATCTAGTAGATCTAACTTCGAAAACAGAGATAAAAGGCACAAACAATGCTTAGAGCCTTAGGAGGGTCTAGCCCAAGAACGCCGGTTGAAACCATCCCATGAAACCATCCGACGAAAACGCCTGCACATAGACTTGAAACTCAGACTAAAGCCTGGAATTAAGCTTTTGTGGCCCGGAGCAAAAAAGAGAGCAAAGCAGAAAACTAGGCTTCGCCAGGTCGCTTGCTGTTGCAGCTCACGATCTTGACCTTCTCCGCGCTGACTGTAGATTGATTATCTAGCTTGAACGAGACATCCTTGATCAGGAAAGTCCAGACTTCATCGCAGAATCGGTAGGTATCGAGGTGGCCCTACAGAGAGAAAACATGTCAGCCTAGGTAGACAATCAAGATGATCCCGTCCTCATGTCTTCCGAGAGTCCACGTTTGCAAAGGGGGTTCATAGCCTACCTTGAAAGTCAGCCTGGCTCGAACCTTATCTGCCAGGACTTCAGTGACGACTCGGTCAAAGGTTGACAGGATCTTCATCGCCAGCTGGGGTTCGATACGACCTTCGTTGATCAGGTCATCGAGAGTGTCCGTCAAAGACAAGCCAAGACTATCTCAAGTCAGTTCCACAACCAATTCCACATTTCCTTGCAACAGCGTACCTGCTCCCACGGTAAAGCTCGTAGTAGGACTGCTGAGCGGCCATGCTTGCAAGATTTCTGGGTGCGCGCTGGGGAAGACAGGAGTGTCAAACGGCAAATCGAGAAGTCCAGGCAATCGCGGGGGGATATTAATCACGTGACATGTGGCTTATCAAAGCATTTACGTCAAACAAAGCATGAAACTACGTCAAACAGGTCTTGAGCCTCACCTGAATAACAAATTTCAATTCTGCTTTTAACAGAACAGCCTTTCGATGATGATGGGCCCCAGAGTGGTAAAGTTGCCTGAAAACATGATGCTTTTCCGGAGGTTTTCTCAGCCTGTTTTTAATCGGTCGTTGTCTTCCACATCATTACTATCAATCCCCAAGAGTGAGTTTACACTGCCATCTCAAATCTCGGCTTCGGGTCATAGTAATTAACGAACTGAAAGATACTGGTGTCAATATCCCAAATAAGGCCTCCACCAAAGATTCTAATGAATCTGCAAAAGATAAGGCCCCGGACTCAAAGCCCAACACGGTCAAATCTGTGGCCCAGGCGGACGACGAGCTTCGGCAAAGATTAGAAGAGATGTCAGGCGAAGGAGGAGCCTCCGGCATCGAATACGAAGACGGGCAGCCCAATACAATGAAACGCAGTGTACGGAATAATATGTTCCGAGTGATATGAAATGGTCGGCTAGACCAAGACTTTATAGCTTCCCGCCACCTTACGAGAGACCCAAGCACTGGCGAAGCAGGCGTGATGAATGAGATAATTGATGTGGGAAAGCTGACCTATACCGAAGACGTCCTTGAAATGACATTCTTATCTTCCAGCATTCCGCATGGCGCTGTGCCGGTATGGTCATCTTGGTAGGAGGTATCTAGGCTTATCTCCTTTTGTGCATATCCATATCTGAACAGAATTGGACCGTTCAAGGGCTCTGATCAGGGAAAATGTGGCATGATAGTTGTTTCCCGCCAACGAGCCCCCTCAGCCAGTTTACGGCAAGACCTGTGGTCGCAATAGAATATGCAGCGGGTCTCCAGAGCCGAGCCTGTAGCCGAGAGCCGCAATCAGACATGCTAGCGAGCTGGATCACCTGCACCATTAGTCACAAGGATTATAATAGGATATCCATGCAATATCAAATCAACTTGCAGCTTATTCTCTCCGGAACTCCACAGAGAATAAAGCCATATTCATTTCTAAATGGTCGATTGAAACCCCTCCAGTAGGCACGTAAAAACAGAAGTAAATCCACCCCAGACGCTTTTATTGACATTAAAACTCCATCCCCGTCTAGGGGCTAGAATGGTGACTTAAACCTTGGACATTTCACTTGTTGACGGCAATGCCAGCCAACACACCAGCACCAATAACACCACCATCAGAGGCCTCCCGTAGGAAGACCGATTTGCCGCCTCGTTGCGGGCCAGTCCGCATGATCAGCCGGTCGATATGCTGCTGACACATTTCCTTGAACTGCGGATAATGCTGGATAATACCACCTGTGTAGGCAACCACCAGCTCCTCGGGGCCAGATTGCCAGTCCGCCGGCGTAGGCTCGAGAACCGGGACAACATGTCCGTGGAAGCTGTTCGTCACGGCGCTCGACTGCAAGCTTGCAGCCGCGGCGAGTGAGTCGGTTGCGGGCTGGGGGTAGGGTGAATCGCCGTTGCTCTTCGGAGAGGAAATGTTGTCGGGGGTGTTCAGGTTGCTATCTTCTCGCAGCTCGATCTCCCGGCAGCAGGCCAGCAAACCAACCACAGCTGCGGCGATTAACCCGGCCGACCGTTGTTGGACCGTCCGGGCGATCTTTTGGAAGACTCCTGCAGAACGGGCGTCCCAGCGCCAATCACTGCTTTCGGGAGGAGGGAGGGAGCGATTGAGCTCTTTTGCGAGATCTTCGCTCGAGCGGGCTCGGGCCACGTGGTCCGAAATGTAGGATGTTGAGAGGGCATATTCCTGGATGAGGTTCGCTGGAAGAAGACGTCTTGACAGTCCTCCTATCGTGGTAAGATATTCGTATAAGATAAGACGAATTAGCTCGCCAATATACCGGCCACCAGTCATATATTCGAAAGGCTGGAACCCGGGACGTGAACAAGCTTTGTCCAGTTCGACATCCCATTTGGTCGTGATCTTGAGTTCGTGGAGCGGCGGTGCAGCGCCCGAAATAGTCCATTCCGTGTTGACGATGGTCTCTTTGGCGGTCGGTTCCATAGCATGCACGCTCTTGGCCTTAGATTCGTGGAGCGCATTAAGTTTCATCGGAATGGTTGCGTTACAACCTGTTCCGACAATGATACCCATTGCGACGCGGCTATTTGGTAAAGATTTGACTGTGTATGCGAGAGAAGCTAATGTCGCAACAGTGTCGTTGGTGATAGCCTGAATCTTCAGCTTAGGGAGGGCAAATAATTTCCGGCGCTTGGAGGAAGGCTCGGCTTCATCATCTGGCCGCCTGGTGTGCTTGTCATATCCATTTAACAGAATACTGCGCAGGTTCAGATTTGCATCCATTGCAAAGCCCTTGCCCATGGGCATCAGTGTGGCCTCTGCGAGGGACTCTTGCCTAGAACATGGTCAGCATCTACCAAGCGATCTCCGATTGGGCCCCTCAGGGGCTGCCACAATATTCTGAAGGGGGAGGGTGAACCAACATAATTGGGAAACTGAAAGTGATTCCCATATCCAATTCGGCCGGGGCGTCTCTCTTTGCCGCATCCGATGACAAGCTATCGGCGACCACCTCCGCAATGCAGTCTCCAATCCACGCGAAGAGATCCTCCGCTTTGTCCATCTTCAGATGCTCTTGAATGGGCCACACTCGCTCCAACGTTCGTTTCACCCGCTGATGTTGTGCCTTGCGAATCGTCTCCTGGGACCTCTCCCCCGCATCTCCCGACCTGGTCTCCGGATCGAGATCGCCCAATAATTCGATGAACGCCACCCTCAAGTTACTCCCACCTACATCAATGGCCAAGTACCGACCGGTTTCTTGGCCGGTGGGGAGCTGAGTCACTGGAGTCGGCAAGAATTGTTGATCGGAGGTCAGTGCCAAGTTGCGGTATGTGCCGGAAAAGCGGCGCGCCAATCTGTACAGCAACCCCTCTTCTAAGCATAATGGCTGTAGGAACTCATCCAGCTGTTGCTGGTGCTCGAGCTGTTCTCTTTGGGTCGCACTCAGTTCGGTGCTGATCTCTTGGTCCTCATCTTCAATTCCCTCGTCCTGCAGAACATCCCGCTCCTCGTCCTCGCCTTTCTCCGACGGTATTGAGTTGATGGAAGCCATGGAGGAACTGGGGTGAGTCTTGATGAACGTCCGCAAAGAAGTCCAAACCGGGGGCTATTGCGGAGATAATTTCTAAACCAACGCGCAATCAAAAACCAGGAGAGGGATACACAGTCCGTGCCTTTCTGTCGCAATACCCGCTCCGTTCTCAATTATGATGCTGGATTAGGAATGCGAAGCAGGTACGAGAGCAGAAAGGACACGGGCGTCACCTTGATCAGAAGAGAAGTGGAGACGGCTCTCTATTTAAAGCCTCTACTTAATCTCCAGGGTCTGGGCTTATCAGTCAGATGATCATGAAAGGGTTGAGCATTTTAGTGACGTGGACCGCTGGGAATGGGGAAGGATTCGGGACTGCGGGGGAGGGAAACAGGACGATCATGGAGGGTGATCTTCGACACCAGCTTTACGTACCCTTGCGAATTCGGTATGTGCGATGGGGGGAAAAGGGAAATAAAGATCTACCAGGGGTTGTTTTCACTTTTTATGGGGATCGTCGAGGATCCCAAGGGATGGATGCCTGAGGCTTCTCGAGGACTCCCAAGAAAAGGAAAGGAAGTAAATAAGGGCACCATACAAATCCCAAGGCTTTTATGCTTCGGATAGGTTATGGCCTACCGGGGCGAGAAGGGTCGACAAGTGGGGCCCCAGAGCAAAAGAAGAAAAGAAAATCAAAATAGAGAAAAAAAAAGAAAAAGAAAAAAGAAAGAAAAGAGAAAAAAAGGAAGCTGGATTCGACCGGAGTATAGGACCGATGACGATGACAGGGCCAACAGGGCCAACGTAGAAAGGGCAAAATCCAGCAGGTCCAGCAGATCCAGCAAGAGTCAAGAGAGAAGGAGGAGATTTAAAGGCGCGTCTATTGGAGATGCGACCATCGGAGGACACGAGCCGATGCGACGCTGTTTCTTTTTTGGCTGGAAATCCCGGTCTTGGTCGATGGGAATCTGGTGAACTCTATAAACTCCCTCTACCCCTTCGGCGATCGCAGAAAGCATCTCCTGCTCATCTGGGCAACAGCGAGAGACGATGATCGCGCCGTTGTTCCACTCTGATTCCATCCGCATCTCACTATCATGGGGGAGGGGGTCCATGATCTATGTAACCCTGCGCCATCAGGAACTTCAGCTCGGTTGGTAGGCTCGGCTACATCTCCAAATCCAAGCGCCTACTCCGGCTCCTCTCTCCCTTTCCCCTCAACTCCAAACATCTTGGCTTCAAAACACGAGTTTGCGGCCCAAGGTCAAGTTGGCGCACGGGCGCAGGTCAAAAGAAAAGTCTATCCCCCTCCACCCATCTGCCATGCGAGCGCCTGGTCAAGTGGGGCGGGGGCGCAAGAGAAGAAAACGTGCCAGATTATCATCTCCATCTGCCAAGTACCAATGAATCACCGTTTGAAAGGCCCTTCCGAGTTACTAACCTCGTAATTTCTGGTGGCTCTGCCCACTCGGAAAGAACCGTGTTAGCTGTCAACTTCCGAGAGGCCACCAATCCCCACAGCCTCTACAGGGGGCCACGATTGGCCGTGCTTCGCCACGAGATGCCGCCTTGGAGCTTGTTTCAGAAGGTTGGGGGTTCGGAATCGATCACCTGCTCCCCGTCATCGTAAAGAGGGGAAGCTTTTGGGCTCGTGCTTATACTAGGGGAGCCTCATGCGGCGAGGCCCCGAGAGGGGATCTTACATAAACGACGAAAGGCCGCGTGGACATCTCAGCCGCCGGCCTTAAAAGGACGAAACAGGAAAATAGAGGTCCAGGCTCGAAGTCCCTTGTGAGGTGTTCCCTCGTCAAGCCACTTCCAACAGCTGAACGAGGAACTTGGGCACCAACAAGGCAACGGCTCCGAGATCGGAGCCAGATTTCTCTAGGCCAGCTCGACCCTGATTACAAGCTTCCTAAGTTCGAAACGAACTAGAGGAAAAGAAGCGCGCTAGTGCCGCTGCTTTAGTGTCTACTGAGAATGCATCAAGAAGGGCTTGCCTCTCCTATGACCCGGAGAGCAGATCACAGTCACCCCTGGAAACGTTGTATCGCTGCTGACGACTAGCTGTATGAAAGCTCTGGAGCAGGTCACGACCTCTTACTGGAGTCGGAGAAAGAATAACTGCACTAATCATTAGCATGAAGACATCAAAACCTGTAAAGTATAAGGTCCACGCCAACTGTGTCAATGCTGTCGAATGTCCTGTTTTTGATAGGACGTTGGGTGCCATAATCTCTACACAGGATTCTATGGATCTAATTTCGGAATTCTCTACTCCATAGCTCCCTCCACGGCCTTGAACAGCCTACTTTATCGGGGGGGTGGAGCCGATGATCCGATGGCGCAATCGCTTCAGACCAGACCCCATGTCAACCCATGCTAAGCCTGTTTCAGCCTGGATCTCTTTCTTCACCGCAGACAAAAGAGAAAAGATCACGACCTTCCTCGTCAGATATTTCAAGATAACAAAACCGGAGCGCCTGATTGGATTCGGAGGCGCTGTCCATTATTAGGGCTGCTTGATTATTGTGCACAGAACTACGGAGTAGACGTCGAACCCCATATCTCTCGTTTGACATCTGCCCGTGTTCTTGGCCCCTTAGAGGTTCTCCTGCAAGCATAAGCATGAACCCGCTCTAATTGACACCCTGTGCTGAGCCTATCGAAGGAATGGTCAAATGATCCTGTGGAAGATCAAGAGACGATTTGCTTACTTTGTATCAGTGGCCCTCGGCGTGGCCGACGAAACGCATGTGCCGGGTAAGCAGGGACGGCAGGAGAATCTTCGGCATAATGATCAGGGTTTCCACGCCCACTGAGTAGCATTTCCTTCTCCGCAAAATGGGGCCGTCTCGCGGGAGGAACGCAACTCAGCCCTCAACTCAGCCCTTGACACTTTTTGAACCTTGGTAAAGAAGTGCTGACCGAAGTCCTTACTCGGGTAAGTTGCCCCATGCGTGTTTGGGGTATAAGGTTGGTACTTGCTCCGCTACAATGCATGGATTATGTCTTAGGATGGATTTCTTGATCCAGCCCGCCATGTGCTTCTGATCGGTACAGTCATTTTATATTTGACGGACATTATAGCTTATAAATGCAAAGGTAGTCGGCATTCGCCCAAGTCTAGGTATTTGCACGAGCGAAACTCGAATGATGTTGCAATCTTATTCTCGAAATGCGCTGGTTATGTGCATGAGAGCTTCTGTCGCACCCATTCTAGAAGGCCCCTGAGATGGCCAATGCATGTCTTGGTAGTACTCATTGGTCAATCTTTCAAGCTGACTACTTGATTTGATTCTCCTTGTAAGGAACCTAGTCGTCAAACTGGAGTAGAATTTGAAGTCCAAGCTTTCGTACGTGAAAGCTCAACAGAACGTTGTTCTCACCATCGCCAATTGCACAATAGTCGCTTGGTCATGACAGAAGGAGAAATTTCAATCAAGAGGCTCGTCCTCATTTTGGTGCCGTGACAGCTTTTCCAAATCTAGGACTCCACAGGCGCATTTTGTAGGCCTGTCTAGGTATTTCAACGAACTTGAAGCCAAGATGTTCAAGCTCCATGCCAAATTACGCGCCAGATTTTGTTTAGATCCAGAAGTTTGGGTCATGGGACGAAGAACACCCAAATGCCAAGACCCTATATTACCTAAGGAGAATGCAGCTCCACTTTCACCCATGATCAGCATCAACGTCTCTTATCTTTTCCATACATCATGGAGAAGCTACCTATCCATACTGCGGAGACCCGGGAGGTCGACGACTCGGCCACAACGCGGTCGCCCCCTCGCCAGGCGGTCTTCTTAAGGCGTCTCATTATTGGCCTTTGCCTCATCGTCGGATATTACATCGTCAGCCGCGCCCCCGCCAACACACTGCGTGTTTTCGCACCCTGCCGCCATCATAAATCCCCGGAAGCGGTCTCCTTCGAGGGAGGTTACGGCTTTGATCTCGCTCATGACCTGGGAATGTCACCCGAGAGTGCTCGGCACTCTACAGGCGCGTCCGATGACTCAAAAAAGGTCCCCTTTGAGGCCCACATCATGAGCAAATGCCCAGATGCCCAGGCCTGCCTGCGCCAGCTTGTGATTCCTACTATGGAGCAAGTCTACGACAAAGTAGACTTCCAGCTTTCTTTTATTGCAAAGTGAGTGTGTCATGCTTTTTGTAGGCCGAAAGAAAGGCTAGATATCCTAACATTTCCAAAAGTGTCTCCAAAGAAAGCCACGAAATCGAGTGCATGCATGGTCCAGGCGAATGCATCGGAAACATGCTGATGCTCTGCGCAGCCAACCTCCCTTTTCCGCCCACAAGCGACCAATCTTTGCTTCCTCAGTCGTACCCCCGTACCCCCATCGTGCGGTCCCTCGGCTTTGCAAACTGCCTTACTACGGATTACCAGCGTATCCCTGACCGCAACTTTGTTCAGAATTGCGCATTGGAGCACGGTATTGACTTTGAGGCCTTGAACACTTGCGCTAGCCAACAAGATGATAATACTGGGGGGTCCGCATGAATCAACTCCTCTCAGCGGCCTGGCACTTCTCCGACAGAGTGCCCTTCGCGGAGAGGAGCTTGGAGTCAAGACCAGCTGTACCATTAGAGTGAATGAGACTGTCTGGTGCGTCCACGACAATAACCAGTGGAAAGACTGTGCAAAGAATGGCGACAACCCGAAGGTTTTGGCTGAGGAGATTAGGCGTCTCTGGAAGGAGAATAACGACGGTCGTTGAGGCCTGGGTTGTACTCCCTCATCCAGCCCCAACGAGAATGAATTATGCATAGCTGTATCTTATAATTAATATTGATCATCTTCGGGCTCCATATATGAATTTTATTCGTACTTCAGGATTCATGACACCAGCTCGTACCTTCCGCATAGTCAGGTGATCGAGCGTCATAATTTACAGTCGAGTGCCTCAGTATATAACTACACCTCGTCGCTCTTGCCTTCCGTCGTACTTGCACCTGCCCACCGGATCTTCTCAACATGGACACCCAAACACCCCCGTTTTCTGATTCTGATTCTGTTTCCTCTTCTCCTGATGAATCCGTGTCTACATCCACAACTCGTGTGGCACTTCCAGACTCAGCCCGTGATATCAGCATGCCGCTTCCTTTGCCCCAGCCCTTGAATATTTCTGGTGACCAGACAGAATTCAAGAAGATTGAAGACGAGCTTCTCCGCAAAATCAGAGCAAAGTACACAGGATATCTGTGGTTCTTCAACGTCACTAAAGAGACATTCTACCAACTCCAAGACGAAAACTCACGAAACACCAGACACTTCCGCTATCTCTACAATTTCGACGAGCGTAAGCTCCGTATCTGGATGCCTGCGAGAGCCCACGACAGTTTTGTTACCCAGCTTGTTATCCTAATTTCTGACAAGCTAAGAGCAGCAGGCTTACACAATACTGCTTGTGTGCCGAACCTGTCTCCCACGCTTAAATTTGGGAACTTTGCTGCTCAGCCTGATGGATGCTGGGGCCCATTCAATAGCGATGATTTCACGGTTTGCGTTGAGGTTGCGAATTCCCAAAGTGATGCCCAACTCCGAAATGACGCTCGCCGTTGGCTTGAACATACCGGATCCCCCTTTGAAATCTGCCTTACGGTCAAGGTTAGCGCTGATAAGATTGTCCTTTCTGTCTGGCGGCCCCAAGCACGGCCTGATAACGGTCACGGTCCGTGGCTTCGGAGAAGGCATCGTTCTGCGACGATCACCCACACAGCGACAATCGTCCGAAACAGTCCGAATCCTACCGTCATATGTGAAAGCAATACTTCGTCTTCATCCACTCGAAATGAGATTAGGCTGCCTGTGGTAGCTTTTACAGGCTACCAGCTGCCACCTGGGATTAATGTTAACCCTTGGGACGAGATCATCTTGACGGAAGACGATTTGGTAGCTTTGGGAAGAGTTCATTGGATTCCAAGAAACGGATACTAATGATTCGCTGTATACTCTACTCCCGGTGGTTCTCTTCTGCTCTTTTTTTTGCTCTCTAGTTTATTTTTCTATTCGCTGTATACTCTACTCCCGGTGGTTCTCTTCTGCTCTTTTTTTTGCTCTCGAGTTTATTTTTCTATTCGCTGTATACCATACTTATTGCTTAGTTTTTATAATAATATTACCTGTTTCATCCCTCTATTAGATCTTGGAGGCGAGCAGTAGACAAACGGACCACATTCTTCGGCAAGGAAATTTGTATTACCAACGCCTTCCGGGCTCACGCTAGAGAAGCGCGGGACCTGATCAGGAAGATGGATGGGCTAGAGGTGGGTTGGTTTATCACTGCGACATACAAACCAATTTCCCACAGACGGACATTATCAACAGCAGGTCAATGGTTGCATGGGCTGGCTAGCGGCACGGCGAGGAGAGGCTCTTTAGTTTTGTTTTCCTTGTTTTTCAGGTACCCAGAGGGAAGGTTTGGGGCAGCAAGGAGCCAATCAAGGTGTTATGGTTATGTTTTCGGAGCAAGAAGTTTTGAAGGGTATGGCGAAATCTCAAGTCCACCGGAATTTCGACTCCCGTGGCTGGCCCCGCAGAAGTTCCAGAGTCTGAATAATGAACTAGTCAATCTCAATGAGCACCGTATGCAGAGTGCAGCGGATTACAGATCTTACGACATATAGGCCCTTCAAGACGCTCTACGCTTTACCGCACCCAATATTCAAGGCTTATTACTTCGACTTTGCACTCCAGATGAGCATCTTCCTAGACGCAACCATACTATTATTTCCGAGGTCATCTTGAACATGCTTACCTCACTTAATAGCTCTCGTATGCCCCTCGATAAGCTCATTAGTGTCTTTGATACACAAGGTTATACTTCAGATCGACACCTGATCCGCAAGGCGTAGAGACATCGCGTCTTGGCACGTGCACTCCATTTATGTAATTATTTGGGGATCCGGCACGGGGCGTCGATGAAGCTGCATAGGTCTCAGTCGGCTGTAACTGGGAGAAATCCCCGTTGGATAGGTGACGAAGAGGAAGGAGGTGTCCCTCCAACTACCTTCTGCCTCCGACCTTCTCACTTCTTCTGTAGCTGCCATGGCACTTCATCTGCCCCCTTCCGCTGCGGGGAACGCGTCTTCCGAGTCCGGGACGTCCTCTAACCCCAGATATACCCCAGTCTCGAATAGCTCTGACGAAGAGGGCAATCGGGCGGAACCGAACGATTTGCCTCTTGGGGAACTTCGTGTCCAGACGAATTTTGATACCGACGATGCTCATGATGCACCTATCTCGGACGTTGAGAATGAGAACTCATACGACTCTACTGAGGGCATGAAAGGGAAGAACCGACGGAAGCAGAAGAAAGCAAAATATACAGCGCAGGAAGACCGGGAGGTTGTGAGGATATTTGACAGGAGGCTAGTGCCATTCTTGGCTCTGTTATACCTCCTAGCATTTCTTGATCGCTCAAGTATGTTGATGACGTTGCCATGTATTTGCCCGGGGAATAACGGTCTATACGGGCACTGGGGATTCTATGCTAATAAGGAACTCCAGATATTGGCAATGCGAAAATTGCTGGACTTCAAGAGGATCTCCAACTATCTTCCTCGCAATATGAATGGCTACTTACTGCCTTTTACATCACTTACATCCTCTTCGAGTGGATGACACTTATGTATCGCGTGGTGCCTCCTCATATTTATATATCCCTTTGTGTATGTGGGTGGGGATTGGTGGCTTCTTTCCAATGCTTGGCCACCTCCTTTGGAGGGCTGATCGTCCTTCGCTTCTTGCTTGGCATCACCGAGGCAGCATTTGGACCGGGAGTGCCCTTCTATCTGTCGCTGTTCTACAGACGCCATGAACTTGCATTTCGGAATGGGCTCTTTATTTCAGCAGCGCCGCTAGCTACGACGTTTGCCAGTAGCTTGGCATGGGTGATTGTCAAGCTCAGTAGCAATGGCCCCATCTCTCCCTGGCGCACTCTTTTCCTGGTTGAGGGCTTTCCAAGTGTTATTGTCGCTGTGTTCGCATGGGCTCTGATTCCAGACTCCCCAGGCCAAGCTCGCTTTCTCACGCGCAGGCAGCGTATCGTCGCTAGAATCCGGCTTGGTGAGAACAAATCGGACTATCAACATTCGCAGTCGGCTCGCTTCAATTGGCGAGAGATATCGAAAACAGCTTCAGATCCCAAAGCATACATGGCAGCTGTAAGTCCTCACATATATTCCCAAGAATTAACGATCCAAAAAGAAGTAACGTTCTGCGGCATCTAGTTCATGTTCTTCAGCTGCAATGTTGCCTTTAGCTCGATGCCCGTTTTCCTTCCTACTATCATCAAAGAGTAAGGCCGCCTTAGATATGCCGTAACTTCCCTGATCGCAAGCTTATCAATATTATATAGCATGGGTTATTCCTCTCTCCACGCTCAAGCCCTCTCTGCGCCTCCCTACCTGGTTGCATTCATTGTGGTTCTCCTAACCGCATACTCTTCCGACCGCAGCCGCAGCCGCAGCCCATTCCTCATTGCCCACGCACTCGTCTCTTCACTCTCATACTTCGCCATAGCTGCAACAGGGTACTTCCATGAACACCTGTCTACCGAATTACACACCTTCATCCGATATATCTGCGTTTATCCAGCCGTAGCCGGGTTCTTCTCTGCTATCACCCTGATTATCACCTGGACGATGGACAATCGGGTCGAAAAGGAAGGCAAGGGAGCCAGCATTGCCATCTTGAATGTAATCGGCCAATGTGGACCTCTTCTTGGGACCAGGCTATATCCTGAATCAGATGGACCGTGGTATGTCCGCGGAATGGCCGTCTGCTCCTGTTTTATGATCGTGGTGGCTATCCTTGCTTTTGTGATGAGGATCATATTGCAGCGTGCTAATCAAGCTTCGGGGCCGTTGTTCGATGTCAATGAGGCTGGCCCTATCGATCCTGGGGAGGAACGGGATGAGCTTATGGGTGGAGGACGACGTGACGACCTTGAGCATCATACGGGTGAAGAGCGGCTGGTGTATATTATCTGATTTAACCTTTTTGCATCTTGACTACTATTTGATTGGCTGTAGCGTTTCTATTGGGAGTATATAGTTGTTGATTGTCATTAGAATTGCCCATTATCTCATAAATATGAAGCTTTTTCCGAGTCCAAGGCATTTCTTTACTTAGGGTGATGGATGTCTTCCAAGTTTCCAGGATTTTTATCTGACTGGTGAGGACCCAGATGAACTAGAAGTAGAGGCCAGCATTATGCCCAGCATAAATCCTACTTCTACACGGAGTACTGGTGACCTTCAAGTTGAAGACTGTCTGAAATTGAAGCTTATCATCAATATGCTTATCTCCCTGACGAGTATGCGCTTAATAGGATAATGCGATTATTTGAGCCCCTTACCAGGCAGTATGGCCCCCGTCAATGACCAAAGTACTACCGGTCATAAAGCTAGAAGCATCCGATAGCGCAAAAAGGGCACAACCGCGAAATTCCTCCGGCATGGCGAGACGACCGAGCATGTTCTCAGCCTCCCAGATAGCGCGGGAAGCAGGGTTTTTCTGGAAAACCATCTCAACCATAGGGGTCACGACATGACCTGGACACAGACTGTTCACACGAATACCAGAGCGACCCCATTCCATAGCTAAAGAGCGAGTGAGCTGGATTACTGCAGCTTTCGAGGAGTTGTAGACGGGAGATGTCATTCCCTTATTGGCAATCAGCCCGCTCATCGAAGCGACTAAGAGCATTGATCCTGGTGACTCGTAGTGGAGCATCTGTCGAGCCGCAGCCGTGGCCGTATTAAACACGCCGTTGTAGTTGATAGACATCACGTCTTCGAGGGCGGTCTGAGTGTGATCTAGGGCGCTTTGTAGATGGTTTATTCCAGCAGCGGCAACAAGACCGTCTAGTCGCTTGTCGCGCGCAGCTATGTCTGCGAATATCTCGTTCACCGTTTGGGTATCGCGGACGTCAACTTTTCTGTACTCCAGACGGCCCCCGTGCTCAGAAGCCCTCCTCTTGGAATCATTGAAATTGGTACTTGGAGTATCCAGACGATCGAGGCAGTAGACTTTGGCTCCAGCTTCAACCAAGGCGTCAGCCATTGATAGACCCAGGCCTCGACCACCGCCAGTGATGGCATAGACTCGGTCTTGTATGTTGAAATCGCCATACCGCGGAACAATTTGGGTTCCTTTCGATGATGTCGGTTTATTATGAATACCCACTTCAAACTGTGAAGTTCTGCGTATGCCAATGAGTTCGATCGGCTGACAGGCCTTGCCAGTGCGGCTGCAGCGGCGAGCAACTGAAGGGGCCCCATGGGCTACCGTGACTCCAGCAAGACGAGCGCGATTGGGAGCGAAAGCACGAGAGAGGAACGACATGATGTGGCGGGTTTCTCTACCTTGTCTGGCAATAAATATGTTAACAATTGTTGAATTGCGAGGTAATGTAGATTGTAGTCAATCTTGTGTTTTGCTGGTCAGCAAACTTGGAGTTTCTGTCAAGCATACGTATTTGGCTCGATAGGGTGCCGGCGCTTCCTGGTCAAGCCTACGAACCGATAGCAGTCTGAAATCCAGCGAAGTCCCAAGAGATCTGTTCCGAACGGACAGGGTGACAATGGAAGAAAGGGAAATCCAAGGTTGAACAGGGCGCCGTGAAAACCTTGGAATTTTGATAGAGCAAAAAGGCTCCGGGCAAGTAGCCATCATTAAGTATTACGATGCCCCCACAAAGCAGAGGTCTGGTGACTGACACGAGCTTCAAGCTTGGGGCTGCCTTCTGAGCCTGCGCCTTGTTGTCTCGGGATTCGCGGACGCATACATGGTTGGATTCTAGTATGCAAGCGCTGGTTATCGTGAAGTTGGTAATAATTGCCAGTGTAACATGGGAAAGCCTCGTGACCCCAATGCTCTACATAATGGGTATTTCTGGGTGGTACTGTGTTCGATGGTTATGGTCAATGGACAATGATCAAGTCACCAAGTTCTTTTCCCCGTCTTCTGTCATACTCTCGCATCGGTGTGGTCAAAGATGCGAGAGTTGTCAAAGGTGATATCGTAGACAAGGCTCACAACCTGGTGGTGATAGCTTGTAGGGAATCGGCGATAAGCTCTATTGTAGGATTAAAAGAACAATTGGAATGTGAAGCTGGCATGGCCACCAAAGTGAAGTGAACCTTCGAAGGGGTGGAAATTGTATTTTAGAGCTAGGGAGCCCATGTCTCGCTGAAAAGAGTATTGCCAAAACCGTAAGAACAGTGTGCTCGAAAGAGCAGATTCTTTTCCAAGTGAACGCCAAACCACAAACGCTCCATTCCGGTACCCGCTAGACCATGCACCATCATTGGGGGAAAAAAAGGCAAGAATGTGCTCGACGGGTGAAATTTATACAAGAAATGGATAGAAGAAAAGAAAGTCCCTCGCTTTATCCAAGATCGGATAAGCTAGTAGCAAGAAACGCACCTCCGACACCACGCAAACTTCCGAAGTCAAGCTTCATCAGCAGTCGATCGACACCCGCGGGTTGCCGAGGCACATAGTGACCAGCACTAGGGCCGGAACTTGTATTCACTGTGGAGCCGGGGAAATTATGCCTGACATGACCATTAAGGCCTAAACCATCTGCGGCTCGGTAGTCATCAATGTCTCGAAGACTTGTAACGAGGTCCTGGATACCTGTTTTCACTTGGTCGCGGGTGCCACGGAGCTCTGCCCATATTTGTCGCTCCTCATGGCCATAGTCGACCAATGCATCAACCACACCTTCGTCTTCCTCGAGGTCCATATTTCGTTGGATGGTTTCAAGTCGCGTGGCGAGCGCCACGAAGTGGTCTACACTCGTAAGGAGTGCGCGCAGGGCGCTTGTGAAGGGCACGTCAGTAAGCAATAGTGACTGGACCAACGTAGACAGGTGTCGACGGTGGGCTATTGTTAAGGCTTCGGGGTCGTGGCGCCCCATAGTTGCTGGCCCGGCTGCGGAAAATGGCCGGGTTGACGCCTTATCAGGTGAAGACGCTCTGGATGGCTGCTGAGCTCGTGTAGAAGCTGTGCCTGGTCGGGAAGCAGCCGCAGAGGCAGGGGTCGTGGGCCTGGCCCCCTCTTCGACCCACTCGCGTAGATGCTGCCAAGATTCGTGAACAATTTCTCCTTGAAAGAAACTTCCGATCTCCGAGAGAACAAATAAACAAGCACTGGCGGTTGCCCACACCGGCCGCATCTGTCGAGTCCGCGCATTATCTCTCTCGCGACGGGCTTTCAACCTGTTTTGACCGAAATCACTGTTGCTGCGAGGGGGGCCCCATGGTGTGGGGTAGTTCCTACGAAGAGTCGTGCGCTTCCACAAATCTCCGAGGCGTATCTGAGCCCGCCGGATGCCCAGGAGGTATGAATGAATTTTAGAATAAATGGCAATGTCAGAGCTGGAGAGAAATAGATCGAGAGGGGCACGGACTTGGGCCGTCAGACATGTTGGTGTAGGAAAAAGCAAGTCTTCGAATGAGACCTTTGAGATCTCTGGGATACTAGTTGAGCCCTGGGATGGGGTTGCTGCGCGGCCACTCTTTCGCTCGTAAACAGACAAGCGGAGCAGCTCGCGGGCCAACTCCAACTCCTCGTCCGCTGGATCTTCTTCCTTCTGTAATGAGAAGAGCTCCGCCCATGCATGTGCCAAAGATGCCATCACATCGCCCTCTTTGATGAGAAGCCCTTCAAGTGCAGGCACACGGCCTGCTGGGCCCCGTCGCCGGCTTTCTTCCATACGGGCATCAGCATGTGCTACCAGAGCCACGGCGAACTCACCACGCCCCAGTAGAAGAAAGTCATGAAGCAGAGTAAGCATCTCCAGAATTTTGGGAAGAGGAAGTAGTTTTGATAGCGTCGATTGTGATAGCGAAAGACGAATCGAATCAATCGCAGCAGTAAATTTGGATGGCGATATGGGTGGTTTCAGCCCGCTAAGCTGCTCGATATGCTCTTGGTGGAGAGTCACTGGTGCTGTCGAAATGCCTCTAGACGCCTTTCGCTTTGCCCGAATGTGGTTGAGTGATTTTCCGATGAATAGAACTGAGGCTGCTGTTGGGGCAGAGACAAATTGAGGGAGCAAATCCAAGTGCATGGCAAATTGCGCGTCATCTTCCTCGATTGTCAAATCCTCTTGAATGAAGAAGTCGTCCTTCCCGTACATGGGGAGATTTCCGTACAACACCCACATGGAAAGTTGTTTCATCCAAGAATTTTCAGCAACAATAACCAGCCGCGTTGCCATCTCTTTAATATCAGCATAGCCGGTTTGAAGTTCCGTCCGTAGATAGTCGATGAGTGCTGCACCGGTACAACCTCGAGGGCGTTTAGAGTCCTCCTTGTCTGGTTGAATGAATTTGACCACGTCCCACAGCCACTCCATGCGCCGAGTCCATGGGTCGAATTCTCCAACAATTGTCGATAGCGGAACAATTCCCCAACCACCCACGTAGAGGCTGTCTTCTGACAGGATTGCTTTCTCAACTTCAAGCACCTTCCTCTGGAAGTCACCAAGATGGACGTTTACGATCGTAGTCGAGACCGATCGACCGATCACCGAACTGTGCGACGAGGAGATCTGGGCAGTACCTGTACGCAACCGGGCGTGGAGTTGACTTAGATGGGCAATCGATCCGAGGAGCGCTTTTTCCGGAGGAGAAAGAAGGGGGAGATCATCTTCGTTTGCCTTGGCCTTGCCGGGAGGAGCGAAGAGGGGGGACGGCTGCCCAGAGAGGGAGAGGAGGATCTCGTGAAGCATCCTGGCTCGCGATCTCTGTGATGAAGTTAGTTGTGGAGGAAGTTTTGAATACTTCAAGCGCCCCTACCGAGAACTGGGCCGACTTCCTTCACTATGCCGTTGCCAGTAAAGTAATCCTCGACCAAATAACTCGAATCGACACATATATGTGAGTTGCTTTGAGCTATAACAAATCCGCGGTAAGGTATTGACGCGTCGAATCGTGGATAGGGTACGTCACGGGATTATTACTGGAGGGCACTCATTCCAGACGCTCAATCATGTCTACTAGATCATGCCTTACATGCACGCTGGGTAGATTTGAGGGTTGAGAATTGCCACAAAGAAGCTTTGATGGCGGACCATGAATTAAGACGCTCTAAGACCGCGGTGGACCGCGAGACCCAACGCGGGGCTTTAGTCAGCCGATAGCTTGTCCCTCTTACGTCGACGGTCCCGCGTCAACCTTCGTCTCTTGTTCTTCCTCACTCTCTACTTCTGCCATCTCGTCTTCCTTTTGTATATTTTTCCTCCCCCAGAAACAGCTCTTTCTGAGACAATAGGTATCTGGTACGCTGGAACTTGCTTCTTGTTTTTATCCACACTGCCGAAGGTCTTGCTCGCGGGGCAAGACTTTCCTTCTCTGATTTCCACGATTCCTTCCCATATTGCTGTTCGAGAAGCGGCTAAGCCGACTAAACGCAGAGCGTCACTAAACGATACCGTCGCTCAGCCTACCAAAAAAGCCATGACAGTAAGTTTGTTCTTACTACACCAGCACTCGCCTGGTCACTAACCTCCGGTTCAACAGGACACCGCGATGCAGGTGGACAACCCACAGGAGACTGTGGAGTTGATCAAGCATGGAGAGATCGACGAGTCTCTGTACAGCCGCCAACTGTGAGCCTGCCCTGACACCACCCTCCCCACACTATATACCCCGAGCAGATCATAACACAAACTAGCTATGTCCTTGGCCACGAAGCTATGAAGCGAATGGGATCATCAAATGTCCTTGTTGTCGGCCTCAAGGGACTCGGTGTTGAAATCGGTATGTATGATCCAAGAATCAGGATTCAATCGCAGCGTCACTAACCACTTGTCCAATCTCTAGCCAAAAATATTGCCCTTGCCGGTGTCAAGTCCCTCACCCTCTACGATCCCGCCCCCGTCGCAATCGCCGATCTCTCCTCGCAGTTCTTCCTCCAACCTCAAGATGTGGGCAAGCCACGCGCCGAGGTGACTGCTCCTCGAGTCGCAGAGCTGAACTCATACGTTCCTGTTACGATCCACGAAAGCACCAATCTGGTGGATAATCTGGAACAGTTGAAGCGATACCAGGCTGTGGTGCTCACACTCACTCCATTGAAAGAACAACTCATTATTGCCGACTTCTGCCACCAGAATGGAATTTATGTTACCGTGACAGACACATTTGGTCTTTTCGGTTACCTCTTCAATGACTTTGGCAAGAACTTCACTGTTGGCGATCCAACTGGTGAGGAGGCGGTCAGTGGTATCGTGGCTGGTATTGACGAGTCTGGCCTTGTGTCCGCTCTAGACGAGACTCGCCACGGCTTGGAAGACGGCGACTTTGTGACATTCACGGAGGTCAAGGGAATGGAAGGGCTTAACGGCAGTGCGCCTCGGAAGATCACGGTGAAGGGGCCATATACCTTTAGCATTGGCGATGTGTCTGGTCTCGGTTCTTACAAAGGCGGTGGTCTCTATAGCCAGGTGAAGATGCCAAAATTCGTCGACTTCCAACCTCTGTCCGAGCAGATTAAAAAGCCTGAGTTCCTGATCTCAGATTTCGCCAAGTTTGACCGGCCGGCTCAACTTCACGTTGGCATTCAAGCTCTTCACAAGTTTGCCGAAACCCACAATGGCCAGTTCCCTCGTCCACACAACGACAGCGATGCGCAGGAGATTCTGAAGCTTGCTAATGAGCTAGCCGCAAGCCAGGAGGAGAAGATCGAGTTGGATGAGAAGGTGATCAAAGAACTGAGCTACCAGGCCCAAGGTGACCTTAACGCGCTGGCCGCCTTCTTCGGCGGTGCCGCCGCCCAGGAGGTTCTCAAAGCCGTGTCTGGGAAATTCCAACCTGTGCACCAGTGGTTGTATTTTGACGCGCTTGAGGCTCTGCCTACCTCGGTCACCCGATCTGAAGAGAGCTGCAAGCCTTTGGGCACCCGCTACGATGGTCAAATTGCAGTGTTCGGAAAAGAATATCAAGAGAAGCTATCAAATGTCCGACAGTTCCTGGTCGGTGCTGGTGCCATCGGGTGTGAGACATTGAAGAACTGGGCGATGATGGGTTTGGGTACAGGCCCCAAAGGCAAGATCTTCGTTACAGACATGGATCAGATTGAGAAGAGCAACCTGAACCGTCAGTTCCTGTTCCGACCCAAGGATGTGGGCCGCCTCAAGAGTGAATGCGCTTCCGCTGCTGTGCAGGCTATGAACCCTGACTTGAATGATAAAATCGTGACTCTTCGTGATCGCGTCGGACCAGACACTGAGCATATCTTCGATGAGGAATTCTGGAATGGCTTAGACGGAGTGACCAATGCTCTCGACAACGTCGATGCTCGTACATACGTCGATCGGCGCTGTGTCTTCTTCCGTAAGCCTCTTCTCGAGAGTGGTACTCTTGGCACTAAGGGCAACACGCAGGTTGTGCTGCCCTTCATTACGGAGTCATACTCCAGCTCTCAGGATCCACCAGAGAAGTCTTTCCCCATGTGTACGCTGAAGAGTTTCCCCAACCGCATTGAACATACCATCGCCTGGGCTCGTGATCTTTTCCAAACTTACTTCGTTGGGCCTCCGGAGTCGGTCAACTTGTACCTTTCGCAGCCGGATTACATTGAGCAAACCCTCAAGCAGGCTGGGAACGAGAAACAGACTTTGGAGAATCTACGCGATTTCTTGGTTACCGAGAAGCCCTTGACGTTTGATGACTGCATCGTCTGGGCCCGCCAGCAATTTGAGGCACAGTACAACAACGCCATTCAGCAGCTGCTCTACAACTTCCCTCGAGACTCGAAGACCTCGTCCGGTCAGCCTTTCTGGTCTGGCCCCAAGCGCGCTCCTACGCCTTTGAAATTCGACAGCTCAAACCCGACTCATCTCGGATTTGTGATTGCCGGCGCTAATCTCCATGCTTTCAATTACGGCATCAAGAGTGCTGGTACAGACAAGGAGTACTATCGCAAGATTGTTGATGATATGATCATCCCGGAGTTTACACCTAGCTCTAGCGTGAAGATCCAGGCTGATGACAATGAGCCTGATCCAAATGCTCAGTCCGGCCCTGCGAATGATAACGATGAGATTCAGCGTCTAGTGGATACACTACCTTCGCCGAAGTCTCTTGCAGGCTTCCGGTTGCAGCCTGTCGAGTTTGAGAAGGACGATGACACCAACCACCACATTGACTTCATCACTGCTGCTAGTAACCTGCGAGCAGACAACTACGATATTCCTCAAGCAGACCGTCACAAGACCAAGTTCATCGCTGGAAAGATCATTCCTGCCATTGCCACCACCACCGCTCTCGTCACCGGTCTTGTGGCCATCGAGCTGTTCAAGGTCATTGATGGCAAGGACGACATTGAGCAATACAAGAACGGCTTCGTCAACCTTGCCCTTCCGTTCTTTGGCTTCAGTGAACCTATCCCCAGCCCCAAGGGCACGTACCAGGGTAAGAATGGCGAAGAGTCTATCGATCGTCTGTGGGATCGCTTTGAGGTAGACGACATTCCTCTCAAGGATCTTCTTAAGTATTTCGAAGATAAAGGTCTTGAGATTTCTATGGTTAGCTCTGGTGTGACTCTACTGTACGCCAGCTTCTACCCTCCTTCGAAGCTGAAGGACCGCCTCCCTCTGCCGTACGTCCTGACCCCTTTACCCTTCTCAGGTCTTTGGCTTGATACTAACACTGAATAGAATGAGCAAGCTCATCGAAACGATCAGCAAGAAGCCTATCCCCGAACACCAGAAGAACATTATTTGCGAGGTGACTGCAGAGGACCAGAAAGAAGAGGACGTGGAGATTCCATATGTGATGGTCAAGCTTTCAAAATAAAGCATGAATGCCACACAAAAGGAGTCTCGATAAGAAGAATCAGAAGTAGATTTATGATCATTTGCAACGAATTTTAGATGTTTTCTCTCCAATCTCAGTCTGCTGCTTGCTCTGATCCATAGACGATTCTAGCTTCTGAAGAATATGTAGGCGCTTGGTCTGTATAGTCAGTTCTGAATAACGGCTTATGGAGGTGTCCCGCAGTGGATTAATCAAGAATTCATTGTATAATCATTAGTTGTGCCCGCCAGTGGATGAGTGACTGCTTTGTCAAGGCTGACCGATGGAGTCGATGAGTAAGCTTGGCGTAAGTAACGTCATTCCCGCATGAGTCTAGATGTTGCTGTTCTTTTTTTTTTTCGCTTTTGCTCCTCAGCCTCCCAATCTATAAGAGGTGCCAGACCTGCTGATGTTTCGATCTCTGCTTCGATCGTCCACAGTATATCAAATATCCCATTCATCAACACCTGTGCGGTTTAATCTATCCACTCCGATCGTCACCCCGCAACTCCGAACTATGGCGGTATAGTAGCTGAGCTCCCCTTTGGGTAGTGTGAATTCTAATTGAAATTGCAGACTTCTGCACCGAGCAAGATCACCGACTGGGTGGATCCTAAAGATAAGTCGGGCGAGTTCAAGCGACAGCAATCCGTCTTCCGCAACTTCATCTCTCGCGAACCCGGCGCAGAGTTCCCTCCCGAGAAGGGCCGTTATCATCTTTACGTTTCTTATGCCTGTCCTTGGGGTAAGAATTCCAAGATGGCCCTTACGAGCTGGCTGGTACTAACTCACTCTACGCAGCGCACCGTACGTTGATTACTCGCAAGCTAAAGGGCCTGGAAGATTTTATCTCCTTCACGTCAGTGCACTGGCACATGGGTGAACATGGTATGTAAAGTACCCAATCTATTCTGAGGAGCAAATGGTAAATAATACTTACTGTTCTGTCGCAGGATGGCGTTTCCCTACCCCCGATGAAAAGCTCCCTGGGGAAAACACAACCCCAGATCCATTGCATTCGGACTTTACGCATCTGCGCCAGATCTACTTCTCCAATGATCCCGACTATGCAGGCCGATTCACTGTTCCAACGCTCTACGACAAGAAGACGAAAAAAATTGTCAGTAACGAGGTACGTAAATAATACAAAAAAGGATATCAAGACCTTCAACCCGAATTAACCATTTGCAGAGCTCCGAAATCATCCGCATGTTCTACTACGAATTCGACGACCTCCTCCCAGAGCCCTACAAGAGCCTAGACCTCTATCCAGCCACCCTGCGGCCGCAAATTGATGAATCAAACGAGTGGATTTACAACGACGTCAACAATGGCGTCTACAAGTCCGGCTTCGCAACCACCCAAGAAGCATACGAGAAAGCCGTAACGACCCTCTTCAGCTCTCTCGACAGAATCGAGAAGCACCTGGCCCAGCAGGCGGCCGTCTCGCCCTTCTTCTTCGGCACTCAGGTCACCGAGGCTGATATCCGGCTCTTTACGACGATTGTCCGCTTTGATCCGGTCTACGTGCAGCACTTTAAGTGCAATATCCGCGATATCCGATCTGGGTATCCGGCTATTCATCGCTGGCTGAGGGCGCTTTACTGGGATATTCCCGCCTTTGGGGAGACTACGCAGTTCGAGCATATCAAGTTCCATTATACAAAGAGTCATAAGCAGATTAACCAGTTCGCTATTACACCTGTTGGGCCTGTTCCGGATATTTTGCCCAAGGATCAGGAGGTCAATGCTGTGACCGTGGCTCGTTAATCTCAATTTTAAGTGGCATCTACCTAGTCCACCAATCACGGGGGTATACAGGACTACTCCGAGTCTGATAGTTAATGCGACATAGTTTCAAAGTTCCAAAAAAAAAAAAAGATAATCTTCGTTGTTTGTCGAATTTATTTCGTGCCTCTATACAGCCCCTCTAATTGACTCCAAATAGCCAGCCCAGGAGGTGCCCAGAGATTTAGCATTGACCAATATACACGAGAGAAAAGGAAATTGAAACCGGCTACGGGAAAGTAAGCCTCCACGCCGTGCCATGCTATTATTGGGGGATGTTTCGAAGTTTGCCGCTGAGCAAAAAGAGCCTCATGGACATGCTGCAACGCAACGTTTCCGTGGAGGAAACCAAAGCAAGGCTAGCGAGGATTCGATGCTCAAAGGAATGATTGGCATCCCGGAGCAGCAATTGAAGCAAAAAGATCATGTCAGATTCAATGATGGGATATATGAGATATGAGACATCGCTTGTGCGTGTCTGATGCTTGATAACCTTGGGTATCTCGGTTGAAATGGCTCTAGATAGAAGAAATGCAAGAGAAATCGGTTGGAGAAGATAAACTCCGAAGAGGAATAAGTATGTGGTGTGTCGCGGGTTAGAGAGGGATATGAAAATGGCAGTGGTGCTTTGTTTTGATCATTTGAGACCTAAGACACGTTTTGAATTCTCGTAGACCACGTAGCTGATGGACACTGCTGGAGCCACTTTGAGAAGGTTGGGAGTCAGACCCTTGAAGAAGCCCCGAGGGCCTTCTGCTTGGTATGTTCTTCGTGCAACGTCGCCGATGCTGCTGTAGGTTGCGGGATGAAGGACGGTGCCCTGCGCTTGCATTCGAGTTCGGAGAACATTCAGAGGGTAGACGACGGAAGCACTGAGACCTCCGCTGATAGCGCCAATAGCACCGGTCATGAAGTTGTTGAGCGGAACATCATCTTCATGACAGTGCTTGATGCGAGCTTGGCGGGCGAGGAGAGCACGTTTGAGATATTCGAAGGTCGTCAGGTCGATTGCAGCGTATGGGAACATTCCGATTAGACCAAGTGGGAGTCCACGGAAGAAACCAAGAACACCATTTGTATTGACAACTTTTTTGGCAGTTGCTATGATGAGTTTATTTCCTCTCAACCCACCTTGCACAGTTTCACATTGCATTCGACTGGAGGATCGTTAGCAAGTCTTTATTGGACAAGGTGCATTGGTTCTAACTCACAATTTCAATGTATCAAGGGGATAAACGAAACACCTGAGCTATCGTTAGGACATGGGATCAGATCACCGTTTAGGATTGGACATACTGAGCAACCATTCCACCAATACCACCGGACAGAAACTGAGAAGTTGGTCGAAGTCGCTTCGTATCGCCATGGCCTTCAATGCGGGCGAAGGCACGTTTAGCAGACTGCAAATGGTTAGGTACTCATCATCAGATTAATTGGTTTTGAGAGACATACCTCATATGCGCCGAACTTGATTGCTGACTCGGGCATGACCTTGAGAACGTTCAGGCCATTTCCTGCATACATGTGAGATGAGAGTAGAAAAACAAAGTCACCAGAGGGAGAAACAAACCAGCAAAGAGACTTCGAATTCCACCAGCAGACCACAGCTCCTTTAAGGCATCGACGAGGGATTTTGAGGCATTGCTGGCGGCGGCAATGGGAGCTCCATCTTTAGCTGCTCTTACAGCTGCAGTTTTCACACCGGTCGTAGCAATCAGATAAACTTTAAGGCGATCGAGAGGCGCAGTGGCTGTCCGGGATACAGCCCCCGCAATTCCGCCGGCAACGAAGTAGCCTAGTTGAGGGGTATTCTCGGTCAACTTCCTTTCATAATAGCTCAATGTCATCCACATGGCGACTTTTTTGGGAATGGGAAGCCACTCCAGCTCGGGATCAAGATCTGACAGGTCTCCGAGTGCTGAAGGCAGCTCGGATATGCTGGCTTGAGCGTGGGCGGTTGGGATAAGGGAGGCGAGGCCGGGAAGAGAAAGAATATGGTACAAAACGGCCGGTAGAGCCAGGAGAAAAGAAGGAAAAGATTGGTCTGTACCTAAACCCTGCAGATCATTGATGTTGACATCTCCTTCCGGGTTTAGATTTCCCGTTGCCGTGTAGTAAGAGAGGACGGCGTGTAGGTCGGAGGAGGAATGGAGCGAGAGGAAGAGGAGAAAATCCCTAAGAATTGGCTTGTCAGCGAAACTTTACGTGGGGCATTCACTCGCACCCCTTCTTAGTGAATGGAAGTTGGTGAAGTGAACCACATGGTATGTACTAACCGCCATTCCGTATAAGAGATTACCCCGTCATGATTTTTATCGACTTGGGCAAAGAACTGATCCAGCTTTGCACTTGAGACGGTCACCCCCGACTGAGCAAAGGCATTTCGCAGCTCTGCTTTGTCAATTTCACCGTTTTGGTCGCGATCGATACGCTGGAACATCTGCCAGAGCCCAGACTCGGTGTGGTCGATGAACGCTCGGAACTCTAGCGACTCCAGGATTAGGGATCATCCAGGTGGCCATGGCGCGCATGGACGCATCG
Organism: Penicillium chermesinum; assembly: GCF_028974085.1. NCBI lineage: Eukaryota > Fungi > Ascomycota > Eurotiomycetes > Eurotiales > Aspergillaceae > Penicillium > Penicillium chermesinum. The sequence continues at coordinate 1,507,798 of NW_026695312.1, read as the reverse complement.
AGGGGCGCAATAGGTACTCTGGACCTACCATCATAGTCTATGCGACCGTCGCCGTTTGTATCGACCTCCCGTAGTATCCCATGCACCATCTCATCTGCGTTCTTCAAGGCTGCTGCGCGTCAGACCGGAGCTTCCGGGCAAGAGGGGGGATCAGATCGGGTCACTCACGATGATCGATCTTCTTCAGCCCTTTCTTTAAACCTATCAAGTCGACTTTACCCTCCTTGCGCGCGTCCAGGTTGTCCCAGAGTTGGGCAACCCGAACGTCGCGTTCATCCTTCGACTCGCCGGGTGCCATGTTCTAAGTCAAGAGCGCTATCGAGCACCCGGCATCCTTCAGCAGGACAGAGAGGAGAGGCTGTTGGAATGAACATTCAAAGGCAAAGTGGGGGACGAGGAAGAAGTCGAGGGATTCGCAGGATAATGATTAATCGGAGAGCGATCATTGCTCCGATCTTTCTGGCTCAAAGAGGCTTAACTCCTTTCCTGTTTCTTGAGGCCATGGGGCGGGCACGGGACCAGGGCTGGACCCTAAAACCCCTTTGGGTAGCCAGCCCAGCTCAGCCATACAGCTGCTCCGATCTATCCTTCGGATGCATCAACCTTCTGATTCAAGTCCAGGTCGTGGTCATGGCTGCCAACTACTGGGCTTCCACCCAGCGCCGACACTGGCTCTTCTCCCGCGAGAAATTGGCCGATGTTCGGAATCGTCTCCGCGAACGCGATAAGGTCGGCCATTCGCAGTACCAGCTACCGGATCAGCGCCTACTGAACATCTACTTCAACCAACGCATGTTTAACATGATCCCTGGGATGTACGCATCGATTCTCTAACTCATACTAGAACTGATCAAGCTGGGAAAGCGCATGTCCACCCGACAGCAGGCCATTGCAACTGCCCAAGTCTATCTCAAACGCTTCTATACAAAGAATGAGATCCGCAACACTAATCCATACCTGGTGCTCACCACAGCCTTCTATCTCGCATGCAAGATGGAAGAGTGCCCCCCAACACATCCGCTTCGTGGTGGGCGAGGCCAGGGGATTATGGCCAGGTAAAGCAACATCCCCTTTGGGTTCCCAGTGCCCACTATCTCCAACCGGTGCTCACTATCCCCACAGAATTCATTACCCCAGATGTTGCCAAGCTCGGCGAGTGTGAATTCGCCCTGATCTCAGAAATGAGTTCCCAGCTCATCGTGCATCACCCTTACCGCACCTTATCCGAACTGCAGTCCGAGATCCCGCTAAGCTCGGATGAGGTCGCGCTAGCTTGGTCTGTGATCAACGACCACTATCTGACTGACCTTCCCTTACTTCACCCCCCCTCATGTAATCGCCATTATGGCCATCATTGTCGCCGTGGTGTTCAAGCCTTCCCACCCAGGCAACTTTGGCGGCTCGGCCCAGTCGGCGCTGACGGGTGCCATGCGGGAGGGGGGTGCGGTGAACATGCTCGCTGCTCTTTCTGACAAGCTTGGCTCCGGGCCCCTCGGATGCAGAATCTAGTTCAATGGCTTGCCGAGAGTGAAGTCGATATCAAGGCGGTCATCGAGTGTACGCAGGAGCTGCTGTCTCTGTATGAGGTCTGGGAGCAGTATAACGAAAAGCAATGTAAGGAATTGATTGGGCGCATGGTCAAGAGTAAGAATTTGGACAAGTGAATTTCTACGAAGGCGACATGTTTGCACGGTTTCGGCGTTAGATTTCTAGGGGCATTCTGGGATATTGCTTTATTGTGGCATCATTATCGCGTGTTTTAATGCGGATCACAGCGGCCATTCGGGCAAAATGGCTTTTCTTAGGTTACTGAAAGATCTCATACTATAATGTGCCATTTTCAGGTTATGAATAGGCTTGGAACTGCCAACAAGTCAGAAATACGTTCCGGTGATTCTTTAACATGTGTTGACGTAGTGTATCTGCTCGTCGGAACTGACACATGTCAATCAAGCTCAGTCTCGGAAGGTGGCTCTATTGCCCTGGACTTCTTTTTCTTCTTCCTCATCGTCATCTTTTGACCAGACCGTGAGGGTGGCGAGGGTGGCGAGGGTGGCGAGGGTGGCTCGTCGTTTATAGCCTCCGTCACAGTAGTCCTGAGGTCCCCGCCCAAGCTGAAAGGAGCCTGTTGCTCATCATTTTGGACATTTATCATACCACGGTCTTCTATCTCTATCCCAATCCTCTTTTTCTTCTTTTCTTTTCGTCTTTTCTCTTGCTGGAGGTAGCCGAACCACCACCCCCATCTTCAGAACCAAAGCCAGCGGCGCTAGTATTAGCGCCTACATCGTTCAGATCCACATGCTTTGTCTTATCACTTGCGGAGCCAGCTTCCCGGAGGGTTGTTGATGGCACAGGAGAGGCCATTGGCCTTAGGTCCTCTTCATCCGGCTCTCCGGTGCCATAGGCAGGATCCGAGTCTATTGCTTCAAACTTGTGGCTGCTGGCCGACGCGGAAGAATCACGTCGCGACCTCCTATGAAGTTCCTCTTGAGAAGGCACCGCGGCTTGCTCGACAGCTTGCTTAGTCCGTGCAATTTCTGCCTCTAGGGTAGCTTTTTTTGCTCTTTCTTCCAGGATAGCCTCCCTTGCCCTGCGCTCGGCGCGATCTTCCAATATCATTTGCTCCAGACGGGCAATAGCATCGTCCTTCTTGGCCTTCTCAGCCTCTTCCCTTGACGAGGCTCCTTCTGGGGCTTGGACTGGCTGACCCACTCCTGGGGGTAATGGATACGGGATTGTTAGAGGCGTGGGCATTGGATAGGCTCCGACATACGGGTTTGGCGCGTAGTTATCATGATGACCGTACAGATTCCCATTCTCTGTCATATGAGGGGAGAAAGGCTGCGGGTAACCAAAATATCCTGAGGGTGGGTAGAGCCCCGCGGGAACGAAAGAATCTGATGCTGTCCCTGCCGGAACGGGCCCAAAGGGAATTGTACCGGCATGATTATCGGGCTGGTAGGGCTGGGGTAAACTCTCGGCATATCCATATGGGTGCATATGCACAGGCTGAGCACCTGGAGCATATTCATTGGAGTCCAATGAATTCAATGACGCGTTATCCGAGGCCGAAGATTCCTCTGGATCTTCAGAATGACTGTTCGTTAACCGCATCCTTACAGTCCAGCCCGCTTGGAGAGGTTGGCCTTCATTGTTACGAGGAAAAACCTCTCCGGATGGATCAAGGAATTCATAATCGCCCTTTTTGAGATGGTGCGACAATAGAGCATCATTGTGATAGCGCTGTTTCAAGAGGGCATCCAATTCCTAAGCGAGCAGACTTAGCTCACGAGAAGAACGTGACAGATATTGAGGAGCAACTTACCGCAAAGGTTTTGGATGAGCTCAGAGGGAAGTAGAGTTCTCGTCCGCTGGGATCTACTAGAGCCACACGGTCTCGTGGCCTATGATTAGTATGAGCGTGTTGAGGCCTGGGCTCTCGTTGGCCTCTTCCGTCTCTGTGCCTTTCTCTTTCCAATCCTTGAGACCATGAATTGCCATCCTCTCCCACCCCTTCTTGAAAAGGATACCCAGGCCTCAAAAATTGGTGGTTCGGGTTCTGAAGACTCCTGGACTGCCTTGCTTGCCTGAGATGTCTTTCCAGTTCTACAATTTCCGCGTCATCCAGCCCACGATAACTCGAATCTGCAAGAGGGAGAGGGGCTGCGCGTAGGCGAGAACTTCCGAGGGCTCCCCCTGGATATGATGGGAAATTCTGGGCAGCCAGGAGGCTGGAAGAAGGGTTTCCTTGTTCCGTCGGCCTGGCCTTTCTATGCCTCGCTTCTGGCTCTGGCGGAGCACCTGCACTTGACTGGGTTGTAGCTTTCAACGAAGTTTCGGAGCAGTCTGGACAACCTCCACATACGATCGCCCCTGCGGTGATATCCAGAAACTTGCGCAAATCTGTTGGTAGCCAAAGCTCAATCAGGTGCAATTTGCCCCCCTAACAATTCGGGCCTCGATTGGCAGCCCAACCTTCGACTGATTTGGTCCTGCACTTTGTTTTTGATCCACTCTAATGATGGAACATCTGATAAACTGGCTCGTAGGTCCCGGTTTATATAGGAACCATGATCCATAGCGAATGGAAAGGTGGTATCGAACTCTGAAAAGCGATGATGTAAATCCAAGAGCAATTTATCGGCATCATGAGGCTGTAGCTCTTCAATAAGATGATACTCTTCAGTGAGGCTGTGAAGACAACCTATCATATCTCGCATGGCTGTTTTGCTCAGTTTGAAGGATTCTCTGATTGCTTGAAGACCTATCTCAAAAGTGGCAGCTTCATTAAGGAAACTTTGGAGAGTAGACTGTTGCAGTCTAAAATCTCCAATCTCCTGCGCAGTTGCAAACACGGCATCAAGACATTTCTGAGCATGTACTGAAGATGCGCTGCCCCTTGGCTTATTCTGGGATAACAATGTTTCCGATTTCTGAAGAGGTTGCGCTCTCTCATTTGGATTCTTGGAAAAGTCTCGGGAGCAGACCTTGGTGAAGAGCGTCGGAATCCTTCCTTGTAGTAGTGGCGGGAATGTTATGAGCCCCTTATTTCTTGCTTCAAAGAGGATCCAAGTCAGATATGGTCGACTGTTGACAAGGTGTGCATGGTTTAAACGAATAGAAGCAGCCAAAGAGCGTGCTTTGTCGGCAGCGACTTGGTAGGCCATGGCTAGGTCTCTTGATGCAGAATGAACATCGAAGAAATCTGCAAGGAGGGTCGCATTTGCCAATTCCGTCAACATAACTTGCTCGTTATCTTTTTGCATACCCACGCAATGCAAAAGGGCGCCTATTTCCTTTGGTAGGTCTGGACCCAGCCCAAGCACGTCACTGAGGCCGCCTCTGTATTTCCCGCGACTATCTGCGCAGAACTTCAACGCTAATCGCAGCAAACGGTGCGAGTCCCATAAAAGACCACGCTGGACTAGGAAGCTATACCACGGCCCAATCTGGAGAGATCGTGACTCAAATGATTCTCCACTCGTGGGGCCCGAGTGATCATATCCTAGAACAAAATATGGCGTTGAAGGTAGCCTACGTCGGTCCTGGCGCAGAGAACTCGGAATTGGAAATAGAAACTTCCACGGTGGGTACCTTCTTGAGGGATCCCGGTGTATATTGAAGTTTTCTTTCGTAAAAACGATTATTTCCAGGCATGTCTCCACCATTTGGATCTAAGCAGCAATTAACAAGAGACAGGTACTTATCACTTTCTAAACAACTTACTTGGAGGCCAGTAGACAATCCCAACCATGGTGAGTTCTGTTCCCCTTTACTCGCCAACCTTTTCAATGTCGTGTTCGCGGCTTTTAAAGCGGTAATTAAGGAACGTCCGGTATAGAGTCCTGCTAGGGACTTGAGAAGCTTCAGTAACTGGGATTCATCAACTGAAAATACGTTTCCTCCCTGCAGATTGTCGAGGAATTGTTCAAGGGCCTCAAAACTCCCCTGTTCTATAAGGAGGTCCGCATATTCTGCAACGACAGGGAAAAAATCCAGATGGGTTCTAAGCTTCTCATTGAATAAGGATGTTGCTCTTTTGAAGTGGCCCAGCCTGTTCAGTCGCGACAAACTCTCCAAATCTTGACTTAAGTCAAGACCAGCCTCTAGTTCAAAATGAACTGTCATGTCTTTGCTATGATCTTCGGAGGGAACTGGCAACTCAGGCTCTGGATGGAGTCGAAAGTAGCTCTCATCGAGCTCTTCCGCTGTCGGGGCTCTTCGAAAAGGGCGACCAGATACAGGCGGCATGATAACATCCTGTGTAGAGCCACTGTGTACTGGCTTTTTTTGACGAATTATCTGGTTTACCCGTACTGTCTGTATCGTAGTTCCCAGTCACCCCTTCATTCCCAAGGGTAATTATTGTAGGCATGTCTTTTCAATCGGCTTGCGACAGAACTGGCAGAGTGCTCAAATTACTTTGGCGCCGATGAGGGGAAGGGCTTTGGGCATCCGTTTACGTTCATAATCAATGGCAACACGAGGGACATGATGCAGTGATACTGCAGTAAGCATGCATGCGTTCACGCCAATCAGAAGGGGGCGTCAAAAAGCACCTAGGCAAAGTTGAGAGGGGTGAAGTAAGCCCGCCCTCTCCGAGTCAGTAATAACATTTCTTTTCCTCCTAGAGCCTCGCCCGCCCAAGGACGTCTTCCAAAATGGCTTCGGCTTCTCATCTTTCAGCCCCAATGCCATGCAAATGGATGGGGGTCTGCGAAACACAGTCAAGCGCGAGTCTTGGTGACGTGGAAGTCGAGAAACTACGCATTGACTGCTGTTTCCTGAGGTCCAAGACGAGATGGGGATTGCTTGATAATAGACAAACAGGAATCATGTACCTGGACTTGAATTTTCACCAGCCCTCTGATTGTAGGGTGTCTCGGGCAATAATCACAATGAACTTTCACGAGATTCGGCAGTCTAAGGGCGTACGGGTTCACTTTATGCCCAACTCTGAGTTGGAAGTCACGGACTATTTTGGTCCCAAAGCCCTAAGTGGCGAGAAGAAGGAACGAAATGTCTCTACTACAATCGAAGCAAAGCCCAAAATCGATGTCGCGGGTGTTGGCGCTGAAGGATTGGGCTGGTCAAGGACATCCGAGGGCTGCTTTTCGTCACGCTGGAAGTTTACCGGCTCACGGTTCACACTCAACTCCCCGTCTGGGAGCAGTCAGATTCGAAATAGTCGGTATCGACAGGTTGTTTGGCTTTTGGAAGAGAATGAGTTGGAGCGACAGTCTGTCCACCAATCTATCGTCCATGCAGCACTGGCCTTCCATCACCGCTCTGTCCCTTTTGAGGTTGAGCTCAATATCGAAGTCAAAATGCATCGGTGGTATCACCAAATAAAGCAGCACCTGGTCTACCCGCCTAGGACTCGGGGTCGGCAAGCAAGAACGAGAACGGAAATCAAGCCCGATAAACACACTGACAGCCACGACGAGTTCAACAGAGTCGCCAGAAACCTAAATCAGTCGATGACGATGGCGAATATCCATCCCGTTGACGGTGAGTTGGGGGTGTGGGGGGGGTGGGGAAGGAGGGAGTGCTGGGCATGATGATAAAGTTATGGAACTGTGCTGATAATTTGTTGCAGAAGTCGCCGATCCTCGCCCACCTTCTAGCGACGAGATTGAACAGACGAAAAGTGGACTGTTCGAAAATATGGCAATACCTCCAAGTCCAGATCTTTTATCAGTAATAGACGCACTCAATGAACAAGAAACTGATCCACCTTTGCTCAAGTTGTTGAGCAAAGGACCGGTGGTCTCTCCTAGTCCACTGAGCACCAGTGCGACGCTGGTGGGCTCGGAAGGATCAAAAGACGCCGAAGAGCTAAATTCCGAGTCTGTCTCTGCTGAAACGTCTGGCGGCTCCGCTACTTTCGATCCTATCAAACAAGTGGTAAAGGACCCCTCACTCTCCAATGAGATGGTGGGGGCATTGCTCTTTGCTCTCTTCAGGATATCAGAAGCAATACGCATTTTGTTAGCGTCTCTAATCTGGGCTCTAAATGGATTACATTCAGCCCTAGGCCAGCAAAATCATGGAGAAAATTTAGGGAAAAGATCCCATAGGCGAAAGTGATACTAAGCACACTTCGAGATGATTATATCCTCCAGAGCCATGTCACGTCAAATACGTGATATTGGGCGGCGCTGCACGGAAACCTTCATGTATTCGAACATCCAGGTACCATCTGTCTGTCATATATGGGATTGCACATGTGTATCTGGGTTATTTGATGCTTATATACTGTATATCATGGACATTTCAAGAAACATAACCTCGGATCAGATTGTAACAAGGATTGATAAGTTAGGGAAAGCCAACAAATTCCTCAGATCAGGCGTCAATTAATCCATTTATAGATGATATATTTACTATATTTATAGGGTATATGAACACATTGCTTGATTCCCTCGTGGGCTGCAAGATGCCATGCAAGTGCATACATTAAACATGAGCATCTCGACCAGAAAGCGAGACCCAGGTCCGAACTCTGAATAATCCACAGCCCACATGACACCTTTGAAACCTGCCCATAGCAACCGGGCAGACTGCTAGTCCCTTACGTGGACGTCGATGGATGTCTGGGGTAGCCGATCCCCCTCGCCGGAAATGTGCATAATGCGTAAGCATAAGGCAGATCAGTACACCAGATGCTCAGGCAGGGGGGCTGGAATCGCCACGCCATGCGCCCACGCGTGGGCTTCGATGTGTCAGCTGCACCAAGCTCCGAATTCAAAGCTTCTTGGTTTTGCCCCCCCAAAACAGTAAAGTTGGTCTGTGTTGCGATTGTCTCGGGAGGTTTAAGGGCTGCCACTTTTGCCCCAGAAGGAGCGGTGAGTCCGGGTTACGAGCGGGATACAATGGGGACCTTTGGGCACCCCTCACAACTGCCAATAATAACCACAGATCTCAGGATCGTACGAGTAAGCACTGTGTCCTACGTTCCTACAGTAGACCTGCAACTAGAGACCCGGCGAGACCGAGCCCGACCGCAGCCATGACCTCCTCAACCCGTATTAAGAATAGATCGTAACATCAGGGGGGTGTTCCATCAGGCCTCCACGGCATCCGGCGGGGGTAGACTGCCACTAGGTCCGTCACTTTGGAATTAACCGCAACCTTGGGTAATGCCCTAATCAGATAGAAATCTCTAGAAAACAAGTTACAATGCAAACCCGTCCCACAGGTGGAACCTGTGCTGACGAGAGTGTTCGATTGGGTCCCGAAATTCTCCAGTGACTCACGATGCTACCCAAATCCTCAGCGCTTACAAGCCTTTCGGACTTGGCTGTTTGATGCGGGTCCTGCAGTAAGAAAAGAATTGAAAGGGGGATGAACTGTCCGTTTTGGGAGAACAGCCCTGCCCCGAAGACGAGCAGGTCAGATCTCGGGGACCAATAACCCCAATGTCGGCGGGGCTAGCACTTGCAGCTATGCAGTGGCGGATCGAGCGAAACCTCAGGAGACGTTGACCACGGACGTTCCATTAGGGAGTCCAACCCCAAATTCCTATGGAGGAGGGGATCGGCGATCAACAGCCACAGCCGGCTCGAAGAATGTGCCTGGGAGCGACGGAGCGAGCGGCTTCTCGAAAGGAAAGCATGGCGGGAAAACTCTCCTGCATGCTTTTGGTGCTAACCAGAATAGCCAGGGAGACGTGTCCGTATCCGTAAACACTCAGCTGCACCTAAATGCGCCTAGTACAGTAGTGCAGAAGGTTCTTCGCCCCAATCCCCAACCTCTCCCCACGAGTAGATCGTACCTGCAAATGCCCGGAAATAGAGGGCAGGGATGGCTGGTCGGTCATTCGCACGAGGTACTCCGTACAGGAGAAAGAATGATGTACAGGGTGGAGCAATTCTAAATACGGAGCAAGACAATGATCATTGTGGGAATTCTAGGGAGTTACGGAATAGTGCCAGATGGTCCTATGGAACCTAGGCTCCAGGGAGGCAACGCGAACGCAGCCACCCAGTCAGCCCTGGGAGCCCTGGGGAGAGAAGGAGAGTTGGGAGGATTGTGGGAGGGGGAGATCTCGTCACTCCTTGCCCAGAACGGGCTAAGGGCGCATTGGTCGACGACGTCACGTTTTAGCAGACGCTCAACCGGCATTCGGCTGTGGGCCGTTTAAGCTCCGTCGCCTGTGCTACGCGGCAGCTGATTGGCTCACTCTGCTTTCCTCGTTTCTTGCCACCGATGGCCGCGCTCGCTCCTGGTTGGTGCGTGACCCTCGCTAGCGCCTTCCGTTTTATAACAATACCGATACAGTAGCTCCGTTATCTTACGGTCGATCGCAAGGGAATCACAGGCCAAATCGGCCCTTTCGACGCTTTAGCTCCTTGTTCTCCCCATCACCTGATCTTACCGTGACCGTACCGATACACCGTTCGACCTTCTCAGCCCCAAAACACCCCTCTTTTCTCTTCCGTCTCTCCTTCCCACACATCTCTTCAACCTTCGATCTTCGTTCTTCACATATTCCACCAACTTCTCGACTACTCTTTTCGACTCGATTTCCTTTTAGTATCAACTCTCTCGACTCATTTCCTTGTTTCTTGGGCGCTGGATTCTCCCTATTCTCTCAATTACCAATCATCATGTCTGCATTCATGTATTCCCACCACCAACAACAACACCAGGCTCACCACGGTGCCCACATGCCTTCAAATAACCACCACGGCCGGACCCGTCGAGGCCCAAAGATGGGTGCTCAAAACGCGCAGCGTCAGTTCCGGGGTGTCAAGAGCATGCGAGAGCTCGCCGAGGCTCCTGCCGTGACTGCTTTCCGTGCTCGCTTTGAGGCTGGCCGCTCTTTCGACCTGGATGATGACTTGGAGTTTTGCCCTAACCTCCTGACGGACGAAGACGTATGTTCATGACTAGGATGACTCCTTTCGGATTGCTCTCCTTGTACCGCCCGATTCGAGTATTCGGTCGGAGCACAACAACCCGGGAACAGTTCCGCTAACCCGTGATACAGCTGCACTCTATCCACTCCGCTTCTTCCGACCGGTCATCGCTCTCCAGCGGTTCTCCAGACACCTCACCCTTGCAGCACCAGATCCAACCGGTGCAGCAGGTCACTCCCGCCATCTCCCTCTCCCCCGCCTCGGCTAACTCTTATGTCCATGGGGTTGCCGGTAATCCTAATCACACCAACTACCAACAGCCTGCCAACCGGACCCGCAAAGTCATTCCTATCATCAACCCCAACACCGGAATGACCTTGTCCAGCCCGCCCTCGTCGATCACCCCAGCGATGATGCAGACGGCTCAGCGCCGTTGGTGAAAAGTTGTCGGTCGCTCCCCAAACTAAATGAAGCGGCGCTAGCGCCCCCTATCTTCTCAACGCCCTAGCGGCATGTTTATTTGCAACGTCACCAGTCTATCTGCATCATCGGGGTCCTTTTTTACGAGCAGGCCTTAATCCTTCTTTCCTTTCTGTTCCTTCGCATTCTTGTTCGATACGGCTTTTGCATTCGACACGACTATTGGGGGGAGCTACTTTGCTTTCTCGCCAGCGAATCAATCTTGAAAAAAAAATCTTGAAAATTCGCAACCTTCGAAAAAACGGCTTTGTACATACAAATACTGGACCTTTCGCCGCTTTCACGACCTCTTCGCCATACATCTTAGATCCTTTGCGATGCTTGTTGCGAGCGACAACGCCTGTGATTTGATTATTTGCATTTTTATCCAATTTCCGACGATACCTGTGTCTCTCAGGAGGGACTCTTACTTCTATGGCCTCATGTTTCTTTCGGATGGGCCACCGATGATGTATAGAATGTGTGGTGACTTGCTTTTCTCATGCATGTCCGCGGGGGACAGGGAGTTGTTCTGCTTTATGTTGGGGAGCCCGACTCACCTACGCTGTGACTTGCTGGATGGTCTCCCCTACTTGGATTTGTTTTCTTTTGGGTTTTGGGCGGGGTGGATATCATATTTCAAGGATTTAGAGGCGGAAACGATACACGTCTGCATTGCTTGGGCTCTGTTGAAATACCTGGGTTTGTTTTTATGGTTTTCTGGCACTTTTTGACGTTGATCACTTTTGCTTTTTTTTTTTCTTTTTTTTCTTTTCCTGTATATCGGTTTGGGGATGGGTGACACGCGATCCTCGTTGCTTACTCGCCACGGCAGTGGCTGGTTGGGTTTGGTTGTGAGCGAAACCATGGGCTGCGGAGTTGTTTTTTCTTGGAACTCGATATCCTGGGGGTCTCTCGCGGTTAGGGCGAGTCTTAGACCATATGCGTTGAAAATGGCTTTCTAACATCTACTCTGCTTTATTATCTCTTCATTCGCTTCTTTTTGCACGTTTGAATCCATCTACTCCTAGGGAGGTCTCATGAACGCTGTATGATGCTTTTGATCGATTTCTGTCATTTCATACATCGCGTCTCTTCTGTTCATATCCATTGGCTCGTCTTATACAGCTGTGATAATTTTGGGCAAAATCGATGTGCTTCAGCCTATCTACATTTGTTTCGTACAAGTGTTGTGAAATAATCCTGGGAGTTCTGGTTTAGGAGCCCTGTAAAGTGATAAAGCGATAGCTTGAACGGGTCTGATTCCTGCTCGAGGGGAGCTGCGAGGAGCTGGCATTTTGCCGCCTAATCGCACCGAATCCACATAGCATTGAAACTCATACTCAATCCTAACCCCCCCCTGCTTAAGCTACTGCTCCAAACTATAAACATTCCTCGGTACGTCACAGTCGGCCTCTTTCATGATATCATCGAAGCGTTAAGCCTGCGGAGGGGAATTGTTGTGCCAGATGGTTTCTAGGCGAGTTGACACTGCCGATCGCTGCAAGAGCAGACTATTCACATTATGAACATAGTAATGTACACATCAGATCCCACTGCTACCCCTGCGTAGTTTTTGGGAGGCTAGTAGCGGTTAGCGGACATTAAACCTGGCAATAGCCGGCCCTTTGGACCGAGTACACGGTAATCCCCGCCAAGCGTTAAATATCACTGACGTCACAAGTGGTACTTGCAAGTAATGGAACAGAAGTCATTGGCGATAACCCTTGGCTGCCAATGACGCGTTGTGGCTCAATAGTTGTTCCGGTTCTTTTTCTGGGAAGCTTCCTCTTCCATTGAAACATTTAGACTCTGTACTCTACACCATCGCATCGCAACCCTCTCGAATTCCACCATCGAACCAGACCAGACCACAAACCTTTCTTTCTCCCCTTCTCTTTACCGTATCATGTCGTTCCTCACAGCCATTCGCGGTGGTTCTCGCCACCTTGTGCAATCAACTCGTGTTCTGCCGTCAACTTCAGCTGCGTTCCATACAGCAAATGTGCGACAGAGCCTGAAGGAAAGCGACAAGAGTTAGTGCTTTCTCTCTCCGATTGGTTCTTGATGTCATATCTATAGCGCGGTCATGCGAAAGAGCCACTTTACTAACTCATCAATCGTCTTTAGCAGACAGGGATGACCTTGCAGAATACTACGAAGCACACAAGGAAGAGCAGCTGAAAAGCACCAAAGAAGGAAAGGGGAAATGGAAGCACGAGCTTGCAAGCAACAGCGAGGCCGAGGTATGAGCACGGATGGCTTTCTTGAAGCGCGGAGCGTCGACTAACGGTCGCTCTTTCTATAACAGGTCAAAGCCGACCGAGGAGAATTAGATCCTGAGGATAAAGGTTTCCAGCAGATGCAGGAGGATGTCAAGAAAGGCAGGGGCTCGACCGGCCAAAAGGCCTAAAACTTTCCTCAAACTTCAAGTGGAACTCCCCCCCCCACGAACCCGGGGATCGGGCATTGAAACTTTGACTTCGTTCTGTACAGTCGTCTGCGAGTTTACAGCTACTACTTCTTAAACGAAGTTGAGATAATGACAAGCGTACACTTGTTCATGGATACCAAGGAGTAAACATAAATGGAATGGTCTAAAGAAATAGTCTGAAACGCCCAGTAAGTCCACAGTAAAGAGGTACATACCCCAGTTCGACAGAACATAGAACCCAAGCGCCCCGCTCGTAAACCCCAAATCAAACATCAGAGCAATGGTATTGCGAGTCGAGTCGTGATCTATTTCAAGATCGCAATCAAGATAACCAGCACGATGATGAGCCCAATGATGGTCATCATGCTCCAGTTATCGCCCGCCTTCTTGCGAATCCGGTCCAGCCGGCTTCGCGCCGTATTCAATCGACCAGCATGTCGCTCGACGTCTGCATCCAGGCCATCCAGCAGCGCAACGTGGCCGTCCAGCTCATCACCAATCTGAATACTCAACTGGTGCTGCCGCCCGATCGACTCACCCAGCCGGTCTAGGTGATCATCCTGCTCCCGCATGACCTGAGAGTGATGCTCGTAGATCTGCTGGTTGCTCATGGCGGACTGGTCAACCCCGGGCGGCGAGGGCTCATCCCGGTACGGCCGGAAGAGACTGTTGCGGTTCCGCTCCTCTTCCTCATCAATTTCGTCCTGCACGGCAGCAGCCGCAGCGGAGCTGTCCATGAACCGGACGGATTTCGACGGCGGATGCTGTGGAACGGGTTGTTTGAGATCGGGCGAGGCGCCTTCCCGGCTCCCAGAGGCCGACGCCTGCGCCGGGTCCTTGTCTGCGGAGTGTCCGTAGAACTGCGTGGAGAGATCGCGGTATTGCTCGAGAAGCGGGGCCAGCTGCTCTTGCAGTGCTGCGACCCCGGCGCTGTCGTGGGAATCTGATAGGCGGGTCTGCTCGGCTTCTAGAGATTGGATGCCCTCGTGGAGAGACTCTAGAGAGCGTGAGATCTCGCCATCCCGGGCGTTGGGTTCGAGGTCAAGAGAGATGGCGCGTTGGCGTTCGAGAAGAGAGAGCTTGATATGGTCGGCGAGGAGGAAGAGCTGGGATGGATTCGTCATGGTGATGATGGAGAGAGTACCAAGAGTGTCAAAAGTGCGGGTGACCCCGATGGTGATACTCGGCAGCCTGATAGGTGGAGGAGGTCAGCAAGCCTCTCCGAAGTTCCCCTCAAGTCAAATCTGCCGCGGATCTGTGATCGACCGCGCTCCCGCCTTTTGCTCTTTCGTTTTCCCTCCCCGCAATCGTCCTAACCTTTTGCTTCTCCGAGCTTAGACTGCCTGAACTCACTGCTACATTGTCTCCTCATAATTTTCGATCTGGCAGACTGGCTCAGATCGCGCCCGGCTGCCTCCGGCTGCCTTTCCCTCACTCCGAGCATCTAGACTCGGTTCGCCCATCCCATCCCGCCCTGCATATACATGCGACTTTCTCCGCACCCCCCTCTCCAAGTACCCACGAAAGCGAAAGAAACACCGAACAAAAAGCACCGCACTCACGAGTCTGGCCTTCATGAAAGGCCGAACGTCCGAACACCATGAATCTCAATTTGCAAGACTTTTTGGCCGTGGAGGCCGATAGTGACGTCGACGCGAAGAGCGACTATCCAGTCGACCTGCGTGCCCTGGATTTCGTGTCGAGCTATGACTCCCATCTCATGTGTCCGATATGCCATTGTCCCCTCGTCCAACCAGTGCGCCTACAATGCGATCATGTCTTCTGCGACAAGTGCCTGCGATCGGCTATCACCAGCTTCCGTTCGACCGACGCCGAGGAATTTCCCTGCCCTTCATGTCGGACCCCAACCAGCCAGGTCTCAACGAGTGTACCGCGCTTGTTGATCAACATGTGTGATGATATTCAAGTGAGATGTCCGTTGTCGTCAGAAGGGTGTCCGGAGACTGTGCCTCGGGGCCATGTCCAGTCGCACGTCGATAAGTACTGTGGGTATAGGCTGGTGCCGTGCCCAGATAAGGAGTGCGGAAAGAAGACGCGGAAGATGGATCTCGAACAGGAAAACAGGTGCAGGCATAGCTTAGTCCGGTGTACACGGTGTGAGGAGGACATTATGGAACAAGACTTCGAGGTTCGTCTGTCACGCCATTATTAACTTAGAACATTAGCTAACCGGGGTTTCTCATTAGGAACACGATAATGAGCTATGCTCAAGACTCCAAACATTATGCGTAGACTGCGGGACTATTGTTCTACAGCGAGAGTTCAAGAGGCATGTCGAAACGTGTCTCGAAGTTGTCAGCCCTTGCACTGCATCGAAGTACGGATGCCCTGTCAAGGTGCGACGCGCGGAAATTGCAATCCACGAGCAACAATGCCCATTAGTCGCAATCGGTCCATACTTCGAGGCGCAAAATACGCGGCTAAACTCCCTCGAGGTAACCATGCGTCACCTCCAACAACGAAATGAGATCTTGGAAGATGGCCTTGCCAATGTTCGATCTACACTCATGGAGTCCTCCCGCGCTGGACGCGACAGCTACAACCCACGATCTGCGTCAAACAGCGGTCGCAACAGAGCGGAGGACATCGACGAGCCAAACGACCGTTCATCAACATACTTGCTCTCCGTCCACGAGTCGCTCCGCGACGAAGTGGCCGCCATGTCCCATGCGCTGACCGACCTCGACGCTCGTGCCAGCATGACCATAATGAGCGAATGTCTTCGCATCAAAGAGGACATGGCACATACCAATGCTGCTGTGAACAGTGTTCGCATGCAGGTCCAGTGGCTCATGAACCCGAGCCTTCATTCCGGGACACGGGCTGCGACTGCACGTCAGACTCCAGCTAACAGTGCAAGTGAGGCTCGCTCGACTCTTCCTTCTACCTCGGCTGCTGGGCCGAGTAATACAGATTCTTATAACTCGACTGGGCCCTTGGAACCTACACGGCCGAGGCGACCTAGTGATAGTGGGCGTGAGGGCACGAAACTTTGAGGATAAAATTCCGGATGAAGGTGTTACCTGGTGTTCGGCATTATTATTTAAAGGGTGTTTTCCAAGGGCTCTTTCATTTGCAACGTAGCTCACGATTGACGAGACATGGTGGAACTGAAGGCTCGGTCTGGGCCCTTCAATATGAGGGAAAGTGTCACTGCCAGCTGTGCTATGCAACGTTCGTGGAGAGGAGGCTCTAGGGCACGACATTGTTAGTTTGAGTATCTCTAAGCACACATCCAGGGGATTGCGACTGAAGATATTGACAATGAAAGCTTATTGCTCAAAGATCGACAACCAACGTCTTTATTACAATCATTGTTTTGGCACTTGTTTGGCTTATGCTAGCTGAATTTCACCTTAATCCGATAATTGAGTGCAAGGAAATCTATGAATTTTTGGGAAACTTAACAAGAAAAGACAAGAAAGGAAACCAACCCTTTTTCAAAGGGGGAAAAAAATGATATCTCAGGTTATTTTTTAGGAATAGCCGAACGTGGGGGTCGAACCCACAACCTTGAGATTAAGAGTCTCACGCTCTACCGATTGAGCTAGCCCGGCAGGGCTTGTTGAAGGGCGAGCGGGATTTGACACCACAAGCCAGAGATAAGCTATGGTCCAGTACAACCAGATACTGTCTACTTCTAGTGCTTCATGACCATATCTCCAAATTGATCACCCATTCTCAGTTCCCAGATTCGATTCATTTGTAAAAAAATATATATTTTTACATATGTGGAGCCCAATGCGTACCTGACTTTTCCAAGAACAGGCCATGACATTGTATTCTACAACGCCCAATATCACCGTGTTCGGGGTGCGTATATATAGTGCTATACCTGTCGCCGTCTGAACATTATTTGACCCGACTGTGATGGACGTCCTAGGAGTCAAGTTCCACTGGCAGCCTGGCCTTTGAGAAACCCAATCATATGACAAAAACCGAATATAACCCTATGTTTGAACGACGCCACGGACAAATTGACACTTATGAGCAGTTGAGACATAACTAGCAAGTGAACTCTGATTCCCTGATTACCGCATGTCCAGGTACTGTTAATCTGCATAGAAAGCACGCCATCAGTTATTTTGATGATCTAAAGAAGTAACAGAAGACCACTCCACCAATCCGTATCTTCATTATTCGTCACGATGTCATAGAGGAACTTCCAGCAAAACGAGATATTCTTTTTTTCCCAAGAAAAGCAACGTAGTTCAAGTCAGCTCCTTACCGGCACAAATACAACAATTCAACTCTTCTAACTCCACCTCTACGACATCTGTCTAATACCCATGCTGGTGGTGGTGGTGATGAGAGCCATGATGTTCATGGCCGTGCTCGTGATGAGGCTGGTCCGATGAACGGCTACGGCCAGCTTCATCAGCATCAAGATCCCTAGATGTCCCATGCGGCATGCCCCCGGGAATGAAATTGGAGAAGCTAGATAGCGTACTCTCGAGCTTGTTGATATTTGACATCCCGGGAATCGGCAAGCTGGACAGCTTCTCCCACGGCATGCTAGAGGACCCATGGTGCGACTGCGACGACTGGTTGCCATACTGCTGCTGTGCCTGGGAGAACAGGGACCCAAAGCCGCCGGAGGAGGAAGCATGAGATTGGCCATGGCCATGAGAGGCACCGTGGGACCCGCCGTGAGCGTTGCCGCCCAGCGCAGCAAATCCGCCGCCACCGCCGCCATGTGTATGAGGGATTCCGTTCGTGTTGCGGCCGGCTCGGACACCCTCTGAGCTTAGAACGTCATCCAGCTTGCGGCCGTGCTGCTTGGACCAGTTTTCCACGGCCTCGAACATTGTGCGGTGGGCCTCGTTGTGCATGTTTCGGAAGGCTGGGTGGTGGAAGATGCTCATACAGTCTTTCAAGACTTCGTGCTCGGGCACATCGATGTGCTGCCATGCGTAGAGGACACGCGGTGCAACGTACTGGAGAGTGGCAGAGGCGACGAGGCCCGCTGGCTCGTTCAGGATGTTGGCGAAATGGTCCTTGGAAAGGAGGGAGTGAGTGGGATCGGTGCAGTGAGGATCAGTCCAGGGCTCGTATTGATGCTTGCCGGAAGCGTTAATAACACCAGAGGATCCGCTTTGAAGGGCCTTAGCGGCGACGTTGATGAGAGGACGAATGAACGGTGCAAGAAGAGACATGATGAAGACGGTCAGAGTCTCAGAGATCTTGTCGATAATGGCTTCTAGCCCCGGGATCTTCTCAATAATGGAATTAAGCTTCCGAACCACCTTATCGCGGAAAGCCAGAATAGGGTATATCTTAGCCACAGTCTCCTGAGGATTGAACTCCGAGACTCCAGAGCTTGGAGCTGCGCCGGCGGCGCTCGCAGCTTGAGGCTGCTCGTCACCTGGTCCGCGGCTCTGGGAGTACCCCATGTGAGAGCCCCGGGAGCGGTTCGCAATTTCTTGAGCTTCTGATCTCTGCTTGAGATTTTCCGCCTCAAGCACAAGCTCTTTTGTTCCAGGAATCTTTCCCAGCAGGCCTGTGAGGGCATTGAAGGAGCTGTTTCCATGCGAACTCTGCTCGGCATCACCCAGCGCAAGGTCCATCTCGTTCACCTCGGACTGGGTAAAGTGATCATTTGCCTCGCCCAGCACGGAGTGGAAGAAGTCCACCATACCAAAGGTACCGGTGACTAGAGGAAAGACTTGCTTGCCGCGGACATGAACCTGGGTTGCGGTACCAGTATGGGGGAAAACATTGTGGAACCCCATCTCTCGCAGAGCAAGCTCGATGTAGTTCGAATGCGCCGCAAAGTCCTCCAGTGTATGTAGACCCTGACCGAGACAGCGAAGTGCTTCACACAAGTCTTCCTCATTTCCCTTTCGGTCACCGCCGTGGGTGTACATTCGTCCGTAGTGGATGCTCCGAGCCAGACTGAACTTGATATAGGCTGTGCTGGTGGCCCAGTCTCCCCGCTCGTTTGCAATATAGTTCTTCATGCCCGTCTCTGGATCGATGTCCAGTTCAATTTGCTTGACGGGGCCCCGCAGTCGCTCATCATATTTACGCGCATCTTCGTTGTCGGCATAATCCTTCGGGTTGCTATGGGCGAATCAACATTAAAGCTTCACTCTAGGATCTCAAAAAGAACAAGTGATCACATACTCAATATGCTCTTCGGGGCGATAAATGCCCAGGCGCTCGGAAGTGACCTCAAACTCGCCAGTCGCATAGCCGAAGGTCAGGAACGAGAGGACCCACACAATGATACGAATGGCATCGGCCTGGAGACTTTTCAAGGTGCCAACATCCATTGCTTGCGAGCTGTCGGTCGTCAGAAAGAGATTAGTAGTAGCTTTATAACTGTATATTCGATATACTCACTAGTCGCGCAACCAATTCCCGAAATAGACACGCTTGATCATGGTGGACGTCCATTTGTGACCCGCGATGAACGCGATCGTCTTGAGCATATCCTCGATGTCGCCATGGCGCCAATTTTTGCCCTCTACGGCGGAGATAGAAGCAATATCTGGCCGAGTCAGCTCGGAGCTCCACACCTGGGCAGCTCACTGGGACATATACTTACTGCCAGCGCCAAATGCGTGTACCTGAGGGAGCAGGAACAGTAAGCACAGCACGGGGAGACCCGCGCGAAGGAGGGGCATAGTGGGGGGGGGGGGGGCACAACGGAACGAAGGGACCAGCGACGAATTCCTTGAGGACCTTGGACGTCTAGGAAATTAATATCCGGAAACAAGAGAAATGAAAAAAAGAGTGTTCAGCAGAATCGGGTTGCGCTTCAGCTCGTGGGATCTTGGCAAAGATCGCTATGACGTTCTTGGTGGCCCGATCGTCGCTTGGGGGTCCAATCTCTCTTGGGTATAATCAATGTCGAGCAGCATTGATGTCTCATTTCTACGACATGGAATACTTGAACATTCAGAAAGAAAACTCACGCTACGCAACGACTGCAACTTTGGACTTTTGCTTCTGTTGGTATACTGCGGAGGATGTTTACCAGGTACCGGGTGAATTTTCGGGGGGGAATTATGGGATTGAGAAGATACTGCAATCTATCAACCTATGAAAACGAGACGAGAGAGTCACTTACACGCGTGCGCTCGAAGCTTGAGACTTAGTGCTCTCTAGGTGGTCCAGGAACCTTGCGCTGTAGGGGTAGTCCAAATAGCCCACAGCAGACTGGATCCTGTAGAACGTATCTCGATTATGAGCATTGAGCGCCAGTCCTTGCTTCACCCTATAAACGAGATCCGGGTTAGAGATGAAGTGTCGACCAAATATCACCAGAATATCTTTGTCCGGATGCTTTTCATCCACCAAAACCTGTGCCTCCTGTGGAGTATAGCCGCCACCGACCAAGATCGGACCTTTCCATAGATTGTACGCAAAGTCCAAAGTCTCAGAACCTTCCCCATCCTGGGAACCGAACACGCGTGACTCGATCAGATGAATATAGGCAATGCCGATCTTGCTAGCTTTGGTGATGATGTCTGTGTGCTGAGGTATGGGGTTGTCTATTCCCATGCCTTGGAACCTGCTCCACGGGCTTAATCGAAGGCCGACACGCGACGGCCCGATGGCAGCAGACACAGCTTTAATCACTTCGTCCGGAAGACGTGACCTGTTCTCAATACTGCCCCCGTACTCGTCGTCTCGCTTGTTGCTGACTTCCTGGAGAAACTGATCCAATAGATAGCCATTTGCCAGATGAACTTCGACCCCGTCGAATCCTGCGCGGATGGCGTTTTTTGAAGCATTCACAAAGTCTTGGATGGTCTGCTTGATCTCGCCAATAGTCATCTCCCGGGGCACTGCTGCTCCTTCATCGATGGGGAGAGCACTGGGTGCTAGGATAGGAACACCCTCTCTACGAGACGTCTCGACATCGGCAGCACGGCCCATTGCGAATAGCTGGCAGTATATGAAGCTGCCCTTGCGATGGACCTCATCGGTAATTTGCTTCCAGGCAGTGACCTGATCTTCCCGCCATATCCCTGGAGCATGAGGGAAGCCGCCACAGATTGCTGATATGAAAGTGCCTTCGGCAATGAGTAAAGTGCCTGGTTCAACGGCTCGCTGACCGTAGTACTCCTTCATGAGGTCCGTTGGAACTCGATCTTCGGTCGCTCGGAGACGCGTGAGAGGCGCCATTCCAATACGATGCTTGACTTCTATATTCCCTATCTGAAGGGGCTTGTAAAGGCGGGATTGGGCCATAACTCTGACACTCGAAGGTGTAGCCAGAATTCCTTTGTCTTGAGTGATCGGAAGAAAGTTGGTTTGAGGCCCGTAGAAGCACACATATTTATGCCCTATTATCTTGATTTAGTGTCCGTATCTTCGCGAGATGATTATAAATATCACTCTGATTCAGGTTGGGTAAGGAGATATAACCAAAGGTGGAAAGAAGATACTTCCACTTTGGGAAACCAGAGTGGGATCGGGCCAATAGAAGCCTGGAACTTTCTCTTTTTCTGAAGTCAGCAGCGGAAACTAGAATCGGTAACCGGTGCAACTAGAGACCGATGAGAAATGTGGCCGAGATGGTTTAGTCGCGCATGATAGGCTAATGTCCTTTCATGCCACTTTCTTCGCCCAGAGTACGAGGCGGAACGCTGGAAGCTACTTGTAATAAGCCCGTACATGCTCTGGAAGCCTGATAATATCGCTCAAAAAACCCTGTACCCACTTGGCTCAGTGGGCTATTGTGCCATTTCTCTCTCTCCTTGGTTTAAATAGCTCTCAGAAATTTGCAGACGTCTTTGTTCGTATCCATCGGAGGGACCACAGGAACCATACCAACTCTTTGAGTTCTATTACCTGGATAAGCAGTGTCTTTTCCCTAGATTCGAGTCCATCCCAATTTGAAGGATTGCTATACGCATAAAGACTGAAACATATTGAGGATTTCAAAATTGAAGGCGTCAAATATCTACTTGTGCCGGCCGCTTGAGAATTGGATATTTGAATACCAAATATATATCACGTGTTCATAGGCTAAGTTTATTATCCAGGCGATTATTTGCTCTGCTGTTATCCATCATAAACTGCAAGTCAGGTCAATCAATTTCGTGTAAGTCTTGGCTTCCCGGCACCGATGAAGGTCCTCTGGAAGCTATGATAAGTGGGGGTTTCCAAAGGAAGAGTCCTGGTCCAAGCCGTCTTTGGTTGTGAGGCGATTTAGTTAACTGTGGGCTGGGCGGCTGAGCCATTGTCGCAACTGTAAAATGCTGTGCTTGACCCTCCTGCAGATGCTCTGTTTGTTCAATCTGAGGTGGTGCGGAGGGAAAGTTTCGATTTGGGACCAATTGATGCTCTTCCTGCCAGCTAAGAAGAGCGGAATAGGACTCTCTGGCGTCTGGATGATTGTGCCCCAATACTTTGTTGCGCAGTACACAACATTCTTGAATTAAGGCCAAGGCGTCTGTACGCCTTCCTTGAGATCTCCAGGTGTAGGCAAGGTTGGCCATGCTGGTCAGAGTATCGGGATGTTCTGCACCCAGCACCCTCTTCCTTATCTCCATCACCGGTAATCCCAGATTCTCTGCCTCGTTCCATCGCCCTTGATCCTGATATGTCGAGGCCAGGTTGGCCATGCTTTTCAGAGTATCAGGGTGCTCTGTACCTAGCACCCTCTTCATTATCTCCATCACCTGCAATTCCAGGTCCTCTGCCTTATTCCATCGCCCTTGATCCCGATAAGTTGAGGCCAGGTTGGCCATGCTTTTCAGAGTAACAGGATGTTCTGCACCCAACACCCTCTTTATTATCTCCACCACCTGCAATTCCAGATCCTCTGCCTCATTCCATCGCCCTTGATCCCGATATGTCGAGGCCAGGTTGGCCATGCTTTTCAGAGTATCAGGGTGCTCTGTACCTAGCACCCTCTTCATTATCTCCATCACCTGCAATTCCAGGTCCTCTGCCTCGTTCCATCGCCCTTGATCCTGATATGTCGAGGCCAGGTTGGCCATGCTTTTCAGAGTATCAGGGTGCTCTGTACCTAGCACCCTCTTCGTTATCTCCATCACCTGCAATTCCAGATTCTCTGCCTCATTCCATCGCCCTTGATCCCGATATGTCGAGGCCAGGTTGGCCATACTTGTCAGAGTAACAGGATGTTCTGCACCCAGCACCCTCTTCATTGTCTCCACCACCTGTAGAAACAGCTCTTGCGCTTCCTTCCATCGACCCTGACTCTGGTAAATCAACCCCACCATTCCTATGCTCTCTAGCGTATCTTCATGTTCTGGACCGAGATATTTCATCCGAGCTTCCATTGCTTTGAGCGACAGTCTCTCCCCCTCGGCCCTACTGCCTTTTTGCCAGTCATACCATGCGGCCTTAAATAACACTGCAGCCCACTCCATTAATGAGTCGCGTTTGTGGGGACGCTGGCTGGCCGCCGACTTTGCATGTGGGTAAAGCACTTGACACTGCGCCCAATTCTCATACTCTCCTGTGGGGAGTTTCGCATTCAGGTTCTGGATAGACTGCCGCATCCACTTCGCCAGCTCACCATGCACTTCTAGCCATCTTCGCGTCGCGAGCTGCACCAGGCCGTGCATGTTGAACGTCCTTTGGTCCGCATTAATAGAGATCAAGGAGTATCTGCGCAGTATAAGAATGTCGTCTTCAAATTCCTCGGTTACACCGGACTGTGATTGACTGTCATCGTCATCGTCATCGCTACTACTCGGGTCCACGTTTCGCTTTTCGCTTGAACTTTGAAGAAGCGCCTCAGGAATCCCTTGCCGGTCGAAGAAACTCATAAGCGACAACAAATCGGCCGCCGACCGTCGGCTTTCACGTATGCTGTCAAACGAGATCTGCCATGTCGTGAGGACTGAGTTTTCGGCCTCCCAATCTCGACGGAACTGTCCCTCTCCGCGGCCCAGTAAGCGGACTTTCTTGCGATCGCTCTTTCGGAACTCGTCGAGGTACTGTCGTACCGAGCAACCCCGATCAGGGTCGGAAATATATGCTGCCGCTTGGACAATTGCCAGCGGGAAAAAGTCCAGCGCTGCAGTAAGCTCGATGATGTCCTGGCGGTTGTCTTGTTTTCCAGACTTCTTCTCAAACAGCGCTACTGCTTCGGCCTGGTCCATTGTTTCGACCAAGACAATATCGCGCCGATCCACCAGCTGCAATGCGACCTCCTTGCTCCGTGATGTTATCAGAATACGCCCGTTCTGGCTCCGTGGAAGATACTCTCGTAGCGGACGATCTGCGCTACCATTTTCATGATTAGCCAGACCTTGCACCGCCTCGTGGCGATCAAGAAATTCGGCATTGCCGACATTGTCCAGAATCACAATCCACTTTCCATTCTTACGGTCCTGCAGCCAGTTATATACCAGGCGAAAAATGTTGGCCTTGGAATCCTGCCGCCCAGACAGCTTCACTGTGTCTGCGACGTTCCGGTAGCTCTGCTCAAACCGGGCGGCATTGCTGGCATAGATCCAGAAAACCCACGTTTGTGGTTCGCGCTCGTGGATTTGATACGCATATTCAATCGCTAGCTGCGATTTTCTGTCCGCCAAGTTAGCAGTGACCGGCGAAGCGCATCCGCGTAATACACACCCAACACCACCTAGACCCACCAGTGCTGTCCAGGACCCTGGGGCAGCACATTGGTGGTGGAGCTGTTTCAGGATCGTCCCACGATCGACAAAATCTGGATCGCGGAGAAACGGGATCGATAGGGAGGGGCTAGGCGGGGTCTCGGAACGCTCTACTCATCGGGGCTATTGTCAGGAACGGCTCCATGGCGGATACAGCACGGACTCAAGACTTCGTATATCTTATAACTAAACTCACCGGATGGGAGAAACTGGTTTGTGACCGATCCGTGGTTGACTCCCACCTGAAACCCATGGTTAGTGTCGCTGAAGGTTGTCTGAGACGCCATGATATGGTAAAAGGGAGGATCTCGGAAACCGAAAGTAAGCGCTCTTATCGAGCTTAGCGGCTTGGCAGGTTCAGCTTGATTTCGGATACATTTACCTTTCTGGACTTGGCTGTGGAATTTATCGTCATTTAAAACATATGAACTCCTTATCAAGCCACCTAGTAGGCAGGCAAATTGAGTAAGCTTTCTTCATACCATTGCTTGATTCACATTTACAGTTCCAAGATGCCATCTTGATGTCTTTCTACTTATTTTGGCACTCCCACAACGTTACCTAACAAATTGTCGAAGCTTCCAAGCCCGGAATTTACTTTGCAGCAAGCTCCGATCCAGTCCACCCAATGAACAACCACAATCAATATCGATTGAATAAAACCACCTGGCGTCGTTGCATCGCGGATCCACGGTAGCATTGCGGATCAAATTAATCGAAGGCAACAGAAGCCGTAAAGAAGCCCAGTAAATGTCACAGTAGCAGCCACCCACGTTGCAATCACCCCGCAATCCGATAAACACCCGCTTCTCCAGATAAAAAAAAAAAGAAGCGCCCCTCGCAACTATAAGACTTCATGCTCTCAAACCGGCAGCTGAGCTCAATCTAAGCTTCAAAAACTGAGCCATCAATTACACACCATGTCCACCCCACACCTCGACGCCCTCCAGCGCGACGGCTTCGTCGTCGTCCGCAACCTCCTCACCCCATCCCAAATCACCGAATACCGCGCCGCCGCCATCAAAGTCACCACCAAAACCCGCACCGGCGGCTGGCCGCATTTCCGCACCGTCCCCAAGCAATTCCCCCCCTGGCCCTCGACCCCTCCCCCGGCCTCTGAGGGCGGCATCTGGGGCGTCCAGCACCTGCTGCACCCGGAGATGGAGGGCCGCGAGCTCTTCGCCCGCTGCTACTTCTCGCCGAGCATCCTCGGCGTCGTGGAAGAGCTCCTCGGGGTGCAGGGCGGCTCGGACGAGCAGCTCGTCATGGAGCTGTTCAACCTGCTCGTTGCGCCGGAGACCAAGGACTTCGAGCTCCGCTGGCACCGCGATGATATCCCCGAGACGGCGAGTGCGGAGGAGGAGGTCGCGCAGCTTGCGGCGAAGAGTCCCCGGCGGGCGCCAGTCGCATGCACAGTATAACCTGGCGCTGTGCCCCGATGCGTCGCTAATTGTGGTGCCGGGGTCGCACCGGCGGGCGAGGACGGAGGTGGAGCGCAGTGCGGGGCCGTACGAGGCTACGTTGCCCGGTCAGTTGGTGGTGGAGTTGCAGCCGGGTGATGCCGTGTTTTATGATAGTAATATCTTGCATCGGGGGGTGTATAAGGGCAAGGCCGAAGGCGGGGAGGAGACGAGGTTGACGCTGCATGGGAGTTTTGGGTTGAAGGCGGACGGGGAGGGGGATGCGGAGAAGATGAAGGTTCGGGCGACGGCGGTGCTGCAGCATGGAGTTGGGGCTTGGGTGAAGCGGGATGATGCTGCGTTTGGCATTGGAGAGAGGCCGGAGAAGATGAGGGCGAACTTGGTGGCTATGGGGTCGGGGAGGGGGTTGGATATTCTTTGCAGGGTTAGATTGGGATTGGCAATATCTCTTTTCTTGTATACTGTTGGCGAAGGAACCAGGCAATCCGGGCACTAGAGGTTGGTTGTACATATAAGGAAAACGAGAATATATAGCATACTAAGGACGGGGATACTTTTGATGCATCCAAAAAAGTGTCTATCACGTTAGGAAGAATCGAGTCTCGAGAGAGTTGCTGTGATTGTACTAGTAAGAGAAGTTCCTGTGCCTTTGATAGAACTTATCTATGGTCTAATCCAGCCACCGACTAATCAGGGTAGCTGGTGTTCTGCCGATACGTTCTCATTTTCAAGCCAACCGAATTGGCTCTCTACCGAAGCCCTGTGGCTAGCTTTACGCCACTCGGCAGTCCAAAGATCTGACCCGCAATATCCAGATCACAAGCACCGGTGCTTGCAGATTGACCAGAAGCGTCCAAGCATCCCCCCACGGTATTCTTCAAGTGGCCAGTAAGGTAGTGAGACCAGATCGTGCCAGGGCCGCCTTCGCACGGCACCAGTGAGAGAGATCCCTTCTTTGAGGCGGAAAGGCATTTTGAAGAATCGGACAGGGGATGTAGGGTGAACTTGCTGCCCAAACCACTGACTTTCCAAACCTGATCATCGGCTGCATTGCACACCTCGAAGCCAACATTATGCGAAGCAGTCAGACACTTCCCTGAAGCAGTGTTGAAAACCGTTCCCGTGGGGGTGGTTTTGCAGTGGCGAGGGGGAGTAATGCGAAGGACACTGGTAGCATGGCTATCAAGGTTGACCTGTACAGAGTCCGTGATAGTCGATTTGGTGCCAGTCCACAGGTCACGAGCGCTATATTGGCACTTCGAATCTAGACCTAAACGAGCAAGAGAGATACTAGTGTTGGCGGTGTTGTTCCCACGATTGAGCACCGTCAGTAAGCGGTCGCCGTTTGACAGAGAGCGGGTCAGCACATCAAAGCGGTCATCGCGACTGACTAAAGTAGCTTGTTGAGCCAGGGGATCTTGATCGACAGTAATCAGATCCTTGTTGGTCAGAAAATCAATCACCGTATCAGGCAAGTCAGGGATATAGGCGCTAATGATCAGGGGAGCCCCAAAGGAAGCCCAAAGCGCAAAATGAGACTTCTTCTCGTCATCCGTGAGCCCCGGGTGGTCGGGGATCAAGAAGTCCGGGTCATTATAGTAGCCGGGCTGCTGATAGCGGGCAACCTGAACTTGATAGTCATAGTTGACCATAATGCTATCCCATGCGCTGCCTGCACCGCTGTAAACCAGCACATCATCCGAATGACGGGCCAGTTCACCGTAGAACGGAATCCAGTCCATGACGCGGGCCCAATCGGTGGCGTCCGTAGAGAAGTACGCAGGCGCAGACTCGGAGAAGATGAGCGGCGGCGACATTCGGCTGAAGATCTCGTGCCACTGATGATACCGTACGCGGTATTCGTCGCGCAGCAAACGGCCCTCTTCAGCAAAAACATTACATCCGTCCAGCTTGAGGTAGTCGATGCCCCAGCTGGCGAATGTTTCGGCGTCCTGTTCTTCGTGTCGATAGGAGCCCGGGTAGCCGCCGCAGGTGGCATTGCCTGCGTCCTCGTAGATACCCAGATGAAAGCCATGCTGATGGGCATAGTTGGCGAGCCAGGGAATTCCGTGCGGGAACAATGTTGTGTTCCACTGCAGAGACCCATTATCGGAGCGGGAGGTCTGCATCCAGCAGTCGTCAAGATTGAGGCGATTATAGCCTGCGGCTAGAAGTCCGCGGCTCACCATTGACTCGGCGGTCTTCGTGAACAGCGTTTCATTGAGATCGCATTCGAATCGCGCCCAGTTATTGAAACCCATTGGAGGTGTCGGGAGCAAGCCGACATCCTCTACAGATGCGTAGACGGGAAGCAATGGCAGCATTAAGCTGGCCATGGTTGGTCGCGTCCAGCCAGGGAGTTTCATGATCCCGACAAAACACTCGACAAAACAGAACAAAGCACAGCGTGTCCTAGGGACGTTCTAGTATTGGGCAGGAGCTACCTCTTTGATTGGTGAGAGTAGATTCTGAGATGGGCTGAGCCATGCTGCCCTTTAAGCCCCCAATACTCCGTAAACAGTGAAGCTTTTTACATTCCCCGCACGGAGGGCCGACGGGATCGGCAGCCAACGTATCGTAGCGATATCGTAGCGATGGCGGGGGAAGTGGTACTCAATTGAAACGGTGCCATTCTTGATAAGCTCGATAATCGAGTCTGAGTTTGCCTCTGTTGATCATATCCCCAAGGAGGAGGTGGAAGCTATCTAGTGCCTGGCTTTGTGGCGTCGAGTCTGAGCGGGCCTCACGACTTCCACCTTGCACGCCACCATCTCATTGTCATGCAATCGTCATTCTAATTAGCCTCCCCACTATTGATATCTCTTCTTTTCGACAAGCGATCAGCAGGTCTGTGAGGCTAATCATCACTTTCATAGTCAATCTATCGTCCCCTGGCTGGCCAAGCACCTCCCCGATCTGAGGGTAAGAACCGACTTGCCCTGCTACCCATCCTACTTGCACACCACCAAGGACTCCAAAAACACATCGAAGCTAAGGGCCTGTTGCAGGGCTGGGGCAAATGGACCGGAGTGTAGCTACGAGAACCCAAAGACGAAAAACAAGGCTTTTGTGCCGTTGCACTGCAGTTCTCCATATACCATGTAAGGTGCATACATACTCTTAAAAAAAAATGAGTCTCATCTCATCAACAGGCCTAGGCCTCGGGGGTCCCGCAACGAATCAGGTAAGACAGGCAAGTATAGTATCCACGGGGAGAATCAGGGAATGGAGATAAGGGAATCTCGATAGGAATCTCGACGGGGAATCTCAGGCGTAAGATATGCATGGAAGACAATCGAATGCAAGCAATGACAAGTGAAAAGAGAGAGAGGCAGGTGCAGGGAATCAGTTGCGCAGGTTCCAGCGCATCGGATCTGACGAGATCGTTGAAAGGCACGAGACGCGAAAAACTGGGACGTCCGGGCGTCTATTGGTGGCTGAGCTGAAGTTCAGAACCGGAGGAAGCCCTTCTGATTTGACGAACCCTGCCAAGAGATAGCCAAATCAATAGTTCACTCTGCAGGGAGCTCCTGATGAACAAAAGCTTAGATCTGCCCGGGGGAGGGTTCCTACGTAATCCAGTGCCCCCAGCGCGCGCTGTTCCGCTGTCAGCCGCCCATTCTAAGCTTCAAGCGTGGGGCATTTTTGGAAAGTAGAACCCAAGCTTCAGGAACAAAGAAGTGAGGAGTTTCAGAGCAAAAGTCCCAGGACCAGCGACAAGGGTCCACAATCGCCACCGCCTTGGCAGCTTACAGGACTGATCAGGGTGCCCCCAGTCTATACATCACATTAGACTCTATCCACTTGCACCACCCCGATCAGGGGATTTGCTGCCATAGCAGTGTGGCCAGGCCAATCACCTCATGTGAGCGACAGGAATCACCTGCATGCTCAAGGATCCACTGAACAAGCCCAGGGCCATTGTCTAAAAGCACATAGCCGCTGTTCCGCTCCACCGATTTAGGCTTAACGGCTGTCAAGGGGACCCCCAAAATCTTGGATCTTGCTCTCTCCATTTCCTTCCCAATGCGCCTTGGAAATGGCCCCAGACGCGAAGCCCAAGAACAGGCCTCAGCAGTCCTGTCTGAAATGCCGCGAACGCAAGATTAAGGTACGGTACCCTTCGGGAAGAAAAGCGCTCGAGCTCCAGCTATTGTGACGCGAAAACGTGGAAAAAGAAGCGCTTCCGCGACCCCCACCGGTTTTCTGCAGTTGCGATTCCGCAGACTAACAAAACCTGCAGTGCGATCGCTCCATCCCATGCAGCGCCTGCACAAGCCGCGGCCTCGAAACCGAATGCGTTTACCTCACCACCCCTGAAGACCGCGCGCACATTAGCCAGGCGGAGATCATCGAGCGCCTGCGCAGAGAGGTTGCGCAGCTGCGCACCCAATTAACCCAGACTCCTCCACGCGGCCCAAGCCCCAAACGCAACTCCAATGCCGGTTCCCACAACTGGACCCCTTATGCCCGCCCACAAGACTCGAAATCCAAGTCTCCCGATGTTCTATATGGAGCTTCGGGGGCGCCGTTTGGATATAATGCGGCCGCGGTGCACGGCGCGGGTCCTGGCTCGGCGCCGGAGGGTCAGCTCCTGCGGATCTGCCAGAGGGGAGCTGGTCTGCTTCCTCACCGTCGTCTTCGGTCACGACTAATATGACGAATCCAAGGACAGTGGCGAGCCCAGGGAGCACGGAGAGTGATAGTGGGGTGGGGGTGGGGGTGGGGGGGATGTCGCAGCCGGTATATCAGGCTGGGGCAGGGTTTACGATGAGTAGTCCGAGTAAGTGGGATACTGTTCACGTTGGATAGCTCTTTTCCAAGCTTTTCAATACTGTCTTGCGGAGATAAGCTGACCGGTTACCAGACCTGACGGGCGATATTCCCACGTCGCATTGTCCACCCGGAGACATGACAGCCCTTGCACCGGGCGAGAACCCGAATCCGATGCCAATGCAGGGTGCGCAAGTATATACACATCCTGCGCCACAGCCATACCCAATGAACGAAGGCGTCCCAGCGCCGTACATGAATAACGAATACCCTACTCACGACCAACACTACCATGAAAAGTACCAGAACATGATGAACGACTATGAAGCACGAGCGTTTCATTCGCAATGGGGACAGCAGCAGTTTATCGCGGCCCCGCCGTTATCAGACTCAGCGTATTATTCTTCCTCGCCCCCGGCGCCATTCATAGGGGGTTACGCCCCAAAACACCAAGGCGCAGATGTGCAGCCTCCTTCAGCGGCACCGCAGTTCGTCGACCAAAACACCCGCTCTTCAATATCAAGCATGGCGCAGTCTGTCCCGAGCCCGTGGAAGGGGGAGGGAAAGCAAGAGCTTCTGGAAACCTTATTCAGGACCATTGGCAGCTGCAGTGAAGAGAATGTGGCGCAGGTTGTCCAGGTGGTGAGGAACAGTGCGACACCCGAGGACGCTGTCTCGGGTATATGTCAGGTTCTAGGGATTGGAGGAAGTGCGCGATGACCCGCTGGTCGGTTTATCGCGGTGGATTGCGATGTCATCATCGCTGGCGTTCCACGGAGTTGGAATCACTGGTATGCAGTGATTGGTCCAGCCAATATATATACCCATATTCGAATATCGTGTTTTTTTTTTTGGGATCCAAATGCCTGTGGAAACCAGACAAAATTATACCCTTATTTTTGGGCACCAAGGGAACCGTCATAAAGCCGTAAAGTCATAATAAGTCGCAAATGATCCAAAGGTCAACGACCGAGCCATGAGCCCGGTCGTCTTAAGAGGATCTGTCGGTCACGTCTGGGCCTCCGTGTCATCAAGTGGTCGCTGGCCGTAGACAAAATGGAAATAGAAGTGAAAATGAACCTTCGGATTCAAAAACTCCGCCCGCACTCTCTCCATATACTCCTGCACTTCTTGATACGAGAGCCCAATCACCCTCGTCATCAGGGCAAGGCTATACGGCTCAATGATATCATTCACTGTGATCCTCGTCATCCGCCCGATCTCTTTCATCCGAGGATTCTTCGCCCAGCCACCCACAGGAGCCTACGTCACCACCATCATCAGCCGCCCACCCAGAACCCACACCGAGAGGGCAAAAAGAGAGAAAGGAAGAAAGGAAGTAAGGAAAGAGACATACCTTGTATATATCATCATGTACGTTCACATACCCCTCCTTCCGCATCCACCCTGCAACATCCTTTGCGATATTCAAGTCCTTCCCAAACTGCTTACTCGCATCGTTCACCCTATTCAGCCATTCCATCACCGTCGGCGCCATGTGATGCGACCCGTCGTCCGAGGAAAGTTCCATCGCAAACTCCTGCACCTCGAACCACCCTCCCGGCTTCAGATGCTGTAGCCCCTGCCTCAGCAACTTATGCCAGTCGCCGATCCCCCCCACCCATCGTTCGCGCGTGGATAAAGTCGAACGCCTCCCCCGGTGTGAACGCCCAGTCGCTCTCCACATCGTCGATGAAGAACCGGCAATTCGACGGCACCCAGCCCGGCTGGATCGGACTCAGGTCTGTGCCGATGATTTCTGCGCCGGGGAAGTTTTCGCTTATTTCAATCGCCCATTCCCCCGTGCCGGTGCCGATGTCCAAGATGCGGGTGGGGGGTCTGTCACGGGCGAACGGGGCGCGGTACAGATCCCCGCCCAGCACGAGCTTGAAGAGGTGGTGCATTACAGCGAGGCGGTCCTGTTCTTCCTCGTCGTTGGGGAAAGGGTACTGGCCGTGCCGGTAGGCATGGTAACGGCGGCCATTTTCGTAACAGTAGTCGCGGACGGAGGACGCGAAGGAGAAGTTGGAATCTAGAATAGATTGGGTGGCGAAGAGTGATTCCTCGTCACTGGTCTGTGGGGGGAAGGCAGATGAGCTATGGGCCACGTGATCTCGGGTAGGGGATACAGGGGTTTACGGGCTACAGGAGGAAGGAGGGGACGGGGAGAAGCTTACATCGATCTGGATGTGCTCCAAGGCGTTGGGTTGGGTCATGACTGAAGCTATTCAAGTGTGGGAGGGGGACAAAGAACTCCGTACCGAGATTCAGGTTGCCGGGAACCCATCGTGGTGGAGCCTCCGCCTTTTCCCCGCTTGGACCACTGATTCCGGCAGCTTGGTTATGCGCTCTAGCCCTTCGGCTCAATGCATAAACCAGGGGTAACGTATCATGTTTTCACGCCATTACGCTGGAATCTACGGGAGAACTCAAATGAGGGGTTCCACGTTAGATTGCATCGTATCCTTCTTTTCTGCTTCCTTTTTTTTTTTCATGAAAAAAAAGAAATACATTTCCACGTATCTGATCGATCTGCCTTTTTCTTCGTTACCCCGCCCCGAGTGCATCCAGCTCCACATTGTCCCATGTTTCCTGCACGGATCCCTGCATGGG
Organism: Penicillium chermesinum; assembly: GCF_028974085.1. Classification (NCBI taxonomy): domain Eukaryota; kingdom Fungi; phylum Ascomycota; class Eurotiomycetes; order Eurotiales; family Aspergillaceae; genus Penicillium; species Penicillium chermesinum. Next base: position 1,474,101 of record NW_026695312.1, on the reverse strand, counting down.
AGGCGTATCAGCCCAAACTCTGCAGTTTGGCTTGTTCGCCTGCAGTCAGTGCCCCGAATAGATCCTGGAATCCCGGCTGGGTGGATGCTCGCCGAAAGAAATCGGCCAGGAATGCTTGTGTCTCATCGTCTCGACGTCGTACTGCAAATACGCTCTCGGATCCGCCTTCCCCGAAGGCCATGAGTTCCTGCTTGGTCATTCCCAGGTTCAGATCCATGATCTGACCGGGAACATCCTCCCAATCATCATCGCCGTCGTCACTGTCGGCCTCGTCTAGAGCGGCCCGCGTGGCAGCATCAATTTCTTGGTTGCCGGATGCAGCCGATAACTCCTCAGCTAGCACCTTGACAATTTTCAGCGGTGCCGCCACAGTAGTGTACTGGTCTGGGTTTCTGCGGGCCTGGGAGCGTGTCTTGATACGCCCGGTATCCTGGATAATAAGATCACCTTTGACGGGAATCTCGGCCAGTCGGGGGTCGGCCAGCTCGTACAATCGTGCCAAGGCGAAGATGTTGGACTTGATTTCATCGTAGCCGGCGAAGTTGACCGAGTTCTCCAGCCATTTACGTAGCACCACGGAGAGGCCGCTCTCACCTCCCAGATTAAGCTGTGCGAGGAAGTCCACCACCTCGCGAGCGCTAATAAGGGTCAGTCGTGCAAAGACCAAGATCAGGCTCTGGATAAATTGGGCCTTCTCAGCTGTCGCCAGCCGTTGGGCTACAGCCTGCAGGAGCTGAGGCAGATACGGTCCCAATCGTTCAGAGCCGGCTCGCTCCACCAACTCTGCTGCCAGCTGGCCAACCTCTGCCGCTGCAATATCATCCACGGCCGGCCCAAGCAGGCGGTCAATGATGACCAGGACAACTTCAATGGCCTCCTTACCAGACTGCGGATCGCGCCAGGCAATAAATTGGGCAAAGTCATGTGAAAGCATATGACGGACAGCTTCGGTGGCCGGGCGAATAAGCTCCGCCTCGGTGGAGCCTAGAAGCAGACGGTCGAGTTTGGGCATGACCGTCTCCACAAAGCCAGCAGGGAGAGGCTGGAGACTTCGCTCGGACAAAGCGCGGAGCAGATCAGCCGCAAAGTTGGTCAGAGAGTTCTCTTCAGTCATGTTGCCAACGTCAATTGCACCCATCAGGGACGGCAAGACTTTTTCGCAGAGGCGCATGTAAGCCTCTGGGCCATGCTCAGTGATCTCGTCCACAATGTCTTCGAAGGCCTCTGTTACGATCATGGTAAGCTGGAAATTATCGGCCCCACTACTCGCAATGTTGAACAGCAGATCGATGCCGGCCGAGGAGAGGACCACGTTTGAATCAACCATGATGGTGTCTCGGAGGGTTTCTGCCAGGGTGACCTTCAGATCATCGCTGTCGACCTCTTCACGCAGGTCGTGTGCAGCGACAAACTCCGAGATGGTGTTGACCACGGTTCCTTGGAAGGATTTGGCTGTGGATCTGGGTAGACCCAGCATCAAATCCTGTAAAACTCGAATGCCGGCAACCTTGACAAGTTCCGAAGGGTCCTCTTGGATTGCTTTCAAGGTAGCTTCCAGGTAAGAGGATGCTGTCTGCTGGAATGAATCTCCTGCAACTCGAGATAGAGAGCCGCCGACGAGGTATCCCCGGGCGCGCAACAGTTCCTCCTCTTGCTGGATCGCGTAGTGTACGAATTGATTGAAATGGTTTGCCAAGTCCGGAGGAATTTGCTGACTGACCTCCGTGAAGTCTCGCAAAAGGACATTGAGCATGAACAGAGCCGATTCGCGAGATTTCCAACTAAAATAGAAGAGAGTGAAAAAAAATTAGCCTTAGATCAGCTGTAACAATCAGTAGGCGGGCTCAACTTACGAAGCGGAGGTGTCTGCAAATAGGGTATTCATGTGACTTAAGATGCCCTCAACAGCCAGCACCTTCAGCCATTCTCCGGTCTTGACTACCAAGTCTCCGCTGCATGTTCGTGGCGTATAATTGGCGGTAACGGAGGTCTCCTCGGACAGAAAGAGGTTCACGTCAACCTCCCACATACCTTCTTCCTCCGCTGTAACCTGAGCGTAGGAACTGGCCAGCTTCACGATCTCGGGCAACCAGCCAGACGAGCTTGCATTAGTACCCGCAGCCTGAAGTTCCTGCTGAAGCTGTGCTTTGACTGGAGGGGCCTTGAGCAATGTCTGGATGAGATCTAACTCTTCCAACACGAGGAAGTCGAGTGAGTAAGGCAAGCCATCAACATCCTCAAGGCGGCCCTGTTGCTGATCCTCGATGAAGAATTTTTGGTAGATCGGTAAGGCGTTGTTCAGTTCGGTCCAGACTGCCGAGAAGAAGTTGGGACTCTGAGTTGTCAAGAGAGCGGGGAAGATCATGCGAATTTTCATAATCGTCTACAATTGTTCTCTGTGAGCAAGAAACGTGTTGTGTGGACGGAAAAGTGAGCCATTACTTACCCTGACAACTTGGATTTTCAACCCCAGAATACCCCGCCATTGCGAAGCAAGTTCCTTGTTGCCAGATTCATCATCACTAGGGGGGCTGGGGCAGCGGCCCTTGTAAGGTTTCGATAAAGTACGGGGACCATCCGGTCAACGCCTCTTCGACAAACTGCCTGATTGCCACATTATGCTGCTCCATAACCATCTCCAGGGTATCAAAACAAGAGCGGAAAACTGCGACCGCAAGGGCGCGCAGGATCGGTTTCCTTGTTTGCGAGGTGGCTACCGCAAAGAGAGCCGAAACCAAGTCGCGGGCAACATCGAAGAACTGCTCCTCGCTGAAGCCCGTATCCACCAAATCCAACAGGACCTTCAATGTGCCATGGAGCGCGATATCCGAGGTGCCTTGCTCGTTTATGACGTGCAAGAGCGAGGGCAGTAACTCTGGCCAGTCATCCGGGAAATCAGCGCTAGCAATCTTGCTGACGGCATAACTAGCTGACGACTTGACCTTGCGCTCGGGAGTCTCAGTTGTCGTCGCGAGTTCCAGTAGAGCCCGGCGAATTTGGGCTTTGTTTGCATCGTTCACGAGGACCTGGCCTTTGAATTCGTCCAGGTTCGGAGACCAGGCGCCGGCGATGAAGGTGCGCAGGACGGAGAGGGATGACTGGCGGAGATTGACCGGGACGGACTCGTGGGAGGCAATGGCTGTGAGTGAGATGGGGAAGGCTTCATTGACATAGAGCTGCTGGAGTTGTGTCTCCGCGGACTTTCTCGTATCGGCGCGGGGTGACTGAGTGTCTGCCAGGAGCGTCAGGAGCTGTTGCTCCATGGTTGGCAGATGGAATTGGGCAACCGCAGGATTGGAGGAGTGGGTAGAATTTGGCTGGAAGCCACTGCGTCACGTAGGGGGAGATTAGGACCTTTTTTGGCGCGCGCCGCGATAAGACACCACGAGGGGCAGAGGCGGTCAGTCCCCCTGAGCCCGCCCTTCATTCGGCCTATGGGGAGTAAAGGACTGGAATATGTGCATGGACAATACAGCTGATATGCTTAAGAAGTCTCCCGGCATGTTCTGGGCAAAATAACCACAGGAAGTACTAAATCTTAGCATAGTGTCACTGCTTCGCCAGCGATGAGGATATGACGCCTTAGCACACCGTGTCGTAGAGGGTGACGTTGGCCTATATTTCACCTTAACGTTTGTTACTTCGGACTTGGACATTGCGTTCTGAAAATATATGGTTCATAGTGAGTTCAAAGGGTTTGACACAAGGAGGAGCAATTTGCGTAGACGGAAAATCGCAAAAAGAAAGAAGCTGCACCATAAGCAGCATTGACATGCTCCTATCCTTCTACATGCCCTGTTGGTGGGACCCATGATAGAGGCATAGGAAACCAGTGGCAACAGCCTTATCGTCAAGCCTCTGTTATCAGTGGATTATCAGCAGATTTTTGGATCTACAGAGCAATGTGCACCCCGGATACTGGGGCCAAGCGAACGATATCTGCAGAGCGACCGATATGGGGGACTTGCATGGATTTGCAGGGATCGAGAAAGCTTGCTAACAACGCCACCAGGGTGCTTGAATTTAAACTTATCTTAACTACTCTGTATCACTATCGCAGTTTTAGTCCAATCGAGATAATCACTCCTCACGTTTTTCTGGGTAGTTTTGAGCTCTGGAAAAGCCCTATAAGTGCCTTAAGACGAGCCCTGGAGAGTCTTGACGATTCGTGATCCCGTAACACAAAGCCGGTAATCTGCTGACGATGATAACATAACGATAGTACGCCATGCGTAATAACAGTACCCGGCATGATCGGGGCAGGGGTATAGGCAATATAGGAGGAGCCTGATACCTGCCCTAAGAACGCTGAAAGTTCTTAGACCATTGGGTAATTTAGTTCGAAAGACGGGGCGGGCCCAGAGGGCTTGCATTGTTCGAGGCAAATTGGGGCCGGTGTCTTGAGCAGGAACTTCATGGGCTGACACGAGCCCTGGGCCTCATTGGGTGGGGATCGTGATTTTTCGGAAAAGAATCGAAAGACCCACCGGATCAAGTGTCAGCAGCCTGAGACAAATCCATTGCCGGGTGAGGTTTCAAAGCTGTCGACTGCTGTAAGGTATATTCGAGACTTCCCGCAGACACCCAGTACGGAGAAGACAGTCTGACATTCTAAAAGAGGGGAGGAAAATACACCTCTTAGTCGAACCTGCCCGATTTCGTCGAAGAAAGGCGAAGATCGTCTCTTCGGCACCCGCTGGCGGTGACATTTAGAAACGAATGGGAAAGAATTGATGATTGCGACATTGAGAGCTTGAACCTGGGAAGGCTCCTCATACGCTACACAGTCAGCCCAATGCTTGGCCCCGGAATGGCGGCGGCGCGGGGGAGCTGAACCCCGGTCGCGCCGCCGCCACTGCCGTCAGAGTAGGAAGATCATCGGCAAAGGGCGTTGTCCATGTGGGACAGAACGAGATGCAATACTGTACCCGGTACGGAGTACGCCGCTGGTACCTGACGAACCCGCGATGGTGGCGGGCTGCTTTGTAATTGCACGAGTTGCTGCAATATCTAGGGGGTACCGAGGGATCCGAGGGGCGTTTGGGATCTGCTATCGGATTCGATGAAGCCTCACGGTAATTAAAGACTTGGCTCGGCAGCTCTCGGTAGCTTAACAGGTACCCCCGTTGCCCGCTTCCAGGTACCACATGGGTACATGGTATCGAAGAACGAAACCGAAAAAATTTGAAAACCGTACTTTTGCGTTCTTCAAGAGCCCTGGAGGCACAGGACAAGCTGACTAGACCTTTGTGCTTGAGTAGCAAACACGCCAGGGGACAATGACAACCGCAATGATCATTGTCATGATTCCAACATAGGCAATAATAAACATCCGTGAATGGAGATTGCCAAGGTTTTTATTTATTTATTTATTTTTTCTCTATTTTTTGGGGGCTTCATTACTTATCCCGGGCCTGTCCCGTTGGTTCTGCATGGCTCCCAAGGTTGAGTGGTGGGCGCGTTTCATGGTAGAAAAATAGCGGGCCCATTTTGCAAGTACAGTCTCCATATGGGATACCTTTTTTGACCTGTAGTTTAATGGGCTCCCTTCACTTGGCTATGATCGTCGTTAAAATTGTGCCAATTTTACCGGACTTTAGTGGGGACAAGGCAGGAGGCTGATGAGGTGGAAAAAAGGGCAAAGCCCCGGTCATACTTTTTCATACTTCCCAGGCACCTGGTACGGATACCAGGGATACCAGGGATACCTGGGCGGCGGAACACGTATGGAATTGACATTCTTTCAATTTGGTCGCAATTCGCTTTCGATAAATGGACTGATGATTGCTGCTCGATTGCTGCTCGTTCCTACTGTAGATCAAGATCAGCTTACCCCGTTGAATATGCTAGAAAGATCGGTATCTACACTACTAGTTGCGGTGGTACATACTCCAGCGTAATTATAAGCAGAGAATGCCGAGATCTGAAATGAACCCTGAACCCCACCGTCGTCCTTCAAGCAAAGACCGCCACCGCGACCGGGGTATAGTAGGACACTATCGCGAGAGATCACCTAGTAGTGATAGTCTCCAAAACCCCAAAACCACCGTGGGGCAAGTGGTAGAGGCTCAGGAGGTGTTGCAGGCCGTAAACCCATGACGCATCCACGTGACGGGGGCCAACCGTGACTTCCACCTCAACCCACTCTGTGCCCTTTTCCCCTCGAAAGCAACACCTGGGGATTAACCATCGTGACCAGTCATCCACCATCGTCCTGTCCGGCCTCATACAGTTCCCCGGCCCGATTCTTGTGGAAGGGCTCTGAATTCCCTCCCTGTCTCTCTTCTCAGGGTTTCGCAGGCGTTCCCCCTCCTTCCCTCGCTTGAAAACCCGCCCCTCCTCAAATCCTCGAAGGACTCATTTCCCGATAATTACATAAAAGCGACTTTCTTTCTCTACTTCTCCCGTCGTTTTAGGATCGGCGCTTAAGGTCTCTCGTGTCCTCTCCCTCATGTTTTGAGGTTTTGCATTTTGTCGTCTTGTCCACCCAAGCGTATGTTTTCGTATTTCCTTTCAAAACCCCCTCCCCCTCCCACGAGATACCCACCCACCCCCCCTCGTCACCATTTTCCACACCTGAACTTTTTCACGCACCTGAACAATAATCAATACCTCTGGCTCCCATCGCTTCTATCGTCGGCCCTCTCGAAATCCTTCAGTGCTGTCGCATATTTTGCAGGTCGCCGCCCGAGTGTTTTGCCGGAGGAGATTTCGGAGCCAAACATCCGACCTCCCCCTCCCCCCAAGCTTATACCTCTCGTGTTTCCCGACATACTAAACCTACACCCCCCTGCCCTTTGAAGGTTCCTAAAAGTTGACCGGTGGCTTTAGAAAGGCAGAGCGATGATTAGCTTCAGGGTGGAACATCTATCAGATTCTTCGAGACTCAGCCCAGATCATTTCTACCGTGGAAACGATACCGGATCGTTCGCCGGCAATGCCGATGGCCAGTGAGACCAGCAGTACCACCACGATGACCACTTTTTCCGCCCCGATCCCCGCTACCAGATCGCTGCCAACCAACCAGTCGGCACTAGCGGCCTCATTCACCAGCTTCCTTACCGTGTCGGTCCATCAAATACTCTTCCTCCGCTCCGTCTACCCGCGCGCGACATTCCTCCCCGTCCGGGCATACAATTACCCTGTCCGACAATCTCGTCACCCGAAAGTGTGTGACTATATCAATGAAGTATCCATCGCAGTCGGGACAGAAATCTTAAAAGGCACAATTACCGCAGTCAGTATTATCATATCATCTCTCCGCACAAATCAACCCCTCGAACGATACGCCTTTGATCTATCGGGCTTCCCAAGGGCCCCCGCTGGAGAGGTGAACACCACATTCGAAGACCGAGATGAAGATGCATCCGGAGCCGGCGTCTCCGACCGCGGCCCCGCTCCAACCTCCGTTGACCTTGAGTCACAATTCCGGGCCTGCTTGGCTCGCCTCGCATCTGCCTGTGCGCGCCTCACTCCTCTACCGCGAGATGACGAATTCAGCTTTACGGTTTGTATTGAGGTGAGAGAGGACGCCTTACCTCCTGCAGGCACCACCAAAGAAGAACAAACGTGGATCGTCGCGGATCCTGGCAAGGTACATCTGCGATCATGTACCGCCCCTTCTCTGTCTCCAAAGTACGCAACGGCGAACATCAACAGCCGCCTCTCGGGCCTCGAATGGCCGCGCCAAAACAGTACCAGTACGGCGCGTCGAGGCTGGAGAACTACGTTTGGAGTTGTGGGTGGAGGAAGCACGGCAGAAGTTTAACGAACCGGTGGAATCAGAGCAGCCACCTTGAACTACCCAAATTTCCTGTTTTAAAACGAGGAACTCTGTTTCTTTTCTTTTCTTTTCTATCTCGTGTGTGGTGTGTGTGCGTGTGTCGGCCTGTCAGGAATTGCTGCTCCTTTTGTTTTCTGTCCACACTCATCTTCAGTCTCATTCTTGATTTAGCGTGACCAATGATCGAACATACATGATGGACGAGGAAATTAAGGAATTGCCGTCCGCAAGAAAGTGGCGCAAATATATAAAATGGGGAGCGGACGATTTTTTGGAACTCGCATGGCATTTTACTTACATAGATCAGGTTCTCATATCTTTTCCCTTTTTTTTTTTTCTTTTTTCTTTCTTCTACCTCTTTGGTCTTATTATCCCTCCCCAAACCATCCCATCTCCCAATCTCTTTCTTTACCTACGCCTATCCTTTTTTTTCTTTTCTTTCCTCTCTACAATTAACCCTCTCACGACGCTCCTTCTCTTTACGGACCTATATCCCCTCACTCTATATCCCCTACATTTTGCTATTTGATTATCAATCATATTGTGTCATCTTTTGCATCTTTTGACGCTGACCTTTTATTATCTATTTCTTGCTGCGATCCGGCTTTCCCTCATACCATCTCATTATCCCTGTATTTCATTTCATCTCTTTTGTTGAATCGCTCTCAACTACATGATTCTCTTCCATCCCCTTCTAGCCACAATCCAATTACCTAGTAACAAGCTCCTAATCATCGCCCTGCGGGATTTTCCCCTTCTGTTTCGAGCCCTCCGAGCTTTTTTACACGTTCATTTTCTTCCTCTTCCTCTTTTTCTTCTTTCTTTGGTGCTGACGTTGTCGCGATGGTAAGCGTTGTTTGATCTGGGTGGTTCTCGTCTTGATTCCGTAATGTTGCAAAGCTTCTGTTCATGGCTTCGGAATTGATATCGCGGGTCGTTTTTCAAGGTTGGAGAGGGTCAAATAGCCTATGGCTGATTTGCAAGTAAAGTTGTTGGAGGGACATGAGTAATAGGTGCTGTTCGGTATGTAAGTGCTTGTAGGTCTGCGTTACTAGGAGTCTCAGGGAGGCATAGTCATATTTGAGGTTATCTAGGGGGGTGCTTCAGGGCGCCAAGTGCGATGCTTATAATGTCACGGTGCAGACTTCAGTACTTGAAAACAGAACCGAGAATTTCTAGTAGAGCACTGGCAGAGAATGACATTGACCCTTGAACTTGAACTAACAGATATCCAATAATATTCTCAAAAGTCCCCCGTTTCACCCAGGGATTGGAACCTGTCACCAATCCAAATGGGCCCGCGCCCGGTCAACCCGACCACGAACCTCGCAACACAACCAATATTCCCCTTGGCTAAATAGAGTCCCGTGGATAGACACCATGATTCATGCCATCGACGCTGGGAGCCCTGGGGCCCTGGAGCCCCCGAGCCCACTTACATAACCCCGCAGCTGACCCCCGGGGCCGGGGCCAGCACATGACGGGGCCTCAAGCCCACTTACGTCAACAGGCCCAAGAGTCCAACCCAGAGTCCAACCAGAGTCCAGCGAGAGTCCAGCCAGAGTCCCGAGTCTCGAGGTTATCGAGATCGCTTGTCCTCGCTTGTCCTCGGCCCGGGTGACAAACAGAAATTGCTTTCATCACGCCGGCCCCGATCACCATGAGACTGGGATGCGGGGGAACCTTGACGATACCAGTGGCACGAAATCGTATAGGGTGTAGGGTTTAACGTTGCAATGGGGACCCCGACTTCATGCTATTTATCGTGGTTCTCGCTTCCGTGGTTCGAATGCTCTTAATCCACCTTATAGTCCCCCGGATTCTAGGATTGATCGGTTTCGATTTCTTTTTTCTTTCTTTTTTTTTAATTCCCAATATCTTCCACGCGCCCTTTTTCTCTTGAAACCGTTTCAAGGCTTCCCCCGCGCATACACCCTATCTTTATCTCTCTTATCGCCGATTGAACACCCCAGGGGCAATTCCCCAAACTGTCCTTTTCCTCAGGCCCAACCACGCATTCTACTTCCCTCCAGCTCTGCAGGGATCAAATTCTCCCACCATGATCGCAGCGGACGTCACGGCCCTCCCACCCGGCGACTCGCCAGACCTTATCCTGGTCCCCGCGACCCCCGCCGAACACATCAAATGCTTGAAACTGAACAGCGTCGCCTGGAAAGGACCCCTAGACATTGACACCTACATCGCGCGCGAGCACCACCTCGCCTCCCAGCGGCTCACTCGCGGCGGCCTCACATGCTGGATCCTGGTGCAGAAGGACGAGCCCGAGAACGAGCGCACGATCCTGTCCTCATGCGAATCGTACCGGAAGAAAGCGCTCCTTGCGTATGACGGGGCGGTTGAGCAGCTGGTGTCGTATGGCGTAGGTAGCGTGTACTGCCGGCCGGAGTTCCGGGGAAGGGCTACGCGAAGCGCATGATGGAGGAGCTAAGCGTGCGGTTGGAGAGCTGGAAGGTGGAGGGCGAGAAGAGGCAACGCGTGCTGTTTACGGTGCTGTACTCTGATATCGGGAAGAAATTCTACGCGCAGTTTGGGTGGAAGCCTTTCCCGGCGGCGCATATGACGCTGAAGCCTGTGGCTCGGGAGGCAGGGAATGGGGTGGGCGCGCAGACGAGGGCGTTGAAGGCGAGAGACGTGGAGAAATTCATGTGCAATGAGGCGGTGTTTGTGAAGCTTGGTGGGAGGATGTGCGTGGAGTCGCAGGCGAAGCCTGGGGCGAAGGTTGCCATCTTGCCTGACTTTGATCACTTAGTATGGCATTGGGCGAGGAGGAGTTTTTTGCGGAGCGACTGCTACCTAGCCATGAGCCGCCAGTGGTGAAGGGGGCTGGGAACGACCAGGCGCGGGTCTATGCTACCTGGACTCGGACGTTTGGTGGCACGCCCAAGGAGAATGTGCTGTACATCCTTCGTTGGGTGTACGACGACCCTAGTTCGGCCGAGGAAGAGGAGGCATTGGTCGAGGCTATGGTTGGTATCCTGCGACAGGCGCAATTCGAGGCACATGCATGGAACATGGCGAAGATTGAATTTTGGAACCCTGAGCCTTTGGAGGAAAAGGCCGTCAAGATCCTCGAACCCGGGGCCGAGGTGGTACACCGTGAGAAGGATAGCATTCCTTGTTTGCGCTGGACTGGCGCAGAGCAAGGATTTGGCGAGGATGTGGAGTGGATCTTGAACGAGAAGTACACATGGTGCTAATACCTCTTCCATTTTGCTTTTTCTTGGAGTTGATATGGGGGCCTCTTTTGTTTTGCTCGCATTGTCATGCCACCTTTTTACTACACATACATATTGCCAAGCTCGGATTGAGCGCTGGGAGGCCATGTGCCCTGATATCCATAGATGAGAGCCCATTCTTATTGGCGCTTTTGATTTTTAAGCAATTCATGCCAGTTCCGGGTATTTTTGGCATTGGCATTTGCAGCTGGCTTTGCAGTTGAAGTTTCACTGCTTGCTTGCCGTTGAGAAGGCTCCACAAAACATATGGTCGTAGGATCCGGGCTTTGGTATATGCCATTCTGCAGCTTCGACAGCGCAGCCTCATCTCGCCATGACTCGGGAAGGCAGTCTTTCCAAGCCCGGAGGAATTCACTTCGCCCGATGGCTGACGAGACCGTGGGAGCTGTCGCAGCAAGATGGGTCTCTCCAACCCAACGCGAACACTCTGCCTTATCAAAGCTGGCCCCTAGATGCGTCCAAACCACGTATTAGCCTCAAGCGATTGTAGTGCATGTCTCTCTCGACCAACGTACATTTCATTGCATCGTCCAATGGCGGTCGCTCGTCCGCTTTGCACAACTTCCTTACCACGGCTTCCAGGAGCGCTCGTGGGAATGGAGGATCAGAATCATCATCATCCAAAACTGACTTCCACAAATCCCCAACAAGAAACTGCTTCTCCAAGTCAATTCCCTGCAGCAGAGCACCTTCAGTCAGCCGTCTCCAAACCCGCAATCGCACCCGCGCCGAAGGCCTCCAGCACGAGAGTTCGGTCTTCCCATCCACAAAGGCACATAACTCCGTCCACCCCTCATCACACTGCGCCGCAGACATCAGGAATATCGGTACAAACTCGTTTCCTCGCATTGACCTCGTCAACAGGACTCGAGTCACCACCCCCTCATCCATACTGACGTCCCCATCGTCGTCACCGCGCGGGTCATACAGCCGTAAACTCTTTTCCAGGAAGGGAATTGCCGAAAGCCCGCCCGGCGGCATGTGTAGCTCCAGTGTTGACCCGCATTTTGCAATCGCAGTGACGGCTTCGTCGGGCAGATTCAATGCCCCGCTTTCGCCGGCTTCCTCCTCGACGACTTTGATATCTGCTTGTGATATCTCGCCGTGGCTGGGGCGGAGAATGTGGAGGGAATTGGAGGACTGGACTTGGCGGATGCGATAGGTCTGTGTCGCGGTGCACAGATTGACGTATTCTTGCGCGGCCGGATCTTTTACGGCGAGGGCGAGTGCCGCGGAGGGGGACTTGAGTTCGAGTCTATGTTCAATCAGGTGAGCCACTGGTCCATTCCTCTTGCATTCTGTGTTAATGTGACGAGCGGCCGGCGGGAATTGGAAACTTGGGAAAGCCGTGCCACTGTGTAATTGTCCTGACTTACACTGGTGGGTCTTTGGACGTAAGAAGGGCTTCTAGTTCTGGCGGGATTTCTAGCAGTCGAAACCCCTGCTGTGGCTGGGTGTGTGTGAATAAGATGCCTCGTGAGTCTTGGGTCGCCATTGGAACGGAAGCCTGATGTTCATTACGATCCTGGAATTGTCGGCGAACAACGCGGGAAACCAGCGACGCGGACGCGATCTGTGCACGGACCATCGTTTAATGGACTGGATCTATACGGACCGCTGTGGATCAATCTCGAGAAGAATGATCTTAGGATCCTCTGAAAGGGGCGGAAAAGACGCGGTAAAACAATGAATTTGTCGGCTTCCTCCAGCTGAAAAGGGCATAGAACCCCGGGCCACCAGAAAGTAGATAATATCACCAGCGTACGGTCGGCTTTCACCAGAAAGCGATTCGCATCCACCAGGTCCGACTTTTCAGTATGGTTGGCTTCCAGCCTTCGCTCCTATTCACAAAACTCGACTTAAGCCAAGCATATGTTGATTATAGCTACTGTATTTTTGGATCCCCGAAGTTTCTAGCTTCATCTGTCTCTGCTACGCGAACCAGATATTCGCTTGAGCCCTTTGGGAGTATCCTTGTAGATATTCATGAAATAGCCAATTGATTGATCGGGAAAGAACTCCCATTCAGAATCACACTGTTACTCCTGTTCCACGCCTTCTAGTATGCTTTCTAATTCCCAGGAAGGAGGCCGGCATTAAAAACGAAGAAAATATACATAACAGAATGAAAAGAAAGATAAAACCAGAGAACCCTGGTTCAAACAGGAGCAATCCAGTATGTGCTGAACACTCGACGTTTCGTGCGCGATGTGAGTCCCCCTAGGGCTTCTCAGCCAGCCAGCATTACCCGGAGGCGTACTGAGAGGCATTGAATCCAGCCCAGCTGGATACTTCCATGATGCGGTCGCTTGGGCTAGCCCGGCTCCAAATGAAGGCGCACTACTTGAGCGGTAGATTCGTTGTTATCATTAGTCCTCATTGGAGAAACCCTTCGCGGGGTTTTTCACGGGCTGAGCAAAGGGCCCCTCGTCTGACCCTTTCGAGGACTCGCTATCGACCACCTTCTGGGGTGGTGATTGGTTTTTCTCTTTCTGCGCGGCCAGTTTCTGCTCCTTCTCTTCACGCTCGTGAGCCTGCTTTTCCAGCTCCATCTCTTCCATATGGCGTAGATCATCCACGCTAGGCTCGTATAAATGCCAGATAACGTAGTGGGGAAGTCCAATCACGGAATACTTCATACGCTTGGCCATCTAGTACTTCTTAGTTCCTGTAGCTTCCAGTGGACTGTGGGATCCTTACCTTGCCGAAGCCCTCTGTTTCAGCATGTTTCTCAAAGCTGAAGGCCGGGAAATGAACGCCGGAGCGGAAGACCTTGGCCTTTGCCAGAATACTGACACCGCCAATGCCATCCAGCTCCATCTCCATGTCCGGATCGCCGTAGGGGTCGCGCAGATATGCGAGATGAGGGCGCCACGTTGCATACTCGGCGTACCCTTCCACGATCACAGCGTCTTCATCTAGGGTATCTGCGAGCTCCAGCGCGCTATCGGACTCCTGCCACGAGTTCAGATCGTAAGGCTGTTCTCCTCCCAGCCAGTCCGGAAGCGGACGCCAGACATCTGATCCCAATTAGCCATCTCATCACCCAAAATAAACCCTGCAAGGAGTCAGTCGAGGACACCACATACTTGGAACCGTAACATCTTTATCGTGTGCCATTAAATCTTCAATAATTGTCGTGGGCGCCGTCTGCACATCCGCATCTCTCCAGTAAACCCAGCTATGCGTCGGCCGCAGCGTCGCACTCAGCAGCCAATTTCTCGCCTGCGCCATCAGCTTCCGGCGGCTAGCCTGTGCCTGGAAACCATGACGGCTCTCCACGTCCTGCTGGACCTTCTGCCCGAAATCCTTCTGGATGACGGAGACCTCGCCAAAGCTCATTTTAGGATCCGGATCGTTCTGCACCTCCATCAGCATACGCGAGAGCATGCTCAGCGTGTCGTCCCGCGAATCAGATACCAGGAAGGCCAGGTCAATGAGGTTGTGCGGGTATGTGAGGTTTCGGAGATGGGAGAAGAACATAGGGAGGTGAGAGGAGGCGTCGCGCAGCGGGGTGAGCATGAGGACACGCTCTCCGCGTTCCCAGCCCTTCGCTGTGCCCTGGACATCGGACAGATCATAGTAGCGAACTGTTTGGAGTTGGAGGTCGACGGATGGGTGGAAGAGGCCCAGGGAGAGGGTTGGGAGGAGCGCGGCGCGCCATGATGGGAAGAGGAAGATGATCAGAAGGAGGGATACGCCGCAGACGAGGACGAGACGTTGAAATAGCTGGCGACGACGCCGGAAAGCTGGTTGGGATCGAGGTTGGAAGCTACTTGGTTTATTTTCCCTGTTAGTTCCGTGTTAACGGGCAAGATCTCTGCGATGACGCATTGTGATCATCTGCAGAGCATGTGATAAAAGGGCGTATACCGGTTGGGAGAGATCGAGAAACCACTGGGCCCTCGAGGGTAGGCGGCTTGGGCCTTTTCAAGGACGTGCCGATTCATCGCGAAGAGGCTCCCAGCATTGAGTTTGTTGGCTTGCTGAGACCGTCTGGTGCGCTACTGCACTGATAAGGCCCGGGTCTAATCTCGAAAAGGCCTGAGGCTGCCCGGAGTCAGCGGACGGTTGAGCTGTCAAGCTGGGTTGAAGGTGTCAAGGATGTTGAACGGCCCTGACCGATCAGGATTGAAAGACCGACGATTGGCCCAAGACGATCAAGATGGAATGCGGGTTGATGAGGAGGGTAGCAGGGAGGAATCAGTCCTGGAGTTGTTTCGCCCTTCTGGATCCGTCCCGATGCGGGACGCCGCTTGCGTTCCCTTATACGGAGATTTTTTCAAATCTAATCTGATTTTTCTTCATTCGCTGGTTTTAATTATGGCTATGTTAGACTCAATTGCTATTCTATACAATACTTACATTGCCCAGTCCCAATGCATTTCGACAATTGCATGACAAGTTTCCTACCACGTCAGCGGGCGCGGGCGCGGGCTGGATGTCGATCTTGGGTCCCTGGGAGTTTCTTGGCACTGACTTCCAATCGTTGGAGCATCTGGGCCAATAGTGCCCCCGTCTGTGCTCCATCCTGTAACGGCTTCAGCACGGATCCGGCCTCATAGTTCTTGTCCCTGATCATATACCGCTCTCTCGGTCGCATCCCCACTGCCTGGAATGCTACTTGGGCGATCACCTTGGCCGCTTTCTTAGAACGTGGGAGACCCGGCGGAAGATCGGCCGCAGTCCAGCTCGGACAGACATCGGACTCCGAGGGTTTTCTCCAATATTTCCAGGATCCAGGGTTAAGATGTCGAGGGAGATGTTTCCCGTCTGGTTTAGCAAAAACCAACGTCAGCGTTCATGTGTCGCAGACAGCCTGTCCTACGCTGTGAAACATGAAGATGGAACTTACACTGGCCAGACTTCGTCGCAGTGCATACAGCGCAACACTCCCAATCAATTTGCTGCTGGCAAACCGAGCTTGACCTTCGCGCGTACTCAAAGAAGTGCCGGGAGGCCTTTCGTCCCGGCCTTGGTGGTGATCGAAGTAATGCATACGCCCAGATAGTGCTGCTGAGCTTCCAATAGTGATCACTTTGGCCCCTTCGGTATGTTCGCCACCGCAACGGAATCCCTCGAGTAGGCCAACCGTCAAAAAGAATGGCGTAACGCAGTTGGTCTGGTAGACCGGGTCATAGCCATCTTGCGTCAGCTCATCGACAGTGTATGAGACCAAGGCGTCTGTATAGATCAGGGTAATTATTGGAGGGATCTCTTTGTGTCGAATCCGGTCCACAGTGTGCTGGCAGAAACCGGTCACTGATTGCACATCTGTTGGGTCGAGACTAATGAACTCCATCGATCGAGGTCCGATCACGCGGATTCGGTCCTTGAGGCTTTGGACAACCTCTCCTCGCACATCTCGGACTGCCAAAAGAAGGTGGACAAAGGGCCGGGTACGGGCGATTGCAGTAGCGATCTCTGCACTTAGCACGCCGTTTCCCCCAGTAATAATAACGGTCCCTATTAGTGCCCTACCCATGTCCACTGTGCAGCACTACCGCCGATGGGTATGCAGGAGGAAGCCAAAAGAACGGCCAAGTCTGGGTCGAATAGGCTATCGCCGGTTTCAAATAGAAGTTATAGAGGACTAGTATATCAACGACAAGGGGTTCGACTCGTCGGCAAGGTGGGGCTTAGGATGAAAGGGCTGATGGCAAAAAGAAATGTGAAAGGAAGAATCGACCAGCCAAACACTATTTTACGCCCTCGGGGCCAGTAGTGCCGGCATTTGGACCCAACACTTGGCGACAAGTCAGCCATGGATGTGTCTCATTTTTGACAGGGGTCTTTAACTAAGAAAACGGAGCAATCAGATGCAGCCACACAGTCTGCGGCTCCTTGTGCTTTAGTGCCGCGTAGCGCCGGAGAATCCGATTTCTGGTCGTGCAATCAACAGACTTCGAAGTGAATACAAGCTGAAATCAGCTCAGAATGTTAAGTAATTAGCTGATATGGAGTACAGCTCTGCTGGTCTGTTCATGTCTTCTCGGGGCTGTGGAAGGCTGGGCGCGCACTCCAATGCTGTTTACTGCGTAGTTCGCGAGCCGCCACCACTAAGTTTAACACATCAATTGGTCTAAACTAGTTCGGATCTTCCCGCAAATGGGCTCGACCCGATCTTGGCCGTTGTCCAGAGAAAGGGAATGCGCTAGAATCCGATAGCTTGCCCCACGCACTGGAGCTGTACCGATCTTGTGGATACGAACTGGTGGACATGGCGGAAAACTTGAAGAACTGTTTGAAAGCTGAACTTTCGGACTTGTGGAATACTAGGAAAGATCAATGCTCAGACGAATCCGCTCAGTCCGCATCGAACCCATGACCCTCATTCTTATCTTTTTCGGAGATGAGTAGCTTGAATTCTCGTCCATCGCCCACTTCGTCCATCCGGATCTTGCTATTTATCATAGGCTGTTGTGTGAGCTTTCCTTCAGAATAGTGACATGGGGATTTTTTAAACCGGTCTTGATACGTGGGGAGTCTTTCCGACAAAATTGCATCCATAGCCGCTCCACCGTCCTCATCTATATACACTAAAGATCCAGTAATATACTTTTCACACAGGAGTAAATTGAGAGGTCACAAGTCAGCCGGAGCTTTCCGGAGAGAGACATGGATATAGTTCGAAGGCTCGGGTAAATAGATTTGAATAGTTGGAATAAAAAATGGATTGAAAGGCAAACCGTGCAGGGGGCTTATGGCACAAGTAGTCCGAATTACAAGATGACAGAAATAATGGCCGAAAGAGCAGAACATCCTTGTAGGTGGAGCTCCCCAATTGTAGACCCGAACGCCGGCGAAGCAGCCCCGCGAATCTGTGGGGTAAAGCTACGCTCACAGCCAGGCTGGTCTGAAATGAGGTAGTTTTGACCATGTTTTGACCGTTTAATGGGTAGAAGTTGCACGATCGTTGCCCGAGATCTAATCACGATAGAAAAAAAAAATTATATTCATAAAAAAAGAGACCGGCTCTGACTTTCGAATTCCAAATGCTGCCATGATGAAGGCAACGGACAATCAGTTCCGGCCTCGGGAGAGAAGACCCCTCAAAGCCTCGGTTTCCCCCTCCAACTTCGATACCCGAAGTCTTAGTTCATCACGCTCTTTTCGGACGAGTTCCAATTCATCCTCCACGCTCTTCAAACGGTCGACCCGTCTCTGGCGACATCGCCGAGCCGCGAGTGTATTCAGCCTGCGTTTTTCAACGCGCGACGCATCAACACGACTCAAGACATCATCGCCCTGCGAAGTTGCAGGCGAATTGGAGACAGAGGTTGGGATTTGAGACGCAGGGGAAGCATTGGAGTAAGAACGTCCGTCTGTTGAACTAATTAGTCGTAGCCCCCCGAGTCATCATCACCGAGAAGACGCCATACCTTGCGAGTTTGCAGAACTAGCAACGGCCGAAGGAGGGATCGCCGGGAGCTCATAGGATCCGGAATCCGAAAGAGAAGAGAAAGGTGGTGGATGCCACGCCGTAACCCGGATCGTTGACGATGTCGAAATCGGCACCGTCGAACCCAGCCAGGAACGGCGCGGCATCCTCGAGAGATAGGATATTCCAGTCGGTATCAGGAAAAGGCATATTGCCGGGAGAGGCCCAGAAATCAGGGTCTTGCGTGAAGGCATCGTGAATAAGAGGGGACGCCGAAGGGAACGAGCCCCGCGGGTCTAAGAACGAGACGGTATGATCGTGAGAATGTGAATGGGCATGGGAATTAAGCCATGGTGAATACCCCGACAATGGCCCGTGGGGTGTTTGCTGCGGACCGTCGTTGAGATGGCTTCCAGAACTCGAATTGTGACTGCATCTTTGCTGTGCTGTTGGTGCAAGCGCAGATCTGCATAAAGAGATAGTTTAGACGGGCCTCAGTAGGCCCGTAGGCTGACGATTTTAATTAGAACGGTCGCTTGGTGTCCTAACAGGGACAACTGAGGACTCGGGAACGGAGTGTCCTACAGGAGAGAAAGGGAAATGGGGAGCCTCACTGGTTTTAAACCCCCAGGCATCGCGCTTTTCACGCCTGGAGGGCCAGGCCGCCGGGGCCCCCACGCCTCCTGCACGGGCGGCGCCTCCTATTGGTCTGGCTGAGCATTGGCCCCCAAGACTCATCGTGACTCATTTTAGTGCGTTGCCATTGTCCAATCATAGTATTGGCTTCGCCTGCACTTGGCCGTTTAGGCATTAGACCCAGCAATCGCTCATCTGGAGTTGCAAAGCAGCACGTCGGCTACCCTTTTGAGGGGCTGTGTAGGGCAGTGTCTCAGGATCAATAGTTTCCTGCAATGAATGTAGTGGAGATTCTTCTGACCAGATAGGTCGTAGTCGAGAATTTAGACATCCCCGGATCTATTCTCTGTCTAGATCCCCTTATAAAAGGCTCGATCTCCTCCATGGAGATCAAATTCTTTGACGGTAAGGATTTAGTCTTCTGAGATGGGGATATTTTTGGAAAATACGCTAGCGGGACTCTGATAAGCAGACAATGATAAGTTTGTATGTAAAGTAGAGCCTGATGCCAATTCGAGGATATTAACACCTTCAGAGAAACTCGAACGTGAAGAGACAAGAGTAGAAGAAGGGCCCCTTCTGAAGTCAAATATTCAGACAAAATTTGATCTTAAGTCGCGCTGTGTCTCCTCGATCCACGGATCGAGGGTGCCGGGTATACTCAGCATAAGCGGCCGGGGAACAAAATAGAACCGCTGGACACCATTGCCAAATGATACCGAGTATCTGTTAGCCTCTACTTCCCTGAGCCGATTATATTCTAATGCACCATTTGATTGGCAGTTCCTAGCAATCGCTATGAAGGGTATCGACGGTATCGACGGAAGGGTCGTAACAGGAGTCGTCAAACCTCCATCATTCGTTATTAGAATCAAACACTTTGATCTATGAGACTAACATACTCAAGCGTAAAATTCGGAATATTCTAGCTCGGACGTAGTATCAAGTTATCGATCAGTCTCACAGGAACTTTTCCATCGCCCAGGCCACAGTCCTCACCGGGCTTAGTCTCCTCTAAAGGTGCCATCTTAAGAGCAGCGCTAAGAACTGCACCATGAGTTGGATCGACGAGGTCCAGCTCGTCAAGAGTGCTCGGGTCTGCCAGGGATACATAGTCAACCTCGAACAAAGCTCTTTCTGACGGCGCAAGTGCTTGCTGCTCAGCGAGCACACGCTCTGTGACCTTTTTCGCGACCCCCAGGATATCCGCACGGGAGACTTTGCCCGCTAGGTATGCTTCTTCGGCGGCCTTCAGAGCTTTGTATATGGTCAAGCCCACTGCTCGTCTACGCTCGCCGAGGTAGACGTTTCGAGAGCTGAGAGCGAGCCCATCTGTTCCGCGCGAGGTCTCTACAATGCGCACTTCAGTTCCAATGAGGAAATCCTGCACTAGACGCTTGATAATGACGGTTTGTTGTACATCCTTCTGTCCGAAGTAAACACGGTCCGGGGTAGTGGCATTGAAGAGCTTCATGCAGACGGTTGCCACGCCGCGGAAGAAGACCGGCCGAGCGCTACCTTCTAACTTTGTGGATAAGGGGGTAATCGTAACGAAGGAGCCGTGGCCGTCGATCTCAGAGGAGGGGGGCAAAGTCGGGTACATCACTTTAGATGTGGGAGCAAAGATGGCGGTGATGCGCCCGGCGCCAGCTCCGGGGTTGCTGGCAAGTTCCTCATTGAGTTTCTCCAATTGGGCCACATCGCTGTCCCAGGTGCGGGGGTAGCTGGACAGGTCCTCGTTGACTCCGAATCGGGTGGGGTTGACGTATATACTGACGAAAATGTCGGTGTTCTCGCGGGCGGCTTCTCGGATCAGGGAAAGATGGCCTTCGTGGAGGGCACCCATGGTCGGCACGAAGCCCACAGTGCGGTCATTTTGCAGCAGCGACCGGCGTAGTTGGCGCAGTGGAGGGACATCACGGAAAACTTGGAAGGAGGAAGGTTGACGAGCCGACTGTGAGGCTGTGGTAGCTCCGGCAAGCAGAGACGATGCAGCTGCTGGACACATGATTAGCGTGCTTGTAAGCTGGGGCGATTGGAGCAAGACACACAGGAAAAGGTGCGGACTCCCTTTACCCAGCGGGACATGATGGAAGCTGGTGCCAGACCTGGTTTCCGCTTGCTCCTTTATTTTTTTTCTCTTTTTTTTGCTTTGCTTTATATCGGGCTCATGTCACTTTTTACTCGGTACAAATGATCACCGTGACAAGACGAATTCCCGAGGGTCCCTTACATAATCAAAGCCACAGACCCCCGAGGCCAAAGAGGTCTCCGAAAAGTGTACAAGTATGTATTTGATTCTATATACTGAGAACAAGAATTCTGTGTCCTTACAATTGCCACAGTTGCCCTTCTGAAGTTCTATACAAACGCCGAGGTATCGTAGTTCATGAATGCATAAGATCGTATAGTCGGTCAGGACCAGCCTCTGGGCTGGACTAGACAGACAAGAGCAGTAGAGCAAGCAGATTCAAAGCGACCATAACCCAAAGCGAAGGCTGCAAGGACATGTAGGTACTGCCGGAATTGCTAGGGGCAGCCTTCGAGTTTCCCTTGTTGGTGCCGGTCGCCCATGCAGAAGACGAAGTCGAGGTAGCTGAGGACTCTGGCATAGTGATACCGGTGTAGAAGTCCCGGATAATGGAGCTCGCAAGCTCTGCAAGTCCGTAGGTAGAAGCCATCAGATGAGTGGACAAGGCTATCGGAGGCACACTGGCGTCTGCAACGCGGACATTTGCCAGGCCGTACACGCGCAGATTTGCATCAACAACGCCACCCTGCTCGCGGGGCAACATTGCGCAGGTCGAGGACGGATGGAATTCCGTACCGCCGAATCCGCTAAGGAAATCATTCCAATCTTCATCAGACTGAGTGTCCGAGCCTGGGGTCGTTTCCTTCGTCAAGTTGTTGCTGAGCGGAGCAGTTCCACCCAGGAGGCGAGCCATCTTGATACCCTCTCGCAAAATATCAAAGTCTGTAAGAGTCAGCCAGAGCACTATCAATTTGGTTCGTGTTGAGACACGTACCAGCTGGATTGGCCAGATAGTTTGGGTCAATGACGGGATAGTCCATCGGGTCCGACGAGTTGATGTAGACTCGGCCGTGACTGTAGGGGTGCTGCAGAGCAGCAGTGATACCGATATCACCGCTAGCATCACTGTTCATGAACAGAAGCTCAACTTGACCAGTAGGGCTGTTGAAAATCGTTGAGGCAGTCAGGTTGCAGATTGCTTTGTAACCAGCAATGACACCGTCATCGTACGTCGTGTTTGGTGCATACTTATCGATACTACTAAGGATGGAATCTGTCATGCCGGTAATATTCGACCCGTAGAAAGTAGTAGCATTCACATAAGCGATTGCCGAATCGATGTATGACAGATATAGTTTGTTGTCCTGGCCCTATTAGAGAAACGTACTCCCGGGCGTTTGGGGGGATGCTTACCTTGTCGCTACCATTTCGGTACCAGATAGAACCAGCGGTATCGACATCCGTAGCCCACATCACGGTGGCGCTCTTCAAAAAGTTAGCAATCTGGACCATAGACGTCAGTGCAAATGGGACTCACGTAATGGTCCTGCAGATGTTGGCCAACACCCGGTAGTTCAGACACAAGATCTACACCAGCGTCCGACAAGACATCTTTTGGCCCAACGCCACTGTGCATCAGAACGGCGGGACTGCCAATTGTACCGGCCGCCAGGATAACTTCTTTGTTGACCTTGACCCTCAGGGTAGTAGTCCCGTTGTCGGTTGTATATTCAACGGACTCTGCAGTAAGGTTGTCGGAAGGCGAAGAGCTGTCGAAGATCAGACGCATGACCATGGCATCTGCCAGGACATCATAGTTGCCATTGTCGGGAAGAGGATCAAGATAGCCTGTTTTGCTATATGAACGGGTCCAATTGGTGGGATTGATAGTCGACATGGAGACCTCCGCACCCCAAGGCTCTCCATCGTACATGTTCGCCGAAATAGGAATGCCAATGTTCTCCAAGGAAATAGACCAATCTCCGACCTGGGGGAAGGTGCTGCCATATAGTTAGTTCGCTTGGCCTTGGAATGCCATAGGAAAGGATATAACACACTATCCAGGATAAGACACGTAGATTGGGCCATCGGTGCCGAGATTTGACAAATTGTAGGTGACCTGGGCCTCCTGGGCGATCTTGTCACTTGGAGCCGAAAATGTTTCGCTCTTCTTCATCGCGGCATAGAGCGAATCCCAGCTCCAGTTGTCCGCACCATCCATGTCTCCAAGCAAGCTTTGCCAAGCGTCAATCTCGATCTGACCCGGACGTGTCAGATAGAGTCCGTTGATAGCAGAACTCCCTGCATTGTCTTTAGTTTGAGCTTCTCATTTGCAGGGTACCCGGCACAAACCTCCCAGCGTCTTTCCACGAGGCCATCTGATCTCACGGTTAGCCGCATTTGCCTGCGGAACCGTGTAGAAATCCCAGTTTAATGGCGTTGTCCACAGCGAGTCGAAGTAAGAGTCTGCAGGAGTGTCTATTCGCTCACGATAAGCATCGCCATTGTCACCTGCTTCCAGAACCAGAACGGTGTTGTTCGTATCCTCCGAAAGACGAGCACCGAGAACGAGACCAGCTTGACCACCACCGACGATTACAAAGTCGTATGAATCTGCAATCTTGGTCCGTGGCGCAAGCGCATCAACGCAGGGTAGAGCGACCGCGAGGGCTACGCGCAAGCCCTTCATGATGTGAAATTGACTGAGTTCTAGTGCGATAAGTGTACACCAGGTCGAAGGAGCGAGAAACGATCAATGTCAAAGATGGCCGGTCTTTCTACCCCTGATCATAAGCCAGCCAAACGGGTGTACCTGAGGAAATTTACGCCGAACCGTGGAAAGCTTGTTTGTACCACGCTACAGCTCCATTTGAGGAGCCAGGGTCCATGCAACCGAACTTTGCAAAAGCGGGTCACAGCTTATTAGACCCAAGCTTGGCTGCCGTCGAAACCCAAACTAGATTGCGCGACTGGATATCGCCGCCCAATCAGAGACCCTATTGCGTCCAAGCCCCTTTCAGACTCCTTATCGACGCCAGCCATTCGTGTTGGTACCCTGGGCCGATCTGTTGCCCTAGTTCCCGATCAGCCAACGATGCAATTGCATTTATTTAGGCATCGACCCAGTCGGTCTGGCCGCCTGGCCCTTGACATCATCCTGCTATCCTCCTGGTGGGGGGCTCGGCCTCAAGCTGAAACACTTGACGCAACCTCGCCATGTTTTCTTCAACCGTGGTCAGGATCTCGCGCTTACTTGGCAGGCACGATCGCCCACCTGCACGGTTCCCAAGGGTTCTGAAGTCTCAGCGGAGAGGGCGCCTGTCGATAATTGCTTTTTCCAGTCACGCGCTAGCGAGTGACTAAGTGGGCATGTTGGAGAGCCACAAAGAAGAATAAGGCTGGTCGTATCGCTGGTCCAAAGTCTCGGAGGGCACAGCCTCGTTCGACAGGCGAATTGTCTCCTAGGTCACGACAATTGAGGGCACTATTCGGGCGATCCTTCCTGTACCATGCGCATACAGGTACATATACTAGATCCATGACTGCATGCACATTTGCTTTTGCCTTACACTCGGATCGCTCCGTAACTCGTCGATTGGTGGACTCGGAGAATGGAGCACACGATGAGCGCACGGTATGCACACACACCTTCTGAGTTCTGCCGGGATATTACCGAGAAAGAGCAAAGCCACGATGGGCTCCACCACAGGTCCTCATCGGCTCTATTGCCCGTGGTACCCTTGCGACTGCGATAATGCAAGGAACCAGCCTTTGACTATCTCCAAGCTGCGATAAGCTTACTTCGGACTTATTTACACCAGCCACAGTAACCCACCCGCTCCATAAGTCTAACTGACTCACGTGATCTGTACCTCGGGTGCGGGGAAACTCGCCGCCCGTTAAGGAAGCCAAACTTTCCGGGGTTGATCGTCCATTTTGTTGGGATTCTCAGAGTATGGCCTCGGCCCGCAGCTGACCGTTGGGGCCCGTTCAGTATCTTGAGATTTCCAGGATCCAACTTATCTTCGATTCCTGCTCTCCCGACTTCCGTGAACATGCCCCCAAAACCGAATATAACCGACGAGCAGTCCGCTCCGGACCTCGAAATCGTCGGCAACAAGCTCACCATACACCCTTCCGGCTTCACTGGCGGATCAGACTCCCAGGATGATTCAATCACCGAGCGGAATTTGGTGAGTAATATGGCCAGCTTCCGCGCACAACCTCTCGAGTTCCTCCGCGAGGTGAGCCTGTACATGTCCGGCAGCGGGTGGCGCGCCTACGACAACGAGAATGTGGTCGGCCAGCCGGTCTTCTATCCCGGATTTAGCGAGCGCATGAAGTCTTCGATCCTGAAAAGTACCTTGCTCCAAGATAAGATTCGAGAACTGGCGTCTACCCGGCTCGGAGTGGAGGAGAAAGATGGGCTTTTGGCGATCAAAGAAGGGAAGAACCTGGACGAGAAACGAGCGCGCCGCCGACATGAGCTCGAAAGCAGTCTCGGAGAGGTGGTGGATACGATGATGGACAACATGATTTGCAAAATGGAAAGCAAAGCTTTCATCCGGGGCGCCTACTACATGACGACCCAGCTTCTTACGCGGGCCTATCACCAAGGCATCCACGTGTCTAGTGAAGAGGTCCTCCGTCTTAGGTCGGTTGCAAAGATTGCGGCCGAGAAGAACCAGTCGATCGTGTTTTTGCCGTGCCACAAGTCCCATGTGGACTATGTGTCGATGCACCTCATTTGCTATCGCTTGAATATGACTCTCCCCGTCGTCGTGGCAGGTGACAATCTGAACATTCCGCTCGTCGGACCATTTTTGCAGCATGCTGGTAAGTCGTGGAAGCATTCTTTTTGGAAAGTGGTCTCTTAACACGTGCAGGTGCCATGTGGATCCGCCGGAGCTTTGGGAATGACCCACTGTATCACGCCGTCGTCCAAGCCTATATCGACACCCTTCTTCAGCAAGGCTTTAACTTTACATGCTTCATTGAAGGCGGCCGTTCCAGAACTGGAAAGCTGCTCTCGCCCAAGTTCGGTATCTTGAACTTCATTGTCGACAGCGTACTTTCGGGTCGTGTCCAAGATACTATCTTCTGCCCGGTGAGCACACAATATGACAAAGTCATTGAAACCGAGTAAGTCTACAGGACTCCTGTTGTGGCTCATTCCGCTAATTGTATCCTAGGTCATATATCAGTGAGTTGCTAGGACAGCCGAAACAGAAAGAAACACTATCCGATTTCCTTTCCTCGTCCTCGGTTTTATCCCTCAAGTTGGGACGAGTTGACGTCCGCTTCCATGAACCATGGAGCCTACGAGAGTTCCTTGGTCAGCAACTCACTCAACTGAATCTGGCAGACAGCCTTGGGCCGAACGTCAAATTGGCGCAGGCCGAACGTGGCCGAATCCTCCGTACATTGGGCTACCGTGTCTTGTCTGAGATCAACGATGTGTCCGTCATGATGCCGCCAGCGCTCGTTGGAACCGTGCTCTTGACTCTTCGCGGTCGTGGAGTTGGGAAGGGAGAGCTGATTCGTCGCTTGGATTGGCTGTGCGAGCGCGTGAAAGCCAAAGGTGGTCGAGTCGCTCATTTCTACGGCTCTCCTACGGCGCAGGTGGTTGATCGTGCTCTCGAGGTACTGGGACCGAAGCTGGTGGGAGAGATCCCCGGCTTGGTAGAGCCCACATACTATGCTGTTGACCGCTTCCAGCTATCATTCTACCGCAACATGCTCATTCATCTATTCATCACGGAAGCACTGGTCTCAGCAGCAATGTATACGAAGATCAAGCAAGGAGGCGGGCCTACTCACCAACGGATCACGTATGTTGCTTTGAGGAACCAAGTTGCCTTCCTCTCGCAGGTTTGTTTTACCTCTTTTCAGCATGAATTTTTTTTTGGTTCTAACAACGACAAATAGCTCTTCCGTGGCGAGTTCATCTTTCCGCCTGAGGGCCTGGCAACGAATATGGAGAAGACGCTACGCAGCTTAGAAGAAGACGACGTTATCAAGGTCACTCGCGATAACTCCGGCGCCCCCCAATATGTTGAACTGAGCGATGCCGAACGCCTATGTGGCCGTGAAAACTACGATTTCTACTGCTTCCTGATCTGGCCTTTCATTGAGGCATCCTGGCTTGGCGCCGTGTCGCTCCTCGGCCTCACACCCCCCCTTCACGGTGCGCAGGAAATCTGGGTCGATATGAAGAAAGCGCAGGACAGCGCGCAACTTGTGAGTTCATCCGTGAACATGACTGCTCGCAGGCAGGGGACTGACGCATAATAGCTTGGCAAAACGCTATACCACCAAGGTGACCTATCATACTTTGAGGCAGTGAACAAGGAGACCCTCAAGAACTCCTACCAGCGTTTCGAAGAAGAGGGTATCATCCTCGTCGCCAAAGACAAGGAGTCTCGCGCAGGTCCAGCTTTAAGGCTTGCGCCCGATTGGTGTCCTGAACGCGACCCCAGTACGGGCCGGGTGATGGATCGCGGCCGCCTATGGGACTTTGTGGAATTAATTGCGCAGTCGCGTCGCGAAGGGTCAGTTCATTCCTCCTTCCATTTGGTGCTGTTAGCAATGGAAATACTAATTCCCAGTAGTAAAAACCGACGTGATGGTGCTACCGTCTCCTCCCGCGTTCTACAAATGTCGGATGTGGTCGGTCAAGAGCTGTTCAAGACCGCTGCCGCGCCTCCACCGGCCGATGTGTCCTCGAAGCAGATGCGCCGTAAAGCTATTGGAACAGATGCAAAGCTTTAGTAGGGTCGTCTCAGCTTCGATTGTAGCCGTCAACATCGATCAAACTTTGTACATTTTGTTTCCGACTATAACCAGCGCTTCAATGCCCGTCACATAATCTAATCAATACCCATATTTGTATCATACTAGTATGATGACAGTAGTCTTTGAGCTTTTTGGAAGAAAGGGGGAAAATAAAACCTTACCCTTGGAAGCTTGAAAATACAACACAAATCATGCAAAGGTAGTAAACAAAGTCATAAGCTACGATTCTATTGTTCAACATTTCGATATATGTACTCCCTCTTGGGCGGGTTATTGTTCACACCATTCCCTACCTTCGTGGATGTTGCATTATTGCTTAGTAGACCTTGAATCCACCAGGCATCAAGCTCTGAAAGACGGCCGTCGGGTCATATTTCTGGGCAATTGACACCAGCTTCTGGTGGTTCTCAGCACCATACCCGGGAAAGATCGACTGGAACCCAGCCGCATCACCCATGTAGTTGAACGGGTCGTAGAGGCCAGCCTTCTGGGTGGCGTTGTTGATCGCATAGGTCGTCTCCTCAACCCACGAAGCCACGATCTTATCGTACGCAGATCCAATCCACTCCACCACCTCCGCATAGCAGAGGTAGACCTTGGCCTCGTCGAAGCCGAGGGGGTTTCCGCCACGGGCGTTAGAGGCCTTGATCCAGTCCGCACCGATGGGCTGCCAGTCCAGCTCGATGATGGAGATGTTGGCAGCGGGGACCTGGGCATAGAGCTTGGGGAGCTCGTTGAAGAAAGTCGTGTTGATGATGCTGATACCCTGCAGCAGCTCATTGTAGTTGGTACCAGTTACTGTTCCGGCAACGAAGACATCGCTGGGGGGGAGTTTGTTAGTGGGTGTTCAGGTGTTCAGATTGGGGGAGTTTGGGTTCTGGTGCACCTACTTGATATGAGGGGTAACGGCCTCGCCGGTCTCGGCGGCGAACTCCGACATGGTTTTGAAGCCAACGGTACTGCTGATGGCGGGGATGTCGGTGAATGGTTTGAGGCTCTCTGGGTAGGCGATGGTGTCGCTGTCGTAGAACAGGATGACGGAACCCAGGGTGCTGTTTCCAGCAATGAGCGCGGGCACGACGTGCGTCTTCTTGTCGGAGATATTGGCCGCAAAGGTTGCAGAGGCCTACGATATTAGCATTGGCATAAACGGGTTTCTGGATATTTGAAGATATCGAGGGTTGGACTCCGTACCTGTAAGAAGCGATCGACATACGGCGCCGCGACGGTATGGATACCAGCCCAAACCTTGCGAGATGGAATAGTTTGCATATCGAAACGGGTTACTAGACCGAAATTACTGCTGCCACCCTTCAGGGCCCAGAAGAGATCGGGATAGGAGATCTTATTGACCTCGATGACCGATCCATTGGCCAGGACCACCTCGTAGTTAATCACAGTGTCGGCAGAAAAGCCGACTTGGTTACCGTAGAAATTCACACCACCGGCAAGCAGGAGGCCAGGTACCCCGACCGGGCCAAGACGTCCTCCAGCAGCAGTTAGGTTGAACTGGCCGAGATACGAATAGACATCACTCCACCTGTTTCGAGGTCAGTGAATACAGTAAGGCCGCGGCGAGGGGAACGTGGAGAGAAACTCACCGATGGGAAGGACCAACCGACACCAGCGACTTGTCCTGGTTGAGTTGCAGAGTGGTTAAGTTGGACATCACAACAAGGACGCCTCCGTCGATGTTATTTGACCCCTGCAAGTCTCGTCAGCCACGTTTCTGCCGGGAAAGCTTAGCTGAATTTACCCGGATGCCCATGTGGCCGCCACCACGAACGGCAAACTGAGCCTCTTCATGGACCAACGCCTTCAGCCCCTTGGCCAACTGGCCACTCGACTGCGGGCGGAACACACACGCCGGAGACATGATCTCGGTGTTAGACCAGAAGTTCTGCGCCTCATAGTTGTAGACGCTTGATCCCTTGGCGAATACACTGCTGGGAAGAGACCTGTGCAGCGCACTGCAGCCGGAGCTAGCAGCAGCCACCGCCGCCAAACCCAGAGGCACAACAGCGCTGAGATGCATGGTTGCCGGGTGTCAGAGAGGGATGACGTTCAACGGGAGGGGGAAAAAAAGAAGGCATTTCCGCCCAGAACGCGAAGAGCATTCGATTTGGAATGCTCCTTCACGGGCATTGCTCGATTCGGCAGTTCTCATCGCGGTGGCTTTACCGGCTCCAGCGGGACAGAAAGAGGGTCTGTGGGCAGTCAGCGAAACCCACTTGGCGCCGTTGTAGAGTGGAACAAAGCCGAAGGTGATTGTGATTGGCATGTTCTTCGCATGCTAGCCGAAAGGCCTTGCGAGCCACCTGATGGCCACCTGGTGTTTACCTGATCCGCGGGAATCCACTTTGAGGGGAATAATCGAACGCTATGCGAGGCCGGAAATGACTAGTTTGGGTGTTGCCGAAGTGGCGTGCTAGATTTCTATAGGAGATTGTGTAGCGGTATTGTTGTCGTGGTATCATGCTATTCAGTTCCGATGCTGCTTTTTATACAAACTATATACACGCGTTAGGCCCTTCTTGCAGAAGAGCTCTCAACGTCGAACTCAAGGGTCCGGATAATACCCGCTGGTTCCTTGACCTGAGCATGGTCGGGGGTAGAATGTAGTCCTCGCTGCCGTTATCATCTCCCCGGCGGGTTGCAGATGCGTGCTCGATTTCGGGTTCAAGCTCCGAATAGTTTCGTTGGTCGCTGCGAGGAAGAGATCCAAGCGGATATCCAGATTTCTTGGACTTCGATCGGGGAGTGGTCCCCCTTGGAGGAGCCTAGGATTCTTGGGAAATCGTCGGACAAATGGTCGCAGGGCTGTGACACAGCCGCCGGTGATCCCCAGATTTAATTCGATGTTACACCACATCAAGGCATTAGTAGTATTCCCTATACCAAGGCATGTCAGTTCGAGTCTCTGCGGAGGGTTGGATAGATCGTACATGTCAAGTCCGCGCTGTTCATCAACGGGACCAAGGAGGAGAGACGGATACAGCTCACGATGCCGACCCTGTGTCCACATTAGCGAGAAGCTCAAGATCTATGGCCGGCGCGATACGTACGAACAACCCGTCATTAAGATAGTTCCCACGGCGATCTTCTGTCGCAGCGGCATCTGCAGCCGGCGCAACCACGGCCTGGGGGAACAATGTTAGCGAGAGAACCGAGACAGCCCCAAAACATCAACATACACGGGCACCATCACCGTTGCGAAATCGGTGAAAATCCCCAGTCCCGCATTTGCAAAGTAGAAGACCGGTCGGTTCATGCATGTCCCCTTCGTGATTCGTGAATCCCAGGACATGGCGATGGGATTGCAGCTGAAGACGTTCGCGAGAACGCTAGCAAAACTGTAACCGGCGGCGATGGTGACGAGGGCCCAGACCAACCGATGGAAATTGCGACTGGGGAAGATCCGGGTATAGAAGACAAGGACGGAGCACTTGGTGAAGCCGGTGGCAGCGCAATAGATGGCGGCCGCCGCGAGATTCCGCTACAGTAGATCAGTGTTAATGGTAACAGCTCCCTGCGTTGATAGATCCAGACACAAACCCACCTGTTCGAAGTTGGGAGAGAAATGGTCCATCGGTACATCCCACATATGTTCCCCCAGTCCCCAATTAGTCACTTATCAGGTCAGCTCTGCCTGTCTGCCCGCGGTCCTTCCAAGGCGGCGTATCAACTTACTGTCTAATGTCACTCCTATAAGGACGCATGAGAGCACCTGTAAGTCCTGGGTTAGTTCTGCGCGCTTCGGCAAACGTAAAGCGTGAAGCGATTCTCACCAGAGCAACAATCATCAAGTCTGATAATTTCAATTAGTTCCCTGTCCTTCCATTGCAGGGTCAAGCGCGACTCACAGTCATCTATCCAGATGCTCCGCACTATAAAGACTCGAGTCCATACTCGGAGAATAAGGGAGCATACCGCCACCGCCAGAAACACGCAGCTCGTCACCACAAAGGTCTGGCCGCGGTATTCGGGGTTGACGAAGTTGGATGTCTGGCCAGCCGGTGGCGGCAGAACAGGCGTAGTGGCGTCTGTAGCCATGGCGCTGGCTTACTCGGCAAAGCAAAGACCCATCGGGCGTAGGGGCCAGAATAAATAAGTAAAAGAGGCGCTCTACGGCGTATATGAACGATAGGAATGGGCATGAGCGTGCCTGGCGGGGGCCATGAAAACTTGGGTCCCGAGATGTCAAGACATAAAGTTTAATCGTTTCAGCGCAAACTTACTGCGTATGAGAATGTGGGGAGGATTTCCATCAATGTACTCCGTCCAGGCAGTTTGCTGGGGTCAACTTCTCAAAGATCGGCCCTGCTGGCCCGAAGATTTGGATCTTGCCCTCCCGGGAATTCGTAGGAGGCCCGCATCGACAATCTCGGTTACAGCGTCGAACTCCACTTCTTCGTCGAGGTCTTGGGGGGAGTGGCCATCAACCACGGAAAGAAAAAGCTGATATTGCTACTGTCCCGACATGTTCAAGGGTCATCATGAGGGCCAGGGCAGCGAGGAGGGGTACATAATCGAAAAGACACCTTTCTTCACGCGGGATCCCAAATTTGGGCCATGCAAGTCGCCCACTACTCCGTACTGCGTAAATATAACGGGAGGATACCGTCTGAACTCAATGAACAGCGCTAGGAGGGCAATTCCTTCATGAGGTAGTGATCGACATGGCCATCTCCCATCGAGCGATCCGTTTTGATCGTTTCGAGCAGCATCCCCACTCTGGCCTTTGCCGCAAACCCTAATCGCCCGCTAACGATGGCCCGCCTTACCCATTCTCCCCGTTCTTCCGGTCTTTCCCTTGGTGCAATGGGTTTATGCCAAGCGGGATCTTTTATCCTCCTGAGCCATAGGCGGGACCATTTTCCAGGCCTCATACTTCTTATTGGTCTGTCTATGTGAGGCAATGATTACTTATTCGCCCATGACGATATACATGATTTCAAGCTCCGCCCTGCCATTTGTAGGCGTCCTCGAGGAGGGGAGAAGGGGACTGTTCACAATGAAACTTTTGCATTTCAAAACCATGCTGGGCTGGGACTCAAATTACGAGGCCTAGGCCAGAATAATCAATATTGAGCGAACTTCCCTGTGAAGCTCTATGCATTAGGCATGAAGTCAATAAACTACCCCAACGACGATCATACACAAGACCAAAAAGTTCGGGTGCGAGAGGAACTGACGTCTCGGGGAGAAACCCAAAGACAAATCCAGAACAATATTGACTGTATGGCTTTTGTTTCTCTGGTCACCATTTTCAAGTTGGCGGGAATTAGGCTTTTCCCACGCCGATCCTGCGACGATCATAGAATTTGACGGTTTGGCCAGACAGCTATCCATCTTGACTAAATCCTGAGTAATGGTATAGTCTCATTTAACGGGAGTTCTTCCTGGGATCACCCCGTGGAGCAACTTGAAACAGTGGCCAGGAAGTATACTTTGACTAGCAGTACCTCGGCCTATCAAGTCCGATGACAACTTGAAGAACTGCATGCTGCGCTTTCTGGACAATCTGGTTTCTCATTAGGTAAAGGCGAACTATGGCATCGAGTTCTCAAATATGCGTGGGAATTAAGCGCAAAACAATATAGAAGCCTAAAACTTAAACCCCTGGACGGGAGACCCTTCAACACGTCAAATGGGCTGCTCATTATATGCCCTACGGACCTCCGTTATCGGACCAAACCTCTTATTCTGCATGTTCTGTCGACAGCCAACAACTCGGTGGCTTTAACTTTCAAAAAGACTCAGAAATGAGAGCGGGGAGGGAGGGAAATCAAAAGAGAAATCACAAAACTTCTGGCAGGGGTCCCTGCTGCAGTGCAGCCCCTTGTGTCGCGTTTTTAGATACCAGGAATTGGAGCTTGACTCAAAGACACCATTTATACTTTCAGATATGCTATGCGCAAAGAATCGATAGCTGAGACCATGACTCGAGGTACACATGGTTGATACAATGTAACGAGTGATGTGTCAGTACGTATCCTGCACTTATCATGAATACCTCTCCGGATTTAACCCCCCGACCATATTAGGAGTACACACCTCATGCGAAATTCCGTTTCGTCGGTCGTAACAGAGCGTAGCGATGAAATTTACCTGGTGCAGGGCGCGTTGGATGTGCATGCTCCCTCGAGCTAGGAATACAGGCCAGCATCAGCGCAATCCGAGCCGTAGCTACAGATGCCTTCAGTTTTCGAGAATCTCTTAGTCAATTTATCAGCAAATGGAGGCGTATGACCAGCCGGAAACATTGGAACATACACTGGCTACGTTTGCGGTAGCAATGGGCATCGAAATTTTACGTAGACTCCATAATGGATCTCTCATGGATTGGATCTTTGTGATCAATGGCTCATAGAGTGCCGCCATACATCGTTGGAGTTTGATGAATAAATCATAAAGCTGCCTGCATATAGTATGACAATATCAGTGGGACCGGATTCTCTAGACACAAACGCGTTGTCGAGGGCATGATACGGAGAAGGCTTTGGCTGAGTTTCATCACGTCTCTGCTCCTAAGGGTAGAGCAAACAATGACTCTGGATGCGAGTGATTGAAGAAGCAGGGCGATTCAAGAGACGAGTCTTACTTTACGTGTACTATCGGACAAGTAGGTCAACAAGACAGAAAAGCTTTTTGGGTATTGACCTCTCCAGAATGCTACTTTGAAACTTGAAATAGAACCCGCACAAGCACCGTAAGAACAAGATCCCAGAATGAAACAAGACAAACCCCCACAAAGCTAGGTAAAAGCGAGAACACGATGGGGGAAAAAAGGGGGAAAAAAAGAGAAAAAAAAAAAAACTCCCGGGTAGACCATGATAGACGATCGAAACAAGAGAGCTCAGGAGAAAGAGGAAAATGGAGCATTGGCATAACACTTCAAGAGATTTGATGCGTTCCCATGCTCACATTTGCATCGTCGAATCCCCATCCGTATCATCTGTTGCCATGAATGCCCCGGCAGGTACCCGCCCCTCTGCCAGGTCCTTCTCAAGCCGTGCGACTTCCTGAAGGCTCGTTGCATTCAGAATCATTTCCTGCACCCGCTTCTTCTCAGCCGCTGTCAGCTTGAGGCGGACGGGTTGCTCGCTTTTAGATTCGCCGGCACCTGCACCATTGCTGGCAACACTGACGACGGATTTGATGCCCATGATCTTGGCAGCAAGTTCAGTGGGTGCTTCGCGAGTTCCGAAGAGTTCTCGGGCCTTGATCCGCTCGGCTTGCTTCACTTTTTGGTAGTCGAGGAACACCACTGATGGGACCAGCCATATGACCCAGTACCGGTAGTTCTGGAGCTTTTGTTAGTTTTCATCAATCCATATCGATATGGCGAGGCGGGGCATCGGAGCCACTCACCTCTTTTCGCGTGACGGGATTTTCAAGCAAGGTAAGGTGTCGGAGTTGTGTGAGTGTTGAGAGGGGCTCGAGGTCCGCCAGTTCAGCCAGATTGTTTGAGAACAGAGTGATTGTTGACAAGTTGGGCAATGACGAGCCTAGTGCAGGTTGAATGTGGTTGATTCGGTTGCGGGCGAGGAGCAGCGTGCCCAGGCGGGGGAAGTAGGGGAAGTTCCCGACGGAAGAGATGTCATTATCCGTGAAGTCAATCGTGTCTTGATCCTGTCTTGTGTCAGCGACTCTTGTCCAGCTTGAGAGAGCTCTGCAATCTCGCATGCCGAGCCCATTGGCATAACTCACCTTGGCGAGACCTAAGTTCTCAATCGCGGGGATCTTGCGCCCTATATGACCCAATTCGGATATGAATGCAGCTCTTTGGCGAAGTGTAGTGTCTGTCCTTTCCAGGCCAGGTAATCCTGTTCAAACGCACCTCTCAGATCAAGCTCGCGGTCCTTGAGCGTGTTGATGTAGGAAAGAGAATTCTCAATGAGTTCTGCAGTCAAGCGCATGGTGGCGGTTGTGAGAATCAAAAACGTTCGACTATGGGGATATCATATATGACACGTGAACGATGCAAAGGCGAGAAGGATGGAGGGGAAACGAAATTCGAGCAAGACGCTGTCGCGAGATTCACAAATTGAGATTAGCTTGGTACCACGGCCCTTTCTGCCGGGCGGTGTTATTGCCACGTGATGCTCCGTATCTACAGCTATCTTCCATATAAGCGGGGAGGATTTGTACAGTCAATAGTGAGAATGCTTATGGAGTATTTGAGCAATGTATTATTCTATGTTCATTAAGGTCCCAATTAATATACTAATGGTACAACTCCACGAGATTCAAATCACCCGGATCAACTCGAAAGCATCAAGACAATGAGCGGCTCTAGGATACAGGGGTTGAATATAGTACCAGGAAAAAGGACAGCATTGCTACTGAGGAGGAGCAGATGCTCGGAAAGAAAGTCTTCCTACACTGTGGAAGACACAAAAGCAAACGGGCCAGATCCCGTATCCAAACTAAACTCCAGGGGTATGCAATGGGGAAATGCGATGCGGGGCTGAGGCTCAAGGGACATAATTCAGTTCAGGAGGCATGCATGAAGAACAGCGTCAGTCATCGGCAAGCGGGCTCAAGCTTGGGGATTTTTGATGGAGGGAGCGTGTGGGACTGCCGGCTCGAGAGCGACGCCCATTGGTAGTAGGGCCCAAAGCGATGGGAGCCAAGTGGTCCCGGCTTTCAGTACGAATCACCAGCCCAGCTCTATCCATTGCAATCCCTGAGCCGCCACTGATTCCTAAGCCGATCGTCCCTGAAGAACTATTGTCAAGCGAGTATTTCAGGCTGGGGGTATTGCCATTGCTGCCCCAGCTAGATGCCCGATTAAGGGGACGTGGTGTAGCACCATCAGAGGTGGAAGGGCGGCCATCATGGTCACTGGCATCGGAGTCTGTGCCACCCAGATCGAATTCTTGGGCTCCATCCTCCATGACGCGTTCGTAAGACGGCGCATTGCGGTTGAGGAACGGGATCATGCCACCAAAGGGCTTGCGACGCTTCGGGTGGTTAGGGTGAGAAGGTCCACCGCGACGCAGGCCGGTCTTAATGCGATGATAAATGCGTGATCGACGGCTCCGGCCACACAGGAAGAAGGTCATGACCACTACAATGCATAGGAAAAGAAGGAATCCAGGGATGCGACGAGGCGAGTCGCCATCAAAGAGGGCATCATGCCAATGCGCGCTGTGGAAGCCATCCGTATCGGGTAGTAATTCCACACTTGGATATTGGAAGTCCGGAGGAACTCCAGGGACATTGCTGCCAAAGCCCACAGGAAGGGCTTCCTGGATTTCGCCGGTACCTGTGATGAAGCATATAGGATAATCTTGCCAAGTGTCCAGCTGACTTCCGTGGAGTCGATCTTGTTCACAGCCTGGAATGCATCAAGGTAGCCCTTTTCTTTCGCATGCGACAAGACTTCCTTGGTACCATTATGGACAGAATTTCCGGGGTGGGAGATTTCCTCTAGGCCAACGCGCGGGATTCCAATACCGTCATGTAGCATGTTAATTATCCATGACGCTTTGAAGCAGACCTCAGCCGCCTTTTGGCTATCCACCTTGTTGCCCCACTGGTGGGTTTCAAGGCCACTCTGAATGGTAGACCAATCCTGAGAGCAAAAAGTCTTTACCCGTTCCTGGTAAGTGTGGAAGTCGTATGACTTGTCCTTGTAGCCCATCTCAAAAATCTCGTGAGTTGTGTGCCAATACTCGCTGATCCCGATGAAGTGATTCACGTCAAAATCGATGGCAGGGACATGCACCCCATGCAAAAGACATGGCTGGTCCGAACACGGGGCATCCTTGTCCAACAGAGGGAAAGTCTGTCGCAAACACTCATCGAATTTGCCAGTACCCAGCAAGTAGGTTCCGCCGCTATTTGACCCGAGATCGTGGCCATTCAATGTTGTGCGCAGGCCACTGGGGAGACAGGGATCTGGTAGCTCGCGGATGTGAGAGGGCGCTGCCGCCTGCAAAGCTTCCACGTAACGTCTACGAGCCTCGTGCACGCCAAATTCCAGCCAGGAGGTCACGAAGACTCGGTGCTCCTGCACGGATCCATCGATGTTGCGAAGTCGTAGGAGGGTGAGATCATTGGCGTGCTTGGCTGTTTCCGTTTCGTTGGGAGCAAAAGCAATTTGAGCAGATGCACCCCCCATGTCCAGGAAGCCGTAGGTGTGCTGTCCTTTGCCATGGTCGTGAGCTTCGGGTGAGTCAAAAGTTCCCATCAGATAGTTGGTGGCGATCCATCCATACAGTCCTTCGGTGACGCCAGGAATCACTTGGATATGAACGCCGCAGTCAGGCAGGAGGAAGTCGGTGTTCGCGCGAGCGTAGGAGCAGACCTGGTCGAGAAGCAGTTGGCGTTCCATGTTTCCGAGCAGTCGCATACCGGCCGTCGCGAGGAGGAAGATCGGAGTGTCCTTTGCATCTTCCGCGGGGATGATATTCTTTGCGTGTTCAAGAAGTTCCTTTAAGTGTTCCGGGCCAACAGCTTCGGGTCGATCGGCGAATGAAGAGACACCTGAGAAATAGCGAGTCAGAGACATATCTTTGCAGACGCTGAGCGCAGCGCGCAACACTCACCAGGACGAATCTTCTTGACCCATTCCTCTTTGGTTTTGATTTCGGGGAGGGTTTTGAGTTCTTGTATGTCGGCATTTTTGCGCGCCACTGCATTGCGCAACCAGCGGTAGACATGGACGCGGGTTCCCTGCAGAGTTAAGAATTAGCTTGCGAGTTGGAGAGATAACGCAACCCCAGATATGGCTAACATACAGACGAACCAGCGTCTAAAACGACACCATAGCGCCCTGTGGAGCCGCGTCAGCAATTTGAAGGTCGAAGCAAAAGGGGTAGGAAGATCGTACACTTGCCCATTTGGACTCGAGACAAATAGCAATTAACCGTATAGCATGACCTTGAATAGCGAGTGGAAGAGGGGAAGTCCCCTGAAGTTAAGCAAGATGGTGGGCGAGAAACGAGTGTCGAAGTCGAAAAAGGGTGGAGAGAGGAAGATAAGGGACGCGAGCAAAGGGCCTTACGAAACGTGACGA
The DNA here is from genome assembly GCF_028974085.1 of Penicillium chermesinum. Lineage (NCBI taxonomy): Eukaryota > Fungi > Ascomycota > Eurotiomycetes > Eurotiales > Aspergillaceae > Penicillium > Penicillium chermesinum. Next base: position 1,435,188 of record NW_026695312.1, on the reverse strand, counting down.
AAAGGCCAGACTTTCCACGGGCGGTCCGCCACCGAGCGGCGAAAAGTTACAATACGGGAAACGGATGCAAGACGGAAACTTTAGCCGCTTTAGGACGACCGCATTTAAATTGGATTTTCATTTCAGTGAGGACGACCCTGCGACTTCTGGATTTCGGTGGGTCTGGCCTTTCAGTGGGCTTTCATTTCGAGGGGACGATTTCTGAGACACAGGATTCGTCACCCCGGAATGCGCCCCATGTTACTCCGTATATTTCGAAAGCCACCGAATCCTCGGCCGGACCCTGAGGGGCAGCACAGTGCGTCAGTATACGTCAGCTCCCCGGGGCGTTGACGCACCTCATTGCACCGTGATACGCCAGGCCGCGCAGTCTTTCTTGGCACTCCAGCTTCTCCTCAACCACAGCTGATAACCATCAAACCGGAGTGGCCCATCTCAATCTGTAGCGAATCACTGTACAACTTGGACGACGGATGGTTCCGAACACTCTTGACTCCCACTTGCATGGTCTCCCCCTCATAGCCGTTCTTACCTGTTTTGCGCTGGTTGCGACGGCAAGGTCTCCTAAGATCGACACTGCTAAAATGAGCTGGGCCCCACTGCCCACCCGTGTCCGTGATTCGTGGTAAGCAAGAGCATGATGCAACTGATTGGCATGATAGGTTCATACTCACTGCTCAGAAACCACACTAAGTCCAAGGATGACACCCTCCACGCGCATCGCGATCTGCACCGGCTCCTCTAGGAGCCCTTGGGCTCCACGGCCCCCCCCCCCCCGAGCTTTCTCAGGATCAAGATTCCGAGTCCGGTTGTCCAATGCTCCCAAAGATCGCGAGTATGGTGTCTCTGGAGACATCGGCGGGCGCTGCCAGTTGATTCTGCCGTGCACTTGCAGCTGCATAGGTTCCACATCTGGATGTACCGCAGGATGCAAGATAACGAGACTGATAAACTCTAATTATGCTCTGCACAAGCTTGCGATCAGGTTGCTCATGCCATCGCGCACTCGTAGGACTCGAAGTAGTACCACCTGGGCACCTCCCGCAGCTGACCCGTAGATCCTGTAACACGTGTCTACCACACTCTTATCGCGGTCTTCACTGTCATCGGTCTCCGTGCCGATCCTAAAGCCAAGAGACTCGGGAGATTTCCGTGAAATTAGTTATTTGTTGATCATTACCTCGTCAACTGAAGCATACAAGATTGCTAAGACATGCCGCCATGGCTCTATTACAGAAAGTTCTCTTCGAACGTGAATACACCTTTCGGGTGTTGATACTGAACTTTGACAACTTTCTCCTTTTCAAACTGAACAGAAAGAGACCTCACTCGATCGGCGAGGGGGATGTCCGAGGGTATATACGGAGTCCCATCCGGAATCCCTGCCGATGACTCTTCGATAGCCACCAGATGTTTCGCGATGCGGCCTGCGACATAGTAGTCCCAGAGCCCTTCGCGCCGCCGGCCAAAGAGAAGAAGCTCGATCGCGCGGTGGCGAATGACAGAGTCTCGACACCGGGTGGCTGCTATGTAGAGCGGGGTGTTGATTCCTAGCGACAAGGAGAAGACAGAAGAGATCGACTTCGGGGGTTTGGGTCGGAGAACGGGTAGAGACGACGCTTTTTGTAGTTCCTCGGGAGACACGCTAGGAGAGCACGGATTGGGATTCGAAAGGGGATGGCCTAACATCTCCGCCGCGAGAAGTGTGATGGTGTCGAAATCGGCCATATGCTTGTCCCAAATGAGCTCTGTCATCGGTCGGTTTAATTCGAGAACTATCTTGACAGCTAATCTCCATATTCTGAGGGTCAGCACGGTTGGATGTTTTTCGTGATTGAGAGCTCCGCCTCGCTGAAGCCAGTCGTCGAAGACAGACATCCATGTATGTAGCCCTGCTGCCAGCCGGTAGTATTCTGACAGAAGATGCTCCGGTAGCTCTTCCTCGGGTGGTTTGGCATACCCGAGTTGCATGCGATCGCAAATAGCTTCGAAGCCAATGAGATCATTATATAGAATTTGGAACGAGCGCATAATCCCATCTATGTCTAGTGATGGGGCTCCAAGTTCGTCAATGGGGTCGGGAAATGGGGACCACCCAAGTATTGTCACCCCCGATGAGAGCAGCTCATCATCTTTGATCTCCAGGATCTGGTTTTCAAGAACTGTGAAAAGCAAAGCAAGAGTTTCGGGCGGCATATATGTAGACGAAGACTGTCTTGCTGTTTCAACGTGATTCTTGATGATTTTGAGCCCCGATGTGGCATGCTGGAAAGCAGCTTTGTAGTTACTCTGGAGACACTCGAAGCAAAAGAACAAGACACAAGCTATCAAGAATGTGTCACTTGTCGCCGAGCCGTGAAGGTCGAGTGAAAGTAATTGGCCGATCGCTTTGGTGTAGTGACGAAGAATGAAGCGGGCTTCATCATCACTGGTGGATAGAGATCCTTGGTTCAAGATAAACGAACGATGTAAAGACCCTAATGAAATTGCTATGGTCCTGATAACCGGCTCGTAGACCGTGGCTTGGAGCACATACGGGGCAATGCCCTCGCCAAAGACATGTGCTGTATGAAGTTGGAAGAACTCCAGAGCCCGAGATTCAGCCTCATTGGTGAGGATATCCAGTTGTGGTACTTGACGAAACTGCTTAGCCGGCGAGATGCCGAGGCTACGCTGCACGTCAAGATCCCTCTCAGGCCCAGGCCCAGGGGTCTGGGGGGCTGGATAGTCGCATTTCCGACCAGTGGATGTGCATTTATTGCAAGCAGGCTTCTGCTCGTCACATTTGACTCGGCGGATTCTAGTTCAGTGAGTATACAGGAACATATTAAGGTAAGAGGGACAGGAGGCAATAGCATGGCGGCATTGCGAGAATTGGGTGAAGACTCACCGGCACGTGGTGCAGCCGTTACGGGATCGACCTCTGTAAACTCTCTGCAGACCTCTGACCATACCGCTCAGGATCTCGGACTGGTATAGGAAGTGCTGTGTCGGTGGCGCAACCACTTTCCAAGATTTAGACCCCACGGGCGAACAACTTCGTCAGCCTTACACTACGCCGGTTCAGGTTAGCGCAAGCGAACTTGAGTATCAGATCCAGCCAAAACGGTTGAACCACTATCATTTACGAACCACACATCTGCAAACTTGCTCTTTTGCCACAGCGTGGCATACTACACCAGGACGTCTTTAGGCGGTGAAAGGCATGGACACGGTGAGCTCGGTCAACATCCGACTCTCATATCTCTACCGGCGGATGGCGGATGGGGACCCATGAGTTAGGAATGATATTGTGATTATAGATTTCCACATGGGCTAGGCTTGGGTATAGACATAAACAATGCCGCTTTATCGCTCTCCATCAACTGCTTCGCTTGACTGTTCGGTCTCCAGACTCTCTACCGCCTCCTTATTTTTGCAGGGATACCCGATGCTCCATAGACAGAGATGAATGCCATGCCCAGGAAAGCGGATACGCACGAGAACACTAATGCGACGATGCCCTTTGCCGTAAATCCAGCCGGAAGCCAAGCAACCTGCTTGTTCTGACCAGTCAGATCAAGATAGTCCTTGGTGTTGCCGGCTGCGTTTCCCTTATACTCCATCCCGGACGCCTCGCAAGCCTGGAAATGATCTTCGGGAACCTTCCCTTCAAGTCTTTCTTGAATCTGGTCTGGAGCTTCAATGAATACCATTGCGAGGCCTTGGGAAAGGTGGAAATCGATGTGACAGTGAAAAATGTAGACTCCCGGGTTATCTGCCACGAATCTAATCACAAAATAACCTTGTGGAGGAAGGACCAACGTATCGCGCCTGGCGGGGAACTCCGGAAGACGGGATGATTGTCTGGATCATATGTGACTGGATCGCCATCCGCATAATCATAGAAATGAGGACCGTAAGGGGGGAAGCGAGTGATAACCTGGAAGTTATGGCCGTGGAGATGAAATGGATGGCTTATCAGGTCAGCGAACTGTGTGCTTTTTCTGGTCATGGATGTTCCATAAATACCTTCCGCTGTCGCCATTGTTCAAGACAACTTCCACAACATCGTTGTGTCCGAGAACCATGGGATGGGTGTATTCTCCATAGACAGTAGAGTCGGTCGCCAAGTCTCCGGCGGATAGGACGGTGTACAGTGTAGGAACCTTCGGCCTTGTGTAGGAGATGTTGTTAAAAAACGCATACCCAGCGCCATTACCAAGGTTCATCATCTGGACAGTCAGATCGATCTTGGTGTCGGGATCAGGTAGCAAAGGCATCCTATCAGACGGAACCAGAGTGAAATCATCGAATGGAACAAGATCGGGATGCGGTTGCCACTTTCATGACGGCCTCGGGGTGGGCAGCAGACGAGTTATATTCGAGCCAGTTGGTATTGTTCAATTGAAGGCTCGGAGGAATGGTGTCCAAGAGCGCAGAATCTGCAACTGTGACAATGGGATAGTTCTTCTCAGTGGAATTCTTCATTGTGACGAGCACCGAATAGCGTTGCGCAACAGCAATATAGAGGGTACTTGCTTCAGTCGCATCGACATAGACGCCGTCGACTTCTACAATCTGGAATGTGTGGTCCTCGATATAGAAGTACTGGGCGACGAATGCGCCAATGTTGATGAGCCGCAGAAGGTACGTTTTGCCGGGCTCCACAGACAAATTGCTGCGGAGGGTATCATTGAACAAGAAAGCGTCGGGGATGGGCTCTGCCCCGTCGGATTGTCACGATTGATAAAATTCGGCATAATATCTTTCATCAACTTGTGGTACCAGTCGCTCAGGGTAATCGTATATTCCTCATCATACATATCTTTAAAATAAGCATCGTTGTCATGGACAATCAATGCCTGGCGGTATCCATTAGGATAGCAGCTATCGGTATGACAATGATACTAGAGAGACAACAAAATAGAAGAGCGGTTAGTCACTAGATGCGACAGGAAATGTCACGGCGGATTTATTCACCCAGTAGGTACCGTTTTGTGGCACTGTGAAATTGTATGTGAAGGAGCTCCCGGGCGGAATTGGACATTGAGTGACCCCCCGACGCGCCATCCATCTCATTTGTACCATTTTGGAACATGCCATGCCAATGGATACTGGTAGACGTGTCGTTGAGGCCGTTGTACATATTCACGATAATCCGGTCGCCCTTGTCCACTTCAATGACTGGCAAGGGCCATTGGCCGTTGATGCCCACGACATCGCGCTCATGGAGGCCGTCGGGATTAGCTTTCACCCAAGAGACATTGAAGTCGTACGTCACTGTCTTTGCTCGGACACCCTGGGAGCAAAGTAACAATGCTGAAAGCCACAGCAAGGGGCCTCTGATGATTGCCATCTCCAAGCCCGTCAATGTTCAGACCAGGGAAGCACAAGAGAGAATAAAAAGCAACATCTAGTCGGTTCTAGGGCAGGTTTAATGACTAATGACTAACAAGGCCCCGGGGCCCTCTTTAGAGAGCGGTTGGGCCTTTTTGCGGCAAAAGGTAGCGCAGGTGATAAGATGATCTGATTATTCGAAGGGTCCGTTCTAAGTAAATTACACGGCCAAAAAAAAAACTTTCCCCCTAATCAATCATACGAGGGTGGCTCAGACCCCTTGCAAAGTGGGGATTGGGCGCCTCTGGCGTTGACTCGACGAGCCGTTTTGTGCTAGACCATGGGAGTCCCCGTTGTGTTATGGGGAGGGTATAATTTGCCGACGCGAATTGGATCCTCCACTGTAGAAATTGCTGGTTGTTGCCGTTTCGACGTGGTCCCAGTAGCCGAAAAAAGGCGGATTGGGAAGGTAGATCTGCGAGGGTGACTGGGCCTCGAGATTATCTGATGTTGTTGGCCAATCACTGTTGACCAAGAGCCACCGGTCAGGTTCCCGTTCAAGCTTTGCTAAGCTTGGAAAATTACCGCTAGTACGGGCGCTTACAAGCGCGTCTCCATTCCATCTGGCGTGGCCGCACAGTCAATCCATTCAAATCTCCTGTCTAAGGGGCCTGAAATGCACGCAGGTTCCCCCCTACCGCACAGATATGGAGGTTCTGCTGCGTTTTTTGCGCGTAATGCAGAATCTCCAATGAGTGCATTAGTCCCGTAGTACTCTCTGGACCTGCAGCACATGGATACTTAAAATATCATAATATTAGTTTTGTGGCACTTGCAATAGTCATGATGCAGTTGAGTCCTGCATTATCTGTGGCATGATGGTGGCATAATGTGGGTTGTCACAAACTCAGCTGTAGACACTTCGGCCTGGTGCCCCTTTTCACTCAGACCGACGCGAACTCAATCAGGAGTCAGCTTGCGCGATAACGGCCCCTGCGCTTTTTTCATCCACCACCGCTCCTCGCTGAATTCCGCCACTGGCTTGAACGGGCTCCGAAACGCCGTGGGGATCTTCATATGGCCGACGCAGGACGAATGCCTTAGTCCGTGCCTTGTATGATGCAACCTTTCGCATAGCTGGGTCAATGACTGGCAAGTGGCCTCGCCGTTCTCGATAGAACATCAAGCTGTAGGCAGTCATCACACAAATCCAGTATAGATTATATGAAATAACAGAGCCATACGTAGCTGAGTTGGTCCATCCAAGGAGAGCATTGAAAATACCCCAGCCTCCGCCGCCTCCGATTTCCGGGTTACAGCAATTGACGTGCCAGACGCTCTGCTGGATGTCGTAGGATCCAGGGCCAGAGCCGGTCTCAGATGCATCGCCACCAATGATATGGTTCCAGGCGTTGTTTTCGAAGTACCACACGCCTCGCGAGAAGAGACCACCTGCGACGAGGTAGAGGAAGCAGGTCGAAATGATCAAGAAGACCTGCATGGAAGTCTCTCGTCCACCCCTGGGTGACCGGTCAGCCTGAGCACGTACGCTTGCAGGAAGAGCCTTACTTGTAGATCAGATATCCGACTAAACCTCCTGCAGCCAGGCCGCAGAAAACCGCAAGAGGGAACGATGAAGCGGGCAAGGAGATTCCGATACCGCCAATGAACACGACCGCTTCCAGGCCCTCACGGAGTACCGTGATGAATGGGAGAAAGAACATGACGTATTTCTCCATCCACCGCTTGAGTCGGCCCTTTCGCGTTTCGTTGGTGTTCTTCTCGTGTTCGAGTGCTTTGGCGAGCTTCACGCGCCATTTCTCTTGGATCTTGGAGACACGAAGCAATGCGGCACCCATGATTGTAATGATGATAGAAGCGAGGATACCCAGTACACCTTCCCAGATATCTTCGGTACCGGAGAAAGTGTCTGTTCCCAGCCCGTAGAAGGCCCCGATCATGCCACCGCCGACCGCAAGACATATGAACAGTCCCAACCCGCACCCTACCCAAACCTGCTTGACGAGCTTTTTGTAGACCGTGAGATCATCTCCTTGTCCCAAGGATTGCTTCAAAAATGCCAAGAGCACCGACACGACAACAGTCGTCTCGAGGCATTCTCGAAAGACGATGAAGAACACTAGATATTCGCATTAGTCCATTGAACGAGGGAACGAGCAAGCGGTCATACCGGTCACCGCAAAGACCTTGTTATCGCCCATTGTGTCCAGGTCGCTCGGGTTGGACGTCAAATTCCCACATACGAGGGGCGTCGAGATTGATAAGGGAGCTCAGGCCCCATGGAAAACGAAAATTACAAGCATACAGCCGGTATCTGATCGCACTGCGTCCACAAAGGGGAACCTAGTCGATCTGTGTTACACTCCTTGGTGGGTGGAGCCTGCGTACCCCTAATTTCGTTAGTTCAAGGGCATGTGGCGCTCGCAGATCACGGCTCCCCGGGTCGTGTCGGTCTGCGACAAAATTTTTTTTCGCTTGGTCCGAAAAAATTGGCCCAAGGCCTAGGAGTCAGGATTTATGATCGACGTAACGACAGAATCGTACGTTGTGGAGGACATTCTGTTTGGTAGGTAATAATTGCGATGTCTCGGATCGCTACTAGCACCATGCGGTTCGGCCAGAAAGTCAATAACAGTTTAGTCTCAGTCAGGCCCATGGGTCCATGGGTCCATGGGTCCACAGGTGAGTCGACAATGCTGACACGCCTCACAACGTTGGATGAAATTCAACGTGTGGTTCGCTAGGTAACCCTGGACCATACGATTCTACTTACATAAGGTCTAGCCGGACTGTCCAGGTCGACTCGTGCATGGCCTCGGGATACAGTATAAGCACCACCTCTTCGATGATCTCCGAGTAATATTCGTGCCAAGAATAGGACTAGATTGATTGGTGAATTATGCTAAAAAACCAGGTACTCTTTCAATTTGACCACTGCCAGTGCAGTGGGGAATTGACATGTGACACATAGTATCAGTATCCTCATGGTAGTTAAGTAGAGCCTAGACGGCCTACCTTGCGTGGTGGGAAGAGATTGCTCCAATTTACAGGGAGTACCGGAATTCACGGTCCTCTTTGTCGGTGTAATCCTTTTCAGGCAATCCATTCGCATCAAGCCTGAGGTTGCTCCCGAGGCGGTCCTCGGTTGCATGTTCCGAGGATTTGTCTCGGAGGCCATTATCGCGCGAACAGAGGACGCGATAGATGACCACAGCCACGAATAGAAGACACCAAGTCACGATAGAGGTAATCACGCCCTCGGTATACTTTGGTGACTTAGTCCAAAGCTGGGGGCTTCCTATACACCCAGCACAATAGCCGATGAAGAAGAGGGTGTTGACGACAGATCGCTTCGTGTTGCCCTTGACATTTGATGCGGCGAGCGAAAGGAGGACTGACATGGACGCGGTGATGCATGAAGCCTGTGGAATGAGGATATGAGCTCTAAATACTTTCTCCATCAGGGACTGTCCTTACCAGCCAAGAAGCCACAATGAGCCCCCACTCAGCACTCAGACTGAGCTTCAGCAGGAATATAGTTCCAACTAACGGAGGTATTATTAACGCCAGAACAACGAAGGTTCGCTGGCGCGGAAACATATACACCAAACTGGTCCCGACCCACAATAAAGCGATTTGAACAGCTCCAGAAGGAGCCGTGTATAACATAGTATCGAGCCTCGAGTATCCGATTGACTCAATGACCAGCGACGCGAATGTTAGGACCGGTGACTGCATGGTCACCAGCACGCCAAACCAGAAAACGAGCCACGCCTTAGGATCCAAGAGGGCCTCTCGGAGCTGTGACATGGAGAACGATTTCTTGTCACCGCCATCCCTATCCTGCGCGAGGCGGAATGAGAGGACTTCTTTTTCCCTGGCTGTCAGAAACCAAGCATCCTTGGGGCCGTTCGGCATTAGAACAAAAAAGCCAATACCCGCCAGGACGGTGAGTGCGCCACAGATGATAAACAGAACGCGCCAGGGAGCAATCGAAATTGATGAGTTCTTGCCGATGCCGTACATGAGCAAGCAGCCAATCACTTGGGCCAGACCATTCATCGTTATCCACAGGGCAGTCCGGGTGGTGTGTTCTTTCTTGCGGTACCAAATGCTGGTGATGGTCACAAAAGCAGGAGAAACCGCTCCCTCGCTGAAGCCGAGGAGGAATCTGACGGTAGCAAAGCCGGCAAAGTTGCTAGGAGCAGATAAGAGCATGCATATAACACCCCAGGCAATTCTGCGAAACAATCAGTTAGATGAATGATCCCAGTTAGAGATGACTTGAACATACACAGTTGCGCCGACAAACTTGGTTAGTGGGAGCCGACTCATCAAATAAATATATGGCCACTCTGAAACCAGTTGACCGACGTAAAAGATTGAGCTCGACCAAGAATATTGCGAGCTGGTCAAGGAGAGATCCTCCCGAAGACCGAATACAGCAGCATAGCTCAGACTCTGCTTATCCAGATACTGAAGGAAGAAGACAAAGCACATCTAATCCAAATTGCATATGAGTCTTCGTACACCATTGGGCAGGAAGGGATGAACGTACGAATGGCAAAATGATCAAGTCAATTTTCCGGACAACAGCCTTGTGCTCTTCCACGGTATACTCTTCATAAGCCCCCCACTCCGTCCGTGCTTAGCTTGTCGGCTTCGGTTTTGTTTGAAACTGCGCCCTTGGAGCTGGCCATTGATAAATAGTATGTATGTCCGTTACGAAGAACGCGATCGCGTAAAGATGAAGAGGGAGGGCACGCTTATTTCTATTACCCATCAATCGGCTGACATGTTTATCAAAAGTCAGCGCTTATAAGACAAGTCGCGGAAACCATGCTGGAATGGCTATTTGCCAAGGGCTGAGCTCTTATCATCGATCCGGCAATGATCAACTAAACAGGCGGTGATAAACTGCGGGGACAGCACTATCGCTGGGCGATCGGGTATCTGTCCTGTGCAGATTGCCGATACCGACCCCATCCAGGAATATCACCTTTCAGTAAGTCCCTCGCTATGCCTATTCAGTTGGACAAGTTCTGTTAACCGAGCTCTCCAGACTACAAAATGGTTGATTATAGCCCCGTTCCCGGCTCCAACGTCAAGCCGTGGGCTCGCCCAGAACCGAAGGGCTATCTGTTCAAGAACGCCAATGTGGTTGATGTCAAATCTGGCAAGATTATCAAAAGTGCCACAGTCGTAACACGCAATGGAAAGATTGAATCGGTCTCTTCCTCGCTGCCAGATCCTCTGCCCACGGATCTAACAATTGTCGACTGCGAAGGCTTGTATCTGAGCCCCGGTCTTTTTGATGCACATGTGCACTTATGCGCTGTTCCTGGATTCAACGATCTATCCAAGGCGTTCGGAAACCCGAATGATGTTCATCTGCTCCGTCAGCCATACACAGCAGCCTCAATGCTCCACCGAGGCTTCACCAGTATTCGCGACTGCGGTGGGGCACAGCTTGCCCTGAAGGAAGCCATCGAAGAAGGAGTTTTCCCTGGGCCTCGAGTGTTTATATCGGGCCACGCACTGTCCCAATTCGGTGGCCACGGCGACCTCCGCCATTCTCATGACCAGACTGGCTGCTGTGGCGGTACACACAGTAACAACCACCTGGGCCGGCTGTGTAATGGTGTCTCCGAATGCATGGCAGCTGTGCGCGAGGAGATCCGGTGCGGCGCTGACTTCATCAAGATCATGGGCTCAGGCGGTGTCGCATCCCCGACTGACCGTCTTGAGCATCTCCAATTCACAGCTTCCGAGATCCAGGCCATGGTCGAGTGCGCCAATAACGCGGGCACCTTTGTCACCGCCCACGCATACACCGTGAAAGCTATTCGACACTGCATCGACAACGGCGTGAAGGGTATCGAGCACGGGAACTTTGTCGACCCTCCAACGGCAAAGATCATGGCGCACAAGGGAGTGTTTCTGACCCCAACCTTGATCGCGTACGCGCAAATGGCGTCCGAACAGTGGCGGGGGTATCTGCCCCCAGAGTCGCAGGTGAAAAACCAGGTCGTCCTGAAATCCGGCTTGGAGGCACTGAAGGTCGCATCTGACGCTGGAGTCCAAATGTGCTTTGGATCCGGTCTGCTCGGGCCCCTGGGCTCTGCTCAGACCCACGAGTTCGCTCTTCGGTCCCAGGTCCTTACTTCCTTGGAGGTCTTGCGGAGTGCCACTGTGAACCCAGCAAAAATGATGGGCTGGGAGGACACGATCGGTCAGGTCAAGGACGGCTTCTTTGCGGACTTGGTTCTCGTGAACAAGAACCCTCTCGAAGATGTGACTATCTTCGACCGCCCACAAGAACACGTCCTTGCGGTCATGAAAGAAGGGCGTGTGTACAAGAGCCGCTGGACAGAACTGCCCGAGGACGCTGAGATTCCTATTCGAGTCCAGTACAATTAGATATGAGAGATGGGTGCATCGGGTGGGAGTTGAATGAAAAACTTGGGGGTTCATTACATTGCATGAAAGAGCATTTGGGACGAACTTCGAAGATGTACATGATCTTTTTGCTTGCACGTACCTGAAAAAGAGATAAGAGTTGTTGAAAAAAGTTTTTCCCCCCTAAACGGAATCTTGCCTTCGATGATTAATTACCACCCTCAGGCTGTTGCGCTGCATATCCAAGTTGGTATTCAAAGTCGAGTAGGTGCCCATGTATTTTGACGGGATGTATACTCAGCACAGAAGGCTAGAAGTCTTTGGTTTGCATGACTTAGTCTTTGGGCGCTGCTGCGCATTCATCGACCTCAAATTGAATATTTAGGGGCTTTTGGGTCCTGCGTTATGGACTGCATATACGCAGAGACATGACACATAACGATATGCGAGAACTTACTGCGAAACAGTCACTTGAAGGAACTCGGTCTCATAGTTCCCCGATCGCTTCAAGTTGGCGGTGAAGCAAACGGGACAAACAAATATCGAGCCAACGGCATCTAATCGAGTGCGTCGACTCTCCAAATTTACTGACATTGTGAGTTCTAGTTCCCTAACCTTCCTGGCATCGCTTATATTTAAGACACAGGAAATACCCCCAAGGTCCCCTCGATCAGTTACCCCACACTGACTCGTCGACGCGACCCACAGATCAGAGCCATGTCGGACTCTGAAGCGGAAACGCTCCTCCTCCCCACCGGGTGCCCCTTGTGCGAGAAGGCGGAGCATCTGCGTCGTTGCTCGGGATGCAGGATCCTCCAATACTGCGGCCAAGACCATCAACGTCAGCACTGGCCGGAGCATAAATCGGCCTGCAATGGTGTTCGGCAGGCTCGCAAATCTGTGGAAGCTTCCAAACAAGCTCTGATCAACAACCCGGTTTTTAAGGACGACGACCCTTTCGTGAATCACATTGGCAATTTCTGGAAAATTCGCGAGACCCGCCCGTACATGACGGAAATGTCGAAATTCAGCCAGAAAATAAGAATGATCCGCCATGCGGACGCCGTGCAGGCTGAATTAGACACTTACATGGAGATCCTACGTCTCTGCCCGGGCGACAACATGGGCGTCCGCGGGTCAGTTCCGGGTGCGTTGCTGCGTTTGAACAGAGACCAGGACTGCTATGACTTTATCAAATGGTATGAAACGCTCGACTGGAATAGTGACTACGTGACCAACTTCCTCAACATTAAGAATGCGGACGTCTTTGAACCCGTCGATTTCGTTCGCAAGAATTTCGGCCTGACACAACGAGTCTGCTTGATTCTACTGAAAATCAAGCTTTTGATCGAAATCCTCAAACTCCAGAACATGGACGGTTACCTCGATCAAGCGAAAGCTGATTATCAGGCCAATGGAGACAAGGAGGCCCCTCCGCCGGAGCTTCTCAATGCGTACCTCAAAGAGCACCGAAACAAGGCTATAACCAGCCAAGCTCTTCGTGCCCGAGACGACCTCGTGAATGGTCAAGAGCTTTCAAATCAGATCGACACCCTGAAGAAACAGATCGACGAGCTGTACGATATTATTGACGAGCAAAATAAGCACATGTGGCCTGCTATGAGCAATCCTGAAGAAGCATTAAATCGGGGGCCCGCAGGCGCGTTTATGTTGGGATCGGATGAAGAGATGCGGATTACTTTGAACGAGACTATCCTTGCCTGGCTTGAGACCCCTGGTGCAATTCAATTCATCAATTTCAAGATTCACGGGAGGCTGGATGAACTTCTCTGACGGTGAACTTGGAACAAGTTTTAGATCTGCCATGATTTTGGCAGAGAGGAAATCAGTTTGGTTTCGCAAGCAGGAATTGAATCCTAACTATCGGTTGACCTTGTCAGCATCGCCTATTCATAGTCCTAATAGAGGCCAGGTGACTCCCGGCGTTAGGTGACTCCCGGCGTTAGAAGGAGCCTAAAAGCTACAATTAGGAGGAAGCAGTAAGCGGCTACGGAGTATACTAGTATCTCCGAAGCCGCTCTCAGCCACGCTAGTCAAGTCCATTCACATACCCTATACGAGGGAGTCTGCTATCTCAAGTGGGGCTGGGCGACGTCGAGAAATGCGGGGGTAGATAAAGCGGCAGATATCCGAGTCAGATTGCCGACAAGTTCGGAAAACTGCTCAAGTACTCCTCGGCCTTCCTGTGATTGCGCCCCCCATGATGTCGGGTCGTCTTGATACGCGTACTTCCGCAGAAGCCCGCAAGAAGCGCCGAAGGGTCACTGACGAGAATCGCAAACGAGCCGCTCGAGCGTAAGTCAGCGAGTCCTCTGCGTAGGTCTGACACTCATATCATTAGTTGCAAACGCTGTAAGGCAAGGAAAAGTAAATGCATAGAGGTTCCAGGAGGGAAGTGTGAGCGTTGTTCCCTGGCAAATCTAGAGTGCGAGTTCCTAAGGTACTTTTGCTGAGGCTTATTACCTTATCTCGCATGACTCTATGAGTCGACTAACTGATCCCAGGGAAAGATCGCCTTCACCTTTGTCGGCATCTACAGAGCCTTCAACATCGCAAGAGTTACCCCATGCTAAGAGCCCCACGCAGGATCTTCTTGGGACCACCGCCCCATCACAAAACCATGAACTTTTCTCGCCTGCTTCCGAGGTATCACAAGGACTTTCCAGGCATGTCGTTGCCGATCAAACGAAGAAAGTCTTATGGCCTGCCTTTCTATCTCGGCTTCGAGAAGCATTTTCGCTTGATACACAGGCCGCCATAGGGGGACATGATATGGCTGCTTTGCAAGCAGTAAGCGCGAAGATATCATTGATATAGGGGTATCACTAAATACTGACATCAAGTATAGCGCATGAGTCGCCCGAGAGAACTCCGCCCCCCCTGAACTTGTCAGACTTCGAGCTGCGGTTTTCCCCCCCTAGGCAAGTGGCGGACTTCCTTATCTCGGTATTCATAAACCATGGCACGGACTCATTCTTCTATCTTGACCAAAATCAATTTTTATCAGAGCTTGATCAGTACTATACAAACCCAGCCTCGCCGTTGAGATGGGATGCTGGCTTCGTCTGTCTTGCAATGGCCTCATTTGCTCTGGGAAGCCAATGGACTCCGTTAGAAAGACCGGAAACCTCATCGGTCAGCCATTTGAAGGAAAACCTGGATGTCGGACGCCATTTTTACCGACACGCAAAGGCCCTCGTACCCGATATTATCGAAAAGCCTTGTATACGATCTATACAAGCTGTGTTTGTCCTCGGTGTTTACTTGATGCCAGCGAGTGCGATCGGCTCTTCTTACGTATACATGGGTCTGGCCCTTCGAAAAGCATTAGCAGCAGATCTTCATGTTCAATCCGAGGACATAGAATTGGGCGAGGTGGAAAGGGAAGTGAGGCGCCGCTTGGTATGGTCAATATATTCTCTGGAGAGGTCAGTGCTTTGTGGTCGCAATTTGAGGACCATGGCTATAATCCAGACTAATCGCGCAATTAGGTGCACATCTATCAAGCTCAATAGACCTCGCTCAATCAGTGCGGATGTAATTACTATTCCCCTGCCAGCACCCTGTGAGCCATTCGATCGGGTCCAGAAGTATGACAACATCAAATTCCAGATGGCGTATACTCGGTTCATACTTATTTTTGACCGGATAGCAGGTTTAAGGTAAGATTGACCCTTCATATTACATGGCCCGCGCTGAAAGGAGTAGTGGTGATTTGGGAATGCAGGAACGTGACAGGACGAGACTCGAAGCGGATCTCAAGAATTGGAAAAAATCACTTCCATCCGATTTCCATTTGGAGCACATGCCCAAATCCCCCGAGTATCGCACAATCTTCCATCTCCATATCAACTATTACTATGCATGGATTAGCCTGGGTAAAGTGGCGCTGGTCACAGCTGCTCGAAGTCGACTGCGTCAGATTCTCGATCCTGATTCTGGGTGCGTCGAGGTCGGTGCCAATATTCGAAGGCTAGCTCAAGTCTGTACAAAAGCCGCTCGAAAAATGCTGGCACTCTTTGAAAGTCTTTCCCGAACGAACAATATCACCCGCTTCTCTTTCACAGATTTCCAAGCTTGCAGTATCGCCACCATTGTCACTTTGATTGCGGGTATCCTGGATCGGGACGTTGGCTACGAAAGCCGAGTGAAGTTAGGGTTCGAGTGTCTCGTCGAAATGGCCAAGGGAAATACGACGGCCAAGCTAGGCGTCAAGTTCGTACAGGCTGTCCAGTCGATCACAAACGAGGCTGCTGAGAAGCTACGCCGCGCAACTGTCTCGACCGAGAACTCGGTAGGCACGAGTTCAGGATCTGAATATAACCAATGGGCAGCCTGGATAGCTGTGCAAGAGCGAGCAGAAGATGATCAAGAGCTCAGCTTGAGGGCGGGAATGTCAGTCAATGTTGCTAGTCGACAAGCGGAGCTTTGGCAGGATCTGCAGCCGGCAGCTGGAATACCGTGGGAAACAGATGCGTTGTCTCTTGGGGCCATGGCACAGTCCAATTTTGCAGATCAAGCGATGGGTCGACCGCTCGCCAATTTATCGACAGAAGATGGATTTTTCACAGGGTTCCAAGGCGATGAAACATTTCTAATGGGTTTAACTGGATTGGACTCTCTGGATCTGTAGATAATGTAATGCTGGAGTGAACATTCTGAAATGATTCTGAAACTACCTGTTATTCAATAATTTTCCTTTCGGTCTATGATGTTAATAAGCTTCTTCCCCGCTACCAGCTGCTCCAGGTTATACTCAAATATCCGAAGGACTCTATCCGGAGCGGCAGTAGAAAATGCGCTGATATGAGGCGTGATGATGGTATTTGGCGCGTTCCATAGGGGGTGTTCTTTGGGTAGAGGCTCAGGGTCAGTGACATCAAGAGCTGCTCCGGCGATCGAGCCATTCTCCAGCGCCTCGACGAGATCGTCAGTTTGGACGATTGGTCCTCTTGCAATGTTCGAGATAAATGCCCTCTTTTTGGAAAGGACTTGGAGTTCTTCACGGGCAATGAGGTGCTTCGTCTTTGCGGTCAAAGGAACCGAGATGAGGAGCCAATCGAGGTCTGACCCCAAGAACTCATGAAGCTCTTCCTTCGTCGTACCGGAGTACCACTTTTCCGGAATGGTCCCTTCAGGGTCGCCAAGGTTATCTGCTAGACCCGATTCGCTACGGCGGCTCTCCGGGGTATTCTTTGGGTGGAGAGTATAGGCATGGACCTTGATTCCAAGAGCCTGGGAGACCCTTGCGACCTGCCGGCCGATGCTCCCATAACCCAATATGCCACTAAGTCCCGGTTAGAGGGCACCAAAGGCTAATTGCGCCGGTGAAGACTTACACAGTCTGGCCAACCGAGCTAGGCACTGGATCAAGGATCCTATTCCAAAGGCGTTGTTTTTGCTGCTCGTGATACCGATAGACTGGTTACCAATGAGCCATTATGCCCGATCATATATCTCCTTTGATGTAACTTACGATGGTGTCTAACTCCGATAAAAGTCGACACGGCCCATTCAGCAATCTGGGGACTGCACCCTGTTAGCGATATGATCCCACTGCCGCGGCTAAGCGGGAATCCACGTACTCATAGGCGCCTTTGGCGGAAGTGAAGGTGATGTTTGTGTCTTTGTAGAGAGGGTGATTAATGATCATATTTGCCCCCGCACTACTCAGTTGGACAAATTGAAGCTTCGGGACTTGCTCTGGCGCGGGCAAGGCCGACGGGGTGAAGAGAGCGACAGTCTTTTTCCAGTCCTCGTCGGGGACTGTTTCCACGGCCCTAGGTTCTCCCCAAGTCTTCAAATGGAAGATAAAGTCGAAGTTTGGGAATTTCCGGCGCCATCGCTCCCGGGCTTCCTCGGAGATTGGGAACGGGGACAGGATTACCACCTTTTGCTTGGACATTTCGGAATAAGAGACTCGATATATGTCCGAAGTGAAGATGCTCTGATAGAGTGCCGGTCAAGTGCCAGGTGATGTGGTGTGTAAGAGAATCCGTCCAGAGAGGATCTGGAGCAACGAAAGACCTTGGAAGCCTCGATGGCGCTTCCAAAAGGTCCGAAGCATGATAGATAGTCGGGAATGACGAATCCGCCGCTAAACTTGAACCAGAATAGCGCCGGTGGGGCGCTTCAATGCCCCGAGGGGCTATCGAGCACGCCACAGTTCAACGCTATTCTCAATCGTGGCAGATGCACGATAGGAGTGTTTGAATATCGGGACATACTAGATTTCGTGCATTGGTCAAACAGGTCAGCCGAGGTCTAGCAGACTCTTCATCGTCTCGAAAACATCGGAGGATTATAAAGATACAAGGAGTATCTGGTCTTCCTACTAGTAGTCCGTACTAGACGCACTGATATCAAACGTCGACGCGACTGGTGAATACCCCCAAGTCCAATAGTCAATAAGCAACAATTCATGGAATTTGATGGAGGCACCACGGTGACTTGAGGACATCTACAACAAGCTCAAATTGAATGTGTCAAAGTCCGAGTTTGAATGGTCAGGGTTTGATACTATGCCAATGTGATCGAGTAGAAAAGAGTCCACAACATCATGACTCAAGTATCTGGGGTCTCGTGCCAGGGGAATGCAGTACCTTTTCATCAACAGATTTGCGACCAGCGTCACCAGGTAGTACTAGGCAACTCAAAGGCACCCTTCCTGTAATCTTCTAGGCAGGACATCCCGGCATGGCGAGTTTGAGTAGATGCTGCAACCGGGAAATATAGATGTGATGGGGCTCAACACTGACAGTGACGATCCTCCATCTCCACGAAGCATATGACCCACTCTTAACAAGATCCTTGTTCGCGAGACTACCTGCATGGCACAATTCTAAGATTGTTCATGGTAAAAAATAAAGTGAGCCCATCTCTTCTAGTGTATGTACGAACCATAGGGACGCGGGCTGAGTAGCGGATAGCTCCTGCGCGACTTGAGATGAAACACTCACTGATGCTGAGACTCTGAGCGCTCCTAGTATGGCAGGAGCTATGCAGTGGTCTAGTGGAGGGTTCTACCAGAGTCCGTCGACGCGCAAACGCGTCGCTGTCCTGGAAACTGTTTTGTCCTCGAAGTTCTTTCCTTCTTCTACCCTCTTTCAACACGCACAACCCCCCCAACCCCCCCAAACAGAATTTGCATCCCTTCTTCCAGCTTTCAAGATCTCAAGCAGGTCCCCACGCAAACAATGGCGAAAAATAAAAAAAAGGCCCCCAAGATTGGCCAGGCCCTTCAACAGTCCCTGCGTGCCAAGGCGGAGAGCAAGGAGAACGTACGACATCCGATGTTCTTATGTTCCAAGAGCTTGAACTAACCATGGCTAAATTCCTGAAGGAGGCTCTCGCTCTGAGACAGGCTCTCGCCATCGTGAAAATTTTGACAGAGGAGAACGAGGCCCTCAAGCGTGGCAATGCTCCTAAGCAGTCCGCGCGCGGCTTCGAACTGAACGAGGCGAAGGCAAGACTTGCGATGTGATCATGACCCAATAACATGAACTTACCATGGCTGGATTTCGGCAGCAGGACCCCACCGAAACAATGACCTCGACAGCTCCCTCGTCTATGCAGGCTCTTAAGCAGTCTTCGGGTGAACTGGTACTCTACAAGGAGAAGGCTCCCCAGTCTGGACAGGTTCTTGGACCGTCTCCACGCGACTTGGAACCTTACGAAGAGAAGCCACACCTTGGCGATTATGCTCCTGGACCTTCGACTTACCGTGGATTTGGGAC
The DNA here is from genome assembly GCF_028974085.1 of Penicillium chermesinum. Classification (NCBI taxonomy): domain Eukaryota; kingdom Fungi; phylum Ascomycota; class Eurotiomycetes; order Eurotiales; family Aspergillaceae; genus Penicillium; species Penicillium chermesinum. The sequence continues at coordinate 1,415,692 of NW_026695312.1, read as the reverse complement.
GCGGTCCCTCACCGAGACAATAACCTCGAAGAACCCCCCCAAGTCTTGGCAGGGCCTTGAGCAGTTCCTACGTGACCAGGCGCAGGACAAGGCGAAGGCAAGCTTTTTGATGTGATTATGCCCCAAGAAGAAATGCTTACTGTGGCTTGATGTCGGCAGCAGTCCTCCACCGAGACAACTACCTCGCAGAACGCTCCCCAGTCTGGACAGGTTCTTGAACCGTCTCCGCGCGGCTTGGAACCCTACGAAGAGAAGGCACGTCTTTGCGATTATGCTCCAAGAACTTCAACTTACCATGGATTTGGGAAGCAGGCCCCAACCGAGGCATCGACCTCGAAGGCTCCCTATCGTGCACCGACTTTCGAGCAGTTCCTGCGTGACAGGGCGCGGGACAGGGAGAAGGCAAGATTTCTGATGTGATTATGCTCCAAGAGCGAAGGCTTACCGTGGCTTGATGTCGACAGCAGTCCTCCACCGAAACAACTACCTCGCAGAACGCTCCCCAGTCTGGAAAGGCCTTTGAGCAACGCCCCACCCAGGCATTGATCTCGGCGGAAGCTCCCAAGCCTGGACATGGACAGGCCTTTGAGCAGCCCCCCACCAAGACCATGGTCTCGAAAAAGGCTCCCAAGACTGGACAGGCCCTGCAGCAGTCCCTGCGTGACAAGGCGCGGAACGAGGCGGAGGCAAGAATTCTAATGTGGCTGTCTTCCATGAACCCGAGCTAACCATGGTTGGATTCATAGAAGAAAGAAAAGGAGTCCTTCCGCAAAGATCTCACCGAAAGAATTTTCGTAAGTGGTGGTAGACTTGATTGGATTGGATTATTGCTAATCCATAGAACAGAAGATCATAACCGAAATGGAGGAGGAAGGCGAAGACAAGAAGCGGAAAGGGTACTGGGGCCGAGGTGAGCGTCGCAGCTTCAAGAAGGCTCGCTTCGAGTAAAGTAAGCTCATTTACTCTCAGTCTGGAGGAATAGCTTCTAATAACCCCAATAGAGAAAGAAAAGACATCTGAGGCGAAGGAAGCTCACTGAGTCTCACTGGACTCACCTGGGCTCAGGTGACCTTTTTCCAGCTTCCGATCTTTGTTTCTTAAAGTTTGAGGTCGTATGACAGAGATGTAGCACAAAGGAAGTTCAGAAGTTCAGAAGTTCATTGATATCCAGACACTTGTAGAAGTCCTTTCTCCGTAAGATGCATAAGCAACCCCGAACGACCTTTATCATTTTCGGAAGCCTGAGGGCCGGACAAAAGATCGAAGTACTATGATTTGTTGAAGTTCGGATAGAGAGCTTGGTCAACATCATACTACAGTAAGACGCACTATCCATGGAGCCTAAGTGCCAAACTGATGCTATAAGTGGCGTTCATCAGCATTCATAATCATCTAGTAGTGTATACGAGTACCCTGACCAACGTGCTCCGATGTTGCTCTCGTGTTGCTGCCTATAAATGGCGAGAGCAGCCAGAAGTAGTCCCCGGAACAACTTCAGCACAACGCCATCCATTCGCAAACAGCCCCTCTCCGAGCCGTAAATCGTGGATAGCAAGGATCTACAGACTCGCATTCAAAGGTGAAGGGATATTTTCCGTACTGGGACTTTCTCGTCTGCACAAACAACCCCGTCTAGATCGTCTAATATGACCCCGGGCCTAGGCCATTCGAAAAACACGTCCCCAAATTAAGATCGCCCACACCTCCATAGCTGATAACGGTCAAAAGGGGATCCGCAGACTCGACTCGGATAAGACGTACTTTTGTCAAGCAGCCTGAATCGGTGTAGGTAGCCCCTTGCTTGTCCGAATGACTGGTGTTTCCTAAAATATAGAGCGATGATACTGTTAATATGGGGGGTTTCAGCAACGCCACGCATTAAGGGTTGAGCAATCTTGGAACCGTCAATGGCCGATGATTTACTACGAAAATATGTTTTCTCAAGTCTGCAGATGTACGTAAGCATCCAAGTACTCTAAATACCCTGTGTAAAGAATTCTTGTCCAAGGAATTAGAAGAAATTAAAGAAAGAAGAGATCCGGTGTAAAATACAATTCATATTCGGGCACTTTTTGATTAGAAAAGGGGAATAGTGGCACAATTAGGGATTCATAGTCCCAGCAAAAAGATCAGTGGTATCTTGCGCAGGCCTCCGAACAGTGCGCCTTTTGGGTGAACGAAATTCCACCAGAAACAAATTCAAAACTTCATAACATTCGTGTCATCAAGTGAGACAAGAGTTGCCCGGGTAGATCAACGCATTTGAGCCAACTCCCGCTCCTTTGCACGCAAAGCTTCTCGCATCTGCTCGGCCTCCCGCTCGAGCTGGGCACGGCGATCACGTTCGGCGTCCGAAAATGAAGCAATGCCGGGCAGTGTCTGGGGTTGCAAGAGGGGTGGTCGAGCTGCATGAGGATGGTCCATGCGCTCGTCCCGAGTATCTGGCTGACCCAGAATGGTAGAGATGGAACTTAGACGTTCGGGAGGTGGAGGATTGGCGGCAGACATGATTGGGGGTAATTGCATTGACCGTGATTCCAATGAAGGCGCAGGATGTCCCTCCGAGGCAGCCTCGGTAATGGTTCGCTTCTTTGGGAGATTCAGCGTATTCGGAGAAACAGATCGTCGCCCATACTGCGAAACTGGCGAAGGACCTAGCCGCTCGGGCTCAAACAACTTAGGGAGCTGATGGTGCACAGGAGCCGAGTTGACGTGATAGCTTGTGAAATCCACAGGCGGCGGGGCAAAGGGCAAAGGTCGAGGGGCATCTTCGTGTGGTCCTCGCCCTGGCATGATATGATATGGATCTGCAGGCTCACTGCTCATGTAGCGCTGATGATCTTCGTGGGCATGGGTCAGAGCAGCCGGAGATGCTTCAGGCGAGGCAGACGATCCGTTCGATGACTGTGTAGCCGCTGTAGGAGACTGATCTCGCAAAGCAGGGACGACTCGTTTCCGTCGCTTGATGATGGACTTCTTCATGTTTGTTGGACGATAGCAACCGTGAAGTTTGTAATATAGTCCTATGTGATGTTAGTTTACGGCCAACACGGAGTTGATGTGAATTAAACCAACCACAAGCGTTGCAGATGGGATGTCCATGCTCGTCCCGGCGCCACAAAGGGGTGACAGTCGTCCCGCAATTTTGGCACGCTACCAGATTCCCATTATTCTCAGTAGCTGCCGGCTTAGCGGGCGCCTCCGCCTCCGCAGGGGCCGCTGGCTCAGGCTCTGCATGGTGTCGACCCCATGGGTGAGTGGTGGCTGCACCGCGAGATCCGGACTTGTAGATGCGATTATTGAAAGCTGGACAGCCATCACAGCCCTCTGCACCTCCAGTCCCGTTGCAACTTCCACCACCGGGGCAAGAACCCTTGGAGCCACCACAACCTCCCCCAGACGTTGTATGGTCGGTAGTTGGGGCGGGTGTATTTTGCTTGCCAGGTGCATCGAGATCGATGGGCATTCGTTGGTTTCGCTTCGTGGGACGAGCGACATTGCGGGCTTTCAAGTAAAGACCGCATGCATTGCAAATCATAGCACCAGAGGGAGATCGTCGCCAGAGAGGGGTGCTTTTAGTACCACAGTTGCTACAAACAGTTAGATTCGAGAACCACCTTCAGATGTCAACCCTCAAGAACGTACCTGCAGGAATGGCCAAGAAACGAAGTATCCTTCTGGCGTGGGGAGGTGCCTTCTTGGGATTGAGGAATTGCCCGGTCCTCCAAACCTGGTACTGGCCCACGGGCATAATCTGGCGTAGGACTTCCAGAGTACTTAACGGCGGGGCTTCCGCCATATCGATCTGCCATATGCTCCCGTCCGGCCTGCGCCGACGAGATCAACTGCTGAGCAGCATCTAAATCCTCCGCCGATGGCTGCCGCATAGAAGCGCCAGAGTCCCGAGGGAAGAGCGCACCGTCTCCATGGGAATGGATGCTAGCATAACCAACTCTTCAGTGTAAGGTTGGAGGCTCCGCAGATCGAAGGGGAAAAGAAGTATGAGTATGGGCCGATCGCGGAGAGCTGAGACAAAGGCAAACGGCAGAAGCGAGGGGAATAATTGGAGAGAAAGTACGAAGTCAGGGTGGTGTCGTACCGCAGTCGGAAGCAGAATTCACCGTCTCACCAGGGTCCAAATGTCGGTCAAGCAGGCGTTTAGGTACGGCACGTTGATGGAGATATGCGGCCTGAAGACTTCCGAAGCGAACTGCAGGGGGGATTTGTTAAAGGGGGGATCCTGAAGAGGAAGATGACAGGAATCGGGCCACACCTTTTTGCCAATATGTGAGGCCCAATATGATCAACGAATGTGGCGACCCAGTGGTCTGGCTCGGTCAGGTGATGGTCGCGAGACAGCTGACCACGCAACGGGCGTTGAAGGCAGATTTTTTTGGCACGAGAAAAGTTGGGGAAGAACGCAGCGTGCAGGAGGCTAACCGGGACTGAGTCAAGTTGGGCTAGGGGCCTGCAGGTGGTTTATCACCGGGAGGGATGAAGTATGGGGATCAAAGAAACAGAGGTGGAGAGATAAGAGATTTGGGGCTAGAGGAGATCGAGAGCCCTGAGACTGAGTTTGGACCTGAGTGGAAGCCAAATAAGCGAAAGATCCAGACTCGCGAATTCGAGCAAAGGGATTACGGAGGGTTTTGGGCTTATCGATCTACGAAGGGGGGGATCGGCGAAGACTATCATATCAGTCTAATCGCATCGTTGCCGAGGATCGCTATCTCATCTAATCTATCACCATTTCGGGGTTGGTACCTTTCCCCCCGAGCAGCCTAGCAGAGAAACTACACTAAAGCCCAAGTTGTGTACTTTTGGGGCTGGCACTTTTTTGTTTCTTGTTTCCACGTCGAATCTTTCATTCCCCAGACTGCAAGTGAAAAAAAAAAAGAACCCCACCGATTCCTGATGAAGTTTAGGGGGGGCAAAGACCGGTGGAAATCACTTTCCAAGGGAGGCGAAATCGGGCCAGTGCGCAGGCAAGCATCTTTGTGCGCGCGCTGATTGGCAGAGAGAAGACTCTGGCTACGGTCATCGCTTTTGTGAGTGATCTGATTGGTGAGCGGTAAACTCCGGTGGATCCCAGGAGGCCACGCTGGTCTTGCCGACGTCAAACTGGTCGGAGATACCGACATAAGCAGCCTGCACGGCAAATTCGAGTTCGAGAGATAAGATCGCGATAGACGCTGAGAAAGGGCCAAAAAAAAATGACAAAAATTGGGTTCTATCTCACGTCTCCTGGTATAGTACATCCACAGGTATCACACATCACAGAATTAGACAAATATAAGAGCAAGGGAGAATTACAAAGGACCAAAGCTGTCCATCTCTAACATAGCCCAGCTCCAAGCGCAATCCCTTTCGAGGGGACAAAGAGCCACTGGCTTCGTGAAGGAATCGTCGAACTGTGAAATGAAGAGGCAGGAGTCCCACCCATACTCAATCACAGCGTGGCTCACTGGTATTGGTGAGGCAGTTCATCATCTCGTCTCGTGAGAGCTTTAGACCTGCTCAGCGCCCCAGCCTTGGTCAGACTCGCGCATGTTGGAAGGAGGCTCGATGGAGGGGATGAACTCCAGAACCACGTATCCAACACCGGTAACTCCAACCAGACCGGCGGCGATCTCCCGGAGGACGTGGCCGTGGATCAAAATGGAACCGACGAAGATGTAGAAGACACCACGACCCAGGAAGGAGAACAGGAACGAAGCGTAGCGGTAGGCGTAGTCGGGAACGTTGGGCAGGAACTCGAGGCCAGCAACAACTGCGATCGATTAGCACATCTCGTATATCTCGTATATAGGCGCGGAATTGCGACTTACTCAGACCAAAAAGAATCACGTAAACACCGACAATGATAGAGCTCATTGACGCGGGGAAAAACTGGCTGATCCCGCCAAGCACCATGATAACACCCACGGCGATGTTGACAAGTCGACTGAGGGGGTGTTAGTGCAAGTCCATATGAACTCAATCTTGTACAAAGCCTAGTTTTCGCCTCCATTTGGACTCGCAAATATCAAATCGGTCTCAGGGAGACCAGCAATTACGTACAAGATGTTGGAGAAATCCATGTTGATGGGTTGAGGAGGTTGGCTTCCGTTGGATTCGGGTGATTTTTCAGGATCTCCGGTATCGATTCAACGGCCAGGTGGGTTTAGAAGCTAAAGCAATGGCTCGGAGAATAAAAGTGGCTTGAATGGTCACTAGCGATTTATTAGTATGAGGTGGCTCAGTTGGTGGCTCCGATAGAATGGCTTTTATTGATTGTTTGCAACGCAAAATAACAGCCGCCCGTCGTGCCTAGCGGACTTGGGAATGGGAGGATCGTAAGCTTTGAAATAGGCAAACATACCTTGAAGCTTGACACAGACAAGGCCAAGAATGCTTGGGTTGAGAGTGGGAACAGGGGGACGATACAGGAATCAAAGGGTCGCGAAGCAAGCTGAGCTGTCGCATGCAGCGGGCTTTGCCAAGGCCCTGGGCATATCACGTGAGTGGCTGGTTGAGGCCGCCGTCGGCACTAGGCAACTCCCATATACGGCCCCAATAGATATGGCCACTCTCAATATTCATGGGACGGATGATTTAGTCCGACCATACTAAGCAGGGGCCATGCAGTGCTTTGTTCTGGTGGGGGCCTGATCAGATCATACGCCACCAGTCAAATCACTAGAAGGTATGGTACCTTTACGGTAGGTATACAAGTAGCTGCTATGGTAGAAAGACGTAGCACATTACAGCTGAGATGACTTGCGCAGGTCTGTATCGATGCCCCGATTGGCAAGCTACAAGGCCGAGCCCAAGCTGAAGCGCCCCGATGGTTTCAAATTCAAATTATTAGGCATCGAGCCATTTTCATACATGTTTCTTCTCCAACCGCACTGTAGATAGGCCGTTTGCAAAAACACTCATCTCCTTCGGATCTCGACCCAGGGCCCCGTATATCGCATCCAAATCCTGTCCAATTTCAATCTCTGCCGCCGTATTCAAGCTTCTCGAATCGAGGAAAGGTGCAATATCTGGCCAAACGCTTTGCACATTGTTGAAGAACAGTTCCACCCCAAGATCACCTACACCCTTGACTTCTTTCATCAATGCCCGAGCATCTTCTCGATCGCCATTGGCAGCCTGTAGTAGATGATTCAGATCTCCATCTAGGCCGTCGTATTTCAGCCCCTGCTACTTCCAGAACATCCAGTCATGCGGGTGGACCCTACATACCATACTTGTCCGTCACGAGGTCTGCAAGACTGCCTAGATTTGTTGAGCACTGCTCGCGATACCGATTATAGCCTCCTTCTCTGAGCACGTCAGTCCGTTCTTCCCACGTGCTCTTTGAAAGGACATCGATATGATGGTAGCCTTGCTCGATCAATCGGTTGGTGGTTCTCTGGGCGAGATCATGCGAAATTGGTCTCGACTTGACCATCGCATCCATTGCCATGGCTAGTATAATCTCAGGACTGGCTGTAAGTTCTGAGGTTTTCCCTAGAGGTGTTCCAGCCAATGGAAGCTGGCCAAAATTGGAGACCACCGAATCAATCCGCGATGAAATATCCACGTTCTTGCGAGGCATTGTAATTGAGTGTCTGCCAGTATTGGATGCAGAGGTGTGTGGATGTAATTAAGAGTCTAAGAAACCACGTAGGATCTTTGGAGATCTGCCTACGCAGTACAATCCCCTCGACTTCATTGACGTCATGTTTAGCGAGTAGGCTACTTCGTTACTCGTTGCAGCATGTTGAACGACTCAGAAGAAAGTGGCAAATTCTCGAATGCCAGTCAAATCCTGATTCTTAAAGTTTGGCCTTAGGAATCTCCTGTAAGACCTCCTTGACTAGTGTTGCAGCAGCCTCAGCGCAGCCAAAAGAAGCTTGGTAGCCGAAGCCGCCGTGGCCATAGTTATGGACTACTCTAACTCCATTGATCTGCTCCTTCTCAATACGAGGTCCTCCCTCACGGACAGGTCGCAAACCGACGCCGTGGCGTACGATATCCAGCCCTTCGATTCCTTTCCCGTCCTTGACAAGCTGCGGGCAAGCCGTAACAGCCCGCTGCATAATTCGATTTGCTAAGTTGTGATCCGGCAAAGGATCCCAGTTGTTTCTCTGATATGATCCTCCCAGTATAGTACCGCCGCCTATTCAGAATCAGCCAACGCTCAATGGAATTTATATAAAGGTTTGACTTACCCGCAGCACGAGTCATGATGTATAACACCTCATCCTCTCCGTCATCGGTCCCAGATACCGTGTACATCGGACCTGGGTCATTACGGACCACGACGATTTGGCCCCGCGCGGGATACATCGCATCATCTAGGACCCCACCGAGCTTCTTGGAAGAGAGGCCGGTGCAGTTGACTACCACGTCGGCCTTTTGCCCGGAATGGTGAGCGTCAGCTGCCTGAGAGATATGTGTGTAATTGGCTCTCTTAAAGACCGCTCCATTTTGACGGATTGCCCAACAAGCCATGGCAGATAAATGGCCGTGTTGATGCATACCGATGTAAATTTCTGAGCACCGTCGATTCCGGGGGCTAACCTGTCTCGAGGGATGTTTTGAAACTAGAGATTATTAGCGCACGTGTCTCCCAATCAGTCGATTTACATACGTCAGGTACAACATCCTTATACCACGGGTTTTGTTGTACCAGTTCCGCGAACCATATTCCTGTGGTCGACTGCCTGTCCTTGACACGGTTCTCCACGATAGCATCTGAGGCGTTTTAGAGCAAATGGGAATGACTGAATGGAATGATAGTATAAGCATCATACCCAAAAAATGTATGCCCGCTTCTGGGTGATTTTCAGCGATCTTTTTCAATACAGGCCAGGTACTTCGCTCCCAGCTCTGATGCGGGGTTCCTTTCTTTCCGACACTATTATATAACCTGATCAGCACAGTCCACGGGTCAGACTCAAGACTATCAGAGACTTACGGCAAGTAGTTGGCACCAGCCCATGGAGAAGCATATTCAATATCGTAATCGCCAGGCATATGCTTCGCTACTACTGTGATCTTTTTTGACGGGTCTTGAGATAGCAGATATGCAGTGGTCAAGCCCGAAACACCAGCTCTTGACGGTCTATTAGTGGAGCTCTGTACAGCTTGTTGCTCCTATTGAAGGTCACTTACCCCAGGACCACGATGTTACGAGACATTTTGAACTTCGAAAATTTAAGTGCTTTTAAGAAAACAACAGCCAATGACCTCAAAGACGCGGCGGGAACTCGTAGAGGGTCTTATATATCAAGATAATGCTCCGTCAACTCTCCGAAGCGGGGTGAGAAGACCCTCGCTAGCCGCCGTTATCTATGGGCCCATTGATTAGACCGATTAGACCGATTAGCCCTCGTAATTAACAGTGGTATGGCCGGGTCAAACAGCTTCTAATTTAGTTTCAAGTGGGGAGGCGGTGTGAGACAAGAACGAATGAAATGTATCAAATACCGGGGACGCGCCAAAGTTTTCCAGGTGGAGACGCGGAGGCTTACGGGGTAAAAACAAGCTTGATACCCTCTCCACACTCATTGGGTCATCACAGTAATCTTCGCTGAACTTTTTATTAGCATAAAGCTCGATTTAAGGGGTAGGATACGGGACCCAGAAGTACCGTAGCATGCTACAAAGCGCAAAAAGCTTCAATCAGCCAGCAGTAAAGTACTAGGCCTTGAGATCCTTCTCCCCGTATTGTCCCGCTCCCTATTGCCCGGGCTCCACCAGGTTCCTTGAATCGAATGGATCACACTTCACACCCGAGGGTCTTGATTGATCAAATTAACTTGACCTAGGGATGGAAAGCCGAGAGCAGAATCACAGTTACCCCTTGGTAGACGATTCCCGTAAGCTAGCAGTCCAATTGAGCCCATGGGTTGGGAATTGTGAGCCGCCTAAAATGGGAGAAGAGCGATGTCATGGTAGGTAAAGCCTCACGTGTGGCCCAATCAGCGTCGATCAGCGTCTCACCGCCTGGGAACTCGGGATGCAAATCTGGGCGAAGCTGGAATTTCCTTTTGTCCATCGCACCCGCAGGGCTAATTCACTCTGCGGGTTTGCTTTGTGGCTTCTTTTCATCTCAAAAATAATTCTTCGCCCTCCTTCAAGAACCTCGTCTAGACCATATCTTTTTTTATACTAAATGACGATCTGGGCTCAGGCCGGGTATTATCCAAGATGTCCCTTGACACACACGGCAGAATCGTGCCCATACTAAAGGGACAACATTCACTGAATGGTGCTCTTGACTCGGTGGAGTCGTATGGTAGACTGCAACACAGTGAATTAGAACACAACATATTCACCCCGAGCAATTCTTCTCAGCTAGAAAAGCTACACTATGCTTCCCCCAGTGCCCTTTCCTCTTCTTCATTTTCCACGTCTTCGTTCCCGCAACAGCAAGCTATGCGCCAAACAAGCTTGGAGTTGCCCTCCTTGAAGGAGCACGGGCTCTTCGCCCTTCCTACTGAGGGAGATGGTAAGAACTAACCTATCCTTGTATCCTATTTTAGCGAGCCACTCGAAGCTCTGCTCTCAATGTGCTTGTTGTTGTTGACGCGTTACTATAGGCAATTGCCTCTACTATTCCCTCTCCGACCAGATGTATGGCGATTTCGGCCACGCACAGGCCATACGACAGACATTGGCGGACCATATGGTGAGCCACAAAGGCTTTTTTATGCAGTTCGTAGCTGCTGAGGGTGGTGAGCGCCGTCGCCCCAAACGTGCCGCGGCGTCCGCGTATGCGACGCGTTCCGCAGCTGTTGGGATCCCCTCGGCAGACGACATGGAGCGCAGGTTCGAAGAGATGATTGCCTCAACCCGCAAGAATGGCGAGCGGGGAAGCTCGGAACACTTGCAGGCCTTCTGTCAAGCGTTCCGAGTAGATATCAATGTATACACCATGGATGGTGTACAACGCTTCCGCGACTTCAACGCTGGGGAGGAGAAGCGCGAAGCAATTCACATTGCTTTCCACGTAGGTCCCTCGCTCAGAATTTAACCGAGGTTTTTACTGATTGGGGGTAGGACTTCAAACACTACTCTACCGTGCATCCGATCAAGAGCGAGCACGAAGGCTTGCTGTCAAAGCCGCCCACAAATGACGAAAAGGAAGTAATAACTGGCGAGCTCATTGACGCAAAAGCCTGTCCCGTTAAGTCCGAGGACCCCATCACTCGCCGCGACTCCCAAGACACCGTTCCTACCTCTATTTCCGACACCTCCCGCTCTACCCCCGACACCACCTACACCGCTCATGACTCTGCCGTTGAACTCTCACCACCTCTTGATATTCAGCATATTCACGATGAGCTCGGCGGGCGATACGACCGAGACACGATCGTGGATATGCTTCAAAAGTGTCGTGGTGACATTGACCGAGCCTTTACAGCTCTGCTCGGCGAGAAGACCGACTCAGAAAAGAGGCTTCCCCTGGGTTCGACCTTCAAATCAAACTTGCGCGTGTCCCGATCATCCTCCCCTACAGTACGGGGAGCAAGCGCTCTGCGGATGACAGTGACGACGACTCCGAGAGTCCACGCCCGGCGACCTCGCGAGGTAGACCCCGGAAGAGGCTGATATCCAACTTAACAATGGGCGTGGGGATCTCTTTCCGGGATGACCATAACGAGGTTGTCTCGCTGAACCTTAGGGTAAGCTTACCCTTCATCCTTTCATGAGTTAGATGAGTTACTGACGTCCATTAGATGCACTCGGAAGCTGCCAAAGCTAAGTCCGACAAATCCAAGGCAGAAGCCCTTGAGAAAGTGAAGCTCGAGCCAAATTCCGAGGAAGCAGAGGCCATGAAGCCTGTGAAAAACGAATCGGATGGCAAGCTGAGAAATGCTTCTCCCGAAGCTCAGGCCGTCGAAAAGATGAAGCCTGCACCGAAGAAGGGGCCCCGTCGCAGCGGACGACTCTCAAAGTCGCGAACCACCACGCCACAGTGATGCCCTTCTCTTCATTTGAATTTTTTTTTCTTTCTTTTTGCGTAGTGTCTATGAGTTCTCTAGACTTCAGCGGTTGCATATGAATGGCGTACGGACATCGGGAACGTGGGAACTTTGACATTTGCATTGCATAACAACAATCGGGTTGATGCGTGGCGTTCGGTTTACATGCATGAAGGCAGTGCTGGAGCGATTTTGTATAGAAACATGCATGCATTTGCGGGTCGCATTCTTGCTGAGTTTAGCGTCAGAACTCTCTCCAAGGTTTTGCTACGTTTTTTCGAGGCCCTCTATGAGTTAGACCTCATACCTAGCTCATGACCAGCTCATAACGAGCTCACAATTGACACAGAAGTGATCAAACAAATCTTTACTTGGCTTTCTCCTTTGGCATCAGAGTAGAACATAACTGAAAAGCGTCCGTTGATACGCGGCGCACATGGCTTGACTTGGTTCTGTAGCTTGGCAATCAGCGAATAAGCCGATTTCTGACGTAGTCATTTATGTACTAGAGTCGAGTTGGTGATGGCCGAAAAATGAATTCTGTAGGCCTTGCCCTTAAGACTTGGTAATATTGGAATTCTAATATACGGAGAACCCAACAGGACTAGATCGAGCAAACACGTAATCCATGTATGCAGCAATGCCTAAGGGCGTAATTGCTTTTCCGTGCATACGAAGCTGCAGGCTTCAGCTGGAGCTGGTAGAAGTTAGCCCCTTCCGCCACCCGGCTTAACCCACAGCTCCACAATAAGACTCTCTCCGCTACCATCCTCTGCGACTCCTGCGATGGACACACCATAAGAGCTTGCTTGGCTCTCCCACGCGTGCTTTAGTGTCCAGGTCTTTGCCAAGATGAGCGACAATTCTGTTCCTTGGATCTCGGAGGCAGCCCCGCTTCTGCCGGATAACCCAGCCTCTCCAAGCACGCAATATCAGAGCATTACCCAGAATGAGAATTATGAGACGGAGTCGTCAGCTGTCGAGTCTGGGGGCCTTGACCCAAGTGTGCCATTCCAGAGTCAAGTCGACCCTATATCCCCCCTGTTAGGCGCCGAACCGGCTCTGGAAAGGTCGCGCTCCAATGTCTCAGGGAAAACGCGCAACTCTTCTGCATTGACCGACCGGGTAGAGCAGGATGATGGCAGCTACGCAGCTCGATTCATCGACGTATCCCCGACGCGATTCTGGATGATCTTCTCGGGCATCATGCTCGGGTATGTGATTGGATTCTTTGATTCGACGCTGATGGCTTCTAGCCATCCGGTGATCACCTCTTATTTCAATGCAGCAAATTCTGCATCATGGCTGTCAACTGCGTTTCTTTTGACCTCGACCGCATTCATGCCAATACTAGGGCGCATCTCTGATGCGATTGGCAGAAAACCAGTCTATCTTTTCTCTATTTTCATGTTCTTCGTGACTACAGCATGGTGTGGCTTAGCTCAGAGTATAGCCAGTTTCATCGCGGCTCGTGCATTGTGTGGCCTCGGTGCTGGTGGAGTTTTCTCCATGGGGCAGATTCTCTCCAGTGACCTGGTGCGTCTCGAGTATCGGGGTGTGTATCAGTCTTACATTAATCTATGCCTAGGGACTGGTAGCTGCTTAGGTCTTGCGTTTGGTGGTCTTCTTTGCGATAAGATTGGCTGGCGTGGCGCCTTCCAGGTTCAGCTGCCCTTTATATTCGTCTACTTCATTACAGCCGTTGTGACTGTCCCATCTTCTCTCGGAAAGAAGCAGCTTGATGATGGTAGTGCATCTGGGCGGGCACTCCTCCGGACCATCGATTTCAGTGGATCTATCCTCCTTATTGCATCCGTGACTCTGCTGATTATGGGATTGAATCTGGGCGGCAATGTTTTTCCATGGGCGCACCCCTTAGTTATCACATCATTGGTAGCATCTGTCATCCTGGCAATCACCCTTGTGCTTTACGAACGGGGTGTGCCACGAGCAGTCTTGCCTGTCGAGCTTCTGTCCAAGAACCCTCGCGCGAGTATCATATTCGGCAACTTTTTCGGGGCAGTCTCTGTCAACACCATGATGTTCAACGCTCCGCTATACTTCCAGGCAGTGAAGCTGGCCAGTCCGACGGACTCGGGTCTGCGGCTTGTTGCGGCATCTATTGCTGTGACCGCATCCAGTGTTGGTACTGGCTTTCTCATCACTTGGTCCAAACGTATGAAACCGACTATCATCGTCGGAGGCCTCTGCATGCTAGTTGGAGGCTGTGCCGCTGGCTCAATGGGTATCGATACGCCTAGTGCTCTGGCGATGGTCTGTGTCTCATTTTCCAGTCTTGGTCAAGGATTTTCATTCCCGTCTCTCATGGTTTCCATCCTGGCTACCAGTGAACAAGACGATCAAGCCGTGGCGACTACTACGGTGGGTTTGGCGAGAAACCTTGGATCTGTGATGGGCGTCTCGATCAGTAGCTGGATTCTCCAGAACACCCTTCTCTACGAACTCGAGCAACAAGTGACGGGGCCCGAGAAGAGTCACATAATTACTCTTGTTCGCAGGTCTATCCGCGCGATTGCGGATCTTGATTCAGTGCATCAACATGAAGGTAGGTACTCATCGCAGGCTTGAAAGAATTCCGTTAACAGCCATTCAGTTGTCAAAGCTTATTCCTTGTCACTTCGTATTACGTTTTTGTCAGCTGCAGTTTGGGGTCTTGTCATGCTTTTGTTCCATATTCCATTGCGACTGCCCCGGCTTGACCGCCGGTAGTCGCGAATGATTTCTACCAAAACACTGTTAGCGTATGCGTGAACTTGAAGCGAACCTTAAGTCCAGAATGATAGTCGAAATAAACCAAACAATGGCATGCGCCGGTACTCCGTACACTCCTCCCGGTTAGATACACGCCATTCTGGACAGTCCATACATAGACGCCATTCTGGACAGTCCATACATCTTTTCGGCCCTTATCCGGAAGATCCACTTTCCTCTTTTGCTCCGTGCCCGCTCCGCAACATTTTCTAACCTCGATGACTCGCGGGGCTGCAGCAGTTTAGCCCTTACAAGGCGATGGGTTGGTGTGTATTCTCACAATCTCTTCAGCATCAGTGGACTGACATCGCTCAGAGTTTCTTGGCCCTTTGCCTTCCCTTCATACCCTTTGCAGCCGCCCTCAGATCTCGCGATAAGGAAGCAGTCGCTCTATCAGGACTTCAATTTGCATAATCGAGCGTTCACCACTTGCGTCAATCCTACGAATACTCTTGATGCGGATAGCGAATATGGCATGTCGAGGAAGAACGACTACAAAATTCAGCCTACTCAGAAACGTGTTGTCAGCTCGGGACCTGGTCTCCTCGATCGGCGCTGGAGATTAGACGATAAGAAGATTTACGACTTAGACATATGACGATGAATCTCAAAAGGACTCGGGCTCAGTCCAAGTCTCTATCCCCACGGGCTGATTCGGAAGGGACTCCGACAAGCCGCAATAGCAGTTCACCACGGCCCTCAAGCGCCTCCCGCAAGAAAACCGAATCGGCGGAGACGAAGGCCAAAAGAACTCGGACGGGATGTCTCACATGTCGGGAGCGGCACTTGAAAATGCGACGAAGCGCTGGGCCGGTGCCTGAATTGTCGCAAATCCAACAGAGTCTGCCGCCGCGGGGTCAGATTAAACTTTATCGATATTCAAACCGTTGCGCCCCCGCAGGTTATTGATCGTCCGAACGGATCGAAGGTGACATTCCGAGATGACTCTCGATTTATTGCATCGGAATATGTCGGTGGGTCTGAGCGATATCCGCCCATCCAGCCGGAAAGCCCGATTCAAGAAAGGAGGCAGCTTCAGCAAGATGCTTTCAATATGATGGGACCTGACCAGCTGGCCAGTCTGTTCCAATCAGTCGCTCAATCCTTTGATCATGCTGGGTTAGACTCTCAATCCGACTTTCTCTTCGGCGCTGATGCCTGGCATGAGACGCATCTTGTACCGGGTGATGAGCTCCTCCCTCATGGGACTTCCAATTTCGCTCGGAAATTGACGCTCAAACAATACAGCCCCTCGTATTTGATGGACCCCGAACAGTCCCTGCTATTGCAGGCTTTTGTAGATGCAGTCGGCCCCTGGGTGGACTGTACAGATCCCGCAAAGCACGTGAGTTCTCCGTTCTCCATTCTCAGGCACCATAGAACCTCAGCTGACAGGTTTATAGTTCACCGAGTTATTGCCATTGCATGCTATTGACCAGCCTATGTTGCTCAAAGCTCTTCTTGCGTGCGGTGCTCGGCATCTGTCGATCGGCGACCCGTCGCAGGAACACAAAGCAGCTCATTATTACGAAGTAGCTTCAGAAGATCTTTTGAATAGTATGCAAGACCCCAATCGTGACTCGGTTTTGTGTACTGTTGTCGCGCTAGCTCTTGGTATATACGAGTGGATGTTGCCAAACACCGCATCAACAAAAAACCATCTTGCTGGATCAAGAGCTTTGATTCGAGAATGTAGATGGAACGCAAAGACACCCTCCCTTGGTGGGGCCTGTTTTTGGATCAGTGTCAAAATTGAGCTCCTCAACTGCCTACAACACAATTGGTTATTATCATGGGACCCCGACACCTGGGGAATTGATATGAACATGGATCACGCGCAACCTCACTGGAAGGGAGATGAGGTATGGCTGCAGCGCATTATCTACATATGTGCAAAAGTTTTAAATTTCCGCGCTACTATTCAACTGTGGCACCCAGAAGATTTGATAGTCTCGGATTCGCGGAGGAACGAGGTACTGCAAGAATGGAACCATTATTACGCCTTGTGTGAGCAGTGGAACAACTCTTGTCCACGATCAATGAAGCCAATCTTTCAAATTCAGCCATGGCAAGTGGAATCTGAATCCCACTTCCCAAAGATTTGGTAGGCGTTTCCTGCTTCATAGATACAGCCTTTGCTTATTCCTACAGGTTAACCAAGCGCACTGCAACCGTTGCTCGTCTATTCTACCACGCGACTTCTTTCTTGCTTGCAATGATCCATCCACTGCCCGAGTCGTACAAGAACATACAGCAAGAGCATTCTCATAGTATATGCGCTTATGCTGCAAACTCGAAAGATCCAAGCATCGCAAACACCTTGGTACCTTGCCTAGGTATTGCCGCGGCCAGTCTTCAGTTACGGGGTGCGCAAGAGGAAGCTTTGCGTATACTTGAGAATATTAGCATCGGGTCCGCTCATTCTATTGACCGGGTCAAGGACGACTTGAAACGTTCTTGGGGTTGGATTCATCCGGAAACTCTCGATCCCGCTCAGATACACAGCGATTACGTATTTGGACAACCAAGCAACCTTAATCCATTTTTGAATTCGACGGATCTTTCGATGGACCATCATCCATATCAAGGCTTCTATGTTCCTCCTCATCATCATCGGGCCGACAACTATCCTTATGACGCTTATCTTGTCTGATTCTTTGAGGCTTGTTCTTCTGAAGTTGTTATATACCCACCAATACTATTTATTAGGCAATCCTAGCTTGATCAAATGTCGAACAATTGTACGAATTCCTGACTCTCTATGGAGACTCTAATTCCTCGTATTTCGACATCACGTATGCTCATAGTCCTGGGCCAGGCCAACCACTTTACAATATCTGCCCCCTTGGTTGAGGATTTCATGTGTCGATTTCAATTTTTCAAATAACCCCGAATCAATATGACTAAAGCAGCTCCAGGCATCAGAATGATCGCTATCGCAACTAACGTTTCATAACTCTCGAGCATCCACCTGGAATGACGTGGGGAGGCGAAGGCGGTACAGGGTTATCTCTTATCGCGCCGCCATCCTTGCAGGCACGTAAACCAGCAACAATACGCGAAGCGACTCGGAAATGGCGGAGGATTCACAGCTTCTAAATGGCCCCGCCACTCCTTTGTATGTTCTCCGCGGGCATGCCGCTCCAATACATGCCTTGAATGTCTTTTCGCGGAATCTGCGGCTGGTCTCAGGAGACGCCGACGGGTGGGTCGTCATGTGGGATTTGGTGACCAAACGACCGGTGGCCGCATGGAAAGCACATGCCGGCGCTGTTCTGGAGTTGAAGGGATTCGAAAGGGGCCAAGGAATAACTGAGATCTACACGTGAGGCACTTTCGAACCGTCACCGAATCCTTACTAACCTCTTACAGACATGGCCGTGATCACAAACTCTGTGTCTGGAAAATCCGGGCAGAAGACGAAGGCTTTCTTGGTAAATCTCTGCCTGTTGATGTAGCTTCCTCAGGGACTCAAAAAACCCAAGCACAGCCATGGCTTCTACATTCCCTGCCAGTCAATGCACTTAATTTCTGCGCCTTTTCAATGACCACTGTTACTAGCCCTGATGCTGAGAAATCCGGCGATGCTGCACCAAAAGCCGCTTTCTTCGCGGTCCCTAATGCGCTGGACTCAGGCGGAATCGATATCTTCCATCTTCCGTCTGAGCGCCGGCTTACCACGATCGCCTCTGACCCATCGGTGCAAACGGGGATGGTGATGGCCGTGAACCTCTTCTTTACCTCTGCAGGGGACCTCTTCGTCGCATCTGCCTACGAAGACGGACATGTAATGGTTTTCGCGCATAAAGAGCCTCTCACGCCAGCCAAGTTCGAACCTACCTCCTCAAAACCTTGGATGTGGGAGAAAGTCTACATCTGCCGCCCGCACACTCAACCCGTCCTGTCTATCGATGTTGCTCCCACGAAGGACTTCTTCCTCTCTTCATCAGCTGATTCACTGATTGTGAAACACCCAATCCCAGGAACTGGGACTGTCGACGGAGTACCGGTTATCAACTACAAAGAGGAGGCGCCATTGAAAGTGGTAAATACGAAACATTCCGGGCAGCAGGGGCTGCAAATTCGCAGCGACGGGAAGATTTTCGCGACTGCTGGCTGGGACAGCAGAGTGCGTGTGTACTCAGGGAAAACCATGAAAGAGCTGGCGGTCCTCAAGTGGCACAAAGACGGCTGCTATTGTGTTGCATTTGGAGAAACTACCCCGGCAGAGCCAAAAGCAGATATCCACACGGAAAAGTCGCTTGTGGCTGTCCAGAACCAAAGGAACCAAAAGATACATCAAACGCACTGGCTAGCAGCGGGATCAAAAGACGGAAAAATCTCATTGTGGGATATCTATTGAAACGACAAATGCTTTTGTACAATGGAAAAAAAAGAAAGAAAGAAAGAATCATGCCAAGTTAAACTCACTGGCGCCAGAAAGCTCCTTCATCTTCTGCCTCATCTTGCGCGCGGCGTCATCCGTGCTAGACGGCGCAGGGCAGGCACATCATCTCCAGCCTTCCTCTTCGCTCCACCACGGCTCGCCTTGAAGTCCTTCTTGGTCTCCTCCTGTCCAGGTCGCAGACCAGGAACATTGATCTTGCCCGGCCGATCCCGCAAAGCAAAACTCTTCGCAAGATGGCCCAGATGAAGCTGTTTGATATCAAACATACTCCGCTCCGCAGCAATATGCGTAGCGTAGGCTCGCACGTGCGACTGGAATGCACGGCGTGCCATCTCCAGGTATTGCGGGTTCTCGAGCGCCCAGCGCTCAACGTCCATCTGCCAGTCTGTCGTCTTCTCCTCCCAATTCTTGTTCTTGCGGTCTGAATCTGTGTTGCCGCCGAAGCCGCGCCGTAGAATTTCGTTGGCATCCGTCCGGGTGAGCGCTTTGCCGCCGTCTCGGTAGCCACGCTTGAGCACCTCGACGTAGTTCTCTTCGCAACCTGGTTGCAGGAAGATCAGAGCGCGGCCATCGCGCCCGACACGGGCGGTACGACCGATGCGATGAGTGTGGTCATCCGCACTGAATGCTGGGTCATATTCGATGACTAGGTCGACGTTGGGGACATCCAGTCCTCGGGATGCAACGTCGGTACAGATAAGGACGGAGGCGGTGGTGCTGCGTGTGAATGAGTTGAGGGTAGATGTTCGAACGTGTTGAGGGAGAGAGCCGTGCAGTCGGTGGAGCGTTACGGGGTTGGAAGGATTTGAGAAGGCCGTGCCTGGGGCGACGGTGCCGTGCTGGGCCAGCTTGTCGTTTTCGGGTTTCTTTGCTTTTTCTTCCTCGTCTTCGGATATCTCGGATTCTTCGTCATCGTCGCTGGTTTTGTTTCCTCTCTCGCCGTGCTTTCTCGAGAAGACCTCGAAGAGAAAGTCGACCTCATCTGCACAGGAAACAAATACTATAGCCTTCATCACAGAGCCCTTCCGAATGAAAGTTCTCTTCAGATAAGCAACCAATGTGACCAAACGTAGCTTTGCAGCAACAATGGCGTACGACTGCTTCAACTGTGCTGGCACCCGGAATGCCTCATCTGCCTCAGACTTGGTGCGAGTTTCCACGTCCTCGTCGGCTGGATTCGCCTTGATATGCACCGCATCCTTCAAACTAATTTCACCCAGTCGCTGAACATTCATCTTCAATGTAGCCGAACACAAGATTGTAGTTCTCCGGGTGGGGACCCCCGGAATGCGACTCGGTCGTTGTCGGGCATCGAGTTTCTTGACAATTCCCTGCAGTTCCTCCTCGAAACCCAAGTCCATCAAGCGGTCACCTTCGTCCAGTACCAACCACCGAACGCTGCTGACATCCAAAGATTCCGTATTGTCGAGATGGTCCGCCAACCGTCCGGGAGTAGCGACCAATATATTCAGACCTTTCCTTAAACGCGCTTTTTCCGACTTTTTCTTTTCTCCACCGATGACTGTCCCCGCAACAATCCAGTTCGCACACCGGAGGACGTTCTCCAGGACAACAGAGATCTGCTTGCACAGTTCACGAGTGGGAGCGAGAACAATCGCAAACAATCCACTGTCGCGGTGCACCCCGGCATCTTTGGAGGCCTTCGAAAGATCGATGAGGCGCTGCACCAGCGGGAGAAGATAGGCAAGAGTCTTTCCGGAGCCCGTTTCGGCCTGAATGAACGCATCGCTTTCCTCCTTTAGTAATTGCGAAATCGAGCTCTTTTGAATAGCCGTCGGCGCCTTCAGTTCGAGTTTGGTGAGCAAGTGGGCGGCGAGTTGGGGCGACAGGCCCAGGTTGGTGAATGTATCGATCCCGTCGATCAGCGGGGCATTAGTAGGCTTCGCGTCCTCCAGATCCTCATCCTTCTTGTGCTCTTCGACATTTTTGGGTTCGGGGTTACTGGTGAAAAGCGACGAGACGAAATCGTGGGGGTTCTTCTGCTGAGGGCGTGATCGATGACCTCCGTCGCCACCTGCTCCTCTCGACGAATCGTTGGTCTTCTGTCGCTTCGCTGGCCGTGTAGATGGGACCTGGATCTTATTCGGATTCTTGGAATCGGCGTTTCTTCGATTCGTACCTCCGTCGCCAGTCGGTATGTGCTGGGAACGCTTTTTCGCAGAGAGACGAGCCCGCCACGTCCCTCCCTTGAACTTGGCTTCTGGCTTGATGACATTGTCACCAATAGAAAAATTCAGGAGCATGCCATCTTCAGCCATGGCTTGGGTAGTCTTGTCGATTTGATAAGATCGAGAGTACGGCGCCATATTTTTTTTTTTGCCCTGTCATTTTCTGCCATACCCCACCGCTTGTATATCCGCCTCCACCTTGCGGTGCTGCCAAGATTTCTCATGCCCCTCCTGAACAATACCAGTACTCCACTTCTACACTGTCCCTTTAGAGTTTCGAATACCAGACCGTATCTTTGCAGTTGCATATTGAGAATCTGCTAGCAGATGTGTCATAGGCTGGAAGAGTACAAAAGAACGATTTCAAAAAGGATAAATTGAATACGATGCGTCTAATTTATATAACAAAACCGCGTCATGATATTCTCATGCTCGTAGGCTCACCACTAGGAAGGACAGGGAGCTATTTTGAAGCTCATCGGTCCGATATAGACTAGTTTCACATTCTCCCAAACCAAGCTTACTCTAGCCTCTGTCATGATAGCAAGTAACATTTGAGTAGACTGCGGCACGATCCGCAATGTCCAAGGATATCCGCAATCCATATCCGCAAACTGCGGATTTGGATATGATTTCATATCCGCAATCCGCAGCCTTGTGGATTTGGATATGGGCCTCATATCCGTTGGATATTTGCGGATATCCAATGGATATCAAACACAACAAATGTGCCAAGACCCGTGACCTCGAGAGATATGCATTATTTTTATGTTTTCTCCAGTATTTTTTATGTAACAACATCGTCATGCGGATATCCGCAGAATATCCACACCCCTTTTAAAAATTGCAAAGTCCGCATCTTGAGAACTTCTATCCATGATTTCTCTTACTTTCACGGTCGGAATACCTTCAAACTCTAATATATCAAGAGCTGGAAGAGATAGCATTGTTTTGAATCTAGAATCGGGATATTTTATTAAGAAATATATATTTTTTCCTTATTTACTCTATTTATTATGAAATTAGAGAAGATTAACAATAGTCAAATATATATTTCTAAAGTAAGTTACCGCAAAATCCTTATTTTACAGCCATACTCAAGATTAGGATCAAATTCTCTTACGTCTATAGTCTCACATTTAATCATTACACAATCAGATCTCAGATACATATTCATTTCCTAATATTTCACACCACAGAATGTGAATTAAAGATGTTGGTTCTGTTATGACCAAACATGGTTTTCTTTCAGGCGGGGAGAAAGATTGGTAAGCTACATTAGGATCAGGTGACAGCCTATATTCGGGAAGGTAAGCGAGAGTTATGCTAGTGCGGATAATTTGAGGATATCCGCATATCCGCGCGGATATCCAAGGATATCCGCATTGAGGATATGGATATGAACTCATATCCAAGATCCGCAGCTTGCGGATATGGATATGGGTTTCATATCCATTGGAGCGGATATGCCGCAGTCTACATTTGAGTATCATCAAGTACACTCGCACTATGTGCTGGTAGTATTTTAGTAGAACGGAGCCAGCTCACGTCCAAGACCAAAAGCCGTACCCGTGATTGCTACTCATGAGAAATAAGTATGTCACTTGAATCCATTGGACTGACCAGAAGATACTTTCCGCAAGCATACTATCATAGCAAAGCACCCCTACTGACCTGCCGGATCCATATATATCTTCTATGATCACAGGATATTGGCATTTCGACCCCAAATATCTACTTCGTCCTTGGTATCGTCGTCCTCCCCTCCATAGTCATCTAGACAGCTTCTCTTAATTGCAGCCAGCCTCTTCGAAACTTCATTTGCGTCATATAAACTGACAAGCCTTCGTTTGCCGGGGAACTGCTGAGCCCTATCTCGACAGATTTGGTAAATGACATCCTGCTTGGACCTGGGATCAAAGTCCGGGTGATAGGAAATCGTAGATCGTCCGTAGGGGTTTTCCTTATACGTGGGATATCGGTGCTCCTTTACATTCGGCACCGAAAGTGTCTTCGAATTGGTCCATGAATCCACTGCCATATCGAAAGGAGTGACGCCCGTTGCGTTCTCGCGGTACAGGAGGTCAGGGCGACGGTCCAGCATTAACTCCAAGAATCGAGGCCAGCCTGCTTCGACGGCCATATGCACTGGAGTGTTGCCAGATCCGTCCAGCATTTCCAGGTGTCTCTGGTTGTTCGAGCTGCCCAAGTCCAGAAGAATGTTGAGAACATCGAACTCGGGCTTGTGGCTTGCTTTGTAGTGGAGCTGGCCTGCCTGGCAATCTGCGACTAGACCCATCCAAAGGAAGAGAGGTGTGTTTGAAGACCCGCTAGCTCGTTCGACCAGCATGGCTGTAAGGAGCTGTTGGTCAAGCAGACCAGAAAAGCGCGTGATTTCGTCCGGACTTTTGCATGGGCTACCGAATGAGGATTTAAGAAGAAGGTGGAGCAAATTATGCCCTTCGCGGTCTCGAGTTGTTTGATTAGCGCCGGCACCGATCAAGATACAAGCGAACTCGAAGCGACGGATCGAGAATGCCAAAGCCAGGGGGGTAAGCCCTTTGTCAGACCGAACTTCCAGGCACTCAGGATGGGTTTCAACCAGAAATTTAACGAGACGCTCAGATTCCTCGGATGGTTTACTGATGATAGCGCAGTGCAGAACAAGGTTGTTCCTTGTCTGAAGCCAATTCAAGATAGAACCCTCCAGTCCAAGCTTAGATCGTGCGAGCTTTTGCACATGCTCATCCTCCATATGCGAGCTGACATACTCAACATAATGACGCCCGGGGGCAGTGCTCAGGAACCATTCAACAACCGTAATTTTTCCTTGCATAGCTGCGATCAAAAGAGGTGGTCGTCCTTCAGGCGCCTCCATAACGATCTCTCCTCGCCCGGCACTCGCCCAGTCCTTGCGCTTCTTGCCTCGGATGGAAAGACCGGGATAGTATTTGTACTTCTCTTCAGTATCGCATCCCGACTGTTCGGCAAGCTTCTGCAGAGGCAGGCCAACGGCCGCCTTTTGGATCAAGCTTGTTAGGCAATCAATACGGCTGAGTGATATCGCAAGCTGGAAATCATCGTGAAGCAAATCAGGCGTGGAGTGAGTTGAGAAGACTTGACATTTCTGTCGAGTTTTCAGTAGGAAATTGAGCAGCGAAATATCGTTCTTGACAATAGCGTATTTAGTCAAAGAACACACATTGAACTTTCGACAATTCGGGTAGTCAGTGTCTGCAGGGATATAGACTGTTCGCTGGATTTCCGGCCACTCGTCAAGGAACAAATGCGCGCTACAGGATTTCTGGAGGGCTGCGAGAGGAGAGACGGAGCTTTCGACGTCGGTAACTACCTGTCCCACGTTTTCGTATGTGAACTGATCATCAACCTCACGGCCTACAACGTCGAGACCGTCGTGGTTAGAATCACTGTCAGATTCGTCATCTGAATAGTCGTCAGAGCGCATTTCAAGTCTCTGCCGGGGCCCGGTCTTCTCCTTGTATTGTGCTTTGAGGATCCCGAGAATCTCCTCAGACACCTGCAGATGACCGCGCAAAATTGCGATTGAAGGACAGGAGAATCCGTACTGGTCGCAGACGGCGATTTCCAAGGGAGGCTGGTCCTGTGCGGGACCCCACATTCCCAGAGTCAACTTCTTGATAGTATGCAGGTCGCCCCTCCAAGCAGCCTCAAATAATTCTAGGTATCCAGCTCGCAACTCATCCGTGAGGGTGAGGGTAGGACTATTGAAGTTGAGGGGAGGAATATTGAAGTTGAACTCGAACCTGAATTCTGGCACACTCTCAGGCTTAGGAGGCACGGGGCTTTTTGTCAGTTTCTGGTTCTGATCGGGTTCTGGGTGAAGCTCTCTCCATAGCTTGGCGCCCGATCTGACAAGCTCAGTCTCTAGTAGCTCATAGTTGCGAACCAGTTCTTCCATATGGGCCTTTTCCAAGAGCACCTTGGGCTGTTCTGTCTGTTCGCGAGCTCGTCTTTTGCGCGATTCGTTGTCTCTGGCAGTCTGTTCTAAATTTCTGTGAGCTTCTCGTAATTGGGCTTTCCCGGAGAATGCCTTGTAGGAGTCTTGTTGAAATTCCTGCAGATACTCTTCATCACTCCGGTGGAAGAACGGTGGTTCATCGATTGAATCTTTCGGGGATGGAGGAAAGTTCTTAGATATCCACTTTCGCAGATCATTTTGGTTCTCCCTCGCTTTATCCAACACCGTATATCCTGACCCGTAGTATGAACCCATTTGCTCAGAATTTGGGTCTGCGCCCCGACGAAGCAGTTCCAGGGCTACTAATGGCAGCTGGTTCTCCACAGCAGCAATAATTGGCTGCTTTGAATGGGTCTCGATGAAGGTGTCAGTGGTTTTGAGCAAAAAGTCATTCTTGTTCAACTGCGATTTCATGGTGCTCAAGAAGTCAGCTTGGTCGAAGTGTATCTTGGCTCCTGCTTGGATAAGCTTCTGAATTGATTCTTCTTTCTTTGCGTTGATTGCATGCATAAGAGGCGTGAAGAACCCGCGGTGCCATGTGTCGATAGTCATGTGCTTTATTGCACGTTGCGTTGCTGGTCCATCGTGCTTCATGTAGATATCAATGAGTTCTGAGTAATCGGATTGGACAATGAAATTCAATGCTGTATTCTGCTTGAAGTCCGCCTGGGAAAGCGACGCGCCGACTTCCAACAGGGCCTGTGACATTTCTCTGGCTTTATCTAGCGGAAGGGAAAGGACGAGTACCAGGGTAAGAGTTGCAGCCAACGGTTTTCGGCCGTGACTGTCGAAATGTTTGATAGGCAGCATGACATCAGCTCCAAAGGAGGTGACAAGCTCCTTCACTGTCTCGGTATGGCCATGGATGATTGCGAGGTGAAGTGGAGATGTCAAGCTATCCCAAGATATTGCGTTGATATCGTAAATGTCAGGCTCAAGCTCATTCTTGTCCGCAAGAAGAGCCTCATCGCCCTCTTCGAAGGCATCTTCATGGTCAATCTTGACAAAGGAAGCAGATGTCCTTGACATATCATCAGCGTCTTTCTTCTCGACTCCTTCTTCAGAGTCATCTGTCTTCTCTCCCTCCCGAGTCTTCCTTGAGGAATCTTTCGCGGCTTCCTCTTCCTCGTTCTGATTGCTCTTGGTGAGTAGGATACGGATAATTTCGACACGGCCTCGGGCAGCTGCAATATGAAGAGCTGTCCTTCCATCCGCCATTCGAGCAATGAGTCGCGCTCCGTGATCAACGAGGCACTGAACAACCTCTGGGCTTGATGACATACAAGCAAGCTGCAGCGGTGTACGCCCTGTGTAGTCTCGGCAATCGACGTTCGTGTTCTCTTCTGCAAGGAAAGCATTTACGGCGTCAACATCTTCGGAGACTATCGCCTGGCACAATCTCTCTGTGCCACCAATATAAGCCATTTCTAATTCAAGTCAGTAGATGTTCAGGTTGGATAACTCGTGTCTGATCTCACCCGTCCAATCAGTATCTGTGATCGGGTTGAAACTTCCAATTTCCTGGCGCCCCGGATCATCCTTAATGAACGAGATCTTTCCAGAGATATATGTCTTGCTCTCCTCCTCAGCAATCTTCTTCTCCTCTTCGGTTGTAGGTTGCGGGCAGAAACCGCAACAATCGCCGATGACATGTTCAACCTCACCGAAGAATGCTGGGTGGCGATGGAGATAGACTGGGCGGTCCTTGGGCTGGTTCCATTCCGCATTCAGAAGCAAATCTCGAGTATAGACAAGCTTTTCGATCTTCCGCGCGTTGAATCTCTGACCGTAAGGGATGGTCTGGAATCGTTAGCATGGCAAATGGGCGGAATGGAGTCACACGCACAAAAGTATGATAATTGGAAACCTGGTCCTCTTCCTGCCATTCTGGAACCTCGTCTTCCCAGTCTTGCTTGATGTTGCCTCTGAGCTCTTTTCTACGACGAAGATAGATGTTCACAGGAGGCCTCCCGCGCTCTTTTCGTCTCTGTTGCATGTAGGCCTCGCGATGACTGGCTTTGGGAAGCTTTTCCAGAACTAGCAATCTTGCGAGACCCTCCGTCCGGGTAAAACTTCTCTCAAATATCGTCTATTGCTGTTAGTAGGCTTGTACTTCAGAACATCTTGCGAAGATCTTACCGGGTCGACCTTGGATCGGTCCAGTTTACTCCAGTAGATTTCGAACCCACGGCGAGAATACTTGGATAGTCGGTTCTCGTACGATGGAGAACGCCTGGTAAGGTCAACCTGATTTTTCTGGGTGATATAAGACGCGATGGCGCGGGGTGCGGCATAAACGTTGGTGCCGTCGTAGGCGACGCATGAGCAATCCACATCAAATCCGGTAAGAATCTCAGCGACGGATTTGTAGATTCGCAACACAATCTGCACATGGCGGGTAGGATACTGTGAGACGATGGTAATGGTGTGTTTCGTTCGAATGGTTGTAGTCTCGTATAAGATCGTATTCCGAATCCTATCTTCAATGTGCCTTATTTTCTCAATGGCTTGCTCCTCTGTCATCCCGTAGAGGAATATATCGACATCGGATGCCGGTGCAAACTCTTCGTGGTAGTACTGGCGAAGTCCTCTCTTGGAGCCGCGATACTTTTCCGGTACTGGAAGGAGCGAGGTCACGACTGCGCTTCCAGCAGCGACCGTGTTGCTCCAATCAATGTCACTCAGTGCGCCTTCTGTGAAAATAGTAAAGTTGTCTTGGAATTCTTTGAAAGACGGGACCACGGCAGGCGAGCCGTTTTCTTTGCGAGAACCCTTGTCGAGAGGCATTAAATACTTGTCAGCCTCCTCTGGGGTCTCGGATGCCAGATCCCGCGCTCGGATCTTTAGCTCTGCCGAGCCATCAACACCAAAGATGGGGACGATGTTGGCATGGTTGTCTTTGGCCAATGGGTGTGACGGCTCTTGAGCAAATATCTGACGAGCGACCTCATCGTACTCATTGAATGGTTTGACCAGGTCTTCGATGGGCGTACTTGGTTTGGACCGTATATAGGAGAGAAACTTGGCATGTTCCACGGGCACTGACGGTAATGAAGTCATTGTCGTTTGCAATGTACAGTGAAAGAATGTCCAGGATGTCAGTGCCCAATTGAGGTTGAGAGGTGAACTATACTGGACGAAAACCAGAAGATTGCCAAGTCTATATGACCTTTCGAACTTTTTTTTTCTTCTTCAGAAGAGGTTCAAACTTGGTTCAAATTTCGTCCTCGAATGTTTAGCTCCAGGCAGCTTTAGGCAACATAAGGGCCCGCCATGAACGTCGCCCAATCACCAAGGGGTTGCGCCGGTCCCTCGCGCCACGGTTACCTCCGCGCGACGCTAACAGGCTCCACGCTTGGCCCGCCGTCTCAGGCTCCCAACCTCTCCAACTTGAGAGCGACCACAGTAACTTGTAGCCTCAGGCACTCATTGGAACGCCCTTTCTGGCCTCAGGCTACAGATATCCCCATCATTCCGCCTCAAGCTGCGTCTCAATCTTTACTGCCAAAAAGCGCCGGGCTACAAGCGAACATGGATCTGAGTAAAAGGGACTCAATGGAGTTGCCGGAGGCCGACAGAGCCTTCCTGGAAACTCATTTGCCGAGCTCTCGCTCGACTTCCCGGCCCGATTTGCCCTTCACAACTCTGACATTCGCTACATCCCTGGACTCTGCCCTAGCGCTTGCGCCGGGGACACGTACCGTGTTATCAGGGCCTCAGTCAAAGGCAATGACACATTACCTGCGTTCTCGACACGACGGGATTCTCATTGGCGTCGGCACAGCACTGGCCGACGATCCAGGTCTCAACTGTCGGATTGCAGGGGTAGGAGGGTACGGTGGACAAGGTCTCGAAGGGCAACCCCGTCCGGTTGTCATTGATCCTAGTGCACGATGGGACTTCTCAGAGAATAGTAAACTCTTTCAACTATGCGCACAAGGGCAAGGTCGAGCACCTTGGATTGTGACAGCGCTGCAGCAACTCCCTGCGGATAAGGCGGGGCTCCTAGAAAAATACGGGGGCAAATATATCTCACTGAAGATGGAAACGAATGACTCAGGCCGCCATCACATTGATTGGCATGATTTGCTTGTTACCCTCCGCCGCAACGGGCTGCGGAGTATCATGGTTGAAGGAGGCGCCCAAGTAATCAATTCTCTTTTAGAGCCACAATCGATGTCTTTGGTCGACAGCGTCATAGTCACTATCGCTCCTACCTGGCTTGGGCAGGGTGGTGTGGTTGTATCGCCAGCCAGGCGACGCGATTCTACGGGAACACCCGTTGCGGCTGCAAGGCTGACGAACATTCAATGGCATCCGGTTGGGGAAGATGTGGTTCTCTGTGGCCAAATAAAAAGGGACTCGTGAACTTGGAAGGGCATAGCCAAATCCATTCTAATTGGAATGTAAATTATGCTTTACCAAGTAAGCATTATTCTAGAGTTTTTTCATCTCCAGGATCTCCTGGTCAGAATAATCAGGGGGTGATAGTAATTCTAAGGCTCTAGGGGCCATTCACGCCTAAAGGGGAATATGCCCACTGCATTAGTGGTTCGTGACCTGCTCTCTATACCAAGTGTCGTCATTGCTCTCAATTGGGGACGGAGTAATCATCTCCGAGAACTCCCAAGCTCGAGCTACTGATTCCCAGCGAATAGAGCGCATCTCCAAATCGGCCAAGCCACGGACGATGTAACATTGTGAGGTTGGTATCCTTCAGAGATTCCCTTGATGAGGACCTGTTTCATGATCGCGCCACATCCTTGTATAGGGCCGAAAATTACGAGATAAACCACGTGGCTGTCGAAACAGCACATGAAACAATTGATGTCGAAGCAGCGGTGGCATGACGAAAAAGGCTGTGAAGCCGTACCTGCATCGCAGGACTCAGACAACTGTGCGTCATTGGCGGGAAGGTAGAAAATAGGATTTTCCACAAACAGAAAATGCCAATGTTCTCTGCCCTGGAATCTCGATTTCCAGTTCACTGCTGCCTTCTATTGGCGTGCTGCAGGAACTGAGGGGCCAAATTCCAAGCCGAGGCCAAGATTAGATCTTGTGGGGTCCACAGACCAAATTGGGCCCAAATGTCGAAACCAAACCATTCTACATGGGTTAGTGGCCCTCAAGTCTTGGGATACTGTTTATTGTGGGGGCTGTTTTGTACTAAAATGAAGAAACTATAAAGTCTGGTGGCATTCCATGCGCAAGGTTAACAGTTGGTTGAGCCTGAGTTTGGTCCATTTCTGTATACTTCCATCATGGGGTCTGGTGTCCTCCTCTCTGTGGCTTCTGCCCTTCTTTACACTGGCCTTGCAGCCGCAGACGCTGTTCGTGCTATTGACTCAGACTTTGCTGACCCCTGCTTGATCCAAACATCCGACGGTTACTATGCCTTCGCTACTAGCGGAAACAATGTCAATGTCCAAGTAGCATCGTCCTCGGATTTCTCTTCCTGGGATCTCATGTCTGGTACCGATGCCTTGCCTGGGCCATTCCCTTCCTGGGTCGCATCATCGCCATCGGTCTGGGCGCCGGACGTGATTCAGAGGGTATGCCAAGTTCCATTCAAGCTATCTCGTAGCAGAAGGCTGACTCTTTAGGATGATGGAACATTCGTCATGTACTTCTCCGCAACTTCCAGCCAGGATACGAGCAAGCACTGTGTTGGGGTCGCAACGTCCTCGAGCGTCACCGGTCCCTACACCCCAGCCGACAACGCCATCGCTTGCCCTCTCGATCAGGAGGAGCTATCGACCCTGACGGCTTCAAGGACGGAGATACCTTCTATGTGGTCTATAAGATTGATGGGAACAGCCTTGACGGCGACGGCACAACCCACGCCACTCCGATCATGCTCCAAGCACTGAACTCGGACGCTGTCACGCCGAACGGTGACCCAACGCAGATTCTAGACCGTGATGATGCAGACGGCCCTCTGATCGAGGCCCCTAGTCTTGTGAATGTGGACGGCACTTACTATCTGTCGTTCTCTTCCAACATCTACTCGACTCTCAAATATGATGTTAGCTATGCAACAGCATCGGCGGTTGGTGGACCTTACACAAAGGTCCAGGCACCCGATGCCCCTCTGCTTGTCTCTGGAGACCCAAGCAATGTTGGAGACCTAGGCGGGCCTGGTGGGGCCGACTTCTCCACTGATGGGTCCAAGATCGTGTTCCATGCTTTCGAGAATGGACAGAACCTTGACAATGGCCGTGCGATGTACACTGCTAGTATTAGTGCCTCGGGCGGTGTTATTAGCATCCAGTAATTTAGTATAAACGAAGACTTGGAGCCAATTGGTACCATCAACCATGAAATTCCACTATTGATATATCATAAAGGGATTGGCGGAAAAGCAATAGCATCACTTTGCAAGGTAAATCGTTGAATATGACTGCCGAAGATAGGGCCTATAATTTACAGAAATCCTCTTGAATGACACATATTTGTCAAGAATGGCATTGATGAAACCTCTACCTGATTTCGTCAATTTGAAGGAGCGAGACAGAAATTCATTTGGGGGATTTGGGGGAATTGGGGCAATATCGTGAACTCTAAAGCTCTAGTTATCGATCCCTTAGAGGGGCTTTTCGGATCTGCACCATGGATAGCCGACCATCTCCTTTACGCAATGTTCCACGTTCATCAACTTGGACGACCCTCAAGGCCCCAGTCTAACTGAATTTCCAGAAGCGTTAATCGAGTCCACATGATGTCAAACGGTTCATGGAAGATGTCAACGTATCTCAATTCATCTTAGTCTCGTCCCAACTGGTTCCCTCAGACGCTAGGTATGCCTGACCGGCCGCGAGCACCTTGCTATTCTCTTCGCCAAGCCAGACTGGCTCCAGTCTTTGGATCCCGTCTTCGATCTCATAGCTTTCCCCGCCCGCCACATACACTATCTTCCCCGCAAAGGGAAGAGCAGCCCCACGATGGGTCTTCCCTCCATCCCCCCGATTCGCAGTGGCGCAAATAATAATGGAGCGAGCCACATCCTCGGGCTCATTGACTGGGAGACCCCGCTCATACCATCCTTTCTCGATTCCGAGGACCATCCTTGTTCCTAGTACAGTTAATCCCTCAACCCGGACAAATCAAAGCTCTCAAGATAAGGCTACTAAAGAGGGGTTCCTTACTCGTCATCCACGGGCATACGACATTGATCCTGATGTTTTCGGGAGTTGCTGTCAAGTGGAGGCCCCGCATGATCCCAATGACCCCGTGCTTGCTAGCCGTGTAGGTCGGCAAGCCCCCACATTCCTTAAAGCCGGCGATGCTGCTGGTAAGCACCAAATCTCCCCCTCCGTTCTTCCGCAAGTAGTGCATTCCAATACGAGCGCTGAAAAGCGCCCCCACTAGGTTGATGTCTACTTCTTTCATGGAGGGTTCCTGGGTGATATCGGCGGCTGGATCGAAAATGTTCTGTGGGATCGAGATTCCCGCGTTCGCAGCGACGACATCAATTTTCCCATATAGATCGTGGGCAGTTCTGAAAAGAGCCAGTTGATCGGAATAGTTTGAGGTGTCGCATTTCACGAAATGGGCATTCGGAGCAAGTTCGGCTTGTAGCTCTAGAGAAGGCGCCTCCGAGACGTCCCCGAATACCACTTTTGCGCCATGGTCTGGTGGTCGATTGTCGATTGATTAGCACGGGTTGGGTGTCACACTACTGTGTTCGATTACTTACTGCAGAATTGCTGGACGCACGATCGGCCAATACCTGTAGCACCCCCGGTCAGGACCACGACCTTGCCTAGCAAGGTTTGTAATAGTGAAAAATCAAAAGTGATGTGTGCCATGGCGAAAGTCTATAAACCACACTGTTTTCATTGAGTTGCATTCGTACAGAGATGAATTGTTTCTTTTAAGGCGGCTTCGGAAGACCCCACAGGGCGAACTTGAACCCCAGCCCCACAGGACGAATCTTCAAGATTGCCGCTATGATTGATTTGAGCCTCCGAAGTCGAACCAGGGTTGCTACGCTCCTTTCAGAGGCAGCTTCATCGTCCTCAATGCGTCTTGCATAAGTCGAATGGCAAATGTGTGCAAGGGCCAAAGCGGCGCTCATCCAAGCAAAGCGATAGCAACATATCGTATTTGCGCGTCCCCCCTAGCCATGCCCCTTATTGGATGAAGAGTATCCATCGTCATTATATTCCCGTACAGAGCAAAATTCCCGCCAGGCCGAAAATGATACGAGACCATCATAACCTCGCGTCATGATGCGGCGGAACAATGAATAAGCTCATCATCCCACTTGCTAGGCCTTCTTGGGACCGGCCAAATCGTCAACTCTCACATATACGGACAGTGGAACGCGCAATACGCCTGCGGAAGACAATCCCAACACCCCGCTTTATCACATGTCGACATGATCTACGAAGCTACCTCTCATTCCACCTCGCCACATCAAGACAGCCCTGGGTTTCGCACCTTGGGCTGGGACCATGTTGCGCTCAAGTCTACACTGTTCGATCCTTACCGGAAGCTGCCACCTGCATAATAGCGATCCATGATATATCACCGGGCATTTTCGCGTTGTGCATTTGACCAATCACATCAGGGTGAGTTTGACGTCAGCTTCGAAATGGAGCGCGGTCTTCGGAGGTAATCTGGCGGCAAGGGTGGAGCGGCTCATTGGGACCTCGATAGGCGTGGCTATGCGCTATTAACGATCGTACCAGCTCCGTGGATATTGCGGGAGTCCCCGTAATTTAGCATTGCGTCAGTTCAGAACAATTGCCAGTCGAGGAAACCGGGGGCATTCCGCTCGCCGATCATGACTTTGCTACATGCACATTATGCTATGAGTATGCATAATGTTTGCAAGTTGGTCAGCGTCTCACCCCCAAAGCCGCGGCGGTAGCTGCGGCCGAGCCCCCACTTCGGCTAGCAAGGCGATGAGAATCCAGATTTATCAAGGCCAAATGATTGACGGGACGGGCGATCCCCGAAGGATCGAGGATGCATGGCAGTCAATGAATTCCCCGGAAAAGATTGATACTTCGACCAGGTTCTGCGATCTGAAGGATGCTGGTGCCGAAGGGGCTACCTGTGTGTATGGTCAGTTCGCGTGGACAGCAGGGTGACCGAGTGACGGGGTGACGAGAAGGAAGCGAAGCGCATAGCCGGCGGAGACCAGTGCAGACCGACAAGTAAGAAGGGTGAAGGTGCGGTGTCCCAGTTATCGTGGAATCTTAGTGGATTTGGTGCCCGATATTAGTTCAGTTCCTCTGCTTTCCCCCCTCCCCCCCCAATGTTCTCATCCTCTGAGAGCCTATTATGTGCGCGGGCAAGACCCATTCCGATGGAAAATCATGACGCTGGGCGAGACTAGCCCGTTGCCCAGGCCCAGCAACTCCCCCGGGCAGATCCACCGACAAGCTGACTTGGTTTTTTTACTGCGTAGTCTTAAAGGTCTTGGGCTTGAGGGACCCGTCGAATTCCGCTTCCTTTCCGCTACCATGAGATTGATGGGCTGTTCAATGGAATGGGTCGTCCGTCCGCAGGGCTAATCAGGCGAACCACCCGCGCCCGAGTAGCGTCCCAGCTAGGGTACAGGGTCCTCCTCAAGTACACAGTGGAAGAGATGGGAGCGGATGGGATTAATTCTGAATTGCAATTTTGACCAGAGCAGATTTATCTTAAGAGACTCCATTCGAGATGTCGAATTCCTCCCCAAACCCCCGGAAATGCAGGTCGTGTCCACCAATCAACGGTCCGCTGTTGAACGATCTCCTGAATTTCGAGAATCTCGAGAATCCGCGCAGATTCCCTGCAAATGCCCCTTTTGGTCCCCTTTGCTCGACAGGGAGATGCAATCGACCCTGGCATCGAACTTCCTAGCATAGAAATCCCATCAAATCAACTAGGACACTTGAAGTGATTGTTCTGTAAGCCGTATTCCTGCGCCCAAAAAAAAATTCCCACTAGAGAAAGGGGGATCCACCGTGGAACAAAAGAAGCTCCATTTCGAACCTCCCGAACCTCCTGAGTTCGACCCCTAAACCTCCTGCTCTTCCTCTTCTCAGGCCTTGTTTACTCCATTCCTAGCCACCGCTTCGCTCGATCGCGTAAAGAGCTCGGCTACTTCTTCCGCCCTTTCCCTCCCCCTTTCTTTTTCCTAATCACAGAGTCGAAGTCATGGCCTCAAAGGTAAAAAAGCCCCTCTCTACAACTCCTGTTTCAGGAACCTCCTTCAAACCCCCCCACGACCCCTCCTCGTGTCCCATCTCCGAATCCTGCGCGTCGCTTCCCAATGGCTGACCCTGGCAGTTTCTACGAGAATACAAACTGGTCGTCGTCGGCGGCGGTGGCGTCGGTAAATCCTGCCTGACCATCCAGCTGATTCAGAGTCATTTCGTCGACGAATATGACCCGACAATTGAAGGTGAGCGACTATTCCATTCTCTTGCCTTGGTCATTGTCAGACCGTCCCTTTGGCCGCGGCTCGACAATGGCCCATTCTGCCACTCGATATTAATCCCTTTCATCCAGACTCCTACCGTAAGCAGTGTGTTGTTGACGATGAGGTCGCCCTGTTGGACGTTCTGGATACCGCCGGCCAGGAAGAATACTCCGCTATGCGAGAACAGTACATGCGCACCGGCGAGGGCTTCCTCCTGATCTACTCCATCACCTCGCGCCAATCCTTCGAAGAAATCATGACCTTCCAACAGCAAATCCTGCGCGTCAAGGACAAGGATTATTTCCCCATCATTGTGGTCGGCAACAAGTGCGATCTGGAGAAGGAGCGTGTGGTCTCAGAGCAGGGTACGCAATTCCACGGCTGAAGCTATCCCCCATTTCGCGAAACCGGCGTCCATCGGAATCCTCCCCTCCCCAAAAGGATCTGCCTCTGCGAGCTCCGGATAAGCTCCCCAACCAACGAACCAAGCTAACGCAGTGTTTTATGATATACAGAGGGTGAAGCGCTGGCCCGACAGTTCGGCTGCAAGTTCATTGAAACCTCCGCGAAGTCCCGCATCAACGTCGAGAACGCCTTTTACGACCTCGTCCGCGAGATTCGCCGCTACAACAAGGAAATGTCCTCCTACCCCTCCGGATCCGGTGCTTATGGTGCCCGCCAGCCTGAGGGCAAGATGGATGTTAGCGAGCCTGGCGAGAGCGCTGGCTGCTGCTCCAAGTGTGTTATCATGTAAACGGCCCGAGATACCCCGTCTACCGCTATCACGGACCCGCTTTTTTTCGCTGTTTTCTTCCGCCG
The DNA here is from genome assembly GCF_028974085.1 of Penicillium chermesinum. Taxonomy (NCBI): domain Eukaryota; kingdom Fungi; phylum Ascomycota; class Eurotiomycetes; order Eurotiales; family Aspergillaceae; genus Penicillium; species Penicillium chermesinum. The sequence goes on along the minus strand of NW_026695312.1, from coordinate 1,379,124 downwards.
CTTTTTGCCCCTGGGGGCAAAGTTGATTTGGAGATTATAACTGGTGATCGAGAATCTGGATTATATATGGACGGAATCATCCGAGGGGGTTTGAACGGTATGGATAATGGAGTGGAAGTGATGATTTGGGCTCCTGGGAATACCCCTCTTATCAATAGGGTACCGGAGAAACAAATCAGGATTGGTTATAGGAGTATATTCGGAGGGAGGAAAGGAAGAGCGAGAAAAAGAAAATTAGCGGCTTTTCGATGCGGAATCACGGATGGGGCTTACACTATAGCACTTTGCACGACGACAGCCGACCCTTGACGCCAACCTCGTCTCATGAATTTTGATTCCCCTTTTGTTCCGTTTTGTTTGTCGATTTTTGTGTGCGAAAGAATTTCCCTTGTTTTATCCTGGTCACCTTTTTTGTTCTATCATGTCTGTCTCCACTGAGACGGCACGGCTGTCAATATACGTTTTTTTAAATCATGCAGGACTGCTACAGAGCATCCTTTGGAATTCTGGAAATGTACTGATTTGTGGACTGAATCTGAGTGTTGCAATAGACTGGTACTGAATGTAGAACTTGAACTTTGTATGATGGTTGTGGGGTATCAGATCTGGTGAGCATGACCCGGTAAATAAACAGACCTGCTAGCAGTAAAGAGACGATTATTTTAGGTATATGTCAGAGAGGCTGAGAAACATTACTTTTGAGAGAAAAGAATCTCAAATTATATGAATACTAGTACATTGTGGTCGACATGAGTTTAGGAAATGGAACGGCCAGCTCTCAGTATGGAGCGACCAGGTACAGTAACGTTCGAAATCAGATTGACCTCGATACTCTCTCTTCTGATCTCACGGTGCCCGCTTTTCTCTATTGGGCTAGACGTCCATTACTCACATCAATGTAGTTTCGATGGGTCATGATAAATTACTATCAATATATAACTATATACATTTTCATTTCCGCCTTTAAATCAGGACAGATCCAATGATCTGACCAGGCTGATCGCTCACCGCTATCCTTTTTACTTCTTTCACTAGCCTTATGTCTTCCTTTGTCGACCCATCTTGAAGAATCCTGCGCTACTGCCTAGAGGGCAAGTCTAAGTAGGCCTAGATCGTTTCTTGTTCTTATTGGCTTTTCTGACCTATCTTCTACTTTCCTACTGCCAGATTTACTTGTTGCCTGTGTCAATACCAATTAGTAATACTCCCTGAACTAACTAACTAATGTAGATCTTCAAATCTTCGATTCTCCAATCTCAGTCGAATATTTTCCGTGTAGCCCGAACTCCCAGATCCTGTATAAAGGTTCTACAACCTGCAAATCCAGTTTGAATTAACATCGAGAGTATCGGTTCACACAAATTCGATTCCTGCGGAGCCGCATCACTTGGTAGAGAATTCCAGGCGAGAGCACGTCACTATAATTTATACCAGCTCATCGACGGTACATTGACAGACACAAAGTTGGTCTAGCCGTTTCAATCCTTTACTTTCATTGGAGTAAAAGATCCTTGCATAAATATTGAGATGTCTATGTCTCCTTCTTTACCGTCCATTTCTAAGTCTCTTGCCCTTCGCCCTCCTGCGCGGCTTTGATCAATGCCATGTAATACTCTTTCTCTTCTCCCGTCACCTCGTAACCACTCCAGCGTCGAGCCCACTCCACCATTTGATCTCGGTCACATGTGTAACCATAACCTTCTTGCATGCTCATCACATTAAACTGGTGGTCCGATTCGCGCGACTTGACACAGAAGTCTTTAAGCGAGAAGTACGCCCCACCGGGTGCGCTGTTGTGGGCGAAGTAGGCATAATTGTACCCCTCAGTCTTCAGGAAGACGAGATCGTCGTCATCATTGTAGGCCAGAGTCCAGCCCTTCATGTCAACACCGGTCCTCCATTCAGGGTGATCATCACTATCAGCGAATGCGTTCCCTTGAGATTCATAATCAGCCTCTTGATTCCTATGTAAGTTTCAAAGTTGCAGGATGGTACGTACAGACATAGTAAATTCCCCATCCCAGAGGCCTTAGTCCGACTTCAAGTTCCTTGAAGTCGTCGTCATTCATTCGCCGCATTTTGGTTCAAAAGCACGATACTGGTATAGTTTTGGTGTTTGGTGGAAAGAAAAAAGTAGAATGGAACTCTGTAGATTTACAGAGAGGGAGGAGAAGGGCTGATGCTGGGGTAGGAAGAGTATATATAGGCTTAGGCACGCTGAGTATAAAGCAGCTGAATCGGCTCCGGTGTATAAGTTGTATTCGCTAGGAATATGGCTCAAATGGACTCAAGGGCCTGTAGACCCCACATCTCTCGATAGCAAATTCTTGGTAGCGCCAATCCCACTCCGCCTGTGTAGAAAGGTGGGCCCAACATGCAGATGTTCAGCTTGCCATGTTCAGCTCGCCACTTCTGCAAGAACCAGTCTAGGCTAAAGCTGTAGAAACCATGTTTTCACTATCTCTATTAGTACAGACAAAAATGTATAGTATACATCATAAGCTATTATTTCTGATCCGTGCTTGAATTTATTCAAGCTAGAGATGATGTTGTTCATTTGCATGCCTTTGGGATCTGCCCACTATGAAGTTGGCAGCATGTCTGTGATTAAAGTGTAGTGCATCGTAGGGTGCAGTGGACGGAAAAGGGAGCTTCAATAGTGGGGAAGGATCAGCACTAGATAGGTTACACAGTCCGCCGTTAGTTGATGTGGCTTGGCTGAGAAGCGAACTGCCTTCCGGGGTATGTGTCATACGTATGACATATCTACGCTCATTTCCGATTCTTCCTGGTGTGTTGTAGATGGAGTCCCTCGTGACAAAGAGAGAGATGGAGAGATTCCGGGAAAGTTGATTTTTCGTCATACTCTGTGATTCGGACTGTACCCGAGAAGCTCCACTACACTTTTAATTTGGATGGCTGCGTGATATACTTATGCAGTTTTAAACTGAGATGCCAGTCGGTCAGAATGCTGCCCACTCAGAGATCGGTTTAAGACTGAATCTATATATTCTAGAAGCTCCATCACTTTCTCTATCTGTTCATTTAGTGATATGGCTGCACAAGTTCGAATTGGCTAATAAAAGGAATGTGGTGAACCATAAGAGGCAAGGGTTGCTGAAGCATTGATGGGACAGGATAGATTATGGTGCAATATATACATGATCCGGGCTCTAGACCTATCCTCAAAGCAATAATACAAGATTCGTTATGTAAGGTGGATTGATAAAAGAAGATTTAAGCTAGGGAAAGAAGAAAAGAGTGTGAAGAGCTATAGCAAGACTTGATTCAACTAAGCTAGGCCACAAACTGGGTGCGATAAACATAGGGAAGAGGAGTTCAATGCGCCGATCATCCGATATTAGTATGCCCAGGTCACGTGTTCCATGTGATCAATACCCCTGGCCCGTGGTAAAGAGGATAGCGGTAAGCGATCGGCCTGGCTAGGTCATTAGACCTGTCCTGACTTGAAGGCAGAAAGGAAAATGTGTACATATACTGACAGTGAGTTATCATGACTCATCGAAACTACATTGACCTCAGGATGTGATGGAATTCTAGCCCAATAGGGAAAAAGCGGGGCACCGTGGGATAAGAAGAGAGAGTATGGAGGTCAATCTGATTGCGGAAATTACTGTAACAGCCTGGGGGAGCCTGAAACTTGTCCTGCGGTGAACAATGGGTTTGTCATTTCCCTCTAGTAGTTACTTGACTGTCTTTGTCGAATCAGAAAGGTAGCCGGAGGCAGGGTCCACTCAGGGCGCTTCCATTTTGCGCCGACAAAATATTGTTTTGATGATCCGAAGAAGATACTGTTGATCGAATGCGCGGCCTATTTCTTAGGTTTGGATCGATAAATCACTGTGGGTGGGTCGCTATCGAGTCCTAGTCGTGGCTGCTAATATATGGACTACTCTCTCATTGAGCTTCTATACAAGTTCGAGACCTATTTTCCATGTGTTGCTGCACTATATTTAGCCTCCCAAGTAGGCGCTGACTTGCCTGTGCCAGCGCTGGCCGCCATAAACAGACTGTGAGAGTGCCGATCGTATGGTAGGAGAGATGTGCTAAGCGCCAGGGCTTCTGCGAGGTTGAAACGAGGGGCTGAAATGTGGGTCGATTGCATGTCCCCCTCCAAGCGAGCATTAGGCACGCTTTGGTGTTGAGTTCATTAATGGCCTTCGCCCTGGTCTGCGGCCTGTTCGAATTCAACTGGGAAAGCTCTCCTCAGAAAGCCTCGCAAATACGATAAGGTTGATCGCCGCGGCCGGGGGCTTTGCACGGTCGCTCGATACGTATCGCTGGACATTGGAATTGCGGAATCGTGGTAAAACCTATATTCTTCTTGGAGATGCCATTTCTGTCCCACGTCAAGAAGGTCTTCTCTTCGTCGCGCAAGCGTGATGGTGCGCAAATCCAACAAGGGCCTGCCCAGACCAGCGCAAATGGCCAACCTGCTCAATCTCCCGCGAGTAACCCCGCTGCACCTTCGAATTCAGCACTTGATCAACCCCCAGTTGTCGATAATGAAGCCCCAGCAGCCCCTGGTATACAGCTATTCAAGCTTGGAAATCTCTGGGAAGAAGCATATGGCCAGATAGAGACCAAGAGCCCTAAACTTATAGATGCCTATAAGCAAAGTCTTCTTCAGACCAACGAGACCTCCCCAGATCTCCAGAGTTTGATCAATGACAAGCTTGCAGAGATTCAAAATGCCCGAACAAAGATCACCGTCGCCGGAAGAGAGATAGTCGTGCGTGACAAGGTTCAACGAACTATAAACTCAATCCTCTCCGCTGGTGGTCTGATCGGTGGAGTAATCAGCGCGGAGCCACATGCAGCCCTGGCATGGGCAGGACTGCTGGTACTTCTGACCCCTATCTCTAAAACCATCTCTCAAGGTGATGATGCTGTGGATGGATTCGAGGAGATTTCGAGCATTCTCATTCGGTATAGAGTCATCGAGACAACGCCAATCGACCTATCGGCCACGAGTAAAATCCCTGGGACAACGACGTCTTTGGAAGAGCTTGCAAATTCGATAAAGACTCAGACGATTAAGCTTTACGCGGCAATTCTGGAATATCAGATTCGACTTGCGAAACATCTTTCCAAGTCCCGACTTCTCAGGCTTGCAGAAGATGTGGCGGCTACCGACGACTGGCACGAAATGTTCCAACTGATCACTCACCTTGATGAGACGATACAATCTCGGTGGAAGATTTTGGATGGTCAAGTACTCCGTAAAGTGGAGTCTGAGGTGGTGGCTATTCAGGAAAAGATAGCTTTGTCAATGAACATCATGAGTGAAGTGCGGGATGAGGCGAAGGTAAGTTTACTACAGGCTTTCGTCTAAATGGAATCCGATTTAGGATGTACTCACATACCATCTCAGGCAATACGCCAGGAGCAGTTATTGAATAGCCTAGAGGTCGCCAGGGGCGCGCGATTCGATTCATTTGACGATCAACACAAACCTTGCTGCTTAGAGGGCACTCAAGTCGACACACTCCAACAAATTCAAGCCTGGTTGGAGAGCACTGACTCCGAGGCGATGTACTGGCTTGCTGGTATGGCTGGAACCGGAAAATCCACTATTTCGAGAACAGTCGCTTCAGCATGCTGCCATCGAACACCTCTGGGAAACCAGACGGCCTTCCCTGAGAACGTCTTCCTAGGTGGTGTCTTCTTCTTCGATAAAAATGAAGGCGACAGGAGCACGGCTCGGAAGCTTTTCACAACTCTGTGCAAATGCCTGACGGAACATCTCCCGGGGATCAAAAGTGATGTTAGCGACTATATATCCAGTCACCCGAACATTGGGAACGAGTCAATCAGCAGTCAATGGAAGAATTTGATTCTTGATCCTCTTCAGAAATTTGACAAGAAGAACTTGGTGTCATTTACCTTGGTTCTAGTGATTGATGCTCTTGATGAGTGTGAATCCGAGGATGATATTGGTATCATGTTGCAGCTGTTCAGCCAAGTCCATATCCTAAGTACCATATCTCTGCGATTCTTTGTCACTAGCAGGCCAGAAGCAACTATTCAGTCGAGTTTTGATAGCGTCGTGGACGTTGCTGTCCTCAGGAAGGAGCTTCAAAAGGTTGCATTGTCAATAGGGACAGGAAATTCAGTCGACGACATAACACGGTTTCTCTTGCATGGAATCGAGCAGATTGCGCAGAGGCATAGCCTTACGATGGGCTGGCCAGGCAAAGAGAATGTTCAAAAGCTTTCCTTCAAGTCTGATGGGCTCTTCATTTATGCAGCAACAGCATGCCGCTTCCTTGGCGAGTCACGCATAACGCGAAATCAACGTGATGCGCGTTTGAAGAGCATACTGGAAGGAAAGGTTAATGAGAAAAGTCCTCAAGGGAACTTGGACAAAATGTATATGCAAATTCTGGAAACTTCGGTTACTGGTGATGCGATTGATGAAGAGAGAGAGCAACTCTGTGAATTATTCCGGAATATCGTCGGAGCTCTGATCAACCTGGTGGAGCCCCTTTCGATGGACCATCTCGCTAATCTCCTCTCATTGGAATTCTCAGATGTGAGTGAGATATTAGAGCGGCTTTATTCAGTCCTATCATTCGGGGAAAACAGAACTTCTCCTGTTACGTTGGTCCACCTCTCATTCCGTGATTTTCTTCTTGATGAGCATAGGTGCTTAGAGAGTGGATTTTTGATTCGCCAGAAGGAGGCACATACGATACTCCTGCACCAGTGCCTAGCAGCCCTTTCTGATACGCTCAAGGAAAATATCTGCCTTCTTCCAAAACCGTCCTCTCGAGCTACAGATGTGGATCTTCAAGTTCTTGAAAAGAATATCTCTCGGCACGTCCAATATGCTTCTCTGCACTGGGTTGTGCACCTCCGGGGAGCTTCTATTAACCCCGTTGATGGCAGCGAAGTGCACGAGTTTTTGGAGATACACATACTTCACTGGCTTGAATCCCTGAGTCTTATGCAAAAGATGTCAGACGGAGTAAGCCAGGTACTGTTGTTGGCCGAGTATATTGAAGCCCTTCCTGTGAGTGTTGCCCGGTGTCCTTGATGAATTTTGTGGGTGCTTTGATAGGTTAAAGCTGACATCAAACAAGGCAGAGGGGCGAGGCGAGCTTCGCTCATTGATTTCTGATATCAAACGCTTCTTATTGTCTTTTCGAATCATGGTCGAAGAAACTCCGCTTCAAATTTATACAGCTGCTATTGCCTACTCTCCAAAAACTAGTTCTGTGCGAAAGTTATTCGAATCGAGGATGCTTGCGTCCATTGGGCGGCCACCAGTGGCTAAGAAGCACTGGGACTCATGGCAGCATTCTCTGTCAGAAAGCCAGAGTTCGAGCATTTCGTTCTCGCCCGATGGGAAGATGGTGGCTTCAGACACAGCTAGAGTCTGGGATACTAAAACAGGGACGCTGTTAAACACGTTCGATAACTCAAGCTATGGCAAGTTCGTCAAGTTCTCGCATGATGGGAAAATGATTATATGTCTATCGACAGATGGAATCTTCAGAACTTGGAACGTTTACACCGGCGTCAAGGAAAAAGAAATAAGAATCAAAAAGCCCGAGCCATCTGGGAAAACATTGTCAGTTACAAGCGTGCTGCTATCCCATGACCAATCCTTAGGAGTTGTTGGCACGTTCTCTGGGGAGGTATATGTCTGTGATCTTGAAAATGGTGACGCCATTACGAGAATCCACCAGAACAGTGGGAATTCATCTGGAAAGGTCACACTTATTGCCCTGTCTAATGATAAAACCATGGTGGCTTTCTCGAAGAAAGACGGCAGTCTCATAATCAGAGACACCCGCAGTGGGGCTATTTGCGAGGGGTTTCATGGGACCTTTCAAGCTCGTCGATTGCGACCAGTGGGGAATTTCCTCTTCAAGTAGCCGCTTATTCGCGGCTATCTCTCATGATGATACTGTTCAAATTTGGGAATGTGCAACAGGAAAATTAGTGACAGGGATAAAGGGTGAATGGAAGAGCTTGTCATTTTTACCCAATGATAACCTCTTCATGTCGAGTCATACGGAGGCTAAGACATTCAGCATTGAGTCTGACACTTTTGTCGGGGCTGTAAAAGAGCTCAAACCTTTCCACGGTATCCAGTTTTCATCAGACCATAAGGTTTTCATTTACTGGGACTTTGAAAAGTCTTATTCTAAGCCTCTGCATATCGAGCTCTGGAATTACGAGACCGGCGAACGCATAGTCGATCTGAAGGGGCCGCATTCCGACCCAAAGACAGTGACAATCTCAGATGACAAGACACAGCTGGCAATACTTTGTCATGACTGGACCATCCGACTCTGGAATCTGGCTCAGGAGCCTCAATCTCAGGATTCCTGCCAAACTCCAAAGGAAGGGTATGAAGCTTTTGATGGAAGGGAAATATTCGAAATGATTCCTCATCCTCGCCGCGACCTCGTTGTCTCGTTTCCCCTGGATGAAAAGGGAGAAGTGAAGTTGTGGAACACGACAACAGCAGCCGTTGAGCATCCACTTGGCCTTCTGGGGTCTGTTGACATTTTGCCGAAGTCTCTTTCACCGGATGGCCAACTCATTGTCAGCACTGATGTTGTCAGCCCTGATAACAAACAGAAGCACCAGATTAGAGACATATTCACTGGTGACATTCTGAAAGAGTTTGAGGTAACTCAGAACTGGCACTCTGCAGCGGTCTTCAGTCCCGACTGCGGACTCCTGGCCGATGGGTCAATACATCTGGAGGATACCAGTATAGAAAGCCTTGACAATCTTGATAGAAGTGCCACTTGCAGCATGTCCCCTTATGCTAGAGTCTGGGACATCTCTTCCGGAGAGGTGCTTCATCAATTTGAGAGCAAGGTGGCCTGCGGAATGCATTTTTACTCTGCCCAGCTGGCCTTCTCGCCGGATGGACTGTTCCTTGCAGTCATTCGTCAAGCAAAGATGCAACTTGAAGAGCCCGTGGCACTTGAAATTTGGGCAGTGAACTCGTGGACACTAATGAAATCTACAACTCTTGCAGCCCATGTGGTCAAAAGTATTGCACTGTCTCCAGGTGGTACAGTTTTAGCGTACGCATCGCCATCTTCCGGTGGAGGAATTCGACTACAATATATGACCACTGATAAAGTGCAAACAATAGTTGAAGAAGCTTCAAACATTTCCCTTGAGTTTTCTCCCGACGGGAAATACTTTTGTTTCGTTGGAGATGCAGTGGTAGCAGGATCGCTGGAATACACTACAATTGGTCTTTGCGATGTTAAGACAGCAAGTTTGATTGGTGTGCGGGATTTGAACGGTTGCCGCGACTCGTGGTCCCGGTCTCTGCGGATGGAAAGACCATCGACACTAGCATGGGCCGACTAGATGTTCAGTCATTCTATCCTGAACCGAGTGCCACAGGTAACCGTTCGCTGTTTTATGAAAATGGTTGGATCATTTGTGGCTCTGAAAAAGTCTCTCCGATATCCCTTCGGATCGGAACTCGGAGTTAAGTGTGCTGCTGCTACGAAAGACACGCTGATGGTGGCTCATGCGTCGGGCTATGTGGACTTTCTGGAATTCACAGCTACCGAAAAGCTTATCAGAGATTGAATCTACTATAATGATCATCTAGCTACAAGCCGAGAGTCTCAATACTCGAAATTAGACCATGTACTGGTACATATAGTAATTCGGCTGCCTTACTACTAGTCGTCAGACTTGATATCAGAATGGAAGATGGCTACTTACTGAGTTCGTTCGTAAGTCATTCCAGTTCGAATTTAGATATGTTAACATCTGGGAACTCAAGCAGCCCCAGCATCTACCGGGCGCCGGAGTCCAATAATTGTATGAACATCTAAACTTTCCTCATTATCGAGACAAGACGGCGTGACAAAAAAAATTCTTGAAGTCCTATTACGGATAGTAATGGTATTGATTTAAGATCCATTTAACAAATACAGCGTGAGGTGACACATATACATCTCACCTCAGGTTGCAAACTCAATTTTCCCAAAGGATATAGTACTTTCTGGGAAAACAGATACAAGTAAACGCGTCCTCTTACGTATGCCTTTCACCTGACCAAGGGATTCATCACTGACTGAACACTTGTTCAACTTCTTCAAGAGGGTCCAATTCATCCTCCCTTGTCACCCGCTGTCCTTGAACACCCGCCTCGACCTCCTGGACAAGAGATTCCAGCAAATCCTTGTCAGCACCGACAAGGGTAACTGTATTACGCTTCTTACCCCAACGGGGGTAAGAGCCAACCTTGATACCTCGTGGTTCGACCTTAGCAGCCAACTCTGTCAGGTACGGGGCGACGGCGCTCTCTGGCAAGGGAGTGCTGAAGAGGTAGCGGAAAGTACCCTTGCCCTCAGGATCAGATAGGCGGGGTACGAGAAGTGGCTTCAAGTTTTGCAAGAGCCGCTCGAACAAACGAGGCACACCGGGAAGAATATGTACGTTGCCGTTCACCACCGCGATGGGCACCCACAGGTCATCAGCAACAAAGATGGCCTGCTGTTCCCACGTCAACTTTGGGTCGAACGGTAGCTCGACCATTCGTAGCTTGGCAGTCAAGCCAGGAGATGGAGTTTCCCAATCGAAGTTGGGTTGCATGGGGTGAGGCCTGGAGAGCTTCTTCATGCGATCAAACGCATCTTGGTATAGTTCGAGCTTGAGGTTGAAGGCCTTTGCGACAGATTGGTAGGTAATATCATCGTGTCTGTTAGTAAAAGAATAAGAATTAGCAAGGTTCAGGCTTGTGAGGATGCATGGAGAGAAAAGTGAAGAGGCAGGTATGTTGGAGATGTTGGGCTTTCGATGATGAACGCCGAGCAGGGTTATAATTTGAGATTCGAGGGTACACAGACGTTGGACCAATTCCTCCACTGGTGACGACAAAGTCATAGCGGGCGCTCATGCGGCGTACAGCCTCCATGATGTCTTCTTCATCATCGGGGATGACTTCGACACGCTGCAAGTGAATGCCAAGGGAGAAGCAGAATTTGGCTAGGAATGGTGAATTGGTATCAATGGTCTAGCGAGAAGGTAGAGTATAATTAGCGATTTGATTGAAAGAGAATATTTCCCAAATTCAGCTTACCTTTCCCCGAGAACCTCATCTCCAATGATCAGGCAAGCTGCCGTGTGGATGGGTTTCGCGTTGGCGGCTGATGTCATCGCGGCGGGCCCTGATCTTGCCAGGGATGGGGTAGAGACAGATGCCAGAGGGGAGTTTGAAGGGCGCGAGAAGTGACGGGTAATTTGGCTCAATCGAGTAAACATGAGTTCGAAGGAAGAGTCACGAGAAAAGCGAACAATGAAGGTCGCAGCGGCCAACGCAGTCAATGGACATTCGCGAGGTGGGGGGGGGGGATCATCTCTCCGCCTGTTTTCGGATTCCCCGCCCCTCGCGACTCCCCTGATCTTGAGGTGATCATCTCAAGCCACGAACGCTTTCGAAATTCATTCGGGGGCAACAGTCCTGCCAATCTCACTCGGTCGTTCCTTATCTGCTTCTCAATATGGTAAGCAAAGCATTGTCTTCCAATGGCGAGACGCTCCTTCCACGGTGGCCCCGAAGATTACCCAAACTCACCGGTGATGAACAGTCGGAACCTATTTACCAAATTCCCAAAACGACAAAGGAGAATGTGGAGGACTTCAAGGTTCAGTCTGCGAAATTTAGAGGAAAGCCTCAAGCGAAAATCTGTATGCCGTGCCCAGTCCACCTGTAGCTGCCGGATCAACCTTGTGTGCTAATGAGGGGTGCAGATATCATCGACCAAAAGCAACGAATAATCCGCGCCGAGGACAATGAGGTTTACGGTAGCCTTGAAGACTTAGCCACCGAGCTGCCTGAATCATCACCACGATTTGTTTTTCTTCATTGCCCAGTCACGCTGGTAAGATGGCCATAACGTTCAACTGGCTACGATTCGCGCTGACAATATGTTTGTTTCCTCTTATAGAGAGACGGCCGCAAAACCGAACGCTTCGTGCTTGTATACTGGCTTCCAGAGAACTGCAACCCTACACAGCGGATGTCGTATGCCGCTATGGTGAATGACTTCAAGGGAACTTTCAACGTCGGCCGCGTATTCGAGGTTGAGAATGCAGACGGCATCAGGGGTATTGCGGATCGCATAGCCGCATATTAAGCTATATTTCAACTGAAATCTACTCTCGGGATCGTTCTCGATCTGAAGATCACGCTGGGCGCCGACTATCTTTATGATGAAGCATGTTCCGATGAGCTATATTGAATTGGTATATCGTGGACAGGAAAGCTGCCTCTGCAGATCCAGGGCACAAGGTGCAAGAGACAATAGTCGCAATAGATCGACATTGGTCCTGAGCGTCAGAAAGCCTAAAAGTCTTGGTCCAGCTGAACTATTCGATCTATCACAATGATTTGCAACGGCACGGCCTACGGCTGCGCCTCTTTTACGGGGCTAGCCGACGATCTGACACCCCGAAATGAAAATCATCCCAATATATGCTTAAATAGGATACTGCTGGCTTACACTTCGACCCATAATCGAACTATTAGACTAGTCTGCAGCGACATGGAAACCCCAGCAGTCGGCTTGATCGCTGCTGCATCCGCCGGATGCTTGATCTGTATACCCCGGTAGTCTGGGCAGATCTCCGCTCAGATGCACGCTTGCTAGTAATGAACCCTTGCTAAAAGCCTGTAGCTTGACTAGTGGTAAGGCAAGGTGGTATTCGCCCAGGCTGCCGGCAATCGCCGACCCTGAATTGAGGGAATTGAATCTTACGGCTCGTCCTGGCATAGAGATCGACCACTTTCTCCCAGTAGGGGGATTGGAGATATTATTCTCTCCCGTAGATCGTCTGACCATGAAGCCACCCACAGCACCCATGACCTTACTGTCCGAGATAATTGTCAAGGCTGTGATTGGTTCGGATGGAAGGCTTTGATCGCCAATCTTCTGCATACTCGGCCCCTTCTCCGCATCTCTCTTAAACTAAGACTTGAGTTGAGTTCAGGCATGTATTTGTCACGGTGAACTGAGGCGATTCACGTATGGATTTGGTTGTTTAGTTAGATATGGTCCCTTCCGTTCTCCGTAGGTAAATGCTAGGGCAATGATTATATATACGGTGTTCGGACATGGTCAGATATGACGATCGCTACGCTGTGTTACGCAGGAGCCGGGAGATTAGCGCACATTAGCTAAGAAACAGCTGGCATGGGCGCGCTTCCGACACTGTGGTAGCGAACAATGAGGTGTCCAGAACCAGGCAGTGCTTGACCACTGAGAGGTGGCAAAGGGTTGCGATGAGACCCCAATATGGAGATTTGTTTCCATATCATCGATACAGTACCGGACGGCCTGCATTCCCGTGTCACCTGTATCAGGATGGTTTCGCTGGCTCAATATTTCGAAGACTCCACGAGGACATGCTATCCAGGAGGCCAACTTGGAAATAACGAGGGGCACATAAGCAGTGCATATGCATTCTTTGCTGTAAATGCAGTGAAAGGTACTAGTATATTGGGTTAGAGCAGAGATTGACATGTTACTAGTATGAAGCGCTAGTAGCTTCTACAGTCATAACAGTCAAAAGTACAATCGAAGGTTCCGAGTCGGTTGAAGTAACTGCCGACGATTGAATTTCAACGGTGCTTATCATTGACGAACGATGGGTGTGTTGGACGGAGATCCATCCGAGACACTATTGAAATATCCTGCAGCCCCTATACGATGTGCATAGACGGATCGGAGGACAAGAGAACTCCGACGTCAGCCCCTTGAGCAGGAACTGTTGACTTGGCAGTTGCTGTTTAGTCGGAACCGTAAGAGTTCTGTGACACAAGGTTATCAGACCATGACATGAGGCACGGCAGGGTGTTCGCACGATCACGGTAATCAGACCTCCAGCAACTTCCCACTACTCCATAGCTGCGGCCCCAGTATCTTGGGCAATGAACGCCGGGCACGAGGCCCACCGGGTGGAGAGCTCTCCAACAGACCCACCGCTGCCCCCCCGGCGATCGGGGTCGAGGGGCACCAGAGGCGACTGCAGCAAAATATGACTTAGCAATTCCCAACGCCCCGGGATGTGGCATGGGCCGCCCTTCCAAGCGAGTCTTCGAATTTTCCACTTACGCAGTATGCACTGCACGGGACACACACCCGAGGGACTGTTTCGTATTCAAAAACAAAGGGAACAATGCACGGGAGCTTTTGCAGTCCTTGAGCAGAAAACTCGACAGCAACTCCGGAGTATACTTACCTTTGCTGTAACAGAGCGCATGCCTTGGTCATGAGAGGCCAAAGTACGCCAAAGTACTCTGTCGCATAGCGCGTAATACAAGAACAAAAGACATTGCCACCCCGATCGCACCCTTTGGCTGCACTCGCGAGTATTCTCATGCGGCCGAGTCCACCCCACTGCATCGCAGCATCCATGCATCGGAAGAAACAATCAGGGTGGCATGAAGCTCACCCGCACCTCACGAGCAGGCGTTCATAAGCACGAAGTGGAACCGTTGGGCAACGAGCCTGCACCTGGAAAAGGTAAAAGAGAGAAAAAGCAAAAAAAAAAGTAAAAAGAAAAAAGAAAAAGTAAGAATCGGAGGCCAGTGCGTCGCGGGTGGGCAAGCCTAGCCTGCAACTAAAGCGTAGCTGCGGCAGTAGGGCCGTCTCCGGAGTAGTGTTAAAGCCAGATTGCGCATTCGATCGATCCATCCTTCTCCCTTCTGGATTTGGCAGGAGAGTCGTAACTGTCAAGTAAGCGGGAGCCCGATTTCACAACTATGGCCATTTCCCTTGGCCCCGAGTCTCGTGGGTCCTCGGGGATGTTCGTTCCTACCGCTGCCTGTGTCATGCATCATGCATGGCCGCGGGTAGGAGTATCCCCCCGAAAGGTCGCGAAGAACTCCGTGGCTCTGGCTGTCGGCGCATTGATCGCTCGGAATTTTTCCCTCCTGAACTTGAATTGAAACGTCTTGGCAGCTTACATGAGGAACTCTAGATAGCCAAGGATGTAGAGGAGATGATGGACGGGAGAATGGAGCCATAGAAGCCGATCTTTCAGGGTCCAAAATGGCTGGAGTTGTGCAAAGGGCCTCAGGAATCGGTGTTGGGCTGGGCAAATCAGACCAGCGCCGGCGTGGCGGGTTGACCATAGGATGTTCAGAGGGTGAAGAGGACTGAGTACAAAGATACAGGCACCGCATGCCTTCCCATCCAATGGACAAATACGACCATTGGAAAGTTTAGTGGCAAAGTTTGGCGGCATGCTCCTCTTTTGAATTACTGTTTTTGTTCACGCTATACTCCTTCCAACGGAAGATCTCCGTGCCATCGAACAAAGGCGTTGCAGGCCATCTGGATCGTAAATGCTGAAGAAAATCGAGGCAGGGATTAAGGGAGATCGTCCTGTCATCTCGGGAAGCCTCCATTTTGGGTTTGCGCTCCGTTTTCCCAGGACATTGACCTTTCTGATCGTCATCCGCCCAGTCCTGGGTCAACGGCATACCCGCTCCCAGTCCCCGCATCTCGACGTTGACTGGACCAACACACAGGGGCACGGGTACATCCGTGCGGTCCATCAGTGCGGTCCATCAGTGCGGTCCATCAGAGGGCTATATTAGAATACTGGAAGTCACTTCCCCAGTCAATCAGATGCTCTGGCTCAAGTGTGTCCGAAAGCGCTGGGGAGAGAGGGGGGAAGGGGGAGGTAGAAGCTCAAAAGTACAGCCCGTGTGGAAAAGGCGTCAGGTCAGAGCGGCCCTGATCTGATGGTCTCTTTTCGTGACGCATTACGCTCAGAACAGACCGCCCAAGCATATTATTCCCCCTCCTGATCCTCTTCCTCGGGCTCGGTTGCAGGAGCATGAGTGGGGAAACAGCACTTGTCCCATTTGGTATCCATGACCCACCTGCCAGACACGGGAGATTCTGAGCTGGTACAATACATTTGGTACCTTCAGACTGGTTCGGCTGGGAACCCATGGACCAAATCCCGGGAGGATGTGCCCGCCAGCTTGGGTCGGGGTAAGTGGTGCCGGTAACATGGTTGTTCTCAACCCTCATAGTTTTGCGGTGTCCGTCCTTCGGGGTTCAACGATCAGAAGGGATAATGGGCCAAAATAAAATAAAATAAAGAAATTGTGTAGGGACACTCCACCCGAAGAGAAGCTACCGAGATGCAATACCGAGTCCAAGTGTATTGAAGCAACTGCGGTATTAAGCTTACGCAGTACACGGGGTTGGTTACGAGGCAAAACAGACCAAAAAGACCCAACTTACCGGGAGTCCCATGTGCTCGGGTAGGGAAAAAGATTTGTTTGCAAGCTCCACTTCCCCAAAATACCACATCTATACCGTAAATTATCCCCTGAGGTTATTTTATTAGGTTGGATTCGATACTTAGATCCCTCGACTCCCTCCACTTGCTCATCTCCCGACCTCGATATCCTTCACCCACCGCCCTGTGCTTCGGCACGATACTCGACCTGGTTTCCTTCTGGTGGTGGTTCTATTGTCGAATAAGTGTTTGGAGTGATTTGCTCCGCTCAATTCGACCTGCAACCAACAAATTTACTACATTCTTGCACGGGCAAACCGACCCAGACCGAAGAACTAATCAGCGCCATGTCTCCGCAAGACCGTCCCACTCAGCCTGAGGGCGACAAGCCCGAGGGTCTGTCAAAGTACCTCAAGCGCATGAAGACGGTCCTGCGTCCTCGCATGAGCTCCAAGCGTGAATCTGTCGCTGCTCGGCCGGACACTGTTGCCTCGTCAAGCAAACCAACGTATGCCCCACATTCTCGCCTTCGTACCCCATGATCACCCAAAAAAAAAAGAAAGAAATATCCTATATCTATAGTACTCCGTCCATATGATATTGATATGGATATACCCACCCGCAACAAAACCAGAAATTCCATTCTAACCCCACATGCCTTTATAGAGCAACTCCAACAACTCCAGCCCGCAATCCAATCCCCGAACCCACGCTGCTCACCGACTATAGCGCCCTGCAACAGGAGAAGGCCCGCGCTCTCTTCAGCAAATACGGCTTGACCCTCGAACCCGGCGAATGGAAGTCTCCCGCCGACCTCCAGCTGACGCGGGTCACCAAGCCCATCCGCATGCGCGTGCGCCGCACCTGCCACCGCTGCGAAACTGTCTTCGGCCCCGACAAGGTCTGCGTCAACTGCCAGCACCCCCGCTGCAAGAAATGTCCGCGCGACCCGCGCGACCCGCCCGCGCGCGAGCAGGAGCCCCGGCTCCCCAACGAGTATCCGCCGCTGCCCAAGACCAAGATCGCTGAGATCCGCGCCCGCGAGCGCGGCGAGACCCGGGTCGACCCGTACTTGCGGTTCACCGGCAACCCGGCTGCGCCGTTTGTGAAGCCCTCGCAAAGTGGCGGGCAGGATCTGATCCGGAAGACGGTGCGGCAGCGGGTGCGCCGCAATTGTCACGCCTGCGGGACGCTGTTTGTGACGGGGGAGAAGGAGTGCGCGAAATGTGCCCATGTGCGCTGCAAGAAGTGTCCTCGGGAGCCTGTTAATCTGGAGAAGTATCCGGATGGGTATCCCGGGGATGCGGATCCGCCGGAGCTGCTGAAGCCGGATCGGACGTATAGGAAGTCGCGGCGCCGCGTGCATTACATCTGTCACGTCTGTGAGACGGATTTGATTCCAGGCGCAAGTACATGCTCGAAATGTGGACAGGCGAAGTGTGCGGAAACAAGGCGCATCCCGTATGTATTGAGCTCTACTGGTGTTCTCCATGAGTTTGCTAACAGAATTGAATAGGCCCAAGAAGGTTAAAAAACAGCCTGATCCCGAGGTCCTACGGCGTGTTGAAGAGAGAATGGCCAGCTTGACTATAGCGCAGTGATGGACTCTGCAACGTGGCATTGCTGTACGCATGGCCATTTACTGCTTTCGTTTTGAATCGATTTGATCTTCTGTCGGTCTATGAGCCTGCTCATTACATTCCGTTTCTGCATATAAAACGTAGCAGACGTATGTGTGCTCTTTTCGCAATGCATTAACTGGTTACAATCTTTTCGCGCAACATCCATCCAAGGCTTTCCCTTTTCGCGATGTATCATTTTGTAAGATTCCAGTTTGGATACGGCCTAGTAACATCACTCTGTCGTGTCTCGTTGAGACGTCGAATCCATTTGGGGCTTGTTCCTCCCCCGGCAGTGCCAGCAAATTGTGCGCCCTTAGATACAGGACTTAGCAATCAAACCACTGCCAGCACTTGCGTATTCGGATTTTCGATATGAAAGTAACTTGTGTACGCAGTAATACCTGTGGCTTGTCACAGCTGGCCTAGTTCCGACATTGGCCCATGTGAAAAGAGGAACACGCCATTATCAATTCCCCACGAAGCACTACTCGAAGAATGGGCCAATAAAAGTGTCGCTCTTAACCACAGGATGTAGCGAGCACTTGCCCGCCTATATTAAAGCAGATCCCGAGGCTTAATACTAGCGTGGTACAATGCGTCTATCAAGCGATATCGTATTTTGTCCAATACAGGATAACGGATTGCAAAATCCCGCATGCTAGGATCGCGACTGGTCCACATCAAAGCAACCGAGGCCAGGCCAATGTAAGTTTCCTTCAACTGTGCCAGCAGCCACCATCAATTAGGGCTCGGGCATACCGTGCTGGCCGAAAAGTGGATTCCGGAATGGCGAAAGGGCAGAGGGACCGTAGAACGGATCTGCCGACCTTTCTCCGCCACTTCATCATGATGCCACGTTTTCCTCGACGAATAGGCAGTGCAGCATGAGCGGGGGGCTGTAATTTGGCTAGTTCAACTAGTAGGATATCGACGTAGCCGATGAGCGATAGTGCCCAGCACAAGATTGCAACTCGAAGTTGCGGGGGCACAGGAGACAGGTGGCACGGCCATTGGATCGCGGGAAATCGCCCATGCTTCTAGATAACGCCACGCCGAAGATACCACGACCTTGCACACCCGACTCTTGCCCGTTGCGGTCTAGTGCGACGGATTCTGGGTTTCGACCTGTTTGCCTTAACGCCGAAGTACTTTATTCTCTGCAACACGCCTTTCTAGCGCGCCATCGCAATCTAGACCTGGGCCCGGTCTTTTGTCTATCAGCTACAACATCTTACCCTAGAGGCAATCGGGCAAGAGGGGCCATGCGCTGGCTTTTGGGATCTGAGTTTGGCGCGGACACCCGCGACCACAGGGTTTGCAGGAGCCCTGCCTATTTGCTAGAAGAACCACTGGTGGTCGATTGGGAAAACAGGCGATCGCAGCGACCCAATGGCCGCTACTTTGGTTGGCAGCTTCAGCGGATACTATCAATACGAGTTAACACATGTATATCTCCCAAAGAACACCACTAGGGATCTTGCAAGGCTTGAAAACGAGTACGAGTCGCACCTCTCTATATAGAGTTAAACTACGGTCTCCGTAAGGGCCGTGACGCCAGCAAGGGGGCAACGACCCGAAGCTCTGGGAATTTCGACATGGGTCCGGTTGGACAGATGGAAAACAGCCCTGGGGACGGAAGGGAAAAGAAGGGTGCTGGAGGTGCAACGGGGGCCAAACGGTCCACTAACCCAATTGAGCCGTCTCGCTGGGCCGCTCACCCCGTCCTCCATCGCATGATAGTTGCATGGCCCCCTTAGGAAGATCATGCAGGATGATGTCTCTAGAAGGGAAATCGAATGCAACGATCGGAGCCCGGTGCATGTCGCCTTCGCTACACCAACCGTCCTCGTCGGTTGCCCGTCCTGAGACTTGGCACAGCAAGTCCGTAGAGCTGGTAGCCACTGGGATGCCTCCCGACCTTTTCCGCCGGCTGGACCAAAGACGTGGTCAGGGCGAGGACCTGTCAGTACCGACCGGTTGGGTCTGGCACTAGGAGTGGTTTGCTGGTATTTCTGTATTTCTCTCTGCCAGATCGCGATATGGGCCGTTTCGAGTGTTACAAGTGCCGTATTGCGATCGATCGTCTAGTCATGTAAGGGAGTTACCCATATTTGAGAGGAGGATCCATGACTCGTGCCTCAGCCTCGGCCGCATACCGAATAATTAGGGGGTTAGCTGCGCCAAAAGTACTATAAAACGGGCGCATTAAGAACTGGTGCCGCCGATCCCCAAGGACCAATCCTTATAAAACAAGTTGTGCCTGCGCCGATCTCTCAAAGCCCTGGGCTAGCTCACTCAAAGACGGGGCTGACAAAAGTCCAGCAGAAAGTTCCGATTGAGTAATGAGAAATTCCCCCTTCCATGGCTTCCTCGGCTCCTTTGGCTTTCACAAGCCAGATTGAGAGTGCAATGGTTTAGACCTTGATTCGCTGGCTGATCTGCTCTGTGCCCGCTGACGTCTCATAATCAATCTCTTTTCCCAGATCAATCCGTCGACCCAAGGCACGCCGGATGATCCAGTCCTTACTATTGATATGCTCTTCTGTCTGCCCATCCACAAGCGGTGGAATCATGTCCGAGCCTTCCAGGCGTCTTAACATCACTGTATCCTCTGGCCGCGCGAAATAAACCAGGCTGTACCGCGTCGAGTCCGCCTGGGCACCAGGTGGAGCGACCACGCGGTGAATATTCGACCGCAAGAGCCCATTCGTGAACTTGACCAGTGCGTCTCCCAAATTCACGATGGCATGACCCGGGAGCGGGCGCACGTAGACCCATTCTGCGTCCTTGCCCGGGGGCAGCACTTGCAGGCCGCCGAGGCGGTTGAAGAGAATAGTCACGCTGCCGAAATCGGTATGTTGGCCCAGTGCTGTGCGGCGGTCGTCGACCGGCTGGGGCGGCGCTTTGATCCAGCGTACTTGGTCGCCGCTGACGGCTTGTTGTCTGTGGAGATTCGCGAGGGTATCCTCCGGAAGACCCAGTTTGTCGTTGAGCACGTTGAGCAGGAGTGTGACTATGCTGTGGGCGCCCCCCATGAACGACTTTAATAAGCCTCGGCTGTTCTGTACTACGGCTGGGCCGGGGAGGGGATCGGATATGCCTAAGATATCGTCCTTTGATGCCTGGTATACTCTTTGTGAGCGATAGCACCAGGGAGGGTGAGTATGTCATGTGTTTCTCACGTTGTAGAACTCGTTGCGGTCGAGATTTCCCGCTTTGTCGACAATCGATGCCCCTTGTCCTTTGTATCCAAAGTACGAGTTCTGGGCACTGAAGTCATATCTTTTCTTCTCTTCCAGGCTCAACCCGAATATCTGCTCTCCGACAGTAAACAGCTGATTTGCGTCGGCGAGGAGTTGTTTCCCGGCGTCACGCAGGTCCAAGTAGAAGAACCCGATGTCAGTAGATGATCTGAACAGCCTTTCACATTCCTCTGTGTCTCCCGCTAGTAATTTATCCAACGAAAGACGGAGCAGGGGTGCTGTGGGTACGTCGTCCGGAAAGGGAGGCAGTCCGGGGAAGTTACCATCTGCCATTGTAGAGATCGTGGCCTCGGACTCCATAATCGCGCCTTATGTATCTAGTCTCAAATTTTGTTTTTGGAATGGTTGGTTCTCAATCCTTGGAGGGACTGTTCCTGCACTTTGCAGCAAACTGGGGATTTCGTGAAATGCGGGGAAGCGCCTTTGCCGAGGGAGGTATGAATCACCCGCCGCTTGCATAACCCAGCAAGATCGACGTTGGGTCCGGCCTGAGCAACATATGCTCTCGATCATTGCCGCTTGATGATTTGATCGTTGCTTTGTTCGGCTGTTACCTCTCGGGCTTTTTGAGGCAAGCTGAAAGGGGCGTTGTTTGGGCGATGTTGGTCAAATATTCTGAAGCCTTTTCATTTGATAATGATGAGAGAACTGGATAGTTCAGTCATTGGGACAGGAGTATTGCCTGGGGGAAAAGAAAGAGGAACATCGTTCTGCACCATCGGAGAATTTCAATACGTAAATGGACCTGTGAGTTCAAAATGTCAACACTATTTTCTGATTCCCAGGAAATGGTGGGTTGCCCCAGGCGAAGAATGCTACGAATAGACTTACTCAACTCAACTTGGCTCCAGTTGAATTTCATTTTTGAAATTTAATTGCTTCAAGGTACTTCATCGTGAGCTTGAGATTCAATATAGAAGACCTGCCATGTCCGGACCAATCTCCATCTATCAGCGTGTAACATCATGATCATTAGACCGCAGTATGACTCGGACTATCTCGTGTCGCTCCGGAGCATCGTTGAACCCTTTCGGCCCATTCTGTGAACAGCAATAAATAGCGGAGTAAGGCAATGGGTGTCTGGTTGAATTGAAAATAGTATGAGACGCCGAAATCAACGCTGCCAAGAACGTGAAGCTGGCTTATGGGAGACATGAGTCGGTTTGCTCGGTGGCCACCAAGAATGCTCATATATCACTGGCGACACATGTGATTACCATTGCTAAGAGAAAAAGAGTTATCGGGCTGATTAGGTCTACTCAAGATCGCGAAAACACGAATACTCCAGATTGCAAGCCACTTCCCTCAGGGCCCTCGATCGACCTGGGTCGAGGTCCACTCTGTTGAATAGAGAGAGGAGCTGCTCCACTTGGGCAAGGGAGTAAGCTTGCGGCAAGTGCAGTGGTAAGGACCCGTGGTTCTTGTTTGCCGTGGCCAAGGCTTTTATGGCCCCTTTTGCTGATGATTGCCAAGTCTAGCAATATTCGCGCTTCCAAAGGCCTAAAGGACACAATAGTGCCTGAATCATGGGGTCTTAGGAGCAACAATTTCATGATTCAATTGGAGTACTACAATCACAGGGAAGAATATTCGGAGCATGGCTAGACACTAGTAATCGTGTCACTTAAGTTAGATACAGATAGAAGAGGTACGATGCCGGTGGTGCAACATGCTACGATGACTGGGATGCGCTACTTTTAGTGGAGAAGGAAATCGCTTTCCCATCCCAGAAACTCAAACCTTGCAAAAAACCTGCTTGAGTATCATTAATATGGATCGAAGGAAAGGTGGACAACTACCGCTATTTCCAAGGATCTAATACTTCAACCCCACATCTCTTGGGCGGTTCATTGCTGGGAACCAGTGCCAAGCTTGGGGCACCGTACGATGTTATGAATATAGATTCGCTCCATCACGGAAACGCAGCCTTGGGGCCAAAAATGCAAGATGAGCCTGGAACATGGGCATTCTCCACGGGGTGGATGTTGCGCCAAGAGCGGACGTGGGGGCCAGTTCTTCCACTCACATCACCGGCAAGTTAACCTCAGGATACTCCCTTGACGATCCTTTGCATTGTCGAGTTTTCTTTCGCGCGAATGAGTTGAGATATTCATCCGTGGTTATCGGAGAGCAGCATTGACCTCTGGAGGTTTTCCAATGCAGCCTAGCTGACTTGAGTGGAAGCGTTCCAGCGACGGCGCACAGAACTTGAAACGATGGCTTAGATGTCTTGGCAGGAGTTGGAAGGAAGAGCTGATGAAGTTCATGAGATCATAGTAAGAGATCGCCGTAAGCAGGAACGGACGCCAAGATCTACCTTTTCGGCTTTTCTCCGATTCAAGATATAAAAGAAGCCTCGATGGTGTTGAGAAAGAGAACCCCATACTCCAAGCTTGCCATCTTTCTCAAGTACCGCCCAAAGCTTACAGTCTATCCCTCACAATGGCCCCTATTGGCAAGACTCTTCTCTTCCTGGCTGCTATGACCAGCTCTGCTATGGCGGAGCACGTGAGGGTCGTCTTCTCCGCCGGTGACTTCTCTACCATCTCTGGCCCAGATGGGGGCAGCAGCCAAAGTGGCCACTACAGTGGCTTTGCCATTGTCAGAGATAACGGAGATGCTATCTACAACAACGGTAACCCCGATGACCACAGCCCTTGCTACAGCACCGGTGGCGGCCGGACCTTTACCATTGAAGGCGACTGCTGGGCCAGCCCCCGTACATTCCACTGCGAGGCAGACTTCGCTGGTCACCCTAAGACCTGCGAGGTCAAGGACCAGAACGGCAATAGCCTAGGCACCGGCGAGGGACAGACCGACACCACTTTCATTGGCATTTCTATTGGACAAGACGCGAGCTGTGTCGTTGAATTTGACACGGACGATGTCCAGGGCAACTCCTGCCCGGTTGATGATGGCAACGGTCCTTTGCACGTTACTTCTGGCTAAGGAATTATGGTGTCGGAATATTGTGGATACCAGAGACAGCGTGTCGCATCTCCTCGGGGCTTTTTGTTCAATTACGATCGGAGGACCATATAGGAGGATCATGCCGGCTTGCATGTATATAAACAACTTCCAATTGAATGCAAGGATGATGAAATTGTGTTTAATCTCCAACCAGTAATTATGTAGAAGTATCTGATAAAAGACGTATAATCGCTAGCAAATCCAATGGATGACGAGGTTAAGCAGGCGATATGCAACTTCCTGTTTATACAAGCAGCATCCCGTGCTACGGAGTCGTCCACCTTATCGATAAGCGGAACAGGTGACATCAAATTTCGACCACATATCTCTCTGCTCCAAATCTTCCCCAGCCTACGACGAAAGCAGACCCAGACAGAACCTTCCAAGATGGCCGATACTCCAGCCCCCCAAAATGCACATAGCACACAACCTCCTCGCCCGCGCCCACTCCCCCGACACCGCCGCCCAGCAATTCACCGAGCGCATCAAACAAAAACCGCTCTTCCTCCGCCCGACTTCCCCAGACGCCCACGACAACCGGTCGCGGCGCCGATTACACCGGCTCCGCAAGAAAGAATACTTCCTCCGCCACCAGCGCCCGCGGCCGTTGTCTGCACGCGAAAAGCGCTCCTCGGGCCTCTATGATCTCCCCAAGGAGGAATGCAAGTATGCTATCTTCCGCGGGCTGCATGCGATGTGGGTGTCATACATGCAGGAGATCCTGGGTCTCAATATCGAGGGCCGGAACGTCCAGGTGACGCCCGCCTCGCATGGCGCGAAACTGGTGAGTGCGGATTACCATGGTGCGGAGGTCGAGGTGGTGCGCAGCCGCTGCTCGAGTCGGGTGGGGGTGAAGGGGATTGTGGTACGCGATACGAAGTTCACGTTCGATCTTGTTACGGTGAAAGACGAGGTGAAGAGTAAGTGGTTGTCAGTGTATGAATTCTCGGGGTTGGCGACTAACGTTGTTTGGTAGCTATACCGAAGGAGCATACGATTTTTCGTTTTACAGTCCCGTTGTCGCGAATGAAATTGCCTGATGAGGCGAGGGATACAAAGGAGGAAGACGTTTCCGCGGATGCGCCGAGGCCGCTCGTTTTCGAGCTGCATGGGAGCCAGTTTGAGAATCGGCCTGTGGATCGGGCTAATAAGAAGTTCAAGTGGAGGAATGTTGACTATCTTTGACTCCCCACGGGTTTTACTCGAAATACCGTGAGCGCTAACGACCATATGAATACTATGATGGATATGCTTAAGCTAAAGGTAGCATAGCATCTGCATGACCATTTACCACAATGGTGAACTTTGTTTCTATTCAACTTGAAATATGGGGAGTATAGTAATTCTTGGGTATCATTGAGAATATTCTAGCGAGATTACATGCCAGCCCACTCAATACTGTAGGTGACCACACTTTCAGTGCGCTCGATCTCGGCCTCCTCTCTGCTCTTTTGCGGACCACCCAGTAAGAAGCCCTTCTTTACGCCAGTACCCAATCGCCCGCCGTTCACAATATCCATCAAGTCGATCTGCTGGTCATATTCCGCAGAGACGACAAGGAAATGTGAGTGGAAGCGAAGGGGGTCACCGGGGTAAGCCACGTACTGACATCCGAACCGCAAGCCTGGGGAGAGGAAGTAGCCACGGGAATGAAGATGTGCAAAGAGTGGATATGACAGTGGGACCTCCGGTTTGGAGAGGACAAGGTCTGACGAGGTGGTTGGGTTGGGTAAAGGCGGGTATGATGTTGGAGGGGTCACTCCTAATATTTCCTGGGGAGCAGATGTCGGCGTTGAAGACCGAGACGCCGAATCATCTGCGAAAACATCTACTATTGCCGACTCCTCCTCGGCTGGTATGGCGGACGAAGCAGCTGCCTCGGATTCAGCGTCAGCTTTAGCTGATTTCTTGGCTTTGTTCTCGGCAATTTTCTTCAAAGCTTCTTCTTTTCTTTTGTTCTTGCGGTCTGCTAGAAGTCGCGTTACATGGTGACCCTGAGCCTCCAACTCGCGTTTGTACCGCCGCCGATCTTCCTCCATCAGGGAGATCATGCTGGTCTGTGCCTTGGCTTCATCAATGATGCACGCAATGCCTTTATCCACTAAGACACGAGCCTCCTCGGGCATGAGCTGCAGGGGTAGGCCCAGGAACACATTTTGCTGCGAGGCTTGCGGGAGAGTCCCTGTTAGGACGCCACAGATGTTGTGCTCGCGTCTCAAGTACGTAACTGCCTCAATTGAGAACAGCAGGTATCTACCGGAGATGTGTGAGATCGGAATTGGAAGAGTGGGATTGTCCATCGTGAAGAGGTTTTCATGAATTCTGATTGGAACGATCGTTAGCAACCAACCCATAAGAGATCTGGCGAAGCAAATGTTGTAAGGCAAGTTTTGAGTCATTCTTGATACGTTTCTCAATCACGTGTGCTCTTTTTTGAGATATTTAACGAGCTTCAGGGGATTGACAGATTTGTATTTGAATAATCATGCAAAAGGGGGGGTTTCAGGAAATTGACCAGGAAGTTTCGCTCACCATTACTATCGAGTCTGAGGATTTGACCTGCAAAGCCCAAGACTGCGGAAGGAAGAGAAACGGAAAGCGAAAAAGCCAAAATTTTTGTAGCGAAGCTCCGCCCGCGCTAGCCGTTTTGAGAGGTCTTTGGTACCCGCGGTCCGCAACATTGATTGTATGCTTCTCCAGTCTTCTGTCCCAGAGCCATGAATTTCCTCCTTCTGCTGTTCTTGGTGTTCTTCGCACCTCTACTGCTTTTAGCAGGTGAGAATTTTCATATTTCCTCTCCACACCAGCGGCAATTGGCTGATATAGAACAGCGTGGCTTGCTGCTTCATCCTGCCTGGGAAACCGCTTCCGCCATCGCTGGGGAGCATCAGGACTCGGTGCCTATGGCCAGAGCTACCTTCGAACTATGGCTTACACGGGGCCTGCAATGTCAGAGCAGATTGAGATGAGCGAAATGTTGGACGAACCAGGGACTCGCCAGCAGTTCGAAGAGGACGATTGAATGTCCCCTTCTGATCAAAACTCTAGGTCGGCTTTCTTAGGCATCCCGCTTGGGACAGATGCTTCTTGCGCCTCCTTGTCACCCTCTGCAGGTGGTAAGCTGAAGGGTTTGATCTCGAAGCGCCGACGACTCAAGTTGAATGCCCAATCCTGTCCGATGTTCTGGTCATTTCCACCCCCGCGCTCGTGCAGCACCGGCAATCGGTGTGTCTTCAGCATACCCTGCGGAGGTTCTTCTTCCGAGGTCGCAGCCCCCGAGGTCGCCAAGGCATCGGCCGAATGAGGGAACGGACAGAGCTCAATGACTCCATCGCAAAGGAGCTCGATCCAGCGGACCAGTCCGGATGAGCGGGGGAATAACGTCAGAGGAAGGGTGAGCATCGCTGTTACGCGGCTGGAATGTGTGGTCATAAGCGCTTTCAGTGAGTGGAGGAACTGCAGCACATATTCCGGTCGGGAAGCATCTGGCGGATACAGGCCAGGGTTAAGCAGAGAGGGAATGACGATCCGATGGATGGTGCTTGGGCTAGAGGATTGGATGGCGGATTGCAGGCGCTTCAATATGGAGGCGTACGGTGACTCCTTCGACGGCGTGAGCGGAATAAAGGTCATGTTGGTAATAGACGGATGGGTGAATCGTTTAGTGAGGTCAAACGCATGGCAGAAAGCTTGCTGTGGCTTCTGTGCGCCATCGGAGTCTCCGGTCTGTGGTGGCGCTAGAAGGAATTGGTTACTTGAAAGCTCCGTTACGCCCTGGTCGTGATGAACTTACCATCGCGAGAGCCTGCGATGCCAGCGCCAAATTCACCCAGTCGCTCGTATCGCCAAGCAATTTTCATACGTTCATCTTTGCGCTTGTCTGACCTCTTTCCTTCCAGAATGTCTGCGGTCCCAATCAGACCGGGCAAGCTCCGACCCCATTGTTCGGGCATTCCAACCACATGGATCTTTTGTTCCTGCACCACTCCCTCTGCTGCATAGTATCGAAGTAATTGCCCGGCAAACTCCGTAGTCCCATTCTCCTCAATCAGAAGGATTTTCCCCATAGGAAGACCCGCATGGCCCGCCAGAAGACCGTCTAGCGACGGGCACCCAGTTGAGGTTGTAGGTCGTCCATCATCTGGGGAGGGGCGCACACCTGGGTTCGACTCGGGCAGAGCTGCTTGTGCGACAGCAGTAGGAGCGGCGTTTCGATCAATTCCGGTCGATACTCCAATATTGCGCTTCCGAAAAGACATCTTCACCGCGAAGCAATGAATAGGTTAATTAAAAAAAAAAAACAAAATATGAACCGGAATCAGTCAATAGCCAGTGGAGGTTGAGCCGCGATGAAATGAACTTATCGGTGGGGTACCAAAAAACGGCAGAAAAAAAAAACCTTGGAAAGCTTCAGACTATCCGCAGCACCCTCCAACTCCAATTCTACATCTTTACTCGCCTCAGCGCAAACACCGCGCCCGCTTCTCCTTTGCTGCTACCCGCAAGGGAATTTCTCCATCGCTCAAGTTCTCTCAGACATTGGAGTCTTTCGCCGCCCGTCTACCATGGCCGATCCGCTTCTGTTCGAAGACACCTTCGCGATCACCTCGATCAATGCTCAAAAGTATGACCGCGTCTCGCGTTTGACCTGCACCTCCACCGATGCCTCCACCACCTTTACGCTTGATGTGAACTCCGAGCTCTACCCATGCGCCGTCGGCGAGTCGGTTCTCTCTTGCCCTCGCATCCACCTTGTCCCTCGACGGGAAGGAAGACACTCGCGCAAGCTGGCGAGAGGTCAGCATGGGTGAACAGACCCTTGCCAATGACTACGACTACGTCTGCCACGGCAAGGTGTACCGGTTCGAGGAGGGACAGACCAAGGATACCATGTAAGTCCCGCACGCAAGGGTTCTTCAGCCGCGGCGGTTGGTCATGTGCTAATCTTCGGGGGATTAAAGGGCCGTTTTCGTCTCATTCGGCGGGTTGCTGCTCTACTTGGAGGGACCTTACAGGAAGCTTGCCCTTCTCAAGATCGACCACGTTTACCTGCTTCTGAAGAAATAGACGCAATCGGTCATGTGTGAGATTGGCTGTATCAGAAAATATCGGGTTGGACTGGGATACTATATCCATTTTTAATTGGGCTATGCAGCGCTGGCGTTCTTGCATTTCATCACAAAACCTACCACTAGATCGTGGATCAGAAGCAGATTGCGATTCTAATGAATCTTAAATGACCTTTTGCATCTCCATGCAATCTTCGATCCGCGGTGGAATGTTTAAAACTGGTATTCCTTTCTTAGAACCTCTAGTCCCATCAAGTCCATTTGAATTCACTTCAGGGCAGCTCGTAAACCCAAGATGGGATTTGATAAACGTAATCTCTTATTGCCTCTGATATGCGTACATAAAAACCAAGGAATATACTCATAAAACCGCATATCAATGCTATATCTGTGTGACAAAATGACCCCATGCCCATGAATTCATTCCAGGTCCGCGCTGCAACATATATGCAGATAAGACATCAGTTATTGGCGGTACGAAGCAAGCGGGTATTGCAAGCGGCGGTGCAGTCGAGACATAATGTCCAAGTAATCAGGCTCATTCTCCGGCGTCAGAATGCCATGTCGGATAAAAAAATCGATGATAACGACCGAGCAATTCGGTTTGAACTCGCCGCGAGCCAATGCGTCTTTCAGCTCCGGGATTGAGAGCAGCTCGAATGCATCCACCTCATTATCTCCGGGCTTGGGAGTAACCGACGCGTCAAGTTTCAGATCATACACGAACTCGATCTCCGGCTGGCTGAGACCGACCTCGCCGCCGGCGCGAGCATCTCGAATGTGGCTGTATGTAATACAGCCGCGAGCAATAGCACCAGGACGGACAACTGACTCGGGTAACGAAGCTTCCTCTAAGGCCTCGCGGACAATACACTCAAACGGCCGTTCACCTGTGGCCATGCCGCCGGCAACGGTGTTGTCCAGCATACCGGGATACGTCTGTTTATTCTTGGATCGTCGTGGAACCCAGATCTTCATTCCCTCAGCATCTTCCGTGTAGCCAGTCATATGGCTGCCGTATGTGACGATACCGAAGAGAGGTGACGCGCTTCGCTCCATCTCAAATAGATACTCACCTCCAGGACCAAAGACCGGGTAGTTTTCACTACGCCAACCCTTGAGGACCTCGAAGCTCTCCTTTTTCACGGCTTCAGAGAGCGTCTCTGCGATTAACTTTGACCGATCTGCAGCTGTCACGTTTGCCGCGGTCACCAACGTGACTCTCTTCAATCGAGAGTCGATTTGCCAGT
The DNA here is from genome assembly GCF_028974085.1 of Penicillium chermesinum. Lineage (NCBI taxonomy): Eukaryota > Fungi > Ascomycota > Eurotiomycetes > Eurotiales > Aspergillaceae > Penicillium > Penicillium chermesinum. The sequence goes on along the minus strand of NW_026695312.1, from coordinate 1,348,672 downwards.
ATTGGGGCCAGGGAAACTTGTCCACAACCGAATTGAGGATATAGCCCAGTGTGGCGTCAATTCCCGACACCCTAAATTCATAGTATTTTGCTATGTGCTCTGCATAGACAGTCTGGTTATCTTCAAAGTACGGGAAACTAACAAGTCATTAGACGACACGATTTACAATGGTGGGAGGAGAGTGCATACTTATCGCATTGGATCACGAGCTCTAGATTGGAGAACCCCATTTTGACTGATTTGGTTTACAAACAGGCACAACCTCGAATATAAAACCTAGACGAGGCTCTGGACAAGGCTTTCAAACAAGGCTGCTCCCCTGAGCCTACGCTGCGCCTACAAAGAGGGGCTGAAGCCCTTATCGCCCGATAAGGGCTTATCGGGCCATTATGTCACCGACCTCATTGATGCAGCTGCTTTTGGAGAACCTTAGAATCCGCTGGAACCTGGGAACATAAAAAAACAAAAGTTTCAAAGCCTCAGAAGCTTCAGCCTCGAGGATTCCCCCTTTCCGCAAATCAAAAGGGCTCCCTCCTCACCCCCCTGTCCAAGGCATTTTCCGAAGCCGGTACCAATCCATCCAAAGAGGGGCTTAGACACACAGCCCCCAATGTTCTCCGTCGTGGTTCCAGGCCGGCCGTGCCTCACAGATATCGTCGCTGTAGACAGCCAACCAAACGGCCAAGCCACCAAATTCGCCTTCTCAATCCCCGCCAATCCCCCTTTCACCGACCTTGTCGTGTTCCTGCTCCCGGGCACCGTCTTCCCGCCGGACACCGGAGCCGCGATCTATATCCAGACCCCCGACCCATCAGGCTCCCCCACAGACTTCCGCTTCATTGGCGCTCTCGCCAACGAGAAGCCTTCAGGCATCTTTCCCGTCCAGAGCCCTCTTCCAACCCCCAATGGCGCCCCCAGCACCGAGGCAGAGCAAGAAGACGAGATGCTCGACGAGGGCGCCGCAGCCGGTGCCGCAGCCAATGCCGTCATAACCCTCGGTATTTCAATCGAGCCTGCGCAGAATATTGCGCCGCAGCTCGCCGCGCTGGAGGAAGATGCGTCGCAGAAAGGCGCCCTCGTGCGCGTGCCGCAGGGCCAGGCGCAGCAGAAGCAGATCTCGACAAAAGTGCTTGCGCAGCGGGTGATTGGGAATGCGTTCAATTTCCTGGCGAGCTTTGCGGAGTCAGACCCGAAGAAACAGGGCCATGAAGTCGTGTCGCTGAAGAGCTTCCGCGATTGGTGGGCGAAGTTCGAGAGGCGGATCGATATGGATCCTACGTTCTTGGAGAGGGTGGATCCTAATGCGGAAGGATAGGGATCATTGCGATTCTATTGATATGAATGTGATCCCGATATTTTTTCCCAGGCCTGGGGAGGGGGCCTTCTTCTTCCTCTATGTTTGTTTCTTCTTTTTGAGTTCGACCTTTTGCATCGACGGTTCAGCGGGTGATATGATATGATGTACGTTACTTCCAATTTTTTCTAGCTGTTTCTGCTAGGTTTGGGTATGAGTGAACGAAGTGTAGCCAGATTTGGTTTATTCTGCTATTTTTAATGACTTTTGATACTCTCGATCTACGATATGAATATCGAGCTCCGGAAGCCCTGCTTCATACAGAGCATACTTATATACAGACATCCACGTCGCATAATTCATGAGCCGCGTAAAAGCAACATCCTTGGGTGCGTGATATGAAGAGCCAAAATCCGCCTGTTCAGACGCCACACCATCCTGAAACCAAACGGAGTTCCCAAATACCAAATCCAGAAGGGGAAGGGGGGGAAGAAAGAAAGATCAACAAAAACAGATCAAGCTTCAGCCTTCGCCTGAGCCCCATGAAATGCAGAATCAGCCCTCAGTCGAATCTGCGGCGCATAACAAAGACTGTAGAGCTCATCCACATACGTCCCGGCCATCACCGCATCCCCCGCCGCAACCACCGCATCATGCGCGAGAACCTGCTTCGCCTGCGCCTCATTCAGCTTCGTTACATCGACTCTCACCTCCTTCTGCACCGTGATATCCCCCAGTGCTGTCGCGATAGGCTCCACGAGTGATTCCTGCGACAAAGCCCGCCGAGACATGGTCGGTGAATTACTCTTAGAAAGAGGCCACCAGCGCTGGATAGCTGTACGGGCCGAGGAGAGTCTCCCCGAGGACTCGGTGGCAAGGGACCCCGGGTTCGAGCCGGAGCGTACATCTGTGCAGAAGAGTTCTTGGCCGAGTTCGCGGCTGAAGCCGTCGCGGTCGGTGACAGAGTCGTTGACTTGCTGCTGGACGCGGAAGAGGCGGAAGGGAGTGAATGTGTAGTCGGGGTTAGGGACTTGGGTGTCCAGTGTGCCGACGACGCAGAAGGTGAGGAGGGTGCATTGGGGGGTTCTTTCGGAGAACGGCGAGGCGACGCGGCAGGGAGCGTAAAGGGGGCGGGCTGAGAAGATTGCTGCGTCCCGCATTGCTGGCGGAAAGGTTTTGGCGAGTGATATGATGCCTTTTACGAGGGCTTTGCGGAAGTCCTCCGTGTTTGGGTCGGAGTGGAGGGCAGCGTTGGATTCGAGGTATTTGATGCAGGTGTTCATCGACCAACCTTCCATATGGGCGATGATATCGAGGTGGGCCATTTTGAGGCGGTTTAGAGGGAGGGTCGAAGAGGGCAGCGGGTTGCCCGTGCCTTTTGTGGTGAGGATCTCGAAGTGATCCTGGACTGTCGGGCGCATCACGAAGGAGATCAAGTGTACGCCTTCGGAGAAGCTGCGGTTGGTGGTGGCATAGTCGCGCATGTCCCGGAGCTGCTCGGTCAAGATGCTCTCGGGGACATGCATGCGGCGGGATAGGGTAGAGCTGATGTTTTCAATGGTTGCGAATCGGAATCCCACTGATGCGAAGCGTTGAGCGTCTTGTTTTTGGAGCTGGCGGACGGTGAACATGATCTGGCCCTTGCCGGTTTGTATTGCAGAGCGACCCATGGCGCGTTGGATCCGGCTGGTGGGAATGGACGTTGAGATCACATTATCGTAGAGAGCGCCGAGTTCTCGTAAGGGCGTTCGCAAATCGTTTGATAGCTCTTGCGCACTGACACAGAACATATGCTTGAACAAGGTATCGAAGTCGGTTTGAAGCTCTGTCTCCTTGTTCATCACCACCCCTCGCGACATGAGATGCTTCTGGATGGCAGCCTGCTCGGAGTCGAGGCGGTTGCGCATAAAGGGGATGAGGTCTTTCACGACGGGCCAGTTCCGGCTAGCCCTAAAGGCCCAAAGGAAGGTGGGATGTGTTCGGGTGAGGTCGTCATCCTTGAAAGTCTGCCCTAAAATTAGCACAACAGGTAGCGGGTTCACGGAACAGAATCCACACTTACTCGTCCAATATAATGATCCACGATCTCCTTGCTGGGCAATAAGGCCTGGGGCGTAACCATGACACGCCCTGCCGGGTCGAAGTAGGCGCATGCCAGGATAAGTTGGTGAGCGCGAGCCTCAGACCGTCGTCGATTCCCGCCAGCAACAATGGCACAAGCCGACAGAATGAGACAGGAAACACATGCCAAAACAGCACACACGATAACCACCTGGCTTCGAGAGAGCGAGGTGCCGTTCCGGATCGAGTCGTCTCGAGCCCAGTAGTAGTGCCGACAGCGGCAGTCCAGTGCATCCCAGAGACCGCCGCGGCGAGCAAGCACGCGCAGCCTCCACGCCTCCACCAACTACTCGTCCACGTCGCCCTCCATCGGAAGAAGATACCCAGGGCAGTTGTACTGGAGAAGACCGCAATGATGGCCGATCCAACGACATTGGCAACATGGTAGGAGCATCGGTAGTTTGCAATGCCAAGCTGGCCAACATAGTGCATTCCACACACTGAACTCCCCGTGAGTAAACCCCCGATCAGGATGCGAATGTAACTGCCTTTTTCTTCCACGCCGATCGAGTAAAAGGCGAACAGCAGAACGACGACGGGCAGGACAAACGAAGTCCCGGTGAAGGCGACGTTATATATGATTTGCACATTCATTGCTCCGTCCCCGAGAACAATGGCCCTGTTGCCGATAAAATGCATGCACCAGATGCCGATGCCGCCCATGGTGATTGAAGAGGTGAGGAGCAGATACCTACAATGCCAATTGATGAGCATCCTTGATCGCTGGGCTTTCTATCGGGTAAATGTAAGAGCTGTATGGCTTACCAGTTGTAGAACCCCGACCTAGAGGTCCTTCGATGAAGCATCTCTAGTGTGGTCGCACATCCCATCCAGCTGATCACATATGATAGAAAGATATATCCGCCCAGATAGTGGACATGCGTGATCGCACCCCCTTGGAGCTCGCTGTCCGTCATGTTGAAGAAACTTTTGACAAGACACTAATACAGTAGAGGTTGGGGGGGGTTCCTGACTGCGAATAATGCCAGCGCTCAGGGCTTTATTGCGAGCTAAATCCCACGCCACATAGAGTTAGATCGAAGGGTTAGAATGTAGCGCTGAACTCATACCAACCCGACAGCCGAGGGAGGAAATGAACCTCTCGGTAGCGGCCACGGTAAACATTATAAGAAGGCCCCGGTAGCACATGAAAAGAGCTTGCGCGAAACCCTGTTTCCTACTGTACCCAATGGCATGGGATAACGGCAGCCACCGCATGGAAGAGTAAGAGATCTAGAGAGCAGGTCCACTCCATCGGGGCTGTATGCCTGGATCCACTGCGTCCCCAGACCAATTCGCGTGGCAGAAATGCAGCCGGTGGAACGGGTTATGCCAAACGCGTCCAAGCCCACGGCATTCAGGGAACACACAACAAGGAGGGGCTTTAACTCAACAAGGGCTCTGATGGATCGATGTGATTCAGCAGAGAAGCTAGATTGCGTGGGTCGTCAACCCTGGACTTTTGAAGCGAAGCACCGCAGCGGAGCTGCGATTGGATCGTTACGGGGGGGGGCTGGATCTAGATCGGATGGGTGCGGCACAGGAACGATGGGGCTCACTGGGAGAGTCACTGAAAAGCTCGACCAAACGAACTGCTGGCCACCTCTCTTGCTCTTCAAGAATTCACAGTGAAGCTGATCTTTTGTTCATTGCCTGAAAACTCTCAATTTATCACGGTCCACGAGAAATACAAGTTGTTGCAATTATGTGCTAAGTTTTCTGATCGGGGCCAGCCGGAAAAACTGCTGAGGCGTACGGAGTAGATTAAACACTTTGGCCAGGACCCATATTTCCATGGGTTCAGCTGCGCCCGCAAAACAAAGATAGATTGGAGCTTCCCGGACCTTGGACAGGAACGCATCCCCGCCCCGAATGGCTAAAGTGCATGCCCACAAACGTCAACTCGGAAGCTTCCAAGGTTCGCTCTAGGTTCTCCGGATCTGCAGCCCATGCAATCCGTGACGATCAGTCATAAACGCGTGCTTTAGGCGCAGGTGGCGTCGAACAAGGAAAGAGAGGGAGCGATCGCATCGAGTTTACGAGTATATTAGCACTTGCATAGGATGGCGCTTCGAACCGATCGTGACGACTTCATGGCGTAGAGAGGGGACAAACACAAATCTCTAGGAACATAAGCACCAAATAAATTAAATCTATCGCAACAAGGTCCGGGCGTTCTCTCGCTGGTATCCACTCTAGAAACCTCGCGATGTATGATTCGGCCAATCTCTGGCAAAATGTTGCTTTACGGGCCCAGACTAGATCTATCCAGGGCAAACCGAGTCCCCACTGGGTCACAGTGGGGTATGTTTCTCCTCACCCATGGATTCGACGATAGCGTGGAGTTCCCATGATAACCCGATCCATCAGATCGACCAAACAAATCGCTCGGTCTGCTAAAGAGCAAATATGTTGGAATTCCGGTAGCTGCCACGCTGTTGGCAGCCGGCTTGTCGGCCCGTTCGGACATCCAGCTGTGAGGCTTAATGCACGACCCACTAATGGATCTCAGTACGAGCGCTCTCTAGGTCATGCTTTTGTCTATCAGCATTATCCACGTTTAATGCATTTGTTCATTTCTCGGTCAATTGCATGGTTACCGGCAGGTGGATGGCCTCCCAGCTGGGAGCTGGGAGGGGGTTGAGTCTTCTCGAAGCGATAAATAGAGCTTTACTGCAGAGGATTGTGTGGCAAGTCCACAAAATTCTGCGGGACTTCACGACGTGTCAAAGCTCGATCAGAAAGCCACAATATGCTCCCTCAGATTGTGACATTGCATCGTGCAGGCACACTCGGAGATGAGGCAATCGTGCCGGCGACACGGTGCCTCCTAACCCGTCAGGGAGTAGTCAATTTCCGAAGCGCGAAAGAGGCAGTTCAATTCAAATGACATGGCTATGGAAGACTCGCATGTGGGGCTATGCCACGCCGGCGTCTAGCCTGGATTCTGCATGTCATGTTGCTAGACTTGGAGCATCAAGCTACAGTACTATGATGGAAAATTTGGAAATCCCCCGATTGGTGGTTTGCCATTAGCCTTTTACGTCACTACTGCGAGCAAGAGGTGATAGATAGCTTCAAGATCAAATTGAATTGGGTCCGAGTCACGGACGTTGCTAATAGGAGGCAGAAAGAATGATTACCTCGCCGCTTCAGTCCCCATCCCGACCCACGCCGCCTAGAAACCCTCGAATTTGACCTCGAAGGCTGTTTCTCCGTTTTGTCATCGAATGCTCGACTGATCCCTTATCCCCTCGGGCATAAGGTCAAGCTAGATAAGCCATGAACCAGACTTGTGTGCGCAAATACAACAGGCTTTGGGCCCTTATGGCTGGAATGACTTGCAAAGGACCCCCCTTCATCCCACATCCACCTGAACCACCCCCGGAAGGGATGGAGCACATGCAGTGCCTAAATCAGTTTGCTCCAGCATCTTTAAGCAATAACTCCTCAACCCGTGTGAGAGCAGCGAGTCCAGGAAGGCGACCGCATACGGTGGTGTGAAAATATTGAGTTACCCAAGTCAGGCCATCCCCAAAGGCATGCTGGTTGCCCTGTCGCTGACTTTTTGTAACTTGTGCGCTGGTCGGTGCAATGGCAGCTTCTATTACGCGAGAATCTCTCCACAACAACGTGTAAGTGATACAAGTTGTGAGGCCCCTGCTCCAACTCATGTGAAAATCTTCAATCGAGCGACCTCGTAGCCTCCCGTGTTGCAAGCTCTTGCCTTGGTTCGGTGGAGACCTCGGGAATGGGGCCTTTGTCCAGTATGTATGTTACGAAGGGCATAGGCATAGTTTCATGGCGGGTCCAGGACCCAAACAATTCTCCAGATAGATCCAGGCGCCTTGCGCGGTGCCATGTCGCCAGATAGTTTCTACACTATAGTATCAGTCCTCTCCAAATCTGTAAATTCGGCATGGCCCCGAGAAAAGATAGACTTAGAATATATTGGTACTAGTTTTCTCGGGCCCATACAGCACGGAAAGTGTATCATGCGTAGTTGGAAGATAGACTGGGCATTCATGTTGCATATTCTACTTTCCATGACTTGAAGCTTCCCCGGGAAGCACAGATTGCCCTCCTAACGTGTAAAGTGCTCTAGGCCGCAATGTCCTTGGGTGGCTTGAAGTAGGCTTGGAAATGATTCTGAGAGATGCAAGTAGTATGCGCCTTCGTGGAATATAGATTGATGTGGCCTTGAAAAGAAGAGAGCCGGAGGGAGCATCCGCCTGGGCACACGCCAGCCAGGAAGTGGATCCCATTCTGTTGTCACGCTTAAGACTTGGAGAGCCTTGACCACTTTCTGAAGGTAAATTAGCCGAAGATTCGGTTGAAGCACAAGTAGATCATCAAGTCACTCGTTGCTCAGCCTACCGCTGTCTAGGTTTCGCCTGATAAAGTTGCCCCGTTGTTGACAGTCAGGGTTTGATACAACGCCCGTACGCCTAAGGAGATGTTGAGTTGAGCAATTGCCAAGGGCCTCCTGGGAAAAAGTGAAGGGTCCACCAGAGAGTACCCTATTTCGGGCGGTCTAGCCCATTTAAGGAGAGTCCAGCTTGTGATACATTGCATACCTGGCGGGACCACCCAGGGGGTCTTGCATGCATGATGCAATTGGCTGCATGTTCGGAACGCTAACATTGTCCTTGTACTTCGCGTTGATCAGTCGTGGTCTGGGACTGCACAGCATCGCAACTATTGCCAGGAGAAACACCGTAAAAGCTCCAAATCTCCAAATCGAGTTCGGCGGTTATATAGAGCGCTTCTCGTTTCTTCGAAGATTCACTACGGACGATTCAGAAAAGAATGGGACGCAGTATGGATATCAATTTATAACCTCATCGGGTTTAAACCCATCATCCCATGCAAAGAACAAAACTAAAATCACATGGCCAAGTCCAAATTTATCAGGTAGGAGGACATGACATCTATGCGGCAAGAGCTTGGACGGCGGCGTTAATAGCAGGAGGGTTGGCGCCACGGACGGTCTTGTCAGCGAGCTTCTCGCCGTCCTTGAAGAACAGGAAGGTGGGCATGGCAGAGACGCCGTTGTTGGCGGCAACCTCCTGCAGCTCGTCAACGTCGACCTTGTAGAACTTGACGTTGGGGTTGGCTTCGCTCAGCTTCTCGACGGCGGGGGCAATGGCCTTGCAAGGCCCGCACCAGGTGGCGTGGAAGTCGACGACAATGGGGTCCTTGGAGTCGATGACCAGGGTCTGCCACTCATCGGCGCTGGAGAAAGACATGTTAGTCGAGTGATTCTGACACTGTTACTTCTGGGGCTTAAATCCCCGGGTTGAGACAATGGACGTACGTCTTGATCTCTTGAATCTTGCCACCCATTTTTGGAGTAGTTCGGGAAAGGCGGGGCACGGGAGTAGTAGAAAACGTTCGAGGAGTAGCGACGAAGGGAGTGCGCTGAGGAAGAGAGCGGAGGAGGAATGGAGTAGCTCTAGCTAGAGGAATGCGAGGAAGGCGGAAAGGCGGCTTGACCTGAGGTGGGGAATCAGTCGTTTTTTCTCTTGGAGGGGCAGAGCACGGAGGGGCAAGTGGTTTTTTATAGGCCGATGACGTCCGGGCCCCTGGGGACCTCGAAACCTCCAAAAGCTTATGTAAGAGGCTGAGTAATGGTGGATGATTCACACCCCCTGGACAGCTTCCAAGCGATTCCCGGGCAAACACTTGATCGACTCATATCAGGACTTACAGCAGGCATGGCGGGATTGGTCAACGAGCGGTTGGGCGATTCTATTGGGCCAATTGGCGTTCTTGGTGTGAATGAAGAGAAAGGAGGTGAGGCGGAAAGCGTGGGCAATATGGGGATGACGTGCTCGGGCTGATTACGAATCCGACCCATCTGGAACTTAGTGAAGCATCGTCGTATTCGAGCGGCATAGCAGATGACGGATCCGCGTTTCTGGAAGATACCGCCTCTTGGTAAAGCCATGTTCAAAGGATTCTTTACTCACTACGAACAGCAGTCTGAAGGATACCGGGAGCATATAGTAAAGGAACCAGTTCAGTGGATCTCAGTAGTAGCACTAGTCTAGTAATGATACAAATAGCCTTGGACGAAAATCGTCTACGACGCCTCCGTCTGAGAACCAGCAGACAGAATACCATCAAGGTACCATGCAGATTATGCATTGAAATGAAGGGGCCGTCAGATCTAGACCGAGGAAAAGCTGGTGAAACATGCAACAGTTGTGTGTAAGGATCTAAACATGGTGGGCATCATGGGAATCGAACGGGGGGTATCAAATAGTCAAACAGGTTGAATCAGCAAGGCTAGCACAGCCAGCACAGCAAAGTAGTAGAGGGAGAAAACACAAGGTTGGAAGAGTCGTCAGCAGGGCAAATCACAAGTCATGAAGTAGCGGAGAAGATCTGGTATCGCACATCAAACGTCGAAGGAGTGTCGGTGGGGGAGCTTTCGAGGGCACGTAGCATGTTCTAACAAAGGAAATCAGTCGACGGGGTGACCAGACAAAAGACAAAAGAAAGGCTAAGGAGCGTGGGTGGGGTTGGAAAGCCCCGGATTGAAAAAAAAAAAACATCGAAAACATCGAAAACATGAGTACAGATCTTCTGTGCTGCGACTTCTAGACATGGTCAATGACACCATGCATACTAGCCACTCGCTGGGGCTGAGGAGACGACGCTTCATCAGAACGAGGTCCATCCTCCTCGGAGATAGTGTCGTCCTCGGCAGAGATGGGAGAGAGAGAGGGAACGGTCTTCGGTATAGCGTGGCCGGATTTTGGGCGAGATGTGGGGGTGACGAGGACGGGACGGCGACCCACGTCGTGATGCCATCTCTCATCATTCTCCTTCTCTTGCTCGGTCTCTTCAGGACCATGGCTACCAGTAGCATGGGAATCGATCGAGTGACGGCTTCCGTCGACGGATCCAACAGCACCCTCGGCAGATGCAAATGAATCCATGGTGGTTCGGACCGGGCTGCTGGTCTTGTTCATGCGACGGAAGAACTGGCCAGACATCCAGGATCCTTCCGAATCAATAGAGGCGAGAGATTGTGACAGAGGAACGTGGTCTGATTCGGCATCGACGCTTTCGGTCCAAGATTGATGGCGCCGATGACGGGGGCTAGTGATGTCAACACTGGTGGTCGGTGTTGGGCCGTGCAGGAAGGTGCTCGGCTGTTCCTGCTCTAAGGACGACTCGGGGACCTCTTCGGGGATATCTGGCGACTGCAGACGCGAGTCGGGAGGCGACATGGGTTCATCGCCAAAGTGTTCGGTGAATTTGGAACGCGAACGCTTCAACGTTCCGGTTGGGATGAAGGCTCGTGGCGGGATGATCGAGGCAGTGGGAGGGGGTGAAGATTGTGTTTGTATGCGGCAGAAGGATTCATGCGAGGGATTTTTGGTGGAGGGCTCCGGGCTAGAGTCGTGGAAACGCTCACGGTATCGTTTCTTGAGCCGGGATGAGCCGCGGCGGAAAAGGGAGGTAATGGTATTTCCGTTCGCGCGACGACCGCTGGTGTCGGACGGACGGCGCTCGGAGAGGTCAGAGACGGAGCCCATTCCGAATGTTTGAGAATGGCTAGGACTACTGATTCCATGGCGGAGAGAGTGAGTTGGCGAGAGGGTGGTACGTGAGGTAGCCATATCCTGCGAAGGCGCGAAGCTTGGCTGGCTGTGGAGTTGAGGCGCACGAAGGGAGCTATCGTCAATGTTGCCGATAACACGAGCGCTTTCCTCCATAGAGTCGACGCCATCCGTCTGTTTGGAGTCATCTCGTGCTTCGCCGGCTGACGGGGCCGGTGGTTCCTCCACGTTCTGCTCCATGTGCTCCTCCTCACGTTCCATAATGACGTCGTCCCCCGTGGGCTCAACATCATTCTGCTCACCCGCTGCCTTCTGGGCTTCTTCGGCCGCTCGGCGTGCCTCCTCGGCTCGTTGCGCATCTGCTCGGTCTTGTAACTTGCGCCGCAGCTTCTCTTGCTCGAGAAGTTGTTGCTTTTCGCGACGTCGGCGATCCCGCTCCATCAACTCGCGTAGAGAGCTTGCATCCAAGGAATCGGCGAGCTCGTTGATGCGTCGCTTGGAGAAGTACAGGTCTTCCTGCGACGCGGGGTGGCTCTGGAGTTTCTCTTTGTTTATTTGGCCGGCAGGAAGGGCGGTGTTGCTTCTGACGGCCGGGGGCCGGGCTTCCACGTACCGAACCACGGGTCGAGGGGTTAGCTGGGCAAAACCATTCACCTTAAACGTATAGTTATCGGAAGAATCGGACAGGGAGGAAGCGATTGAGTCTCGGTTCGATAAGCTGATATCAGAATGGTAGCGGTCGACGCGTCGGCCGGTTCGTCGACGTGGGTGATCAAATCCGTAGGGAATATCGATCGGCGTCGATGACAGAGCTTTGATCTCTCGTTCGCGCATGATTTCATGCGCTTTGCGCTTGCTGAGTCGGCGTCTAAGTTTCTTGGGTCCATTTTGAGGTTGGTTTCTGAATAACGATTCGACTTCCGACAGTGGTCGTCGAGGGCGGGGCTCGGTGTTATGCATGGGCTCGATTTGCGCGGCGGGCTCGTGGGAAGATTCGTGGGAGGAAACGGCGCGTTGGGATATGGAGCGCGACACACCACGAGGGCTCGATGCACCGTCACCGCTATGCGACGCACGGTTGCTGTGACGCTTGGGAGACCGACGGGAAGATTTGCGGACCAGCGTAGGCTCCACGAAGGACGCCTGAAGCGTGTCGACGTCCTCCGGGCTGACCTGGATCGTGTGCCGCTTGTTCCGACGGCCAAATGGCCATATAGCCATGGCGCGCAGTCGAGAGCGGCTTCGCGGCCAGTCAAAGGTTGAGGATGGGTGGAATGCACGCGGGTTGGACTGGACACATGGAGGATAATAAGAAAAGGCGAAGTGAAGTAAAGCGGCGTAAAGCGAAGTGGAGACCCGGGAAAGGACTACAGAGTATTGAGCGAGTGGAAGCGGAGGACCAGGGCCACCGGCGTCATTAAGTGGGTTTTAAGTTTAGGGGGAAGAAGAAGGATTGGGAAAAGAGTCGAAGGGTGGAGAGAGAGAGAGGGGGGGGGGGGGCGAGCAAATAAGGTAAAGGGGGGGAGCAAGTACTTTAGGCGCACGTACAGACGCCCTTGGAGGCGGATTCGAAGGCCGTGGACGTGTAAAAAGAAATTTTTTTTTAAAAAAAGGGAATCCAATGTAAAGGTCGGCCGCGATCTGGACTTGTAGGCACCATTTTTTCCTACTCCCTTCGGGACTAGCGAGTGTTTTGATTTCCCTCTAAAAATAAATCCACTTGGCATTTCTGGAGTGATTGGGGAGATTTGGTTTCAGTTTAATTTACGCCCTCTATCAACACACTGTTGATGGTGCCCAGCAGGCTGGCCTGTTATAGGTTGGCCCTCGATAAACTTACAGATACAGATGAGACCGTCGTACATGTTTCTGGTACCTGGTACCTTTGTTTACGGCTCCCGCGATGCGTAGCTGCTCGGATCTGCTCCGGTTCTCATCGATCCTCCGGAGCACGAGCCCAGGGCCAACAGAGGCGGGAAAAAAACAACCAACGTCACTGATGAGATGGAAATTGGACACTGCAAATTAGAAATCGGGTCTCGGTAGGGGAGGAAAAGGTGAAGATTCTCCACTCGGGCACCGTGAATGGACATGCACCCAACGATGGCCATGCATAACGGAAGCGCCCGCATGTCGAAAGTTTCTCGACATCCTCCTATTATCCTGCACACCTGCTGTATGCCACACTGGATATCCCCTTCAGCATGGAGGCGTCTCGTGATCTTGTCTCGTGGCCGTTGGGCGCCCGGTGGATCCGTCTGGGAGGCCATTCCTTGGGTTGACACCCGCCATGGAGCCCGTCTTACGCATGTCAAAAAAGGCTTCCCCATCCCGCGGTCTACACAGATTACCAACAGGCCAACCGAGGGGTGGCCTGAGTAGGATTCATGCAGGCGGTCCTGCCTGCTGTTCTGCTGCTCTGCTGTTCTGCGGTTCTGCTGTTTTGCTGTTTTGCTGTTCCGCCCCTGCACCTGAGGGACTGCCGATTCGTCCAGCCTTTTGCTTGTTAGTAACCCTTGCGGTGGAGTCCGATCCGCAGAAAAAGGCCGATTTGGTCGGGCAGACCGTACGCGTGTGTCATCAGCGGCGCGGATTTCGTTTCCCTGGAACCGCTTTTCCAGAGCGATTCTCCCGCTCCCAGGTCTGCAAGTCTGGGCTCTTTGGGTCTCCATCTGCCCACATGGGGAAGATCGCCGATGGGTTCGACCTTCGCACTATTGTTTTCCATACAGGAAATCTCTTCTCCACTAGCGCGGGACCCAAGGACCAAAAATTGGCTCGTCTTACACCTGCGATCGTGGAGTCATTATCTCAAAGTTCGTGTCCTGATAACCGGTCACCAAGGGCCTATTAGCTTCCAATAGCAAGGGATTACAAGACGGAATAAAATACAATTAAATCAGAGCTCACGTCCCTATCATGTGCTTTCGACTGTTCCACAGCGCCCGTTTTTGGTCTTTCGCTCTGGATGTCCAGTGGGCAAGGGCTTTTCTCCCCGCTTTTTGCCGAGACAGTTGGTTTTCAACTTCGAGAGGGATGAACTTCGGCAAAATGGAATAGACGTGGTCTGCACGCCTGATCACCGTGTCTTCCTTTCCCTCTCAGTGCCGAGGGATTTCCGCGAGCCGAGATACTTCAAACCACTTCCTAGACCTTATACCCAATGAAGCGACCGTGGGGCCCGGGCTCTAGCCTCTGTTCCCGTCGGCTCGCGAAGGATCTTCCTTCTGGCGGTGACTAGGGGTTGTGTTTGTCTCATCCGGAATGTGGCGCACCGCGCCATTCACACCGCGCCACGCCAATCCCTACAATGCAGTGGCAAAGACTTGATTCCGAGATAAAAGCACCATTCCTGCCAACGGATCCGGATACACAGCGCCTTCCAATGTCGCCAGCACATCCTTGCTCCGAGACTTTTAAGTTTCAAACGCCAACCATAATGCACACCATCCCAATCCGCGATAGACATAGCCGAATCCCAAGTAGAAAGCCCAGCTGAAAACAAATCGCGAGAGCCCAACCCCCAAAGCCAGAGGGAGAACAGAAAAAGCGAGGGGTTAAAAAAGAAAAAGGAACGTAGTCGCCATGCCGCAGCAAATCAAATGAACCACTCATGCGAGGGCAATTCGACCCTACTCGTCTTCCCCCCAAAGTGGCGGTATGAACCCCTTCTTGCTGAGTTGGTTCCCCCTTAGCCCTCTTCGTTTTCCCGGACACGTTTCCGCAGCCGATTCGGCTCTCGCTCCAAGACACGATATCTGCGGCTCCCGCGCCCGCTCAGCAGCCGTCTGAGCGACCAGGGACTCTGGCGGCTGTCCGGGTTAGAAAGCGAGGGACTTTCGAGCGACGGGTGGAGCTTGTCGGCGTCGGAGGAAAGTCCCGTTAATGGTTGGGCAGCCATAGAGATAGGTTCCAGGCGACGATGTGATGTCTCAACCTGAGAAGTATAAAGGGTATCTTTGGCATGCACTAGGTCGTGCTGTTCGCTAGGCTCGGGGGGGGGCTGGATCTGCAGTTCGTACCCCACGGAGCATTAGGTAGGTCGGAGCTTTATGGACGTCGAGGGTTGGAGTAAAAATGGAGTGAAATCGAGCGGGGTTGGAATCGCAATGGTGGGGCGATGTTTGTTGAATCTGAGAGGGTTGGTCCGGTTTATCCGATGTTGCCGGGGGACGAGAACTGTTTCGGTGTAGACGACCAGCTCGATCAATAATTGTTCAGTTGTAAGAAGCCTATTCTCATTCTGTTCGACGATCTAGCTTGAGCCTCGCTGTGCAGAGCCCTGGTTGGTTCTGCTGGTCCGGAGTCACACCGTAGTCGCCAATAGCAGGAAATCCCTCATGCAGTTTGAGATCCTCGTGCATGATTCGTCGAGTTGCCTCGTTCGCTGATGCGGGGCTTAGATATGGCAGCTCCCCCTGATGTCTGAGGCTGATAGCAAAGCGGCTCCGGTCGTAATCATTCCTCAATAACCCCATCGCCCTCACGGCGATCCTGTTGAGTAGTCGAATTTCCAGCTTGCGGTCACTTCACAAACGAAGCTGGTACTAGGGGGGTTCTTTTCACGGTCAAAGGGATGAATTTGACTCCCCTGGCGAGCATGGCGTCCACCAATGCGTTTGAGGGTTCGAATTCGGGGCTCCAAATGGGTGCGAACAACGGCTCTGTCATTAACCACTTCTACATGGGAGGTGGAGGAATGAAAGGAGAAAATACTAAGCGTCGTGAGTTCACTGAAACACTGGACTCCAAGATTAGACTCACTAACGTTTCTCAGGCGATCAATCTATGCCCCACTATATTATCCCATCCTTGAGAAGTGAACATTTCACTGGTCGTGAATCTGTTCTGGAAGAACTCCAACAGAAGCTATGTTCCCAGCCGCAAACGCAGAAAATAGCCCTATTCGGGCTTGGTGGAATTGGCAAAACCCAGGTCGCGCTGGAGCTTGCCCGCTGGGTGAAATCACAGGTACCGGACTGCTCTATCTTCTGGGCTCCCGCCCTGAGTCTCGAGAGTTTTGAGCAAGCCTGTTGGCAAATCGCGAAAGCATTTCAAATCCATCAGAATTCAGACAATGAAAGTGTGATGGAATCGGTACAGCGACTACTCGGCTCTGATAAAGCTGGAAAGTGGCTTTTCATTGTCGATAACGTGGATGACCTGGATTTGCTGTTCGACGAGCTTTATCAGTATTTCCCTTCTAGCGAGAAAGGCATTACGTTGCTCACCACTCGTTCTCGCGAGGTGGCGGTATCTTTTGCAAAAAAGGATATTGTTGAGCTTCGAAAAATGACAATCGAGGAAGGCATCGCTTTTCTTAGCAAGATTGTTCAAGCAGAGTCACTACGTGACCAGGAATCTACCACAAAACTACTTGAAGAGCTAGACTTGCTACCTCTAGCTATCGCACAGGCGGCGTACTATATATCACGAAATAATGCAACAACCACCCGGTACCTCGAGCTGATGCACAAAACAGAGATGGATCGGATGCGTCTGGTAAGCAGGGACTTCCGTGATAGTACCCGCTACCGCAAAATGCCAAATGCAGTGACTGCCACATGGCTAGTCTCATTCAATCAGATCAAGAACTCTGATCCCTCGGCGGCGAGTTTGTTGGAATTCATGTCATTTCTTGAACCCAAGGCAATCCCACAATCTATCCTCCCTATCCTGACTTCGGAAGAAGAGATGGAGTTTGCAGTTGGCACACTATGTAGCTATGGATTTCTGGCTAGGAGAGATCAACCGGGCATCTTCGATATGCACAGCCTGGTACAGCTATCAACACGGATATGGATAGCCGAGGCAAAGAAAACACCACAGACCATTGCGACTATAACACAACGAATGAATCGGTGTTTTCCATCCGATGAACATACTGAACGGAAGATTTGGAGGCGGTACATGCCACACGCTCTTCAAGTTCTCAGAAGAGAGGAAAACAAAGATATGAGTGAGAGATATAGCTTACTCACCAAGGTCGGAAATTGTATCCTAGCTGACGGCCGAGCGAAAGAAGCTATCAATTCTTTTCACGAGGTATACATACGGAATCAAAGCCTCTTTGATGAAGAACATCCCTCTCGACTGGCGTCTCAGCGCAACCTCGCGCGGGCATATGAATTCAACGGTCAGTTCAAACAGGCCGTGGAGCTGTTTGAGCACATAACTACAGTACATAAGAGAACTCTTGATGAAGAACATCCCTCTCGGTTAGCATCTCAGCACGAACTCGCACGGGTATATAGATCCAACGGGCAGATAAAACAGGCCGTGGCGCTAGTTAAGCACGAAGCTGCAGTGCTTAGAAGGACTCTTGATGAAGAACATCCCTCGATACTAGCATCCCAGCACGAACTTGCGCGCATATATAGATCCAATAGACAGAACCAAGAGGCTGTCAAGCTGCTGGAGCATGTGGTCGCAGTGGAAGAAAGAACGCTTGATGAAGAAGATCCCTCTCGACTAGTATCTCAGCATGAACTCGCCGTGGCATATAGATCCACCAGGCAACTAAAACAGGCAATAGAGCTCCTTGAGCATGTGGTTATGGTGTACAGCAGGATTTTTGACGAAGAGCACCCATTTCGACTGGTGTCTCAGTACGAGCTTGCACGGACGTATAGATTGAATGGGCAAGCTGAACAGGCCATCCAGCTATTTGAGCATGTGGTTGAAGTGCGCCAGGGAGCGCTTGATGAGGAACATCCAGATCGACTGGCATCTCAGCGTATGCTCCAAAACTTGAAGCTGTTTACCCAGTTCGAGAGTATATAGAAGAGCTTCCCATCTTGCTCTCCGTGCTCGATGAGGATGAGAGAGAATGTGGGAATCGGGGCTTCTGATTAGTGGAAGGTCAGCTTTCCAAATAGTTGTCGTCCGGAGTATCTCATATTTTTTCTTCCTATCGAGCTTGGTTATTTTTACAATTTGAGCACCTGCTGTTCACGGATTCGATGTCAGTAGCAGGGTCCTGCAGGTGGCACTCCGGAGCTCTGATAGCGAGCCTTTGTCAAAATATATTGCAGATCTAGG
The DNA here is from genome assembly GCF_028974085.1 of Penicillium chermesinum. Lineage (NCBI taxonomy): Eukaryota > Fungi > Ascomycota > Eurotiomycetes > Eurotiales > Aspergillaceae > Penicillium > Penicillium chermesinum. Next base: position 1,330,642 of record NW_026695312.1, on the reverse strand, counting down.
ACTTATGTAGGTTATTTCAACGAACAAAACCAACTTATTTACACTTCATGCCCTTAGGAACCCTCGCAGAAAAGAAACTAGAGGCGGTCAGTAGAATGAAGACAAATGGTTTGTGATTATATGTATTATAAGAGAAGAATAGATGAGGGGCTAGCTATATAAAGTCAAAGCTATCTAGGAAGTGGAGCTTAAGAAAGGAAGAATAACTATAAGGACGCGAGACGACTGTGCAAGCTACTGTATTTAGTGCCCTATAGACGGGCTCCTTTGGTTTCAACCTTGTGCTTATAGCACGTCTCTCTTTTGATCGTAAATTTGGACTGCCAACGTCAGGTGGATCAGTCAAATAAAGGCAACAGAGGACTGTCTGGTCAAATGCACCTGCACGCAATTTACATTGTAGTACTAATTGAAGTCAGAGGTGTTACCAAGCAAGCTCCTGTTTGCTCATGCAACTCGCAGCCTCCAGCTTGGAGCAAAACTGTTCCTCTTCGACAAACCTTTGCATCATACTATGAGGCAGCCTCGGCGCAGCTGGCCAGATTTCCAGGCCCCCCCTGCTGCTCTTCTTTCGTCCGATGCTCCATAACCATTTCCCGGACCCTACTTTGGAAATAGATTGGGCCCTGTGGTTTTCAGTCAGTTATGCTTTTACCATATTCTCCAGGAGCCGCACCTTTTCCTTGCTCGGATGCAACTCTCCATTCGTGAACACACCCCCATTCAAATTCTCCTGCGTCCCAACACAAAGCTCCCTATCTTCATCCAGGACCTGGCGGTAGAAAGCATTGATATTTTCAAATTCCTCATCGGTAGCATCTCTATGCCGGTATACTTCATTTTCAACTTTACTCGTGGTAGCAGTCAACGGGATCATACGCTGGATATAGAAGAACTTGTCGCTATGCAACCGTTAGCCGCCGCAAGCAGTCCCTGAACTCGAGTCCAAAACTCACGTTACTGTAATAGAAGTCGTAGGAAAGAAGTATGTAATAGCCCGCCGAAATTGGCTATCAACCTGCTCCTTATTAAAAATATGATGCTCCATGTATCCCGCATTGGGCTCGACTCGATACCGCGGTAGATCCGACACCCCACTGATCAGCGGATGAGACGTTGCGCAGTGGTAGCATTCGTTATAATTCTCGATGAGCCCTTTCCAGTTCGCCTCCACATCCATCTCCCAGTAATGGTCGAAGGTATATTCGCCGGCAAAATCGAACTCCTGCATTCGGGGCTGCTCGTCGATTCGTTTGTACTCGTCTTCCCATTTCACGTCAGGCTCGCCTGCCTGCAGGTTGACCCAGACAAATCCGGCCTTATCGATATGGACATGGATAGGGAGGAGCCCTTGTTGGCTCTTGTCGAATTCCGGAACTGCGTCAAAGCGGGGCGCTTTCGCAAGGTTCCCCTTCAAGCCGTACGACCAGCCATGGTATTTACAGCTTAGGATAGAGCTCGACCCAGAGCGAGCCTGGACAACGGGGAATGCGCGATGTCGACATATATTATGGAATCCATTGATCTTCCCTTCGCGATCTTGGACGAGAAAGAATGACAGGTTGGCAACAGTGAACGACAGGTAGTCGCCTGGCTTAGCGAATCGGCTGGAATGGGTCAGGAGAAGCCATCTCTTGGAGAATATGGCGCGCCTTTCCAGCTGGTACATTGCTTCAGAGCGATACCACGACGAGGGTAGACCTCTTGGTGTAGTCTTATCTGGCTGCGTGGTGGACCAATTGAACATCCGCCACATAGTGATTGAATGGGATATCGGATGCGACTGGTGCTAGGCTTTGCGGTGCCTGCCGGGGCCCGACTGACGGCCTTCTGATTACAATTGATATATAACGCATTGTGCGGGGACTTCCGAAGCTCTTGGCAGTTTCAAGGATGGGGAAGTGCGGGAGTACTCTGTTGATAAGCCTGTTTCCCTTGTACTTTGGAACCGTTTACGCCACAGACAAGAATGGGGGCCCGATGAAGCCGCGCTACGATAACCGGAACCACTACTGCGATAAGCGGAGTGTTGACACTAGCAAGCAAAGCAGATCATAAATTGAATTTTTTTTTTTTCATTGTACATCTCCTTGGCGGAGCTCTACAGTCGAGACTCTATCACCTCGCTGCTTTGTGCAGCTCCCCAGCATCGGTCAACCTTAAGTCTTGTTAGTCATGGCAGATATCAATAGAGGAGGGAAGTTTACGTCTGCGATATGATCGTATCCCAGCAGCTTCGGTGCTAGACCAGGATCGCGCCAGGCTAAAGCTTCTCCTTCTGGCGTGGGAACCATCTGCATTTTACGATCTCTTTCTTCTTGCTCCGGTCCGTCGTGGAGGTGGTATAGGTACTGTTGAATGTTCCCTCGTTCAACCACCATCTTGGTTCGCTGCTTCCGACATTTCTGAAATACAGATAGAGCGTGTCGTTTGGCTGCCAGGAAGTCGGGAGAATGTTTTGTAGTGTATGGATTATCAGGGAGTCGGGACAGACATTCGCCCAGAACCGCTCCGTCTTCGAAGGCCATACCCGCTCTAAGCAGTTTAGAATAAGATGTTTTAGTGAAGAGGCCACACCGTATACTTACCCCGAAGCGAGATATGGCAAAGTAGAGTGTACTGCGTCACCCAGCATAATCCATGCTCCCGATGGATGGCTCCAGTCGAAATCGCCGAATCGGATGCACAAGCGCCACTTTTGGACTGACTCACAAAGCTTCAGTAACCTTTCGATTCTGGCTCTTTTTGTGAGAAATCGGGTATATCTTTCAGCAATGCACAGAACGTTCTCACCCACCTTGGGTCCCAGCCCTTGAACAGGGCACACATTTCCTCGACATTTCCTTTGATAGTGGTAGCGAGCGACTCTTCGGGGATATCATCTGGCACTAGGAGAACCATGTTGAAGAGATCTCCCCCGCGAAGAACATAGTTGACTGTTCCGTTAGTACAATGTATGGGAGAGTGGATTTTACGCATACCAGCATGTGCATCTGGGCCCAGCCAGTAATTCACTTGGGGCTGGTTCACGAACGGCGCAAGTTCAGGATCCTTGCGCATCTCTTCCGTAGACAGAAGCAAGCGGTATGCAAGATCTCCAGTCTTAACTGGAGGATCACTGCGCCCGAGCAACTCTTCTGTCAAGCTACCAAACACCCCGTCGGCTCCCACGACGAGATCACCGCACCATTCTCTCCCGTCAGCTGCGACAGCTGTTGCAGTTGTCTCGTCTGAGCTGACTCGCACAGTGACAATGCGCGCGCCGCACGTCATTTTGACACCCAGCTCCAAGGCCCGATCCACGAGACAGCGCTGGAGGTCTGCGCGATGGAAATCCCGGTACCATGTCCCAGGGTAGTCCTTCTCCGAGGCGGCAAAATCCAAGAACGAAATCTTGTTCCCTTTCCAGCCGTTGAAGTTGCACACACTCGGGTTCGTCATGTACGGGGTTAGGGCTTCCTCCAAGCCCCAATGCTGAAGAACCCGTGAGCTGTTCGGCAGCACCTGGATCCCCGCACCAACCTCTTTGATCTCCTTTGCCGCTTCAAGTATGTGCACTTTGTGGCCGGACAAGGCGCAGCTAATCGCGGCTCCAAGGCCTGCAAGGCCAGCGCCGACCACGAGGATCTCGAGTTGGCATGATTCGGTGCGAGTCTCGGGTTGTTTGATGTGAATACGAGGGGCCATGATGGGAGGGTAGAAGTACGGGGCCAATTCCACGGTGAGTCCTAGCGATCACATCTTGTGTCACTGTGTTGCTTGGGTATTTAATATTGGCTGCTTTGCCGGGGGCATTTCTGGCCTGGCAAAAATGGGGGTTAGCTGCATTATCTCTGCTGGGGTTCCGGTATCGATGAGCGGAAGACATAGCTGGGCAACCCCAGTCTCAGCAGGTGCAAGGAAGCTCCTTTCCCAGGTTTACAATTGAGTATACAGCATGTCAAAGGTAAAAAATTCTCTGAAGACTGTGTTCATTTCTGACAGGACAAGTTTTCGCTTCAAGGTCGAACGGCGCTAGTGACCGGCGGTGCTCGAGGATGTGGGCTAGCTTTTGCTCGAGGTCTAGCAGAAGCAGGGGCAAATGTAGCCATTTTTGACCTGATTCCACCAGAAGAAGCTTTCAAAACAATTGAAAAGGACTATGGTGTTCGAACGGCTTATTACAAGTGAGCGTACTGTCTTCGTACTAGTAGGCCTTCAATTGCTAACCGAAACAGCGTCGATGTTTCCTCTCAGGAATCCCTCCAACGCGGCTTCGAGCAATTTCAGAGAGATTTCAATAATGCGCTCGATATCTGCGTTCCGTGCGCTGGAATCAACCGCCATCTTCCGTTCCTCGAATTTACCTACAAAGACCACCACGACCTGCTATCGATCAATGTGCTCGGGGTATACTTTACTGCCCAGTTAGCAGCGAAACAAATGATCGCCAACGGAACCAAGCACGGAAGCATTGTTCTGGTCGCCAGCATGACAAGCCATATCGCTGTGCGAAGCCAGCTGTGCAGCGCATACTGCGGAACCAAGGGGGCTGTGCGATCAATGTGCCCGGCCATCGCAAAAGAGCTCGCAGAATACGTGAGTGTGCGCGTCCTTCCCATTTCCGAATCTCATCATAACGCCGAGCAGGATATCCGAGTCAATTCCATCTCCCCTGGTTACGTCCGAACTGAAATGACAGCCCCAGTACGTTTACATCCCCCCAACTCACAGTTGAGTACACGGCTAATGAACGACGGATGGGCAGTTTCCCCATCTTCTCGAGGCCTGGAAAGATGAAACAATGAACGGACGGGTGGCCGAGCCAGAAGACATGATGGGCCCATGTGTCTTCCTAGCTAGCGACGCGAGCGCGTACATGACGGGGCAAGACATTGTTGTAGATGGGGGAGCGACCCGGTGGTAGATAATCTGCAAGAGTGGGGGTTTCTCCGTCCCCGCATCTCCAACTAGAGCTGGTTTATAGTGTGCACTAGGCACAGAACATAATGAAGAGAACTTCGATTCATCCTCAATTAGACCCGAAGAGATCTCGGACCATGGCGCCTAGTGTAGATCATGAAGGATACAGCTTCAGCTGTCCAGCCGCCGTGACCACGGTAGTGGTGGTCGGTGCCGGACCGTCTGGTCTGATGCTCGCGTAGGTGAAGCCTCGTATTGCTTCCAATACAGCTATTGACGATGCCGCAGGTGCAACCTTGCGCGCTTTGGGATCGATGTGGTCGTTCTCGACAACCGACCGGATAAGACATCCACAGGCAAAGCGGATGGCATGCAGCCTAAGACCATTGAGACCTTTAAGCAGATGCGTTTAGCAGAGCCGCTGCTGAAGAAAGCAGCTCGTGTTTACGATATTTCGTTTTGGGTTTGTAGCGCCCATTGACCTCAATCTGATGAGAGCTAACAATGTGAAGCAATCAACCGCAGACAAGCCACTCCACCGAACTGGCCGCCAAACCCACTACCCCGACCATCTCGTTGGGGCATCAGATCCGTATATACTCCTAGCCCACCAAGGGATGACCGAAGAGATTCTGATCGATGATATGGAAGCCCGAGGTGTTTTCGTTACCCGCAACGCCGTTTTCTCATCATGCACCCAAGTCGTAGGCACAGGCCAGCTGGATATTACTTATGAGGATCTGTCGACGAACTCGGTGAAGAGCATCCGTGCGGACTATTTGGTTGGCTGTGATGGTGCCCGGTCGAAGGTCCGAGACTTTATCCCGGATGCAGAGCTGGAAGGAGAAATGACCAACGCATCCTGGGGCGTACTAGATGGTGCGATCAAAGATCCTATTGGCATCGAAGTTGTGCTAATCATTGAGAAAAGGCGTCATCGAGACCGACTTTCCGGACCTCTGGAGTAAAGTGGCGGTTCGCTCCCATAAGGCCGGCTCTATTCTGTGGATCCCTCGAGAACGGAATATGACACGTCTATACGTTGAGCTTAGCGCAACAGACGGCGAACGAGTGGATCGAGCAAAGGCGACCACCGAATATGTCATACAGCGTGCGAGAGAGGCAATGCATCCCTTTAGCCTCACTTGGAAGAGCATTGAATGGTTTGGTAACTACGTTGTCGGACAACGGGTTGCGAAGCACTTTATGGATCCTGAAAAGCGCATCTTCATTGCCGGCGATGTGAGTGGGTTCAATCCTCTTCCTACAAACCCGCTCTGACATACCTAGGCTGGACATTGCCACTCCGCACTAGCTGCCCAAGGCGCCAACACGAGTATGCATGATAGCTTCAATCTCGCATGGAAACTCAATCTTGTGATCCGTGGCCTTGCTAAGCCTTCTTTGCTATCCACGTATGAAGAAGAACGGCGCAAGATTGCTAATGACCTGATTGATTTCGATGTCGAGCACTGTAAAGCTTTTGAACAGGGAGAATCCGCATTAGCGAGAAACTTCGACGAGAACATCCGATTTATCTCAGGCGTGGGTGCTGAATACTCTTCGGGATTGTTAAGTCGTACCAAAGGCATTGCCGATACGCCCTTTCGACCTGGGTCATTGCAGCTCCCGGGCAAAGTTACAAGATATGTCGATGCTAATCCCGTGGACATTCAGATTGATATTCCGCTGTTGAGCCAATTCCGTGTCTACTTCTTTTGCCCAGATGCCCGAAAATCATTGCAGTTCCTGCATACTCTCTGTGAGGGTCTGTCAAGCCAGACTGGACTCGGAAAAGCCCTTGCTGGGGCCAATCAGTCGTACGCTAAGAAACCTCGACGCTTGGCGCCGGTGGATGAGTTCATTTTGCCCCAGAGGTACACTGCGCTGTCCGAAGCCTTCACTTATGCGATGGTTACTCGTTCTCCCAGATCGGCCTTTGAAATTGCAGACTTACCACAAGTGCTTCAAGACAGCCGATGGACATTGTACCTGGATGACGTAAACAGTCCTTCTATCACAGACAGTTGGTTCGGACAATTGGATGGAAAGAAGGTTGGGATTGTGATTGTTCGTCCAGATGGTTATTGCGGAGCGATTGATACTTGGGAATTAGACAGCGCAGAGCAAGCAGGGCGCTGGGTAGAAGACTACTTTTCATTTATGCTATGAGCGCCATCCATAGAAAATCCTTTTTTACTACGTTTCTTCTAAACCGGAATTCATAGTGTAGAAATCATCACAGGCCTGAAATTCTCGGTGGCAGCATTGCTCAATTCGCAACGCTTTCGGCTCCACAGCTAAAGGCAGTGCCACCACTGCAGGAGAATGAACTAGTCCAGAACCTCGTCGTTCTACCTCACTCTACCTCGCATTACCGTAGCTTGGATACTGAAAGTGGGGGCTTTACGGACTCAATCCACTGGTATGCTATGTATGGTGGGGGTGGGAGCTCCAACGTGCATCCCGCCACTATCCCACTCTAGTATCTCAATAATGGGAGTTCTGGGTCTCTTACCGAGTATTAAATAGCACTGACGAAATTGGCTAGTCGAGGACTGAGCATTGTCTACAATTAGTATTGTGGCTTTTGGACTTATACTATTCCTCTACCACTCCGTTTCTCATCCTAATTCCTGCCTATAGCGACCAAACATGGGCTCCGTTGACACCGTTGGACCTCTCTTCCAGCCCATCAGCTTTGGCGCGCTTTCTCTCAAGCACCGGATTGTACAAGCACCATGTACTCGCATGCGTTCCTCAAAAGAGTCTGAAGGTGTTTTTGTCCCCAATGACCTGAATGTGGAATACTATTCCCAGAGGGCGTCCGACGGAGGTCTGATGATCAGTGAGGCGACCCCAATTAGCCGACTTGTGAGTCCGCGTAGCTGTCCTCTCATTTTGAACGACTGGGCTAACAGCTCAGGCGGCTGGGTACCCAGGAGTACCGGGCATATTCACCGCGTCCCAGATCGCAGGCTGGAAAAAGGTCACCGATGCCGTGCATGCCAAAGGTGGTTTGATCGTTTGCCAACTGTGGCACGTTGGTCGAGCTACTATTCCATCCTTCCTGGAAGGAAACCAACCTGTCAGCTCGAGTGATATCCCCATCAGCGGAAATGCCTTGGATGGTAACCCGTATGCTTCGACGCCTCCGAGGCCCATAAGCGTGGACGAGATTCAAGAGCTCGTGAAAGAGTACGGCGCAGCAGCTAAACGGTCGATCGAGGCCGGTTTCGATGGGGTGGAAATCCACGGTAAGACCAATGGGGTGTCCGGAGAAATATGATTAACTGGCTAATGTACGACCAGGCGCGAATGGCTATCTTCTCGACCAGTTCCTCCACGACAATGTCAACACGCGCACAGATGAGTACGGCGGCTCGATCGAGAAGCGCTCCCGTATTATCCTTGAGGTGATCAAGGAGGTCACTTTGGCCATCGGTGCCGAGCGCGTAGGCATTCGCCTGTCGCCATACAACTACTTTCAAGATACGCGCGATTCCAGCCCCAACGCACACTGGCTCTGGCTCTGCTCGCAGATCGCTAGTCTACCTTCCGAGTCCAAGCCAGCCTACGTCCACATGGTCGAGCCACGCTTCGACGAGGTGTTGGATGAAAGTGCGAAGATCAAATCATTGCCCTCAGAAAAGCCGTCGTTGGATGTGTTCCGACCGGTTCTGAAGGAGGGCGGAATCGCATTCTTGGTGAATGGAGCCTTCAATGCTGAGAACGTGGGACCGAAGATTCTCAATGACGGAGGGGATGCGGTGGCTTTCGGTCGATACTTCATCTCCAATCCTGATTTGCCGCGTCGCTTGAAAGAGGGACTCCCATTGACTCCGTATGATCGCTCCACCTTCTACGGGGCGGAACCCCCACAGAAGGGATACACTGACTATCCTTCCTACGAAAAGTAGATGGTCTGATGGTTTGTCGTCTACTTTCTATTAGTCGCTAGAACCTCAAACTTAAGGTGGTGGTTCCTGGGATTTAGCCACGATTTATTCGGATGATACGTTCGGACTTGAGTATATATTCTTGAGCGGTCTGGCAGTGGAAAGAGCATTACGTATTTCGATTTAACACTATTCAGAGACATACTCGAAGAAAAACAGATATACATTCAAGATAAAGCCACTAGAACCTTCATTGCGTCGTGTACCACCGCCCAGCGTACCGTGGCTAGTTGCTGTGCCATGGCGGCTGTAAGGGGTTTCGGATCGAACTTTCCCGACAGCGCCGCGAGCTCTGATTCACTAGGACAATTGGTCATTGTTACAATCAAGGAAGAGAGGTCCGTCGTCATGCGTTGGTCGGATGAAGACAAATCCATTCCCCGGTGGAAGACCCAACAGGTCAGTGTTGCCAGGTACAAACACCAAGGGAAGTGGAAAGCATCTGTCTGGTCCCAGTCATGAAGGCTGAGTACAGCATCTTGTAGCAAGGCCGCGGAGTGCCGCGTGGCAGCCAGTGATGACCCAGAGCTTCCATGAAGCCACTGCAGAATGGTATTATGAGACCGCGATTGATCCGCTGGCGTGACACCACGTCCAAGGATTTGGCTCGCACCTGCCACAATCTGCAGATCCAGAACCTCAACATTCAAGGCCAAACAACCCGCATGATATAGTGCATACGCGGCCATTTTGAGCCCTGTGAAGCGTCGTTGATCCGCCGTCTGAGCAAGTTTCATGGCGAGGCAATCCGCATCGAAATCAACTTTCCAGAGATCATACGAGCGAAGCATACGCGGAGTCCATGCTCCAACCTTGTCTGGGGTCTCCGATCGAAGCGTTGTCTGGTCCCGGCGCTTCAAGTCTGCCGAAACAGACATCAGCCCGTGGAGAACGACAGCGCGGGCGAAGACGTTCAGGTCGCGTGGACGAGACAGTGACTGGGGTGTTATGTACCCCTTCAGCACAGGAAGAAACCGCCGGCTGGTCTCGCGGGTTGCTAGACGCGCCCATTCCCGCGCAGACGAGGCCTCCCATGCGGCAGCGCTACACGGTAAGCAGGATCTGATCTCGAAGGCAGACATGCATAGGGACTGTGAGAAAAGGACGGCGTGCTGCGTATCCCACATAAAGCAAAGCATAGCCAGCCGCTTTCTTTGCTCAAGGTCCATGGCTTGTCGCCAACCTTGCTCTAGGTTTTCCGATTGAGCCAAATGAGAGGCGTCTTGGATGTTGCAACAGTTGCTGCGTCGAATGAGCTTGATAAGTACACAATGGAAGAGCTGAGCTTTTTCGCGCTGCTTGGGGCCTGCTCTCATCTTGCCAAAGCAGTCTATGAGCAACATTGTCTGTAAAACCCAGAGATCCGGTTGGGTTGAGAAGTCAGGGTGGCCCAGAAGTTGGATTCGAAGCTTGTCATGAACTCCGACCGCGAGTTGATGAGCTTGGCGGGTACTATACGTAGCGCCCATAAAGAGAATGGAGGCGAGGAAAATAGGGTCAACGGTGCTTGGATTGAATGTCGGCTGATGAACCAATGGGTACGTTGCATTGAACCGAGTGAAGAAGAGATCGCAGTAGTCTTGTAAAGCATTCAATGTGAGCAGTGGCGAGCTCAACGCCATCGGCTGCCCATCGATCCCTAGAGGATGAGTCTGGGCCACAATGGACAGAATACCGGCGCGTGCTTCTTCACTCAGGCGTGGCAAGAGCGGGGGCGGGTCAGCTCCCAAGTAAGAGGATCCAGACATCCATTCCATCTCCACGAGATCAGTGGATGGCAAGCTAGCTTGAGGGGTATGAAAAGGACCCCCGGTAGGTGGAACGCTTAATATTGGCGAAGGTTCACTGTACTTGCCGATGGCTGGATTATTGGCGGGCTCCAATCCATCAGCAAAGGGTACTGTGTCGAATCCGAGAGGGAAATCGAAATGGTGGAAAGCGTCATCGAGAGAGGCGACATCGAACAACCAATTGTAATTACAGGTTGCCGCAAAGGGTAGATTGAAGTCGGTCGCTACACAGGTCAGATGGCTTTTCGGAGCAATTCCACGGACAAACTTCATACCGGTATCCATGCCAAAGAAATCCCCCATCTCGCCCGGTCCAACGTTATATGACCCGTCTGCTGCATCAAATTGGCCAGGAACCGGCTCTACATAAGGCTCAAATGGGCCTCCTGTCATCATTGGTGCAATAAACGGATCATTCTCATCAATGGAAATCGAGGTCGGGTCGGTCCCGGAGCCGGGAGGAGACGGGGGAGCATGGTGAATCAAGTTCTCAGGTTCTTCAATCAGACCCTGATCAGAACTCGCGATCGATGTCGATGTCCTCGCGGCCGATCGAGTCTCTCGCTGCGATGGCCGTACCACAATTGAGCCGTCGCCAGCTCGTCGGGTGCGCTTGCGCGTCTTCAAGAGGCCCATCCCCGGTCCTCCTGCCTCTTCATCCCGTTTCTCATGGCGAAGTATGTGGCGCTCTAGATTAATTAGAAACATTCCGTTCCTCTCACGATTGGATCGGGAAAATGCCATCAATCCGCTTACCGAGTAAGTCTGGCCGCTGAAAATGTACAGAACAGCGCTCGCATGTAAAACCATGGCGCGGCTGTTCATGGTTCAGTGCATGTCGGCGCAGATGTTCAGCACGGGTAAAGCTTTTACTACAGCCTGGATACTGGCACACATGGGACTTCATTTTTTGGCTCATACATATTAAAGAGGATCAACTCCAGTATTCATCGAAGATCGAGTGATAGATGGGGTAATAAGCCAGGCGCCAATGGAGTAACGGCCGATATCACTGATAACGATTGCGGGGACTATTAAATAATTGGCCCTTGTCGCTGATAGCCCCGATACATGTCGCATGAGGACGAGCCAATGGGAAAATCATTTTACAGCGGAAACTTGGAGAATCGGGGTCAATACTCGCTGGGAAGAGCTCCGGACTCCAAGCACCCTGCAATTGTGTATGCACGTCCAAGGGTGCGTTTGACATGATGATGTGGATTCCTGCGCTGGATTTACTAATTTTATTTAGTTGTTAGAGGAAGTATCTCCAGTCAGGACTACTCTGTCTGTCTTTGAACTGGCTGGTATCGACCTGGTGCTCTCGCAGCCTCAGTCCCTGCGCTCTATCACGACGGTGATTTTCCATCCGCATCCACGACCCTAATCCCGCTACGAAAATAATGCAGACGACATTGCAGCAGCATGTCGCAACCAGCGTTGGGATGTACCTAGTGGCAATTAGACAAGCGTTGAACGTGAGACTTCTTGTGGCACTTACTTGGGTGCATATTGAGTTCGGAAAGTGGCTGCGCTCAAGATACCAGCCAAGTTACCCAATCCAACAAAAAGCCCAGAATTAGCCGCTCTGGCATTTTCATGGACTTCGTTGTTGTTGTGCCAGGCATGAACAAGACAAGAAGGAATATATGATCCTGCGGCCATCAAGAAACAGGCAAAATAGGCGATGGCCTTGTGATCCAGAACGTCTATGGCGGCGAGTATAACCATCCCGACCAAAGAAATCGTCAACGAAAAAATGATGTGGAAGGTCCTCTCGCGACAGAAATCGGACGACTTGGCAACACAGAGTAGCACCAAGGCGCCGACAAGGTTTGGTGCGACTGTCCACAAGTTGGTCTTCACAGTAGAGAAACCCAGGCGCCCAACAATCTGTGCAAGTTCTGGTCAGAAAATCCTTGTGTAGGAAGATACCACGCCAGATACCACGCCAGACGGAATAACGTACCAATGGGAAAAAGTTCATCGATGTCGCATATGCAACAGGGTAGGTAAAAGTGATGACGCACCACACGGGAAACTGCCAATTGTTCCAAGACCGAAAGCATTCTTTCAGGTTGAACCCTGTATCGACCTCGGATGAAGAATCGCGAAGCATCCGGGCTTTCGCTGCCTCCTTTTCCCTGTCGTTCAGGAACCAAGCGCTCTGGGCAGTGTGGGGCAATATGAAGAAGCCAACAATGCCAACGATGAATGTCATACCGCCTTCAATAATGAACAGCCATTGCCACCCCTTCACTGTCGAGCTATCTATTTGGAATACACCAAACGAGACGAGCCCACTAAACGCCGACGCGAGGACTGCAAATGACTGCATGATGGCGAGCCGAAACCCAATCTCCCCCGCGTGTATAGAAGGTCGTCATATAGAATGTTGCGCCCGCAAAAAACCCGGCTTCGAAAGCTCCTAGTATAATCCGGATGGAGAGAAGAGAGCCGAAGCTCTTGGCTGCGCATTGGCAGAGAGCAAGAATGCCCCAGACCACCGACACTGTGACTTCTTCATCAGCACTTTGGGGAAACGGTTTTAAGATCTTTGGTGTGAGGCGAACTGACTCGACGAGAGCATCACTCGACCAGAATAGCGTCTGATGAGAAGGTTCCATGGTAGATCGCATAGGCCGAAAGGGATGTAAAATAGTAAAATCAGCAGCGAGTAGTCATTCCCCTTGAAGTTCAAGTCGTCATCTAGGCCGTCTGTCTTCGCATTTGCCAAGTTGCTCTGCGCGCGTTAGTTCGGAAACCCCGAGTCACAATCGCCAGAGACCTACTCTATCCATGCAATCGAAGAAATACATCTGAGTTCGTCAGTAATAAGATTCATCTGGTCACCGAGATAATCTCTTCTCACCAAACAAAGTACGGGCAAAACCCAAAGGTCGACTTTCGCACGGTACGACCTTTCGGCCTCCTCATCGACATAGACAACACTCTCCCCCATGTCTACCGTAGCTGGGGACTTTTCGTTGGTCATTTCAGCTTCAAGTCAGAGTATTATATTGAGTCAGACGTTGTACTACTGGGGCTCGGTTTTTCGCGAATTACTGCCGATTCCACTATTTTTATAAACCCCTGCATACCATACGAAATAACCTGCTTTCACCTCTCTCCTCCTATGAACTGCCTCTGGTTTCTCTGGCTAGAAGTATCTTTACCTCTTTTGTCTCCAGTACCTATCAGCTGTCATCGAGATAAGAGCCCCTTGGCTCCAGCCCCGCCGGTCTTCCCCGCAGCTCGTCTTATCAGCGCGACAGGTGGAGTCGACTATCAACCCCCATCTTCGACCCGACCCCCACCCTATATATTCTGGTCTCCAAGCTGTCAGACACTTGCGCATAAAGATGAATGTCGGCATTCTATCCGACAAGCAGATATCATTGAGGAGACCGTTTGGATCGTTAGCGAGAAACTATTCAAATCAAAAGCATGCTGAAAGAATTGAAAGAACAAACAGAAGAATCCAAATCAGTGAATATCAGTATGGCTTCTCCCAATGCACCACCAATTTTGGACTTCTCTCCAGTATATGGAGATGACAGTCAAGCCAAAGCCAAGCTGGTCGAGGCAGTGCGCAACTGCTGCCACCACAACGGATTCTTCCAAATCACCGGCCATCGCGTGCCATCAGAGCTTCAACGACGTGTTATGAATTGTTCCAAGAGGTTCTTTGATCTACCGCTGGAGGAGAAACTCCAAATCGATAAAAGTAGGTCCTCCCCTGTTTGTACAGTCAATACATGCTGATCATGCAGATAATAATTCTTTTAACCGCGGCTATGAGCTTCTTCGATCGCAAATGCTCGAAGTAGGCACCGGCCCCGAACTCAAGGAAGGACTCTACATCGGGGAAGAGATCCCAACAGATCATCCCTACTACTTGCAGAAGAAACTCAATAGCGGGCCTAATCAATGGCCTCAAACCGTCTCTGATAAAGACGAATTCCAGAAGACAACAATGGAATACTACCATGCAGTCTTTGAGTTAGCGAAGGATGTCCTCTGCATACTGGCGCTGACCCTGGGGGTCGAGAGCAGCTTCTTTGATCCTCTGACTGATGGGGCGGTTGCCACAATGCGAATGCTACACTACCCAGCGCAGCCCAAGGATGAAGACGAAAGGCTTAACCGTGGAATTGGGGCCCATACAGACTTTGGAATGGTCACTTTACTATTACAAGACGAGGTAGACGGGCTGCAGGTCTTAGACGCCGCGACAGGACAGTGGATTGATGTAAGTCTTCTTTGAGTCTGCATCTCGTTATACGGGAGGGAAGGACGCTAACTCTACGTCTACAGGTCAAGCCCGTGCCAGGAGCATATGTTGTCAACTTGGGAGACCTGTTCATGCGCATGGCTAACGACAAGTATAAGTCGAATACCCACCGCGTGATCAACAAATCTGGCTTGGAGAGATATTCGATTCCATTTTTTTTTCAGTGGCAACCCGGACTATGTTTGCAGTTGCTTGCCCAACTGCCAGGAGCCAGGAGAGGCGGCCAAGTACCCCCCGATCACTGTGCAGGAGATGGTGACAGCATCTTACAAGGAGAGCTACGGT
Organism: Penicillium chermesinum; assembly: GCF_028974085.1. Classification (NCBI taxonomy): domain Eukaryota; kingdom Fungi; phylum Ascomycota; class Eurotiomycetes; order Eurotiales; family Aspergillaceae; genus Penicillium; species Penicillium chermesinum. Next base: position 1,315,412 of record NW_026695312.1, on the reverse strand, counting down.
CGGGCGGAGAAGTACAAGAAGGAGTTTGAGATGAAGAAACAGGAGCAAGCCCCGGTCATGGCTGCTGTTCGTGCATAGCTTTGTCGGCACTGACCTCTACGATTTGGAGGCTAGAGTTTTGCGATCTTATCTATTGACGTGACTGAAATTGCATATTACTATAACGGGGTAAGGCCCCTATCTAAAAGCCGTCATCTTAGTGCACGAATGATCTTGGTCGAACAGAATAGAACATGTGAATTGGGTGACATGAGGCTCAGCTTATAGTACTTTGGGTGATCGCTCCAGCTTGAATCACTGGCAGCCCACGAACGGAAATTTGCTCGACATACCTTGCTAAGACCTCCCCACTATCATGAAATTCGTCACTCCCTAGCTCCAGCACTACAAAGTTCCTTCCGTAGATCTGTCGGACCAGACCAAGCGTCCTGTACAACTAAGGAAACCATACGTCCGGTCAATGCCCGTACAGTAATCCCGCTTATGGTTACCAATTGGACAAACTCTTAGGATAGGTTAGACTGCCACTTGGGTCAGACGGAAATTTCCCTCGCTGCCCCTCGGTGGCTGATCAGTTCCAGTTGCTCTGACATTCTTGAGCTTGGGCCAAGCATCATCCGCGTCGCCCTGGAATGCTCGAAATTCAAAAGTGGGGGAGCCAGACCATCATATCGCGTATTGCCCACCCTTGCTATCAACAAAGGCTGCCATAGGAGCTCTCGCCTCATTTGCTGGGAGCCCTTGAAACGAAAGTTAAGCCTTAACAGAAGATACCCGGGGAGTATATGAGGCGGCCTGGTCTATAGTGCACTGTATTAGATGTGCTAAAGGCCTTCAGTATACTACGATATTCCAATATGGATGAGATTCAATTGAGCAAGAAAATCGAACCTGCTTCTGAACAGGCGGTTGATGAGGGCATGGGGAAAGTGTTTTCTCTCGATAATCCCGAGGTCGAGCATTTCTATGGCTCATCAACCACTCACGCCTATCGTCTGAAGTCTGAGCTAGTGGGGAAATGCATGGAAGGCATTGGGATGGGAAAGTAGGTGATCTATCTCCGAGATAGTGGATGTCGCTGACCCAACAGGTTCCAATGGAAACTCTTTGTGGTGACTGGATTTGGCTGGATTGTAGACAACGTGCGTTGCCATACCCTAGCCCAATTCCTTTTACTGAGCTAATACCTATTCCAGTTTGCATCACAAGGAATTGGCAGCATGCAGCCTCCGATCGAGCTGGAGTTCTCCGATATCACGAAGGTCAGCTATAGCTCTGTTGCATATTACGTGGGCTTGATTCTAGGAGCCTCCTTCTGGGGAATTTCTAGCGACTTGATCGGTCGGAAACCCGCTTTCAACTGCACGCTCCTCATTGCAGGCATCTTCCTCAGTGCTTGTGCTGGTTCTATGAACTTCATTGCTTTCAGCGCATTTTGGGCTGTAATTGGCACTGCGGCGGGTGGAAATGTACCAGTCGACTCTATCATCTTTCTCGAATTTGTTCCTGGAAGGTGAGCTACTTCTCTGCCATCGAGATCGCAGGGACTAACATGATTCAGCCACCAATACTTGCTTACAGCTCTCTCGGCGTGGTGGAATCTAGGGCAACTTATCGTTTCACTGCTTGCGTGGGTATTTTTAGCCAACTTCAGCTGTCCAACAGACGCAACTGCCGCCACCTGTTCTCGGAGCGAAAATATGGGATGGTAAGATGCACCTTTCCTACATCACACAATATGCTCATCCCTTATTTTTTAGGCGATACACCATGATCACTCTCGGGGCCCTCACCCTGGCATTTACCTTCATCCGCATTTTTCTCTTCAAGCTCCCTGAGACACCACGGTACCTCCTCTCCCGTGGACGTGATGAAGATGCCGTCAGTGTCGTGAACTACGTTGCACGACAAAATGGCAAACCTGAGCCCCTTACAATAGAGATGCTGCGCGAGATTGACGTCCGGCTCGGTATGACGGCCAATGACGAGTCGCCGAAGAAACTATCAACCAAAGAGATCGTCTCCGAGAATATGGAAGCCTTCCGAGGTGACCATTTCCGGGCCCTTTTTGCGACGCGGAAGCTTGGTCAACATACCCTCATTACCTGGGCTATTTGGCTCACTGTTGGTGAGTCCTGCTCGAAGAAAGGTCCAAGCAACGACAGCCCGAGTACTCATATTTCCATGCAGGCATTGCATACCCACTCTATTTCAATTTTCTTCCGTCCTATTTAGCCAAGAAATTCACTTCAGACTCTTCTCTATACACCACATACCGCAACTACTGCATTGAATCCGCCGTTGGAATTGTTGGCCCGTTAACTGCCGCCATCTCAGTCAACACTCGCCTCGGTCGACGATGGATGATGGGTCTCTCCGCAGTGGTGACGGCCGTATTCCTGTTTGCCTATGTTGGTGTGACCAACCCGACCTCCAGCCTGGCCTTCTCGTGTATAACGGGTTTGCTCGCAAATTTTGGTATTTGCCCCTTCCATAATTGGCTCTCATTCCCATTCTAACAGGATTTTAGAATATGCCATCATGTACGCATTTACGCCTGAGTCATTCCCTGCCCCTCACCGTGGAACTGGCACCGGCACTGCCGCTACGCTACTCCGATTTGGAGGTCTTGTTGCTAGCTTGATCTCATCCCAGACTGGGTTTACGAGCGCGCCTATTTATGCCAGCGCTGCTTTGTGGGTGCTCGTGGGGGTGTCTTGTCTCGGACTGCCGTTCGAGACTCATGGACATGACGCTATCTAAAGAGTTATCACAGATCCTTACGTATTTAGTCGTTAGCTGTTAGTTGCTTGTGCAAGTACCTCAATGAATTGGAAATTTGCATATGCCTATAGCAGAGCCTAGCGTTCAGTGTCATACAGAGTGCAGAGGCACACTAGTATCCACTTGAGAGCTCTATGCCCTCCATTTCATCAAAAGTGGGGGTCGAAAACATACCGCTTCATAGCAGCGGCTACTAGTATCAGATAAAAACCGGTAAGGGCTTTATCGAAGTTCAAATTGGAGCCCTTTCTCCTTTCTCACCTTACCCAAGTCACACTTACATTGGCCCCCATTCGAATCGCTCCAAGCTATGAGTAAGGTCTTCAAAGCTAGCGAAGGTAATTATCAAGTTCTTAAACCCCGAATTGATATTCCTAACAGTACAAGTTGCCCAGCACAACACTGAATCCAGCTGTTGGGTCATTCTACACGGCAAAGTCTACGATGTAAGCTTCCTCCTCCAGGCCATAAAAGCTCAAACCATCAACCTAATATGAAGCAAGGTAACGCATATTGTCCCAACCCACCCAGGCGGTGCCCAAGCTATCCTCCGGGCATCTGGAACAGACGCAACCGAAGAATTTGATCCCATCCATCCCCCAGAAACTCTCAGCACCCTTGCAGCATCTCAGCTAGGGACCATCGAGCCCACTAGTAGCTTATCACAACCAGAAAATCCCCCTGTAGTCAAAACCGGCAGGTCTCAATGCAGAACCTCCTCAATCTCCATGAAATCGAAGAAGCCGCCACAAAAGTCATCTCCAAAAAAGCATGGGCCTATTACTACTCCGCTGCAGACGACCAGATCTCCAAATCTTTTAACAACACAATCTACCGCTCAATTTTCTTTCGTCCCCGTGTCTTTGTCGACTGTTCTATTTGTAATATGGAAACAAGCCTCCTTGGCCACAACGTCAAGCTACCCATCTTCGTATCCCCCGCTGCAATGGCCCGACTGGGCCATCCGAGCGGCGAGGCGGGGATAGCTGAGGCTTGCGACAGGATGGGCGTTGCACAGATCATCTCGAATAGCGCCTCCTTGTCTCCCGAACAGATTGTCGCGAAAGCGTCCCCCGGGCAAGTTTTTGGCTGGCAGTTATATGTCCAGCGCGATCTGAAGATGAGCGAGGCGATGCTGGAGCGAGTAAATTCATTAGACCCCATCAAGTTCATTGTTCTTACGGTCGATGCGCCTGTTCCTGGGAAAAGAGAGGACGATGAGCGGGTGAATAATATTGGCCGGATGGCTGGGGGCGGAGGCAGTGTTGCAACGCAATTGTTTGCAGGGACAGATCCGAGTATTTCATGGGATAAGACGCTGCGATGGCTGTCGGAGCATACGAAGAAGCCCATTGTTGTGAAGGGACTTCAAACACACGAGGACGTTGTTGTTGCGGGAAGTTATGCGCCGCTTGTGCGGGGGGTGGTCTTGTCAAATCATGGGGGGCGGTCGTTGGATACGGCCCCGCCGGCGGTGCATACATTGTTAGAAGTAAGGAGATATTGTCCGGAGATGTTTGAGAGAATCGATATCTGGGTCGATGGAGGGATTCGACGGGGAACGAATGCGATCAAGGCCCTTTGCCTTGGTGCTAAGGCCGTGGGGATTGGAAGACCGGTTCTCTGGGGACTTGGGGCTGGGGGAGTGAAGGGTGTTGAAAGAACCCTTCAAAGTGAGTTTTTCCCGACTGGAATTCCTCTAGGGCTGGATTCGGTGCTGATATCATGCAGTTCTGGGGAATGAGATGGCAACCTGCATGCGGCTTCTTGGAGTCAAGTCGGTTCAAGATTTGGGGCCACAATATGTAAGTCTCCGTGCTGTTTCCTAATCTATGCTAATGGTGTGTAGGTCAATACCAGGATTGTTGAACAGCAGATCTATCATGGCTCCTCCGGCTCTAGTTTAGAACCTCGAAGTGATTTCGTCGTCCAAGGCAAGCTTTGATTGTTAGTATTATGTTGGAGAAACTAGACTCAAGTCCTCTAACATCCTACTATGGAAATCAATAGTTATAAATTTAGTACTATTTCATTAGAAATAAATCTCCTAACCTGAATCATGATCTAAGTCAATTCGTAATTGACTTCATCCCTCGGTATTTTTCCTAAAATCTACCATCCGTTCTCTGACTTGAATGAATCTCATACAGCAAGGATATTGAGTTTATCCAAACATCCTTCAGTCTTTCCCATTATTCCTCCTTAGAGACACAGTCTGGTCAATCAAGTTTCAGTCATCTAACCCTCTAGCGTGTCGTTTCCATAGTCCTATCACGATCCGCCCACACTGTACGCTATTATGCACTTACCATATATTGAGACTATCGTCTTATCCCAGTATCATTACCATTGATCTTTGATCTATTGATATTACAGTACTACTATTATTGCTTATTTGTATACTTTTGATTAACTATACAATCAATGGACAATCTGAGAGTCCAACAAAGCATCACCAACCGGCGCCTTGGCGCTAGCATGAAACCTTGTCCAATATACAGCACTATTATCACTCAGCCCATACAGCGAAAGCATATCTTGGAACGATTTGAAGGGCCCTCATCTAGCAGACCCAAAGAATAACACATAGTCTAATATTCATGTCCTAGAGGGAAGAACATCAAAGCAATGCAAGGTCAATGGCAAGCGGGATGCCCCCACTCTTGATACCAACACCCCAATAACGGGGAAAGCCCGTGTCGATAGCAACAGGTCCAACCCCTCATTAGCCTCCACAGCTTCCCCAACTCGCTTATTTTAATGCAAATCATTCTACGGTCCTCATACAGCCCCTCCCATCAACTTTAAGCTGTACTCTTGCTCCGGCCGTGGTCATTACCAATACATATCCCATACTACTAGCTTGCACCTCAAGCTTAAAACCCCTCTATTCCATGGGCAAAAAGCGCGTTTTGGTCGGCTACGGCGTCGACATTGACGCCGTCTCTGGCTGGCTAGGTTCCTACGGCGGCGAAGACAGCGTCAATGACATCAGTCGCGGTAAGTCAGCCTTGGACGGCTGCAACCGAACCCGCTGGCAGCTTCCGTATACTGACGTGTCTCAGGGCTCTGGGCTGGCCACATTGGCACAACCCGTCTTCTCAAGCTTTTCGAAAAATATAAGATCAAAACTACCTGGTTCATTCCCGGCCACAGTCTCGAAACCTTCCCCGAAGAATGCGCCCAGGTCCGAGACGCGGGGCACGAGATCGGACTCCATGGATACACGCATGAGAATCCAAGCCGTATGAGTCCGGAGCAACAGCGCGATATCCTTGATAAGACCTACAAGCTGCTCAGTGATTTCTGCGGCAAGCCCCCGCGTGGAATCGTCGCGCCATGGTGGGAAGCATCTGCGGAGATGGTTGATCAATTACTGGACTATGGCATTGAGTACGACCACTCCATGTCGCATGAGGATTGTCAAATGTACTGGCTGAGAACTGGGGATTCATGGACCAAAATTGACTACAGCAAGAAAGCGGAGACCTGGATGAAGCCTCTCGTACGAGGGGAGACCACCGGGTTGGTGGAGATTCCGGGCAATTGGTATCTGGACGACTTGCCGCCCATGATGTTTATCAAAAACTCAGCGAACAGCCATGGATGGGTTAATCCGAGAGATGTTGAGGATATTTGGAAGGTGAGACCATCGTGACATTGTCTATGATTTCTGTGTCGCATGTGCTCTTGTGAGACCGTGATTGCTCAACTCCTTATTCCAGGACCATTTCGACTATTTCTATCGGGAATACGACGAGTTCGTTTTCCCGATGACAATTCATCCGGATGTATCTGGCCGTCCTCATGTTTTGCTAATGCACGAGAGGTAAGCTTGAGAAGAGATCAAGCAAGGATTCAATACTGATAGCCTTAGGATCATTGAATATATCAACAAGCACGAGGGGGTGGAATGGGTGACCTTCGAGCAGATGTGCGATGAGTTTAAGAAGAAGAACCAGCCGCCTGCAGGAGCTCGAATGCCCGCTGTGCCTAGCAGCTCTAAAAATTGAGCTCGATCTTGACTTATTCACCATGAATACAATGTATCTCAATTGTCGAATCCATGGCCCGATGGCCTCCTATGGCTCATGTTTGTTCCATTGATGTGCTAGAATCAACTGAAATCGAATCGGAGGCATCCTCGTAATTGTGGCGTGACATTCGAACCCCGCCAAGCATCGCCTATCGAGTCTATAGATCGTCGGGCAGCAACGGCATCAGCAATCACTTTTCGAGAATCTTGCGGAGGAAATTCTATTCAGACATCCGTGGATTGTTCCCTCGATGTTAATGTAGCTAGGATAGCCAGGAGTACGCATAATCATCACACTTTAGAGGTCCTCGAGACGACTTTCCATATTAGTTCCAGTGATCTGCTGTTTCATCTTGATTCAGGGCAACCCCGCACATCCGATTCAAGCATTTACCCGACCATCAGCGATCGACAGGGCGATCCATGCCGTTACAGAATACCCTGGCTCTCCCCATTCAAATAACGGGCTGGAAGACGCCCTATCGGCATCGGGCCTGTTCTAAGGCCTCCAAGCCGTGGAGGGTTTCCGAGACCCCGCATTTTTGCAGTTGCATTGCTATCGATCCAATCTCATGGGCCGGCCGAATCCACGAGACACTCGTATTGGATGGACGTGTCGGAGATGCTGTGCCATACAGTCCCCGTGCGAAGATACGGTCTGGCTGGATTTTAAACCCTCGACGTCGGCGTTGGCAACTTTAGATTCCCGGGAAATCAACTCCTCGCTCTTATCTTTGCTCTTAGACACAGCCTGACATTGTCATACCCTTCTCGGATATACTATATACCTGTCAACAGGTTGCAATCCATTGACATTGTGGGATTCTGTGAAAGTACACCCCGAAACTGCCCGACTACATCGCTTATACCCTCGCCGGCTTCACGTGTCGGTGCACACGACCTGCAGCGATGGCGCCGCTATGGATACTCGTCGCTCTCGGATACCTGCTTCTGTATGCGTTCGCTTCACAGCCGCAATACATGGCCCTTCAAGTCGCAACTCGAATAACTGCGTGATGTCTGTTCGACATTACTCCGATCCTTTTATAAATCGAGGTTTATAAATCGAGGTCCGACCGCCACACGTCGGATGAATTGATATACTTTGAAGAGGTCTCCGCTTGCAATCACTCCGCAATGAAGCCCGCGCTGCGACCCCGCTGTCCTATCTGAGCATCATAACCTCCTCTTACGATTAACTCTGTTACGAATTACGACTGCCAGTGTTCTATGAAACCCAAAATCCTGCGACAATGCTCAAACGGCCTAGTGCTTTCTGTTGTCGGGTACACTTTCTGATGATTTATGATGATGATTTGATACCTCTAGGCCCATGGGTAGGCCTCATATACGCTCTTAGTCTTTTATCGGGAGGATATTGACGAATTAGAAGTCTCTCATTTTTGGTCCAAGTGCTCGGAGACTCGAGCATGATCTTTCGCAGTTTCGTAATGGTCAATCGTCATAGAGAATCTAGCAATAGCTCGTGCCCTTTTGAGCTTGCCGTAGTATGGAGGATGGTGGTATAGGTTGGCCAAAAGCGAAGGGGTGGGACTGTCCAGCACAAACTTGGTCTAGAACCAGATTTTGATCAGCTCCTCACTCACTGCACTTGGCGTCAAGACACCGCTGTCAGTGATAAGAGCTGAAATAAGGTGTGGAGGAGTAAAGTCCACAGAATCGCAGAGTGGCAGCACCGGCCGATCTGATGAAGGCTTATGTTGATTTTCTTCTGCGATATCCTCCTCGCTCTTGAAGTCGATGACGTGCTGCTCAATAGGCAGGTCATATTGGCCAAGAGGATAAAGCCGAACAAATTTGTGACTCTCAGCAACGACATAGAACGGCTTGCCAATGGCCTTGGCGAGAAGACCAATCTGATATGTGCCCATCCGCGAAACAATACCTCCATTCTCCACGACGCCTTCCGCACCTACAATTACCATATCTGTCTTTCCGAGTGCGTACGCGACAGCTGACTCTGGGATCGTGGATACCGGTACCCCTTTGGCCCTCAAAGCTCGCACCGTTTCTATACCTTCTGGTTCGCCAGACGCCTCCGCGGGGTTATTGCTCGTTGATGACAACACGTAAATGACACGGAATCGCACCGCGGATGGACCTCCTTCTTCGTCGGCTGCTTTCTGTAGGAGCGACGCGACTGCACGAGAACCACCATTGGTAAGCACTGTGCAGCCATCGCGGATGAAGCCTCGGCCGAATGCGACGATCTTTTCACGGCTTTCCTTCGCACGTCGGATAAATAGTCGTCCATTGGAGAGGAGATGTGTTCGAATAGCTTTGAAGTCACCGGCAGGACCAAGCTGTCCGGGTCGTTGTAAGGTTGTGATAAGGTATCGTTGGAAAAGATCGGTCCCGGCAGAAAGACCGATAGGGTTCGGAATGGCTTTTTTCAAATGGTCGGTAGATTTTGCAAGGAGATCGAGGGTTTCTGAGATCGTGGAGGAAGGCTCATGGGTGAGAAGAAGCACGAGGGCCTCAATAGCCGCAATGGGCATGGTTAAGTCAGGATCGGTGCGCAAGAGCTCATTGTAGGCTGCGACGATGCTGTGATGGTCATTAGCTACGGGCAGACCAGAGCCGGGGACCCGATACTCACTCGAATGGCTTCGCACCGGTCTCAGCCAAGCTTTCAGTCGACGCCATGATTTCTTGTGCCTTGAGGCTGAAAAGAGCAACCACGAAGAGTCATTGAATTCTTTGGGTGTTTGTTCTGTTTGTCTCAAGTACCCCTTCCGCGCGGCGCTAACCTGATGCGGATGTCAGTGCGGGCTCGCTGGGCCAAGTAAACAAATCGAACCCCCAATCAGTCGTTATCATAACAACACCTCGGCCCAAAGCCCTCATCCATTCTACACCTTGCCACACCTGTTCCCGACTGGTCAGGAGCCCGTGACATTTGCGCCGTGACGGCATGGCGTACAATCACCGCATGAGCATGGCTGGCTCCCAGCAACAAAACCGGGGCCGCAAAAAGGAAGACGATAATGATGCGCTGATGCGCCTGGTACGTTGATCAAGCTCGAGGTCCTCCTCGCGGCTGCGCAATTGTATTTTAACACCGCCGTAGCCCGACAAAGAGATTGCAGGATGCATCAACGACATTGGAATCCCCTTTAGCCCTGCCGATCTTGCCAAACCGAACCCGCAGCAAATTCAGATGGTCTTCGAGTGGTTCGCGGAGCTTCTCATGAATGTCACCCGCGAGACCGTCGAGCCAGGAATGCACGCAGCTGCAGAAGACATCTGTGGCGACTATCCTGACATCGTCCCTAACGATACGCGCAACTTGATGGGATTCTTTATAAGTATCCGACGGCTACTTTCAGAGGTGAGCCATATGTTTTAAGCATCACGTCGCGCGCTCTAAAGTGAAAAGGAGAGCCTTTGCTCATATTTTATCAATAGTGCGGCGTCAATGACTTCACGTTCACCGATATGACCAAACCGACCCACGACCGACTCGTCAAGATCTTCTCGTACCTAATCAACTTTGTCCGCTTCCGCGAATCGCAGACCCAAGTGATCGACGAACATTTCAACAAGACGGAGAAAACTAAGACGCGAATCGAGGAGCTTATGGCCGAGAACCAGGAGATGCAACAACGGCTGGCCGAGATGCGGCGAGAACAGCAAATAAATGAGGTTCAGGTTCGAGAGAAAGTCACTCGGAATGATGAGCTCAAGGCTCGATTATTGGAATTGGGCCGAGAGCAGTCACGAGTGGCAGAAACGCTGGACCGGGTGAAGACTGAACGAGCGCGACGCCAACAACAATTGGAAGAAAAGACCGAGAGGACTGTCCGGAACCGACAGGAAGCGGAGAAACTGCGACCGTACACCCTGGAATCACCAGCGACCCTGCAATCCTCATTAACCGAACTGGGCGAAAATCTCATGCGCGAGAAAGCGCATATTGACGCTATGGAGAAACGGGCTCGGGCGCTACAGACTTCGTCCGACACGTTTACAGTAGTCTCCAACGAAGTCCAGGCATGCGTTAAGCTGCTGGATGATATCTCTACCGAGCTACAAAAAGAAGAGGAAGAACAGTCCCGTGCCTCTCGTAATAGGGAGGCCATTTCTGATCGCGGGGCCAGTGTCCGCGAGGTTGAGCAAACAGAGAAACTCCTGCAGCGGCAATTAGCCCGTTGGAATGAGCGGATCGAACACCTTCGCAAGAATGCACAGGAGAAAGCCGAGCTGGCGCAAGCGCGGATGGAAGAACTTCGCAATGTACAAAAGCAATTGCGTGAAGAACGTGCTGAGAAGCAGCGCGATATGGAGCGGCGACGGATTCGCATCGAGCAAACAGAGAAGAAGGTATGTTTCCCCTAGAGTTATATTGCCAACCATTCCCTGCTGATCAAAAGAATCAGATGGTCGATCTCAAGGAGAATATCGAAGCGGAAATCCAAGCAGCACATGACCAGTACCTCAAGCTGGAGTCACACATTAAGCTGTACATTAGAGAGATGGAGAAATCACTCGGAGATAGTAGGATCTGACATGGCTTTCTGTATGGTTCTGGAGTTCAAGGATCGGCTCAGGATACCCGGGCAATACTGTTTCGTTTCACGGAGTTTATCGATATGCTTGTCCAATTTACAGCCTCAATTCGTATCATGATCCGTTCATGATTCCATTGCTTGCTCAAATGTAAACCAGCGCTGGGCCACCTTTTTAACGCCTATTCCTCGCCCACCCCAGTTTCCTTCTTCGCCCCGGATACGCACCGAACCGTCCAACAAAGGCACTTCAGTATCCCATAGTAGTGGTCCCCATTCAGCGCTAGAAGGGTTGACAGCATTGGTGCACTCAAAGAGGACCAGATCCATCCCCGCCCGTGCAGCTGCTTCAACCGCCGAAGCAAACGTTCTCGATAAACCTTGTGCTGCGAACTCGGAGGTGGGCACATGTAAAGCGACGAGGTCTAAGATAGCAAGCAGAGGTAACGGTCCGCTATCTTGCGCTTCAATGTCCCGAGGCAGAATGGCTAGATATGCCCTCAGTATCTCTAGGGAAGGGCAGAACGTAAGACGAATCCTGCTCGACTTCGCGAGCAAGCCGATGGTCTTTGTCAACAAGTCATTGGGGACTGGGGGTTCGGCATCTGCTCGCTGAGTGCTAATAGCAGCAGAAAGCTGGACTAAGAACTCGGATCTTGTACCGCAGACAATGAGATTGGTTGTGGTACCTGCTTCGAGTAGGCGCTGTAATAGATCGGTCACCAGGTTGCAGGCTGCAACTGTTCGTGATGGGGTCATTTTGGCTCCAGCAGCTAACTAGGCTATATGCTTCTGTAGATCAGCTCATGGCTGTGGCTCGTGAATGCAGTGTTGGTTGATGGTCATTATTTAGATGGTGGCTATGGGATATGCTGAGCCGTTGGAGAAGATCAATTGAGCATTTGACCGCATTCATAAGCCGCGGAGGTCATGCTCCTCCTCCGCCTTGGTTCCCCCCACCTCTCCTCCAATTCCGACAATCCGCCCATCCAATTCTCGCATGTTTGGGGCTGGGCTCCTCAGACACGAGAAACGCAATGGAGACAGTTTCTAGGATATCCTCGATGCTGGAAACAGGTAAGCTTTCCTTTTACCCCGCCAGGCAGCACGGAAACTGACCGCGTCCTTGTGCGCATAGCTCGAGAACTCACCCTGGAAGCCGCCCAATCCGCAAGTAGCCGGGGCTTGAAACCCGATTACTCGTCTCGATCGTATACACCGGCACATATCAAGAACCTTCTCGATAGCAGACATGACAAAGAAGTTCTGGACGGATTGCGGAGGGTCATCACGGTACGAAGGGCTCCCCTGCGGAATGATACAACAGGATTGTTTGGCTAACTGAATGACTTCCGAGCAGCTAATGTATCGATCTGAGCCAACTCTCACATTCTTCTCTGCCGTCGTCAAAAAGGTGGCCAGTTCAAACATCGAAGTCAAGAAGCTCGTCTATATCTACCTTGTGCACCATGCGGAAGCCGAACCGGAACTGGCATTGCTCTCGATCAATGCTATCCAGAAGTCATTGACTGATCAGAATCCTTTGGTCAGAAGCATGGCTTTGCGAACAATGTCCGGTATTCGTGTACCTGTCATCAGTCAGATTGTGTCGCTTGCTATAAAGCGTGGCTGCGGTGACATGAGTCCGCATGTTCGCAAGGCGGCGGCGCTGGCGATCCCGAAGTGCTATCGGCTTGACCCTGGTACGCTTCCACAACTGGTTGGATATATCGCCATATTGCTGGGGGATGCTCAGTATTTCGTGGTTGGTCCCGCAGTTGCAGCTTTCCTGGAGGTTTGCCCTGGAGAACTTGACATGGTTCACAAGCATTACCGGAGTCTAGTCAAGAAACTGGTCGACATGGACGAATGGAGCCAGCTTGCGACACTTCGTCTCTTGACAACATACGCACGAAAGTGCTTTCCCCGACGTACTGAAAAGGTCAAACAGACGGTCGATAAGGGATTTTACGATGATCCACCGGAGAACCAAGCAGCGGAAGACGACAGCGCGGAGGAAGTTACCGTTCTGGACCCCGATCTTGAGCTTCTTCTTCGGGCCTGCAAATTGCTCTTACAAAACCGAAACTCTGCTATGATCGTCAGCATTGTACGGTGCTTTTTTTACTTGGCACCGCCCGAGTACCTCGCATCAGCTATAGGTCCTCTCGTTGCTCTCCTCCGAAGCCCGCAAGATATACAGCTTATTGCTCTCTATAATATCGTCACAGTCGCTTTGAAAGACCCCAAGCCCTTCACAAGATACGCAGCACATTTTCTCATTCATGCCAATGATCCGCCCCACATCTGGCGACTAAAATTGGAAGTTTTGACAATCATATTCCCATACTGTGGAAAGCATTGGAAAGGCGTTATCATCAGCGAACTCGAGCATTTTTCGAAAGGGGCTGACTCTGACCTAGTTAGAGAAAGCGTGCGGGCGATTGGAAGGTGTGCGCAGAGCGACGCCGACACCGCGGACATGTGTTTGCGGATCTTGCTTGGCCAGATCTCGAGTTTAGATGGGAACCTTGTTTCAGAGTCCTTGACTGTGATCAGGCATTTGATTCAACAAGACTCAGCTTCACATAAAACAACAGTCATGAAACTTGTTACCTACCTGGGCAGCACCACCAATCCGGACGCACGCGCGACGATAATTTGGCTCGTAGGCGAGTTTGCGGGCATAGACCCAGACAACAACATCGCTCCCGACGTACTCCGCGTCCTGATCCAAACCTTTGCTGATGAACCGGAGACCGTTAAACAGCAGATTGTGCTCCTGGGCGCAAAGGTTTACCTTCAACATCTGTTGAAAAATCAACCGGAAGAAATTGCCCAAGTCAACACATTTCCCACTTCCGAGAATGCAAGCAATATTGAACAAGAGCTCCGCAATGAATGGACAGATGATCAAGAGCAGCAAGATCGATCTCAGCAGCCGGATGGCGAAGCAGCGATCAAGGAAGGAGAGGACCGCATAACCCTACTCTGGCGCTACATCCTGCTTCTAGCGCGTTACGACACATCTTATGATCTTCGTGATCGTGCCCGCCTCTACAAATCACTCCTTGCCTCTCCATCCTCCACCCAACTCGCCAATCTCCTCCTCCTCGCCCCAAAGCCCGTCCCACATGTACCTAGTCCCTCGGAGACCAGGAAGGATCTCCTTATCGGAACATCGACTCTCGTGGTTGGTGCTGATGCTGGCTATCATGGACTCCGCGGCTACACAAGCCTACCAGATTGGGTAGAACTGGGACAAGAGCCAGACCCCAGTCTCCGCACTGAAGACGTGAAGCCCGAGGTCACCACTATGCAGACTTCCGCTACTGCCGGTGAGAAACTGGATAAGGCACTTCGCGATTACCAGAACAACGCCCCTCCGCAGCGTCGGAAGGGTCCAGTTGCCCCGGGGGACAGTGCAGGCAAAAAGACCCTGGATCAATGGCTTGCCGAAGAGGAAGAGGAGAGCGAAGAAGTAACCGATTCTGAAGAAGAATCCGGGTCCGAGGAAGAGAGCTCTTCAGAAGAAGGCTCTGATGAAAGTGACGAGGAAGACGAGGAAGAGGAAGACGAAAGTGAGGAAGAGACTGACTCTGAAGATGAAACTCCCCACAGAGAAGCTAAGCAGCTTCTAGGCTGAGCTGGTTCTGCGTGGATACGAGTATCTTCCATGCTGATAATATACTAGTAGCATTCAATGAAATATAGAGAAAGACATTCTAAACCATCTGCTGCTCCTTTAGAGACTGAGTCCTTGTCGTCTTTGAGAAATTTGGTTCTGACACGCAAGCTGGTAAATAAGATGAAAAATAGTAAGGCAATCCGCAAATGGGGTGCTAAAGACCAAACAGCCCAGCTAATCATAGAGTGATCCATACTACGAGAAGTGACAGACGGCACTGGGAGCACCGCGAATTGCCTAGTCCTCCAACACCGAATATCCTCACATGTTCAAAAGCTGCAAATCCGGAGATCATTGACAGTCTAATCCTAATGTGAAATATGTTATAACTAACTAGTTACTCCGGGTCTTGTGACCAAGACGAGGCCAAAGCGGTGAGTCCTCCGCGGCAATAACGAACTCGAATCATCCCTCTCTGGTTCCAGTTCCAGCAACTCGTTGCAAAGCTGAGTTGCCGGGCCAGGATGCCTGCTGGACACCGAGTCTTCATCAATCTCTTTCGCTGAATAACCCTCATCCATATCTCTCCCGCCAGGCCTCTGTGTGGAGCTCCCGGCCCCCTCACGAATCCCGCGGGCAGCTTACCACACTATAATCAACCAGGAATCCCACTCCTCTGTTGAGTCATCGCGTGCGTCCTTTCACAATGCCTGGTCTCCCCAGTAAGTGCCCCGCATCCATGGGTGCATGTGTCACCAGTCACCAGCCCCCGTGCCGCTGTGTCTGATGCTGATAGTTCGATTTGCATAGGAAGCATCGACCTCGATGAGTGCATTGAACGGCTCTACCGGAAGGAGCTGCTTGCGGAGCCAGTTATCGAGGCTATCTGTGCGAAAACAAAGGAGCTGCTGATGAAGGAAAGCAATGTGGTCCATATTAAGGCACCGGTCACCGTGGTAGGCGACATTCATGGCCAATTCTTTGATTTACTTGAGATCTTTCGCATTGGGGGTTTCTGCCCGGACACCAATTACCTATTTCTCGGTGAGTGTCTGCTTGAATTCCCTGGATTTCCAGACTCTTGGACTTCCCTTCCACGTCTATGAGGTGGGGCAGGCACCGTCAGAAGTATGGAGTACTTCGGAGAGGACCTTATCTGACTCGTTTTCCTGCAGGCGACTACGTCGACCGTGGTCTCTTCAGCGTGGAAACAATCTCCCTTCTCGTCTGCCTTAAGCTTCGCTACCCCCAGCGAGTCCACCTAATCCGCGGTAACCACGAGTCCCGCGGTGTCACCCAGTCGTACGGTTTTTATACCGAGTGTGCCCGCAAGTACGGCAATGCCAATGTCTGGCACTACTTCACCGATATGTTCGACTACCTCACACTAAGCGTCGTGATCAACGACGAGATCTTTTGCGTACACGGTGGTCTATCTCCCTCCATCCACTCTCTCGACCAGATCAAGATCATTGACCGATACCGGGAGATCCCACATGAAGGGCCAATGGCCGATCTCGTGTGGTCAGACCCGGACCCGGAGCGCGACGAATTCTCCCTTTCGCCTCGCGGGGCGGGCTATACCTTTGGTGCGCAAGTGGTGCGCAAGTTTTTGGAGGTGAATAGTATGTCTCACATCCTGCGGGCGCACCAGCTTTGCAACGAGGGTTACCAGATTCTCTTCGATGACAGGCTAAGTACAGTCTGGAGTGCGCCTAACTACTGTTATCGCTGTGGTAATCTAGCAAGTGTGCTAGAGGTCAGCGATAACATGGAACGGTTCTTTAACATCTTCGACGCGGCCCCCGAGAACGACGTGCATAGAAGCGAGCAGCAGGCACAGCAGAACAGGGACTCGCAGCCTGTGATTGATTATTTCTTGTGATACCCCCCCAGGTTGTTTATTTCAATCTTTTCCTTCATTTCCGATGTCTTGACCATCTTTGGTTCCCTTCCTGGCGGGGCCTCTGTGATTTACCTATGCAGGATGCAGGAACTGGGTGCTCCAGAGAAAAACGAACTGTTACAGGCGGGTTTGTATTTTTGAGATAGAGACATGACATCGAATGGCATCAACATAGCAAGACGTCAAAAAGACATCAAGCAAAATCATGGATATCCACTGTAGTCCCGTGAGATTTAGACCAGACTTTCGACAGAGAGAAAACACTATGCAGTAAACCGATCCAGATTCGAGCCGTGTGTACAGGCTTTTCGGGAGAGGGGGGGAGGCATTAAGGAAATTCGTCACGCTTGAAAGAGAAACATGGGACCGCTGGGAAAGCTCAATCGCTGCACGCTGGATGGGTATCGTGATCTACCAGTCCTTGGCGATGTCGAAAGACCATTCAAAAATCAAGTGGTCGTGGTCGTCGTCATCGAGAAAGCGCGAGACGGCATTGTAGTGACCGCGGGCCAACATACCGGAGGGAGCCTCTTCCTCATTGACTGGAGTAGAACAATCAGTATACATACACCTCTGAACGTAACCATTGCCCTAGGAGGGACAATTCGGCATGGGCAGCCGCGAAACTTACACTCCTTCTCGTAGATGGGCTTCTGGGTGGTGTTGGGGGCAAAGCTACCCAGCATCTCCTCGTCCTTGCTCACGCGGATACCCTTGCGCTTGACAACCTGCAAATACTTGAGGCCGCTGAGGATCTCGTTATTGACCTGGAACAGAACCTTGATGTGGAACTTAGCACCCTCCTTGATGGTGAACGGCTTGTCCTTGAGGGTCTCGACGGCGCCGGCGGAGGACAGGTCGATCGTAACGTCGGGACGACCGTCAACGACGAGGGACAGCGACTTGATGACACAGTTAGGGTCGCCGGGCTTGCCGATGGGCTCGCCCTGGTTCAGACCCAGAGAGGCCTTCCAGCGGACCATAGCCTCATCGTCGGCATCTGTTTACAAGACATGTTCATGTTAGACCGGGGTGGTTGGGTTGGCGGGGAAGGGGGGGGAAATGTATGGCAGGAATTGTAGCGGGTTCTGCTTGATCTGATTGACAGATAATTGACAGACTCCAATCCCGGTGGAACAACTTACCAAGCTTGTTGTACTCATCGAGCTTCTTCTTCTCGCCGACCTTGAAACCCTCGGTCCGGGTGGCTGCGAGATCGTCGTGGTCGGCCATGTTGATTTGGAGGGGGTGGGATGGGGATATGAGAGGCAATGGGACACGCGATAGGACCGGAAGAGGGAGATGGAGGGGAGAAAGAGAAACAGTGGAGGGGCTGAATAAAAAGGGGGCGAGAGATACTAGTAGGTCCTTATCCCACCTGGTGGGGTGGAAAGGCGGTGGGCAGGAGAGGGGGGGAGGTTATTCGGATCCATGGCTGCGGGTCTTTGCTCTATTTTCAATCCGTCAGGAGATCCAGCAGATCCAACCGCCCCAAGTCGATCCATGGCTGCGACCGGGCTCCATGCATGCTTAATTTTGGGGCCTTGCAGTGTTCAATGCAATTCGGGGCCTTGGGATTTCCATAACTGCGGCAGGGATGATCACCGTTAGGGTACGAAAGCGGGACGTACGCGTCGTATGCACGGCTCATCTAGACCTTCAAGAGGGGCCCAAGACACACGAGGCCTGGGGCCTCGCCAGTGCCCCCACTTCAATGCAGCACGGGCAAGAACTGGACGCAATCTGGTGTCAGGCACATCAATTGATGCCGACCATTCTCCAGGTCTGTGTGTTGTAGTCCCCGGATCTTGGCAGTGGCAGAGGACTAGTTCAAATGTTGGTGGTGAACTCTCGTTGGTCGAATTCCCCTTTCCAAAACATTCCTGAGGACGCCAAATGTCTGTAATACTAATGCTATGTATTCTCTTCTGCCCAAGTCTCCACATTTTCAAGTTATCGTCCAGAGACACTATTTACGAGTACCAGTATACTTCGAGTTGACCACAGCATTTGGGTTTGTTTTTCCTTCTCTTATCAATCAATATGACGAGTGGACCATTTTCATTGCTTGCCTCCAGCTGCTCTAGCACTAGCAGTATCCGTAGCAACAGACAAGGCTCAGCGGCGTAGGGTCATTCATAACATACACCGGGATATATTCGCAGCGTCGAATTCCAAACAGCACCGCAAAGGAAAGACCTTGGACAATGACCAAAGACATTAAGAAAAACACGCTCAAATTACATATCACTTCAATTCAGTTGTTGAAAATCGAGAGTCGATGCGAGACACCGTCCCGCATGAACTCCAAGTCCCCATTCACGGGAATCGTACTCGACCGCGCGAATCCCTCACCAGACCCGTACCCGAATTGGTAAAACAACCCAATGACATCGGTCCGCCCCTGTTGAATGGCCAGCACCAACGGAGACTGCTGCCGAATGTCCTTGCGGTTGGGATCAGCCCCGTTTTCCAGCAACAGTTTGATCATCCGCAACGAGCCCTTATGCACAGTCCGCCACAGCGGTGTTTTGCCCGTGTATCCCGTCTTGTCCGGGATCGCGCCCCGCTCGAGCAACAGCTGGGCCACCTTCAGCCGGTCATTGACAGCCGCGTGCGTCAGCGCCGTGTCGTCGCTGGCGCAGAGCGCATTCGGATCGGCCCCGAAGTTTAGCAGAATTCGGACGGCGTTGTAGTGACCGAGCGCAGCGGCCTGCGACAGCGCCGTTTTGCCCGTCGAGTGTGCGCCGCTGTTTGGGTCTGCCCCGTGCAGGAGCAGAAGCTGGACGATGTCGTCGTAGCCCTTGGATGCGGCGACAGAGAGAGCCGTTTCGCCGCTGGGGCCCATTGCGTCGATTGAGGCGCCGTGCTCCAGGAGCAGGACGATGATGTCGTCGTGGCCGTAGGCGGCGGCGGTTATCAGACCGGTTTGGCCGGACGAGTTCTCGGTGTGCACGCTGGCGCCTTTGTCGAGGGCGCATTTTACGGCGAACGGGCCGCCATTCTTGATCAGTTGGCTGAATTCGTCTTTGTTGTTGGTCATTTTAAATTTCATGCGGCTCATTAGGCTGGGCCTTTTGGATCGGATGGATGTCCCGATCACCTGGAAAGGCTGGGTTGGTTGTGGGGTGGATGGCTTCGCTGATGCGGATGGAGTGGATGTGATGCTCTCTGCCTGGCTCTCGGCACTGCTCTCGGCGATGCTTGCATGCCGTGTTCTTTTGCCCGTAGAGCCGTGAGCAGAAGATGCCTTTCTGTGAGGAGGAACTGCTCTGTCGGAGTCGGACGAATTGCGGGAGGGGTGTTCGGGGACGGAGGAGATGGACGGTTTCTTAGATGATACAGAGGGCCGCTTCGATGAGGCGACAGAAGTTCGCCTGGGGGCGCGGGAAGAGGGCATCGTAGGTGACGTTGGAGATGCGTCCAGAGAGGGAGACCTGGGCGCAATACTCGAGGCTGAACTGAAATCGCCGAAAAGGTTCTTGTCGAATACGTTGAACGATAGTTCCGCCAACTCGACCAGCGAAGTCTTATCGCCGGGGGAAATACCCTCCAGAGGTACGGTTGTTTTGACATTGCTGTCCCTGTCCATAATCTCAACCGCCACGGGAATAGGAATGGACTCGGCTGTGGATGCTTCTTTAATTGACGAAGTGCTTGTTGGTGAGCTGGTTGACGATAATGACATGCGGTCTGTTTGGGACGATCTCGGGACAGTCTTCGGAGACGGTGCACGCGATTCGGGTCTTGAGGGCTTAAAGACGACGTTCTTCAGAAGCCGCTCATCCATGGCGGCTTTGTAGAGAGTCATAATGATCATGTCGCGTTCTCTCGTTGACTGCGTGCGGGGGATGTCTATTGACTCCAGCTCCCGCGCTAAACCTTCCCATGCTTTCTTCGCTGGAACCGATCGGTCGAAAACAGTCGTGATAGCGTTGGCCTTGCGTTCGCCTGTGCATAGATCGACGATATATCTTTGCAGTCGCTGGTTCAAGTTATTCTGAGAGGACCTATCCCGCCGTGTTAGCGCGCCCGGGCTCGAAATCGCGATAACGCCCAGAACATCTTCGGGATCAGGAGGGGGAATGTACATCATCATTTCGGCGCTCATCACAGTCACACCAAAAGTGATATCCGAGACCAGCGCGCTGATATCTTCACCCACTTCCTCCTCTGCATCTTTGGCAGAGCATCCCTTTTGAAGTTTTGCCAGGTCCAACAGTATTGCGGTAAAAAGGGCCAACTTCTTCTGTGTTCCAGGATTGATGCTGACCTCGCATTCCTCGAAATAGAGAGCCGCCAGGTCTAGCGCATCCAGCAGCGACCCCAACTCGGCCTCTGCCTTGGAGGTAACCCCCCGATAACTGGGCAGAGGCATGGAGTGACCGGGCCAATGCTCGCAGGGCCTCGATCTGCTCTGCTGGCGCGGAATCCATGGTGAAGATGAAAAGCAACACGCAAAGGTTAAAACCCCCCCGCCCGGGAGGGTCACGGGGAAGTCGCCTTGTTTATAGCATTGAGGCCTCGAAACGATGGGATTGTCCCAATTTGTTACCGTTTCTGGGCGCATGGGATGGGGCGGAGGGATCACGGTGAGCGAGCGCAGCCGCTTGGGAAATGACTTTCAGCCCCCAATGCGTGGCGATCGAACCGTATTGCTCGCCTTGCTGCAGGAAAGGAGACTAATCCGCAAATCTTCAGACAATTAGACTATTCAGACTAAAATATGCGACGTATGCAATGGAGACAAAACAAGCAGCGCACGGTGGGCAGAACCATGGAATCCCGCCATCGCGAGTGGATCCATGATTTCCTTCCAGGTGGGGGAGGCCCAACAAAACATTCCGAGTCATGAGCGTCTCGGTTCCAAACTCAGCGAAGATGCAGCTCTTAGAGACTGGTCTTGAACTTGGCTGCAGGCCCTATTAGCCTATGATACTCTACCGTCATAAGGCTATAGCCCCAGGGACCGGGGGAAGATAATGGCCTGAACAAGGGAAACTCGAACCGTCGAGGCCCAAGGGGGGATGAAAGATGCTACTGGGAAAGCTACTGTACGAGTGATCCTTTGGCTCTGCTAAGGTGACAATTTGCCTTCTCACCATGCCGATCCACACCAGAAGGAATAGCCAAAGTGAAACTAGCGAGCCAAGTTCTGCCTGTCTGTCTAGGATCGATCTCGTTGGCTGGGGGGAGAATTCCCTCAGCTTTTGCCAACCGCCCAGTTCAGAGCGTATGCTTCTGATCAGCCCCTTCAAGGCAAGTAGAAAAAGGCGTCGGTTTGCGCGAAAGCCTATATCGAAAACGAGTCGGTGTGAGACCGTTGAGGCTGCATGGTTGGCCTTAATTAACTATCTGTCAGCCGGTGATATCATACCCCGGCCGCTTCACAATA
This sequence comes from Penicillium chermesinum, assembly GCF_028974085.1. NCBI lineage: Eukaryota > Fungi > Ascomycota > Eurotiomycetes > Eurotiales > Aspergillaceae > Penicillium > Penicillium chermesinum. The sequence continues at coordinate 1,293,134 of NW_026695312.1, read as the reverse complement.
GTCGCCTAGTGACTCGAACAAACAGAAGGATCCGACTCATATGATCTGGAACCAGTCTTTGAGCAATTTCATTTCGTTACGATGGAATATTTTAAGGCCCACTCGCAGGAGGTGGGGTACATCGTCACGACCCCAAGTTGTAGCCGGGCTAGTAACAGTCCTGCATGTTTATCGACCGGTCGCAATGTGCGCAAAAGTCCGCCCTTTTCATGTGGCTTGGTGTATAAGACGTACTTTGTTGCGGGATCCAGTGTGCTGAAAGCGTAGGAGACCAATGCCCGGGTTTCATTGCTGGTGCTTGTTTCTTACTTGGATCGATCCTTCTCGGATTCTAACCATACACGATCAAAGGTCCGTGTTTTGAGCCTGTCAAGCGGTGTAGCTACACGTTACTTGCTGCCGCTGGCCTTATTTTCCCCATAGCTTATCTATCTGACAGGACCAAGCAAGCTAGGATACGACCCATCAGAAGAGTATGATGCGCGTGGCATGCGCGCAATCACGGCATGGAGTTTAAATCTCCGACATTAATTTCCTGAGGCATAACTAGAAACTACGTGATGCATACAGAAGATAAACGGCCGTTGTCATTCCCGAGTCAATTGATAGAAGAGAGATGAATGTCAAAGTGTACTTCGAAGAGAAGGCAAAGCTTTGCTTCGGGAGCTACAGCGGCGCTGCACTGGTATCATCCAACCCTTACCGTACCTTGTGAGATCTACCTTGCACGTCTTACTGAGCCCTTGGCGTTTACACACTCAGCGCCAAACTTTTATATATACTCCCAAGTAACAGCCCCGTAGAGTGGAATATATCGCTTTCAAAGGCACAGGAAGCGTGGTCGTAGTGTACTGAGATTGTACTTGCCATCTGCAGACATCACCAGCCCGGCCGCCATTCTGCCATGGAGTTGTGTGCCCTAAAGCTCCAAGTTTCCAAGGCGCGGCTGAATTACCACCGATCCATGATATTTCTCAGGTGGCCCATCGCTCTATGGCACTTTATTTTTTGCTGCGACCAGCTGATCCATGTAATGCAAATGCCACTTCGGAAGATTCAAGCTCAGGTTCCAAATCCCTCTATATATACTCCAAGATGTTTGCTGTGACGAAGATGGGTCAAGTATATGTTTTCGATTTTCGTTCCAGTGCCTTCGAATATCTGACACTCATGATGGATCAAAGGATGGATTGTTGGTTGACGGTGTTGCAAACAATTCGAAGAAAGAGGCAAGGAAAAATAGCACTCGTGAGACCTTGGACAGTGCGCTCAAGCATCCAAAAGATAACCCCCCCCGCTGATAACTAGACTCCGTAAGGGAAACACATGAGAATCACACCGGGCCAGTTCAAGTATCAATAGTTCGGTTCCCTCCAGTAGCCTTGGAACATGCGGCAGCATAAGCGCAGGACTGAGTGTCTTCTTAGCAGCCGTGAGTACGTTTCGCACCATCTTTGTGTCAAAAGCAAAACAAACCATACAAGCTATACAGTCTGGTACACAGGGGCTCTCCAAGATGGACTGATAGACTTATTCAATATCAGGCCAGAAACATGAAATGTCCTGTTTCCAGGGTGCGTGAAGTTGACTCTGGGAAATACTGCCTTTGCATCTCTAACACAAGATCTAGTAGACTTTGGTTTTCAAATCAAAGATTCAAGAGTAATATGCCAGGAATTCGGCAATCTCTCAGGTGATTCAAATGGCAATTACACCCCTCGGCCACCTCATGGATGGGAATTCCAGCTACCTCAAACAGCCCTAACTGGTTACTGACTTGGTGTCCCCAATATAACTTGAAATGTATGAGTACAGATTTACTTCTGCTTATGGGCACAGCTCATGTGGACAAGAAGCCCAGGAAGTGAAGATACTTTGGTTGTCTACAACCCACCTGATCATGATCATACGCCCCGGGGCCGTTATACTAGGCCTTGCCTTATCACGCTACAAGACTCGAATTGTAGAGTCCGTAAGAAGTAGAGCTTGGCGCATTATCCACCCCAAGACATATGGGGTCAACAGCATGATATGCTCCGGTTCATCAATTATTTAATACTCAGCTACGCAAGATCAAGGTGCTGCCATTAGGGAAGCGCCGAGTTCTCGGTACTCTAAAAGGGTTCCAATTGGAACTTCGGACGACATTCAGTCATCGGCCATGACGGAGAATTCTAACTCCGAGACCGAACCTTCCACACCCTGTTCGTGTAACGCGAGGGGCCTGAACAAAGCTAACGATACACATGCCCGAAGACCAAGAATATGGAATTTGTGTTTGTCAATGTGCAGAAACCAAGCGATGCACTTCAGCTTGCCAAAGAATCCCAAATTCGATCACACGTGACTCGGCTGCAATGGAAGAAAACCCCCCCGTCAGGATAAGCGACTGCAGAGAAAGATCCTGCTTCGCGTGGCCGAAAGGGCTGTAGACAAGGGTCATGATAAGTTGCAGCCAGCGTTGATACAGCCTCAAATAGGGGGACTCAGAGTCGACCCTTTCCAATCATACCCTGTATCGGTCCAACCCTGGACTCCGCTACTGGTTGATCACTGTGAGTTGACGGGAGTCTAATTTAGCCTGAGTCCAACTGTGTTAATATCATAAGATTTGATCCATATGGCAGTTGATATCCCAGAACTTGATTTGCCCGGGAATCGTGGCCTATTGCGGACCTCGTGGTTTCCATTAGTGATGACTGAACCCGCGTTATTTTCCGTTATTCTCCTCCTCGCTGCATCGCACTATGCTTCCCTGCGTGGTGATCTTGGCAGTACGAAATGCGACCTCCTCAGTCTTCGTTGTGAGGCCGTTTCATCCATCAATAAAAGCCTTGAGACTCAGCAGCCGGGAGCTGTACATGACGCTCTTATAGGCGCTATAGCGAAAATGGCAAGCTACGAAGCCATGTTCGGAAGTATGGACAACTATAACATTCATATGCAAGGCCTCGTGCGGGCCATTCAATTGCGGGGCGGTCTTACATCCCTGGGGTTGAACGGGCTCCTCAATCGGATTGTGCTGTGGATTGACCGGAACGCGGCTTTTCTGCATGGATCGACGTGGTATTTCTCAGTGGATGACGCCACGATGTTTGGCGGATCGAGGCCGGATCCCAATCCTGGTCAGTTTCTTGGAAGTTCCTGATACTTTGAAAACGGCTAGTCCTTGTCATTGAGCGAATTATATCTTAGCCTAATGATGTCACGATTCTTTTCCATGCGAACTATCTACTTTACCACGATTTATCGGTGGCGTATGCCTGAAGGGGCTATCACATCGACAGCCCGACCCATATTATTTCACCAATCAAAGGGAGCTATCGGGATATTGCCCCGCAAATTGCCTAATACAGATAACGCATACTAATGCGGGGTCGTGGATCACGATTGACTATTGTAGATTGCCCCACATCACGACAGATTCAGCCGCGCACTTCTTGAACTATAAGTATGTGTAGTATCTTCGCTGAACAGTCTCACCTCCAAGCTAAGATTCCATTCTTCGCTCTTCGAGACTTCCACAATATTATTTCCCTGCTTTCTTATTCCTTCAATCTTACACCAAAATGGCTCTCGCTGGCAAAGTAGCTCTTATCGTCGGCGGTGTTAAGAACCTTGGAGCCCAGTGTGCTCTTGAGCTCGCCAGCGTGGGGGCCAATCTTGCTCTGCACTATCACTCTGCCTCTGGCAAGAAAGACGCAACTGCTCTTGAAGCCGAATTGAAGCAAAAGAACCCTTCGATTAAGGTGGCCTTCTACCAGGGCGATCTGACTGCTGCACCTGCGGTGACGAAGTTGTTTCAAGAAGTCGTCCGCGACTTTGGCCATGTGGACATTGTGGTGAACACCGCTGGCAAGGTGTTGAAGAAGCCCATCACCGAGATCAGTGAGGAAGAATATGATAGCATGTTTGCGTATGTATAAATGAGGCGCAGCGCTCTTTGGAGATGCTATTAGTATGCTAACATAATTTCCAGGATTAACTCGAAAACTGCTTTCTTTGTGCTGAAGGAGGCCGCACTCCATGTAACCGACGGTGGAAAGATCATCAGCATTGTCACCGCGCTTCTAGGCGCGTTTACCGGCTACTACACGTCCTACGCCGGCAGCAAAGCTCCAGTGGAGCACTTCACTCGGTAATTCAGAAAGTCCTCTTGCTTTGAAGGATCCGGCTAACATACCTCTTAGTGGTGTTTGCAAAGAGCTTCAGTCACGCAAAATCAGTGTGAACAACATCGCCCCGGGACCAATGGACACACGTAAGTCAATCTTCAGCGCTCCAGAGATACCCCAATCTGTCGACTCTAACCAAGAGCCTTTTGGTGTACAGCGTTTTTCTATCCCCAGGAATCTCCCGAGGCTGTGGAGTTCCACAAATCGAATGGTATGGGTGGTCGCCTGACCGACATCAAGGACATTGCCCCCATCGTCCGCTTCCTTTGCACGGACGGTGCCTGGATTACTGGACAAACCCTTTTCGCCAACGGTGGATATACTACCCGCTAAGCTCAGGGCTGCATATCGCAACATAGAAGGGGAAAAAACAATCAAATAGTATAATCGATTGATATCAGTCACAATCAAACCCAGCCAGGACCATATAATTTGACGGATCAGCAATCTGCAGGACGCTGCACAGCTGAGCTGATCATACTCTAGCCCTCTAGGCCTCCGTGGTTTTGTTCTCGTAGTCCCGGCCTCCAGTACTCACCGACAGTCTACATTATCGTCCACTTTCCCCATTGATCATGACATGCTATCGCTGTAGCACGTCATTCACCTACCTATATTCATATCGCAATTCTATCTTTGGATGAGCTGTCTATTTTGATCTATTACAACTGATCAACCAGGAGCTAAGAGCTCTAAGGTGATATCTGCCTGCGCCTTGCGACCTGAGGGCATTCAACCTCAACATTCCGAAGTCAAACGCCGTTAATAATCTTGGTAATCCTTTAGTTACCACGGGCGGTCGTATTACACATGGCGTAGCAATGGACTGGACTGCATTGCAAATTGGTGGTCTGGGACACTTCCCAGAATCAAGCTAAAACAGAGCCCGAGAGGGGGAGCGGGGAAGGTTCACTCATGGGTGACTGTGAGATGTCATGATAGCAGTCACGCTCTTCGACGCGTAAGTGGCTGGACAAATGAGTCACAAGCGGTGAAGAAAAGCTTTTCTATAGGGTCCCGAGGTGCTATTGATCGCGGGTGGCCTGAGCTAGCGATGACCCTCCTCTCCTACCCCTCTTGCAGTTTCTTGACTGGTGCGTGAACACGCTTCTTTAGTTCTGTTCATGGAATCGTGCCCATAGGTTCAGGGGATACTGATCGTCCGAGGCTGAAAGTCACAATTTGGGGACGCCACTAGGCTGCCTTTCTGATGCATTTTCGGTGACCCGTAAAAGTTTTAGACGATTCTGGCATTTTGTTGCAGCACGCAGAGATTTGGGCTATTAAATTAGAGGTCGATGCTGAAGAGCGCCCCGGTCATATTTTGCAATCCACGTAAAATGTATCTTTGTTTTTGCATGCGACCATGTTGCTGGGCAGCTACGGAACTCGGACTCACCGGGGAAGATTGCGCTGCGAATTATGACGGTACTGACGCTGGACAGGATGCAAGTCGTGCAGGGGGCGGAAACGAAGGGCTTCGGACTTCGGACCTGCTTCGGAGCTGAGCGGCTCGCGGCAGTCCGACAGGTATGCCGCGCCTCTGAAGTCTGTCACTTCTTGCAAATCCAGGATGACGGACAGGGTTCGACGCAACGGCCAGCTCTCCTCGTGTGAGCCCTGCCGCAAGTCTAAGCTTCGATGCGACCACAAAAGACCCATTTGCGGGAGGTGCGCCCGTCGCCGTCTGTCGGAACAGCAATGCCACTACCATCCAGCTCCGATGGCGAAACAGCTCACGCCCCTGAGCGAAAAAGGATTACCTTCTCAGCGGCAAGCTACAGATTCCATGACGGCAGCCTCCAGTCCTGTTACAGGGAGCTTTCGCTCTTACGAACCCGTGAATATGAATGGCAATTTATTGTGCTTTGCTGACCCAAACACTGCCACCGCGCCGCGGCCATATATATCCCTAACAACGTCTGGCGTGACCACGCCTCAGCTCTTCGAGCCAAACATAGATATGATCGCTGAGGGGGCTAAGCTGTTAGATGATATTCTGGGGCTTATAACGGAAATTGGAGAGCCGCTTGAAAGTCTCTCCACCGACGATAATTGTTGCTCTTTCCATGGACCACTTGTCGAGGCATCATGGAAAGCGACTGACAGCAGCATGAGAAGCTTGATCGATGATCGTTCTGTTGCTACCTTGCAATCGGTATCTCGGGCAATATTCGAGCGAACGTCTTTGCCCCCATTCTTTCCTCCTACTGCAGCTGACGGTGCCTTGGGCGCTGCTTTTGCCTCACAGGCCTTGCGCTGGGATCTGATCGGCTTATACTGTGCGCAGATCGGTGTGTATCTTGGCGGAGAAAGAGACAAGTCTTTCAATCCCATGATCCACAAGACGTGGAAATCAGACCGAAAAACCTTGATGCAAAAGACCTTCCAAATGTGCTTGCAGTGTGAATCATTTTGCAACGTCGTTGGCTCTGTCAACGATTTTGCAATATGGTTTCTCACAATGACGATGCTGTATGCTACGTGGTGCTTTGGCGATGACTCCTACCATGTAATGCGGCTGATGGGTAGCATCTCGTCCGTTTTCTTCGCCATGGGCTTTCACAAGGGCTGTCAGAACGATGGATCTATACCGTTTTACATGGTTGAAATTAGAAAGAGAATAATTGGTTGGGTGCACGATCACGACAAGGTCCAAGCTACCTTCACTTCGCGGTATGATTGTGTCCTTTGGACTTCCAATGTCCCGAGGGATTCCACTAACTGAGGGTCTATAGACCGGTTCATCTAAGCCGTCACTTTTGTACAATAGAAATGCCCCTTGATGTACCAGACTCTGTCCTTACGGACACCACTGAGACCTTCCTCAGAGCTTGCGAAGATTTGGATGAGAATGGCTGGAATACACAAAAGGCCGTATTACCTGTTTCTCGTCAGCGAGTCCAAATAATGCTCTGTGTGATCCGTGAAGAGACTTTGGAGCTTAGGATGGGGTCTGCTGCCCCCGATATTGAAGTTAAAGCAGCGTATGTTTGACTCCAGTCTATTCTCTGGTTGATATTAACACTTGAATCAGGCGCGTTCTGCGAAAGTTGAAGTCGACCTGGCAGTCAATACCACCCCACATGAGGTTTGAGACAATGCAGCGGAAACTAGATCAGAAAGATGATGTGTCTATACACAGCCTGCGATTGGAGTACCTGTACACGGAATTTCTCCTGTATACTCTGCTTGCTAATTCCGGCGGGGATGCTCGTGTAAATCTTATCAAAGTTGCACACGAGGTGCTCAACCTGGTTCTCTTACCGACAAGAAAGAGAGACTTGTTACAAAGCAATAGAGCAAATATGGAATGGACTGTAAGTGGCATGAACGGGGAGCGAGGTTGCATATTTCCTCGATACTTCAAAATATCTAACCTACAATGCAGCTCGTATTTTACGCTATGCCTTGCGCAAGCGTGTTGATCATAGAGCTCATGCGACACAAACGGCACCCCGAAGAGCAGCCAATCACGAATCGAAGTGGCATTATCCAAGATATCAGTGTCTTAATCTCGTGTTGCGATTCTTTGACAGAGACCGGACAAAGTAATTATCAAATCTGCAAGCAGGCCCAGTCGATCTTTTCCAGAAGCCTTGATTCGATTCTCAACCACTCGGAATTGTCTCAGGCGAGCGCTGGACACCCATCAATGAACCATCACGAGTACCCGGAGCAAAGCCGGCAAGAGCGGATGAGTTCTGTGAGCTCCGAGCCACCCAATGTAGTTATTCAAGACCCTGAGTGGACGGCATGGCTGGACTCAATAGGCTTGCAGGGAGACCCGTGGTTTGACTCGATAATCCCGACTCTGGAGCTTCCCACGAATGAAATTTGATTCTGGAAAAAAAACATAATTTGCCTTCCACTAGCTTATCTATAGAAGTGAGCATATAACTTAGTCAACTACTTGACGCGGAGTAATCAAGCTCTGATCTACTCCGAGCTCCGAAGGCGTTCGGTCCGATCACTGTGATGATCGATTACTCCGGCCATACAACGACTCCGGACTACGCCCAAAGGACAGGTCCGAAAGAGTTCTAGGCAGCCTTGAGGTAAGTTATAATTGCCGACATCCCTTAATTCTGCTGACTTTTTTCCTCGCTCACCAGCTCGGATTTGAAGCTTCAACCCGTATATTCTTTGCCTTTTCTAGAGAATCGCCCTCGCAGTTCAGCTTGCCGCTTCAGCTACAATCATCATCAATGGCGTCCTCGAAATTACCCTCCTACTGGGAACAGACTGAGCTCGAATCATCTTCAAAGGGTTCCCATGAATGTCTTCCGGCATACTCTGAGCGCACGCCTACCACAGAGCAAAACTCGTCCGACCAGTCATCATGCGGAAAATGGACCAGCGTGAAGGGAGCCATCTGGTCGTATATCAAAGGTACGTCAAAGTACATGGCTTATCACTGGGCCAAGGCTTCTTTACTAACGCTACGAGCAGGGGACGTATATAAGTACCACCCGTCCGTCGTACAAGAACGATATGCGGACGAGTTTATGAGGAGGGACCAAGCAAGAAAGTGACCATGGGATGGCCGAAATAAGAAAAGTGGGGTTCGAAGGGCGCAACGGGTTCTTATTATAGCTGATACGGATTTAGCTGATCTTTTGCTGGGCTGGTCGGTGTCGAAGGAACATTTGGCTTATACATACAAGGGAACCTAGGTATCTAGGGCGCGGGTAATCTGAGACTATGTCCTGTGCAGATCGCATTATTGAGAAAACATTCGAGTACACAAATTATCCAATTCAGTTTCAAAAATTCACATGCTTTCAGGCTCAGAACATGGATTAACAGCAGAGCTATCTGAAATAACTGTATACAACACAGAGGTCACGGGATCCACCCCTCCCAACAAATTACTCATCATGTCTGAATCATTGGACTCCGTTTGGGCTGCAGGTATGATTTAGGAGGGGGATGGTATGTAAATTTCAAGATACAGCTCAGCAACCCCACTCTGGCAGGATTGCCCAATAACAGGGCGACTCTGGCCTTACATGCCGCTGTTGTTACGGAGCCTGAACCGGCCCATACCGGAAATGGCCAAGGCCATTTTACACCAAAGAAACCCCATTCCGTCGCGACGCCTCCCCTGATTGCTCTCTTTTTTTATCCTCGATCCTTTATCGAGGTCGTTTCGAATCCATCAATCTCTGTGAATCTGTACCGACCCATCCCGGCTCCTCGGCTGAACCCTTCCTCAGACGTCCCGTCCCTCTACCGGTTCGAAATCCCGGGTCCTTTCTGATCCAGCGACGCGCCTGCTACGTGGCCGTGGCCGCTCGTTCGCATCTCCGACCGACACTGTCTATTACCATCACATCTGCCCGCCATGTCGCGCTCTCTCCCCAAGAAGAATAACCCCCTGATCCTCGCCGACATGGCGCCACCATGTGAGTACTACCTCGAATCGCGAGGCGCGTAGTCGCGCGGTCGCGCGACCGCGCATGCGACCGCCACACACCATTTTCTCGTCTCTCCCTCCCACGGTCGAACCGTTGCTAATCTGGAGTGTTCGTCTCGCGACTATAGATGATGAGCTTCTTGCGCGCCGTCGTCTTGGGAAGACTAATCTGTCCGTCAAGCCTGGCCAGGTCGGCACATCGAATGCCACGAAGCCCGAGAACTTAGGATTGTTTGAGTATGCCCACCTCCGGGCTCCCCTACCCAAAGACCTGAAGGGCTCCGAAATTTTCCCTTCACATAGCTCTCAGCAACATCCTGAAACCTATTTCTTGATGGTAAGAATTCTTTCTGGCGCATGGAAACCCAACCAGACACGTGATTACTGACAACTGGCGCGCGGGGCTTATAGCGGAGAAGCAAGGATGGCTTTGTGAGCGCAACTGGCATGTTCAAAATTGCCTTCCCTTGGGCCAAGGCCGAGGAAGAGCGCCTTGAGAGAGAGTATCTGAAGTCGCGCGAGTACACCAGCCTGGAAGAAGTCGCCGGTAACGTTTGGATATCCCCAGAGTTTGGTAAGCAGCATTCCGGCCTCCGGGGTCTCCAGGCTACGTTTCTTTGATGTCACTCTGACTGGTACTTTTAGCTTTGGAGCTTTCCGAAGAATACCAAATGAAAAATTGGGTGCGCGCTTTGTTAGACCCTACCGACATTGTCCAGAGCCCTTCTAGCGCGAAGAAACAAATCACCCCCCCCACCCAAGTTCGAGCTTCCCATGGATGACCCAGAGCCTACGCCCTCGCAGCGCCGCAGCCGTCGCTCGGTCTCCCCCAGCAAGAAGTCCACATCTCCTCGTAAGGCTCGTCAGCCCCGCACAGCCAAGGAAGCACCTAGCACACCATCCACCACGGCAGCCAACGAGAACCTTCAGAAGGCCCTTGAGGTCACCGCCTCGAATGTAGACTCGGACATAGCTAACGGGGTTCTTGAGTCTGTTGAGGAGGTTGAAATCGTGGAGTCGACCACCACCCCCAAGAAACCCGCCGCTTCGCCTGAAAAGAAGGGACGCAAATCCAAGAAAGAGAAGGCTGAAGACGAGAAGGAAGAAAAGAAAGAAAAGAAAGAGGACAAGAAGACTGAGAAGAAGAAGAAGGAGGTCAAGGATAAAGAGGTTGGGAAAGAAGCCGCCGAAGAACCTACAACCACCATTTCGCTCGAACTCCCTACTAGCCTTCTTCCTGAAGGTCCATCGGCTGCTGATACAGAGGAGATGCTGGCTAAAGCCAAGAAGATTGTGAAGGAAGCAGTTAGCCATCCGGCCAATGTTGACGCCGAAGCCGCGAAGGCCAGCAATAAGCGCAAACCCGAGGATGACGACGAGGAGACTGCGGCTGAAGCCGCTTCACGAGTGAAGAAAGCAAAGGTTCTGGAAGAGAAGCTCAAGCGCGAGCGTGTTCGTAACCGTGCCCTGTTGGGTGTTTCGGCAGCTTTTGCTATTGCGTATGTGTATATCCCTGGATCATCCAAAAAAAAAAAAACCTCGCCACTAACAGACTATGTCCAGGGCTTCAATTCCGTATTTCTTTTAGATCAATCGTTTTCAGTGGATACAAGAATTACTCTCCGTTCATATCCAATTTCCAGTTTGCAATCACGTCTTGCTCTGATACACCAGACAATCTCTCTGAATTCCCGCATCGATTCTGCCTTGGAATTGCGAAGCCTATTCTCTTGAGAGACCTAATTTCATTCTCTCCTGTTGTTCTCTACTTTCATGCGGTTTATTTCCGTGCGCTCCTCTGAATTACCCTATTCCCCCCTTGTTATGATAAATATATTCCTTTTCCGCCACTTCGACGATATGCTGTGCCTTCCATGCCCTCTACGTCAATCTTTCCCTCTAATAACTTGCTTCCATCTCATGTTCACCATTTCTGACATGACTCCCTGCACTCTCTAAAGAAACCTCTCTCCGAGTGCATGTCTTATGCTCCATTGGCACCCCTCCTCGCCTCATTCCACGTTAGATACCAATTGCTTTGAGCACGCTCTTCTTTAGCTTCACGTACGGAAATCTTGGTCTACTGATAGCCTAGCCAACATTTACAAGTCTTCGAGTACCACAGCATTCTCCAGCTTGAGTCTTGAAGTTCCAACTTGAAGTTACTCCTCACGTAATTTTTCTTCAAAAGGAGTTCGCGTAGATTATATCATGCAGGGAGTGCCAGACGGTATGTATTCTGGTCTGGTAGATTATCAAAGTTGAAATGTGACCTTGAACCAGCTTGATGCCTACCCTCTTGTCATTGCTACTTCCCCCATTGCCGTCCTAGTAACTATTTGTGTGATGAAACTTTGGGGGAATGGTACGATCATTCAAGTCACTTTGAACCCGCGTTAGTGACGGGTCGTTATCGATAGCCATCTGAAGATCAAACAGTGCAAACACGTCCATGGGTGCTCCGCAATTTGGTTCTTTCGAGTCCGATCAACACTCTCCCTCCAAAGCTGATGCGCCTCGCTTTCCCATTGAAACATCTTGGGATTATCGGCGTTCCTTCACCAAACATATTATTCACCCGCAGCTCGCGACGAAATGTCGCTCCCAGGGTTAGGCCTCACCCAGCCCTCCGAAGAAAGGACACCTGCAGTAGTCCCGCCTTCGCAGATCGTCCTGAACCCGGGGACCGAGTGGCGGTTCGAGGTGGCATTCGGTCACAGAATCAAGGTAAAGGTATGACTATTGCTTGCAGAAGCTCCAGATGACTATTTGGAGCTATTTATTGTCCTTTCGTAAACGTGTGCTAAGGCTTCCACAGCTTCTTTCTGGAACAGCCGAGCTCTTTGGGACCGAGCTTGCGGAATTACAAACGTACACCTTCACCGGCACCAAAGCGGCAATCTTTACATGGCATGGCTGCGAGATCGAAGTGAGCCCAAGCGACACCGGCGTGAATCCTACGGATAATACTACAAGCTTGGCTGGTCAGGGCGCTGGTGGCTGTCAGATTGAATACATCGCCGAGGAAACCCCGATGGTCGAATATGCCAACTTGCACTTTGCACTGGAGACAATGCGCGAGGAGGCTCAAGAATCCGGGAAGGATGGGCCTCGGGTCCTACTATTAGGCCCTGAGAACGCGGGTAAGACGAGTCTGGCGAAAATCTTGACCTCTTACGCGACGAAGATTGGGAGACAGCCGCTTGTGGTGAATTTGGACCCCACTGAGGCCATGCTCAGTGTTCCTGGAACGTTGACGGCTACTGCCTTCCGCACAATGCTGGACATTGAGGAGGGTTGGGGCAGCAGTCCCATGTCTGGGCCTAGCCCTGTGCCGGTGAAGTTGCCGCTGGTCTACAGCTACCCATTGCCGAGTCCCCCTCGATGCCGGTGGCGCAGTTTATCGGCCTATCGTCTCACGACTAGCGCTTTCAACCATGGGGCGAATGGCGGAGGACGAGGATGCCCGCGAAACGGGGATTATCGTCGACACCCCTGGACTTCTCAGCACTGGGAAGCCGGGGAGTCTGGAACTCATCAATCACATTGTTACTGAGTTCGCTATTACCACAATTGTTGTCCTGGGATCTGAGAGACTGTACAGTACCATGGTCAAGCAATACGATAATAAACTGAGCTCGAGCTCTACCGCAGCGGCCTTTGACGAACACGTCTCTGTGCTCAAGCTCTCTAAATCCGGGGGCTGTGTTGATCGTGACGCAGCTTTCCTAAAGGCAACCCGCGAAGGACAAATCCGTAATTACTTCTTCGGCGACACAAACCCAACATCCGGAACAATGGCCCCGACCACCGTCACTCTTTCCCCTCACGCCCAGCAGCTTGATTTTGCTTCCCTGCCTCTCTACAGCTATACAGTCACCTCCACTGCAGACGAAGATGACGACGATTATGACCCCTCTCAACTCAACACAAGCGACTCCTTCCTACCAGGTGGTGGCGCAGACAACTTCTCCCAGGCCTCTCACGACCATGATCGTGCGGTGCCGCTTCCTGGTATCGTTGGCTTGTCAAACGACGCATCTACATCGACTGGGACCCCGACACCGTCCAGCAATGTTCCACTTAAGAAGGTCCTTCCTCCTGCACCTTCCATGCTTGCCAACACTCTTCTCGCCATAACGCATGCCTCGTCTACGGCTTCGCCTGCTGATATCCGTGATGCCAGTATCATGGGCTTCCTTTACGTGGCAGATGTCGATGTCGAGAAAGGAAAAGTCCGGGTCTTAGCTCCGGTGGGCGGACGAATGCCCTCCAGGGCCGTTGTTTGGGCTAAGCGTTGGCCTGGCGAGGTCGTCGGTCTGGTGGGTTGATCTTGTCTGGTCGGGGCCTTTCTACTTTGTACTTGCATTTCTGGCTCTCTGTCTTGCCTGCTAGCATTGGCGTTGGTGGATACCAATCTTAGAAAAAAGGATTCTCTCCTACATAATATGCTTACAGAATAAAAGTCTATTAACTATGGCTCATCTTGGCTGGTCACTGGTAACTTTCTGGCAGTTTTGTCTAGATTATCACTCCAAAGTCCTACTAGTAGTAAAACTGATATATATAGGGTCTAAGCCTGTCATCCATGCGCTATGCTTATGCTAAATTTAGAGGTAATGGGTAACGTAAATGCATACAATGGGGACCGTTATACATAGAAGCAAAACGGGTTGTACAAAAGGAAGATGTCCCACACGTATCATGGTTATACAAAAGGGTTAATACAGGAAAGGAACCCAAAGCAGAAACCCCCCAAAGACAAAAAAGGGGGGAAACAAAAGGAAAGAAAAAAAAAAAAGATCGCATCTCATATTGCTGTCAGAGCAGAACAAACTTTGTCAAGTCATCATTCCCATTTCCTCCACTCTTCGACAGCTTTCCTCATCTCCTCATCAACGTTGTAGCCCTTGGACTCAGAAATCATCAGCTCCTCCCGTCGGTCTCTGAACCGGCGCTCAGCCTCGAACCGGCGCAGTGCGAACGACTTCAAGCCTGCGAAATCATCCTTGGCGACCATTTCCCGGAACCGAGCACGCATGCGTGGCGAGTAGAGCTGGCAACTAGCTTCGCGGTAATGATTCGGGCCATCACCCGGCAAGGGACGCATACTCGGCGAGAACATGCGGGCGATAGGCTGCTGGGCTTTGGTGAGCGGCCACACGACTTCGTCGTAGCAGTCCTCGCAGACGGTAAGCTCCGGTAAGTTCGGGATGTAGTGCCAGTTGCCGAGGGAAGCTCTGTCGCGGCGACAGTCGCGGAGAACAACCTTGCGGCGGGTATAGGCGAGGAAATCGCGCAGGTCAGGGCGACGGGATGAGTCGGTGGTGCGAGCAGCGGCGTTGTCGAGGAGGTCGATGTACTGCACAAAGCGCGGGGAGGTGGTGACGAAATCGCAGACCCGCTCTTGGATGTCGGGGCTGGGTTCGAAGGTTTCGCGGTGGGAGGGCATCAGGATACGCACGTTCCGGGCACAGCTGCTGCAGATGTGGAAACGTGGGAGGTATGTGCCCGTCTCGGGGTCGACGATTCGGTGCCAGGCTTGCTCGCTAACGACGCGGCCTGGGCATGCGGAGGAGCCGGGAGGTGGACGGGTCATTTGGTAAAGCATTTCCAGACTAGAGTGATGCTTCTTGATCATTTGGGTCCAAGCAAGTCTGGTCCAGGCATTGGCGAAGGCGCAGCGGATCTTTTGGTCGACGGGCTTGGGAAGACTAGGGACGAAGTACTCCCGAAAGCGCGAATGGGCAATCTGTCCCATGCAAGAGGGACAGATATCAAGGTGCTCGAGTCCTTTGAGAGTATACCAGTCCTGAAGCCCGGCCACTGGAATTGAACGTGGGCATGGAATTGTGCATAAACCAGTTGTATCCGGTGCGCGGGCTACAACGAGGGCTTGTGGAGGGGCCACTGGCGGTGCTGGTGCTGGAGGAGGTGCAGAGCGAGTAGGACTGCGTTTTTGAGAAGGTTCGTGCTGAATCTGGATTTTGACGGGTTCGTTGAATTTGACGGAGTTGGACCGACGTCGACTGCTTGAAGAAGACTTATCAGGAAACAATGTCGGTTCCGAAGACGTGTTCGGGTTCTTCAATGCGGAGCGCACTGGAGGCGGCGCTGATACTATCATAGATGACGATCTCGCTCGCGAGTGACGCGGGGCTTCTTGGGACCGATGACTTGAGACCCGCTCAAGTCCTCGGACAGGGAATGAGGCCCAGGTGCAGATACCGGAGCAGTAAATTTGGTGCTCATAGGTGGTACCTGGGGAACTGGGGGAACCGGTGGAGGGGCCTCTGTGTCCGATACGGATACGGTGCCTGAGACCCGGGGAGAATGCCGCAGTCGAAGCTTTTCCTCAATTCGTTCTGCGAGCGTGGGGGTAGCACGAGACCTTCCACTTGTGGAAGGATGAGTGGGGACACTTGGTTTATTAGAAGTTCCATAGTAAGAGGCTGGTCGTGTCTTAGTGATCACAGAGTCTGAAGGGGCAGACTTGGGCTCAGGTCGAGGTCCAGCCGGCATTGGCGCCGGCGGGGCAGTCTTTGTGCTGTTAGACCGTCGAAGTGATGGTTCTGGCGGTGGTGGCCCCTGGGAATAAGCTAACTCACGCGCAGGACCACGGGAGCTCGGTTGAGACTGGTGATTAGAGCTTGGTCCGCGAGATGTATCCGGGATAATTTGCACCATCTCCGGTCTGCTGGCAATTCTTTGCTCAGGGCCAGATCCGCGGGTGTTTGGAGCAATTTGAATGGTTTCCGGCCTGGAGGTCTCCCGGCAGTTGGATGAAGTCGGAGCACGGCTAGAACTGGGTGCGATGGGCACTGTCTCAGGCTTGTGGTATTCCTTTAAATGAACAGAGCTGGGCCTGCGGGTGGTGCTTGGGACAATCTGCACTGTTTCAGGCCCGGACTTTTGAGGCTTTCCAGAATCCAATCCACGGGTGGAAGCTAAAGTAGTGTACACAGTCTCCGGTCTGGAAGTACTCTGGCGCGGAACAGAAGAAGATGAACGAGAAGTGCCGGGATTGTGGAAAGGCTCGGAGTTGGTGGTCTTCTTGGGCTGAACAGAGGAAGATCCAAAGGAATCACCTGGGGCAGTGTACACCGTGTCAGATCTGGTGTAGGGAGGCTCAGCTCCACGGGTAGCACTTGAGGTATTGTAAGTAGGCTCGCTCCTAGCATTTTGGGCTGGGATATAAGCAGGTGCATGCGAAGGGCTTGGGCCAGTGTACACCGTGTGAGGCTTGACGGTGTTTTCCGATTGAGAATAGCTGGTTCCACGGTTAGATCCAGAAGTAGGGTACACCATTTCATGTCTCGGATATTGCTGGGAGTAGGTGCTAGCAGAATCCCGGGTGCTGCTTGGAGCGGCATAGAACGATTGTGGCCGTTTGGTAGTATGAGGTTCCACGGGCCTTGGTTCACGAGTAGTGCTCCGGGATCGAGAGATGGGTGCCGTCTCAGATCTGCTGTTATACTGGGGCTCGACTGAGCTTTGTCCACGGACCGTACTGTCTGCTGGACGCACAGGAACTGCCTCAGACCTTGCAGCTTCTCTTGGTCGGGATTGGGATCGTGGCCTTGGCTGACGAGATGTTTGCTGCTCGAGAGGCTGTTGATAGACCTGGGATGAACGCCCTCGAGATTGGTTGGAAGTGGAGTATGCCGAGGATGAGGATGGCTTCGAAGTCGAAAAGGAGACAGATTTGGATTCAATGGGCCGGGGGTCAGAAGTAGTCCGGGTGAGACGCTCTGGTGCCAGTGGAGGCGGGGTCCTAGGTCCGCAACTGTTGTCGTCTGAGGAAATATTACCCATGCCAGGTGGGCTGCTGGCACTGGGTGGCTTACTCAAGGCCGGAGAGGAATCCACGTCCATGATGACAGGGTACTGGTCGACGGTCCCTCGGAGGACAGTACCGCCGCCAGGCTTCCCGTTGGCCTTGGGAGGGCCATTTAGTTCCTTAGCGAGCGAGACGGGCTCCTCTTCCACAAAAGGCTTGGGAGGCCAAGCGAAACGCACGCGCCCAGGCATATTTCTTTGCTTGTTTGTGGGTTTAGTCATACACAGTTGAGATTGAAATGTGGAAGTGGCTGGAAAAATCTTTAGCCTGCTGCAATGCTGTGTTGTGGTAGAGCCAGAAGAAGAGTTTGGTTCATAGTATAGAGGCAGATGTGAACTCGAAGGCGAAAGAGGTCTGGGTAACGTGGGATGGTGGCAGGAGAAAGAATTTTAATTTGAAAGAATCAACAAAGGCAATGGTAGTGCCGGCGTGTGCGTATATAAGGGAGAATCTATCGGGCATCACCCGTGTTGATCGAGGGTCCTGATAGGGCCATATAGTGATTGGGCGGGAAAGTCAACGAATCAACCAAAATAGGATCAGGCTGAAGAGGATCAAATCATAAGGGATCTGCTCCACCGGATCTCTCTGGTCGAAACAGGGGTTGACGTAGGGGTTGCGCCGCAACATCAGGGCCACTAAAAATGTGGTCGTAGAAACCCGGGTCCATCGTTGGGCACGAACCATGTGGGCTGTGCTTTTCGCGTTTCAGAAGGGGCTTCCTACGATCCGAATCAGTCCGTAAACAAACCAGTTTCCAATGTTTACTTTCGGTGTTAAAAATATGAGCAAATGGGTGGGAAGCCAGCGTTCCTCGGGCGTTCTGCGTGTCTGAGGACGCTGCATGAGACGGACTACTCTAGCTCGGGGTGGACCTGCCGAGTGCCAACTGCCGCCGCGGGGAGGAGCCCTAGTCTCTGGGCGTGCAGGCAATCTGGTTATGCAGAGCCGGCACATCTTGTGGGCCAACAGATGTCTTGGGTTCATGGCGCTATCTCAAAACCAACTGGGCGCAATACTAGGAGCGTCTCGGCCCCTGTTGCTGGGAGTGGCGTGCATTGTCTGGCTCTTCCTCTGTGGCTGCAACGGCTGTCAAGGCCTACATGCAGGCGTTTGTTGTAACCCGCGATTTTTCTAGAACCCAGCAGCCTAACCAGAGGATTTCCTTTCTGTCCTAGATTTGCCAGTTGGAAAAGCCCTTCTGTTTGGGGACACAGTCGGCGGCAGAGATGAGTGGATATCCGATATTTCGTCGCATCCCAAAATAGGGAAGAAGCCGTTGCGCTACATAAGCCACGCGACGTCCCGAGTATCAAGGAGAACTTGTTTCTGTTGCCCATTGCGAGTCTGCAATCATATGGTTTGAACGCATTTTTCTCTTTTTTTGAGTCTTTCTTTGACGTCGGCGCCGCTCCGGATATGACGGGATGGCGTCAACGTGCAGTAGGGGCGTTAGGGGCCCCCGCACGAGCTTCGAAGCCCTTTCGGCCGGGCTGCTTACCGGGAAAGGACTCCAACCGGGGAATTAAGCAACTGGATAAGATGAATCCACCTGGATCAGGAAATGATGAGCGGGGAAAATGAAGCGAAACAGTGAAGCGTGCTCTGTTGGCACGAGCGCCGAGCTATTGAGTGCCCCGCGGAGAACGGGATTATACAAGGCCTATCGCAGGCCTTGCAGGGAGTATCTCACAAAGCGGATGTGGCAAGAATTCCTCGAGGTATCGTACCACCCTATGCAATGCAGGAAATGATTCGTTTGTTGCCAGAATCTCGAGAAACTGCGCCCGCGGAGATAAAGACGATCCCGAGTCGCGGGGAAGACGATTACAAATGAACCTGTCGAACTCGACCTCTTCCCAACCCCACTCGACTTCCTATTAATTTATTGATGTCTTCCACCTCCCTTCGCAGGACAAGTCTTCGCCTTGCTGCAATCCGCGGTCAGATTCCAGTGATCCCCCAAACTCGGCCCTTTAGCCCAATCCGCAGGATGTCCGTCCCCACTACCATGAAGGCCGTCGTGCTCGAGACGACAGGCGGCCCGGAGGTCTTGCAATTCAAGACCGACTATCCCGTTCCCTCTCCTCAGGAAGGGGAATTGCTCGTTCGCAACAATATCTCCGGGGTGAATTTCATTGACACATACTTTCGAACTGGGCTCTACGCCTCACCAAAGCCCGAGGTACTAGGCCGAGAAGGCGCTGGGACTGTTGTTGCACTGGGACCCAACACTACTGGTTTCCAAACCGGAGACCGTGTGGTCTGGCTTGGAACTGGTGGATATGCTGAATTTACCGCGGTCCCAGCCTCCAAGACTGTCAAGATCCCCGAGGGTCTGACTGATGAGGACGTGATTGCTTCTTTCCTTAGTGGATTGACTATCCTAGCCTTTACAAAGGAAACTTACCCTGTCAAAAAGGGCGACTGGGTACTCCTGCATGCAGCTGCAGGTGGTGCTGGTTACTTGATGACCCAGGTCCTGAAATCTATTGGCGCCAAGGTTATTGGTACTGCGGGTGGCCCCGAGAAATGTGCCATTGTGAAGAGCCTCGGCGCAGACGTGGTCATTGACTATCGTAGCGAAGAAGGTAAAGACTGGGTGAAGCTTGTTAAGGAAGCTACCGGTGGCCAAGGTGTCGATGTCGTCTACGACTCCGTTGGCAAGGATACCTGGGAAGGTAGCTTAGAGGCTGTGAAGCGCAAGGGTACCATTATCTGGTTTGGCAATGCCAGCGGACCCATTCCCCCTCTTCCCCTCGCGTATGTTCCATCTCAACCTTTTGAAGCTCGGTCATTCCACTGATTCGTGACAGAAAACTCTCACCCAAGGCTCTCAAGGTCGCTCGTCCGACTCTTTTCACGTACATTGAAACTCGTGAGGAGTTCGAGTACTATACCAATGAGCTTTTCAGACTCCTCTTATCTGGCGAATTGAAAGTCAAGATTCATAAGGTCTATCCCTTGGAGGATGTTGTGCAGTGCCACAAGGTTAGTCCTAATCTCCGGCCTTACTACATATTGGTCATCTCTAACGACAGACTATTAGGACTTGGAGGGTCGAAAGACAACTGGAAAGCCTCTTCTCAAGGCTTAAGTGAAAATAATTACAAGGAAGGAATAATCTATCCTTTTGGAGAACTCGTAAGCTAATTTTCCATAGTAGTGATAATCAGATATCATTTGCTATCAATCCTCATCCCCTCGGCACACGAAAGCAGTCCATAGGTGAATAGTCTCCGGTAATAACTAGTCTGAAACGATAGAAAGCAAGTCTTCGAAAATGAATTCGCAAACCCAGCAGAGCAGATCAGAGGGTCGTGCATGGCTCCTTACCTCTAATAGTCGAAATCGGTATCGCTATCTTCATAATGCTTCGTATCGACCTTCTTTTGCCCCCCTTGCTCACTTTTTGGCTGGCTGGGAGTCTCGGGGCTCCCGGAAACGATCTCATTAAACACAGATGCCTCTCTAGAGGGTTGCAAAGGTTGCGCGATTTTCTTTGGAGTTTTCCAATGAAGCATCATGTCATTGTGCAAGCATTCGTAAAATGTCGGGTAAATAGCTATCATCTGATCAAAGAAGTGAAGCCCGCAGCTAAGCTCCATGACCTTGGTAATAATCTTCAGTCCCGGAGAGCAGAACTGGAGGAGGTCAGTCTCAAGCAAGAACGTGAAGGAGTAGCTTGGAGCCTTCCCATGGTCCCAGTCCCACTGCTCTTGGGGACTAAGGTCAATTTCTGCCTTGCTTGGGTCCCGGAAAGACTTGGCATGGACAATTCCGACAGGTGTATGACCAGCTGCATGCTTCTCGTAGTTGACAAGGACGTGTGGAGCTGCCTCCTCGATAGAGACGATCTCGAAACCATCAATGTCACGGATTGGGATCACGGTCAAGTTGGGATCGTCTTCCTCGAGTGCCCCTTTGAATCGCTCATACACCTCGTATGCGGCACCAAAGGTAATACCGTACTTCAGCAGCTGTTGGGCGCTCTCTTTCGTCATTGGGGGGCTCTATGTCGGTGCCCACGCTCCAGTCTGAAGAGTCATTGCGAATATCAAAATGATAGCCACCAAAGAGAAAAGAGCACGCTTTGTTGAAGGCCCCAGGGCTTCGAGATAGCAGCTTGAGATTTTTCCACAGCTCCTTGGAGGCGAGATTGCATGTCTCCCGAGCTTGCAAGATATCTTCCTTGTACTCCGGGCAGACATCATGGAATAGGAGATAAGTGAGAAAGTTGTGGATCGTAACAGTTCCGAGGTCGATCTCGCTCTGCTTTGATGGGGAAAAGAACTGCCCAAAGAATGAGCCACTATAAACTTAGTTAGCTTCAATATTAGCCTGGCAACTGAGAGTGCGTACAGGAAGCCCCGGGCAACTTTGTTGAAGTTAATCTCCATTCCCTCTCGCTCCTTGTGTATTCCAAGCTGGGTGCGAGCACGCATAGCTTCTTCCTCAGTCAGTGTTTTCATGTCCTGGTTTGATAGACCACCACCATAATTGTGACCGGTCGCGATTCCACCGTAGGAAAGGTATTTGTGAAAGATGTTTCGTCGCTCAGGCTCCATACGTCGGAATCTATCGAAACGAATTAAAGCCTCTTCGATTCGACTATCCGTAGACGTTAGTTCAAGTCACTGCGCAAGATCTCTGAATCTCTTACAGCATGAAAGGTCGAGAACTAAATATAGGTTAGCTTCCTGAGCTCCAGAGAAGAGAATCGGTATGTACATACGGCTCGTAAAGGTAGCGATCTTCCCTGAACTCATCGACAGTGAGAGGTCCATCGCAGTTCCATTTCTCGAAGCCTGTTGGCCTGCCCTGTTGGATTCGAAGAGCATCAGTGTGGAGCTTCACCAGAACTGAGGATAATTCTCTAGGTATCCATACCCTGCCACGCTTTGTTTTGGGACCTTTGTACTTTCGCCTCTTCAGATTGTCGACGATCTGTTGCATAGTATGTTCTTCTGCTTGGCTGGCCGGCTCCGATGGCTTCGCACTGATCTTGGGTTGAAATGCAGCTTCAGGGGTATCATTGTTGTCTTGCTCCTTGAAAGCTTTATCGTCGCCCTTCAAATTCGAATACCCACTATTTTGCTTGGTCGTTCCAGCCAGGCGGAAAGGCAGATCACCGGAGATGGTTTTCGTGGGGTCGGCGGGTTCCATGATGGGCTGAAGGTAAACTCAAGACTGTATAGAAGAAGAAGAATCCAAGAGGGGAACGAGATGTCAAATAGAAGGTCGATGTGTGGTGAAGACTTGTCAGGGTGATTGTTGAGTGTGTTCTTTAAAAGTTGATTGTAGCTTCCGGTTTGTAGCGGCCAGCTACGAGAGAGCTCGAGCCAAAATAGCTGATTTTCTTTAATTGTAGTCTAGCTCGTAATGTGATTATCCAACTCGCATCCCACAATGAACAACGAATCAGTCGATAATTCCATGGGCCACAGAACTCGTACTTGTGTAGATTTGTATAGATTGTAGATCAGCGTCATTGTTGGCCCATGCACGGTTCCACGGCCAAGGGACCCTGGTTTCACTTCTCCTGAATTCGGACCTCCGTTCTTCTTTGACTACAGCTCCCATCGGAGGCCCTGTCGCATCTTTCCTACCTACAATATCGACTCTGCCCAGGTGATGCGCAGTACTCCTGTTGCGTCATTCGGCATGCAGTAGCCTGACCACGCTCCCGCAAGATCCTCATACCGCAATGCCCTCGTCCAGATCCGAAAGCCTGAAGGCTCCACAACTTAGCAGCGATGATCTGGTGCCATTCGATCATGTTGCTGCCGGACAGTAAGTAACCTCACCTCCGCCCACAAGCTGCGCAGGCCCCACGCGCTCTCTCCACCTAGCTCCAATGGGCCACTGCGCCGGAGAAGATTAGTTGAATGATCCTCTCCAACAACCCCAAACCCGTGTCTTAGCTCTCCAAAAGGACAAAAGCACTAATATGAATTTTCTGCCTTACAGCGACGGTGTCCGAAGCACCATATCAGGCTCGCTGATCGTCAAACCTTGCACCAAGCAGGAAGTCGATTTCTACGAAGCCAGCGCTCTTCACCCTGCCTTCCAGGAATTCATGCCCCTCTTCATAGGTTCTCTTTCCTCCGCCGACCAACAGCAACCACAGGCGATTTCTGCCGCCCATGAATCCGGTGCCATCTTCCTCCCTGCTCCGGGAAACCCTCCGAACTCTTCCGCTGGCCCCGATAATCCTACGTCCCACCCCTGCCCTGTGCCACCCCAGACTCCGGCTGCCGCACGGGCAGAAGAGCCGTGGGTTCCATCCGACGGCAAGAAACTCGAGACAGGGCTCTCAATAGTGCTCGAGAATGTCGCAGCCGGATTCCGGAGGCCGAATGTACTTGATGTGAAGTTAGGCGCTCGCCTGTGGGCCGACGATGCGCCACCGGCCAAGCGCAGTAAGCTTGATGCCGTATCAAAGGAGACAACCAGCTCTATACTCGGTTACCGAATTGCGGGCATGAAAGTGTGGACTGGGGAAGGTGGAGAAACGGATGAAGGAACTCGCACAAACCCTTTTGAAACGAGGCACGAGGGGGGAGAGGGCGCCAAGGGCGAAGTCATTGAAAAGAATGGGTACCGACGCTACGATAAATGGTATGGCCGGTCTTTCAACGCGCAAAATGTGAAGCAAGGCTTCGAAACCTTTCTGGCTGGCGCAAAGGCAGGCCCTGTTGACCGGTCGAAAATGGTTGCCCAACGGGTGGCCAATGAGCTCAAAAATTTACAAGAGGTGCTTAAATCCGAAGAGAGCCGCATGTATTCTGCTAGCGTGCTAGTGGTCTACGAGGGAGACCCGGATGCATTCGAGCACGCGCTAGAGGAAGAGAAACGGATATCTCAAGAAGAGGACCAGGAAGACGCAGAGGATGATGGTGATGATGATGATGATGAAGATGAAGATGAAAACATCGAATTCGAATTCTCCGAGGAGGCTATGGAAGTTCAGCTCGGAGATGGGAAGACACAGCAGGTGATCAATATCAACATCGATTCTCAAAATCCCGCCATCTCCCAATTACCAGACCTGGGCGACGACGAAGACGAAGAAACCCCCAAAGTACATGATCTCCGAGTGATCGACTTCGCACATGGCGCCTGGACCCCCGGTCAAGGGCCAGACGAGAATATGCTCCAGGGGATTCGGAACTTAATCCAGATGTTCGAAGAACTCGCGCATTGAGTACTCGTACACTTGAAACATAGACCTCAGCCGGTCGCTGGCGACCTTGAATTCTCGGATCATACCTAAGTGATCTCGAGTTATCTCAAATATACGATGTAGGCTCAACGTCTAGTTTAATTCTTATCAGCCCCAAAGAACCTTTAGAAATACCTGCACGCGTATTTACCATTTCTTCGGTATACTCTTCATTACTCTATCCCTCGTAGTAGGTAGAGGTCTACCTTCGAGTCGGAGGTTACTCATTACACACATCGTAATAAAGACATGGACTTCTGGGGCAGCCATATGCATGTTGGTTTGACTAGAACACTTTCAAGCGTTCACTGTAGTAGCAGGCGAACATCCTAGTCCCTCCCGCTTGCTAATCTATTTCCAACACTTAGGCTGTCCGCTGGAAACAAGTCTCACATTCAACCAATATTGACCTCTAAGTTCTCCCAACGGGTTTCCAATTATTTTTCCATTCTTAAAGGAAGTTTCACCGCGTGATGGTGTTTGTCACGTGATTGTAGTTGCTGACATAGCGGGATCCAGTCTCCGCGGGCCGGGGTCACAACTTTCGCAAATGGAACCACTTGCAAATAGCTGAGAGCCATCATGTTCCCAACGCGCGCCTTGTTAGGGCGCTCGGTCTGGAAAGGTAAGACTTCAATGGTCTCGGCTCTGTGCTCAACCCCGCTTGCTGACTCCCTGGACAGGCCCAAACATCGTCCCGTATGTCGATTATGCCGATGCCCAATATTATTAGTTGAGCCTCTTCAATTACACGAGGCCTTCTTTATAAATCGACAGACTTGCTAACGGGCAACATTGCAGAATTCCTCTCCCACGCACTTTACCACCTCCTCCGAACACTCCTCCCATCCGCACCCAGAAGCGCAGTGCTACCATTTTGCCTAACTTCGTCGGAATCCGCTTCGCTGTTCACAACGGCAAGACATACCAGGAGGTTTACATTACCGAGGAAATGGTCGGCCGCAAGCTTGGCGAATATGTTGCGTACGTCTATTTTTATCCGTGCCTACTAGGACGACATAGATCATCTCTCGCGTGACTGTCAATACTGACCAATGGGCCGCATAGTACCCGCAAGCGCTTCACATACAAGCAGTCCAAGAACAAATAGAGGAAGAGAGAAGTCGATATTCTTTTGCATAGGCTGACCTCGGAAAGCTTCACTTTCTCTCGTTTCGTCACTTTGCATCTCCACAAAGTCTCGGTCAATGCGATAACCCGGCGTGACCTTGACAGCTCGGAAAGACTACCTTTTTCAATCGTCTTCTCCTCGGAACAGGACCATCTTTATTTAGATTCAGTTGGGCCATGTGGCCCATGTATTGATACACCGATTACTTTGTGACATTAGCTACGTGGAATGGAGTTTTATCATGGATTTGCCAACGAGCGATTATACCATTTCTCGATATCCAGAGCGGGAAAGAGCGCACCAAAATGTATCAAAAACTCCATTTTCTATGGCCCCGCCTCCTAATAGGGATAAAGCCCTCATGATATCAGGATATCCAATCCCGCGCTCCACAAAGAAAAAAACAGACCGAAGTTGTAACGCCCAGCGCCAGCAAGAAAACTCCTCCAATCGTAGATAGGAACATGAGATGTGATGGATGCGAAAAGGTGAGACCTACTGCTTTTCCATGCACCTGGAGTTGATTACCGATAGAACTCCCCGCGCTTAACAGTAACCCCATACTCAGAGACAGCCATGCCCAGATCCTCCATCGTTAGCACCGTACGGCCCTGGCCTGATCCGCCGGAGCCACCACCACCGAAGCCAGGTCGCTGGATGCCGAGATGGGTGTTCCCTTTGGCGCCCTTGCCATCGCCCCCCGCGACGCCGCCTGGGCCAGGCGCGGCTCCTGGGACCCCGAGACCAGATGCAGCGTTGAGACTACCCATGGGGTTGTTTGCGGAGGAGCTGTTCGAGGCGCGGATACGCGCGAATTGATACGAGTCTGCTGCGATATCGGAAATGAACTTCTGGGCGGCAAGCGCAAGGAGACGGGCGAGATGGGGAGGGGTTTGGTTGGGGCCAGTGCCTGGAGGTGGCAGACCAGCCACGGTGAGGTAGTGGGCTGTGACAGCGTCGGGAATCTGCATCCGCAGTTAGCAGTCACGTTGCGTTTGATTGCAATCGGGTCTCTATCCAGTCCTCGCGAGGCTCTCTCGCTGGGCTTTCGTCACTGTTCCTAACAAGGAACAGGCCCCAGGGTTCAAGGTACACAGAATACAACGCACTGGATGGGTAGGCGGCAGGTAAAAAGGAAGGCACTTACGATAGGCGCGTAGTCATCCATCTTGCTCAAGAACTCACGTAAGCTCGTCTCTTTCTTAGATGGCGGCTGCGCGGGGGCGATGGGGTCAAGGCCGGCCGCTTCGCCTCCAGCGGCAGGGTCGGCGTTCATATCGATATCTTGCTCGATAGAGGCGTCTAGATCAGGTTCAGGTTTGACGGTTGCGTCGGTCGCGTCTGTCGAGTCGGGGACAGCTGAAGGTGGAGGTACAGGCTGCTCTGACCCGTTGGACGGAGGTTGCGAATCGGCCATATTAGGCGGTCATCAAAGTGTCCCCTGTAAAAATGGGCTGCAGGGCTTGTGCCACGAGACCAATGGCAAATAGCTGAATACCCGGAGTGAACTGGCGATTCTATGCAGTTGCAGCAGAGCCAGTCAGACGAGGGCGGAGGCGGGCGCACGGGCCAGGCGTCGTGGGCTTGATACTCAGCGTCCTCAGCCCTCTGTACGGTGGATCATCTATGAATGGATCTACTAGATTTCGACTACGCTAGGATAGATGAACAGATCTTCAGCATATAAGCAGCCTCCGGATTTTACGCCACTAGGTCAGGCTTGGCGTCTTCGACCATGTCGGGGTCGGAGGTCGCCCAAGTAGAGACAAAGGCTTTGGAATCCTAGCATTCTGACCATCTCAGAGAGGGGATTCGAAAAGGGGAAGAGAAAGATTGATGAAGAGCGAAAAGGAATTACGATCCAGTCCCTAGATTACTATTTTACAAAGAATCTGTAAAATCACCAAGTTCGACTCTGAGCCACCAGCGTACGGTCGGCTTTCACCAGAAAGCGATTCGCACCCACCGGATAATTCATAAAATCACCGAGTTCGACTTTGAGCCACCAGGATGCGAGTTATGTGCATTGGGCGTCCGGCACCCCCTTCATCCTGGTGGAACTATCTCTACTCGGGTGTCAACTTCTCCAAATGAGTGTCGATTCGCGGAACTAGGTTTTATACATAACCCGGAGGCACAAATGAAGAGAGATGTCAGTGCTGAATTATTAGTAATTGGCAATATCTCAAAAGGCCTTTAGACATCTCGTGTGAAAAGGCTATTGCTACTACAACTTCAACTACTTATAGATGGGCAGCGTTACATATTCTAGTATCCCGGGGCTGTCATGTCCGGGAGGAGGGGACATTCAAGTTTGAAACTATTGATTCAACTCTAATCCATTCTTAGATTTGTACGTGATATTTACGATCTAATTCTGCGGCCATTCTTGCCACCACCGGTTGTCCATTTTGAGTATAATGCTGGCAAGTATTCACCATTTTAGTTCCATCCACTATATAAGTATACTAAATCTAGAATGTCGAGCGAGTGAGCTTTATGTGAAGCCTAGTAGCACTAGCGGAAAACCCTCTGTTCAACTGACAGCTATGAAGTTAGTTCTAGTTCTGGATACAAAACCTTGGATCATCATGCGGATGAGTTGCCGCCCATTGGACTTCACTTGTAGAGTATAGACTTAAGATATCGTTCCTAAGCTTATGACACGATTTCCAGTAAGATTTGTGTTTTATTATCACGGCCACGCTAGTATTGATACAGATCAATATCTTCTGGAAAGAAAAGAAAGAGCACAGATAAGGCACGAGATCCAACTCCCATCCTAGCATCGAATTGTATGCTAAGGGTCCATGCTCCATAACTCGCATCATTCCTTGGCCCTCGAACTCACATGTTACACTTGCCATAACGCCGGGTAACATGGGAAAGGGGCAAAAAAAGGAGGATCTAACGCCGAAAGGTCGCTGGAAGAACAAAAAAGAAAAAGATGGTACATATTTTGGTGAATGACGGGCAATTACCCTGAAATCAGGCTTTTGGCTCAGGAAAAGAAGAAAAGCAAACACAGCGAGGTAGAGGCTCTTTCGTTGAGTAACCGTGTCCTTTCGGAGGCGCAATTGTCACATGGCATATCATGACCTCAAGAAAAAGGGGATACATTTGAGGACCATTCAGCACTACCAAGACTCAGCTGTCTACTGCCCAAGCTGCATCGAAGGATCGATATGATCAGCCGTATGCCCATTATGATGCTGCTGCTGATACGGGCTGCCGTGCACCTCTTGAGTCAGTGTCTGCATGAGGTTTTGCTCGGCCGTTTGATCAAACATGGCCTGGCTGTTTGGGTCCGGCGGCAAACTGGGCGAGGCAGACATTTCATGGCCACCCACCGGTGATGAATGTGCGCCCGCAAGAGCCATCATGCCCTTGATACCCTCGACGTGTGCTTTGTCTTCCTCGCCTTGCTTCTTCTGCCGCTCGCGGGCCTCTCTCTTGGCAGCTTGGGCAGGGGCGCGAGTCTTCAGTTCTCCGGTCACAAATTTGAGGTAGTAGGGAACCTCAATGCCACTCTTCAAAAAGAAGAGCTTCAAATTCCGTGCCTTGTCCTTCAACTGAACCTGGTTACGGTCCTTCAAGGCTTCACTGATGACACCACCAGGACCAAACATAGCCAGAATTTGGCTCCAATGTGGGCCCTTCACCCTGTCCAGACCTGCCATGAGAGCACTCTCCTCCTCCATAGTCCAAGGGCGCCGTTGGCTGGGCAGGCCTGATTTGCGACTAGCAGGAGAGGATTTTGCAGATGCTGCCATCCGAGCGCGTTCATACAAGACTTGGGTAGGTTGTGTTTGGGAGACATGAGGATGTTCGGGTGGGTAGTAGAAGTTCGTCGAAATTCCATTTTGTCGCGCCTGCATTGATTGCGCCGCGTTGGGGTTGTATTGTTGGAAGGTAGGCGTGGCGGACGGCAATGGGCTTTGTTGCTGGTAGCCACCAGGGGGGGTAGGGCTATGCTGATATTGCTGCACAGCAGGCTGCTGGTTGTATTGTTGCTGTGGTTGTTGAGCGGGGGTGTAGTTTTGGAAGAATTGGTGATCGGATTGGGTATTCTGCTGCGGCTGCGGCTGCGAGACTTGTGGTTGATGGGAGGGGGGTGGGACGAGGAAGGGCTGGCTTGAGCTGGCGCTTGATTTTGAGCCTGCGGCTGTTGGTACTGGTGCTGTAGCTGAGACTGTTGTTGAGAACGCCGAAGTCCATCGCCTTGCAAGGCAAGTCGCGCAGCACGAGCCGCTCGCTCCACAATGTCACCGTGCATATTCTGGTCCACCGGGACCTTCAATGGTTGATTCACCGAAAATTGGCCCTGGTGGGTGGTGCTAGGGGTCTCTTCGTCTTCGTGGGCACTAGATGGACGACGCTTGAACTTTTTACCCTGGATAACATAAGTAAAGGTTTCTTTGACAGCACGGGGAAACTCACATAAGGTGTGCTTATTGATTCATAATTCTTGGAGATGTAAGCGCCCAGGTCTCGAAGGAAATGCTCCCACTGATACTTGTCGGGCAACGCTTTGATCGTTTCCTCACTCTCCAAGTCCTTCAACAGATGCTCACGACGCTTGGTAAACCGGGTCAAAAAGTCGATTTCGGTCGGTGCTAATTGTCGGTTCCCCGGCCTATTCGCAAGCAGCTGACTTTCCATGTCTTTCGGAAACAGCTCATACAGTAACTCTTCCCGTGAGACTGACTTATTATTCATGGCGGCGATGAAAGCTTGAGTTTTGAGTTCAAGGTACAGAGCAGCCGGTCCTTTCAGCAGGCGACCACCCTCTGACATAAAGACATCGCGGAAATTCTCGTTCAACTCGGCGAAGCCAATCTCCTGAGAACCAAAAATGCTTGAAACGAACGATGCCAGATTTGCCTTGCGAATGACGTCTAACTGGGAAGGGTCGGTGATTTCGAGGTCGGTGCGTTTGAGGAATGAGTTTTTGATCGAATAGATCCGCTTGGTGTGGTCAAAGAGGGAGCGCATCGTGGCGTAGGCCTGGCCATCTTCAGATTCTGGCTCAGAAATCATGGCTATTAAGTCCTGGTAGCTGTTCTGGGAGAGGAAAGACAGAATTTGCATTGACAGATTCTCGAGAATGGGCAGACTCTGGATCTTTAGGTGAGAGTTGGCCTTCAGGAACGCGACACCTCGACTGCCAGGGAACTCGCCCTGAGGAGGCACCTCTTGTGGACCCATCGCAACAGTCTGTTCCTGGCGCTCCGTATGATCCATGATTTCACCTACGAGAGATGCCACATTAGAGCTGGCATCGGACGACTCGCCATTGGTAGCCGGAGCCTGACCCGATTCATTAGGCACATGCATGTTGTTGACGATGCCTTCCCCGAGAGCGGTTGCTAGCTCTTCTTCGATTTTGTGGCCAGCTCCGTGCTGCTGATCTGAGTCCTGGAATGGCGATTGCGTCGCGGTGGCGCGGTGAGAGTCCGAGCCGGTTCGACGTTTCTTCGCCGCTGGAGGGGACATGGCTTCGTCATTCTCCTGCAACGCAGGAGAGAATTTCTGGTCTGTAAGACAAGAAGTGCATTTGTTAGATATCGTGCTTTGGGAGGAATGGATGTTGCGAGGGGAAGGGGACAAGGAGAGGTCGCGGCTGGAGGGCTAATGGCAGAATACCAAGGCGTGCAAGCGTAATGACGGTCGGGGGTTTACTCACCAAGATCGCCATCATCGAGGGTAAATGAGGGAAGGTCAGTCGATCCATCAAAAGATGGACGAGAACCCCTGGTTTCCACCATTTGGGCTTGACAATGAGGTCAGGTTGGGCCAGCAATTTCCTAGAGCAGAAATAAGGGCTTAGGGGTAGGGCGCAATCGTAGGGCTTTTTCAGTTGCGGAGAGGAGATTTGGCCACGAGGATTTTTTCTGCCGCCCGCTTGCGCACCGCTGCTGATTGGCGAGGCATTGACACCGCCATCTTTGGAAAGCGCAGAGTGCTCGCCCACCGGCCCTTTGTCGCTATTTATCTGTCTGCCCAGTCTTGAAAAGCACACTAAGTCCCTGATATAGTATCCAACAATTTACCAACGTCCAAGGAGCAACCATGGTGTTCAATTTGTGATAAATGCCGATAGAAAGGCTTCAAATGAGGCTCTCGCGCGTCTTGCTCCTTGCTGGCAGATGTGGCGCCTTGAAATTAAGGCCAAAAGCTTGTGCTTGCTCCACAGGTCGATCCCCCCACGGGTCAACCGACTAGCTGATGGGATTTCCGCATTTCTTAGACATGAGAGGCTTGAATAAACTGTTGCCCCACAATATGATACTTTGCGCACTGATGGTTTCCTTCTGTTGGTGGCTTAAACTCTACTGTGCGCGTCATCGACCAAATATTGCTATCCTATCGTTCCCGGGTGTAACCTGAAGTAGGTAACCACCAGACCTATTTCAAATGACATGCTCCTGGTAGCTTGCCTGGAGAAACTTGAAAAGAGGGTGAAATTTGATGAAGCCTTGGAAAGCTGACCGTCGGCGCAGAAGTCAATAGTGGTTTTGAATTTATCTCAGATTAACACTATCATGTATTCCTTATATACCGATATCTTCAAGCTTTCCAAATTTGCGGCCATATGGAATTCATTGAGAATCTATGGTCATTCCAGTACTACCGTACTTGTAGGCTTCCAACAGCTGTCATATTTCCCTGCCAGCGAGCCTGATACCTTCCAAGGTTCTATGATATACCTTGAAACGGGATCCATGGATGGCTACCGGCCCACCTTCAACCACCAGTAGTACTGCTACCACAGTCATTAACTTATTGGTACTATTATAACTGGTGCCCTAGTCCGGAGAGCAGAATCTCTTCTTGAAGATCTCTGGGGGGCTGATCCAGGGGTCTGTTCAACGTAACGTCTGTGTCCATGTTCAAGGTTTGCACAAGTACCGTGACTTGGGCTTGCTTTAAACCCAGGGTTCCCCATTTTTTAAGTAGTATGGTTAGTACTGAGGTTCATGTATCAGATCTGCTATCTAGATCCTGCGAGACTTGACTATACTATTGCTTGAACTAGCCTTTACCTTGGCCATTGGAAGGCTAAAATTATACCGGAAAGAATTCAAGCGCAGTCGATATTCAGTATCTAACCTTTATCCAGCCGAGCGTTGTGGTGAAACTGAGGACACCATGGTTTCCATCAATGGTCAGTTTGTTATAACCGCCCTACTAGTATCTGTGCAGTTTCCTGGCAGCGTCATCGCCCAGGAGGCTTTGGATACGGTGTGGGGTATATTTGCATACACGATATCTGGAGAGAGCACTCCGAACGTTCTTGCTGGGAATCGACCCAAGCAGCTAACCGACTACGGAGCGAATCAGCTGGAGGCAGTTGGGACAGCCTTTCACTATCACTATGTATGGTCATCTTCGACCAGTGCGATCCAAGATATCTCGCCGACCATTCTATACTCCAACGAGGTGAATGTGTATTCGACGGCTGAGCAGCACACCATTGCTTCTGCCCAGGCATTTATGATGGGCCTCTACCCGCCTCTTGATAAGATTGGCATGAATGGAACCGACGAGACAGCGAACGGAACGACGTATTCGTCGCCTCTTGGCGGCTATCAGTTCCCTAAAATTGTTTCACTTGCGACATCGGATCCCGACTCTCTTGCCGTCTCTGGCCAGGCAGACTGCAATATGTATCACGCAGCCCAATCCGAGTACAAGAACAGCAAAGAGGCCCAGGAAATAACCGATGTCAGCCGAAACTTTTATCTTGGACTTTGGGACAAGGTGCTCTCCGCAGCCTTCGACCAGCCATCCGCGACGTATGTAAACGCCATTGAGATTGCGGACTATTTGGATTATGAATACATCCACAATAGCACAGCTTCAAAGCATATCACCGAGGACGATCTGCGGCAAGCCCACTATCTTGCCGGCCGGTATTCCTATGCCACTAATGGGCAAGGCGCCTCCCCCTTAAATCAGTCGCAGGTTGGGGCTGCAGCTCCTATTGCGGGCCAAACGTTGGCCTCAGCCATTCTGAATACATTCAATGCGAACATCGAAGAAAGTGGGACGCAAGGTAAAATGACATTGTTGTTTGGCAATGACGAGCCTGCGGTCGCGTTGGCTTTCCTGGTCGGCCTGGCTAACTCCCATCAACCTGGTTTCTTCTCTCGTCCGCTGGCGGGTGCATCCTTGATATTCGAACTATACAGCATCGAGTCGAATAGTTCGTATCCGTCTTATCCGAGCAGTGATGAGTTGTTCGTGCGATTCCTCTTGCACAATGGCACTGATAACTCCACGGAATTCATTTCATATCCGCTTTTCGGGTACGGGCCCAGTCGAACCTATATATCCTGGAGTGAATTCCAAGACGAATTAGAGACATTTGCGGTACCTTCCACGAGCGATTGGTGTCTCCGATGCAATGCGGACTCTGCTTTTTGCAACGGGGTGTTGTCAGATGATAATTCTCCAAAGAAGCAGAAGAAAGGGGTCTCGCCGGCTGTTGCAGGAGTAATCGGTGCAGCAGTCACGCTAGCTGTAGTTGGGATTTTGGGAGCGCTCGGGTTCTTTCTCTGCATATCTCCTAGGCGCAAAGACCGGAAGCCCAGCGCAGGAGGATTCAAGGGAACCACAAAGCTTGCCAGTGATACGGACGTGTCGTTTCATAATCCGATCTGGAGGGCTTCAAAAACTGCTGGTACTGAACAGCAACAAAGGCCCCTGGAAGTTCATTCGAGAGAGCATGGGCATGAGCGTTTGGGAAGCTGGGAGATGAATGAGCAAAAGATAGGCCTCCATGGAAGTCCTCCTAGGACTGACCAAGCACCCACTCCGCTAGAGGATGATCACGAGGACATGGAGATTCATTCAGACTTGCAGCCAGTAAGGGAACGTGAGAGTGTCTAGGACAACCTATCGACCATTATTGCCCCGGCTTTCCCTTGATAATGAATCAGTTCAACATATTGTCTCTTTCAAGCCAATAGTTCGTCATATCTGAGCTTCAAATGGCTTAGCGCAGTTAGGGTGAATGTCCTCGATAGTCGGAAGTTTCCTTTTTGCAAAAAGCCCACCTAGACATCGAAATCGTTTTGTTGACCACTGCAATCCACCTTCTTTCCCTTCCCCGTCAACCACCCAACGCGCCTTCCACGTCGCGCACTGCCAAGAAGATCATCGTTCCAACCCAGCACAATTCCCATCTTCATCTCAAATCAGTAAGCATCATATACAGAGGCAAACAAGATGAAGTACAATATCCCAACACTGATGGCTCTAAGCCAGACTCCCTCAGTCCAATTGCACTGGACCGCCGCGGCGAAAGACTGTAAGTGCTTTTCATGTCGTTTCACGTGTTTCCCTTCTCCCATCGATAATTTCTGTGGGCCTATTGTTCCCGCCAAATTATCATTCCCATCATCTTTCTGTTAGGGTCTTCAGTACCGTGGGAGCTGTACTAGCATCTGATGTACCAAAAAGCCCTATAATGCGAGCACCAATTCAGCAGGGGTTCTTTCTGTGAATCTGCTGGGTGTCTGGCTGTAGGTATCCGAGCTGCATGAACTGATGTTGACAATGGACATAGGCAAGCTGCTTCGTTTCCCTGGCAGCTGCAAGAAGCCAACCCTCGCTCCGGACAAGTCCAGCAATACTGCCGGAGCTCTGGTCAACGAATCTCAATCACAGCGACCAGTCAAAACTCAGAAACATCGTTCACGACGTCGACCAAAGCCAACTACCCGAAAGACTCCCCAGAGCCTCTTAGCCAACTCAGATACTGGGTTTGCTCAGTTTCTCCGTGAGCATACAACCTCTCAGCATCAAAGGGTAACTGCGGGAGGCCGAATAGTTCCGATGTCGAACGAACAATCTGAACAACGGGAACATCCTCGTCTAAATGATGAACAACCAGATGTTATGCCTGCTGCCCGTCCCCAGTGGCGTTTCGGTGACTTTGATACTGGTGGTGAACCACGAGAAATTGTGGAATTGCAGCGCGAAATTGACGCCCTTCGACGTCGTGGACGAGCAAACGTGGAGTTGACTGCTGGTGACCCGGACAATAGTATGCTGGGTGAACCTCATGATCCTTCTCCGACTGATCGAGAGCTCAGTCCCGAAAGCCTGGAATACCGCAACTTGAGAAGCCTCCTCCGTCATCCTCGGCCAAGGATTCCATATGCCTGGGAATGTCCCGGTTTTGAATTTGCACAGGTTGTGAGGGGTTATTTCACAACTGACGATCCATATGGTGAGATAGAGTGGGAATGGGAGTACATCCTGCGCCAGGAAATTGACTTCCATACCCCACCTGACCATTTGTCTATGCATTTGGACCGTGCAAGCAGCGGGGAGTCGTTTAGTCCCCGTGGGTTCCGAATGAGCCTGAACTGGGCAGTTCTCCATTACAGCTTGTCCGTTGAAGGTTTGATCGAGCTGCGGATGCACCTCAATACCCTCTGGGAAGATTTCAGCTTTCTTCTTAGTCAAATAACCCAACACATTGCCTCGGTTGAAGTCCCAGCGTCTGAACTTTATGAATTTCGTCGAATGTACATTCGACTGAGAGAGGAGGTGAGCCAATGGATGTACAGGGCCGGCGATATGATTCGATACGTCGATCCCCTGTATTCTGATCAATATGATACCGACACCGAGTGGGAAGAAGAGGGGTATCCCGAACCTGAAAGCAAACCTGATGACCATGGTCAGTACCACAATGAAGATTTTCATGGCGATAGGGATGCGGGTGCAGGTGCCCAATGTGTGAATGATGAAAGGTGTAAAGAGGACGATGAACTTCGTGATCTCTTCAAACATAGAGCTCGGTCTGCTTCTGACCCTCTCCAGTGCAATCACCAAAATAGGCTCATGAGCGTGGGTGGTCACACCCAATTTGATTGTACATCCATTCTGCCTGGGCATGGACGCAAGGTGTCGCAGGCAAACAGCATGCCTGAAATGAATGAAGTCATTGAGCAAGTGAAGAAGGTGGTTGAGAAAGTCGAGTGCAGCGGTAGCGAGGCTGCCGATCATGAAACAAACATGGACTGCGACGAGGTAAGCGACGTCGAGCCTCATTATTCTGAACCAAGTCACAATTCTCGACTGCGAACGGTATCAGGTGCCACCACCTACTCGAGCAACCAAAGAATTCCGGACATAGATACCACAGATACGAGCAGCCGCATCATCGCTAGCTCTCCTTTGAACACTAAGCCACATGCGTCGAACTTATTCTTACGTGCTTGGATCGAACACCTGAAGACACCTGCAGTTGACCCGACCAGCCCTTTGCATGGAGGTGTTCCTCTTGCTGTCAATATCCAAGATACCTTGGATGTGCTTTACCATCCTGCATCTGGTACATCTTACGTTCGAAGCCTAAATGAAGCCCCACAGTATCCTCTCCCAGTCACCACCGGCACAGAGGAGCTCACAAGTAGACGCCAGCGCATTCAGGGTCTACTTGATGGGGTACTTTCATATGTCCATGTTCATCAAAAGGAGAATTTGGGCTCACAGGTCTTTGGCCCTGATGATGTCGTAGACGACATGCCCCAGATGCCCACCGAGGGTATTGTTGCGTCTCGGCAGGCTAGGCAACGCCACGTGAATAAGATGTGAGTTCTTGGTAATTCCCAAATGAGGGGCATTTGTTTGCTTATACAAGCCTTAGACAACCCACGGTGGTCTCCGTGCAAGCAGAGGGTGTATTTGCCAAGCAGTGAAAGACCGAGTGGGGGTGAGTGTGCAGCGGAGAAGAGGTTCTAGAAAAAAGAAAAAAAAGAAAAGAGAAAAAAAAAAAAGGATATGACGAGTACAGTGTTTGACTTTGTGGTTTCTTTCCGTTTTGTCCAAGCTTAAGGGCAGGGCTAAATATGTATGTAGAGTAGGGAGGTCGCGAACAATTCAAACATTCTTATTGTATGGTGGGGATAAACTCCTGGTTCCATCTACGGTTCTCTCCGGGTTCAGTGTCTTTTCTCGAAGACGAATTGAAGGAGCCAACCAGATTGACAAACTGGAAAAGCCCGACCCATCCGTCCCCACTGGGTTGGTAAGCAATTGCAGTCACTCCTTGGTTGCTGCGCCAGAGGTTTGAGATAGGTAATGGCAGTTCCCGGCATCTCAAGAGATCAACTATTGCTTATTTACGTGTAATCGAAAAGAACTAAGAGCAGTAAACCTGTATGCTACAGGAGCGACAGGCTCCATACAATTGAATGTTTCATGGTTTCTCCTCAAGAATGCCATGACTAATCAAGGACTCCGCGTCCTTCTCCACTCCTCGACTCCTTGTCTTGCTTCGTCCCCAACTTGTCCTGACTTCCCTCTTTCTTGCGAAGATGCGGGCTCATTAATGCCTATTGGTTGTCCATTCTCCTATCCTTGGTCCCTCAAGGCACTCCGTCTTCCTGCAATCCCTGCAAAGCTACACCCTATCCTTCTCAAGTGCCGTGATACCTATCTGTCATTCCCAGGATCTGGACGCCCCGCCTCGACATCACCTCCAGTGATACACCTCTGCAAAGAAGATCGACCTTGTGGACTTCCCCCCCCTCACCGGATCTTCTGAAGCCTGTATCTTTGCCCATCGCCATGACGCAGCTTTTTGCGTCAAGTCCATCGGCCATGAACGAAAAGCGCGGGAATTTCCCCGGCCTATCTCTTCCTTCCCGAAAACACTCCGGCGAATCAGGACATATTCCGACTAGAATCAAGAATTTCTTCCGCATCAACAGTTCGAGCAGCAGTCATTCCACCCACGCCTCCAGCCCCACGGGCACAGACGGCCAGCGCGAGAAAGAGAACCAAGTGGCCCCTGTTCTTGCCAAGAACGAGAAGTCCACATTTCGGCAGTCCCGATTCTTACCCGGCATCGGTCGCAATCGCTCAACCACTGTTGCTAGCGAAGGAAATCCCCTCGATGATGGAGTTTCGCCTACTGCTACAGCCAATCCGTACTTTGCCCATCAGGGACAGCCTGCATTGAGGCACCGGAATGATGGGTCTGTGCCTTCGTCCCCTCCCGATACCCCCGAGTTGCAGGTCACAGGGGTCTCTGCGGTAGAGCAGGCTACAACGGCCAACAAGGAGGAATTAGCGCGCAAGCTGCGTCGCGTGGCTTCGGCCCCGAATGCACAAGGTCTGTTTAACGAGGGACAGGGCGATCGGCCGCAGACTGCTCAAATGGGCAAAGAACCTTTAGCCGAGACCACAGGTCCCGATGGTACTGTTGGTCTGGCGGGCTCCGACAATCACAAGGATGGAGCTCTCGCCATTCCCATCATCGGCGCGGATGGGAAATATTCCAGTGCCGACAATGGTGGATTCCGCCGCACCTACAGCTCAAATTCCATAAAGATTCGCAATGTGGAAGTTGGGCCCGCTAGTTTTGATAAGATCAAGTTGATTGGCAAAGGTGATGTGGGGAAGGTCTACTTGGTCCGCGAGAAGAAGTCCAGTCGCCTCTATGCTATGAAAGGTAACCATCACTCTGTTACTTCTGTCCTCAACCAACACTGACCTCTGGAATAGTCCTCAGCAAAAAAGAAATGATCAAACGCAACAAGATCAAGCGTGCGTTGGCTGAACAAGAAATCTTGGCTACAAGCAACCACCCCTTCATCGTCACTCTCTACCACTCCTTCCAGTCAGAGGACTATCTTTATCTGTGCATGGAATACTGCAGCGGTGGAGAGTTCTTCAGAACTCTCCAAACGCGACCTGGCAAGAGCATTTCCGAGGATGCTGCTCGGTTTTATGCCGCTGAAGTCACTGCTGCTCTGGAGTATCTTCATCTTATGGGTTTTATTTACCGGGACCTGAAGCCGGAAAATATCCTGCTCCACCAATCGGGCCATATCATGCTTTCAGACTTCGATTTGTCCAAGCAGTCTGGTCCCGGAGGGGCTCCTACCATGATCCCTGGACGTATTGGTGGGAATTCTACTGCGGCTTTGCCAACTATCGACACGAAGTCTTGCATTGCTGACTTCCGCACGAATCCCTTCGTGGGAACGGAAGAGTACATTGCACCCGAAGTCATCAAGGGCTGTGGTCATACTAGTGCTGTCGACTGGTGGACTTTGGGTATCTTGATCTATGAGATGCTTTATGGCACTACCCCATTCAAGGGCAAGAATCGTAATGCAACATTCGCCAGTATCCTACGAGATGAAGTATCATTCCCTGAGCATTCGGGCGCTCAGCAAACATCCACGCTGTGCAAATCCCTTATCCGAAAGCTGCTGATCAAAGACGAGACCAAGCGTCTCGGTGCTCGTGCTGGGGCGTCTGACGTGAAGACTCATCCATTCTTTCGAACAACCCAATGGGCTCTCATTCGTCACATGACCCCTCCCATGATCCCACACCAGGGCCGTGCTGGAACCGACACGGTCAACTTCCGTAACGTCAAAGAAAGTGCCAGTGTGGATATTGGCGGTCCGCCTGATGCCAAGATGAAAGGGGTTCCTATGGATTCAGGCCTGGCAACCCCCAATGGCGAACTGAATGATCCGTTTGAGGAATTCAATAGTGTCACCCTTCACCACGAAGGGGACCACTGATTGACTATCTAACCGCGCCCTCCGTATCGTCGCTTTCCTCTTCTCTGGTATGATGCGGGACTGGTTGCGTTGGCATCCATTTCGTTGACGATTATGATGCATTGACGACCGCACTTCTACATGTTCTTTTCCATTCCAGTCCACTTACAAAACGCTTATTATGTCCGTTGGGTGTTCGGGGTGTTTCGGGGCCTTCTGGATCGGCTGATGTTTGCGTTCTGCTCTCACATTTTCTTCTCCTTCGGTTATCCTACGCGCTGCATTTTGCATTTTCGGATCGTCGAAGGCCTTGGACCACTCTCGAGTGTTTGATTTCAGCTCCGTTTTCCCGCTTTATTGAATCTCGCGTCTTATCGCTCACTCCTTTTGGCACGACGATCTTCTTTTGAGGTATTCCTTCAAGTTGTTCTTTCATGAAAGCTGCGATATACACCAGGCTCACTTTCTCTACTTTCTCTCGTATGCAGCGGGCGGCGCTATGGATTACTTTTTGTTTTGTCCTCGTGGCATTGTTCGGACATCTGTTACTTCTACGTTTTGATCTTTTCATATCTCTTGGACCATGGCCGTTCTGTCTATGGAAGTTTGGACCCGTTTGGTTGTGTCATCTAGTGGCGAAGCCATAACTGGTGCTTCTGCAGGTCGCAAAGAATACGCAATATTAGTGTTATGTATACAATATTTGTAAATTAAGTGTTCAAAGCCATTCCTTTTGTCCCGAGCGATGTCTGTTCTACCGAGCTTAGTTATTATGCCTAAAAGTGGAACGGCTCCACCAGATCGAACTCGATACTCAACAAAAACAATCCACGAGCCGCCCTCGATCGCATCGCTCCGTCTCTCCAGTTTTCCCAAACCACGGGACCACGAATAACAAGCATGTCTGCATTTGCTGCCGACGACCCCGAGGCCCTGGACTCTTCGTACGCCGAGCATGACCCCACGGAGACCACAACCCCTCCCATCCCACCAGAGCGATCCAGTCCCGACCCAGAAGGCCCCCACGGCCGCAGTCGCTCAACAAATCCCCTCCTAGGTGGCGACAATGGTGTTTCAGATCTGGAGCAAGAAGTGCTAGATGAATACTCTCGTCTCCTGCGAAATGTGAACCAGGTAAGCCCAGCCTGCGCGACGCGCGGAAAATAGCAACAATGTCCACGAGTGCCGTGGCGGCACTCTGCTCTCTTACGAAGAAATTGGGGCGGATTAAAGCCCAATCAATTTGAGATTCTGTTTCTAATGATGTCGTCTTCACCAGCTCTCCGATAAACTTGCCGATCTCGCCGACTCACCCTCCTCCATGACCCTCGATGGGCTCCGCCTGCTGGAACGGAAGACTGCTACCGTGTGTACGCTGCTCAAGGCGAGCGTCTACAGTATCGTATTGCAGCAGCAAATTTGGAATGAGAGTGAAGAACAGCAGCAGCAGGGCCAAGAGGATCAGCAATTTGTGGATCCGGAATTCGAGCATCCTGGCGGTTATGACGTGGACGGGGATATGACATTCCAGTGAAACAGAAAGGCATAGAAGTATCAAGACTCACTTATTGCGGTTTCGGAGGAAGCGTTCTGTTTATTTGCGTATACCCGGGGTTTTGTTTTAGAATCATGATGGCGTCGGGATCAGGAGGATGCTATGTGCAATATGGCAGGCGTATAAAGGCAATGGGAGATTGTTAATTTGACCTTTCAGTACCAGTGGTAATATGCTGCGCTATCGCTTACTGGTAAGAGGTTGGGTTGGTATTGGATGTATGTTTTATTTCAGAAATGATGAGATGGTACAGATACAAGTACATGCAGTTTAGGAACACAAGGTAGAAAAGGAACACCCATTATATACATGTCGGGAGACGGCACTGATCTCTAGGTCTTGCCAGCATAGTAGACCTTGCGAACATCGACCATCTTACGGCCGCGAGCCCGAGCGACTTCCTCGGGATCCTTCTGGCTCATGAGTGCCTGATAAGCAGCCTTGACAGTGTTCATCTTGTTGCGAGAACGGTTTACCCTGGCTGAAAGATCGTGGATACCGGCCGCACGGCACATTTCATAGATAAGGTATTGGGTGCGAAGACCGAATCCTGTAACGAAATTAGTAGGTAATTTGATAGATGGACGAGCTAGCTAGACAGACCTGGAGGGCGGTGCATCAGTTGCAACTCAACGGCCCCAACCTTGCCCTTCACATCGCCAAAGGTTGTACGATTTTCGTATCGAGGAACAGGCTGCATGTTACGAATGGCACGGTACACCGATTGGACCTTGGCATCAGCAGCCTCATCGGACTTGCCTTCGCCGATGCCCAGCAACCCATTGCCGTTGCCCGCGACGGAGAGACGGTAGGCCCGACGAACCTTGCCAAGACGAGTTTGGTTTGTGACGCTGTGTGCAACGAGAGTTTTGGTGCGGAGCTCGCTGACCTGGCGTTCGGTGTAGCCCGTAGCGAGGAGAAGGCTCTTCAGGGCATCGGTCATCTCCTCAGCAACCAAAGAGCGTTCCTTCTCACCCCTTTCTGCCGCACTCTTCTTTTCTTCCGTGCGAGGCTCGTCGACGGTCTCCCCAGGCCCAAAGAGGTCCGGTACGAGCGAGCTGTGCGGGTTCAGTTCATTCTCCTCCTTGCCATGGGTCAGGCGCAGCTCATCTGCAAATCGCACGAAATCCGCACCACTCGCATCATCTGGCATCTCGGCAAAGAAGCGGCTGAAATCATCCACGAAATCGTCCTCGCTCTTGAGCTTGAAGTCGTAGTCGGAGTTGGACTCGGGCGCCCGAACATGTCGGTCGATGCCCGGCTCAATCACCGAGAAGTCGTCCAGGTACTTGAACTTCATGGGATCGTCCCGCGGTCGGAACTGGTCGGCCATATCCTTGGGGTCAATGGCAGATTCACCGGCGGCAATGGCGTCCATCTGAGCGGCAGTGTACTCCTTTGCCAAGCGGTCCTTGTCCTCCTTGGTGTAGGCCTCGAAGTGCTCAGGCTTCAACACTCGCTTTCCGGCATCAGGGGATCCTTCTTCGGGCGCCTTGACATTGGGGTATTTCGGTTTCCGATTCTGTAGGGGCGCCAATGATGGGTGGAATTGGCGACGAGCCACGCGAGGAACTGGCGCGGCAGCACGGGTGAAGCTGCAAAACACGCATCTCGCCGGCCGGGCGAAACTCATCTTGCAAAAATGAAAAGGCTCATCAGCTAGCTGTATGCTAGCCTCGAGCGCAAAAGCAGAAAAGAAGCGCTTACCACTACCACAACGGAATTAAGAAAACAAGAGGTTCAAGCGTGTACCGTCGGGATGGAATTTCTTGCTCGGCGGGCGGTCAACTCTCGACCAATCAGCGGCACTGTGGATCGGTTTCTAATAAATTTCCAGAATTTCGAGGATCAAAAAGTTCGCGACTTTTGTTAAGTTCTTGGTGTACATCGTGGGGGTTTAAGTCTCCTTGTATATGTTGTCCTTACGCTCCTCCGCCTGGCGACTATCCTCTCGGCTAACACCTGCCTCTCGCCCAATCCGAAGGGCTTCTACATCGAAATTCTCGTCCCTCCATAACCCAATGAATGCGCCAGTCCCCACCCCCGTGATGGAGAAACAAAGAAATGCCCCAAACAAGCCCTTTCATGGCAAACGACACAAGAACAAGAAGGCGCGTCTCGCTGCGGATCGTACCAAAAGTGATGGCTTTGACGAAGTCTTACAAGCCGACATTGATCAACTGCTCAAACGCAACCGCGCTGACCAGGACCGAGCTGACGACGCGAACGAGTCTGCGCCTAGTCTCCCCGAGGCATTCACAGAGCTAGATGTGATTATATCAGAGCTCTCCTCGACGGGTGATGGCCTGGGACTCTCTGAAACTGGGGATCACGTTTATGTCGTGCCATTCACAGTTCCTGGGGACAAGGCGCGCATTAAAGTAGTCCGCCATTTCCCTGAGTTGTCATATAGTATGACCGACTTTATCAAGGTGCTGGAACCAGGGCCACTGCGTGATGACTCCCGAATTAA
The DNA here is from genome assembly GCF_028974085.1 of Penicillium chermesinum. Lineage (NCBI taxonomy): Eukaryota > Fungi > Ascomycota > Eurotiomycetes > Eurotiales > Aspergillaceae > Penicillium > Penicillium chermesinum. The sequence continues at coordinate 1,248,772 of NW_026695312.1, read as the reverse complement.
ATGTGGTTACTTTGCACAATGTTCTGGATGTCAATTACAGATGATGTCCTACGAAGAGCAGCTTGCTCACAAAAAGCGTATTGTCGAGAAGGCTTACGCAAATTTTTCCGGGCTCATTCCAGAACTTATCCCAGCAATTGGCGAGACCTTCCCATCTCCTATGCAATTTGGATACCGGACCAAGCTTACGCCTCATTTTACCCTGGGTGGTGCTCGCAAACCTAAAGTTTGGTCTCCTGAGGAGCCCACCGTGGTCCCGCCCATTGGATTTTCATACAAGGGTCGACGAGGGGAAATGGATATTGAAGATTGTCCCCTCGGAACAGACATTGTGCGCCGCGGTCTCAAGAGTGAGAGAAAGCGTGTGGCTGAGAACATCCGTAGTTACAGCAGAGGCGCTACTATTCTCTTGCGGGAATCGACTACCCGCGTCCCTAAGGAAGATTCAGCTGAAGCTGGAAAGAACACCAATGAATTCTTGACGCCGGGCTCAGATACCGGTGACCTGATCCAGATCGAGCACGAAAAGTACACAGAAGAAAAACGATGTATTAAAGACCAAAACGCGAAAACTGTTGAGTATGTCGACGACTATATTTTCAGCAACAAAGCGGGGGCTTTCTTCCAGAACAACAACTCCATCCTTTCCGGCTTCACCGAATTCATTCGCTCTCAAGCTATTCCCGCAGGTAACGACCAAGACGCCAAACCCATCAAATACCTTCTGGATGCTTACTCCGGCTCTGGCTTGTTTACCATCACCTTATCTCCGCTCTTCAAGTCCAGTCTCGGAGTGGATGTAGCTGGCGACTCCATTGTTTCCGCGCGTGAGAACGTTCGCGCTAACAATCTGCCCAACACTGGGTTTGCTGCAGCTGATGCTGCTGTTCTGTTCGAAGATGTGCCTTATCCACCTGACCAAACTCTTCTTGTCATCGATCCGCCTCGCAAGGGGTGCTCGGAAGATTTCCTCCGGCAGCTTCTATCATTCAAGCCTCGCCGTGTGGTCTACGTGAGCTGCAATGTCCATACTCAGGCTCGTGATGTTGCCGTCATGGTGCAAGGCGATGAGAAGAAGAATGTTCGGTATGAAATCGAAAGCATCCGTGGCTTCGATTTCTTCCCCAGACAGGGCATGTCGAGGGTGTGGCCATCTTGAACCGGGCTAGTTTCCCGTCAAAGGAAGCGTCTGCATGATTCGGTCCATTCATCAAGCCCTTGATAAATCGTATAATCTAACAGGGCTACGAAAAATGGAATATCGTGCTTTGCTTAAGAGGGGTTCTTGCATATTGAGGCGTCTGGGTTTTAGATATCGCACTCATACAATGGAGAGCACAGGATGGAAGGTGGGATTTTGCATTTTCGTACGCTTCAAAAATAGCTATCACAAATCAAATCACACTAATCTACCTCTACCTTCTCGGGAACCAGCTGTGGCGTACTAAGAACCCAGCGCCCATGCCACCAAAACTGGGTGAAGTAAAATAAAGGAAAGGAAGCGAGGAGCGTAAGGGAAGACATAATGTCGGAAAGAGCAAAAGATATGAGAACTGAGGAATATGGACAGAGCGCTTCCAGCTGCACCGGCTGGGGCAAGGGGCATGAGAAAAAAGAGGACCACCCATGAATCCGAAGCGAATCTAAGTGCTTCCAGGACCACCAAGCAGAGCAAACCTCCGTACAATGCTGGGACCTATCTCGTCGTACTCAGCCTTGGTGTGGCAGTAGCTCCGGAACTCAGGCGTCTGACCCAGTAAGCTGCCTCCGAACCAGGGACCGTGGCGCTGGCGCTTGTGTGTAACAACTGCAACATCTAGACCACCGCTGCGAGCACCACCGCTCCGAGCCTCGGATGCCCGAATACGAGCGTCCACCAGGTGGCGGATATCACGCTGCAGACGACGGCCAAAGTCCTTGTACAGGGTGGAACCGCCAGACAAGACGATGTTCTTATAGAGACCTCTTCGCACATCAATTGGCGATGATTGGATAACACCATCCACGACGTTAGGGAGAGGGGTCAGGAAATCGGATGAATAGATCTCGGGGTTGAAGAAGATCTCCGGGCGAGGAAACGTTCATAGCCAATATCGATGTTGACGCTGCGGCCATTGGGCGAAGTCACGGTGTGCTTGAGGAAACGGTCGGGCTCACGATCGTACCGAGCGAATTCCTTCACAATATCGGGGCTCACGTAGCAGTACTCTTCCTTCACCTTCTCGGCGGTCTTCAAGCTGCTGTCTGGCTCGCCACGGTCACGCAGAAGACTCTGCACGAAATATGTGATATCTCGACCAGCAATGGGAATGCTCTTAATGGAGGACCCAATAACATAACCCTCGGCCACAGGAATAACGTGGGTGACACCATCACCAGAGTCGATAACGGTTCCGGTGAGCGAGCGATCGGTCACCTTCGACGAGGTCCACGAGGCAGCGAGGGCGAGCACGGCTTGGACGGCAATGTAAAGACCAGCGCAGTTGAAAGATTCGAACATGATCTCCGCGGTGTTTTCACGGTTCTCGGGAGGGTTGAGTGGCTAGAATGTACTGCTAATGAGCCCACTGTGCTCCCGCCTTTATGCGGTCTGCGGGGAAATATGGAGTCAAGAGGCTTACCGGTTCAGTGAGAAGGAAGTAATGGTCTTCGGGCTCAACACGAAGGTATTTGAAAATCGAATTGGACCAGAAGCGTTCCATGTAATCCCAGTTCTCGATCTGGCCGTGACGAATGGGGTAGTTTACACCGTATCCGGGCCATTTCCAGCAGCCAGTGCTTCATCGCCGATGAAGAAGTCCAGGTCCTCCGTACCACGCTTTGAAGCCAGATTTGAGCTAGCGCCACCACTACCACCTAGGAAGGAAGGCTTGTTCGCAACTGGAGGCCGAGCGCCCGAGCTTCCAGCGCTTCCAGCACCGGCCTTGGTTGCAATTGCTGTAGGGAAAACGAAGGAGGGAGAGTCATTACCGGCAAATCCTATTCACAGCAGTCAGTTGTAAGAATCCATGGATTATTCCCAATTCTAATATGCTGCCGCCTAGCATGGCACACCTACCAAGCTTGGAGTAACCGGTACCGCTGGAAGTGGGAGGCATGTGAGCAAGCTGGGTCAATTCACAAAGGAGGTGAGGAACTCACTTGTCCATGACAACGGCAGGGGTTTGGTTGGCCATGGCGGAGGTATGAAAGCAAGGCCAATCTTGGAATAGGGTCCGCCGAGTCAATGGGAGGGGGGTAAATGAGGTCGACCGTGGCGGAGCTCAGGCAGACAAGGCGGGGAGGATTTGCTGACATAAGGGGGTCACGTCAACATCATGTGCCCTGCAGCATAAAATCGAGGGACGCAACCAACAGACAAAAAGATATTCGACGGAGAAACAAGCGGCGAAATGCGACATGCGACGAAATATGAATATAAATCCATGTAGCCTCTGTTGAAGATGCATTCCGCCGCTAGTTAATGCAGTTATCTTGGCTTGCATGAAGACTGGAACTCTCTTAGTTGCAGCCAGCAAATTGACGAGGAAAGAGCAAGTGAAGCGTACACAAATGGACTCCAACAGCATCACCTGCATGCATTTTTGTCTTTGAACTTGTCCTATGACTGTGTACTGCGCACACATAACTGCTAATCTTTATTTACCGTTTCTATTCGGCCACTTATTTTTTACTCCTACAATCACAGCAGCAACTCATATGCTAGCAGTGATTCACGTTCACTTCAGGATCCAATTGACCCCTCTCCCAAGTCGCGTAACTTGCGTTCGTTGCGTGGTCGATCAGTGACCACAGCGGCGTCAGCTTTACATTACAAAACTCCCAAGTTCTATTTACACTTCCTCAACACCTCGTGCCTGTTTACACACGTCTGGTCTGGCCGTCCTGCTCTGCCCAAACTGGGAGGCCTGAATTCATAGCTTCTGGGCTTTGGGTTGAGCTTATCGTAACGGCAGTTACTCAACTCAATTCCTTTCTAGCCTGCTCCTCGAACCTCAAACGTCGCGTCAGCTTCAGGCACTACTCACGACTAGCAAGATGTCGACCAGCCACCACGGAGACCTGATGCTTCAGCATGATTTGTGTGCTGTTTTTGTCCATGCTGGAGCAGGATACCATAGCAGGGAGAATGAAATGAAGCATTTGGAAGTTTGTGAACTGTAAGTCGCTTTCATTGGTCCTTTTTTTTGGCGTTGCTGCTGATATTTGAAGGGCCGTCCAGAGTGGGATGACCGTCCTGCGCCATGGCGGAACAGCTGTTGATGCAGTGGAGATCGCTATCATGATCATGGAGAACGCGCCTATCACGAACGCGGGGTATGGGAGTAACTTGACCGAGAAAGGTGTTGTGGAGTCCGATGCCACGATCGTTGACCATTTTGGACGCAGTGGTGCCGCAGGTGCCGTTCCTAGTAAGTGCTCAGTGTAGACTTGAGCTTATCTTCTTATGTGTTAACTGGACTCCAGATGTCAAGAACCCGATCCAACTGGCCCGCTGTATCTATGAGCAGACGCAACGTTCTCCCGGCTTGCAGCGAGTGCCTCCCAATCTCCTCTGTGGTCAGGGTGCGTCGGACTTCGCTTGGCACAACAAGATCGCCATCGTTCCCAGCGAGTTTCTGGTCACCCCTGCTTCGCAACAGCGATGGCAAACGTGGTCCAATGAAATAGCTCAATATGAGCGCGAGAATGGTCCGTCCGAACAACAAACCAATCCCTTCATTCGCCCCCGACCCCAGTTTAGTCCTCAAATCTCGGTGATGTTTCCGGGAATTCAGCAATCCATGAGCGCCGCTCGGGACATCAGTGCGGAAATGTCCGGCGATTCCCTGAATGGGGAGCCGTCAAGCAGCCTTGAAATGGACGTAACTCCTGACGACGATAGTTCTGACTACCAGATCCATACTGGACAAACCGGGCCGCTGGGAACCTTGGAGCTTCGTCCAATTTCTGCTGGGGGCATCCAGACTCAGAATGAAGACGACATCTCCGACACCGTTGGGGCAATCGCTATCGACCGGTTTGGCAACATTGCTGCAGGCTCTTCTTCCGGGGGTATCGGAATGAAGCATCAAGGCAGAGTTGGACCTGCTGCACTCATCGGCATCGGAACTCATGTCGTACCCGCTGACCCGTGTGATATTGAAAAGACTACCGTTGCTGCTGTGACTTCGGGAACGGGGGAACACATTGCTTCGACACTTTCTGCCAGCATATGTGCACAACGTCTCTATCACAACCAGCGAGTCGACGCTATGGGTAGACTCGAGACTGTAAACGAGGAAGACGCCCTCAAAGCAATGCTCATGAACGAATTCAGCAGTATGTCGATATGCGTGGGGATCTATTTGGAACCGTACTAACGCCAGCCAGGTCACCCAGCAGTCTTGAACAGCCATACTTTGGGTTCCATTGGGATCATGGCGGTCAAGAAAACCGTGGATGGAATCCACCTGCTCTTTGCACACAATACCGAATCATTTGTCAGTCTCTTGTTTTTCTTCTCACCGGTTTTCAGTCTGGCTAACGTCTGTAGGCCTTGGCCTCCATGTCGAGCAAAGACAAAAAACCTAATTGTGTGATGTCCCGGAAGCGGAATAATTCGTCTATCTCTCAGGGAGGAATGATGATTCGTCCACCGTGAGTATTGTCGCAGAAACTGGGTGAGGGCGAAATTTCATCTTACTGACCGAGATTTTACTACTCATAGCGCTCAACCTACAAACACGAACTAGGTTTAAGCAAATAATGGCCTTGGTCTCAGCCACGAGTCTCTTTCGTCTTCCACCGGTCTTATCTTTCGCGTTTCCAAACTCATCCCACATCCGTTTTTCAAGGTCCCTCGATAAGCACGCTACTTCCCGTTTCAACTAGTTCAATCCGTCATTGCGATTCCCTTTGCGCTGGACTCATTTGGTTCTCATCGGTGGTTTAGCGTGCAGAATCGCGCCGGCGGCTAGGTGGGCACGTCATTGTTCTTCGGCGTCAAATCTCTTGTCCTTCAGTGATTCCCTAGAAGTACTAGAATACAGTTCATTTGCCCGGTGCCAACTTGAGTTTACTTGGTCATAATTCTCCTCGCGTTGAAACTTTCCCCTTGTAATTTAGTGCAAGTTCCACCCTTCATTGAATAGATCTAAGATGATGATATTCAAGGCCCTGGAGTCGGAGTCGCAGGCACCGACATTGGCGTCCCATCCGCCGAACCACCATTTACTCGGGGGATCTTCTTCTTCTTCTTCTTCTTTCTCGGAAGAAGAGCCGGTTTTGCCCCCTAAGTTCCCTGCGTCCAGAGGAGATCCACACGTCAAACATTCATTTCCTGCGGGGGGTTCACAGAAAATACTCAGGCAGATAGAGCAGACGAATCCAATATCGACGACTCGGCGGTGGCAGAAGCACGCCGCGCGAAAATCCACGTCGATTCGCGTCGGAAGCACGAGATGTCTTCGCGAGCGTTGATCCGGGAGAAAGCCCATCATCAGGTATTGGAGGAATCCCCGCGGCTCCGAAAGAGACATGTAGACACCCTTGGTAGCATCACATGCTTGTTGCAGAAAGACAGCATCACCGCTCAACTTACATACGTCAATCGGAATACGAAGCCGCTGGCAGGCGAAGATACTGTTCATCATGGGAATGTACTGGTGCGCCGAGTCACTGGAGCCGCTCACTGACACGATGAGGATCCGACTTTGTAGACTTCTGTCATCTTCCACAGCTGCGCTTCCGTTCGCAGTAGCCAGTCCGCCTCCGTCACCTGCGACTTCGTCTGGTTTTGTGCCACCATGCTCCTCGGCCCACGCAATTGTGCGCCGGTTGATGTTGCTAAGTGCCAGGGTGAGCGAGCCCGCTAGCATTGTAGACGTGTTGCTCCGGAAATCATCATTACTTGTTGAATCAAGGAGATCTTTCAAGCTCCTATTGACCTGTTCTTCTATGAGGCGAAATGAGCGGTATTTGCTCGTTTGTGGACCGTTGCTATCGCCATTCATGACCACGTCGCCATCACGATCTGCGGGTTTCTGGCTATGGTGGGAAACAGGGTAGAGCCATGCGGCTTTTTGGAGATGGGAGGCAACGACAGCTACTTCGTTCGCATAGTTGCAGGCTAGGTGGGCGTTGATGAAGACTAATATGTTCGCGACGGCTTTCGAGAATGGGAGGGCATCTTCAATGGTGGCCCAAGCATGGGGATTCGTGTCAATGATAACAGTGAGAAGAGAGGGCGCAATTTCTGGATGTTGCGTCAATCAATATATAGTTCACACTGGGTTTGAAAGGGCACAAGAAGCACAAACCGGTGGTGCCTAGCTCGTAGTGCTCCGAGGCATCGATGGTATCCATGGTGCTCTAGCTGATCCTGTTCAGGTATGGAAGAGGCTCATTGTGAGCTGGCCAAGGTCATGAGCCAGCTCGATCCGATCCTCAATCTTTGGCCTCGGTTCGTCTTGAGAAAGCTCCAAATAAAGGACAAGCAAAATTACTGAGAAGGTGGATGGGGAACGAATCACTGAGCTCTGCGATAACAGTCACGGGGTGATAAGCGATCCCGCAGACTGATTGGTGGCGGTTTGGCTACTCATGATCGGCAGACGCGATCGAACGTTCTTTGCCCAGGTGTACAAGTAGACGCAGGCGGACCTGAGATGTACAAATGCTACTGCGGGACCGTCAGTTGACATCCAAAAGATACCTTGTTGCTGGTGATATTGAATTGACTAAATGAGTTGACAAATCCAAACATATAACTAGCTGCCGACAGCCTCATATATCTCGTACAAATACCCGTATAGCAACCGCTTCAGGAAGTGGAAGGGGTCCAGTTCTCAGTAGGCGCTCCATGGCAGAACTGTCCACCCGAGACTGGATAGCAGCCCCAGACCTTCCCAGACCCCGCATCGCTGAGAATAAGCTCAATGGTCTCCGTAGCTCCGACACGCTTAACCGTGAACTCGAGAGGATCGATAGTGTCCGCGCCAGACGTGATTTCAACGGTGTAGAGTTTGTCGTCGGTCTCAGCAATAGCTGGAGCCGTTTGGTTGTTCCTGATCAATTGATGGCTTTAGTGTGTCTTGTTCCCACAAATCCTAGTATAGCATGGACATACCAGGTAGTGGTGAAGTGAGATGTGGATCCGTAGTTTGGGTCGCTGAGCTGGAAGGACAACAGCCCAGCTCCAAAGATAAGGCTTGCTTCCATTTCACTAAAAGTAACGTCCTGTCCAGATCGCTTTGCCGGTTGAGCTAGAGCGCCGCCGGCGACCAAAAGCAGAGAGGAAATAATAGCAGCCTTCATGTTGATAGATGATTAGAATTCGGCTAAGGGAATCTTTGAGAGAAATGCGAGGCTCTTGATCTTTTGAGATGGGCGATGTTGTCGGGATGACTAGCCTGAGAACTACTCGAGCTTTTATATCTATTGATGCTGTACACAAGCCCAATGGTATGCAAGCAGGCACGCCTAAGATCAGGCCTTTTGCTCAATGTCTCACTGCCAGCAAGACACGGACGCCTATTATTAAAGAACTTCTCAGCTCAAAGACAGCTGCCCAATCAGCCTTCTAGGTCGCTTCTGCCTTATGTCAGCCTGGTTGCGCGTGGTTGGTACATAATGGGATGTTTAGGCGCCCCAAGTACTATTGGCGGGACGCCCTTTAGGGGATGGAATGAACTGGCTTCGAACAGTGTATACATTGATTCTCTGTGCACTATTTCACTGGTCTAGACTCGATGTGATAGTGAAGCTCGCTACATATGTAACAGCCTTAGGCCAGCTAGAAGTTGGCAACGATCCTGGTATTGTCACAGACAATAAAGCCCGTCGCTATGAGTAGTGTTACTAGTAGGACGTCTACCAGTAACAAGCAGCAGCTCGGATATACGTGAATAGCTTGCAGGCCACCGACACTATGATCAAGAACGTATCCGGGTATGTAATTTAATGGGCGATTCGATGGTACTAGTGGACTCTCGCTATTGTACTTGATGATACACTATAACGGGCTAGCTTTCCGTCAAATAGCCCCTACCTTGGCGGCTTCTCAGAATTAAGATCAATCAATTATTAGGACTAGGAGCCTGGGGGGCGATTATGGTTGAACCGCTCAGCTGAGCCGCCTAGCTGAGGCCCCCATCGCCTTCTTTGGACTGGCCCAATCCAAGGCTTAGAAAAAATTATAGACCCAGAAGATGATGGCCAAGAGCCCTAAGGGATCGTTGTGTTGCAGATCATACCTGGGCAAAAGGTGTGGCAGCGGACCCCACCCCGAGACTCTACGATCGTAGTGGTGGAAACAACTCCGCCCCCGCCGATATACTTGTACTCTGGACATTGAGACCGTCTCCCTCACGGTCACCTGGGTCGTTTCAAGGGAACGCCCCTAAGCCGGGACTCCGGAGGATCTACTCCGTGCTGATCTACTGGGATCTTCTTCAGAGGATCTGCCAAGAGGTGCCAAGCCAAGCACTATCCCTTGACCAACCCAATAATGGGATTTCCTGGTCGCCCTTCACCCTGAACACTGCCAACTTTGGCGGGGTTGTCCTTCAGAACCTGCGTATGCAGGAGTCTATGGGAGTGGACAAATGATACTATCGCTGATAGGCCAGCGGACATGTTCCACCCGGCCCTTGCGGGCTTGCCGCGCTAGGCTGGTGCTGGGCGTTGGGGGTAGATAACGCAGTAGAAGTCAAGAATGCCCTGCCGGGAAGCGGAAGGACAAACAGGCAGTTGCAGCTTTTAGAGGGCATCCGGAAAATGCCCAGTTATGCCGATCCGCGTCCAACGTGCGAGGGCGACGGCCTGTGGTTGGGTCTTATCGTGATTGATAATGGGTTTGAGTGACCGAAATCAATGACCCCTGTTTCGTCTGCTTCGTCGGGGCTTCGATTATGCAGCTGGGCCAAGCGGTACTAGTCTCAAAGATTACTATAGTGGGGGTGGGCCTGTAATACGAGGCATGCTGGGCATGCTACAACTCGCCCCGTACACTGTATACCTTGAACTCCCTGGAACGTACTAGTAGGCAGAGGTTCTTGCTTTTTATCCTTTCCCTTTTTTTCTTCACGGGCGCATCAGCGTAACATCAGATAAATCGGGACACATTTCCACAGTTTCTCTCCCACCCCCGCCCCTCCTTTCCGCCTTTCCGCGCCGAAAGGAAAAAAAAAGTGAGAGAGATAAGCTGCGATCCTGCCACTCCCTGTTTCCAAATCGCTACGAATTCCAACGACCCCAAATCATCTTTGCAGGCTGCTCTTGAGCAACCCTGCAATGGTTCTACCGACGGGTAACGATCGCGCTATCCATTTGGCTCGAGAGGCTGTCGAACTAGTCGACGCCGGTCACAAAGAGGTATGTCATACATGGAATTCGCCCTCTGAGATCGCAATCGCATGGCATATTCTAACACATCGCCACAGGCTGCGTCAAGGAATCTCCGAGAAGCTCTTTCCATCGCCCCCGAACATCCGGAAGTCAGGTCGGCTTTTCTGAAAATCCAACAGGAAGAGGGGAATGGCCACCCGCTCCTCGACTTCTGTCAACGTTACACAACGCGCCAGGATGAGTCCGCCGGTAAAGAGGCCGTGGCCTATCTGCGCACAGACGGACTGAAGCCCCCCAGAGAATGTTGCGCTGGATTGTCTCAAGTTGCTTCTGAGTCAGCGCGCCCATGCTCTTTCGGAGACTCAGGACGAGATTATCTCGGGCCTGGTGCGGCAGAATGCGAGCGTCCGCCAGTACTTCTCAACCCAACTGCAGATCTCTGTGACGACATTCTTTGACGAGATCTACGACCGAGGCGATGGCGCGGCGGTTTGTCTGGATACTGTGGTCTTGGACCCGGCGGTGTGGCCCTCCGAGGAGACGCGCCGCCATTGCGAAAGTGAACTCTTCCAACTCTTCCTGGCGAAGTTGATGGAATCGGGTCACGATCTAGATGGTCGTTCTCTGAAAGGTATCACGAGGCTGCTCGCTGTGGACGCGGGGCAGCTGCAGCATCTGGTTGATGAGGAGAGTTTCGAGGTCATTTTGACTTCGTTGGACCACAGACTGCCACTCGAGCTTCGCAGCCAGGCTACGCTGGCGACGGCGAAATACCTAGAAGCTGCCAAAGAAACTGGCGAGAAGCAATTCGCTGGGCTGGTCTTGACGATACTAGCCAAGGGCCGTTTGGATGACTACGTCATTGCTTTCTCCGCCGTGGCCGCTGTCTTTCCAGTAGCCCAGGCAGCAGCAGCAAATGTTTTTTTGTCGGAGGAGTTCATGGGCGCCTTGACGTCTCTAGCGACACGAGATGCAAAGCGCAGGAAAGTCGAGATCGCAGTGCTTGAGCTGCTCAACGCTGCATGCGTAAACCGGCCCTGCAGAGAAGCAGTTACCAAGAACTTCTCCGAGTGGCTGTCACACAGCCTGACCAACGGCAGTGATGAAGGCTCAGAATTGGCCGCTGTCATCTTAGCCAAGATTCGGGCATCCGAAACAGTCCAACCGCCAGCTGAGATCAGCAAGGTGGAAGATGCGGACACCGGGGTTTCTGAGTTGGTGCAGCGATTCAAGGGACTGATGTCCGAGTCAAAGACCGAAAACATCGCTCATCCAATTGAAGGACTGGCTTATTCGTCGGTCAATCCCTCCGTTAAAGAGCAGTTGGCAAAGGATCCTTCGTTCATGCGTGATTTGATCTCTGTCTTGAAGAAGCACACAACCAATTCTTCTGTTCTCTACGGTGGACTGATGATCATCTTCAATATTACTAAATTCCTCCCAATTTGTCGGATGAGCAAAAGAAAATGTCTCAATTGAAGGATTACGCGGATGCATCTACCGGCAAGGCCAGGGCTGCTCCAAATCCGCTTGATGAAGAGGATGCTGTGGTTGCCCGCTGTGGCGCTGTTATACAAGCGGGAGCAATGAGTCTCCTAGTGGAGTGTGGCAAGCTCGCAATGCCATCCGTTCATGACCTTACAGCCCAAATTTTGTTGGCCCTGACTAGACCACAGAAATCGCGCGGAACTCTGGCTCAGCAGGGTGCTGTGAAGCTGTTGCTTGGACTGGCTATCCCTAAACAGGGCGATGCCATTGTTGTCACTGAGACTACCAAGAACGCATCACATGCACTTGCACGTATTCTCATCTCTGTTGACCCATCACACGTCTTCCCGTCGTCTGGTTTCCCTCAGGCTACTTCTGCTGTGCGACCCCTCCTTTCACTTCTCACATCTCCTGAAACGGCATCTTTCTCAGCCGATCAGCCTCGTGATCTTCTGCCAGTCTTTGAGAGTCTCCTAGCTCTCACCAATCTTGCGTCTCATCCTACTGATGACTCGCCCGCGGAACTCACTGTCCGGGAAGGCTGGCCTGCAATCGAAGACCTTCTCCTTTCTGGTCATTCTCGTGTACAGCGCGCTGCCTGTGAGCTAGTGTGCAATCTGATGACCTGCGAGTCCGGCATCGTTAAATTTGCCGATGGCTCGAAACGTGCTGCACAGCGGCTTCACGTTCTCCTGGCTCTCACCGATGCAGATGATTTACTCACCCGCCGCGCTGCTGGCGGAGCGATGGCCATGCTGACAGGATACGATGCGGCGGTAGCCGCAGTGCTGGACCGACCTCGCGGGGTGGATCTCCTGCTCGGAATGTGCAAAGAGGACGATGAACCTATTCTTCACCGTGGTGCAGTATGTGTGCAGAACCTGACTTGCACAGCATCCGGTGATATCGGCGCTCGAGCCAAGACAGCTGTCCGAGCTGCTGGTGGTGTCGAGGTCCTGACTGAGTGCATCAAGAAAACATCAAATCCTGCCGTGATACAGGCTGCCGTTGAGGCGCTGAAGCCACTCGTGGGGCAACAGAAGTAGACTTCTACCTGTCTTCTTGTACTCACCCTTTTGTCCTTTTATGCTTCTGCTTTCCCTCCCTCGGAAGCGCTGCAGTTACTTCGAGGCTTCGCTGGCCACGAGATCAAACTCGTGCGTCCTTCAGCCTCTTCTTACGATTTTCTACTTTCTTTTTTTAGGGGCTCCGGAATTTTTTTCCCTATATGGTCATGAACATATCGGTTGGGCTAGCGATCTGAATTTGATTCTTCTTTTCTTTCCAATCGTTCCTCATGGGAGGCGTTCACCGTGGCTTGAAACTGGCGCATTTGACAACAGACTTATGAACTCGCATTGGGTATTTTGCTATAGCGGTAGAATATAACGACCTGAAATTGATTTAGATTGAACTTAAAACACGGTCTTGTGAGGGGTTTCCTAATTGTTCAAAGGGATCGAAGTACGAGACTCTTGGCCTGTGACTGGGCAGGAAGCCTTCGCCGTTTACCTCACCGTGCATTAGTCAATGCACCTATCGTATCTTTGACTCGTTGGATCTCCCGTACTTTCTTAAACCTGCCTAATCTATGATCGCTTGGAGTGTACTTTTGGGACTCTTTGCTCAGCTTAGTGACCCACAGACAAAAATAGGTGACAATCTCGTTTCTTCTCCCCTCGGGGTGGGTCGAAACCTCCGCCAGTGCGCTCACCGTTACGAGGCGCCATTCTCAGCTCGATCCCCACTGAGACTACTTTGGGCCATTCTGGGGAAATGCTGCTTGAGTCCAGCCCCGACAGCCTGTGGGCCGGGAATTTGGCCACTATCGCCCTGGTGGCACGGAGGGTACGGCTCTCGGGGGCCAACGGAAGCTTACTGCGTACAGGAAGACCGCCTTATCGCCGAGAATACCCAGGGCTACCCATGGAATACTCTGGATATCCAGACTGGTGAGACTGGCCAGAGGGCCCCGAAAGAGCGCAAATCATGGAGCTGATGAGTATCTCATGCTATGCTCTATGAAGTAGGCGGCGGGAAATCACAGGTCTGGCCCGACAAATCACCTCGACGCCAGCGAGCACGACTCCGGCTCGTTCAACCTCGTGCCTCACATATTTGGCTCTCGTCCATCCCGATTTCCCTGGACTGGATCTATAGCCGAGTCCCACTATAGCACTGGAGCTCGGCATTTGGATCCCATTCCTGAACGTGAAAAAAAAGCGCCCTTGGAAGATCCTATCTCTTCGTCCCCCACCCCACCACCCCTGATCGTCCTCACCGCTTCCCCCCACTTGTTCCACCGAAGGTCGATTCGCAGGCTCGAGCTACGACGTAAAACGGCCGATGCGCCTACTCCTTCAAAGTTTTCCCATCTTTTCTTCTCCATGGAGCTGCCTTTCCTCACCTGACCCTTGAACAGTAACTTGTTACTTGTTACGGCCTCCAGCAATTGGTCTTATTTGTGCATATCAAGTGGGGGCATTCTTTGTTCCTTCCGAGGTGGCAGAAAAAAAAAGACAGGAAAAACTCAAAAAAAAACACAGAGGCTGAGACGTTGGATAAGTCCTGTTTGCTCTGACATTGATCTGTCAAGCAAACGCCTTCACCATGAAGTTCGGTCGCAATCTTCCGCAGTTCACTGTGCCCGAGTGGAGTGCCAATTACATCAAGTATAAAGCCTTGAAGAAACTCATCAAAGCGGCGGCCGAGCAAGTCAAGGCGGGGCAAGAGGCAGACCTGGCCGGTAAGCGCGATGTTTTGTCGCCGACACCCTAAATCCCTCGTGTACCTTCTAACGACGATGCCTGGCTTCTTTGCTCTTTGTTTTTGGTCGTATAGGTTTCTTCTATTCTCTTGACCGAAACGTCGAGGACGTCGATTACTTCTACAACAAGAAATATGCCGAGTATGCCCGCCGCTTGAAGCTCTTAGAGGACCGCTATGGTTATTCGATGGAAGGACATCATACATTGGATGCGGAGGACAGACACGACCTGCATGAGGCTTTGTTGGATCTGCGCTACCACCTTCGCCGCTTACAGTGGTATGGTGAGGTCAACCGCCGAGGCTTTGTCAAGGTCACAAAGAAGCTGGATAAGAAGGTCGGCACTCAGGCTCAGAAGCGCTATTTGGAGACTAAGGTTGACCCTGCTCCTTTCGCTTCGAATGCCCGTGCCATCAAGGCCCAAGACCGTATCAACAGCTGGATGGCTATAATAACGGATCAGTCCAAGGCCGATGAGAAGCTTATGGACGACGCTAGCTCAACACATTCTTCCTTGTCTTTGAAACGGGGTGGTGCGAGACCTTTCCTCAACCTTCCCGCTACTGTCCTCATGTCCGTGGACGAAGCCCTCCGAAGAGATGACACTCACGTGCTGTTGGAACTCCTCGAGACCCTGAAGGCGGCTGCCGATGACGCTGGCGATGGGATCTACTCGAAGGTCCTCAAGACTCTCATTCAACGCTCAATTCTGCATCGCGCCCGCGCTTGTCTTACCTTGCTGCTCCATCGAGTCGATACACTTGACGAGGATGACGATATCAATCGGCGAAACTGCCTGCATCGCCTGGTTATCTCACTTGGCCGGGATCAACCGGTCAATGACCCAGATTCAACAGCCTCGTTGGTGCTCGACTTCCCTTCTGAAACCTCGCGATACATCACTCCCGCAGCACCTCCCACTCTGCAGCCTCCGCGCTCAGTTGTCAAGGAGGAGCATATGCAGCAGCAGCTAGAACACAACGACCCTGTTGTTTCCCTCTTCTGTCATCTGCTAGATTCGATGCGCCCAAACCAGCGCGAAGCTTTGATGGCCAAAGATATATCTGGCCGTACCCCCTTGCACTATGCTGCGCAGTATGGCTTCAAGGTTGTCTGTGAAGTCATCATCGAACGCCTGAAGGAATGGGAGATGTTCGATGTGAGTGAGGGGATCGATGGCCCTCTATGGCAGGATAACGATGGATGGGCGCCACTCCACTTGAGTGTGGTTGGAGGCCACCCCAAGACAACTCGTTATCTCTTGGACGCTGAACACTCCCAAAATCGCTCCGGGGACCGACTGCGCAAAAACATTTCCAAGTCTAGCGCCGTCCTAGTCCTTGCGACCAAGGCGAACTTTGTCGATATTGTGAAACTGCTCGTTGATGCCGGTGTGGATATCAACTACCAGGACGAGCAGGGAGAGACTGCTTTGCACGTCGCAGCTCGCTTTGGCCGCGCTGAATGTGCTCGCATCCTTCTCGAGGGATCAAGTGACCAGAAGGCGAATACTGAGCTGGTCGAAAAGAGCGTATGCTTGGTCTCCCTCTCTTTATCGCTTGTGTTGACGGTTCCCTAGCCGTGACCAAATTGCTGATTGAGGCTGGAGCCGACTTGGAACGGTTTGATTCCTCTGGTTGGACCGCCAAGGAGCACGCCGCTCTCAGAGGCCATATCGACATCGCGAGATGTCTGGCTGCTGTTAGCCCGGGCCCTCCTCAGGAGGAAGCGGAGTCTCTGGTAGTACCTGCTTCTACCCGTCCCCGTCCAGTGGATCCCCTCCTCTACAGTCCTCCATGATGGACCGACGCTCGAATGCACCAGGCCCTACCTCTGGGAGCCCTGCGCCACGGGTCCCTGAACTTATCAAGACATTCGGGCATCGGTATCTCACCGATGAGTCCATGGTTCTTATCAGCCTGGGAACGATGGACCCGCGCAAACCTCTCGAGACCGTAAATCTCGATCAGATTCCCATGGAAAATGCGCACGCCACCCAACTGGACACCGCTTTATCTTTGGTCGTCACCGCTACTGGTGCTCATGGAGAGCCCGAGATCATCGATCTGCCTGTCCAGGACAACATCTCTACCGAGCCCATTGTTTTCCACACCAGTGATCCCAGTAAGGTTCGGCTGATGTTTGATCTTGTGCCCACCTTTTCAGGATCGAAGGAGAAGATTGTTGGCCGGGGTGTTGCCTTGCTCTCTAGCATCAAGCCTCACGTGGGCTCTGATCGTATCAGTCTCAAGGGCGACTCCAAGGTTCCTATCGTTGCTGCCAATACCCTGGAAATCATTGGCTCCGTCACGTTCAACTTCTTGATTATCACTCCATTCAAGCATCCAAAGATGTCAATCACAGGAAAGCAAACCTACTGGCGAACTGTCAGCAACACCATGGTGATTGGCCATCGCGGCTTGGGTAAGAACTTCAATACTCGCAACTCCCTTCAACTGGGTGAGAATACGGTCGAGTCCTTCATTGCAGCTGCGAACTTGGGTGCATCATATGTGGAATTTGACGTGCAAATGACCAAGGATCATGTTCCTGTTATTTATCACGATTTCCTCGTCAGTGAGACGGGCATCGATGCTCCGGTCCACACTATGACCCTCGACCAGTTCTTGGAGCTTGGCAAAGGCCGCCACAAGAGTGTCTTGCCGGACGGGGTGGATGCCGAAGGCAATGTCACTGTTGGCACTCGGCAACGATCAATGTCTGTCGGAGGATCTGAATATGATCCTGCCGAACTGACCGAGAAGATCAAGCACACGCGAGACTTCAAGAAGAAGGGCTACAAGGGGAATACCCGTGGCTCGCATATCCAAGCCCCCTTCGCCACGCTCGAAGAGCTGTTTAAGAAGATTCCTACCCCAGTCGGGTTTAACATCGAACTCAGTGAGTATTAGTGCCCCTTAAAGAGCAGCTACATGTCGATCTAACTTAGATCGCCACAGAGTACCCTATGCTGTTCGAGACCGAAGAGGAGGAAATGGACCCTTATGCTATTGAGATGAATTCCTACGTGGACACAATCGTTAAGATGGTGTATGACCTTGGCACTGGCCGTGATATCATCTTCTCCAGTTTCAACCCAGATATCTGTCTCCTGCTTTCCTTCAAGCAGCCCTCGATCCCCGTCCTCTATCTTACTGATGCGGGCTGCTCTCCGGTCGGCGATATCCGTGCTAGCAGTCTTCAGGAAGCAGTTCGATTTGCTTCTCGATGGAACCTCCTGGGAATTGTCAGTGAAGCAGAGCCTCTTGTTCTGTGTCCCCGCCTTGTCCGCATTGTCAAGGAATCCGGTCTTGTCTGTGTGTCATACGGTACACTGAACAACGACGGTGTCAACGTCGACGTAAGTTTGTTGTGTCCACCGGGCCCCCTCGCACCGAATGCTAACAAGAATTCCTGCAGTACCAAGTCGCGGAAGGTATCGATGCTGTCATTGTTGACTCTGTCCTGGGCATTACGAACGGCCTCATCCAGCGCCAAAGCAAGTCTGGGTTGACCCCTGGTCCTTCGCCCGTCTCAGGACCCGTCAGTGACCAGGGTACCGTCAAATTGCCTCTTCTCGGCCAGAAGAAATAAAGCTGTATAGAGCTTGTCATTTCACGTGTTTCTTTTGGATGATCCGTATGCTTTTGCCATCAGGCTTACATACCGCATATTACCTCAATAGTCGCATTTGCGCATATCAGTCTTGATAGGCAAATTCAACATTTCCAGGGACATACTCAATCATTCTTTTCTTCACTGGTGGATGCGATACAATGTTCATACTCAGGCAGCGCAGGATTGTGCCTCCTAATCTACAAAGACGACAGAATACAGAATTTAAAAAACCTGAACTTCCATGATTCACTATGAGACTTTCTCCTCTCTTGATTTATACAGTCTCTCGCAGTTGTCCCAGCGCTTCTCTTCTGCTCTTGCTCTTAGGATCAAAATATGGCCGCTCCCCAAGTCCAACCGCGCGATGACCCGTCCGCGGCCCAAGCCCTTCGTAATCCCAAGTCGCAGCGTGGTACACCGACCGGTTATCCCAAATCGCTACTCATCGTCAGCAATCCCACTCAGCGTCTCTGAAAGGAGATTCACGTACCCAGGTCATTCGGATTCAACCAGCGGTGGCGAACCTGCAAATCGTGGTTCTCGACAATAAGATCCACAAACCACTTCAGCAAGTGCTCACTCTCCTCATCGGCCAACCCATTAACCTTCTGAACATGGGTTCCCACGGCAAAAACACTCTTCCACCCGTCACAGGGTTCGTCCGAATAACCGGGTGCTGCGCCGTCAACACCTCGCCCACATTCTCAGGGGCGCCGCGTGGACCGGGGTGGATCTTGAAGCCATTCCTGTCCGCGATATCATTGAATTCCGGCTGCGCATATGTCGCAGTCAACCCGTCCAAAAATTGCTGGTACGGTTTCGAGATCCGGTCGTACACTTCGTACCCGGAGGCCCACAGCGTATCTGGTCCCACGTTAGTATCTTGATTTCCCCCCCTGGACACTCGAGCACGAGGGCCCCGAGAACTAGAACTCGGAATGCTTACCGCCGCCGGTCTTGGGGAGCTCTGTCAGCCGCAGAAGCGTGTAGTCACTCGGGATCGGCTCGAAGGTGATATCGCTGTGCCATTCGCGGCGGGACGACTGCTTGCGCTTGTTGCGGCTGGTGTAGAGCTTCTCGCGCCCCTGCGAGCTGATGACGCTGATCTCGTCGTCCTTCACGCCGTGCTCGCGGCCAGAATTGGCGACGGGGTGGATGTGGAGGCCTGAGGTGCTGGGTTTGCCGGAGAGTTCGCCCAGGCGCTGGATGAGCTCCTTTTGGAGGTTGTCGTCTAGGTCGTCTTGCTTGCGGAAGAAGACTACACCGCGCTGGGAGACTGTAGGGATGTCTGGAAGTTAGATCTGGGATGTATCTCGGGCTGTGGTCGAGGAAGAGGTCACTGACTGGTGATCGCGAGATCGCGGAGGAGTTCATCCGAGTTTGGCGCTCGCAGCAAATCTTTTAGGTTTGCGTTTGGGAACTCTCGTCCGATGATGGGGGTAACATCGAAGGACTCGTAGCTGTTCAGTGCACCTGAAAGCTGGAGGGGCTCTCGTTCGGATTTCGTGGAAAGTTTGCTTTCCACGACCGGAACGATGGAGGTCGCTGCTTCAGCGATGGAGGGAGCCATAGTAATGATGGTAATTCAACTCTGTGTAAAACTGGGATTGCTGTTTAACTAATTGCTATCTACGAGTCCTACTTAACGAAGTATTTATACCACTGGAATTCACGGCCGACTCCGTTGTCGAGTTCAATTGAAGCCGATTCTTCGGCTGTGATATTCTCGATGGCGCCAGAACCCCGCTGATAAAGTATATTATCACGGCGTAACTCATGCTGTCAAAGCACGAATCCAGCCAAAGAGCCACCGATGGCCAATAATCAAATCTCCGATTGGAATATTACGCCATTTTTGAAGAGTCTTTGCAAACGATGTGACTAGGGCCTCATGTGTATTTTGAGGGGTGATAGAATAATTTTCGCCAAAAGTTGCGCAACAAGTGCGGTCGATCACGAATATACCCGCCATCGAGTCACTAGATCCCCTGTCGGATGATACTAATTACGAATTCTCTTCGAGACTTTCTGAGTATGAGACAATTGCTAGTTTACGCTTGCGGATTGTAATCAGAGTGTAAGAATTATAGAGTATATTGGTGAGTCTATAATCTAGTCCTGTCACAAGACGAAACAAGAGGTTTAAAGGTGGTAAAATTACATTTCAAGAAAGCTCGGGATGGCAAGACTCGTCAACATGATCTAGAGGAAGAGAGGAAGAGAGCATCGGAAGGTGGATCTTTCCCCGCTAGGGTGGTGTTCTTGAATAAACTACCAGACCACAATGATATCTCGGATCGGGGCTAGTAAAACACATATAGGTACCATCAAATGCTCGGAATATTAATTTACCATCTCGACCAATACTGTAGCTAGCGTAAGCATAAATCCCAGTGTGTCAGCCTCTGCATTCCAGGAATCCATCTTCTGAATCATGCTTGGGTCACTATTCGCCTTCTGAGCCTCAACTCTCCCGCATAGATACCACCGCAGCGTTGACAGCCTCTCCATCATTGTCGGGGTATCCTTCGCGGAGCCAAAGCCCCGTGGGTGCAGGAGCTTCTCAAACACCGGATTTTTTGACACCGCCAGATGTGTTCAACACTCCCAATTATCAAACTGGGGCACCTCATGAACGTTCCCCACGTCCCGTATCGCCTCGAGATGAACTACAAGGCCTTATTCTGCACTTACCCCAGAAAGTGCGGCCGCAGCATTCCTCTTCGTTGATGGATTATCTCCATCATCTCCTTTATCTAGTATTCGTCTGCCAAATTCAGCAGCGAGTCCATCGGAACAGTTGCTCTTTCATGACGGACTTAGCGACGTCACCGGCGACAGGTCCTCTTTCCGGCTATTTCTGAAGAAGTTGTTGTGGCCTTCAGCCTTCCCTGTCCTCGTCTGCACACTTTTTCCTACCTTGGCTGGCTGGAAATCCAAGGGCATCGCCGCGCTCTTTCCGGGGATTGTTGCAGCACCCTTGTTCCTCCTCACCAGCACCATTCCAATCATTGAGCAGGCTGAAGACGAGAACCACCTCCCGCATCGCAAGTCGCATGAACTTAATCGTCCCAGTCGTCCACGTTGGGACTCGGAACTTCCAGCCCCACCACCACATCTGGACCCTGGCACCAAGGCCACGTCCGCTTACAATTCCCGCGAGCTTCCACCCCGCCCTCTCCCCAGCTCATGGTGTCCCTTGTCCTCCTCAGCTTCTTAGTCGCTCCTGGGTCGCAACAATCGCCACCGAAGTCGTCTCTACGGCTTCATTTTGGATATTTCCGACTCGCTATTAGGATTGACCGTCTTCGCTGTGGGGAACACCGCTAGATTTAGTTTTTCTCTTCATTTTTGTACCCTCGCTAATACTACATAATATTCTTCATTTTGGGTTGTAGCTCATGTCATTCTTTTGGTTCACCTTAAAAGAGAGAAGGGGAAAAAAGCAACATAGCAATAGCTAAAGCATCGCCACCCAGGCACATAGCTCTTACGCTCTTCACCACACCCTCCTCGTAATCCTCGAACCTCTTCACCAAACCCTCCTTGTAATCCTCAAACAGTCTGCCATAGTAATGAGGATGTCAGTTTCACCTCGGGCTGGGGCTCTATCGTACAGAGCTTCGAAAGGCAAGACTAGGGGGGAGCTCCAGTCACACCTTGTGGTGTGATAACTATTTCCTGCGCGCAATATGGCTGTTGACTAGCCGGAATCTGGGGGGATAGTGGGGGCAAGTTTGGGGATTGACGACAGAGGGAGGCGATATAGACCGGAGTGAGAGGCACTGGCGCTCCTGTCGGAGCCAATTGCCATTGTTCAATATCAACTCGGCTATTTTTGATAGCAACCACCAGCACAATTCTGACATTGCCATTTGACATTGTAAACCAGGTTGCTGCATCAGCGCGTAGTTGACTCAAACTCTCCGACATCCCGGTCTCAATGACAAGGGTTGGCCATCCTATCGAACTAAGTCGGGCGTGCAACGGGAGGGCGGGACAAAGGCATCGTCGGCCTCTTTGCCTTTGGTAGCATTCGGCTTGTATGTGGCAGCACGAACCCATTCTGCGTCGCGCCAGTCCAGACCTATTCTAGCAAAAGCATCATTCAAAGAAAACATAAGCCTTGAGGTGACAGATTCATGGTGGACGGTTGGGATGACTTTTATCAAGCCACTTGTGCCTTCCCACTGAAACCGGTAATTGATCCCCTCTAGACAATCATGATCTTCGAGGCGTTTGATGGTTGTACTGGAGAGGCCAAAGACAAGAAGCCATTGATTTGTGCTTTCTTGCTTATCAAGAGATGAAAAGACATCATTTGCAGCGGCACGGAGACACTCCATGGAGCTGAACACCTGAACTATGTGGTTATCAGGTAGACTGGATGTAAAAGCGCCGGAAATGTTGCTGTTTGACATTCTGAAAGTGACTATCGCGTTGGCGCTGATGGTACTGTCAGTAAATAGAGACTCCATGGTAAAGGATTGGACGTAAGACAGAGAATTGTAAGAAGAGGCTCCCGAAAATGGCGAGGTTGGGAGTCACGATGCTAAAGTGAAGTCGAGGAGAGTGTGGGTGAAGGTTCAGATGAGATGATTTAGAGGGGAGAGAGAGACTTGCAAGTCAGAATGCTGAAGTGAGGTCGAGGAGAGTGTGGGTGAAGGTTCAGATGAGATGAGTTAGGGGAGAGACTTGCCTTTGAATTGTGTTGTGTTCAGGCGAGAAAGGAAGGAAGGGTACAATAGATTCTAGATGAGACTGTAGTCAACATGTGCCACATTACCAATCGAATGATCAGTTCTTAGCCTACCTAGGCTGTACGTAAGCCTGGAAACAAATTAGCCACCCTCCATCTCTACGTCATTTATATCCGTAGCTGAGCGGGACCAGCTGAAAGTTAAATGCAACTAGTGAAAATCATATTAATCCCAGGTCTCAGCCATGCGCTTATGCTGACCGGTACTTAGAATTATTTAGGTCCTGATCAGTAATAACGCGTGTTTCCTCATCTGCCAGCATCCGGCCATTACCCACCAGGGTCATGTTCTGTAGCTCATCAAGGGCTGGATCGCCGCTATGGAATTGATGGAATCCCGCTGTTTCCCTCGAATCAATGACCACATCCAGATCTCGAGAGTTGGCTACGGTGAGAGACTTACTGCTGAACCCGAACGGAATACTAATAGAGTCTGGCTCCATGTTAAAAATTTTCATCACGGCCTCGTTCAATGAATAGGGGGCAAAAGTCTGTGTGCATACCGCTTCACCTACCCCATCAAATACTGATGTATATTCACGGTTACATATCCTACACCACAAATATTTATTGGATCATAGCAAAATTAAATGTATTGAATAATCGGGTTTATATACAGACTTCTCTTGCTTAATATCTTGTATAATAACCCTAGTTCGTATACAATCTATCCATCCTTCTTTCTATACTTAGTATTAATACACTCTTTAAAATAAGCCAGGGCCTTTTCAGATCTTCCTATCTATATAAGGTCATTAAATATAGAAAAAAATTAACATTTTAGTAGTCTACAGACCAGTTTCATAAGAGTGAGATCAGGTGAGTATACAGGCCAATTTTTAATGTATATCCTGTGCTCTTTAAACGAAACCTGAATATCTTTCGCTGTATAGATCTTTCTAGTGTTTTGCTCAAATATCATACCAGATTGATAGTGATCTATGCCATGGGGGAGGTGTAGGAGAAGAAATAAAATTGTGGGTGGTTATTAGGGTGATGGTAATGGGGCCGAGTGCACACAGACTTTTGACCGGGTGGTATATCTCGGATCGAGGCTAGTAAAACACACATATGTACCATCAAATGCTCGGAATATTAATTTACCATCTAGACCATTGCTGTAGCTAGCGTAAGCATAAATCCCAGTGTATCAGCCTCTGCATTCCAGGAATCCATCTTCTGAATCATGCTTGGGTCACTGTTCGCCTTCTGAGCCTCCATCAAGTCCCCAAAATACGTAAGCTGTCTCCCCCGGATAGTTGTCTGCGTTGCGCTGTACTCCGCTTCCCATCCTTGATTTGTTCGACTCTCCCATAGGGATCGGCCACCCTGCAGGGGAAGACAATGGTATTCTTCCGACGTGTCGCAAGGGATACCCGTTTTAGTGACTACGACTTGCCCGATGAGGAACCAAATGCATGCGACCCTAATATTTACTTTCGTTAGGATAGCCTGTAGTTGAAAATAAGGGGGTCTAAAGGAATCGTCGCACCTGCGCCGAGATTCGGCGAATACCCAGTCCGGCCAGCACCGGCTGGGGTGTGTTTGTTCTGGAAGACTAAATGGGCCTTGGCAAAGTGCGCGGAAGCGACTGCAGAGAGTCTTTTTGGTTTTTGCATCTCTATTAGCAGAGCTCTCAACACTCGATACGAAGCAACAGTAAGGGGGGAAAAAACAACATACTGCGAAGGTTAGCAGCATATCGAGGTCATGCTCGCTATGATATGCCGCGTCATCGATTACGCGCATGATAATATAAATAATATAGCATTGTATAGAGGCAAGCAAGTCCTCCGGCCCGAATGATTCGGACTGGGTGAACTCCATTAACTTCGGTGAATTCGTACAAAAAGAATACTAAGAAGGCTTACCTGGACCATCAGTCGCCGCTGTTCCGTCCTAATAGCACTCCATACAAAGTCTCTCGTATCCGGTGTCCTGGAAGCGAACATCTGTGCGATTCTCATGCAGTTACCAATCGGCTCGGGCAATGTCTTCTGTGCTTTAGGCCCATCTCCATGGTGCCAGTTCTGATGGATGAAGGGTGGAAAACTGGCTTTTCGGGCCATCATTTGCGGAAAAGGTCGCAGTATTTGAATCAGATAAGCGGCGTGCCGCTGTGCGATGGGATCGTCAATAGGTAACCGCGTAAGAAACCCTGCATCAGCCAAGGGCGAGACCTTTGGCGCGGTGAGTGCAGCGAGTAGCTCCGATGGATCCGTGTCCCAGCCTTGCAAGCCGAAAAAGTCAGGAGTGGTGTCTACCACCGGTGCGGGAGTCATCGTCGGGGTAACAGCTTTCGTGCTCTTGGGGACAGCGAGGATTGGATCTCTCATGAGGAAGTCCGTAGAACTCGACTGTCCGTCCCAAATCAAATCATCCGCCAGTTGGTCTAGATTGGCCGCCAGGCTCTCTGTACTGCTATCGTCTATATTAATGATGACTGACTCTATGGAAACGCGCTCATCGGCGCCGCCTTGTTTGGGTAGCTGCCGCCGGCCGGGTCGCTGTTCGTATACGCATTCTATGCCCCGGCGCAGACACCGGGTGCATGATGGGTGTGAGCTTGTACATTTGGTCTTGGCCGCGCTACAGGCGCGACACGACGGAGTTCGCACTCGAGGTCGTTCTTGTGCCTGGCGGCAATATTCCAAGTGCCGATTCCTGGAGGACTCTGAAAAAGAGATTAGCTATGTGACTTTGGGGGGTCCTCAGTTAGTAGCAGCTGAGATGAGTGACAATATGAACGTACGTTGGTTGAATGGCTTCGAGCAGAGGCTACACAAGTACATCCCAGCTAGTGGATTGTAGTGGAGTAAAGGGATGGATCTGCAGGGGGCCGATCGCTAGACTGGTAGCTTCAAGTTGATAATAACGGAATGTGTAGGTATGATAATGAAGTATCAAGAAGTAGGTGACCTCGCAACCCCAAGCTGAAGGCCATGTGAGGGAAACAAAAAGAGCCATTAGTAATTGGACCCCGGCAAAACTGGCCGCATCGGCGACTTTCGCCGCAGAAGAACGAAAGAACTTTCTGTGAAGGAAAATAAGCCAAGGCGATTAATAGATTGAGAAACAATTTGTCGAGAAAAGTGGCGCAGTTATAGCTGCCACCTGTTGGCGTTTGCTGCTACTAACTTGGAGGCGTCTGGGAGACATCTCCACAAAAGGAAAAAACGGGTTGCGTTCTTTGTTGAAGGCTATAACTGGTCATACATAGAAAGCGTATTTACTCGCAGACATATGAGGTGGGATGGACAAAACTTTGCTGCATGTCCTGTGTGTTATAATGTAAACATCCAATAAGTCATACATCTATCTACGGCAATTAGTCCCCTCCTAATACCGAAGATCCTATCCTTATTTCTTCTCTTTCTCCAATGGCAAGAGCCCATTTGAACCCTGTTGCAATCACAGACAGTTTCATACGTGCTGCAAGTCTGTACATGATCTGGGTATCCCAGGCATGCCCTGAAATCTAATGGACAAGTATCTGGCGGCTAAGGTTTGATGACCATTGTCAACCGAAATGCCACGTTTATGCTGCGATTGCGGTTCCCTTGGCGCCGTCCTTAGTGAAAAGCTTGTCTTTCTGTGCAAGTAGCATAAGTCAATATATGGCTCATGAACGTGAGGACTGAAATTATCAGAACATACCCCGAGGAAGAGAGACAAAATGACACAAATGCCGCCTGCAACAGCGAGCAAGATCCACACCGATCGCATGGCAGTTACAATTGCATTTACCACCGCGGCTGATTGGGCGCTTGTCAAGGTAGCGCTGAGGGAGGAGCTGGTTCCAGCGATAAATTGACGGACATCGACAACACTAGCATTCGGCAGAATGCTGTGAATCTTCTCGATGACAAGGTTTTGGTAGGAGGTGCCCATAATAGCCAAGAAGAATAGGATGCCGAGGAACTGGGCTAGCAAAGAAATCCATCAGTATGGGTTTCCGGTTTCCAGGCTCGAAAGAAATGACCATTGACATACAGATACTCATCAAGCCAATGACATTGGTCAGCTCGGTCATTGGTACCAGCTGCTGAGATACAGTGTAACTTGCCTGGCAATAGGAGCCGACACCAATTCCCATGAGCACAGTGTATCCGTAGACGGTGGAGTTGGAGGTATGTGCATTGACAGTACCTGGTCAAAATTCAGGGCATCAGCGCTGTGCCGCGTATTCAAACATTCCAGGGACTTGAGAACATACACATCAATGCGGAGCTGATTACTACGAGCGCACCTCCGCCGAAGTACCAGGGCATATAGTATCCAAATTGGACCATAAGCGCAGCGTTGATCAAGCAGCCAGCGACAAGCATGAAAACGTAAGGTAGAAGTCGCACGGCGGCTTCGAGGGCTGCATCCGACTAGAATTCGGCCGTCCAACTCGACGTAGACCCAGAGTGAAGAAGGGAGCGATAGCATACCTTTGCGAATTCAAAGAACAAGGGAATGTAGCAAATAGCACCCTGGAGCACGCCTGATGACAAAAACATTTGAACGGTCAAATTGAGCATGAGGGGGCGCTTCAGCAAATGACCGGGGAAGAGAACCTGTTCTTTCGTTACAAGCGGATGGAAATACTGCACAAGGAGAAACCCGACGAAGATGACCTCCGTCATGACCCAGAGAACAATTTCTCGAGCGGAATTCCACGCATACACGGCTCCTCCGAAGTTGATGGCCATGACGAAACATGCGATGAATCCATTCAGAAAAACAATGGACACCCAGTCCACTTGCTTATGCTTCTGGATCAAAGTCGCCGTTGGCTGCGCATCGATACTAGGGAGCAAGAAGAAGTAAACGGGGGCAAACAGGGCGGCGATCAAGAGGTTAATATAAAAGGTCCAGCACCAGCCCGCTGAGCTATCCGCAAAGGCACCGCCGACCTGCGTGAATTAGATTGTACCCTGTACCAACGAGGTTCAAGAAATCATACGATTGGTCCCAGGACTGTCCCAATACCCCAGACGAATCCCACTAGCCCGATGTAATGCGGCCCTTCCCGAGGGCTAGTCGTCACAGCGAGATATGTGATGCAACCGAGATACATGCCCGATCCCTGGTTTCGTTAGCCTTTTCCAAGAGAAATCCCCCCAGTTCGGTGGACACCCACTCCAACTCCACTAGTCATCTGATTAGCAACGTTGAGACAGGAATAAGAACGAGACGTACGCAATCACTCGTCCAATGATCAAGGCCGTCATATTCGGCGCCGCACCACAGATGGCACTTCCCACCTCAAACAAGGCAACAGTGAGGATATAGGTCCATTTCAGATTGAAGACACCGAATGACTTGCCCCAAGGAAGAATGTTCATGGCTCCCAATGCATAGCCCGAGCTCAACCAGGGGAGCAAATCAGCCTGTCCAAGCCGACTGATCATCGCAGGGGAAATATCCGCAACCTGATAACCACAAGTTCGACTGAATAGAGATTCAGAAAGTCAATGTTGCACTCGGAGCTTACTGCAGTCGTGTCCAACCCGAAAAGGAAAACAGACGAGAAAATAGCCAGGACGGCCAAAAACCACTGGAATCATAAGCAATTGCCAGCATACCCTGCGCGATCTGATTCTCACTTTGACGCCATGGATTGACCGGTACTTGTTTCGTTCGTCTTCAACCAGAACGGTTTCCTTCGAAGTGTCTGGTACGGAATCTCCGGAGCTTACGTGCCCATTGGAGTCATCAAAGACCTTAGTCGCGTCCAAAGACTGCGGCCCTTTTTCGTTGATGTCGGCCATTTCGATAGGCGATAAGGATTAGAAATAAATTTGGATGGATATGAGGATGGAAAGCCCACGCTCTATCATAATATCATTTCTTAAGTACTGGGGACGTTTCGATGCGGTGCCGGCGAATTTGGCCGTCAGCCCGGCGCCCGCGCCGGTTCTGGGGTCGTTGACAAGGGTTTGCTAGATTGGAACATCGAGAAAGGATGAAAAAAAACAGGCGTCCGGTTGTTTTTTTTTTTCATTTTCCTTTTTCGGTTTTCAAATCATCAATTAATACCTTCCCGTTTGTGTTATAAGGAACTGCTTCCATCAAGATCCAGTTTGACTTCTCCTTGAAAAAGTTGCTGTGCAAAAAACCCTTCTGGATACATGGTAGGACTTATGCATGTATGAAACGGCGACGAGGGCAGAATTAAGAGATCCAGGGGGGTTATTTGAGGATTTCGATCCGACCTGGCTTCAAGATCGAGAAATACAACGCCTGTAAGAGTATAGCATAGAGCACCTACTGATAGAGCACCTACTGATAGTCTTCTTTTGGAAAGCAATGCAAGTCAATTTGCCCAATCCTCCACATCGATAGCTCTGAAAGCACATGTATGAATCCTCCAACCAATTTGCAACAGACCGTTATCGATTCAGAATACAGCATTCCTCTGCTTCTTCCCATCCACATCTGCATCGAGATGCAAGCCAGCATTATCAATAACGCTTATTCTTTCTCTTTGATCCGCCTCGTCTTTGCCAGGCTGGTCTTCGAAAACCACATCGTTCGCGAAGACATCGCAAAGTCCAATGATCGCCCGATTCCTCATGTTGTTGGCGACTTGGAAAACGGCAATAGCAAAGGGGATTCTCTCTTTGCCAGCCCATCCAATCATCCGCAACAAGCCTTCGACACCTATAACACCGACGGTACTGTCTGTACCTGTTCCCATTGTGATTGCTGCGACTCCATTGGAACTCCATCACCATCCCGCAGCATCGCTCCCTCCGATCAAGCAAAGGACGGGGCATATTGATTGACCAAGTAAGCTTGATAGTCAAAAGAGGCGATAAGGGACTGTACAAAAAGATCAGATCTTTCAAGAATCGAAGAGAGAGCCGGTCCAGAGATGAAAAATGAAAGTGAAAAGCAGAGGAAGAAGCGGGATAGAAATACCCTGCGACTTCAACACAAACTCCCAAAGGCAAATAGATGCCCAACACGTGTTCTGTTGATCAGTTGACTATCGTCGTCGAATCGTTCAGACTCGAGACGCAGCGCATTTCGGTTTTATACATAAATGACAGTGATAGGATCCACGTGTACTGGAGGACGATACGAGGCTAGCAGACCGGACAGCCGTCCATCCTAATGCATAAAGACCGGACAAACGCCGAGATCATTCCCAACTGGGAACGGAACAACTGTTAATGCGAGTCTCGCAGTCTCGCCAAGGAAAAGTGGGGTCCATCATTCCCACTTGGGAATGGATCAGCAAAAAGGATCCGGTACCCCAACCGGAACAACTGTTAGTCCGAGTCTCACAGTCTCGCCAAGGAATTGTGGGGCCCTTACCCCCAAAGAGCAGGCGGTAACCTACCTGCAGTATCATATACCGGCAAACCCGTATCGTTAATTTCCCCCAAAGGGGGAAAGCGCCCGAGTTTCAAGTCTCAAGCTTTATGGGCAATGCGTTAACCCGGATCTGGTCTTCTTTCCGAAAGTGGGCAAGACTGGATGTAGTTTAGTTAACTACGTAGTACATATGAGTCACGCACGCAGATACCCTGTTGGGTGAATGGGGTAAGTGACGGAAAGCCAGAGCTTCACTTCAGAAGCTATGTGTACGAAGTGTTCGGGAATCGTATGTACGACAGCACGGCTCTGGGAGGCCACAGGCGCTCTTAAGGAGATCTTGAGGACTGATGTTTTTGTCATGATGGTCGGATCTTTGCAGGCCAGCTTCTATCTGGCCACTATAGTAATCTTGGATCGTTCAAGATCCAATTTACCTGGGGCAACCCCATATATTCCTCGATACAAAGTAGAGTGGATTCAATGTGCTACCGTAGTGGGCTAGCCCCTGGGTATGACCGTCTTCTACCTGTTCTATGGGGTTCTATGGGATTCTCACAGGTTGCCAGCGAAGTTACAGAATTTCCTTGTTCAGTATAGTAGATCTCGGCTTAGGGACACCTGCATTCGAAGCTGCGACGCTAGTATCGTCTAGGAGCGGACCGAGGGCCGGCTCCCGCGGTCCATCTCGATTGTGGTGGGGCGAGGGCTGCAAGATACAGTCGTGGTCGGGCGGAAGCCACGGTAGTTATGCAAAGGGCGGTATCATGAACGAAATGGCACCAATTGCAGCTTTCGCTTTTTTCGAGCAAAATGTCCCAAATAGTCTTCTCACGTGAATATGCATGTGTGCGTTGTCTTGAATTTGGATTTCCATTTGATTCCATCAATGCCCACGTCGAACGAGAAAACAGAAACTTGAGCGGACGTGTCCGAGGAACGTAATCTTCGCTCCATAAATAGTGATTGCAGTAGCAAAGAAACACCTCGCAAAGGAAAGATAAGCGCTAATTTGTAGCCAGGGGAGTTAGCAGATATGTCAGTTCAACCGCAGCTGGGAGGGAAAGGAGTCCCAAGGCTCCTAGAGCCATGCTACGTGGTTCGGGTGACTTACAGAACGATGAAGTCACATTATACAAATATCTAAATCTCCTCCACTCACTTGACGAGTTTCAGGGGCGAGGCAGAGTTGATCGGGGGGATAAAAAGGGTGACGACACTCGATACACCACAAAAGAATTGCGCCGTTCATTCCTTGACAGTATTTCATATCTTTGTGATATCAACCCAAAGGGAGGTACCGTGACTGCGGCGGCGATACGCAAGTTCTACTGCAAAGATGGAGTTCAAGGTCGTTTATATCTTGCTGCAAATGAGCCGATCCTTGACAGGGTTCATCATTTCGTGGAGAGGATGTTGCGAGACCTGGAAGATATCACACCAAAAAATCATGGTATGAAGAAAAGGAAACTACTGCGCGAGTCCCTTGATCTGGGTCGCCAGAGATTGAATTATTACCATGGGAAAGTTCTGTTCCACCTGAAGAAATGTGATCAGGACATCAGGATCCTTTTCAGGGGTAAGCATGGAGGCAGGTTGACGGTGCAAAATAGTCACGCTAATCTCTTTCAGATCAAGAAATTCTAACTTGGATCGAAACAATCAAAGTTGAAACCGATCTGCAACGTCTATCGGCACTTTGTTATCATAGCCGCGAGGGGAAGCTCGATGAGCTGAAGAGGAAAGCATCGGAACATCGAGATATAGCAGAATTGACCCATTACATTGGGCGACTTGGGGCACATGAATATGCAGTTTCGACGATAATTACGGCTTACTTGAAAGTACCCATATTACGAAAAATCAAAGTCCAAATCCTCCCATCTGCGCTTGTTACGCCTATCAATCTTCCGGCAGAGTCTGTGAATTTCCACACTGTTTGTCAAGAAATTTCCGGGAGCCCTCACCTCCGGCACTCAGGACATGATCTATACACCATGCTGTATAATAGCAATTTCCTGTCAGGCTTTACTTTACCGAGTAAACTTGTGCAGACAAGTGCTTTTGTCACGCGTGTCCATGCGGAGTTGCAGATAGTCGACTACTTCAGCCGTAAGCGATTGGAATTCATTGAGGACGACAAATATGTGGGCTGCAGTAAGCCAGCATGTTACTTTTGTCACCTCTGGATTCGGTTGCATCCCGGTGGCTTTGAGGTCCCGGCTTCTCATAAGAAAGTGATACTCGGATGCCGAGGCCCGGACATTGATGTGGCTGAGGATGTCAACGGCAACGGGGCCAGGATTCGGAGAGATCAGTATAAGCGGTTGACAAGAGAAATCATTCGGGATATTGAAGAGCAAGTTCATATTGAGCAATTTCTTAACCGATGTCAGCATTTATCTAGTGACGGATCGAGCCGTGCTCCTAAGTATTATGACCAGGATTTCGATCTTCAATTGATCAAAGGCTGAAACCGAAGCTACCTTACAAGTCTTTGTACATAACTTTCGACCAAGTTTTCCTGATGCAGACCCAATTGTAAGCCAAATTTTGATTAATTGCTTTGTAGCAAGCACAGTGTACCATCGGCTTTTCAGTGACTCCTCTATCGGCTTCTATACAATTCCATTTCATTGAGGTCTCTGCCCAGTATAATATTTCGTACAGTACGCTCATACGATACCAAATGACTTGCGAGTTCTGGAAGGGCCCAGGTTAAGTCTTCGGGCAATTTAAAATGTACCTCATATTGTAACGTAGTTTGACCTGGCCACCTACCACCATACCAAATTTTTGATACAGGATATCATAACTCAAACACATTAATACCTCTTGAATTAGCGCTTGGAACATCAATTAATCTTATGGCCTATCTCCCCCACATCCGCTACCCCTTTGCGGAGCTCTTTCGCGTGGTAAATCTGCCCGATCCGTCAA
The DNA here is from genome assembly GCF_028974085.1 of Penicillium chermesinum. NCBI lineage: Eukaryota > Fungi > Ascomycota > Eurotiomycetes > Eurotiales > Aspergillaceae > Penicillium > Penicillium chermesinum. The sequence goes on along the minus strand of NW_026695312.1, from coordinate 1,215,560 downwards.
TTCGCCTGCCTCAGGCGACATTACCATACCATCTTCAACTGGCAGGCTTTACTGTTGAACTAGCTGTTAGCCCTTTGGAACTGTAAGACCTCCATCATATATCATTTGGTTATTCGAAAGTGTTTTTTTTTTTTTAGCGCTTTTTCTCATTTGTACGACGCAATCAGTAACTTCTTGGGCTAATCCCGCAGCGTGATGCGTTGATGAATAGGCGCCTTCGCTAATCTGGTCAACAGCAGACTTAGAGGGCGACGGAGGGCTATTGAACCGTTGCTTCAACAAATCTTTGATCAATGTAGCCTGTTTTTGTAATTGAACCACTGTTTCAAGCATCTTTGGTGCAAATTTGCTAGATTCGCTTGGTCGGCTGCTTGGGGTGGTGGGTGTTCGAAGCGATATATTTAGCTTAGAATGCCCTTTTGTGTATCGATTGGTACTAGACCAGTAGCTATAAAGCTATTTCGAACGATATTTGGCTGGAGAGCTTCGTATCGTGCACGAGGATAATCTGCTAAGAAATCGAGCTTGTCAGCTGTTTCATGTTAGATTACTTATAAAGCGACGGTATGTATGCTTCAACGCCGCAAAACATGTAACACCAAGAGGTTGAGATAGATGTGACGAGTGTGAAGGCATGTAGAGTGGTATAATTGTTATTTTCGGCACAGATTCGATCGAATTGAGGTGTTAGATGGCTACAATCGCTATTCAGAATCAGTAACCAAAACCGTCCTCGTATACGCGAATTCTAAGCCCGCGGCTTCGCCTCGACTGTCGTCTCTATTGAGATTTTTTTGGGCTTAGTATTGCATTGGCCATGATCCTCTCTATTGTGACGATCATGGTTTAACACCAACATGTTTCTGGCTAGGACCTGAATTTCCTGGAATGAGAATACATACCGGCAAGTAATGTATGTGTATTGGGATTTTCAGATGAGTTTATACTTGGCCGCTTCTACTCGAAACTTTTCATTTCTATTCTTCTTATTCTTCTATTTTTCGGTTTTGCGTATTTTGTTTTATTTTATTTCATTTTTGAGTACGCACTGCGCAGACTACCGACAACCACTACAGAAATTTTCTACTCCTAATCTTTCTGTCAATATGAATTCTGCTTTAAGTTTGCCTCTTTATATCTGACAGTTGGCCGTCTAGGATAGGTTGATGGGCAGGAAGAACAGGCTGATGATTTCGGCTGCTCAAATAGTGATTGTAGTCTTATATAGCGATTGATGCAACAGGTTCCTCCTCTCTTTTGACAAATTGTCCACCATTATCAAACCTTAGGCAAATCCTTGTATTCCTGACCAGCCACAAAGGTATCCATCCACGGTCTCTGCTTACGATCTTGGCTAAGCTCCCAGTACCGCTCTGCATGCGCGATACCGCTAATAGCGCCACTGGCAAAGTCGCCATAGTAGAAGCTGTGTAAAATGGTTAGTTTGGCTTGGCAGTAAGTAATCCTCAGGATGGGATAGGATGCTTACGTGTATCCTTTGCCTTGGAAGGCGAGCGTCGTATTCCCGATGACATGGCCCAGGGCAGTCTTGCCAAGACCGAGGCTAACTAGACGAGGCATAGGTATCATATTCAGGCCATTGGCAGTGTAGATGGACTACTTGGGGAGTTCGGCTGGGAGGGTCTCGAAGCCTTTGACGGCCTCCTGTGCTGCAAGGTAGGCTGACGTGACGTTCACGGCCAAGTCATAGTTGAGCTGACCAAGACTAAGCGATAGGGGATTCTGTGGGTGTGCCGGGAAGACATGGTACGCTGTAGTGGACGGGCGTCGTTAGATCCTGGGGGCCGAACAAAGTTACTGGATGGTATTTACCATTGTGGATCACCACGTTCGGGGCCCCTCCATACTTCTTTTTGACTTGAGCAAACCACTCGGGGATTTTGTCCGGGCTAGAAAGATCACCCTGAATGAAGAAGTAGGAGGGATCAAATGAAGTCGAGGTACCGCGGCTCACGAGGGCGATTTGATATCCTTGCGACGCAAAGTGTTTTGCAGTGCAGTGGCAACATTAGGCCCTGCGCCAAGGATAAACAAGATCTTGTTGTTGGACATCATATAATGAGTACTGGTAGTCCAGGTTGTAGATTGCAGATACGACCGATACCGGCCAAAACAAGAGGGATAATATCTATTTATAAGTACAGGGGGTTTTTACCACCTGGGCATATGCTGGAGGAACTACTTAGCACTTAGCTTCCTTCGCGAAGCGGCCCGTCCGGAGTGAATCAATTTCATTAGACGGCGAATTTCGCCGCACCGGATCCCCAATCACAACACCCGGGCGTGCGCTGTCAGTCTTAACTAATCGAACCCAGTGGCAGAAACACCGGGCGAAATACGGGATTCCACCGTAATAACGCGTGTTTCCTCATTTACCAGCATCCGGTCATTGCCCACCAGGGTCATGTTCTGTAGCTCATCAAGGGCTGGATCGCCGCTATGGAATTGATGAGATCCCGCTGTTTCCCTCTAATCAATGACCCATCCAGATCTCGAGAGTTGGTTACGCTCAAAGGCCTACTGCTGAACCCGAACGGCACACTAACAGAATCTGGCTCCATGTTAAAATCTTCATCACGGCCTCGTTCAATGCGATAATGCCTTGGTATCCGAAACTGATGTCCTTGCCATCCGTGGTTCTATAGACTTGTCAGCAGGCAATTTCCAAGGGGACTCAGACAGACGGAATTGAAACTCTTCCACTAATGCGCACATGCTTCTTGTCGGGGTCAAATTCAAGCCAGTCCGCACCAATGACGACCTTGGCTGAGAACCGGGGTTCAAATCCATGCGCAGTTTCGATGGTCCCGGTAGGGGTTTCCTATCATCACCAACTTTAGTCATGAGGTCCAACAGGGTGCGCGGCGCCGGCATTCACCTTACACATAATGGCAGGTTGCAGGGTCGCGAAGTTGATGGTAGGAACAGACATTGTAGAATGCGTCAGTGCAGGTATCTGCGATTGTAGATTAAAGAACAATTGGTGGAAACGAGAACCGATTTTTTTTCCAAGTCGCCAAGTTCATATCTTATACTCATTGAACCGACCGGCAGCTTCTAGGTAGGTCTAAAACCCCTGCTCTAAGAGTGAGTGAAGGTCGTTTCATTGATATGGACCAGCATTTGTCTTTACTACAGCAGTATGCTAGGTATGGATCGTCTATTACTTAGACTGCGGCATATCCAATACCAGATCCGCAACTCGCGGATATGGATTGCGGTCATCCGTGGATATTGCGGATCGTGCCGCTCGGAGTGGCTATAAATGATAACAGGGATCCCTTCTCTGAATATAGAGGCCTTGCAGGCCGTATTTCCAGCCTAGAATTTGGAGAACTGGACCTTGACTATGATTCAATGTATCGCTGTGTTTCTAAAAGTGGGAAGGTGGGAGTTTCCTAACAAAAACTATCTAACACGGTCTAACTAGGCAGAATCTTAACCAGGTCCGTAACCTCCTAGTAATAATACCATGTAACTTCTGTAACAGTAGGATAATTTAGATCCCCCCACTGGCTCGCTCTGAAGTCTGCCTGTGCTGGTGTATACGGGGACCCAAAATGGATCATGTGATCGTAAGTGCACAGTGCCAATCAATGTATTGTGTGGGCTGTGTGTGGGCGGTGTATAGGCCGTGCTTCAGGGTTATTATGGCCTCAGAACAAATAACGAAGAGCTAAGAGTAGTGAGCTCAGAGTAGTGGCCGAGTCACAGGGCTGAGCCACTGTACACGAACGGGCGAACAGAAAAGATGGCATAAGCCTAGCGTCATTCAATAAGAATCCAAGGGCTCTACACAACAAATCGTATCGTAGGACTCGACCCATACCGCTAGACTGAGCCTCTTACCCTGGCAGGGATCTAGAGATACTTGCTGTGCAATCTGAGGCCAGATCGAATCACAAGGTAGATCTCTGGTGGGGTAGATACTCGCTTACCAGTAGCGCCACGCTAAACTCCTGCGCCATCAGAAAATTTTGCGAGCCAATGGGCGGAGGCCGTAATGAAGTCCCCCGCCATAACTATCGAGGACCATGTGGGGGAGATGAATTGTGCTTGACCGTTGGTCTCGTCGATCGAGAAGCTAATCAGGGGCCACTGGAGTCTGGCCGGCAGCAATTCCAAATCACGAAGCTATACGGATGGCAGGAATTTCGCACTAAAGGTGAAGCATCCGTGGTTCTTTGGCCCCAAGCCATTTTACCGCGCTAAATCATCCTGCTAGCCAACACCTGCTCCCCCCCTTGTCGTTGAATCACACCTACTTCTTGATTGAGGGATGATCGACAAGACTCTTGACTCGCGTTTTGGGGCCTCAGCGTCACAGCGGCCAATCCAACGGCGGGTAGACCCTTGTCGCCTCCACCCAACTGTGCATTATCCAGGCTCACAATGTCTCCTGTTTGGGCCAGCCCTCGTAGTTTCAAGCCGCGGACGAGGGGATATCTGTCAAACGGGGCTCAGCCCAATCGCCCCCACAGCAGTGGTGCGAAGTTGGCAGCAAATGATAAAGCCCATAGTGCTATGTCGCGGATGCAGAAGGCCGTTTCCATGGCTCGGTGGCTCCCCTGGCTTTTTTGATCCTTTGTTCGGCCTGTGGACCTCCCAGCGGACCTGCGCGGCTGCAATAATACGAGTTACGACAAACGGCTCGCCCCGAAACAAGGAGCTGCGAGATCAATCTACACAGCCGGTCATGGAGACTTACAGTACAAACCTCGAAACCCGGCATCATCGCAGCGGTCCCACGGGGGATGGAGCAGACGTACTATCTAAAAGCCTCAGGTTGACGTGTGGGATGCGTGAGGGGAATCCCGCAAACACGATTTTCCCAATTGCTCCACCTTTTGTTGGCGGATTAAAGCTTGGGAGGTATGAAGCAGCCGCTTCGGGGGCCCGTGAATCCTGTCGATCAGTCGAACATGGAGAATCCCCACCATTTTGGGCTAGAAGCGCGAGGCGAAAAAATCGTACATTGAATCAAAAGAGTAATTTAAAAAAAAACCAACAAAGAAAAAGAAAAAAACACTGCAGATGGGGTCGGGGAAAACTGAACGCCCAAAATTCAAAAAGGAAAGAATAGAAAAAGAAAAAGAAAAGAAACAAATGCATTAACGTCATTGCCAGACCCATTTTTAAATTACACTTCCTTTCAACAGCCGATCCTTAATGATCCACGATCATCCCCGGGGGGATTTATATAGGTCCCTAGGCAAGGCCTCCAGGACTGGGGATTTTCTTCATGCCTTTTGGCTATTCTTCAACTACGGCAGATACGTTTTCACCCTCAGGTCCTCTGGTGACAAGACTTGGCATTATAAACTTGATACAAACCCCTCCCTCGTCCTCTCAAAAGCGAAAGAAAGATCCTCCCCGAATCGCATTGAGTACCTGCGGTCCACGATGTCTATGACTGTGTCTCAATATCCCCTTTCCCGCGACACCTCTCTACCTCCCTTTTCGGAACCCCAATACGTCTCGACTGTCGCTCCCATCATGACCGAAAAACGCCCCTCGAGAACCTTCTCACCCCGAGTCCGGCGTGAAGATGCCCCTGTCACCCTCATCGTTTACCGGTGAATACCGGGTGAGCAGAGCGAAGAAAGGAAAGCGGGTGCATGCCTGTGAGTGGCCTGGCTGTGAGAAGGTAAGTTTGGTCTTCCTACCGGAATTCATGAGCACCGGCTAACTTACAGGGCCAGGTCTTCACCAGAGCCGAACACCGAAGGCGGCATGAGTTGAGTCACAAGGCGAAGAAGAATTTCATGTGCGCCCACGAGAGCTGTGCGAAGAGCTTCCAACGCGCCGAGAACCTCGCCCAGCACATGACTCGACAGTAAGGCACACCCCCCAACGGGAACCATTTGCCCCATATACTAATCGATCTGCTTTCCGCAGTGGACCGAATCTTCCCGTCCAGATTGCACCTTCTAGACGCACCAAGTCAACATCCTCCGCTAGGAGTGCACGCAAGAGCGCGCGCACCCATCCCCAGAGTTCGCCTGTGGTGCCCGGGTACCAGTCGCCCACCTCAGAAACCAGTGCAGCAAACCCACAGGAAAACGAGAAGAGTCTTCTGAGCGGCGTCAGCGACCCCAACCAGCCATATGGAGCGTCCAACAACGACGCTTCTCTGTACAGCTACCCCATGGGAATGGAACCGGGACACTCGCACGAATCACTCTTCCCAACCGAATCCTGGGTTACCCAACTCCCAAGCGGATTTGAGGGCATGATCGAGGGCTACATGCGAAATGTCCTGAAGCCAGAGGCGTTCCTCATTCCAGTCCAGCCTGCAGAGCAGGGACCACCTTTCTGGAACTCAAATATCGACCCGACTTTATCACAGATAGACTCCTCTGTATGTATCCTTGATGAGGCTCTTCTCTGGTCGAGCAATCCTAACAGCCTCCCAGGCCTACCAAGCACCGGCTACTCCTTATTCGTGGACATCGGGGGCAGAGAGCCTGTCAGGCGCCTTCCAGACAGCCCCTCTAGTGCCCGAGGGCTCCCCGCGCGCCGAGCATAGCTCTTAAGTCCATGTATAGTCATGCATAGTCTTTACTATGCTTCGCCATGACTTTTCCCCATTTTGACGACTCTCCTTTCGATTCACCCTCGTTCTATATTCTTTCGTGATGCTTGATGTTTATCTTATACCATGGGAGAGGATTTTTGTTTTATGTTTGGAGCGTAGAGATGACGAGCATGCTGGATTTACAGGCTTACGATAGAATATCAAGCCGCATGGCCCTTCTGTAACTGACCAGTCTTCCCAAACGCCAATTGACTGCTTTTTTTTCCCCCGAAGACTCAAGAACCAAAGTCACCCTCCAAACCATGACCACCAGTACCACCAAAGCACACACCAAGAGGCCCCCCAATCCCTCACTGCCTTATCACAAGAACAATCCTAATTAACCACCCCTAAAGCAGCGGCACAAACCGCCTCTTGGCGTTCCGTCGGGACCAACTCTCCTACCGACCCCCCAAGCACGTCACCCAAGCCAAGCATGAACGGAATACCTTCCCTTCCGGAAACCCATCGTAGAACACCTTATCCACCTATCCCTAGCCGTGATCTGCCTCGCCCGAACCCGAATGATCGGCAGGCTGGCCCCTGGGAGCTCGCAAACGAAAGAGGATCCGGACCTGCACTAGTAATGGTAATGCATCTTTATGAACGGATGGGGGCGCCGGCTCTTCGGGGTAAACTTCGGCGGATTGCGCCCAGTCCCAATGGCGCGCAGGGGGTGCTTATCGCCCCCTGGGTTCCCCCTTTTGGGCTCGGAGCTCGGAGGGGGAAGAGAGAGAGGCCGGTCAGAGGCCAATGAGAGACGCGGGCACCGGACAGATTTATGCAAGGTGCGGAGCCACCGCGCATTTGGATTGAGACCTGATGGGGTTTCTGGTGTTTTTCCTCGAAGGAATTGCTATTTCTGGATAGCGCGGGGCGTACCTGGGTAGTGTTTCGGATCCTGAGAGGACTAGAGTTTTGCGTGGCCATGTGGCAAAGTTAAAATGGCACATGGCACCGGACTTCTTTGCGAGCAAGTGCCGAGGGAGTTAGTCTCGGGATTTGCACACGTTTGCGAGGGTTTGCATGTTGATTCGTGGGACTGGCAATGAGGAATTAGTGTTCTCGGATGCTCCCCCCCCCGTGACCTCGTGGTTGATAGTGGCAGTGTGACTCGGTAAGCTACGGATTTGAAGGTAACTTGAAGGGCTAGGAGAGCGATAGCCTGGAGGGTTAATCGTTTGGCTCCCTTTTAGCATTTTGGTATTTTCCAAGATGGGCTCGTAGAAATGAGGGCCGGGCACTATAGGGTTCCCATTACGATAGGTGTATCACTTGAAAAAGCAAGATATATTCGAATGCGTTTCTAATATGAGGAGCTTATATGTCAATACTAACATAGAATACACGGCATCTCGTCATGCCACTGGTGCGGACCCTCGGTGAATCATCTAGAAGACTTCCATCACTGGACCATTATAGATATGTCTGGCCCGAATCACGTAGTAAATGAGGCTGAGAAGAATCACCCCAAACGTTCCCACCACACTAAAGTTCATGGTGTTCACTGTGACCTGCCAGGAAGGCGGCCAGAAGCTGAAAAACACCGCAATGGTCATATATATGAGGGCAAAGGCGTTGATCAGGATGCCCCAGATGCCGGGGACATGGAATGGACCCCAGACTAGCGTGGCACCAGCGGTGTTGACGACGGCAGACTCGCCATTTGCCGTCTTGCTAATTCCACCGGTGCAGCGGCGGTAGAGCAGCAGGCCAGCAACTACCATGTATGACATGTACAGACCCGAAATGGACATGGCGACCAAGTCGTTGAAGGCGACGGCCGATCCGATGTTGATTAATGCCAAGAGACAGACAATGACAGTGGTCAACAGAACGGAGTACACTGGGACTGCGGTACCGCCGTGAACCTGAGTTATACCGTTAGTTTGATTTTCCCTTTTGCCTTTTTCCTGAGAGAGTTGGGATGACTGACCTGGCTCCAAATTCGCCATCCCGGAATCCCACGGTCGCGCGCGAAGGCCCACATCTGACGAGAAGAGGACGCCAACATACCCACCGAGGTTGTGATACCCATCGTCGTGACGATCGAGGCCATAACGGCGGTCCCTGCGACCGAGCCAGTGGCCTGGAGGAAGATTGCCATGAACGGGTACCCTGTCGGAGAGTTGATTGATTGCTGGATATTCCCCAAGCAGAAAAGCATGGCGATCAACATCCCGAATCCTAAACTGCCATTGATCAACACACTAAGCATCATCGATGTTGGAACCGCGACGGCCGCATTGGTGATCTCCTCGGACATCTGGATCTAAAGTCAGCAGAGGGAGGATTTCGACTATGAGCAGAATAGGCTTACATGAACTGCAGCGTCGCCACCAGCGAAGGCGAATACGCAACCCACCAAGCCCACGAAGAACGACAGCCCTTGCGTAGGGAATCCACCGAGATTCAAAAACTGTGTGAAGACTTCTTTCGCAGTGCCATGATCAGCCATGTACGTCAATGGAATCAAGATGGCGAAGAACCCCAGAACATGAAGGATCAGAATAAAGCCCTCAAACCGCGGCAACAACCGCCCGCCCACGCAGTTGATGCCGACAGCGAATAAAGCCACTGCCCAGAACAGCAAGGTTGCGTGCCAGTTGTGTGGGACATAGTCCTTCTGCGTGAGAATGATCAACCCTTGGATCAGACTCCCGCACAGATAGCAGGATGTGGCGTATGTTGCTTGCCATCCGATCACAGTAAGCCAGCCTGTTTTGAGATCCCTGTCAGTATTGCGATAGATTCGTTCGTATCTCCTTCGCGAGCATACCGGTCAAATAACTAACTAGCTTCATCCCAGACGGCGGGGCCAGCATGGAGCACCAGTGGTACTGCCCGCCCGAGGTGGGAGCCCTGTACAAATCAGTCTCCGGGTCCATCTTTCTAACATGAGGGTACAGCGGACATACATAGAAGCCAGTTCCGACAAGACGACAAACGTCGATGCCACACCCAACCAAACGAAGATGAAGCCATACACGGCTCCGGCCGGGCCACCGCTGCAAACTCATCAGCCCCGACACGTGGGGAACACGAGTAGAACGTGCTGGTCAAAACTTACTTTGAGTATGCTTGTAAGAACAGCCTTGCATTGCATATCGTCAGCCCAACGTTCCGCCCGCAGAGCCAAGTAGTTCTGCTCACACGACAATGCCTTCCCAAGTGATCAGAATCGTACAGCTGAACCCGAGCATGGACAGCAGACCAAAGTTGCGCTTATCTCCTGTCAGTACTTTTTTTCTGCCAGGACCTGAAGAAAGATCTCACTTTTAGAACAGGGCGTTTACCCATCCGCGCCAAGTTCTCATCATCGGCCTTGCTGGACTGACCCCCCAGCTCCTGCATACTGGTTGCTTCCATGTGCTTCATCTCGAACGGCGAACGAAGGCTGAAGAGATTGAGAGAATGAGAGACCGGAAGGTCATTAAGTCAAAAGTTGAGCTAGGTTACTTGAACTAGTTATCTTAGGTTTGATTCCCTTAGTCACTGCAGTCTCCGCTTTGCCGAGTTGGGGGTGTCGACCGTGGCATGTGCGCTAATGCAATGCAGGGATGTTGAAACGGAGCCCAATCTCGAGCGGCACAATATCCTCCAGTCTTCCGAGGGCGATACCCACGCTTGGTGCTGACTGGCCATCGGTTCATTTGAGTTTAATGTGGTTCTGCGTCTGAATTTTGGATCTGGGTTTTATCTGGTCTGCAGAAATCCGCGGAAAATTCTTTGTAACTCTAATCGTAAACTTCATTGTTTGGCTAGGGTTGCATTGTAACGCTGCCCGCCCAAATTTTTTCCCTATGGGGATGGTGCCATCAAATGAGAACATGGAATCTATTATACTTTCCACCTCAATATATATCGACTTCCCCACAGCAGTCCACAGCAGTCCACAGCAATCCACAGCAATCCACAGCAATCCAAACAAAAAAAAAAAAATTAGAAATAAAAAAAAAATCAAGATCAAAATTTCGCTCACAGCAACACCCGGGAAGAGCCTTGTACCGGTATTCTGCGTACGCCCGCTCAAATCCCCTCTCTCGACGATTCCGTAACCATCCACGATCGCGTCTCCTTAATCTGTGCCTGACTTACCTGGCTTTGCGCGTCGAAATCAGGGGAAGCGGTTACAAGAGCCCGATGGGCGTCAGGCATACTGACGAGCTCATGCGTTTCGCTTGCGTCACCGGTCCGCCCTCTCCGCGATTTATATGTGGTACCGTATGCATATGTGCGCGGGCGACTGTTGTAGCTGCTTCCTCCGAGGGCCATCCCCGAGGAGCGGAGGCTGTCGAGGAAGGGTTTGAACTGTGGGGCACAGGAGGTGATGATGCTCAGAGCCTGGACCATCTGGGTTGACACGGTCACGGTCCATGCGTCCCAGGAGGGATCGGTTGAGGAGCGAGATTGGTAGAAGTAGACCAGCTGGCAAATGATAGCGACGATCACACTGAGAGGAACAAAATGAGTTTTTGATAGTTCGCTGTCCAGATTTGATGGGAGGACATACACTATACGCAGGCCAAATACGCCAGTTAGGACGAGCTTTTTATTGGCGTCGGCTTGGACCCGTACGATGACAAGGAGGGCTTGTGCGACGATGCCGAGCTCGGACAGGATGTTGGTCACTGCGAGATATGTCCACCAGGCCACCTGCAGGGTATCAATCAGAATCTGCCACGGACTAGTTCTGCTCCTGGGTGGTCTTTCCATACCATATTGTAGCAATGGCCACCGATGTAGTTCCATGTCAGGGGCACGTGGCACTCGAAGGATGCTGCGATGATTCCTGAAACAGTCCACAGGCCGATGAAGATGGCCAGTGCCAGGGAGAAGCGGCGATCCAACGAGGCTGGTGACAGATGGCGGATGAAGAAGAGCATCGCAAGCTTGGAGCAACACATACTGGCGATGAACAATATACTGGCTGCGTATTGAGCCTATCGAAGGACACAGGCCATTAGCCATTCTTGTCGTTCATAGCGTTGGCAAATGGACTTTACCTTCATCATCTTGTCACGACTGCCGCTCGACAGTTTGCCCATATGCTGTCCGAGACCTTCGTTGGCCGCGACAGAGACCGCAATTGACTGGGCGATACATGTCACAACCGCACCGATACTGAAGAAATCGTCTGTTGTAAACTTGCGAAAGATCCAGATTTTCGTCCCGAGTCGAGTGAAGACGCTCAGAATGGACGTCACCAGCATAAACCACGTCAAGATATTGACGGCCGGGGTCCAAGTCTCGCGCAGCTCCGGTTTCATGATGAAGACTGGAGTTGGCGAAAAGAACTCACGAACTCTTTTACATCAGGATTCGGAGATATATCTACAGCTGATAAAGGTTGTGACGCGATTCAATATCCTTTCTACGGAGTAACCCTTACGATGATCCTATGGCTCACCCAAAAATTACGCCCAATCGATACAGATGCGTACGAATGGGTGCTCCTGCGCCAGGGATCCACTCGGTGGAACTTTGAGATCCCTGTTGCTTGGCGCATACCCCCCCCATGGTTGGATTAGTGCGGATGGGGACGGAATAAAGGGCAAACAAACTTTAACGTCCTGGAATAGCCGATAAACACTGGAGTTCGATCCCGCTTCTAGGGGGTTACGAACTAAGAGAACTTGCTTCTCTGGCATCCAGAAATTGAAATTGATTGCTTTGGTCGTGCTAGCCTCGGACGAACGTGATCGCTCCCACCCGTCGATCTCGGGGGGTTAGTGATGCGCCGATTTGCCGCGCTTGCCGGCCGAGCTCTCTAACTCTTTACTTATGTAGATAAACCCCCGTGAGACCGGGATTGTTTTAGCCTCGATTTTGAGTTTGCCTGCACTTACAAAATTTGAGACGCAGGCTTCGGTTGGTTCCGGGCCTCATGTTCTCGTCTCGGAACATGCTTGCCTGCGGAGCAAAAGCAAATAACGGCGAGAAGGCCGGGCTCGTGGAGGACGCAAAGACCAGTTTCGTGGGGCAAGGAACGAATAAATTGACTCCCAATCAACACATTCGAACTCAAAAGAGTAAACCGATAATTGCGGTGGTAGTCCCACCGCACAGCCGTTCGGTGGCTTTCTGACCCTGCCCCCTGCCGGGTCTCTACTAGCTGCAAGATCCACCTTGGTCGCCTGATGCAGGCCCCGATTTCTCCATAGCAGGACGGGATGGAGATGGGTAGCCATGAAGATGCATCTGCCAAGAAAGCAACGTTCGCCACGTTTTGCCTGCCAGTATCTGGGTCCCTGATTCGAAGGCTCGAAATAACTAGCATAGATCGACGCAAAGTTGGAAAACGCGTTCACAGCTACGTAAGCCACCGGCACGTTTAGCTTTGGGACCGAGGCAAAGATGTGGAAATCCAGGATAAGACGCCCCTAAATCAAGCGCAAATAGACATAATTAGAAAGGGGGACGTGTACCGCGCTGCCACATTCAAAGTCCCCCTACTGATGATGAGCCCGACGCTGCGGAACACCCACGGCCGCACGATATGAAGCGATTGCTCGCCCACTTGACCGCCGTGGAAAAAGTTGCAGCGGCTCGCTATCGCGGCAAAGATATATAGCGGCGCGAACAAAAGGAATGTCTTCGTCATCCCATGTCCAAGCGTGTTGAACTATGGTCGGGAAAAAGTTGGTGAAACAGGCAGCGGTATTGAGGCCGAGCTGCATCAATCAGATGATGCAGAGGGTAGGGTCGGTGACGGCTAGCTTGAGACCTTCAAATGCACTGCTCTTCGTCGGTCGCTTCAGCTTCTTCCGTGATGCGAGTAATAGCAAGGGTTCGCCCTTCGTCGGTGAGCGATTTTCTTGTAGCTGGATAGTCTGGCAAAATAGATATCGCCACAAAGGCTGTTGGAACTGTGTCAGAACCTTCGATAATGACTTCCAGGAGCTGGCCTTAGCCTAAACCAGACCCGGGAAAGCGAACCAAAAAGACAGTATACACACAACCATCTCCAAGACGGAAGTCCTGCCTTCCCATCCATTCCAGACAAGACCGCTACCAAGTAGTCCCAAATGTGCGGGCTATTTGGGCAGCAACTTTTGAAAGATCGGAGTGCGGGCAGTAAGTTCCTTTTTCGTATACCACGAAGGGAAGGGTAGCAAAAGCACCGGCTGTAGATTTGAGTGAGGGGGATATCGTGGCGGATCGACGGCTTTCACTAACGGAAAAAGATTACTTCGACAAAAGCCAGAATAGAATGCAGGACCAAAAGCCCAGAGTAGCTTTTTCCGGCACCGTGAAGCTGTTTACAAGGGCCCATGCACACATCACACCAGGCTAAAGAAGTGATGAGATTCGGGTATGGTAAAATAGGGGCGAAGGGTTTTTTCTTACCAGGGAGAGCGACGGCCTCATCTTGTTGAGAACCATTTTCATAGGAACATGAATCTCAATGCACCAGACAAAGAAGGGACCCATTTCCTTACCGCTTGCGTTGTCAATACGGGACGATTAGACGTTTCTCGCTGATTATGGTGTTGTACTGATTGCCATGGAGCTCTAGGTTTTCGAAAGATCCCAGTCGAGCAATCGTAATATTGTTCCGATCCAGATTTTTGAGAACATCTAAAAAAAAAAATCAGCAAACCGTTGTTGACGAGATTTTCAATTCCAGCAAAAAACCCCCCCCAGCAGAGCTTCTTACAGATTAGCATCATCAGCGGCAAAAGGAGTCGAGCTTGCTGACGAATTTCGTCTTCACCCTGTCTGGGTAATCCAATGCTGCTACCTCGCAAAGGGAGGCATCCTTCAGGCCCCTATCGAAATTCTCGATTTCTTCATGGTCTGGTTTGCCCATCGACTTCCTTTGTTGAGCCACGGTTCGGTTGCGTAAGTCTTCGGGCCGCGGAGCCAGGGGCTGATTTCGAGCCCTAATTCAACTTCTTAGAGAAACAGAGTCGAGGGGCATTGGGGCTCTAAATACTTTGAGGGGCCCCATATTCTCCATGTTTTCTCGGATCCCTCATCTCGCTCGGACCCCGGATTCTCCACTAAAGGGGTGAAGCGTGGGAGGACTGATTTTTGGGTAAGTTGGCGACATGGCGTCTTGGCAGCGCCGGCTATTTACCAGAACGAGGACTGGGACATGGACTACTTTGTATTTGGGGACACCATTTGGATACTATGACAGAATCAGATCATCCATTTGAAGAGAGCCCGATAATGGAACGGAGGGAAAGCCGGAAGCTGACATGTCGGCACGAAATCGATCTGATAGAAGGAACTTGACATTTCCGTGCATTAAATCCGTGGGTAAAATTAGATTCCAAGAGATGTGCGGGCCCGCTCGACCAATTAATTGATATGTACAAGGAACGACGGTGTAACTAATTCAAATTTCTCTCCTTGGAAGCCGGCTGCCTCCCCACCCGTCTCAAATCCTTCAGTCGCTTACAGCTGGAAGACTGCAGCACCGAAAGTGGTCAGGATAGTCAAAAGCACCGAGGAGTAAAGAGAGAAGATGAGGCAGACGCAGTGTTTCCACTGGTGCTGGCGGAGGCAGTAGCACCAGAGGTAGAAGCATTGGACTTCGAGGCATCAAACGAGGTCACCGAGCTGTTGATGTTGGAATTTGCGCTCTTGACAGAGACGCTGTTGCTGGGGAAGCCCTCGGTAGAGTTGGACAGCTTGATACTTGTGTAGGCACCGGTCTTGTCCGTGTAGGTGTATGAGGACGCCGGGTAGTAGTTGGTCACGTTCACCGATTCAACGTACATGGTGAAGGGAGCGGCAGAGTAATCGGTTACGCCTCCCGCCCACTCGATGGTACCCTCGCCGTTACTGGGATCGCCGCCAGCCCAGATACCGATCTTGATCCTGCAGGGGGTTTGGGGGTAGTTGTAGCCATCAACGGCGTCGTGGTAGTTCAGGGTACGGACCACCTCGCCATCGAGGAGCCAGTTGATACGAGAAGGAGTCCAGTCCAGACTGTAGGTGTGGAATTCGGTCTCAGGGTTGATAACGGGGACGGTTGTATCGCGGTCATAGGCCGTGGTGTTTCCCTTGCCGAAGTAATCAGTCTGAATAGAGGTGGGGTAAGTGCTGATTTGTTCCTGGAGACCATGTTAGACGGCTGTGGTGTTCAAATTGTGAGGGAAAGTGAACTTACCCAGTCAATCTCGTCCAGGTCATCAGACAGCAGCATGTACGTGCTAATGATACCAGTGCCAGCAGATGCCTTCATTTTGACATCGACATGGCCGAAGAAGATGTAGAATTCGCTGGCAATGGTTGGAGCCTGGCCTTCTTTGTTGATAGTGAATTTGGCTCCTTCAGTGGTCGTGGTCACCGGCGCAGCAGTGATATTCCAGTGCTCCAGGGCCGACGCGTCAGTGAAGTCACTGAAGTAAGACCACTGGGCAAGGCCCGTGTCTGCGGGGCAGGTTTCTTCGACATGGGATGAGAGTGCGTTTTTATGTCTCACTCGAGGCTTTACTTACTCTCAGTAGGATTGCAGCTGGTGTAGGTCTGCGCAGCGCTGAGCTGAGCAGCAGCCAGAATGGCCGCCGCTTCCAGGGAAAGCTTCATATTTCAGTATCGTTAGGCACAAGGCAGTATTTAAAAGTGCAATATTATGGTTCCGAAAAGTTGTGATAAAAAAGTTGAACAAAAAACAATGGGGAGACCTGGGGTTAAACGAGGGACTTGGGGGGTACGAATGGAATATGGAAGGAAAACGAGGCCAGGTTGGTTTTTTATTGTTTCTCCTGCATCTTCCCCCCCCCTGATTCATCCGTTCATGAGTACGCGATTGTGCCCACGTACGGTCCACCAAGCAGAATGGATCCGACGCTTTGAGTCCCCGAGGGCCATGATTGGTCTGTTTTGGCCATTGCGAGGAACCGAGTCGAACTAGCTCGATTTGTGGCGCCCTTGAGTACAGATGTTGTTATAATTAACCCTGCGGGACTCCACCGAAAAAGCTTGGTTTTGGTTGATGACGGCAGCGCTTGCGTGTGTTTGGCTCCCACTACGGCAGATCCGGCACGTCTAGCGAAGCCTACGTACGCCAGGATCCCTTTCCTGCCCTGAAGAGGCCAGCATCGAAGCTGAGAGAGCTTTGAGAGGTTTCTCACCAGGCAATCAAATTACGTCCCTGCTCCTGGATCCCGCTGTTTCGAAACCTCAAAGGTGTTGCAGGGATTGTTTCGCGCAGAAACACTCTCCCAAGACTTTTCTCCCGCTTCGCCAATCAAGTGCCGGCAAAGCTGTCAAGGCTCGCCGCGAAATCGTCGCGGATTAGATTAAAGGAGGCGTGCGAATCAACTACTTTTGTCTCTTCTAGGCAGCTCGTCAGGAAGTGTTCATAGAGGAATATGAGAGGAACGCGCTGAAGACCGCGCAATGGCAGTTGTGCCTCGGGTAACTGTGGGGTTGGAGATCGAGATCATCGTGAAAATCTGCAGAAACCGTCGGCCCTTTCCGAGGCGCCGATCTCTACCGTGTGGGGAGCATAAAACGAAGATGACCAGGCTTTCGAGACACTTTTGCCTTTTCCTTCCTTTTCTTTTCTTTTCTTCTCTTTTCTTCTTCTCTTTTCCTTTTCCAGGACTTGAACAAGTTTGCCACCGGTAGACTCAACCGTGGAAGCAACCCTTTTTTACGCGGCTTTGTTGAGAAGGCATACTACAGCTCCTGCTTCTTGGCTTTTTGACCCACCATCTATCGAAAGGACTAGGTGTATGCAATTCTAGATGCCACTTTCATGATAAATCTATGAAGAGACTCTCATGGGCTTATGTTACAGCGCGGAAGCTGCACATGCGGATGATCATACTCCCGTCTATAGCTTGGACAAGCGACCGTCGGGTTGCAAAAGCGAAATACTCTCGCTGGTGATCTCTGACACGTTTCGACAACTAGGATACGCGTGTATTAGCAGGACTGAGTCATGTTGGGGATAATGAGGGTAATACATACCCAGAAAGCGCCATGCATGTCCTGAATTCATCGTAAAGCAGATCGAGAGCCAGCTTGACCCCATCTGCTCCGTTGTACTTGGAATTATGGTCAGCAAAATATATGCCCGTCACGCCCAGAACAAACTTACCGCGAGCCCCCAAATAGCCGGTCGGCCGGCAAGGCAAAAATCAGCTCCCAGAGCCAAGGCTTTGAAAATATCTGTACCACGACGAATACCACCATCCACCGCGATCGGGATTTTGCCCTTTGCAACAGGGGCAACTTCCCGGAGAGCATCGAGTGACGAAGGGACACCGTCCAGCTGGCGGCCACCGTGGTTTGAGACGATGATGCCATCGAATCCGTGCTCGATCGCAAGCTTTGCATCTGCTGCAGTGTATACTGGAAAGGCACAGCCACTCAGTCTTCAAACTTGTACATTCTAGTCAGGGCTTTACTCACTTCCTTTGCCCCAAATCTGCATTTCGGTGTGCTTTCGGAAAAAAGGCATAAAATCAGGCCATTCAAGAGTCTCGTCTTGAGAAAGTTTAGTGCCGAAATTCTCATGGATTCGATATCATTGTGTTTACCGTAGGCCATTGTCTCGTCGCCATTTTCCAAATTAGTCACATCTACGCCTGGAAAAAGGTTGGCATATTCCATGCCCTGGGGGACTCCGAACTTGTTCCGGAATTCGTTCAGTCTCCGCCCCAGATGAGGGCAATCAAGGGTCACAAACAGTGCTTTGAAGCCAGCAGCTAATGAGGAAAGGGGCTGGTGAGTGTTTCAGTCTTGCATGACCGATCGAAAAAGTGTGCGGTGCTAACCTCCTGCACGCGTGATCATCTGGATCATCGCTGATTTGTTTCTGAGTAGACTCATTTGCATAACGTAAGGGTTCTCTTTGCCTTCGGCAATGACATCTTCGAGTCTAATTGTTGAGTAATTTGAAAGCGCCATCAGTGTGTCGGAGGCGGCGCATGCTTTGGACGTGGCAATTTCACCTTCAGGGTGGGCGAAGGTTTGCATTGCTGTAGGGGAAAAGCCAAACGGGAATTTGACCTTGGATCCCAGAATGTGAGCACTAGGATCCAGTTTTGAGAGATCACGCAGAACGCGCGGTCGGATCATGTACCGATCATACGCTGATTCGTTCCAGTGCAAGCTGTAAAAGATGCAAGTTAGGTTCGACAATATTTCACGCGTGGTGTCCCGCAGAACGAACGTGTTCAGATCCATGGCTCCCTCGTTGTAATACTCTGCCGAACCGGATGTCAGCTGGGTTGTCTCGAAGGGAATCCAGCCAGGGCAGATTGCTAGTTCGGATGGAGTCCTGGGACTGCAACAGTTTCAGGAAAGAGCTGAACCTACCTCTAGTTGTCTTGTCCATGTTTGCAGATCCATGTACAGCGAGGTCCCTGATGCTATAAACGTGTTGGTCGAGGGTTCTCCCGCGGTTGGCCATTGTAGCACAATCGAATCGAGGGCCAACTGAGATTGGGTTAATTGTGAGGAATTCAGCGGGGACTGTGTGATATACTACTAGTTATTAGATCAGTATATCTTATCTGAGTCCCTGACCTTCGACCCAAAGAAAGACAGTATGGATTACGCTAAATGTAGATAAGCTGGTGGCTTACCGGCTCGTCGTTCTATTCCGAAGGACTCGAAATGCTCGAGATATCTGCCAGCCCATAAATCAAAAGAAAGCGGGGTAGTGTATGGATCACAGACAGGAAATGCACGGTTTCTCAGTACTGGTTTTGGATTGGCCGGAATATCTCCAGTATCATCCTCAAGGCCTGCAACTGCAAATCAGCAGTGCGTTTAGTGAGCAGGGCAAGTCTAACCGTCGGTCTGGCCTGCCGAATACAGAAAAATACAGAACGGGAAGGCATTCCCCAAAGCTTCAACTTGAGGACAAGCAAGTATCATAACATAACATGACTGCCACTAGTGCGTTCCACGCCCGATACTTACGTGCAGCAGACCGAGTCTCGCATGTGTTTCGTTTCCTTTCCGAAACTGCCTGTGGGGAGAGATTGCTACAAGGCCCAAAGCAACAGTGATGTTGACTTGAGATGTTAAAAATACAGATAAGAAGCTTTGAACTCTTTTTTTAACTTGGTGATCCATGTAGATTGTATACTTATAACGGATTTGCAAATAGCAAGCAGCACAGAGCCCTCTACGAGTTTAATCAGTGAATCTATGCTGAGTCTAACACCCACAATTCCTTGGCTAGATTAATGGGCGAGTTTCAAACTTGGACAACCGAGAGGCGGAATACAAACACGATAGCAAAAGAGATTTTCATTCAGGAAGGCATGTCCGAGATGCATAACTGGAACGTCTACTTTTTCTTTCCGGCATGAGAGAGCGGGGCCCCGCTGGTGATAGCGATAAGCGCAGGAGGGGTTAAGAGGGGTTTAACTAGAGTCTATATGGAAGCCCTTGTTTCTCTAGCTTAGCAGCTATTCAAGCTTCGGCTTTCAATATGGCTAAAACCAGAGTTCTCGTGGTTGGGACCGGAGGGATTGGGACGATCTCGTCGTATTCTTTGGAGAAAAGCGGCACCGCGGAAGTAACTGCCGTTATGCGCTCCAACTACGATGCGGCGCAACAGAATGGAATCGATATCGACTCTGTCCAATTCGGCCAGATCAAGGGGTGGAGACCAACAGCGAGTGAGCAAATCCTGGAGATAACAAAGTCGAAAGGACTTGGCTAATCGACATCCCCCAACAGTTACGAATTCAATCCCTGATGTTTCGTCCGGAACAGTTCCTCCCTTCGACTACATCCTCGTTACGACCAAGAATATTCCAGACTATCCCCCAGTTGTGTCAGATATCATTGCCCCAGCGGTAACTCCCGGCAAATCAGCTATTATTCTTTCGCAGAACGGCATCAATATCGAGAAGCCCTTGATTTCTCGGTTCCCCACCAATCCTATCATTAGCGCAGTTGTCTACACAGGCGCGACTGAAACAGCTCCCGCCAAGATCTACCATGATGCCAATGACTGCCAGAAGATCGGTGCCTATGCCAGCCCACAAGTCCCGGTCGAAGTGGCTGAGGAGGCAGCCAAGAAATTCGTCCAAATCTACAACCCGGACGGAAAGCTCGACGTGATTTACTCCCCAGACGTGGCCAAGGCTCGGTGGCGCAAGATCGCCTACAATGCTTCCATGAACCCGGTTGCAGCTATTCTGCGCATGGATACCCGCCGAATCCGACAGAGCCAGCATGTCGCAGAGGACCTGATCTTGCCTATCATCCACGAAATCCGCGCTATTGCTGAAGCGAGTGGAGTCACGCTCGAGCCTGATCTAGTGCATGCGGTCATTCACCAGGATCCGAACTCTTGCGAGTTCAAGCCAAGTATGTGCCAGGATTACGAGAAAGGCAATCTTATGGAGGTTGAGAACATTATTGGGGAGCCTCTGCGCGAAGCGGAGAAGCTCAACGTATCAACGCCAACTCTAAGGACTATTTACGGGATTATGAAAGGGCTTCAACTCCGCGTCAAGGAAGCTAAAGGTCTTTGGGAGCCCACGTGGCAACCCGGGAACCCGTTCGAATAGATGGAGTACAAAATCGTACATGGAATGCATTACAGCTTTTTCTCGCGACGGATTTTGTCAATATCTCACGCGCACTTGTAGATTGAGAGTATTGTATGAAGCTATCACGTACTAAGAATAGTTCGTCATGCATCCAGCTGATGTAAAATCCACGGACGCTACGTGATACTGCCAAGGATCATGTATCTCCTTTTCACGTTAAAAGCAATACGCCAAGCCTGTATCTGTTTTAGGGATTTGACTTTCCTTCGCCGTCGTTGCTCCAGCCAATCCGCTCTCAACTTTCATGTCACATTTTCCACTTTTCTGCTGCCATCTACGACGGGCGTGGCCTTTCCACCGAGCCCACTTCAGAGCAGATCCTTACGAATGCTATCCATTGCCATGAATCCTTTCTTCTTCCTTGTTTCTTTGGCCGTTCTCACGAATTGTCAACATGCCACGTGACTATTCATGTACACACTGCTGATAAATCCATAAGCGGCTCATCCAATGGTGCGTAAATTTGATAGCCTTATTTCCAAGACACAACCTTCCAATGATCCTTCAAGGCTCCAAGGTCCATGCTGGACGCCTTAGCAATAAAGTCCCCGCATGCCCGTATTTCGCACAAAGAACCAGTAGTTAGAGGAACTAAAGAGGCTAAGGTGCTCACGGCTGTTGTATTTCTAAGCATTTGAAATCATAATTGACTGATTCGTGAGGGTAACCCATAGCTCAGCACTATAAAGAGCCTCGTTGAACTAGATACCAGTCTAATTCCATTTATCCACCTCAGTTTCCAACCATGACTTCCTTCGAAAACCAAGCTGCATTGCAAATAGAAGCCAAGGCCCGGCCTTTCAAGGTCGGGCCTGGGCCCGTTCCCAACCCCTCGGAAGATGAAGTCGTCATCAAGGTAGCATATGTTGCTATCAACCCGGTGGATCATATAGTAGGATTTGCCCGTTGACCTGGATATATACCCCCTGCTGATCCTGATGCTATAGGTCCAAGCTACCCCTATCTTTGAATACCCATATCCTTATGTCTTGGGGACCGATGTTGCAGGAACCGTTGCTCAGCTGGGCTCTAACGTGACCAGATTCAAGTTGGGACAAAGAGTGATTGGGTAAAACTCTCGAACCATGCGCTTCTCTTTTTCGAGGAAAGCTTACCTGACCCTCGTTATAGCCACTGCGATGGGCTACTCACCAAAAAACCGACAAACAATGCGTTCCAGGCCTACAGCACCTGTCGGGAGGTTTTGATGGCCGAAGTCCCCGATTCGCTTCCTCTGGCGAACGCTGCCGTTCTGCCCCTCGGATTCTCCACAGCTGCAAGTGGACTCTACATTAACTTGAAGCTTCCATTGCCCTCGTTGGATCCCAAGCCGACTGGGAAGAAGATTCTCATTTGGGGCGGTAGCTCTTCCGTTGGAAGCTCTACTATTCAGCTCGCAGTCGCATCTGGCTTGGAAGTCCTGACGACTGCAAGCCCTGCAAACCACGAATATGTGAAAAGCCTGGGAGCGTCTCATTTTCGACCATAGAGATCCCGAGGCCGTGCCGAAAATCAAAGCTATTCTGAGACCAGGAGATGTGGTTTACGATTGCATTAGCACTGCTGACACCCAGGCTAAATGTAACGACATCTTCGCCCATATCGGTGGTCGGGGTTCTCTGCCTCTCGTCCTGCCACCGCAAGGCACCTTTGCTGAAAATGTGGTGCCAGAATATGGTAGGTAACCGATCCACTGGACTGACAAGACATGCCGATGCTGATAGTCTGAAAGTCAATGGCTTGGCCCCTGGTATGACCCACCCAGAGATTGGTGACGGGACTTGGCGTAAGTTCCTCGGCCAAGCTCTCGCTGCAGGGAAGTTCCAGGCAAAGCCTGATCCGAAAGTCATTACTGGCGGTCTGGAGAAGATCCAGGAGGGTGTGGATCTCCTGAAGAAGGGTGTCTCAGCCACGAAGATTGTCGTTGAGATCTCGAAGGAATGAGAAGACGGCACGTTGCCGTCTTACCCTCTCCTCTAGAAACTGAGACTAGCCGCCCGCCTAGGGGGCGGGGAAATCTGTCACGACACGCTTTGCTCTAGTTACGAAGACGCCTACCGAATCGCGGCGAGGTGTTCGAAGGAGACTCGGTGCTCGGACTTTTACAATCGTCGCATAGTTCG
Organism: Penicillium chermesinum; assembly: GCF_028974085.1. NCBI lineage: Eukaryota > Fungi > Ascomycota > Eurotiomycetes > Eurotiales > Aspergillaceae > Penicillium > Penicillium chermesinum. The sequence goes on along the minus strand of NW_026695312.1, from coordinate 1,192,293 downwards.
AAGGGCTATCGCACTGCGTACTATATAGATATCGAACCCACCTGATAGCTTGGTAAACACTCACGGCATATGTAAAAGAATCGCAAAGGGAACCGAAGAGTTCCCCGGCGATGAATTTGATTACCCTGCTACCATTGAGTTATCGCACCACGAATTTCACAGTAGTATTGGCCTTTCGGAGTCATATGCTACCCTATTCGAGCCTATCGTAGAAGAGCCTTCACAGGATCTTTACGTATTTGCTCTTCGCAATTCTAACTTATAGGCTAAGTTAGCGTATCCCAACAGAGGCGCTTCGAAAAGAAAAGATCATCGTTGTATTTGCCGAGTTCATTAACTCTATCTGCGAAGGCCAAAAGACTATGTATAATAGAAATTAGTAGCAATACTAATGCGACCGGTGAACATATATCCAAGAAAGCAATTCCAAAACGGGTATCAACATAATAGCCCCTCTATTGGTTCTCCAGGTGAGCTGATCAGACTCTCCAAGGAGTACCGGGAGGAATGCACGCATCAGCCTTCTCAAAATACCAGTGGTGATCGTCAAAGTCGGAAAGAGAAGGAAAGCCAGTCCCAGTGTTGCCGTCGAAGTTGACCTCGCCATCAAGGACCTTAACATCAGCGGTAGTCACAGTCACATTGTTTCCAGATGTGATCCAGTATTCAGGGCTAACGTGCACGTATCCCATGGAAAGAAGAGGCAACTTGGGGACCGGGTCCTTGGTGTGGGTGAAACGGTAGTTCTTGCCCTGGGCAGTAATAACTTTTGCCAACGCCAGATTTGCAACACGAGGAGCGGCAAATGCATACAGAGTTGCCTCAAGATGTCCGTGGATACGAAGGTCTGCGGCAGCCAGTGTAGCGACGGCAGCGCCCAAGCTGTGGCCCACAACAAACAGCTCGTAGTCAGGGTGGGCGGCGACGGCCTCATGGATGATTTGTGTCACCGGCTCGCGGACTACATCCCATGAGTTCCAGAAACCGAATTCAGCTTCACAGCCCTCGCAAAGGCCGGGGTCGGTGTATGGGAATTCAACATCACTGATCCAGTTGCGAACAGAGTACGAACCGCGGATGGAGAGGATAATTGCTTTATTTGTGTCATCGCGAGCGACGAATCCAGATGTATCGGTGAGAGTAGAGCTGTCCCAGTCAGTTTATGGGCAACGTTTGAATAGGAAAGATGGGTGGAGAATTACTTGGAGAAGTCGTAAAGAATGGTGGCTCCAGATGCCTCTACTTGAGGGCAGTTACCAACCGCGCACTTCAACTCGGATCCAGCCTGGCCAGCGTAGTTGACCTCGCAGTAGGCAGCTGCGGCGTATTGTACCCAGAACTTGAACTGGGTCAGCTCACCAGCAGGAATATCTGGAAAGTCGTTAGCACCATGTCTTCAGGCAGTATAAGAAAGTCTCTTACCCCGAGTCCGCAGGCTGCTAGGGATGGCGGAGCCGATAGCAGTAACTGCAAACAGGACACCAGTGATTATCGAATACATATTGGATGGGTGTGGGGGTATAATCTTGAGGAGACCGCAACTCCAGAAGACAGGCCCATCTATCTCACGGGTCTTTATATCGGGCCATCAGATAGCAAAAATGGCCCTTCCATTCCTGCCTATGCCGACTGTCTCGAATCGGGTCCATCGGAGTCAAAGCTCTCCAGCCGCGTGATGTGGAAGAATTCTTGCGAACTGTCGATCAATTACTCGTTCCGGGTGGGATAGCCTAGGCACAACGGGCGCTTTCCCATTCTCATATCTGTATCCTGCAGATCGTGGCCCTATTCTGCGCTTCTCCAATCCCGACAGAGTCCCTTGGGACCCGTCTGCCCAGATATCGGGAACAGGCCACGGACTGGAATGGGGGCCGGGGGCACGGGTATCTTACTGCTTCCGGGCGCGTCCGCGGAGTCCAACTGAGGAAACGCAAATGGGTCTTGAAGGTTCAGGGAAGAATGGGTCTCTGTGCCTTTCCCGAGGTCCCATCCTTTAGGCAAAGAAGAACAGAAGCACATGCCTGTCGCAGGAGAAGTAGTTATGGCCATGTCAGCAGGATTCTGGTGGGCAAGCCAAGGAAACTCGAAAGGCCTGAGATGGGATAGGTTCTGGGGTTCCCGACATGTCAAACGTGTTTAGAGCAGAAATCGCATACAACGGCTAGCTGGAAAACCCATAGTATCACAAATCTTCCACAACGTGATATTGCATGTCAACCACGCTGCTTCAGACCCGAAGGGCTATGGCGTTCCTGCATTGTGCCTTGTTTATCCTTGATTATCCTTTGGCGCTGCAGATCGGGCGCCACTAAACTCTATCGTGCAGGAACTCCTCTCCATCCACCAATCAGAAGGCCCGTTCAGTCTCAGCCTCGTGGAAAATCGGCCGCCCAGTGTCTCGCCAAACGGTCGGATCTATGAACCCCATCCGTAGTTTTCTTCAGGTCAAAAGCATTCAAGGTGGTACTTTGGGGAACTTGGAGAAAATAAGAAGACCAACCGGACATGCCGCGGTGCTCTGCCTTGAACGGCGTATGGGTATGACTTCCTGGTTTACCAAGGCCCACGTCTATGCCCGGGCGATCCACTCATAGTTGATCCGAGGTCCATTCCAATGAACGTGAAAATGGGTCTTAATTTGCAGCTCCATAATAACCGTTACGGCGGAAACGCCATGTGCCGATCGTCTTTCTACATCAGGTTATTTCCGATACTCAATTCGAATGCTTAGAACGGCCTATAATTAACTATTGTGTAGATACGGCAGCAGGCGGATACCGCTGTCTGTGGAATCCCCTAGAGCATCGAACTCACTCTGTTAGGTGGTCGGTCATTGTGACAGAACTCATTGCTATGAAGAGCCCTGATATTAATAATGCACATTTTCTTTCGGGCTGCTTTGTCCAAGATTCGATCGTCATCACATCAGGCACCCCTCCTTAATGCTGGAGTGTAAATCGCTCAATCCCACCCGCACCCGACGGTACCTTGGCTTGACACCATCGTCGACCTGCTCCTTCGGCCCAGCCTTGCTTCGAACGCTGTCCACGCTTGGAGAGCCCGGCCTAACCCCGCCAGTCGGACTGGGCAGTTTCATGGTAGGCGTCGCAATTCGTTCCAAACTAAACACCTCGACCATCCACTCATACCAAATCTTTCGGTTATCGGTCTGGCGATACATTGTAATCACAATCTCTCCATTGTCTGGGACATTCAAAGGAGTCTGTAGGGAATGTTAGTACTGGACAGGTAGTATCACTTGGGACTTAGAGAGAGCGCTTACCTTTAATGGGAAGTAGATAGGGAACCAGCTTATCATGCTGGCACTTTTCGCGTCCATGGTCACTGGGTTAGTTGAAAGCTCAACATCGCCATACAAAACCGTCTCAAAGTAACCAGCAATGCCGTGGCAAACACCCCGGTGCCGCACAGGAAACTCAAGGCGAGTTTGGCGAACATTGTGTGAATTCGAAACGGTCGACTGACTTTGAGGCTGGGAGGGAATATTTGGGTTCGGATGAGAGAACGACCACGCAGTTTGGACAAAAGGAGTTGCAAATTCCGTAGCAGGTGTGGTCCCAGATGGCATCGATGAACGGTTTGCGTTATTTTGAGCTGCTGGATCGACCTCGGAAGGGGGATTCCGAGAGGACAGGTAGTCGACAGCATGGAGCATAACTACGTAAGGTGTTTCAGGCGCTGTTGGATTGGACACGCTTTGGAGCGAGATATCCGCGTGCAGCTTCGGGGCCGAGATTGGGGTGAGATGGGCCGAGTATGAGGCTGGAATGGAGATACCGTGAACAGGGTTGATGAGGTGATTCACGCCATCTAGACACTCCGGTGACAGCTCGTTATCGGCAAAGGATCCAAGAAGTTCCGACACCACGATATCCACATGTGTGTGCGTGAGTCCAGATGCTGTAGGGTCAATGAGATCAGATGCTCGGCCTGGGTCATTTTCGCTCTTTTTGGGAGTGTAGAGAAGGGAGTCCTCGATACCCAGGGATCCTCCGATCGGTTCATTGGTCTCTTCCGGGGCGCTTTTGCGCACCCGAGGACCTTTCCAGCTTCGCATATCTGATTGGACAAGATTAACTTTACCATGCCAGATCGTCTCGTTGTGACGCTGCAGGAGAACAAATGCGTTTTGATTCTTCTCAACAGCCCACATGTCTATCTCAACGCCGGCTTTGGCACTAGCCTTGAGGGCCCGCGTCACAAGAGGCCCACGACCGGCACCGACGACCGCAAGGACGACCTTTCCATCGGGGTGTGATGTTGGCTTCTTTTGATCCGCCCAGTCTCTGAGGGCCTTTTCAATTGCACGCTCATACCACTCGTACTTAATAGGGTCTTTCTCAAATACCTCATACGTGATGCTCTCCAGGTTGACGGTGAGTGGCTGTAGCGGGGCCTGAAGATAATCCTGATACCCTGTCCCAAATCTCTCTATCGGTGTGCGAGGGGGTTGTCGGTTCTGGAGGTTTCGCAAATATGAAAGGTGAGGGGTAGGGTCATGGTGCTTTTTCGTGGATCCCACGACTTGCGACAGGCTGGGATATTCGGTTCCAGAAAGAGGAGATTGGGGGGCGTCGGCATCGTCCGTGTCAATGCCAGGGACTGGGCCAACGTCACAGAGAAGAATCCACGGTGGAGTACGAAGACGCATCAACTTTGCAATCAGAGCCTGATGACCCTTCGACAGAACAGGGAATCCTTTCTGGTTCTTGAGGAAACACGCAGCAGCTATCGTGAGAAGGTGTACTGGTTCTGAATGCCATCGCGACTGGACAGATAGGGGCGGGAGTCTACTCGGCATGGATAGAGCTAATGACTGCAGTTAGTCTCTCGCCCCAAGGAAACAGTACGATGCCTGCGAATCAACGGATCACGTACCAACAAATAACCGAGTATGGTATTTGCAAACCTTGCGAATCAGGTCCCAAGCATCCCAAGTTCCGAAAAGATCGACTTTCGGAAGAGCTCCATCAATTGGTAGCAAGAACTCCCCCCGGGCCAGCGGGGCAAGATCACCCACCGTGTCGACTTCGAGTTCGGGATTGTTCACCATAGGCAGCCAGATATGGAATTGAATATATGGTCCAAGGCTAATTGCATCTTGGATAGCGCGCGCATAGTAAATGACCCCCTCAGAGTGCATGTCGCCATGGTGCAATTTAGGGCCCGGTAGGAGCAAATATCCGATCCCGCAGAACGCAGCATAGGCTACCTCAAGCATCAAGACCTGCCTGGACAAGTCCGCAATGAGAGGATCTGGTGAACAGAGGTCAATCCAGCTGCTAGTGATTCCGACTAGCTGGCTAGTTGCCTCGCTGGGAGTAAGGTGCGAATCCGATTTCGTCAGCGGGGGGGATGACCAACGGCCTTGTGTTGGCCGTCGTGCCCATCGTACCGATGGAATCATACTCTGGAGACTGCAATGTAGAGAGATACGAAGACAAGAGCCCGAGCACGCGAGAATGGAAGTGTTGATTCGTTATGGGAGCTGTCAGCATATCATACTATAATGTATGTTAGTTTGCGACCAAAATGTATAGAAAAGATAGATTCACGCACATTACTTTCATGAGCTATCCGTACCACCTGAGAGGTAATAGGGAGAGAGCGACTTGTCTCATGGTTCCCAATGCAGAAGCTAGGCGCCCCCTCGTCGGAGCCGTAGCTTTCCATATTTGACGGGTAACTATTTTTTTGTGCCTGGCGCGTGGAGAAAGGAGGGGCGAAGAGTAGAAAGCCGAGGAAATGGCCCGTGGGGGAACGAAAGATATATTGGGGCTTGGGACAGCAGAATTCAACCAGTAGGGCGACGACAGATTTCTAGGGATAAAATACCCAAGGTGAGCAGCCCCTGCGTAGTTCCAATTGTCCCCTTGACTCGACTCGATCCCTTTGTGGGGGGCGGCAGAATACACCGAGCGGTGACTGATAGAGGCGATCGACATGGAATTTTCCTATCCGAGTTTTTTTATCGGCCACACGAGTTTTGCACTTTCCAACTCTCCGACTGCTGCTCTGACAATGGCTGATCGTCGTTCAGATTCCGAGGACGGTGCTCGGGCAAAGCGCCAAAAGATGGATGTCGTCGACCCCAAGGACAATCCTTACTTGGCTCACATGTACGAGGGCCCAACAGATTCCGATAAGAGTTCTCCCTTGGCCAAGCTGAAGCGCCACCAGACCACAGCGGCCCTCGCCAAGCAAGCGGAGGATGGCGATATCAACCCTTTCAGCGGGAAGCCTTTCTCCAGCAAGTACTTCTCGATCTTGAAGGGCCGCCGCGACTTGCCTGTGCATGCTCAACGGTATGTTGAAGTTTCCTTCCCTGACTTTGGAAGCTCCCGTGGACTCATATTCCGTCAAGTGATGAGTTTTTAAAGCTCTACCAGCAATCGCAAATCCTGGTCTTTGTCGGTGAAACCGGTTCCGGTAAAACGACTCAGATCCCCCAGTTTGTCCTATACGATGATCTCCCCCAGAGCCAGCGCAAAATGGTTGCTTGTACACAGCCTCGACGTGTGGCCGCCATGTCCGTCGCCGAGCGCGTCGCAGCGGAAATGGATGTGAAGCTCGGCGAGGAAGTTGGATACTCAATTCGTTTTGAAGACAAGACTAGCTCAAAGACGTGTCTCAAATACATGACTGACGGTATGCTGCTGCGTGAGGCCATGAATGATCATAATCTTGCTCGGTACAGTACCCTCATTCTGGACGAGGCTCACGAAAGAACCATGGCAACCGATATTCTCATGGGCCTGTTGAAGGAGGTGGTGGCACGCCGCCCAGACTTGAAGGTCATTATCATGTCGGCCACTCTAGATGCGGAAAAATTCCAGCGTTATTTCAACGATGCGCCTCTTCTGGCTGTCCCTGGTCGGACCCACCGTGTCGATATTTTCTACACCCCCGAACCAGAGCAAGACTACGTGGAGGCTGCGATTCGAACTGTTTTGCAAATCCATGCCACTGAAGATGAAGGAGATATCCTTGTTTTCTTGACTGGAGAAGAGGAGATCGAGGATGCTTGTCGCAAGATCCAAATGGAGGGCGACGAGATGATTCGAGAGGCAGACGCTGGTCCGCTTAAGGTCTACCCACTCTACGGCAGTCTGCCTCCCCATATGCAACAGCGCATCTTCGAGCCTGCCCCGCCTCCGGCTCGGCCTAATGCTCGACCTGGCCGTAAAGTCATCATTTCCACCAATATTGCGGAAACCTCTTTGACCATCGACGGTATTGTGTACGTGGTCGACCCAGGATTCTCCAAGCAAAAGATCTATAACCCTCGCATCCGTGTCGAGTCTCTTCTCGTCTCCCCCATCTCCAAGGCATCTGCACAACAGCGTGCTGGTCGTGCTGGCCGTACACGTCCGGGAAAGTGCTTCCGCCTTTACACCGAAGAAGCCTTTAAGAAGGAGCTGATCGAGCAAACCTATCCCGAAATCCTTCGTTCGAACTTGGCATCGACTGTCCTTGAGCTCAAGAAGCTAGGCATCGATGATCTTGTTCACTTCGATCTAATGGACCCACCTGCCCCCGAGACCCTTATGCGTGCTCTGGAGGAGCTCAACTATCTTTCCTGTTTGGATGATGATGGAAACCTCACCCATCTCGGCCGACTTGCTTCCGAGTTCCCCCTCGACCCAGCACTTGCGGTCATGCTGATCAGTTCTCCCGAGTTCTACTGCTCTAACGAGATCCTGTCTATCGTTTCCCTGCTTTCTGTGCCCAACGTGTTCGTTCGCCCTGCCTCCCAGCGCAAGCGCGCCGATGAAATGAAGAACCTCTTCGCTCATCCTGATGGTGATCATCTAAGCATGTTGAACGTTTACCATGCGTTCAAGAGTCCTGTAGCTCAGGAGAATCCTAGACAGTGGTGCCACGATCACTTCCTCTCCCTGCGTTCTCTCCAGTCCGCCGATAACGTACGCATGCAACTTCTCCGGATCATGGAGCGGGAGGAGTTAGACATGGTGTCGACTCCATTTGACGATAAGAAGTACTATGAGAATATCCGCCGGGCTCTTTGTGCTGGGTTTTTCATGCAGGTCGCAAAGAAGGAAGCGCAGGGCAAGAGTGTCTACTCCACTATCAAGGACAACCAGAACGTTCTTCTGCACCCCTCGACTGTGCTAGCTCATGACGCAGAGTGGGTTCTCTATCATGAATTTGTCCTGACCACCAAGAACTACATCCGCACTGTCACCGCTATCAAGCCCGAGTGGCTCTTGGTATGTTTCGTTTCCCTAGCCATCTTTAGCGCAAGAATCAAAGCTGACTTTCAATAAGGAAATTGCGCCCACCTACTACGATATCAACAGCTTCCCTAAGGGCGACATCAAGTCCGCTCTGATGCGCGCTGCCGACCGTCTTTCTCGAAAGGAGAAATTGCGTTCTGAGAAGCGCAAATAATCTTTCTGTGGTTAGCTTCTCTTCACATGACAATGATGGCGTTTAGATTCCCTTTTTACATGAACCACGAATGCTTTTAAGTTCCGAAATAATTCCTATCTTCTTTCCAAGTACATTTCCCCTCCCATTTCCTCAGTGTTTTTTTTTTTCTGGCCGGTCCCAACCGCGAAACTACCACGTGAACACGCGTGGCTGCACAGTTCATCGAGGTCTCACACTGTACATATCAACATGCTAGACTCATGTAACTTACATAGTAGACGAACATCTTTAACGAATAGATCTTCTCCTACAGAGACTGGGCTTGATTGTTGGAAATATTCCGGTTTCTAGATTTCGTTAATTGGTGGGTATTATGAACCTTGACTAGATGTAATGTACAGTTCCATGGAAATAGGCTCTTAACAAAAAAAGAGCCTCGCTCACACACGGGTGGGTGATATGGTCAATATTGCCGTATTCTCTTCTCTCACGCGGAACTTCCGGGCTCGACGACGGGCACTTGAGCTTGACTTTTGGTCTAGACTTAATGGCTCACGGGTTTGTAATACCATTGTTGGCACTCGGTCATATGTCACATTGTGTTGTTTCGGGGCTGGAGAGTGACTTCGATAGCCGGATGCGCGGTCGAATGCGGAGGTAGGGGATGGAGGCTGGACGAAGGGACCAAGCTTCTCAGAAGCTGTGGCATCTGCCGTTGGGATGCTGGGTCCAGATAAAATAGGTTGGGTGGTTTGTGAGTGTGAGATTTTATCCGCAACGGATGCGACAGATGTTGCGGCTGGTAAGGGTTCAGCTTCCGTTTTAGTTGTCGAAGATGAAGGGGTAGAAGCAGGTGGTGGTGGCACAGCCGGTTCATCCTCATCTTTATATTGAATATTCAATGGCTCAGAAATCGGGTCCTGGTTGAAAGACCCTTCGATTTGGTCTTTGCGAATCTTAGCCAAAAGTTCCCGCATTCGAGCCACTTCATTTCTCAAGGCAAATATTTCATTGTCTTTTTCAACTTGAGAAGTTACGGAAGTGAATGCCACATTTCCGTCACCGAAGGCTTGGTTCGGTTGGCTTGTCGAATCAATCACACTCTTCCGGCGAAGAGACCCCTCGACCCCCGTCAAATAATCACCCACGACTCTTGCAAAGTCGAGGTATTTTTCAGTCGCGGGGCGATTGACAGTTTCAGCCACTGTTGCTTTAACAGGTCTCGAATATTCTGCCGCCCTGCGCCAGCGAGTGAACGCAAAATCTGTGATAGGCTTGACATCAGTCTGCTTATGAGCAATATTTGGCTCAAATCCGCTGTCAATAGCGGCATGTATCACTGCTCGCGCGGCGTTCTTTTGCTTGTTCGAGTCACACAGGTGAACCATCAGGACTATTAAACGCTCAACCCTGTCCGATGGAAGATCTCGATGTGTTGCGAGCCAGTCAACTGCCCTTCTCAGCACTTTGCAACCCTGTGTCCAATTCTGGTTGATGCTGTAGAACCGCAAATAGCTATATAACGTGTTGAAGTTTTCCACTGAGCAGTGAGACTTTGCTATTTCAAACCAAGCATCAGCACGTTGCGGTTGGTCGAACAGGAGAGCAGATGCGATAAGTTCAGAATAGATTACTTCGAGGTGACCGGGTTTGAGGTTGTTGGGCGGTTTAACGAGCTCAATTCCGTCTTGTTGCTTGCGCTTGTATAAAGTACCTCGCGGCCCTAGGTTTACTGACCAGCCATTGCCCGCGAGCATCTGAAGAAACAGGTCCATGCTTCTCAAATTTCGTGACTTGCGGAAAAATGACAAAATATTCGTGATGAGGGATGGCGGCAGGGTGAACATGTTGGGAAGGAGGGATCGAAGTAGCAAGTCATTCAGGTCGTTCTGATGCATATGTGTAAAGGTCTGTATCAACTTCCCAAACGCCAGTGTCCGATCCGGATCCACAGACCGGAAAATGTTGATAGCTATTTGCAAAACAGCCTCATCAAGAGATACTTGCTTATCAGCAAGCGACTGGAGAATCTCCGTCAGTTCCTCGTCCAGGCTCGCTTGAGTCTCTTGTAATTGTTCAGGATGTGAGCTGGTCCACTCCTGGATGATATCATCATACTTGGAATCCGGGTTTGTCTGGAGCTCGTAGATTCGCCGCCGAAGGCGATCTATATCTCTCAAAAGCTTTGTGGTCTTTACGTTGGGCATCATCGCGCGCGCAGCACGCACATCGCGGGGGTAGTTGACCCGGACACCCGAGTAACGATGTGCGATCCTCGGTCGCAGAATGATTCGAAGGCCAAATTGCCTTAACGCCAGCGTCTGTATGGCTTTGATCCGTCGCGAGTCTCTTAAAACCCATTCTGGTAAGTGCCCATTTTGAGAATCCAGTTCATCCGAGTACTCGATCTGCTCTGTTTCAGCAAAATCTGGATTGTAATCCTCATCATCTTTTGTAGAGATTTCCTCCATGTGAACGGTTTCAGTGACTTCTTCATATTCTGACGGAATGCATTCCGCGATCTGTGCACTTGCTGCGGGATGGAAATGGTGGTCGGTGTGAAAGGACCTTGTGGGTTGGCTGGGTCTGTATTGGGAAAGGGTAGTGGGTGGGAACGTCCAGGTGCTGCGAAGCCTTCGATCAAACAACAACCCACTTGATCTCCGCGTCCTTCTCTCAAGCTGCAGTGATTCAAGGATCTTGTCGTCTTGATCCTTCAAGTAGTCCACTTCAGCCTTGACGGCTGCGATCTTCTCCTCCCATTCCTGTCGACGTTCGACTTTTGACTTCGCGTCAGCGAGAGTGGCGGCAGCAAAGATACTCGTGTACAGTGCAGTGACTGAATTGCCTATACGCAACCGCCTCTTGCTGGCGGCGGAGGCTGATCGCGATGTCACGCCACTCGCAGTGCTCAGACACGACACACAATGGCAGGACGACTGCGTTGGAACAGCGCGGGACCACAGACCCTGCATTATCAGCACGCTCCTAGCATGGAGAGCCGATGGGAGAAGCCAGGTCGGTCAATCGGGGCTCCAATTGGAGTCAGTTGAGGTGATGGGAGGGCGGAAGGTTTCAGGATAATCGTTCGATTCGGTCGTGGATTGAGGAATTCCTTCCGGGAATGGCTTGGTGCAAACACTGCAAATACTCCAGACCCACTTCCGTTCTCCCGTCGCATCGAAATGGCCTACATGTCCCCTACATTCGTTGCTTGGTTTCTTTTTATAAAATCGACGATGTTTAACCGTTTAATACTCTTGGCCGCGGTTTTCGCTTTGGGAAGTGGCGTCGTGAATGCCCATGGTTCTCACGGAGACGACCAACCTCCTTCCAATGACTGGGCCACGAGGCACATGTCGGGTTAGTTGGCTGACTTGGCCACAAGTATACATTGGGGCCGGTGCTAACTGTTAATAAAGAGGAGCACCATATCGGCTCTTTCGATGCTCCATCCTTCTTTACGCTCCATGACTACGACAACTCAGGCACTTGGACATTCGACGAAGTTCGCAAGACCTACGGCACCGATCACGAAACCAACAAGGGCTTGAGCGAATCGCAAAAGTCAGAGGCCGTCCGTAAGGTGTTTGACCTCTTTGATCCTGGAAATACTGGCTTCATCGCACGCGAGGACTTCATCAAGGCAATCAATGCTGGTACACGCTTGCCTGATGTTGGACTTGGACCTGGACATCACGGTGACATTGAGTACGAATACGAGATCCACCATTTTGAGAAGTACCACGGCGACGACGCAACGGAGGAGGAATTGACGCACCCTGAGGATATAGAGCATTTCCGCCAACATGACGAGGAAGAACTTGCGCAGCTCCGTGTTGAGAAATTGGAGGAGTTACAGATCGTGGAGGCTATGATTCCGCCAAAGTTCCGTCGCAATTAGATTGTTTGATTCCGAATTCATGTATATACGAATGGACATATCCTGTTTGGGCTTTTTGGTATTCCTTGCCGCGAGTTTTAGTTATGGTAATTGGCGATACAGATGACAGGTTCACGAGAACATATACATGCACTGTGCCTCGATTCGGAGCCATTCTGGCGATTTCAAGTCATAATCATCCGGGGATGTTTTTATACCCCTTGGTTAGATTCAAATAGGAGCAGACACCCGCATGTCGAAGACGCAGTGCATTACACCAGGTGCGTACGTCTTGACATGTTCCACGTGATGACACTCAACAATGGAGGCCCCCGAGATACCATGCTCTTCGTAAACCCGAACGCGAAGGGCTGTCAGTTCACGGGCGATTTCTTCTTTCTTTTCTTCAATACGCCGCACGTCCACATTCTCATGGACATGGAGCCAACCTCCCTGTTGGAAATCAAGCACCCGACATGCTTTATCCCAGGATTGGCTCGACGAAGGCAACAGTCCCAGGTTGACATGGCGAATGGGAGACCACTTCTCTCTTTCGCTTATAGCTCGTTGAACTTCCGCCAAGATCTCCGATGCAAACGTGTTATCGCCATGAAACACAACCACACGATCGGAATCTGCAAGACTGGCTACTAAAGCCGAGATCGAGAAATCCATATGACCATCTTCATGGACTCGTACAACCCTACATCCCCATTTATTCGCTATGCAACCTCTTCGCAGACCTTCAACCGACCAGCCGTTCAATTCCCAGCCCCAAACTCTCTTGACCCCACGCTTCAAGTAGGAGAAGACGAAGTAGCCAATCCCCGCATACATATCCACGACACTGATATCTGCAACATTTTGACCCAATGAAGCTGCATCAAGGCCCTCAAATGTGTTTGCGGAGGACCCTTTCCCAAGAATGCGGGCTTTCTCGGTGATATTTCCTCGAGAGAACATGGTGTACAGCGGAGCCCAGGTCTGTTTAATCCCATTATTCTGCACTGTCTGAACCCAAAATGCAGCTTCAAGATCTTCGGCACTTGGTTGTGCATTCTCGTCGCCACTTAGGGAGTCTAGACGCGAGTTTTTAAAGTCGCCATATAAAGGGACCAGCCCCGCAGGACTCCTCATCCGATTCTCTGCGCCTTTCACATTGTTTAATGCGATAGGAGCATTCATCGCAACATGTGTCACGCCAAGTCGTCGGAAAGACCTTGCTATCGAGGCATATAAGTCTTCCTGTTGCTCTGCCGTTAAAGCTGCATATATTACTCGCCATGCTGGCGGAGCGGTAAACGCATTTGCTGGAAGTAGCAGCAGAGGCTCATATATTGTGAACCTTTTCGGTAATTCAAGAGACTCTAGGTCTATACCCTTCTCGGTCAAAAGAGAGTGTCCAGCTGGGCTTTCGAGGAATGCTTTGATTCCTGCTTGCAGCGCATGAGAATTCGGCGGGCGAGGTCGGCCATTGCGTTGAGAATACTCCTTCAAATTTTTATGGAGGCCCCTATCCTTCATCTTTTTGCTTTTCTTTTCCAGGGCGTCCTCCATTGCCAAATATCGGCCTGTTGGGCCCAATGTGCGCACCTTGGGAAGTGGAACCAAAATGGCCTCAAGTCGAATGAGCCCCGAACCCTTGGGGTAAAATGGGCCAAATGATACTAATCAGGGCTATAGATTCATCGTCGGAAGGCTCCGGTCGGCCATTCTGAAAAGTTGTCGCGCAAATCCGCCGTAGTTAACCACAGCCTTGGGAGGCCAAATCATGGATGATTATGTAATTTTCCAACTACTGGCCCGGCCCAGCCTTTCCAAAGTTGGTTGTGTTAGGAACAGATTTAGAGGATGCCACGAGGATCAGTACAGGGCTTTGAAATCCCCAGCGGCGAAAAAAAAAGCCTAGGGCAATTCTTCATAAGGTACCCCTACGAATCGAACCAGAGCCCTCCAGAAAATAGACATCTACAGCTGTTTTGAAACGGCTCTCCTTGAAGTGAGGCCCTGAACCTCATCTCCTTTTTTTTCTCAACAGCAAGGCGAGCTACAAAGCTGCGAATGGTGTCAAATGGAAGAGGCAGACCACTAGAAGATCAAAATGAAAAAAGGAAGCACTCCCATACGCCAGATGTCTCCTTTGTATGGGTTTCCTGCGCGCCCCCCGCCCCCCCGCCCCCCATTTCCTCTCCGACATCACTTCAAGCTGGGTGCACCAAAAGTGACGGGACTGTACGGCCGGTTGCCAAGAGTGGCTAATGGGAGCATCCTCCAACTAGACCACGCGGGAGAGTTATTGGGAAAGGGAATCTCTAATTTCATTATAGCTGTGCGCTGTCCCCCGCCAGAGTGGGTACCTACTACCTGGTTTCATAAACAACCACTAGAATCCATAGATACCCACCAGGTTGAAGGCCAGGTTGAAGGCACAGTTTTGATAAGTTGTCCTACAGCCAATTCAAGCAGTGATACTCTTATTCTGCCGAACTTTCTTCTTCCTTGGGAGCTACCCATCTATATCAGTAGTTTGACATCAATTCCTCATACATAGCCTTAAACCCTGAAACTCTATCATTGGACCACTAGCGCTTTATTCATTTTCTTAGACTTTCTACGATGAGTCCTAGTAGGGCTAAGACATGCCATGCTCAAAGAATATTTGATTGGAAGGCCGAGACTTTACTTAGCCGAAAAAGTCTTTTCGTCCTAAGTAAAATAAACATAAAAAGGAATCAAATTTATCGACTGCGCCAAACCGACAAGACGAAGACGCTCAAGCTTGTAAAGAAGGGAATATTTAACGGACAAAGTGAGTAGAGAACCACCAGGGAAAAAAAAAGGCCGATGGCAGCTAGAAACGGGAGCCGCATGAATCATAGAAAGAATCCAACGCCAGGAAACACAAAAATGAAAGTAGCCATGATACACTTGAGTGTACGACTGGTGAGGAAATACTACTACTCGGGTTTGAAGCTATTAATAGTCGATCGTGCCGAGCCTGTCGTTCGAATCGACAACCCTGCTAAGTGTTAGCATATTACAGCAGACCGGAAAAAGAGGTGGTTTATTCAGAACGTACGAGTATTGTTTCGTGAGAGTCCCCTCGCCGCCCTTGGAAAGATCAATGTTGAAAACATAGAAATTTCCATCACTCGTCACCACCATCACTTGCGGTGTGTTGCTGCTCATGGCCACGACGCTTCGCAAGGGTCCCGAATTGCTGGTAGGTCCTGGTCCCGGACTAGCCTTGGGGATCTTTATCCAGGCAAAATCCCGCGTCGGCTCCCACATCTCACTAACGCCTTTGGGGAGGTAACCTCCCATCCTAGCTGCCACGGCACCTCCGACATTTTGGGATGTCCGTCGTATCATCCCAATCAGAGTGCCGTTGTGTTTCCGCGATGAGAAATCGCCTGATGACTCTCCTGGGTAATCATCATCCTCCATTGTATTTCCAAATGTACTGGAGCCGAAGTTCGGTTCCCGGCCAATCGGAGAGTGTGCGGAGGAGCCATCTGATGAAGGGCCTGGCTGCGTTAATTTGAAGACATGAATTGTTTCTGTAGATGAGGAAACACAAAGAAGGGTCGATGTAGTGTTGAAGGACATGCTGTATATTCGAGATGGCATCGATCCTCGGCGGAACTGATATAGTTTATGTCCATCGGGGACTGAGAAAACCCGGATAATCGTCCCTTGTCGGATGCTGTTGCCAACAAAGTCCCATCACTGTTGAGCGTAATGCATGCCAAGGGAGACCGATGTGCCTCAACAACGTTTATAGCCTCAAGTTTAACTGCATCAAATATGAGAACATCTCCAGTGGTTGGTGGGACATGGGTTGTCCCAGGAGGTGCATGGACTGGTTGCTTCCCTGGGGCAGCGGCTTTTTGAGGCAGCGGGTATGCCATGTAGCAATTGTCCGAGGAAGGCGCCAAAGCACATATGGCTATAGATTTGAGTTAGTGTGTATTGTGACAGCGATTTTTTCCAGCCTCGGTCATACCGTTTGGGTTTGGTGAGGTATCAATAGTTGAAAGAAGCTTCATTGTCTGGATGTCGTAGAGATAGATCTGGTCTTCTAATACAATGACGAGACGTTTCCGATTCAACTTGACGGACAGAACCGTCGTGGGAAATGTCAATTCACATATCGTACATTGCCGCTATATCAAATAATCATTAGACCGGTGGTTCCGAAAAATGCACTTGGTTGTTTTGAGGTACGCTTGAACTAACCTTAGTGTTTGTAATCTGTAATCGCCGAGGAGAAAGGATAAGTGCCACTAATGAGGTCGAGAAGAGCATCTCAATCACAGCAATATTTCCCTCCCTGGTCTCATAGCTCTTCGCGAAGGGATCGGTGGTAAAGATCCGGAATCCCTTGGAGGTGGCTAGCGTATGTTAGTCTCCCCACGTGTTCATAAGAGTATAGCTGGTCAAAGAGTCGAAGAAAGCACTCACCTACAGCCAGGTAGCTGTAGTCCTGGTTAAAAGTCACAAAGTTCATCGCCATCTTGCCGGTGGTGTTGTGGATGGTGGAGAACTGTTCGGGGGAGCTGCGGTGACCCCGCTTAGAGATAGACGCGTGAGATGGAGAAGGCAGCGCCAGTCAGGATTCACCCGTCACCGTGCAGCCCCTACCATCGCCCGCGATGGATCGGATCCAAAACAACGAGAAATAGCTGTTAGAGCAGGAAGTGATGCCCGGAGGAACCTTGAGAACTTTGTCGTCACAAGCGAAAAATCGCGCTTGGGCCACACCTTGATTGCCCACCGCCTACGCATTTTCCCTTATCAGTCGCGATTGGCGATTTTCTTCGCCCACTATCAAAATCAAGATGGCTCCGGCCTCACGACATGATGTGGCAATGGCCTCTAAGGCTGAGAAGGATGCCGATGTGGTCATGGGGGTATATTTCCCCATTGTCTTATGTGTCAATATTAGGGGTGGCTAATACGATCCCACAGACGAACAATAGCAGCATCGCTTCGAAGCGTAGCGTTGAGATGATTTACTACCCTCGTCCCCATTTCTTCCGGTATTTCGTGAAAAAGCCCCAGCGACGATCCCCGATTATAAACCGAGGGTACTGGCTGCGCATGTACGCCATGGAAGAGACGGTTCGGCAATTCATCGCGAAAGCACCTACGGACAAGGCTAAATTCGTTTTGAACCTCGGATGCGGATAGTGAGTTGGCATTGTGTAAAGAGATATAGGACAAGATATACTAAGCGGGCTCGCAGTGATCCACTGCCATTTATCTTACTCAGCGATGAGCAAAAGTCGGCCAAGAGTAGCCACACCGTCTTCGTTGACATCGATTACGAGAAGCTTATGATCCACAAGAAAAGTGCGATACGGGAGGCCCAAGAGATTAAAGACGTGATCGGCGATGCAAAATTTGGCTCCGATGAAGATCCAATTCAAATATGCAGTTCTCGATATCTAGGTGTCGGTTGTGATCTAAAAAATCTCAAAAAGTTGAATGAGGTACTGTTGGGTAGCATCTTGCCGTCTCAAGAATGTTCTGTCCTGTTCCTTGCCGAAGTCTCCCTGACGTATATGGACGTCCACTCGGCAAATGAGGTTGTCAAATGGGCTGCTCAGTTGACAGATGGTAAGTCGCCCTTGCATCAAAAGCTCCAGCTCATCGTAGAATAAAACTGATTGGAACTATATTTCAGATGTACAGTTCTGCATATTGGAGCAATTCTTTCCCGATGGGCCCCAACATCCATTTGCAAAGACTATGATGACGCACTTCCATAAGCTTCGTGCACCATTGTTTTCTATTCACGAGTTTCCCTCCCTTACGGAACAAGAACAGCGCTTCCAGAAAGCGGGCTGGGCTCAGGCTCAAGCCAGAAGTTTATGGGACTTATGGTCTGACGACGAATTCCTACCAGAGTCAGTCCGAACAGGACTGGACTCGTTTGAGGTATTCGATGAGTGGGAAGAGTTCGCACTTTTTGCATCGCATTATTTCGTCTTAATCGCCACGAACACCATTTCAAGTACCGAAAGTTCGAACGCGGAGACCATTGTGTCAGACGAATTCACGGTTCCCGACGTGTCGAGTCAGTTCTCCCTACAAGCATACTGTCCACCTGGAAGGGTCGGTAGGAGACGCTATGGAAGTCTGGTCCCAGGTAGTCAAGATTTCTTCGGTCACCATGGTGGCCAAGGAGAACAATCTCGCCTAGCTACAACAGACCAATATTCGTGTTCTGAAACACCAGATGACACTCAAAAACTTCCACTTTCGCGCGATATCCCCGCGCGAATGTGTCATACAATTACTGCGCTGGATGTAAAGACCAGCAAGAGCCTTTTAGTTGGGGGGAGAGCATCACCTGCTGCCCCGATGGCCGATTGTTGGTTGCGGAAAGGCGATACTTGGCAGCAAGTTCATCCCCTACCCGAGCCAAGGTTCCGTCACAGCTCAGTCAAGGTATCGCTCGGTAATGGACAAGGGTCTATCCTTGTATATGGCGGTAAAAGCAAAGGCAATGTGATATTAGACAGTTGGCTCTATTGGAACGGGAATGGCGAGCAGGGATGGCAAGGTGTGGAAGTGATTGGCCCTAGGCTCCCAGCCCGTTTTGGGGCGGGCTTTGCAGCAATCGATGATAACTGTGGCGTCGTTTTTGGAGGTATCGGGAGCACAGGAACTATTCTCGAAGACTTCTGGTCCTGGTCTCTGTGTCGGCGACGCGACGGGTCGTTGCAAGTTGATCTGGTTGATCGCACCGCGGAGTTACGAGCCGCCTCGCCACGTTTGTTTTCATACCTCACTCGGTTTGGAGCAACAATTGATGCTACCTCCCATGGCTTGATTGTAGCCGGTGGTATCATCCCTCGTCGGCTGGTTCCAGGTGAGAAAGAAATCCTCCTCTTGGATTCCAGTGAGTTGGTGGGTTCTTCGAAACCATACAGCTCCACTATAATATCTGCTATTGGACTGGGTGGCGCTTTGGCGGGAGCTCGACCATTGCTCACAGGCCACGCCAGCCAGACAAGGAATTCTGATCAAGTTCTCTTTGTCGGTGGAGGCGCAACCTGTTTTTCGTTTGGAACCTTCTGGACAGAGGGAACGTGGTTGCTCCAGTCTCGAGATTCCAAGGAGGAGAATAGATGGGCCATTGTGGCCCCACGAGCAGCTCCTTCGAAGCCTATTCCTCGAGGACCAGGAAAAGGCGCTCCGACTGAGGCAAAAGAAACAGTCAAAATCCCACGGGCTCGAATCACCTCAGAAGCGCAGTTTCAACAGATCGTTGCAAACGGGAAACCCGTTGTCCTTGAAGGGAGCGACATCGGACCTTGCACAGAGAAATGGACAAAAGAATACCTCACAATGACCGTCGGTGAGGAGCGCAAGGTGCGGCAGCCACCCGCCTCGCACAGCATGTCTGCAGACTAACCCGAAGATCCTGAATAGATTATTGTACACCAGGCTCAATCGGAGCGAATGAACTTCCAATCAAAAAATTTCGCCTATGTGACCAAAGACTTTGCCACCTTTTTAGACGAGGTTCATGCTGGTGGCCGCCAGTATCTTCGATCTATCTCGGCCGATCAGCCCTCCAGGTTGCCGGCCACCTTGGCTACGGACTTCCCTACTTTGCAGGATGATTTTCAGCTTCCTGAGTACATGAACCTAGTGACAAAGAATGCACACAGCTCGCCATTACGGATCTCGGGCCCAGTAACAATGTGGCTTCATTACGACGTACGTGTCCCATGGTTCTAAGGCTCGACCCCATTATCTATACACCCGATCAAAATGACTGCAGTTCTAACCAAAGCAGGTAATGGCCAACGTGCTCTGTCAGGTCCGTGGCGAGCGCCGGCTAGTTTTGTTTCCACCGGATGATGTGCAGTCTCTGCACATTCCAGCAGGGGCATCCAGTTCCACGATTGACATATTCGAAGGCGTGGGTCTGGACGCAGCCGCGTCTATCCCAGGAACATCTCCGCACGAAGCAATTCTACGGCCGGGAGAGATCCTATTCATCCCGCCGCTCTGGTTGCACACGGCCTGTTCGGCAACGAGCGAGGTCAGCGTCGCGGTGAACGTCTTCTTCCGAAATCTGACGCAGGGGTATGCCCCGGTCGCGATGTCTACGGCAATCGAGACCTACACGCCTACGAAAAATCAAGACAGGATCTGCAGCGAATGGTTCGATCGTTCGAGGGCGTCCCGCCCGATATGGCCCGCTTCTATCTACGACGTCTTGCACAGGAGCTCCAAGAGTTAGCCGACCAATAAGCTTCTTTTAGTCGACACCCTGTGCGCTCCTCGGCCTATGAGAAAATTTTGTGAAATTCAATTTTACTTTACCCTCAAACATGTGACATTGTCAAGCACTACATGAGGTAGGGGTGTTCACAAGCGTTGTCCTCCCCTGTAGTGCTACCTTGGACACCCACCAGGGTCCTTTAAAGCGTCTGGACTCTGATAGGGGCGAGGCCCCCTCCTTCTCGGATTGCTTGGGCACCCGCATTTAAGGCCATTAGAGGCAGAGTCAGGTTGGTGACAGGATTTGAGACCTTTTCCTGCATGCACCACCCCCACTTCACTTGGAGTGGACCGCATTGGCGATCCGGGGTTGGCTCCAGTTATATAGACGCGTTTTTTTCTTTGCAGTATCGAATAGACAAACCCTGCCCGCGCATGCATACGGGCTGATCAATGCAGAATGCAAACATGCTTTGATCACCGTTCGAATTGATTAGAAGATAATGGCAAGTTAGGCGAGTCCATGGTGCCATGTTGCCATGTTGCCATGTCCACATCGCGACGTACCCGTGGACGTGGGGAGACCAAGTGGAGGCCTGGGCGCACGGACAGGAATCCCAGCCGACAGCGAGGGGCAGTAAGCACTTCTTTGAATCACATCGTCATTGGAAACGGATCGGGGGGAAGTGATTGGTGGCGCCGACTGACGCTGGCCTGTGGGCAAGCCGGTTCAGCCTGTTGCGAAGAGTGCGATGTGGGGTTGACCGGGGATACGTTTCCTGAGTTCCGACCAAGTCGATGAAATAGAATTGCCTTTGTACTTTCCGTGCAAATCAAGGCAGAGACAAACAAACGCCCGCCTGGAAGATAACCGTCTGAGTGGAGTCACTCGAGTGGGTCGAGCCACGAACGGGACCATGGAGACAGTGACGCCGATAAGTGAATGATGCGAAGTCCCCACCTGTGGGCGAGAAGCACGTTCTTGGCTTGATGCTCGATAGGCCAATGGTCGCTGTAGACTTGAAAGGCCAATTTCGCGTCTGGAGGGCAACTTGGAGATACCCAGGAACTCCTCCTCTCCCTCTTACTTCCACTTCCCCCTCCTTCAACTTAGCTTCCACACAAATTCCTACCTCTGCAGTACTTCCCCCTCGTCTTGTTCCTACATTCCTAACCATTACTGCCCCCTTGCGCTGGCCCTTATCAACAGCGTTTGAGTGGTTGCGGGGCTTTTGCACTGTGCTTCTCCCTTCACATTCCTGTTTCCCTGTGGGTCTGCCCGATCTGCTCTCCCCACCCGGTGGAACACTCCATATCCTCCGCTTCTATCGCTTCTTATCACTTCAAAGACATCACCGCTCGCGACATCCTGTCGCTTCTGAACCTCTTGTCTCCAAAGAATGTGATCGCGGCCCCGGGTGCTGCGACTGAGGATTCGTGATTTGATTTCGAGACTTTGCTCTGCGCTTCCCGAGGCTGTTCCCGTTCCCCTCATGGCGACGGTTATTGTTCAACAGCAGCACACGCTGCGCCATTCGACACCTCCCCCATCCTCGATGACCTCTAGCTTGGTTACCAATTCACGGTCAAGCCCCATTCCCAACAAGCACATCCCTGTATGCCCAACCGGCCCTGCGCCATTCGACCTCAGTGACTCGGACTGGTCGCCGTCGCTGCCAGAAGGCTGCTCTCAGGTTTCGTCGCTCCTTCAGTCCGCGCATATGCGATACAAGCGGATCTCAGAACCGCCATCTCCTATTGTCTACTCCCTCGATGCGGATCAATTAGCCGAAGCTATGAAGCATCTATCTTCGCAGCCGTTGCCCGACCCCTCCTACATGTTCCCCTGGCTGCATGGACTCCACCCCGACAATCACATGCAGCTGAACTTCTTTTCCAGTCGCCGGAAGATTCAGCGGAAGCCACCAAAGAATTGGCGCGGTCTCACCATCGTCAAACTCGGAGGCGAACTCGACACATATCGCCTGAAGGGGGCTGTGGCTCCCGAAGACGTTCTTTCTCCACAGGGCTGCTTCCTGAATCCAGACCCGCCCCAGGCCTTTTCGGTCCGCAACTTTCAGATTCAAGGAGCAAAACTGGCTGCCTTGTCAGATATTGTTGTCTACGGGGAGCCAGACTGCTGCAAAGAGGAGCTGCTCTTGCTGGCCCAAGCTTTCGCTGTCGCTCAGGAGCAATGGCGATATAAGCATGACCCTGCGCAAGATCTCGGATGGTACAACACCTTTATTCTCACGAGTAAGTCCGATTGGTTTGATTTTGTGTCCCGTCTCTCGCCTGACATCCCCTTCCAGCGCCCTTTCCTCAAATCGAGCAAAAGCATCCGGAGATCGTAGGAAACGATTTCCGAGGAATCCGCCCCGGCGAAATGTGGGATTTTTGTGAGTCAACGCTTTCAGGGCTCGTCTCTAGCCTTTTCGTGCTAACACTACCTCCTATAGCCTATTGGGAGCGACTTGAGATGTCCATTATGAGTGAAGTCTCAGAAATCTCCAAGAATGTGTGGCTTGGTCCGACTCCACACTGGCTGGGGAATACTGCGGATCGTACTCTCCCTAAAGACTGTGAATACGATCTGATCATCGACGCCTATGATATGGCTCAGATCCCGGGCCCCCGATCTTTGGCCATGATTGACAAGAAAATCGAGGAAATCGGTCCCCAGCGCATGGAATTCCCTTCATCTGGAGTCCTTTACTTGAAATCGGGCAATAACCGCGAGACAGAGGATATCATCAACACTGTTCGGTGGATTCATTATCTGGCGAATCCCGAAGCGGAGCTCATGGACCAGGGAAATGATGCGGCGATGAAATCGACCAAGAAGCCTCGAAAGGTACTGATCCATTGTAACGATGGGTATACAGAGAGCTCTTTTCTTGCCGTCGTCTATTTCATGTTTGCAGAAAACCTCCGTGTCGACGATGCCATGATCAAGCTGCATTGCGAGAAGCAGCGTAATTTCTTCTTGTACCAAACTGATCGCATGGTGTTGAGTCACATTCAGCCTCGTCTGCTGATGGAGTGTCCTGTCCCGTTGTATGGTCCACAGACCTCGCAATTTTCGGATTGGTTTAAAAAAACCGACGGCTCTTTGCCGAGTCGCATTCTGAACTATCTGTATCTTGGAAACCTTAATCACGCCAACAACCCTGAGATGTTGTGGAAACTCGGTATCAGGCGTGTGCTGAGCATGGGTGAATGCATCACCTGGAACCCAGAGCAACGCGTCAGATGGGGTGAGGATAACTTGTTGCACATCAGCATCCAGGACAATGGCATCGATGAGCTCTGCCACGAGTACAATCGGTGCTTGGACTTTATTCGTAAGTTCGAATCCCGGACAGGATTGCCTGGACTTGGTCGGAGGGATCAGCTCCTGTTTCTGCCACAAGTCAACCACTTTTCTGGTCGGTCGCTGACAAACCATAAACAGAACAAGGAAAGGCAGAAGGTACAGCTACTTTGGTTCACTGCCGCGTCGGTGTTTCCCGATCTGCCAGCATTTGCATCGCCAAAGTGATGCAGGAATACGACATCTCCTTCCCTCGAGCCTAGTAGGTCACTAGAAACTCTTAATACGCGAAGAAAATTTTTTTAACATTTCTGAAGTTGCTTTGTTCGAGCTAGACGTCTCAACGTCATCATTCAACCCAATCTTCGCTTTGTGTGAGTACCCCTTGTTACCTGTGAACTACCACATCTCCTAATGTTTATGTACAGTTACGAACTTCTTCAGTGGGAAGAATACCTGAATAAGAAAAAGGGTAACCCTATCCTGCGCGATCTAGAATGGACTTACGTGTGTCGGGAGATTGCCCTTCTCAACAAACCGTATTCCCGCCGCTAAGACTCCAGTCTCTCACCAACAGCCTTTGGGCTCCTCTTCATCTTCTGCACAGGCCTGGGACTTCTCATTCAAGGGCTATGCATATTTCATGATACACGATTTCACATACGACTTGTACCAGCAGGACTGATTTTCTTTCGAACGGATTTTCTTTTCAGGGTTCGGCGCACGGTGTCACAGGTATTTACTGGCTGGGAAACAAATCAACATCGATGTTGACGAGCGAATTCTTGAACACTTCCACCTTGATACTATCTTCTACATTGGGACGAGGTCTCACTTTATCTTCTTTCTATTCTTACTGGGCCTACTGGTGTCAGCTGTTCTTCATATTTCTTATCTACAGCGCTCTACGGGCTTTTCCCTGAATTTAGCAAGTACCAGGCATGTATCTTTCCTGAGCGGCCTCGCAGAAATCATCAGTAGACGGCACGGGTATCTGTTGGAATACTACCGCGATTATCAACACAAGAGTCTCTCGCGCTATAGAACGGCCTTACAGATGAATACCGGTAGAACCATAGAATTAAAACATGAAGTTGAAGTATAGCCGGTACCAATAACCGTGTCTCAATTTCGGAACGCACTGGCAACCACATCCATAATCACTGGATCAGCATCTCTCAAAAACCCTATAGAGACCCTTCAAATCCGCCACTTCAACCACACCCTTCAACATCCGAGACGTAGCTACAAGCCGGGCCCTAATGGCAGGGAAAATAGCATGCTCTAACATCCGAATCATCTGGGCCCGCCGTGATGTTATGAATGGATCTTCTGCCTCAGCGTCAGGGGCTTCTCGATTGCTCTCATCTGGAGCCCGAGCGCGTGCGACTGGCAATTGTTCAGGAGTATAAAACGCCGCCAACTCGCGCAGGAAGGTCCGAAAACATGCCTCCTCGCTCGTCCAATCCACATACGGCCCAAGCCGAAGCAGGAATCGGGGTAACTTGGCGAGAGATGGGACGTAGCCTTTCAACAGCAGCGGGATAGTGAGAAGCTCGCCTTCTTCGCTGATTTTCATAGAAAAGTATTCGTCGAGCATCTCACGGCGCTCGATGAGTGTTTGGCAGACGGTACCCGCTGCTTGCTCGAATACTGCTTGCGCCTCCTCGTCATCCCCGTCACTATGGTTTTGCTGTTCTATTTCAGCGCCGATCTTGAGTAGATCAATGAGTTTGGGTGGTGGGTCGAGGCGTATGGTTCCGAAATTACCAAAGTCGGTCAGTCCGATTTGGTAGAAGAATTCGTTGCATGCGAGCCCGTAGTCAACTAGGTAAAGCTTCACCCCCGATTGGATGGCTGCTAGCCGGCGTTGCTCGTCCACTACCCCGACATATGTCAGTGAAGCAAACATTTCAGTTAGTGTGTTGTGCATTGAGGAGCGCACAGCACTGCGTAGGCTTTTGACTGACGTGAGGGCAATGCGCAGGGGCTGACGATCAATCGTCTCGTATTGGAGGCCTTCGTCGCGAATGGAACTGGGTTGGGCTCCTAGCTGGGCTGGTGTGTCGGCGGCCGCTTGAGATGGGGAAGGGGCGAGCATTGAGGTGATCTTCCTGACTTTGGAGTCTGTTCGCACGAGGTTGTTCTCATACGGTCTCTTGGATGTTGCCGGTGTCTTAGGTGTGCTTGCAGCCTTTCCATTGCCCGTGGTATCGTCAAAAACACCACCTTGCTCACGTTGAAGTGCGTCGATAGTTGGTACAGGGAGGAGGCTCTGCGTCAGAAATGTCCGGCTCGAGTCTACTTGTGCCAATTTTGATCTGATTTCATCGCAAACCATCTCGATTATCTCATCTTCATTCAAGAAGTTGACCTCTCTTTTCGTCGGGTGCACATTGACGTCGACTCGGTTGGGTTCAATCTCCAGATCCAGGTAGACAAAAGGATGTCCGCCCTTGGGTAAGAATGCGGAATAGGTTTGTTCGATTGCTCTTTTGATGGCGGTCGATTCCACAGCCCGGTGGTTAATAAATAAGAGAACCGCAGTCTTCTTGACATGATAGTTTGCATTTGTCGTGAGCCCTGAAGCACGAAAACCGAGTTTTGAATCTGAAACCTCAAAGTTGACCAATTCGTTTGCTACCGCACTGCCATGGATTTGCCGGATTCGGTCTATGGTGTTGGCTGCTGATGGTGTGGAAATACTGACCCCTGAATCACCGTGCTTCCGACAAGAAAAGGCCACCCCTGAGCAATGTACGGCGTATCGGCCCACTACGTCAAGGATTTTGGCATACTCTTCGCTAGCAGAACGAAAGGCACGACGACGTGTCGGGACATTATAGAACAGGTCTTCAACCTATCCTGGGTCATCAGCAATTCCGAGTCTCATACTGTGGCTACTCATCAACTCACAGTAATCTGGGTTCCTCCACGCCCAGCTGTCGCCTTGGGTGCTGCAGGTTGTCCTGGTTTTGCAGGTACAAGTTTGCCCTCGCCATAGTGGGCTCTCCAAGCACAGCTGGAGCCAGCAGTCTTTGTTGTGACGGTAAGGTGAGCAATGTGACTGATACTCGCCAATGCTTCACCTCTGAATCCGTATGTGCCAATGGAGGACAGATCCTCGAACTCCTTCAGTTTGGACGTCGTGAATCGCTCGCAAAGGATGGGTAGATCTTCACGCTATGGGGCTGTCAGATAAAACTTCTTTATTTTAATCCAACTTCATGAAGCGGATCAAAGTCACTCACATCAATGCCATGTCCGTTATCCGTGATTTGCAGCAACTTTAATCCTCCTTCCTTTACGAGAACCTCGATCGACGTTGAGCCTGCATCGACGGAGTTCTCTATCAGCTCCTTTAAAGCGTGCATAGGAGCCACGATAATCTCTCCGGCGGCAATCTTATTGACGACATTGGGATCGAGGGCCTGGGTGGCGGGTTAATGGCGCTATACATACTGCCGTCACACCGAACGATGCATACCTTAATTCTCTTAGGCTTGGGCGGTTCCGAGACCTCTGGCTCCTCTGCCGGGCGCTTAGTACCGTGTGGACTGGATGGATCGACTTCCATTTGATCTTCCATGATGGCGGTGTCTAGGCACGCGTTGCGATCGCGTGGTGGAGCAGGGCCGCGGAAGGTGATCAATTTGCGATAAGCGATAACAGCCTCTTGGTATCATTGTCATGCGTGGGGGCATCTCGACATGACTAAACTGGCCGATACATTCGGACAAGTGATGAACCAATTGATGGTATACAGTTTGCAAGTATAATGTCTTGCAGGGTCTTCCATCGTCCTCACGCTCTATCCTTGGAACCTTGCATGATCTTCGGGTGGAGGACACACATACTCTTTGATAAAATATTGCCATGTTCGGGCCATCCACCGATGCCAAACGTTAAAATATTCAAGTATTCCGGGAATCTGGTATTTCATAGACGATTACTAGTATTTTGTGCATATTTACAGCTTCCGTAATACGAGACAAAAACCTTGGAATAGTTCCAGTACTGCTAACTTGAACCCCAGAAATGTCCACCGTCACAATAAGGCGAAGAAAGCTTAATAGGTTTCCTATACCTAGCACTTAGTAAGAACTAGTATGCCATATTCATCCTTGGTAATACCAGTCATGCAAGGAAATCCGTTCGAGGTCTTGGAAGGCATACTAATACCGAATTTTCAGCATCTTGATAATCACAGACGCTGGGCTTCGAGAACTAAGAGCTCGAAAGCCACACTGGCATGTGCCATAAATGATAATCGATCCTCGAAGCCTATTAGCTTAATCTCGAGCTTGATAAGTATCAAATAGTCAGTCCAACTCTCATGAATCACGTAGAATGAAAGTGCCTTTTTTTTTTTCCAATTTTGACGATGCTGGTAGCGTTCGCGCGGTGTAGAAGTGCTTGGAAGCGCATTGCGGCAAAAACAATGACGCCCGCGCGAGGCTTGGCGCGCTTACATAATCCGAGCTGCGCTCCGAAGCTCTCGGTCTCTGCGTCTCCATCACCAGCTTACAATTCATCGCATCACCTCACCATCTAAAAAGTCCTGTGTCTTTCTTTGATTCGGGACACGGAATACCTGATACCCCGACTCCCGCTCTCTCTCATCCACCCTTGTTACTCTCCGGCCTGGTCCCCAGATACCGTCAGAAATGGCGAACGAGGGCGAACGGTCAACCTCCTCTGCCGACAAGGGTAAGGGCAAGGTTGAAGACGTTCGCGAGCTGAACGGCAAAAAGCCCCAGAATGATGAGAAGGCCCCAGCTGAGGGCAAAAAGAAGGATGATGAACCAGCAGAAGGTAAATCGCAGCGGCACCTTGGAGGTGTGCATGTGGCCTCCGCGCAGCACGCCCGGCTTTAGGAATCGGTTGCTTACTTTTATCTAGAGGAGCTCAGTGAGGAGGACCAACAATTAAAGAATGAGCTTGAAATGCTTGTGGAGCGATTAAAGGTTTGACAAGCCTCCCCAGCCCAGCTGAATCCACCATGACGTTAACGCTCATCTCTGTCTATCATAGGAGCCCGATACCTCTCTCTACGGTCCCGCTTTGGATGCCATTAAGAACTTCATCAAGACCTCGACCTCATCGATGACTGCTGTGCCCAAACCTCTCAAATTCCTCCGGCCACATTACGATGAGCTTACTGAGCTCTATGAGCAGTGGACCGCTGGTCCTGTCAAGGTTTGTTGCAACGCCAACCCTAAGATAGTATGCAAGTAAACAAGCTTACCGTTCTGGCTTATAGGATTCCCTCGCCGATACACTCAGTGTTCTGGGTATGACCTATGGAGATGAGGAGAAGCTCGAAACCCTCAAATACCGCCTACTGGCCAAGTCAGAGGACCTTGGCTCCTGGGGCCACGAATACATCAGGCACCTGGCGCTTGAGATCGGACAAGAGTATCAAACTCGACTGAACGCGGAGAAGGAAACACAGGATCTCGTGGATTTAGCCCTTTCATTGGTGCCCTACTTCCTGAGTCATAATGCCGAGGCCGATGCAGTTGACCTGTTGAGTGAGATGGAGATCATCGAGGAAATTCCCCGCTTTGTCGACGAGAACACATATCCTCGAGTCTGCTTGTACATGGTTAGCATGGTCAACTTGTTGACATATCCTGAAGATCAGCAGTTCTTGAAGACAGCTCACGAGATCTATGTTCGCTACAACAAGCTCTCCCAAGCAATTGTCCTTGCTATCCGGTTGAACGATATTGATCTAATCAAGAGCGACATCAATGCCACAACCGACAAGTCCCTCAAGAAGCAGATGGCCTTCCTGGTTGCGAGACAGCAGATTTGGCTTGACTTGTCGGAGGAGGATGCGGAAGACGAAGCTCTAGCTGAGGCTCTCAACAATGCCAGCATTCCCAAACATTTCAAGTCCCTTGGCAAAGAGCT
Source organism: Penicillium chermesinum (assembly GCF_028974085.1). NCBI lineage: Eukaryota > Fungi > Ascomycota > Eurotiomycetes > Eurotiales > Aspergillaceae > Penicillium > Penicillium chermesinum. The sequence continues at coordinate 1,162,519 of NW_026695312.1, read as the reverse complement.
CAATATCTTGGATCCCAAGATGCCAGAAGACATCTACAAGACTCACCTCGAGAGCAGCCGTGGAGCAGGCCTCACAAATCTCGACTCAGCGCGACACAACCTGGCCAGTGCTTTTGTAAATGCGTTTGTGAACGCCGGCTTTGGTAACGATAAGATGATGCTTGTTGAGGGCGAGAATGGCCCATGGGTATGGAAGACAAGGGACGACGGCCAGCTCTCTACCACCGCTTCGCTGGGTATGCTGCTTCACCGAGACGTTGAGGATGGATTGGACAAGATCGACAAATTCACCTACGTCAAGGAGGACCAGGTAAAGGCGGGTGCTCTGCTTGCCACCGGTATCCTGAACTCCGGTGTTCGGTTCGAATCTGACCCTGCTCTTGCACTTCTGAGTGACTCCGATAATCTCGAGGCGAAGAATGTGCCGATGCGCGTGGCATCCATCATGGGTCTCGGTTTGGCATACGCTGGCTCTAACAAGGAAGAGCTTCTCGAACTTTTACTTCCCATTGTGGAGGACTCGTCACTAGACATGCAGCTGTCCGCCATGGCCGCCGTGTCCTTGGGTCTTATCTTCGTTGGCTCATCGAATCATCAAGTGAGTGAGGCAATCGCCACCACGCTCATGGACGAGGAACGTCAGAAGCAGCTTAAGGATAAGTGGACTCGCTTCATGGCTCTCGGCCTGGCTTTACTCTACTTCGGCCGTCAAGAGGAGGTGGATGTGATCCTTGATATCCTGAAGGCGGTTGACCACCCCATGGCTAAACCTACGTCTGTTCTTGCCTCTGTATGTGCTTGGGCCGGTACAGGAACCGTGCTTAAGCTGCAGGAGCTACTTCACATCTGCAATGACATTATTGAGGAGAAGGAGGAGAACAAGGGCGATGAGCTTGTCCAGTCGTATGCTGTTTTGGGTCTGTCACTTATTGCTATGGGTGAGGATGTTGGCCAGGACATGATCCTCCGCCAATTTGGTCACCTTATGCACTACGGCTCCAGCAACATCCGCCGAGCTGTGCCACTTGCCATGGGTCTCATCAGTCCCAGCAACCCGCAGATGAAAATCTACGACACTCTGTCTCGTTACTCCCACGATACCGATAACGAAGTCGCTATCAACGCCATCTTTGCGATGGGTCTTTGCGGTGCAGGCACCAACAACGCACGTCTGGCCCAGCTTTTGCGGCAACTCGCCAGCTACTACCACCGTGATCAGAACTCTCTGTTCATGGTGCGTATTGCTCAAGGTCTCCTTCACATGGGCAAGGGTACCATGACACTCAACCCATTCCACACCGACCGACAAGTGTTGTCACGAGTCTCGGCGGCAGGCCTGCTTACTGTCTTGGTGTCTTTGATTGACGCCAAGCAATTCATTCTCGCCGAACACCACTACCTCCTTTACTTCCTCATTACTGCTATGTTCCCTCGATTTTTGGTCACTCTTGATGAGGACCTGCAACCCCTTTCCGTCAACGTTCGGGTCGGTCAGGCCGTGGATGTTGTTGGACAGGCTGGTCGTCCAAAGACCATTACCGGATGGCAAACACAGAGCACACCTGTGTTGTTGTCCTACGGTGAGCGGGCTGAGCTGGAGGATGAACAATACATCCCTCTCAGCAGCACATTGGAAGGCTTGGTCATTCTGCGCAAGGTATGTTCACAATGCTAAATTCTGCTTCTATTGAATTATCACTAACGATTCTTAGAACCCGGACTGGGAGAGCCCGGAGTAAGCATCCAATGAGTCATTCTCTCAACTGGTCTCTTGTGCCAGCCCTGGCAATGGACTATTTAGACTGGGTAGACGATGAACGTTGGATATAATGTATTCAGAATGACTGAGGAATAGCATGAAACATCTTTTCATTTTCAGTCCCAACTGCATTTGGATCTGATTTGCCTTGCAGTCTGTAGATTAAAGTTCCAGTTGTGATCGAGGGGTCTTATATGGATCCTTAGTCCTATTCGAAGTTGGGGATCACTTAGTATGAATTACAGGCGCTGATTTGCTCCAGGATTTTTGCACTGCCCTGCTTTGTACGCTGCATACAGAAGTACACAGAATTTATTATACGCGGGCATCCAAAGGTCCTCATCCCAAAGGGGAAAATAGGGTTTAGGGCTATTATCTTATCGCTTTTTTTCTGGCTTCGCGTCACTTTGAAGGTTCAAGCTTCGTTTTAGCTCAACGGCATATTTCACTATTTGGCGCATTCTCGGAGTTGGAGATTCGTCAGAGAACTGCCCACCATGAAGCTCGACGCCAAAGCCATCCGATATCTCACGTCTGAGGATTTCCGAGTGCTTGCGGGGTACTTATCAGCCCCTCTACGCCGCCATGCGCGGCACGTGCTTACTCTGTCCATGATACTGATCATTTGCCTCTATAGGTTGAAGCTGGCAGTCGAAACCATGAAGTCGTCCCTACTCCCCTGATCTCGCAGCTCTCCGGCCTCCGGGGCGGAAGCGGCGTGCACCGATCTATCTCCAACCTAGCCAAGACAAACCTCATCGCGAAAGTGAAAAACGCAAAATGTACAGTTGCTATCGTTCTGATACCACGGCTGAATCGATAGTTTGCTAACCGCACCTTTTTATATTCCAGACGACGGCTACAGACTTACATACGGTGGACTCGACTACCTAGCACTTAACGCGCACCAAAAGCAGAAGGTCGTATACTCGGTCGGAAACCAAATCGGAGTTGGAAAAGAATCAGACATCATAGTCGTCGCGCATAGTAGTGGCGAGCAACGAATCCTCAAGATCCACCGTCTTGGGCGAATCTCTTTCCGAACCGTAAAGACCAATCGCGATTACCTCCGACACCGCAGCACGGGATCATGGATGTACATGTCGCGACTTGCAGCCCAAAAGGAGTTTGCTTTTATGAAGGTGCTGCGCGAGAATGGATTCGCAGTTCCTGAGCCTATCTCCCAAAACCGCCACACCATCGTTATGAGCTTGGTGGACGCCTTTCCGCTGCGACAGATCTCGAAAGTGCCCCGGCCAGAGGCTCTCTATTCAGAACTTATGGATATCATTCTAGAGCTGGCCCGGTTTGGCTTAATTCACGGTGATTTCAACGAGTTTAATATTCTGATCAAAGAGGAGGTGGATGACCCCGACGGGAAGGGTAAAGCACCTGTGAATCTGGACGACGTGCCCGACGAGATGATCAAGCTGGTTCCAATCATTATCGACTTCCCGCAGATGGTGTCCATCGATCACGTCAATGCTGAGATGTACTTCGACCGTGATGTCAACTGCATCAAGCGATACTTCCAGCGAAAGTTCCATTTTGTTAGCGATGTTCCAGGTCCTACCTTTGCGGAAGCTAGGAAGAAATTCATGAAGAATCCTGGCAAGCGTCTGGATGTAGAGGTTGAAGCTTCTGGTTTCTCGCGGAAAATGGCGCGTGAGCTTGAGAATTACATGAAGGAGGTGGGAGTTGACGGAGATGCTGGGTCAAGGGACGACGAGGGCGAAGAATCAGATGAAGAGGAGGAAGAATCGGAAGAGGAGGAGGAGCAGGAGGAGCAGGAGGAGCAGGAGGAGCAGGGGGAGCAGGAGGAGCCTCAAAACAAAAGCTCCCGGGGAGACGATGTGGACGGTAATACTCAGCGCCTTGAGGAGCTAGAAGTCTCAGACCCATCGAGTCACTGAGCAGCATAATACACTAATGGCCATGAATTATGAATCTCTGTAAATGGCACCCTCTTCAGGGTTAAACAAAGCGATCTTTTCACGAAGCTATACTTCCATCTAAACGCTATCCAACTAGATTCTTGGTCGCGTGGCAATGGATAAGTAGATACTCCATCAGGTTGATTAGCACTGTCCAGCAAGGTTTCAATAGGAAAATGACTGTCTCATTTTTACCCGCCAACCCCTCCCTAACATGATGGTAACTTCTACAACTATCAGCCAGGTTGTAGAAGATATCACCATGATTGATAAATTTCCATCTATTCCACTATTGGGCACCGCCTCCTTTCTAAACCAGAGCTAATACTGTAACCTGGTAGTATTTATAAACCAGGTTGTTCAAATCAACACTATATTCGAACTAATTTCACCTATTTTCATCTTTGTCCGCCGGGCTCTTTTCAAGCTTGGTGGGGGTTTCAGAAACCAGGTAGTCCTAGCAAATCTGCACAGGTTGTTCGAATCAACACCGTACTTAGGTTAACAGGTTTTCACCTATTCGAGGTATCTTTTTGAATTGGATGATGATATCTGCAATATAGTTGCGGATCTGTGAATTTGGTGGCGCTATCACTTAGATTATTCAAATCCGCACCATGGTGCGTATATATCCACCTATTTTATCTTATCCCGCCAGTCTCTCTTCAAACCTGGTGTTGATTTCTATGATTGAATCATCTTTTCTCGCAGATATGTGCCGACCTTTGTGGTATATAATAAGCTTTGGCTTTGGACCAGCATAATCAAAAACCTTAAGGTTTAGCCCGAACAGTTGAGGCTGCTTTCTTTCTTTTTGGTATCAGTATGAATACAAGTTCATTCCTATTCTGTTTCGTTGAAGGACATGCGTCGTATTAAGCGACATAGGTAATGATTGAAATGTGAACCAGATCGAAATAGGATGATATGACAGTCGAAGGGAACAGTAAAACCAAAAGCAGAATAGATAACTGAAAAAAAGAAATGCTTGCTCCCAATGGGGGAATCGAACCCCCGGCTATCGTGTGAAAGACGATGAGGTTAGCCACTACCCCAATTGGGACTGGGATTCCGCTAGACTATTCTAGGGAACTGACGGCTATTTGTAAAATTTCTGCTATTTAACCATAGATTCGCATCAGGTGAGCAAAATGAAAAACAGAGGCTTGGCAGTTGGTTAAAAATGGGGCGGGAGAAAAAAAAAAGAACTGCTTTGCTCCCAATGGGGGAATCGAACCCCCGGCTATCGTGTGAAAGACGATGAGGTTAGCCACTACCCCAATTGGGATGTTGTACCACTAGGCTATAGTAGTCAGTTGGCAATTTGGGGCTCCAATGTGTTATATGTTCCCAGAGTAGATCACTGCAGCCAATGTCCCCGTATCTAGTGGATGTGTTGCTCTGCGTACAGCTCTTCTCTCCATATGAATAGAAGCATGGTTTGCCCTGCGCTTCGCTCAGAAGTTAGAAAATGTCAAATTTGCAAGGTATGATTGAGAATATATGGCGACAAATGTCGTGGGCTTATGGCTGACAGGTCCTTCGAGCTTTCGGGCGCGGTAGCCTCAACGTTAGCCCTGAATGCCATGCTCTTGATATGGCCGCGATATCGGATACTAGCATTCTCATTAATCATCACGGTCCAGCGACTGTACTAATGCTACTAGCGATCGAACTTTATGACCATAGTCGCGATAATCTTGTGTCTCCATCTCCACTAGCCCTTGCGTACACGTGCCATATCCCGTTCGAATATATATTGTAAGCTAGCCGCACTTCCCGCTGTGTAGCCATGCCACTTCAGGTTGCAGTGAGCTACAGAATGAGTCGAAGTCCGGCCATACAGAGCGCTCATCATTATGATGCGTAGTAGTACTCGTGGCACAATAAATAATCGAGGCTAAAGCGCAGGAACCAGCACAAGAATCTCTTAAAAGGTGTGGAACAGTTCTATTGTCATGAGCCCAGAGAATAGGCATGAGTAAGTGATCAAGCTACTGCTAGACCAAAGGCAAATATGAAAGAAATAGCTGAGATCGAACATGGAACACCTGTGTCACAGATTGCAGGAAAGAGAGCCGGGCAGTGGTTGAACTGCTACTTGAAAAAAAAATAGCCGCCGTGGATGCAGAAAATAGACCCAACTGGACTGTAGGAAAAACAGTAACTCTACAATATGAAGGCTGAACACCGTGATTTTGGCTATAGTCTAGTCATTTGGAATCATGTATCCTTCCTACTGTAGCCAATGGGCAGAAGTACTTCCGGGCCATAATGCACTAAGCCGACAAGAGCGATAGGGCGGGCGGTGCGGCCACTTGCGCAGCCTCGAAAAGATCATCTACAACTGCAACGCATCAACCAGAACCCGCAATCTCACTTCACAATGCCTCGCAAGTCTGTCTCAGATGCCGTCACTCGCACGGTAAAGGCGAAGAAGCCTTTAAATCAAAGGCTCTATAAGACTCCTGAGGCAGCCGCCCAAGCTCGCGCTGCCTCGGCCGCTCACATTGCCGAGAAAGAGCGCCGCCATCTTTCAAATAAGGCCCAGGGCGATCTTTCCCTGCGCAAGCAGATCTTTCTGTTCGTCCCTCTCCCCTACCTGCATGTGTTGCCTGCCCACGGATAAAATGCCGAAGCACATCCATGGTCAATGTCATGCAGTTGTTCCATTTCTTTCGTCTGGGCTAACCGGTTAAACCCCTGCAGCCCCGAGTTCACAGTCGCTCTCGTCCGCACCCCCTTCCTGACCCCACGCCATGCCCAATTCCGCGTCCCTCTCGAATTCAACAAGCTCGACTTGCGAGACTATCTTAAGCGGGGATATGGCGTCGATGTTCTCGGCATCCGCAGCTACATCGAGCAGAAGCCCATCACCCGTATCACCCGCGATGGCCGTAACCTAGGCCAATGGCGACGACCAAAGTCCCAGAAGCGAATGACAGTCGAGTTGGTGGAGCCGTTTGTATATCCCGAGGAACCCAAGGACATGTCTCCGTATGTGATGCCCCAATCCCGTACACTTGCTTCAATTCGGGTATCGCCAAGGAGAATTGTATCTCTCTGCGATGGCCACAATCTCGACAATTCTTTGGCTTCAGAACATTGGCTAATCTTTGACTCCAAAACAGATGGGAAAAGGAGGCTTGGGACTCAGCCGCAAAATACCAGGATAAGGTACAGAAACAGAACCGCCAGAAGGGCCACTCAGCGGAAGAGCCAGACACAGAGCTGCGGGAGGCGTACAAGAAACAGGCAGAGGAGCTTAAAGAGAACAAGTCTGGGTGGCGACCTACATGGAAGGCTCTGGGCGTGGACTTTGCGCACAAGGAGTTGGCCAACAACGGTGGCTATCGCAACCCTCTTCCCAAGTACCTGGGAGGCCGCCGCTAGAAGGGCCCGTGATTTGATGCCGCGGCTGCTTCCTTGACATTGGTTCCTGCCCTCTAGGACTCACTCGGATTGGAAAGCCTCGTGTGTTTGTATTCTTACATCAGCCATTTCCTATCTTGTATTATATTGTTGGCATGTTGGATGAAGTAAATCTAAGAAGCCTCTAGGCTATCTCTTGTCACTTTAATTTGGCCCTTTTCAAATGCCGCCTTGGGATATCAATGGAATGACCAGGCGGATCATTGCATGGCCTTAGCTATAAGTATTCGAATTCGTAGGTATGACTTGAGAGCTACTTCTTCCGGCATCTACACGCTATTCCGATATACTAGTAATCATACATAGTATCAGTAGAAGAGTTATTCGTCAGTGTATCATATTGTATTTGTAAGATAAATAAGGGGATAGTATATTTGAATTAAGAGGATAGAGAGTCAAAGAAGCCGAGAAAGCCGAGTTGGACAAAATTATCACGCTATGCAGAACGATTGGCGTTGAGAGGGCGACCGAAAGTACGAAAATTGGTAGGAATCATAATAAGAACACACAACATAGCCCGGAGCAATATTTACAGACGGCTCTCAATCAAGTTCATTTGCTGGCCAGGCCAGTGAGCATCCGGCCAGATCCGTTGCAGGGCCTCCCAGATGTGCCTAAAGAGGAGTCTTAGTTAATTGCTTGACTGGGGGGAGTATATAGGATGACTTACTGAACATAGATAATCTCTAGGCCATCATGGACCTCCTGGGGAACGTCCTTGACATCTTTGCGATTGGCCTGGGGCAGCAGAACGGTCTTCACACCGGCACGTAGAGCGCCGATGAGCTTCTCCTTGATGCCACCAACGGGCATCACGCGGCCACGTAACGAGATCTCGCCAGTCATGGCGATCTGAGGCGGCACTGACTTGTTGGTGAACAGCGAAATGAGCGCCATAGTGTGCGCAAGGCCCGCTGAAGGACCGTCTTTAGGAATGGCACCAGAGGGACAGTGGACGTGGAGGCTTCGGTTCTTCATGATGTCCTCGTTCGGGTCGTGGGTGAGTCCCAGCTCAAACGAGTGGGCTTTCACCCATGTCAGCGCAACCTCGACGGACTCCTTCAGTACATCGCCAAGTTTGCCAGTGAGCTGCACGCGGCCATTGCCAGGCATGTCGGCGACCTCGATGAAAAGAATGCTCCCCTGTCCTCCGGTAGAATAAGCAACCAGTCCAGTGACAACGCCAGGGCGGCCGTGCTTCTCTGCAATCTCTTCTTCAAATCGCTCGATGCCGAGAATATCCTCGAGGTCTTCAACGGTGACGACAGGGTTGTACTCGCGTACGCGATCGGCATCGCTTGCGTCAGCGTACTGAACGGCCTTGTAGCGGCAGATTGAGCCAAGTTCACGCTCAAGATTACGCACGCCAGATTCCCGAGTATAGGATGTGATAATCTTGTCGATGACCTCATCAGAAAGACGGACTTGGCCTTCGGTTAGACCGTTAGAACGAATCTGCTTCGGAATCAAATGTCGTTTAGCAATGTGTCGCTTCTCAATAGTGGTGTATCCCGAGAGCGAAATAGTTTCCATGCGATCAAGCAAAGGTGCTGGGATGGTTTCCAGCGAGTTCGCAGTGGCAATGAAAAGAATCTTGCTGAGATCAATGGGGATGTTGATATAATGATCGGTGAAGGTATGATTCTGCTCGGGGTCTAGAACTTCCAGCATGGCGGCGGAAGGATCGCCTTGGAAATTCGCACCGCCAACCTTGTCGATTTCATCCAGCAAAAACACTGGGTTGGCCACACCGACCTTCTTCAAACCATTGACGATCAATCCGGGCATGGCGGCGACGTAGGTACGGCGGTGACCGCGGATTTCTGCTTCATCTCGTACTCCACCAAGAGAGATACGGTGAAACTTGCGACCAAGAGAGGCCGCGACTGAGCGAGCCAAGCTAGTCTTTCCGGTTCCAGGTGGACCGACCAGGAGCAAGATGGGGGACTTGTCAGTCGCACGCTTGGACTTCAAGATATCCAGGCGCGTTTCAAGGGCGACGCGATCGGTCTCAGACAGCAGAGGGGTATCCTGTTCCAGGTCACCGGAGGATGCAGCCTCTAGGTCCTTAGTGAGGCCAAGGATCTCACGATCCACGTTGCTATTCGTTGATTGCTTTAACCGAAGCACAGCTAGGTACTCGAGCAAACGCTTCTTGATCCGCTCCAAACCATAGTGGTCGTCATCCAGCTGCTGACGAGCCTTCTTGAGAGTGTCTGGACCAAGCTGATCTTCGGTCACCTTAGTCCACGGAATCTCGGCAAGATTCTCGAGGTAGGTACGGCAAACTCCATACTCAGCGTTGGCGGGATTCATCTTCCGTAGACGCTTCAACTCTTTATCGGCCACCTTCTGGGCCTCCGGGCTGAGCTGTGCCTCTTCGAGACGCTTCTGCAGCTCATCAACTTCGTTTGGCTCTTTCTCTTCATCACCACCCCGCCCACCCGAAGGACCCGGAGGCGAGAGGCCTGAGAGACCTTGCATAGCACGCTTTGCAAGTAGCTCACGCTCCCGAGGATCCATCTGACCAATGTCAAGGTTACTTGTCGGGAAAGATGTACTGATGGATGTGACCTTGACGCTACTCTTGATATGTTGAGCCTGGCGTGTCAAGATCTCCACCACCCGTGCCAGTCTCTTTTTCAGGTCGAATGATGCGAGAATGCGCAGTTTCTCTTCGAAGCTTGCATCAGAAACATCCGCCATGAAGTCGGCTAGCTTCCCAGCTTGGCTCAGCTCGGTCCTTGAGATGTAGAGTTCGAACTTCCGTGCCACCAGAGGAGAGAGGCGGGTCGAGGCTGCCGACAGAAGGGAGGAGAGGCGTAGCAGGGTGAGGATTTCGCGGGATAGTTGTCGCAGTTGAGAGAACAATTCAGCTGCTTCTGGATCATTTTGTACAGAAGACGCTGGAATGAGGAATAGTTAGCCGTGTTAGCTAAGAAAAGAAGGGTTGGGAAGGCATACAGTTTTCTTCATGGAGCAGAACTTCGCCCTCAAAGTATGGGCGGTCACGCAGGACTTTCCTGATAGTGAAGCGCTGAGTGCCCTGGACCAAAAGGAACGGCTCCGAATAGGCGCGGCGCTGAACACCGACCACCTTTCCTAGAGTCCCGTAGCGGAATAGGTCCTCCTTGCGCGCTTGTCCTGCATCGATGGAAGCATAGTCATCTCTCTGTGTTTCGTCCGAATCGTCTCCTTCGATCAAATGTAGGCCATCGTGGCTCAAGAAAGGCGAATTCAGCGGAACACACCCAAAGGTGATAACGGTGCCATCGCGTTTGGATGGTCGGTCCACTAGGGAGGAGAGCAAATTGGCCAAGTCGGGACGGTTCGAGACGGGAATTCGAAGAGTCACGCCAGGCAAGAGAACAGTGCCCTTGGACAAGGGCACGAGAGGTATCTTAGCGGTTCTACCGCTGTTGGAACCCATGTTGAATCGTATCAGTAGCTATAGGCGGCAGAACAGCGATAGAACCGGTACAAGTCAACAGTGGATGGCGGAAGAGTGTTAAGTCGATGAAGGGGTTGAAGAGGAGGGATTTATTTCAGGGGGGGAGGGGAAGGAGGAGATTCTGGAAACCAGAGGAAGCCTGAGGCGAAGTCCGGGGCAGATGAAGCGATAAGAGGCGTGACCTGTTCCGCCGTCTCCACGTTCCGAAGCCGAGGTTGCGTCAGACCTGCAGATCCGCGGGGGAAAGGAAATACTTGTCCTAGCCTCCGAATTAATTCTTTACGGCGCTACGGTGCATCTGTATCATCAAGAATTCCATATTCGAATTGCTTATTATCCCGTCGCTATTGACCTTGTGCTGTCAAGTCCCGTGATCGGCGCGGATTTGCCTTCTCCATTTGGGCGAATTTCTTCCTCGGCTTCTTCCTCTCCTCGTGATTGGCAATTGCTATTTCTCTCCCCAACTTTCTTTAGCCCGAACAATGGCCCCCACCAAAAAGACATTCACTATTGGCACTCGCAGCTCCAAATTGGCGCTGCTGCAGACCGATCTCGTGCAAGCCGCCCTGCGTCAAGCACACCCCGACTATGAATTCAAAATTCTCTCTAAAGAGACCGCGGGCGATCTCAACACCAAGATCGCTCTACGCGACTTCAATGCCAAGAACTTGTGGACAGAGGAGCTAGAGGAGTTGATGATTGCTGGGAAGGTTGACTTCATCGTCCACTCTCTCAAAGGTCAGATGAAAATTGAGCCCCTCCATACCCCGCCGCATGAGACACTGACATTGTATGCACAATATAGATGTACCCACTCTTCTCCCCGACACTTGCACGTTGGGCCCAATGATGCCCCGTGAAGATAACAGAGATGTCCTTGTAGTAAAGCAGGGACTGCCGTACAAGTCGCTAGCGGAAATCCCAGCGGGCTCAGTAGTTGGCACCTCCTCGATCCGTCGCACAGCCCAACTTGCCCGCAAATACCCCCACCTCAAGGTGCAAGACATTCGCGGGAATATTGGCACTCGCCTCGCAAAGCTGGATGCAGAGGATAGTCCCTACGCCTGTGCAATCCTAGCCGCGGCAGGCCTCCTGCGTCTGGAATTGGCCGACCGTATTACACAGTACCTCGATTCGAAGAACGCTGGCATGCTCTATGCGGTTGGACAAGGCGCCCTGGGAATTGAGATTCGTAAGGAAGACACCGATATCAAAGAAATGCTGGACCAAATTGGGCATCAGGAGACTACCTTCTCTTGTCTCGCTGAGCGAAGCCTGTTGCGCACCCTTGAAGGAGGCTGTAGTGCACCGCTCGGCGTGGAGTCAGAGTGGATCCAGAGCTCAGAGGGCTCCAAAAAGCTACGCATGCGCTCCGTGGTTGTCAGCGTAGACGGCACGAAGTGCGCGGAGGTAGAGGTCGACGGCGACGTGGATTCTACTGAAAGCGCCGAGGCGTTTGGTATCAAGGTGGCCGAAGCTCTAGTGGCCGAGGGCGCTGGTGAAATCCTGGAAGAGATCCAGCGAAACAAGCAGGCTAAATAGACTGCCACAGTATCAAGAAATTTACTACAAAATGCTCATAGACTATTCACCTTCACGCATATACCCTCAATGAGACCAACGATTTCCTCTGCATTAATCTTACCAGTTTATTCTTTCCTTTTCTTTCCTTTTCTTTCCTTTTCTTTCCTTTTCTTTTCTTTTTTTCTTTTTTGCTTCTTGGAATGTATTCCAATATAAACTAAGAATCAGAATTGTTCCTCAAAGGTATATATTCTCTTGGTTTATAAGTTTTTCGAATACACCACACACCTCGCAGTGTTTGGGCCGCCCAGACTGTGTCTAGCATCAGCATACCATCGTTAAAACTATAGTCTCATCATTTTGCAAGGTATCCTTTGAATCAACATGCCCCTTTCCAGGTTTGATCAGACGCATGCCCTTCATCCACGGTTCAAAGTATTGCCAGAGCCTTTAGGATTGGCTTCAACATACTCATCCCAAGCCCGGGCTTTCATGGTCTCTTCATCAGCTCTATCAAGGTCATCTTCGTCGATCTCTGGCTGTATGCCAGATTGCTCGCCGCCCTGGAGTATATTTCCTCTCCTTTTCTCCTCCTCGAGGTACTCATCAATCGTCATTGTTGGCAGATTATGACCGGAGCGGAAGACTCCTTGTTGAAGTTGCGACCGTCGGTCAAGGAGAGTGAATGGTTGCATCGGTTTACCCTTCTTGTTTAGCAATGGCCCGTTCCGTCCTCCAAGCAATTGTGATAAAGATGGGTCCAGACGGTCAGAATAATTAAATCCGCCTAAGTTGCTGCGCTGCCGGGGGTCGTCTTGTGAGGGTCGTGGGGGTTCTGGGGCGTTTTTCATAGCAGATAGCATAGAGAGTTCTTGCACCAACAGATCGAGAGCTTGGAATGTTTGGTGAGTGTAGAGTTCGAGTTCTGATAGATAAAGCTTTCGAATTGCGTCGTCGTCGCTTTCGAGATGGGCCTGGTTACGAGATAGGTACTGGTCGAATAGTCAGGGCTTGGGAGCCAGTTATAGTTTTTGTAGATTTCAACGCACCTCCAGCTTTTGCTTGAGCTCTTTTTCCTCCCTGAAACGTCGCACCTTCGTGTCTCGCCGGGCAGCTGCATCGTTGACGGGTGCTAAGGTAAAAGCGGAGGGTGCAGCCATGTATTCTTCCAATAATTTCTTATCCGCCTTGGATAGTATCTCGTAATCGTCTAGTCGTGTTAGAAACTTCTCGTACGCCTCCAAGGCCCTGCGGAGAACGGATTCGCGATCGGCGCTGGGAACGCGCTGGACGAGTTCAGCCAGGTGGTATTCTATGCTCATGTACCTGCCGAGACGGTTAGCTTCGCGAACAAGGAGCAATCTGGATATGAAAGCTTACTGAATGTCTCCAGATGAAACATCCTCCAACGACTCGTTGGAGCTGAACAGTGACAAGATACCAACTTGTCGTTGGCATTCCTGAAGCTTGGCAATTGTTGCATTCACGTCAGTGCGGTACTCCTCCGAGTTGGTGTCGCCTCTCCACTCTAGCGAAGACTTGGTCTCCTTCGCCGCAGAGAATAATGACCGAAGACTTTGGGATTGATCCATTATGTTGGGGAAACTGAAGTGCGGCGCAGCCCCGCGATTTGGAGTTTTCGCCTGCTTGATAAGCCCGATAAGAGCTCGATCTAATCAGCTGGGGGAAGATAAACTTGGCTAGGCTCGAGATAGTTACCACTTGGTAAAGAATTTCCTTCTATTAATCGAAGCTCCAGGCTTAAAGGGTATAATCTAGGAGCTTATACCATGCTAAAGGCAGTTTGAAAAAAACTTGATGGGATTTAACTCACCTTTCGATTTGACGGTGAAGGCTCATAAACATACAAATCATACTTCTAAATCCACTGTATTTCTGATTTGCCCATTCCGTTCAAACCCTCTCTATCCTGAAACCCCTCTTCAATTTCAATATCGTCCAGGCACCTTGCATATGGATACAGGCTGACAACGTTGCTTTACCTCTCTGGTGTAGCCAGACAACGCCGTGATGACAACTATGGAGGACGCAGATAATATCCGTCATTCTCCGGATGGCAGCGAGAGCGAAGACGAGGGTACAGTAGCACCCACGAATATCTCTCAGATCAGGCGGAATCAGAATGCCCAGTTTGAAGCCCTGTGAGTTTTCCAAGCTTCAGGGTGACTTGAAAATCATTAATTGTGTCACAACAGGCTTGCGCATCGTGCCCGCTATGAGCTACCTACGCAGTCCAAAGCTGAACCGGCCTCTTTACGCGATGAAGACTTGTCCATTGCAGGCCTTGTATCTCGGCATGACCAAGGTTCGTCTAACCTGGATCCTCGGGCTTATCAGATCGAGCTTTTTGAACGAGCCAAGACGCGGAATATCATCGCAGTTCTTGACACCGGTAGGTAAGCTTGTGATTATAATGAGAGACAAAGACTTATGCCATAACAGGAGCGGGAAAGACTCTCATTGCAGTATTACTGCTGAAGCACGTATTGCAGAAGGAGTTGGTAGATCGTGCAGATGGCAAGGCGCATCGAGTGGCCTTCTTCTTAGTAAGATAAGAGCTACAGAACTGAAGCCTTCAGTTAACAGATTCTCAGGTGGACAGTGTGACCTTAGTTTTTCAGCAAGCAGCAGTTCTGCGAAACAATCTGGATCAAAATATTGCCCTTTTCTATGGTGCAATGGGCCCGGACCTGTGGGATGAGCAGACCTGGAACGAACATCTGAAGAGGAACATGGTCATAGTTTGCACGGCCCAGATCCTCAACCATGCTCTTTTGAATGCCTTTATCAAAATGCGTCAAATCAACATCCTAATATTTGACGAGGCGCACCATACAAAAAAAGAGCACCCATATGCACGGTAATAGTTGGGAGACCATCATATCGCAAGTTTAATTTTGCTAATAAGAGTGAATCTGTATAGCATAATTCGCGACTCATATTCCAAGACAGAACCGGAAGGGCGACCGAAGGTTTTTGGCATGACAGCATCCCCAGTTGACGCCAAGGTTGATATTGCACAAGCAGCTTCGTATGTCACCATTTACTTTGATTGAAGTAACATGTTTACTCACAGTTTGAAGCCAACTGGAAGACCTCCTCGATAGCCGGATTGCCACTACTTTGAAACTACCCCTGCTTCGCCAAGTCGTGCAAAGGCCTTCCGAGGAGACATGGCCTTACAAGAAACTTGGCCCACCCTTCGAGACGGAGCTGTACCAGAAGATCATCGCTGGTTATGGTGACATAAAATCCTTACAACCTGTCTTTCAATTTACGAAACAAGCTAGCTCAGAGCTTGGAATATGGTGTACAGACCGGATTTGGGAGAAAGCTCTCTCCGATGATGTACTTCCGAAGCTCGAAGGGTCTGTCAACAGGGGAACTAAATTGGAATCGCAATCACCCGAGATGGTAGAAAAGGAGATATCTCGGATCCACGAAATCAGTCAGATTGTGAGGGCGCATCCAAAAGATCATCCACTTGGCGCGGGACAACTTAGCTCCAAGGTCGAACTTCTTTTGACCCTTTTCCAACACCATTTTGGGAACTCCGACAACAAGAAGTGTATTGTCTTCATAGAAAAGCGGAACACTGCTAAAGTCTTATTCGAGTTGTGCCAACAATTGGAAATCCCAAACATGCGCCCAGGAGTCTTGGTAGGGGTTCGCAACGTTGACCTCACCGCAAGATTTACTTTTCGTCAACAGTTCCTGGCTCTTGTGAGATTTCGAAAAGGAGAAATCAACTGCCTGGTAAGATCATTAGGATTGATATAAATCCCTGACCGAATCACTCATTTAATCTAGTTTGCAACTTCTGTGGCAGAAGAAGGGCTTGATATACCTGACTGCAATCTAGTCATCCGGTAAAACTCTCCTGGTCCACAGATGTGGTACTGCCTACTGACATACATAGATTCAATCTTTACGACACAGTTATCCAGTATGTACAGAGTCGCGGCCGTGCAAGGCACAAAGACTCAACTGTAAGTCCTCGAGGGATTTCGATGTCTGAAACTTTACTCACTCTTACAGTACGTGTCAATGGTGGAAATGGGAAACGAGGAGCACCTTCGGCGGATTGAAGAAGTTCGGCAAGGCGAGGTAAGTAATTCTAGAAACAACAAGTGGCTTATTAACAGAATCATAGAAAATGATGCTTGAATTTTGCAAGGCTCTCCCGAAAGATCGCATTCTGGATGACGGGAATGATGAATATTTGCAGACAGTTCGACAGGCGGGGAGAAGTCAAAGAACATACACCATACCCTCCACTGGAGCAAAATTGACATATCCACATGCTATGGCGGTGCTATCACGATATGCAGAATCTCTTGTGAGTCGTTCTATTGAGTTTGTTCTACAAGATTACTCGATATCTGATTGAAGTCTCAGCAGTCTGAAAGAGACAACTTCACCCAAGTTACTTACTTCGTCATATCAAGAGATCAATCATACTATTGCGAAATAGTTCTACCAGAAAAATCACCAATTCGTGGGCTAGTAGGGCCGATCGCACCGACAAAGATGATGGCGAAGCAATCAGCCGCGTTCGATGCCTGCATGTTACTGCGCAAGCATCACTTGTTAGACGACCACTTCAAATCTATCTATCAAAAACGCCTTCCGGCTATGCGAAATGCCAAGCTGGCAATTGTTTCAAAGAAGACCAACAAATATACCATGATCAACAAGCCTTCAATTTGGACACTGCATCAGGGAGTAGTCCCAGAGTCACTCTTTGCGTTGATCATCAGTTTCCACCCCTCGGAGCCCCTTTCTAGAGAGCATAGAAGCTTCATGTTATTGACTCGCGTGAAGATCCCGGAATTTCCAGCATTTCCTCTCTATTTGGAAAATGACACTGAGGCAATAATCCGCACTACGGCTCTTGAAAGTGTCCTGTCCGTATCTTCGGATGATCTTCACCATCTCTCAGAGCTCATGGTCTCTGTATTCTATGATATCTTCCACAAAACATTCGACCTCGAATCCACAAAGTTTCCTTACTGGGTCGCCCCGCTGAAGCCATCTCATGCGCCAGCTGAGAAGATATTACTGCCTGCAGAAGTGATCGATTGGGAAGCGATTAATTTTGTGCATGAGAATAGAGAGCTTAAATGGACCGAGAAGATGGATACCGAGTTCCTTATGAAACATTTCTTATTTGATCCATGGGATGGCAGAAAGCGATACTTTCCAATTGCTATCGATAGTACGTCGTGCGCTTCGGATTCGGTTCCTCCTCATCTCCCACGTCGCAGGTGGATGGAAAACCTTTTGAACTATTCTCTGAGCCTTGGGAAGAGTTCTCGACAGAAATGGCTTGAGTATGCAAAATGGGACCAGCCTGTAATCGAGGCACAATGTATCTGCTTACGCAGAAACTTCCTTGATAAGGCTACGGGGCCCGAGAAAGGGGAAGCAGGGCGCCTTCTCATTTGCCCACAGCCTCTGAAAATTTCACCCGTGAGTGCAGATACAGTTGCGAAAATTTAAGATATGAACTTACACAAGTGCAGTTGCCGCTGGGATTAGTCACTTCATTGCTGGCCTTCCCAGCTATCATGTGTAGGATGGAATCCTACTTGATTGTCATGGATGGCTGCCGGAACTTGGGTCTCGATATAAGTCCTCAGCTTGCTTTGGAGGCTTTCACCAAGGATTCTGACAACACAGAAGAGCATCGTGCACTTCAAATACACGTTCAACGCGGAATGGGAAAGAACTACGAAAGACTCGAGTTTCTTGGAGACAGTGTTCTGAAGATGGCTACGTCAATAGCACTATTTTGCCAAAACCCCGACGATGATGAATACGATTTCCATGTCAACCGAATGTGCCTTGTCTGCAACAGGAATATGTTTAATGCAGCCGTCAAGCTACGTCTTTATGAGTACATTCGCACCCGCGGATTTTCTCGGTAAGCAGCCTGTGCCCCAAGGGTCTTCCGTTTGTTCAAGCCAAATCTCAAGGAAATCCTTATACTAACCCGGAAGTGTAGGCACACATGGTATCCACCTGGGGGTCACCCTTCTCCATGGTCGGAACTATCTCCGCCATCCTGACTTTGAAGGCACCCATGCACTCGGAGAAAAAACCATCGCCGATGTGTGCGAAGCTTTGATCGGGGCCGCTTTACTAACAGGGGGTAAGGCGAATCGGTTTGATTTAGCAGTCAAAGCAGTCACTCTCTTCGTGGATAGCGACAGTCACAAAGCCACGTGCTGGGAAGACTATCGCGCATCGTATGCAAAGCCGGCTTATCAAATGAAGACTGCCGATGGGTCAGACGTCGATCTGGCTCAAAAGATATTCGAGCGACTGGGATATCGTTTCAAGTATCCCCGTCTACTACGGTCTGCTTTTACACATCCATCATACCCAATTTCTTGGTCAAAGGTGCCTTGTTATCAGCGTCTGGAATTCCTTGGTGATGCTCTCTTGGATATGGTTTGCATTGAAGATTTATTCCATCGCTACCCCGACAAGGATCCCCAATGGCTCACAGAGCACAAGGTGAGTCAAGGAATGGAGTATACCAGTCGCCGAAAAAGAAAGTTAATTTAGTTATTCGTTTTCAAGATGGCCATGGTCTCGAACAAGTTTCTTGGTGCATTGACTGTGAAGCTCGGTTTCCACCGACATCTCCTACACTTTAGCAACCCCATCCAAGCCAATGTCACTCAATACGCCGAAGAAATACAGATGGCTGCTGATGAAAGTGAAGGATCTCCGGACTACTGGCTCAATACAAGAGACGCGCCTAAGGTACAATTGGAAACTTTGCTCTTCCTTATTTGAAAGCTAATAGAATACCCCAAAGTGTCTTCCGGATATGCTAGAAGCATACCTTGCCGCCATATTTGTGGACTCTGATTTTGAATTCAATGTCATCGAAGACTTTTTCACCGCACACGTTAAGCCGTTCTTCCTTGATATGTCTTTATATGACACTTTTGCTAATAAGCACCCAACGGTGAGTGATCTTTTTGTCACCGAGACTTGTTTTTCTGATTTTATAACAGACCTTCCTCTACAACCAGTTAACTGGAATCTATGGATGCTCTGACTATTGCTTGAAATCAGGCGAGATACCTGGAGTCGATGGAGAGGAGCCGCAGATCCTGGCAGCTGTCCTTGTTCATGGAATACCCATTTCAGAGGTCATTGGCATCTCTAGCCGATATGCAAAGGTCAAAGCCAGCGAGAAGGCTTTGGAGGCCATTAGCGGAATATTGCCAGAAGAGTTCCGTATCAAATTTAGCTGTCACTGCAAGGCATCGGATGCTGATGGGGTACAGCAAGCTGATGTGGGTACGGCCATTTAAAAATAAAAGGACAAACCTGAAACCTTGAAAGGGACTCGGACTTTCCACAGTTATCATCAGGTTGATTACAAATATTTGATTCTGGAAACTTCAGGAAATTGCTTCAAAAATTGATGAATGAATTCGCTATCTCAGATTGCCATACTTGAGAGACTGAATTCCCTTGAACTCTTATCTCATAGCTCCAACATTGATAGGCAACACCTTTCACTGGCATTTACCACTTGACGCAGAGGCCTCTTGCTATAGGAACATGAATTAAGATAGAAAATCTACACTTTGAGGTAGGAAAGACTCACCAAGCAGAAACCACTCTGGCAGTTACCCATACTTCCATCTTTAGCGCAAGTGGCGCCGGCAGCAAGTTTGGGCTAGCCCATGTTAATTGACAGAACATATGATGCTGCGGGAAGTAGGTACTTACCGCACTAGGCTTGTCTTCTGGCGCAGCCATGACGATGCCAATGGTGGCTAAGATAGCAAGCAAAATGAAACGCATCTTGATGAAGATAGCTGTTTGTTTTGTAAAGAAATGCAGTAGTGGGGATTGGATGTTATCTGTCTTTATGTTTCAAGCACTCGACCGCCAGAGCAGGCAGTATTTATAGCTCAGGCTTTCGTTTCTTATCTTCATGAACGAAGCCGATGGGACACAACAGGATTTACGGGGTCGATAGGCCAGAGCGTTACTCAACTGGCGTCAATATTCAAGTGACGACCTGGAACCTTTTGAAATGTATTCGAATCTACCTCCTAGCTCCCGAGATGAGTGGCTTTCCTAGCACTCTTAGTCTAAGGTTTGCTCAATAACTACTGGTAGAGGTCACAGCACTCAATATGTGTGTGATGGGCTCAAAGTATTCTGAATTGGTTTGAAGTGTTCTTGCTGTCGTGGAGGCCTAGAGGATAGACACTCAGGCCTTTGGTGATATTTTGTTCTCTCGAGCAACTCTTCCCCTTGCATGATCACTGGTTCATTCATGAATGCTCAAATTTTATGTCTAATGAGTCTCTTGAAATTGGATATCTGATTGCCCTCCACGCTCCGTAAACCAATTGGCTTGGTGCTTTGCCATTATGAGAATCCGACCGCCGACATCCAACCTGGCCATCATTCAATTTAGGATTCGAGAAAGGCGGAAGGCGAGAATCGAAGGATTACCCATTCTCGTCAACTCCCCTCGAGGTGGTTCGTTGCGATAAAGATGGCTGTCAGGATCCAGACCAACTTCTGGCCCTTTTTTCTCGGGTACTACGCATATGATCTGCCGCTTTGAAACGCGATGTAGCACAAACTGATTGCTTTGTTGACTTCCATTGGCTCACCCAGCGGCTCTATAGCAAGGAATTGGTTTTGGAAGTTTTGGGCGAGTCCAAGTTCTGAGGATAGGTTGAACTTAGCAGCATAGCAGTAGCCCAGTAGAACTTGCGTCCGAGATCTTCAAGTAGGTTGACCTGGTATATCTCATCAATCCCAGGAGACGGGTTTAAATGGCAGGGGTAAAGCGGCCCCGAGTTCCAGTAAATGTAGAAGAGATAACGTGTCTACATAGCTTCAGACATCCTTTCAATTCCCAAATCCTTATAGATTCTTATCGTCCCAGATAGCAGGAGTCTTGGCTACGCCGGGCTTACCAACGATAGTCTACTCCCATGGCTTTCCAGGCTCCCAATTGGAAGCTGCGTTCCGAGAAGAAAGCAATAACTGCTCGAATTATCTTACTTGACTGTCCTGGAAGGGGCTTTCGACTTTGCAACCATCGCGTCGGGTTCTGGACTGGCCTGCAGGCGTCGTCGCCCTGCTAGACCACCTTCAAATCCCCCGTACTATGTTTTGGGAGATTCGGGAGGCTCGCCTTATGTGTTGGCTTACGCGAAGATGACTCCTCGTGATAGATTGCTCGGATTTCCTGTAGTGCCAGGGATATGTGAGGTATTCGGATGACTCTGAGTTCAGAATAATAATGTTCGAAAGGATGAGAGGCCTTCAAGCAGAGAAGCCAAGGACATACGGGGGGGAGCTGGGTTTACACGGAAACTGGGGATTTGAGATTGGCGACTCGGATGGGGAGCTAATCACTCTTTTGCATGGTGAAAGAGATGTGATCACTCCTTTCCTCATGGCAGAGAAACCAGCAAGCATAATAGAAGGCTGCCGCCTGAAGGCTTTTGTGGAAGAAAGCCCATCTCAGTCTTTCCTCCACCTATATAGAGAAGATCATCGGTGGCCTACTTAAGCCATCGAAAGGCAATAGTCTCAAATGAAGCTTGAACACCTTATGCATAGATTGTGGTCCATGAATCAAAAATCCGATTTAGAGATGGTTTGTCATGCGGCAGTGGCGTTATGAAGTTGTGTTTCTGACAGAATATGAGGAAGAATGCTATATCAACAATTTATATACTTTAACCTACCCGTTACGCAAAAGTATAAATGTCAGGTCCGAGTTGCCCGAAATATGGCTTGGTGACGCAGGTCTATAGCCGTGTACCGATTGGGGACTATCTATGTGCTTTTTACTCTAGCAAAGCCAGCTCTGAGCCTCTGCCGTTGTTGCCCACATGAGCCCTGTTCACCATCACCCCACTGGTCTACCTTCAACTCCTCCCTTAATGGAAAACCGGTGGCCATAAGGCAAGCTGCTGCTGTTTGTCACGAGGACGAATTAGGCGCGCAAAACTACGATGAGATCAAAAATATATGGCCAGAAACTGAATATGAATGGCGTGCAGCAGAACCCGGTTGCTGCTCGGGATTGGCTGAGCTTCAAAGGACTAGATCCTAAATACTTTATACAGCCATCGCCGTATAGTGATTTGTTACATACCTAGCCGACGATTATAGCCAAATATAGTATTACCAATTTAGCTCAAAGTAACTTGTAAGAAGGCGCTGATATTCTGCGTTGGAACGGGTCAGGAACCCGTTGGCTGTCACATGGTCGGGCGCGACCCGCTTATCCTTATCGGGGTTAGACTCTCCCCTGAAGTCTGAAGTGTACAAACGAACAAACACACCGCGTGGATCCAGCGACTGGGACTTCTCAAGCTTTCTTTCTGACTCTTCTGTTCTTATCTCTACTTAATATCCTCCTTCCCTCCCTTTCTTCCACGACACGCGGTTAGGATCTCTCGCCGTCTCCCGTGCCGCTGGACGCGACCTCGTGTCAACATTTATCCTTCGTCCGTCGCGGTCCCCGATCTCGATATCTGATGCCCATATTCCGGTCTATCGCAACAGAATTGAAATAAGCCATGGAAGTCGCCTCCACCGGGGCGCCAAATGGCGTGTCGACGCCTGAAACGGCATCCGTGGTGGATTCAGGCGCGGTGATCCAGTACCTGACTGAAGTGCTCCGGGTGACACTGGGGGCTTCAGAGTCCGAGTTGGAAAGCGCTGGGAGCTTGCTCTCATCGGCCAGGTATAATGACACCGTGCAGCGATGCACAAGATTCGCGTCGGAACCACAAGTCGCTCTCTACGTGCAAAAGGATATTGTGGCAGCCGAGGAAACAAATGGCGAGAGCGAGGGCTCTGGTGAGTCTGGACAGCAACGCTTGTATGACGACCGTGTCAGTTCTGGTGTTAACGATGCGTCAAAAGAATCTGTACAGTATGTTTATACGCTATCCTCCGAAATCTCCTCCGCCTCTACCACTGTCTCCTCCGTCGCTTTCATCAAACGCCCCGCCCCTATCGACCCGACTCTCTCTGTCGCCGAGCAAGTCCAGGTGATGAACTTACCCGGTCTCGCATCTCTCAACAATTCGCAAGCACAGCAGGGAAACTCCCTTTCTCCTTACCAGATCATTCACCTTTTACTCCACCATGGTCTTACCCCCTACTTCGAAGCCAATACCCGCAGCCAGGAAACAGCATTGGGTACGAAGCCAAGAACGGACACAGAGGCAAAGACTGGTGTACCAGGGACCAAAAAGAAGTTTGCTGAGCTGGAACTTGGGCTCTTGCACCTCCAACAAAATGTCGAGATCCCGGCACTGAATCTGCCTCTTCATGAAGTGGTACAGGCTGCTTTGAAAGAGGCGGAGATTAAGGGAATCAAGCCTTCTATCGAGTTGATTCCGGCAACCGTGTTGGATAACAGTGCGTTCACAAACAGCATCCAAAACACGGTGAATGGATGGATTCGATCGATTCAAACCATCACGAAGATGTCTCGGGATCCTGATGGCGAGTCGGCATCACCAGAGGTCAACTTTTGGTTGTCCATGGAGTCTGCCTTGGAGGGCATAGAGGCGCAGCTGCAAAGTGACGGTGTACGATTAACAATGGATATCCTCCGTCACGCGAAACGGTACCAGCCAACTCTTAGTTTCCAAGCAGACACTGGACTGAAGGACGCCACTGAATTGGTTCAGAAGTACAACCAGTTGATGCGGGATTTCCCGTTGGATGAGCTTCTGTCTGCCACATCACTTCAGAAGGTGCAGGAGTCGCTCGGCCTTATTTTCAACCACCTGAACAAGAAGCTGAAGATCTGCCCGTACCCAATAAAGCGTGCATTGTCTCTTGTTGAGGCTATTTCTGGTGACCTGGATAAGCAGATACATGATCTGATTAAAGGCCCGGAAGTTTTGCGCCTGGAGTACCGCGAGTTCCGATCTCTTATGAAGACGACCCAAGCAATTTGGCGCTCGTGGGATGAAAACTTGAAGGAGTTCACCAACGTTGCTCGAGAATCGACTCGTCGTCGAAACGAGAAATTCATCCCGATCAAAATCAACGCCAGGCATGACAAGACTAGGGAGCGGTTGAAGTACATTGATACATTCCGAGTCAACCACGAGCAGCTACAAAAGACGATTATTAATGTCCTCGGGCCGAAGTCTTCGTCATCTGAAGAGACTGGGGCCAGTGTTGACTCTGATGGTGCTGTGATCGTTGAGGAGATTGGGGATGTTGATGCTGTCGAGGAGGTCGCGCATGCCTATGCAGCCCTTCAAAACGTTGACGTCCTGGATGTCTCCCCCGAAGGATCTCGCACTTGGGAGCAAGCAGAGATTGGCTATAGCGAGCGTACTTCTCGTGTTGAGAACTCGATTATTGCCCGGCTTCGTGATCGACTCGCAACTGCTAAGAATGCGAACGAGATGTTCCGTGTATTCTCTAAATTCAATGCTCTCCTTGTCCGACCAAAGATTCGTGGTGCTATCAGCGAATACCAAAGCCAACTGCTCGAAAATGTCAAGCGTGATATTTCTGCTCTTCACGAGCGGTTCAAGTTGCAGTACGGTCATGCTGAGGCCCATGCTATGGCTCAGCTTCGTGATCTGCCGCCTGTTTCTGGCGCCATCATTTGGACCAGACAAATTGAACGTCAGCTGGATGGATACATGCGCAAGGTTGAGAATGTTCTTGGAGAAGATTGGGCATTGCATTCCGAGGGTCAGAAGTTGCAAATTGAGAGCAACCTATTCCGAAAGAAGCTAGACACTAGACCTGTTTTCGAGATGTGGCTTCGTGGTGTGCAGAGCCGCCACATTACAATTGCGGGCCGACTGTTCAACATTAATGTGAACCGCTCTGCTGGAAATATCTTCGAACTCAGTGTTAACTTCGATGCTCAAATCATCGCCCTTTTCAAGGAAGTTCGCAACCTTATTTGGTTGAACTTCCAAGTTCCTCATGCCGTCAGTAATATCTCCAAAGAGGCCAAGCGCGTGTACCCATACGCGATCAGCCTCATGGAGAGTGTCAGAACTCTCGCACAAACAATGCGCCAAATTGGCTCCATGCCTGATGTTGCTATTCTTCTCAATGGCTATGTGAATGACTCCCAGGCCATGATTGTCAAGGGCATTCCCCTACGATGGGAGTCCTTCGTCCATTCATATGAGCTCCATGTCAAGCAGTCCCTGGCTAACGGTGCCATTGACCCTTCAATGGCTACTCGAACCGAAAGCAAGCATGTCCAGTTTGTGAGGGAGTTCGCTGGTTCTGCTGCTGTTCTGCAATCGAAGACCGCTGATCTTCTCAATGCTGCCGAGCATATCTCAAAATTGATTCATGAGTTGAAGACCTGCCCATATGAAGCCCCAGCCTTTGTTGAGCGTATTAAGGCCATCCAAGGCACCGTGGATAGGCTCAACCTCCAAAATTATGTCAACCTTGGTTATTGGGTGTCGGAGTTAAACGGAAAAATTGAAGCTATTCTGCGCGAGCGACTTCTTCGTGCCGTTCGGGAGTGGATTGCTACTTTCCAAGGAACAGGTGCACAGTCAACTTTGCACCATGGCGCTGATGAGCCTCACTCAATTACCTATAGCATTAATTTCCCTGAATTGTTCCACGAGATCTCAATGAAGAATCAAGTTCTTCACCTTGATCCTCCTTTGCAGTTCGCTCGTGCAAGCTGGTTCTCCCACTTTGACAACTGGTTGGCCGTGATATGCAATCTCGAGAAGATCCAGGCATCGCGTTACGACCTTACTGTTGAGGTGCAGACCCTCCAGCAATCTGAAGTCCGTTTCACAGATCTTCCACAAACCTGCACTGAAGAACTCAACCAAGTGTACGGTGTAGTTGAGTCTAGACTCAAGGATGTCTCTGAATACGTAGATAAGTGGCTGCAATTCCAGTCCCTTTGGGATTTGCAATCGGAACAGGTTTATGATATCCTTGGTGATGACCTGTCAAAATGGCTTCAGCTGCTTCAGGAGATCAGGAAAAGCCGTGCTACCTTTGACACTTCTGAAGTCAGCCGTTCATTTGGCAACATCCGCATTGATTATGAACAGGTTCAGACCAAGGTCAATGCTAAGTACGACCAGTGGCAACATGAGATTCTCCAGCGATTCGGTGCCAAGCTGGGTGGCCGCATGAGAGAAGTCCACTCAGACATCGCCTCTGCGCGCCGCGACCTGGAGGGCCAAACTCTAGAGGCATCATCCACGGCTCATGCCGTGTCTTTCATCACAATTGTTCAGCAATGCAAGCGCAAGACTCGTGTTTGGGAGCCAGAAGTTGACATGTTCCGACAAGGTCAAACTACGCTTGCGCGCCAGCGTTACCAATTTCCCAATGATTGGCTTCATGTGGAAAATGTGGATGGAGAATGGACTGCCCTCAACGAATTGCTCGCTCGAAAGGGGAAGATTGTCCAAGATCAGACAGATGCTCTTCGTGCAAAGATCTCCGCCGAGGATCGTGTTATCAACGAGAAGATTTCTGAAGTTATTGCTGAATGGAATGAGGACAAACCTGTTTCTGGTACCATTCCTCCCGCGGAGGCCAACGCTACTCTGAGCTCCTTCCAATCACGCCTTGAGGCCCTACAGTCTGAATTCGAGATGGTCTCAAAGGCAAAGGAAGCCCTCGACCTGCCCGCGACTGCAGAATCTTCGTTGCCTGCCATCCTTGAGGAGGTTCAAGATTTCATGTCGGTCTGGGGAGCTTTGTCTAGTATCTGGGCAAAGCTGAACGAACTTCGCGAGGGCCTTTGGACCAGCATTCAGCCCCGAAAGCTTCGACAAAGCCTTGATGGTCTGATCAAGAGTACCAAGGAAATGCCTAGCCGTATGAGACAATATGCTGCATTCGAGCATATCCAGAATGTTCTTCGGGGTTACTTGAAGGTTAATTCTCTACTATCTGACATGAAGTCTGAGGCCGTTAAAGAACGTCACTGGCATAAGATCTTCAAAGCCCTGTGTGCTGATAAGCGCTTCAACCCTGCAACCCTTACACTTGGTGAGGTTTGGGATCTGAAGCTTACTTCCAGTGAGGTCATCATTCGCGATGTCATTTCCCAAGCCCAGGGCGAATTGGCGCTAGAGGAATTCCTGAGGACTGTACGTGAGGACTGGCAGAGCTACACTTTGGACTTGGTCAACTACCAGAACAAATGTCGCCTCATCCGAGGTTTCGATGACCTGTTCGCCAAGTGCAGTGACAATTTGAGCTCCCTGCAGGCAATGAAGCACTCCCCGTACTACAAGGAATTCGAGGATGAAGCGACGTCCTGGGAAGACAAGCTTAACCGTGTCCATGTTCTGTTCGACGTCTGGATCGATGTTCAACGCCAATGGGTCTACCTTGAAGGAGTGTTTACCGGTAATGCAGACATTAAGCATTTGCTGCCGCTTGAGTCTAGCCGCTTCCAGAACATCAATTCTGAGTTCTTCGCTGTCATGAAGAAGGTGTACAAGTCGCCCTATATCCTTGATGTCCTTGCTATCAACGGAGTTCAGAAGTCTCTGGAGCGATTGGCCGAGTTGCTCAACAAGATTCAAAAGGCTCTCGGTGAATACCTCGAGCGAGAACGCGTTTCGTTCCCTCGATTTTACTTCGTGGGAGATGAGGACTTGTTGGAGATCATCGGTAACAGCAACGACATCTTCCGTGTCGCCAAACACTTCAAGAAGATGTTTGCTGGATTGTCTGGGTTGGTCATGGACGATGATAACAGCAACATCATTGGATTCACTTCCAAGGAAGATGAGCACGTTCGCCTCAAGCGCGAAGTTAATTTGGTCAAGACTCCTAGAATCAACGACTGGCTCTCCGCGCTTGAGAACAACATGAAGTTGACACTAGCCGAACTTCTCTCAGAGGCTGTTGAACAATTCGAAAGCCTTTACAGTGCTGCGGAGGTCGACCGCACCGCTTTCAATGACTTCATTGCCAGCTATCCTGCTCAAGTTGTCGTTCTCGCTAGTCAAGTTGTGTGGACAACTGCTGTGCAGAAGTCACTAGAAGAAGGTGGAGCGAGTCTCTCAGCTTTGTTCGACGCAGAGGTTCGTATCCTGGAACTGCTCGCTGTTACTGTCTTGGGCGATCTGGACCCCATCACTCGCAAAAAGTGTGAACATATGATCACTGAATTTGTCCACCAACGTGACACTATTTCTAAGCTGATCCAGTTCAACGCCACCACTCCCACTCACTACTTGTGGCTTCTCCAGATGCGCTACGTCTACCAACCAGAGGGCGATTTCTTGCAGCGCCTGTATGTGCATATGGCCAATGCTAAGCTCAACTATGGATTTGAATATTTGGGTGTGCCTGAGCGTCTCGTTCGAACTCCTCTTACAGATCGCTGTTTTCTTACCCTCACCCAAGCCCTTTGCCAAAGGCTTGGTGGTTCACCTTACGGTCCTGCAGGTACCGGAAAAACCGAGTCCGTTAAGGCGCTGGGTCTTCAACTGGGTCGTTTTACTCTTGTGTTCTGTTGTGACGACACTTTCGATTTCCAGGCTATGGGTCGTATTTTCCTTGGTATTTGCCAAGTCGGTGCTTGGGGTTGTTTCGACGAATTCAATCGTCTGGAAGAACGCATTTTATCTGCCGTTTCTCAGCAGATCCAGAACATTCAAATTGGCCTACGAAAGAGCGAAGAGGATGACAAGTCTCAGATCGAGCTCGTCGGTAGACGCCTGGCTGTCAATTCCAACACTGGTATCTTCATTACCATGAATCCTGGATACGCTGGTCGATCAAACTTGCCCGACAATTTGAAGAAGCTCTTCCGCAGTGTTGCCATGTCTAAGCCCGACAAGGAGCTCATCGCAGAAGTGATGTTGTTTTCTCAGGGGTTCAAGCAAGCCAAGCCCCTCTCCAAGCAGACTGTGCCATTTTTCGACCACTGTTCCGCGAAGCTGAGCAAGCAAGCTCATTACGATTTCGGTCTTCGTGCCTTGAAAAGTGTCCTTGTCAGCTCTGGTGGATTGAAACGTGCTCGGGTCGCCAACTCTGATGGTGATCTGGGTCCAGATGAAGTGATTGAACCCCAGATTATCGTTCAGTCTCTTCGTGAGACCATTGCCCCCAAGCTTGTCCAAGAGGATGTGGAACGTATGATGGAGATCCAACTTGAGGATTTCCCTGGTGTTGATTACGTTCCTGCCAACTACCAAGATCTTACAGATGCTATCCGTAGCATTGCTCGCGAGCAGCACTATGTGGACAGCGACACCTGGGTCACTAAGGCCCTTCAATTGTACCAGATCCAGAACATTCATCATGGTGTCATGATGGTAGGACAATCAGGCTCCGGTAAATCGATTGCTTGGAAGATTCTGCTGCAAGCTCTGCAGCGTGTTGAGAACAAGGAGGGTGTCTCCCACATCATTGACTCTAAGGTCATGTCCAAGGAAGCTCTCTATGGTAACCTCGATAGCACTACACGTGAATGGACCGATGGTCTTTTCACTGGAATCTTACGAAAGATCGTCGACAATCTTCGTGGAGAGAACACTAAGCGTCACTGGATTATCTTCGATGGTGACGTCGATCCCGAATGGGTAGAGAACCTGAACAGTGTGCTGGACGACAACAAGCTCCTCACCTTGCCCAACGGTGAACGTCTTAACCTGCCTGACAATGTTCGTATCATGTTTGAAGTCGAGAGCTTGAAGTATGCCACTCTTGCCACTGTTAGTCGTTGTGGTATGGTATGGTTCAATGAAGATACCGTGACACCATCGATGATGATCAGCAACTATGTCGAGGGCCTCAAAACCAAAACCTTTGACGATCTCGATGATGATAGCGCCCCTGCTGGATCAGTTGCTCTCAAGACACAAGACACTCAGGAGACGCTGTCCACGATTCTGAGGCAACACCTGGAATCGGATGATTTGGTCCACAAGGCTCTTGCAGAGGCCAAAAAATACAATCACATCATGGAATTCACCGACAGCCGCGCTCTTAATACACTGTTCAGCTTGTTGAACAAGTCATGCCGCAACGTCTTGGAGTACAATGTTCAACATGTCGACTTCCCCCTGGATGCAGAGCAGATCGAAAATTACATTTCCAAGAAGCTCTTGCTCACCTTGGTTTGGTCTTTCACTGGTGACTGCCCCCTTGCCGACCGCAAGTCCTTCGGACAGTACCTTGCAGGCATGTCTACCACTGATCTTCCACCAGATGGCGATTCGTCACTTATCGACTTCGATGTCAGTCTTCCTAAGGCTGACTGGACAAGCTGGCAGTCAGAGGTGCCTACAATTGACATCAATACTCACTCAATCACGCAAACCGATGTTATCATTCCTACTGTCGACACCGTTAGACATGAGGATGTTCTCTACTCATGGCTCGCTGAGCACAAGCCATTGCTTCTTTGCGGTCCTCCGGGATCTGGCAAAACCATGACCCTGTTTGCTGCATTGCGGAAACTGCCCAACATGGAGGTGGTTGGCCTCAACTTCTCCAGCGCGACCACCCCGGATCTCTTGATTAAGACTTTCGAGCAATACTGCGAATACAAGAAGACTTTGAACGGCGTGGTTATGTCTCCCAACCAGATTGGTCGTTGGTTAGTGATTTTCTGTGATGAGATCAACTTGCCTGCTCCCGATCAATATGGTACCCAGCGAGCTATTTCCTTCCTGCGCCAGCTTGTGGAACAGAATGGTTTCTGGCGAACGACTGACAAGACTTGGGTCACCCTTGATCGTATCCAGTTTGTTGGTGCTTGTAACCCTCCTACTGACGCTGGTCGTACTGCAATGGCGGAGCGTTTCTTGCGCCACGCACCTCTGATTATGGTTGATTACCCTGGCGAGCTCTCCCTCAACCAGATTTATGGTACATTTAACTCAGCTGTGCTGAAGATTTTGCCTTTGCTTCGTGGATACTCTGAAGCACTCACCAAGGCGATGGTTCAATTCTATCTGGAATCTCAGAGTAGGTTTACCGCCAAGATTCAGCCTCATTACGTGTATTCTCCTCGTGAACTTACTCGCTGGGTTCGCGGTCTGTATGAGGCTATTAAGCCCCTCGAAACCTTGACGGTCGAGGGTTTGGTGCGTATCTGGGCCCACGAAGCTTTGCGTCTTTTCCAGGATCGTTTGGTCGCTGAAGACGAGCGAGCTTGGACTGCTGACGCGATTCGACGAATCGCATTGGAACACTTCCTACAATTGACGAGCAGGAGGCTCTCAAGGGTCCAATTCTCTTCTCAAACTGGCTCTCTAAGAACTACGTTCCCGTTGAACAAGAACGCCTGCGTGACTTTGTCAAGGCACGTCTCAAGACATTCTGTGAAGAGGAAGTTGATGTTCCTTTGGTCCTGTTTAATGATGTCCTTGAACATGCGTTGCGTATTGACCGGGTGTTCCGTCAACCCCAAGGCCATCTTATTCTCATTGGTGTGAGCGGAAGTGGTAAGACCACGCTGTCTCGCTTCGTGGCCTGGATGAACGGTCTGAAGGTCTTCCAAATCAAGGTCCATGGCAAATACTCTTCGGAGGACTTTGACGAAGACCTCCGAAGTGTCCTCCGCCGGGCCGGTTGCAAGGGTGAGAAGATTTGTTTCATCATGGATGAGGGTAACGTGCTTGATTCTGGATTCCTGGAACGCATGAACACACTGCTTGCCAATGCCGAGGTTCCTGGTCTGTTTGAAGGCGACGAATTCTCTTCTTTGATGACGGCTTGTAAGGAAGGTGCTCAGCGTCAGGGTTTGCTTCTTGATTCGCAAGAGGAGCTCTACAAATGGTTCACCCAACAGATCATCAAGAATTTGCACGTTGTGTTCACCATGAACCCCCCCTGAAGAGGGCTTGTCATCCAAGGCCGCCACTAGTCCTGCCCTTTTCAACCGTTGTGTATTGAACTGGATGGGTGACTGGTCCGACCAAGCCTTGTTCCAGGTCGGCTCTGAACTAACCCAATCTGTTGACCTGGACAAGCCCAACTTCGTCGCCCCCGACAGCATCCCGGTGGCTTATCGGGAACTGACATTGCCCGCCTCACACAGAGACACTGTCGTCAACTCAATGGTCTACATCCATCATTCGCTGCTCAGGTTCAACGAGCGTCTGCAGAAACAGCAAGGCCGGACTACCTACCTCACTCCGCGCCACTATCTTGACTTCGTTGCTCAGTATGTCAGGCTCTTCAATGAGAAGCGCGAAGATCTTGAAGAGCAGCAACGACACTTGAACGTTGGTCTGGAGAAATTGCGTGATACTGTCGACAAGGTTAGCGACCTCAGAGGTAGTCTTGCGCAGAAAAAGACCCAGTTGGAACAGAAGGATAAGGAAGCTAATGAGAAGCTTCAACGTATGGTTGCTGACCAGCAAGAGGCCGAACAACGAAAGACTGCATCTTTGGAGGTACAGGCGGCACTCGAGAAACAGGAGAAGGAGGTTGCCAGCCGAAAGGAGGTTGTGCTGCATGATTTGGCTCGCGCGGAACCTGCAGTTGCAGAGGCACAGAAGAGTGTCAGCAACATCAAGCGTCAACATCTTACCGAAGTCCGATCCATGGGTAACCCCCCTGCAAGTGTCCGGCTTGCCCTGGAAGCCGTATGCACTCTTTTGGGCCACAAGGTCGACAGCTGGAAGACCATTCAGGGTATTGTGCGGCGAGACGACTTCATTGCCAGTATTGTCAACTATGACAATGAACGGCAGATGACCCGCAACCATCGAACAAAGATGCAGAATGAGTTCTTGTCTAAGGAAGACTTCACCTATGAACGAGTGAGCCGTGCCAGTAAGGCATGTGGTCCTCTAGTTCAATGGGTTGAGGCTCAAGTGAACTACTCCGCGATCTTGGATCGTGTTGGTCCCCTCCGTGAAGAGGTGGATCAACTTGAGGACCAGGCCTTGCAAACCAAGGCTGAAGCCCAGGCCATCGAAAACACTATTCAGAGCTTGGAAACCAGTATAGCTACTTACAAGGCTGAATATGCTGCTCTTATCAGTGAAACTCAGGCTATCAAGGCGGAGATGTCTCGCGTTCAATTCAAAGTCGATCGGAGTGTGCGCTTGCTTGACAGCTTGGCATCTGAGCGTGAACGTTGGGAGGAAGGAAGCAAATCTTTCGAAACACAGATCGGCACACTGGTCGGCGATGTCCTCATCGCTGCCGCATTCCTCGCCTA
This sequence comes from Penicillium chermesinum, assembly GCF_028974085.1. NCBI lineage: Eukaryota > Fungi > Ascomycota > Eurotiomycetes > Eurotiales > Aspergillaceae > Penicillium > Penicillium chermesinum. The sequence continues at coordinate 1,129,205 of NW_026695312.1, read as the reverse complement.
TGCTGGTCTGTACGACCAACAATTCCGTAAGGCTATGATTGATGATTGGGTTCACCAGCTTGGTCAGTCTGGTATCAACTTCAAACCGCACAACCCCATCACCGAGTACTTGTCCAATGCCGATGAGCGACTTACCTGGCAAGAGAACTCGCTTCCTGTGGATGATCTCTGCACCGAGAATGCTATCATCCTCAATCGTTTCAACAGATATCCTCTGATCGTTGATCCCTCTGGCCGTGTTACCGAATTCCTGCAGAAGGAAAGCAAGGAGCGCAAGCTTACAGTCACAAGTTTCCTCGACGATTCGTTCATCAAACAGCTTGAAAGTGCACTGCGTTTCGGAAATCCCATTCTCATTCAAGATGCCGAGCACCTAGACCCTATTCTCAACCACGTTCTCAACAAAGAGTATCAAAAGACAGGTGGCCGTGTGTTGATCCAACTGGGCAAGCAAGAAATCGATTTCTCTCCCTCGTTCCGATTGTTCTTGTCCACTCGAGACCCCTCTGCCTCATTTCCACCAGATGTTTGCAGTAGAACGACATTTGTCAACTTCACTGTCACTCAGAGCAGCTTGCAAACCCAATCTTTGAACGATGTTCTCAAGTTCGAGCGGCCAGATGTTGATGAGCGCCGTAATAACTTGGTCAAGATGCAAGGAGAATTCAAGGTCCATCTGCGTCAGCTCGAAAAGCGTCTGTTACAAGCGCTCAATGAGTCGCGAGGCAACATTCTCGACGACGATAACGTCATCGAAACACTAGAAACTTTGAAGAAGGAGGCTGCTGAAATTTCCAAGAAGATGTCCGAGACCGAGGGTGTCATGTCCGAGGTCGAGAACATCACTCTCCAGTACAGCATCATTGCACGAGCATGCAGTGCTGTATTCGCCGTTTTGGAACAACTTCACCATATCAACCATTTCTACCAATTCTCTCTTCAGTATTTCGTTGACATCTTCAACGCTGTCCTCTATCAGAACAAGCGTCTCCAGCAAGAGAAGGACCACTCTGCTCGAATTCAGATAATCATTCGTGACCTTTTTATCATCACCTATCAGCGCACTTCGCTGGGCTTGGTGCAGAAGGATCGGATTACATTGGCAATCCTTCTGGCCCAAGCTACACCGTTCCCAATGGATCGTGCCATTCTTGATCGCATCTTGGATGAATCAGTCGCAGACGCTGATCTCTCTACTACAGCAGATGGTCGCGAGCAAGTCATGAGCAAGCTCCTTAACATGTCAATCTTCAAGGATTACGTTCCGAATATCCCTCAAGATCAATGGGATTGTTTCTTCAACGAGGAGCTTGCTGAGAATGTCATTCCACCTGTTTGGGAAGGAAACACACCCCAGCTTGACCAGCTTCTCCGATCATTGCTTCTTGTCAAACTTTGCCGGATGGATCGGTTTGTGCCAACTGCTGAGCGTTTCATTGAGGCGGTATTCGGTCGCGAATTGTATGAAGGCAGCAGTGATCTGAAGGATGTGCTTGACCAGGTCACTGCAACAACTCCTATCGCTCTTAGCTCTAGCCCTGGGTTCGATGCCAGTTACAAGGTCGACGCTCTGGTTGAGCGGACTCACGCTAGCTGTGCTAACATCGCCATGGGTTCCAATGAAGGTCTCGAGAGTGCCGACAAGGCTATCAGCAATGCTGCTACAGCCGGTAATTGGGTTCTTGTCAAGAACGTTCACCTTGCTCCCTCTTGGCTGCAAAGTCTGGAAAAGAGACTGGAGTCTCTCAAGCCCCACAAAGAGTTCCGACTGTTCCTTTCCATGGAATCCAGCCCCAAGATTCCTGTCAACTTGATTCGTGCATCTCGTGTGTTGATGTACGAACAGCCCGCTGGTGTTCGTGCCAATATGAAGGACTCTCTTTCATCATTGACCAATCGAGCCACGAAGCCTCCGGTTGAGAAGGCCCGTGTCTATCTTCTGCTTTGCTTCCTGCACGCCGTGGTCCAGGAACGACTTCGTTATGCACCTAGTCTTGGATGGAAGGGATTTTGGGAATTCAACGACAGTGATGTAGGTGTCCCGTCTTGATCTAATTGGCTTAATACTAACTAAGCACTTAATAGTACGAATGTTCCGCTTTCATCATCGATCATTTCGTCGACTCTGTGGCCCAGGGCCGTTCCAACGTCGCCCCTCAGAAGATCCCTTGGGACATGATCCGCACTCTTATTTCCGAAATGTACGGCGGCAAGATCGATGATGCTGGTGACTTCAAACAGCTCGAAGGCCTTGTGAACAACTTCATTACCGCTGCCGCGTTCGAAGATGACTACAAACTGGTCTCTGGCGTTGAGAAGGAGGAGCTTCTCGTGCTACCCAGCAGCCCCAACATCCGTGACTTCATTGCCTGGGTTAACAACCTGCCTGAGCGTGAACCACCTACCTACCTGGGCTTGCCTGCTAATGCAGAGAAGTTATTGCTGGTCAGCCATGGTCGTAAGATGATCTCCGATCTTTCTAGGCTGACTACTCTCTTGGACGAGGGAGAGCAGCTCATGGTTGATATCTAGACAAAAGTGTCTATGTCATGTTTTCTTTTATTGTATCTAGCTTTTTTTGTTCTCAATTTTGTTTTCTGGGTTTGGAGTTGAGGTGGCTCACCTCTTAGATTGCGTACGGTTCATGGAGAATGGAACGATACCCGAGGCCGCTGGCGGAACCCTGCTTTGTTCTTTGCTTCAGTCATTCTAGATTTTCGTTTTGTATTTTACTTGAATCTCTTCTTTGTACAATTTCTCTTCGTTATGAACTATATCCCGGGTCGTGTTTCGACCCATTGTACAATTAGCACTTTACAAGTACGTTACTCGCATAATGATGCCTCCGACTACTTATGTCTCCGATAGCAAGGGCCGGGGTGCAGTTCTTCAAGTTGCCCTCATCCGGGCCCATATGTGCTAAAATCGAGTTCAAGACTCGCTAGTAGCTATCTGATTGGGCCATGCTGCCGTACTATAATAGTTCCAAAATTAACAATTTGCCTAATAGCTTCGAGCCCCATTTATCGCTGGTCTAGTATGAATGATCAGTCTGCAAAGATAAAAAAAAAAGAACACATCCATCAATAAGCATGAAATAATGGCTACTATTTCAAGCTCGCTAGATAGGCTAGAGTATCTACAGATCAGATTTGCGCGTGGTGTATCCACTGTCCCAAAATCCCGGCCACTCGCTCGGTAGAGAGTTGACTATGAACCTAAACAAAGCAGCATTAAGCTCCCGGGGCTTTTCAAAAGGCACCCAATGAGACGCATCGAGAGTGACCTCCGTCAAATCTGAGCAAGCCTCTCGCATAGGCTCTATCAGACGGGACGTTTTGGTATCGCATACAAGATCCCAGGTCGCATGGACGAAGAGTACGGGCTGCTTCAACCTTCTATCCTTCTTCCCATTGTATTCCGCATTTCGCTGATGATGCATGTAGTACGCACACCCGGTCCAGAACCCAGTCCGCTCCATGTCCTTGATGAACGAATCCCACACTTCAGCTGGAAGCATCGGAGGGCCGGTCATGTCGACGCTAGGAGGCTTCTCCCGTCCACCCAGCGGTCCCTCGCGGCGTACTTTAGCAGTATGCGCCGGAAGCGTACGATCTGGCCGCGCACCGGGCTTCTGCATCAAAGCATTGCAGTATCCCGCAATATCTTTGTTACACCATGCGACAGCCTCTTCGAATTCCTCTTCGTACCGCCTCATGTAATCCCATTGGCCGAATTCGTATTCATCCTCAGGATAGATGTCCCGGTTCACCAGTGGCAGAAACTGGTCCCAGCCGAGCTCGAGTGTCGAGTATGGAACGCAGATGCTCACGAGGGCTTTCACTGTTTCGGGATGTTGAATTGCCACGGAGGACGTCACCCCAGAGCCCCAGTCATGTCCGACCCAGACAGCTGCTTTGCGGCCAGTATCGGCCAGGAGAGCCATCATTCCCTCCACGAGCGCTTCCTGGCAGTAATCGTCCAGCAAGCGCCGGGAGGTGGACTGCCCGTAGCCGGGCATGTCGGGGGCAACGGCTCTGAAGCCTACCGCAGCGAATGCATCGAGCTGGTGTCTCCAGGTGATGGCAGTAGCAGGCCAGCCATGGATGAACAGGACTAGAGGGCCGTTGACTGGACCAGCTGCTAAGTAGTGGATTTTCTTGCCGCCAGCATAGGTAACTTCGTGTTCTGTGTAGGTGGCCATAGTAAGGAATTTGCGTTTACAGTCTTAGAGGTAGAATAGAGATAGTATAGAGATAGTATAGAGATAGTATAGAGATAGTATAGAGATAGTGTGGCGTTGGTCTTATGTATAATGGTTCATGGTATTTTAAATAGAGCCGGGCTTGCCTGTTTGCGCGAGGGTCTCATATATGGAGTCCATGGCGGGGGATCCGTCAGAAGTAGATCGGACCCCAAATGCCTGAAAGGGGTTATTCTCGGAGCCCTCCGGGGTTATTTCCCCTTTCTCCTTTTCCCAATCTTGTGAGATCCAGCTTGCGGTTTGAATGAATTTCTTTTCTTTTCTTTCCTACCTTTTTTCCAAAAAGAGCGCTTACATATTTCCATATAAAGAGCATGGCGTGGTTTGAGCAGCGTAAACCGAGAGGGTTGGCTGTTGTGGCACTTCAATAATAGAGCAACTACAAATGAAACCCAAAGGTGATATGGGTAATAGCATTAAGTATCCAGTGTGTACAGTCTGGTGGGATCCTGATACGCATAAGCCTTCCCAGAACGGCAGCATTTAGCACTAAATGTAAAATGTGTCATCAAACGCCATCAAATCCGACAGAGCGGGCGACTAATATCCTATATACGTGAGTGGTCCTCGCTCTGATCTCACGAGATGAAAGTCGACTCAGAGAACATGAAGCCCTCCTCTGAGACTTCCTTGTCGCCGATCTTGAGGTTCAATGAGAGCTTGTCCTTGGGCGAGAACTACAGATCACCAGTGTCAGCGTGTGTGCGCTTTATATGAGCAGATGATACATACCTGGAAGATGTAAGGTCGGGCACCAGCAACACTGCCGGCAATGGCCTTGATGAAGCCAGGGACCTCGCCCATGACATCGATACGGTCTAAGCGGGTTCCGAGGGGGCCGTCTACAATAGCAGAGACTTCCTCGCCGGCGGCGGTCTTGCCAGTCCACTCCCACTTGATGGAAGTGGGCTGAGGCCAGTCGCTTGTAGCATCAGGCTCCGAGGCGGTGTGAGTGACGGCGTTCGTTGTTCCGGCGTAGATGATCTCATCGTCCTTGAGGATAGCGCCGACGTTGACCTTGGTCGAGCCGTAAGAGGGTGGGGTGGTGTACTCCATCATAATGGCGGAGTAGGTCGGGGTTTGGAAGTTGATAAAGTTCCAACGGGAAGCTATGTTTACGTTAGAATCAGGATGGGTTTCAAATGTGCTATGGATATGGTCTCCACGCTTTGTATCATAAGTCTCTTCGGGGACGGGGTGGGCATACCAGCGTGATGGGGCTTCATGCCCTGTAGGGCGGGGATAAAGACTCCGCGACCCGCCAGGTCATAAGTCTTGTCCTTGGTGGTGATGCTGCCCTCAACGGCGCAGCGAGCCCAGAAAGCATGGCTCATAGAGCCCCAGGGGTTGGCGGGGTCAGTTCCAAAGTAGGAGGTGCCGTCCTTGCCGACCACGAAGCCCGGGGCCTTGCGGGTGAACTTCAGATCGACAAGGCAGCCTGGGTTGACTGTGGACTTGAGATGGTACGAATCGCCCTCCTCGTTCAGGGTAAGAGTCAGGTTATCGGCGCCGAAGGAAAGCATGTGCTCGTCAAACATGAAGTTGCTGAGACCATCGGTGAACCAAATTTGTTCCCCATCGCTGCCGTTCTTGTTGAAGATCTTGGTGTTGAAGTGAGCTGTCGTGTGGATGCCCCTAATCCAGCAGGTCGGTTAGCAAAGTAGTCTTCGTTCAGGATGGGCGTTGATGCGGCGGGGATGGTAGCTGGAGAGACGGCGGGGTAGACTCACGCAATGTTGCTGTAGATGATCTGAACGAAGACCAAGTCCCCGTTGTCAGACATGATATAGAAGGTCTGCGTCTCGACATTGGTATATTGATAGGCCTTCCATTTCAAGTGGTCCTTGGTCATGACCGTATAGGGTGTCTCGGCCGTCTGCTGAGCGACGGACTGGATTGCCTCGGGCCCATAGATGGGTTCCTGCGTGCCCACTGCGGCAGATAGGCTGTGGCATGATGAGGATCAGTTTAACCGCGACAGGAGAAAAGAGATAACATACGTTGACTTAATCCAGTTCATGATGTGCACCGGAGAACAATTGGATTGAATTTCCCGGCTTGAAATGATTGAAGAGAAAAAAGGGAGGTGGAAAGGGAAGGGGATCGCCGCGCGGGGCTCGAGAAGTTAGTTCGGATGCAAATGGGAGTCCGGGTGCGGTGATGAGCAGAGAGACTGTATCCACCACCAGAGTAATAAGAGATGGTTGAAAATATTGTTCGAATGAATCAGGATCCACAGCTGGGTCGATGTTGATTTATCTTTGATCTGAAATAAGAAGAACGATGACGTCTGGTGATTCCAGTGCTTCCAGCAGCTCACTTGACCGCCGACCAATCAGCGGTCGCACCTAAGGCGCCAGAAAATCTCCCGTCTTCAAGCCAAACACTGCGGCTTCACGCTTCTCAACTCCATCACATCTCACCATGGCTAAGAACGTATTGGCCAAAGACCAGTTTGTCAAGCTGATTGTCGGAGCGGGGCAGGCTAGTCCTAGTCCCCCTGTTGGTCCTGCCCTCGGTTCTAAAGGTGTCAAGAGCATGGATTTCTGCAAAGTGAGTTGGTTCGCCCTGGGCCTCCCAGGGTTCTAGTGGCTGGCACTTCTTTACTCGCATGAGCTTACACATGCACAGGAGTTCAATGCCCGTACCGCTCATATGAACACCGGTGTCCCTATCCCAGCGCGAGTCACCGTTCGTCCCGACCGCTCCTTCACCTTCGACTTGCGCACCCCAACTACCACCTATTTGCTTCTCAACGCCGCCAACGTCGAGCCCCGAAAAAACCGCCTGCGCGGCGCTATGAATCCAGGCCATGATGTTTGTGGGGAGATCTCTTTAAAGCATGTCTATGAGATCGCGCGGATCAAGCATACCGAGACCCGACTTTCTGGACTGAGTCTGCAAGGATTATGCAAAAGTGTCATCTCGCAGGCTAAGTCCATTGGTATCAAGGTGGTCCCGTGATAGCCGTCTGCGAATAAACACGCATGGAGAAGTCAATTCGCCGAAAGGCGCCCTGCAGTCCGGTGACACAATTGTAGGGGGGGGGGGGTCTGTGTCATGCCGATTCTCGGGGCGGAAAAGGCTGGAATGCCATAGCGATGACCTTGAAGCGGTTTAAGGCCGCTATTTTAATTGTGCTATAGTTTGTATTTGGGGCGTTATCTTGCGGGGCGATTCCTGGGGAGGAATCCTCTCCTACTGTACTATACCTGATCTTTTCAAGCATACTTAAGAGCATTATGCACAATTTTGATTTGAAGAACTCCTGGGAAGACAAGATTACGATGTCAACTGACAAGCGCTCGAAGCACAAAGCTCCACGCGGGCCTAGTTGTGCCTGGGCCAGTAGTGTATAACAGTGTGTCACCATGGACGGCATTAAACCCCCGGAATAATGGTTCTTGCACGGGAATCGCGCAATCTTGAAAGATACTAGTAGGCGAGGGATTTCCGGATGGACTCTTAGGGGCCAAATATTTTCTACTTTTTGAGACGCCAGCAATGGTTTGGTATACCAGGAGCGGGAAGTTGCCAATGGCCCCAAGACTTGGCGGGCATGGCGGACATGCGTGTAGGCGGTTATCAGTGATCTCTTAATGTATGGGATCGTGGATGTGACAAGATAGGTCGATGTGGCCGAGGCCAATCAGCGAGGGCAGGTTCATGCAGGGCGTCGACTAGGCCTCATGCGGTAAAATTCCAGATCATCGGGAAGACAACAGGTGCAGCGGGCTGAGGCCCGGCAAGTCGGCACGTTGTGATACCGTCACTGCGCTGCGACTGCAAAAATGTTCGTCTCTGGTCAAAAAGGCCGTAGCCGTAAGGCGTGGGTGGTGACTACGACACACACTTGAACGCTCCGCGACCTTCCGAAAATTGCCATGTGTTGGGCTCGGTTCAAAGCTGACAATCCTCAAGATTCTTCACAAAACCGGAAGGAACCGGCGATCTCAGAGAAAGCAACCCGTAAGACAGAGTCCGAAGTACTCTGTACGAGCACTGACAGTAATTACTTATAGGAACAGCGGAGAGAGGGTAACTTGAACTATACCGGGTCAACGCCCGCAGTAACAAAGGTGACGGGTTTCCACCCCCACCCGGTTTTTCTGATTTTGCCTCAGGCCCAGACCCCAAATCTTCTCTTCCTCCACTTCCCCTCTTGCCTTTTCACACCCCATCTGGATTCTGTGAAAGCTCCTGAAGCACTCTTCGTCGCTGCCATAGGGCCCTCTCTCGTCCCGTTGCGTAGTGGCTGCGTACGGATTCGGCACTAGCCTCTCCCGGTAAAGGAACCAGATTTGCCTCCACGTAAAGGGAACTACCGTTTGGCCTTTCACCCCACTGAGTCAAAAGTCTTAACGATCGCCAATCTCCAGAAAACACTCAGGGCCGAAGTGTTCCCTTCCGCGAAGCAACTGCCAACCTCCCGCGAGCCTCACGTTCCCCGTGAGGGGTATGCGTCCCGCCGACCCATTTCGGCGCCGTTGAAGAGTTATGACGTCTGTAACGGCCGAATCGGCACGTCCAGCCAATATGGACTCTGGTATGTCTTGCTTGTCATGAGCAACGTGATCGATCATGCAGTTGGTTTCTAGGCACTGACGCATGCTCGTATTCCAGACTCGCAGGAAATGCAGAACCCCGCCAAGGTCCCGGCCCAAGCGGGAGCCGGTGACCCCGACGCCAAGTCAAGATCGCAGCCTGGGCAGGTCCGCTTCTCGTCCGTCACGCAGGAGATTGAGCCTGCTTTGACTTCGCCGGCCTCCGACCAGCCTTCCAAGGACGCCCTCAAATTGACTACCAATGACGAAGAATTGAAGTCGCTGGCGATGAGCTTGCAGAAATCCCAGCTCCAGGAGTCAAGACTGCATAACTTCTCATACGAACCAATGTCGCTCCCGTCATCCAGGGTGAGTTCGCTATGTCTACTACGCGACTTACCCAATGCTTCTCTCCCTGTGTCGGCTTAGTGGAGCTGCTCTTCATCTTTTCTACGTGAACAACAGACTCGAAAGACCATGGCAGGAGCATTCACATCGTCACTTCTCATCTATCCGCAATCTCGTCTGATCAAGAGAGAAGGAGCACTTGACGCTAACAATCTATACCTAACAGGTCGCATCCCGAGAATCTAGCGATCGGAGCCACCGTGAGGGTATCAACTCACTTATGTCCTCTCCTCACGCTTCCCCTCCCATCTCCGCCGTACAGTCGCCTCCCCTGACGCCCGCGGTGACCAATTCCCGCGATGGCCGAGCTGCTGAAAGCACTGCGGCTTTGAACGCTCCTGCTCGTGCGAATCCACAAGCGATCACTCCGGAAACATCACCTCATGTTTCCTCCGGCGAGAAGACAGACGCCCAGCAAAGCACCCACCAGAGTGCCCCACCCTCGAGAGCTTCTACCGATATCATTTCCAACCGAGCTACGGCTTCATCCGATGTTTCTTCTTCATCTAATATACCCCACCACCGAGCTCAATTCTTCCTTGGTACAGAAGGAACTACTTCCCACGAAGAGAGCCCTCCGCCGACCCCAAGAGATTCGCATACGCCCCCAGGAGCTATCACCCCGGTAGGCGAGCCAAATGACCCGTACGCTCGAAGTAAGCGGGTCCCACAAAGCAAAAATCTAGGACAGCTAGATGCGAGATTCATCTTCGGAAGCCGAGATTCGTCGAAGCGATCGTTTCGTCCAGGAACCCCTCGTTCTGCTAGTGCCAGCGATGTCACCAAATCCGGCGACAAAAGGAGTATTTTTAGCAACAACAGGAAGGAAGATGAGTCAAAAAAAGCGCATGCTCATGGCCATAACCATCATGGACACAACCATCATGGATCTATGTCGGAACTCAAGCGATTCTTCAAGATGGGACATAAACACAAACGCCCTGAATCTCCCACGTCTGCACCCAAACGATCAAGCAAGTCGTCTGGTAAATCAACCCCATACCAAATGGCATCTGATAGCGTGCCATTTGCAGACGACCACGGTTTAGGATCTAAGTACGGGAAAACGGGCAGAGTGTCGGGTTCAGGGGCAGGCGGCTCCGCTCCGTCTGTTGAAGCGCAACAGCGACGGCGTTACCTTCGCAGTGAAGCAATTTCGGGATCGTCACAGCTGGGAAAGTCTGAAAGAGTACTCTCAAGAAAGTCACGGCCGAGTTCTGTATTGGTTCGACTTTGCACCACGGAAACATCATCGAAACCCTCGACATTATTCAGGAAGGAAATCATTGGTACGAAGTCATGGAATACGCACCCTTTGACCTCTTTGCCATTGTCATGACCGGGAAAATGACGAAGGAGGAAATTGCTTGCTCGTTCAATCAAATCCTAAGCGGCGTTGCGTACCTGCATGGAATGGGCCTAGCGCATCGGGATCTCAAACTGGATAATGTCGTGGTCAACAGCCATGGCATTATGAAGTTGATTGATTTTGGCAGCGCAGTTGTCTTCCGCTATCCTTTTGAAAATGATATTGTTCCAGCGTCAGGTACGTAGGAGTAACCTGCAGCGGTCTTGGACAAGACTAACGTGGATTATCACAGGAATCGTGGGGTCAGATCCTTATTTAGCGCCAGAAGTCTACGATGAGAAGAAGTATGACCCTCGTCCGACAGATGTATGGTCGCTGGCGATCATATTCTGCTGTATGACTCTCCGTCGCTTTCCTTGGAAGCAACCGCGCGTTAGCGATAATTCCTACCGACTATTTGTTTCACCTCCAACTCCCGGCACTCCGGTCCCCGATGGCGATACTAGACGGCCTCGCCCGAAGTCGACTCCCGATCTACCTTCCTCTGCCCACGAACAACGACAAGCACAATATCATTCAGATGTGTCGCAGCCTGCATCGCCTACCAAGTTGTCGGCTCCAGCGCCCCAGGCACCCAATGGCGCCAAGCCAGAACAAAACGCCGAGTCAACTGCCGAATCCAGCCAGAATGGACCCGGCGAGCCTGCTCAAAAACAAACCAGCCAGTCCAGTACAAGCACAGCGGCCAACAACACCGCCGGTGAGAAGCCTGCTCGCACAACAAGTAAAGAAGCACCTCCCCTTCCGCCAGGCTCTCAGCAGGCGAGTCAACGCCAAGAAGTCATCAAGGGCCCATGGCGGCTTCTCCGAATCTTACCGCGGGAAAGCCGCTATATCATTGGCCGTATGCTGAAGGTTGATCCGAAGGAGCGCGCTACCCTCGACGAAGTTCTCGCAGACGACTGGGTGCGCAACATTCCGACTTGCCAGCAAGAGGTGAATGGTGAAGTGAGGCCAGCCAAGAACCACACCCATGTTCTTGAGCCTCCTTCGCACAGTCCCGCAGTTGCCAGCAAAGGAGCCAAAGGCAAATAAGTGCTTTTCCTGTATTAAAATTTCTTCTGTGCATAGTACGTCCCAACCAAGTCTTACATCCCCACATGCTCCTTGTCCAACTTCCCTCCTTGCCGTTTTCTCCCGTTTCGCCTTCGGCCTTCCTCCAAAGAAAGACAGACCGGCCGCCTCGCCCCACTGCAAAGCCCATTGAGCTCAAGTCCTGCTTGTTATTCCTTGCGTTCAACTTCCTGAAGCCAATTTTTCATTGTTCAGTCGTGTATTCAACACTCTTATCATCCATCCGTAATGGTGACCGACGGCATTCATCGATGAAGGCATTTCTGGCAATCTGACGGAGTCGAACTCTGTTGGTAGAAATTGCTGATGCACGATTTCCCGGCACCTTAACTATTCTGTTTGAACTGCAAGCTTGAATGAGGATTTCTTCTTTCTCTCTTTTTCCGTTTTCCGGAGCATTCCTTTTCGTTGTCTTTCTCCCGGGCGAGCTGGCAAGTGCTTTTCTATGCACATGCTCCAGAGTTCAGTAGACCTGGAGCAGTAGATACTTTCAATAAAAGGATATAGTTTTTTTTTTTTTTTTTTTCTTTTTACTTTTTTTTTCCCCCTGAAAATAGCTTGAATAGCGTGAATGATTCAAGTACTTCGTGGCCAACAAAAACTAGTGGAGCTTTTCCCGCGGTCCCGATAGGGGCGATACCGGACGGGCTGACTGCGGAGCTTTCTTCTACCTCCGGTTCTCTTTGCCAGCTCAATCGGTCCTCTGTTTAACCAATTAGCCCTCCGATCCACCCTTCAGCATCTACAATGCTCTTGTGTTAGATTTGCGGTATCTCCGTTCGATCTGCGTAGTCTGCACAGGCTGCACAGCATGGCCCAGCAGCCTGACGGGCAGGAGCTAGTCTCCTCCCTCTGGACAAGATCCCTTCTTGTATGGATCTCTACCTGCGCCCTCCCAATCCTCTGAATCATACTCATTTCGATATATTTAGTCCGGCGCTGTCGCAGGTCTAACCGTAGACTGCTCTCTCTACCCACTCGACACAATCAAGACTCGTCTCCAAAAAGCACGCGATCCTAACGCACCCCAAGCACCCCGCCTCTCCCTCCGCCAAACAGTTCGTGGCATATACGCCGGCCTCCCATCTGTCCTCTTCGGCTCTGCTCCCTCAGCCGCCTCCTTCTTCATAGTCTACGATGGCGTCAAGCGCGCTCTCCTTCCTCAACAGCCCTCATCTCCGTCTGACCTCCCCTCCCGAAGTCACATCATTCTCACCCACTCCGTGGCCTCTTCTCTTGGTGAAATCGCCGCCTGCGCAGTCCGCGTCCCAACAGAAGTCGTCAAGCAGCGCGCCCAAGCCGGCCTTTTCGGCGGCTCGACATTGCTCGCGCTGAAAGATATCCTAGCCCTGCGACATGCCCAGCCCGCCTCCGCGGAACTCGGCGCTGCAAGCTCTGCGCCGGTGAAGCGCGGGTATGGACAGGTCTTCCGGGAACTGTACCGTGGTGCGGGTATCACGATTGCCCGCGAGATCCCGTTCACCGTTCTCCAGTTCACGATGTGGGAGTCCATGAAGGAGGCTTACAGTAAGCGCTACCTTCGGCAAGGTCCTGGGGCCGTACCGGGGTCTGCAGAGACACAGATTCCTGTTTCGACGAGTGCCTTCTTTGGTAGCATTGCGGGTGCGATTTCTGCAGGGTTGACTACGCCGCTGGATGTTATCAAGACTCGGGTTATGCTGGCGCGGAGAGGAGATGGAGGCGCTGATGCGCCAGTGAGGGTGAGAGAGATCGTGAGGGGTATTGCGGCGGAGGGGTATGGTGCTTTCTGGCGTGGGATTCAGCCTCGAGTGGCTTGGATTGGTATTGGTGGGGCGGTCTTTTTGGGTAGTTACCAGTGGGCCTGGAATACTTTGGAAGGCAGGAAAGCGAGGCAGGACTCGGAGTGATCCAGAGTTTTTCGATGCTCCAAGCATAGTGAATTGTACCATATTGTCGTAGAGTACGTATAGACTGGATCATAGAACCTTCATATCAAATGTTCATCATACCCGAGAGTGTACTCTTGCCCAGCATTTTGGAGCTAATGCATGTTGACAAGAGCCATCACCCACGCCGGGTTGAAACGCATCAACTCAAGCAGCCTTCAGCTTCAAGAACTCTTGGGCGTTTTTGAAAGCAACCATTTCCAACTCGTGGACCGTCAGCTTTCCAATTTTCTGCAACGTTTCGCGAAATTATTTGCCAGTCACGTTCTTCTGGAAGGGATAATCGACGCTATGCATGATCCTTTCAATCTTCGTGATCTGGAGCACCATCATCAGAGTTTCGACGCTAATTATGCTGCTTGTGATGACCCGGATGTTTCATTCCAGACATCCATAATCCCTTTCGATCTCTCCGCTGCCATGGCAAAGATAGACCGAAGCCTTTGTTGGCGTAATGTGTGCCATCCGCTAGATAGTTATGTACCAGAGCGCCTACAAAATTCAACTCAGTGACACAGCGCTTGAGCTCTTGTGCTGCTTCTTGAGGACATGCCATTGGGAGGGCAGCAAAGCCAGCGAGACAATGAGGGCTCTTAGCAAGTGCCGCTGTCATTTCATTGTTCGCCGCAGTGCAGCGCGTGGGATCTGTAAGGCATATGCCTGGAAGGTGGGAGACGAATTGGAGAGATAGAGTATCTGCATTGAGTTCTGTCATTAGCTTAGTAGAGCAGTTGCATCTTTTTCTCGAGCTTTTCGGGGAACTTTCGCCGTCTCCTAGACCATGAACAATAGTCCAGATAATGGAAGGTCCAACTGACGGCAAATTTGAAGCTAGTACCGAGTTCAGCCCGGTTTAACTCCGTGAAAGTCTTTGTAGGACTACGTACCTGACAACATTGACCTGCTAAAGTACAATTGTGCTGATAGAGGGACACTTATCAAGGACTTGGAAGTGGAGATCTAGTAAAATCGCCCATACAGCCTTAGCATAGATTGTACCCTCGAAGAGAAATGATTGGACGTTGTTCACCTTTATCTATTGGGTGGACGTCTTCCCTCCAGCGCATCAGAGATAATTAAATGCATGTTTACTTATTTGGGCTACTTTAGCGAGCTTGCTCTCATTGGTAGACCAGGAACTCGGCTGCATAACCGTCGCCGTGGTGGCTGCATGGCCTGGCGTTCAGCAAATGATCCTGTCTCTTGATTCACTGGGCGTCAGATTGCAAATAATGAGAGTTGGGATACCTGACTGGCATCTGGGAAGTCTGTGGGGTTAAAGTGCTATCTTATTCCCTCATGGATATCCAGAGCATCGTGAGTAATGGGGGAAGTGCAAGGATCACGACGGAGACCAAGCAAGTCAGGTACGGACCAAGACCGAACTGCCGCGCTTTGGCGTCGTGAGCCGATGCCCCTGGCAGCCTCCAACTTCCCCTCACTTCTCCTCCGATCATCAACCCCTCCGCTTCTTGGGTCTTTTTCATATCGTTGCTCTTTCATGTTGGCGATGATCGTCGTTCAGTGACGTCGCCCTCGCCCCCACAAAGGCCGTTGTCAGTGATCGGCCTGCTCAAGACTGATAAGCTCCGCATTGCCTCCGCAATTTGCCATCTGCCACATCGCTCCAAACTGCATGTATGGCACCGAAACTCAGCCACCAGAGGGTCACATATGGTCGGTTACTAGGTTGAACTCGGTCTCTGCTCTTCTTTCCATATTGACGGTCTTCATTAGTGCTCCCTCTGCCTGATGCCCCAGGCGGGCACCGGCTGGGCGTCAATGGTCTGACCGTGGACCGTCAGAACTCCATTCTGTAAGCCGCTCTCCGCTCAGCTGCGAAAAGAGGGAAGGATTGAGGAGACAAATTATTGCAGAAGATTTCAGCTATTATAATCCTCTATCATGCTGGCGGCAAAGCTTCTAATACGTTTGCGTCCCTAGTTATTCCGCTGGCCGTGATGGTGTTATCTGCTCGTGGGACCTTGACTTCCCCGCCTCTTCTCTCCCTGCCACGAACCCCTTCTCAAGTGCGAATCGAAAACCCGGCCCCTCTCGCTTTAAGACTCAGGTCCAAGCACATAGCCACTGGATCAATGACATCGTTTTGACCCAAAGCAATTCCGCACTGGTCTCCGCGTCCTCCGACACCACCGTTCGTCTCTGGCGCCCACATTCAGAGTCTACTGAAGTTCCGGAGCGCATTGGAAAACATACAGACTATGTCAAGGCGTTAGCTACTCCCGGAGATCATGCTACCTGGGTTGCGTCAGGTGGCCTTGACCACAAACTCTCCTTATGGGATTTGGAGGGGTACGGTGAAATCTTGGGGATTGACGCATGTGCAGACGATTCGACTGAAAAGGGATCCATCTATGCCTTGGGTGCTGTCTCTTCTGTGCTTGCCAGTGGTGGCCCGGAAAAGGTGGTTCGGGTATGGGATCCCCGGTCGGGGAAGCTGGTGACCAAGTTCGTGGGCCACACTGATAACGTTCGGGACATTCTCATCAATGAAGCAGGAGATACAATTATGACAGCCTCGTCCGATCAGACTATCAAGATTTGGTCTCTCACTGCAGGCCGATGCATGAACACACTTACCATGCACAATGACAGCGTATGGTCGCTTCATTCCGACCACCCAGATCTCTCTGTGTTCTATTCTAGCGACCGCTCAGGGTTGGTCGCGAAGACCGACCTTCGACGCTCATCCGATGTCGAGCAAGGACTATGTGTTGCAGCATTACAAGAGCATGAGGGTGTTGTGAAAGTCGTTGCTTCTGATGACTTTATCTGGACCGCTACTCCCAAATCAAGCATCAACCGCTGGAAGAACGTTGACACTACCCTTGACATTGAACTCCCGCCTGACCTTTCCCGAACAGTCGATGCGCCCGAGGATACACCACCTGGATCTCCTCAAAAACCCGCGAAAATCCCTTGGAATGCAGTTTTGCAGCTGTCGGCAACTTCTTCGTTATTGAGCGGAGGCACTGCATCGGGTGTCGCATCTCCGGAACCAGATCTAGAGAATGATATTGGGCTGACTATCCCGCTTCAATCATTACCAGACGAGTCTATTGAAGGACAGCATGGCTTGATCAAATGCTTGATGCTAAACGATCGGAGACGAACGCTCACACAAGATTCTGCAGGAGAAGTCGTTCTCTGGGACCTGATTAAGGTAAGCAGACATGGGCATATGGATTCTGAGTCAAAGAAAAAAAAGAGAATTATTCACATATGATGTAGTGCATTCCTATCCAACAATTTGGGAAACGACACCTGGATGATGTAGCCGACGAATTGAACACAGTACAGAGTATCTCACATTGGTGCACCATTGATGTCCGGACGGGCCGTCTTTCTGTCATATTAGAACCCAACCGATGCTTTGATGCTGAAGCCTATGCGGACGAAATGGACTTTCCGAAGGATGTCCTCTCTCAGTTCCGAGATGACCAGCGAAGTAAGTCTCATCTCAATTTCCCATCGCTCAAGCCAAGGAGTCCTTGTCTATATCCATTCTAATAATCGACACAGTCAACCTTGGTAAATGGGTCCTTCGTTGGCTCTTTGCGCCTATGGTAGATGAGCAAATTCGACGAGACAACGAGTTTCGTGAAGCGGCTGTGGCGAAAGCGGAAGACGAGCTGGCACGGGTTGATCCTACGACAATATCCACTCCAGGTGATGATATTCCTCGAAGCCGGGGTATTCCCATATCTCATGATTCTTCAATGGCAACTCTCCGCCCACGATGGACTTCGCAGGAAGTCCAAGCACTATTGGATTTGGGATCCATGCCGGTACACCTGCTTCAGCGAGCTATCTGAGCACTTCCATGCAGAGTAGCGTCTCGCCATTCCCACCTTTTGAGGCAGAAACTCCCGATATTCCCACTTCCGCTCATCACGATGGGCCCCCATCATCATTCTCGGATAGATATGGCGATTACTTCTCTTCCAGACAGGCACAAGAGTCCGATAAGCTACCTATGTCTCCATCGGATGCGAACTCAACCTCGGGGAACCCAACATCTCCAGGGCTTGAGCCCCAGGAACGAAGAAGAGGTGGTTCGCTGTTTGGCAAAAAGTTCAGGATGGAGTTCCCCAAAAAGCTGGGCCGTACTTCCATAGATCAAAAGCCACAGATCCAGGAGAAAACGGAAGAGTCAGAAGAGATGTCTTCTGTCAAGGAAGAGAAGGTTTACGAGCCCAACATCAGAGGCGTGGTTGCTCGGATTCACCATGAATACGATGAGTTCTTGTCGGCGAATCCTGGCCGTGAATTGGTGACTGCCATCACTCCTAGCACTATCAGTGAAACACCGCGAGTCGATATCCCAGCTCGGACCAGTGTTTTCATTCAAGAAGAAACCGGCGACACCGCTGTGGCTGCTGATCTCTATCGGGGCAACGTCGGTCGCATTGGCCAGGAGATCGATTTATTAGAGAAAGCAATCCCTCACTGGCTTGGCGAGCTGCTTCTGAAGGTAAGCAATACTCCTCCAAGATATTTCGTTGGAGATGTTGTGTCCTAACTCTGTTGCAAGAACCAAATCCCCATGAAAGAACAAGTTAAGATTGCTTTCATTCTCAAGCCATTCGATGACTCGTTGCCACCAATTGCAAAGCCGGAAGTGTAAGTGTCCTCCCAGCTCCAATAGCGCTACGAATTAACAATTTCTTCCTCTTCAGCGCCTCTGCCACCAGTGGTCCAGCAAACACGACGAACAATAATTCTCGTCTGAATGCCAACCGGATGCTTCGCGCTAAGAAGGTGCTTGCCTATGTGGCTGAACGAATTGATCCTCCCCGACCTGAGGACCCTGAAGGTAGTGCAATGCCACCGGAGGAGTATCTTGAATTGTATTGCCAGAA
Source organism: Penicillium chermesinum (assembly GCF_028974085.1). Classification (NCBI taxonomy): domain Eukaryota; kingdom Fungi; phylum Ascomycota; class Eurotiomycetes; order Eurotiales; family Aspergillaceae; genus Penicillium; species Penicillium chermesinum. Next base: position 1,110,735 of record NW_026695312.1, on the reverse strand, counting down.
GATTGTAAGTGCCCAGTTCGTTTTGTCTCTATCCAGCCCACTAACCCACGTATAGCAATGTCCACCTAACATGACACTGGCCACAATTCGCAACCATCTTTGGCGTACCTCTGGGGATATGATCCTGTACTATAAAACCAATGGCAAAAAAGAGATCCACCCCCCACCATCTCTCATGTCGACACCAGGTCTCGCCATCCCTTTGAGTGAGAATGGTGCCACAAATGGTTTCAACCTTGCGACCGGTAGCGCACCGCCGGGCAGTATCCACTCTGTCACCAACTCTGGCTCAGTGGCTGGCTCTGCTATCACTTAAGGTCAAGATTCTCTCGCCGCAATTTTCTCTTCTGTTATTATGATCTCTTTGTGCTAGCTATGCTTCATCTGTGACATATTTACTTTTCTTTGGGGCTGCTAGGGATCAGTACGGCGGCCACTTTTGTTTCTGTTCACTCACGGAGGCATAGAGACGGTAGGTCTGGCGCTGCTCTCTGAAGCCCCTTCCTACTCATGTATGTGTTACCCATCACGATTTACCCACTTGGCGAAGTTGGTACAGAGAAAACTCGCTGCGGGTCCTCGAAATCCACCGCAAGGTTTGGACTTCTATCCATGGAAAAGTATTGTCGATGTTAGCTTGTAATGTTATGTAGCCTTTCGTACAAAGAACCACACCATGGCAACAGTGCCGCTTGCCGAGCTCTAGAGTAATATAGACGTCCCGCTGGCTCAGATGAGAATGGTCCCGTCGCCGACGGTGTGCAACAGCTCGAAAAGGAAGTAAGATGGGCGAGTTCAGGCCTCGATACTCCAACTACTCCAAGGACATTTCGCCCCATGAGAGAACAATATAACACTGACCGGGGAGGGCCAATTCAGCCACTGGGCCGTAGAGTAATATCTCATTGGGCATTCTAGCGCAGGATCTGACCCGCACAAAATGAGGCTGTAAAGGGGGGCTTATGGCGTGCGGATTTCCGGCGTTCGAGGATTCCCGGAGTGCCAATATGAGGCACGTCTGACCCCCCTCAGCTTTGTGTTCAACCAGTTCCCTCACCATGCCAGACGGAATCCCCTCACCTCTGAAGCCCGAAAACTATCCCTATCAACTGGGCTCCTTCGGACGACCTATCTCCACCAAAAGCCCTGAAGCTCAGATTTGGTTCAACCGCGGTTTGACATGGACATATACGTTCAACCATGAACAAGCCATCTACTGCTTTGAACAAGCGATTGCCCACGACGCAACTTGTGCTATCGCCTACTGGGGCATAGCATATGCTAGTGGCCCCAACTTCAATCGGCCGTGGGGCGCATTTGGGCCAGAACTACCAAGTGTCATAAAGCGTACCTAAGAAACCTCTCGGAAGGCACAAAGTCTCGCGGTCCATGCGAGCCCTGTAGAAAAGGCTCTTATTGCCGCCATTGCAGCTCGCTATGATAGCGATGAGGTTGCTGACCTGAAGCAATATGCGCTCCAAGATGTCACTTACGCTGATGCCATGGAGCTCGTGTATGATGAATTTGAAGATGACTTGGATGTGGCCGTTGTCTATGCCGATGCGGCCATGAATCTCTCTCCCTGGAAGCTCTGGGACCTAGTTTCTGGGAAACCAAATCCGGGCACGCGGACTCTAGCAGCAAAAGCAGCTCTCGAAAAGGCTCTTGGCCAGAAAGGCGCTTACCAGCACCCCGGTCTGCTGCATATCTACATCCATATGGTGGAGATGTCACCCAATCCAGAGCAGGGTCTGGTAGCATCCGATCACCTACGCAATTTAGTCCCTGATGCTGGACATGTCCTGCACATGCCATCTCACCTCGATGTCTTGGTGGGCGATTATCGAGCAGCCATCATCGCCAATCAGCGGGCCGTCGTTGCCGATAACAAGGCTGTTGCCTTGACCGGTGCAGCTAACTTCTACGCAGTCTATCGCTTGCATAACTATCATACGCTCATCTATGCTGCGATGTTCGCGGGTCAAAAGCAAACCGCGCTCGGTGCTGTTGATGGAATGGAAAGGAGCTTGCCGCGAGAGCTGCTTCTTACACTGGCAGATTATCTGGAGGTAATCTTATCTGTGCGATCTCATGTGATGGTGCGATTCGGCATGTGGAATGAAATTATTGCTCTCCCTGTTCCCGATGACCCTGTGCTTTACAGTGTTACCACTGCAACCATCCATTACGCCAAGGGTGTTGCGTACGCGGCGATGGGCAATGTTCCTGACGCTGAGCGACAGCGGGAGCTATATACCGAGGCAGCGAAGAGGGTGCCAGAGACCCGACTCAACTACCCCAACAAATGCGTCGATATTCTAGGCATCGCGAGTGCTATGTTAGACGGCGAAATTGAGTACCGTCGAGGCAACTACACAAAGGCATTCGAGCACTTGTCACGCGCCGTCGAGCTTGACGATAGATTGGGTTACGGTGAACCATGGAGCTGGATGCAGCCTGCTCGCCATGCACATGCTGCATTATTGCTGGAGCAAGGGCACGTTGAGGATGCCGCGGCGGTGTATCGCAGTGATCTGGGGCTCGATGACTCGGTTATTCGCGCGCGCCGGCACTATAACAATGTTTGGGCGCTGCAAGGGTATCACGAGTGTCTGACTCGGCTAGGTCGGACCGAAGAAGCCAATATGATTCAGCCACAGCTGCAGATTGCTTTGGCTGTTGCTGATGTTCCTGTGAAATCATCGTGTTTTTGTCGACTGGACACGTCTGAGGCACCGAGAATGAAAAACGCTTGTTCGTCAGGAGGCTGTCATTGAATTCGATGTTGGACAAGTAGGGACGAGACCTTGGATAAAACATCTTCACTAACATGTAGGAGAATTATGATTTGAATGGACTATGATGACGAGTACTAGGAAGATTGTAGATGTGTTGTTCTTTCTTTATCCAGCTTGAAGCGGATATAACGAACCGACCAGCGAGCCAAGCACTAGCCGGACCTGAATTGCTCCAACAGAGTATTTTTCTTTGCTAGCTTGGCATGGACATGGTATGGCTTCCTGGTAATGGCAAGACTCATTTTAAGCCAGACGGATTCTGCGACCTTATTGCCTGACCTGCTCAAATGGCTTCTCTTCTCTTGTATTTTATGGGTTTCACTTGGGCAGGTGAGCACTAGACTGGCTCCTTGTACACATTACATTGAGTATAGACATTCCTTCGCTATTTCAAAGCCCGAGTAATTTTAAACTCAGAAGGCCGCCAGATATGGATGTGATTCGTCGGCAGGAAGGACCCCAGCCCCGCACTCGGTGTTTGATGCGACCAAGCGCCGAATGTCACGTTGTGTGTCTTCTTGGTCCTCTTGCCTCTATTTTTCTACTTCAACTGGAAGAAGATACATGGCCTTAGAGAATTCGGTCATTGATCGTGTCAGCCGTACTGTCAGTGCCCAGGTAATACGCTAGAGACCCTTAGCATCTCCCATGCCTCGGACGGATAAAGCCCCCATCAAGGCTGCATGTCTTGCCTGGTAAGTATCGGTGACACCATGCTTCAAGTCACCAAAAAGCCGATTCTAACTGTATCTGAAAGCCGCTCTTCAAAAATCCGCTGTGATGGACAGAAGCCATGTGAACCAGTCGGTCTATCATCTGCATATCGTCTCGTTTGTCGCTAATTCCTGTATAGTGCTCAAATAGAGACCGAGAATGCAGCTATCAGCCCAGTCGCCGGGGTGGGCCTCGAAGGGGTGCTCGATATGCAGAGGTACTAAAACGCCGTTCTATGTCGAATAACCTACTGGCATCAGAAGACCAGCCAATGCAGCAGGATCCGTCGCCTGATTTGCCGGAAGATCTTGGTAAGCCTGAGACCCTTGTGTAGGGCCTGGATTCACCCTGACTGGAGTCAGACCCAGCTCTGGATAGTTTGATCAATCTACTGGCTCCGTATTCGGGCATCCACAGCCTCGATCTTTCCCCGGATGCACTGCCCAACACCGGTGGGGCCATACAGCTGTGGGGTCAGCTTACCCCAGATAATGACGGAACCTTTACTACGACGTCTGCCGATGAGGTTCAGCCGGCCATCATTCGAGCTTACCAATCTGAGAAAGACATGTATGAACCTACTCAACGATGTGACCTTGTGAGAGCCTCAGCACGCTGACATCCTACCAGCCTTAACGCTTACTACATCTTTATTCATCCATATTTCCCGCTGCTGCCCCCGCCATTGGAGCTTCAAACGAATGATGAACCAACTATTGTTCAAATATCCACGGATCCCGAGGATCCAAAACAGAGCGATCTTCCATACTGGCCCGCAACTCCCCTCAGCCTTGCCCTGTCTGCAATTCTAGTGCTTGTGCCGCCTAATCCGGATATTTTCCCGATCACCAATGCTGGTATAATTCTGCGACGATCCTGGGCACAAATGTTTGCTCAAGAAGCTTTATCCCATGTGGAAAGAGAATTGGATTTGTGTATCCCAGAATCCCTCTCCTCCATGATGGACGGGCAGGACCAGCTCCATTCAAAAGTCCCACGGCCGGTGAATTCTGTCTTAGCCCTGACCGCGCTGTCAATCTATGAGTACTGTCAAAGGGGGAATGCGTCTCGAATGCGAGCTCGGATCAATCAGGCCTACACTACAGCAGTAGATATGTCTCTCCATGATCTTGGGCCGAATTCATCGGAATTTTCAGAAGCAAAGAGACGCGCTTGGTGGATGATTGTGAGACTTGATCTACTGAGCGATTTCATTGGGAGCTTACTAATACTTTTCAGGTTTTCATGCAATATTTGTCGTCAAGTGTTTTCTCTGTTGTGAGTCATAAAATGTCTACTTCCGATGAAATCCTGGCCAATTGCTGATCACCTTCTAGCCGCCGATGGTCTTTGCCGATGATCCTCGCATAACAACCCCTTTTCCGAAATTCGGCGTGCAATTTGAGGTATGTTCGCTATGTTCAAGAGTAAATCTTCTGTATTGAAGAATTAACACGTTTCAAGCCCTGGGCGTATCTGATGAAAGCATTTGTCATTCTGTACGATTCAGGAAAGATGACGAAAAAGATTGAGCAAGTTACAACAGCAGAACCGTTTCCGAACTTCGGTAGCGAGATCAAAGAATTTGATTCCATCGTTGTAGCCTTAATGATGGAAGTCGACCATGCTTTACGAGAAGCATTCGATCACCTGGGTGAGAGTCCTATCGCGCATAATATATTGAGACTCAGCCGGATCCTCGTCTATACGTAAGTTGATTGAGGCAAAAACCTAGGATCTTCGCTGAACAGGCCCGCAGAGTTCGACTCAGAATACATCGTTTTCATGCCTTTATGGACGTGCCTCTCTTTCTCGATAAATATTGCGACTTGGCTTCAATCAACACTGACGGCTATCCTAGCGATGCCTCAAGTTCCTCGGCTTGGATAGCTCACCGCAAGGCGACTTTTCCGTTTACCGAGCAGGAATCGGCGAGGATTTGTCTGAAGGCCTCTCTAACAGTAGCAACGACGTACCGAAATCTACCTTATCCTCACCCTTGCGGTGCCGGCAGCTGTGACGCGGGATCCTTGAATCGGAAGGCCATGGATCGGCAACCCTGCTGTACATCTAGATTTCCACGGACGATACCTTGGTTCGTCTGTATAGCTATGCAGACGTCCTACGCTATTCTTATGCTCTTGCATCAAGTGAAGGCGTGTCTTGAGACCGGGCGCCTTGTCACATGCTACCATTTGATGGATAGGCCTGAGCCAGCTACTGAGATCGCGGATGCAGAGCGTCTGATAGAAGAACTCTGCCACGGAGTCGAGTACATTGGGTCGACATTCAAATCTGATTTGATCTTTGAAGGTGTTGGTAGCATGGGACGCGAGGTTGAGGCTGCCTATCTTGCGGCGTTTCCGGATCGACTGCAACTTGGCCCAATATAATAACGAGTCGTTATGACAATACGTCCTCAATAACATGGGTTTCTTGCTTCAGGCTCCATTCTGACGTACTTGGGGCTTCTATGTATGGACACCAGAATCCAGTTTCTTGAAAATGTGCTTGTTGATTGGTGTCAATGGCTCCTGGCCAGTCAACACACGCTGAACATTCTCCATCGAAAGCCGCTCAAATCAAATCTAAGTCTCAACAGCTCCGCCAGCAGTCTGAGCCGTGAGTCAACTTCGTCAACCAGTATGCCTTTTCTCCCTTTTTGGCAAATATACCTTGAAAAGGGGAATTACGTGACACTCTACATCTTGGCCGGCTCTAAATTGACATGAGGCTCGTTCTCATGTATGTCGAGGCCCGCAGCTGATAGATACCCCACTTCAACGCGTTTACTAGAGCCGATGCTTCCACGAGCATGCCACACGCAGTATTGACGAGTTTAAAGCCCTTCTTGAACCGTGCAAGGGTGTCCTAGTTATGAGCTTTGAGCCGCCAACTGAGGTTGCCAATACAATGCAGTCAGCTGTAGCTAGCTCGTCCAGCGGTCTACAATATGAGGCGCTGACTGCGTTCCTTGCTCCGCGGACTTGCGGAAGGGATCTTGGTAGTAGATCTTCATTCCGAAGCATGCGTACGCCTTGCGGGCGATGGTACTGGTTATGTTAGGAGCCAAATCAGCGGGTACGATCTGGGCGCTGAAACCAAGGGACGCCTGTTGTAAGAGATCGATCCCGTATCTTATTACACTAAGCCCATTATTGCGGGGACGAGGTGGGCTAAGAGGGGCAAGTCTGAGACTACTCACTTGGATCAGATGGTGAACAATATTCAGAGTGCCAAAATGGATACAAGCTACATCGAGAACGTTGAGTGACACACGCAATTACAGTATACTTTAAAAGAATCGATATTTTATCCAGTCAATAGCTTAAGCCAAAAGGCTGACGTAATAGGACCTTTTAACTATTTCAAGGTCGAGATGTTGATGATCGACTCTTTACTTTCTGGACTCCTTCGCGTCAAAGCATATCGAGTCGGAGAAACAGATTCGCCGGGATCCGTTTTATCAAACGCGACAAGCCATGCATCACCTCTGCGCTCTCCATGGCGACAAACCCAATTTCAACTGCCTTATTTCTGTCGCAGTTTCGCCGCGCATGGGTGCTGAAGCGTACCCTGGTTCCCTGGGACCGGGATACTTCCTCGCAGCTGCCAACTCGGATTGGTAAGATAGAGCTCGTGACAAGCTCGAGATAAACGATCCATACATTCCTGTAAGCCTGAATATTGCTAACCACGGCTTTAGGACTTGCCGTGAGCGGTGGGGCTGACTCCATGGCCATGGCTTTTCTCTCTCGGGAGATCGAGCGCACCGCGATGGCTGGTGAGATCTCAGTCACTGCTCTTGTGGTTGATCATAAAGCAAGAGAAGAAAGCAGTTTAGAGGCAAGAACCGTCGCCGGCTGGTTGGCTGATCTGGGTATACCACAAACGGGTACTTCAAATGAATGAATCTTGGTATTAACAGTTGCTAGGTATAAGTACCAAGTTGCTGGAGTTGGACTGGTCTTCATTTATGCAAAGCGCCGATGACCCTGTTGGAAAAGAAGCTCACCAATGGGCTCCAACCGCCTTTGAAACCCATGCTCGTCGGCTGCGGTATCAAGCTATTGGATCTGCTTGCCGTGATTTGGGGATTTCTACCCTCCTCCTGGGCCATCATCAAGATGACCTCGTAGAGACCACTCTTTGGCGCATGGCTAGAGGGGCCAGGTCTGCTGGCCTGCAAGGAATCAAAGAAATGGCCCGGATCCCAGAATGCCAAGGCTTATTTGGGATTTCTGAGAGTGGCTCGTCCGTCAAAGCCTACTTCAAGACCGACGACCTAAAAAACGTTGAGAGTGCCAGATCGGTCTTGATTGCGGATGGTGGGATATTCCTTTGTCGGCCTCTGCTAGCTTTCCCGAAACGCCATCTTCTCGACACTTGTCACATACACAATATCCCTTATGTCAATGATCCAACTAACTTTGATCCTACGCTGACCGCACGAAATGCAATTCGGCATATACGCGCCTCCCATTCTTTACCTCTTGCGCTCCAAGCGCCTCGCATCACCGCTTTATGCCATACCAATGGAGATTCGTCTAAAGAACTGCTGAGGCTCTCAAATGAATTTCTCGCCTCGAGGTGTCGTATCCTCGAGACCCACTGGGATACTGGGACCATGCAAATCCAGGTACTAGATGAAAAATCCTCCGAGGACAGCCTAGAAACTAAACTCTCGCCTGCACAATTATCGACAGTGCAGGCATTCTCCCTCCGGCGCATCGCAGAGCTAGTTGCTCCCCAGCCTGCAAATCACTATACTGTGAACAGCTACGTACCATTTGTCCATCAAGTATTTGGCTCCATGAATGAATCTGGAAGCGCAAAAAATGAAAAATCCTCATCTTTCACCTGTGGGGGGGTTCTTTTTAGTCGTGCAAAGCCGACTAGGGAAGAAAATATATGGACCCTAGGACGCCAACCTTTGATGAAGGGCAAGAATCCTACCTCTCATCTCAAAATACCCATTAGATCATCGCCAGACCTGTCATCGTCGAGGCCAATCCCAGATGATGCGCTGTCTTGGATACTCTGGGACCACAGGTTCTGGTTCCGAATACTCGCCAGAACTAGTACACAAGATCCTTCATCAGACAGAGTCGAATCTCACATTCCGATTGCTATACGCGCGTTCCAAGAATCAGATTATAGAAGACTTGGGAAATCAGATGCGCCCACACGAGGTCTTGTTCCGAAATTGAAAAGAGTGTTCAAAGAACAAGGCCCAACAAAAATCCGATACACAATCCCTGTTTTGGTTCGTGACATGGTTCCTGAAATTGATGACTCCGAAGACAAAGCTGGTCCCCTACTGGCCATGCCAACTACTGATTTTATCTTTGGCGGGACTCGCCTGGAAAAATCTAACGAGATGGAAATTACGCACCAGGGAAGGACGATAACCTTGGAGTGGGAATGGCAATACAAGATGATTGATTTCGAAGCAGCGCGCTTGATGCAGGGGCCTATCGAATGAGGCAGTTATTGTACATTGTACATAATGGAACCTAATCACACAATAGAATGTCCTTGAGGACTGAGTCTATGCATAACGCCCAAGTCACCGTCAGTGGTCGTGGGCTTGAGGGAAACGGAAAAAGGAGAGCAATGAGTACAGTTGAAGGTCTTTCAAGATTCCACGCTTGGGAAATGCAGGATGGATACAAAAGGAAATATCAGGGGTAAGAGGTGTCGGGGCAAGGGGAGGGAACGTGTTATGTGTAGCGGTGTCTGTCGATGCATTGAGAGGTGCAAGGTCAACGTTTTTGCATCATAATCAAGCGATCATTGGTCACTGGATTTCAAAAAAGCAACAGCAGCTTGCTGTGCCCGAAGCCCTCCAACTTCCCTCTTCAGTCGGAAGTTTTCTTTCTTGAGACGGCTGATCTCTTCCAAAGCGGTGCTCAGCTGTGACTTCATGGCTTCCTCTGAGCTCCCAGCTCGAGCATCTTTGGCGATGCTGCTGAGTTCGGAATTGAATCGATCATATAGTGCTTCATTTTCAGCACTTGCCTCGCGATAAAGTTCGTCAAGCTTCTTCACTCGCTTTTCGCTGAATACTAAGGATGATTCTAAGTCCCGCTCGAGTGCAGAGGTGCGCCCATTGTACTCTCCGACTAGTTGATCGAAACGCTCTTCGAGTCTCCGGAAGCGGCCTTCGAGGGCGCTTTCCTGGTTGAAGGCAGTATCATTTTGTGCACCCGGCTCCATGCTTCGCAGATTTGAGGGCGTAAGTCTCAGAGCACGCTGCAATTCGTCACCCAAAGCAGCAATTTCGTCTCGTACACCAAGTTGGCTTGTCGCTTGGTATCTTTTCTCAGTCTGGAGGCGGTCCCGGAGCTGTTTCAAGAGTGACATGTTAGCTATGTTCTGTATACTCTGAGGCTTTCCGATCAGCTTACCTTTTGTGGACTTTGCATTCGCGGCCGAGGGGTCCTCTGAGAAGATGATGAAGACTGTGGTCGTTGACCGTCCGTATTGACTGCTGATCTCTCTCGGAGCCCCCCTGTCTTTTGAGGAATGCTAGTTGCTCGGGATCGTCTTTTCGATTCCTGAGTTGGTGAATCTGGAATGTCATTCTGGGCTTTGCTCGGCCCCTCTGGCTGAGGCACTTTAGGGTCTATATTTTCTTTTCTACTAGGCGTAGAAGGACGAGGTGGAGGGGACATCCTTCGAATGGGGGAACCAAGACGGGAAGGGGACGCTGCTTTCGATGGGGATGTGCCTCTTGAAGGGGACATTGCGAAATAGCCGCTTCGAGGTCTCGACTGACTGGTTGGAGTCGGAATCTCACTGCGCGGCCGACTGACTGGCGTTACAGGTCGAAGTGGAGGGGCTGGAGAGAGCTGCGAGACCTCTGAGGAAGCAGTCTGGGGTCGCAGGTCTGACAAAGAGCTTCTTCTCTTTCGTCGAGGTCTAATCACACCATCCTGGCCGATGCCTTGAATGCCAGACAAGGTTGAGGGCTGCTGTCCATGACCGGTGCCGGGTCTAGATATTTGCTCTTCTGATGCGTAGCCGAAAGGTCGATCGCGCGACGTGGGTCGAGTGATCCCTGAGACGGGCTTCCACATCAGTCGATTTAGAACGCAACAGGCTTCCTCGCGGAGTGTTCGGCTCTGGATCAGCCGGACTTTGTCTTTTGCTTAGTGTTCGCAGGATTGATGCAACTTTGCTTTCACTCTCCGTCTTCGAACTATCTTTGTTGGAACCAAAGCCGAAGCGCTTTCGGAATGAAGAGCTATTAGAGCTCACTGAACCACTGTTCGTGTGTGACGTCTTCGTCAAGTCACACGTCAATGTGCCCTCGACGGATGAGCCACTGGGTATGAACTCCTCGAAAAAGCTATCAAAATCATCCACGAGTCTGTCCAGTAGCGAGACGTGATGAACAGGATCGCCATCCTCCGTAAGAACTTCCGCAAACGCCATGGTCAGAGCACCGCGGTCTCCATCATTTCCAGAGGCATCAAGAAGTTCGGCGAGCAGCTTGATGACTGCAGCTAATGCTCTGCGATTCTGCGGGCTGAGTTCTGTCAAGAACTTCTTGAATTGATCCTCAAACTCACGAGGGGACATGGTATCAAATTGGCCTTGAAGTGTTCGCAATGTAGTGTTGTCCAACACTGAGCCCATGCTGCTTCTCCATGCATTCTTCATGAAAGTCTCAAAGGCAACAAACAATGTATCAACTGGAACCTCTGCAGCGGTTTGCAACTTACTTGGGTCTTCCAGCAAGATATTGTAAAGTTCATTGACTGGGGCGCGGTCGACGTTCTCTCTTGCTCGAAGCATCCGTCCAAGAATATTCCCGCTGCGAGACTGCAGTGAAAGAACATATGCTGCGAATGTTTGTTCCAGGAGTCCGAGCTGACTTTCCTGGCCCCGAGAAGCAGTGTTTCCGACCACGGAGATTTTGGTCGACTGTTCGATCTTTTCTTTTCCCCTTTCCTTCTCCTTGTCTTTGTCTTTTGTTGGAAACGAAGATGGCAATGTGTTAGACCTGGAGAGATTTCCTCTTGGAGGTGGCATTTTCGGAAAGTCGGCTAACAGGTTCCCTGACCCTGGTTGTTTGACTGTTGGGACATTCTCGCGGCTACCTCCCAAGAGATTTGATATTAATTTGCTTGGAGACGGTGGTCGAAAGCTGCGTGAAGTCTTGACATGCGTCATTAAATTGCTTGTTAGATATCGAAGGATCTCAAGATTCGAATGGATGAGTGGTGTCATCACTTTTGGGTTATGGGCACTGTGAAGAGGCGAAAGTAGGCCCTGGACTATTCAAAAACAAAAAAAAAGTTCATTAGTAAACAGTAAAGCAGTTAGGTTCAAATTGAGCTTACTTCGTCTGGAAAGCGTAGGTACGAAGGTATCGGGTCCAACCACATCAGTTGAAGGAGCACCAATCACAGAATCCACATCGATTCGAAATTGATCTCCAGCAGGCGCGGACACTGACACGACTACCTCTATGCTACTATTCTGCAGCATCTGTACAGATTTCGCCCTGGACGTCCCAAAAACAATTCGGATCGGTGAAGACTGAGGTTTGCCAAGAGCAGCACTCTGCCCATCTTCGCATACACAGGCCAGAATGTTGGTATTCCCGGCCGTTCCAGGAGGACTTCGTAAGGTCCATTTGCCCCCTTCGCGCTCTTTCTCATCGAACCGACCTTCAATCTTTGCTTTTGTGATCTCTTCAATAAGGCGGCTAGCTCGCCCCTCATACATCGAAGTAAGCTCCAAAGCAAGAAGGCTCGCATCGCCATCCGCAGGAGCGGGATGTTCTTTGAAGAAAGCTGGTAATAGAAAAAGTATCCGCCCACATGCCGACTGCATACATCGTACTTTATGAAGTTCGAAGACATGTGCCACTGTAAGTTCGGAGGCTGGGAGGGCCATTGATGTATCGTTGGTCGGCGATGCTGCATTCTCGATATCAGCAAGTACTCCACGTGCGCTGGCTCGGCTCTCAGTAGGCTTCCCGAGGAGTACAAGGCAGTTCTTGTAGAGAAGCAAGATGCCAGCACTTCCTAAGCCTGTTAGTGGCGACTGTGATTGATAAGGAGGTCCGATCTCATTGACATCGACTGCTGTAATCAAACGTCCCTCCGGAAACAAATCCGTGGGCCAATAATCCACAAGTTCTCTGAGACGTTGAAGGCTTTGGGCATGGCCGGATGGAGAAGAATTATCCAGCGCACAAATGTCCTTCACAATATCTCGAGCCCTCAACAAGGGGCGCACTGCAGGATGAACCAGTGGTAAGCTACCCGTCATAGTATCAATCAAAAGGCTGTACCGAGGGAGACGCTGGACTGGCTCCATCAGCAAAGACCGCAGTCGCTGTTCACCCGTCTCGTAGACTCGTTTCGAGAAACTTGAATTCCTGTCTTTCATGAACGAATTCAATGTTTGTGTGAACCCCGTATGTGCCCGCATGTAAGCGGCATAAGGTTTCGAGAATTGTGGGAGCCAATCAAGCAGTGCTCTAGCAAATGCAACAGCACCGAGTGCATCTTGATTCGTACGTGAAGCGCCCCGGTGCGAGCCAGGAGGTAATTCAGTGTCTTGACTAATGTCTTCGATTGCTTCTCTCTCTGTCTCATCGAGAACTCGCTGGATTACGTGTAGAAATCCGAGGTTGACTTCCAATATCTCGTTCAGGCAAGGAGGAAACAGAGCTTCTAACGCAGCCTCATCAGGGCTAGTGCTCGACGGGCCCTTGCCCTGGGCTTTTTGTCGAAACTCATCTGCAACTTCATGAACAAGAGAATAGATTTTAGCGACATACCGCTCCTCGGTATCGACAAGCTCACACATCGTCAGTCGAAGAGCCTCTTTCTGACTGCGATTGAACATCCTAGATTTGCTGACATTCGTTGGTTGTGACGGTGCGCGTTTCAGGCGTGATGTTGGCAGAAACATAGGTTCCCCCAGAGCTTGCACAAGAGGTGTATAGACCCCATACTGGATCTCTTGACCATCATCTAGCTCCGGCCCCGCACTCTCACGCCTTTGCGGCGGTTGTATCGTTCCTGAAGGCATAACAACATCGATATCTGTCCAAGGAACTTTGCGTTCTTGATAGGCCGTTCGAATATCGCGAATGATATCCGCAGACTCCTCGATCTTAGCCATTCGATTGGCCAGATCTGCAGCATGCGCTTCATCAAACAGCTTCGGCGCCCTCCCACCTTGACGCACCGGTTGCGAGGTGTCAGTCAGACGCCTCTTTAGAGGTTCTGATAATCCTGCAAAGTATTTCAACATGCTTACGGCCAGTGCACGACAAACCGCGTCGCCTTGTCTCTCTCGAGGGAGATGATTGACAGCCGCGTACAGCGGCGCAGCGGGAGAGATTGTGATTCGAGGATAACTTTCAAATCCTGCCGGTGTAAATATGTGCGCTTGTATGCGTGAGCTACTCACGGTTGCATTGGCAGTCGCAACCGGTCCGTAAAACACAAATATGGAGGACAGGTAAGGGTCGGTGGTGTGGTAAAGACTGAGATGCTCCAACGGCAGGTCAGGCAGCGCGCTGGCCGTTGGCGCAGAGAGTATGGCGGCCATACTTGCGGCTGCGCCTTCCCAAGGCGAATTCGCGATAACACTGTCAACAGTGGCCGCGTACGACTCGGTAGCAATAGAAGGAGCGACGGTGACGAAGTTGAGATCGAAGGCAAGTGCAGCGGCGCAGGAGTGGGGCGATCAACGAGTCAGACTTGCAGGCGTCAACAATCCATTGGGTAGGTTGTACTCGGGTTGGGTAGCGGTTTGGTAGCCCGAGGACCCCATGTAGTTAAAACGAGCAAGCGACAAGCGACAAAAGCAGAGTCCAAGGCAAGGTCGTTTGTTTTGGCGCGGGGAATAAGATAGAGGCGATAGGGCGATGGGCGATAACGGGGTCTTAGCGCCGCGGGCTGGTCTGTTTATGTTTGTCCGGCCAACGCGGTCAACACTCGTTGCTGTCCCCAACCTGCAAGCTTGGGCTGACAAGTCACATCGAGGCCTTTTTGGATCCTAGTGGAACATGGGATAGCTCCTTAGCCTCAGTCTACACCGCAAGACTACGAATTGTACATTGGGTCGTCTCATAGCAACTTTCCAGGTCAGGATGATTGTTTTTCGGTTACGTCTCACTGAGCACGAAACCCCAATTGAAGTCAGTTATAGTCTCTCTATGCTAATGTTGATAAAACCAGAATAGAACTATAAATTTCAATCTACGGGTGGCTGTCGGTGACCGGGCTTCATAAATATAAATTTTTGCTGGTTCAGACGCGGTTGTAAGGTCGGGCTCGGATGATATAAACGAAGCATTCAGAGGTGTGAGAAAGCATAAATCACCTCTTTACACACTTCCAACTCATTTGGCATGAAAAACCCAGGGACATTGTACAAATCTTGCTACTGACAGTATCTACAAGAAGTTTGATTATGATATGGCCCTAGTAGCATGTTAAGCATATGCTTGTAGACTGCTGAGAGGGACAGAATCCAATGGTGTTGTGGTTGGCAGATCTATGGAAAATACCGGAGGGCAAGCGATGACACCAATCAAAACCGTTTAATACCGGAGAATCCATTATGACCGGTATACAGCGGTATTCCGCCCCTGGCCAAGGCGGTGTGAGCAGGCGGGGAGACGCTAGCCCCGAACGGGAAAGCAGCAGCCCAGAGACCAGCTGTGCTGTTGTTGGCTGCTCATCGACACTTCGACAGAGAGCGCTTCTCCCGTTCGAGATGCTCGAACCCAATATGTCTGACTCTATTCCCATTGCCATAGATCCTGTGGCCTTGGTAACTACCGAATGTATCACCGTCACCTCGTCAATGCGGAAACATGCCCGCTGGGCTCACTCCTCCGTTTCCGCTATCCTTGGGGGAAATGCAGGCACTCGTGTGTATGACCGCGAGACGTCTGCCCCTCCTAGTCCGCGCAAGAGTGGGCAAGCTGGCCGGGATGATGATCATGCATTGGCCAACAGATGGGGTCTGCGTGGGAAGAAGGGCAAGAGTATGCAGGACAACCCGTTAATATCAGCTTTCACTCGGTTGCGGAGCGATCTCAAAGGTTGCAAGGACATTCGCACATTTGATACGCCGGCCCTCCTGCACCCGTTCTTGCAGGTCATTCGCTCTTCGTCAACCTCCGCCGCGATTACCTCCCTTGCCCTACTCGCCGTCACTAAGTTCTTTTCTTACAACATCATCAATCGACATTCGCCTCGACTTCCTATGGCTATGCAGCTGCTTTCGGCCGCAATTACACATTGTCGATTTGAAGCAAGCGATTCATCCGCAGACGAAATTGTGCTCCTCAGGATTCTGAAACTGATGGAGGGAATGCTTTCAAGGCCAGAAGGAGAGTTATTGGGAGACGAGAGTGTCTGCGAAATGATGGAAACGGGTTTGAGCATGTGCTGCCAAGGTCGCTTATCGGAAGTACTCCGGAGGTCTGCAGAGATGGCCATGGTCAACATGTGCCAGGTTATCTTCACGCGGCTTACACGCCTTGATCAAGACCCCACGCCAGGATCACCTCCATTTAACAACGATCACAACCAAAAAGAGACAGCAAACCTAAAGATGGATCCCTCGGTCAATGGAGACACCGTGACATCGCAACACAAATCTGCCATGAGCTCGGATACTGCGACGGCGACCCGTCACAGCGCTAGCAGAGAGGGTTCTCCCGAGCAAGGTGGTAATGAGACTGCGGCGGCAACGGCGCCTCCTGACCCGAACAATGAAAGCAAGGCTGAAGAGATTCGCCCATATTCATTGCCATCAATCAGGGAGCTGTTTCGGGTTCTGATTGATCTTCTAGATCCCCACAATCGCCAACATACTGATACTATGCGCGTAATGGCCTTACGAATCATTGATGTTGCGCTAGAGGTTGCAGGGCCTTCTATTGCTCGACACCCTAGTCTCGCTGCACTTGCTAAGGATGATCTGTGTCGCTATTTGTTCCA
The DNA here is from genome assembly GCF_028974085.1 of Penicillium chermesinum. Lineage (NCBI taxonomy): Eukaryota > Fungi > Ascomycota > Eurotiomycetes > Eurotiales > Aspergillaceae > Penicillium > Penicillium chermesinum. The sequence goes on along the minus strand of NW_026695312.1, from coordinate 1,094,234 downwards.
GCTCGTCCGCTCCGAGCAAATGACGATCCTCACAGGATCCCTCAGAGTTGCCGGCACATTGCTATCCACCTGCCGATCCGTGTTGAAGCTCCAGCAAGAGCTTTATCTGTCCTACTTGGTTGCTTGCCTACATCCTCGTGTGGAGATCCCAAGGGAACCCGGTATTGACCCATCATTGTATGAGGGGGTGCCCCAAAACCCATCCTTGGTTAAGCAGCCTGCCTCACAAGCAAACAGTGGAAGGTCAACCCCAGTGCCGGTCAAAGACCGACAAAAGCTGGGGCTGGAGGGCGGTTCTCGTAAACCAGAAGCTCGAGAGGCAATGGTTGAGAGCATTGGTGTGCTGTCGCGAATCCCGAGCTTTATGGTCGAGCTTTTTGTCAATTACGACTGTGAGATTGATCGTGCCGACTTGTGTGAGGACATGGTTGGCCTGCTTTCACGAAACGCATTCCCTGACTCGGCAACGTGGAGCACGACCAATGTCCCACCTCTATGTCTGGACTCCCTCCTTGGCTATGTGCAATTTATTTATGACCGACTTGATGATGAGCCGGTTCAAGGGGCTCATCCGTCTTTGGAGATCCTCCGCAAACAACGTCAAACCAAAAAAATAATCATTAAGGGAGCTTCAATGTTTAACGAGGATCCTAAAGCTGGAATTGCTTACCTGGCTGGCCATGGTATCATCGAAGATGCGAAGAATCCTGCTCAGGTAGCTCGCTTTCTCAAGGGAACAACCCGCTTGTCGAAGAAGGTACTTGGGGAGTATATCTCCAAGCGTAACAATGAAGAGTTACTGGGGGCGTTTGTTGATCTCCTCGACTTTTCGGGAAGAAATGTCGTTGAAGCACTCCGAGAACTCCTTAGCTCTTTCCGCTTGCCTGGTGAATCCCAGCTTATTGAAAGAATCGTCACGACGTTCGCGGAACACTATACAGAAAAGGCGAAGCCGGAGGGAATCGCAGATAAAGACGCGCTCTACATTCTGACTTACGCCATCATCATGCTTAATACTGAGCTATACAACCCGAATATGAAAGCTCAGGCCCGTATGTCATTCCCGGCCTTTGCTAGGAATCTGCGTGGTGTGAACGCTGGAGGCGACTTCGCAGAAGATTTTCTGCAAGAAATCTACGATTCTATCAAAGAAAATGAGATCATTCTTCCTGATGAGCACGAGAATAAACACGCATTCGATTATGCTTGGAAAGAAATGCTTTTGAAATCATCAGGAGCCGGTGATATGGCTGTGGGAGAGACAAGTCTTTTTGACGCTGAGATGTTCGAGGCTACTTGGAAGCCAGTGGTGGCAACGTTGTCCTATGTCTTCATGTCTGCGTCTGATGATGCGGTAAGTCTTACCATTCAAACTCGCAGTGAAAAAGTCCCTAAAACTTTCTGAAGGTGTTTTCGCGGGTTGTCAACGGCTTCGATCAATGTGCTCAAATCGCTGCTCGGTATCGTCTGACTGACGCATTTGACCGAATTGTTTCTTCCCTTGCTTCGATCAGTACTCTTGCTACAACCACTCCGCCAAGTACTGCACTTAACACCGAGGTCCAGGCAGGCCAGAAAAGTGTTATGGTGAGCGAATTGGCTGTGAAGTTCGGGAGAGATTTCCGAGCACAGTTAGCAACTGTCGTCTTGTTCAGAGTGCTCCTCGGCAACGAGGCTAGCCCTAGGAAGGGTTGGGAGCCAATTGTTCGCATCCTGAGCAACTTATTTACAAATTCCTTGCTCCCGCCATTCGACACTGAGTTGACGGCTGAACTTGAGATTTCTCCTATCCCTCTCCAGTCACCATCACAAGTTATCGACAGAGATGGCCGAAGTACCGACAATGGACTGCTCTCTGCATTCACTCAATATATCACAAGCTATGCGGCCGACGACCCTCCCGAGCCATCTGATGAAGAACTTGATAACACCCTGTGCACCGTCGACTGCGTGTCTGCTTGCTCAATTACTGAAATCTTGATGAATATCAAGTAAGTGCATACAGCCGCCATAGCCTGTCTTGTTCACAACGAACTACTAACAGTTGGCCAGATCTCTTCCGTTGGCTTCTTTGGAGAATGTTGTTTCGAGTTTACTTGCTCACTTGCCCGAAAACAACACCCCGGCTGTCATCGTCGTCAAGCCAGAGCGGCCAAGCCCTGTATCAAGACCTGCCGGGCCCAGGGCAGACCCCAACCAACCAAAATATGACCCATCGATGATCTTTGTCTTAGAATTGGCCACAGTCCTTACTCTTCGTGATGAGGGTACACTCGAGGTCCTTGGCGAAAGACTCGCGACCACGCTCCAAACTCTGATCCGCGATGCTAAAAACTTACACCCGCTCACTGTTTCTCGCATAGTCTCTTACCTCCTCAACCTGTTACGACTAAGCCATGTAAGTTCTGTTGATGGTTTTCTCCGGCCCATGTCTGACAGTGAACAGAACCAGCATTTCTTGCGAGTCCCTGTTGTTCTTCATACCATCTCCGGCTATGAGCAGGATGTTTTAGAAACAGTCGCTGTGCCTACAATCCAGGGGCTTTCGCGGTGCCTGGCGCACCCTGGTCGTTTGAGGAACGAAATCACGATCTCGCCTGACTTCTGGTCCATTCTCCAAAGACTTCATCAGCACCCAGAGGCAGCACCCATGGTGTTTGAACTTTTGCGAAACATTGTCGAGTCAATGTCTGATATTGTCACTGGTGACAACTACAAATCAGCGATCTCTCTGGCAAACGACTTCATCACGGCCGGCCATGTGGGATCTATTGACGAACGGCAGAGAGATGCCCAAGCTCGACGCACCAAGGGCGTCAAGCAACCTAAGCCTGCGTATGAACCTGCCTCCTCATCATTAATTTCGTTCATTAACTAACAGAATCACAGTGAAAACCAAGTGGTGACTCGCGGCATCAAAGCCATCGGATTAATATATCACCTCACTGGTCGGGTGCCCGCCCTTATCAAACAGTCCCATTTGGAGGAACGTGAAGGCAAGTCGTAACCTAATCATTCAGAAGCCACATCACTTCTAACATGTCTCGAATCAATAGCTTGGGCTGCCTATTGGTACCCGATCTTCCAGTCACTCTCTGGCCAGTGCGTGAACCCTTGTCGCGATATTCGACACCACGCCATCTCTACCCTGCAAAGGTCCCTATTATCTGCTGAGTTAATCTCAGATGACGACAAGGAATGGGTAACTTTGTTTGATGAGATCCTCTTCCCGCTTGTCCATCGCCTTCTCAAGCCAGAAGTGTATCACTCTGATCCCGTCGGTATGAGTGAAACTCGAGTGCAGGCAGCGACCTTGGTCTGCAAAATATTCTTGCGCTTCCTTGACCAGCTGCCTAACCGAGAAGGCATGCTTACTCTCTGGCTCCAAATCCTGGATATCTTGGATCGCATGATGAACAGCGGCCAAGGCGACAGTCTGGTAGGTTTCATTTCATCCCGCAATCAAGAAGTATATTATCTAACCACCCTTGCTTTCGTACAGGAAGAAGCAATTCCCGAAAGCTTGAAGAATATTCTTCTTGTCATGGCCGACGGTGGCTACCTCGTGCCGCCATCCCAGGATCCCAGCAAGGAGAAGATGTGGAACGAGACTCGCAAGCGTCTGGGTCGCTTCTTGCCGGATCTCTTCGCAGAGATCTTCCCGGATGCTGCAAACGAAGAGAACCCTTTGGTCGGGTCGACAGTTGCATCGCCAAGCCGGCAGAGCGTAGACGCCGCGGAGAAGAACGAGGAGATCGCTACTTCGCAGGATGTTGCCGACGGTAGCGCAACAGACCCCGAGAAAGCTGAAGTTGAGCCCGGAGCTGAGCTGGTCGCTTCATAAGATGACTGCTCTGGCTATTGTCTGAGCCTTGGCCATCTTGCATTTACATATAGGATAGAGTGGGGGTTGCAACCAGCCTTGAGCTTGTATTTCTGATATTTCCTTTCTTGCACCTCTTCTCACTCCAGTTTTCAATGTAGATAAAGTGTGATGTTAGTGACGAGCTTGCTTGTCATAATAAAAGGATTTCACTGTTCGAATAGAAAAGAGTAGCATAATATCTACTTTTGCGTTTACAACGTCGAGCCAATTGAAAGTGAATATAATATTCAAGTTTGGCATGTGCAATACAGCAGCCCGGGACGGGACTTTGAATAAGACAGAAGCTAGAGATAAATCGTACAGATGTAGAAACGCCTTGCGGAAAATCAGACACTCGAGCGGAACAGAGTCTGATCAGAAGATGGTTCATTCTGTCTGGGGCGGTATAGCCCAATGCCCAAGCAAAGAAAATGTCGAACCAGTCCGGAGAGATGCGCGGCAACAAAGGAGATCGAGATGGACTGCGTAGCAGATGGTACTTATGCGAAACAGAAGAGGAAAGATAAAGATACGAGACACATGTTGATAAAGCATATCATAAGAGTAAGAATCAAAGAGAAAAGAACGTTGAATGGAATACAGTCGAGTAGTCTCTTGCTTGGGGTCTTCCCTATAAGAGCGTCTACTCATCCATGTCGTCATCAAGGTCGATAGCATCTGGGTTGGCTGGAGCTGCCGGTGCTTCGCTACCGGGGGGAGGACGTGTTCCACCTTCGGGGCCAGTGCTAGCGGCGACGAAACCGATCGGAGCACGCGCTTCACGTTCAAGTGCGGCCATTGCATCAGCACGATCTGTCTCATCGCCTTCTTGGCCCTCGACGTTTTCGCTACGCTGCTGGCTACGGGCAATGGCCTGGGAAGCAATGAAGTTGACATCGGTGCTAGTAAGAAAGTTAGTAAGTTGCCCACGCAGTGTGATCGTAAGTTTGACATACTTGTATTGAGCCTGGACACTTCTTTTGATGCGTAGCATTTCCTTAAATGTGTCTTCATTTCCGTGTTGTACTTCAAACGACTCCCACTTTTGCCAGAAAGGCGCATTGGTGCGAGGATCGCAGAATTGGGATGCATGGCCGTAGATAGCACGGGCACGGTCGATCTCGCCTAGTCGTCGTTCCATTTCAGCAAACTTGAGACACATCTCCTTCGCTTCTTGATCCGGCAAGGCAGCGATCGCCCGTTCGTAGATGGGTCGAGTCGATGTAAGGCCAAAGTTTGAAGCAGACTTTGTAATGTAAAATTCGAACATCTCAAATCTGTACTCGTCGGAAAAAGAGCGAGTCGCACGCTCATAGATGCGCATTGCATGCCGGGCGAGGCCACGCTCCTCTTCCAGGTTTCCATACATTAAGTAGAGAGGCTTGGCGAATTTCGGCGGGCATCCATCCAATGCTTGTTCAAACAAGTCGCGAAGTCTTTCGATGCCGATCTTGCGATCGACGGCTTTGGTAAGGTACAGATTCCAAAGCTCGAAGGCGACGGGATAGGTGAAGAGGTCCAGGCCACGCTCGTAAATTTTGAACGAGTCCTCGTAATAATCGTTCTCTTCCAGAAGATTGGCATAATTTACGACGGTTTGAGGTGTCGCAATGCGCAATTCGAAGATGCGCTCATAGACCTTCCTAGTCTCCTCCAGAGAGGATACACTCTCAACAAGGTCGACATAGAAGCTCCAGAGCTTCCAGCTCTTGTGGATTCGCTGTTGGGGCGACAAGGTCTCATCGAAATAGTCGACTGTGGACTTCTTCGGTGCCTGGGTGGCCTTTGCCATGATTCCAACAGCTTTATCGAAGTTCTCAGCACGCAGTTCCATCTCTGCCCATTCGCACCATGTTTCAGCAAGCTCGGCGACTGATTTGAAAGGCACTTTCACGGCTTTGTCGAAAATCACCCGTGCGGTGTCCAAATCTCCACCGTTTTCGTAAAACTTGGCATAATTGACCCATAGCTCTGAGAATTTGCCATGCGCTTTCTTTGGATTGATAGCAGCAATAGCGGCTGTGTAGGTGTTGACGGCTTCCACCTTATTGTCACCCCACAATCCTACCCTCTTTTCCCATTCGATGACATTGTTAGGGTTCTGACGCAGCAGTACATCATTCACCAAGAAAGGTCGGCGATCCATTAATTGCTCAAAGCGAAGCATGCGAAGATCGAGGTCAAAGTCCGCTTCTTCGTCCACCTTGCCTTTCTCGGAACGCACAGCCGCGGACTCCATCAGACTGCCAATGATGGACTCCTCGAATTCAACATAGGCGTCGAAGATAAGAGTAAAATCACGGACAGTCATAACGGTAACGATTCCCTCTTCAAACACGTCTCTCGCCTTCTCAAAGTTTCCCTTCGTGATCCAGTAAGTTGCGAGACCAGCCCAGAGCTTTCCACGCTGGTCGGCAAACCGCTCAATTCCGCTTCGCAGGATAGCATCGACGTCAATCCCCGCCTGGGGACCAGTTTGGATCTTCTTGGCCTTTGACACAAGCAGATCAACCATTTCGGTCCACAGTTGGAAGTTGCTCTTGCCGTTTTTCGACTGGAACCGCGGGTTGTCGAGAATATCCATGTAGACTTTGACAGCGTCGGTATACTGTCCCATCTCCACCAGAACATCAATGTAGTCTTCAGCATTCTCAGGATGGATCTGCATGTAACGAGCCCAGATTTTCACAGCAGTTTGTCCAGAGGCCGATCGCGCGAAGCCCTTGTAAAGTCTCCAAATTCGGTTATGCTGCGTGATTGGAAGGGCTCGCAAGGCACGATCGAAGGTTCGTCGGGTCTGGGTAATGAGTGGCTGCTGCAATAGGAAAGCCAGATATAGCTCCCAGATGCGCGGCATTTTATTCAAAAGAATCAACGCCCGCTCGAAGAGGGCGTTGACTTTTAGGTACTCTGCGCGGTACACAGCAGGGTTGCGGCCCTTGAGGTGCCCTGTGCGAAATTCGAGATACTATCAAAGGGCTTCTATGTCAGCGGTTGATCACCTGTGGGTAGGAGTAGGGCTCACTAACCATCTTCCATAGCTTGTATGACCGGGGCAGTTGTCGGCAGGCACGCTCCATGACCTGAGGGCATCATGTCAGTAGGCTCACGGCGGGTGGTTTGAAGAGGTTCGTACAAAGGCTTGTTCATAGAGGGTCCCGCTCTGCTGTTTGAATTCGATGTAGGCAAGCCATGGCTTGATGCTGCTGCCGTCGCGCAGTAGCTCTTGTTCGTAGACTGTGTCCTGGTCGGTCTGCCCTAGGGTCAGTACATGCATGAGGGTCTGTGCGAAGATGCAGAGCTTACAATGAGGTAGAAGTCCGGCCGGGACGCAGATGGGCGAGCCATCTGAGCGTGCTGCCGGTGCGATCTCGGGGGCAAAAGCGTCCCTGGCATAGCGCCACTCGGTTTCGAGCGGGATCAAATCACTTCCGCTCAGAAATTCAGCATGAGAATGTGACACAGGTGGTAATCAGAGAGAGTCGAAAAAAGACCAAAGCAAACGTTGAAGTCGTCTTGCCGCTCTCCACGTGACCCCGCCGTATTGAGTGGGCGGTGGGGACGCTTTATCGGCGTCATATCAAGGTGGCCCGCGGCTGCAGCTCGTTTGTCTTTGATTTCTCTCGTCTAAGTTGCCATCATGTCGGGCGCTGTGGTATGTGCTCTTTATCTATGAGCAAACTGGGCTAGGCTAATCCATGATACCCAGGGCCGAGAGGCAGTCTTCCCGACTCGCCAGTCGCTAGGTTTGATGAAGTCCAAGCTCAAGGGAGCTGAGACCGGACACAGCTTGCTGAAGCGAAAGAGTGAAGCCTTGACAAAGTATCAATCCCTGTCCTTGTATTTGTCTTGCTGAGCTCCGCTTACTTCTGTGTGTCCAATTATAGGCGTTTCCGAGGTTCGTTGATTCACGGGTAGATACACCCCCCACTCGAATGGAGCTGATCGCGGCATCTAGAGATTACACGACGCATCGATGAGGCCAAACAAAAGATGGGACGTGTCATGCAGATTGCTGCGTTCTCGCTGGCTGAAGTGAGCTACGCAGTCGGTGGTGACATCGGGTATCAGATCCAGGAGTCTGCCAAACAGGCTCGCTTCCGAGTACGAGCCAAGCATGAGAACGTCTCTGGGGTGTTCTTGCCTCAATTCGAGAGCTACACCGAGGAAGGGGTCAATGATTTCGGCTTGACTGGCCTAGGTAAGGGAGGTCAGCAGATTCAACGTTGTCGAGAGACGTACGCGCGGGCCGTGGAGACCTTGGTCGAGCTGGCTAGTTTACAGGTACGGTTGCGATATCGAAGTGATGAGACATTACTGACTGTCCAGACTGCTTTCCTTATTTTGGATGAGGTGATCAAGGTCGTCAACCGGAGAGGTAAGATAGATATTCTACACTCCCGGACATTGTCAGTTGCTAATATATACGTCATGCAGTCAACGCCATGTAAGCTATCACGATACCGGCTTATCCGAAGTATCCTTTTCTAACAATACTAGCGAGCATGTCATTATTCCTCGAACTGAAAACACCATTAAATGTTCGTTTCTTCCTGGCTGTTCAAGGACTCAAACTAACCTGATACATAGACATTAACTCCGAGCTGGACGAGCTCGACAGAGAGGAATTCTACCGACTCAAGAAGGTTTCAGGCAAGAAACAGCGTGACACTGCTGCAGCAGATGCTGAGATTCTTGCAGCTCGGCAAGCACAGGCCGAGAAAGACGCAGCCTCCGGCACGACCACAGATACAACGGCGGATGAGCAGACCGAAGCACCTGATATCCTCGGCGAGCAGGAAGATAACGACGTGATTTTCTAAACGTTTCCTTACGCATCTATATTTGTCTTCCGATTAGCTCAGCTCAATTGTACAATTTTTACATGGGCTATCCATGAATACAGAACTACGTGTACTTCCAAGGTTGTAATTCGTCCAAATATTAAGCCATGTCACTTTCACGCCGAACCTGGACTAAATAAACAGGTGGTGGGGTGACTTACGACTCGAATATGTTACGTATAAGTGTACCAATGGTAGTAATGCCTGTGAACCTACCCAAGGCGCTGGCACTCGTGAAATTTGCGGTTGAAGTGCCGTCACACCATGCCCGATGATATATACACGTAGGCTACTAGTACCCGCTGGATTGACAGTCATACTCCTAATGCGCTCCTACAGGATCTCCCACCTGAACTTGAAATACTTGATTGGAAGATTGTCTCCTGGTATTGTCTGTGCTAGTTCACTGGTACAAAGTTCTCCTAAACGCCGAATAAAAAAACCAGGGATATTTCCAAGTTATGAAAACAGGACTACTTCCGCTGGAAAGTGACCCGAATAGGCTGGCCGTGTTCGCCCATGGGTATTCCGGAGGTAGCCTCCTTGGCCACGGTGGCACTGACCTCGTCGACGTACTCCACGAAACCAATGCCCTTTCGGCCAGGGACCAGCCGGACTTCCTTGTATCCCTCGAACCGGCCAAACACTGCCTCCAGGCTCGCCTCGCTCGCGTCGTCGGGTAGATCTCGAAGGAAAAGAGTATTGTTTGGTGGCAGGAACTCGTCGGGAACAACAGCAGTGGTGGTACTCGAGGTAGACTTGAGGCCAGCGCCCTTGGTGGTCTTTGCTGGACGGGCGGGTTCGGCCGTTGAAGCGGGGCGCTTGAGCTTCTTCTGAGCTTCGAGGGCTTCTTGGGCTTGTCGGCGCTCTATGGGTAAAGAATAGCGTCAGTAAAATGGCGCCTTGCGTATATACTGTAGAAGGAATCCAGCGTATTGCGACACACCTTTCTCGGCTAGGCGATTCTTCTTGTGGTTTTCGAGCCCCTCATTACCGTCCTCGCGCAAGACAGTCGCATCGCTCCGTGTCTTCGCGTAATCCAAGACCATAGGCTTATCGAAAAGCTCGAACCCATTGACTTCTTCGATGGCACGGGTGGCAGACTCAACACTGTCGTAGACAATGAAAGCCTGGCCCTTGGCGCGAAGGTTCTTCTTTGCGACGATCTCTAGGATGGTGCCGTATTCAGCGAAGATTTCCTCTAGGGCTTCTGTGAGTTGCTCAATCTTAATCCGCTCCTCGAGATTGTGAACCTGTAGATTGTAGACTTATTAGACACGTAGCATTCTATGTTAGAGGGACAAATGCGAGACTGTACATAAACACTGCAAGAACAGGTCAGTGAAATGTGTTACAGGATGTGAACTTGAAGTACTGACGTGCTGTTTGGGGGAATTCCCCCCTGCGGACACAGAGTTCGCCATCTTCGAAGCAAATTAAGCGCCAGAAGTAGGCGACGGTGTGACTTTATCAGAAGGTCGCTGTCGCTTGCACAAGGGAAGAACGAGAGTGATTCATTGAGCTCCGGAAGCTGTGGACGTTTGCTGCGGTCCCGCTGGGGACGCGGATCCCTCCCGTTCAGGACGAAAGACCAAGCGACCGTGCTCCACCGCCTCAAGCCCGCATCATTGGTCTAGTTAGTAGTTTCTCCATCTATGCTATCTCGCCTAATTCAGCCTTCGCTCTAGATTCTGGTCAATGGGATGAAACCTGTTTTAAAAGCGGTTTAATTCTCTTTATTCCGCTACTAGCTATTGATAGAATTGTGATCTTGGGTTAATGCTGAAATAATTCAGAGATCAGGGTGACAGAGTCCAGAAAGCAAGTATCAAGTAAGTGTCATGGAAGAAAGTGCTCACATCGAGCTGCTCTCCCCTTTTAGCGGTGTATCATTCTCCTTATGCAGACCACGGTGGGCGATAGATGCGGCGTGGGAAAGCAGTTTCGGAGCGATAGTCAAGCTTGAAACTTCGGCTGCCAGGCGCATATCACCCAACCCTCGAAGCTTTGCATAGATAGACCATGGCCCACAAAGAAATAGCGTAGTTTATTGGGTTTGGTAAACCCCATCAAGAGAGATTTGGAATGCGGGTGGTAGTGATCCAATCCAAATGACAAGTTCCTCAATCTGCTTTGGAGACATATCATCCGTGACATGGACCGAAAATAGAGCTCTTAGGGATGGGGAGAGAGTCTTTGGGTCGGTCTGGGCAAGTCCTGTCAGGGGAAGGCACACGGAACCAATGCCTTTTCGAAGACCGTGAGAGGGCTTGACCACCGGACTGTTAGCCCTGAGCGTCTGTATAAGGTCTGCGACTTCCACATATTTGTGACCGTCACATATGCGTCGTGCGATCTCCCCTCTGAGTTTTCCAGTCAGAGTGTCCCTAGGATAACCTAGGGCACCTGGCATGTTGGCATCTGTGGCAGCAATAACTTCCACGAGCCGAGAATCTGTAGATAATGCCTTCAGAGCTTTGTGGGCGTAACAGCAGTCCAGGACGTAAACCACGTCAACGGCATCGGCATCTGTGAACAAGGTCTCCTCGCCGTCACTATGGCTGAGAAAATATCTGTCGAGGCTCATTCTGGAGGAATTTCGTTGGTTGTTTTCTTGAGCCCAGAGAATATCGTTAAGTGGGTAGGCATGCCCGGTATAATGGAGCAGCACTAGTGCGCGGCCAGGTGCATCTTTAGCACGTTTAAGAATTGCTCGGGTTCTCGCTTGAAGGGTCCAACCAGGAGTGTGATCATCGGATTGAATTGTCAGTTCCTCAGCGGCTGGGAGGTTTAGGGTGCTTAGCATCTGCTGGAAATTGTGAACGTCTGCTGCTGCAGAGACATCGTTATGCTCCCAAAAAACGCTGAGGGAGGCGCAGTAATCGTACGCTGATGTTCGGTGCTTGGCGGCCTTCGTGATGATAGCGTGGAACTGCTCTTTTGTCAAAGGAGCCATGATGAGAGAAAGCAGTGGGATTGGAAGGCGTGAGGTTCGAAGCAGTAAGTAAGCAGTCAGAAAGCAGCAAAGCTGAAAGTAGTAAGGAAGTAGTGCGCAAGTAGTGAGCAGGTAGTAAGGGAGTAATAAGGAAGCAGCAAGGTAGTGAGCTTGGAAGTAGTAAGCCTGGAGGGCAGCAGGGAGGAAGTTATATGGTATTTAGGAAAGTAGTGAGGTTGGGGAAGTAGTAAAGTTGGAAAAGAAGAGCTATGGAGGACATAGTCAATGTGAATAAACAGCCGATCCTAGATAGGGTAGATATATTACATAGAATAGGCCTAGTGCTATCCTGACCCAAGGTTAGTTGGACCAAATAGATGTCAAATATTGATTTGGGCCTTATTTTATAGAAACTCAAACGGTACATCAACCAGCATCATTGGTCTAGTGGTAGAATTCGTCGTTGCCATCGACGAGGCCCGTGTTCGATTCACGGATGATGCAAGTTATCTTCTCCTTTTTTTTGCCCTTTGGCTAATTATTCAACTGCCTATTTTTGGAGGGTGTATTACAATTGAAGACAGTATAATTAATGATTATTTGGGTTCCTCGTGGTATTCTTATGGGAATCTCAATATGTACATTGTGGCTACGTACAAGAAGAGACAAAAGTCCACCTACCCCATCGGATACATGTGTATATTCATGGTTCCATATCCTAGACTACCAATTCTTATTGGATCATACTGAAATTAAATATACTGAATAATCAGCTCTATATAGTTATAAGTTTTCCTCGCTTAATCCTTCGTATAATAGCCCTGGTTCGTGTACAATTTATCCATCCTTCTTCCCATACTCAATATCAACGTACCAATATTCGTCTGGTCTAGTGCATCCCATACGGCATTAATACGCTCTTTGAAATAGGCCCGGTCCTCTTCAGATCTTCGCATCTATGTAAGCTTTAGAAATATAGAAAAAGGTAGCGTTTAAGCATATTCCAGACCGGTTTAATAGGGCTAAGATTATCTGGAGGAGCATTCCTGGGCTAATGTTCCATCGACTGAGCCAAAATACCACCATACCCGCACTTCATATAAGGATATGCCGAGGCACACCTTATATAGCATACCCTCTAGCTGCAATTGGTGACAGATCTGGCGGGTACACAGGCAAATCTTCAACGTATATCCTGTGCTCTTCAAAGGTCAAACTAAACCTATATATCTTTCTCTATATGAATCTTTACGTTATCTTACCAAAATATAATTCCAGGTTAATAGCGACCGGGGAAAGAAAGGTGGTATAGAAGGAAAAATACACAGACTCTTGGCCGGGTGATGTAATATAATTCGTCACATGGACCGTCACACGGTGCCGCAATCCCATACTAGCCCGTGACCAGCACTGCCCTAAGACTTTCCACTTTGCCCTTTAGTTCCTTTGGTGGAGCAGACCAATCCTCGTATTTAATAGCCTCAGTTTCGACTATCGTGTACAAGTAGTCTGCCGCGGTGGATCGAACCTAGAATTTTGTAAGTATTATGGCAAACCTGCAATGCTAGGAGCAACATACTCTGGGAAATGGATGTAACAGCATCCCAGTAATCTTTTTCAAAACGTCACTGCGCAAAGACTCGAATTTTGAAAGTGCAGCATAAACTTGAATAGCGGCCTCCAGACGAGCGATATTCGAGGAGCGAAAATGGGACTTCTGAACCAAAACAAATACCTTTCGGAAGATTGGGCTAAGATCGCTCCCAGTTGGAGCGTCATAGCTGTCTAGCAGGAATGCGATCACTTCGACGATGGGAATTGCATAGCGATCATCTGGGAGATTCTCGCTCAAAGCTGTCGACAAGACCTCCACGAATCCTGTCAAAGTATTTTGATTGGAACTTGAGTCAGGAAGACTCAAAAACTGGATCAATGCTGCCCTCGTCGACCGAACGAGTCCTTCCGCACCAGCTACTGCCGAGGTCGACAGGCCCTGCAGCAATGGCTGGCGTAGCCATTCTTGATTCCACGAACCCAAGATTTGGAAGAAATACTCCTGGGATGAGACATCGCTGACGTGCTCGAACCTCCTACTTCAATTAGAAACCAAAGCTCTGGGGCATATTTATGTGTTATGGCCTCACTCACGTTTGGAACGGATTGAAGTCTGACAGGTTCCAGTAGCAATCCTGTAGACAAAGTGCTGCCTGTAGTCGGACCTTATCAAGCTTTTCGCATGCCAGCCGACAAAGGCATCCAGTCAGATCCAAAACAATTTGTGAACGCCCTTCAAGCTGGGGTGCAATGGCTCTCGCTGCTTGAATCGCCTCCACTCGGATGAGTGATCCAACGTCACCTCTCATATTGGTCGTGTAATCATTGAGAAAGTCGATCAAACTGGTCGCGATGGTGTTCGTGAGCGCTGGAGATGGTCAGCCGTGATATCTTAGTAATTCATTCAAGAATGGCATACTGACCTGGTAGCTTGCCAGTATGTGGTAAGATGCCAGTAGCGAAACATCTTACTGCTACGACACGCTTCTCAATGATTTCGTCTTTCCAAGTGCAGCGGAGCAGCTCTGTCACGATTTTCCCCTGAAGATCATTCTGCTCTTCAAGCTGCTTGAAGACAGCCCCAAGGGCCAATATCTGACCACGTCCACTTGCCTGTCTAGACGCAGCATGAAGATGTGAAAACCAGACATGGACAGTATCTTTTTTCTTTTCAGAAGATAAGAGAGGAAACACTGTAGACAACGCCTCCGATGAAGTTTGAATAGAGATATCTTCGCTGCGAGAAACAGAAAGAGATAGGACTCTGAGCGCGCGGTCAAGTAGGGCCTCTGATGGTCTTTCAAGTCCTAATACTCGGCTTGATGCTCGACAAAGTGAAGCAATTAAGCATGAAGATGCTTCAGCAGTCAACTCCGGTCTTGAATTCTGAAGGGTCAAGTCATCGTCGGTCGGCCCAGCTCGAGACTCGAATATCTTCCACAAGCCCGTAATCAGGGAAGATACTTCTTTCTCCTCGATTGTGCCTCTTGACTCTGGATGCATTTCCAATTCATTGACAAACGTGTCAGTGGTAGTAGCAAGAGACAAGAAGCATCCATGCCTTGATTCCACGTCACTCCGAGGAATGCGAGGAAGCTTTGCCAATAGCCGCTGCAGAACCACATTGAGGGTCCTGTGGCCTTCTTGTAAGCTCAATGTGCCGATAGATCTGGCAGCTTGTCTTCTGGACTCCGCATCAGGGGATCCGATACCACGCCAGGACATCAGTGCTTCAAGCAACGGGCTCCAGTATGTGAGGTCCAGAGAGGCAGTAGCCTTTGCAACATCGTTCATTGCGCGAGAACGTCGGGATACTGCATGGTAATCTACAGCCTGGACGAGAGCGATTCCCTCTGTAATGATGTTAGGATGGCGACCAATCAACTCCTGTAGTGCAGCAGATGCACCCCTTCGAATGTTGCCAGATGGGTCAACACAGGCTGAGCATACCAGCTCTACAGCTAGCTTTTGCAGCACACCGACTAAAGCGTGGCCCTCGAATGCGATAATGGGTTGGGGTTGTAACGCTTGGAGCTCTGGGGTAGTATACTTCCGAGACAAAGCCCAGACGCCGAAGCAAGCCGCATCCCGAACGCCCGTTCCAACAGAGCTTCCAGTGGATGATCTTTGTTCGAAGTCAAGGCCCGAAACCAGCGATTGAAGGATATCGTGAAGTTGATTCGTGGGTGGTGCTCTGCGGAATAGAAGATGAGATAGTGTGAGCATCAGCCCTTGCCATCGCTGAGCATCCACTCCACTTAGGTTACGCTTCAAGGCTTCGAGTCCTGCCATCCGGGCTTCAAAAGGGGTCATGAGTGTACCGTCATATGTCTCATAAAGGATGTTTTCGCCAAGGGAGCCGATGACGGCTTCAATCACTTCAGTTCCCATGTCTGGGTCCAGCTTCAAGGTGATAACACTGAGTGCTTTGCTTGCAGCAAACCGGACAGGTGTATCTTTGTCAGCAAGTGAAACAAGAAAGTGGTCAATAGCCTCTTCCAATATCGCTGACAGCTGGTCATCATTGAGATTGGGGTCTCCTCGCTCGCTGAGTGAGAGGGCCATGGCTGTGATGCATCGAAGAATTTTGACAACCGTTTTGCGAGCTATAGCAGATGATGCAATAACCTGAGAAACTTCCGATGTTCCGTTAGAAATGACCAGAATTTGTTCAAAAACCATTCTCAGCAACGGAGCAAAATCCTCCAGCTGTCCAGATCCCGCCAGGCGAGCAATAAAACTTAAAACCCCAATACATGAATATACTGTGGGTATTTCCGAGTTCTCTGCAGGCTGTATAACCGAAAAAGCCCAATGCGTCAACCTTGTCAGCAGTCCAAGAGCTTGCATATCGCCGCGCAAGGCAATTCGCGCCAGGAGGGCGGTTGCTGCTTCACGCTCCTTGCCCGGGACATTGATGTACTTGAGCGCTACCGAGAGAACAGATTTCGCCAGGACAGGAGTTTCAGGCGGGATACCCTTGATTTGACTCAGGTTGTCGTATGGAATAGGGATGTCATCTGAAGAAAGTGACGATAGGTCAAACGGGGCAAGGAGCAAGTGTGAGAGCCAAATTAACATAACGTAGCGCTCTTCCCACAAAAGACCCTGCGCACCAGGCTCTGCAGAACTATCGCTCAGCTTGTTCCTATCTGCTGCATTCCATTCGATAAAAGCTCGCAGCATCGAATCAAGGTATTTAGGTTCATTGTTCAGGAACCTGCTAATAACCTTGACTCCACGAACCTTGCAGAAGGTATACAGCAATCTGCAAATAGACCTAGGAAGTGGATAGACAGCAATATTTCGTGGCTTCTGGGCCTCTTGAACATGGTAGTGAACGCGATGTCTGACCAAATAAGCCAGAAAAGCATCCACCAACGGAGGTAGAAACTGTTGGAGGTGGGGGTCCAACAGCTGTGGCCATTCTTGGAAGGGTTCAAGCTGTCGGCTGGTTAATAAAGGCCTCCAAGCAATATTTCGAGAAGACGGGATCTTACAAGGCTGACAAGCTTCTCGGTCTTGGACTCTGGGGCCCATTTGCGTGGGGTACGTTGGGGACTCCCGTTTGAAGATCGCCACAATAACGAAGGCAGCTTCGCCGAGAATTCAGCAACCAGATCGCTCGAGGCCCGCTGGAGCTTCACGTCGCGATCTTCAGCGACATCCATTGCGGAGCTGGGGGTGCGGAGGCGTATTGGGTTTGAGAGCTACAGCGAGGGTCCGATTTGGGTGCGTGGATCCTTGTTGGCTTATCCGAACTCTTAGTCACGTCTCGCGTCCAGTTCAAATAACTACCTCAAAAAGTGAAAACAAGCAACAGCCACGAACAAGCACACAGCAATTAAAGTGGCGTTTTACATTCAAATCAACATGCAAATATTGGATCTAGAAAGTTGATATTACTGGATTCGACATGTCCTACGCACGTGTTCAATACCTATAAGCCACTACAAGGAATCAAAGCATTTGCATACTACTCAAGCATAACACTGATAATTCGGACTTTAAGAACTTCAAACTTGAAACAGGACTTGTGTGTAGGACGTATTAGTTCGTATTTGCACCTATCATTCCAGGCATACTGCAGTCTGATACTCATTCCCAAGCAATATGACTGCAACCACACCCTCCGTCCCCTCAGGGCCATGACGCCAGACCCTACAAACAACAAACGCAGCCCATCACCAGGGCTAAAAAAAAGCTTTTGATCAACGAGATCCCGTTTCCATTCAATCAGTCTGGTCCATCCGCGTACCGCCAAGAGCTAGCCGAAAGATAGGTCTTGCACTGGGCATGCAGCTGGGTACGGCGTGACGATGAACAATTTGTGGGCCGACCAGTCCGACAAACGAGGAACTCACCGCAAGAAAAAAGAAAAGAAGTAGGAAAAGGAAACAATTTAGATGCGCAAAAGATAGAGCAAGGGAAAAAAAAAGTGCAACCATCGTATCCCATTATTCATGTCATTCCGCGAGACGAACCATGCTGAGCGACACAATTCAACTGGTGTCCACACCAGAAGTCAATCAAATATAACTGCAATGGGTATGTAAAGCAATTTGGAGAGAAGCAAGACACCCAAGCCTAGAAAGAAGCTCGGTCATGCTGGGTATCACACGCCCGGTGTGTGCAATCGACGCGAGGCCGAGGTGACGACGGGGCGTTTTTAAGCATAGAGAATATCCCTTCTGCCTGGTCATGATCAAGCGAAATCAGCAGTGTATGAGAAACCACGGAATTCCTCTTGCATGGCTTGGGACAAAACTATACAAATAAAGTGATTAGCGTTTTGTTTCTTGACGTGGAAAAGCGATCGAACATACCGGATTGAACAGGGGTCAGGACTGGAGTCACGCTAGTGAACTCTTGATCAAAGTTGCTGGTATCAGTGGGGCTGCTGATAGTAGGGAGCATTGGAGGTGGGCAACGCTTGTGGTAGATGTCGTCCCAGTTGATGTTCCGGAAGAAGGCGTGCGACATCACCTCTTGGGCATCAGTGGGGCCGGAGCCAAGTCGAAGCTCGGGTTCACGGGTCAGTAGCTTCTGCAAGATGGAGACGGAGTCACGAGGCATGTGAATAGGGTAAAGAGCCTCGTCCGCGAGAATGGCGTCGTAGATTTCATCCTCATCCTCACCACGGAATGGCGACTGCTGGAGAAGCATCTGATAAATGAGAACACCGAATGCCCACCAGTCGACAGCCCGGCCGTATTTCTTGTCCAACAAAATCTATAAAGGAAACTGCATTAGTAAATCGCGCACAACTCAGGATAAATGCGCATCAGAAACATTACCTCTGGAGCCATGAATTCAGGCGTACCACAGAATGTACCTGTGGTGCAGCCATACCACATGTTTTCCTTGCAAAGACCATAATCGGCAATCTTGATGTGACCGTCAAGGGTCAAAAGAATGTTATCAAGCTTCAGATCCCGGTAAATGACACCGTTCTCGTGAAAGTACTTGAGGGCCAAGCAAACTTCAGCGGCATAGAACCTGAAACCAATTAGTCTCTCGACGAATAACATGGTAAGCTAGAGAGATAAACTTACTGAGCTCTCTTCAGACCGAACTGGCCGCGCTGAATGTGTAACATCAGATCACCACCACTGATGTACTCCATAACAAAGTAAACACGGGTTTCGGTTTGGAAACAAGCGTGTAGGTTCAACAAGAACGGATGTCGCTCCTTATTAGCAATCAAAAACACACGCTTCTCCGACTTGGTGCTCTCTACTTCATCATGCTCAATGATGAACTCCTTCTTAAGCACCTTGATAGCGTACAGCTTGCGTGTGGTCTTTGTTTCAGCCAGCATGACTTTTCCAAAATTACCTTTTCCAAGAACAGCAAGGAAGTTAAAATGGTCTAGGCCGATTCGGACCTTCTCCTTACTTTGAGGCTCCTCCTTCACAGGAGCCGCCACCTGTTGTTTCTGTACAGGTTGCACGGGCGGCAAAGAAGGTGGTGGCATGCCATAGTTTGGCGGAGGAACCTGCTGTTGGACGGGTTGAGGCGGTTGCGGGGGCTGCATTGGAGGTTGTTGTACGTTGGCATAAGCCCCAGGGTTGTAAGGTGCATGAGATGGAGGCTGTGGCTGCTGCTGCTGAGGAACAACAGGAGGCCGAGTTGCTTCAACTGGATTCTGGGTTAAACAGACGAAATACTGCAAATGCGTCCCATTTTACTTACCGGCTGCCTGGGACTGGCTGCTAGTTCGCAGTCCTGTCGAGGGCGGTGATTTTGGTGGAATGGGTTGGCGGTCTCGAATAGGCAGCGGGCCAGATGATGTTGACTGTGGTGTATTGTATGCGTTAGTCGCAGCGATTACCGCATCCGCTGAGGGTTTTCGAGGCGGAGCCCCGTAGGCCCCCTCGGTGGGCTTCTGGGGGTAGGAAAGGGCCGCATGGTCTTGCAAAGGCGATGAACCGCCTGGCCGAAGAGTATGGTGTTTAAGGCCGGAACTAACAGATGTGGACTTGTTGTGATTCTTCGCACGAATCAATGTCTTAAGGATTTCATTCGCGGCTCCCATGGACATGCCACAGAAGTCGGGAACAAGATGAGTACATTCGGCATGGCAAGTAATACCACATTCTATAAGATAAACATCAGCACTGTTCAAATGAAAGAGACGTGAACCGGGTCCATGCGTACCAGTACATTTCTTGGCGTTCTTGCGCCCGAAAGGAAGGAGATAACCGCAGTGGCAGCACCAGTTGGCAGAAAGGTTGGAGAAACCGTCCCAACGATGGGGGATGCGGTGGTTGATCTTTTCTTCATCCGGATCGGTCTCGTAGTTGGCCTTACTGATACACTTGGTGACCACCTCGGGATAACATTTTTTGTGGCAGGTGTATTTGCAATCTGCGCACTGCATGCCTGCAGCATATTTGAGGAACTCTCCACAGAACGCACAACGCATGATGTTGTAGAATTGCTGGGTGATGAACTTGTGGCCCTGCATTTCATGAACATCTTCCTTCTTCTGGCGCACGGCACCCTGTCGGTTGAGACCGATGTCGAAAGGTCGGCGGTCCTTGAGTTGCTTGGCTAGAAACGATATAAGTATCATTCGAGGGACTTCTCGAGAGGGAATTTAGCTCTTACCGAAGCTCATTGACAGCTGAATGCGGCCAGACGGTTCCAAAGCAAACCATGAGTCAATCATCACAGTTGGGGGAGCATTTGAGTTTCCTGCTTGGGCTTGCGGTCCTGGCTGGGGGCCCATACTGCCGAAGTTGCTGCCGTGGGAAGAACCCACAGGGGAGCCCATATGGTCTGATCGAGGCGTACCGGATTCGCCCATTTTGTCGGCAGAAACCCATCCAGAGGTATTGAGTTCCGTTTCAATCTTCTTACGACGCATCTCTTCCGCGATATCGGAGAGGCGGATCCATAACATGCCGATGGGTGTTGGCCGATCTCCGGATTTGTCATAGACCGTCAATTCGATCTCGTTGGCCTTGTCGATATCAATAGAGAAAGACTCGTCCAGCCACTTATCATTCCGTGTAGCCTTTGTTCGCGCCTTGATTGTATCCTCGACCTTGACAACGACGAACGTCTCTGGACCGCGAGAGAATCGCGAGCCACTGGCGTGGTCTACATCGCTCACTTGATGGATACGCATGGTGAGAAGCCCAGTCAACGGCTTCCTCATATTGGGGCTGCTCAGACTCTCATCTAGTTGGAGAGAGAAGCAAAGTTAGTCAACCCAAACGTCAAAGCCGTCAGAATAGGGACGTGAGCACATACCATCTGCTGCATCGGAGGACTCAACATCAATATGAAGATCCTCGTACCGCTTCAATGCCTGCTTCAGCAATTGAATCTTTTGATTACTTTCGATGCGACGGCCCTCGGCATCTGCGCGACTCTTGCGATCGCCCTCATCCTGGTACAAGCGAACCATCTTCTCAATTCCAGCCTTATACTGTTTCTCGACACTCAGCTTGAACTCTAGCTGAGACAACATGAGCTGGATCTTCGGCCCGAGGTATTGAGTGTCATATTTGATCAAATCTGAAACAAACTACGGTTAGCGTTCCAATCGGAAACTTTCTTCCCCCTCGCGCGACGCCCGCGACCTCGTTGAAAAAAAGCGGGGTATGGAACCATGCAAAAACATACCAAGTTTTGTGTAATTGGGCCGGGCCTTGGGGACCGGAGCGTACGGACGGGGGTCAGCAAACGGAGCACCAGTGGGCTGGCCATCTGGGCCACCTTGATATCCATCGCCTTCATTTCCTGAGTATCCGGAGCCGTCTTTAGGGGGGCGGGGCGGGCCCGGGGCCTCGACGTTGGTTGTTGGGGGAGCCACCGCCTTCTTGTTCCAAGCGACGGACCTGCAGCTCTCGCATTTTCTCCTCGAGGTATGCGATATTTTTGCGGCTCTCGCGAATGTTTGAGTCGGCTCGTTGTTGGACGAGGGGGTTGTCGGTGGACTGCCTCAGGTTCGTGGCAGCTTGGATCAGAGCCCTCTCCCGCTCGATCTTGCGGTAGACGGAGGCGATAACCTCGTCACCGTCCATGATGGGCAGATCGAAGGCAAAGAGGCAGGACAGAGAGAGTGGTGAAAGTCCCGGCGTGAAGAAGGAGGAGGGGAGGTGGGAGGAGAAGGGTTTCGCGGGGCTCTTGTTGACAGGGGGGGGGGGTTGTCGGGTAATTACTGCCACGGCGGAAAATGTTACGGCGCCCCCCCAGGTCTGCCTGGCACGATAAGACTTTCTCTGTAAACCCAGGTGGAGTAAAGATTGCCTTATGCTCTCATTACAATGAACTCTATTTCTTGGGACTGCTCAGCCCTCCCGTCCCACTGTTTGTGGCGAAAAAAAAAAAATACTATACACACAGCAGTAACATCTCCACATGTGAGGCTGGCTGCTGCACTGCCTTTTACCCAAATGGGCTGTGGGCCATGCTCTGCATTACTCAGTCGGAAGAGCTAGTTAGTTAGTTAACTAACTCAATGCCAAATATATGATAGTAAAATACAGACAAGGCGGAAGATACCTGGAAAATTTCATTAGCCAAAGCGACAAATATACCAGTAGCATTGGCTTTGAACGGTAACTAGCTTGAATACACTGGCAAGACCATGCTATTGTTCCCTGAAACATTTGAGAGTCTGCCATGTATACTTCCCTAAGCCCTGATTTCACGGGGAAACCGACCTAGGAAGTATTCGCCGCACAGGTAAGGCCTCCATGACATGATCGTCACGGTAGTCATTCATTGTGATTGGAGCAAGAGCCGGGTCCAGATCTCTGAGTGACTGCGGTACGGGCTGGTACGGAGGACTCGATTTGTACAATGGCGCATCTCAAGTTTGGGACCCTTGGTTGACCGCCTTGGAACCCGCCTGCCTAAGATGAACGCGGTTATACCCACAGTATAACAGTATATTGTACTCGACAGTATTAGGAGTAGGCCCGGCAGAAAATGACGGCATGTTGTCCCAGACTCCCAGACTTAAGTCAGGCAACTGTACCTGCTTGTACGACGAGCTGAGTACAGTGTGGTCTTGGCCTGACCAATTCTCACTGTTAGACCCGATCCAGCGCAATTTGATTTGACTGCCAGACCCTCTTAGTCGGTATTGTGCGTACTGCACCTCTACGAGACTTTTCTCTCGCTGCTGCACCTACAGGGCTGACCCTACCTCGGTTACGTTACATACATTCTTGCACTTGTCTTATGGATCACCTTTTATTGAGCCATTAGTCCTTAGTGTTATAATATGATCCCAACAATATTCACATTTTACCCGTTGTAAAAGAAGGCTCTATAGCAAACCATAGAACATTCATAGTAGAGGATCCACATCGGATTATATTCAATTGAAATGACGCACACTATTCTTAGTTATGCCAAGATCATCCTCTCGGCTTACTCCGATCGTTTCGAGATCTTGGGCAGCATAAGCCAGCTCGCGGCCATCACACCGTATAATCCGAGACAGATCGGGTGTAGTACAAAAGTCCCCACATTCTGTGCCAGAAGACCTGTGAAGAACGGCGACACCGCACCACCACTGCTCCCCAGGGCACTGATAAAACTTAGGCTCGAAATATGCAAGTGCCGTGGCAAGAGCTTGGTGAATACTGATGCCGAGCAGGGATACACAGCACCCAGTAAGACACCTAAGATGGCCACCATGACAGCCTCACCGATGACGTTGGGGACCAGCCAAGTCAGCAGCTGAAAAGCAACAGCTCCAGCCATCATGAAGAGCACAGCGATCTTCTCACCCACTTTGAACGCCGGACGAGTGAGGAGGAAGCGACCAACAGTAATTCCACCCCAAAAGCCTGCGCTGACATAGCCCACCCGCGACGGGTCGCCGTGGCGGTAGCTGATCAGGAAGGAGACGACCCAGCCAGACACAGAAACCTCAGCGCCTTGGTAGGCAAAGATGAACAGCGCACCCAACAGCGTGGTACGGTTCTTAAGCGATTGCTTCAGAATCTGTGTGCGCGTTGGACCCTCGACATCGTTCACCGCTGTATGACCAGCCGATCGGGTCACTCTTTGGGCTTCAGCGGTCTCCTCCTTTTCGAAGTTGGAGAACGCCCACCATGAAAACCCAATATTACCAAGACAGACACCCAGCGTGAGGATGTAAAAGAACGACCATCGAATACCATGAGAGGCCATAGCGGTCGCGAAAAGAGGGGCCACTGTTCCCCCAATCCCGTACGAACCATGCATGCACCCCAGGGCCGTGGTGGCATTCGGAAGGTTGGCGCAGTACACATTACTCAGGGCCAGATTGAGAGCCAGGCCAAACCCAAGCAGAAAAAATGATACCACAACGACTGGAAATGGCGGCTGACAGATGATGATGACATATGCTACAGCCAAGCTGGTGATAGCTAGACCATAGCTCTTTGATCGACCAAGCTTCTGCTCAATGGAGTGGGCGATGGGGGCAACTGATAAGAAGCCAAGCGCATTGGTTACAAAAATCAATGAGACGACAGCGTAGCCAATGTGATAATGCTCTTCCATATAAGGAATCAGAGCACCGGGGGCACTGTCGTTCATGCCATTACCAAACTGCATCAGACAGGTGCTCAGCACCCGCCATTTGACTTTCCAGGATACCGTTGTTCGGTCTGCATCCCATCCCATCGGCCTACCTTCTGTGGCAGGTGTAGGTGCTTGACCCTCCAGGGCACTGGGTGTGGGTGATGGAGGGTTGACCGAGGGCTGTATGCCTTGCTCTGTGGGAATTTGAGCTGGTGACTTGAATGACTTGAACTCATCGAGTTCGAAATCCGACAAGCGTTGTGTAACACCCTGCCGATCATCTTTTCGCAGAGTAGGCGGTGGACTTAATATCCGAGGAGCAGAGCTCTCGATTTCAAGTAGCATTCCCAGACCCGAAGACGCCATCTCGGAGGTGAGATGTCAAAAGTTGAGGATCGGTCAAAGCAATGACCTTTCCTTTCTTAAAAGGCCAACACATTGGACTTCTGACAAATTCAACCGGGCCTAACATCATGCGGGCCCCACAAGGAATCTATATTCCGACTGAAGGCATTGACTAAATGACGCTTCTTGGAACCAAAGGGGACGATTCACAAAGTGGCGCGGGGAATCGCGTGTTTGGTAATCGCAGCGGAATCCATTTGCGCAGTGCGGAGATGCCCCACCAATGAGCTCGAAATTTCTCTGTAGACCCTGCGGTTTCTAACCCTCCACACCGATCCTCAGCAAATATTATTACTCCTCCATTTGCATCAATAATGGGTCCTCCTCGTCGAAGAGTTCTGGCTACAGCCCAGGAGACATTGACTCCGCCCGACGAATTGCTCAACACCCACATGATCGTGCGAGCCATCAAAGCCACCGGTAACAATATCTACCTCATTGAGACTCCAAGCAAGGATCAGATGTTGGTAGAGCTTCCCGCACGATTCCGTTCTACGATATGGATTAAGCGTGGATCCTACCTGGTGATTGACACCAAGGACTCAGAGGAGCGTGACAACAAGATCGGCGGGGAAATTATCAACATTGTGCGCGATGAGAAGGCCTGGAGGAAAGCTCCATTTTGGTAATTTCATCTACCCAAAGAACGAGGAGTCAGTTAAATAACCCGTCTCATTCATCAGGCCAAAAGAATTCGTGAAGCACCCGGTTGCAGCACCCGAGTCTGACGACGAAGAGGAATCGCGAGTGGGGAAGATGCCCTCATCTGACGAGTCCGACGCATGAATATTTATATCCAAGAAACCCAAGGGTATGACATACCTAACTCTCATTCTGCATGAGTTTTCTTGCCTTTCGCGACTCCGTGACGCTTGTTATCCGCCTCTCCCGCCCCGTTAATGAGCACACCGAATACTTGCAGGGCGAGCGACAAAACCACAACCGCTGAGCTTGTATTAGTACTCGGGTAAACATTCCATGCCCATTCTTGCAGTGCCCACGCAGGATAAATCACGACTGGGTGAATGCCAGCCTGCCAGAAGAGGAACGGGGAGGCCCATGCCAAGTATGCGAAGAATTGATAGTGGAGAGACCTGGCGCAGAGTAGGCCAATGGCCAAGGAGCTAAGCAGAGTTGTCATGATAAATCTTTTGGAGAGGGATACGGTTTGCTGGTGACCTGTGATAGTCTTCTGTAGGAAGGTTATGGGGTTAGAACCCGCTGGGGCCACCCAACGGAAAGTGAAAAGGGCCAGTATAGCAATGTGTATCAATAGCAGCCCCGCAGAGAAAGTGCGTGATAAAAAGACATCCTCGCCCACGAAGCGCCAGTTGACTGTCCATTTGAACATGAATTGTCGCGATACTTCAAACGCCCGGGATACGTAGCCAAGTGCATTGGTTTGGACAAAGGGGATCGCAAGCAAGATCTGTGATTGGAGTATTAGTCGATTGATCAAAGGCCCTACTCGAGGTAGAAGAAATATGCGTTGAAGGGTTACCTGAATCAGCACAGCCATAGCCCCAAGCAATACACTGCGAGCCAATCCAGATCCAAGCAATGTAACGATAGCAACTCCCGGCGCAAGGAGGACTAAAGTCATTTTGATCCCGACTCCCAAAGACCACACTGCAACAGCCAATGTCCATTTTTTCTTCAAGAAAAGGTAAATCGCAATCCACAATGCCAGTGTTGCCACACCATCATTGAACATGCGCAGCATGAATATGCTATGTAACCGTTTCGACAAAACCAGAAGAGGGAATAAATACGGCGGGGCTTCTAATTGCCTATAGCAAGCAAAGACCACCGCCAATGTGGCAACATAGATCCACGAGAAAATGATCTGACCGGCAAGAATATCCCGTCCTTCTTCGGTAATATGGTAGAGCAGGTCGTAGATATAGACATGCGCAGCGGGGTAAACGAGCGGACCAGTGGAGCCTTTGATCCGAGTATAATCACGTTCGCCGGCAGCATAGAGTGAGATCTGTTGCATATAGGTCGTCCAGTCAATTTCGGTGTCTGCGTGATAACGCGATTAGCAACGGGTGGACGCGACGGGGGGCGCGGGGACTCACAAGGGACTTTCCAGATCACCGCGGCACAGAGGAATGCGTCGCCCATGATGAGGAGAGGGCCGATCCATTGTGTATGCCATGGATTGGTGAGTAGGTTCGATAATCGCCGTAGCAGCGACATGTTAGGTTGAACGCTGGTCTAACTTGACAATTTGCCGTTCCAAGTGGCCTGAAGAAGAGCCGCCTCGGCGGGTCGGACCGGGCTCTTCGCTATTATGCCCGCTCTGCCTACGGCTCTGGACACCCCATTGCCTATTTTACAACATCGACTTAAAGCCCCAATCAGATGCGGGAGTTGTATTCTTGGACCTACCTATGATAAATGAAATGATTTATATCTGTCAATTGCCTTCATCTTCTGGTATTGTTTAGTGGTACCAAAAGATCGCCCGTTATTATACTCAGAGCGTGCATTATCTCTGATAGTTCACCAAACGAGTTTCAGATTCCGATATAAGTCGTGTTGCTTGCAAATTTTGTACATCTTTATACATGCTAGAGCGTAGTATCACCCCATCTATATGGTCGAGCTACCAAAAAATCTAAGCCCAATTTTCGGCCTCATGCTGGTTCCATGGTATCATTAAACGAGAAAGAAAAGAAAAGACAGGATATGTGATACAAACACAGATTCAAAGCGGAGTTGTGCAGAGCATAGGCGCAGAGGTTACCTCCTCTCGTCCGAAGCCTGGGTATGCTCTGTGTCACTGGAAGTGTGGAAGCCAAGTAGTTCACCGATGATCCCCCTTGGTTTGGGGACTGGGCATTGGTGGTTTAGCTGTGCAAGTCTTTTAGCTTCGGCCTCCATCTGGAAGAATGTGGACACCTCGTCTTCGACAGGCGCTGGCGATGGCTGGTCGGGTCGAGCAGTCTCGGTCTCGGGCTCGGTCTCGGTTTCAATATCTCGCCGGCGGCGGCGACGGACTCGTGAGATGTGTTGTCCGTCTGCTGTCATGATCATCTCCGAGTCGGCAAATGTGCGTCGCGGCGATGGGCATGGAAAGACGTGTGGCAGGCCGACCACCACGAGAGACGCAATCAGAGTCCCAGTGAAGAGCCCAAGGGTTGAGCGGGACCGTGGATGAAGATGAGGAGGCATCTTAGGTATGATGTTTAAAAAATGAGGATGTGTGGAAAATGGGCGTGGTTGCTTTCGCTCAATCCTTATTTCTTTTTCCCTTTTTTCAAGCCATCGGAGAAGGCCGATGTGAGAGCCGGAAAGAGTGTGGTAAGAGAGAAAGAGTGCGGTAAGAGAGAAGGATGGTGGGAGTGTCTATGAAGACAATTGGACCTCCACCAATTGACCGGTCTGATCAACTTTGGAGGAAAGGGTGTCGGAGTGGGTGGTGTGGTTGCGGGCGGCTGAGGTTGGTGAGTTTCCCAAGGGATCCATCGAATCTTATCTTGGTCAACTTTAATTGGCTGGTGCCCGCGACGCAGAGTTCACGGATGATCCGCGCCCATTCTAACTTGTTCGCTATCTCGCGCGCTTTTGGCCATGGCGTCACGACAATAAATATGTGTGCATGAAATACACTTTTTTTTGAGATCGCAGTGTTTCATTCTACCAGGGGCTTCCTCCCCACCACATAGCTCTAAGCTGTGCGCATCTATTACCACCGATTCTAATCCTCATCCCACGCCGAAATGAGTGATCTCGACCGGTAACGCTATAGCTCCAAACCCCTCACCGACGACCCTCAACTGACCGCGGGTCCTTTTTCCTACAGGGCGATTGAGCAGCTTCGGGCTTGCCGTCTGATTCCCGAATCCCAAGTGCGTGAGCTGTGCTACAAAGCACGCGAGCTCTTAATCGAAGAAGGCAATGTCGTCTCCGTGGATGCTCCAGTCACCATCTGCGGCGATATCCACGGCCAGTTCCACGACCTGATGGAGCTATTCCGCGTTGGCGGCGATGTGCCAGATACCAACTACTTATTCATGGGTGACTTTGTTGACCGTGGCTTCTACTCCCTCGAATCCTTCCTTCTTCTCCTCTGCCTCAAAGTGCGCTACCCAGACCGCATCACCCTTATCCGCGGCAACCACGAGTCCCGCCAGATCACAACCGTCTACGGTTTCTACGATGAATGTATCCGCAAATATGGGAGCGCAAACGTCTGGCGCTATTGCTGCGAAGTCTTCGACTACCTGGCGCTGGGCGCTATCGTGCTCGGCGCTAGCTCGGAGCTGGAACCCACCGGTCCGCCCATTGTAAATGAAACCCAGTCGAGCATGCCTCTCGACGATGATGAATTGGAGACCGAAGTGCTCAACTCTCGCGGCGAAGTCACAATGAGTACCTACCGTCCGCGCAACCGCTCCTCTTCAGATTCCTCGGATACGTCCCGTAATATCTCCCCGCCCCGCGATATCTCCGCCGCTCCGGGCCAGACAGCAGGCGCGCCTTTGCGAGCTGGAGCCCCGGGGACTGGTGCAAGCTCTGATGGTAATGGCAGCGCAACAACCACCCGCACAGGAGCTGTTCTCTGCGTGCACGGCGGCTTGTCGCCGCTCATCGACTCGGTCGACAAGATCAGACTAATCGATCGCAAACAAGAAGTGCCGCACGAAGGCGCCATGTGCGATCTCCTCTGGTCAGACCCCGATGAGATTGAAGGATGGGGTCTCAGTCCTCGTGGAGCTGGTTTCTTATTCGGTGGCGACATCGTGAAGCAATTTAATCATCTGAATGGGCTATCGCTGGTTGCGCGTGCCCATCAGCTTGTCATGGAGGGCTACAAAGAGATGTTCGATGGCGGGATTGTTACCGTTTGGTCGGCTCCAAACTATTGCTACCGCTGCGGCAACGTGGCTGCCATCTTGGAATTAGGGGAAGATACAAGTAATGGCGGCACGATTGCGCGTAGTAATGGTGAGTATGGTCGTAGCAACGGTGTACTAGGCTCAAATGCTGCCACTACGGTTGTGAGTCCTGGGAGGAGGTACCGTGTTTTCGAGGCTGCGGCCCAGGACACAAGGGGCATGCCTGCGAAGAAGCCCGTTGCTGATTATTTTCTGGTGAGTTATGCTTATCTACTTTCTGGCTTAAACCCCTTGCAGTATCTTTCTCAGTTATCACCTGCTAACATTCTGCAAAGTGATATCCTTCAAGCACATCATTATCTCCTGGTCCATATTGTCTTCGGGATTTTGGCACTTAGCATCTCGTTATCGTTTGGTGTTACGTATTTGCGACAATCTAATGAACAGCTATGACGAATATATTATCTGCAATCATTCTTTCCTCACATTCTATATAAGTCGTTCAGGACACTCAAATAATTCAGCAGACACAACTCCCAGGATAACGCTAACTCCCCCCCGCCTTCCAGGTATCTCAAAAGCAAGACGCGAAGTTACAAGTAAACACCAGGCAAAAGACAAGGACGAAGAAGTGAAAAAAAAAAGAAAGAAAGAAAGCTGGAAAATGCCGATATGAACAGAAGAAGCTACTAGTAGATCTGACCTACCTATATGTGCGATTTTCATTCCCAGTGATTCTCATACCCCGGTGTTTCATTCCGAGTGTTTGGAACGTTTGGCACACCACGAGGGCGATGCTGAGCCATCGATGGACCGGGCTGGGGAGCCATCGACATAAGCGGAGTGGGAGACCCGCCAAATTGAACCGTAGACTGTGCTGACATTCCAGGCATAGAAATCCAACCGGCGCCTCCCCAGCTGTTCATGCCCATTTCCAGTCCAGCTGCTGCATTGTGATTCCACCAGTCTTGGCTTTCTTCGACAAGATGGTCTGTGCCATCGAACCCAGACATAGGAGAGCCATGCGAAGACGGTGACATCGTTGTCTGTGGCATGACCTGGTTTGCGGGTGGGTGGAACCACCCAGGTTGGGTTGAGGGCGTTGGTCCCGAGGCAGTCATAGCTGGTGCCATGTCATACTTGGCTTGAAGTGGTGGCATTGGAGAGAGATACGATGTGTCCGGTGCCCCATATGCAGGGTGCTGGGGTGGCTGTCCTGCTGCTATGTGCTGAGCAGGGCTAGTCTGTTCTGACCAGGCAAGTAGCGTGGGGGCGTTCGAGGGTGGAGCCATAGGCATTGCAGCTGAATGGGCCACGGGGGGGATTTCCAGCAGAATTTTGGTGCTGGACAGATGAGTTGCTTGGAGTTGTGACGCTACTGATGTTCGGCCGAGGGCTCGAGAGATCATCCGATGCAGGTGGTGATACGGCCTGATCCCATGACCCCCAGGAGCCCCATTTCGTATGTGTTCTTTCAAAAATAATGGTTGCTTCTGCAGGCAACGGGACTTGCCACTTGTTCGCAGATATATCCAGGATACGCAACGTTCGCCGAGCAGCCAACCATGCGTCGGCCATTTCTTCGAGGTTTCGCAGACCATGAACAACGTCTCGCTCAGGATTCCGCCCCGGCAGATTGAGAAGATGGATGGTACAAGCGGTATGAGCCATATAGACGACGATATTGCAGATTTGCTTCAGTCCATAGGTGCGTTTATAAATGCGCATCAACTTTGAAATGGAAGATGCTGCCTGAGTACAAATCTTGCGGGGCGATACATGAGAAGGGAGCGGTGTATTAGCCTTGGTATACCGGAGAAAAGGCCGATATAGATGTATGAGAAGGATCTGGTTCAGCATGCTATAGATCGTCAGTTTATGCAGGATATATACCATATAGGGGAGTTACTTACTGCATGACGAGGACTTGAGGCAGCTGCCCTTCTCTCGGCTCAAATTCGTGTGGCAATTCTTTCTTCCAAGCCTCAAGTCGCGTATGGACATCGCTCAGTCTTTTTAATTCAGACTGTTTTGACTGTGCCCTTTCCGACTCGGATGGAGAATAGAAAAATTTCATGAGGTCATTACTGATCTCACAGAGTTTTGAAATTTGTATGGCCACTGCCCTTGTTCGAGAGGGTTGCGCATGGTCCGGGCTTGGCCCAGAATCCGTATATGGCGACCAAATTTCAGTCTCTTCCTTCGGGAAAACATCAAATTTGGGAACATGCGAAGCCGATAATTGAGGCTGGCGGCCGAGATAATTCGACCAACACCTAGCACCTGTCAGTCTTGCTTATAGGAGTTACGCAAGGATAGACTCACTTGTCAATAAGATAACACCCCCAGAAAGTAATACGACGAGCATCAAGTTCATCCTCGGACAGGCCCTGCCTTCCGGTATTCCTTGTATCGATATTCAATCCAAGATCGAGAGCCATCCGGAAACTCAGACCACTGTATACCCAGCCTTTGCCTTCACGACCGCATCCAGCCTCACGGACGGACATGAGGGCAAAAGCCTGCACTGTGCACAGTTTTGCGTTCTCGTGCTCGTCATTCTCGTGGATGAGTCGCTTAGCTTCCTTGAAGAAATGATTCCCCGCAGTCGCGATATCTTGAGGATCCGCATAAGCGCCTGTCCACGAACTAAAATGGCAGCCCAGGGCCAACATTGCGTTCACAAGCAAGGCTGAGCAGTAGCTAGTTGAGGTCCTCCTCATATAATCTCGATAGAACAGGTCCTTTGAGAGAATGGTGAAAAATGGATAGTGCCATGTAAAATACATGGTCAACAGATGACTGATGAGCGAGTCATCCTCAGTCACTTGAGTCCATGATTTGACGGCATTCGGGTGCGTATCTCCTGCTCCTGGGGCGTCGTGGAACTCTGAATCCGCAGGTAGAAATATAAGGTTGGAAGTGCCACCGATGAATTTGCGTGAGCCATCGAGGACAAGTTCACTCATCCTTCCCGATAGCTCCGATTCAAATTGATCGAATTTCGATGGGTTGTCATCGCCGGCCAGGTCGCCCTTTGTTGCACCGGATGAGAAGCCCTTTTCCTGGGAGACAATAGACCGCGCAACCTCTTCCAGATCGTCACACGATCGAAGTTGACGAACGAGATCAAAAGCATCTTCCTCTTCATAGTTTAACAATGCTTGGATGAGCGTATGGAGAGTTGTATGCTTGGTGCGCATGGCGTCGGCATCTTTTTTATAGACGCCTTTGCGGCGATTATCAGAGTTAGGGTCATAAATGCCTAGTGATTGTTAGATTTACCCGGCGTGTAAGATTTGTCCAGGCAGAGAGAGAGAGAGACAGACAAGGAGTATGATATACGGATGAGCAAGCCGCACAGCTAGGAAGATTTCCGTCGCACTAGAGACAATCAATAGGATATTCAAGAGACAAGGGCTGAGATAAGCTACCTTTGATTTCCTGCGACGACAGGCAATGCAAGCTGTGCTAACGCAACGCCTTTTGGCATTCCCTCCTTCGGCAGACATTGTCTGGGCGTCTGCGCTAAGCAGGATTGGTGGTTTAGCCCTGGGACGAGGGATCACCTTTCTCCGCGGGAATCAGGATCGTAAATCCACATTCAACGTCGTGGCCGCCGTTCAGTGGTTCGATGCAGGGTCGATTCAGAACATTGTACATCCATCATCTACTGACCGTACAAGGAGAATATCACAAGGTCGACCAGCCGGGCACAGCAGACACGCACGCGACAGCAGTTGTGCACTTCAGGGTGTTAATTCATGCGACCGAGGAGTCCTTTACGATGCCACTGGGACTCGGTCCGAGCTTGGAGGCGCTGATCGCCTGCACCACTGCTCGGAATGTACAGAGACACCGCCGTGATCCAGATGAATTGCACCCCGCGGAACGACCCACCAGACAGCCGGGGGGATTAGCAGGAGTGATTTTTGTCCAGTGCGGGCACCCCGTAACGCAGAGTGTACAGTGCCAAGGACCTCTGGAGACAATACTGCGATTCCAACAGGATCTTACCACCTCGTGGGCTCCTACGACTTCCAGGCGCTTCCGCTGGGCCCGGGGCTTCCCATGCTTCAGCTAACCGTATTCTGATCACCTGACCAGCTTCCCTTGATTGGCTGTGTACAGCAGGTCGATGGTCGATGGCTGTGCGTCCAGACCTTTCGATACGTTCTATTCTGGGTACAGAGACATTGATCCAGAAATCCTAGCATGAAATTTCCATAAGGTTCCGACTTATAGCCCTTGGCATCAGATAGACACCTGTTACCGAGGTTACAATTTAGCGGTGGACAAACTGGTCCCTCGGGCAGAGGCGATGGATGCGCCTAAGAGAAGGAAGACACTAAAGCCCCAATAGATTAAAGGGAAGCAGGAATGTCACCTAAGGGAACAAGGGAACAAGGGAACAAGGCGTTGCCGGCCCCAACAATTTGACAGCCGCGGTGACCGCCCTAAGCTCTGGTCACCACACAAACCGCCTTTTACGATAGTTGCTTTTTCCCCCGTATACGGTGACTCAACGAGGCCCAACGGCTTCCACCCAACCTATACAAGGGCATTGTGTACTGTGTACTCCGTACTGCGGACGGAGTACTCTGCACACCGCAACACACTCGCTAAGGCAGCTCCACTGCCACGTCGTTCTCTTCGACTTTACTGTTCGGGCTTTCGGCAGTCACCCGTGACTCTGATTTGTAAATGAGGCGACGAACTCCTTTTCTTTAGATCTCACCAAAAAATAGAAAATAAAATAAATAAATAAAAATAAAAATAAAAGACCACTCTAAAAAGAAACATCTGTCAAACAAACCTACTCCCTATTCCCGACTCCCTGTCCCTTGATGTTTCTTTGGATCATTTGGCATCCCCCTTTCTTGCACTGATCGATTTACTTAAGAGGAATGCCGCGAGCCAATGGGCGATCTGGCGGGTCCTCCCTTGTTTTAGCCCTGCCCCTTATTGTGTGTTTTTCTTAGTCTAACAATTCCAACCATCCCGTGGACCTTCCGAATATGCTCTGCGGGTGATCGGGACTCCGGATTTAATTTCGAAATTTTCTGTAATTGATTTTGTGTGCCGCTGGAAACGGCATCTCCAACCTATCTACAGGGCACTCAACCAAACCTTTGAAAAATCCACCCCCACTGTTTGTAGGTTCATTTGGGTCTTCTATTGCTGGCCAATGGAGCATTTTTACAAAGCACGCGGTGATAAAGTACTAGCAAAATAGCCCTACAGCCGCAGACCGGAGAGTCCCGGTTCTTCAGCGCCACGCGGAGACGCTGCAGGGTTTCGACTCCATCGACTCCACCGGCCGAACATTCCATCGATACGTTCGATACGTAACGTGGATACGGTAACAATGCCACAGCCTGCCGCATGGGGCCAGCCTCTCATCTGCAACCCCCCCTCAGCCAATCAGACCCTACGCCAGCCATAGTCGCCCATTGAGAAACCTTCGATTTGCCCTACCGATCCACGCGTTTCACCGTCACACGCGTACCTGCCCAATACGCCTCTTATCATTCTTTGAAGTCACCACTCCACGTCCCTTTCTTATCTCCTCCCCCAAATACTGCGTAATCTCCTACACCTTAATTCTCTCACAACACACTTCTTTCACTTCTCCTTCTTCTGGCCTATTTTCCTTCGCTGGAGCATCCGCGTACCGCCCCTCTCCCACCCACTCCCTACAATCCCGCCTTTCCGCTCTTCGACCCGGAGCCTCCAGGCCAATCGGATTGGTGACGGACTGGTCATACTCCCGGGCACAGCCGCGGGAGATCAAGAGCCATCATTCCCACATTCAATGTATCTCGCGCAATCACTCGACCAGAGCGCCTCCGCTGGCCCAAAGCGCATCGAAGCCCGCTCAAGTAGTATGAAAATCTAAGATGATGGTACCACGAGCCTTCGTCTTCGGTTCAACCTCGCCTCGGAAGGCAACCCAACCGTGCCCGTTGAAAGAGAAGGCAGTGTCTCTTCCTGGGCAGCCCCCTGAACCGACCTTCTATCATGAGATGAGTCCCCGGGGCTTGTCAAACACCTCTCCGGTGGGTATCCCACAACGTCGAAACCCCCACGCCCCAGTGCGCCGGGATGCTCGCTCTCGCACCTCTTCCAACACCACCCGGTCGAACCGCCGGTCATCTTCTGCTTCATCAAATGACCGACCGGTACCCTCTGCAGTAGCGTCGATGCTGGATGCTACTGCCATTCCAGTTCCAAGACGTACCTGGTCCTCCCGAAGACCTCGGAAGCTTCCGCCAGGCAACCCTATGGAAGAGTTCAGTCGGATGATGCAGGAAGGAGTCAAGTCGAAAGAGGACACATTTACTGGAACGAGCAACTCTCCATTGGACTTGCTTCTTAGTCCCCTAGATGAAGACAATGAGGAGTACACCGGCAACGATCCCGAACTGGCCTCGCCGCGTTCTGTGAGATCAGTGTCGAGTGACTCCATGCCTTCGCTCGTTCACGACATTGGATCGCCCTTGAGTATCTCCCAGCCGTTGACCCCAGGAAGTCCAAAAACGCCGTCCGATAGACGACATTTGCGCTATTCGACCGTCCTTGACTGCGCTTTGGACCATCCTCTCCTAGAAACGGAGGTGGAAGAAGGCGATTTCATAGACATACAGGCTCATGCGGAACCGGAGATCCAAAACGTACGGCCGACCAAGCGAACGGCGTCATTTCGAAATATCACCAGCTTCCGATCTTCGTTCAAATCTAACCTGACGGCATCGTTGCGGGCCATCAAATCCGCCGCTCAGTCCGTTTCCACCTTTGCCACGCCATCTGTCCAGCCGGATGATTTCCTTACTCGTTCTCTGTTTACGATTACGCCTGAACTTACCGATGACCGTCGCCCTCCGCCAATGCAGGACCCCCCATCCCTGCATTACGACGATACCTAAACCCCACTCCGATCTCTCCTGCAGAGATGTACGTGTATCATGCTTGTCCACATGAGAAGCCTGAGCAAGCGCAGGCATGTGTGTCAATCCAGATGCAAACTTATCGTCGATCCCGTGGGCGTGGCCACCGACGCAACCACTTTCACGTGGTTTCCGCGAAAAGCCGCGACCAATATTCTACCTTCGACCCCGAAATCCCCCCCTTGTCACGCCAGCGGGAGCCTCGTGAGAACAGCGCCTTCCTCCGCGTCGTCGTATTGGAGATGAACATGCGACGCAGCGGCAAACTGCGCGATGACATCCCCACGCGGGCTCGTATCTGGCTCCCTCCTCGCAAGAGCAACCCCTACCGCATCGCCGGAGACTACGACGATTGTGATAACGACAGTATCCCTTCCCGCTGGGTTGGCCAGTCGGCTTAACCTGGTCGACCTTGCCCCTTAATCTGTTTTCCCCATCGCGCAGGGCGCGATCATTCCCTAGTACATATTTCCACCATTTTTCCTTTCTATTCACATAAAGCGTGGCGTTGGGCATGTCGGTGTCTCGGCTGACACCTGTTCTTCATATTTTCCCGTTCACCTTCTGATTCGTTCCGGGGTGTCTAGCGCTGCATTTTTTACGGCCCCGGGCCCCCTGTGATATCCAGCCTAGTCAACCAACGTGATAAGCCTGGATTCCTTCATTCGCTGCTTTATCTTGTAATACGGTGTAAGCCTTATCGAAGGCCCTTCATGAACTTAATCCCCGCAGCGTGATATCATCCCGCAGGTATCGTGACCACCCCGCATGTGCCAGCCCTATCTATCCGTCATCCGCCTGGTCCCGAATTGTCCCCCCCATAGGGTCTGTTCTTAGTGACGAACTGCGGTAAATCCCGAAACTTTGATACACAGTAGAGTTTAAGCTCCAAAGGGACTGATGTTCTGCTCCTTTATTTTTCCTTTTTAGCTTAGCTCATGCAGGGATCGTACCATCAGATCCACTCCGGGAAGTCTTGCCATTATGCTGAGTCGACAAGTACGCAGTAAATAAGAGCTGACCGGGGTTACCACTGTCTATCCTTCAAATCAACCCGATCTATAGATCTGAGCGGCCTTCCATCGTGTGAAACTCTCCTCTCCGTCTCTCACACGACTAGGACACTGGCACTCCAAGCAGCTTTCCCTGAATAGCAAGTGTATCATGGAATTGATACTCTCGACCCAGCGCTGAGACTATTATAGTCATACCCAGCTGCCCATTCCACACCTGGAAACCCGTTCAGCTAATCCGTATAAAGAGCCCCTAAACTCCTCGTCTCCCTTCATCCTCTCCAAACACCCCTTCTCCAACACAACACAAGCCTGAAACCCGTCCCTGTCCCCATCCTCCCCCAGCGCCGGCACAATAGCCACCATCCCCTCGAACACACTCACTGCGAGACTCAAATTCCGCGGCCTCATAATCCCAAAATCATACCTCTCCACCCGCATCCTATCCCACGACGTCCCAATCACATTCGCCCGCCTGGAAATCATAACATAGAGTCTCCTTTCCTTCCGCCTCCGTCCCCCGCTGCGCACGCAGATAATCCGGGATCGTGGCGTCGGAGACTTCGAGGATTGACCTGCGCACGGCCAGCACGGTCTTCGCGAGCCCGTCCGCGCCGAACATCGCGCCCACCTTCACGGGCTCCGTCAGCGCTATCCAGAAGGCGTTGCCGAAGAAGGCGTCCGGGACGCTGGGGAAGCGGCGCACGTCGACGGGGGTGGCTGTAGCGGGTGGTGGAGGCGTCGCCGAGGCCGAGGTACGGCGCGCGGGCTTTGGTCATTGCGCGCCAGGTCGCCGCCGCGATGCAGTCGTAGGTGGAGACGTAGAGGCCTGGCGGGGAGGGGGTGAGAGCCGCCTTGAGGCGGCGGCAGGCCGCAGCGGAGGAGAAATGGTAGGTTTCGGTGCTAGTGGCGGAGATGGGAGCGGGGTCGCTGTTTGCTGTGTTGCTGGGGTCTATCTTCATGAAAGTGAAGCCCTTGATATTCCTCTTCAGGACCTCGAGTTCATCTGCGCTTGGGATGGAGGTTGCGGTGAAGTAGTTTCGGTCGAGGATGGGGTGGAAGGATGGTGGGGGGTGGTGGGAGAGAGCGGCTTTGGTGCTGGTGGCGCAGAGGCTGAAGACGTGGTC
Organism: Penicillium chermesinum; assembly: GCF_028974085.1. Classification (NCBI taxonomy): domain Eukaryota; kingdom Fungi; phylum Ascomycota; class Eurotiomycetes; order Eurotiales; family Aspergillaceae; genus Penicillium; species Penicillium chermesinum. The sequence goes on along the minus strand of NW_026695312.1, from coordinate 1,055,660 downwards.
TATACTCTTTGCGTCGCCGTATAGGTGGTTCATGCCCAAGGTGAGGATTATGCCGCCTTTGATGAAGTTGACTTGGAAGACAGCAATGGGGGAGTCGTCGCTTCTGAACATCCCGGCTGGGTTGATTCCGGGAGGGACCAGCTTTGGATATGTTTGTGGAGAAGACATCGCCAGGGAAGTGCTGGGCTGCCAGAGTCTCATAGTCTGGAAATGAGGCTTCAGGCGTGTCGAGATGATTGATACCGAATTTGACAGGTTCGTGGTTTCGCCGTAAGACGTATAGCTTCTTGGTCGATGGGGCCTCGTACAACTTACCCCCAAGGAAGGGCATGTTCGATAGTACATTTGCAAGGCCGGCCTTTAAGCTTGCAACGACTTGCGATTGTTCAAGATGCGCCGGAGCAGCGAATACTAGGCGCGGAAGAACCAAGGTAGCAGGGATGTTATGGTCATATTGCGACAAGTCCTGTCTCATGACAGCAGGCAAAGCCTTATGGCCTTCGGGCAAAACTTCTTCGACCGTATGGGCGGACATGATAGTTCGAAGTTTAGATTGGCCGATGTGGCTAGAGACTGCTTATAGAGGTGATGCCGACACGGCGGTATCATTATCCTCAATTCTGCGCTTCAGTGGAACACTGAGCAAGTATGAATGCCTTATGGGTGGCTTCGAATTGATATCTGGAACGTATACCTGAACAACAGTGCTAAGCCTGGCCTCTACTTCACAATTCCGTGGATCACGCCGAGCCTTGGAGGACTGGATGAATAAAGGGCTGATTACGGAGGGGCTCCTGGCTTCTTCTACGCTTAGACTTGGAGCTTTGGCTCTCTTCTATTCGGGAGATCTGAGTCTTCAGCGAGAAAGCGGGTCTAAGTGGCCCGAGAGCTTACACCCAATACTGACTATGGAGTGGTGGAGGCGTGTCCAGGTGGCTTGGATATTCTAGATACTCGTGCGGAGTAACGCTCACAAGAAAGCAAAGTTCATCAGATATCCTCAGGTAAGAATGGCTTACAGGCTCGGGCTGCCAGGTTTCCATCCATGCAGCTCCTGGATAGGGCTTACCACTGCCCTGGGACGGTGGGGACAGGGGGCTTGGTCGGTCACAAGAAATGCTCCCGGGTCAATGGACCCCGAATACGCCAAGCTGCAATGTCTCCAATTTGATGAGTCCAACGTGGCTTTTTAGCTGTGTAATTTCCAACCGGTGATTTATTCAGTCCTCCGCTGGCTTGTGTCACACAAGTGACCGCCGAGGCGTGTACCCTGTCAACCAGGTCAGTCCATAGCCAATGTAAAGATCCCACAAAATGATGGGCAAGGGGAAGCAATTCGAATGATAGACGTACTTTCTTCATCCAGTAATGTTTTGTTACTCCAGCTGTCCTTCACCCACTCCAAACTGACCAGGTGCGGCATTCTGCCTGCCCGGGTTGATAGAGATCCTCTCAGGGAGCTCAAGTCACTGGGAGTTAGACGTTCCTGATCGACAATGATATGAGTAACGTCGGGGCTTTCCATCTCGTCTGAAATACCGGCTCCTGCAAATTTACTGGTGTCTCGAGCGAGCGCAAGAGGGGTATCATCCAGATGTATTTGATAGAAGAATAATGTCAACCCGCGGAAAAGCCATCCGCAGGGCACCGTGTACCCCGAATTGACCCGTTCTTGAATCTGCTCCTCGATTCTGCGAAGAGCGTCGCCGCCGATGGTGTCATTACCTTCACTTCGCATCCGACTGAAGATCTATGTCCCGGTCAGCGTACTCCGCGAGAAATAGAGGTAAGGTTTACCTTTTTGAGTTCATCTACGTTGGTATCTCGGGCAAAACTGTCGGAAAATTGATCCACGTTCATCCGTATTTCGTCTTCTCGACCTTCAACGGTGTAAAACATATGCCTGTAAAGGGTGAGTATCTTACAAAGAAGGATGATCACACTCGAGGATTTACCTAGGTTCGAATGGAAGTAGTAGATCCGGAAGCCCCGCATCTTTTTCATTCTGATCGACACAGTCCGTCAACCAGCAGGGCTTGATGATATTATCCTCCCCATGCTTTTGTAACGATGCCACCTTAACGGTTTCTTCCAAAAACATTAGTACTTAGCTGACGGAGAGGCTTGATACGAGTCGAACTTACTGCGTTCGGCAATGCAGATAATGTCGGACGCAGCAGTGCTTGACTGGAAAATTTTGCCCCCATTCGCCTTGACCAACTGCTCTAGTTCGCCTTTAGATCTCTTTACAGGATCGCTGGAATCTGTCATAATGACTAGAGAAAATGGTCAGCAAAAGCCCGAGGGCACTTATGGACAGATTTTACGCACAGAAGTTGAGATGGTCAAAGATGTGGCCAGAAGGCCCGATGTATTGCACTTCCTCATTCTCATCATAGCCAGCGATAGCCATAGGCTTCTTGCCCGCCCTTTTGACACGCTTCCTCCGGGAATTGTCGACAGAGAATTCCTTTTCTCGATGCTCTTGCTCAGCATTTGCCTTCAGGTCTAAAAATTCCTGAACTGACAAGGCTGTCTTCCAATTCTTATCCTTGCGTAGCTTCTTGAAACGCGGGAAACGAAGCGTCAGTCCCATACGGAATTCGGAACTGGTTGCAACAGAGGCCGCTTTGACGCATACAACGATCGAATCAGATGGTTTGATCCACATATCCGGACGCTCGCACTGGAGGTCTCCACCAGCCAACTCAATGTAAGAAGTTGGTGGCTTTTTTGCGTCCCATTTGTTCCATTTCTCGTCTGTATGATGGCGAATCTCCTGATAATCCGCGGCAGTCATACCTCCCCCGACTTTGCAAAAAGACCAAAACTTCTCAGAAGACGACCCCCGAGAGGAATTGTTGTCTACACGGAGCCCACAGAGAAAGCTTGAAAGAGCACCGCCACGGTGCCCTGAGCCGTAATAGCCCCCGATGATGGTCAGATCAAGGGATTCACCAAACTCGGCCATATATTCAGGCTTGACTTTCATCCAATCATCATGACGCTCATTCAAGCGATAAGGGGATCGCGGGTTCTTCAATACCAGACCCTCAGAGGCCTCGGCAACGACCTTACGCAGGCATGCTTCAATTTCTGCAGTGGATGTCGCCTCCTCATATGGGTGGATCTCGAAACGACGGTGCACAGGTTTGATGGTTCTCGCTAGCGCATTGCGACGGTCACGAAGGGTGTATCGAGTTAAATCGGTTCCGTTGAGATACAACATATCGAAGACACGAAACAAGGGCCGAGGTCCCTTGGAAAAGGGATTCCGCTGTTCAGCTAGAGCGGCCGTCTTGAGTGTGCCAAACGGGACTATGGCATCTTGCTCTGGATCCCAAGTGATCATCTCGCCATCCAAGATAAGACTTTGTACACCATCCACGAACGCATTCTCGAGGTGCCTAGTCAGAGCGCCATGCTCATCGTGAATGCCATTCCCGTAGAGGTAGGTGTAATCTTTCGCCTTCCTAGACCAGAACGCGAACTTGCGCCCACCCGGAACCGAGCTATCAGGGGCCATGTGCAGTTGCATCCGTTCTCCGTCTAGTTTCTCCTCGATCCAGAATACAGGGTCTTCCTCTGTGGTACGCATTCGGGAAATCATTTTGTCAAACGAGTGCATCTGGAACTGAGCCAACTGGGGCTGAAAGCATTGCATGAGCCCGATCCCACGGTTATCCGCATCGAGTCGAATATTGGGGTCATATAGCTCCCAGCATACCCTCCGTAGGCTGCTAGAGATGCTGTATAGATTTTCGGCATCGGGATGCCAGACATCAAAAAATGTACGCTCGGTCGCCCCGACTCTCATCTGACGAAGGATGATTCGAATGAGCCATGTCAGCTCTTCGGGATTCATGCGCCGGTAGAACTCGGCAAAGATAGGCGCTTGCTGATCCTCTTTGGTGGCGGCAGATAGCTTATCCAGCTTGTCATTGACTTCTTCGATCGACATGTCCCCAGGATCTGTACGCATGGGTCGCTTTGAAAGGACGTCAAAGCATCTCCCAGCAAAATCACCAGCCATGCGTGACGCTGCGGATTGACCAGGCAGTTTCCAATTCAGCAGGTTGTGGCCGTCTTCAGATTCCTTGGTGATTTTCAAAATCTTGACGAGCATTTTGCCAATCGCCTTCTCCTTCATCCCGTACATTGGACGGTCGCGATCTTTATCGGGCAGGATCAGACGGAAGGCGGGATAAATATCGTCCCCCACTTCCTGCCTCCAGCGTGAGATGAATCGAGTGATGACATCGCGGCGGAGCTCGAATGGGTTCAAACTTGTGGCGGCCTTGCCATGGGGACCGGCCTTCCGTCTTGCTAGTCCTGGGTTTGGACCGGGCGGCTTCTTCTTTATCTGGCTCAGTGGGTCGAAGAGGTTCTTGTATAGCTCGTGGAATGGTAACGTTGGGTTGCGGTTGCGCGGTCGGTTGGGATATCTGGAATTTTCCATCGTCAGACTCTGACATGTTAGCGAGAGAGCTACACAAACGTCTCATCGATATTCTCCTCTACGTTGGGAGCAGGATCCGGGAGAATCTCGTCAGAATCCATGGTGAGAATCTGGTTGTTGTAACTGTCTGAATTCACCAGCCCCGGATGGTTTTAGGCAGACGGCGATAAGCGATAAGATAAGGAGGACATGTGGGACTGACTTCCTATTGCATATAACTAGCCCGTTTCTGAAGAAGAATTGCTGACTACACGATTTGAGGGCGTCGGAGTTTATTTCGGCGGGGGTTTTTTTTGCTCTTCATACATGAGTCAGGAGTCCTAGGAAATCTCTAATTTGAGAGCAGAGTGAATAGATCTAGTGAAGATGATATATCTTGTGGAAGATCTTACTGCGCTCCGATCTGCCCGCCGTGCTTTGTGGTACCGCGGGATCTGCGGGCCCTTCGAGGGTTCATGGACCAGATTGTAGAGGACGGCTGGACTATTCGCCTTTCACCCGAAGGGTTTTGAGATTCTTGAGATTTTTCATTATATAAAGCATTCGAGTGGTGTCTTCTAGTCACCACTCACTCGTAGTATAGTATATAGAAAAACGGTGCCGGCTCTCGAGCTTGAAGGAAAATGGGGTAGGGATGAGATAAGAGTCTAGAGGCATTCAACTGTAGGGGCGGATTCAGAAGAGACCGGCCTTCTGAGTAGAGAAAGTCTAGCCATTCTGACAGTTTATTAGGGTGCTAGGCCTAATTAGATCTACTATGAGATCACAGAGTAAAGAAGAATGAGCGCTGCCCTTGGTGTTGAACCTAGCACAGATGTACCAGTGGAATAGGTGCCATCAATGTAGGATAGGGTGAGAGACTGTTCAATCCCATGTACACTGAAATAGAGCTAGGAGAGATCTTTGACAAGCCGCCCAAATTTGGGAGACTGATGATATCTGATTACATCCCAGGGGCATGCTAAGGGCCAGTAAAGCCAAAGCCAGGTTGAGGATAGAGCGAGGAAGGGATGTAATCAACTTCTTTCGGAGTCTGCTTACATTCATCAGACGTCCAGTTGATACTCGACAATACCAGCTCATCAAAAGAGCACGCATTGACGTTCAGCGTCATCTCGGGGTTGTCTATCATATTCATCTGGAAGACTGGCCCTGGGTCTGTTGTTCCCAACCAGGACCCCTCCGCTTCAAGCTGTGACTCTTCCAGATCATTGAATAGAAAGTCATAGGGCATGTCACTGCAAGTTACGGCTGATTGACATGCCCTATTTGCCCAGTCAAGTTGTTGAACGCTGGGCTCCGGAATGACAAATTCGGAATTGACCATTGCCGTGGGGCCATAGACTTCGAAGTCAGAGGGTGTATTTGTGCAGCGATCTTTCGAGGCCGGTTCCTGAATTTCCTCAATCTGGAACTGAATAGTCTGCAAAGATTCTACTTGAACGTGTGGTATGCCCGGCATACTATTCACATCACCGGGCCGTGACTCGCGCTGTGATAGGTGACGGCTCGGAGGTGAAGGGCTTTGCTCGGTGGTGTTCCCTGTGAATATTGCTGGAACAGTTTGAGTATCTCTGGACTTCGGCTTCGAGCGCCTTTTAGTTGGATATGCACAATCCAATAAGCGGGTAGTACAGCGCTCGCATGGACTTCCACCACTACAGCGTACCCGAGCAGTGGCACAGCCAAAACAAGCACGGAAAGTCTTCACTGTGATGCGGTGGGGACGATCTCGCCCATCTGTATCCGAGCTATGGTGGCTCAACTCATGGCGATGGAGGGTATCACTGGCACATTCACGGCAGATTAGTCGAAGGTCATGCAATCTGAATAGTCGGCTCGCGTATCCATAGATACTACTCACGTCCTTGAGAAATAACGGCCGCAGTGATTACATCTGAAGGGCTTCTCCTTTGTATGGCTGCGCACATGGCGCTTGAGATGCTCTGGCCGCCGGAAGGTGTTATTGCAGATCTCACATTGGACATGACCGGAGCTGGGTCCTGCTTCGCCAGTGCCAGTGTGGAAGCCGTCTGTACTATCCGAGTTCATTGAGTGGTCTGAATCTGGAGTTCCAGGATTCATCCTGCTCAGGCCCAAAGGCATGGTGGGGACATGAAAGCTGAGTTGGAAAAGACAGAAAAGGCATTTTTAAAAGGTGGTACCATCGCATAATGTCTCAACTACGCTAACCATGTGTGAGGGTTAATTAGAAAAGAGGGGCTTTGAACGACCGGGGAGGGGACCACCACATGGGGACAAGGGTTGGGTACGACATGGGATAAATCCAAGTCCATTCAGGCCATTCAGACCATTCGGATCAGTCCGCTCATGTGGCAGGAGGTGGAGCTGCAGCGGAGAAATTTAAACGGGCGTCCAGTTCGGTTAAATTGGGGATCTGGGGTTAAAGAAGCCGCAAGGATACTCGGCTCCACCGATTGCGTTCGATTGGACGAGGAATCAAACTCTAGTGACGTTGCGATCGACAAGTTGGCATCTGCTGCTCTCTTGGGTCTCGGCTCTGGCTCCAAGTTGCGATGCTATCTTTGAAGTTCTTTGTAGGGGAAATTACTGAACGCGTGGCTGGTGTGCACGGGCGCTTGCAGTGGGCCGGATTGTTTTTTAGTCTAGTTTTCAGCTTTCTTCCCTCCATGAACCCTCACCACCAGGCCATCTAAATCCCAGACTTTGGCGTGCGGCTTCGGCGGAGTTTCGATTCCATGAATGGCGAGATTGCCGCGAACCGCCGGATGGCTGGGGAAGCCATCCGAAATGACTCCGCACGCCAAGGCGCCGCTATCGCCTTTCGACACACTCGATCCTCGTCCACGGTGGCTGCCCAATCGTCTGCAGCAACTGCGGCCGCGCTGGCCGGCAGGTCAAATCGAAATAATACCCGTCAACAGCAGGAAGCTGCGCCGGAGGTGGGCTCAGTGAAAGATAAAATTGGGAGATTTGCCGCAAATTCTCTTGCACCTCCGACTAGCGCTCCCTCACAAACCCGAGGTTCAACACCATCTATATCACCCTCTCCCGAGCACATAGCCGCTCGTCTTGCTGCCGCAAGATCTCCTGCGAGGAAACCAGAACCCGCCGTCGATGCCGCTAGAATCGGGGCCATGCGCAGCGCCAGCCGCATGCAATCCCAATCACGATCACCCGCGCCGGAGCGCGAGCTCAGATCCCCGACCCCCGTGCGTCCATACCGTGCCAGAGAAATTGCCGTGGAACGAATGCTCCAAGATGACACCACACTGCCCGCCTCCGACCTAGATGTAGGGGCTACAAGCTCCCCGTCAGAACATTCAGCACGCTCGAGAGCTGGCTCCGTACAATCTAGAGCAAGTAGTGTTAAAGAGCAGACACCCAGCCTCCAACCACCAGTCGTCAATAGACCACCTACCATCACTAGAGCATCCCCCGAACCACCAGACGACCCAAAGCTGAAGCCAAGTGTTCCACCACGGTCTATAAGGCCAGCTCAAGATTCGTTGAGAAAGCCGGTCCACGCCGGCAGCCAACTACGATCTCCAACACCTGGCCTCGCCTCCGTGTCTGGTCGGTCACGAGGCAGCAGCTCAAGTGCAGTCGATGAGTTCAATGGAATCGACGAAGAAGCCCTTTCTAATGCCATTGTCGCCTCTTCCCTAGCATCTGCCCGCGCACCTGCCCGCGCACCGACCGCGACACCGACACCCCCTCCCCCCCCCGCCGCCGACGGGCGCGATCTCTCTTGCAATTGGCACCATCTATCGGAGATCTATCCAGAACGCCAAGCCCGCCAAAGAGTATGCCGCATACCCTTCGCGGCATGCCGAAGGCCGATGTAGCGGAAACAGGCCGCCGCTACCACAAGAAGAATATTCTCCACAAACACCCTCATAAACACCACGAGGGTGACCGGAAACGGTGGAAGCAGGAGGTCACCGAGAAGGAACGCAAGCGCTATGAAGGCGTTTGGGCCTCGAACAAGGGGTTGCATATCCCGCCAGACACGAATCTGCTCGACGGAGCGGGTAGGGGACCACCTCCTAGCGACATGGTTTTGAATCTGGTTGTACGAGAGATCTGGTCCCGCAGCCGGCTTCCACCCACGGCCCTGGAACAGGTGTGGGACCTCGTGGATCACCGTCATGTCGGACTCCTCAGTAAAGAAGAATTTGTGGTTGGAATGTGGCTGATCGACCAGCAGTTGAAAGGCCACAAGCTGCCGGCTATTGTCCCGGAGAGTATATGGAATAGTGTCAAATATGTGACCGGAATCAAGCTCTCATCTATTCGACCGAAGGGCTGAGAAAAAAAAAAGAAGAAGAAGAAGAGAAAAGCAAAAAAAGGAAAAAGAAAACTACCTTACAGTACTCTTGTGTAGCATGGATATAGTCGAACCTGTGAAGCTACCACATATAGGTTGGTGATCCCGACTGCGCAGGCTCCCGGGGAGAACCTTAGAACAATCCAAAAAAAAAAAATGCGCTACGGCCACATTTGACGTGCTAGTAACTGCGTAGAAACGGCATCGACATGCATGAAATGTTCTCCCCTTCGTGCTTGGGATCCAACCCCGAAGAGGGATTGACTCGGCTCATTCTTCCAGTGGCAACCGTAGCTGCGTCCAAAGCCAGTCCTCGTACTGGGATACCTTCCCCCTTTCCCCAGGATCTATCGATCTGCAAGGTGTCTATCTGCAAGGTGTCTCTAGATCTGCACCGGATCCGCGCGCACAGCTCCCCGTTTGGAAATCGACGGCCCTTGATTCGCTAGTCACATACTTTTCCGTGCATGCCTTCCATTGGCTCCTCCATGATCCTCCATGTTTCGTCATTAGCTGGTGCCGCTGAGCGCGCTGGGACAGGCCACGTGACCATGTACCGAGCAAAGAGTCTGTGTGTAAAGGGGGGTGAACGGTTCAAAGGGTAAATCATGGATACCTATACATGCCGTGACTCGCACCATAATCTCCGAGGAGTTGGAGAAGGCTTCATGGGGACAGAATCGGTGGTGTTGATCCGTCTTACAAGCAAATCCCGAAACGTGGAGACTCGGGATTTGCATCTGGCCACGATCAAGCAATCAGCGCAGCAATTCTATATCAGAGCAATATTTTCTTCATTGGAAAGCTGCCCTGCCCTTGCGGCCCGCAGATGACCTTTTGGCAAGACACCAAGAGGAAACTAGAAACCCAAAGAGGCTCTGTTGCGGGGAGGGGATCTGCGGGAGGTCGAATCCTGTCGTCTGATTCGCCATGGACGCCTTTCACGAGGGTTTCTCTGCACCTCGTCCGGTTCGCAAGAAGTTCGCCAAACCACCAGTCAAGGTCGCCTGTTTGCCCTGGTATGTCTAGTCTCGTTTAGTATCCTCTTCGCTCTCCACTCTCGCTAACCAACTCCCAGCCGGGCCTCGCGCACTCGCTGTGGCGGGCAAGAGCCCTGCTCGAATGTAAGCGCCCACCTAAGCATTTTGGAATCGAATCCGCCAAAGTGACCTCCACACTGTGCTCTGGCTCTGGAGCGGGTCCGGATCTGCACTGTGATATATGATCGCTGAACTAACTTGCCCCATAGTGTCTCGCCAAAGGCCGAAAATGCTCTTATCTGCCCAGCAAGCGCGGCGGGCCGCGCAAAAAGAAGCAGCGCTTGTCCCCGTCCCCAGATGGGGAAGATCAGCAAAACGAGGCTCGCTTCCCCGATGTTTCGGCGGACTTTGACGAAGGTATGCGAGCTTTAGTCCAGGCTTCGCTCGCTTCTACTAACAATGCTCCAGCATCGGGGATGTTTAGTCAAATCGATGATCTTTCTCTGCCTGGCGCGGGATTGCGGCATTTGGATTTCAGTCAGGCGAACTCGGTGTTTCCGGGTTTCCCCTCCATTCCATTGGATCTGTCGCCGTTACCTATGAGTAACAATGCTCAGTCATTAGTGAGGCTCTATGGGAGCGAGCTCGCGATGTAAGTGGTGGAAGCCCTTGTAATCGGGTTACGCTAAACGACTGGACAGTTTGAACGCATATTACGATTTTATTCATCTCTATTTCCCCATTTTGCCTCCGCGGGTGACGCCTCCAAGTCCGGATCAACCCCTGCATTGCCCATTGTCTGGTTCTGGTAACTCTGAGCCTCTGATGGTTTACCGGCCTCGGTCTCCATTGAGTCTTGCTATATCTGCGGTCTTGGCCTTGATCCCTCACCCGGATGATCCTGAGCCAGCATCAAATCTATCAGTTCTCCGGCGGAGGACATATGCCCATACGTTCGCGCAACTAGCCAATTCCATTATCGAAGCCGAGAGTGATCTGGACTTGTCAACTACAGATCCTAGCCAGGCTCTCTCAACGCCGCGTCCGCCAGTCAAAAGGGAAAGGCTTCATCCACGGACGCCGGGAGACCTTGAAACCTTGCTGGCACTGCTGGTTCTTTCAGTATACGAATACTCTCAAAGGGGCAATCTTCTCAAAATGAGATATCGGGCTAGTCAGGCACTCGCACTGGCATTGGACAAATCTCTGCACTGCTACACTGCCGAAAATCAATTTTCTGAAGCTCGCCGAAGAGCGTGGTGGATGACAGTAAGGATCCCTGATACTATGATTCTTGCTTCAACTAATAAGAATGTAGTATTACTGTGTTATTCAGGGCTCCATCGTGAGCACTACAGTGAGTACCGGATATGAACCCACATTATTATTTGATATTAACAAAGCAGCCCCCAACAATCATAATCAACGATCCTCAATTTACAACCCCTTACCCGCGATTTGCGTCGGATGCCGAAGTACGTTCTTTGATCCATTTGTGTCAATCGATGCTAATCCACATCAGGGATGGTCTATCTTGATACAAGCGCAGCAAGTCTTGGTATCAGCGACACAATTTATTGCAGAACTAAATAACGGTCTTTCTTCACAATCGACTATGCACTACATGTTTGAAAGAATGCAACAACTAGATTCCTGGACAAACTCGGTACTATCACAAGCCGAGGTCCTGCCTATTCCTCTCCAGGATAACGACATTGGGGACTGCCACGAAAGTACTACCGCGCGAAGTATACGATCGATAGCTCACATCAAACTCTCCAGGTTTGTTTCATCATTCTACCCATCTATAATTAGCTCTTAACATCTTCACAGTGCGCAAATCAAGACCCATCGCTTCCGCGCGTTCTCCGATATTCCTATCTTCATTAAGAAACACTGTGACTTGACAGCCGCGACTAATCCCGGTTCCATTCAAGACAATAAAATTCAAGGCTTATCATCAGCCCACCAACCTCACAACATCTCATGCTCATGCAGCAGTCTAGACCAATTCCAGCGCGCCTCATCAGCGGAATACATGACACCATCCGACTCATCGACTTCGTCCGATATCCACCCCAATATACCTCAATACCCCCAAATACCCTTTGCCCCCGGCTTCCCTTACAGCCCACAGCAGTCAGCTAAGATCTGTCTTCGCGCCGCCCTTGTGATATCTCGCACGTTCGAAAGCCTGCCATACCCGCAGCCTCTCACGAGTAGCCACCACAATCGCTCACCGCAACGCCTGCCTCGGACGATGCCTTCGTTCGCATGCTGCCTGATGCAGAGTAGCTATGCAATGTTCATGATCTTCTACAAAGCTTCCGTTGCGAAGCAGTTTTCTCCGAGCTCCGAGCGGGACCTTATGGGTGACTCAACGGACCGCCTCATTGAGGAGTTGAGGCAAGGGCTTGAAAAGATTATCGTGGCCGTGTCAAATTATTCCATGGCCTTTGAGGCCTTGGATGGCATGCGAGGTGAGTTCCTCCGGCACCATTCTCATTGTTCACTCTTTTAACTTTCTATTCTCTTCAAGATGAAATTCAAGGCGCTTATCAGACGGCCTTTCCCAACGCCAATATTTGAGCACGATGATCTGGTTGGAATATCTATGATGCATTACTGAACCTCATCACTATTTGCATTTTCTGTTTTTTAGATACCTCTTCACATCGTTAGACGGATGTCAAGCGTGCTATTTTGACCGGCTGGTTTGCTCATTTTCTTTTAATAATCCCGTGTTTTCTTTGTATTATACCGAGAGCAGTTGCTCTAACCCCTCTCATGATCATGAAAGTTTGAACCCAATCTCAATTCCACATCGTTACATCCCCGAGCCAGTTGAGTTCCCAGGACATATCAAGTAAGGTCTCATGAACCCATACTCCATGTTAATCGTTGAGCGAGTTCACCACTTATCGGTATGGAAGATACTACAATGAGGCAAAAGCAAAAGTAAACAAATCCAAAATCTCCATACCATGCAAGATACTGACAAGACTCGATGCCACTTTACAATTTGGACCTAATCCCCTCCAACCGAAACTTGACATCCTTCAGAATCTTCGTCGACGGTCTCCAATCATCAAACTGGCGCAGCAGCTCCATCGTCTCCTCGTGCAGCTCTTGCCGTACCCTCTCTTCTTCGAGGATACCACGCATAGCAAAGGGAAGGATATATGGATTTGTCGTTGGGGAAGGTGCAGTTCGGTTTGATCGCAGCGTAGCCCCGGGGACTACAGATGTCTCCAGCGCGAACTGGATTGCCATGAAGTAGACAGCCTCATCGTCGTAGAGTCGAGAGTGCCCTTCTCCACCGTATAAGCTGCCCGCGAGCGGAAGGCTAAGTTCCCGGATCAGCCCGTGGTCCTGCACACCGAGGTTGCGGAGTTTGAGGGTGAAGCCGACGAGATGAGAAAGGCTGTTCGGAATCAGGACTTGTGATATAGTGGGGAAGTTTGGGGATCGCGGAACTTACAAACTCGGTGCATGGACTCTGCCATCGACAAAGACTGCCCGGTAAATATATGGATGGGCTATCGGAGAGAACAAGGAAGACTGTGTGGAATGAGATGAAATGATCGAGGCAATGCGAGGGGGGAATCTGCGTACCTCTAGAGAAACCAACTGGTCATCGATGCTGCCAACGTAAGTAATCCGCACACCAAAATCAAGAGCACATCTTAGTGCTGCTTCGTAGTCTCTAGAAACCTTGCTGGATGGCAGCTCAAACTCAAAGAGCTCCCCCGCGGAACCACTAATCCAGCGAGACCGGTACGAAGAGAAAGGCCCCATATTTACACCGGCCATCGCACAGATCCCCACTCGTGAGGCATTGACACAGCCAAACGCGATCAGCTTCGCCACCAGCATGATCGACACGGGCACGCCCTGACTATGAGACGCTATCAGGATGAAATCCGCCTTCCGGATCTCCTCCATCCAGTTCAAGAGGAGTTTCCAGAGCAAATCCACTCGTTCTGTAATGCGCCCTTCTCCTTCTAACGCAATTTTCTCGATCTCGCACGAGTAGCCCTGGCCCGCGGTCCACTTACGGATGGCTTCAGCTGCCATATTGGAGAATCGGATGGATGTGCCGGTGGGTTGCCCGAGGACAGTCCTGATAAATGGCGCTGGGAAATAGCCATGAACGCCGATGGCTAGAGCCCGTTTGATTTTAGGTGGATCCCGAACACGAGTGACATGGCTGTGTTCTACTCCTTTCGTGTAGTGGAGTAGGCGGCCAAGGGATTGTAGAAGAGATGGTGATTCTTCGAAGCGGTATGTGTCTTCGAAATGTGGCAGCACTTGATTAGGTAGGATCTTCTGCAGTTGTTTCGAGGCAGATGCATCGACCGGTCGTCCTTCGGCCGATGTCGAGGCTGTAGATGTTGCCTCCACCGTGGACATCGTTACGTCTTTGGCGCCTGTTTCTTTGGGCTGTGGTACTTTGAGGCTTCCTTTCTGCGTGATGTTTACTTGGGTATTTGAATCTGGTTCAAGCGTTGTCGGCCGTGACGGGGTGTCCTCCGGTATTGACGCTGCAACGGCTTCAGCCTCTTGCGGCTTCCCCGCAGCCGCATCTTTGGTCGTGGCTTTGGACCAAAACGACCACCCAGATGATTTAGTATTCGCTGGCGGGGTCTGAGATGGAAGCTCATCGCCTTGCTTATCAGGCGTGTCCTTTGGGGCCATGGGTCCTGTGGTTGTGTTGTCCGATTCTGCGGGCATGGTATTCGTCTCTGGTGTTCCTTTATCTTCCCGTGTGGCAGCAGCTGAACCATAGAACATCTGCAACCACGACCTCTTCTTGTTCGGAGATGTGTCTTCTGCCGTTTCTACAGGGTGCGCTGGCACCTGGCCGGGCTGTTCTGTTTGCCCGGGAGTATCGCTTGTGGCTGTTTGAGAGTAGGCTGCCGTGGGCTCTTGAAGGTCGTCTGTCGTCTGTTTAGCCGCCTCGGGGACTTGGGTGCTTGAATTAGTCTTATCTGTATTATCGGACCTGTAAATCCACGATAGCCATCCACCGGACTGTTCAGGAAGTGCCGCACTTCCTGAATTTGTATTGGTGTTTGAATCAACCTCCTCGTTGGCCGATTGCTCTTTTTCAGGGTTCTCTTCTGAAGTTATGTTTCCGTTTGCAGGCACCTCCTTCTTGGAGGATTCTGGCTCTGGCTCTGCAGCTTCAGGAGCCTCCAAGTTTTCTAGAGCGGTTGTAGAAGCCGAGCCAGATGATGCGACGTTTACTCTAGTGATAGTTGCGTCAACTGGAAGCGACCGAGTTGAAGAGCCAGCTTTCTTGATTAACTGAATGGAGGGAGCTCGAGTACGTTTCGAGGTATCGATCGAGGGAGTTGGGGAGTCTGTAGCGCTGGAGGCTATGTTTTGCGCGACCGATATGCTCTCACGGGCAACCTCGGTAACTGGGGCCGCTTTGGATCTGGATAAACCGGACCAAGACCCTGGATACCAGCTCTATATAGTAGGAGACCACGTAGTTAGCAAACAGAGATAATAGGGCCGATAACAAGCTTTCTCAAGAGGCTCTCAACATACTGCACGTCCTTGGGAGTCAGAGCGGTCTAGAGCATTGCTCGGAGTTGCGGGGAGGGCGATTCTGTGCCCGAAGGGCTGGGCTTCACTCTCTTACGCGATCCCTTGAACGTCATGGGTGCGAGGTAGATAGCACCAGGGCACTATGGTCTGGTGAGCAAACCATGAACAAAGCCTCTGGCGATATGTACAACAGGCGCCACAATTGGGGTCGCTGATATCATATCACATGTTGGCTCTTATCGGGGCCTGAAAGAAGATCGCCGCCTAAGGCAGAGATATTTCGCCAAGGCGGTGAGCGATAACCAACTTTTTTTTTCTTCCGCCTCTGGGTTGAGGGTATACAACAACTGTCGTTCAGGCTTCGTACCCTCAACATTCGCTAGAGAGGGTCCTGGTCTTGTTTAAGACCGTGTTCCAAGATGGCGATCCAGAAAAAGGTACATTTGATAATTGCTCCCCCCCTAAGCGTCTCATGATATTGATCTGTACTTCAGCATGGAAAAGGTCGTTTGGATAAGTGGTACCGTCTAGCCAAGGAGAAGGGTATGATCCCCCACGCACATCGTTTCTGCTTCAAACTGACCGGGAAAAAGGCTACCGGTCTCGAGCTGCTTTCAAACTGGTGCAGCTGAACAAGAAGTACGGGTTTTTGGAAAAAAGCAGAGTCTTGATTGATCTTTGTGCTGCCCCAGGTGTAAGTCTTATGGGCAACCATTGTGCAGGAAGCAAATCTAACAATAATTCAAGGGTTGGTGTCAAGTTGCGGCGGAATGTATGCCTAACCAGAGTCTCATTGTTGGTGTTGATCTTGCACCAATCAAGCCTATTCCTCGTGTAATTTCTTTCCAGAGGTTCGTCTTTTTATCTCGCTGTTCTCCAAAATGTACAGCCACTAACTCATCAATTAGTGATATTACAACCGACAAGTGCCGTGCTATAATCCGATCGCATCTTAAACATTGGAAGGCCGATACAGTTCTCCACGATGGTGCTCCCAACGTCGGAGCTGCATGGGTTCAGGATGCTTTCTCACAGGCTGAGCTTGTGCTGGAGTCCCTACGATTGGCCACAGACTTTCTGGCAGAAGGCGGAAATTTTGTCACTAAGGTTTTCCGTTCCAAGGACTACAATCCACTGTTATGGGTTTTCAAGCAGCTGTTCAACTCGGTCGAAGCGACAAAGCCTCCCTCGTCCCGTAACGTGTCTGCTGAAATCTTCGTTGTTTGCCGCGGTTATAAGGCTCCCAAGCGCATTGATCCCAAATTCCTCGACCCCAAGCATGTCTTTGCGGAATTGGCTGCGCCCACCCCGAACAACGAAGCGAAGGTTTTCAACCCAGAAAAGAAGAAGAGAAAGCGTGAAGGTTACGAAGAGGGCGACTACACTCAGTTCAAAGAACTCCCCGTAACCGAATTCATCAACGAGACAGACCCAATCGCAATTCTTGGAACTTACAACAAACTCAGCTTCCAGCAGCCAATTGGCGGAGACATGGCATTGTCAGCTCTGGACCGTCTTGAAGAAACGACAGATGAAATCAAGCAATGCTGTGAAGATCTCAAGGTTCTTGGTAAGAAAGAATTCAGGAACTTGTTGAAATGGCGATTGAAAGTTCGTGAGAAGTTTGGTCTCGTTGTGAATAAGAAGAAATCGAAGGACCAGGAGGACGAATCCGAAGAAGTGGCCGAGATTGCTCCCATGGATGAGGAATTGGCCATCCAGGAAGAGCTGCACCGTCTTCGCGAGAAGGAGAGCAAGGCAGATAAGAAACTCAGGAGGAAGGAGAACGAAAAGAAGCGAAAGGAGATTGTCAGGCTCCAAATGCACATGACCACGCCGATGGACATTGGTGTATGTTTTTAACTCCTTGGAACGGTATGGTTGGGAAACTAACCTTCATGCAGATGGAACAAGTAGGACCCTATGGCGACGACCCGACATTCAATCTTCGCCGTATCGATAAGGCCGGTGCTAGAGATGCGGTTGTCAACGCCAGAGATATCCCTGCCGAGAGCTCGGACGAGTCAGAGTCAGAGACTGAGGATGAGGAGGATGACGTTGATGGAGATCGCCTTGAGAGAGAACTCGATGGCTTGTATGAGCGATACCAGGAGCGCATGGAAGACAGAGACACCAAGCTGCGCGCGAAAAAGGCCCGGAAACAATACGAAACCGATGAATGGGAGGGTTTCTCCGAAGATAACAAGAGTGATGACGAAGAGGAAGAGGAGACAGGACCTGCACCTCTTGCGAGCAACAAGCCTCAGTCTGACACCCTTTCAAACAATGCTTCCCTTTTCTTCGACCAGGATATCTTCCAAGGTCTAGACGAGGAAGAGGAGGATGAAGAAGAAGACGACGACGACGACGACGACGACGAAGAAGAGGCGGAGAGGGAGGAAGAAGAGGAGGACAGCGAAGAGGAAGAAGTCCCCGCGCCTAAGCAAAAGAGCAAGAAGGAGACAAAGAAGCAAGAAAAGAAGAAAGAAAAGAAGCAAGAATCTGAATGGGTCGACTCTGAGGATGAAGAGGCTGAAAAGCAGATCAATGATCCCCGCAAGCCTAATGGGCAGCTTGGTACGTTATATCGCCTTGGCTATTGGAGTTTGGTTATTTCTAACGAGTGGCTACAGATATCGATATCATCACAGCAGAGGCTATGGCCCTCGCACAAGCGATGGCTAGCGGAGAAAAGAGATCAACCGATATCGTGGATGATGGATTCAACCGCTTTTCTTTCCGTGACGTTGACGGTCTCCCGGAATGGTTCCTGGATGACGAAAACCAGCATAGCAAGATACAGCGTCCTATCACCAAGGCTGCTGCGGCAGCGATCAAGGAGAAGCTGCGTGCTATCAACGCTCGTCCGATCAAGAAGGTTATGGAAGCCAAGGGCCGTAAGAAGTTCAAGGCTGCCCAGAAGCTTGAGAAGCTGCGGAAGAAGTCCGCCTTGCTTGCCGATGACGAGGCGCTCAGTGAACGCGACAAGGCGCAATCCATTTCCAAACTCATGAGCAAGGCTGGAAAGAAGAAGCCCAAGCAGCAAGTCAAACTGGTTGTGGCTCGGGGTAACAACCGTGGTATCTCTGGTCGACCCAAAGGTGTCAAGGGCAAGTACAAGATTGTCGACTCCCGTATGAAGAAGGATATCCGGGCGCAGAAGAGACTGGCCAAGAAGAAGCAGTAAAAATGTTCATGCATAATACATAGATCAATCGGATTTTCATGATACCTATGGACATAGAAGATAAGGGCTATCCAATAAGTTAGGCGTATAGTTGAGGCTGAAGCGGTGCCTGACCCTCAAGAGGTACCTCGAACTCAAAAGATGCCAAGACCCCAACACCGCGGCGATGGTTTCCCCCGAGTGGCGCCTATCGATTGGATCTAATCTTTTTCTCTTCCTCAACTTTGCCAGCACATACGCGCTTTTTCATTCCTGATGTTTACATCGTGCATACAATAGTGCATCTGCATTCCTCTGTTCATACTGTACATTCCTACCCCGCTCCGATGGGGTTCTTCGACCACCTCCAAAAAGGAGGGGCCTTTTCTCTGCAGCCGCAAAAGGCGCAAGTGCGCAAGGTCGTGCAGACAAGACCCGCCCTCCCCAAATCGAAGTCCACCTCCCAGACCCCAGATAGCCGCTCGCCTCGAGTTCAATCCTCCTCCGAACGGAGCCGCAAGACGCCCCTCCAATCCCGGTCGGCCTCGACTGATCCAGAAGCGCGCCCCTCCAAGCGTCTGAACACTCCGACACGCGGTCGCAAGAGACCAACGCCCGAGCAGCGCCTCTCCAGTGATGACGATACCAGCGATAGTGATGTATCTTTCGAAGTTCGCAAACGCGCGCGGACCAGTGCCAGCGCAGAGCCGGACCCGGAGAGGCGGCTTCGCTCGCTGAAGGCATTTTCGGAAGAGGGAAGCCGTCCGTTCAAAATGGTCCATGCCGCGGCTATTACCTCTGGTCAGAAAGCTGGGAAGTTCAAGGCTGCGTTTGGAGCTGAGGAAAAGACCAAGCCTATCTTCTTGCAATACCCGAGTGCTTCCCAGAAAGAGAAGTATGTGCGCCCAATTGATGACGATGTACGCAACATGCTAATAAGCTATTCCTCCTTACTTAGGTACGAATGTGTGGTTCCTCGAGATAACGATGAGTTCCGATCCATCGACGAGATCGTCCAAGTAATAGAGACTGTGGCGGATAACTACATCCCTGCCGAAGAAGCAGACGAGTTCAACAATGAGACCACTGGAATTAAACGGCGACTGCGCAGAGCTCTTGCGGTAGTATCTGAAACTCAGTTCCGAGAGGCTGTAGACGACTACAATAAGGCTATTACGCGGCTGCGCGAGAACGGAAGTATTGCAAAGCTATTGGATGCGACTCAACGCATGAACCTGCCCTGGGTTGAGCGAATCTTGACTCAAATCTACGCACGTACCGTATCCCCTCGGGTCGAGTCTTTGCGGCAATACGAAAACGGTACAGACAATGTGTACGGCGAGCTTCTTCCACGATTTATCAGCAACATATTCAAGGAGACCAAACTCAAATCAAGCCAGGTTTTTGTGGATCTCGGATCTGGTGTGGGGAATGTGGTACTTCAGGCTGCGTTGGAGATAGGTTGCGAGAGCTGGGGCTGTGAGATGATGGCAAACGCCTGTGACTTGGCGGACTTGCAGCAGTCCGAATTTAAGGCGCGTTGTCGGCTCTGGGGTCTTTTACCTGGCAAAACCCACCTGGTTCGAGGTGACTTCCTGGAGCAAGAGAGCATTGTCAATGTTTTGAAGCGAGCAGACGTGGTTCTCATCAACAACCAGGCTTTCACCCCGCAGCTTAACAACGAACTCATCAATCATTTTCTTGATATGAAGGAGGGGTGCCAGATCGTGTCTCTCAAGTCTTTTGTTCCAGCGGGACATAAAATCCAGTCCCGCAATCTCAACTCACCTATCAACCTTTTGAAGGTTCAGCAAAAGAACTACTGGTCGAACTCTGTCAGCTGGACGGATGTCGGTGGCACATACTTCATTGCCACGAAGGATAGCTCCCGGCTGCAGGCCTTTGCCAACGGCTTACTTTGAATCTAACATGAAGGAACCGGCCATCAGCGCGCCAACATACTGCAATTTATGCATATTGTGAGGAGTGAACTTGACGCTTTGTACATTATCTTCTCATTTTGGACATATCATTCCACTAGTGTAAATATCATCATGTTCTTGCATCAATTCGATCAATTCTATGACTGATAATGTTCAGACGCACCTTTACAATCCTACAAAAATATCAGAATAAGTAGCGGCAGTGATAGAAAAGTCAGAGTGACTAAGAGAATTTAGAAGCATCGTTCATGGCATCCGCTTCTATGCTCATTCGAGCCATCCACCGATCAACCAGCTCTTGGTTTTCACGTTGCAGTTTGCTAGACTTTTCGTCCGCCATGTTGAGTTGCAAATTTAGAGTTGCCATCTCATCCTGGAAGTCCTGTTGATAAAGAGAAATGAGTCCTTGTTTTCCGAAAAGGATGCGAGTATTTGCCTCCATACCTCAAGCAGCTTTGCCTTCCCCTTCAACTCTTCGTCCCTGTCTTTGAGTCGGAGCTGCAGACTCAATCTCTCACTCTCCAGAGCATTTATACGCCGGCTGTCCAGGACGCTCTTCTTGCGCAGCTTCTCAACTTCTGTCGTCACAATACCTAGCTTTTCTTGCAGATCAGATCGCGAGCGTTGCGCCTCCGACAAGTCGGCTCTGGTGCTCTTCAGAAGGTCCATTGTCGACGGCCCTACATCGGACGACTGATTTTTCTTGGTGACCAGTGGAGCTGGGATAGTGCGTTGAGAATCACTCAGCTGTATAGGGCGATCGGCCGAGCTGCTGCCTGGTACTGCCGTGAGGGCGGCGGTGCGATCGGCAAGACGAGCATCTGCCATAGCTATACGTCAGTCTCAGAGATTACGGATCAGTAGACCAGGCGGACGTACAGGCATCGTAGATGTTTACGTTGGCCTTCTCCCTCTGATCCCTCACGGCTAGAGCAGCCAAATACTCTTCTCTCTCCAATGGGCCATCGGCCGTGGGGCGATGGGGCATGGAGGGACATGGACGAAAGCGACTTGAAGCTAGCGGGTTATCGGGGAAGTACCGCCTCCCCCCACCGCCTGCGCCCTCATGTGCTGCATCATCGAACCCGCTGCAACCCAACTCACTCCTTCTTATCTGCTTGCTTCATCTGCAAGCAAACTGCTACGCATTCTACTCAGCTCTCCATATCTTTCTAATCAAAGACCGAGCGGCTCACTGCCCCGGTTTCTCTCGGCTACCAGGCATATACCGTAGCTATGGCGTCACGGAAGAAGGTCCTCCTCAAGGTATGATCTCCGCACCAGCTCCGTGCTAGCTTTTGATGATCCGGCGCAAAACTGTGGACCGTTAGTCTAACTCTTTGTCTACATAGGTCATCATCCTTGGTGATAGCGGTGTCGGCAAAACCAGCTTGATGAATCAATATGTGCGTTCTCCCATCCACCAGCTATCAGCGTATAGCCGCCAAGCTCTTTTCAGCGTGACTGACCCTAAATTTCGACACACAGGTCAACAAGAAGTTCAGTGGAAGCTATAAGGCCACTATCGGGGCCGATTTCCTCACTAAAGAAGTCCTCGTGGATGACCGCTTAGTCACTATGCAGGTATAGCTACCTCCATGACGAAAAGCACCTCCATCAAAGCAGAGATTAACTTGCCATACAGATCTGGGACACTGCTGGCCAAGAGCGGTTTCAGTCATTGGGCGTAGCATTCTATCGAGGGGCCGACTGTTGTGTTCTCGTTTATGATGTTAACAATTCCAAGAGTTTCGAGGCTTTAGACAGCTGGCGAGACGAGTTTTTGATCCAAGCTAGCCCGCGGGACCCAGAAAGCTTCCCATTTGTGAGTTCTACGGGCGCTTTCTCCAGTAATTCATCACGGACAAAGGGCTGATTACCTTCTAGGTTGTCATCGGTAACAAGATTGACGTGGAGGAGAACAAGCGCATGATTTCCTCGAAACGAGCGATGACCTTCTGCCATTCCAAAGGCAACATCCCCTACTTTGAGACCAGTGCGAAGGAGGCACTGAATGTTGAACAGGCATTCGAAGTCATCGCCCGAAGCGCGCTCGCCCAGGAGGAAGCCGAGGAGTTCAGTGGTGAATTCAGTGACCCCATCAACATCCATCTAGACAACGACCGCGATGGCTGTGCTTGTTGATACCCCACCAATTCTCATGATGTTTCAGCGCTCTATTTCGTTCTTCTGTCTGTGGTGTTAAACATAATGCTGGTTCTTATCTCGAGTGATTCCGCTTGTATAGGTCATTGGCTTGCTTTGGGGACTGTGTTTTGTAGATTTTCTTCTTTCTGCTCATGGTTTCTCTCGGTCTGAAGCGAGCAGCATGTTCCTAGACTTGACTCCTGGTCATGATCATTGCATGCGGTTTCTGATCTTTCGTCCAATGCAAATTGTTTTCCACCCTATCCATCTTCCTAGTTTGTAGGAACCTCAATTTCCTTTCGATCAGGTCTCTTCTTAGGATCAGTCGTTTCACTGCATTGGGTACCACTGGTCTGATTATTCTGGTTGTGCCGCGCCAGTATTGTTCGTGAACCAAATTTCTTTCTCATTCTGTTTCAAAAAGATATCGAGGGCAAGTGCATAATACTCTCGCCTGTCCACTCTGCAGTAATTTCTGTATGCAATGAAACGACGATCCCTAAGCCCTGGTCGCTGATAGGGCGATAGGGGGTCCTTATCCCGCAATCGGGGTGTCGCACCTGGCACCTCCGCTTCTCACGCGCACATCCTTCGTGACTGTCGACTCTTGATCCCGGTCTTCCCCTGAACAAAACGGCAGACACTGAGTACCCATGATCCGACACTATCCTACTTGTCAACAGGACACCTCAAAGCGACCGAGCTAATCCCTCCTACAGGGGATCCAAGCCTAACTCACGTCGGAGACTCTGAGACTGTGAGGCTCGGAGACGCCAAGGGTCGTCGCAACCCTCGATCATGGCCACCAACAATGCGCCGGTCGCTAGAACAGGAAGAGCGAGACGTACGCTGGGCATCTGCCTCTTGCTTATGGTCGTTGTGCTGTGGACAGCCTCGAACTTTCTCGGAAGTGTAGGCTCTCTCATCGCCAAATGTGGTATTCGACCACACGAGCAGGATAATTGCTGACTTGACTTTGCGTCATTTTGTCTAGACTATCTTTGCCGATGGCACATATTCAAAGCCCTACTTCGTCACATACATGAACACTTCCTTGTTCACCCTGCCTCTTTTCGCGATTCTACTTACGCGGACGTGGAATCTGCGGCAGGCCAATAAATTGCAGCATATACATTCGTTCTCGAGTTTGCTACGCCATTTGGATTCCGATGACCCGAAGGCAGAGGAACAGCGAAGTTTGCGTCGTGGCTCTTTTGACGAGGACGAGCATGTTACGGAAGGCTACAATATTGGAAATGAAGCGCAGTCAGCCCCAGAAGGACGGTTAGGCTTGAGGGAGACTGCGAAGCTGAGCTTCCAGTTCTGTCTTCTTTGGGTATGTATCTCCACGTATTCATATCTGGTCTCGTAGTTGTAACTAACAGGATTATAGTTCTCGGTATGTCATAATCTGCATTGGACCTGTATGCGATATCCGAGAATTACAGGTCCCTGACTTAAGTCTATTTATAGGCCAACTACTTTGCTATGGCATGCCTACAGTATACTACTGTGGGAAGCACGACAATCTTAACTTCAACGAGCGGTAAGGAATACTGCATGTTGCAACTGGTCGCCATCAACTAAATTCGTCCATTCAGGTGTCTGGACTCTGCTCTTTGGCGCGCTCATGAAGATCGAGAAATTCACTTTCCGCAAGTTTCTCGGCGTGCTTGCCTCTTTGATCGGTGTCATCTTGATCTCGCGCGTCGATCTCACAAAGCCTGAATCAGATGCTTCTGCTGCCGGAGAAGGAAACTTCCCACATAAGACCTCTGGGGAAATCGCCCTGGGCGACGCTATGGCAGCCTTCAGTTCCCTTTTGTACGGCCTGTACACAGTAGTGATGAAGAAGCAGGCAGGGGACGAGTCGAGGGTGAATATGGCCCTTTTCTTCGGACTGGTAGGTATGTTTAACGTGGTGCTGATGTGGCCTGGATTTATCATCCTGCATTTCACGGGTGTGGAACCCTTTGGATTTCCCGAGACGAAACGCGTATGGACAATTGTCCTGGTATGGTGCCCTCTCCTTCTTTCTGTTACCGCATATGCTGACACAGGTCGTCTAGTGTAACGCCGCCTCCTCCCTCTTCTCTGATGTCTGCTGGGCTTATGCCATGCTGCTCACCACACCTTTGGTCGTTACTGTTGGCCTAAGCTTGACCATCCCTCTGTCCCTCGTTCTGCAGATTTTCCTGCAAGGACAGTACGCAAGCGCGGTGTATTGGCTTGGGGCTGCGATTGTGTTCTTATCATTCTTGGTCATTAACCACGAAAGCAAGACTGCAGCGGATGATGCTCCCGGTGAGATGCGCAGGCCGACATCTGCCGAGTATGAAAGCATCCCTCGAGAGGATGACCCGCATCAAGCGTGACCGCCTCGGCCTTTTACTCTTCACCTTAACATAGCGCCTTTGTATTCCCATTCTTCCCTTTTGTTGGCAGATTGTGTATTAGGGTAGAATAGACGATGTAGTTGAGCCTGAGATACGTTCCCCTAAAATTGATCATTGAGCATATCGGTCTCTCATGAGTGATGCAAGTGTAAAGAAGAACCCTTCACGAATTGTTTCCCAGTTTCATAGGATTATCAATTAGAAACTAGATAGTCTGGTATCAAATCTAGACAAGACAAATTAAATAGGCACCCCCTGTGTGGGAAGTGATGAAATGATGTAACGCCTTCCGACTCCGCAACTCGTCGTATTCCGTGGAGAAACCACCAGAAGGCGTAAGAAAGATGTGGCCAACAGCCGTGGGTATTTGTGGACATGAGAAGATAGTAGAAACAAGAAAGAAAATGGTCAACGAAAGGACAGGTTCGAAGAAGGATAGGAGACAAGGTTAGAAAATGCCGATTGGCGTATGTCTGGGTATTCGAGACGGACAAGGAATTGAGAAAAGAAAATGACGATTCCAGAGCACAATCTGAAAGGTATTCGACAAGATACAAGACGATCAGGACGCAGAGGGTGGGGATGTAGCGGAGCCTGCTGATACCGAAGCCTTCTTGCGGGCAACAATGATGCTCTTCAGTGCGCCCAGCCAGCGAGCCAGCGACTCTTCGTCCGGCGCACAGAGCCGGTATGTCTTCTCCTCCGCGATGATCTGCAGACAAAAGGTCTTGGATCGGGACAGGGGGTCGATTTCCGCCGCGTCGATCACCTGAGACATGGAGATGATGCGGAGTGCGGAGTACTCAGAATCATCCTTGTAGAAGGCGAGGTTCTTCGGCCGCAAGACAACCCACAGTCGCTTCCACTGGCGTACAGTTCCCTTGATACGCAGACCCTGCAGATAGCCTTGGCAGATGACGCGGGCCGGGTCACGCAGAACACCCAGGTCAGACTGTCGGCTCGGGTCCCGGGGCAGGGATGCGGGCTTGTCGGGCGCATCTTCGGGGGCGGAGACGGAGAGGGTTTGGTTAGATGGCACTGATCGCAGATAGCTGCCTCGTGTGGGCGGAGTGTAATCTGACAGTTCTGAGAAGGAGGTCATTTCGTTGCCGGAGTAGTCCTGGATATATGGAGGTTTGGAGGCACGGGAATGAGAGCTCGGAGGCAAGGAACGGCCTAGTTCCGGGGAACTGGGGCGGCCTGTTATATCGAAATCGGAGTGGTCTGTGGTGTCTTCGACGAGTTGTTTTTGGATCTTGGGCGGGTTGACGGCGGTTGCTAAACTCAGGAAGGTCGGGTCGGTCTCGTCGGAGGGCGATTCAGAGCGAATGCGACTGATCCATTCGTCCGCATCGCGTTCGGAAAGAGCTTCGAAACGGTAGTTGGTGGACGGGGTGAAGACACCAAAAACATATTGACGATGTGAGCGGGGGGGACTTGACCGGGGCGACAGCAGTCACGTCCGAGAGGGTGATCGCGACGCGAAGGCGAGTGGTTTCCTCGTCCTTGTAGACGGAGAGCAAGTTGGGGCGCAGAACGAGATAGGCGGGTTTCCAGGATGCGCGGAAGACGTGCTTGTGCTTCACACGGCGAAGGACGCGGCCGCTCTTGATAACACGATCGAACTCGAAACTGCCGTTTTCATTGACTGGGGAGAAAGTGTCGAGCGTGGCTTGCCCATTGCGCGACACTGGAATCGGTTGAAGCCGTGGGTTCGATGCGCCGCTGGGTCCCGCGAGCGAGGGACGGGATATGGCGGCGCTCATGGTAGGTGAGCATTGAAGAGACGAAGGTGATCAAACTATAGAAGAAAAGGGGGGAACCCCGCGGTGCAATGGCCTCTGTAGAGCGTCGACGATCATTACCCATCAAACGGAAAATGGAGCGTCAAGAGTTAAAATTACATCGAAAGGGTCTTGGGACCGAAGTCGGTCACATTGGTTTCAAGTTTATTCCCCTTTGGGTCATTCACGCGTGGGACCCAAAGAATCCAACCAGGTACGAATTCGACTGATTTATGGTACGTAGATCTTGGAACCTCGGGAGGGCCAAGCAGGCTTTTTAACCTCATAGGATGTAGTTACTTCTATGCAGTAAGATTGGTGCCTATGAGTGGCAACTAGGTCTGGAGATCCTGATTCTTGTTCAAATCAAGCCATCCGAAATGCGACTGCCTGGCCCACCAGAACAGTCCTCTGGGGAATGGAAGCTCTCAGAGGCCACATCCCAGATTCCAACCTGGCCCCTTTTAGAGCAACAATGCACATGAACACTGCGCAAGGGTCCAGGCCCCTCAGGCCACATCGCCCGTGCAAGTGGAGCCGCGTCAATTGGCAGGTCCCCTTCCTGCAAGGCACGGTGCGATCGGTGGAAAATACGTACTTCGTAGAAAGAAAAGACATTTGGAATATCCGAGTAGGGTTTTCCTGGGATCATGAAGAGGCACTATTTGTGGCCCTACCAGTTCTTGCTGCGCCGGGCCTGGTCGTCACGTGCGAGAGGCGGATAAGGCTCTATCGGACCGTTGTGATGAGAATGTGGTGGCAGTGAGGCAAGCCACGAATCAGGGTCCAAGCCATGGCCCGAAGGATACAGATAGAGTTGATAGTGAAAGGTTAGAGGGATCGCACATACGCCTAGTCAAGTACACGGACAAGGCCATGCCCTCGGATTCATGATGCCACCGTCAATCGACCGTCTCATGCACTACAAGGACTGAAACACCGCCCTCGCCACCTTCCAGGCAGAGGGGAAGGGAGTGGGCGGGGGGGCAAATAAGCCTTTGGAAATCCACCGAGTAAAAGAACAAGTATCCTTTTAGTTTAGGGGCTCGTTACCGGGTCTCCTCCAGACCAATGGATATAGAGTAAGCCAAGGAGGAGGCCCTGATAGACGAAAGTCGAGGCGAATCAAATAAAAAAAAAAAATAAAAGTGGTCTTTTCCCCTTCGATATGGAAAATTACAGCTCAGTGACCCGTGCGGAACAAGTTTCACGGCGGCAGGCCCGCATGTCAGGGGTAAGTAACAGTTTTTCCGTGACACAGCCTGGCCTCATTGCGCCTCCTGGGTCTTGGCGCCTCTGAATCTCTCATCCCCGTCCCCGTCTCCGACTTCCTCTCCCTCCCTCTCCACCTCATCTCCTTCATCGGATTCATGACCATCACCTCTGGCCCCTACTCTTGAGTGGTCTTTTGTGTTGCTCCCGACCCCCTTCCTCCTTCTGCCCCGAATCGCCCGGGTCCGAGAAGGTTCTCTGGGGGAAAGGAAAGGAGGCTTTCCTCCGGCCATTCGTTTTTTGTCTTGTGAGAGTTTATTTTGCTTTTGAAGAGAGTATCCGGGTTTCTGGTACTCACAACCACCTCGCCGCTCATTAACCACCCTTCGAACTACCCCCTACCTCCCCGATACCTTATCTGGGGTCAATCACACCTCATTGGCCTCCTACTCTTGCACGGGAATCGTTGATTAGACCACCGTGGGGTCTGCAACGACTACCCCCCAACTCTTACCCATGAGCTTCATTCAACGCCTCACAAAGCGCCTGCCCAGCGCGCCGAGTCTTCCACTCGAAGATGACTCCAGGGAGAAAGGTCGCGCCTCGCCTCGTTTCGCCTTCTTCCGCCGGCGCATCCGTTTGAAGGGCAACTCCTCCATTTCTATACCCCTAGGATTTGTCTTACTATTTCCATGCCTTGTAATTGTCTTCATCCTTCTCCTTTTCGTGCGCCACCCCGCATCCCCGGGGGTATCCTAATTCCAGCTGGCGCTCCGCCATCCATTCGGTTAGTCTTTCCCTTCGGGACCTTGAACTTCGATGTCTCCTTTGCTTCGGCCACATGGAAACGAGTACTGACCTTGCCTGGTCTCAATAGCAAAATCAGCGAGAAATATGATAAAGTGTTTGCCACGGGCTGTATGCCCATCGAGCCCGATGGACCAAAGACTCCTCGTGCTAACGCCGCCTTCGTCGTCCTCGCCCGAAACAAGGAACTGGAAGGTGTGGTTCAGTCGTTAAAGTCGATCGAGCGACACTTCAACCGCTGGTATCACTACCCGTACGTCTTCTTGAACGATGGCGACTTCGATGAAGAATTCCAAGCAACCGTGAAGAACTACACGAGCGCCCCGGTCGAATTTGGCAAGATTGATAACTCTGCATGGGGTTTCCCCGACTGGGTCGACCATGAGGTAGCCAAGGAGGGTATCCGAAAGCAGGGCGATGCTGCTATCATGTATGGTGGCATGGAAAGTTACCACCACATGTGTCGGTTCTACTCAGGGTCAGTTCCATTCGACACCTTCTTTTGCCCAGTTCAGAATCACTAATCGTCGAACAGCCACTTCTACAAGCATCCTCTCCTGGCCAAATACGAATGGTATTGGCGTTTGGAGCCCGAGATCAAGTACTTCTGTGACATTACCTAGTACGTATTCCTGCAATCATGCCAGAATCCCCTCTGCTAACCGTTCTCCAGTGACCCGTTCCTCAAGATGATCGAAGCGAATAAAACATACGGTTTCACCATTGCTGTGAAGGAACTCAGAGAGACTGTCCCCAATATCTTCCGATATGCATCCGCATATAAGCGTAAAAACAACTTTGAATCAAAGGGTCTCTGGGAGATGTTCCTGGAGCCCAAGCCCGAGACCCCACCCGAGGACGAGCAAAAGGATCAAAAGCTGCCTGACGAGATCCTGCAGACCGAGCCTGGGGACATGAATCTCGAGGATATCGACCCGGAGACCATGGAGGGAGAGAGCTACAACATGTGCCATTTCTGGAGTAACTTCGAAATCGCCCGTTTGGACTGGTTCCGAAGCAAGGAATACGAAGATTTCTTCCAGATGATGGATCGCAGTGGTGGTTTCTGGAATGAGCGTTGGGGTGATGCACCAATCCACTCCCTCGCAGCTGGTATCCTCCTTGGTCCCGGTGATATTCACTATTTCCGTGACTTTGGCTATCGGCACACCACAATTCAACATTGCCCAGCGAACGCCCCTGCTCGACAGCTTCCTCGGGAACCTTACTTGGAGAAGACCACCGAAGATGAGAAGCAGCGGATCGAAGAGGATGAATACTGGGCGACTCCTGACCCTGTCAAGGAAAATGGGGTTGGCTGCCGATGCCGCTGTGACACCGACATTGTTGATGTTGAAGGCAAGCAGGGTAGTTGTCTGAATGAATGGGTGGACGTGGCCGGTGGCTGGGCTTCGCCATAGATTCGTCGCGACCATGAGTTGATAAATCGGCGCGTTCCAATTTGATTAATATGTCTTTCTCGTCCTCCCTGGTCCACTTGGCTGAGATGTGCATGCTAAGCCGGCTAGGTTTCTCTCTGGGTGGCGTTCACGGATCTGACGGCTCTTTTTGTTTTGGAAATGTGACCATTTCCACTATCCAGGTTGACATATTCATCTTAACGTGTGGTGTGCGACCTTGGGATCGGCTGTGCTTATCTTTTCTTTCCCTCTCTGATTGCGATCTCAGTGGCTGTTCAATCGCTGTCACTTGGAGTATAAACATGTGCCTCTTTTGGCACTCGCATTCTATCCCGCCCGCGCTTGGTCCATTCTGCGCTCCCGATGATCCCCTGCTTACGAATCACTGAGGCACCGGTGCATCCCCCATTGAACATACGACACATCTCAGTCAATAGAGATATCAACCCCGAATCGCTGCGGATGTGTTACTGGGAAACACGACGACTTTCCTGTCGTGTTGTTTTGTGTTTTTCCCTTTTTTTTTGTATTTCTTTCCCCCCCAGCTTTTCTTTTTCTGCTACTTGTCACTACTACTGCACTCTATCTTCCCATTCGTCCCCAGTTTTCTTCATCCTAGCACTCCTGTGGTTGTCTTTCCAGCATGCATCTATGAAATGTACATACCTTTCCCTCTCTCAATCACGCTGTCCGACGTGATGTCGGACTTTCCCCGCATTGCCTCCTAAAATCTCGCAAATACCAGATCGAGCGTGGCTGTCTATAGAGTATGGATTAATTACCCGGTGAATTACGCAAAGAATGATAGTAGTCTAATACACGCTTTTTCATCTAATGAATATCCTCTATGAATACTTCTCCTACAACCAAGCTCCGATCTGGTTCTTGGAGCATAAACGCTAATAAAGGATGCTCCCGGGGATCAACTAATGATCGACAAAATGAATACTACTTCTACTTCTAAGCGATTGACGACGATAACAGTGTTACCGTTCCACTGGGCGCAGGCGCAGCTTAGAGTAGGATTTGGGGTCCAAGAGCGGGGAAAGACGAGGCACTCAGGCATGCATGGATCTACATCGGCCCCAGTGATTAGAGAGATTGTTCAGCGCTGGAGCCCGAGATTTCCCCCCTACCTCCCTACATCCTATGTTCTGGCTATTGTCAATCATCGGCCTGGCCGCGGCCTTTAACAACCCTCCTGGGGTTGATATATGGTGCGGCAAAGCCTATCGCTCAACGTAAGAATATCCGACGCCCTACCCCAGTTTGATAACTCCTAAGCTTCCACAGAAATGCCTCATTCGAACCAGGAGGATGGCTGGAACGCCCTAGAGAGTCCTCGGTTCCCTTGTTAGATCTACGCGTGCGGCCTCGGATGAGTTTATACACTGCTGCTGAAAGCAAAGCATCTCTCATCATTGATGCAGACATCTCATATATCCGCGGTGACCCCCTGTATGTCACGGGTTCGCATAACGCTCAAGATCTCCAGCTCGAGATCTCCATTGCAGACGCGGACCTGCAGCTGCAGCGCAGCGTACCTATCAATTCCTCGTCAAACGAGATTGAATTCTCGCTGCGGCATCTGTCTCCTCGTCTCGAGCCATACCTCGTCACCCTGAAGGCTACCCGTGGCGATGCACGCACTGTCTACAGTGCTACTACGCAGCTGCACCACCTCCCATCCCGCACAGATGGGGGCAGTACAACAAAGCTAGATAGCTTGTTCGGTGGTCTGCTAGTGCAGAACAGCGACTCTTCGACATGGAGACCGCTATTCCCATACTCCTACTACGCCAGCTGGGACAGCTTCGCGAACTCCACAGCCAATGTCCAGTCCTTCAAAGACCAAGGCTACAACATTATCCACATTGTCCCGGATACGGGACCCGTGGCCCACGCATTCAATCTCACGCAGCTGAACGCCTTCCTCGACAAGTGCGACGAGATAGGCCTGTGGGTCATGTGGGACATGCGCTGGACGTACAAGGACCTGTCCCTCGTCCACGAACAGCTCTCCCTCCTCAAGTCCCGCAAGAGCCTCCTGCTCTGGTATACCGGCGACGAGCCTGATGGCCCCGGCGACCCGCTCAACGCGACCAAACTGGCCTACAGCGCCATCAAAGCCGTTGATCCCTGGCACCCCGTCTCGCTAGCGCTGAACTGCTTTAATTTCTACTTCGAAGAGTACTCGTCCGGCGCGGATATCGTGCTCTCCGATGTATACCCGATAGCGGTGAACACGAGCTGGTCGGCCGAGTACAATACGCCCTGCAATACCACATACGGGTGCTGCGGGTGCGACGATTGCCGCGGGGAGATGGAAGATATCTCGGTACGGCTGGACGCATTCGCGGCGTATCAGGAATGGCTGGGGATGGAGCCGAAGGCGCTGTGGGGGGTGCCGATGGCGTTTGGTGACGCAGAGTTTTGGACACGGAAGCCTACGGGAGCAGAAGAGGTGAGTATGACGATGCTGAGTTTGAATCATAATGCGAAGGGAATTGTTATGTGGGATTGGCCAACGTCGGCGGAGTTGGCAGCGACGACGCATGATTTGAGTCGGGTTCTTGTGGGAGATGAGATTGTACGCTTTGTTTTGGGTGCGCACACGCTGCCGTTGAGTGTTCAGGGGCATTCGAAGATTGATGCGGCGGGATGGAAAGTGGGAGATGAAGTGCTGGTTAGTATCTTGTCGTTGCAGACGCCGGATTGGGATGATGTTGTAACGGTCGAGCTGCCACGGGGCGCGAAGGTCGTCTTGAAGGTGGTTCTGGGCAAAGGGGAGTGGAAGTTGGTAGATGGTCATCTTGTGAAGAAGGGTGGACATGGGCTTGAGACGGATTTGTTGATTGTTGAATTAGGAGGTTGATATTGCTAATCTTCAAGATAGACTCTGAGACATGTATATAGGGCGGTCTTCCAGCCAGATATGGTATAGAGAGTAAGTCCACATTGAACCTCTGTGGACTTGACAGCCACTGTTCATCCTTAGCCAATTGAGGTTCTGTAGCTGCCATAGCTGCTCTTGCCGAGTCGTATACTACTAGAGAACCAGGTACTATGAGGTAGCTTCCGGCAGTATATGTACGGTTCTAACATTTGGAGGTTTCTCAGAACATACCTAGAGCTCCTACTAGGAGGTAGGAAATGAGCAAGTCAAATAGCGCACTAAACTTCCTCGACAAAAGCCATGAGCTTCCTAGGAACACGGGAGCGAGGACCTCCTGACATCGTGAAGAGTGGAGGATTTTTGCTAGCGATCTTTCGAACTCCACGCTTTGGGTAACTTGATATTATGGCCTCTTGGCTGAAGATCAGTTATCCATATTCATCATTGCGGTCCAACAGGGCTACAAACCTTTGGTGTAGGTGGCCCTCCTTGGTGAAAGCCGCCTTGCGTCCGTCACCAAATGACGGACCTCCTCTTCCAGGACACGAAAAGTGGGTCTCAAGATAATATAAGCCTAGCCTAACAAGGACAAGAAAAAGTAACAATCTTGTATTGGATTGGTGATAGTTGTTCAGTATCCAGTAGACTCGATAAATATGCTATCTTGCAACACTGATAAGGATGCCAGTCCTTCAGACTGTCAGATACTGGATTTGGTAAGGATATAAAATCTCGAGTGTTGTAGCTCTGTTGGTTCTCTGTTTGATCCCCTAGCTGTATTATGATATTGGGTATCTTGTCCTCGGCCTTTGTTCATAGGTCACTGTTGATGATTCAGCTTCGATTCTTATGGCACTCCTGCCTATCCTTCATCTTCCGATTCCTCTTGTGCTCTCTTAGCTTTCTATACTTCCATAGACATAGTTGAAAGCAGCTGATTCCAGTAGGCCAGATGTACTACTTCATCCTCGGCGTCGTCCGTCCTACTAATATACCGCTTGATATAGTCGATATGATATTTTCCCACTCTTTGCCTTGTCAAAAGGTTCACCAGTTCCACTGACTTCCTCCTGTCCAAGACTCGCCTGATCTTGAACTGGCCCCTCCAGCGTGCTTCCAGTTTCCGCACATGGACATTGTCAAATACTGTATTCCTGAGCAGTACCATGTCCCCAGTCTGGAATGTCCTCTTCTGTTTATAATCCAGGGCCTGGTTTTCCTTGCTGCTTCGCAGGTCACGAATCTTCTCTCTGGCATACTCTAGACGGGCTATGTATGATTTTCCTACTTGGCGAAGGTCGACATTATCTAGGCTGACTCGCGAGATTTCGGTGCTTAGCTGTTCAGCCTGTATCTGGTCCATTACCGAACCTGGTCTGTAGGACTAGCAGAACGCCTTGTCCAAATGGTCATCAAACTGCTGAGGGCATACACGGCTGAAAGGTATCCGCAAAAGATATCCAGAAACTGCTTTCGGAATTTAACTCTGCAGTTGATGACCGCAATGAGCTCATTCATTTCCAGATCATACGTCCTCCGGATACCCTCGGGCATGTTCTTCGGGTTTTGAGGCAGAGCCTTGTCCCCTGTGTTTGGCATCCTTTTGTAAGCAAGTCTGACAGCCGTGGGATCTATCATCCCGGCCAAGGGGTTTTCCGACGACGCTCCCTCTTCAACCGTGGCGCTTGATTCGGCCATATTAAGTTTCCTTTTCTTGGTATCTTGCGAGTCCTCTTTGTTGACATAGTGAGGGAGTATTGGCTGGTTCCTCAGTTCTGTCCGCTTCCTGGACAGCTGGAACTATAGAATCCTTTACTTCCCTGTCAATTAATAACCGTCCGTGTCTTGCTCGCCGGTTATAATGCTGGGATTGAAGGTACACCGAGAGTAGGAATTCAGAGAAACTTAAGGGGTACAGACGCCGCTGTCTGTTACCTCCAAGATAGTTGTAAGAGAGATGTCT
Source organism: Penicillium chermesinum (assembly GCF_028974085.1). Classification (NCBI taxonomy): domain Eukaryota; kingdom Fungi; phylum Ascomycota; class Eurotiomycetes; order Eurotiales; family Aspergillaceae; genus Penicillium; species Penicillium chermesinum. The sequence continues at coordinate 1,020,614 of NW_026695312.1, read as the reverse complement.
GAGGGAGGAGTAAGGAATCTCCACAATCAGTCGAACAGAGATTTGAAGGGGAACGTAGTCACTGTGAGATGGCTAGAGCTGTTCAATACTCGATAGACTCGATGAATATATTATCTTGTAATGCTGGTAAGAATATTATTCTCTTGGCTACCAAATACTAGATTCAGTATGAATATAAAGCATCGGGTATTATAGCTCTGTTGGTCCTTCTTTTGATCCCTAGCTGTATTATAATATTAGCTGTCCTGCCCTCGGCCTTTCTTCATAAATCACTGTCAACGATTCAGCCTCTGTTCTTATAGCGCCGCTGCCCATCCTTTGTCTTCTGACTCCTTCTGAACTCCTTCAGCCTTCTGTGCTTCCATAGACACAGTCGAAAGTAAGTAATTCCAGCGGACCAGGTCCACAGCTTCTTTTTTGGCGTCATCTGTCCTGCTGACGTACTACTTGATATGGTCGATTGATATAGTCGATATAATACTTTCCGACTCTTTGCCTTGTTAAGAGGTTCACCAATTCCACAGAGTTTCTCCCGTCCAGGACTTGTCGCCCCCTCACTAACCACGTCAACGAAGAGGATCCGCCCTGATACGATGCTGGACAAATTGGAAAAGTGGGCACAACGAGTGGGAATAAGGTCGGAATTGTCTTGACCGGCAGGTTGTTGACGAGTTCCAGGCATCTTGTATGACAGAATAGATCAAGCATAATAATATCTGCCTTGAATGAACTTCATGTACGAAAAAAGGTCAATCAGATGTAGGCTTATGGCCATCATGCGCCCAAAGGAGATATGTCCAATAAAAGGCCCCTCGGGCTTGCGATATGTTGGGTGTTTCGGGTTTAAGGGTAACATGCCGCGCTGAGAGTGTTGCCCATGCCACCACATTTGCCTGACAAGCACAGCAGGTAGAGCACCTCACAAACCTTTCCGTAGTCAAGATCAGAATTCGTAAGAGAGAAGAGGAAATTTGATAAGGAAAGAGAGGAAGGTAGAAGAGAAGATTCGGAGAGGCGACAAGTAGAAGGAAATGCAAGGGAGAAGGAACATAACCGCTTAGAGTAATCCTCAGAGTATTTGCCCCCCGCTCTCCTGCGAATCGTCAACATACTCTCTGTTCTACACTGTACGCTGCGTATGTCTACTATAGAACCATCCACGGGAGATCGGTGGGGCAAGTGGAGCCAAACACCATGAGGGGCCGCTTTAGCGTTGCAAGTGGGATTGTTATCGCTTATCAATGATCAGGCAGGCAGCCCAGGAACTGTCTCTTTGGACCAAGGTTATCCTTCATCTTGGCCGTTCTATGTGTTCTATGCCTTTTTCAAGTACCCTTAGGCGCTAAGGCTACTGTACCTTTCAGTCAAGCCTTAGCCGGCATAATCCTGGGAAATACGCTGCAAAGTTTCTGGAGAACCCCGGACGCTTATCGAAGTCCTTCGTAACCCTGTGGGAAACACACTTCCCTCTCCTTGTAACCTCTTTTACTTCCATCGAACTCCTTCCCCCGCCATCTCCCATCAGGCTACGACTGCTTTTGTTATCGCTTCGTTTCCCTCAGCTTTGTCCTCAGTGGCCCCTGCCCTGACTCAGAGCATCGACCAGCTGACGGGAACCCCCCCCCCGCAGACCCACCCAACCAGGGCACATGCCTACTCGCTTTATCGTGTATGCTTCAACTTTCTCTTCTTTCCCTTGAAATCTCCCTCGACTGACACCGTCTAGACATGCCCGTCGCTCCGGAGTCGCCTAGGCGTCCCACGAGCGCCCACGCCGCACACCTTCAGTACCCGACCCTGCCGCCTCTGTCCGCCTCTGTAGAAGAGTGGCTATCTCGCTCGCGCCCCGCCAACAACATGACGTCAAGTAATCTGGATGAAATGGGCCCCGGATCTCTAAGTGAGAGCTGGGCCACCCTCAGTGTGTCCGATATTCACTCAGAGGACGGAAATCGATCTGAACAAACCGACGTCGGCTCCCTAATCGATCAAGCTACCCCGGATGATGTGGCCAGCCTCGACGAGCGATATAGTGGCAGCGAGATCGGAGCCCCTGAGGATTTCCACCAGCGAGAGGAAGACGACGACAACAATGACCATGCCGATGACCAGGAAATCGGCGGCTCGCGACTCTTTCCCCAACCCCTCTTCCACCCCGGTGCCGCCATTGACGATAGCAACCTGACTGCCCAACAGACGCCCCGACAGTCGATAGACTCTATTGAGTTCGCAGAACCTGAAACTTGGGCTGATGAAGAACGAGTAGAGCTCAAGCATACAATCAGCATCTTGAATGAGGATGTGACCTCCGTGATCAGCAAGCCATCGACTCCTGGTTCGGTAATAATCGTTACAGTCCAACAGACCATGACAAAGCAGACCTTGGATCTCGATAAGCCCTTCCGCGTCCTATACTTTGGCAATCCAGAGTTCCGTGATATCATTCTGGACAAAATCGGCGATGTCTTGGTATCAAGCCCTTCGGCGGGATCCCTGACAAGCTCCGCTGAGTCCTCACGGTATCATGTAGTGCCCACTTCATTCGGAACAGGAGCTGTGCCGAACCACGCGGAGCTACTCCCGATAAATGTCCAGCTTGTAGTGGATGAGTGCGTGGAGGCTGCAGGAGACCTGCACCCAGACCAACCTACCACAGTCGACCTGACTTTCAAGAATCGACCGTCATGCCGCTCATGGTGGGATAAGGACCACTACCGCGTATCTTCCACTTCCGAGTGGACCCTGCCAAACCTTGCGATTCTTTTCATTTCTAAGCGTGATGATCCAGCTGCCATTCACGGGAGACGTCTTGCCCATGCCTTCTTGGAACGACACCGAATTCCCTCCATGATCATTTCGGATGAGCAGCTTTGGACTCAAGAAGATTACTCCGTTCCGCTGAACCCTAACAGCCTCCACATGTGTCTGGAGTCTCGAAATGCGCAGACGGGCGAAAGTACAATATTGAAGCGATACCCTATCGATGTCAAGACATTCGAAAGCATCACCCCTGGCCAGTTGAACCGCAATCTAGCTTCACTTATCGATCTTCACCAGGGAAAAGCATCTGTTCGCTCCGATCGAAAATATTCTGCACACAACTATCCTTCGTGGATGTCGAATGGGTACCGTTCGTGGTACGATGGCTCATGGTTCGATATCGAGAAGTATCCCGGCAGTTGGCTTCAACCCATTTATGCACGTGGAAGTCCTGAACTGGGTCCAACGTTACGGCTGCTGACCCTCACTCTCGTGTCAGCTATTGCCATTTCGCTGGGGTATGCTGTTTTCAAGACATTTCTCGTTTTCCTTACGCAGTGGGTGGCAGGCTCAACTTTGTCTCATTCCATTCTCCCAAGCTCGACACCAGCCGTCCCAACGGCGACTCTTGTGCTAGAGGGTCTGAACAAGGATTCACTGTCCGTCAGACCACCGGGCCACGTTGGCTTAGTCAAAGAAGAGCCTTCAAGCCTTTCTCTTGTAGATCAAGTGGCAGAACTCACTATCACCTCCTTCGGCTCCACGGTGGACCCAGACGCTTTCGAAATCCATGGCGTGGGAGACTGCCATATTTTGATCAAGTCCCCCCGTAACTTTGCAACCGCGAAGAGACACCGACCATTTGATGTGGACGTTCACAGGGTGGGGTGCCTCTGACAAACGAACTGTCCCAGCTCTTTGAGGGTGTCTACACAGTGAGGCTTGACCGAGAGGATGCGCATGGTCTTGTCAATGTGACCGTGACCGGGAGATCCAAGCCCTCGGTGCAACAGAGCGAAATCATCGACTTTGGAACACCATGGCTCAAGATCTCGAATTGGCGGAAGAAAGCCCAGTCGATATCTTCGCAGGTTACAAAGGACCTACACGTCGCTCAAAATGGGCTGTCCGACGTGTACGGTCGACTCTCCACCGACGTCCAAGTGATTCTAGGAGATGTGGTCAAGCGAGCACACTATATCAAAGAGGACGCTGAACGCCTGCACCAAGAGACCTCGCAGACCCGAAAGGCTATCCTTCATCGTTCTAAGCAACGCTCAGATGCCATTGTCACCAACACCCTCCAACACTTCCAAAGTATGTATTCCATACTACGCCAAGGTTCAATCCAAATCAACCGTGAGGTTTTTGAGCGGGTCAGCAATGCATGGACTGGACTGGAGAACCCAGCCCCCAAGGCCGATCTTGCATCTGCGGTGGATCGTGTGCGCAATGCAACTAAGATCATGCTGGGCCGGTGCCAAATGCGTGCTCGCTATCTCCTGGGACGTCCGACAGCTCGGAATGACGCGAACCTTGAATGCCCCGGACAGAAGGCTACATGCTAAATGGTGATCTGCTCAACATCGTCACTTGCTATCTTTAGCTCTGTTTTAAGCTATCAAGGCGGAGGATTTTTTTTTTTTTCTTTACGGCGACTTGGTTGGAATGGCAATGGGATTTCTGGGCATGCGGGTTTTGTTTCTTTCTTTCTTTTTTTTTTCTTTTACTAGTCCGGCGCTATGCAGTTTGCTTCAGTTTACCAGTACCCCTTGGCGAGTCTATAATTTGGCTTTATGAAATCTCTTCTCCTGACAATGAACAATAATACTGCGGTAGCCCGGGGATAAAAAAGAAAACCAAACCCCAAAAAAGGAAACAGTGGATCTGTAGGGACCAAAAACAAAGCCCCTCGCGTTCCATAGAAAGTGGTGGATGGGGCCCAAAGGCGGTGGCGACTCATTCTGCCCCCGCGCACTTAATTTTTCCCCCCCTCATTGACTCCTTTTCGTCAACAAACCGAATTATTCCTCTGGGTTCACTCTTATTCCGGTGTTTTCATCGTTCGCTGAATCCCCACCTTCTCCTTCTTCCCGAATAACCACCCCAATCCTCAGTCGCCATGTCTGACGTCGCGGATACCAAGCCTGACCCCACCACCGCTCCTGAGGAGCAGAAGCCCGAAACCACCGCCACTGGCGAGGGCGAGAAGTCTACGACTGAGGCCGTCACCGATGCTGCTAAGGATGCTGCCGAGACCGCCAAGGACACCGCCGCAAAGACCACTGACACCGTCTTCTCCATGTTCGGCGGTGGCCCCAAGAAGGAAAAGAAGGACGAGCCCGAGGAGGGTGAGGACGAGCCTTCTGGCTCCTCCAAGGCCCAGAAGGGCGAAGAGGTAGGTTTTCTCCCTCCTTCTTATGAAGGCCATGAGCAGCACCTTTGAATGCTCGAGTTTCCGCCAATGTACCAAAGCAACCAAAAGCAAAAAACAAAACAAAACAAAAGGGACGGGGGACGGGGCGCGGGGCAGATGCCCCTCTTCTCCCCCACCACCTATTGAGTTGCGGCACCTTGCGCGGTGACGAGTTCATTCTACAGCGATGCCTTTTTGGTCCAAGTTCGAGCTTCATATGCTGATGTTGATCTTTTCCACCAGGAGGACGATGCCCCCGAATCCCCTGAGGTCCACTTCGAGCCCGTGATCCGCTTGACCGAGAAAGTCGAGACCAAGACCAATGAGGAGCTTGAAGAGCAAGTCTTCAAGATGCGCGCCAAGCTGTTCAAGTTCGACCGTGAGAGCAAGGAATGGAAGGAGCGTGGAACCGGTGATGTGCGGTTGCTCAAGCACAAGGAGAACGAGAAGACCCGTCTGGTCATGCGCCGCGACAAGACTCTGAAAGTCTGCGCCAACCACTACAGTGAGTTCTTCACAGCCAGATATCACGTTCGCCAATGCAATTCTAATGTCTCATAGTCGTCCCCGACATGAAGTTGAACCCCAACGTCGGCAGTGACCGTAGCTGGGTGTGGAACGCCGCCGCAGATGTTTCCGAGGGTGAGCCTGAGGCCCAGACTCTAGCCATCCGTTTCGCCAACAGCGAGAGTAAGTTCTTCCAGTGATGTGAACCAGGCATAGCACTAACGCGTTCATCAGACGCCAACCTCTTCAAGGAAGCTTTCGAGAAGGCCCAGCAGGAGAACGAGAAGCTTTTCAGCGCTAGTGCCACTGCTGAGGCATAGAGTGACTCAAATTTGAAATTCTCGCTCTACCAAAAGAACGTGAGACCCACGACCGTGAAGCTCAGAGCCGACGAGTCACTTCGTGGATCACGACTGCCTGCTCTCCGCAACCTTCCCCCCACGTCCTTCCATGTCTGATGTCTTTCCTCCCCATACCCCCCACCCCTTTCTCCTCTACAATTGTACGCGTGAAGCAGCAGTGATGAAGATGCTGTCCGCACAGAATTAGCGATGTGGTCTACGAAACGGAGAACGATCCTTAATGTCTTTGGTCCCCACAGTCGGCAGTAGATAGAACCCATTTCCACCGAATATACACCTTGCACATCACCGGAGACTTCTATTCGTAGTTCCCCTTATAGTCCATTTGTAGGTGGAAACTTTCGAGATGGCTAGAGTTTCCCACTTTCCCCCGAGTTAGCGATTGGCCGAGGCTGAAACGGTGCAGGTGGATGTGGCCGGTATCGCGGGCTTGAGGCGGTCATGACCCCCCCCCCAGGGCCTCTTTAACTGCCGCACTTCAATCCACACCCTTGCCCTCTGCGCTCGGTTGTTTTTTTTAGCCCTGACAGTACTTTGCTAAGCTTGTCAAGTGTCGCCACCGTCCTTCAATCAGAGAGACGTCTTGTCTTCTCTTTAATCGAGCTAGGTCGAGACCATATCCGACATCTTGCGCGTGTTCTGACCGCGCAAACCATCCCCAACCTTGAACTTCGTTCCCGCCTTTCGACACCTTCCAGACGCAACCCTTGCCCTCCCTCCACCACTCCCCGAGGATTCACATTTTTCGGCGCCAACATGCCTGATGTAAGTTCTCGCGCCAGATCAGCTCGTTCCCTCGGCTCCGATCTTGATATCCTGGCCAATCTCCTCCCTCTGCCCTTACAGCCTACAGCCGAGTTCGCCCGCGCGGTCCCCCATAAGGGTCTCGCGCGCGCGCTCTCCTGAATATAGAAGATCGCTAATGCCTTCGTGTGTGTTCTCTAGGTCAAACGCAGCGTTCGCCTTGTAACGGAGCAGCACGTTATGTATGTCTCTTCCCGCCCCAGCCCATTCCACCCTCCCCACGCGCGATTGGATATTGCGAAGAGCCTCAGACTCGAGCTATGAGGGATTGGCGGCTGCTGGTTTCGAGTGTTGGCAATTTTTCCTGCTGAGCCTATTCATTGAGCGTAGCGCTTACTGATTAGGCGGCGATTGCCGCTCAGATGCTTTTCGCTGAACTTTTCTCGCTTGAAACTGTTTCCTGCCGTTTCGTTCCATGTCCATTTTGCTACGCACAAAGATGACCCCTTTCGTTTTCGTCGGATACCTGCTTTGATCGGGAATTTAACACTTTTCTATTGCGTCATGCATGCTAATACGTGTTTTTGTTCTCCTACAGCGACAAGCCGTCAGAGGTTGAAGGATTCCCACAGCGTTCCTGGTCCATCGAGGTCTGGCTCCTCAATGAGAAGGGCGAGCAGGTCCCGGCCAACGTTTTTGACAAAGTCACATATCACCTCCACCCCAGTTTCGGTGCCCGGGCTACCCAGAGTAAGTAAAATGCTGATCTTCGTGGAAATGGCTGTCTTGCATCCCCCCCCCCACCAGCTACGTCTATTCCAATGCCCTGGATACCGGGATACCAGTGCTAATTGGCATGCCCATACAGCCTTCAAGCAGCCCCCTTTCCGCATTTCTGAGGAAGGATGGGGTGAGTTTGACATGACCATTGAGCTCTCTGCCGACAAATCGTACAACATTGCCCACGACTTGAACTTTGCCCAGGAGCGCTATGAGGCGAAGCACACCATCGTGAGTAGATCCCTCCGTGTGCCCGGCGTTGAATCGAAACTCATCAGTGTGCTTAGTCTTTCCGGAACCCCAAGCCTGCTCTGCTGGCAGCTTTGCGTGAGAGTGGTCCAGTTCCTGGTGACGAGAATGGGCTGAAGAAGCGCGGTGCCGGTGGCGATGAGAGTGCCAAGAAGAAGAAGCGTACAAACAACAACGTGAGTCTTTCAATCTGGTGCAAGTGTGTGCCCCCGGCTTAACGTCTTCCAGTTTGATATGGATAAATTGGCCGATGGCCTGCAGAAATTGGGCGAGGATGATCTTCTGCGAGTGGTGCAGATGGTGCATGACAATAAGTCACCAGACTCTTACACCAAGAACGACGTAGAGCGTATGTTAACCCCCCTTCTCCTCCTGCTTTTATCGAATTTTTTTTTTTTTGCATCTGCCAAACTTGACCGCTCTCTAACTGAATCTGCAGAGGGCGAATTCCACGTCGACCTCTTCACCCTCCCTGACTCTCTCGTCAAGATGCTCTGGGACTTCACCGCCGAGAAGGGAGCCCTGTGAACAGAGCCTGCGGGAAACACACCTTACGAAACATTTTGTGTCTTCCACAGTTGCTAGATCCCACCGGTGCATCAGGGTCGCGTTATCTACTTCTACATCTTGTTTTTCCAGTCTTTGCTCTACTAGGTTCTTTAAATGGGGGAGTTAGCGGATGTGTTCATGGAATTGACTGGGAGGTTCTCCTGCCACTCCTCTCGTCTCTTTGTCTCTCTGCCGTAGACCTGAGTCCTTGGTCCTGATCCTGATTTCTTTTTCTTTCTAAAACTAGTTAGGCAGCCTGTGCCCTGGAGAGGCTATACAATTGTGATTTTGCCCTGTCAGATAGCTCGGAACCCGTATTTCATACAAATGCATGAGATGGCTTGGAACACGCGTGCTTTCGTATCTGTTCCGTATCTGTTCCGGTTCCGCTGAGTTTCTCTGTTGACTGTATTTCTTCTGATTTGGTCGCAGATTCATGTCAGCTGGCATGTTCAGTCCATGATGCCGCCCATGCCGCGGTGATAGTGCCAGGTCTGGAGAACTGGTCAGTTCTTTCATGCGAGAGATCCCGCCCCGGTTTCTTTGATGTGGCACCAGTCGGTCATCCTTCCTGAGTCTAGTGTCATCTTAGCCATCTGTTGAGTCCGCTAACCCAACGGCTCTAGATCCAGTCTAGGCATCGCCTATACAGGGGATGCGGTCCTGGAATAAGCCGCCATAGATGGTTACAGAGTCAAGGTCTAAAGTGAAAGGCAGACCCAAGATCTTCCTATACCAAACACCTAACAGCTACTATACAACTGAACAGTTGGAGAGCGAAATAAATGCAGTGGGATATCTCAAAACGTAAGGAAATCTATTAGACATCAAAGACCCAATTACCCACATCACCCTGGCTGTCAGGCCTGCTGCACCAGCCACCGACAAAAGAAAACCTGCTCAAAAAAAAAGTGCCACCCCATAACGTACAATCTATTGTTACACAACGCCGTTGAGAATGTCCACATTGGTTTCTGTCGTTTAGCCTTGATAAACGGGATATGCAAAAAAAAGGCATAAAAGCATATGACCCAGAGACGGGAAAATAACAGGGATAAGTAGAAGATTGCAGTGCTGTCGAAGCCTGCACCGAGACGCCGTGCTAAAGAGAAAAAGGAAAAAGAAACAAAAAGGAAAAAAAAGAAAAAAAGAAATCGCTGGAAGGGATTTTTGGGGGAAATGATGGTCGCTCAAAGCACACGGTGCATCTTCAACAGGTCTTCGAGACTGTCGGCGCTGCAGGGCCGGCCGCGGGGGATGTTGCGGATAACATCGGTGATGGTGGCAAAGACTTCGCCGCCGCGGTAGGCGAGGAGAGCCGGGGCACGAATGTGGTCCATCTCGGCAATTTCACTGTGCAGCTTGACGAAGCGGGTGTGTTGTTTGCGGCGGGCGATGGTGTTGAGGCACTCTTCCACGATGGCACTCTCATCATTCTGGAGACTTAGAGTTAGCGGGGTTGATTCCATTGCACGGTGCCCCGGGGGGGGGAGAAGCGGAGACATACCTCAGGGTCATAGATGCAGACGACAACAACAGCATCCGATGCCACTTTCTCAATGGCATCGAGGTAGGCGGCCGCGTCGACATTGTCGACACGCCCGTAGACGCGGCCGCGGGGTGAAGTATGGCGATTGCTGCGGGACTGTAGTTCTTGCATGCGCGAGGCACGCCACTTGCGCAGGAAGCTTTCCTCGTCGTCGTCGCTGCTGCTGGGAGAGCTGTTCGCGCGGTGGCGGCTGGGAGAGTTATCGCGTGAGACCTTGTTGCCGTAGATGGCGCCGTTGTCCAGGCCCGCAGCGCTGAGGAGAGTCCGGCGGAGGGACTTCTTGCGTGCACGCTCGAAAGCCTGGGCGTCGGCAATCACACCCTTGGGGCCGGTGTTGGCTTCGAAAGTGTGCCTGGGGATGTGATAGTTGGTGGAGGCCATGTCGGGGGACTGTTCGTCTTCGTCGGACGAGTCCGCGTTGCGCTGGCTGCGGCGGGGACGGTGGACTCTTCGTCAGAGAAGACGGGGGAGCTAGTACGATCCTCTGGATGGGAAGAAGAGATATCGCGGTTGCTATTCACTAGCTGGTTGAATTCTTCTTGGGCAGATGACATCGTGAAAGAAGAGGGGAAGTAGACTGGGGGTGGGGATGAGATTTATGAAGGAGGCCTTGGTTGGAATTGGGTCCACGGGAAAGGAAAATCGTGTAGGGGTTTTTTTCCCCGTGATTTCTTTTCTTTTTGCGTTGGGCCTGTGCGATGTCCCCTGACGCGGTTGTGGAGGGAAAGGATTAGGAAGAAGCGGGTTGGGAAGAGCTCGCCAGGGTGAAAGATGAAACATGATCATCCACTTAACCACACCCCCCCTTTTCCCTGGACGCATTTAGGTGTGCACATGGGCCAATCGCAATCCAACCTCATCTCCATACCCCCGATTCCTTCTGCTCGCCCCACTGGAACACCCGAAGAACGTTCCATGACAACGCGGTTCTGCAGTCCGTTTCGACTCTACCGTCTTTGGGGGAATGTGCTTGGGCAGCACCGCCTCACGATAGCCCCTACAACACAACGGCCCATTTCATTCTTTGGCCTTGGTCATGCCCATCGGATGGCGGCACTTATGACGGCAATTATGACGGCAATTATGACGGCAATTATGCCGGCAAAGCTCAGAAAGTCAATTTTACGAAGACCGGAAGCAAGTGGAGCCTGCAGTTCTTTGTTGCTATATTTGTGGGCTGATGCCTCGAATCCACGTGGAAAACCTTGAATCTGCCGTTCACGCCCACTTGTCCGTGTTTCAGGTCGGCCGAGATGCTTGAAACTGCTCGCGTGGCATGATAATGGCCCCCTAGGCCAATGACGCACATCCCCATGATCGACTCTGGACACGAGGGATATACGATGTGTACGCAGTATACGAAAAGCACAGTCTCTTGCTGCATAGAACAAACCAAGGGGCGCGCGAATCCGCCCCAAACAAAATACCCTAATGAAGATCCTGGACCCTGCTGAAGGCAGTCCATGAACGCGACGGGGTACGGAGTCAACCGACCCATGAACCTGGGAAAGCAAGCCGGCCCGCCCCAACCCGGCCTAAAAAGCCCACGCTAGGAACCCGCTAGCCTATTCGCCAATCCTTCCCAGGCAGATCAGTTTACGGCCCGAGTATCCTACTATGGGAATCTAGACACGCGAAAGGAAGCCTTGACCTAGCACGGATGAACGACTAAGAAGGGGTTTTCGCCGGATTCAACGAGCCCCCGAGCAATCTAACACAACCATCATCATGATCGTCACTGCTCTGTCCCCTACGTTTCAAGCCCTACACCGCTCATCCAGCCCATCCAGCCCATACGGCTTGTGTGAAAGGGACAGGGAACATAGGATGCAATTTCCCCACAACATGACAGCAGAGCCGTCGAACTCAGAATCAAAAATAGCACCATCCAGAGGGGCCGATTCCGATCCTTCTTATTGCTTGATGGTTCGATCTGGGTTAAGCTTTGCTCGCTCTAGTCACATCAGGATTTTCTCGAATGTAGATCGGATTTGTGTTGCCACTTATGCCTGAGTTGCCGCGCCGTATTCCCCAGGTCATCCCCAGGTTATTTTTGGGGGCGAGACTGCGTAGATGGAACCCCGTCAGGATCCGAGACCCAGATCCAGATCCCAGAAGTCTGGTGAGGGCAGTGGATTCTTGAGAAGGGCTTTCTATACATAGTATCGTTGCCCGATTCCTTCGATTCCCGTCCTGTCGGTTGTGAGGTGACACATCAGACAAGGATAGGGCTTGGTATAATGAAATACCCGCCCTGCATAACTCACATTATTCTGCGCAGGTTCAGCTTCGTTTCTAGCCTGGTAGCTGGGGGAAGAATCGAACTTGCGGTGAGCCAAGGGACCTTTGCACCTAGGCACTAGCCATATTGCGCGCGCCCTGTTCAGAACCGATGCCACTTCCCTTGACAAACCCTGAGTCTCGAGTCGATCAAGAAGCGGGTGACCCGTGGACCCAGCACTGGATATGAATTATCACATCTGACCCGAAGACTGCTTAGTGTGTCATATTCCCCCTACATGGGTAGACAGAGCGAACCGCGTCGTCTATCTTCGCCCGTCCGTTCTCCACTTCATATCTCAGGGCCATGTCTCTCTACTCGAACCCCAGATAAAGCGTCCCCCCAAACAGATTCGCCAGACATTAGAAAAGGATATCAAACTCTATTGGGGCTCTGCAGAGAATCAATCTGATCAGATTGCAAGCGATCCCACTTCGAAACTCAATTCCATTCTTCCCACCCCGCGTCCACAAACTAGCTCCCTTCTAGGGCTGAAGCAGCTGATGTTTCAAGTTCGAGTCGGTTGACATCCGCTCTCAACTTCAGGGCTTGTCTGACCCACTTAGACTGGGTCGACGGGTCAGTTCGAATGGGAGCTATCGAGGCTTTGTTTCGGCGATGCTGTCGCCTCCATGACAAGATCGTCCCAACCCTAACGGCTTTGCTTGCCTGGGTCCCTGATTTTTTTTTTTGATGATATTGTGGGGTTCCGGCATGGCATTCTGTGGCAATGGAGATCTCGGCAACTTGCCGGCTTGCTTGTTTTTGAGTCTGAAGCCGAGGGAGCTGAAGCCCATGCGCTCACAGCCTCCTAGTGGTTATCTGGGGCTTGGGCTCAAGGCTAGCTCTCGGAGCTCCTGCTTTGATGCGAATTCAATCATGCCCACTCGGGCTCGGAACCTTGGAACCTGACTCAGCCTATACTCAGCAGTCTGTCCAATGGTCTGACTTGCATAAAGGAGGAATATCTAAGGAAAATTCGTTGGAGTAGGTGATTAGGCGGCTATGTTTGGATGAGACCTTCGTCGAAGTTGCCAGACTTGTTAATGCCTTTGCCTGGGCAACCCCTCGACCTCGCCTCGTCTCCAACATCAGCTCTGAGCCCCATCCAAAACGCACATCCTTGCTATACCGAAACATCTAAACTTGGACTCGTCGGCCATTCACTCCTACAAGGCTGACCGGTGAGAGACACATGGTCGCCTCTCCCAGGAAAAGTAAATCTCCATCTCCGTGCAAGCTGGCATCTCATTCAACATGCTGGGGCCATGCCCCCTTGAGGGTCTCAGACACAGCCTCAGACACCTCGGCCTGCTGTCTTACGCCAAAGCGCGTCAACTCCATGACATGCGTGGGACTCTTCGGGGCACCCCCTCTTCCCAAATAGTTTGAAAGAAATCACTTACCCTATTGGGCCACTTACATGCAGGACTACTATCTTACTCTCGCACTAACAGAAAAGGTAGGGTAGCTTCTCGGAAGGCATCATACGAAGCTGGGCGGGTAGGGGTCGAAGTCAGACGGCACCCATGGCCATAGTGTACTCAGAAAACACGAAATACACTTCCGTCTGAGGCTGCAAAAATTTATCGATGTAATCTCTCCGCCATTCATCCTCATACCAGCAGGTGAAGACAGCTTTGCAATACTCCCAATACTCCGGATACCATCCTGATTGCTGCCAGTCCACAATGACAATCCGAATGGGACTGGTAGAAGAGACTATGATATTACGTCGATTCAGGTCCGCGTGGGTCAGCTTAATTTCTCCAGTGTCTGGTAATAAAGGTCGGTTTGGGTCGTCATATCTGTGCTCAAAACGTAGTTGATGTAACAAAGCAAACCAGTCATTAAAGGCGCTTATGCTCAAGAACGGGCCTGTTTTCGGCTGGTCGATAAATACGTAGTCTGGTAGATGCTGACGGTTTATTGATCCTGGATAGGTATCAGCAATTCAATATGGTACTCCAAAAGGCGCATTTAATCATACCAATAAATCGCTCCGAAGGGTCCTGCGCGAGGCTGCGTAGCTTTTCCATGATGTGGCAGAGCTGGTCATTGATGGCTCTTTTCTGTATAATATCAAGAGCATCCCAGCACTCTTCAAGAGTCGGGCCCACAACCAGCTCCATATATATGAAAGTATATCCGTCTCTATCAACGCGCCAGCCAAACACCTCCGGTACAGGAACGTTATCGCCGAAAACCTTCTTGATCGTCCAAAGATTCAGTGCCTCGACGGTTCGAACGTGAAGGCCGAACTTCACAATTAGGCCAAGCTCCTCATATCTGACCGGGGTGGGTTGAGAACATGTACCGATATCCTTGGACAAGGCTCTCACTTGACTGGGCGTAGGAAGCTGTCGTTCTGTACCGGCGAAAAAAGCGTGTCGACAAAATCTATCTCTTTTTGCTCGGCACCAGGTAACGAAAGTGAGATACGCCGATCGCCGACCGAATATAGGACCATCTGGTAACAGTAAGCCTTGCCAATATGACAAGTCGACGATTCCTTTGGCAAGCTGGAGAAGGTATTAGGAGATAGATTGCGAGTCCCGAAATCCAAAACTTGATAAAACCGAAATGGTTGGGCTGTTGCAAATGTATGTCTGGTATCTTGCGATATTCAAGAAATATGTCCTCTGAAAGACACCTCGCACTTGATAACCGATGCTTTCACGCTAGGCCTATTTGTTAGGCGGTATTTACGTACAAAAAGGGCGACTCTACATGTACATGGTCTGGCCTTCACAGTAGCCACCCTCTCCCAGCAGGAGCATTCTCCACCAGGTTCGAGTAGAATATTGTCAATGCATATTTTGTTTGCGTGACCGTCTGAATCGGGTGTGTGTTGACCTGGCCAATTCTCTTGCTCTCATAACCCAAGCGCAACGAAGCAGAGCGGCACAAGGCACTTAGGTTCTCACACTGATTCTTGCCAATTTTTCGTGCATGACCTCTTGCATTGGGCAAAAAAGGGCGGCCTGTGATACTTCGATGGCCGGAAGCAATGAGATTGGAGATCGTTCCTCTTCTAATGCGAGTCTCGATAAATGGTGTCATGAATGGCTACTGAGGTATTCTGTGGCACATTCAATGGTCTAGAGGTGCAAGCTGGTTAAGGAAACTCGTACGAACATCTTCTGTCTGATGCCGACGCCATGGCCGCAATTTACTCCTCCTGCAATCATGAAGAGCTGCAGTCCCTAAGAAACCTCATGCCCGCTAATCGAAGTCATACCACTCACTTAAAGGGGGGAAGGATCTGAATCACAAATAGGAATTGGAACTGCTCAGAACAAGACCGAATTCGATGAAATCCTAACAAAGGAATCCGGACTCACATAAAAAAAAAAAAGTAAGTACAACTCTTTCTTTGACGACACAAGAGGAAATAAGGGGGTTAAGGGAAAAGAGATTGGATCACGCAAGTTGACGGAGATGAAAAAGAAAATGGCAATAAAAAGTCAAATCATGGCCAAGTCCAACCAGCCGGCCCTTCCCGCCAAGAAAATACATGCCGAGACCGATGCAGAAGAGGCAGACAACGAAGAGGAATAGGAAAAGGCGAAGAGAAAGCCGGGGAGAAAAAACAAAGGAGGCGTCATTCCAGGGGGGAGGCAGGAGACGAAAGAGAAAAGAAGACGGGCATGGGACTGGCGGCTCATCTTTCAAAGGGCCGGATATCAGACCGTCGCACCAGAGTATTGTCGTATCCAAAACGTTTGTCGTGGCTTTCGTTTGTTCCCATTGCTCGCGTCTCACCACTCAGCGCTTTCCAGATCGTATGCGACGGACCGTTCTGCGCCGTATTATCGAGGGAACCCGAAAGCTCCCCGGTAACTGATTATTATCGTACAAATGGCGAAGAATTCGATCCATCGAGCTAAAAGAAAATTTCGAATAAAAGCATGGCAAATGATCGACACAGGGTATCTTGCGGTTATTTTTTTGCTTATTTTGTCGGATTACCAGGCCCAGACCTTGAGCTGTGCGACGAACGAACACGGATCAGCAGGAGGCCAAAATGGGAGGGAGTCTGGAAGAGAGATGAGAGGACTTACAAGGGAATCCCAAGATCCAGTGCACAGACTGATACCGTCATTGCTAACTCCCAAGCAGCTCACTCGGTTTTCGTGGCCACTCAGGGAGCCAACCTTGTCTCCGCGCAGAACATCCCACACCTAATGTCGTATAGATCAGCATTGACCCATAGTTTAAGTAACGGGCCTGCCAGAACATACCTTGCACTCGAAGTCGTCGTAACCAGCGAACAGTAATCGGCCAGACACGGAGAATGCGACGGAGGTGATACCACAAAGGACTTGCTCGCTCTGCAGAGGAGAAAGGGGGTTAGCTGGTATTACCATCATCAACTCAAATCAAATATTTACCTGGTAGCTGTTCAACTCGCGGTCGGCACGGATATCGAAAAGACGGCAAGAAGTATCGTCGGACCCGGTACCGAAGGCATTTCCATCGGGGAAGAACTGGATGGCGTTGATGTCGGATTCGTGTCCGGCGAACGTCTGTACGGCCTTGCCGGTGCGGATATCCCACAATTTGGCGAAAGCGTCGCAGGCACCGGAAACGAATATGTTCTGGTTGGTCGGGTTGATGCTGATCGACATCACATCACCGAGGTGGTCGGCGAACTCGGTGACCTTGGAACCGGACTCGATATCCCAAAGCATACAGGTCATGTCTCCGGATGAGGTAAGAATACGGCGGTCGTTGATGAAACGACAGCAGGAGAGGTACCCAGAGTGGCCGGAGAGCTCGCGCGCGACGCGGGTAGGGCCATCGCGCGAGGACAGGTTGTAAATGGAGCAGATGTTGTCCAAACCACCGCAGGCCACATAGTTCCCGCTTGGGGCGTAAGCGCAAGTCATCACCCAGGAGGACCTTAGGGGGATGGCGTGGACTTTGTTGGTGGTGTAGGCATCCCAGATGATGAGCTTTCCGTCCTGCGAAGCTGACACGAGATGGCGGCGGTCGGTGGACCAGTGCATGGCGTAGATCTTAGGCAAGGTGACCCTTGAGCGTGCGACGAGGCTTCATGCCAATTCGGGGAAGGGCGTCGGTCTGGTTCTGCGCGACATGGCGGACTGTTCAGGGTCAGTACTGAGGAGCCCGGGCACGTAAAGGTCCCCACGCCACACTCGATTCCATATCTGAATGGCGATGGCGCGAGGTGCCAATGCGAATAAAGAAAGGCCTTGGGGGGGTAATCGTACGGGATGTGTCCGCCAGCTCATCCTTCCTGCGCTTGATCTTGTCCTTGAGACCCTCGGCCTCGCGCCGGGCGGCGGTAATTTTGGCTTGCATCTGTTCGCCGCTCATGTCGGCAGCCATACTATCGAAGTGAGACCTCTGGTAAGTTCGAAATCTGCAACGAAGGGCGAAGCTGAGGAGTCAAGTGCCCAGGAACGATGGCGGTTGTCGGAGGGGATGAAAGACGAGGAATTGAGAGGAGGGGAGGCTAAAAGTGGAGCGAAGGGAGACAGAAGAGGCGAAAGCGACCGAGTTGAGGCCTCAAGCTGTGCTCATAATCCGCTGGGAATGAGCGTCGCCAAAGGGGAGGGGAGGAAGGGAATGAGTGGGCCGGATTGGGGGGGGGGAGAAAGAGGAGAGAGGGAGAGGGAGAGGGATTCGAAGGTTCTGAACAGGGGGCGGGCGTGTATTACCCGCTGCTAGTGGTATCTTCGATGACATCGCATCCATGCTTTTTCTCCCCATTGGCATTGAGACTTACCGGAATTTCAATGATCTACCCGAGGGAGACGATCACTGTCTTTCTCTTTCTTCGTTCATTCTTCGCCAATGCTTCTGTCCAATGTGTTGCGCCAGGAACTCTGTGGACTGCTTGGTTGTACAGCACTAAGAGATGTTCCCCCGGTAGAGAAATACACCGTCAATACGCACTCAAGGGGTATGTACAGATGTACAGGTAATCTCCGGGTACCTGAGCTATCTACAGTCTACAATCGGAGATGAAGAAAGGGCTCTGGATTGAGCTGCCTGGTATGCTCAGCCACTGGGCTGCTCTGTTCATTGTCCGCAGAGCGCACCGTATACGACCGTATTGGAAAGCCTCCGGAGCAACCCTGGCCAACGGAGGATTTCCAACTCTGTGGCGGAGATCGGTTTAGCTTGGCCCCAAGGGAAACAAGCTGATAGCTGTCAAGCCCTAACGCCCTATATGTCACGTATGTCACCTTGCTGACCAAGATCGGTATTGCCCGGGCATTGCAGGGCTTCCATGGCAAAAGCAATACTCGTACATCAAATTGAGTGGCAGAAGTACCCGTGGGCCGTGTATCTGGATCAGGAGAACCTCTCGGTGGGGGTTCGTACAGCCGTACGGAGACGGAGTACAGTTGTATGTACTTCTCTGTACTGAACTCAAAAAGAACGATGGGGCAGAGATGTGGATGTAATTCCATTAGGGCCCTCGGATATTGATATTTGCTAGGCCCAAGCGCAGCACCATTCCTCGAGAACTTTGCGAAGGCCCTCGGAAGGCCTCGACTTCTCCACGTCACCCAGACTGTTGGCGGCTATCCGTTCCTTATTTTCTTTTCGCACAGCCTCTGATTGGCGTGGACCCTGGTGTCAAGGACAGACGATCCTTACCGGATAGAAAGACGAGGGATTTCGGGGGCGCCCCCAATCGGTAGGCGCCAAAGCGGAGTCTGCAGGCATTGAAAGCCCCGATGACAAATGATACCCAGCGACGGTTAACTTACCAAGCGTAGTTTGAATGTTGGTCGCTTTACAAAGTCGCGCTAAGATAAATTAGATTGACAAAGAATACCAAATATCTCAATGAGGGCTGGATTCCTCTCCGGTCGGCATTGTACGACCCAAGCCTCGCCTCCCCAAAAGGCCAAAGCCGCCAGTAGGTCCAAGCTCGGCCGTTCGCCTTCATCTTTTCTACGGTCGATTCCAAGGATCCAAGGTTCCAAGGTTCGCCTCCAGTGGCTGACTAACCTGCAGGATTTGGAGCCGCGCTGAAAAAGAAACAATCCCAAGATCGAAGTCCCCCCCTGTTCCAAATGGTCTTCAATTTCCAGACAATTGGCCTGTGCCAACCAGACGGGCTCGTTGGCGCGTCAAGAAGATGAATGCGTCTCCACCGTTGAGACTCTGGGGCGCCCCCCTATTTTTCTGGCTCCGCTCAAGCCCATCCTCAAATAATTAAGAGGTGAATTCCGGGCGATCATTATTTGCAGCTCCAGTAACAGCAAACTCTGTCCATAATACGGAGAAGCAGATTCAATTTTCAGATCTCCCGAAACTTGCGTTAATGCTCAGGACGCTCAACCCTGCTTACGCGCCCATACCGGAGGTATCGTTATTACCCGTGCAAGACCACGGTTGCTCTTCCATGCAAGTCAGCAGACTAAGATCTGACAACCGCCCCAGCGGGCGTCGTTCTGGACGCCTTGATTTCTGCTTCATCCTTAACCAATGCTATACTGGGTATATACCAACTCTGGCTAGCGACCCACGGGATAACGAGCGTGCCACTTTCGTCCCCCACTGCTTTTTCCCCACTTCGGAGATCTACGTGCAGGTCCAGAACCGCTGCAAGTGCGTCGGGCGAGGGTTCTTCATCTCCGGTTTCCTGTAGACTGTCGCCTCATACTCGCATAATTTCAGAAGTCAGCCCAGGCTCTGGAGCTGAGCTAAGCTGAGCTGAGCCAGGGCCAGCTATGAGAACCCATAACTAGGGCTGGTTATGCGTGGCTACGAATATTGAAGAGCCGTTCTTATTAATAACCCCATTGAAACTCCATGCCCAGCCTCTCAAATGGCATTATTTGGGGTGACGCGGAATGGGCCAGTGTCCGGTAGTAGAGAGATCTTTAGAGTCTCGGGCCGCGGCCCTTTGCTGTGATTGACGATCACCCCTGAATCCTCCAGACAAAGGAAAAGCAACAAAACAAATGCCAATAATGGATTACGCTAGTAGTAATGAAAGGCCCAGATGGAAATCAGCCTTTTCGCCTATAAGGGGCCACCTCTGTACGTAGTTACATCAATTCCGTCGAGGCTACAGTATACGGCTACCCGGCTACGCGGCTGTTGATGGGCTTGATAATGCATAGAATTTTATCCTACCGACTCCGGGTCATTTGCGTGTATGCAGTCCTGTCTAACCTCGACAACTACTGGATATTCTCCACGGCCGAACTATAAAGGCCAAGCTCGGAGGAATGCTACTTGTTTGGTGGTCTCATTAGCTACCAAGGTAGGTCGAGACCTTTAGCGCTGTCTCAACCAAAGCCTCCAAACTCTTGGTTCTTGGCTATCAATATGGTCCTCAAATTCAATTTTGGATATACCATCATGATAGGCGGACATGGAGCGCCTGTTCTAGCCCGGTGAATCTTTCCACTGTTGATGTTTGGCGATATTCTTGATACTAATCAAACCAGAGAGATTTTCCAGCCTGCAAATCGAAGGATCAGCACAGCCGCCGAACCTTGTGGAAGGGATCATCATTGTTATCGTTGATTTCCTGAAATGAACCCTGGAGACATGAGAGTTCTCGAGGGTTCGTAATGGAGCATTCATGGCAAATATATACCAATTCACGGATGCATTTGGCGATATGGATCAAACTCCGAGGGCTTGGATGCAACAATCTTACGGGCCATCGGATCCAAAGTAATCCAATCATCAGTCGTGGTTTTGACAGATGTCAATGGAAATTTGGGAATGGGCTTGGTTTATCGCTACATATATATGTATTTCGCTATTTTGTATGTTCCTGCAAAACTGTATCTTCAATCTGCTAAATCCGCACAAGATGAACCCTAGGACAAACAATGGCGGCAACATGCCTTATAGCCTGACGTAGCATACCCGCTTCCGCTCATTTGTGACTAAGTCAACTCGTTCCAGTTCGCATGTTAACTACCACGAGGGGGAGCGGATAGCCTGCAGCGAGTCACAGTTAAAAGAAGATCAAACTCTCCAAAGTGTCGAACCAAGTCAACGCGATGCATCCAACACGTTAGGACTGCGTGAAATCGCGTGTGCCACGCATCTGTTAAAAATAGAGCGAGTTGGTTTAGGGTGGCGGGAAAGACTCCTCGGGTGCCGTAATATTAAGGAGGCACCTGACGCCTCTCCGCTTTCGCCCTCAAAGGCTTTTCCTCCCTCCTTCGATCAACCCCCCCCCATCACCCTCCAACCCTGTTCTCTCCCCTTCCCCATCGGTATTCCGTCTCACTCTCCTTCTCTTGATTTACCAGACCCGGGCCCTTTTGCCTCAGCCGTGGTTTTCACTCTTTCCCCTTTTGGTCGCCATCCAGCCTCGCGGAGCGGAGTTGTGCTGTGAGACCACTGGCACGCTTCGATCTGAATCAAATCCGACGCGCCGACCATTGAACATCGCCTGGGCCACTATATAGGGGCCCCCAGATGTCTTTGGAGTGAGCACCTTGAGGTTTGTGAGGCTTCGTGGATCACATTGCTCGCGGGCGCCTTTCTGGATTTGTGTTAGGGGGCGGAACCCCGTCTTCTGGACATTGTCAAGGTCCTCATCCATCCGGCTCTCCTATTGCATCCGGATGCTATCCTGTTCTTCAAAGCCACATCGTTTTTAATCTCATATCTGGCTCCCCGCCGCACGCTATTATCTCACTCTTCACAATGCGGGAAGTCAACTTCAGCATCCCCAATGTGAACAAGGCCTCGGTTAACATCACCACAACTCTTTACGACCGCCGTGCCCTCGATTGTACATCGACTCTACCGTTAATCAACTCGTTAAATCACCTTGCATATCTCACAACTTCATCTGCGCGCATTCGGGACATCTTGACGATCGATGGAGGTATCGAACGACTCGTCTGCATCCTCAAGGAGGGCAGAAGTAAGGATCTGATGGAAATGTGGAAATGGAGTCTCGCCTTCCAGTGCGTGGTCAATATCGGTGTGCGAGGGTCCGAAAGTGTGAGGACAAGAGTGGTTGAGGCCGACATGGTGCCCGTCATCGCCACCATTTTGGACAATTACATCAAGGTTGTGGACAAAGTCCGGTCGCGGGCCGAGCCCGAAGCACACAAACACTCCTCCTCGAGCCGCCCAGTCACCAAGTCTAGCTCCTCCACGCGGGAGATCACTGGGCGGTCAAATGGCGCCGATTCAAGCACACCAGCCGAGTCTCGCCCCTCTCGCCGGCAGGCACCTCCTCCCAGCATCGAAATCCCGCAGCCATATTATCAGGATAATCAGCCAACTGATTCCGATGCGATGGACATTACTTCTCCTCCACGTGCCCCTATGACTTCTCCTCCTGAACGCAGCACTTTCCGACAGGACGTCCCTAACCACCGCTCCCACGACACCCGGTATGCGCGCGCGAGTCACCGCTTGCGGGCCATGCAACCTCTCGCAACCGCCGTGCCCCAGATAGATACCACCGAAGATTTTGGTCTGCGGCCTGTCCGTGATACGGATCGCCTCCCTAGCATGCTCCCGGGCCTCCAAACTGGCATCGTCTCACAACCGGACTCTCCAACCACCCCGAGTGGGCCTTTGCAGGCACAGTCTCGAAACGTGCCACCTCCACCGCCTCCCATCAGACAGCGACCTGCCATACGTCAACAGCTGTCTGCGTCCGGCGAATCTGATGATGCAAATGGAGAGGATCTGGTCATGGGTGACGGCAATGGGTTGGGCGAAAACGCTGATCCTATCGTTGGACTGCCAAACCGAATGGATATCGATGGTGACGAGCAGCCAACCACGATGATCGATGATGTCTCAACAACTCATGGTCTCACGATGACCGATCCTACTGAAGAAGGTCAAGAATCTGAGGCCTTCAACATTCAGCATCGTTCTGCTGTCGATGGCAGTATCATCAACAATAATGGTCCTACCCAAAACAATGGCGGGCTGGGTCTTTCCCCAGCTCAGGCCACGAATAACCCTAATTCTCCTACTCTCGCCCCTAGTCCTTACGCCTTGTACCTTCGTGACCGCAATACTCCCGCAACCCAGAATGTCCTGACGACCATGCCTCGCGACGAGGACGTTTTGATGTCCCTGCAGCTCTTGGCTTACGTTTCCAAGTACTGCAACCTCCGAACCTACTTCCAGCGCTCACATCTGGTACCAAAGCTCAAGATCGACCGTGAACTTCATCTGTTAGATGAAAATTCGGACCAATCCTCGCCTATTGAGAGCCCCGAGGAGGAAGATGAATATTTGCTTCCTGACGATGTGAACATCTTCCCTCTGGTCGAGAAGTTCACCGTTCGACACCACTCCAAGGACATGCAATACTGGGCTTGTGTGGTGATGCGAAATCTTTGCCGCAAGGACGAGTCCCGTGGGGGCATTCGTCAGTGCGCTTATTACAAGTGTGGCAAATGGGAGGAATTCCAGCGCCAGTTCGCCAAGTGCCGCCGTTGCCGCCGCACCAAGTACTGCAGCAAAGACTGCCAGAAAGCCGCGTGGGTATACCACCGCCACTGGTGCCACACAACTCCTTGATCCCGCTCCTTTTCCATCTTGGGAGCTTTCATTTCTCATTTCCTTGCATAATGGCTCGCATAGCGTCATACCCATCCCGCGCAAGTTTTATTCCTAGTGTCTTACGTCTAACTTTTGCGCATGGCATTTGCAAACTCTGGCGGCGTTTCAATTTGACCCCTAAGATACCTCTTTACATGTCGTCTGGCTTTCTTCTCGCTCATCTTCCGTCTTTTATCTCCCTTCAACCCACTATGGCTGCTACTGTCACTCGCCTGGGAGGCCCTCTATTCGTGGCCCCCTGGATTCATAGCACCTTACATATCCCCACGTGTCATGAGTGTACATCTTTTCTCGATTTCCATTTCATCACGGCTGCACCTCTCTCTCTCTCTCTCTCCCTTTGGGCCCCCCCCCCGGAGCCATTGTGCGACCTCATACGTAATTGTGTGATTCACGAGCTTTCTACCTGTCCCTAGACGGGGCAACCTATTGACACGGCCACTCATGGTCACTTCTGCATTCCGCTTTCTCCCCATCACACTCCCATCTATGATATCGATTTATGCGTTTGGAGGATCAGTCCCTTTACTGTTTTCATGCACTTTGCCACTTCGGCACCGGCGTTTCTCTTTCCTTTCCTCATCGGCCGCCCTACTTATTCCCAGTGAAATGAATTCCCCCATTTGCATAACAGCTTGTTTAACGGAAACTCATAACAATCAACTGATATTCCATCTTGCAAACTTCCGCCTCCACCCACGAGTTCACTTCTTCGTAAATCCATACGTAGCAGCCAGTCGTGACTCGAGATGCTCCGCAGCCGTCAACGGCCGCTTTCCAGCCTCCAAGGAACCGGCACCACCTCCAAACCCAACCGCTCCAGACCCGCGATATCCCTTCACGGCCTCGCTGGGTACGGGCACCAACTCTGTACTATCAACCGGATGACAGAAATAAACAAGCGTATACCGATCCTTCGGATTCGGACTCCGCTGCTCTGCCAATGGAAACACTACCCTATGCACCGTCGACTTCAGCAGCCCATCCGTCCAGTAGCTCAGCAAATCGCCGATGTTCACCAAAATAGGCGGGAACGGGTACTTCCCTGCCTCCTCGACCGGACCCGGGATAATCGGCACAGGCGCCCAGGTCTCTCCGTCGCCGTCCGGCGCCAGGATTTCCAGCCCCGGCTGCCCGGGCCGCTGGAAGAGTAGCGTGATGCTCCCGTAGTCGGAGTGCGCGCCGGCGCGAACATCCTTGTCGTGCGCGTAGGAGGCTGTCTCCGATGAGAAGATCGAGGGGTACCATAAGTACCGCAGGATACTGCCTGTTGGGCCTACGGAGGGATCGTGCCGGCTCGTGAAGAAGTCGGGTGGGATCTTGGAGTGTTAGGGCTTGATATATCACGTTTAAGACCGAAGATAATGAGATCTACTTACCTCGAGGCCTAGGGCTAGAAGAGTGAGGATCCGGGTGCAGGTCTTGTTGCAGAGGGAGGCAAATGAGTTGATTTCGCTTTCATGAGGCTTGAGTGATGGGGGTAGTGGTTGCTGTGCTTGGCCATCTTTGAAGTCGCCGAAGTTCATGGCTCTTTGGCGTGGGTTAGGGGGTGGGTTTTTCTTGGTTTTGGTGCTTAGGGTGCCTTACTCTTTGAAGTCTCCGGTCTTTTGTTTTTGATTTATATCGGTTAGCTAAACTCATGGCTATTAATTTGGTATGTCCACGTACCCTCTGGTGCTCGGGGTCGAGTGTTTCGGTATGCATACCGGACCACCCGCGGTTCTGGGATCGTCAGCATCATTCAATTGTAAGTCTATACAGAGACGAATATAGAGCGCCCAACAATTGAGAGTTCATTTTATGGAAGCCACTGACGTTCGGAGTAATGCGACAAGTTTCTTTCTCGGCCTTTGGCGAGGCAAAAAACTTCTCGGACTAAATGAGTTGACGAGGTTAGGCTCTGCAGACCACGAACACGAGAGCTTGGGTACGTACGAGACTGAACGCATGGTTCACGTCCTCGGCCGTGAAATCGGTCCCTTTGCTGTTGACATATAGAAACCCGTACTTGGCCGCGGCATCCAGCATAGCTTTCCCCACGGCGGGGTCGTGCGGGTTGGAGATGTCAATGACAGGAAGTTCGATGGGGACCAGGTCTGACATCTTGTGGCTTGCAGTTCTGGAAGTTCGAATTGGGGGATGTGGGGAGGGACATGCAGATATATGTGAGCTGCAGGGCCTAATTACATGAGAAAATCGAGGCGGATCGGTCATATCTAAAGGGGACCCGATATCCATGGATGGTCGACATTCCGTGCGCAGGCGAGATCCGACGCGCGATAAGCCCCACTACTACTAAGAGTATGTCCATCCTTCAAGCTCCTAGAATAATATGGCTGCTACTAGTAGATGAGATCACTGCTAGTCAGGTTCCAGCTGCTAGGAGATTATGCTCGTGGTTAATAATAATTCTTGGAGATGCACATGTGGAATAAGACGGTGACTTGAGCTGATCCAGACTGTGGTCTATGTTCTGCCCACATATATATGTTACACTCCGCCAAACACCCATACCAATAGTCATTCAAAGTAACTTGGAATCCAATAATGATAACCAGATAGATAACATAAAGCAATCTAAGTGCCTTTTCAGTCTGACTCCGAACCAGTGGGGGCAAGCCCTTGAAGGCGATACTGCATGCGACCAGGTGCCCCAAGCTACGTCTAGACCCTTCCTAGTAAAAGAGGCTCGAGATTCGCGGACTCGGGATCGCGCTGGGGCACTAAACTGTTTTAGCGATAGAACAATGGGACTCGACGAGAAGTCAGATGGGAGGCAAGACCGAAGGTGAAAGTGAGGTGGTCTCCAGAAGAAATGAAAAGGGGTCGTATGTTTTTCTTTGGCTGCCATTAGGAAAACAAACGAGCGTCACTCCGCTTTCCCCCTCGTCAGTTCGCAAACCTCCAGCTCCCGCGACATTCGCCCCCCTCCTCGCTCTCCATCTCCCAGCGCTGTTTCTTTGGGGCCTCAATGCTCGGCAATTAGCCGCGCTTCTTGTCCATCAGCTCCAGAATCATGCCAAGTA
The DNA here is from genome assembly GCF_028974085.1 of Penicillium chermesinum. Lineage (NCBI taxonomy): Eukaryota > Fungi > Ascomycota > Eurotiomycetes > Eurotiales > Aspergillaceae > Penicillium > Penicillium chermesinum. Next base: position 993,832 of record NW_026695312.1, on the reverse strand, counting down.
TTTATTCGCCGTCTCTCACTTTGTCTCCCCCTGCCCGATCGCTAACCGCCAGCTTCTAGTCCGTCCGCTCGATGAATGGGTCGCGACCCGCAACAGCCAGTCGGTCCAATCCCTCCCCCTCTCGGCCCTGAAAGGCGCAGTGATCGGAATCGATGCCTCGCACTATATCCACCAACACCTGGTGAACCAGTCGACCCGCGAAGCTCTGCTGGGTGCCTTAGGTGGCTTCCCGTTTGCCCTGAGGACCAACATCGAAAAGGAGCTCCAGGCCTTCAAATCCCTCGGCGTCGGATTGGTCTTCGTATTCAACGGCCTCGATTTCGGAAGGAAGGACCAGCGCAGTAACTCAACAACCCCCGCGTCGCCGCGCTCTTTCGAACAAGCATGGGACCTCTATGACCAGCAACAAGCCGACCAGGTTGTGGATGCTTTCAGCAATGCCGGTATGGTCTATTTCTTTCCACCTGGATCTCCATCTATTTCACCTATTTCACCTGTCTCTGGAACTTCTTTTGTGCCCGCGATCCCTTTCTGGATAGGACAATCTCCGACGAGCCTAGAGAGTCCAGCTTTTTCAATCTTTCCAACAGGGCCAGAAGCCGCTGACCAGCCTCAAACTTCAGGAACACCACCGCCGGAAACCCTCTACAGATTCCTCCAGCGGATTCTCCTCCAGAACGGCATCCCTTTCATGGTTGCTCCCTACAGTGCAGCAGCACAGGTAGGCATTTGCCCCGCAAGACCGACGAATAAAGCCGAACAGAACTAACTTCAATACTCAATACAGCTCGCTTATCTCGGCCGTGGAACAAACCCCGTGGTCGATGCCATCTACGGACCCTCCGAGCTTTTCCTCTTCGATGTCGAGAAACTCGTCATTCGCATCGAAACCGATCCGGCCCAGTTTACCTGGCTCACAAAACAGACCCTCCAGGAAGAGCTGGGACGCTTGTCGAACGAACAGTTTGTGGAATTCCTTCTTCTCCTGGGATCCCCGTTCTTACGTTCTTGCCCTTTATTTGAGACTCCTGGATTTCCAGGAAAGACTCCTAATGTCCGAGACGCGCTTCCTATGTATAACTCAGCAGGGCGGAACGCCTTGACACTTTGCGCCCAGTATGAGGAAGACCGCCGTATGCAGGAGTTCCAATATACGGACCTTTACAAGCGTGCATATATGAATGTGAAGCACCATGTCTACATGGATGTTGACGGCCGTGTGGCGCTCATGGAGCCAGAGACCGCGTCATCTGATATGCACGAAATCATCGGTCAACGACTTCCAGAGGAGCTTTATTTCTACCTATCCAAGGGTATTTTAGGCCCAGATATCCCCAACTTCTTGACGTCAGGTGAGGTGCGAATCTCACTGCCGCTAGGCGCGGAAGACACCGAGGTTTACCGCCAGCTTGTGGGAGACACTCTCACTCCAATCCGGATACAGTCAATTTCTCTCTTGACCAACTCACTTCATCGGTTTTACCAGGTCAAGGAAATCACCGTTCGCCCCTGGTTTGACGAAAATTCAGACCGTAAGACGAACCTGAAGAGTATCCCATCCGTCAAGGAGACTATTCAAGGATGGAAAGTCAAGAACGAGAGTCTCCCAGAAAGCATCCAAAAGCTCCAAGCCCCTCGAGGAACCCTCAAATTTGCCGTACAAAGTTTGAATGATCCAGACTTTGTCGCCACGTCATCGGCTAAGCAGGAGAACCCTGTAAGTTGAACCCCCAAAAGTCACCCCTCGCAGTCGTTTCTGACAATGGGAATAGGTCCTGTCTTCTCAAGACGAGATATTGTCAAATGTGCTGTGGCGCTTCTTGCAACTGCGTGGATACGTTGACGCAAAGCACAACCTCACCGTCTGGGGCAAGGCTCTGTCACACGCACTTGCAGATGTGACCCCATCGGACAACCTGGAGGAAGCTATCTTCATCGCCATCGAGATGCTTCGCTTCGACCTTCTTAATACCCAGAACTGGTTTTCTTCAGTATCCGGTGGCCCCATGCGAGGGTCAGGTATGCCATCTAATTATCTGATTTGGATTTGGAACTTTAACTAACGGCTTCATCTGTTCTAGATGAGGACAAGACTTTCAACATGCTCGTTTCCCGGGTCGCTTGTATCGGCAAGCTGCAGCACAAGAATATTGGCTACTCGGGCCCGCTGAGCCGCCAGCTTCTATGCTACCGGTCTTTGATCTCCGAGGTGCGCTCTGCACTGAGGAATCTGGTCGAAGTGGTATTAGCGAGTCTGCTTCTTAGTGGCGAGGCAGACCGGGACCGCAATGACTGGTCGGAACTGGGACTGAAGTATGTTTCCACCTTTCAAAATTATCTTATTGACACGAAACTAAATCCGGTATCTAGGCTGCCTTTTATTGATGATAATGACTGTGGTCTGGGTATTGCTGTCCGCACTTACCTGGACGATCTTCCCCTGCAAGCAAACCCCACTTCGCCGGAGGCTCGCGCCGAGGTCAAGTCAAAGGGCAAGGAGTGGTTCCAGCACAGCGAAAGCTTCACCGGCAATTTGGACCTCGCATTCAAGCTCTGGGATTCTGTGAGTAGTTCCCTTTGTACGGGATGCCCTTTCATATCTAATCTTTTCACAGGTCTACAAGGGCACCCAGCATGCAGGCAAGGAAATCAAGGACGCGAAGTTGTGGGACGATGCGAACAAGTGGCTCTCGGAGCGACGATAGAGAAGTTCTATTGCTACTGTGCTAGCGGAAGGCCTCGTCTTGTTCTAGCTGCCTCGTTGGTAGTGAATTTCGGGCTCTTGAGTACGGGCTGCATCGGGGTCCATCTATTTGCTACTGAATTTGCATGGATAGTTATGGGGTGTCTTTGGCATCTTCTCTATTTTTGTATTACTATCTAGTAATCCAGCCCCCTCAAAAAGAAGAAAAATGCATCACGAAGCGGAGTCTAGCGGTTGAACTTCATGATGTGTATAGACCGTAAGCCTGTAGTTAGTCGTATTCCCAAGGAGACTCGGAGCAGGCGCTTGGTCGAGCTTCCTGCAGCTGCGGGCAATGCATACTGGGTAAAGCACCTGATTAGATGCGCTCTAGTCGTCCGTTATTAGTAGTGAGCTCTTGTGTGAGGAATCCATGAATTTGATTCTTCCCGGGCTGACAGTCTTCTGAGAATTTTTTCAGCCCTTCTCGATCTGACGCAGGAGAGGCTGGTCCTTAAGCTTGATAGCAGCTAGAGCTACCGACAGTAGTGTGATGTCTATGAGAATGGTACACGCTACCATGACGAAAATCAACAATTTGAACAATTTGAACAAATTATCACAATGGCGTCGATCACCCTGCAGATGGGACAAATATGCTCATGGCAAGTTATTTAAAAATGTACCAAGGTGGGAAGAATTTTTGCAAAGCAAACGGTAGATTTAGCAACAATTGTCCTTGTAAGATATGAATGTGACCTACTCCTAGTGCCAGTGGTGCATTCTTAAATCCGGAGACTAGGCCATTACGAGGATACGAAAGCTCCTTAGAGATAACAATTTTGCATATAGTACCGTCTGAAATGGCTATAGAGTAAAGACAGCAGTGTGGTAGATATGGACTGGAGATGGCACAGCGAGTGGGCCAGACACATGGAATCAAGATTCAAACACTAAGACGAGAACTGAACGAGTCCTAGTTGGAAACGAAATAATTGACTGCGACCATTTCTCCTAGATGTAGCTTCTTTGTCAGAGCATCAACATCAATTCGCACACGCTGGAAAGTGCTGAAAGGCTCGAGGTTAGGTGCATCAGACAAAGACGGAAGCTGCTCATAGAGGAGGACCAAATAACGGTGCGGTGCCGCTCCAGGAGGAGGGCCGGCAGCAATCCAAGGGGCAACCGGTGCCTGCGCGCTCTTGAGCTCCAGACTCTCTGGGGAAGAAGCACTCAGATCAGTTTGAACCCAATGGGCGATTGGACTCGCGAGGTTAAACGACCTGAACGGTGCGTCCAAGTCCAGACAGATGGCTGTGTATAGGCCCTTGGAGAGCTGGGCAGGAACAGTGAGGGAGGGCGTTGGAATGGTGTCTAAAGAATCATGAGGATGGCCTACTTTAGCGCTTTCACGCATTCCCATTGCAGATATTATCCTTACCTTTCCTATCGACCTTCTCGCCGGGGGTTACTTTAATGGACCCGAAGCTCACACCAAGGAGAGGAATCTCCTCGCGCTCTAGGCGTTCAATCACAGCCACTTGGCTGGAAACGTCCGGCATTGTTAAAATGGCTCCAATTGAGGTGAAAAGGGGACCATGGAAGGAGTTAGAAACTCTCAAAGACTCTCATGCCCCTTTACTGTGGAAATATCATCGGCGCGCTCCTGCTCCGAGTCCGGGCCGGAACCGGCATGCTATTAGACTTTTTGAAAAGTGTAGAATAACCCTGATGTCATTCAAGTTAGAGAGTGCTATCCTATCTAATTGATGTTTCTATAGCCAAATGAATATTCCAATCACAGCCTGTGAATTCCAAGGGCGCCCAAACTGTAGGAGCATTTGCCAAGATATACCGGTATCAGCACGGCCACCTCTGTGGATAATCGGGGCAAGAAGACCAACTTTGTATCTCACCAGCGGGACAATTCTTGCGATTGTAAGCGGGGGAGTTAATGCTATGATATGGCATACTCGACTAGAGGCTACAAGAGCTGATGCCGTGCTTTTATTGCTATCGATCTTCCTCTCCCGAACCGAAGTATACAGTTGGCCCAGTCAGGACTATGGAGAAACCCCATCAGATTCAGAGATATATGCACTCGGTCTCTCTGTCTCAGATACCTTGAAACATATGTCATGACGAAGTGCTGGACATGAAGTTTCAGCAATGCAGATCGCAGAACACATTTATAAACAAGGTTATCGAAGTCTTCGGCAGTGCAAGCTAGCCGCTACTGGAGCGGAGCAGCACTGGTAGCAGAGCCATTTGATAAGAACTCAGGCTTAGGCCGCATCGCTGTTCCAGTGAGTCTGCTCATCGGAAATACAGAGAAGCCGTAGACTGCCCACCCAAGTCCATGTAAAATGCATCTTGTCAAGAACCATGCTCAAACTCGTAATAACCACTTGAAGGAAGTTCCTTCATCGTTGGACTCTTCAAGGACCGAGCATGAGATTCCATTTCCCTTCTGCGAGGAGGATAAACGCATCGACCGGTATCATTCGATTGTCTTGCTGACATGCACCACTGATGTACCAGGTCAAAGCTTATCTCGATAGGCACAAAGAGGAACTAGACCTAGACGCCTTCAATGGCCCGAGTCCATTCCAATATTATGTCTTCGGCTTTCAGTCATCGGAATATACTAGTAATAGTATAATATAATATAGTAAAGTGGTGCTAGATGTAGCATATGACTGGCCTGATGGTCTGTTATAAATAGCCTTATGATGCTCACAAACGGAGAGAACCTACTAATCCAGGTCATCATCAAAGCTGGTGGGGTATATCAACCTTGAGCCTGCTGATGCAGGCTATAGATAGACAGGAAGGATAAAGACTTAGATCTCATGGTAGACGAGATCAACACATGGCTAAATTAGACAGTATGAAATTTATGGGCGATTTTTCTTTTCGGGGGGGGGGGGGACCACAGAGTATAAAGAACGCGGAGGATCTGCAGTGGAGGCACCAAGTGGCCTCTTCGGTTTGTTTTGTCATCAGCTAAGTAAGCTCCTTTTGTTCATGAATCTTCCCACCTTAGGCAGCTTGCTCTCTTCCAACAAACACCCAACCTTTCTTGGCTACAACACAATCCCCTCCCAAATCGTGTAAAATGGCTCGTCTGAGCTTCCTGCTCCTGGGAACCCTCTCCGTGCTCGGCAGCTTTGCCAATGCCGCTTCCGTCGTCAAGGACCTCATTCCCTCCAACTTTGATGAAGTGGTCCTGAAGTCCGGCAAGCCTGCTCTGGTCGAATTCTTCGCTCCATGGTGTGGCCACTGCAAGAACCTCGCCCCCGTCTACGAAGAGCTCGGTGCTGCTTTCGCTTTCGCCGAGGACAAGGTCACTGTCGCCAAGGTCGATGCCGATGCGAACCGCGAGCTCGGAAAGCGCTTCGGTATTCAGGGCTTCCCTACCATTAAGTGGTTCGATGGAAAGAGCGACAAGCCAGAGGAATACAAAGGTGGTCGTGATCTGGAGAGCTTGTCCTCTTTTATCACCGAGAAGACTGGCATCAAGTCCCGCGCTGCCCAGAAGGAGCCCAGCAAGGTTGAGTTCCTGAACGACGCTACTTTCAAGACTACCGTTGGTGGTGACAAGCACGTTCTGGTTGCTTTCACTGCCCCCTGGTGTGGCCGTAAGTGCACCTCCTTACCCAACATCCCTCCTAAAAAGCCTTCCTGTGGCAAATACCGTTGAAATTTATTATTATTATTTTTTTTTGCTTTTCTAACGTCGTTCTCAAATCAGACTGCAAGACCCTTGCTCCTATCTGGGAGACCGTCGCCAATGACTTCGCCCTCGAGAACAACGTCGTGATCGCCAAGGTCGACGCCGAAGCTGAGAACTCCCGCGCCCTCGCCAAGGAGCAGGGTGTGACCGGATACCCTACCATCAAGTTCTTCCCCGCTGGGTCCACCGAGCCCGAGGCCTACTCTGGCGCTCGTTCTGAGGAGGCATTCGTCGAATTTTTGAACTCCAAGGCCGGCACCCACCGTGCCGTTGGCGGTGGTTTGGACAAGAAGGCTGGCACCATCGCTGTCCTTGACAAGTTGGTTGCTGACTATGTCCCCGCCGAGAAGTTCGACAAGCTTGCTGCTGAGATTCAGAAGACTGCTAAGGGTCTCCAGGACAAGTACGCCGAGTACTACGTTAAGGTTGCTACGAAGCTCAGCGAGAACCGTGATTACGCTGAGAAGGAGCTTGCCCGTCTTGTCAAGATCCTCAGCAAGGGCTCGTCGGCCCCTGAGAAGGTTGACGACATTATCTCCCGCAGCAACATCCTACGTGGATTTGCTGGCGAGGAGAAGGATGGTAAGGATGAGCTGTAAAATTGATCTGTTTGTTTTACTTGGTGAATTGGCTCGAGTTCTTACCATGTAGGAGCTTTGCTGTCGGTCTTTATGAATATATCTGGGTAGATTTGCTGTATAGGCGCCTTTAGTGCTTTGCAGCTTTGTACGAATTCAAAACCATCCACGAAGCCTTGTACCTGTTTTTGAAACTTAAAAACAAGCCTACGGGTAATTAGGTGTAGTTCTGTAAAAAAAGAGTTGATAGTACATTGTCTCATTCAAACGTAGGGTATCATAATTGCGTTGCGGGAAAAAAACTGTGCAGTCGGTTCCTCCTCGACTGGGGCAAGCCAGAATGAGAACCGTATACTAGCATTATTCGAGCGCTCAAACGATGCACGAAAGCTCAATTGCACCACAATGTCCAAGCATAATGAGCCATATGTTGGTAGCCCCATATAAATTCTCCTGGTTTATTTCGTAGGAGTTGCATTCGCCGAGTCATTGCCAGATGCCGTCAGGGAAGCCTCGAGTTCATCGAGGCGACGGGTCATATCGTCCACTGGAGGGATATTAGCATATGCACAGCCTTGGAGAAGAGTCAAGGTAGAGAGGGACGCACACTTTCCAAACATTTCTTTGGAGATATTATCGAATTTGCTCTGGAGTTGGTCCAAGAGCTCATCAACAGCCGCTGTAAGCTGACCTTGCGCATCGGCGTTCTAGGCTTCGTTAACAGAGGCATTGAGGAAGAGCAGCGGGGAAACGTACAGGCTGGGATAGAAGAGACTCCTCCCCAGAGCCCTTTCCCTTTGTTGGAGTCGCTTCGTCAGCCATGGAGATCAGCCCGCGGGGCAGTCAACAAAACCGGAGCTAAAGGGCTGTGACTGTTTGGTTGTGGCGGGCAGCCGTCGAGGAAGCAAGGCGATAAGGGAGGGATCATCTGTTAACCCGACCCCCGGTCCACACTAACCTCTTTCATCTCTTATCGTTCGCGCTAACCCGATCAGGAGTGGACCCGGTTCAAAAAAATCCAAAGCATAATCCACTGCTTCTCGACGCCGACTTTTTGGAGATTCGCAACCCTCCAATTCCCCTCAGACCACACATCATGGTCAAGCGAAGCAAGCTCCTTCAGGCCCTGGATGCCCACAAGGGCCGCGACTATGAAGCCGAAAAGCAGAAGAAGATGGTCAAGGCTGCGGAAAAGCGTAAAGGCCTGAAGCGCAGCCCTGCCACGACCAACAGCGACGAGCATGACGAGGACAAAAAGGAGGACAAGGATGTTGAGGATTCTGACGCTGAGGACTCTGATGCTGAGGAGGAGGCAGACAACGATGAGGAGGAAGCAGAGGAAGCAGAGGAGGGCGACTCTGAGGACGAGGCGGAAGAGGAAGAAGACATCCCTCTATCAGACCTCGAGGAAGACGAACGTGAGGACGTCATTACCCACCAGCGACTCACCATCAATAATTCGGCTGCCATTACTTCTTCCCTCAAACGCATAAGCTTCATCACCGCCCAGACGCCTTTCTCTGAACACAACTCTCTCGTCTCGAATGAAGATCTTGATATCCCTGATGTGCACGACGATCTCAACCGGGAGCTGGCTTTCTACAAGGTCTGCCAGGCGGCTGCTGTTACTGGGCGTGGCTACTTGAAGAAGGAGGGTGTTCCTTTCACCCGTCCTGGCGACTACTTTGCCGAGATGGTCAAGAACGACGAGCACATGGAAAAGATCAAGAAGAAGCTATACGACGAGGCTGCTGGCAAGAAGGCTGCCGCCGAGGCTCGCCGTCAGCGTGACTTGAAGAAGTTTGGCAAGCAAGTGCAGGTTGCCAAGTTGCAGCAAAGAGCTAAGGAGAAGCGTGAGACTATGGAGAAGATTAACACCTTGAAGAAGAGTATGTCCATCCGATAATGTAAAAACACTCGACATAACTAACATGCTGACTCTTTTTTTTTCACAGAGCGCAAGGCTGATTCAGCCGCTCCCACCGATGATGCCAACGACATTTTCGATGTAGCGATTGAAGATGCTGCCGCCCCCGAGAAGGGCCGCCGTGGACGCTCGGGCGAGGGTCCCGACATAAAGCGCCAGAAGCGAGACCAGAAGTTTGGCTTCGGTGGTAAGAAGCGCTTTGCCAAGAGCGGTGACGCTGCTTCTAGCGGAGACTTGCGTGGTTTCTCCACCAAAAAGATGAAGGCCGGTGGTTCCAAGCGTCCGGGCAAGAGCAAGCGGGCCAAGGGACGCATGTAAGCTTGCTGACTGGGTCAAGAGCTAATCGGTTTTGTGAGGGACATGGGGGGCGCCAGGCGCACAAAAATTTACGGCGGAAATCCGCCGTTGCTTTCTGTAATAACTAGAATTACCCTGCATCTGCACATGATGAATTGATTTACTCCATAGTTCGATTCTTCTCTACTCTCAAGTTATGATAATCTTATAGAAAATGGTGCAAATATAGCGGTGTCTCCCTAGTAAACCCTGAAGATGATGTTTGTTACGTAGCTTTGTGTAACTCAGTCACCGATCCTTTGGACTTTAAGCTACATTTTTTGACGTATCCAGCAGAGCGTCATTGAGGCTAGCCTCAGATTCGTAGCGGAAACCAAGTACTTCACTCATGTCTTTGATTCGGCTACTCGGGAATATCTTGTAGGAAGGGTATGTGAAGGAGGCTGGCAGAGTATGGCCTGAAAAATTACCCAAACTAACTTCGGTAAGACCTGCAATATTGGTTCTCTTCAACAGGGATCTCGCTTGGATGCCTTCTCTCACTAGAGGAGATTAGCGAATATCCAGATTCCTTCGAGTTTGCGTCATGTAGAAACATAGTTCTGTTTAAAGTCAGGATATACGCCTGCGCGTGTCTTGAACACTGTGTTGCTACTAATGCGCGTACGTTTCTCTAGCTTTCTTCCAGTAAACATCGCCTCGAGCCCGAAGAACCATCCTGGATTGTGAAAGGAATGTGATCAAGGGCTTCTTACAATATGGACTGGAGATAGCTAAGCGGTCTCATACGACCGGTTATTCGCTTCCTCCTGGTTTTCTATTTTTTGGTGAGAAAGGGTGGGTATTCATTGCAATTCTGTGTGACGAGTCTCCGATCCACATTCCATGAATAACGTTTCCTAGATTACATTAGGGCTTCTCGTTACTTCAGTTGTTGGGAATCATAAGAACCTCAAAAACCCTCCCCGAAAGGCTTCCTTTTCTGCGATCTTGAATTCTCCTGTGATATTTTGACCAATTCGTTTTCCTTAGCTCAAATCCTGGGAAGTCCTGTGTCCCTCTCTCCCCAACACTATGACTCGCAACACACCCGCAATGCCTGTCAGCAATTGCGTCAGATCAACCATTTACGTCGACATAGGGGGGTGTGGCGATGAACGTTAGAACAGAAAGAGGCCTCCAAGAGTTGCCCGGGCTTATCGATATATTGTAAACCCTCCGTACATTGTGAAGAATAAGATGGCTTTTGAGAATTTTAAGTGGACAATTCTTTCTTCCAATGTTCTAGTAGGACTATCTTCCACGAACCCTGAATGGATCTCATCTTGAATTCATCCTATACACTAGTCGGCCATGCACCCAGTGAAGCCCGTCACGACCGATTAGGAAATTGGTCTCGACATATCTGATTGATAAGATCCCCCACTCCCCACTCTCAGCCCTAGTGAACACGCCACTGATCTTTCTCTTCTCATATGGATAGCTGATAGTGGGCTTCAACTTGAAAGTCCCGATAGGCTTCCCAGGAAATATTACAACATAGAAGAATACCGTCACCCCAGTGGCTGCTCAAGGAGCACGGTATCAAGACAAAGCGTTTTGTCTATACTGGACTAACGCATGGCTTTTGGATGACTTGTCCCGATTTGCCGGTATCGAGAAGCCGGGAAAGCGACTTGATGCAGTGTGTTGGGTTCGTTCTGGATCTTTTACTGAGAGCGAATGACTAAATCCATATCGACATCAAGGTTGATTGGTAGGTCCCATTGGGACGCAGGTATCCTACATAGTTTCTAAGTTACATGGTATTTTGCCGCGTACATGGATACTGAATATTTGACGGGCCTCTTAACATGGCAGAAATCGAGCCCAAATCCATTAGCCTTTTCACCCCAAGAGACAGCACTTACACGCGCATCGGGTCTTTACTTCTCAGCCTCGCTCGCCGCCTTTGCGGCCCGCTTCTCCTCCCACTCTGTTAGAAACCTGGTGACCTTGGGCCCCCAAACCTCTTCGCCGGCTTCCAAATCCTTGTACTCAAGGACCTTTTCAGGGTCTAGCTCGTAATCACCTTGTCGGCTGCGAACAAGGGAGCTCATGAGACCACAGCTGCCGAGCGCCTTACCGAGATCATGCGCTAAAGAGCGGACATAGAATCCCGATGTCACGGTCATTTTGAGCTTGACTGCCGGTGGCTGAGAATGAGGCTTCTCGGACTTTGTGGCAGGTGTATCTTCGTTATCTTCGTTTCCTGGCTCGGGGGCAACAGGCTGCGCTTCTCCACCGTCAGCTTTCTGTTTCTTCGCGGCTCCTTGATCCCCCTCCAGTCCTTCTTTCGGGGAATCGGCGGGTGGCGGCGACTTGCGCTTGTTTGATGACTCGGTTCCTTGATCGGCGGTCTCCTCTGCAGCAGCAGTAGTAATAGGTAATGAAGCGTCCTTGTCCAGAAGCTTTTCTGCCACAGTTTTCTCATCGCCGGTCATCTCAGCCTCGGGCCACTTGAACTCGTGCGTGCCAGGCTCATAGAAATCCACCAGCTCCAGCGAAACCGTCTCTACTGGCCGGGACTTGATCTCAACCGGGGGCATCTTGCCCGCGCGCGCATACTCATATAGCTTTTTACCATCCACTCTCAATGCGGAGAAAATAGGTGGGCGCTGCATGATTTTCCCTCGGAATTGTTCAAGCGCCTCCTCGACCTTCTCGCGTGTGATGTGTTCCGTTGGAGCTCGGCGAACGACTTTCCCCAGGCAATCGTACGAGTCTGTCTCCGCGCCGAACAAAACGACCGTTTCATAGGACTTGGTGCATCCCAAGAACTCGGAAAGCACCTTGGTTCCCTTTCCAATGCCAGCGATCAGAATGCCCGTCGCAAGAGGGTCCAATGTGCCTCCGTGTCCAATCTTGACATCCATAGGCTTCTTGTTGCGACGGCGCTTCTTCTGGTAGGAGGGGTCTTGGCTGAGTCGAGCCTTCTCTGCGTCGAGCCATGGCTTGAAGGTTTTGGAGGGGTTGAAGTGCTTTTGGAGAGTGCGAAGTACATCGGCAGAGGTAACGCCTTGCGGCTTGTGAACGGCTGGGATGGAAGTCAGTCACCTGTCAATCGGGGTGCGCGCAAAGGAGACCTTACGGAGAATCCCCTCAAGGACTTTCTCGCCAGACATTGCGGTGCGGAGGCGTCGCAAACCAGGCCGTAAGGACATCAGCTCGAGCTGTATTTATGCGGGAAAGAAATTCAGTCGAGGATGGGTAATTTATCAGTAATTTTTGGTGCTTTTATCGGGGTATCGATAACGTTCCGATAACGTTATCCGGTAATTTACAAGCATCAAGATCAGCTTAATGTTGACGATCTCCAAGATTCCAACGTTCTCTGTTCTTTCAGTAGTGCCGGCTCACTTCCATCCTTCTCACCTTTGCTTTATCTCTCCTTCACTCCTCTTCCCTCCTCAACCATGCCGCCCTCGCAACCATGACCGCCCGCGAAGAAACAGTGCTCCTTCCCATTGATCCCTCCATCTCCGATGAGAACGATTGGTGGGAGTTCAGCTTGTCCGAGGTCAAGGTCCTGCGACCCGGGAAGCATCTGTACGCGAACCTCCTCGAAGCCACCGAAGATAACCCTGTGCAAGTCATTGGCGAGCTGCAGCTCAACCAGGACCAGGAACACTTAGGTGTGTACATGCCATGACGCTGACCGTACGACGCGTCACGTCGAAGCTTTAAAGAGACCCGCATTGCTTACCTTGAACATTCTTGTGCCAGTCACCAACCCCGACCTTCTCTCCAAGCGACTGCTTATCGACGATGTCACCCACTTTGCCTACGGCCAGACGGAAGATCGCAATGTTGAGTTGTGGGTAGCCGGCAAGGCGGGCTGGTACAAAATTACGCCCGCCAAGTCCTACTTGCCAACCTACACTCGAATGGTCCAGGCCGTCGACATGTACTACTTCCTCATGGACAAGCACCAATCCGGAAAGAAGCAGCTAAATCCGACATACAAGAATCTGTGCCAGCAAGTGAGCTCCGAACCCACCCCAGACCGTCGCGTCATGTTTCCCCGCTAATTTGGAGAAGTACATCTATCATACACATGGCGACTGTGAAGACCGGGAGCAGTCGGCTGCGAAATTTACGGAGCATGGGCCTTTCCTACTGACTTGCATGGTTGAGGACGATGAGGACATGCACTGGAATAAAACCAATATTTTTATGCAGCTTCGGCGGCAATTCAAGGTAAGACGCGGTGCGGAAATTACTAAGTGGGTGGTGATATTGACCCTGGATGTCTAGGAAAAATACCAAGAGCTCATTTCAAGGAAAGACGGCAGTGATCATATCGATGACGAAGATTTAAAAGAACCTCTTGTCTCAACCCCGCGTCATGACCCAGCTGCGGTCTCAAAGTCGCAGACTGATGCGGTTTACAACACGATACAAGAGCTCAAAGAAGAGGGCCATCTGGCGAAAACGTCGACTGAACTTGGATTTAGTTTCAGAGCGCTTGTCGGAGCGATATTCGTTCAACAAAGAAGATGCGGCCAAGATCATTGCCGCCCGAGCTGCTGCTGTCCTCGAAAAGTTGGAGGACGACGATAACTCCAGATGGTCTCGCTGTGTCATACACCGTGAACTCAGCCATGCCGCGGCACAACATGAATCTCTCCCTTCTTCTCTCCTCACTCCCCTTCAACCTCTTGACGACTCCAGTGATGATGAACAACTTGCCCGGACGCAGAAGTCCGTTCTACGACCCATTGCTTCAGTATCCCGAAAACTGATTGGCAAAAGAAACCGCAGTGGCACAAACGGCCAAAATCCAGAGCCTGATGGCGACGAAGCCGACATCCAAGATGACCCAGATGCTATGTCCGATGTCGAAACACCAAGTAAGACTCGTGGACAAGGACATGAGCTGATCAGGACCCCGATCCCATCCGCGCGACCTCGAACTCGCTCCCTTTTGTCCAAGACAGAACCCGGCCCGGCCGCTTCACTGCTCAAATCTATGCTTCGCAAAACGCCTCGAGCATCTCAAACAACAGCCACGATCGAGTCTTCGACATCAAAAGGACCCTCAGACCAAGGCCCCTCTATTCCACCACTACCCCCAATTGACTTGGAAGAATCGCTCGAGTCCGAAGTCTGGAATTGCCGCATGGTAGGATGTGCCAAGGAAATTCGAAGCAAGGGCGGGGAGCGCAAGAAGGAAATCGAAGCGCACGCAGGCGAACATGACTGGAATACTCAGATGCGAGTCGAGCTCATCGAGGCCGAGCAGCGCATGCACTCTGTCCTTCCTGTGACCAATCTCATGAAGTACCTCGTTACACAACACTACCAACAAATGCGTGCTGCATTTCCCGAAATTTACGCAGGGAAAGAAGCAAATCAGGCCGATAATGACACGAACGGGATCTCGACCAAGACAGAAAATTCATTGGATGGGGAGCCTCTCTCAAGTCCTACCCTCCAGACATCTGCCATCCATGGCGAGGCCAACGGACATCGTTAAGAAGTGAACGATCTGATAACCATCATCCATGGCGATTTCTACGATTTCATTTTCAATGCCGTTATGGCTCAGGTGGCGGCATTAGCACGATCTGGGGCCTTTTTTTTCTCTTTTTTTTTTGCCCCCCTTGCTTTTCGTGACAGGATTGCCCTTTCGATCGGATGCTGACGTCCATTTGGCGTTATCTACAAACGCAACTTGAGGTTGATCCGTACTTGTCTTTACCGGTTCGAGTCCGGGAAATTTCCTGAGACTAATCGCTCAGATATCTAAACAAATAAAAGCAACCGTTGACGGGCAACTTGAACTTATACACACTCGATTCCCATATGAGATACCTTCCTCCCTCCTATGTCCAGCCTACCCGATCCTATTCATACAAAGCGTCTACACGTTGATATCCAGAATCCCAACATACTCGCAGCGTTCCTTAGTCGCCGCATCTGGATTCTGGGTGCACTTCCACTTGGAGTCTGTGGCCTGGGCAGCGACGACCTGGTAGGCAATTTGGGTCGAGTTGACACGCTGCAAATCCAAAGTGAAGTTCTCGATACTCCCCAGGCCGTAGCGGAAACCGAACTGGAATTTATTATGGGCGCACTTGTTCATCTCTATGCCCGGCTGGATTTCTCCACTTGGGTTCCTAGGGCGATAATCAGATATCTGGTTTTCCTGAGAACACTTCGAATTTCATGTGCGATAGCTTACCAGGAAAGATAACAGGCATCGCCTACATGAGCCGTCGGGTCATGTACGGTAAAAGCTAGGGTGCCAAGGGTGTTGTTCGAATAGAGAGCCGCAGAGAAATGCTGCACCTGGAACGACTCGCTGCGCTTGACGGGCCCCGCGAGACTGGTTGTGGCGAGCGCGAGCAGAGAAAAGCTTGTGAAATGCATGATGATGGTGCTAGTCACTTGAACCAATCTACGAGGGCGGGCATCTTTTTTATACCAAGGAGGCAACGGCCAGCCTCCTCGTGGTCAGGAAATTGAAGACGATCCATGTATTGTCCCAAAGTCAAACAAGTGGATCTCACGGACATGCTTATCAGGCCCACCTCGACTCAGGCCTCGAGTACTTTACAGCCCCAGAAGTTCAGAACCCCTACAGCCTTATGCTACAGAGGACTGCTGTATCCTTCTTGGCTCAGAGCGGTGCACGATCATAGAATGGGGGGCCCGATAGGCGTCCAGAACGGGGGATCGGCTGTCTCGGACGCGGACGGGGCGTGGGAACTGCGGGTCTTCGTGGACCCAAAACTTATACCCTCTAAAGCTTGGTTCAATCCATTGGATCCTGAATAGATTCCTGAATTGCACGTTGATCATTGCTTCCAATGAGGTTGCACCCAGACTTTGGTCCATTTCGGTCGATGCTTGGGATCCAGGTCGCACCAACGTTCAGGCATCGTAGATTCCAGTGGCTATGCCAACCACGGTGGCCTCCAGCCGTGTCTAGCTTACTGGGTGAGAATGTCTCTGATCACCATGTCGGGATGCCTGACAATGAACGATTCCAATTCGCAGACTCGGCTAATCCTTAAAGGCCCCCCCTGTTTCATACTCCAAACCTCCCGACCCTCTCATCCCCTGCATAATCAACCCCAATAACAGCCCACGCGCCCCTGCGAATCAAAATAAACCTAGGAAACACACACGCTCAGCCGCTCTATCCGCGAAGGTCAATATTCGTCGCTTGACAATAATCCTGCCTCTCCACGGCCATTTGCATCTGCATCATAGGGCCCCCATTCTGCCCACCTGGCCCAGTCCCATACACCTGCTCCCCGAACATCCGCAGCTGCATCGGCATAGTCGGGTTCTTGTACAAATCGACGATGTCGTGCTTCTCAACCGCAAACTGTAAGCCCCAGTCCTTAGAGCTCTTGCCCAGCGCAAGACATTCCGCCGCCTTCGCTTTCGACCACCACTCCGGAAGCAAGCCGGGCTTCTGTTCAACGCGGGCCAAGAAGCGCGAGAAACCACCCACGCCCCCGTCCGTCGCTCCGCTGTAGATACTGCCTGTCTGCAGGATCCCCGAGAAGGTGTAGTCGTCGTCGAGACGGAGACGGTAGGTGTCGATCAAGAGCTTGTAGACGTCCCTCTCGGTCCGGCCGTGCAGCCATGTCTTGTCATGAAGCTTGTGGAAGGGCTTCGAGATGACGGTGTCCAGGGCGACGGACTGCCCCGGTTCGACATGGTCCTCGGCGTCACCGGCGCCGGAGGCGGAGGATAGCTTCTGCCATGTGGCTCGAGCTCGTGGCTCTGCCCCTGGGGTTGCTGTGGATTGGTTCGCTGCAGCTTGTGCGGTCTGCGCGCAGAGCTTTTTGTGCGTCTTCCAATTCTTTGTCTGGCATTCACGGGTGCAGTACCAGGCAGATTTGCACTTTCCGCAGCGCTTCAAAGGCGCAGCGGGATCCTCGGGCTTCTTGCAGGTATTGCAGAGCCTGTCTGGGGTGTCTGGCGAGGCGGCATTAGCTTCAGGGGGTGCCATGGTGATGGGTGAGGGGAAATTTGAAAACTTGCGGTGAAGAGAGAGTGAGAGCGAGAGCGAGAAAGTAATCAACAAGCAGGTAAAGGACAGATGGATTATTGTTCCTAAGCTTCGTAGATTTGAATCGCTGCTCATCTCGTTAAATCGTACATGTCACAAACGCCTCCCCCCCTATTAACCCCGTTCCATAAGAAACACCCTCCCGCCGACCTAGAAGCCCTCAAAAGATCCCCCACAAAAGTGGACTCTTCACAAACTCGTATCCCAACCGGGGTTTTCCTGCACCCCGTAATAAGAATTAAAGATTCTCTTGAGGGGATCCAACCCGATCATCCACTCCTCCTTAACCATCATCCGAAGCAAACCGCTCGTAGACACCAACCCTCCAGCAGTCCCTACCACAGTCTCCGAGAAGATCGCCAGCTGGGACGCCATCTCCTGGTCAGCTCCGTAGAACCGCTGAATATCCCACACCCGGACCACACGGTCCACACTCCAGTCGTGATACGCCTGCGCAAACATGTAACACTGCTGCGAGGTCTCCGTCGTCCACCACTCCGGAAGAATCCCCAAACACCCCTCCACCAGCGTCATCCACTGCCTGAACCCGCGGCGGCCGCCGTTAAACGGGTCCTGGTACAGGCTGTCGAAGAAGCGTGTGCCGCCTACCTGGTCCTCCTCGACGCGCCAGCGGTAGGCGTCGATCAGCAGCCGGAAGGTGTCGTGGCGGCTGCGGCCGTGCAGCCAAGTGTTCTGGACCAGCCGCGTGAAGGGCCTGGCGATATAGGTTTGCAGCGTGTAGGCGCTCTCGGGGCTGGTGGGGGTGCTGAGGGGCCCAATGACGATGTTTGCGCGCTGGAAGGCTTCCTGAAGGGCCTTTGTTTCCTTGGAAGCCTCGCATTCGGGGCGACAGTGGCAGTTTTGGTCGGCGCGGAGGCATTTGACAGAGCAGGGGCGGATGGCGTGGCAGTTCTCGCAGAGTAGGTGGTTGAGTGGGGGACAGTAGCCTCCTGCGATCTGGGGATAGTCTACTACGGTGTGGTGGTGGAAATGTTGAGGCCCATGATTCGTGGGACGCGAGTACTACCTGAAAGAGGAATACGGGACATTGTGGATGAAGCCAAGGCGGGTTTAAAGAGGCAGGTTTCGTTTGAAAAGTTGTTGAGAGATGGCCCTTCTTCTGCGGAAGAACGAGAGGCTTTCTGGGAGCGGGGACAGGGAAATTGTGAATAGAGGAGATGTGAATAGGAAAGAAGTGTGGCTTCTTCAAGTCTCCAAGAGTTTTGCGATGCGCAAGTTGCATGAAGAGGACTGAGGTTGAGCTTCCATAACAACAAGCACATGTTAGGGCAGAAAAGCAACAACGCCGGTGAGCTTGGTTTCTCCCGTCATAGCTACTTACCACCTACGCGTGCCAGAGAATCCGCAACACTTCCTCGGGCCTGACGTAGCTTAAGAATAACGCACAACACGTGAATGGTTTGAAGAATAGTGAATACAGCACACAGAATTCTGTGTCAACTAGCAGACAACTGAAGCGAACTCCTAGGCCTCGGAATGAGACCGATGCAAGACAAAGCAACCTGCCCTGCCGTCGCCTGTACATGAAGAGGTCCAGAGAAAGAAATTTTGGGGTATACCACAGAACATGCCACATATATCACGCGCACATAAAAGATAGGGATAGCAAGGTGCGGAAACAAGGTGCAGATGAGAAATCAGATAAGACACTTGCGAGAAGATAGCTAGGGACACACGGCCCCGATGGCCAAGAGTAGGGAAAGGGAAAAAAGGTGTGTACAAGATGGCAAATATGCGATGATCAAGGGTTGGTAGATAGGAAAGTCTCGGGGTCAAAGTGTAGTACGATGGACCATACGGTCCTCACGTGGGAGATTAGGAGTGGCGGGCCTTGTGGGCTTCAACAAGAGCTAAATTGGGTGAGTATGCGTGTTAATGGAGGAGCTGGGGGACGGAGAGATCTTACTCTGAAGAACAGTGGCTTGACCCTGTCGCGACTCGCAGGCACACTGCAGAGTGCTCCCATCCAAGAAGTTAAGGAGAATACTGTTGGGCATCTCTTGCATATCTTCATCAGGTAGGCAAGGAGTCCGGAACTCAGTCAGGTGGTAGCGCTTGGTCATATTGCGGGCGGCCGAGTCGTTCGTACTAGGGGCCAGCACAAGGTATCCTTCTTCATCGATACGAATACAGCGACGTTTCCATAGGGAGCGTATCAGGAACTGCACATTAACCTCGCCAATCTCGATGGCGCTGGACAGGCTTTTACCGGATCCTGAAGGCGTCAAGGTAGTGCCATTTGCCGCTTGAGGAAACCCTTCTTCTTTCACGGGCGAGGCGACGGTTCCGATGATATTACGACGAGAAGAGGTCATTGATGACATCCGGCGCATCAGACGGGACGCCCGGGACTCTTTCTTCTCTTCGGCGGGGATGCAGCGCCGTTCTCTTCAGTCTTGGAGGGAGAAGCCTGGGAAAGTCGACTACCAGAGCGGGAGAGCGGTCCAGCTGGCCGACTAGAACTCGAGTCAATAGACGCACGGCGGATATCAGACTGGGAGGCCGACTCCGGCAACTCGGATTCCTTGGCAATGTCGTGCTGAACTGTCGAAGGGCTATCCTGGCGGGTCGGGGTATCAGAGCCAGGCTCGACAGCAGAAGGCTTGGGCGAGCGACTTCGGGCCGTCATAGAAATCGAGCTGGTACGGCGGGCGGCGGCGGTATACGGACGAGAGTCATTCCTTTGCAGACTAGGGGCACGACTGAAATCAGGCAGGGTCCCGCTGGGAATCGAAACGGAAGCCCGCTTCCGGAGACTTTCGAAGGATGAAGAGGAAGAGGGCACGGTCACCGCGGGTGACGGGCCGGCCGGGGAGCCTTCACGGCTTTGGAGTTTTTCTAATGCTTTGATGCGGTTCGAAATTCCAGACGAGACGTTGACCTTCTTGGCCATCAGCGGAGTCGAGGACTCAAAGTCAGCGTGGGAACTTGAGACTGATCGGCCTGCAGATAGAGTTTGCATGACCGAAGGAGATCGAGATCCATGTGAGCTTGAGAAGGCGCGGGGTGAACCCCTCCACTGATCGCTGTTGACACTAGGGGATTTGACTGCAACCGGGCGAGCTTCCTGCACGGTTGCCGACCTCAATTCTTCCATAAAAGAATCGTCAGATAGGAGGTTATCGTCATCCGAGTACTCTTGAGTCGAGATTTGAATCGGCTCCAAGTAGACTTTTCGTCGCTGATCCAAGGGAACGGCGTCGGGCTTCCCGGTGGGTTGCTCTTTGGCGCTAGTCTCCTCCGCAGGAATAGGGTCAATTGGAGCCGGAGGGTGCGCGATCGGTGTCTCAGTCGCAGAAGGGGAAGGAGATTCAGGAGGAGGGGTGACGAGCCCGTTGGCAGAATCAAGGGGCTCTTGAGGAGTTTGTTCTGATGAAGCGTCTGACTGATCGGTTACGGTGCCTAGGGTCTCCAACGGGGATGAAGAACCTTCAAGTTCCGAGTCTGGGACCGGGCCTGGCACCTCACTAAGTGGGACTCCGGACGGGGCGCTAGGTGCAGCTAAATCCTTCTTGGCCTCCGCGTGGTTAGGAATTGTGGAGAACCCCCCTGTGTCATCTTCGAGCGTAGTCTGCGGCGTATCCAGCTCTGAGCAGTCGAAAGCATCACCAGATGCGTTGGAGAATGTTGTGTCCGCGCTTGGGCGAGAGGCATGCGAAGAAGCACCTCGGTCAGAATCTGGTGAAGGCACGTCTGGCGTTGATTCCTGCTGAAGTTCGGCTGAGGCAACGTCCAGCTCCCCTTCACGATGCGTAGGGAGTGGCTCAATAGGTTCCAGTGGCTCATCTGGAGGCAATTGAGGAGCAGTGTAAAAACCAGAGAAAGCACGGGGCTGAAGGTATAGCTTCGTGTCGGCCAGGTCTTCGGCGGGTTCTTCAAGAGAAGAAAGGGGCTCAGCGGGGTCTTCCACTGGGGCGCAGTCGCCTTGAGTTGTTTCCTCGGGCTTTTCCTCGAGACTGCGGTCTAGAATTGGCTGGAATGCTGTTGAGGGCAGCTCTGCAGGATGGGTCTCGGGGATTTGCTGTGTGGTCTCTTCGTTCTCCGTCTCGGGCGCCAGGTTTACATTCTCCTTATTCTCATCAGAAACCTGGGTCCTATCAATCGGTATATCGGGAATTGTGTCCTTCATTAGGGGTTCCGCGGCCTGTCTCTTTTTCGAATCTTCGGCCCTCTTCGCCATGTTCTTCTTCCGTTGTTGTAGTGCCTTCATCAGGCGTTCTTTTTCCGGGGTTAAACCAGAAGATGTGGATAGAGCGCCCAGGGATTTGGCGCCCGGTGAAATTGGGGGTCTTGCGACGGGAATAGTCGGCGGAGGAACGAGGAGAGGAGGAATGGGGGGTACCCGAGTGCTTGGTCTGCTTGCAAAGGAGCTCCCCCTGAGATCGTGGGCGTGGAGCTTCGGCCATCGCGAGCTGCTTGCGAGCAGTCGAAGAACGCATTCCGGCCGGGAGGCGACGGGTCGCTGATCAGGATTCTGAGAGCTTCCAGAAGTTCGAGGCTGTCCGGTTTGATCCAGGGATGGGCGGGGCCCAAGCTTTACTTTCGGGGTATAGCCTGCAGCACGCTCCAACTCACGCAAGGACGGCCGCCCAGATTGGGTTGACATCCTCGCTTCTTCAGATGGTCGTGGAAACTCATCCAAAATATTCCGATATCTAGCGCGTTCTGAGGACGCCGGGGAAGTGGGGGCCATGCTTTGGCGAGATTCACAGCGGCTATCCCGTGATGGCGGCGGCCGAGAACCTTCACGCGATTGTGGTGGTCGAGGGGACGGAGATCGAAGGTCGGGGGGCGCCTCAAAACTGGACGAAGTGGTTGGCGGCACTATGGTGAGCTCTGATCTTTGACTGCCCGGTCTTTCTCTGATTTCAGCCTGGGCCGGCACCTGCAGAGGCGGCTGATTCGGCGCCTCTGTTTTCTTTGGCGCCCCGTTTTCTTCTGCATCCTCCGTTATTTCCATAAGTTTACGGCGGCGTAGCGAACTCGACGACGATGTAATTGAGCCTGAGGCGGTATGAAGAAGGCACGCGGACGATAGAGCGCTCTCGTTGAGATCGGAAGCTTGCGTTAAGACGAGAGTTGTATCATTCGGAGAGAATCTATCCAAGACCGATTGGAATTGGACATTGCTGCGGGCTGCAATGCGAGAATATGGCATTAGGGGGCGGGGGCTCCGCTAGAGAAGGGTTCACCAACGAGGCATACCTAGAATAAGACGCGACAAGCCCTCGGGCATGTATCGAAGAATGACTTTCCGGCGTCTGTACTGGAGGAAGCCATACAGCGGCGAGGTCTCCTCGTACTTTTCAATGGCATTGCGCACTTCGGACACCCCACCGCTTCCTCGTTCAAGCAAGGCGACTTCATCCCTGGAAACATAATGTAGAAGAAACCTGGAGAAAAGGGGGGAAGGAAAGTTAGAACGAGAACCGTCGACCTCGATTCGATCTCTCCACAATGCTAGTCCGGGATCCAAGGCGGACAAGAGGGGAGCAACGATCGGAGATGGGAATGCGAGCAGGACAGGAAAACGTACCATCCACCGGCGTCGGCCAGCGCACTCTGGTAGGCTTCGACGATGGCGGCAGAATCTAGCCCATTGAGAGACATGGCGCGAACGACATGGAGACAGAACACAGGAGCTCCGTGACAGGCGGAAGAGCGCTCAGAGGGGGGAGGAAAAGGGAGGGGGAAGTACGAGAGGTCTGGCCAAAGAATGAATGGAGCCTGGGACCAACGGATTGAGATCTCGCGATCGTGAAGGTGCCCAATCACGACGAGGGCAGGGCCTTGACACCAGCGGATGAAAAGGCGAGGCAGCTGTCCTGATAGGTTTACCGTCCACGAACCTGTTCAGGGGCCGCTTCCATTTGTTGATGACTCCACCACGCGGCTATCCCAATTAAACCTACTCTCGCGCGGTCAAGAAGCTGAAACGCCCGGCCGGCCTTGGGTGCTCTTTATAGTTTAGACTCAACAGGAACCCATCGTAAGCCGCGAGTGCTCAACTCTATTATCTACAGGTCGCACGAGGGGGGATAGATATTTGCTGCAGGCGGCACGTTACCGTCTGTCCCAATGTACGACCTCGTCCAGTCAGGAATGCCATGATCTCATCCATGTCCTATCACATTGGCGCTCCCTTCTGTAGTCTGCAATCTGATCTTCCTCATGCCGTGAGGCATCCCAGGAATCCCACATAACTTGGCAATTTCATACCAGGGCACGTCAGTCGTCTATCAGCGGGTATTTCTTCCCATTTGATTCTCGGGAGCTCGCCGTCAAGATCGGAATTCGACAACCTTGAGGAATCCCTTCTGTCTCAGTTGGGCACCAACGTGGATCTGGGGCTCCAGTCCTTCAAGTGGAGGGTCATAGTCGGTGGATCTCATTGTTCAACCTTAAATAGCTTGCTGTTGATCTATCCATTGTGACTGGCACTGCCTGCATGAAGACATTGTGATTCCAGTGACTAAATCCAGCGATGTCTACCTGGTTATCCAATCCCCGGGTTTATCTGGGATTTATCTGTGTTTGCGGAGAGCTTGAAGCAGCCCCTTTTTTGGTAGGACCACAACCCAGGAAGTAGGCTGCCTTCCTTTCCAATCCCAATAATGCAAAGCAAAGCTCAAGGTCCGGGTTTGTCCAACTGCTTAGTCACTTGTGAGATCAAATTTTGGACCGTTTGAATATGATCAAATTACAAATCCTAAGCCTAAGGGATTCGGGCCCAACCAAGACAAGCGCTTTCTTTTCCGCCTTAGTTGGAAGATTTGGGAGACAAATAGAACGGAAAAACATGGAGTCTCTCTAGTCGTGGATCAAATCACACCTGTCGTTGTCGAAGTTGCACTGTTAATCCGTCCGATAGGAAGCTTCCGTAGTACTGGGAAACAGAGCTCGCACCACATCATACCTTCCCTACCAGTGATGTTAGGACCGGCGGAACCAGGAGTTGAAACCAGAAGACTACGAATAACACATACTCTCTCCCTGTGCCACCCGTCGACCTATTTTTGGCCAAGGCGCAATAAGCTTTATTCTGGGTTGGATTCTAGAACCGTGCGCGCCGCCGCGCCGCCGCGCCGATCCCCGCGCGGAGTATCTACGTCGGCGAGCCCCGATAGGCATACTTATTGCGCCAATCCCCCAGCAAGAGTCCTCCAAACCACATCATGGCTGATCTCCCTCCCCTGTCCTCGCTGCCCTCGCTCCCCCAGGAGGACCAATTTCGCGTGCTGGACACGCTCTTCGAGTCCTCGCCGGAGATACACCAGCTCATGGCCCCCCGTGCTGTCCGGCCAGACATTCACCTCCTATGGCGGCCTGATCGATGCGGTAGGGGGGCGCATGTCCGCGCTATGCGCCGCAAACTCCCCCACCGATCGCGACATCCTGCATGGCATTCTGGGGTCGCACCCCCGGCTGGGCCGCGCACCCGCCAATCCCGAGCACCTGAGTGAACTGAGCAAGAAGGAGCAGGCGCAATTGAATACCGGCGCGGAGGAGCAGGCTGAGAAGCTGGCAGCGCTGAATGCTGAGTACGAGGCCAAGTTCCCTGGTTTACGGTTTGTGTATGTACCTTGCTTACCCTCCCATCTCCACCTCCTTTGCCCCTCCCCCGCGATCCCGCCTATCTTTCCCTGTTTTTTTTTTTGATACGCTAACCTTTCCACCAGCACTTTTGTCAACGGTCGCAGCCGAGACGTCATCATGGAGGAAATGCACCAGCGCATTGAGCGGGGAGACCAAGATCGGGAGGTGGAGGAGACCATCCAGGTAAGTTGAGCGATCGCTGCATTGCTGCATTATGCCATTGGAAACATCTCAAGCTAATGCTGTCAAGGCCATGTGCGACATTGCTAAGGACCGTGCGCGCAAACTACAGGCGCGCATTTAGAAAGCTTAACACAAGCACACGAACGGCGCTATTTCTTAACTCCGCGTAGCCGATTCTAGAATTGATGGGCGGGAGTTTCTTAGCGAGCGATAAGAGAAAAGGGAGAAAAGACAAGGTTCGGGGCTCCACCAATCCTGGGAGTTTGATGTCATCCACTTCTTCCACTTCTTTCCTTTGCCCTCCGGCCATTGCCGCTCTAGCGTTTTCCTTCTTTTTTAAACATGGAAAATCCCCCATCTTCCGTAGTAGTTCCCCCTCCTTATCCATACACCTCATGCGCTCCATGCGCGCATCAAATGAAGGGTAGCGTGGAGCATTTGCCACGAGCGTCGACAGTCCCGATAACGGGCGCTTCCACCAAACCTACGCCGCTTAGAGCCTCAACCCTCCCCGCAGGTACGTTCACATCCTAGGGTCTTGTACCTCGTACTCGTATTACTCCGGAGCACCATCCCCCCACTAGGCAGCAAAATATAAAAGGAAAATAGAAATAGAAATGTGCCGATCTAACAGCTCATAGGTCCAGCGGCCTCGGATGTTGCGTCGGGCTCCAGCAACAGCCAGAATGACGGCCAGCGGAACAGTCGACGCCCGGCTGGTGGCCCGCTGGTCAGACAATCAACTTCGCACACGCTGCAGGAGACCCGCGCCGAGTCTAACGCCATTGATCCGTTGTCACAGGTAAGCCTGACCGTCTGCAGCTCAGCGCCAAAAGCTGACCCTGTCATAGCACATCATCCAGCGCACCAACACCCAGAAATCAATTCCGCTCAAGTTGTTAGGCCGCGCCTCGTACGAGGAGGCCGGAGGCTCCGACTGTACAGCATCAGATCAAAGCGGAAGAGGCGACGTAGCATCGAACTCGAAACCCAAGGAAAAGAAGTAAGCCCCAGCAAATGAATTCGAGACCCTTCGGGCAGCGTTGTGTTCCCTTGTCGGCGTCGGCGGGATTGTCAATATCTGCTGACTCGATATAAGACCGATCCCCGCCGCAGACCTTGTGCTAACGTTGCTCTGTTTCTCTCCCATCATAGATATAGGGTATCGCTACTCAATCGCATTATTGGCAAGAAAAACAATCCGCTGTCCGAGCCTGAGGATGAAACCTCAGAGACAGAGGAGAATCGCATGTCTGCCGACCAGTCGCATCCGACCAGCTTCATACCGCGACACCTTGCGCCGGCTCGCTATCTCAAAGTACGCGCACACTATAAAAAGGATAAAACATTCGACCACGTATTCGAGGCCCAGGAACTACAGGGCGCTGCCCCAGAACGCCCGGCAGATCGACGGAAGTCTGCTTCGTCAAATATCTCCAAGGGCGAGAGTCATGGAAAAGCTATTTGGGCATTGGCATTCTCAAAAGATGGGAGGTACTTAGCGGCGGCTGGCCAGGACAGGAAGGTTCGCGTTTGGGCTGTCATTACGTCTGCAGAGGAGCGCGAAATGGCAAAGCTAGAAAGAGAGACGAGTCCAGATGGGCAAGACCCTGTTCATCTTTATGCGCCAGTCTTCCAATCCAATCCTATCCAAGTATACGAGGCGCACACAGGGAGCATTTTGGACCTAAGCTGGAGCAAAGTGAGTGATATCCTTCCGGGAACGAAGATTGAAAATCGACTTACAGCGACTCCAGAATAACTTTCTCCTTTCTTCGTCGATGGATAAAACTGTTCGATTATGGCATATAAGCCGCTCAGAATGCCTGTGCTGCTTCCAGCACAGTGATTTTGTGACTTCTATACAGTTTCATCCACGTGATGATCGATTCTTCCTTGCAGGGTCGTTGGATACAAAGTTGCGCCTGTGGAGCATTCCCGATAAAAATGTGGCTTACGTGACAACAGTCCCTGATATGATAACCTCGGTGGCTTTTACCCCCGACGGCCGGCATTCTCTGGCAGGGTGTTTGAACGGCTTGCTCAGTATTCACGATACGGAGGGCCTTAAGCTGTCAGGACAAATTCACGTCCGCTCAGCCCGGGGCCGGAACTCGAAAGGTGCCAAAATTACCGGCATTGACACCATCAAGGTACCACAGGATGACCCCAATGGAGATGTCAAAGTGCTTGTCACCAGCAACGACTCCCGCATTCGACTATATGATCTTCGGGACCGGGTGCTGGAAGCTAAATTCCGTGGGAATGAGAACACGTGCAGTCAGATCCGGGCTTCGTTTACGGATGACGGAAAACACGTCATTTGTGGAAGTGAAGATCGCAGGACCTACGTCTGGCCCATTGAGTCTCCGGAGCGGGACGCTGACAAGAGGCCAGTGGAGGTCTTTGAAACTCAGTCTACAATTGTGACCGTCGCGATCACAGCGCCGGCCAGAGCGAAGCAACTACTCAGCCTGTCCGAGGATCCCATATACGACATCTGCAATCCTCCCCCCGGTCAATCTTGCGAGCCCTGAGGAAGCCCCCGCTACAAAGAAGTCCAACTCCGCAAAGGATAGCAAAGACGACAGTCAGTACAAACGGTCCGAATTAACACCCCAACTCTCAATTGTCAGCAAAATTGAGCAAGAATCACCCGCATATATGGCTCGTTCTACCCATATGGACGGCAACATCATCGTGATAGCCGACTACTCGGGCAAGATAAAAATCCTTCGACAAGATTGCGCATATCAGAAACGCCGCTACGAGAACTGGGATCAGCACAACACTATCTCTCGGCGCATCCTGCGTCGCTCAAACTCCGCACGTCACAGTGTCGCCTCTTCCATTGGCAAAGATTCTACCCAGAAGACACCCTCCGAACGCATCATCTCGTGGCGGAACTCCGTCGTTCGCCAGGCGCGCTCCAGCCACGAGGGCTCGCGCTCTGGACTGCGCAGTCGCAGCCCCTCGCCGCATCGACAGGGCACAACGCCCGTCTTCCGGCTCTCTTCCCCGTCCTTCCAGTCTGGGCCCCGGCGAGGCATTATCGGGCATCGCCTCTCCATCAGGGACGTCGCCAGTGCGACCTGGTAAGAAGTGGAGACCGGCAGCCGCAGAAGAATGGACAGCGTGCGGATGACCGTGCTTCGCAGGAGCTACAGGATCTCCCGGCGTCATCAGCCGAGCTAATATATAGTGACAAGACTCAGGAGAATCCTCTTTGGCTGCAGGGTGATCATAGCTATGCGTACTGGCAGAAGATCACACAAGACGCGATGGCGATCAAGTCTCGGCAGTCGAATGACACGGATCTTCTCAACCCGAACCACATTCCCCCTGGTCTTGAACGCAAGTTGAGTACGGCTGGCAGTGTGCTCAGTAGTGAATATGAATCCTCTGCCGTGGCCGAGGACGAGGAAGATCTTATGAGATGTGAAAATTGTCTTGGGACGAGTTTTCGAGGCGTCAAGGACCGCAGCGGAAAGCAGAAGTTGATCTGTTCAAGCTGCAACCGGTTGGTCTCTTGATGGCTCTTATGCCTTTTACACCCAAACGGCAGTTTTTCAGCAGTGTTTCATTTCCTTTTGGGGTTGTATATTTTTTTTATATTTGGTATTTTGATTTTTGGATCTAAGGATCTCGGGGCTTATGTTGATATGCTCGGACAGTTGATATCAGCTTCGCGGCGTGTACCTGTAATATATGGTTCTGAGTGGATAATGTCAAAAGAAATGCACAAGGCATATAGTTTGAAAGCCCTTTAACTTCGCGAGAATACATTACTGTTGAGTAGTCTGTGTGTCAGAGCTACCAGCTACCAGCGCGGGTGCCAAGACATCGAAAAAGTCCGATAACTGATCCGCGTGTTCAGCCAGGACCTCCACCAAACCACCACCGAGTCTTCCATCTTGTTGAGCCAGTCCTCGAAATTGCAAGGCCTCATCAGAAAACCATAGATCTTGTCTCCGATCCCTGGCTTCCATCTCAGCCGCGCCCCACGCATTTTCCACTTTCCGCACACTCACCACCCGCACAAGGCAAGACCAGCTCTTGCCCACCTCCACAATGCCATACCTGTCAACCTCCCAGGCATTCCTGGAACAATCAGCCCAACTTCTCCAAGCCTACCCAGATTCCGTAAGAGCAAAAGCCCTACAAACTCCCACAGCCCACCCCGCAACCCGCAACCCGCCACACAGACACAATGCCATGATACCCCACAGCAAGCCCGTGTTTCGCAGCGCTTCACGAAAAGCGCTCGAGCAGACAACACGAAAGCTGCCTCCAAGAACCTTGCCTCCAATATCCGCATCTTCACAGAGACCAATCCCGCCGGGAGCAGAAGCTAACAAGACGCAGACCCTAATCACTACAAAATACCACTTCCCCACAACCACACGCGCCGCGCAACACAAACTCCAAAAATCCCTCGCAAAGTCCCGAAAGCCCGCCCCAGAAGAAATACCAGCCCCCGTCGCCGCCTCGTGCTAAAGACCTACAACCCCTCCACCGGAATCACTCTGCACTACCGCACAAACAAGCAGCAGGAGGTCGGGCGCATCATAACCACGCTGGGGAAACTGGCGGCCGGGGCAGATGTAGCGGGACTGGGACTGGGGGCGCCGGGCGCGCCGGCGGGAGACGTGGAGATGGTGGATGCTGGGGCGGAGGAGGTTCCTGCTGCTCCTGCGCAGGCGCAGGCGGGGAAGCAGCAGCAGCAGCAGCAAGGTGGGAAAGGGAAGAAGAAGGGTGGGAAAGGGAAGCGGTAGATTGGGTTCTTTTGGATTTGATGCTGGCTAAGAAGGGCCTGCTATAGAAAATAATGACTTGCTACGGATCATTCATGACGGATGTTGTATGTTGAAGCTGGGCTGATACTAGTGTAAGGTTTAACGTGTAGAACTCCAAGCTACGCAGCGGCAAAGTTGCTGGTATAATCGGATGCATTGTACAACTCTATGGAAACCATGAAGGTGAGAAGGTGAGACCGTCATACAATCATATATAAGTATGAACGTCAGTTGATTGCAAAAGCTACATACAAATATCCACCGTCTATCCCATATTAGAGACATTGAGGGTTAGGGCAGATTAATTTAAAAAAGACACAACGCCAAACCCATGCGTAACCATCAAAAGAGCCCGTCAGTCAATACAAGCCTAGGCCAAGAAAGAAAAGAAAAGAAAAAAGAAAAAAAAAAAACGTCAAATCATGGAAAAAGGTTGAGACAGAGCCTCGAGGGTATAGAACAGAGAGGAAGGAGAGGGATAAAAAGGCTTCGTTTAGAAGTCCTCGTCGAAGTTGAGACCACCGCTGTTAGCAGTGGTCTTATCACCTTCCTCGGTGTCCTTCTTCGCGACAGAGGCCATGACACCTGCCTTCTGGTAGTCACCAACACGCTTCTCGAAGAAGTTGGTCTTGCCGGCAAGGGAGATGGACTCCATGAAGTCGAAGGGGTTGGTGGCGTTGAAGTACTTCTTGTTGCCGAGGGCGACAAGGAGACGGTCAGCAACAAACTCGATGTACTGGCACATGAGCTTGGCGTTCATGCCGAGCAGAGCAACAGGGAGAGCATCAGTCAAGAACTCCTGCTCAATGCCAACGGCCTCAACAATGATGTCCTCAACCATCTTCTTATCAGGGCGGTTGTTGAGGTGGGAGAAGAGGAGACAAGCGAAGTCGGTGTGCATACCTCGTCACGGGAGATGAGCTCGTTGGAAAAGGTCAGACCGGGCATGAGACCACGCTTCTTCAACCAGAAGATGGACGCAAAGGAACCGGAGAAGAAGATACCCTCAACGGCGGCGAAGGCAACAAGACGCGAAGCAAAGGTGGACTCCTTGTCGGAGATCCAGCGCATGGCCCACTGAGCCTTCTTGGCAATGCAGGGAATGGTCTCGATGGCATCGAAAAGGTAGTTGCGCTGCTTGGGCTCCTTGATGTAGGTGTCGATGAGAAGAGAGTAGGTCTCAGAGTGGATGTTCTCCATCATGATCTGGAAACCGTAGAAACAACGGGCCTCGGGGACCTGAACCTCGTTACTGAAACGCTCGAGAAGGTTCTCGTTGACAATGCCATCAGAAGCGGCAAAGAAAGCCAGAACGTGAGAAACGAAGTAACGCTCATCATCGTTCAGGCGGTTGTGCCAGTCGTGCAGATCCTTGGAGAGATCGATCTCTTCGGCGGTCCAGAACGAGGCCTCGGCCTTCTTGTACATCTGCCAGATCTGGAGTGAGAGAAACCATTAGCCCTATGTTCTGCCAGTGACGCGTGGAGTCCCCACGCGTCATCCCACTTTACGCGTTGACGTGTCGGCGGCGTGACTGACCTCGTGGTACTTGATTGGGAAAAGGACGAAACGACGGGGGTTCTCCTGCAGGAGAGGCTCCTGGGCCTCAAGCTCCTTGATAGTGAGAGCTTTAGGGGGTCTCAGTAGGCTTCTCAGCCGCTTTCTCGATAGACGCGTCGACAGGCTTGAGAGACGCGGGGTTCTCCTTGCCGACGGACTCGAAATCGAGCTTCTTAACGGGAGAGTCGCTCATCTTGAGGTTCTCGAGGGATGAAGCAGCCTAATGAGGTATATCGGTTAGCCTCAGAGCCCTTTACGACGCGTGTAGCGCGAGAGGCGACATCGTGACATCACGTACCTGCTTCGAAGGAGTGACCTGGGTTGCCATTGGGACGGTATATGTGTGAAAGAATATGACAAGAGACAATTGGAGATAGTGTCAACACCAGGAGGAGACTTGAAGCCAGATAGTTTGGAGGTTTGGAGAGGGAAAGGTGGAGTGGGAGAGGATGTGGTTAAGTAGTCGAGGGCCGTGAATCTTTTTAGCGCGACGTGCTCGGGCACGTCTCACGTGACAGCGCGCTGCTTGATTATGTCAAGAAGCAAGGCGCGTCCATGGATCCGCTGGGAACGGAAAATCTAAACAGAAATGTCGCCTCATGCCACTTCGTTTCCACCACTATCCGACGCTAGGACAGTCGATCCATGGCCGTGCCTGCGGTAGCCCCCTCGACCATTATGGGTACTAGATGGAATTTGAATCTGTGGCATGGCTGTAGCTAATCCCTATGTTCCTGCATCTACCACCGTTTCTGCCTCCAGAATCAGCACAGCAAGAACACAGAGAGGAAAATCACTCCAGATCTGATATAGCTGTAGCCATCAAGTTGGGCTCTGTGAGTTCAAGCACGCTAGCGGGTCAATAACACGGGCTACAGTCTCACGCGTCTCCCAAAATTTTCAGCTCTACGTAATAATGGAGCTCCACTCCACAATTGAATCAAGATCAGATAAGACTGCGCACAGCTGACGCGACAAAACGCGAAACACTGGAGCCCGGATATACGGGAATTGGGAGTCGGTTGGTGATCTAGAACTTAGTGTCGCTCAGCTTTCAAATCCTTCACTAAGCCGGCGCTTTGGAATGGTTGGTTCTGCGGACTCCACATCCAGCCACTCAATACCGGATGTGCGCTTGCTCCGCACAGTAATATTGGCGTGGCTTTCACGGCTATTTGGATGTAGGAAACCTGTTGTAGACAAGGGGAGGGAAATAGACTGATCTCATATGGGAGGAGTAGAGATATCTGCCGAGTGGCTTGCAGCTAGACTATAAACTCTAGAAGGCATGAAGGAGCTCCCCATATTCAGTTCTTGGGTGGGGATCAAGCGCGTCGCCAATGTACCGAAATCCTCGCGTGTTCGCGTCGCCTAGGATCGCAAAATCCAGGGACCTGTTTCAGGGCTGGGCATGTCGGCCATGCGGCTTCCGAAATCTGGCATCCCTGGCAACCCCCAGTCTCCACCTTTGATGCTCGGGCAACCTTTGGCCTAATGGGATCTTTGGATCTCTGGCACATTGCTGGCATCGACTTTATCGGAAAATGAGGGTCCACCGGGAGATATGAAGACTAGAGAATTTGATCTCTACTCCTGGTCTCATTGGCGCGGGCTTTCGAAGCCGGACGCCGGAATTTATTAGGTTATTGAACACATACTTTGCTTCTCTACCTTGTAAACATCCTTGGGCGGGATTAGCTGAACCTGAAGCTGAGGCCAACGCGTCCGTAAAGCGGAAAGCGCGAGCTGCGCAACGCCGCGGGCGGCCTGGTTCCTGAGGCACTGTAAACAGCTGCTTGGACCACCAGATTTCCACCAGCAGGCTTTTCCTTTTCGCCCAGGGATTCAGTCATATCACATCGTGGGCATTTTAGGTTCGATCTCATAGAGCTCCACGACCTTTGGTGTGGTCGTGACGGCAAACTACTCTTTGCATTTATTTCACATGACCTAACGTGTTTGCGGCTTCTGTTGACCCACCAACCTTCATTTGGCAAATTGGCATTGCATTTATTCATGAACACAGAGGATATATTGTGTAGCTATCGAATCCAAGATCGGTGAGTGATACTTGGAATAAACCTGCGGCCGCGCAGTGGAACCTCTGTCGGCTGATGGTAGAACCAGCAAAGGGCGAATTGGAGTTCAGAGTGCATATGCTGCCTCCCTATCTATATAGGTTGTGTTGAACAACTTTGTCGCTATAAGTTAAAGACCAAGCCCCAGTTCCAGTGGACTCAACAATTGTTGCATTCGTTCCTCGAATCCGACTGCACTATTTACCTGGCGCTTGTTCGCTGGCACCCCACATTCTGCTCCATGAAATCAACGCCTCTTTCGTCTTACAGCGGGACTCGAAAGACCTGTCCTCCATCTGATGGGCGAGCCGGGGATTTAAGAAGCTGTCCGCGTACTCGAGTGGATGTCTTAGCTAGCTACAGCTTTACATGCCAGCAGTCTTGGTCTATTCTTTCGACCGTTCCGTTTCACAGCCAGTAAGAGTGCGGATACTCATGAAGATGTGAAGAAGCGGGCCTTGGAGAACGTAAGGGATTGCTTCTCGGAGAATAAAAATAGACTACGCGTGGTACATGCTGTTGGAAACCGCTTCGCTGCAGTCCGTGTCTATCTATACTTCTTTTACACAAGGTCACTGATGGTGTTGGGCCAAGAAGCTGTGCAGCAAGGGTTTCCCAAGTACTTGGCTCGGGCGAGAGCTTTGCTGAGAGGAAGGCAACGATCCAAGCCTTGCAAGAGAAGGGGCTCTAAGATTCTTTTCTTATCAAGATATACGGAACATTCTCTAAGTTACTGAGCGTGTAGGAGACTTAGAAGGAAAGAAAACCCATTTTCCAAGAGCCGACACCAGACTTTATAGCGGGAAGGTTACCGCCAGAAATCTTCTATTCCTTGGACTCCCCGTTAGATGGGCTCCTAGATGAACTCTCCTCACTATATCTAACAATCAACCACAACGGCCAGCTGAAAATGAGAAAATCCAGCCAGGACAGAATAGCGGGTCTAATAGACCAGTGAAAATTGGTAAAATGGAGTTCATATGAAGTGGGGCCCAAGATAGGCTCAACCTCTGTTTGAAGCAAAAACATACCCTTGCTGGAATGCTGCAACAGAGTATCGTTCACGAAACCGAGCCTACTTGTGACGCAGATATCGCTGCTCCATTAAATAGCGCCAAAGGTCCCGAGATGCCCCTCGGCTGAATCACCGGAAATCGACACAGGATGCATTCGATGCAAATCCCGAAAAGTCAAGGTCAGGATCTATAGTCCGCTATAGCAATTCGGAACATCTAACACTAAATTAATGCGACGAGAATTGTCCCAGGTGCAGTTACTGTGCTCGCCCACAATCCACCATGTGGATACGCAGCGCTGAAGACACGCGTCTTTGATCCGACCCGGCCCATACCCTCGCGATCTGCACGTCGTCAGCAGCCTCGAGATGGGCGTAATTCAGATCAATCTTTCCCCGGCCCTGCGGGGTTACCAATCCTCAAGCTGAGCCTCCTGCATCATTTGGACAACAGAGATAGCCATGACCATGAGTTCGGCGCAAGTCCTGTCTGTGCGATAAATGTGGATCAAGACTGCTCCTCAGATGGCATTTGAGTATCAGCCACTTCTTCACACTATTCTCGTTCTAGGTGCTGCGCATCGAGTAGCTTTAAATCCTGCGGAAGCTAACTCCTTACGTCCGGTTTACCACTGTTACCTCGACCAGTCACGGCTCATTTGGACGATAACATCAGCGAACATGTTTGCCTCAATGCGATTTTGCTATCGTTATATGCCTCGTTCCTTCGCTCAGAGATCCACACTGAAATCCGAGTCCCCACTTGTGTGGCTTTCTGTCACACCGGGGATCCGAACATTTATCTTTTCGCGCTTACCCACCAGGCGGATGACATCTGGTGGCTCCAAGGCATTCCGGTGAAGGAATTACATGGGATCAAGAGCATCTTGCCCTCCGGATCGAAATGGACGATGGTCTGACCGGTGAAAATAATAATCGGAATCTCCGCAAGAATCTAACCGCAGGGATTTGAAGTCGAGAAGCGCCGACGAACCTGTGATGAGTTTTCAAACAATGAACATTATGACTTCCACGCATCGTGAATCTCGGGAAGCCTCAAGGAACGTCAAAAGCGCATGTTTTGACACTGTGACCCATACCAACTTAGCGCTTTCGGCCCTACCTTAGAACTGAAATGACGTAGAACAATACCACCTGTCAACTAGGCAGTGCTCCTTAAATGTTGAATTCGAGAGGCTCAGACGAAAGTCCAAAAAATAAGTCGAATTGACGGTCAGACAGCGAAAATAGGTTCCAAATCTCAAAATCACCCCCACTCCCCGCGCTTGCAGGGATACGTCAGTCAATAAGATCTTCGGCGTAAATCGTATTTGACATGATGCATAAGTGGACTCAGCTCCACCCCCTGAATCCTCCAATCTTGGCCCACCAACCACCGGACAGGGATCTTCGCCTCATCACAGCCCGACGATCAAGCACGCTCTAAGCCCACCTAAGGCAGAGAAGGTTGAAACTGGCCCCAACCAAGCGTTAACAGGGTTCTTGTGCGGACTGTGCAATGGCCCTATCACTCTCCCGCAATACGGGGTTCTTTGTTCTTAGCGCCACGAGAGCACAGCCACGTCGCGCATTGGGCCTTCGGACAAGGATCTGACCAGGATTCAAAATGAATCCACACGTATAGTTTCGTGTGACTGGGTACTTGTGGCTAGTTTATTCCTGCGTTCTAGCTTGACGGTAAAGGATCGGCATTGACGCAGGCAGACAGGCACGGTAGACTCCAGGTTTTAAGAAGCTCATTCCCACCCTCAATTCCTTCTTACTCCAGGTTCTACAGATCTACCTCTTCAATCGCACAGAATTTCAATCATGGTGTCGACCACTGGAAGCTATGAAATCGCCAACATAACCTTCTTCGGCGCCTGTCTTCTCCCGACCTTATTCTTCCTCGGCACCGGGGGCAGGTTCGGAATTGGATGTTGGTTGAATGCTCTTTTGGCCATCTGTTTTCGCATCAGTGGCCACGCGCTCTCATATCAGGCGTTAAGCACGCCGAAGGGATTCAACACGATCGGAATCGTCTTGAATGGCATCGGCATGTCACCATTAACGCTTGCGGTCGGAGCTATGCTTAGCAACGCGTGTGTATACACTATTGCCTTCCTACAGCCACGAGGGCGCGCTTTTTCTTCCTGGACCCTGGCAACTGACATTCTCTTCTAGCAACACGTCCATCAAGCCGAGGCTTCCTTTACCGGCAAAAGCACTGGGGACTTTGGTTTCCACTATTTTGATGGTTGTGGGCAACAGTTTCTCGTTAGCCGGCATGAAGAACCACCCCCTTCTCATCGCGGGTGTGTGGATGGAATTCGCGGCTTGGGTGATTATTTGTGGAATGACCATCACGGTTTGGATGCACAAGGAGAACAACAACCGCCGCCCCGAGGAAATGCAGGTACGAAGATTTCGTATTTCGAGTTCCAGATGCAAGCAAAGTATTAAAAACTGATACGCCTTAGTTACTGATTGCGGCCTCGATTGCGCTCCCATTGATCGGCGTTCGTGTTATCTCTTTCCTAATCATCGCATTGAAGGAGGGGAATATGCCTTCATTACTGGTGGAGGTGTGGCGTATGAGGCGTTTCTAGGCACTTTGCCGGAATTCCTCACGATGCTTAGCCTGCTTACCGGCGGCCTTTTGACTTGGCAGCTGGGCTCTAAGCGCCGGGCCGAGCGTAAGGCTAAGAAACACGGCGATGAGGCCGAAGGGCTGGTGTACAAGGGCGAAGATGATGACCACGAGGACACGATGTACCACGGTGCATCGATGTACAGAGACCCCTATACTCACCCGATGGATCGAACTGATAACGTGTCCGATGTCTCTGTTTAGAGCATGATAGAATGTACTAATGTTTATATATCAGCATTTAACGGCAAATGGAATGATGAATGAATTTTAAATGTTCTACTGTAAGCACTAAAAGTATGTGGTACTCACAGTCACTATGACTCTTGGTGAGCAATGGGTAACATCTAGCCCCCGTCTCAGGGATGCATCGTCCAAGGCTCCAGGATTCTCGAGTTTGAGTCAATAAAGAGTCACGGCTAACCCGTTCAGGCCGGATCTACAAGCATCTCTCCAATACGAATGCGCAATTCCAAGTGACTGCCCCGCAGTCGGGCAGGCATCAACAAACCAGCGTTCGCTATTCTACAACGGCGGCCCGTCTCCGCATCTTTTCAGCCGCTGGTCTTCGTGAGCTACGCTGAAAAGTCGAGAGCAACAAAACTATTGCATCGGCTCGACTAGTGTGCTCTCATCATAACCACCATGAAGAGCCTAGGCCTACCGTGTGCTGTTTCGGACGAAGATGTCTTCGGCCCAATTGTGAATTCTTCATGTCGCCATGGCTTTGATTTCACTCTTTTGTTCGAGGAGACAATTTTCACATTCCTGCCTATTTTAATTGCCTGCCCTATTGTTCTGATACGGTTATGGACCCTTCGAAATGTGTCAGAGAAGGTCAATCGTTCATCGTTCTATTTCACGAAAGAGGTGTGATAAATTCACCAATTCTCTGTCCACATGAGTCTACTTCAACGTTAACTTGGTATTTAGTTGGCTTCATTCCTGCATATGACTCTTCAATTTACCCTGCTCATCTTTTGGTGTCAACCATCCACTCCGACGACAAGAGCAACTGTGCCAACGGCTTCTGCGTCCGTAGTGGTGTCGCTCTTTTGTCTGTACTTGTCACACTTGGAGCATTTTCGCTCGCTACGCCCGTCAACTATCCTGTGTCTCTACCATGGATTTACTCTGATTCTTGACCTGCCGCGTCTTCGGACCCTCTCTCTCTTGCCGGATAATCAGACCGTGACTGTCATATTTGCTGTCTCCTTGCTTTCCAGAGCTGGTGTCGTCATCCTCGAGGCCACGGAAAAGAGATCCCTGTTGAAGAAGTCCTTTTCTGGATATGCTATTGAGACCACTAGTGGAATCTTCAATCGCAGTCTGTACTTGTGGGTGAGTGGTCTGCTGTGGAAGGGCTCGAAAACCACCTTGACTGTCGACAACCTCCCTATCCTCGATGACGATATCAAAAGAGCCTCAAACCCCGAGCATCTACTTGACAAGTGGAACAAAGGTCAGATCTAGCTTTTTTGCCCGTGTCATATCAAGCCATCTAATTATAGAACAGCCAACAGATACGGCCGCAACGCTCTACTATGGACCTTCATAAAACATTATAAATGGGACTTGCTTGGCGGCATCTTGCCGCGCATGGCATTCACTGGCTTCTTGTTCGTACAACCATTCCTTGTCCAAAGGGTGTTAGATTTCATGACGGAGCCTGAACACGTCAATTCATCAAATTATGCCCGCGGCCTTGTCGCGGCATATGGTATTGTCTACATTGGAATTGCAGTATGTGTCATTAACCCGTTCCTCAACCCGTCACTCATCATGACGCTAGGTCACACACAATGTCTACCGTTCCACGGTATACAGAGTTATCGCGATGGTGAGAGGAAGCTTGGTGAGTATGATCTTTGATAAAACGCTCCGTATGGGCACATCAGCTGCGTCAGATGCATCGGCGGTTACTCTGATGAGCACAGACATAGAACGCATAGGGGATGGTCTTCTCGATATGCATGAGACTTACTCCAATCTTGCCGAGGTTGTGCTCGCTCTTATCTTCTTAGCGCGACTTCTTGGTATTGCTACTATCGCTTCTACAGCGCTC
Organism: Penicillium chermesinum; assembly: GCF_028974085.1. NCBI lineage: Eukaryota > Fungi > Ascomycota > Eurotiomycetes > Eurotiales > Aspergillaceae > Penicillium > Penicillium chermesinum. The sequence goes on along the minus strand of NW_026695312.1, from coordinate 954,576 downwards.
GTCATCGGTATGTCTTCGCTCTCCGTCCTGGTACTAAAGTTGTACCCTCTGACATAAGAGTTACAGCCTGTTTGGTTGTCGGGTTGCCCATCTCTATGGCCAGGGCTAAAGCCCAAGGCGTATGGCTTGAATTCGTCGAAGAGCGTGTATCCGTGACTTCTAAAGTCCTCGGTGTCATGAGAAATATCAAGATGACAGGCTTGACGGACATTGTTGCCGACAGTCTCCGGAAGCTGAGAACCGATGAAATCGGAGCGTCGCAGAGGATGCGGGTCATTCGAGTCATCAATAATACGATTTGTTGGTAACAACTCCCAGGTGGAAGATCCGAGCTAATCTGCTCTCAGCTTACATCTCTGACGCGCTGGCTCCTGTAGTCGGTTTTGGACTCTATGTCATCCTTGCCAAGGCAAATGGTGGACCTACCTTGACTAATGGAACTGCATTCGCGGCACTAACCCTTTTCTCCCTTCTCGATACGCCAGTCGTCTCGATTGTCTATGGGACGGAAGATTTGATGACGGTTGTCAACTGCTTTCAAAGAATCCAAAAGTACCTGAACGAAACCGAGCGGGAAGACCGTCGATTGAAGTTGCATGAAGAAGACCCGATACTTATTGACACGAATGATGATGGAGGTAAATCGTGTGTGGTGGCTTCCCATTTATCTGCTGCATGGGCAGTCGATGACGAGCCTATCCTCAAGGACCTGGATTTCGATATCAAACGAGGAAATACAACCATGATAATCGGCCCAGTGGGCTGCGGGAAATCGACTCTCCTCAAAGTTCTGCTTGGTGAAGTCCAAGAATGCTCTGGTCAGGTGTTCACATCATACAGGACTGCTGCATATTGTAGCCAGTCACCATGGGTCAAATTTGGAACGGTCCAAGAGAACATTGTTGGGTCCTCCTGTGGGATAAACGTTGGTACGATCGTGTCGTTCATGCTTGCGCACTAGCATTCGACCTGCAACAACTCCCATCGGGAGATCAGACCAAAGTTGGCGTTCGTGGATCAAGACTTAGCGGTGGGCAACAGATGCGTGTGGTAAGTGTACAACCAAGCTAGTGGTTTCGAATTCCAGAGGACACTGACTTATTCAGGCACTTGCTCGAGCCCTCTATTCGAGAGAATCTATCTTGATTCTGGATGATGTCTTGACAGGGCTAGATCGTGAGACTGAAAAGCTCGTCCTGGATGCTGTTTTCGGGGGCCGTGGCATTGTAAAGGAGCTCGGCCAAACTGTTATTCTTGCTACAAACTCTGGTCAGTTGTTGTATCTTTTTTTTTGAAAGAAAGCCCCCACTAACAGCATCACAGCACACCACATTGCTTACTCTGATTTCGTCATCTCGCTTAACGGGCAAGGCCAGATCGCCCAGCAACGCTCCTCCAAAGAGCTCATGGCGAATAAGGATTATTCTGCCATTTTCGACGAAAACCCAGAGCAAGTCAACACGGATAGGGCACCGGATGTTGTATTTGATGACGAGCAGCTGCAAGAGTTAAACTTAGAAGGCGAAGGCACTGACGAATTCAGCCGAAGAACAGGTGACTGGACCGTCTACTTGTATTACTTCCGGGTCATGGGTTATCCATTGCTATTTCTAGCACTTGCATGCTCCGTATTCTTTATTGCTGGGGCTACCTTGCCTCGTAAGTAGTCCCGATCCTTCCAGCTTCCTTTTCCCCGACCTGACCAACTTTCAGAAATTTGGCTTCAATGGTGGACTCGTGCCAACGAGAAGCATCCGAATGCTGATATTCCGTACTGGCTCGGTGGCTATGCTGCTGTGGGGATTTTGACTCTTTTCGCCGTCTTTTGCTCGATCTTTGTCTTCGATATGCTCGTTATCCCCAAGACGGCTCGCCAATTCCACGAGATACTCCTGGGAACAACTATGAGTGCCACAACCTCTTTCTTGACATCAACGGACATTGGAACTACAACCAACCGGTTCAGCCAGGACCTGGAACTGATTGATGAAGAGCTCCCGGCGGCTTTTGAAATGGCAATAGATGAGGCTCTAAGCTGTCTCGTGGAAGGTTTCTTAGTCTTCTTCGGCTCATCGTATGTCACGGCAGCAATAATACCCATCTGCATCATCGCTGTCTACTATGTGGCCAAATTTTATGTGCGAACATCTCGTCAAGTTCGTCTGCTAGACATTGAGACGAAAGCTCCGCTATTCTCCCATTTTCTGGAAACTATTAGTGGCCTCTCCAGCATTCGTGCTTATGGATGGACTGAAGAATATCGTCGTCTGAGCCGAACTACTCTGGACAATTCTCAACGCCCATTCTATCTTCTCTTCTGTATCCAGAGCTGGCTCAATCTTGTTCTTGATTTGATCGTTGCTGCCATCGCCGTCACGGTGATTGCGATTGCATTGGCTTTGAGAGGGAACTCGTCGCTCGGTCTTCTTGGCATTGCGCTGTTCAACATTGTGAATTTCAGCTCTACTCTACAATCACTGATTTCCGAGTGGACTGGTCTTGAGACGTCTATTGGAGCTGTCTCTCGTATACGCTCATATGTACGCGAGGCCAAGACCGAGGACTTGGATACTGAGGTTCAGTCTGTCCCAAGCTCATGGCCACAAAACGGTGAGGTGAAGTTCATCAATATGACAGCTTCTTATGAGTATGTGCCATTGGAAACCACTTATTGGGAGAGCAGAAACTAATGCAGCCCCAGGACTTCTTCACCGCCGGTCCTCAAAGGAATCAACTTGGTGATTGCACCAGGAGAGAAGATCGCAATCTGCGGTCGAACAGGAAGGTTAGTGGAGCTGTCTTGGAAAAGTTTCTAGATGGTTCTGGGGGCTGATCTCTTTCTAGTGGGAAATCATCCCTCATCTCGACTATCCTGCGGACTCTTGAAATTGACAGTGGCAGCGTCCTCATTGACGGTGTCGACATCGCACTACTATCAAGGTCCCGCATTCGATCTTCATTGAACACGATTCCCCAGCAGGCCTTCTTCCTCCACGGTAGTGTTCGGCTGAATCTCAATTCTCGACAAGATGTATCGGACGAGAAGATCATCGATGCCCTTCAAGAAACCGACCTTTGGTCTCATATCGAATCTAAAGGGGGCCTTGATACGGATATGTCAGAAGATCTACTCTCCCACGGACAGCAGCAGCTATTCTGTCTCGCGCGGGCTATGTGCAAGTCTAGTCAGATTGTGATTATGGACGAGGCCACAAGCAGGTAAGTCGCTGTACATAAATGTCTTATCAGTCACTCATCAGGCTATAGTGTGGACTCAGACAGCGAGAAACTCATGCAGAGTGTCATTCGCAAGCATTTCAAAGACCAGACTATCATTGCCATTGCGCACAAACTGGACACGATTCTGGATTACGATAAAATCGCGTTTATGGACCAGGGGAGAGTGATTGAATTCGATAAGCCTCAAGCCCTCTTGTCGATGGAGAAATCGGCGTTCAGGTCTTTGTACAACAGTTTCTGCGACCAAGCATCATGATAGGCACTCCTTTTTCCTTTTTCGTTGACGGGCAAAATGTTCTATCTGTCCCGACCATTTGACCACTACATTTGTCAGTCATGAATAGTGAGCACAATCTTGTCTCGGCCTTCAAATCTCCTATGCGCATAATCGTACACCTCTCTAGCCTGAGCGAGAAGAAACGAGAATGTAACAATCAGCTTTACAGCCCCTCGATATACCAATTGCGCCAATCATTGCACGGCCTGACTCTTTCCACTGACAAGAAGGAACAACATTTAGACTCCGCTTCGCAATCCACAACTTCTTATGCTCTACAAAGTTCCACGCCGTTGATTTTACCAAGGAAAGCACCCCAGGGTCCTTGAGATACTCCTAGCACTCCACAAGCAACTCCCTACCGATAAGTTATCAACTACAATGCTACACTTCCTCGGCTTTCTAACCGACTATACTCAACCACCTCATGCACCCCCCAACCCCTCTCAGGAACTCCTCATTCCTCGCATACAAGCTCAATAGAGTACACCACCCGGTCAAAAGTCTGTGTGCACTCGGCCCCATTACCATCACCCTAATAACCACCCACATTTTTATTCTTTCTCCTACACCTCCCCCATGGCATCGATCGCTATCAATCTGGAATTATATTCTAGCAAGATAAAAAAAAGATCTATATAGCGAAAGATATGCAGGTTTAGTTTAAAGAGCATGGGATGTATGTTGAAAATTGGCCTGTATACTCACCTGGTCTTAACCCTATTAAACCGGTCTGGAATATACTAAAATTCGAACTTTTTTTGTTTATTTGAAGACTGATGTAGATAGGAAGATCTAAGGAGGATAGAGCCTATCTTAAGGAATATGTTAATACTGTATAGAAGGTGTTAGACTAAACGGAGATTGATATGTTAATATTAGGTATGGGAAGAAGGATAGATAAATCATATGCGAACCAGAGTTATTGTACGAAATATTAAGTAAGGGAACTCTATATATAAACCTGATTATTCAGTATATTGAATCTTAGTATGATCCAATAAGGATTGGTGGTGTAGGATATGTAACCATGAATACACATCAGTATTTGATGGGGTAGGTAAAGCGGTATGCGCACAGACTTTTGCCCCCCCATTGTAGCAATTTCTAACCCCGTACTAGCATCCAGCTGCACAAATTTTAGCGCAAGCCTATTCTCCAGGACAGGCGCCTTCTTGGCCTACGTGTATACCTGGGGTGGCGAGGAGGGTTAAAGCTCTTCAACTCATATAAGTACAGGTAATGTAGACAATAGGCTAGGGCGGAGTGATCATGACATGCGAGTCTTCCAGGCTTAGATTATCAATCTTTAGGAAAGACTCCATTTATTGAGAATCGGGTCTCGAAAGAGGAAAATGCTATTAAAAGCTATATGCAGAAAACCAGTATGACTGGCTGTACAACTAAAAGGGAAATCCCCCCATTCTCAAACGCAGGCGATATCACAAACATGACGCCTTACTGAACAGGAGGCAAATCAGCAGAAAGAGGGAGCTTGCGAGAAGAGCTGCCCACATAGACTCTCTTGGGAGCATTTGATACAACCCAGTTCTGGGACATAGGGTCCCAGCTGGACAGATCACGGCGGGTCAGGGTAGCGGTGAACGGGACGCTCTGGCCGGGTTGGATGGTCAAGCGGTCGAAAGCACGCAGGACCTTGACGGGGTCGTTCGCACCCCGAGAGACACGTATAGTTGTGGAACTTCGTCACCAACCACAGAGCCGGTGTTAGTGACAGTAGCAGTTACCTCAATTAAATCTTCAAACAGGCCTGCGTTGCCACCGTCGACACCGCTCGCGGGTAGAAGAGGCTGGGCAGAGGCGTCTACCGCGCCAGCGGGGATGTAGTCCTCGGTCTTCTCGCCATAGTAGGGGTCACCAGAAGATTCCTTCAGGTTGGTCGAGTTCAACCAAGGGTAGAGGTACTGAGTGATACGCTTGATTCCCTTGGGGAATAAGTAGTCGGAGGGGCTGCCGACCTGGCCGAGGGCCTGAGCAGGCCTGGTCCAGCCAGTAGTAGGAACATACGGCTCGGCATTGAGAGCAGTCACCTTCAGGTCACAGAAGGAGAAAGTGGTGTAGCTCAGTCCATATCCAAACTCATAGAGGGGAGTCGCGTTCTTCTTGTCGAATGAGCGGTAGTCAATAAAAACACCCTCGGTGAAGTCATCCTGGGGAGCACCGATACCGTTGTTGGGCTCGGTCAGAAGAGAGGGGCCGTAGTCCTTGCGGTTCTTGCCCCAGGTGAAGGGGGTCTTAGCACCAGGGTTAACACGGCCGAACAGGATATCCGCAATACTGTTGCCACTTTCCTGACCGGGAAGACCAGCCCAGAGAATAGCAGTAATGTTGGGGTTGTCATGCCAGTGGTTAATGAGGACGGCGCTAGGGGTGTGCATGATAACGATGGTGTTGTTGCAGTTCTCGGCCGCGGTCTTGACAACCTGCTCGCCGTTCTTCCAAAGCGTCATGTTCTTACGGTCTCCCTCGTTGCCATCCACATTAATGTAGCCCTCACCAGAGTCCGCATTCACGAAGACCAGAGCCACACTGGCCTGGGAAGCAAGCTCGGCCATCTGGTCAATGGCACCGTTGTGAGTCACGGCAAAGACATCGGTGTTTCCATTATTCAGGAATTCGTTCTGGATCGCCTGTTCCGGGGTGATCAGGTAGGGAAATTCAGCACTTCCGCTGCCCCAGCCCATTGCGAGAGTGCCATTGTCACAGCCACGGTCGCTACAACCATTAGCGCCCCAGGGGTTAGAGCCGGCGTCTTCTCCGAAAATGCCAACCAAACGCTCCTGAGGCTTCAATGGAAGGCCGCCCTTATTCTTCAAGAGGACAGTACTATCGGCACCAATCTTGCGAATAATGCGCTTGTGGTCACGCTGCACATTGATGCGCTCGTTGAGCTTGACCCTGTTCTCGCTCACGATGAAGTGCTCATAGCCGTATACGTCACGGGTCCAAGAGCTGAAGTTAGGTGGGGTGCGGTAGCGATCACGGCCAACCTTATAGTAGGCAGTCATGATACGAGTGGCCATATCGTCAATACGCCATTCAGGGACAGTGCCGTTCAACACAGAGATGGTCAGGTTGGTACCCCAGAATGAGTAAGGGCTGCCCAGAATAACGTCGCCCGGCATGGACATGTCCATACCAGCCAGAGTCGCGGAAACACCGCTGTGGTGCGCACCCCAATCACTCATCACGAAGCCTTGGAAACCCAGTTCGCTCTTGAGCAGCTTGTTCAGCATGTGGCTGTTCTGGCAACTGTAGCTGTTGTTGACCTGATTGTAGGAGCACATAATAGAGCCCACGCCAGCGCGAACGGCATCGACAAAGGGCCAGAGGTAGAGTTCGTGCATGGTGGTATCGTCAATGTTGGAGCTGATAGCCTCGGTGATATTGTATCCGTATCCCTGAGCCTCGCCGACCTGACGGAAATGCTCCTGCTCGTTTCCGATGAAGTGCTTAGCACAAGCAATGACACCGGCATCCTGGATTCCCTTGATGGTCTCGGCCATCATCACGCCGGTGAGAACGGGGTCTGGAGAGAAGCCCTCCCAAACACGGCCACCGTCTGGATGTCTACCGAGAGGTCCAGCCACGGGTCCTAGTTGCACATCCACGCCCTTGTCACGGTGCTCCTCGCCCATGCCTCGACCACGCACGTAGGCCAGCCGCTTATCCCACGTGGCGGCAACATTGATACCGGCGGGGAATCCAGAGTTGTAGTCGCCTATTCGATGAGATCAGCTCGTCGCCCAATTGAGCCTGGGCACGCACCCGGGATGACTTACTATCACGGACACCAAGAGGCGAATCTTGCATACACATGCCCCACATACCAAGTCTTCACGATCTCATCAATTTTCGTTCTCCCAATTTCATTTCCCAATGGGTTTTTTTCGCTTACCTGGGGATACCACCAGTCTCGCCCACACATCGTTCTTGCATCCAACTATAACAGTATTAGTTGATGCCCGCCAAGTAAAAATTCCAAACGTCATACCCCGCGCCAGTTGTCAAGTTGACCTTCTCATCGAGAGTCAGCTGTGATACGAATTCGACCGCTCGTTGGTAGGCTTGCGCCCATTCGCCTTCGCCGGTGGCCCATGGGGATGGGTAGTAGGGTTCAGAGTAGGCCAATTCCTATTACAACACTCAATTAGCTTTCGCTTCCATATGGGTTGCCCAAGCCAGACAGATCTTACCTTGGCTGTTGCCACTGAGGCAGTAGCCAGCAGAGCTACATCCGACCAACCGAACTTCATGGTCGGGGATGTAAAAGGGGCCCTAGACTAATTGAGGTTCTCACGTAAAAGAGAGACGAACCACAGAGTAGCGGGAGGGGTTAGTGAGTGTCGAACAGCGTGCAGATTGTGGGGGGAAGGCAGCATTTATAATAATTTGCATGGGGACCAGGGGCAGCAAAACATCTGCAAGTAATCAGACGGGGAAGCTGGGAAGTGTGGAGAAATCAGCAAGGATCGACAAATAGCCCGGGGCGCCCGGAGGGCGAACTCGGGGCTCGCATCGTATTGTGACTCCACGATCAATTCAGATTTGTGGCTTGAGCACCCGGTATCTGAGTCTGGTGGAGCGCGTCTTGACTGCCCCTTCAAAGGGAAGAAGGGGACCGAAGGGGAAGAGTACTCGGAGTGGCTGGATACGCGAGGAGCTGCTTTGTTTACTGTCCCTGCAGCTTCCAAGGGGCGAGCAGCATGAACGTGAACGGCTGGTATCTAACACAATTCCCTCCCAACCACTTTCTACAACAATGCTCAAACGGCCACTTGAATGAGCTCGGACATGCATCGTCGCAAAAAAAAAAAATCAAGACTGCATCTCAAAAGTACATGCCCCGCGTTGAGCCAAGCCTTGCCGAGGCCATTTATCCAAACTGCCGCCTAAACTTCGGCTGTTCTGTCTCGCACATACAGTTTCCCTTTCGCTGCTTAGGCCCCGCTAATTCTCCGCTTTGTGGGGGTACAATATAAATCGTCGGATGTACTCCGTACAGAGGACACTTCAGCCGGAAGAATCCATTGCGGCCTTGGCTCATGCAAGCCATTCTGACCCGACATGGTCCCTGTGCTGTGCTCTGCGAGAGCATGCAGCGCAGTGCACCGTACACCTCGCAATGCGTCCGAGTTTTCGAGTCAATTTCCCATAACTCTGTTGATCGAAGATCACCTGCCCAGTTAGGCAAATCCCCTGTCTATTACTGTACTATGGAGCCGTCGGGATGGAGCCCCAGAGTAAGCTGCTACGGTAGTATAGAACACCTTTAGCCTAAGCCATCGGCATCAATCGTTGGGGAAAGCACCCCCATTCATATGCACCTTACGGGTCTGGAGGTCGAGCTGCCCCGGAGCTGCCAGAAGCTGCTTCGGTGTTGAATCTTCAAGTTCTTTTAAGTCCACGTCTCCCGAAGTTCCGATCTCGGAAATGAGCTTCAGATCGTCAAGTCCTCGATCCCTGGATACTCAACAATTAAAGCTGTGCGGGAACCTTGGGCGTCTACAAGCCTCTACCGGAGACCCCGGAAATGAATCGGGGGGGGGCCAGACGTGTTCAGGGCCCGAGCGATCCCCCGCCATTGGACGAATGCAATAACCAGCCAGAGCTTAGACGGTTCTTCCCCGCTTAGAAAACTGGCACCAATCGGTACTTGAATAACTTGTGCTCTTTAAAACTCCGTCCCTTTTTCGGATGGCCGATGTTCAAGCCGGCCGAGTTCCAAATCCTCGTCTGGCGCAGACCGAGTGCCTTGATTGCTGGATTTTCACATTTACCAAGCACAGATGCATCTTGCTTCCGGGCTTGACTGGATCAGGACACCCGATTGGTTGCATAGACTGGAACGTGGCCAGAGTCCTCATGCCACCAGAATTCGCTTTAGCTGGAAGTGGATGCGAGGGGCTCATGTCTTATGTCTTTACGTCAGTTAAAAGGATTCAGGAGCGGATTTGTCACCTGATTACAATGGTGTGATTCCTTGGTGTATCATGCCCGGCGAGAGGACGCCTAACCCAGTCAAAGTGTGACTCGGCCAAATTTATCATTTCTCCTACATTAAAGGGGATAACGTATCTTCCCTCTTCTGTCGGATATCAATTACTGTTCTCAAGCATTTAGATGAACTACGCAGTACATGCAGTGACGAAGCCCTTCACCGCTCGCAGAATATTATGCCACGGATGTCACCCCTTCGATATGATTGGCCGGCTGTACTCTCTAGAATGCCTCATAATAGTGCATAGACATCAGAATTCGAAACAAAACATACATGACACTTCAAGGAGCATCAAGGTTCCAGATACTCTGGAATAGAAATGAGAGAGGCAGAAATGGGTGCATTTGTACACTCCAGCTCCAACGACGAGGCCAGCCACGACGGTATAGATCTTGAAGGCGGAACTGAGAAATCAGCAGCCCAACACTCATCGGCCTTTAAGCAGCTAGGGATTCTGGATCGCTTTCTAGCAGTATGGATTTTCCTGGCCATGGCAGTGGGTATCATTCTGGGGAATTTTGTCCCCAACACCGGTCCTGCGCTTCAGAGAGGAAAATTCGTGGGCGTGTCGGTGCCTATCGGTATGCGTTCTTTACACCATGCCATCCCCTCATATATTGATAATTATTGCAGCTGTTGGCCTCCTGGTCATGATGTACCCGATCCTATGCAAAGTCCGATATGAGAGCTTGCACCGAACCTTTCGCAAGAAAGAACTTTGGATCCAGATCGCGTTCAGCGTGGTCGTCAACTGGATTATAGCTCCCCTCTTCATGGTGAGTCAACCGGAACACAGCCTTCAGGTCCTTTTCTAAGTCTCGCATAGCTGGGGCTTGCATGGGCATTCCTTCCAGACGAAGAAGGTCTTAGAGAGGGGCTAATTTTGGTTGGCATCGCGCGGTGTATCGCAATGGTAAGATTCCTGATGCCTCGCTTCTTCGGGGAGATTCTGATCCTATCTATCTAGGTGCTCATATGGACAGGTCTGGCGGGAGGGGATAGCGAATACTGTGCTATTCTCGTGGCAATCAACTCCATACTGCAGATGGTATTGTTTGCGCCGCTCGCGATTCTTTTCATCCACGTCTGGGCAGACGAGGACGATGGTGTGATCGGCTATTCGCTCGCAGCGAAAAGCGTCGGCGTATTCCTCGGGATCCCACTCGGTGCGGCGATTCTGACTCGGTTTGGCCTGCGCAGCATATTTGGAGGCAAAGCATATGAAAAGTTCTTGTTGTGGATCAGTCCGCTATCACTGATCGGTCTGCTCTTCACAATCTTGGTCCTGTTTGCTTCTCAAGGACGACACGTGGTGCATCAGATCGTGTCGGTGGTGCGGGTAGCAGCTCCGCTGGTGGTGTATTTTGCGACCATCTTCCTGCTGACTCTATTTGTCACGCGGCGCTTGGGATTCGGGTATAAGCTGGCCTGCACACAAAGCTTCACAGCGGCCAGTAACAACTTTGAGCTAGCCATTGCTGTTGCTATTGCAACGTTTGGCGTCGACAGCGATCAGGCGCTCGCGGCTACCGTTGGGCCACTGGTGGAGGTTCCTGTGCTCCTAGGCCTGGTATACGCCGTCAAGTGGTTCGGACGACGGAAAAACTGGTAGTCACGATAGACGCCGTCCTGTAATCAAATACTGTGGCTGATTTCATCAAGCACTTGGAAAAGAATGTTGTTCTGCACACGGCAACCGTCGCCAGGAGTCCCCGATGTAAACCCAGACCAAAGTCTCTCTCGGATCGCATCCATGTCAATGCCGCGGACATTGTACTGGTTAATGAGGTCTTCCGCAATAGCGCAAAGAGTAGTGTTCAGAACGTCTTCTCCTCCCGGCAATGAGTCTCCCTTCCCCGGGGGACAGCAGCACAAACTTGGATTTGGCGGCTCCTCAGGCTTAGCTATAGGCAGCGCAGGAGGTAGCTGTGGGGTCGACGCGGGAGTTGACCCTGAACTGCAAGATTGTGGCGTTGATGACGGCCCGTAGGCCTGCTGCGATGCAGGAACCGAGACCCTGCGGTCCACAGCAGAGACCGGGCTACCGCCTGACGGTGATGGGACCCTCCCAGATGGGTGCTGCATGGATGGAATGGCAACTTTACGAGCCACCACGGTGCCTTGGCTAGCAGCTTGGACGTACTGCTGGATCAGCTCCTTGGAGACACCAAGCGAGCCCAGTAGACTTTTAAGATATTGGTTCTCGGCTTCCACTTTCTGCAGCACCAGTCGATGTTCTATGTCTTTCTTCTGGATTTCATCTTTGCAGGCTGCCAGGCGCTGCTCGAGCTCTCGAGTATGCTCCTGTCGGCGCGCACGGCTCCTACGCTGGTTCTCGCGCACACGGGCCGCCCGTTCTAGGTTCTGCAAACTCGTCAGGTCCTCATCGGGGCTTGTGGGACCGAGTTGTAGGCATACCTTGGCTTTACTTTCTGCGTCCATTGCCAGTGGCATCCAGATTCATGAAGCTTAATTGAACAAGGAACCAGGCAACTTCTTTTTCTTAAACTCGTCGGGAATAAAAACCCCACGCTAAACTACATTTGGTTTCAATACGAGGTTGGTTTATTCCACGTGATCGATAGCAGGCGGTGAGAGCTGGGGTAACTTTCGTGCCTTCCAAATCAGGCGGAAGATCGACGCTTCGACCCGGTCGCCGAGGTAATTGGCTTGTTTAGAGAGGAAACGAGCATATTCGACCCTCGTTCTCATGATGAACGAACTGAGTTGTTGCTTTGTGCGAGGTCACTGTGCATCATGAGTCAGCTGTGAGGCGAATACCTAACTAGGTAGCCAGTCTCCGGACTTGGGATTTCAACCGCCAATCGTCATTTGCGGCAACCTCGAAATACTAAGAGATCAATGAGCAAGCTCTTTGCTAGACTCATATTGAAAGACCATTTGTAATGTGTAACACCCTGTAGATTTGTTCTTACTCTGCCTATGTCACCAAATGTCGGTCATCAATTGGTGCGGTACTCCATGAATTGAAGAAAGCGTATCGCTCCATTGGATGAGAGAATGTATTGGGCCGGGAAGGAATGCAGGAGTCAAAGTGGGTGAAAGCATAGCGTATAGTTTGACAACTGCCTCACTCGCCACACAGTTACACCGCGTCGATCCTCCCCACCGGAAAAGGAGCGAACAGTTGTTCGTGGGCGCTAACAGCAGAGTTTCCGCAAACGATCGACCACCCGACTCCCATCGACGTCACTGGCCGTCAGGGCCCCCAGTTTGGGCTGAATACGCTGCGTATGCAGTTGCTTCGGATTTTCCTTCGGGGGACGCACTAACTGGACTTGATCGCCTAAGGTATCTCTGGTGCTTTGAGTTTTGTACTTTCTCACCTTAACCACATTGTGTGACTTGCAACATATTGGTCTTCCCTTTCCTCCGCTGTTGCGCTTTTATACTCTCGCCATGGTCTCGACGCGGCATCACCCCGCGAATTCCCCTCGCCACAACAAGCCAAAGAGCTTGTGAAGTCGCCCGCGCCCACCACAAATGGGACTGCCAAAAAGTGGGTTCATACTCCCTCGGTCGCAATGACTCTCTGGCTCGCTGTGTCCCTGCCGCTGGTCATGTGGGATGCAGGCTACGTGTTGTTGCGACCGCATAGTATGCCCGGCGGCAGCTTGCATTCGCCCATCTGGACACCTTACGCGCTCTACAGCACCGTCGACTATATCTACGGTTGGCCCGCGCTAGAGGCGCACAATGGTTTCACCGCCGCCCAGACAGTTTTGAACCTCGTCGAGACTGTCGCCTACGCCTATTACCTGTGGATTGTCTACCGACACGGCGCAACCGTCGCAAGTGGTCGCGGTGCGCCCAAGCAGCAGAAGGGGCTTGTGTGGCTCTTGACTGGTGAAAAGGTCGTTGCCGGCCAGACTGGCGCAATCGCGTTGCTGATCGCCTATAGTGCGTCTGTTATGACGCTTAGCAAGACTGTTTTGTACTGTACGTTGCTGGTTGCGGTTCCAAAAACCGAAAAAAAAAAAAGTCCTGGGAGAGGGCGAGCTAATCAGTGCAGGGTTAAATGAGTATTTCTCTGACTTCAGCAACATCGGTCACAATGATGCTTTGTCGTTGGTTTTCTTGTGGATCATTCCCAAGTAAGTCTGGCTCACGCGCTTGTGGTCACAGCGTTCCATTAATCTCCGTCGCAGTGGCCTTTGGCTAGTATTCCCGTCCTACAGCATCTATACTCTTGGTGCGGAAATCCTGAGCTCTCTGGAGCAAGCTTCTCCCCGGGGACGCGGACGCCCCAAGGCCCAATAGGACTTTGCGGGATTCATCACAGCGCAAGCGAGGGGGAATCCATCCCGGGACGCGGGGGCAGGTAAATGACACGAGTCACACGATCACGGTGAAGATATGAGGCACAAAAGACCCAAGTTGCCCACTAGTTCTCGTGAATATCTCTAGAGCTATGTACTCTAATAGGTGGTTATGAGTAAAATCATGATGAATGGACGATGCGTTCTGTCCGAATTCGAGTTCGAGTTGTCGCAACTCTATATAGTATGAGGTATCAGTTCCCTGACCATAATTCAGACGGAAATCTGCTAGTATTCTCTGATGGGTCTATATCACAAAGGCTAGCTGTGTTAGGCATTCTCAAACAAATTCTATATGTTATTCAAGATTTCCGAACCCACACTAGCTAAGCTTAAAAGACATGGAAGCGCATAGATTGCCGGGAAGAGCTACCGAGCGCGGGTATGTAACCTCAGCCAAGTCTGTGGGTCATCTTTCCCTTGTACTATTTTCTCCCCCTACACCAGTTGAGACTCTGTGGGCACCCACGGGGCTGATCGTCTTGGAATGCTGTTTCATTCGTCGTAGTGCCCAGTAAGCTCGTCCGTAATAACGGCGCTAGAGGTGGGTGCGCCAAGCCCGGCCCATTCACTGCAGAACCTTTCCCCATATTCTTTCTCTCCTCACTTTACTCCTCCTGCTCTAATATCCGGTTCAGCCCTACACCTTCCACCATCGACCGGGCGCACCTTCTGATCCTTCCGCCCACCCTTTGACCCCCTGCGCTGAACGATGCTTCGGGTCTGGGTCCTGGGGTACCCGCACCCGTCATGAACCATACCGACTCCGACAATTCGCCATTGAAGACCCCTGGTGCTGGCTTCAACTTAGGCCGGGAGGATCCCGCGAATGCCCTCGACGAGCTGGACACTCAAAGCCATGCGAGCTCCCGAGATCAGGGCAGCGCACAGCCCGCAGACGCCGCTACCGCAGCCGACGACAGCCAGCACGAGGCCCACCGAGATGAGGGCCCGAATTCCACCGCAGATCAGGACGGGAAGCCGGCATGGTCGGAAATGAAGACCAAGGCTGGAAAGGAGCGGAAGCGACTGCCGCTCGCCTGCATTGCATGTCGCCGCAAGAAGATCCGGTGCTCGGGTGAGAAACCCGCTTGCAAGCATTGCACTCGCTCGCGAATTCCCTGCGTCTACAAGGTCACGACAAGGAAAGCGGCCCCGCGCACAGATTACATGGCTATGCTGGATAAGCGTCTGAAGAGGATGGAAGATCGCGTGATCAAGACGATCCCGAAAGACGAAACGAGAGACATGACTGCTATCGGGAGGTCCGTGGTGAAACCTTCCCAACAAGGCCAGCCGGCGAGACAGGCGAAGAAAAGGAGCGCGGGTGAGGCGTTCTCGGCGGAGTTAGATGAATGGGCAAGGGAGAACGCCGTCCGCCGCAGGACACCTTCCCCATGAATCGCGATGTCAAGTCTTCAGATGCTTCGGGACTTTTAACCCAAGGCGCTGAGTTCTTACCCTCGCTGGAAATCCAGGAGCACTTGGCCGAGGTGTTTTTCGATTGCGTTTATGGGCAGTCGTACCTTCTTTTACATAAACCAAGCTTCATGCGCCGGCTGAAGGCTGGCACGGTGCCCCCAGTGCTGATCTTGGCCGTTTGCGCTGTGTCGGCTCGTTTTTCGACACATCCACAGCTCAATTCAGAGCCTCCGTTCTTGCGTGGCGAAAATTGGGCTAACCCAGCAGCTGCAATCGCCTTGAGCAGACATGACGAGCCGAATATCACGATCTTAACGGTCTTTCTCCTTCTGGGCCTGCATGAATTTGGTACATGTCACGGTGGAAGAAGCTGGTCATTCGGTGGACAGGCATTAAGGATGGCGTATGCTTTACAGCTGCACCAGGAGCTAGAAAGCGATCCATTGGGCCAAACCAACAACAATACTCAGCTGAGCTTCACGGATCGAGAAATCCGAAGGCGAACAATGTGGGCGTGCTTCTTGATGGATCGCTATAATTCATCTGGAAGCCAACGTCCGCCAATCGGTAACGAGAGGTTCTTGCAGATCCAACTCCCTATAAAGGAACATCACTTTCAGATGGAGATTCCTGGAGCCACGGAGGATTTGGACGGCGATATTCTCAACCTTATGCCCGAGGATTCTGGACAATTGTCCAATGCAAAGGATAACATGGGTGTTTCGGCGTATATCATTCGCGTGATAGTTATCTGGGGCCGTCTTGTTGATTACCTGAACCTCGGGGGGAAGAAAAAGGACCCCCACCCACTTTGGCACCCGGATTCGGGATATATGCGACTTAAACAGCAGATCGAAGAGTTTTCGAACACGCTCCCCAGCTTCCTCACGTTTACATATGAGAACCTCCAGATCCATGCTGCCGAGAAGATTGCAAATCAGTTCCTCTTCTTGCATATTATCATTCACCAGAACACGCTTTTTCTGAATCAGTTCGCCATTCCTTTGTCGCCTGGAGGGCGCCCTCCTAGGGGACATGCCTAAGCCATTCCTCAGCAACGCTGGTCGAGCGGCCGTCGAAGCTGCTCATACGATCTCTGTTTTGTTTGATCGAGCTTCAGCCTACCCTCTAACTGTTCCTTTCGCCGGTTATTGCGCATACACAGCGAGCACCGTCCACATCTGGGGCATATTCTCCAAGAACGCCCAGCTCGAGGCTCGATCAAAAGAAAACCTCCGCCACACGTACCGATACTTGAACAAAATGAAGAAGTATTGGGGCATGTTCCATTATATGGTTGAAAGCGCCAAGGATCGCTATCGCCAGTTTGCCGACGCCGCTATCAAAGGGTCGACCGTAGCTCAGAATGGAAACACGCTTGCGCCCATGTTCCAATACGGCGATTGGTTTTCCAAGTACCCGCATGGCGTGTCAAGATTACACTGGGAGGACCCAGACACTCGGCATAAGGAGACCGGCGAAGACGCTGTCATGGGTCAGAAACCAGACCTACAAAGCGTTGAAGACTTCTTCGCCAGTCTCTCCCCCCAAACACAACATGCTGTGCCTCGCAGGGCACGCTCTCGTAAGAACAGCAAGATTTCCGACAGCACCTCGAATCCTGGTCAGTCACCGTCACAACGAATAGTTTCTTTGGGAGATACTGCTGGGATGACCGGCAGTACTTTCCATCATTCGTCTATGCTTCCTCAAAACCGCGACATATCCTTCGGCAATTTTGATTTCAGCATTCCTCCAGACCAGTTGCCCCAACTCGATAGGCAATTTGTGTACGGCTCATTTTCTGACTTTGACCCCAACGCCTTTATTCCTCCAAACCACCCGCCCATGCCGGTCAGCGGCGTCGAAACTCCAAACCCAAGCCAACCTATATTCACCGGACAGCTCGACCCCGGCGCCCCCTCAGGCGCCGGCGAGTTTTACCAGCCAAGTGCGTGGTTTCTTCCATTCAACCTGGACCCGATGGGTATGAACAACTCGGCCCTAGACCCTAGCTCGGACAGTCAGCCCCCACCATCCGCAGCATCCATCCCGGGCACTGCATTCGGTGGTGCAGCAAACCTACCTATGAGCGATTATGACTTGGGTCTTGGTAGGCCGAACATGAAGTAGGATGGGCCACGTTGATACGAGCATCTGTGATGATATGAGCTTTCTTGAACATAAGCTTTCCAAGTTTTGCCCGAATGTATTATTTCCTTTCTCTGTATATCCCATTTGTTTGAAGGGTGGAAGAGTTTGTATTGGTAATGTACATATGCCCCGTGCTTTTCTGTTCCGATGTATTTTTCCGTATGGTGGTAAGGAAAAATCATTGTATACGAGATGAAAGGACTTCTGAAATGTCAGAATAGTATTATACGCATGACGAGCGAAGAAAATCAAGATCTATGGATGATTCGAAATTTCCAATTTTCTAAGAAAGAGCAGAATAGAAAGACCAGAAAAAGACCAAAAGAAGAACAAATAGAAATTAAAAAAAGATCTTACTTTGCATCATCCGTGAATCGAACACGGGCCTCGTCGATGGCAACGACGAATTCTACCACTAGACCAATGATGCTGGTTGATGTGGAGTTCACACTTTTGTGCAACAAGTTCCAACACACCACAGTCATTGACCTTGCGATTGGGCATCGTGCGACTGATAGTTCCGTAGACCAGACAGTGTCTGGGTAGTGGTTTCTGTCCTATTCGATTTGATATGCTCAATCGACTTAAATAGAAGGAATAGTCCACCTTTCCCTACTACCTCCATCTCAGAACTCACTGCTTCCTCATTATCCAACTTCACGTTTTCTCTCATCATCTAGCAAATGCTAAACACTCTGGGCCAGGCTGCCAAGAAACTACTGCTTTCTGCCCGTGGTTGGACTCTCAGAGAGAAAAAAATCAAAGATCTTATTATATTTACTTAGGACATAGCTGGCTATGTACTAAATTTTTTTTTTTTTTGAAAAATCCTTACATCAAATGTTGATGTTGTTAACGTAAGGTGTATATTCTTGACTGCTGTTCTACCGACTAGTAAGATTGATTCCACTTAAGATAGAACGCGAGTCTGTGCCCCAGGCCGCCTATTTTCGGACTGCACCCGTAGCCCCCAGCCTAGATATCTAGCTCCAAATCATTATGCGTGTTGATACTCGTGATTTCCCTTCCACCCGACTCGTGTAAGAGCCAGGTAGAGCTGGGCGATTTCATAAAAGAAGGCATCCAGCCCGGTAGATCAAGCGAGCCGCCCTCGCCGAAGGGAACCCGGCTATGGCCACGGATAAGATTTTTCGGATCGTCCAAGTCAATGGTTCCAGGCGTGGGGCCCGTGCTGGAAGCCGAGGTGATGGCATTTTCGTCACTCGCTGGACTTGGAGTTGCTGCGGATAGAAGGACGTCCAAACTATCCAAGGTTCGAACACCACGCTTCGCCAGATCGGAGGCCTGAGCCTGCCACTTCAGGAGCGCGAAGGCATCGAGGAATATCATGTAGGTCTCGCTTAAAGTGGCGGAATCTAGGACGCCCTTAGATCCGGCAAGCCGGTTGGACAGTAAACAAAGCCCTAGGCAGGCAATTGATTCCATCAGAGTGACAGGGAGCATGAAGAACCTTTCTGGGGCGGTGCACTCATCAGGGCCGGTCATCTCATACAGTTTTGTGGCAGAGGAAATGGCTTCACAGGCTGCGTCTATCAAGGCGCGGTGGTGTGTTAACGAAAGTTCGAAAGCTTCACCATCCTGTGACTTTTCCGGAGCGGGGTCTTGATTTCTCGAGAGCGAGTTCCATGGGTCGATAAAGGCCCTGTAGAGTTGTGCTTTAGTCGTGTAGAAAACCAGACGGAGGCACAATCTCTTTTCGCGTATCGATGGCTCAGCTGAATCCCAGGAGATATCTGGGCTGCTCAACCTGTATGATGGGGGAAGATGTGTGACGATGTCGTCTTCCAGTTTTCGAGAGAGCTTTTCGATTATATATGGATTGGTTTGGTCCTGTTTCCAGGAAAAGGAGCACATGGAGGATTGCATGAATTGGGCCAGCTTGATGTGGTATATTCGGTCGGTGAATGGCGTGAGATGGTATGGTGAAGTTATTATTGCTTGCAGGTTATCTTGAGGGAGTTGGACGTCGTAGTGTCCCTCTGGGATCAGGGGCCAGCGGCCCAGCAATGTGCACATGAATCTAGGAAGACTTAGACCAAGCATGATGAAGGGACGCTACTGAGGGAAGCTTACCTGTCCGAGATATACAGACTCCAAAAGGTCCTGCGGCGGAGTTCCATCTCCAACCCATCTATGGGATGCCCGGGCTTCTCAAGGTGAAGACCGATGCTGTGAGCATCATTGACCGTTTGACCTAGAAGAAACCAGCACTCTCGAGTTTGGGAGTTATTCTTCAGGTAACAGATGTGGTAGTACTGATGTTGAATGCTTGCCAACGTTCGTTTCCTATTTCTTGCGAGGTTCTGGGGCAGCTCCATCGAGTTGGCGAGGCTATATAGTTTTCGCTTCAAGGTCTGTGGAGAACCATCGAATACTCTCACGGTTGGGTAATTTGGATGAGGCAGACATTGGAGACTCAGGACGCAAATACGTAGAATAAGTAAGCCGAAATCCATGCTCTCATCGTCAATACCGCAATTGCTGGCAAAATCTTTCCACCAAGCGTTGTACTTTGGCGTAAACGAGGGTGGGTGAATTAGTTCATGAATTCTGTTGATCTCACGCAGAAACATCTCGACCAGGAAGTCGGTTACTTGTCGATTCGGAAAGCTTTCCCGAAGATGCGATGGTAGAATGGGCATAGCGGTCGAGGGCGTTTGTTTCGGCGCTGCTAAGGCCGGTCGTCTGTATGGTGTTAGCATCTCAACTCGTTTCCCCCTTTTTAGAGTTCGGATGAGTCTGGATGACGAACGGCATATTGAGGGCCTCTTTGAGAACACGATTTGGACGTTGGGGCCTGTATTCAAGAGCATCTAGCGCTTCCAAATGCGATTTATCCTCCGGATCGGACGGATCATCCACATCGGATGTACTCCGAGAGCGACAATCAATGTCACGATCGAGCAGTTGAGAACGAGATGCTCTGAGCCTTGGACCGAGTTCACGGTAAATGCATAGATGCTCAACCTCGCGCTCTATACAATGGTTGCACGGTTTTTCACGATTGCACTAGATCTTGATTAGCGGGGATCTGCAAGGACTTGGCGGAAACTGTTGCATACTTTCTTCTTGCGCCGATTGCACTCCAAACACGATTTGGTCGGTCTGCGTCGAGTATGTTTCATTTGCATACTTGCACGAAGAGCAACAGGAAGCTAAAAACGCACGAAAAAAAGAGGACAATCTTCCATAAGGGGAATACTAACTAAGCCGATCCGGTTCGGCTTTAGTGGCTTTCGGGCGTAAACTCCCTCTTGCCTTGTTGTGGCCTGATTGGGGCCTGAGGAATGCCTGAGGACCCCAGCCTTGACCACTCGGTTCGACGCGGTTCGGCCTTTAGCTGATGTGGAGATAATCCCCGATTATCTCGACTTTAATTCTAGCTGCGTATTTGCGCTGCCAGCTCCACTGCTGCAAGGCCTCCGCTGTTTGGACCAGGCTCTGCATGCAATCCCGGCGCCCTTGCCCCTGTGCATTCCCAATGAACAGGGTTCGGTGTTTGATAGATCCCCGATCTGCAGTCGCTCGCTCAGCTCCGACGGTTCCATCAAATAGAGCATGAAGCCAGCTCAAGGTGGAGCCCTCAGACGCTCTATCCACGTTGGGGTGGCGCTAGATCACAGTAGGCGACTTCTCGAATCACAGCACGTGGAAACTTCGGGCTCAGACCCACCTTGCACCTGTACAGTACTTTGGACGGACTGACCACGAAGTCAGTGCTTTTGACCAGGATCCCGAGGGGGCTTTATCAGAAAAAGGCAAACAAAAACAACAACAAAGCATCGTGCTGCAGCGGATAGATGCCTCTAGTGTATGCCCGATCCAAAGCCCGTCACAGGGAGAGTGGGCCAGAAACACTTGAAAGAGGGTGCATCAAAGGATGGCAACCTTGAAACACCCACCGTCTGACAAGGCTTGAACCCGACGCGCGAGCTCTAGGGCCGACTGTGGAGATTTCTAATCGGAACCTGTCCATGAATACGTGATCACTCGAATATGGGTTTGTGTGAAATGCCGAGTTTCGGTAATAACTCGAACAGGGCAATGTAGAGGCGGTGGCGTGAGGCTCAAGACAAAACGAACGGGGACTTATGAAAGTGGAACCCTTTTAGTATACTGCTGATAATAGCGACCAGTGGCACATTGGGTAGGCCATGTCCCACATCCAGAACTGGAAGAAGAAAATACGGCGAAAGATATACAAGCCGTGATTCCCGAGGGCTGATTCATCGTCAAACGGGCATTGAGGCCCACAAATCCGAAGGGGACAACTATATACCCGAATACAAGGCCGATGGAGCGAAACCAGCTTGAGTTGAAGGTTGATCGTTTTGATGAAGGGCATTGTTGATACATCTATGGCTGGCCTACTCTGGATGATCTAAATGACCTTTCCACCTTGGGTTGAATGAATGAGTGATTTCTATAGGCTGAGGTATGTTCTGTGTTATGCAAAGATTCAATCGTCCCACGTCTCATCCAGCTGATCTATCAAGCGATTCTCCGCGTCTACGTCGCGACTAGAGCTCCGTCCTCCTCGACCGCCAAACGCACCAAAAAAGCCGCCACGGCCGTCACCGCCCGCAGGGGTATAGCCGCTGTGCGAGGGCGATCGACGGAAGCAGCTGCCCAAAGATGAGAAGAGAATAACGAACATGTCCTGTGGGAAATCACAGTTAGCGTTTGAAAATTGTAGAAGATGGATTTTCAGATCTTTGATCAAACAAAACAAGAAAGTAGCAGCAACCCAGAGCTGTCACGCTAGAGAACGCTCCCCCTAAGCTACTCGCTTGCGAGAAGCTTTTGGTCGAAGCCAATCATATCATTCGTTGAAGGTTCATGCCCATTTTGCTCCTGGCCATGATCATGTACACGACGAATCAATCAAGCGAGGGGGTATAAACCACGGACCCGAAAATCAGTAAGTGCAACCGCTAAGTCCACAGAATTCAAAGCAAATAATTTGAAATCCAAGGCCTCTTCTTCTAATGAAAGAAAGAAGTAGCCATACTGCTAGAGCTAACGGTTTGAATGAACACCAGACCAGCTGGGCAATTCAATCCAACCGCGATGTACGTGATCTGTTTGACTCCTGGTGACTGTGCGATACTAAGTTGGGGTATCGAGGTCCCCGCCGGATCCGACAGCGAGTCAAAACTAAAAAGCTTACCTTGACAAAGTCGAACATGCCTGCCCATAGACTGAAGTTCGGGCACTGGCGCCAGCCACGCTGGTGCATAACGGTACGCTGGTATGCACAACCACCGACAAGATAGACGGCAACTGCAATGAGAACACTATAGCTCGTTAATATCCGTAATCTGTTGGGCAGGTGTAGGCTAAACATACATCACACCAAATACTCCGGCAGGTCCGAGCCCGCCAGAGTTAGGGCTCACTGCCACTCCGCCGCATGCCGCTGAGCTGCGAATCTCGAAGTAATAGGTGCAAGAGTCTAATGTGCCGACAAAAGATGCGGTGGCCTGGTTCGGGAGAGCGTCGCGATCGCAGAGAAAGGACATAAGGGTTGACTTGGTTCGAGCAGAGGCCTTCATCGAGGTATTTGTCACGGAAACAGCGGCACCATCTTGATCGTCGCAGGGAGAGCCATTCGTGTAGTTCATTACCAACTTACGACCACGGAAGAAAGGGTCTGAAGCTTGTTGTCTTATGGAAAGAAGGTCAGTATGTATCTCATTGGTATAACGATCCCACACGTACCCGATAGAATAGATCTTTCCGTTCTGCTCATAGTAGGCGCTAACATTCTTCCATTGCGACGAGGATACTCCAACCACATCCTTCAAGTCTTCGATGACCGGTGCGCAGATATTCAAGGTAAAGTTCGCGGGATAGTCGTGTCCGCGGGCGTGCCAGCTCTCGTTTCGGCTATCTGACGAGATCTTGCCATTCTCCAGCTTTGGCGGCGACAATGAAATCGCGTTGAGATCATAGCAGAGTCCGCTGGTGGGGGAGTGCGCTACGCACGGCGACTCGTCACTGAGTTGAGGGTTCGCGTGAGAGAGACCGAGCAGAGCTAAGGCGAGCAGCGAGTAACGAGTGGAAATAAACTTCATGATCGGCGAGACAAAGAAAAGGGTCAAGACCTACAGGCCCCAAAGAGCGTGATCGGAAGAGAAACGGAGTCCAGCTCACCAGAGGTTGGGATTTGATGGGTTTGGAGATGAACCCGAAGCTCTGCAGGGCTGAAAGAAGTTACGTTGCATCATTCTTTGTCCCGTGATTGGTCGGGCGGGCCAGCGCAAATTGCGGAGGAAGCCAAGACTCAGGAACATCGGCTGCACGAGCTTCCGGTACGCGCCACACTTGCTCCTGCTCAGTATTTGTTGCCTATTTCTTCGCTGCTTCTCGATCTCGATCTCGATCTATGCAGGCCCATTCTTCACACCTTTCCTTTCTTTGATTCTGCAAGATGCCTCGGGCCAAGGCGTCCAAGTCCGATCCCAAGCCCGTGCCAATTCAAACGGTGGCAGAAAAACATGGCTATGAATTCGGTGGGCCGTAAGTCGAGTGTGATCTATAATGCAAGCTCAAAGAACATTGACTGAATTGCAATTGCAGCCTAGGTGCCTTTGGGATTGTCTTCGGCTTGCCCATTTTGACCTACGTCTTTGCCTTTGTTTGCAATGATATCTCAGGATGTCCAGCCCCCTCGTTGCTGCACCCCTCGACCTTAACCCTGGAGAAGCTGAAGCGCGAAGTGGGATGGCCCGAAGAAGGAATTGCGGGGCTTTACGACTCTCAGGTGACCCTCTGGGTTCTGAGCTACTATGCGTTCAGTCTGTTTCTGCAGATTTTCATGCCTGGTATTGTGGCGGAGGGCGTGACTCTGTCCTGCGGCGGACGTCTCAAGTATAAGTTTAATGGTATGCTCTCCTCAGGTCTCTTGGCATGAAGGTTTTACTCATTATGCGACCCCACTTATAGCTTTCCGATCTGCTCTGATCATCCTCTCTGGGCTCGCCGCTGGTACTTACCTGCAAGGCGCAGACTTCGTGGTCTGGACCTTCTTGTGGGACAACTATGTGCAGGTCCTTACGGCAAACATCGTGATCTCTGCAACCGTCGCGCTTTTTGTTTACGTCAAGAGCTTCACGGTTCCAGCGCCAGGCCAGGCTAACTTCGGTTACCGGGAGCTGGCCCCCGGTGGCCACACTGGCAACCCGCTCTATGATTTCTTCATTGGTCGTGAGCTGAACCCTCGCGTGCGCCTGCCCATTCCCTTCCTTAGCGAAGAGTCTCGCACCCTTGATATCAAGGTGTTCATGGAAATGCGCCCTGGCTTGCTGGGTTGGATCATTCTCAACTTGTCCAATGTCGCCCACCAGTACCGAACCTATGGTTATGTGACCGATTCCATTGTCCTGGCTACCACTTTCCAGAGTCTCTATGTCCTGGATGCTCTGTACATGGAACCGGCAATCATGACAACTATGGATGTGATCATGGATGGTTTCGGCTTCATGCTGTCTTTCGGCGACGTTGTCTGGGTTCCTCACACGTATAACCTCCAGACTCGCTACCTCTCTATGTACCCTCATCAACTCGGTTCCTCTGGTATTGCCCTCGTTCTGGGCGTGACTGCCGTCGGATACTCAATCTTCCGTGGTGCCAACAACCAGAAGAATCGTTTCCGGGACTGACCCTAATGACCCTCGCGTGAAGCATATCAAGTTCATTGAGACCAAGAGTGGCTCGAAGCTGATGACATCTGGGTGGTGGGGTATGGCCCGCCATATCAACTATCTTGGGGACTGGATCATGTCTTGGGCGTACTGCTTGCCAACCGGTATCGCTGGCTTTGCTATCGTCCAGAGCATCAACCCTGCCACCGGCAAGCTTGAGAACCAGGCTGTCCAGACCCCCGAAGCTCGAGGCTGGGGAATGTTGATCACCTACTTTTACATGGTCTACTTCGCAGTCTTGCTGATCCACCGGGAGATGCGTGACGAAGAAAAGTGCAAAAAGAAGTACGGTGCTGACTGGGATCGTTATACCTCGATGGTGCGCAGCCGTATCATCCCTGGTATCTATTAACATGACACTTGGAACTATCATAGTGTTCCTCGTTACGTCCTCACCTGATGAGAAATGAGTGCAAGGCAAATGGATCGTTCATACCATGAGTCTTTAAAGCCACCTGTAGAGGCCAAAAAAAGTGCTTTATGTACATTTCGGGACCCTTCTCAGCTGCGAGTGCAGTCAGCAGGTTTTGCACGTCTTATTTTGTGCTTGACTGCGGGTTATTATCATATTGCTAATATAATATAATTTTGGGGGGGGGGGGAGTTACCGCTTTCGCTTATGAGTATCAATTAAAACGTCCAACCCCCAACTTTCATCCCCGGTGTTAGGTGCCCACCCCTTGAGGACTTCCTGTGCGTGTCTGATAGCATGCTTCCGAGCAGCACGAGAATCCCCCTCGTCTGTCGGCCCTCTTTTGATAAAATCATATATAGCAGGCCGGCGGGGCTGTCCAAGAGGACTTCTGGATGATAGTCCAGACGAAATAGCAGTCTTCTGTTCGGCCTCGCCACTTGGTTCGCAGTCCGTAATCTTCTCGAGGAGAGCCCACATCTTCGCCCTCGACAATGCCGAGGCACCACGCGCAGTGGGCGAAGAAGCCTTATTCCCTTGTTTGACCCCGCTAATGATGCTTTCGTATAACCCTGTTTTCGAACCACATAGCGAGGGTAGAGACTTGCTTCCCTTCTCTGGTAGCAACACCTTATCTGTATTGGAGGGCGCTAGAGTCCACACTGCACTAACATTACCTGGCTTGCTTTTCCTTGGGGTGACTCCATTTGCTGCCATTTCACCATCTGCTAATTGACGTATAGTGGTTGGCTTTGGTTTCGCAAATTGCCACATAGCTCTTACTTTGCCTGCGGGCACCGATAGAACCTGAAATGGCCTGAATCGATATTCAACCGATCTTTCACACGAGCTGCTCGGCCAGGACTGAGCCACTAGAGCCGCCATGCGGCCATTCTTGCCGAAAGCCCTGTCGCATGCTACTCGGCTAATCTCGTCCTCAGGAAGAATGAGGCCAGCCAGGTAGGCGTTCTCGGTTAACGCGAGCAACCGGCTCGTCTGCCATGATAGCAAGGACGAAACCTGCCTCAGAGCAAGTTTGTCCGAACAAGACTTGCTGCGCGTGGACTCAGCATCTGTTCGAGCTGGTTTTCTGCGCACGACGCCTAATAGGGAGAAGTGGGCTCGGCCGTCGAGGAGGTTGTCATCTCCGAGACTGTTTTCTGTCCCAGAGTTGTTTTGTCGGACTACCTCCCAGGGCGTTGCGTCTTCTTGGGCTGCCATGCATAGTTCCATACTCCCATCTCCACAAGGAGCACAGGTGCAGTACATGTAGATTCGGACATTGGGCTGCATCTCAAACGGTGGGCATTGGCCTTCGCAAGTCACATGATGGTCTCTTTTGCGGATGAATTTGGACTCCGAGGGATTTGGACTGCCAGTTGCAGGGTTGGTCTCGCCAGCAGCTTCTTCAGCTAGTATTGAATGGCATTCTGTCATCAGCCAGTGGTTGAAGGCCCGAATGGCCAGTATCTCCGCATGACAATCATGGAGGACAAGGCCTCGACAGCGAGGTATTTGGGACGCTGATAAGCATTTTGCACCACTCCTGTATGAGAAATTTAGGATCCCATCGGAAAGCATCTAAAAAGACACCAGAACTTACGTGACCGCGATGCAATGTAGACTTTCGGACGATGTACCTTCCCCTGTAACCATGTGTCACTAAACGTCTAGCAACGTAGAAAAAGTTCTATAGAGATACCTCTCACAGCAACAATTCCAGTCATAGGAATCCATTCTTTCGATCCATCGGACAATATATGAGGTTTACTTTTCGCAGGTAGAGCATTAAAATGTGCATGTACCAGAGATGCTATACGTAGCGGCAAAGGGTCCCCATGCTCTTCTCGAGACATAGGGGCTACAACATAATCACAAGGACTATAGAACTCGTAATTATATCGCCTTCGTCAGTGAGGAGTCGATCGACGGAGAAATGCATCCACCGCGATTTTGAGAGTCTATCACGTGATATTTCTTATCGCGGCGCGGCTGCGTCCCAAGTTCTTGACCTCCGCTTTTCTCTCCTCACGCCAACCAAATACCTCAGACAAAATGGCGGACAAGTTGCGCACCATCCAGAACCTCGAGGCTCTTCAGGCCCGCTACGTCGGTACCGGCCACGCCGACACCACCCGACACGAATGGGCCCAAAACATTGTCCGTGACAGCTACGCCTCCTACATCGGCCACCCGCCTTTGCTGCAGTATATGGCAGTTGGCTTGAATGAGCCTAAGGAGAAGGTTCGCATGCAGATGCTTGAGAAAATGGTTCGAGGAGCGGGGAACCCGCCAGAGGTACGTCCTGACTACTCCGGAAATAGGGAAGAGCTGCTGATACTTGCTATCATAGATCGAAGATTAAGCTCGGCTATCGGGCGTTGAAGATATCCACGAAATTGCGACCGTATTGCTTTTGCCACAAATATGAACCTGTACTTGTGCATACGCTGCTGGGCTCGAGCGAGGCCCGCTTTGAATATGTGAATACAGCTTAAGGTCGAATCTGCTTGTGACTGAGATCTGGATCCCAGGAAGTGGGGAATAAGGCTGTGTTTTTATGTGCAGGGGTGTGCTGGGACTTCAAATGACCGAGTCGCAGAGAAAGCAGAGGAAGTCGAAGGCGGATGGGTTGCTTGCCCGTTCACTCTACCCATTGCATCTTTTGAATGGCATAGACCATGGCATCGAATAAGCCAACGGGACAATCCAGTTCGTCAGACGCTACGTCTCAAAAGCAAAAGTAGGCGAACTATCCAATCTATGACCAGAATGGAAAAGCAATTCGATTAAATGCTACCCACGATGATGCGTACCATAACACTTCGCTAGTAGACATGTACATGAACGCCTAGAAATTACAAGATGTTTCTAAAGGGAAAAAAAAAGCATCTTTATAGAGTCGTTATCCCTCGTGGACTCCTCCTGCCCGCTCAGCTTCGCATTCGTAGCGTGCAAAGCGGTATTTTCTTTCTGCAGAGCAGCCACAATCTCAACCCAATTCTGGCGCTCGCTACGCAACTTGGTCACCTCCTTCTTCAAGTCCTTGATCTCTGCGCGCAAACTCTCAACCTCGGATTTGGATTTGGACTTTTCAGACCGCTCCGCATGCTTGCGATGGCGCGCTTCGATTTTCGTCGCTAACTTCATCTGCTCACCCTCGATCTTGTGGAGCCGCTTTACAAGCTTGGCTTGCTCGCTCACAAGGCTGCTGATGGCTTTTTGGTTTCGAGCCGGAGAGTCGGGCTGCGGTTGCGAGGTGGGTACATCACTGGTGCTGCTTTCTCGTTGGCTTGATTGTGTGCCGGCGATGCTAGCTGGTGTTGACGAGCGAGTGTCTCCTCGCTTGCGCGGACCGCTCTTGTCGCTGTCTGCGTCTTTGAGGGGCCGAACGGGCGTGTTAGAACCCATCCAGTTGAGTCCTTGAAGTTTTTCGAACTCGGCATGAATTGCTTCTAGTCGGGCTTCGACCCCTTGTTTTCGCCGAGCCAGCTTCTGTAGATCTCTCTCGTGCATGCTTGGCTTGCTCTTCCCGTTTTCTTTCTCTTCCTTCGCGACATTCTTCACCACCTCGTCCACAATAGGGGTGGCTGATTCGGAGTGCGTTGAGTTAAAAGACACGTCTGTGATGTTTCTGGTGTGCTTCGGGCGCGACGGGTTTGACTGTGGGGTCTTCTGTTCTTCGGGCTCTGTATCTTCATCTTCACTGGATTCCTCCTGGGAATCGTGATGGGACGGATATGGAACGTAGTCATTGAGTCCGTAGGGAGCGAGCCGTCCGATACCAGCGTTGATCAGGCCTGTCACGCTAGCAATGAGCCCATGGTGTGATTGATCATCAGAGTCCGTGGGTTCCGAATCCGAGTCATCAGACTTGTCTTCTGCGTGATCGGATTCGTCGGAGTCTTCTGGCTTTGATGCGGTGCCTGGGTTTACCTTGACGGAATCGTCCCCTGTGGTCTTCTTTTCCCGATACTTTTTGTCTTGGGTTGCCCAGTTCACAAACTTGGCGGCGTCTTGTCCGACGCTTTTGGGTGTGCCTTTGTCAACCATCCACCGCGGAATGTTGCCTCCAGGGTCACTTCTCGAGACCATAATCCACTCAACAGGGTTGACATCGTCGTCGCCTGGGGCGTCTGAGGCCTTGGGTGTACTGCTATCCGGAGTGTCGCCCGACGAGCTTCCCTTGTCTCCCAGGCTTGTCCTGGAAGAGCTCCCGCTGCTAGACGCCTTGGGAATCTCCCGAATGATCTCAACAGACTCATACTCACCTCTAGTATAGCCCTCCTTAGGCTTCACATCAGGGTGATCGCAAGGCTTGGACACCATCATCCAACTCCGTCCTGGGAGTTTCGTCCCGCCGATGTGTAGACCATCCTCCGAAGAGATAATCATCGCCACAAAGTCACGCGGGGCAGTCGGTTTGGGAAATTGTGCAGAGACATGGTAGACGGTGACATGGGCCATGACTGAGCCATCCTCGTTCTTAACCTCAATCGTCTCAATTTTCTTCTCTGCTCCAATCCCCCGGATTGCCTTATCGGCTACCTGCCCCTTCTGTAGCTTCTTCTCGTTGACTTTCAGTGTTTCATCATATTCGGTAGAGATCTTCTCCTTCCACTGCGTGAACGGCATACCCTCATGCACACTCCGCCGTCCGAACCAGGATCCGCCTCCGTCGTGGGCCGAGAGCTTCCACACGTGCACACCCAGCGGGTTCTCGCGCGGCCCGCCCACCTTGATAGGCTTGCCCCATTGGTCTTGAAAAGATGCGAGTTCCGGGTCGGTCTCTCCCACGCGGGCGGACGAAGGGACCACACCGTTCTGTGGGGGTATATCTGTATCGAGGCGGGGGATCCGGGAGAGACTCGCCGACAAGCCGGCCGTTCTTGAAAATGCTGCGCACGTATTCACGGAGCTCGTCGGGTGATTGGGGGACCTCGGCCCAAGTTGTTGGCTTGAGGCATTGAAGAGCCTCGTGGAGAGTTGCCATTGGAGTTCTGGAGAAGTTTTGCACGTAGGATAAGGGGTAGTCTCGTGCTCAGACGAGGTCAATCACTGTAGTCGCGGTACTAGTAGCGGTCAACACGGGGCTTTCTGTTAAGCCGGAAGATTCTTGCCACCGGCTGTCGGCGAGACTGCCATGAAGAGTCTGGACAAGCTCTGGAATTCGGGAAGCGCACCTTTTGCTTTTGCCAATTCAACGGTAAGTCCAGTACAATCGTTGAAGCCAGACGGGTCAGACAAGGACCCCGCAGTATGAGCTGGGTGAGGGTTATTTTTGGCGTTCAGACCAGGGTAGCTCTCTACCAAAGCTTTAGAAGCAAAGAAAAAACAAATGGCTTATATCACCACAGGAGATGCTAAAACAGGTACCCAGCACCGGCTTCAGCGGAGAAATGAGGGGCGGGCCCCGGCTGCTTCCCCGGTTTCTTGACGTCATACTTGGTTCGTGTCTACTGAAAAAGCCATGATCTGGACAATCGCACTATTTCGGTGGAGGGATCTACATAAGCCGCAACACTCCTAAGTTGATCTGCAGTATCCTTTTGCTTATAAGATATTGTTTGCTGGCGGTTGATGATCGGTAGTCTACTTTTCTGTTTTATGTGGAACGTCGCGGCCGGATCAGAGGCGCGCCCACTCGACCTGCACGGCTGATCACGCGCCAATTTCGCCCCGTGGAATACTAGTAATAACAGGGAATGAGGAGTCGAGTATAGAGTTTTATTCATTCTTTATGTTTCGTGAACGTCATCGAAAAGCCGACCTATATAGAACCCTGTTCCGCCAGGCCATCGTCGTCATTGTACCTACTAGGAGCGAGAGCTGGAGGATGCATGCACCTTTCTAAGATTAATCCTAAAAAGATACATACAAATTGAGTTGATAGTTGACGTGACAAAAAACAAGAGAGGAAAGACAGCCAGCGTGGGAGGAACTAGCCCCCCAAACGCAGCAAAATAGAAAGACCGCACAGCGGCAACAAATTCCCTGCGTCAGGATAAAAGAATGATACTCGATCAACCGGTGAACGAGTCCTGACAGCATCTCATCCAGGGACCCAGCCTGGATGAATTAGGATATCAAAAAAAAATAATGCGAGATGCGCGATAGCGACGAGTTCGCGACCAGGTAGAGGTGATTACTCGCCCATAGCCTTGTATCGCATCAGTTGGAATTGAAAACCGAGAATCACAGATCTGGCATATCCCAACTCATGCGCGTCTAGCAAGTCACCGCAGGCGACAGCATCCCCGACGAAGGCCATGGCACGGTCCGACCCGTACCCAATCCTCAATCACCACGAGCAGCCAGCAGAATTCAACCATCGCACTGCGATGGTGACACGTCACGGAAGACTGATCCTTCAACCGACCCAGTCAAGGGGGAGTTGCCAGTGGGTGACCAGACCCAAAGGACCGTCCTCGACGGAGAACAGTAGAGACAAGAGCAACTCATGCCGAAACCAGTCGGCAATCAAAGCATCCTGTTGCTCTCCGTCGACGCGACAACGAATGGAAAAAAAAGACATAACGATGGACATTCCACATCCAGATTCATATCCCGTGCCGCGAGGCTACCTGGTCTTCATGACATATATGCGGGAGATGAAACAATTTGAAAAAGAACACGAAAGCCGACCCTGCCGCTTCGATGCAAAAGAAA
Source organism: Penicillium chermesinum (assembly GCF_028974085.1). Classification (NCBI taxonomy): domain Eukaryota; kingdom Fungi; phylum Ascomycota; class Eurotiomycetes; order Eurotiales; family Aspergillaceae; genus Penicillium; species Penicillium chermesinum. The sequence continues at coordinate 922,313 of NW_026695312.1, read as the reverse complement.
GAGCAACGCTGACGCTGGCTGATAAAACGCGGGCAAAAAAAAAAAGATAGAAGCGAAAAGAAAAAAAAGTATAAGGGGACAAGCCGTCGATATAAAAGAATTATTCAAAAATGATGCAGCAACGAAGTGGAGTATCACAGATGCACACAGTCGAAGAACGCCGTCAAGAAATGCCAATTAGTCGGAGGAAACGCGACCCGTATTGCTGGGATCGGCAAGTTACAGGATTTCAGGTCGCTGGTCCAAGGTCTCAACGATCAACGTTGGAGATAACCTGGAGCCGCGGGAGCTTTCATCGCCCGGCGATGATAAGGAGTCGAGACCACCAAAGTCTTTACACCTCACGGAGCAGAGCTCTAAATCGTGGTGCCGTAAGGCAGCGCAGCGAAGTCTCCCCAGCTGAACAGGTTCGCGGCCGTGCTGCACGGTTGTAGGTGCTGGAAGGGCTGCACAAGCATGCTGGGGAGCGGGAGGGAAGCAATGGCCGCCGAGGTCGCCATGTGATCATACGCAGTATAAGGCGCAGAGTAGGGCACGGAGTACGGCGTGGTGGTGAAGGGCTGGGAGAGTAGGAGGGAGTCGGCGATGGCAACTGTGCATCACTGAAATTCAGACTAGCCCATAGATTCGGGTTAGAATCATCGGTCGTCGCCGGGGATGGGCTGGGCGGAAGTACTTTCCACGACTCGAGAGGCGCAGACTGGGGTAGAGGGGTGTGCCACCAGGTCTCGGGGCCAGTCGAACTGGGCAGCAGAGGCACTGGTCGCATAACGTCCACCACCCGTGGAGGAGGAGGCAGTAGCGGCACGAAGAGACTCGTGATGGCTGATTTGGCCTCCTCGCTCAGTCCGCACAGCAGCTCCCCGGCTCCGTCCTCTTCCAGTCCCTCGAGGGCCTCGACCTTCGTCCGGAAGACGAACTTGTTAGCGGCTTGGACAAACTCCTCCTGTAATTTCTTCAGTTGGCTCTGCTTCCCTGACCAGTCCCACGTATTGGCGGCGGCGTCAACCGAGTAGATATCTTTGTGATAGTCCACCAGGGCTTCGATCGTCTCCGGGGTTAACTTGAATGCCACCTCGTTCCGCGACACCATATCGACGTGAACGACGTAGGCCTCCATGTGGATCATCTGGTAGTTGAAGAGGCCTTCCACCAGCGGGTTCTCATCCTTCTTTAACTCGGCCTCGGGGGCTTTGGGAAACATCATCGAACATAGGGTCCAGATCGCATTCTGCGATGACAGCGTCTCGGTCAGACAGCGAGTATGCTGGGTGACGTTGTTCAGAGGGCGCTTGACCCGGTTGACTCGCTTCAATGTGGCCGTCAGCCATGGTGCAACCTTGGTGTTGAGCACTACATTGGGCGAGGACCGCGGCGCGAAGGCCGCAGCCGATGACGGAAGTAAGACTGTTGGCATTACGACTCGGTGTGAATAGGGATACGTCCGGCGTTGAGGTCAAGTTGGAATATAAAAGAACGTAGGTCGTGGGAAACAAAAATCGTAAAAGGCGTCATTCGCCCACACAAGACAATCCGCGGTTGGTGGTTTGAGGGGGAAGTCGTGGATTTAGATCGATCGCATATAGTAGGAAAGCGTAGATGTTGGTTGTGGGCAGTTTCGCTTTGGGTAGATCTGTATTAGTTGTGCGGGCGAATGCGCAAAGAAAAGAAAAGAAATTATAGATATCAAAAAAGAGAGGACATGAACAGTCGCAGTTCAAGAAATAGAGAGAGGAAGGAAAGGTGGACGGCAGAAGTAATAAGAATAGGACCCGGAGGGGCGGGCGATGGCTACAAACGGGTAAGTGGAGATTTAGTTGGTTTTTTTTTTTTATGATGATTATTATTATTTATTCCTAAATTACTATTTTCTTTTTTCAAGAGTATACCGGCTGCATTTAGGCCTTCGAGTCTTGTATCTGGGTGTATGCAGGTCGATGGAGCCTGCGTCTCGATACGGGAAAAGGCGTAATGGCCGCGTCGGAAGCCCCGAACTAAAAAGATGCACTCCAGAGTCCCGGGGTTTCGGGTGGCAAAGGCCCACAAATGAACGATTTTCGATTTTCGATTTTCATATTTACAGAGATGCACTTCAACACTCTCGGCCTTGCAGGAACTGCACAGTTGAAACCACGGCGACTGCACCGTGTGGGAAGATACGAGGGCCAACCTTTGACGTTCCACCCGTCCATCCATGGATCCCACCCCAACTTCGTGATAACGGTATCGTAGTATAATAGCAGAGGACTTTGATCATCTGTGGAAATCTTGTTTCGCTAAATGATCGCACAGAGTGCCTTCCTCTAATCATGGGCGTTGCGAGTCCATTCGACCCATCTGCAAGATGCCCCAAACTGCAAAAGCTAAGCCCCCTCCCGGTGATCCGCACAAAACGGTAGCCGTTCTGGTCTAGAAATCCTCCGAATCAACGAAGAAAAAACTACGAGATATCTGTTTTCAGCAAAGTGCATATTGGCTCGCATATTGCAGCAGTTACAGGAAGAATCCCCACGTCCTCTCAGCTACGAGGAGGCAGGGCCAAATGCAAGATCTACTGTACGCACTGCGCCTCCGGTAGCAGCAGGTTTTGCAGTGTAGGGCTTCTCCATAGATTCGTAGATTCCATGGAAACATTGCGCGCCCCCATGCAACTAAAATACTCCACAAACCCTAACTCACCACTCGCAATTCCCTCTGGGCCTTCCCCTCATGCTCCAGTACCCACGTTCCGCGAGCTTGACCGTTTAGGAGGTTTCAGAGTTCATGACACCCAGGACCGGGGCATAGAAAAAAAGGGGGAAACCCGTCGAGGACAGGAGGTTACAACAGCACCTTTTGAAACCATAGTTTCGCTGCTCAATCAAACCTTTTTTGTTGATGTATCGAATGGGCCTCTTGCCGCTAGGACTGGGTGGACGGGCTTCAGCTGATGGAGGGTCGAGCAGACGTGGGGCAGGCCGGTCTTGGGCCGCTTCAGGGCTGCGATTCGCTGAAAGCCACCGAGTCCGGCCGGCGCCCATCCCAGCTGAGATCCCTGCTGTGATCTGCGATTGGGCTGAGGCTCGGGTCATTGCTAGACTTTGGGAAAAAAAAAGGCGCCCACCCATACCGCGCAGGTATCGCCCCCCCTTCCCTCTGCAGTACTCCGTACAGTTGCTCCTTTTCCGGCCCTTTTCGAGAAGGAGCAGTTCTTCAGGGCCATGTTTTGTGTGATCTCATCCTACAGCCCTCCATTCCCCTAAACCCTGTAGCCTGGCGGCATATCATTTCGGTCATGTGGTCTTGGAGGGGTTGCGCAAGGGCGAGTACAAGCGGTTGGCATCGGGGTTCCTACATGATTCCCCAACGGTTTCTGGAGGATTTGCCAGGAATCATCCTGTGAACAGTGCACAAGCACGGAGCATCTTGGAATTATCTTTGGTATCACACTGAATGCTGCGTTGGCCGCCGGACCTCGCCGTGTGTTGCTCTTTCCTAAAATAGACGTGGCTGTGCTTGTTTCCCGCCACGTACCGCCTCGTTGCCACTGCACTGTGGCTGGTGTATCAGCGTCGTTCCATGGATGGGCCCATGAAGGGACCCAAGAATGGGGTTATGCTCTGAACGTGTACGCATATTGCATCTCAGCGCTTAGCAAAGTTTTCAAATTCCCAGACTTGCATCAGTTTCCAACCGGTCAGCCCCGTGTCTTGGGACACGATGCATTCCCGTTAGCAGCTGACATCATTCTAGCGCCAGAGTAATGCTACGGTGGGGGGTGCGATATCGTCAACTTGATCGACACGGCTCATGTCAGTTCCTGCTGACATTTGGTCTGTACTTGGTCTTTACACTATATCTCTTAGTGAGCCCCGTTGCTATGGTTGAGCTATCATACCGCTACTTCGCCCGCCGACGATCTATGAGTCACCGGATGGGGCCCTCGTGACGGCTGGTTGAAAACCGAGCTGATCTTTTATGAGAATGATGCCCAACTTCGCTGCAATTCATCGCTGTATAGATTGGCTCAAGAGTTGAGTAGATAAAACTCTGCATGATTTATGGGTCATGCTCCGCACTTTGATGGGACGATGGCCCGGCACAACGATTGCTTTGTCTCGTTGACTCATACATTTCGGTCATGCAAGTGTCATGCTAGAGGTATCGGATAGGAGATCATTGACTATCATCCATCTCGCTTTGATGGAGATTTCAAGGCTAGCGAGAAGTTAGCGCACAAAAGAGGGTCGTGCCAGGTAAATGCCCGAAGACAAGAGCCGTTGCTCCTCCACATTTACCAGGTGTATGAAATATCTTTAGCCCTGTGCCCCGAGAAATCCCGAAAAGGCTAACACCAGTCTCAATATTTGGAACCTTGGGTTGATTCTAACGATGATTGGCGTGTCGTCCCGCCTACTCTTCTTCACCGATAGAAATAAATCTCACTAGTTGTACTTGCGATGTGACTCCGTTTCTCGCGGGGGTAAAGAGCGGTCCAACTTCCATCTGGTCAATGCCTTTCGCGTCATGGACGTCTCCCAAAGATTAAAATGCATCAAAGAAGCGTGGTGAGACTGGTGATGACGACGGCCACCCCCTGGGCGGCTATTTCAAAGTCTAGGGCCCACTATTGGAACTACCTCTGGATTTAGAATTGACAACCTTATGACAGATCCATGGTTCAAGTTCCCGATCAACGTACCCTTCTTCAAACAATTCGAATGGCCTCGCCTTTGCGGTTTGTGATACACCATTTTACGACCAATCGTGGGGGCCTATCTGTGCTGAGCTTCCAAATCTGGCATTACGTGGGGCCACTTCCTGGCCCATGTACGCTCTGTATGAATTGCCGCCTATATACATTAGGAATAGCTAGCGCTCGAGCCAGATCGTATGAGTGACGCTTTGGGGATACCTGTTCCGATCAGGCACATGTGAGTGTTTCATTATCGGCAGGGGTCCTTCTCCATTTACCGGGATACCCCGACTACATAGAGTCTTGTGATACTTCAAATACGTATTTTGACATGGTACTATTGTCCAAGGTCTCTAGAACACCAAAAGCGTTTAGCTGTTGTTTTGAAAAGTGATGCGGTGGCGGCGGCTTATCGTGGGAAAAAGGAGGCAGATCTCCGCATCGTTGGCGGAGGGAGACGAGAATCAATCCTATTCTAGGCAAACATATTACACATTTCGATGGAGAGTACATGTTCGGTTTCAAGGCCTCAAGGCCGTGATTATGCAGATGCAATACTACGTAGCCTTAGGCAACCTTTGGCCTCTCCGAGTATGATCAAAGAGGCCTTCTCGTGCCACCCCATCGCTTGAAATTGTGATGAATTACTCCGACAAAGATGAGTTCACATTAACTTGCCTATTTCAGAGTTAAATTCACCATGACTGGATAAGTAATTATTTTCAGAACTCTCTTCAAGTCGGGTATTGCACACGACTCAGGACATATGGTAGAGGAGATTCCTTACGTGGGTAGGCGACCAGTTGACCGCTTTTCACCTGTTGGTCGAATTAACATCAAATCAAGAGCCTGTACAGTTTAATTATCCTTTAGGTGCCGGGTTTTCATTTCACTCGAAAAACACCATGGGGCGTTGGCGAAGGTTTTCATCCAATTATACTTGCTATTACGGAACGACACGGCACTTGTTCACAGGAAAATCTGACAATATGGTACCAAGGCTTTTTGCTTCGGAAGTCGACTTCATCAGTGACAATATAGTTTTCCAATCCTCGGTACGAGCTTTACCGGGAAGGGAGAAACAGAGCTCTAGACGTCCAACCTTCTTTGGAACACTGGGAATGGAGATGGGAATCCTGCGAGCGAACAATAAAATCTCAGGAGCTCCAGGTGGTCTCCCAGGAGCGAGAAAGCTAGCTTCTGGGAAGCTTTAAACCATTCCTAGGTGTTCAACTGACACTTGGGAACGGTCGATGGACTTCTGGGAACGCTGAGGTGCTTTATAAGGAGCTTACGTATCTATAGACGAGGACATCATCTTCCAGAGCTGGCCTGCGTCAGTGGTGAAGATGTGCTCTCCATTCAAACATTGCTTGTAAGACTGGCCGTAATGTTAGACTGCACAGTCACCTTGTTGAATATTAAAGCCCTGTAATTATATATTCTTGAGGGTGTATGGTCTACTTTGATTGGGAGTCTCGAATCTCCATAGAGTGCCACTGATCATCCACTAGGTTCATTCCTGACCTACACTGATCCTCCAACCATTCCACGATCCCACCGTCACCTATCAAATGGCGAACGGGTGGTTACTTGTGTGGGCATGCACCGCACTGACCGCCACTAATTCTAGCGGTGATTGTTGCCAGCGAGCTCTGGTTTGTGGTTGTGCGCTGCGAAACTGGCGTGATTTCGCGTCTTCGACCACCATCTACGAAATAGACGAAGATTCGATGTAAACGGCAAATTTTAAGGTGTTTCTTAGTCAAAGCGACTTGAAATCGAAGGTATATTTACAACTTGAATCAACTGCTGTATGCAAACCGGGAGTAGTGCGATGGAAGCTCAACTGGGACTCAACGAAGCGAGTGATCCTGACGACTTGTCACTGGTGACCTACACAACAAAATAGAGTTATACCAGCCACAGCCTAGAGCAGAACATATATTCTAGTATATACAACACACACCTCAGGATCAATAGGTAGAGGCTACCAACTTTCGCTGCTCTTGCTGGTCTTATTCGTTGGGTGTAGGTCGCGAGTGGCAATGACCAGGCTGGACGCTGTGATATTAAGGGTCAGTTTAAGATGGTCGACCTTGTAAGGTCTGGTATTGCCCTAGCACCTGGTGGGCTTCCTCATCCATGACGATTTCAGACGATGCCTTGGATGGAGAGTCACTGCATGATTATGCATGGCTCTAGGGCAATCCTGAACCACCATAGTGTGCATCCAATTGACTTCCTTCAGGTATTTAAATTACCATGATACTGGAGAAACACAAATTGAATATGGTTATTCAGGAGTACAGTCACTGGCTGGCTGCTACACTACTAGTAGAGGCCCTGTTCGATAAATTTATTGGCGGCCTATGGACGCGCGGGTAAATGTCACTACTGTATACTGTATCGTAGAACCCGCAATTAAATAATCTAGCATACGTGCATATTCCTGTCAAACAGAAAGGGCTTCTTGGAGCGCTGGAAGAATTCCTCGTAGCGCTCCAAAACGCTCTTAGAGGCTTAAGTCGCAGGCTCATGGAGAGCTTCTGAAGCGGTTTGACTTCCTGGAGGCCATAAGTCCCCAGGAGCTAGCTAGTGGATCTTTGAGGCTTAGGGCTTTTACTCCCCTGGCAGATCAAAGGGCCAGATGTCTTGCAGGTTCCTTTCATCTCTGATTGGTTCGTCGTTATCAGGATCCTGATTTTCCAGCACGGCTCGCGACATCCCCTTGTACATTGTTATATTCTGCGCTTTTGCCTCTTTCCAGTTCTCTGGAGGGACCCATCCATCAGATGTACTGTCAAGGAGGCTCGATAAATCATGTTTCAGGTTCTATACCGCCTCAAAAAATTGATATTCCTTGCGATGAAGAGCCAACTCTTCTGGTGTTGGTAACGCAAACGGACACGACCCGACAAACCCAAGCGCTCTCCAGTCTTTGGAGGTTTCAATGAGCTCATGCCGAAAAGCAACGACGCCATCTTTCCATGTTCTGTAGCAGTACCAAAAAGGTCGAAATATCCCTTCGTCCATTAATCTAGGGAGAGCAAGCTTTGGAACGAGAAATTGGGTACAAGCTTCGTGAGCCTTTTTGCACAGCTCATTGTCATGCACTCTTGGTGCAGACGACGTGGAAGGTGTACAAGTGGCGAAGTCTGGAATCTCATCTGCGTACCAGAACGCCGTCTCTATGCTGGATGACTGCCAATCAATAATAGCCGTTATGATTGAAGGATCATCATCCGAAACGAATATATTCCTTTTATGTAGGTCCGGGTGAAATAAGGTCGGCGAGGCCGCGTCTTGAACGTGCCTATCAGCGGAGATTGCATGTAGCACTGCACGTCCCTGTTCAAGAAGGTCTAAATGCGTCTGTACTGAGCCATGATAGGACGGCCGATTCGGGTGTTGAGAATCTCTTGGTGGAATCCTTGAAAGGCCTGCATCAATGAGTCCATCGGAAAATCCATCTATCGTCAGCCCTGTGTTCCCAAGTCTTAGTTTTGATCTTCCCAATGATAGTCAGAAAGGACTTACAGGGGCCATGGTTAGGAACTGTATCTTGGTAGTACCTGTGTTCGCCATAGTATCTTGTTCCACAATGACCCCCCCCCATCTAGCTGTAGCATGGATGCAGGTGTGTATGGTACGGTTGAAAAATATAAGCTTCCATATGCCGGAATGTTCAAGTCGACCATCTCGCTGAGCTTTCTATAGATGGCGTCTATACATCTGACTTTTTGGTCACCCGACATATAGGGCCATTTCTGATGTAATTGAATGCCAGCCGCATGATCCATGATTATGTATTCGCTTCCAATATTGTTTGCCCCATCGTCGCTCCAGTCAAGAATTTTCGGGATCGGAATGCTCGTTTTCTGTTGCACTGTATTTCATAAATAATTAGCGAGAATGAAATCTTCACCTCGCATTGTCGTTCTACACACAATATTGAATCGTCGCCACCTCGGAAGCTGTGGCTAATTTTGCGGGCCCAGCTAATGGAAACGGTAGTCGTGCCACGACACGTGAGTTGTCGTCCATGGTAAAAACGAACACCCTGTTGAAACCGCCCTCCTTTTTCTCACAATCCTTAATAGATTTTGCTCCGTTGGATAAGTCCACTATCTTCTGGCAGAGTTTATCAAAGTTGAAGTCAATCTGGCGTAACTGGCGTTGGCGTTTGTCGTTTCGTAGCCATCGACCACTTGTATATAAGTAAGGATCAAACCCTAGAACTCTATTGACATCAACGCACGGCAAAATATGATCAATGGGTCTTACCATATCTGCTTGCGTGGTCCATTGCATGCCTCTGGCATGGCTGCTCACGATGGATGTTCGAAAAGGAGGGTCCAGAAGTAACACCACGAACAAGGAAAGATCGGATGTAAAGAGACTGGCGAGAGTAATGAGTCAATGGGATAGATACTGGCAACATCTGGACTACCTCTGAGCGGCTTGTTACGCGAATAGCATAGAGGGATCGGGGGTCCTGATATTCCTTACGACGCCAGGGAGGTTGGGTTGAAAGTTTGCCAAGATCGCCCGGATTCCACGAATAAGCAGATATGAGCTAGTAAGAGCAAAGCACGACTAAATAAGAATAGGCATGAGTAAATAAGAGTAGGAACTAATGAAGAAGATCATGCACGAGCTAATACCACAGAACGAGTTATATGAGTTGCATACGGAATAACGGCAACGAAATTATGCACGCAACCGAGGACATATATATTATACTTTGAGGTGTTTAACCTGCAAATGTTATAGACTGTACCTTTAACCAGGCAGGATAAGAAGGAAGTTCTGCTTCAAAATAGGTGTCGAGTTTCCTCTTCCGAAGTATGTATGCCCTTTTCTCTCGATAAACAATCTTGGTAACAGCCCTTTAGATCCTGCCATTGGCCATGACTATTGAGCCTTTGCTTCACTTTTACTCCGTAACGGCTCATCTTGGTATTTCAATATGCTTAATATCAATTCATTGACCGGTGGTTTTGAGAAATTCTGCGTTCGATCGATTCGGAACGCCCCCTCGTAGACCTCGCAATAAGTACATGACGTTGATTCAACGCTGTAATTTTCGGTAGAGCCTTCGCTGCAGAGGATGGTGTGCTGCGTAATAACTCGTTATCTTTTCGATATAGCTTGACTCTTCATTCACGCGAGCGATCCCGCGAACCAGTTATCGTCAGAATCTGTCCCTGCCCCTGCGATTAAGACGCAGAATTCGATTCGATGGAGATGGCAAGCCCACAAAAGAAACCATATATGTTCCTCAAACGAGCCGGCTGGATTACCTTCCGCCGGGGTGCATTTGAGGCGTAATTTCCTCTGGGATTGTGAAAGTTTCCGCTCAATTAAAGGTGGCTGCAATCGCCACTTCTACTGGCGGTGATATGCACTGCTAGCACGTGGAAGCCTTTCGGAATCGTTCCGGCGCAAAGCTTCAGGAGGGAATGTCGGATGCTTTCATGTATAGCTTGGAGACAACTTTGAGCTCTGTCTCTCTCTCCTTATTCTTCTTATCCATTTCTTTTTGGATTTGCTCTCTTTTTTTTCTCGGCCTCCTCGATTCTGCGCTTGGCTTCCTTCGCGGCTAGCTCTTGCGCTCTCAACGCGGCTTCGCGTGTCGGATATTCTTGACGCAGCTTTTCCAGCTCTTCTCTGATAGCATCTTCGTCCATAGGCTGGCAGGTTATTGGGTGGTAGTGGTAAGAAGGGAGTGGTTCGCCAGGTACTTGGATTTCTGGAAGGTCGGGGTGTATTGGAGTGGTGCGAATCGCGGAGTCGAGTGGGACCAGGGTAGCTTCTGCTGGCGGAGAGGGGAGGGTCACGCCTGTTTCCTCCATAATTGAGAATATCAGGCGTAGTAGCCTTGGTGGATTAGTGGACAGGAAGTCGCATACGCTCTGGTGAGAGAGTAGTAGAAGTTTGGTACAGTGGAGTTCAGTCTACCGGCGCCCATATTCTGCCGTTTACATCCCTACCGCCCACATCATCCATCATATGCGGGAGAACCAACGTCATCACCTTCGAGCTGTATTCTGGGTTTCTAAGCAGGAGCTCTGCACCAGTGAACATCGAATACCCGCTGGAAGGCTTTGGGGGCTCATAGAGAGCCACATGCCGTGTTTGTGAAGCCTAGGGGGAGCACCTGCAGAACGATTGCAATCTACCCATTAGCGCCACGCCTTATTGAGCAGCTATGCAAGCATTCGGTAGGTCATGAACACCGAAAATGGAACTGTAAGCTTCTTTGAGCCAAACTGACTGGGTTCCGGATGAACGCAGTACCGAAGAATAGACGGGTAGGTCTTGTGACGACAACATAGATATAATATCCGAATCAGACTAACCGACCCTTAGCCTCGATTTGAGCTTGTCCTGAGAGTATGAACCTTGAAATATACAGATGAGCACCGATTAACTGGACTAAAGATTATTGATATCAATAATGTGCCCCTAGGCAACAGTTCTGCTTGGGTGAAATGGCGCCTTCCGTCATCGAGTGCCACTGAATCGCAAGGGCACACCGAGAAGTCCACGATAACCGATCACCGTGCATACTGGAACTACGAGAAGGTTGTCTCTGTTAGGCTCACGATCGACAGGACGTCTATGCTGCAAGAATGCGAGATCACTTTTGAAGTCATTCAAGAATTCCATTCTTCGCCCACGTCCGAGAAAAATGTCCTGGGAAAGATCAAGCTCAACCTTGCGGAATATGTTGATAAGGTAGAAGAAGATGAGGGAGTGGTTCGTAGGTACCTCTTGTATGACAGCAAAGTGAACTGCACTGTCAGAATCGGGATTTCCATGCGCCAGATAGAAGGAGATCGCAACTTTACAACGTATGTTCATGTGCCCCATGTGCCCCGTGTACTGCATAACAAGCTAACAGAGAGCAGGCCGCCACTGAAGTCGGCCACTGTCTTTGGAGGCATCGCAAGAGTTGTTGCAGACCCAGGCGACTCTGACGAACTCGGCCACCTTCCCTCTATGAACACCAAGAGTCGTGAAATTTCAGATATGCAAGACATGTATCGCCGAACCTTAGCAGCCTCCTGGATATCCCGCCCATGTGATCTCCCTGCTGACAAGCTGATCGAGGAAATATTTAAGGGGGGCTCCTCGCGGAACGATTCACATCCAGATCTCCATACCACTCAGGTTGGAGAAACGCATAACGATAATTCTTTGGCCACCGAACCGGCCGAGCGACAAACACGATCTGGAAAGAGGTTATCTCCAAGCTTTGAAAAGCGGCCGAAAAGCTCATCAAGCTCCGCTGGGGGTGGAAAAAAATCCAGAATCAGTCACAACCCTTGGACATTCGCAGAAAGGTGGCAGCTTGGAAGAGCATCTCCATGATGGAAAGGGTCGCACATGGAAGAGCCGTAACACAGAGCATGAGTTATCGGAATTTGATGTACGCCCCGACCTGCGAAGCTGGGAAATAAGAGCTAAGGATTAGGAATGAAATCATGTTCCCGGCATATGGGTTATCGTTCCCATACAAAGATGCGCCCAACTAAGCGTAAACAGATCTTCGACTCGGGCCCGAAGTACCATTAAAATCAGTATTGTCTTATACTTATCTGTAAATACTACCAGATCAGACCTAGGCGGATCTGGCTTCGTGGTAACTCTGTAAGCGTCGTTCTCTTATTCTCGTAGTTTAAACATTGGAGTGCCGCCGTACAACAACTGTCGGGGCGGACGCCCCGGGGCACCGCCCCACCGGCCATATCGAGGCCCCCAAGCCGACCTTGACATCTTTCCTCTCTCTACCACCCACCCAGTCACCCGGCAAACACTTTCTCATCCCATTTCTTCCCATTCGCCTCCACCTGCTAATACCTGGGGCACCGGCTGACCTTGTATTCCTGATTGGTATACGGAGCCCGGCCAGCGCGACTTTGGAGCCTTCCCCACCTTCCACGATGAAGATCATGCGCGCACAGTGATTCACGGTTCACGGCATGGAGAGAACACGGGTGGCCAGGGTATTCTTCAGCCAAGCGCAGACCCTCGAGATCACATATGGCATTCACTAACGACGCCGCCTCTAGGTTGACCATGTGATCTTGGCTCGCCGAGGCGAACAGGTCGACGGAAGCCTGCACCTCACCCCTCACCACTTGATTTTCTCCCACGTTCCCCCGGCTTCAAACGAGGACCGAGCAACAGGCACTCCAGTCAGGCCCAAGGAGCTCTGGTTTACTTATCCTATTATCTCCCTGTGCACACTGCGACCGGCCCCCGCAGCCTCCCGCCAGCTCTCCTCCATCCGCCTTCGGTGCCGCGACTTTACTTTTGTCTGCTTCTATTTCACCGACGAAATAAAAGCCCGAACTGTCTTCGACAGCATCAAGCAGTGGACTTGCAAATCCGGTCGCCTAGAGAAGTTGTACGCTTTCAGCTACCAACCACCACCTCCGGAGAGGGAGCTTAATGGCTGGGATCTGTATGACCCTCGCAAAGAGTGGGATCGTCAAGGACTGAACGCCCCTAACTCAAGATGGCGTCTTTCAGAAATCAACGTCGACTATAGTGTGGGTATGCCCACCGAATGGCCTTGTGATCGTATTAACCTGTATAGTTTTCACCTACCTATCCCGCCTTGATCCCGGTACCCTGTTCAATTTCCGACAATACAATAAATTATGCTGGTCGATACCGCTCGAGGGCAAGAATTCCTGCTTTGACATATCTTCACCCTGTCAACAACTGTACCATCACGAGAAGTTCTCAGCCTCTGGTAGGTGTGCGCGGGAACCGTAGCATTCAAGACGAAAAGCTACTTGCAGCTATCTTTTCTACCTCACGGTCAGAGCGCCCATTAGGCAACTTTGCGCAAGCTCAAACCAATCTTGACAGAGAAGCCTCTGATTCGAGCACTGACACAGAGCCTCAAATTATCGAGGCAGATGATGTGAATCCGGAAGAAATCGAGGACGACATGTTGACATCGGCTCAAGGGGACTCTGAAGAGCAAAAGAAATTGATCTATGGTGCCCAGCAAAATAATTTGATCGTTGACGCGCGTCCCACTGTCAATGCGTTCGCTATGCAAGCTGTCGGCTTGGGTTCTGAAAACATGGATAACTATAAATTTGCGTCAAAGGCCTATCTGGGCATCGATAATATCCACGTTATGCGGGACTCGCTGAATAAGGTGATTGATGCTCTGAAGGAGACAGATGTTACCCCGCTTGGGCCTAATCGAGAACAGCTCAACCGGAGTGGGTGGCTTAAGCATATTACTGGGATCTTGGACGGAGCTGGATTGATTGCTCGTCAAGTGGGTCTTACCCATTCTCATGTTTTAATTCACTGCTCGGATGGGTGGGACCGAACAAGCCAACTGAGTGCTTTAAGCCAAATTTGCCTCGATCCTTACTTCCGAACTCTCGAGGGATTCATGGTTCTGGTTGAGAAGGACTGGCTTTCTTTCGGTCACATGTTCCGTCATCGGTCTGGGCATCTGAGCAGTGAGAAATGGTTTCAGGTCGAGAATGAACGCATCGGCGGCGGTGACAACAACCGAGGTGGATTTGAAGCCAGTGGCGCCGGCAAGGCCATCGAGAACGCCTTTCTAAGCGCCAAAGGGTTCTTCGGAAGGGATAACACTAGCCGGGATTCTCTACCCGAGTCAGACGGAGAGCTCCAGAACTTCGATGGCGAACCTACCGCAAAAAAGCCCAGCCCCATCCCACGTTCCATCGTTGCTGAGAAAGAGATTACGAAGGTTAAGGAAACAAGTCCTGTCTTCCATCAGTTCCTTGATGCCACCTACCAGCTCCTTCACCAATACCCGACGCGCTTTGAATTTAATGAGAGATTCCTTCGCCGGCTACTGTATCATCTTTATTCGTGCCAATTCGGCACCTTCCTGTTCAACAGCGAAAAGGAGCGAAAGGACTTAAATGCGCGGGAACGGACAAGGAGTGTATGGGATTACTTCCTAGCTCGTCGCGAACAGTTCACCAACCCGCAGTATGATCCATTGGTCGACGACCACCAGCGTGGGAAAGAAAGGCTCATTTTCCCATTGCTCAATGAAACTCGATGGTGGAGTGAGGCTTTTGGTCGCTCAGATGCGGAAATGAATGGCCCACTCCCGTCTGGCCTTCCGGTCCCCAGCAAAGACGAAATTCCTAAGCCCAGTCGCACTCCGGTCCCGGCCGGTGTTGAAACGGCTCAGAAAACAGGGACACCCCCAGTCACGCCTTCAAAGGTTTCCGACGCTGCTACTGCCGGCATTGCAGCTGTCACTTCTGGGATCTCGCAGCTCTCGGTTTTGAAGTCCCAACCCAAGGACCGACGGGGAGACAGCAGGGAGGAACAGATGGAGGTCGAGCTGAACTGAGAATGTCACATAAATGCCATGTAACAAGCGACGGTATCCATGTCGAGAAAGGACTTTCATGTGAATTGCGACTAGAAAATGATTTAGTTCTCCGGCGGAACTGCAATACATCGTGGCAAGAAATTTCCGGCAAAGCCATATATTTTCGGGCAATGAGGAGTGTACTTCCATTTCAAACCTAGCCTAATGAACACGCGTGGAAGTCGGGGTGTGGTTTCATTGAAAGTACTTTGTTAATCACCTAAAAGGAGCTTTTCCGAAACTAGGCAAAGACGTATCCCAAAAGCGCAACCTCAACGACAAAGTACAGGCAAGCAATAACAACCGAAGAAGGAGTTTTGGTGGACTACAGGAGCCAGGACTGCATGGGCTGTGTTCTTGTCTTGTAGTGCATTTACAACCACTTTTGAATCATTCAGGAGTGAAGGCTGTGGGCACGACTAAGTATCTTGCTAGGAGGATCTAATCGGCAGCATCCCAGGGAATTCATGATTCCAATACATATAGGGTTCCTCTTTCTACGATTCCCGTGTATTCTGTACCAAAGGCCTAATACTTTGCGTAGTAGCACCTGCTCTATCTACGTCTCAGATAACCAGCCACCCTGCAGGATGATTATCAGATCCCTCGAACTTCCCGGGCCAGGTGAGTCGTCTTCTTTGCATAGGGTCAAGCGTCAGGACTGTGTTAGTGGCATTCAAAGCTTCTCGAACTACCATTGTTTCGACTAACTAGATCCATTGGTGTAGTTTGCGCCTTAACCACCAGGCCTAAATTTACTGCCTTATAAACCAGGCATAAGCACTTGTCCCGATTTGGCAAACAAGGTGGTTAGTCAGACTAAGCGAGGAAGCCCTGGCAGACCCACTCCACGGTAGAGCCCTAGCGAAAAAATTCCCCACTATTGAGATTCGCAACTCCGAGCGCCTCTCGACCTTCGCCCTTCGTCGACAATCCCCCTCACCAATCCACACACGTGTTCAACATGGCCGCTGTTCAGGGTGCTATCTCCAAGCGCAGGAAGGTATGCCAAAGATTGAATCGCCCAACGAATCGGCCAGGGCCTCATTAACGTTATGTCACTTAGTTCGTCGCCGACGGTGTCTTCTATGCCGAACTGAACGAGTTCTTCCAGCGTGAGCTGGCTGAGGAGGGTTACTCCGGTGTTGAGGTTCGCGTGACTCCCACCGTCACTGATATCAGTTAGTTCGCCCCTTCTCAATATCCTCAGATCCGAGTTGGTGTTATGTGGAAGATCTGGCATGGAATACGGTCTCGCCAAGTAGAAGAATTGCGGGCAGGTCGGAGGACACCATGCGGATCTTTCCGCCAATCGATAATTTCGTCCATGAATTTCTGAAACACTCGACTAATATATTGCTTTTCCTCAGTCATCCGTGCTACCCACACCCAGGAGGTCCTCGGTGAGCAGGGTCGCCGCATCCGCGAGCTCACCAGCTTGATCCAGAAGCGTTTCAAGTTCCCCGAGAACTCCGTCTCCCTGTACGCCGCTAAGGTCCAGAACCGTGGTCTTTCCGCCGTCGCCCAGTGCGAGTCCCTCCGTTACAAGCTCCTCAACGGTCTCGCCGTCCGTCGTGCCTGCTATGGTGTTCTCCGTTTCATCATGGAGAGCGGTGCTAAGGGTTGTGAGGTTGTTGTGTCCGGAAAGCTTCGTGCTGCCCGTGCCAAGTCCATGAAGTTCACTGTACGTCTACACTGCTGGTATTGCGCGGCGTATGCAATTGGTGATAGCAGAAGTGATTTCGGTTGTGATTTTATGCACTATGCACCGAAATATACACATCACTGCCCGTTATCAACCCTGCGCTATGCCAAGATTCTGAACAACTTAAAGAGCAGTTAACTAATTCGTTCTCAAAGGATGGTTTCATGATCCACTCCGGTCAGCCCGCCAAGGAGTTCATCGACTCCGCTACCCGTCACGTTCTCCTCCGCCAGGGTGTCCTTGGTATCAAGGTCAAGATTATGCGCGGCTCCGACCCCGAGGGCAAGTCTGGCCCCCCAGAAGACCCTCCCCGACTCGGTTACCATCATCGAGCCCAAGGAGGAGCAGCCCGTTCTCCAGCCCATCAGCCAGGACTACGGGGCCAAGGCCCTCGCCGCTCAGCAGCTCGCCGAGCAGCAGCGTCTGGCCGAGCAGCAGGCTGCCGAAGCCGAGGGTGGTGCCGAGGGTTACGCTCAGGAGTAAATGTTTTCTTGAATATCCCTTTCTTTCCTTCCTGTCATAACCTATCCTCCATGACGCTACCTCACGCAATCAAAATTACATGAAGACTTCAAAAGCTTGCTATTGCATTTATTGGACTGTGTGTATATGTATAAGTTTTCGTAGCATTTCAGGAATACAGCAGGCACGATCATCACATCGTCATGCTTCGAAGAAGCCAATGGAGCCGGTGTCTCCAGGTCTCATGATTACCGCTAAATCTTGGTTAAAGGTTTCTAGCTTCGCCATAGCCTGGTCTTCACAGAATGATTAGTCCCAGAAGTGCGGGCATGCTAAGCACAACAGAAACAAACGCCGGGACGACGGTTGGGAAGAAGTACTAACTTGCATTCGTAAACAGGTATGAAAGTTTGTGTATTGCTTTTGCCTCTTAGGGGGGGTCTAATAGAATATGCCCTACTAGTATTTCAATGGAGAACCTCCTCATCAGTCATCAGGTGCATCACAAAAATGCAACGACAGAGCTATAGCCAATCATCTACAGGAAAGGCTCAATGTTGATCTCGAGCGTGCTGACAGGGTATTTCAGATCGTACTTCTCCAGCACGGTAGGGTGAAGGACACCGAAAGCACCAAGCACATACTCCTTACCACCGATGCGAGCATGGATAGATGCTGCGTGGCCGGGGAAGTATGTTGGGTCTGTAATCACATGATTAGGAAGTGCAGTAAATGGCAGCGTGAAACATTCAAACTTACCATTCAATTCCTTAATGAAGTACTGAGACTCACCAGTGGCCGGGTTGGTGAGGCCCTCCTCGCCAATGATGAAAGCACTCTTCAGCATGGCCATGACACGGTCCAAGAGGCCATGCACAACCTCGAAACCACTGCTGCGACCATACCAAGCGGCAGCAAAGTGACGCTCGTTACGGCTCTTGCGCTCAAGTGCCAGATCCTTGAACGCAACATCGCTGACCTCAAAGATCTTCATGGGAACGGTGTGAGTCTTGTTCTCGCGGATGGTCTTCAGCAGACCGGGCAGAAGGCTGGTGCGAACAACCTGGAACTCCATAGTCTTAGGGTTAGCAAGCTTAACAGCCGTGTTGCCGTCGTCTTTGCGGTTCAACCAGCCGAAGTTCTCATCGTGTGAACAGAGAATCAGAGGCAGGACCTCCGACCAGCCGGCCATGGCGGCCTCGATACGGATAATATCGGACAGCTTGTTAATGGGCAACGGCTGGGCGATTGTACCGGACTTGCTGGGGAAGGAGCGGGGAAGCGAGTTGAAGCCATAAGCAATGGCCACATCCTCCATGATATCGCACTGGTGGAGGACATCGGCACGAGTGGGGGGAATCTCAACATCGATGATGTCTGGGTTTGCTGATGGCTTAGCTCGGTAGGCCATCTTAGTCAATAGCTCGCTGATCTCAGCACCGGAAAGCTTCAAGCCACAGCACTGGTTGATGTAGGAGATCTCCGCTTGAGCGGTACGAGGCGCGATATCAGGAGTTACTCGTGTTTCGCCATTGTGTTCGGAAACAATCTTGACGGGCTCGATCGTGAATTGCTCGGCAGTGTATTCGGAGAACATAGTGACCATCATGCCTGTTTCGTTAGACATTACTCTAGAATAATAGGACGAAGAAACTCACGGTTCACAATCTCGAGCTTGGTCTTGTCGAGAGCAGTGATCTCAATCAAGACATTCTTGGTATTCAGGCTGATTTTAGAGTGGTCGCCGTTGATAATGGGAGGAAGAGAGCAGATAGTCTTCTTGGAGTCGTAGATGACGGGATAAACTGGGCTATCCCGAATGATGTGCAAGTATTTGCCCAGCTGCTGGTGCTTCTACAAAGTCCAAGGACATTAGCCCATGACACGCTGTGAAATATGTTACTCATACCTCGTAGAAAGTCATCAACTCCTCGCCATCCATCTCCTTCGTTTGATTCAATGGCACAAACTTGATATCTTTGGGAGGCAAAGCATCGTACGTGAAGGGACCCTGGATGGTGTCAAGGTCATGAGTACCGATTGATACTAGGGTTCGTTGACGAGCAAGGTTCTGGTGCAGCTTGTCTTGAAGGGCAATGAAAGACTCGTAGCGGGCCTTATCGAAGGTAACGTTGCGGAGAATAGCACCCGCGACATATGGACGAATTTTGGTAGTCTTTTTGGGTGTTAGCTCCTCGAACATTCTCGCATCTTGAAAGGAACTCACATCTTCCTTGACGATGATCTCCTCAAGCTTGCCTGGGTTCACCAATTTGTAGTTAGGAAGAGACCTCCGTTGTAAGAAAATGTTGAGCATAAGGGCAATTCCCTCGAAGCACAGTAGATCATATCTATTTCTTGTCTTAGTCCTAGCGCTGTATTCTTCTAGATTGGTCTGCGTACCGGTTGGCAGGAATCTCGATCTTGAGCTGTGGAGGTTCCTGGACACCATCGACGATCGGTCGGTCTGAGTTGGTAGTCTAAATGCTCTTAGTACCGGGGCGATAATTCTGGGGACTTTTGCGAGGGATTTACGTCTTCATCGAGCTCAATGCCTGGTTTTTCTTGTCAGCGCATGCCCCGCAGAACTCTATCGATAGAGGAACTCACCAAACTCAAAGCACAGCTCATCGAATTCTTCAGTAGTATATCTTGGTAAGACAGACGACGTTAGATATATCTCATATGGCAAATAGACTCGAGATTGACATACTCTTCGGCCCAGCTCCTTGAAGAGAGCGGCCTTGTCGACCGAGATAGTGGGCATGGTGGGGGAGACAGTCGCAATGTGATGCGATGCAAATCTGGGAAGATTGGTATGTATTAGTAAACACAGTGATCAGATACACCTTCCAAGGAGATCCAGTCGGGCATACCAATTCCAAAGCACTTGGGGACGCTGGGGACAAGAGGGGACTAGGTATGACTCCGAGTCGGACTTTAGAAATTCTGCGCGCGAAAGCCACCACCGCCACACTCCCCCTCTTTATTACAGTTCCGTATGGTATTGTCACCACCCAGGCCAATCTGGTTGAATCTCCCTCTGTTGAAGCAACAATGGGGGCCGCGGGGCTAAGATATGACACTATATGGCCCGTGCTTTTTGTATGTAATTTACCGCTCACCGCGGTGTTGTCGCTGAAAGCTCAGAGTGATGCGAGTGATAACCCCCCGGTCGTTGCTATCGATCAAGATCCCTGGATCGCCATAAGCCTCTTGGAAGATTGCGTCTCACAGCTTCATTAGTCGGCAGTACGTAATACAGTTCCCGTTCATCCAATTGCCTCGCGGTGCGCAGCTCTGCTCTGCCAGTTTGGTTGTGGTGGCCTGCGGCCCAAAACCCCACGAAACCTCGCTCCGGCCGCTCTCCAACGACCATCACCCTCTCTCTACCCTGCCACCCCCAAACCGTCATCCCGCGCGTCCAGAACTAACTGTTTCACGGGATTAGCTGAAATTCCGTTGGGTGCATGCCGTCGCTGTTCCTCTGAAATCGCATTTAATCTCTGTTTCGCTGGGTCGAATCAACTCACCCCCGATATCAACCCTGCCCTCAGGACGGGTCCTACCACCTCCACACCTCTTAATACACGCCTTATTCCCCATTCGCGATGGAGGGTCAAAACGAGAATGATGAGCTCTACCCCATCGCGGTGCTCATTGATGAGTTGAAGGTACGGAACGATATCTGCTATCCCCCTCGCCAACCCCCTCCATCGCTCATGGAGGGCGATCAGTCCTTTGACAGCCGCAAACTTACAAGAATGTAATATAGCATGATGATGTACTCCTCCGCCTCAACGCCATCCACCGTCTTTCCACGATTGCTCTTGCTCTCGGCCCCGAGAGAACCCGGGATGAGCTTATCCCATTCCTCGACGGTTGGTTTCCCTGTTCATTCCCATATCGAAGGATATACAAACTGACAGCATTACAAAATCAGACTCTGTGGAGGATGAAGATGAGGTTCTAACTGCGCTGAGCGAGGAATTGGGGAACTTCACAGAGTATGTCGGTGGACCTGAATACGCGCACGTGCTCTTGTCTCCGCTTGAGAACCTGGCTGCGATTGAGGAACCATTGGTCCGAGAGAAGGTAAATTGAAGACAGATGGAAATCGTTTTAGGATTGCTATTGACGTGTGATATAGGCAGTCGAATCGCTGAATAAGGTCTGCGAGCAGCTGAACGAAAGCCAAGTCGAAGAGCACTTTGTCCCGTTGACTATTCATCTTTCCAAAGCCGACTGGTTCACCTCCAAGGTCTCTGCCACAGGTCTTTACAGCACACCATACCGGAAAGCCACCCCTAGCACTCAACAGACCCTCCGCCAGCAGTTCGGAGCCCTTGTACATGATGAGACCCCCATGGTGCGACGACAAGCGGCCAACAACTTGGCCAAGTTCGTCAAAGAGATGACTGCCCCCGTAGTGATCGAAGAAATGATACCCCTTTTCCAATACCTTGCGAGCGATGATCAGGACAGCGTGCGCCTACTGACGGTGGATATCCTCATATCGATCGCGGAGGAAATTCCCAAGGAGCAACAGCCCAGCCACGGAGTGCTGTTGACTTCGTTGCGCAACCTGTTCGAGGACAAAAGCTGGAGAGTGCGATACATGGTTGCCGATCGATATGAGAAGGTTTGTCCGCATTGATAAGGCCCAGGCCTGCTGTTTGGAATGACTATACTAATATATGATGTAGATCGCTAAAGCCGTGCATGAGGAAGTCGTTACCCGCGATATGGTTCCGGCTTTCGTCAAGCTCCTCAAAGATACCGAAGCTGAGGTTCGCACTGCCATTGCTGGCCAGATTCCGGGTATGTGCTGCGCTTTTCTTGGAAACCAAACCACATATACTAACGCTATCTTTAGGATTCTGTACTTTGATTGACCGCGATACCCTGTTGAACGAGATCATGACCAGCGTAGAGGATCTCGTCTCAGATCAATCTCAGCATGTTCGGGCGGCCCTCGGAACTCAAATTAGTGGTCTTGCACCTATCCTAGGCAAGGAAGAGTAAGCAAATCTACATTGGTTCGAAAGAACCGAAAACTAACTTGAAGTCCAGAACTATTGCGCACCTCCTCCCTATGTTCCTCTCCATGCTTAAAGATGACTTCCCCGATGTTCGCCTTCACATTATCTCGAAGCTTGAACAGGTGAACCAAGGTATGTGTTCAGAATCTGAAGTTGACACATATTCGTTCGCAATCTAACCTGAATCTAGTCATTGGTATCGACCTTCTCTCGCAGTCTCTTCTTCCCGCTATTGTCCAGCTGGCTGAAGACAAGCAATGGCGCGTTCGTCTCGCCATCATCGAATATATTCCCCTTCTCGCCAGCCAATTAGGGGTCAAATTCTTTGATGAACAGCTTAGTGATCTCTGCATGGGATGGCTGGGCGACACTGTTTTCTCAATCCGCGAAGCTGCTACTACTAATTTGAGGAAGCTCACAGAGGTCTTTGGAGTGGACTGGTCCAAGGAGTCTATTATTCCCAAGGTGGTTGCTATGGGTCAACATCCTAACTACCTTTACCGCATGACGACATGTTTTGCTATTTCAGTGAGTAGCCCATTACTCTGTTCAAAAGACACATACTCATTCATCAACAGACTCTTGCCCCCGTTGTCACCCTCGAAATTATCGAAAACTCTATCCTGCCCATCCTGGAACGCCTGGTGACAGACGAAATCCCCAACATCCGATTTAACGTTGCTAAGTCGTACGCTGTGCTTATTGACACCCTTCGCCGTCTGCCTGAGGGAAAAACTTTGACTGAAGTTGAGAAGTCAGGAGAAATCGCCACTCCTTCGCCAAAGAGCCAGGATGTCATCCAGCAAAGGGTTCTACCCAGCCTCGCAAAACTTCAGGAAGATGATGACGTTGATGTCCGGTATTTCGCTACCACTGCCACTGGCAACCCGGAGGAAGCTATGCAGACTTCCCCGTGAAGCGGGTCATTGGAGTTCTTAGCATGAAGTGGAGAGTTGCTTTCTCAGTAAATGACAGACAACAGAAATAACCCTGTTCCCGAGGACTGGTTATCCTGTCAGCCTTAGAGATTAACCAGCCCCGGGATAAGATGTCTTGATGGCGTTTTTTAATGTAGAGGTTTCTTTTATCCATACATAACGGTCTCTGCCCTTCCCGAGATAGTCATAAAAAAAGCAACGACAAAAATTTAATCAGTTCCAATCGAAGCCGGTAGTCTCCTTTTGGTGCAAGGGTTCTATATATGGTAGCGAGCATAAAAAATGTGGTGCTTGGGCTGTGGGCGATAACTTCTTCCCTCAGCAGCCGGCCCTTTGGAGCCTTGGTCAATTGAAAACACCTATTATCTGTTGCATGCACCGCTACTTTAGATACAGCGTCCCTTTGGACTCCCTATTTTGAGCTTTGTATGGAAAAGAGAAGTTTAGGATTGAGGGAAGAGCTACTGAGAGCTGCCTGATATAGCTCTTGACAAGGCTACCATGCTAGTACTGGTCTCTCAAAATACACACAGAATATACTGTAATTAACAATGACACCCTTTACATTTTACGTCAGGTTACAAAACAGGAAATTTCGCGGATTGGCAATATAAAGTTGATATTTGATTTGGGTGTGATACCTCGGACAAATGAAATTTCACCATTTGTCAGCCGCACTGGCTCCACCTGGGCACCTGCTGGACAGGGCTCTCTAGAGACCCATCACGTATCATTGACACTTGTCATTTTCAAACACTAAGAGGCCCTCAGTGATATTGTCATACTACTGCCTGGGAGACTGAGCATACTGACTTGGAGACATTTCTTCCCTGTT
Source organism: Penicillium chermesinum (assembly GCF_028974085.1). Taxonomy (NCBI): domain Eukaryota; kingdom Fungi; phylum Ascomycota; class Eurotiomycetes; order Eurotiales; family Aspergillaceae; genus Penicillium; species Penicillium chermesinum. The sequence goes on along the minus strand of NW_026695312.1, from coordinate 898,254 downwards.
CGGTTTACCTGGACTTGTGTTCCTCTACTTGGTATCTATTCCATTAGTCAGTCGAGCGTGGGATCGCAAATCCTTTCCATATTCCAGTCATAATTGCTTGGATAATAGGATCAGACATGGGGCTCTCATGGCCATATCATTTTGTGTCGCTCACGCAAGAGGAAGTCCTCCAGCGGCGTGAGCTTCTTGACCGCCGAGGACAGATAGCCCAATGGTCCATTCTTATGGCCATCATCGGAATCAAGTATCTTCAGAGTTGGACAAAGGCTTCTCAGGCAGGCGGTAGGCAACGCGGAGCTGCCTCATGGTGGGATCATTCAATTGTGACGGGATGGCTTGAAAGCCGGCGACAATACGCTATTTGCGGATTGTGGCTACTGTGGCTGTTGAGTCTTTGTGTATGGAACAGTGGAGATGGTATGGACCTTTCTCATCTTAGGCTCAGAACGCCCGTTGACAATAAGCTTACTTATTTACAAGATTATCTCCACTTGACGAAGGCATTGGGTCATGTTGCGCTCAGTCAACTGCCCTTGCAGGTCTTGATGTCGCCCGCGGCATACATATCGACATCCAAGCCCGCGGCTGCCTCGATCTTCTCATTTCTGACTTCAGTGTCACAGAGCACCCTGACTCCCTACCATCGCCTTTTTGGCAGGATGGTCATATTACCTCTTCTTTTCACCCATGCTACGCTATACTTATTGTTCTTCATACAGTCCGTCGACCCTGAATTTGGAACACTATTTGCAAAGCGCGTTCAAGATTTGGATGTTCAATGTGGCATCTCTGCCTTGTTGTGCGCGATATCATTTCTTTTCTTCACGAAGCCGCGAGTTGCTGCACCCAGGGATGCAACTAAAAAAGCTGCTGGGTCTATACAGGAGCGTCGAACATCTTTCTACTGGGGCCATATCTCGCTGGCAGCTTTCTTATGCGCTTCGGTGTATTATCATGTCGTATATGCTCAAAAGTATATGCTTCAAACGATGGGTGCATTTGTTTTGAATGGCGTATTTTCTTGGGCGGCGGTTCGATGGGCAGCACTGACAAGGCATCGAAATGAGTCCACTACTCTCGCGATGGCCATTGCTGTGCTTTTCTCTCTACTAGTATAAGTATTGCTTCAATAGCATACAAGTGAACACGAAGTCCTTTGAATTATAGTTTGGATCAAGAGCTGGATCGAAATCTGATAATCAGAACAATATTTCTAGGGTAGTGTCATGTGCTACAAGTACGAGGGGACAAGCTGGGACCCCACAAAGAAAATACTACAAGGCTTGACTGAGTACTTGAAAGCCGTTCTCAGTATGTTTATCTGGTTGTTGTGGTTGCCGATGACTTGATATTTCATTATGAAGAACTTGAATGAAAATACTAATAGTGGACCTTGCGATCGAAGGGGCATCTGGGCGGGATCACAGTGACATGTGGGCGATTATGAACTGAGCTGGAAATAACTAATTGGGGTCCATCTCCGCAAACACTTTCCGCCACGCGGAGCGATCAATAAACTTCAAGCTAGACTAGTTACTATGCCTGGGACGCCGGAATCTAACCCAAGACAAATGGAAATAGCGCAGACAAAGGGCATATGTTAGACCAAAAATCAGTCCTGGATTCACATCGCATTGTATGGGGAGCCCTGGAGCTGTCCCTGCGGCTTACGTTCCTCCTAAGCGTGGCTTGGCGCGATCTAGGCCAGGTCGGCTGGAATTTGATCGTCCCTCGCCTTTTCTCTCCTCGTGTTCACTTCTTTGAACCTCGCATACCTTCGCCAGATGGCAGGATGCGACCCCAACGCGTGATCCTGCTTCTTGCATTCATCTTTTTTGCTGTTTTCTCTTTGATCCTCCTCCAGAACCCGAAACCCAGACGGCTGCCTGTAGACCTTCCACCCCCCGAGCCTCTCCAACACCCGAAACCCCGTGCGGGCCAGACATGCCCCCCGGGAGAAGGTACACCCAATCGCGTACCTGATTCAAAATGCCCAACAGCAATTCGAGCATACCTACGCTCGTCAGTCGACCAACCTGGCCGAGGCGGTGCAGGAGTACAAGCGTCGCTACAAGATGCACCCCCCGCCTAACTTCGACAAGTGGTTTGAGTTTGCGCAGGCCAAGGGTGTTCAGCTGATTGATGAGTTTGACTCGATCTACCATTCATTGCTGCCATTCTGGGCCCTGCACCCGCAAACCATTCGGGAGCGCGCTCGCGAGACCCTCGGCTTTGACAATGCCGTCCTCGGGGTGTTGATTCGGAATGGCAGAGTGACTTTGACCGATGGGGGAGGCGACGGCTTCAAATGGCAACGCGAAGCTACTGTTGGGATGATGAAGGATTTCGTGAAGTATCTGCCAGATATGGACCTGGTCTTCAACACCCATGATGAGCCTCGTGTGGTGATTCCTGCCGAAGACCTCCAACGTTTGGTGCAGGTTGCCACAGACCGTTCCATCCCATCTTCCTTCCAGAACCCCAGCCCTGCCAATGCCTGGTCGCCGCGAGCAACGGATATCAACAAAGGCGACCGCATCGACGAAGTTCGCACTACTCGGTTCAATCGATTTGCGCACCAGCCTACCTGGACCAACTCTCGAATCTCTTGCCCCGTCAATAGCCCTGCTCGATCCCTCGAAGATGACCCGGCAGATGATGATGCGTCCTACGCACACGGAGAATTGGGTTTTATCTACAACACCACCGCTTTTTCGGATATCTGCTATACCCCTTCTCTGCGCTACTCGTATGGATTCTTCGACCGCCCCAATGCGTTCGACGTGGTCCACGACCTCTTCCCCGTATTTTCGCAGAGCAAGATCTCCAGCTTCCAGGATATCCTGTACCCTAGTCCCTGGTACTGGGCAGGGAAAGTGTCATATGACAAGCGCAAGGATTATGCTTGGGAGGCCAAGACCAATCACCTCTACTGGCGAGGGTCGACAACGGGTGGATTTTCTCGTGCTGGTGGTTGGCGACGTCAGCACCGTCAGCAGTTTGTGGACAACTTGCATCCCCTGAGGGACACTAAAGTGCTCACACAGCAGCCGGATAAGACCTGGGTCTCACAGGTAGTGAAGCAGGAACTGTTCAAAGACATGTACGATGCTAAATTCACCCTGATTGGCCAGTGTGATCCGGATGACTGCCATGCTCAGGAGGAGTACTTTGATGTTGTCAAGGCTGCTGGGCAGCAGGACGCATGGGCCCATAAGTTCCTGGTCGATATCGATGGAAACGCTTTCAGTGGGCGTTTCCATGCCTTCCTGCTTAGCAACAGCTTCGTTTACAAAATCGCTATTTTCCGTGAGTGGCACGACGAGTGGCTTAAGCCTTGGGTGCATTATGCGCCCCTCAGCCTGAAGGGCAATGACTACGCAGAAAGCCTGCGGTACTTTGCCTCTGAAGAAGAGGGTAAGAAGGTTGCGCCGCGGATCGCGGCCCAGGGTCAAGACTGGGCTCGGAAAGTGCTTCGAAAGGAAGACCTGGAGGTTTGGTTCTTCCGTCTGTTATTGGAGTAAGTTCATTATGCCATCTGGCTTGAGGCATGTTCTTTACTGACTTCGATACTATCAGGTATGGCCGTTTAGTGGATGACAACCGCGAGCGACTGGGATTCTCGTTGTGAATGTAATACATCTGTGCGTTTCTTTTTTGGCACTTGTCTTTGTATATACCCTAATTTCTTTTATCTACCTGCTTGCTGGATCGAGATTCCAGCTCTGCGGAGGACCTCGACGAAATCATGGCTTTTTCCTTGGTATTCTTCATTATTTTTTTTTCCTTTCCCTTTTTTTTTCCGATTTCTGTCATCTGGCTTCTCTACCTTGCGGATCATTTCTTGATACCCATCCTCGATATCAGACTCGAAACTTTCAGTCATCTCACCCAAGCTATACGCTTGATTCCGAGGCCCTCAGACTGTAAATGATGCCGTCCCTGGAACTCAACTTTGGGACCTTGGAAGGCCCACCGAGGTGGAGCCGTAACTATGCGTCCAACCCCGGTGGATAACTCAAACCCTATCAGCCTTAGCTTGGTCCACACAATCGGTGAAGAGATGCTGGAATTCAGGTTCTTTCACAGCCATCCAGCCATGAAGCCAGTCTCGGGTCTTCCTGTACTCCGTTAAAAGAAGGGCAACCGAGATTAATCTGTATTATTCCCAAATCCCCTGTTTCATTGATTCCCCTGAGCAGGATCTTATACTCGGTCAGCACTCCTTTTCTAGTTCCAATCCCGGTTAAGCTCCAGGGGATTGAATGCCCTTGGATGACTAAACGATGCAACAGCCCCTTAAAGTTAAATGTCTCGGCGCGTCCACCGTCCCGAGGTTCGCGGCTCCACAGAAACGGTAGATACACTTCAGCTATTTAAGCTCTGCAAACCCCCACTTTCTGTATAATCTGCCACCTCCATCATGACCTCCGCTACAAGATACGCCGTCACCGCCTATGGCGTGTTTTCCGTATTCGTATACGGGTTCCTCGCCATTGTGAAGGGCACTTTCTTTCAAAAGCGAACAGAAAGGCAGCTCGTCGAGCTGCAAATTGGTATGTAACGCAATCCAAGGAGAGATGTGTGCTGTGACACAAACCAAAGCATTACATCGACCAGATCTCGATATTGATTTTGCGCAGCTAGTGATCGCCTTTGGAACTTGTCGAAAGACTTTGCGGGCCTCTCCCACCATATTTTGACCCTGGCCAGTGGCTTCAAGTTTCATTTAGTGAGCAACGAAGTTCCGGGGTCGACGGAGGCACAAAACTCCACGAAGCCGTTGGTCATTTTCATCCATGGTTTCCCCGACAGTTGGGCCGTATGGCGGAACGTGATCAACCAGCCCGAGCTTCAGAAGTCTGCTACCATCGTGGCCCTCGATATGCCCGGCTATGGGGGTTCCGAAGGCCTGCCGAAATATGACGGCACCAATGTCCTAGAGAAGATGACCGAGCTAATCATCACCCTTCGATCCAAGTACGGGGTCGACGATGAGACCACGAAGAACAAGAAGAAGACTATCATTCTCGCTCATGACTGGGGCTGTGTGGTCGCCATGAGACTTGCAGCAGAGGCCCCCACGGTCGCTGATCGATTTGTCCTCAGCAACGGACCTCTGGTATGTAACAAGACTCTCCTTCAGCCAGAACAACGTCTCGCTAATGTCTTTCCAGCCCGCCCTCGCCTTGTCCAATATCAAACGTTTGCTGTCCACAGCCCAGAAGAAATTTCAAGAGGCTCGAGCTGCTCCTCTCAGGGCCTATAGCCCTCTTCGCGAAGCGTGGCAAGCTCTCCGCCCTGTACTCCGACAAGGCGTCCTATCAGGCTACATTTTCGCGATGCAGCTACCCGTCCCATGGGTGAAGTACTTCTTAACGGGCGGCAACGCCTCCCTCATGCGCGACGTCCACACTGGCTCCTACGGAAAGGCAAAGTTCACTATGCGCGACATAGCCGAGTCAATGGCTAGCACTTTGGGCCCATCTCTCTCCGAGTCGAAGACCGAGACTCCCAACGGCGAGACTTACCCGACTTCAATCAACTTCAATGGCGAGTTCGCCAATATCATGGGCCCCGCTAGCTACTACCGCGAGGGAGCGGCCCAATCCCGATGGCACAAGTCCCCCGAGATCGAGGCCTGGTTGAGCGAGCACGGTGCCACTGGCCTTGACGAGGGTCTCCCCGGGTCTTTCAAGGCACCCGCAACTGTGTTCTGGGGTGAGAAGGATATCGCGTTGGAGAAAGCGATCTGCTTGGACGGAATCATCGACTTTACCTCCGCTAACAGTCAGGTCGTGCTGCTCCCCGAGTCGGGTCACTTCACGCCAGTCGAGCTGGAGAGTCGCGCTGCGTTCCTGAGGACGGTGCAGTGGTTTATTGATGGGGAACAGGGTGACGTCGGGACTGCTATTCAGGAGGTGTATCCCTCTGCACGAGTTCTCGCGCAGAAATGAGGATTTGTCGAAAGTCGAGAAAAAGAACGAACGGGGCCTGTGAATCGACCGGGATCCGTGTCGGAGCATTGTGCCACCACACGTGCAAGGGGGGGGGGGGATGCCCTGGGCCCGAGAGCTAAAATCGTGGCTTTCCAAGGTTCGGAGACATGGTAGTGTGTCTATATACTCTAATTAGTTGGCCTATCATTTATGTTATGATTTGTATGGTTCTTTAGAAGCCTGTGAGTAGAATGCGCGACTTCCTAGATCTACTGTCAGCAGACGGAGCGTAACCTATCGTAGCCCTTTGAGCGCTCGTTCGTGGGGCAACAGCTGCAGATGCAACAGAAACGGCGCTGGGAGCTCGGATCATCCCAGTGGGTTCTCCCGCCGAGGGGGGGGCCACTCGCTTTCTCTCCTTTCGATTTGGAGCTTCTGAATGGTGGCAAATCAACTGTAGCTTCCCCCTCTTTTTGTTCTCCAGTTTTCCCCAGCTGTCGCCACAGCCCCCCACGACCTCCGGATCCCCCCTTAGCTCTTCGTCTCTTCGACCCTCTCCCTCGCACGACCGCAATGCAGAGCTCGTGAACGGAACAGTCCTCGTACCCCTCGAACCTGCATCAGGTGTCACAATTCTGCGACCTGCTGGTTGACTGTCGCCAGTTGGAATCAGCATTCGACCGCGCCAACGTACTCCGGATAAATATCACAAGCTAGGCAAATGCGGATAGCTCAGCGGGTTCTGCCTTGTTTCTCGCTCTCCTTTTCTGAGACCAGGTTGCTCGGGCTTGCCCAGGTTTGCTTTGCAGCGTGAGGGAGCTTTTCGACTGCCGACGTTTTGCTGTGAGGGACCGCGGCGCGATGACTTCAGGGAATGTGTATTGCACGGTCAGGCCCCCTTCTTTTGCGATGGTGCCGAGTCGAAGAGTGTTTCGCTGATTCTAGGCTCTTTATAGCTCTTGCTGAGTGACAATTATCTTCCTGGTAATCAATGGCTATTCCCCCAGTCCAGAAGCTGTATTCTAACCCAGATCTCTAGGTGCTATGGTCTTGGCCCATTCATTGCGCGACAATGGGACCAAGGCGAAACTAGTGGCGCTTTTCACTCCGGAAAGACTGCAGCCTGCTACAGTCACTGAGCTACGGGTTAGTACAATATTACCTACTATTCTTGAGCATATGCGGCCACTTTTCGTGAACGGATGGGGTTTGTCATGTCAGAAGCAACTAATCGCAATTCGGAAATAACTAGACCGTATACGATGAGCTCATCCCGGTCAATTCCATCGTCAATGGGACTCCTGCCAATTTATGGCTTATGGAGCGCCCAGACCTTATCGCCACATTCACGAAGATCGAGCTGTGGCGCCTGACCCAGTATGAACGGATCGTCTATGTCGATTGCGATATTGTGGCTCTGCGAGCGCCAGACGAGCTATTCGCTTTGGATGTGAATTTTGCAGCAGCACCAGATGTGGGCTGGCCAGATATCTTCAACAGTGGATTGATGGTTCTTCGACCGAATCTGCAGGACTACTATGGGCTGAAGGCGCTTGCAGAGCGCGGCATTAGCTTTGATGGGGCCGATCAGGGATTGCTGAATATGCATTTCCGGGACTGGCATCGGCTCAGCTTCACGTACAATTGTACTCCTAGTGCTAACTACCAGTACATCCCTGCATACAAGCATTTCCAGAGTTCCATCAGTCTCATTCACTTCATTGGTTCGCAGAAGCCGTGGAATTTGCCCAGGCAGGTTGTGCCGGTGGAATCGCCTTACAATCAATTGTTGAGCAGGTGGTGGAGCGTCTATGATAGACATTATCGCCCAGTAGCCGTGAGTTTCTCGATTCAGTGCTTGGGTTTTATGCGTGCAACAACCTAATGCGCAAAAGGTACCCGCTCCAAAATTCTCGGAGATCATTCCGTCGCCTTACGAGACCATTGTCCTGCAAAGGCCATCTCCCCGGACTGTTCGATTTGCCGATCAATCTGACTCGACGGGAAGTGAACAATGGCCCAAGCCCTTTCACGTGCATCATCAAGATCACGGCCATCACGACGAAGATGACGACCCCGCACGTTCGCATCGCGAAGACCCAAACAGAGAAGATTCTGGTTCTGATGAGGAAATACCACTTTTAGTTTCGGGCGGGGTTGGTCATCATGGCCCTAGCCCTGCACCTGTGCTGAGCGCTGTTCCTCAATATGTCCGCGGAGAAGAGCATGTCTCTACCTTTGTGCCACTCCAATATGTCGCCCCAGAGCCCCCGACTCACCAAAGGTCGCACTATCACCAATCGCACGGTCATTCAGAAACCCATCTTCATCAACCTCAGCCCTTGCCTCCACCACCACCGGTAGAGCATTGGGAACGCTCTCGCTCGCCAGATCCGCCGGCATTCGAAGCTCCAAAAGCAGAATGGGATGCGTCTCGGTAAGGAACAGTTGTCTCTTATCTTTTCAGATGCTCCTGAATACTGACCCTTGTTTCTCTTTGTAACTTTCTAGAGAACCACCGCCGCTGCATTCTAAGCCTGAGGGTATTAGTTTGGATCAAAAGACCTACACAATGTCGCAGGATACAAACCTCTTTCAACCCCCAACTTCATACCCCGATGCCCCCAAAAACATGTACTACAAGGTTCCCGAGAACAGACCAGAGCCTGAAAAGGCCACGAAGATATTCCCCTGGGAAACGCATGCACCACAACCAACCCGCGTCTTCGCCGAGGAGCAACCTACTCCTGCCTTACCACCCGACTACACCACCATTGTCCAGTCAGACGAGGTAGAAGAGCCTGTTCTCGAACCTCAAACACCTCCGACCCGGGCCCTGTTCGAACCGTCCGCAAAATCATGGGAAGACTACAGCCGCTCTAATGCCTGGGATGAAGATCCCGATATCCAGCGCTACATCGAAACTGTCCAACAAGCCCGTCGTGGCAAGACTCAAGTGGTATCCGGGGCAGCCCAGCCCAGCTCTAGTGCTAGCAACAGCACAAGCGGCAGCTACTTTTCCTCCACTACAACAGGCAGCTCAACAGAAACCCACCGGCCCAGCACCATTATAACGGACTTCCCCACGGAAATCGAGAGACCTGGTCTACCCGTCACCCCGGCCCCTATCCGGCGTGACGTGGGACTTAGTAGTGACGACGAGAATGATGCGTCCACGGTCACCGGGCTTCCGCCTGCCGAAGGTGTCCCGAGCCAGGCGGACTGGGTGGGTGTCACGACTGATGCGTTCTCTCATCTGCTTCAGGCTACGTACTTATTGTGGCGGTTTACAGAATCCCCCTAACCCAACTCGAAGAGCTCCGTCGTCTGCAGTCCGAGGTCTTAGATGATCCGGAGATCCTGTTTAAACGTCTTGCTGCTCTTGCGAAGAATGACTCTCCTCGTTAGTGGTGGTCTGCTCCCGCAGAAGTGTCGCGATAGCGTGGATTTCTTCCGTCTTTTCTTTCCTATGCTTGGCTTAGTTTTATTCCCTGTGGATTTGCCCCTCGTTTTCAAACCTTGGGACCCTGTATGCCGGGGATCTTGCAAGCTCGGATTGTCTTGTTTTCCAATTTTTATCAGCGTATATACGCAATATGTACATAGCATTGGCATATCATTGCAGAATCTAGGGTTATATACAGCGTGCCTATGCCCCTCTTTCTTTACTACGGAGTGACCCACCCAAAAGCGTCCGCTCTTGCTGATTTCAGCATTGACTCTGCGTATAACTGCATACTTACTTAGCTAGGTGTTCTCCATCCAGAACGCCCAGTCGCCTTCCACTACTACCTGGGCAGTAGGAGAGCCCGCGTATCATGGGGGCCCTATCCAATACTTTTCAGGGAGCTCATCATTTTCCATGCAACACTTTCACCTGCTTTCCCTAAAGCATCATTGCTTGCTTCCATTCCCGGTATGCCATCTTAGAGGCCTCACGGTCCCAGACCACGGGGAGTCCAGTCCGCCTCATTTCTTAGGATCCAAAAGAAAGAATCCACATGACGGTTATCGCGGAGCTGTGTTGATTTGATCAGCCGTGCCCATGAAGATTCCAATTATCATCGACCTGAATCTGTCTGTTGGCCCCCCAATGATGGTTCTCCGCATTGACTAATCAAGGTCTGCCAAGGATGCGTAGCCTCAGGGCTACAAAGGGCTAAAATAACCCTAGTACTCAATGAAGGACGTATCATCATCAGTTCTATCTTATAAAGAAGATTTATTAGCAAAATAAATCAACTCTCACTACCGTAGGACTTCTCCCCCCAGGTCTCCTCTTACTACAAGCGTTACTTACGACTGATATCCTAGTTCTGATACTACTAGGTTCCTGTACCATATAGAAGATATCGAAAAAGTAGATCGAGGCAAGACATATCCTGGCCCACTATCCTAGCTCCATTGCTAGAGAGACCTCGGGTAGAAAAGCTTCTTCCTTTTTTTTTTTTTTTCCTTTCTGACGTGAGTAAGCTTCAATTGTCATTCACGGCCCACACTTGTGTGAAATAATGATTATAAATGAGCTCACTCGGCCTGTCTTGCCGGGTTGATCCCGTCTTAACGTGCAACACACACCGGGGGTGGGACCACCGAGTCCCACAACAATGCACGACACTTGTGACCTGCCATATAGGGTAGATATGAACTTCTTAGTGATACAGAGCCCTTCGTGGACACAATTCCAGTCCATACATGACTGTCCTACATTCTCTCTTGTTGAGCAGTTTGGTCGGAGGACGAGCGGACCCCGGCTCATGAACGGACCGAATGCATTTCGGATTGTGGTTTCCGGGGGCTATGATTTCTATAGTGACCGGAAATCGAACCTCGCATGACTTTATCAAGCCTGGAATCGACTGGTATGAGCGATGCGGTGCTCCATGGCTTTGAAACAGAGGTAGCTCTTGGCCGGTGAGAAATATGGGGACCAAACCAGTACGGGTGGCAAACGCCCTCTTTTCTAGAAGGATAGAAGACCACGGGGAGGAGCGTTGGAAGTCCGGAGTGCCAGATGCATCGAGAACCCACCTGCCCCGCCCTTCTCATTCTTTCGCAGTCTTCCAGGCGCGAGACCACAGGGTCTCCGCTTCCGGATCTTGGCCGACTCAACCACGAGACAATTGAAAACCTCCAACAGAGTTTTCAAAGTCCAACCGCGCCCAATATGTGGTTACCCGAAAGGTACCGGGCAAAAAACTAGCATTGGTCGCCTGAAAAGCAATGCACATTTACCCCCGCCATCCTGAGTAATGGCGATCACTAACGCTAGTTATAGCCAGCAACTAAGATTATACGTAATAGCCTCCTATAAGCCTCGTTTTGGCGCCGAAGTCTATTAGTCAAGAATAGCAGATCCGGTTCTCTGATTGGCCTGCGGGGCGGCAGTCAGGCCAGGCCAAGAGGCTCTCAGCCAATCAGAGCGCCGATCTGATTCTTCAGCGGGCCTTCCATGAGTTTTCTAGTAGCATTCGCCTCCAACGGGACAAAACCGAGTATGTGGAGTTTTTGGGGTTGCCGAGAGCGCCGCGCGAATTTGGCCTTTTTTCTTATTAATGAAATACCACCTCCGGGGGGTTTTGGTCGCTACTTCCCCAGTTCTTCTCTTTTGTGATCTCGTGGGCAGTTTGCGAATCGAAAATACCCCGGATTCCACTATCATCCCAGAGATCCAGGACACCATGGAAGAGATCAGTCAACAATTGCCTGCATACGGGAATGAGCAGAAGCACGAGCCTTTCTATGATGAGGAGAACATTGTCAAGCAGGGTGAGGTTCATGATGCCTTCGGTAATGAGGAGTATGCGGAGATCAAGTACAAGACTCTCAAGTGGTGGTATGTCTGATTTCCGCGAATCAACCCAAGCCCAGCTGGTGCAAGTGACTGATTTTTCTTTGACAGGCAATGTGGTCTTCGTATGTCGTGCCCTGATCTTGACGTTCAATGAGTCATGAGCATTCGTCTAACAGCCGGAATATAGTCATGATTTGCGAGTCAGTGTCGCTGGGTGTGTTATCCCTGCCCTCTGCAGTCGCTACCTTGGGTCTGGTACCGTAAGTCTATCGTCTACTTCCAACTCGCGGCATGGGTTAATGGGGATGCTTTCTAGTGGGGTCATCCTCATCGTCGGGCTTGGCCTTCTGGCAACATACACTGGTTATAACATCGGCCTCATGCGTGAGCGCTATCCGCACATCCAGAACCTTGGTGACGCAGGAGAGATCTTGCTGGGCCCCTTCGGGCGCGAACTGTTCGGCATTGGTCAATTTCTCTTCTGCCTGTTCGTCATGGGCAGCCACATCCTCACTTTCCGAGTCATGATGAACACCATCACGAACCACGGCACCTGCTCGATCGTGTTCGCACTGGTCGGCATGCTTATCTCTCTCATCCTGTCTATCCCTCGAACTATGAAGGGCATGACTTGGATTTCGTTTGCCTCGTTCGTCAGCATTTTCTCCGCTGTCATGATCACCATGATTTCTGTCGGGGTCCAAGAGCACCCTGGCCGAACCATCCAAGCTACTGTCGACACAAACTTGTACACGGCCTTCCAGGCTGTCTCGAACATCGTGTTCGCATACTGTGCTCACGTTGCTTTCTTTGGTCTGATTGCCGAGATGGAGAGCCCCCCAGGATTTCAAGAAGTCGCTTTTCATGCTTCAGGGCTTCGAAATCTGCCTCTACTTGACTGCCTCCGTGGTGATCTATTACTATGTCGGTACAGACGTGAAGTCCCCGGCCCTAACTTCCGCTGGCCCACTGATGAAGAAGATCGCCTACGGAATCGCCATCCCTACCATCGTCGGTGCTGGGGTCGTGAACGGCCACATTGGGCTGAAGTACATCTACTTCCGTCTTTGCGCCAAGTCCGGCTTGATTCACCAACGCAGCTTCAAATCCATTGGCATCTGGGTTGGTCTTGGTGTGAGCTGCTGGGTTCTTGCGTGGATCATCGCCGAAGCTATCCCCGTTTTCAGCGATTTGAACAGTCTGATCAGTGCCCTCTTTGCTAGCTGGTTCAGCTATGGGCTGAGTGGTATCTACTGGCTTCACCTCAACAGGGCGAGTGGTTCGCTTCGCCGCGCAAGATCGCCTTGACCGTTCTGAATATCGTTGTTGCGCTTTTCGGACTGGCGCTTTGTGGGCTTGGTCTGTACGCCTCGGGTACTGCCATCCACGACGACACGAACAGCAGCAGCTTTACTTGCAAGAACACCGATACTTGAATAGGAGGTTGATTGCTACTTGTATATGACCTGTTGCATTTCCACGTGAGCATTTTTGTTTTGCATTGTTTGACAGCTCTATAGACTAGAGGCTACGTATATATATATTCACGGCAATAAAATGATATATTTTACTTATTACTTCGAAACGCTCCTCCCGCTCCTCCCGCACTTGAATCTGACCTGCTATTAACTAAATTCGCCTATTTATTCTTCTAGAATTTTTTTACAACCCCTGTATGATATTGCATATACTATTGACAGGCACAACTTATTGCATCATCCCAGGTGCCTGATCAGGCACTACACGCCGCTGCCAACTGGGCATGGATTCAATTATCGCCCCGCTTATTGAAACCCAGATCCGGAAGGAATGAAGTAGAAACGAAGTATTCCATACTGCATTAGTCGATACAGGTCCTGGGACAAGAGATTCTACTTCCAACCAACAAGTCAGCGATTGGTAACTGGGCCGGGCGGGGGTCTTTCCGACGAGTGGGAGATTTCCTAACACGCACTTAATTTAAACGCTACAGCGACAACGCATTCTGCTCAAATAAAGACTTTATTCCCCTGCACCTAATGAACCGTGCAGGAATTGTCTCACTTCCCCACCGGTGCCTCCATCATAAGTGTCGGACTGCGCAGAACATGCAAAGATGAAGACGGACAATTTAGCCGAAGAGGAGGCACCATGCAGTACTCTGAATATAGCCCTGATGACATCATCCAGTGCTGTAATGGCCGGGGCTCTGTCGTTTCTACTTTATTCTGTCTAGAAAAGACAAGCCCAGGACGAAACCTGATGTGGCAAATCTCCCATTGCGCCACTAGAATTTTTACCACGAGGTTTAGTTCCATCGTGTCTGAGGGAAACGAGATACTGGCAGTGGTTTTGTTGATTTAGGACTAGGTATATCTAAGCTCCCCAATTCCTACGGCTGCGAGTGCAATTACAAACATGAGAAGATGTTCAAATTGAGTATGAATCTGAACCAGGGATAGCGACGTGTAATCCGTGTGATCTGGTCATCTGAATTTTGGGTGTTTTGCAAGTTTCTCCATATTCCTGAATATCTCAGTTAATATTAGAGGCTCGGGATGCACTCACAATGCTAATCTGGAGGGTGTGCTGATTGGACCCCCTGTGTATATTTTCAAGTTCCAGGGCCACGTAGATATGGTTCAGATTTTACATACTCGTCAACTCTCCTCCCATGTAATTGCTTTCAAAATGAAAGAGAGGGATGGTAGGAGCCTCAATAGAGGAACCCGTTTCCTACTAACGGAATCTAGCTTTTTCTTCTGGCAATAGAAGTTACTCAGTGCGGAGTAAAAATTTGATCTGGAATGCTGGATTAGTGGAAGTGATCATAATTCATGGAGCTCCCCACTAAGGATGCTGATTACGCCAATAGAAAGTGCGCAAGGTCTCAAAGAAATGCTCTATAGTCATGCCCTGGGCAGGATCCCAATTAGGTGAAGGGTAACTGATACGCTGATAAACAGACCAAAACCTTACAGCCTCGGAGATCAGGCAGCATATGACATAATTTCCCACTTTCATTTATTTCGGCCTCAGGCCCACACCCCGCCCTAAAATTCAAAGATTGAGTCGCCGCAACTCTTTCCACTGCGAAACGCTCCGTGGACATAGCAAGAGGGATCTTGATTGCTTCAGGAATCCAGTGGCATCCCCCGGTCGATCTGTCTTCTTCTCCAACCTCTTCTCTCTGCGGCTTCTGTCATCTATAACCGCCAAAATGTCGACCACAATGGACAAGGTGCGCTAGTGTTTCGTCCAGAGAGTGACGGTGCCATGTTTCTAACGCCATGACGGATAGATCAAGGAGATCGAGGCAGAAATGGCTCGAACTCAGAAGAACAAGAACACCTCCTTCCATTTGGGTATGCCTCTCTCTAATGACGACATTTTCGATAACACGGACGGACGTTAAACAATCGGTTTAGGACAATTGAAGGCCAAGCTTGCTAAGCTGAAGCGAGAGCTTTTGACCCCATCGGGAGGTGGAGGCGGTGGAGGCGGTGGTAAGTGATGGTTCAAAGGTTTGAAGCATTATATATGCGCTAACTTGGCTGTAGTTGGTTTCGATGTTGCGCGCACTGGTGTTGCGAGTGTGTAAGTTCAGGGCTGAAAACCATGGAGCTCTGGGGACAATATTAACGATAGTCTAGGGGGCTTTATTGGGTTTCCCTCCGTCGGAAAGAGTACCTTGATGAGCAGGTTGACCGGACAGCACTCAGAAGGTTGGTGCAAATGATGCAAAACACTTCAACGATAGCTCTGACACATCTTCCAGCTGCCGCTTACGAGTTCACGACCCTCACGACGGTGCCTGGTCAAGTCATGTACAACGGTGCCAAAATTCAAATTCTCGATCTTCCTGGCATTATCCAGGGTGCGAAGGATGGCAAGGGTCGTGGTCGACAAGTCATTGCCGTGGCCAAGACTTGCCATCTGATTTTCATTGTCCTGGATGTGAACAAGCCCCTGGTCGACAAGCGGGTTATCGAGAACGAATTGGAGGGCTTCGGTATCCGGATCAACAAGGAGCCACCCAACATTGTCTATAAGAAGAAGGACAAGGGTGGTATTGCGATCACAAGCACCGTTCCTCTCACGAACATTTCACACGAAGTACGAATCAGAAGTGACATCCGCATGGAAGATGTACCTGGGAATCGACACTGACAATGGACCATAGGAAATCAAAGCGGTAATGAACGAGTACAAGATCAATTCGGCCGATATCGCCATCCGTTGCGACGCGACCATCGATGACCTGATTGACGTTCTGGAAGCCAAGAGCCGAAGCTACATCCCAGTTGTCTATGCCCTCAACAAGATCGATGCCATCTCCATCGAGGAGTTGGATCTTCTATACAGAATCCCCAACGCTTGCCCCATCAGTTCCGAGCACGGCTGGAACATTGACGAGCTCCTGGAGATGATGTGGGAAAAGCTCAATCTCCGAAGAATCTATACCAAGCCCAAGGGCCGCGCACCGGACTACTCCGCACCAGTTGTCCTGCGCAAGTCTGGATGCACCGTGGAAGACTTCGTATGGATACACCTGTCAATCAAACCCCCCTCTCGTGCCTCGAACTAATGATGTCTAGTGTAATGCTATCCACCGTAGTATCAAGGACCAATTTAAGCATGCCATTGTGTATGGCCGATCCGTGAAGCACCAACCGCAAAGGGTTGGTCTTGCGCATGAGTTGGCTGATGAGGACATCGGTACGTTTGCTTCACGAGCTATTTTGCTTACCCTGCCTCGATTATCTGATTTCTTGGATGAGTACTTTGGACGTTACACTGACGATCACAATAGTTTCCATTGTCAAGCGATAAAGGGCCCCCGCCAACCCTTGACCACCATAGCCCGCTGCTCGAATCGAATAGTCGGCCCCAATCGTGCTTAGAGGTGGCAAATGTGGCCTGGTCCAGACTACCCCTGTCTCTGGCCTGTCATGCTGACAGGCACCGCTCTTGGAACCCAGATTTCCTCGTAAAAACGCCACAGAAGCCCGGCGTGATTGGAGCGCGAAATTCGTTTCGCACGGACAACCACGTTCCATCGAATGAGGACCAAGGGTGCGTTTTCTTTTTTTTTCTTTTTCAACTTCTTTTCTAGGAAGCTATTGCGCGGGGAATGATTTCCAAGGCTGTGAGAGGACTCGTACATCATTTGCATGTTGGGAATGCTTGCTTATTACGATGCTCATCCCGCTCTCCCGGTATCTGCCCCGACCAATTTGTGACCTATGTAGACTATTGGGGCCCTTGTCGGGTTGGAGAGTCGGCTAAGAGGTCTCCAGATGCAGTACGAGGCGATTCATAGTCTTCCTTGTCAATGGTCATAGCGAACGCCATGTCTCTGATTCTTCGATCGTTCATTTTCCCCATTTGACCTTTGAAGCGAACTGTCCAAATATTGTTCACGTTATGATGATCCTACCACCCTTCCCTGAGGGAATCACTGATGTCTTCGCGAATACGAACCTAGTCAGAGATGTTCAAAAATCAAATTGAAAGAATAAGCCCCGAGGATTTCCAAGTCTACCGTTCAAATTCTAGATCGAGTCGCATCAGTAGCAAACGCGACTGATGCATCTTACCTAGCGTGGCGTTGCTTCCACGAGCGACCTGGACCCATTAGAAAACCGTGCGGAATAGTCGCGACATTGCTTTTATCGCCCAAACAAACACTTTTCTCAGCCTGAGGATCCAGTAGATGGGAGAGACCTATTGCAACTGCCGGCCAGATTGGACATTGCCACCCCTCCCCTCGCTGCCCCGGACACACGCCGCATGCCACTACCACAAAAGCGTGGAGGCCAAGAACGTATCATGCAACGTGGTTGCGTAGGCTGGCGCATGGCCCAATGATTACCCCGGTATATAGTTCTCAGGATAAAAGGCACGCTAGTCAAAAGTTGATATCCTTATCGGCAGGGCTTGGAAAGCCCCTGCACCATGCACCTATCCTGAAGCAGCACAGGCCGAAAATCCCAGCAGATCTGCCATCTCCAGTTCTGTCCCGTCCTGCACAACATCCTTGCAAAACATATGGTTCTGTTGGAAGCTCGAGGAGACCCCTGGGCCCATGATTGGAACTGCTCCACGCCAAGGCATGATAGACTTACCCCCCCCCAACCCCCCCTCAATTGGGCCCCTGCGCCTGGCTGCCACGGTCTAGCCAACACCCCGGTTTCTCTTTCCCCCCTCCTCTTGCCCCGTCTAATCATTTTGCCGATCTGCCGCGGGCCCAGCGCTGGCCAGCTTAGGTCAAAGCTCCGGGGAGACGATGGCTTCGACCCAGTTCTTCGAAGGCAATTATGGTGTGCATCCGTTGCAGAGAAGGGCCGCGACCTTGTGCACTGACCTATTGCCTAATGATAGGCCCGATGGGCTGCCTCGATTCGGAGGCATGCGTTACGGGAGGGCTAAAGCAGCCCAGAGGGAACAAGGTCCCCGCCTCATCAGCATAGAGTTCCGATAGGCTGTTTGGGAGGTGAAAAAAGGGGGGGGGCAGAGCCAGGAATTCGATAAGTCAATTGGATTTGAAAGCATGGGTCCGTGGCTAGGTTTTAGTTTTGGTGGTTTTGCTGCATTTCTTTTTCCACATTTTGCTTAGACTCCTCAGGCCTCGGACGCCTCCCCCTACTCGGTACCAAAATTTGGATCGTCCACTGTCAAAAGTACCGGCCGGGCTCGTTCGTCTGAAGGATCTGCAATGGCTCCCGCAGGATTACGGAACTGACGTGCCGCAGGGGAGGAGGGAAAATGGGAGGGGCACGAGGCGAGAGGGAGAAGTCCAAAGAGAAAAAAACGAAATGGCAACTAGCCGCGGCTCCAGCAATGATGACATTGCGATGACTCCTAACAAGCGGTGAAAATCCTGGGCTCGTTCACGATATTTATCTGATCGACTCCACTGGGGCGTACCCGTGACTCCTGGAGTACGAGAGTGCAGGTGGTACAGCAGGTAGATGGTCAGGTCTCTCTGAAGTACAGCCCAATCAAGGCAGACCCGACTCACGATTGGGCCTCGAGGTTGTTCCTTGCGGAGTCGTGCGGAGACCGGCGCAGTAGCACTCGGTGCAGCGAAAAAGAAAAGGATAGCCTTCTCCAAGGTGGAGCAAAAGCATCCGCAAATCGCCGATCTAGGACAGCCCAGACCATCCTGTTCACGATCTGGTCCGTCCGCAGATGCAAGATCGACATGAGGTAGAACTGCAAGCCAGGACCTCAACCACGGTTCATGGGAATCAAAATCCAGCGTCAGGTGACTGTACGAGCCTCGACGTGAAGGTCGACCTAGCAAACCCGGTTGCATTGCGTTGGGGATTGCAATCTTCCCCGGACAACCGTACTTTGGGCTCGGCATCATTACCTGGAATAAGTTAGTATGCCCACGGCAGCTTGCTAACACCGATTCAGACAGAAACTACCGGCCGCCAACCTCGTCATTGAGTTGAACGGCTGCTTAGCTTCACAGGGCTGGTTCGCACCGGGGGCTCCACTGATTCATTTTAGGAGTGAGGGGATCTATCTGGCTTCTATGCTCCCGTGTACGCAGTACGGAGGACTGATTCTTCACCTGGTTCTCTCACTTTTCGCTTCCGTTCCCCCCCCCCCTTAATTTCTATCGGATCGACAAGAGCTGACGTCCAAATGGCCAGTGCGGGTGGGCTGCCAGGCGAGATCGTAAGACCAGAACGTCCAAGTTTACTAAAAAGAGATATTAAGGGGGGGTTGGTCGGTACCTGACTCAAACCCAACCTCCAATAACCCTGCTTGTCCACCCTCCCTAGCACATACACCTTGTGTTCCCCAAAGCAAGCGCGTTCCTGAGTCGCAACGGGGCTGTACTCCCCCCGGATCACTGTTATCATACGAGTTGCAGGAAATCTTCTCCAAAAGAGGGTCAGAACCCCAAAGGGGATTAGCTCAAACAAGCAATGAAAAAGAGGGCAGGGCGGCCATAGGGCAGCGACGATTGCGATCTTGACCAGTCTAGACTGCTTTCTTCTACTGCTCCGAAATGCCCATCTGAAGCCCGGTCGCAATGGAGACGAAGTGGCGGAGCGTAGAAATCATCCGATGGCGAAAAAAGATCGGCCCACTCCCGATCTGATGAGACGGTGTAGTTCTAAGAGAGACGGGATGAGTCTCATTGCGCTAATGGAGAGAAAGACGAAATAATCATCAAATCAAACTTGGAACATCCAGGCTAAAAAGATCACCGAAAGTCTTAGGGCCCATCGGCAGGGACCGGAAAAAGAAATTGCTCACTTCCATTTTCCAGTCAGGAACGATATGACTGGTTCAGACTCAGAAAAAAAAAGACATTTAAAAAAAAAAAACCGACGGCTGCAGCCAGGATTGTTGGGGGCGTTCGAATCAGAGAATCCACGCTTAATTTCAAGCCCTGGGCTGATTTTGTCTAACATGCGCCGTGGAGGACTCAGGACCGGGAGATTCGTCAGATTGGCGGAGTAACTACCCGGTGCTAGTACGGTTGCTCCCACTACTCCGTCTTCTGAGTTTCATTGTCGACTAGACATTCAAGCACGAGGGGGAAAAACTAAAAGAAACCATAAGGATCGCAGGATTGCGAAGGAGGACCCAAGAGTGCATCAGACCAGTTCGACATGTCCCTCGTGGTTTGGGTTGAACGAGCGGGGGTGGATTGAGATTGGGCAGGGAGAAAATTTTACCTGGATGGGATCAATATATCAATCTCTCGACCCTTTGGTATTCTGTCGGTACTATTCCGTACCCCCGACCGCATCTCAAAAGCGTCCTATGAGAGACCCCGGTCTATAGGAGAAAAGGTCGGTATAGCCAAAAAGCCGCGGGTTGCATTAGGGATTGGCCAAGGCGTTCCTCTGCTGGCCCGCCTCGTACATATTAGCCGTGATATCATACTGCATCCTCCCGACATCCTGTGCTCCTGGGCTACTGATGAGTGGATATCCTGCACAGTCTCTCGAGATTGATCCTCGACCTGGAGCACGAGTCAGCTTCCCGCTCCCGAACTGTTGACAGTCTTGTTTACTGAAGGTTTCCGGGCCGGCGAGGACCGCTGTGGGTCGCCCAGGTGGAGCAGACAAGGTTGAAGGTTTAGCGCTGGTACTCCGTACTCCGTCCACGATCGCATCATTGGAGAGTTTCCCCTCTTCGCTGACAAGCCGCTTCTGCCTTCTGATAGGCCCAGCTGCGGCCACCTTGTTCGGCCCTTGTATCGTATTGCCCCTTCCCCCCCCAATCGGTACCGGGCATTCATCCAGATGGAGAGCACCAGTGCTGGTCGTCATTTATGAGCGTTCAAATGCCCATGCGACGAATTGAGGGAGATCGGCGCAGCCTCGGAGATCCATCCTCTGGATCCGGCTGCTACGCACTGCCTTCCCGGCCAATCTAGGGCTCGCGCAGCCTTCTTCTACACGAGCCTACAGCCCCCCTCTCCCCGATTTCGCCCTCATTTGCGCCGGGGGTCCAGTCATGAGAGAGATCGCAGCTCCCGCCTTCTTATTCGCAACTCTCTTCTTCCCTCGATGCTCCGTGCCACCGCTAACATCACATGCCCGGGCTCCAGCCTTAGATGCCACGTTCTCTTTGGTTCGTTTGGTAAACAGACCGTTGAAGTTTGTATCCCAAAATGGACGAAATGAAACGATAGTCGGCACTGCCTCCAAGACCTCTTAGGGCCTCCAGGGCCGGGCCAGTCGCCCTTACTAGGAGGAGGGAGGGTTTTTCTTTTTTCTTTTTTCTTTTTTCTTTTCTTTTCTTTTTTTTACTTCTCTTGCTTTTCCCGTACTCGTAGACCTATTCTCGATCCACTTGATCGTCCGGATACCTCCAACGGATGTCATGCGGTCTTTAGGTTCAGCGGTTTATCGATCCGCTTTGCGGCCCCCAGCAAATCATCATGAGAGTCGTGGAGAGAGCATCCTTGGTAGCGAGCCGCGCCTTGCTCCCCGCGGATGATCTGCTCTGATGGCCCCCGATAGTGTGCATCGCGGGCAATTTCTGCGACCCGGCCTTGTGAAGAGGACAAATCATGATCTAGAATCCCTATGGTCAGAATCAAAGGGAGCCATCACTCCTAGTTGCGAGGCAGAATGACCGAAGTAATAATTTCCCAATCCGTTTGGAATCATGGATACATCAACTACAGTGTCAGCATAATCTAAGTTGTGCGCCCAAATTTTGGGATGCCTTGTGGCATGGAGCGCAGATCTGAATGACAAATTTAGCATTGGAGCCCTCCTTTTTTTTTCCCATATGTTTGCAGGTTGATTCGAAAGAGAACGTCGAGGAGGAAAAAAAAGGTCGCAAGAAATCCCGCGCCAGATGTGCTTTCCGTACGGTACGGCGTTCGAGAAATACGGGCCTGGAAGCAAAAATACCACACCAGATGGGAAATTTGGACTCCTGGTCACTCCTGGTCGTACTGGGCCTGACGAGATGCAACCCCTGCAATATAACAGTATCGCATCTTGGACCAACCACACGCCGTTTCCCCTTCCAATCACAGGAGTAATTTTGAAATTATTCGTCTTTTTGCTTTTTGCTTTTTCTTTTTTCTTTTCTTTTTTTTCTTAGGGGGGTTTCCCTTACACGGAATTTCTAATCTTTTCGCTTTTTCCTATTAGGAATTAATTTGATTTTCCCACATTTTCTTTTCGGGATTTGTTTTATTTCTACTCCGTAGTAGATGGCCTTTTTTGGGCCCTGGGCCAATCAGACCGTCCATCAGAGGCTGGTCGAGGGCAGAAGGTTATCATGGATTTCTCCGGGACGGTGCCCTTGTGCCAGTTGCAATCGAGATTTCAAGTTGTAGGTCTGTCCACGAGGTTTTGATCGACCTCCCCTTCCTTTTTAAGTCCACCCATTGCCTTATCCGCATGCACCTCTTTTTTTCTACTTGAATTGTATACATACGACCTGCCCGCCCACCTTAGTAGCTCAAGCTCTTCTCCCTACTTTCCCTGCCCCCACCTCCTCGAGGAGCTTTAGAACATGCATAACAGCCCATTGTCTCACTAAGAGCTGTCGCATTGTTTCCAACCCCGGGAGTCTTACTTCTATACCCCTTTGTTAGCTGATCTGTGGGTGAACATCCCCGGCCCATGGAGGACGCCATGGAAACCGAATCCCACCCGGCGCCGGAGAGCGAGTTCTCGCATTCGCCGTGGTTAGAAATGGGCCACTTCACGTCGCCGCAGCATTCGCCTCCAGTACCGGAGTATAATGGGTTCGAATTTGGCCATCCGCCAATAATGACCGTGGATGCATCCTACGGCATGTCCCTGCCGCCACCCTACGCCTCCATGCCCCTACCCATGCCGACGCACTCGTGGCCCAGTTTGCTGACGCAACAATCGCCCTTCCACGAAAATGGGATTCCACCTACTCCTCCGCTTCCGCAATCCGTCTCGCCTTCGGCGCCTGTGCCACCAGTGCGCAAGACCTCGACCGGCGGATCGACCCCGCGCAGGACCCTAACCGACGAGGATCGTCGGCAGATGTGTCTGTACCACCAAGAACACCAGACCGCAAAGCAGACAGATATTGGCGGTAAGACAGGAAATATTAGAAGGCTTGCGGAGAAATGAACTCGCGCTGACATCTCAAATCTTATATTAGCCCTATTCGGTGTCGAAAGAAGGTATATACTACAGATTCTATTATACATATATATATATATATGCAAGACCCTATACTAATGACATGCGTTCTAGTACCGTCTCTAAAGTTTTGCGTCAGAAGGATAAATACCTGAACCCAGAGGACGGCAGCCGATCACCAATTAAGCGGGCTAAAGGCAAAGTCCCAGATATTGAAAAGGCCCTCTCCAACTGGCTCCGCAACTATCAGGGGAAAGGCCTTCCTATCAACGATGAGATGATTCGTGAGAAAGCTCTCTTCTTCGCAAGCAACTGCGGCTGTCCCGACGGCAAGCAGAAGGTGTTGACCGCAGCGTGGCTGGAGAAGTTTAAGCAAAGAAATGGGCTCCTTGGAGCCAAAGCACGCAAGGGCTCTCTCGATGCCCGACGGGGCAGTGGATCTATCAGCCCAACGCATATTATTACAGACCATGCGAACGGTGCTCGCCAAAGCCCCAGCCGACGCTCTTCGGTCTCCCCACAAAATGGGATTGGTTCGCCTATCTCACCAACCCACAGCGACGGTGGTGGCAAGAGGGACCTCCCGGAGCTAGCGGGTGGCTACCAACAGATCCACACCAAAAGTACGACTCCCCTTGACACTGGATCTACTGGCATGGTTAGCCCTACGTCTACCCTGGTCTCTGAAAGCCCTTTCACCCCGACCAGCCAAACTCGGGCCCTGTCAGGAAGCAACTTGAGCCGGCCGCGCAGTCAGACCTTTCCTCTGGTCCCGATCGATCCTACCCTGGTGACCGCAGATGATTCGATGGACCATCAATCGGACAACCACAACGTGGCGATCT
Source organism: Penicillium chermesinum (assembly GCF_028974085.1). NCBI lineage: Eukaryota > Fungi > Ascomycota > Eurotiomycetes > Eurotiales > Aspergillaceae > Penicillium > Penicillium chermesinum. The sequence goes on along the minus strand of NW_026695312.1, from coordinate 874,076 downwards.
TGGAATCACCTCTCGAATTCGGCGACGAAGACTCGCATGTCGCCAAGGACAACGATCCGAGAAAGTTCATCAAGCGCAACCGAAGCAACCCAGAGATCAAGTCCAAATCGATGCAACCGCCCGCATCAGTCACAAAATCCAGCGTTTCCTCTCCTGTGCTCGGTCCTGGGTCTCCCACCCAAGACGAAGCACGTCATGCGTTTGAAACCGTGATTAAGTACTTCGAACGACAGCCAACCAGCCTGACAGCACAGGAGTACATGACAATGGGCAAGCTCATGGAGCGCCTAGAGTTGGCCAAGAACCAACAAAATGCCGTAGGCGCCGGGCTGCCTCGCATCGACGAGCACGACGACGTGCCTCGAGTCAACAAGAAACGGAGCATCCACAGCCTAGGATGAAATTTTCCCTGACAGTGTTTTTTCTGTTGCTTTTCATTTTATCGCATTTGAATCTTAGATGCATTGCCCTCGACTCTCACTACTTTCCCCCCCCCATCCTTTTGCTTTTGCTCTGCTCTATACCTCGTGATTCCCCCTCCCCTCCCCGCACTCCTGTTGAATGTTTACGTTACTGATCTACGAGTTTGGGTGGTTTACGGTTTGCTTTTACGTCGTTCTTATTTTTTTTTTATTTTTTTTTATTTTCATTGCATCGTATGTACACCTTGACCCCTTCCCAAGTTTTCTCGCCGACTCCTGGAAACCGGCGAATACTTGGATACCCCTGAAAAACTCCAGAAATTACACCAATATGAGGGCGACCTCGACTTGCTTTTGAACAGGATTTGGAATTTGGCGCTGATCCGCATACGCATATAACGCGCTACAGAGCTCCCCTGCAAGGCTCTCTGCGGCGATTCATGGTATATGGGATTTATGTATGGCACATGGTATTTGGGCCATGGAAACGTCGGCCTTGGGTGAGGCTTTGCCTCGGAGTTGGGGGCTTTGAATTTCTTCTTTTTTCCCTGGCTTCTCTGTGTTTCTTTCCTGGTTTATCTTTCTCTCGCATTCTTTCCAAGCATTGGACTTTTCCATTCTGTTCGGTTTCCCTCCATACCCCCCGTCAGATTTTGTTTTGATTATCACGTCTCGTTCATACTTCATCCTCTTTCTCTTCCCCCCTTATACGGGTTGAATTCGTGTGCTTCCCTTCTTCTATTTTTGAATGTCCTCCTCACTCTTTAATTTGGACTCGTGGTTTCGTTTTACATTCCCCTTCTCTGCTTTAAACTGGGCCGCTCGCGCGGAAACAATACCCTGGGGTCTCTTTCAATACATACGAACCCAGAAGGTCGTCATTGTCAAATTACGTTATTTTTTCTCCTACCTTACTCGTCTTCAGATGGATTCTCGTAGACCATTAGTAATTATCATGTCCCCTGCCCAGGGGATCCGAGATCATGGTATATCATATGCGCCGGTCCCCCTAATGCGTCTATTGCATTTCCAACTACAATGAAATTGCATGTGCAACCCCCGGAAACCACTTTACCCATAGACTTCTCTGTGCAATCTAGGCTCGTGACGATCCTTAATATGTCTCATTACAAATACTCCGTCTTGTACAGGAACCGCAATTAAAGGGAAAGAAGGTTATTGGCAATGCATGAACCATCCTCCGTACCTGTATCACTTTAATAGCCCGGCACGGGAGGAACCCCGCGATCATCCATTAGATCCGCAACACTACGCTCTGCGAGTTCGGGCAAGACTTTCATCAATACCGTCTCCAGCACCGCGTATACAAGGTGCTTGTTGCAGTACTCGTCTGCTAGCAGATCGAGCAGGTCCGTCTCGATAGCGCGCAGGAGGAGTTCTTCCTCCGGGTCGACCTCGGGACTCGCAATTCTGTCTGTGCGTTGGTCCCCGAGCGGGCTCTCACGGAGTGACATGCCGATGCTTTGCTGAGACGACGATCGGGGCAAGAGAGTGTCTCCACTGCGCTCTTTCTGACGCGATGGGGGTGGGGAAGGGGGGGTTGGTGAGGGAGGAGGAAGAACACCCGGTGCTGCAGGTACGATCACTACTGGAGGGAGCCGGGAGTCCGAGCAAAGTTCGTGCTACACTGCGCGGAATCACGGCCAGGAGGCTAGCTGCACATTGCCGCTGAATAGCGGCGATCGCCCCCGTGGAAGAAGGGGCTTGTTGGTTAGTCGCGGGTGCCGTTGGGAGGGTGGGTGATGGGTTAACCGGATCTGCCGTCCCTGGACGGGATGCACGCCCCGGCGAAATGACGGGCTGATCGCGGCCGCTGGTGTTGGACATGTCGCCATTCCTAAGATTAGGCCTCCCTGTCGTGTCGCCACGGTCGCCGGCGGGAGACGCACTGATTACTACTTGGGGAGCGGGTGCTGGGGATGTAGCCACAACGGGACTAGTTGCAGTGAGACTTTTTCCGTCGGTATTCGGAAGCTGCACGGACGGCTGCGGAGCGAAAGCCGGGGTTGCTGGACTCGCTGCTAGGGCTGCTGGGCGGGCATTGGCCGGGAAAAGAGCCAACCTCGTCGCGAGAAGTATGTTGGGCAACAAAGTGGGGGGCAGGACATACTCCTCTATGGTTTCCCGGAGAAATCTGAGTGGGGTGGTCAGTTCAAAGATCTCAAATCATGAAAGCGAATCAGAGTGCAGGAAAGAGTGAAAGGAAATCGAAAAAGAAAAGTGAAGCGACAATCGGTCTTGGCTGTGTGGAGCTGCCGGGACGTTATGCATCTCTCTTGCTGAGACGAGGTCCACCGCCAGAAAAGCCAAAGCGAGCCAACCGTTCAACCCAATTAAGAGCGACGGATCAAGTGGGGAGGGGCGGAGTCACGATCGACCTTGGGGCGTGCGAAAGAGGAGCTTGGGCCATTGGAGGTCTCGATGAGGGTTGTAACAGGGATACGATTCCTCCTCATGACGGGGAGAAACCGTGGAAAGTGAGGCGGGGCCGCTCATGAAGGCGTCCCTGACACTTCCTTCCCTGGTCGGTGTATTACTTTTTCTTCCAATTTTTTTTTTTCCTCTTTTTTTCCTTTTTTCGGCCCTGGGTTTGCCATCCCTGACATGATGGGGTACCGTTCCTGGCGCGCAACGCGGGCTTGATGCGCCAGCCTCGGCCAAGTCGCAAATTCGACTCGTTCCCAGGAATTTCGCTGATTGGACCTCAGCAAGAAAATCGCTAGCCTCGGTGATGGAGTCGTCTTCCTGCAAGTTCCCAAAGTGGCATGGTCATCCAGAGCACCGATGAAAGGATCGGCGGACGATTTCTGCTTGTGCACGTGCGATGTGTCCGGTAAACTTTGAACGTGGTTCGGTTAGAAAGTCGCTCTTTTCCCTTGGTCTCATCGGGGCACTCTGCGGCATTCCCCATTGGCGGATTCTGGCAAAAAGCTGAATCATCAAGAGATTTGATCGGCAAAGAGCAAGGATTGTGACAGTCGCTTGAGGCTTGGGATCCTCGATGTGTAACAAAGAAAGCGGCACGGAAAGGGCCGGCCCCCCGACCACTACTCCCTCGAGGCCGGGAAATTGGGTAAACCAGGGTAAATCAGGGTAAACCGGGCATCCAGAATCGACGGAGGGAAAAATAGGCCCAGTAAGACCCAGTAAGACCCAGGATGACGGGAAGCAACCCCCCCTGCACGCCAATAACGCTCAGACCAGCTGCCTGCAGCCAATGCGCAGGGCGAATCGCTCTGTCGTCCAAACGGTAATCGTATGTATCGCTAGTAAGCCCCACCGTATCGTGACAATACGCCATAGATATGAGATATGATATCGAATGCTATACTCCCGTGATCAAGTGATCGCAGACGCATGCGAGAAGCCCCTTCTCATCCCACCATGACCCGCGCCAAATGACACTCGTCTTCGTAGATTGTAGTTTTGGCTGATCGTACCATTGCTTCAAGGTCAAAGGGTTCATGCGGTTTCGGGACGCCCGACCCCGCCGTAGCGTCCCACGCACCATGAGACAAAGAGATAAATCACCAAACTGGAAAAAGAAGAACCGCATAACAGGGAACATGAAGCAAAACTTGGGGAAGCGGGGGGGGGGGGGAGTAAGAATGACAAGACAAAATACTCCGACAAAATAGACTCACCTGTCAAGGATCCCGTCTGTGTTACCAAGCCTACCCGGCCCTGTCAGGATCAGATGTTGGCCTAGGGCAAGAAGGCCAGAGGTCCACGGCATTCGCTTGGGTATTTCAAACACTGTCGAGGCCATCGATATCGCCCCGTAATCCAGGACGGGGCGTCTACCGGCGACATTTTCTGATGATCCAGGGTCGCTCTTCGGCAGGCCTGATGTTGCAGTAGGAGATGGAACCGCAGCACCGTGCGAGGACCCTAGTCCTGGATTCGATGCGACTCGAGAAAGTCCAGTGACGATGAAACGCAGGGAAACGTAAAAAAGATAGAGTGCATGGAGGATAAGCCAGATCCAAGCCATGAATTGCGATTCGCCCGTTGGTACCTGTGCTCTGGAAGGTTCTTCTGATGATAGAAGCCCAAACTTTTCTAGGCGGTTGGGTGTCGCGTCCTCCGCAGCGCCAGAGTCCTTGGGGTCTTTACGATTTCTCACGATCATGGTGAATTTGATGATCAACTCATAGAAGAACACGCCTTTGCAGATCCTATCACCCACTTCTTTGCCAAGTATCAGGTCCGCTATGATATCGCCGACCAATGTTCTCAAACTGCTGTTCTCCAGGTCTTCTGTAGGCAAAAGTATAGCAAGCATTCCGTTCGCCAGCAGGCGTCGATATACGGCTTCATTTTCATCCTGCCTGGTTATCGTATCAGGATCATCGTCGTCCGGGACCGGGACAGCCCCCGGATGAGGGTTCAGTTCATGATAGAGGGCCCGATGTGATGTTGGCAGACCCGAAAGATGCGACTGTTGCTTCGCCAATCTGTAAGCTATTGAGATACCACAATTTGGGTCAGCTTATGCATTCTTCATGATCGCTCTTCAGCTCTTCTGGGCCGGAAATGAACGGAGGTTCAGGACAGTCGGATCTTACAGGTGACATGTGCTTCCACGAGCGCTGGGATCTCATCCAACACAAGCTGTGCGACATTGACTTGTCGGATCCTCTGTTCGAGAGCGCGGGTACAATGTGCAATAACTTGCAGGACTTCGTTGACCAAAGCCTGATCCGGAGTAATCTTGGCGTACCAGGAAATCAGAAATTCTTTGACTATGATGGCAATCAGCGCGTACAGCTGACGGTCAACGTCATTAGAGCTTGTGAGAGGCGGCAGAAGCTCTTCCGGAGGCTGTGGCGTAGAGATGCCGTAACTGCTTGCTTGGGGACATAAGACCCGTCTAATTAAGGCCGACGTAGCTTTTTCACTGGCGTAATCAGTCGGATCTTCTCGAGAAGATGTCTTATGCACTCTAAGTCGTGAGGAGGGTCTAGGAAAAGGTGGTTGAGCTGCAGACGGAAGGGCATTTGGCTGGGAGCCAGACGTGGTCGGGCCAGCCTTCATTAGAGACACAGGCTGCAGACCTGGGCGGGGAGGGTTGGTCATGGCATCGCAAATACCCGAGTCCTCGAGTGACCTAAGAAGACGACAAAGGGCAGCGGCAGCAGGCACACGCCTCGATAATCAGTCGAGTACAAATCGCGAGTTTGTGCTCGTCACCGCCGAGGTCCCAGCTTCCGAAAGGGAAAAGCGCGGCTTCCTCAGGCATTGATAAGGCGCTTATCGGGATGCGGGGAGCAGATGCGATGTTGGTGCCTTCCGACACAACAATCCGATATCTTTCGCGACCTCAAGGATGTCACATGTGGAGAGTGTGAGCCCAATCCCACTGTGGCTGGATTGCGATCCTGGTAAGTTTTGCTGCAGTGTCTAGACGGGCAAGGAGCTAACAAACTGCAGGCCATGATGTAAGTTATAGACAAAGTCGTTGGTGTTAAGTTGCGCTTATTGATGGCCCTCCTTAGGATGCATTCGCCATGTTGTTGGCTGCTCACCACCCCTCACTCAAACTACTTGGAATCACCACGATCCACGGCAATGCTTCATTAGAGAACACAACTATTAATGCGGTGAGCCTCCTGGAGGCCATGGGTAAACCAGATATTCCTGTCTACCCGGGCACCCGGAAGCCATTTTCTCGGCCTGCACTCCACGCCCCAAATATCCACGGTAAGAAATGAGTTTCACCCCTGCCGAAACTGTGTCTAACCCAATGGCATTGATCGCAGGCGAATCGGGCATTGAGGGAACCCACCTTCTTCCCAAACCATCTCGAGCACCGGTTTTGGACAAAAACCCAATCCTTGCAATGCGAGATGCTCTTTTGGCCCAGCCTAAAGGCACACCATGGGTAGTAGCTACAGGAACACTTACCAACGTTGCGCTGCTGTTTGCGACATTCCCAGAGGTAGTTGACCATATTCAAGGACTTAGCATAATGGGAGGTGCCATTGGCGAAGGTTTCACCGACGCTCCCATGAGTAAAATTCCAGGAGAAACAGCTCGCATTGGCAATGTGACCCCCTGGGCAGAGTTCAACATCTATGTATGTCTTGCGATATCCTTGGGTATGGCCCGACTAACTCCAAGCAGTGCGATCCTGAGTCGTCCGAGTCGATCTTCAGCAACCCCGTGCTTGCTGCAAAGACCACAATAGCTAGTTTAGACTTGACTCATCAAGTCCTTGCCTCCAAGCAAGTCCAGAGCCGAATCTTGCATGGGTCTGATTTGTCCAAGCCCCCCACGGTCATCAGACAGATTCTGCATGACTTGCTGCTTTTTTTCGCGAGTACTTATGAAAAGGTGTTTGGGCTGGATGCTGGCCCACCTCTGCACGATCCTCTTGCAGTGGCTGTGATACTCTCCAACTTGAATCCTACATTTGCCCAGCGAAACGCGGGCCAGGTGCTTCAGTTCGATGACAGAGGAGGCGAGCGGTTCGGCCTGAAAATTGTCACTGATGGCGAACATGGCCCTGATGTTTCGGTCACCGGTCAATTGGGACGGTCGATTGCCACTCCATCTGGTCAAACCGGGGTTGCTATCCCCCGAGGAGTCGATCTGGATGCGTTTTGGGATTTGATCATCTATTCTATTCAATTGGCTGACGATTGCAACGCTGCCCGAACTCTATGATTACTGGGCATCTGCAAAATGCGGCTAGAGGAGAGGGCATATGACATCGATCTTCGAAAGAGATGGACATATAGATATTCAGGACTTAGATTAAATAGATGGCATGTCGGTCATGTATTATCGCTCTGCTTCCCGACTTGGTACCTGTCTAACCAGCCATAAGGCCGTAGAAAAGACACCATTTTTGAATCCAACCTGTTGAACTACTTGCCAGATGGGGTGACCTACCGTCAAGAGTCACTGAGCCCAAACTTCCTGCCGCCCACGAGAGCATCATAATTTCCACGTCCGCTAGGCATTGATTGTCAATCATAATGATGGTACCATACGCAGATTGAAGATCGGAGATTCCCCGCAACTGGGGTAAGGGGACCGATCTGCCAAACATAAGCAGCGACTCCGCAGACTGGGTCTCGACTCTCGGGATCTCCCGATGTTGAGCTGCCCTCTGCATTTCATATGATTTGCCCGGGAAAACCGACAGGCATTGGATGCAGAAGAACAGAGTCACTAGGGCTGCCATTTTAACGACCACGGATAGGATTCCGGGGACTGCATTGGCTCATATTGGGTATAAATTTCCCCCTCACGCAATCTGCCCTTGAGATTGCACAATTCTTAGATTTTCGCCAGTGCGTTGAGACAAGGGACCCATGGAACAAGTAGAATGAGAGAGACGGTATTATGTGGAGGGACCAAATGAAGAGAAAGCCGTAGGCGTAGAAACTGGGACTAATCAGACCACCCAAGGCTATTGGTGGGTTCTGAAGGTTTTAAAGTCGTAGGCTCCAGCAGCCAAACGGTCGTCATCGTTGTGCGCCCGGCTACTCCACAAAATTTCTCTTTGCGCATATCTCTAACTCCACCTGTCGCATGGTATCTCTTTTGCTTTGCTTCCAAGCCCGCCCCGACCCCTGTGCGCTATCTCCGACGGCTCGTCCTGCCCAACTCCCTTAATAACCGCAGATTCCGGCCCAGCGAGGAGATGCCGCCTCCCAACTCGGCATCAGTATGTTTCTCTTCCCCCTTCCCTTGGTCCGGTCTCGCGTGAACTGGGCTCAACTGAATGTCTCCCAAAGAACAGCACTCCTCTACGCTCATCCACCGAACCGCTTGAACCGCGCCACTCGTCCAATCCCGACTCCCCCGTCCCTGCGGAGAACGAGGCCCATGACGAGAATGTCAACTTCCTCCGCGCCGGAATCCTTCCTTACGCCTCGTTGATACCCGCCCTGAGTCGCCATCGCCGTCGCCGCGTTACATCCCATCCGGAGCTCATGGAGGGCGAGGACCGCATGGAGGTCGATGACCCGAGCCACCTGCGCTTATCCGTGGAGATCAACCGTCGTACGCCGGCCGTCCATCGCCAACGAGAAGACTCCGCCAACATGCCCAACTACGAAGGCCTCCGCTCAAATCCTCGGTTGTTGTATGGATGGGCCCCCGGTGCAGAAACCGAAGATGATGATCTCCGCCACCACGACGAATCCGAAGACGACCAAATCCAGCCCTTCCTCGCCACCGTCCGAGATCGCTCCGGATTATCAAGCCAACCCCAGCGCCACGAATCAACAGCCCGAGCACAGCCATCCAGAGGCACGGAGGATGCGTCAGAGGCCAGTCGAACCGGGCGAGAGCGAACGTCCTGGGATCCCTCGATCTCAACGATGGAAGCCCTTTTGCAGTCTGCTAGGCGACAGCCACGTTTACCGCGCACTCGTACACTGGAAAGCTACCTCTTGGATAGATACACGCCGCGAGAAACCCAAACCACGGTCCATGACTCCGATGAGACGGAACGCCCAGCGGGGTCATCATCGCGGGCTTATCGCTACAGGCCCTCCCGATGGGGCGACGCACGGGGAGGCTTGACTCATGGCGATTTGCGATCTCGCGCTTCTGCTCATCGCCAGGGAAATTCGGCCGCGTCTGGAGACTCGATTCTGAAGGACATCATCAACTACCTCGGCAGTTTGCGGGACTCGAATTCGCTGGAGGAGAGCATCAACTCGGCCGCTACCACCGGCATTGGCCCCGCAACCTTCTCCAACGACTTTATCCTTGATACCAACACTATTCCTCCCCCGCCCTCTTGTTCATTCCTTCGCCCCGGAGCAATGTTTGGCGGCTGCCAAAAAGCTGCACATCTAGGATGCTCGATAGTGAGCCAGCGTGTACCCAGTCCTCACACCCCCGCCTCGACCTCTACCCGGGCGAACCGGTAATTGTCAACGGGAGTGACAGCGCGCGTATCAGTGTTCAAACAAGCAGCGGGCGCCGATACCTAGCCAACCCCCGCGACGAACGATGGCCCGTGGTGGTGACCATTCACAGTATCGACTATTCTGAGATGACTCTCTCCGGCACGATGGAAGCCTACAACATCCCCGATAAGAGTGTGGCCAGGTATGACGCCCACATTGTCACCTTCCTTGAAGGCGAGATCATCGACTTCAACAAACACACCCTCGAGACCAAAAACTTCAAGGCGGACGCGGATATCGATAGCACTTACTGGAGAGAGCTGCAGCCATTCAAAGACCTCTCAGATGCCGAGGTTGCGAAGAATTTGGTCAGTCGGAAATGGGTCACGGAAGAATTGGCCAAGGGGGATCTTGATGCGGTGGAAGGGTAAGTTCGAACCTAGTCCTCGTTTTGGCCGTTTGTTCGAAAGTTAGCTTCGAGCTAACTTTTTCCTTTTTTTTTTTTTTTTCTCCAGAGCGATGCTTTATCACCCCTACCGATGCCCGCCAAGGTCTGACCATCTCCGGTTTCTATTACATATCTCTTTCCCGGGAGACCGGCGAGATCGAAGGCCTCTATTATGACCCTGGCAGTTCTCCTTATCAGCAATTATCTCTGAAGCCCCGATCGATGAGGATGCAAGGTCCCGCCTATTCTTTCCGGTAAAGAGAGCCAAATCTAGCATCGTCGTGAAACTTGATCGGTTCTCTTTTTTCTCACCTTCCGCGTTTTTTTCTCTTTCTTCTTTTTTTAATCTTTTTGTTCGAAGGGGTTATCATTTGCGTGCCATGTCATTTTTACAATTTAGGTGGTTTGCATCGCCCCGAAGTATTCACGAACGACCGCTCCTTTGACGTTTCGCACACTCCAAGGGGGAAAGGGTTTATCATATCTGACAGGCCGAACTTTTTGCATAGCTGGATGGCGTTCTGCTCTATTTTTTTTTCTTATCTGGTATCTTATCTTCTTTGCGTTCATGTATATTGACGAAGATCTATCCCATTAGTTTGCCCATGTCTTAGCGTGACAAGGGCCTGACAACGCGCTTTTCTTGCCAATAAGAGTGCCGAGCTTTACCCAAAAGGACACCAAAATACTACTGTTACACGCAGACTTGAATAATTGGCACTACTTTATTATAGTTGACTTGGCGCCCCTTCACCTCGCTTGCAGTTACCTGCTTTCCGGGTCTGAGCCTCGCGACAGCATTCAATGGAACGCGGGGTGAGACCCTCTTTGATAATTTGGAGGATCCACTTGAAGACATCGTCATTGTGATTGTGGATGTTGGAAAAAGCAACCGATAAGCCTTGATCCGCGTGTACCTGCCCGATCTTGCGGCGCGAGATACTTCGATACTCTATGAGGTCAAGGGCCTGTCGATCGCCATCAGCCTTCGGCCTCGGCGGTGCATCACTCAATGCCTGGCATGAATTCTCGGCTGTAATATGGATATTCGAGAAGGCTATTTATGATGCCTGCGGACCCCCTTTTATTTCGGTTCATCTGCATCCTTCAGATGTACCTTGCCATCATGCAAATATACTACTTCGCTGTCTTGGCAGGCTTGGCCGACTGGGCGACTGCTCATATTCCTCATTACCCCAGAGCACAGGAGGGCACCTGCAAGAAGACCACCGTCGCAATTCTGTAAAGCTATGACTTCCATAAGCTCTTTGCCGGTAGACAGTTCCACTTACCAGTCTTAGAGGTGGGGGAGTGGCTGGTATTACTGCTGCTGTAAGTAGCCCTCGACTGTATCGGACCGATTCTTTCTGACTACAACCATCTAGCAAGCTTTGTCGAATGCTTCTGTCCACGACTTTGCTATAATCGAATATAGAGATACACTGGGCGGTCGAGCCTGGCATGAACCGTTCGGCAAGAACAAAGATGGGAAGCCATACATCATCGAGATGGGCGCCAATTGGGTAGGATCCTCTGAGAATGCCTCTCAAAACTGCGATCTCACATAAGATAAAAATAGGTCCAAGGCCTTGGGAACCCTGGTGGGCCTCAAAATCCCATTTGGGAGCTGGTAAGTGCAGATGTCAGATGTCAGATCTATCGCAGCCGCATGCTGAGGGTGAAACAGGCCCAGAAATACAACTTGAAGACCCATTATTCAAACTACGATAATGTTTCAACGTACAATCAGCATGGCTATTCTGACTACAGTCATCTTCTGGACGAATCGGCCGCTGCGACCGACATTGCAAGTGCAAAAGCGGGAGAGATCCTCCGAAATAATCTCCAAGACCAGACAGCCCAAACCGGACTTGCGCTAGGTGGTTGGAATCCCAAAAAACATGACATGGAAGCCCAAGCAGTGGACTGGTGGAAGTGGGGTATGTTTTACTTGACGGTCCAACTGTGCCTTCGCTGATACATCTCATCGCCAGACTTTGAGTCGAATTTCTCTCCGCTTGAGAGCTCTCTGGTGTTTGGCATGGCTAGTACAAATTTCACATCGAATACATTCAGCGATCACGATAATTTTGTCTTTGATCAACGCGGTTTCAACACGATCTTCCTGAGCGAAGCTGCCACTTTTTTGAAGAAGGACGACCCACGCGTCCACCTAAACACGCAGGTCGTCGACATTGCATACTCCGACGAGGGAGTTACGATCCATAACAAAGATGGCAGCTGCATTACAGCAGCCTATGCCGTCTGCACTTTCTCGCTCGGCGTTCTCCAGAACAACGCTGTCCAGTTTACCCCACCCTTCCCGAGTGGAAGCAAACCGCGATCCAGAAGTTTGCCATGGGGACCTACACCAAGATCTTCATGCAATTCAATGAGACCTTTTGGCCTGAGAATACCCAGTACTTCCTATATGCCGACCCTCTCCAGCGAGGCTGGTATCCGATCTTCCAGTCTCTCTCCATGCCCGAGTTCATCCCCGAATCCAACATTCTCTTTGTGACGGTGACGAACGAGCTCGCCTGGCGCGCCGAGCGCCAATCGGACGAGCACACCAGAGGAGAAATCATGGATGTTCTCCGCAAAATGTTCCCTGAGAAGACGATTCCCGAGCCAACGGCTTTCCTGTATCCCAGATGGAGCACCGAGCCGTGGGCTTACGGCAGCTACTCGAACTGGCCCCCTGCGACATCACTAGAGGAGCACGAGAATCTGCGCGCTAATACTGGCAGACTGTGGTTCGCCGGAGAGGCGACTAGCCCGACTTATTTTGGATTCTTGCAGGGTGCGTGGTATGAAGGCCGTGATGCGGGTAGACAGATCGCAGCGATTATGCAGAATCGCTGTGTCCACGTGAACTCGACTAAGCTGCGTGAATGTGGGCCTAGGCGGCACTATGCCATCCTGCACGGTACTTCACCATTTAAAGATTATGCGGCCGTGAACGGCTGGGGTGGAAACAGCTTTTTGGATACGAATCCTGAGTAGCTCCGGTAGGAGAGGGGGGTTTACCACCACCAAGACCCGTAAATTTCCCGGATCCTCGGCGCAATCTATCCAAAAATATACATATGATAACCTGATAAGCATGAAAGCTACAATGAGAACACGCGTGCCTAACGGCCGGCATTCCCCTTATGACAGCTTGAGCCGAAGATTTGCCACTAGTAAATGCGCAGGGGCACGGGCGAATAGGCACAAGAGCTCTTTGTTGCATCCCCTCCCCAGGGACCCCGCAACAGCCCAACTAGTACTATCTTGGAACAGGGGGGGGCCAAGTGCTTTTTGCCCTTTTCTTCATTCGCAGCGAGATGATCCCTGATACTCCTGGTCATCGTCTTCGTGGTACTTCTGACAGCGGCAATGGGCCCCAAACCGCACGGCAATGAATCGGACGACGGTCCAAATGAAACTCTCGATAAGAAGTCAGCTTTAGCCTAGCAGGGATATTTTGCTGTTCGATATTAAAAAGTTTACGTTTAGGAGATTGCGAAATCGTCTGGCGCAGCGCACATTTCGTCGGCGGCAAGCGGAAACTCGTCGCAAGCAGAAACTAGGCATCGATCCCAGCGACAAGCCCAGTCATGAGATTATTAGAGCCCTCCAAGAGGAGAACGCCGGGTTGCGACATAGCCTTATCGATGTGCAGTCTAAGTTGGCGCGACTGATTGCGACAATGCAGGGTCTCGAGACCGCGGTTCTTAAAGACCTAGGAGAATGCGCCCCTGAGAAACCTCCGGAGGGGTTTGACGAGGATCCCACGCCTCTACTCCCGGGGAAGCAAGAACATGCAGATTCCAAGGCCGCGCAAAATGTCCTGGTAGATCCAGGGACCTCGCCCCACCTCGAAATCCCGAGTCCCCATCGTCCCCAAACCGCCGCGATAGTGCCCTATCCCGGGGATTACTCCATCCCCTCAACAGGGATGCCCTCCGTTATACCCGACGCAGTGGATATCCCCACAGACTTCGACATCTTCGCAGGCCAGATCCCGAATATTTGGAGTTTTGAGTATCAAATGGGAAACGAACGATACGTCGATGCTCTGGCTGCCAAAGCGGGATCCCCGGACGCGGCCAATTGGAGGTGGCTCGAGTCTAATTCCACTTTATCGGATCATATTTCCGCCCTCCAAACGATCATGAGGAGGAAACTGGTGCTCACGGAGCCGATTTCAGGGTTCACAATGAATCTGTAGGAGCCCCGACGACGGACCAAGAACCGAGAGTGCGCCGTGCTAAGTTTGAATGTAGCTTCTATCAAAAGGTCCTCATGGCGGTATCTCTTTTCAACAGCCTGGTCCGCCCGAATGTCATGCGCTGGTACGCAAAGACACGCTTTTATCACATTGTCGACTTGACGGCTTGGCAGATCTATCCTTGCGCACGAACTCTGCGGGCGATTCTCCCAGAATACATGCCTACCCTCCTCCAGAGCCAGTGTCAATACCCGAAGGTCATAGACTGGATCCCGTTCTCGTCCCTCCGTGACGGTCTGATTCGGCTTCATTCGGCCAACCCGCAAATCGACCAAATATTCACCGACGCAGTCAGCAGTTACGTTGTTCAGGCATGGATGTCTGACCTCGTCAAAGGCGCCCCCCAGTTGAAGGCGTACATCCGAGTCACGGACATCATCCTTCCTTTGATGGACCAGGAGCCCCCCCGCTAATGAAGGGCACACTCCCTACGAGCACGGCGTCAGGCTGCCCGCCCCTGATACGGCGACCCTCTTCTCCTCGCCCGCATATTCGCGGGCCGCTTTCGATTTCCTCAGTATCGATCACGGGGTCACTAATTATAAAATCGATCCCGCTTTCTTCGCCAAGTACCCGGAGCTGTACGATTCCACCTCCGATATCATTGCTGGAGGGATTCCTTTGCGGCCGGACCTTCAGATTCGTCTCACTCATCCACTGAAACGCCTTGATGTTCAGACTTTCCGAACGTATCAGAGTTTCATAGACTTTTCTCATGACTACGAGATGCTTTCCGCGAAGATATGAATCCTCTCATCCGACAGGGTCGCAGAGACGTTTCATTCTGCTATTTAGCCATATAGACGAGTAGGTATTGTTTCAATATATTCAATATTCAGGGATACTATCCAAAGAGATTTAAGCCCTGCTTTGATGAGCAGCCTAGCAAGCTACGCTGCAAGACCTTCAAATTACTAGTATTAGCACTAGCATTGGTATTTGATCAAACAGGAATTTAAGAATCTACACTGTAACCGGAATGGGTCGCGGCAATCGAATATCCATCCGAATATTCTCGAACTTCTACTACATGTACTCCTAATAGCATCGAGTATCATCCCGCTGTGTCTGTCACGGAATTCATTCTATATGCTGCTAGTATGACGGATGATGCACCGGGCTCTTTTCAAGGGAAAAGCTTGCTTTTCTTCCGCAATGCTGGTCCATATGCTCGGAAGGCGATAGGGATCGGGATCATGATGGCCGCTAAACACCCAAGCAGAGTACTCGCCCACTGGATACCCATGTTTTGGAACATCTGCTTGGTGAACAATGGGAAGCCGGCAGCGACAGACGATCGAAGAATGATGTTGGCAGCGACCGTAGACGCAGCCCTGTTTCTCAGATTAGCCACCCGACATGCGGACCAGCGGGTTGATCATTAGCAGTGAGCTTACAGTGGGAGATAGGAGTCCACGAGATAATTGAAACACGGGAGGAATACACAAAGGACCCCAAAGCCGATGAATATTCCAGCGCACGTGGGTGCAGCCCAGTGGATAGCGGGCGTAAAGCCTGTCCACCCGAACCTGCGCCGGACAGAGTGAGTAAAGATTGGTCGAATGCACCCTTGGAATCCTATGACCTACCAAAAAATGCCCATTGTGAACACAGGGGCCCCCAGGATCGTGGGTGATAATCGCCACTCTGGCACGGGAACATTCTTATTTTCGAGTAGTTTCTTCGCATACCCCTTGTGTTGAGAGATAATATAGCTGCAAGCCATCACTTGGCCAATAGTCAGGCCAATGAAAGGCAAACCGTCGATCCCATGTTCCATGCCGTGGACTGCTTGGAAGACCAAAGGGTATGCTTCAAGGAGAGCATAGACCAGTCCGTAGATGAAGGACATGTAGAGAGAGACGAGGAGGATAATGGGCTCTGTAATCAGCATTTTCAGTGGCCGCGTGAAGTACTTCTCCAGCAGCCAGAGAAATTCGATTTCAATCTTCTCCTGCTTGGCATGGATCCCCCAGTTCCCCGTCTGTTTTCGGAGGAGAGCTGCCTTTGTCACAAGGAGGCAAGGAGGGTACGTCTCCTCCAAGATGAACAGCGATATTGCGCCATTAGCCAAGCTCAGGACTGCAGGGAGATAAAGAGTCCACCGCCACCCCAGGTAACTCGCTGTAATGAAGCCTCCGATAAAAGGTGCCGTGAACGGGCCCACAAAAACAGTCAAGGCGTATAGCGAGATCGCCATGCCCCGATAAGTGTTGTCGAATACATCTGCCAGGACCCCTGGAACGACAGTGAGTTGACTAGCACCGCACATGCCGGCAAAAAAGCGGCAGATAATGAGCGTCTGGATGTCTTTCGATGCCGCAGACCCGATCGTGAAGATCCCACCCCCTAGCATGGCTATGGTCAAAGGCCATTTCCGCCCGGAGAGCTCTGATGCCGGAGCCCAGAGCATGGGGCCAGAAGCAAATCCCAGCACATACAGTGTGGTTCCGAGCTGTCCAACTTCTGATGAAACCCCGAACTCAGCGCTGGCGTTTTCGAGCCCTGGGGCGAATATTGCGCTTGTCAGACTAACAATGAAAGTCCCCGAGCACACTAGGATGGATGCAAATAACCTGCGAGAAAAGAGAAATTAGTACCGAACTGCTAGAGAGTGGCTGGTAAAACAAACTTGCGGAAGATTCTCCAGTTGTAAGGGTGCTTTGGGTCGTCGGGCCCGTCGAAATCGACGATATAGTCCTGCGCATCAGGGAGAGGTGGAGGAAATGGTCTTCCCTGACCTAGTTGCAGCTTTTCACCCATGGCCACTGGGTTGCGCAATATGGCGTGATATAAATTGAGGTTGTTAAACGCGGACTGTTACTGCGCTGAGATTGAGACTGCCCGGCATGGTTTAAATGAACCACACCCTCATGTTGACACAGACTCAGTCTCAGTGCTTTCGCTCATCGCGGGGACGATACCCGTCATTCCCGCAACACCCGGTCCCCAGAATTTCCACCAATTCTGTGGCAAGTCATCGTTGACAGAAGGACAGAGCTTTTCCTCTTATTTTGGGCAATGGCCATGCTGATCATTGTACTTCACATCTCAGCCGAGAATTCTCACCGCATAAGGTCATTTCACGTCATGGTAGCAATGCGCAAACCTTATCACCGGAGCCCCACCCTTTTGAGGTCCAGCTAATCAAACCCGTTCAAAAGAGTGGTCCCATTAAGAAGCGTAGAAGGATCCATCATCTCCGAATTAAGAAATTGGTCCAGATCTATTCGTTGCAGCCCCGGCATATCAGCAACCAGAGCCCCGAGCCAAGAATACTCCTCGGAGGCAGGGTCAAGGTGTGGAGGGGATTCAAATTGCTTCTCGTTCTGGCAGTTGAGAGCTGCTCCGAAGATGGCGAGGTCGTCCTTTCTGCGTTTTTGGTGCAGGAAAACCAGCAGATAGGCTGCGCTGTATGCCTCCCTCATCGTCTCTGTGTCGTAAGTAGAAGCCACGAGGCTCAGTGTCTGCATGGCCTCTGGGAGCATTGCCAGGGAGGGCCGAGTATCCATCGTGAGTAAGACACAGATAATTTGGAAGGGGACATTCGCTACCTGATGCCACGGCGAATAGTCGAGCGCCATCCTTCGTGCACATGCTAGTCCGTTGGAAAGGAGTTGTAGAACCCTACCGGCGACAGGAGACGAGATGTCCAGGTTTTGGGTATGGATGCGCCGGAGAACACACAGGACGAGATTGCATTGCGCCAACACGGATGGCGGCTGGGTGTGGCTGCCATCCAAAAGCGTACAAAGGGCCGACGTAAGATCCGTCTCATCTTTTGATTTTCCAGGATCAAGGCTCACGGACATGGGTAGGAGCCCGAGAACTTCGCCAGTGTAGTCGCCGGCTTTGGGAGCAGGTGGCGTGGGTAAGTCATTCCGTTGAAAAGAGACCCGAGACAGACCCAAGTCAAAGGAAGTCCACACGTTCAAGTGATGCGCGACTCCGACTAGTCTTCTTCGGATGTCTGGGTCGCATTTGGCTCCGTGGGGAAGCACTGAATCGGGGGAGGGCTCGGGGTGGAGTCCTGACGCTTCTAGCAAGTGCATTGTCGTTGAGCTAGCGATCCATGTGGCATATGGAGAATCCGTCATCCGGAGGTAGATCGACCGCAACACCCAGCCAGTCAACAGATCGATGTTCGGTGGGCCGCTCAACCGATGAGTATCCAAACAGCAAACAGCCGTCTGTGTCAAATGGATCTCCGTCATGGTAGGATTTTTTTGAGAAAATAAACAACCAATTGCTGCCACCCCGGCCAAGACACTATCGAAGATGGCGGCAGATACGTGCGATTGCCATCGCGCTTCTAGTCTCTCGAAGAACTCGTGCCTATCGATAAACCCATAGCACGGATCTACCTTGGTAAAGTAGGCCTGAGCCAGTTCCTTCATATGGCCCAGTGAGGTAATCTCAGTGAGCCGCAATGGCGTCGGCTGAAGCGAGGCGGACAGCTGCCTCGCTCCAATATTCCAGCCAAACAAGTTCAGTTTCGGGGCCTTCGCTGGATCGATCTTCAGACCGAGCTTCCTCACAAAAGCAGCCCCGGAATTGGCCTCGAGGCGTCGAACCAGCCCCGAATGGTCCGACCCTCCTGTTGCGGGGCCAGAGGTATCATGTGGAGAAGAGTGAGGCTCGACATGGGTAGCTGGAGAAGTCGGTTTGGCTGCTCGAGGCTTCCGTGGATACACTTCGTAGTGGCAGCGGTAGCCCCAGTCGGAACAGGTAACGCAAGGGTCACTCCCGTCACACTTACGTTTGCGTTCACGGCATGGCTGGCACGCTAAGCGGGCACGTTTGCGCTTGTGAGGCTGCATCGTTGTCCGCGAATATCACCAGGAGCATGCGAGGTGTCACCGCGGCTGGAAAGGAGGAAAGCGGAAATTGCGGGATGTTGTGTCAGCGCGTAGGGCGTGGGGGGGATGGACGCGAATCGGAGTTTATTGAGAAGCATCGTAGGTCTTCCGTTTTTAAAATAAGGAACTACATCACCTTTGTTCCGCTTTACTGCGAGTAGTACTGAATTCCGCCTCGAATTTTGCTGTACTATCCAAAGTCTTCCATCCGATGTAGATGGCCATTGTATGGTGCGGCTATTGCGGGAATACCGGCGCATCACGATTGAATGACTTCATTGGGCAGCCTCGGTTGCTAAGCTGGCCAAACACATGCGGGAAATTATAAAGCTTGAACTTCTTTTTATACTTTTGCATCTCCTGGAGTGGACATCCAAAGGAGCTTCAAAATGGCGACGAAACTATTATCCCGATACCCGTGGGCAACCAGCCCCTTCGTCATCGGCGCACCCATGCGCGTCATGTCTGGCCCTGCCCTCGCAGTCGCAGTATCCCGGGCTGGCGGCTTGGGATTCATAGGGCCCGGGTTAAAGACAACAGATACTGGGGTTGATCTCGAAGAGGCATCGTCGCTGATAGACAAAGCGCGCGCTTCATCTTTCAAGACCCTATCTTCATCAAGTCTCTTGCCAGTCGGGGTGGGCTTCCAGCTTTGGAGCGACGACCTCAGTACTGCTATGGGCACAATTGAAAAGTACAAGCCCTGTGCAGTTTGGTTATTTGCGCCCAAAGAAGGCCAGAAGGATCTGGACGAGTGGTCACGCAGGATCCGGGCTGTATCGCCCGAAACCCAAATTTGGATTCAGATTGGCTCGTTAGGTGAAGCTAAGTCAATCCTGCAAAGCTCCGAAAAGCCAGACGTGGTCGTTGTCCAAGGGACTGAATCTGGTGGCCACGGCCGCATGGCTGATGGCATGGGAATCATGACTCTGTTCCCCGAGGTGGCCGACACCCTCGCAAGCAGCCACATTCCCTTGCTCGCAGCTGGTGGCATCGCGGACGGACGTGGAGTCGCCGCTGCTTTGTGCCTCGGCGCCTCTGGTGTCGTCATGGGGACCCGCTTTCTCGCCTCCAGTGAAGCACGCATTAGTCGAGGATACCAAAATGAGGTTGTCCGAGCATCTGATGGTGCAACGAATACGACTCGCACACTGCTCTACAATCATCTCCGAGGAACGTATGGGTGGCCCCCGGAATACAGCCCGCGAACCATCATAAATAAGTCTTTCATCGAGCATCGGGCAGGAACCCCTTTTGAAGAACTTAAAAAGCGCCATGACGAGGCAGCCAAGTCCGGGGACAGTGGATGGGGCCCCGATGGAAGACTGGCAACCTATGCCGGGGCATCAATAGGACTGATTCACAATGTCTCTGATGCGGAAAGGATTGTTCGAGACGTTCGAAATGACGCATCGAGACGGATCCAAGGATTAGCAGCAGCCTGAGCATAGTATTCTGACCAAGGACGTTATTTTCTCTGGAAACTGATATCTGGCGAAGTTAAAGAAGGACGAGTCCTCTTTAGATTAGATGCCACTACATTAGACGGGCTGTAAGTTGACAGGTGCGTCGATAGCGTAAATTTCCCAATGTACATGAAGTAGAGATCACCGGTCCCAAAGACAACACCGAGTCTTCCCACACATTAACGCCCATTCCAAATGTAGATTATACCCAAGAGCCAAACACTTCCATCATCCATGCATCATCGAAACCAGACATGGGTATCGCACCAGGAAGCTCGGGCCCGGATGGAAACTGACCGCCGTCAAGCCCTTCGGGGGGATGGTAGGATACCACACCTCCATGAGTTTCGGTTCCCAGCTCTGTTTGATCGAGGCGATCATTCTGCAGCCTTTCTCAAAGATGCTCCAATCCGGATCTAAATCTATATCAATCATTTCGGCACACCGTTTCATATTAAATGCATTGCGGTCAAGGACATCCAGGACATTTATGGTATTTCGAACCATTTGCTTGTCCCAGGCCGGGTCGTCCAGGGTCGAAAGCTTGTAGAGAGATACAAGTGCTCGAGAGAATTGGAAGAAGATATTGAAAGGGATGCCCTGGTAGGTCGCTGGGGGGATAGATAGCCAGCAGTCCATCCAAGCTTTGTCGGCTTGAAGACAAGTATAAAGACTTTCCAGACGATTGAGTTGAGGGGAATTCGGAATGGAAGGGGCCTGCATAGCGGTCTCGTGGATGATGAGTTCCGCCGAATTGAGGTGCAATATGATAGGGACTGGATTCGATCAGCAGCTGGGTTGTTAAAAGGCGACAAGCGTCGCGAAGCACTCACTTGTATTAATTAGATGGGGTGGGATTTGACTCCGTACGGAGTTGAGTTGGGCCTGGCTGGATGTAATGTAGAACCGAGCCAGGGACTGATCTTCTCCGTCTCGCCGGGCGTGGTAGACTTTATCCATAACCAATTGTATCTTGACCAGATACACCAAAAGCTCGTCTTCGGGGCATTCTTTAGCCTTCAGCAGCACGGTCAAACTCTCTTCCATATGTGAAGTCCATCGGAGAGCGTCGATCCTTCCCAGGCATAACGCAGTGCTACATGACAAAGTGAGCTGTGGGCACGAGAGAAGGATGAAAACGGAGATCTTACCTTGACGTAATGAGGAATACTCCCAGGGCAGCCCTTCGCTCCTCTAGTGTTCTGACCGTACTGTGTGGATACCTCATCCCCACTGCCGATTTGAATTGTTGCATGATAGATTGATCCTTGGAGATTGCCTTATTGATCCCCAAGTCGCACGCAATGCCCATCAACATATGGCAGTAGAAGTTCAGGAATGGCCTCTTTGAGTAAGTGACCCTATGATCTCTTGTTTAGTGTGCAACATCTTCGGCATCTAGTCCCATCGGACGAACTTACCAGGTAATAGCGGTAATGATACCCAGAAGCATATCCATGCTCGGCGCGACCTCGACCATCAACTCGGTATGAATCAACTCCGTGATTTTAGAAACAAGCACATCTCGCTTGCTGTGGTAACCAGGGTAAGAGACAGCCATGATACATAACCACGTAAATGGCTTCTCTTGGCGAAACTGGTAGGATGTGTAATGAGAAGGGATATGCATGAAGGGGAGGAACTTTAAATTCTCAGTCCGAAAATGGGCCAGCGTCTTCTCCGCTGCTTCATTCGAAATAGGTAAGCTGGATGCGAGGTCCAAGAGACGATTAGCGGACGCGGAGCGTGCTGGTTGGTCATCCGGTGGAGATGGCATCTCTGTCGAGTGACACTGGAATGGGGAGCAATGGCCCCTCGTGGGATGGGGCGGAAGTGCCGAAAGCGCCGGCTGTAGAGATGGTGTAGAAGTTTGTTGCGTCGATTGCGATCCGGGCGATGTATGCTGAGATACTGACCTTGCCCGGGACCCCGGGGCGGACGCCGATGACTCCCATTCTGCTGAGAGGGCGTTCTGAGAGCCGGTGGCCTGGAGGAGTGATACAATGCTATCAAGTTTAGCCTCTAACTGGGCTGTTTTGGAGGCAGCGGAGCGGCCGTTCCGCTTACGCACTGTCTGGGACGGTCGGCACTCTTTTTTTGAGCCTCTGACATCTGACGGGCCGATCGATTAGTATAGGGCTGACTACGCGTGGTGTGGCACCTACCTTTCACAACCGGCCCCTGTAGCAAGAAGCATACATTTGCTCTTAGCGTGAGCGCAGTTGATGCAAGCACGGCCGTAGGGCGCGGGAGTCCCACTTTGGTTGGACTCCATGCCGTCGATCAGGATGATATCAGCCCAACCAGGCCAATGCGAGACGCACGAAGACAACCAGGAATTCAACCGGAAGTATACCTCGAATCCGAGAACAAAAGGAAATTCCGGTGAACACCGTTTTAGACGACGAGGGCCTTAAAGGAGCGGTCGGGGTTGGGGCATTGAAATCCGGACGAGCTTTTTCAGGAAGAGTCAGAAGAGTCAGGGGAGCCAAGCCACACGAGCCCCCAAGACGGCGGAAACCCCCACATCGGACCCAACATTGGCCCGAACGAAGTCTGCTGTCCACTTTATGAGGGATCTGGGTACAGGCTTGTCTCTGTTTATAGTAAAAGCGTGAAGACTACATAAAACGCGACAGAGGATAGGCTGACCAAGAAGTCAGAATATGGGTTCAATAGCCCTCCTGATTACGGTTATTACCACAGAAATCTCAAAAACAGGGGGGAAATAAGGCCATGAGGAAAATGCCACACGGTCCACTTCCGGTCGGAGTTAGGGATTCGGAGTGACATCTCTCCGTCCTGCATCTTTTCTTCCTTCCAGACTCTGCACCAGGTCCTACCAGCTAGTCATTCGGGCTCTGAGATCGTCCGTCTACCGCAATTACTATATTAGGCTCATCAATAATTTATCTCCGCCTAAAGGCGAGAGGCACTGACTGATCCTGAAATGAAGTCGTAGAGCTCCGTAGCATTAAGTATCCCCGGCGTCGCTGTCTCTGTCTAGATCTTCTTAAGCACAAGTTTCGTCCCACTCCTATACATCATGGGAGACAAAAGGGCTCTCCCAGAGGCAACGCCGGCGCCTGTGCCTGACCCTGAAGACATGCAAGCCCAGCCTATTCCCAAAGAGGTCGATATAGACTCTACGCCTCGCCAGTCCCAAGAGTCGACGAGGGGCAAAGAGCTCGAAGTCACCCCCAGCAAAGAGCCACAGAGAGAGTATCTCACCGGTTTTCGACTGGTCTCTGTTCTTGCAGCAGTCACTTTAGTGTCCTTCTTGGTTCTTCTCGACACATCAATCGTAGTCACTGTGAGTTGCCGATTTGCCACGCGAGGGGACATTGCATCGCTAATACCCTGCAGGCCATCCCTGTCATTACCACCCAGTTCCACTCCCTGCCAGATCTTGGATGGTATGGTAGTTCGTATCAGATTGCCAGGTGCGTGTAGTGATGCCGACGCCCTAAACCATCTATTCTTGGGTCCTCGCTAATCGGGGATTTTAGTGCGTGTTTACAGCCACTCGCAGGACGGATCTATTACAACTTCAGCACAAAAGTATGTCTGCGAGAAGCTTGACGCTGTATTGTTCTCGGATCTCCCGCTAATGGAATCTTTTTCAGTGGACCTTCTTGACCTTCTTCTTCGTGTTCGAGTTAGGCTCTCTACTGTGTGGGATCGCGAACTCCTCGAAGATGCTTATTGTGGCCCGCGCCGTCGCCGGTATGGGCTCGGCGGGATTGATGAATGGATCCCTTACAATTATTGGAACCGCTGTTCCCAGGCACAAGTCCCCCAAGCTAATGGGAATCATGATGGGCTGTAAGGCATTTCCCGAAAAGCCGCAAAAGAGACGTGTATTGACCTGAATTCCAGGCTGCCAGCTGGGAGTTGTCTGTGGGCCTCTTCTCGGAGGCGCCTTTACCGAGTATACTACTTGGCGATGGTGTAAGTCTGCAGAACCCATACCGAAGAGAGATAGATATGAAATGAAGTACTGACAAGAATAGGTTTTTACATTAACCTTCCTATCGGCTGTCTGGTGGCGGCTATGATTACCTTCGTCCATATCCCCGACCAAGCCGAGAAGCCCTCAATCAGCATGGTCATCGATACGGTGCTCCACAAGTTGGATCTAATCGGCTTTGCTCTCTTCGCCCCGGCGGCGATCCAGCTTCTGCTTGCTCTCGAGTACGGCCAAAGTAGTTACCCGTGGGCAGTGCGACTGTCATTGGACTGTTCTGTGGAGCTGCGGGAACATTCGGCGTCTTCTTGCTCTGGGAATGGCGCCAAGGAGATCTTGCAATGATTCCCTTGCGAATGGTCGCCAAACGGACCGTCTGGAGCAGTTGTTTGGTTATGATGTGTCTCTTCGCTGTCATGCTGGGTTCCTCCTATTACCTGCCTGTCTACTTCCAAGCTGTTAAGAATGACTCTCCCCTCATCAGTGGTGTTTCATTGCTGCCCAGCATCTTGTCCCAGCTCTCACTGGCTGTCATTTCCGGGAACTTGAGTAAGTTGCTCCCGCTCCTTTCAACACAACCCCGACCGATATACTGACCGTTTCAACCAGTCAGCCGACTGGGTTATTACCTGCCTTGGGCTCTTTTCGGTGCATGCCTCAGCGCCATCGGCAACGGTCTCTTCTCGACATTCACCCCTCATACTGCCATTGGTACTTGGATCGGATATCAAATCCTGGCCGGAGCCGGTCGCGGAGCAGCCTTCCAAGTACCTCTCGTGGCTGTCCAAAACACTGTGGCCCCTCGCGACATCTCACTCGGAATGTCGCTCCTCATGTTCCTTCAAACCCTGTCCGGTGCTATCTTCCTGACTCTGGGAGATGTCATTTTCGACGCTGGGCTGAAGTCCACGATCCCCAAGGACGCCCCCAACGTGGATCCTGCTGTCGTCATTGGAGCGGGAGCCACCGGTATTCGCTCCGTGGTCTCTGGCAAGGATCTCGCTGGCGTCTTGGTTGCTTACTCCAAGAGTGTGGGCTACGTGTTCTATATGACTGCGGCGATGAGTGTCGTCATGGCCCTCTGCTCTCTTGGTATGGGCTGGGTAGACATCCGGCCTAAGCCCAAGCCTGCCCCCGAGCAAGCTGAAGTGTAAAGTAGAAAACTGGAATTCTTTGATAAACATCTTAGATTAGCATATTCATACCGGACTTGCCAACCGCCTTTTACGAATAATTCATTGGACGGCGCTGGGTGATTATAATGTCAATGGATGTACATTTCATCTCCGGGTCACTGCTTCCAGATCAAGATGCTTTAGTCCAAAATTCATGGCGCGGACACTCAGACTGTATTCTCGTGAACCGCAGGCTAGATTAGTCAAGGTGATACGTAGCTATGTAAATCCCAGCTTCCGAGTGATCTCAGAAGACTATCTTCCCGTATGCCCTCGTAGCGTTTGGGTAACTGACGGGAGGTGGAATGACCCTTTCCGAGTTGTAGCGCCTTGGGGTCCTATTCTGTGGGCAAAGATCTGGAGCTGCTACCGTAGACTGCCACGATCAGCCCCCTTTGCCGCATACAGCCTTGTGGACTCGTACTGAGCTCCGGACGAGGTCGACCATGATTTGGTCCGTAAGGCTGAGAAAGGGAAGTTTCCCCCAGTCTGGTCCTTTTAGATACTCCAGTTAAGTCAGGCGGAGATCGGGGGGGAGTTCCAGCATCCAACGAAGAAAAAAGAAAAGAAAAAACGAACAAAAAAAGAGCTAAAACGCCACCGAATCAGGGAGCCCCAATGGCGGCTAAGTGGAGGCCGGGATAATTCAAGGATCGATCAGAGACCAACTTGCGGTGTAATTCGTGCTTTGCCCCCCCCTTCGACGCGTCACGCCCCGATTCCTTCTGGCCAGCTCATGTGGGAAATGCATGGCCATGATTTGGTCCAAAACGCATCTAGCCCCTGACCTTCCCCCACCTCCCTGAGCGGCTTTCTCCCACACACCGTCCCTTAAGGGGTTTTTTAAAGCCTGCACGTCATCCTTGTGTTCTTTTGCTCCTATAATCTCTCAACATGCCGGAACTGTACGTGTGACGATCAATGCTTTTTCCCCTTTCGGCCGCTAATTGGGTGGGAGTAGGAATGTTGATATTCTCGTTATCGGTGCGGGGCCTACGGGTCTCGGTGCTGCCAAACGTCTGCACCAGATTGTATGTTGTTGGTCCAAACGGGCTCCAAGCTTCAATTGTTGATCAATTCCACAGGATGGCCCTTCGTGGTTGATTATCGACTCCAATGAGAAGCCCGGTGGTCTCGCCTCGACTGACACCACCCTGAGGGTTTCGTAAGTGCTTCATCCAGATGACTTTTTTTTTATTTTGAAGATCTTATCACCAAGACAGGCTGGCTGACTTTTTCTTTGTTCTGATCTAGCTCTACGATGTCGGTGGCCACGTCATCTTCTCTCACTACAAATATTTCGACGACTGCATCAACGAGGCTCTTCCCAAGGAGACCGACTGGTACACCCACCAGCGAATTTCTTACGTTCGATACAAGGGTCTCTGGGTCCCATACCCCTTCCAGAACAATATCTCGGTGCTTCCCAAAGAAGACCAGGTGCGATGCATCAATGACCTGATCGACGCAGCCCTCGAGGCTCGCGCCCGCGCTCCCACCGATAAGCCCAAGGACTTTGACGAGTGGAATGTCCGCAACAACGGCGAGGAGATCACCAAGATCTTCATGCGTCCTTATAACTTCAAGGTGTGGGCTGTGCCCCCCCAGCAAGGTACGTATCTTTCCGCCTCCAGGGGGCAGAGCAGGCTCCTAGTCATAGGGCAGACTAGGGGAATACTTCTGGGAAGGAAAGAATACCTAGACTGATACCATCTGCAGATGCAAACCGGCTGGCTCGGCGAGCGTGTTGCCGCCCCTAACCTCAAGGCTCTCACCAACAACGTGATCTTGAACAAGGTGGCCGGAAACTGGGGTCCGAATGCGACCTTCCGATTCCCTGCCCGGGACGGTACCGGTGGTATCTGGACCGCGGTGGCAGGGACTCTGCCAGATGAGAAGAAGCGATTCGGAAAGAGTGGCAACGTGACCAAGGTCGATATCCCTGGCCACAAGGTCTTCCTTGAGGATGGCACCACCATCAAGTATGGGAAGCTTATCTCGACCATGGCGGTCGACTTTCTGGGTCAGATCTCTGGTGACAAGAAGGTCATTGAAGCTTCTAAGGACCTTTACTACTCGAACACTCACGTTATCGGTGTTGGTATTCGAGGTTCCCGCCCAGAGCGTATCGGTGACAAGTGCTGGGTATGTTTCACGACGTTGAGAATAAGACATCAAGGCGAACTGGAGCACCAACTAACAGACACTGTAGCTGTATTTCCCCGAGGACAACTGCCCCTTCTACCGTGCCACCATCTTCTCCAACTACTCTCCTTATAACCAGCCTGCCGACGATGTGCAGCTCCCTACTCTCCAGCTTGCAGATGGCCAAAAGGGCAACGACGGCAGCCCCCGCCCAGGCCCCTACTGGTCAATCATGCTGGAAGTTTCCGAGTCGAGCATGAAGCCCGTTGATGAGTCTACCATTCTCGCCGACAGTATCCAAGGCCTCGTCAACACCGAGATGTAAGACACCCTACTCAAAAGCCCCGGCTATCACACTCTCACACTACTGAAACAGGCTCAAACCCGGTGACGAGATCGTCAGCACCTACCACCGTCGCTTCGACCACGGCTACCCCACCCCCTCCCTGGAGCGGGACGGCGCTCTCAAGGAGATCCTCCCTCACCTGTACAACAACGACATCCTCTCCCGTGGCCGCTTCGGATCCTGGAAGTACGAGGTCGGAAACCAGGACCACTCGTTCATGCTAGGTGTCGAGGCTGTTGACAACGCTGTCAACGGTGCTGTCGAGCTCACCCTGAACTACCCCGACTTCGTCAACGGCCGCAAGAACACCGAGCGCCGTCTCGTCGACGGAGCCCAGGAGTTCAAGCAGAAGAAGTTGGAGATCCGCTAGATTGGAGTCATGTAGAAGCAAGTTGGCCGGTCGTCTTTAATGCACCCATAGATGATAAGAATGAACACCATGACAATGTTTTACCTTAATCAGGAGAGAATCTCTACCGCAAAGCTCGTCTACAAAACTAGCAGGCAATTTAGGAAAAGAAAGAAGCGTCATCAGAAGCATCGTCTAGTATTTTTCAGATGTGCGAGCGTCACGGTGCACGCCCGAGTAAACGGGGCACAGCGTCACACGGGCCGAGGAACGAACTTAGTTAAAAGACATTCCAGAATTTCCAGATGATAACCCAGCACATAAGAAAAGCCGGGCATAATTCTCCGCAGCTCCCACGGCCGGTCCAATTCCAGAATCCCAACACAACCCATGCCGCAACACGCGCCCACCCCATGTAAAAAACGACCAGCACGACCCAGCGTTAGCCGTGGCTAATCTACTGCTCGGTCTGGAAGTAGTTGAGGAGGACAGCGCGCTCCTGGGTATCCTCACCCCAGTCCTTGACAACAACGCAAGAGCAGTTGACGACCTTGCGGGCGTTACCGTCACGGTCAAGGGTGCCTGTTTGGAAAGAAAGAAAGAATTAGTGGTGACTTCAGAGGTTGGGAAGGCGATTGGAGTGTGGCGGAGCAAAACATACAGAGACCAACCCACTCGCCGAGGAGCTTTCCATCGGGGACCTTGATCAGGGGGATCTTGTGCTCGGAGCAGAGGGCAACAACAAGCTTCTTGTAGGCCTCCTCCTCACAACCCTCGTTGAGGACACACATGTGAGCCTCGCGGCGGTCGAGGGCCTTGGCGGCCTCACGGAGACCACGGGCAAGACCGTCGTGGATGAGGGAGACACGGAGGACACCCTTCAGAGCGTCGAGAACGGACATCTGGCCGGAGCCAGCGTCGGCGGAAACCTCGACCTCATCGGCGGCGGCAACGGGGGGGTTGGACTGGGTCTCTTCTCCGTCCGACTACGAAGATGTTATTAGTGGGGAGGAAATGGAATAGTATACCAGAGCTCGGCGTACCATATTGAATGCTACTGGAATGGATTGGTAGCGGTTTTTTTAGGTCGGAAATCCTCGAAGATCTCGTGGTGATTTATGGAGAGTGTGAGAGGAGAACTTTGTGACATTGCCGCTGCAATTTTGATGAAATTCCGATTGTGTGCGGTGGGGCGGGCTGCTCCAGGCCAATCAGAGAGGCTGCCCTTTCCTTCACCGCCTTCTCTAGTCTACGGCGGGGTACTCTGATCACTTGCTGGCTTTGGAATCTGCGATGGCTTGATAGTATGAGGCATCGTTGCAGGGCTCAGAATCTTTAAGAGGCTCTAGCTGTACGATCATTGGTTTAGCGCGGGATTTGGGTTGAATCCAGCTACTGCGTACAAGCGTCGGTACAAGCGTCGGCGATGGTTGGCCCGAGGCTTAAGGCGCCGATGTACGCTTAGTCATAGCCATTCTCCAGCGGTGGACCAATCAGTCGGGGTTCTCCAGCCATAGTGAGGGTTCAATGATAAGTAGCCGCAAGTTTTATTCTCGTTCCCTTGGTCATACTACATGTCATAACTCTGTGCGCCTTCTGGCAAATGGAAAATTCATAATTGCTAGTGAATGTATCTCCTCATACATGGAAAAAGGAGAAACCGTCTTTGGAAGTCATCACCAAGAAATATTCCGGTTTTGAGTATTCAAATGATTGTCTACCTATTAAACGGCAGATCCTCGACCGAAAAAATCATAGAACGAGGTTCAATATGCCAACCCTAACGCCCCAAAGATCACACATGCTTTAGCAGATTGGTTTGAGACAGGATCTCATGTCCTAGGTGGCTGAGAGATCTAGAAGGCCTGCTGCATCTTTGGATCCTTATTGGCATCACGGAGAACTCGATGTATTCCAGCATTGCAGCCTGCTTTGACATAATTTTGGGCTTCTCAGGTGTAGTGCCATCGGCGTATGTCAGATTAGAGCTGCTCCCCACGGCATACACATCACAAGCGCACTGCCTAAAGCAACACCATAAAGAAATTCGTACCAGCTTTCTAAGACAAAGCTTTCCGGGCATTTTATAGCTGCCGAAGTATGCGAGGAGCCACGCAGATCTCCATCTCAAGCGGCCCTTACGATATTCAGAACACCAATCCCTGCAAGGGGAAAGTCTAGATCTTTCCACTGAGATTTAAGGTTATCTTGCGCTAGTAATGCATGGCGCTGATTGATAACCACTCGATCTGAGATGCCTATATCATCCAAACGGTCCATGCCGACTCGGAGCCAAATCTACTTTACGGGCTGCTGCAGGAGAGAAGCGAGAATTTGAGAGATCCGAAAGGGAAAAAAAAAAATCGGTTTGTGCCATAGGCAAGGCTATCGAACGAAAGCAGATTCGTTACATGAACGCAAGAGGTATCATAATCGTACAATCAGAATCTGACCTTGACGCCACCGCTGTATTCTCCCTAGTGATAGCAAGAGCGAGACGCTGCAAACAAAAGGGACTAGAAATATGTACCAGGTCGAGAGTAATTGTGGCCATTGGAAGCGCCGGGGGTATGAGGTTCGGGGAAAGAGTCAAGCACCGGAGTGTGGCGGCCGTTGGTTTGGACAGGAGGAAGGCTATCGGGCTCGGGGTCGATGTGCATGCTCATAAAGTCATCGAGCTTGAGAGTGTGCAAGTGAGGAATGTGGGGAACGAGGTCCATGAAATCATAAAGCTATGAGAAGCAGAAACATCAGTACTGAGGATTGTTTATCATGGGGTTCCCGCACGACTGACCTTGATCCAGAAAACGTGTTCCATCCCGAAATACTTCGGCCGGGTCTCTGAATCCAACTGCATGATTTGTCCAAACGTCGCATTGCGATACCTGATTTCCTCGCTCGGAACTAGGTGACGACGAGTACACCGCCAAAGATTATTCCGCTGGGTTGGAGTTGCTTTGCGCTTCTCCCAGCTAGCATACTGCGACAATTGCAGGTCGTTGGTACCCAGCAAGGGCGCAGCCAAGTAGTTGGGAATCCATTTTTCCTCTGCCACATCGGGTGCGCAGTTTGGTTCAAGCTGGCGAGTGAAAGCAGTCACCAAGGGCGTGAACTTCTCAAGCCATTGGCGACTTTTTCCGTAGGGGTCGTTGGAGCCGATCAAATTGGCAGACGTCCGTAAGCGGCCAGGGAGAGCATCACGACGTCGTTGTTCCTGCGCTTCTTGCTCGCGGTGCACCTTCATGATGCGAGCGCGCTCCTGCTCGACCCGTTTCTGACGTTCATCTTCCGCTTGCTTAGCTCGACGCTGTTCGACCTCCTTGCGCTTACGTTCCTCCTCTTCGGCCTTCTCACGCGCAACACGCGCGGTCCGCTCTGCCTCTTCCTTCGCCAGCCGTGCACGTTCGGCTTCTTCCTCGGCACGTTTTTCTTCAGCAAGTCGATCCTCCTCGACCTTCTTAGCGTGCGCCTGGCGTCGTTTCTCGGCTTCAGCTTCAGCTTGCTTCTCAGCCGACACTACTTCAGCGGGACCGTTATCCAATGACTCGTGATCCAATGACTCGGTTTCAGTAGCGCCGACTCGCTTATTGGTGTCCCCGGCGGACGGCTTTGGTGAAGCCGGCTTCTTCGGGCCGTCGGTAGACTTCGATCTCATAGCTGGGCTTTCGGGAGGATGATGATCCTCTTGAGGGTGATGGGACTTCGCCTTCTCGCCATCAATACTGTCATGAGCGTTGGGAGGACTACCGTTAGACATGTTGGATACCTTCTCCTCTGTAAGAATCCGTCGTTTCTTCTTTCGCGATTCAGGGGATAGTCGATCTTGATCAGGCCCGCGAGAGCGAGACCGTTCAGGCGAGGTATCGGCACGAATACGTTTCAGAGATGAATCTGTAGCTTTAGAAGATTCTTCACGCCCGGAGAAGGAATCTGAAGAAAAAAAGACTGGGACGGCGATCATGCTCTTGAGGACGACGTCCAGCAATTAATCGACGTTTTCGCGTCTCGTCAGGCCGTGAAGTACCGCTCCATTCGGTCCCCCTGGATTCACCGCCTCTTGATTCACTGCCTCGTCGGGCAGATGAAGACTTCGGCTTCATAGAATCCGGGTGGTTGGAATCATGATCAGAGGTAGGAACCGCGTTGCTTCTTTGATCTTTGGAGCTTCTCGGGCGTGGATGGTCTTCATTGGGACGAGATCGGGACAAGGGTTGGCTGGATTGCGAGTGGGGTTTCGATGTGGGACTTTCCTTCAGTTTTTTAGGCGGACGGTCGACTGGCGACGAGGACTCTCTCCGTCTGTGCCTCTCATCATCCTTCACCTTCGTCCGCGCGCGGCGAGGAGACGAATGCCCCTTGCGGCCTTTCTCGTTTGAATATTTCTCATACGCGCTCTTCAAGAGATCATATTCTTGCTCCCAGTTTTCACCCTGGCGGGCGCGAGAGAGTTCATAGTAAGTCCTGTCTTCAAAAAGGCGGCGAGTGGGATTGAAGCCAGGCTGACTGAGAATGAGCTCGATGACGGCGGTGTTGCCTCGACCAATAGCAGCAAGCATGGGCGTGTTATACCCGGCCTTGTGACCAGCACCACGCAATGGGTTGGGATCCGCATCCGCATTTCCTATGGCGTACATAAGAGATAACACATCACCATGGCCTCCTTTCGCAGCAGCAATCAAAGACGCGTTATCAGCCTTTTGCAACACATTCAAGATGCTCACCACTCCCTGTTCATCACCCTTGGCAGCAAAATTCATGAGATTTTCTGGAGTCGGTTGAGTCCACAAGAGGTCGTTTCTTGTCGCTTCGCTTCGGCCAGTCTTTCGGCGACTCGCGGCACCACTCAACGGCGGGGGGGCTTCGCGACATACTGGCTCCTGAAGCGCGCCGTGAAGATGTCGCTTTGCTATCTGAGCCGATTCGCTCTTCCGATCTCCCACCCGGCCGTTGATTCGATTTAGCGTCTGCAAGAGCTTTCCTGATCTCTTCATAGTCTTCTTCCTTCTCTTCCTTGAGTTCCTGGGGTACTAATTCATATGGCTCATCACCAGATGCGTTGACAGTGCGAGGATTGGCGCCCGCATCCAGTAAGAGCTTCACAACCTCCACATGGCCATTTTCCACTGCGTCAATTAAAGGAGTATCTTTATCGATATTCTTGGTGTTGATCTCACAGCCAGCGTCCAGAAGAAACTTGACGATAGAAGCTTCTCCGTTGAGCGACGCAATTTGCAAAGGCGTATTCCCTGCGTTATCGGGCACGTTCAAGTCTTCTGGGCGTTCACTGTGACGTGCCATCACCTGGTCATGCTTGCGGTCGGCGCATGCTCTGGCCAATGGCGTCCGTCCACTTTTGTCGCGCAGTTTCTTAGGGCCCATGTGCTTAGCGGGGGATGCAGAAGCGCCCGCGCCAGATCCCAACCTTCGAAGATGATTGCTCGGCAAAGGTGAACTGCTCGCTGATGATGACGTGGATTGTCTATCTTCCGAAACCTGGCGCTGATAGCCACCGGTGAGGAGAGGAGTTGGTGCTTTCTTCTTGCTATTTATTTGGGAACCCGATGAAGAGCGTTGGTGAGATCGGTTGGGGGAGACTGAACGAGTGCTCTGTTGTGACTGAGCATTGACGCGCTTCAGGTTAGGGATATCATTCATAGGGTTAGAGCCGCGCTGCCGGTCGCCCTTGTCCTCCACGCTGTCACTGAAACTTCGTTTCCGATAAATGCGAGGTTTATCTCCTTGATTCACACTCGTTTCGTCCAAGGCGGCCCGCGTAACCGACGGGAGATCCTCCACTTTCTCGATCTTTACAACAGATGACGGGGATCGCACTTGTCCAGGACTAGGCGACCGAGAGCCCGAGGGTCCTCGATCGCCGAGTCGCGGCTTCTTTCGTTGGGCGGCATCCACACCGTTAACAGCTTGGCGGAGAGGGTCATGTCGAATATGTTTACGCTTCTTTTCGGGTGAAAGCGACTCGCGACCGGACTGAATTATGGTTTCTGCTTCGGAATCGGCCCTAGGGCTCGGTGGCCCCTGATCCTCCTCCTCCTGGTCTACCAAATCCGAGTTAAAAGTGTTGGGTTTGGGGTTGGCGCCTTCCCGGGGGAAGGCGCAGGGTCCGACTTCACAGCCAGGGTGTTCTGAGGGAGCTCCAGGGTAGCGGGGAGTGAGACTGCCTCCACATCACTCATAGCGATAGCACTCGATGTGTGACAATCCCGCTCGTCATTTTGGGAGGTCCGCGACAGGTGCAAGCGACCGGAGTCGGCAACGCCAGCTGAAGAACGCAGACGCTGATCACGGCGAAAAGTGCAGCCGAGAAGCGAGTCGTGGGCAAGACCAGCGAGCCCCGAAATTATCAATCCTTTCTAGGCGTCCTCCAAGGTCCAAGATTAAAAGAGGAACTAGGAATCCAAATTCTGGGAGAAAAGGAAGGGAAGTTGAGGGTGGGGAGATTCGAAGGGAAAGGGAGAAAAGAGGGGGAAAGACGATTGGGGAGGGCGGGAGAGAGAAGTGGACTTTTCCCTTCGCTGCGACGTGTGGCCACTCTGATCTTTCAAAAGTGGAGAGAGAGACCACCGACTCCCCAAATCTGCACTTTTGCCCCCCACCCCTCGTCTTTCCACCTCTAGTCCTGCCGGGGGGAACATTCCCCTGTTAACCACCCTCAGTTCTCCCTCTATTCCTAACCCAGCCGCCCTCCATGCAGCCAGAGTCTGCAATAACTCGAGTGCACGGCACGGACCCAACTAACCCATTCCGGTCGCAGGTGCAAAGTGGCTCCACTGGTGGCGATCGTCTCGATTGCGACCACTCAGAGCTCGCTATTCATCGAGATAAAAATGTGCAAGAAAAACCTTGGGTACGGGTACGGAGTACTCTAGTTGTAATCTGCAGAGTGGACGAATAGTATCGAGTCTCCATATCAAGCTAATCTCCCTCCCCTACCTAGGTAATCCCCCGCATGCTGACCAGATAAGCCCTCAACCTTCTGTCAAACATGTGTTGAAACCGAAAACGACGAGGCAGCGCTGATCGGCCCGAAAAAGGGCCTACGGTTCCACCTTTTCCCAGCTCGCGTCCTTGACCCTGGCCGAAGCATCCAAAAGCTTACGCTTCCCCGCGCCCGAGGCAGGATTTGGAGACGCAAGTCGAATCCTCTGCTGTCATCATTTTGGCCCGCCCAAGAAGTTCAATGTCTTCCCCATCTTAGCAACCTTTAGCACATCTCGAAAGGTCAAGCTCGTCCTCGTCTCCCGTGCGTACGAGCCAACCTCGAATGGCCCGGGGTCGCCCAGCAGCCCCCAATTACAGATAGACTGTGCACCGAGATCTTCATCTCTGGTGACCTCGGCAATACCATGTAAGAAATCAGAATAAAGTCGTTCTTTTGTAACTAGCAAGCTTCGCCTTTCCTGCAGAATGCGGAACTGAGGGTTTCTTCTCTCTGCGGGATCGTTCTTCGGATAAATGTCTAGTACGATCGGTGCCCCCAGGCTGACGGTTGCCACAATTGGGTAGTACGCGGCTCCGTCTTCGTGCGGCATGATCCCCTGGCCTGGCCGGTACTCATTGACCAAGACATGGTTTGGACTCTTGTGGGGCGAATCAGTAAAGATGCCCAAGGCGTGGAAGCGGGGTTCGATGATGGGGGTGATGAGCCAAGACGGCAGAGACGAATCGAGAAGAGTGTTGCTTTTGGTGAGTGACGATGGCCAGGTTTGCAATCTGCGACGCGAGAGATGAGTCCAGCGAGGACGAGGGGCGCCTCCTACCTGCGATGTTGGTTAGCACGGGTATGAATGCCTTACGTATGCAGGTGGGTGATAAGAATGAGATCCGGGATATTGACATCATTCCAAATGACCAAGTATGTGATCGGCCTAGCTGTGTTGATGTCGGGATATCAGTACTACTATGATTCTGCCCACCTTCTGGAGTAGCAAAGCCTCCTCTTCCTCGGAGATAAAGTCGGGGATGTAAAACGCATCGGCAGGCAATGAGCAGATGCGAGCTGGAGTCAAATCGCGGTTCATCACATTAACATGAGTCAATGACGGGCATGCCACTTTTGGATACAAGCTGTATGGAATCCTCGGAAATAGTTAATATCTCAGGATAAATTCATGTCTTCTGAAGGGAAATGAATGATTGCTCTGGAATGTGTGAAAGTCCTCGAGGTTTGCCAGTGGGTCGCATGGCTAGTGCTCGCCGCTTTGTGCCAAATGTATCAGGCGACACTAACTTGTTGCTAGCCCTAGAAGATTACTAGTGATTCCAACAGTGAGCTAGTCAGGACAGCGCAAGGAGAGGAGGCTTAGAATCCAAAGCATACGGATACTATTAGTAGAAGAGAATTCGATGAGGGGCAAATGTAACGGCACGTGATAAGTGGGATATAGTAGAGCTCTTCCTCCGGTCTTTGAGATCTAATAATGAGTCCCTACATCGAATTCCTGTCCTAATGAGCAACCGAAGAGATCGATCGTAGTAATTAGAAGTGCTTTCTATTGGCGAAGAGAGAAAAGACAAAGTGATACTCTGATCGACTGACGCTCTGATATCGGCCAT
Source organism: Penicillium chermesinum (assembly GCF_028974085.1). Lineage (NCBI taxonomy): Eukaryota > Fungi > Ascomycota > Eurotiomycetes > Eurotiales > Aspergillaceae > Penicillium > Penicillium chermesinum. The sequence goes on along the minus strand of NW_026695312.1, from coordinate 837,155 downwards.
GCTAGCGTCATAGTCGGAACCCTTTTAGGGCAGGGGAATACAGAATGACGCTATAATCACGTTTATCGAAATGGATTCATCTTGAGGCAAATCATTACCGCAATCATGCAAGATATCTCATCAATTCCTGGTCCCAATCTGTCGTTGGATATCAAATCGAAGCCGAGAGCATGATATCACGAACCTACCCTCTCGAACCCCACCAAAAATCTACGAAAAGAAAATTATCGCAAGTCAGCCGCCAAGCCTAGGATTCGAACCTAGATCTTCTTTGTGCTATGTTAACCCCTTACACCAACCTGGCTGTTGTTAGCAGGGCCATCCATTTGTAATCTTTTCATGTGCTTTCTCAGGCTTCCAGACCCCCATCCTTTTTTATAATATGCTTGTTTGGACTCTAAATTATTGTCCAGCGCTTTCAAATAACTGAAGTCAAATGAGTAGGGAGAAAAAAAGAAAAAGAAAGGGGGGCGTGAACCATCCATTTGGTTGAGGGAGTCATGGGAAGATTGGGGGAATGGAGGGAGGTTATATAGTAACGCTGTGGCTAGTGCCTCGCCTATCAGCTGCTTAGCGGGACGCATTTGGCCCACATGGCCCACCTCTATCAAAATCAGAGTGCCCGTACTTGGGGCTTCGTCGCTTGACCGTAAGATGCAGAGCTTGTCGGGTTTGAGATCAAAGCGATGGCCGAGGGAGGGCCGCTGCTTGGTTTGGTTTCTGGCAACAAGGGAGCTACATTGGGCGGGAGTGATAGAAAGAGAGCATCGGAAGCAGTAACATATATGGGAAAGGACCCAAGATAAATGGCGCTGATACAGCTCAATTCAAGCAACTATATGCTAAGTCTCTCAAAACATATCAACACCATAGCCCCACGTCATTAGTCGTACGCGTAGGACAATCAAATCGTTGAACGCCCCGCGATATTTGCCTCAGGCAGAAGCCCCACCTGCCTCGCGAACTGCGCGAATCAACTCGGCTTTCACTCATTACTCTTGCGAAATGGCACCCAAGAACAACGCCAAGGGCGGCGACAAAAACAAGGCTCCGAAGGGCAAGGGCAAAGAAGCCGGAGGTGATGCCGCAGGCAAGGAGAAAGGAGGCAAAGGAGCGCTGAAAGCGGCCACGTCAATTAACGTTCGACACATCCTGGTATGTGAATTGACGAGTCCGACCGGGATTAAAAAGCATGACAAGATTTAACCTTCTAGTTCCAGTGTGAAAAACACTCTAAGAAAGAAGAAGCGCTTGAGAAATTGCGCAACGGTGCCAAGTTCGACGAGGTCGCCCGTGAATTCTCTGAAGACAAGGCGCGACAAGGTGAGATTGGACTATGATTCCGAATTTGGCTCGTCAGATCCTCAAGATGTTAATTTGCACAGGCGGATCCTTGGGCTGGAAGGTGCGTGGAAGTCTGGATGCAGCATTCGAAAAGGCTGCATATGAATTGGAGCCCAGTACCACCGGAAATCCCAAGTATGTTGAAGTGAAGACAGGCTTTGGATACCATATCATCATGGTAGAAGGCCGTAAATGATCAGTTGGCGAGAAAATGAGTGCGTTTGCTTTGCGAATTACGTACGTCTTCAGAGCTTAATTCGTACATGCTAGTCTTATACTCCTTCTATTCCCCTCGAAGGATTTTAAACGAGGATTGCATAACCAGTGTAAATGAATCTTTCTACTGCGCTTTCTTTGCAGCTTCGAGCTTTGCCTGCTCCTTTGCCTTCTTCTCCTGCCTTTGTACCAGGCCCTCTGCACCAACACCACCGAATACCAAAAGAATGCCCAGCCACTGTCCAACTGACAGAGAATGACCGAACCAGAACACGCTGAGAAGCATGGTGAGCATCTTTCGTGTCACTGTAACAGTAACAAGAACCAGGGAGGAGAAACGAGACAGGGTATAGAAAATGAACACCTGTCCGACCGCTCCGCATGCAGCAAAGCCCAGCACATTCTTCAAAGCTTCAGGGTGTCTTTGAAGAAACGAGATAGCAGACCAGAGCTCTGTCTCCGTGGACGGGGGAATAGGGAAAGGAAGAAGGTTATGAAGGACCCCGCTTCGGGAGATATGCGGCATTACCAAGAGGTATGCAGCAGTCAAAAACGTAGATAGCACATTCTGCGCAACCATCATCTGGGGCCCAGTGAATCGGGTGTACACCTTAGGCGAGGAGAAGACATGGTCTTGGGTGGTATTCGTCAATCCATCAAGAAGGAGGTTAATGGAGAGCAAGAAGATACCCCATGAAGACGATCCAGCCTGCTTTTCTGCCGATGCAGCGACCTTCTTACTTGTGCCCGGATGGTGCAGGGTGAAGGTCGCGACACCCAGAGTCACAGTAAGCACCACCGCGTACTTGTACAGCGGGTATCTCTTGCGAAAGATCGTCAGATGGAGGAGCATAACAGGAAGGAGCTTGCAGGACTTGGCGAGAATGAAGGTCAGGTAGTCTATATGGGCGAGACTAGCATATCCAAATGGCGAGGCGAGCGATGAGCATATGCTCACAAGGAGAAGAGGAGTAAGGATTCGGGAGGTAGGGAAGACCGCAGGGACCTTCTGTCCCTTCGGAGTGGAGAAGAAAAGGTACGCAAACCCGGTAATGGCAGCGAAGGTGGACTGGATTGTGTTCAAGACCAGAGAATATGTAAATCGTTCTGTTGGGGGCTCGGGCTCAGAGGCTGTAGCGACTCGGACAGGGTATGCCGTGGTGGTGATAGCTTCCTGTAAAACACCCCATGATAGGCTTTTATATGTTAGTATCCCAATCGACGGACCATTGACTGACTTGGAATCTCACAATGCTGCGTATATACCGGCGACGCAAATAAGAAGTTCCACCACCCCCGGGGACTCAGCGGCGGTTTCCAGAGGCGCAGCCTTTGCTGGAGTGCTTGCTAGAACATCTGAAGTTGACTTTGCGGATCCATTTGTTTGGGCTTTTAAATCCCTTGGTGTCTCCTCTTGCGTGTGCATCAACTGGGAAGACGGTTTTCGCTGTAGAGGCGCAGCTTGCTTTTGCCGACCCATTGCGCAAAGCTTGAAGTTGAAAATCGGCCGCAATAATGATGACACAAGTAACACGCCAAATGCTAGCAAGTTTGGTTCAGGCAGTATATATAGATCAACGTCAACGGGGAGACTGGCAAGACTCCTGAGACAGGATGATTGTTTCCAAGGGAAGATGATGCCATGTGTTCTGTTTCATTCAATCTTATCGGCATATCACTGATCGCCAGGGGGCCCCACCCGCGCCAGGAACTGCTGTTCTGCACAACCGGGAGGTCAATCGGCATAGTCGTGGGCAATACACGAGAAGCTTTTCCATTTAGGCTCAATTGGCCTAAGTGTAAGATCCATGCATTTCTGCAATTCACATTAGTCCAACCCATTCTTCGCGAACTGGCCTCGAACGAAACTAGCAGGCGGTGAACCGCCGCAGCGCGGTGAGAAAGAATCTGCCGATCACTGCAGCTATTTTTCGAGTCAGAAGTGGGAGCTTCAAAAGGCACCCTCGCCAAAGAATAACAGACCAGATCCCAACATCTTTCAAGTGCAGCCTTTCATAGTTCTCTCCGATCAATTACTCCATGTCGCAACCAGAGTGGCCGTCTCAGGCTCCCTCGGCTCTCAGTAAGCTCATTCACGACGCCGGCGCATCAGGGAATCAACCCACCGCAACCACTATCCAAGTGCTACATAATCTCCAACACCAGCACCTCTGGACCTCTCTCCAAATCCATGACATTTCAGATAAATTCAAACAGTATTACGGCGATGTTCCTACCGGCGAATTGCCCATCAGAAGCTTGATCTCTGGTCTCCCACCACATCGCGTCTACACGCACCCAGACGAGCAACTTTATATGCTTCAGAACGGGATCCGGGAAGACGAGCTCCGACCGGAGCGCCTTTTCGTTTTGCCAACTTCACAAGGGATCACCTTCAGCCTCAGGGTCATCACAGCTGTATTCAATGCTTTGGGGGGATAATCTGGAGACAGTAGTTGAGGACGGTGTGATCACAGGGCCGGTTGTGGGCGAGGGAAAGGAAAAGAAGTTGGATGAATATTACAAAAAGAAGGTAGAATGTCTGGCTTCTAAGGAATGGGGCTCGAAGCGCATCCTGCTTGCTATGGTAAATCGGGGCCCTGGAGGTGATGGAACGGTGGTATACTATGTGATCCAAGAAGGGGAGGTGAAGCCGAGACAAAATTAGACCGCGGGCTTCTGTCTAGTGATCAATATGGTATGTATGTTCAATTCAGTCTCCCTGCTATGTTTTGGGGAGAATCTCGCTCAGGGCTAATTTGACAAGAGTGCTCAGGCGGCATGATGCACGAGCGTTGAAGATTGCACGCGAAATACACCCGGAGACCACCGAGTATAGAGATTACAAGAAAGATCGAAGCCGGAGGAAGTAAGAATCGCCCAAGAAATCAAAGTCAGCCTGCCTTTGTTCAGCCAAGCACGTTGGCATGTCCATTACTCTTGGCATGCTCGCCTTCCCGCAGACAGCTAGTGCAATATCGTTCATACCATTGCTTCACATGGTCTGCGTTTTCAGCGAAGATTCGGCCGGCCTCCTCCTCGGGGCTTGGTGCCGCTAGGTGGTCACTGAGCAGGATCTCCACTTGTCGACACCGTCGAAGCTCTTCACGAAGCCATCGCTCCCATTCGGTTTGAATCACCTCCTTTTCGATGTTATTCACGACGCGGAGCGCCACCAGGAGGTCGTGTCGATATGTCCCGAGTCGTTCGCGAGTCTGCTGGAAGCGTTTTGTCGCACTTCTAGCCACTGCGTCCCTGGGTCCAGAGGTGCTGAGCGATAGCGGCATGTCTGCATACCGGAGAGCATTCTCTTGGAATGCGTCGAAACAGCTACTGGCGTTTCCGTCCGATGGCCAGAGAGTTGTATTTGCAACTGCTTCGTCGATGTCGCGAATGTAAATAGCTTTGCTCATCATCATATTCGGTTGAACTCCCAATCTAGCGAGGAATTTGCCTGCATGCCGTTCGTGCCACCAATCCCATGTATCTCGTGAGGAGTAAAATCCATTCATGAAAGCACTCGATACCAACAGCAGCAGTATGATTCTGTGCGCGCTCACGGTCTTCCATGACCAGCGCATAGCATCGAACGTCCATGCCATCATGAAAGAAATGACACCTTCCATGAAAGATGTGCATGTCTCGAGAAGGATTTGAACCATTGTTTGGCGAGTACGTGGTCGGCGGGGCTCAGTTTTATCACCCCCCAGGCCATTGAAATGAGAAACTTGGTTCTGGCGCCCAACGTGCCCAAAGATAGTGATCGCTTTCTTTGTACGGCTGTGAGCGCCAAGGCGTCGCACTTGGTCAGTGACCAAGTCGACCAAATCCAAAGCATCCTCTTCCAAATCCTTGCTTGCCCGTTTATCGATCATACCTGCAGGAATTAGGGATCAAAGAGATATTCTTAAATAGATGAAAGTGAATACTTACTTTGAAGACCGAATGGCGTCTTGAGCCATTCAACCTTACTGTAGATAGCAAGTTTGCTCTTCGATTTCCCGACAAACGTAATTGCAACCTTACTGACAAGACGGAAGGATCTTCGAAAAGGGAGATGCCAAGGAGTCCGCTTATCAGTAACCACATACAGCAGGTGATCTTGCAGTACATCGACTATCTGATAGTCTGCAACCGACTGGTCTTGTAGTTGGCCCAAGACACCTTCTGTTGAAATACTGTATTGGAGGTCTCGTCTAAGGTGACGAGCCTCTGTGCTGACCCAAGGACTTTGTTTGATGTCTTTTGCTTGTCGCTCGTGGAGTAAAAGCTGCCACACTGCACTTTTATCGCCAAAGAGGATGTGGAATAATGCTTTGGGGCTGATGTCAAGAATTTTCTCGGCAGCTAGGGTCAGATCTCCTTGAGGTTTATATTCTACCGGTTTTGCGGGGAGTCTGAACCTTGGGTTGTCGCGACCACGTGTCTTAGTAGCGTCCAAAGTGAGGTCTTTGTCGATATAGATAGGAACGCGAAAGTCCTTTCCAGTCGTTGCAAGTCGTGGATCATTCTTCGCATCGCGTGTGATATCTTCCCAGCTGTCTGCACTAGGATCTCTGTTCGAGGATCCGTTATCCATCTTGATTAACTCTTTCAGTAGAGCCTCGAGGCCCAGGGGCTCGACAGCTATAGATTGCTGGATCAAGAAGTCCAGGCGTTTCTGGAGAAGCTTCAAGGGCTCCAGGAAGATTTTCATCGTAACTCGTCCTGGAGTGTCGCTTCCCAGCGGCGGAATGGTATGAAGGAAGAGAAAATCACAGTCTCTTCCCGAAGCAGCTGTGACTTCTTTGATGTTATGAAGAGAAACGCTAGTGGTCAGCACAAGGCCAAGATGGTTGCTGTAGAAGTAAAGGCTCCGAGTGGTGACATAGGCTCGGCCCGGAAATTCTTGGACATCATTGGGAGTCCACGTTGCCCTGAAGACAAGAACCAATGCTTCGTCCCTCGTAACATCTGGGCAAAGTAATCGAAACTGAGCATCTTGATACCGCAATTGTTGGGGATATATCGTAGGATAATCGGGCTCGGCGGGCTCGGAGCTTTGATCCTTAGCAATCTGCTGGTGGATCTTAGACGCTTGGTCGCCATCAAGGCTAACAGTCTGCCTATGGCGTGGGCCTGATACTTGTCGCTGCACCTGAGGTGGAGTGGGGAGGATTGGTTGAGCAGCAATGTCTTTAGATGGATCACTAGCCGGTAGCGTAGCCAGATCTTTCTCGGTATCCTTGTCGCCCCTTTCAATCTTCTTTTCAGTCGCAAGCTTGTTGATAAATCCCCAATTAGAGCTGCCCCACAGGTTTGCCATCATCCCACTTGGCATGCCTCCTGTGCTGTCCACCAGGCCTAAGCCAATCCCTCTTTCGCTACTTACAACCACCGCAGCTTTGCTCATACTAGTAGCAGCCGGTGGATTAGCAAGTGTGGGAGGGGCAAGATCGGCACCAGGCTCGTCATAAGTGCTTAAGCTTCGGCCTCTACTGCCTTCGCCCTCTTTAGTATTCACAGCTGCAGATCCGCCGTAGGGCAGGATGTTGTGACTCGCTGAGATGAGACTGGCAATACCACCTACAGGTCCGGGTATGGAGGGAGATGCTGGGGGGGGCATTGTTCGACTTGCGATGCAAATCTAACTTCTGAATAATGTGCGCTCTGGTAGAGCTCTCGCTGTCTCCACCGGTCAGTCGGCGACCACCATCAGTACTGGCCCTAAAAGTGCTGCTATCCCGATCAGGAATTGGTAGTGCTGAGCTTCGGTCCCCATTCGGTTCCTCGCTTGGAGGTATTAATGAGTCACTTGGTTCTGCTGTAAATTCAGGAGCGGGTGGCTGGGAGATGGCGAATGCTGGGTCATGGACGGTCATTTTTCCCGAGATGGAGAGGTCAGTGCTAGCTGGATCCTCCAAGGCCTTTTGCTTGGCCGCTTCAAAAGCACCAATCCATTCCATCAGCTCCTTTTGTGTTTCCGCTTGGAGAATGATGCTGTTGTTCTTGGTTTTGACCTGGAAACAGAACCGTCGCTCCTCTTGGAATGCAGGACGGACACTGCACAGGAGGACACCAATTCGTTCAGTTTCTTCAACACCTCCAGTCCGAGAACCCTGGACCAGACATCCAAAGATACCATGCTTCAGGAAGGCCCAACGCCTCACCCAAATGGACCGGGTAGGCTTTCCAGAGAGTTTGCGTAAATAGAGCCAGCCTTGCTTTTCAGGCTTAGCATCTTTGCCCATGTTGAGCGTTGGAATAGGACGAGAACCGAGATAGGGTACAGTAGAGACAGAATAATCCTCTAGTTCACGAGAAGGTCTCGCCGCCAGCTCCGCAGCCTCCTCAATCTGCTTCCTGGCCGCGAAAAGCTCCCTTTTGGCGGATCTGTCACTTGCTTCCATCTCATGTACCCAACCCTTGATACGATCCATCTCAGTCGACCATTTGGAGAAAGTTTGGCTGTTGTTATTATGGAACCCACGGAACTCCCTCCATTGGTCGAATGATACACGCACAAGAAGTCTGTCAAGCGCACTGCGAAGTTGGGGAGATTGGACTGCGAAGTCCATTGACATGCGGATGTAGGTCTTTCGGGCTTCATGGAGCTGGAACGCTTCCTCCCTCAGGGCCGAGTTCTCTTTCGATTTGGACTGCGACGCATACCGCGCTGAGAGTAAATCATACTGTTTCTGGGCGCTGTCGAGATTTCGGCGAATTTCCTTAGTCAAATAAAATCAGCGATTGTTATCACAGAAGGTCCGGACGGGACGGGACGTAAGTGCCCAACTTTGCCCTCATGTACCTTGAAATTCCTAAGATCCTCTTGAATAAAGGTGCGAATAGGCTCGGCAATCATTGACTCCATCTTCTTGATCGTCGCGACAATCCCATTCCACAGATCCTTAGAGCCCTCCCCGCATCTTCGCATTGCCAGCAAGGTGTAATCATGGTCGACAACGGCTTCGGAGACGACAAGGGGATGTGTGGAATAAGATAAAAAGCTTCCTACGACTCCTTCCAGAGCAGTCAGCTCGGAGGATAGTTTGGTCGAAGCTTTGGCGTATCCGTCAAGCCATTTCTCGATAAAGTCGATCTGGTCACAGAAGTGCTGGGTAGTTGCACGGAAGGTAGGGGAGTCAAGCGCCGCTTCTTTCAGACCTACGGGCCTAGAGGTTGACAAGCTGGTTAGCATTGGTGTGAAAAGCCCATTGAGGGATGCTTTCAGGACTTACACCACGCTCAGAAGCTTTCCGGCCTGAGGGATCGGAGTTGTTGATGAGGTTGCCATCTATTGCATTTCTCCAGCCTCTTCTTGCCGTGAAGGGTATCTCGGGCCAGACAATAGAGTCGGATATGCCTCGTCTAGGGGAATCGGATCGATCCCGTTTTGACGAAGACAATGAGATGAGGTTGACAGGAAGTTGTACGCAGTTACACGTACTACTCTGTGAAGGCGAGATCTGACCGAACTCGCCGCACGCTGATTTGATTGGCTTAGCATCGACGTCACGAACAGGGAGCATCAGCTGGGCCTATTGAGCGCCTTAGGCAACAGTGGGTCGTCTTCCGTTCCTGGGCGGTGTGAAGTTTTTTTTTTTCTGCCCGGTCAACTCTCGAGCAGCAGAGTTCTACAGAAACAAATTTCACTCGAGTCGCAATGGAGCCTCCTTCGAAAAAAATGCGGACGCTTATGGAGGATGATAGCTCCGACTCTGGTGATGACTCTGGCGGAGTCCCCATCAACCACAAGTCCCCTGAGGCCGGTTTCAAGATCAACGAAGAGTACGCCCGACGGTTCGAATACAATAAGAAGCGCGAAGAAGTCCAGAAACGTATGTGTTTACCTGAGTTTGACTGGTAAACATGCCTTTTATCCTAACTCATTTTGAAATAGTTGAATCCAAGTACGGAAAGAGCACAGCGGACGATGAGCCCTCGGACGACGAATCCTCGGAAGAGGACGAAGATGAAGATGGAGAGCTAGTAACAGAGGCATTGGATGCTGAAATCATGGCTACTCTCAAAGCCATTCGCTCCAAGGACCCGCGCGTGTATGATGCAGACGCGACCTTTTACAGCAAGTTTGATGAGGACAGTACCCCGAAAGAGAAAAAGGAAAAGCCCATGACCCTGCATGACTACCATCGCGAGAATCTTCTGAAGGGAACCGATCCTGCGGATGAAGACGACACGCCCAAGACCTTTGCTGAGGAACAGGCGGATCTCAAAAACGCGCTTGTGAAGGAATTGCATGCTTCGGACGAGGAGATGGAGGACGCTGATGACTTCCTGGTCCGCAAATCGGAGCCAGAGCCTCTTCCCAAATCGAATGTTAAGCTTGACATTGAGAACGCAGACAAAGATCCTGAAAATTTCCTGTCAAACTTCATGGCCGCTCGCGCCTGGATTCCGGAGGACCGACCACAGCTCCATCCCTTCGACTCGGACGATGATGATGAAGTCGAGCGAGCCGACGCCTTAGAAGAGGCTTACAACTTCCGCTTCGAAGACCCGAACAAGCTTAACGAGACATTGCGAACACACGCACGTGATGCAACCAACAAGATGTCCGTCCGCCGAGAGGAGAAGAGCTCGCGGAAGAAGATCAGAGAGGCTGAACGTCAGCAGAGGGAGGAGGAAAAGAAGCAGCGGGAAGCTGAAAAGAACCGTCTGCGCAAGCTGAAGACTGAGGAGCTGCAGAACAAGGTCAAGCAGATCAAGGAAGTGGCAGGTCTCCGAGCGTCCAAATTCACTGACAAGGACTGGGCAGCCTTCCTTGACGCTGCTTGGGATGACAAGGAGTGGGAGAAGGAGATGGAGAAACGATTTGGAAACGATTACTACGCAGACGAGGAAGATGGCAAGAAACACCCTAAAAAGCCTGAGTGGGATGACGACATCGATATTAAAGACCTCATCCCCGACTATGAAGATGAGGAAGGCCCGCCCGCTTTGGGTTCGGATGATGAAGATGATGACGCTGATGAGGGTGCTAAGAAGAGCAAAGCCCAGGAAAAGCGTGACCAAAAACGAGAGGCTCGCAAGGATCGTCTCCGTGTCGAAGAAGCTGTTGATCGTAATCTGGATCTGGATATCACCCTGCTTCCGGGCGCTACCAAGAAGAACGCAACACGATTCCGCTACCGTGAAGCCTCTCCTGAGAGCTTTGGATTGACCGCGCAGGATATCCTTATGGCGAGTGACTCGCAGCTCAATCAATTTGCTGGTCTCAAGAAACTTGCCTCCTTCCGTGATGCCGAGAAAAAGGCCAAGGACTCTAGAAAGCTTGGCAAGAAGGCTAGATTGCGTCAATGGCGATTGGACACATTCGGCAACGAGTCAGGACCGGTCTTTGATCTTGGTCAGCAAGAACCTAGTGGCAAGGCGAAGGCTGGCGACAATGACGAGCGGGAAACGAAGGTGGATATCCGCGAAGGAGATGGACGCAAGAAGCGCAAGCGCTCTAAGAAGCACTAAACCCGAAGGTTTTGCAAAAAGTATATTTAGCTCATTCATGTCACAGTGACTGTTAATAGCTTCAAGTTTTGCGACATGTGGCCATGGCGTTCTGAGGAAAATTTCAATTCATTTCTGATACGGTATTCCCACATGCATACCAATTGGTAGTACACTGACACGATGGTTCTTTTCATTCCCTCAAGTCTATCCTCAATTCGAAACCAGGCGCTGTAAGTAGGTCAAGGTCAAATTCGATCTTGAGGTTAAAGCTAGTAGTGACACTCAACATCAAGCTCGAGCTTTAATATCCAGATTTTTCGGGATTGGAAGCGGCACGATGTTCCAAGTTCAAGCTGAAACCCGCGCCAGTCGACACTCGGACTTGGGACGGTTGCGGTGCTCAAGCTACCACCTACTAGTAGGTATATATTCAAGTTCATCTAGCATGGTCCGAGTCTCAGCTGTCTGCTCTCCTGGGCCAATACTAAAATCATCAGTTTGCTACCCTCCTATTGAAGCTGAAAGAGTAGTCCTACTGCTATGGAAATGCCACCTGGCTATTTTCGGAGAACCACGCTAGGTTATGAGTGTGGTTGCGGTGTTTCTAGAACCTATCTCCATGAATCATATAGGTGGTGATAAAAGAGATGATTTTCTAACTATATGTTCTCTGTGAATAATGCCAGTCAGATGTGAGCATGAGACTGAACGGCATCAAGTACCGTCACCGTCTTGAAGATACTTCAGCTTACAGCTTGAAGGTTGATACTAGTCTAGGTAAATAAAGGTGGACGGCTGCCAGTAAGGATATCTCTGCTATCTTGTATCTATTAATATTCACTCTAAATGCAACGTACGAGTAGCCTCCTGGCACCGGGTAGCCAAACCATGTCAGCTTATCTGACAAGATCTGGAGATCGGTTCTGGAGCTACAGTTGCATCCTAGGCAGACCTTCGGTCCCCTAACCCAGAGGTTCAGTCATGGAATGCAAGCTGCAAGTGAGTTCGAATTATATCGAAGTACAACGGTGAAGCCATTCATATTCCTTACCGAATGACATGATCCAAACCGGCAATTGCGTATACATACATCATAGTCTAGGTCCAAGTGAGTGTACTATTAACTAGGCGCAATCAAGTCCTGGCAGTGAAACCAGGACGCGCGCGACGGTGGCTGAGTCCCGGCCGTGCAATTTGCAGCGGTAACCAAATGATCCATGGCAATACTATGCAGAGCTTGGTAATATTACCCTTATCCTGGAGGTTTTAACTAAGCCCTGGATATTCTGGCAGGGATGACCAAGCCCTGGTGGTCCATGGCGCTGATTTCATTCTAGCAAAGTCCCCAATCCCTATCATTGCTCTGAAGATGACCTAACCTTCTAGCTGCCATGCTCAAAGCATTCACAAACATCATAAGCCGTTTGACCTTGAATAGGATATATATCGAGTCTACTCCGTAGAATGATGAGGTAAAGTGGATCCGATTTTTATTGGACTGGACCTGGCTTCGTCCCATGTACAACCGCGCATGCGGCTAACCCCCACTCTGAGTTGCGTACCGGTAAGTTGCCAGAAGGGTCCTTGGAAAATGTCTCATAATGGCAATGATGGCGATGACCAGCCTCAAGGTCGAGTCCGCGAGTGTAATATACAGTATGCTAGAGATGGCTATATGCGGGTCGATCTGAAAAGTTAATGATAAGTTTCGAACATTCGAAGAACTTTCTTTTTGCACCAAACCCAGTCCTTTTCAGTTGCCACTAGATTTCCACAGCCATGGCTCATCTGGGGATGAGAAGTCGGGGAGCAGGTCACGAGTGGCAAGGGGGTTGCCATCGGATCCTCGGAGGTTTAGGGGGGGGGTGGATTGCCCCGGTGGGCCCTATGAAGATACGCGTACCAGCGTGACCGGCGAGGTGGACCACCTGGACAGCGCTTAGACACTCGTTGCTCCGGGCTACCGGCTTCAGTTCGCATATCTGCTCTATATCGCAGTCTATAGAAAAGAGGGTTCATAGTATAACAGGGAGGGGAATTAACTAGTGTAGACGATATATTTGACGAGGAATACAGATCATAACATCCAGAGACAGCTGCTAGGAATGCGCGTATGGACCAGCCTCTTTACTGCAGAGTTTTTTTCAGGTTTTTCCTGTCCGCATGGCCGATCGGGAGATATCGGCAAAGGGGGCCGGACAATACACAGTAATACTGTAATGCAGTTCCTGATTGGGTCTTAGCGGGATTGGGCTCGTTCCCGTGTACGGCAGTATTTTTCTCTCACCCCTTCCGCCCCTTCTCTTCTTTTCTTCCTTTTCTTCCCCATCCCCGGTGTTCATTCTTGACACTCCCCATCTCCTCTCTTCCGTGCTACCTTTTTTGTTTGCACAACCTTCACAATGGCCAAGGGTGACGTTAACCAAGCCGAGAAGTCCGTCCTGGGCATGCCCGTAAGTCGCTACTCCCTGATCCTCGCGCAGCTTTGTCCACGGTTTCGAGCTTTCTCAAGCTGCATCTCATGAAATGAGCTCAGCATTGGGAAGAGCCTTGGCCTTGATGTGGGCAATGCTCCGCAAAGGAGGGTTCGAATTAAGAATTGCCATCAGTGGCTAACGAAAAAATTTTTTCTTTTCAGGGATTCGTCGTCGACTTCCTCAGTATGTGATATCCGTTCCAGTTTTCGACAAAATGAAATCGAAAACAGTCATCGGAGAATGCGTAGACTGGTGCTAACTGATTCACAGTGGGTGGTGTTTCCGCTGCTGTCTCCAAGACCGCCGCTGCCCCCATTGAGCGTATCAAGCTTCTGCTCCAGAACCAGGTTAGTGCTCCCCCTTTTCGCAATGATCTCGGGCAACAGCATCGAAACAGCGAAATTACCCTCGAGGCGAATTGGAAGCAGATATCAATCATTGTGCAATATGACTGCAATTGATGAATTGCTCCCATGAAAGTCCGAGAGGAAAAATTTTTTTCACCCTTTGATCCCCTTGCCCGGCATTGCGAATCACCGATAGAATTGCATCAGTCGACTAATCTGCATGAACTCAACAGGAGGAGATGATCAAGGCTGGCCGTCTCGACCGCCCCTACGCTGGTATCGGTGACGCCTTCAAGCGTACCATCGCCGCTGAGGGTACTGCCTCTCTCTGGCGTGGTAACAACGCCAACGTCATCCGTTACTTCCCTACCCAGGCTCTTAACTTTGCCTTCCGTGACACCTACAAGTCCATGTTCGCCTACAAGAAGGACCGTGATGGATACTGGATGTGGATGATGGGTAACCTTGCCTCCGGTGGTGCTGCTGGTGCCACTTCCCTCCTCTTCGTCTACTCCCTTGACTACGCCCGTACCCGTCTGGCCAACGACGCCAAGTCCGCCAAGGGTGGTGGTGAGCGTCAGTTCAACGGTCTCGTTGACGTCTACCGCAAGACCCTCGCCGCTGAGGGTATCTCCGGTCTCTACCGTGGTTTCGGTCCTTCCGTTCTCGGAATTATTGTCTACCGTGGTCTGTACTTCGGTATGTACGACTCTATCAAGCCTGTTCTGCTGGTCGGCTCTCTTGAGGGCAACTTCCTTGCTTCTTTCCTGCTCGGCTGGACTGTTACCACTGGTGCTGGTGTCGCTTCCTACCCTCTTGACACCATCCGTCGTCGTATGATGATGACCTCCGGTGAGGCCGTCAAGTACAAGTCTTCTTTCGATGCTGCCCGCCAGATCATCGCCAAGGAGGGTGTCAAGTCCCTGTTCAAGGGTGCTGGTGCTAACATCCTGCGTGGTGTCGCTGGTGCTGGTGTACTGTCCATCTATGACCAGGCTCAGCTCCTCCTCTTCGGCAAGAAGTTCAAATAGATGACTCGCCCCTCGCGAGGAGTCTAGCCACTGTAGTTATACTGGAGTCGGGGATGTCGTCCCTGCCCCTGGTCTGACCGATGGGGCGCGGGAGGTTGAGGTTGTGGCCACGGCAAAAGATAGATGCGTCAAGAAATGGGTTCGGGGGGGATCTTGAAGCATAGAATGGTGATTCTTCCCTTTGGTTACCCGATGTATTTTACTGCCTGCAAGCTCTTTTTCTTTTCTTTTCAAAACTTGTACTTTTCTTGACGTATCTGATTCCATTGTACATCGTAAATTGTAGGAACCCGTTGATACATCCGTACCTTCCCCATTTCTAGGTCGGTTCTCTGTGACTGCTGGCAGATGGACATTTGTCGACATTATTGACAGCTTCAAGTTCACAGTGCTCTCTGCCTTTGCCCACTGGACTGTTTATCTGGCCTCTCTGGGCCCTCACCCCCTAGATATTACGGCCACGTATGAGTCTTTAGCCACGCGGTAGAGGTACCCCTAGTTCCAAGTTGTTTACGGAATGCTCAAAGTCGCCGTTTGTTCTGCTCATCAGCATTACTTTTCTTGAGCTGACTACCATAGCTATCTCCCTTTGCGCAGACCAACTGCGGCGAACAGCGAGTCCACCTGCCGCCCCACTGCTGTTGCCCATGACGTCTAGCGCGGCAGCTCTCGAATAGCTCCCCTTCGTTTTACTTCACGAACCTCCTCCTCCTTGAACACACAATACGATCCCAAACAATTCTTTCTTGCAATCATGTCAGCTCCCACAGGGATCCCAACATACACTTCAGCCCCCTTGAATGCCAACCAGAACGACGAGAGCACTCAAGGCTCAACCTCCCATCCCGAACCCGCCACCTCAATCGAGGCGTCCGCTACCGGCACACCGCAGCCTCCAAACACCTCGGCCACCGCTACAGCGCCCTCATACGCCCCCATATACGCGACCGCTCAGGATGGATCTTCTTTACCAGCACAGCCCGGTGCAGCCCCAAGCCTCGCAGCTCCCACCGCCGCCCCGGTTCTGCCGACCTCAGCGAATCTAGCACCAACTCCAACATCTGCGCTCCCAACCGCCACGTCTCAGTCCCCTCCTGCTCCACAGCCTGGTGCTATGCCCACGGCACTTTCTGCGGCGGCCCCGCCATCTGCAGTATCTCCAGTGCCTCCTCCCCGAAAGCAGGAGAGCCTGTGTCTGTCTCGACGCCGGCACCGCAGTCCTCGTTCAGTCCATCATATGCTTACCAGCGGTCTCCGCCCAGCCATGCCCCGGCGCCTAATTCGACGACGACTCCTTATTCCTCCGTGTATCCCTCTACCTCTGGTTCGTACTCCCAGGGTCTTCCACTGCATGGAACCAGTGGAAGCGGAGGCGGTGCAGGCAATATCTTTGGTGACGAGGAGGAGCCGGGGTTTCTCACTACGGCGAGGGGATGGTGGCAGAGTGCGGGTACAAAATTGGCGGAGGTAGAGGCAGAGGTTTGGAAACGCATTAATGATGCCCATGGGAAGTAGAGGAGAGCTTGGCTTTTCCTAGGAGGAGCTATGGGTTCTTAGGGCTATTCTTTTTTTTGCTTTTACATTGTAACATTTCTAGATAGTGGGGCGTCGGATGGTGGCTTATGTCTCGAGTCTGGCGTTATTGGGGATGCCAACGGTGGCTGTGTTGATTTACACATGGACTCATTTTTGAGCCGGCAATTACACGTACTGGGTATCATGGTATTCCGCATTTATTCTTTCGGGTAATGCTTATAGCGTACCATACTAAGATGGCAGAGGGGACGCAGTTTTATCTGTTCTCATCAACCCCTCTTTCGTCGCCTGAGGTCTGATATGATGCCTCGACCAAGGGCTTGTGTCATGTACACTGCTGAGAGATAGATTCCTCTACCATGCATGTTGTTACATGGAATTCGTTCCCTGGTAACTTAGACAATAGCGGACAAGAAGCGTCATAAAGCCTGATGCTTTGATTTGTATTCAGCATGCTGATCCAAGCTTGTTAAAGCAAAGATCCCATGGGTTGTCTTCGAAGTAACTACATACTCCTCGGCAATACATATGCCTTGCCTGCCTTCCACCCAAACCCTCACTGAGCCCCATACTAACTCAAGGGGGCTACAAAAAAAGACCTGTGACCCAGGATCTGGACATCTTTCAGTAAATTCAATGAAGAAAACCAAAAGCACAACCACACTTGCAGTCAAAAAACCAGATCGAGAAAGCAAGAGACAGTGCGGTCAATCAAGACGACCAACTCTTCACATTCCTCAACCGAGCTGCAACGATTTTGACAAGCTGAGAATGGCTGGTGACCAAATGTGAGTGGGTCAACACGGGAACGGGATCAAGAACAGAGATATTAAAACGAGTAATGAGAACAGTAAACTGCGAGTCTCCGGCAAGAGGGTTGAAGCCAAAGAACTCGATGCGAAGGGTAAGAACAGTTTCATCGGGGATAGACGGGGTCAGGTGACAGTGGGTATCCAGGCTTAACATGGGGCAGCAGATCGTATAGCCTGCTAAGGCTGCTGCACAAGTTGTATCAAGCCGAGTTCCTGATCGCCATATCCAAATCCAAACGCCATAACCAGAACGAAAAAAAGGAAAAACAAAAATTGATACGAATATTTCCTAACGCCAGTGGTATCCACGGCGTTAGCGCGTTTCAAGCGTTCCAGTCGGATAATATCAGAATATCGACCGGATGCTCTTTTTTCTTTTCAGTCGTGAGAACATCGGGGAAGAAACGTCAAGAGCGGTCCGGACCAGCCTTGAAGACCTGATTATGTGTGTGTGCCAGCAAAAGGTGAAACAAAGAAACAATCAAGGGACAAAACGCCGACCATGGATAGTAGAGCTTTACATAGAGCCCAAGCGAAGAAGCGCCTCAACTGCGGCGCGCTCCTGGGTGTCGAAGGTGTGGGGAGTGGATTTCGCGAAAGTGGATGCAGTGGGGCTGACAAAACCAGCAGGAAGAGGCTGACGGGCAGCAACGTTGCTGCTTCGCACGAATCCTCCTCCACCGTTCATCGATCGTGCTCGAAGAGCATCGGCTCCGATCTGCGCCCAATCCTCCTCGTCGGTGACGTCGCTTTCATTCCACTCTTCGTCCTGAAGTTCGTCCGGCGCCTCGGAAGAAGAGCAGTACGCACGCTCGTCATCATCGCCATCCAGCGACATCTTGTCTGCCTCATACTCAAGCATGTCGAGGTCTTCGTATTCGCCACGCGCACCATTGTCAGTGGTGTAGGAGTACGCGATCGAGTCTCGGCCTGCATTTGCACCGTACACATTACGTCGATTCCGACCCGCGCCCTCGATTTGCAGACCACGCTGCTGGAAAGAGCCGGTCAGGCTAGAGGGAGGCGACGTCGAGGCGTTGGGGTCAGTCGCGCGTGCTTCGCCGCGACGGTGAGCGTCCCAGCGGCCCCAGCCGACCTTCTCAAAAATGACCTCGCTGTTGGCGCCACCGGCCCTTTCAAGGGCAGCGACCACGAGGCGTCGCGCCTTCGCAGGTGGAATACGCGCGAAACCAGGGACCGATGTTGTCAGGTGGCCCATGACATGACGGATGGCCAGCGGGCCCTGCTGCAGCAGGATCTCAGGGAGATGGTATTTGGCCAGCATGACCGGGGTAATGTCGCCGACATTGTCGATTTCGATGGTAGGCTGGGGCTTGTCGCGGGCGTGCTCGTCCTGCAGATCGATGTCTGAATCAAGCTGCGGGACAGTCGACAGTGGCGAGCCAGGGGAGAAAACCGGTCGATTTTTGAAAGCTTGCGGCGGTAGGGTCGGCGAAATGGAGTTCGGTGGCGTCGGCAGCATGGCCGGCTGTCCGGGGCGAGCTCGAGGCTTGGTCGCGCCAGCTCGAGGCTGAGGAATATCGACAGAGGCGGTCTTGCCAGCAAGAGCCATTGCGAGGCTGGAACTGGATTGCATAACCATGTTGGATGTTTGAGGAAGAAGACAAAGGGGGGGGTCTTGGGAGATCTAAAAGGACGCGCGCGCATTAGCATCTATGAGTCAGATCGGGCGTACCATAGAAATGCGACAGCCCCGAGTTTGGTAATTGGGGGCAAGGGAAGTGGCAACTGGCGAACGCTTTGTTTTCAAAAAGGCATGAAAGCCATGAAAGCCATGACAGCCACGACAGCCACAGGGGCATATGCAACTTACCTCCACGCGTAGTTGCAGATGTTGGAGACGGGTTGACGCGGTAAGGAGAAGACAATCGCGGCGCAGCTGAGTTGTCACCACGCGATCGGCTTCGAACCTTATATTTGGAATTTGGAATCCCTTTGGAGAGAAGGGAAGAAAGGAAAAGAGTATGGTCAAAGAGGTAGAAAGAGAAGATCACAGGGATTTGTGCGACTGGAGTAAGAGCGACCTGGAGCCCCTCCTTAAGGGCCAGGACAGGCCAAACTATGGGACTCGGCAGGCACTGCTCATGCGCAGCGCGTGGGCCGGTTGATTGGCGTTTCGTAGAGGCCGTGGAGGCCGGATACTTCCGGATTCAGCAGATGTATACTCCGTACTTGGGCATATTTTGCCTTATTCCATATTTCCCTTGGCCTTTTCCCAGTTTCGATCGCAATGAGCCCCATGGTGACATAGGGTTTCCATCCGGGTCTTCTTGGTTCTAATAGTGCTCTCTAAAACACCCTTGTACTGACAGCTCGATCTGGATCGCTTCCTCTCCCACTGGTACGGCCTTACGACGGGCCAAAGGGCCGAGGCCAAGGCCACTAATATGCTCCAGATGGTCCCAGTGATCCCAGTGACCCAAGTGTCCGAGATCGCAGAACAAACCCCTCACACTTATCGACCACTCATGAGGGGATTAGTCTCTCGTGCCCCCGAGAAAGTCAGCACCCGGGGCGTAACCCTAGGAAGGCCCCTCCGTTTCGAGCGGATGATAGCGAGCGTCGATCTGATTTGGCTGTCGCGCCCTCCCATAGGATGCACTGATAAGCCTTCCTCCCGGCACGTGGTCCATCCATGGTCGTTGTACAAAACTTGACCTCCGAGTCATCGCGACCCTTGGTGATGCTCTCCGGTGAAATGATCTCGTGGGATCCGCAATATTGCCCCTCCCGCTGTCCCCGCGCCTACAACCCTACTCTATTTCTCACACCCACTAACGCGGGTCATCGCGGGAAACTGAAATCGCCCTTTGGCCCTTTGACGTCATCTCGTACCCGATACTTGGCCAGAGCGTATCCGGGACTCCGTACAATGTCCAGCCAAGGCCCTGGCAACTGGCTAACCTAGTCAAAGAATGAGTTGATCCCCACGGGCCTGTGCCCTGACGCGTACCCGGATCTCGCGCCTTTGGCGCTGCCAGTGCGCGAGGTACCCCTCTCTGCACATTTAACTTTTGAACAGCCACTGCCGGAATGGTTGATGCTGTGTCAGGAATGCTGCTTTTCTGCAGCCCCGGATGAACTGCGGCCACATATACCACTACGACGTGTCCTCAGTACTTGCGCTCGTTGCCCGTGTGCCGAAATCGGCGGGAATGTAGATGGCCTTGAAAATAGGCAGGAGTATTTGAGACTGCTGACTATGTACTGTCTCTTGCTTATTGCTCTAGGGATAGGGTTCTTATTTGATTTTTCTATTCTCAGCTATGCTAAAGTCGTCGAAGAACACCGAATGAAATAATCTTTACTTTCCACAGGGACACTATCCAGGATCTTAGGAGACAGCTGCAGTAATTCAGTCTTCATCGATCCTTGCACCCGTGCTCAGCTCGCACAGTGGGGGCTGCCCTCGTACTCCCCAATGATCAGATCGTTTCACAGAACTGCCACTCTTTCCGGAAAGGGGCTGTTGTGGTCTTCCTAGAAGGTGTACCGGTGGGCGACCGGCATAATGGGGATTCGTACCGGTACAAGTCTACCTCCACTGTAATGGCCCCCGTGATGTACAACGCATCGGTGGTCAGAACACAATCGATAGAATCCGCTAGAACGAACACTCCGGCTGATGATGCCTATGGCAGAAGCATTTATCCAACGTTACTGTACCCAGCAGCATAGAATCAAACCCGTCCACCAGAGCAGGGACATGACTCATACAATACTGCAATCAACGCATAGAACCTCCAGGGCACAGTCTACTCTCCTCACAGCAGAACGACTACCAGCCTAACCACGACTATCCACTCCAGTATATTCACTTTTCCTCCCGAGTAACTGTCCTAGCGCGTAACTCAGCCAATGCAGCCCCCCTCCCAACACCCTCCAACCACCTCTCCAAGTCAAACATCCCCTCACTCAGATCACGGGGATCCCCACAAAAAGAAACACAAAGCCCGGCGTGCATGCCGGTTCCTCCCCATCCAGGAATCTAATCGAGCAACTCGTGGGGCGATAACTGCTCGTCTCATACGCGGCCAACTTCGCTGCATGCTCGAGACTGCCTACGTCGTACACGGCTCCCTTGATCTCCCCACCGGGCTCTCCTTCTAGTAGCGCCGGGTACTGCCCCCCACTGCTTGCATTCATACCCGTCGAGTGAGGCGGGCCGCAGGGTGGGCGTCTGGTCCAGCCCCAGGATCTCGACTAGCATGTTCGGGTCTAAGAGGGTGCCATAGAAGAAGTATGCGCCGGTTGGAGGGGTTATCTCAGCTGGGGCCCGGAAGAACGGGTCCCTTTGTTTCGTTTTCAGCTTGAGCACTGCTGGCGAGACTTTGCTGAGCAGGTTCACCGGTGGTGGGGGTGGTGGTGGTGGGGGGGAACTTTGTAATTCTTTGGAGAACGGTGGGGGTTCGAAGGATGACATTGTCGTCTGTGATCTTGGGGCTATGGCTGGCAGGGCTTTATCATGCTACTAGTATGTCGGGAGGTTGTAGCCAGGCACAGGTACAGATGGAGATAGTGATGCCGAGGGGTTGGAGACACCGTGCGGGGACCCGTTGCGCACATACGAGAGTACTTAGGTAGATTGGTTAAAAATCATGCTGAAATAAACGTTCTGATTTCCATGGTCTTGTTATTCCATGGATTCTGAGCTGGGAATCAATAGGCCAATTCGTTCATGAGGATTAGTGAACTTGAAGTGGGATTCGAGTTGGTCGACAGGCGAAATGATTGATGCCGAAGAGGAGGCATAAATATGTCTTTGCGCTACTCGGAGGGGCACCATGCAAAATGCGCAGATCAGAGTTCAAATCAGTAATGCATAAACCTATTCCGAGACAATATGAACCTCAGCCTCGCACTCATCAGTGTCTTTATAGTACCTGGGGAGTGCCCAGGTGGTATATATATGCTGCTGGTGTTATTATGACCTCTTGGCAGACAGCACAGAGCCGCACTGGCAGATATGATATGGGGAAGAATAGAGCCTCGTGAACTTATCAACTAGGAAACACTTCTGTGCTTATAGGACCGGGCTTACCATGCACTCATCTGGATAGTACTACCTGAAAACATCAAGCACAAATGGCTACTCCTTCTGGTAATGGTCGAGGCGATCAGTGGCTCAGGCTGACCTGCTCGATCTGTTGAAGCCGAACCTTGACAGCAACGATGATCGAAAGAAGTGACCCCTAGAGCTCTCCACTCGCTACGCATACAGATTACAGGGCAGATTGAACGGTTTTAACGTGTTTAGTCAGACATGCTCTTTATTTTCCAGGAGACCGCGAGAGAAAACAGGAACCAAGACACCGTAGGGTAATTCGGGTCATAGAGGTGAGGGATCATAATATGCGGAAGGAAAAAGGAACCCCCCCCCTAGCACAGGGACACACATCTCTGCATGCACACAGTCCAGGGAGGCCGGAACCTGTCTCGTCCTCTCTCTCGCTCATGCTCTCAGGATGTCCTCCACATGCAACAATCCGCTTCCCCGCGCTAGCCCCGTCTGGTCGTCATGAAATAGGAAAAAAGTTGGATGGGAAATAACAGGATATGTAAACGTAGACAAGCAAAATCGCCGGGACCTAGCACCGAATTTTTTTTTGATGTCATCTCGATTGTCCTGCTAGACGTTCTCTCTAGCAGCCATGAAGACGACCCCCAAATCTCATTAAGCCCTGTGCGATACGTTTACTCGTCATCCGACTCCTCCTCCTCATCGACGGTGGTCTTGGCGATACGGTCCAAGTCACGCTGGCCGCTCTGGGTAATGCGGCGGCCACCCTTCTCCTCATCGATCTCGAGGACACCGATCTTCTCCAGGGACTGCATGACCTTGCGGTCAACGGAGCCGGAGGCATCGACGTGGTGGGCGGGGCGGGCACCACGGTTCTTGGTGGAGCCGTGAGCCTTGCGAAGACGGCCAACACCGACGGTCTTGCGCATGTAGATGTGGCGGGCCACGGCAGCGGCTCTCACGTAGTACCTTTACACACAGAGACATGTTAACGGCCAGTTCTTCTTCACGGGTGTGTCTTGAGTTGGACTGGGGTTTCGTACCAGTCAGCATCCTGGGGGGGAAGCTCGTTGGAGGCGGAGGTCTTGACGGTGTCAACCCAGCCGGGGATGGGGAGCTTTCCCTGACGCTTCAAGAAAGCGGAGTAGGCAGCGATGAACTTCTGCGCCTGTGTCAAAAAAAAAGGACCGGTTAGCTTTTGTCTCTGTATAAAATTTGGGATCGTCTCGTATAACCCTCATGTGCGTGTTGGCGAGTATGTCGGCTTCGATTCCGGAGGCAATGGTCATTCCATTCTGTTGTACCCAAGGCAGTCTGGAGCCTTACTCGCAAGACCATAGTGTCAAGATTTGGCAATGAACATTCCCAATTGATAACCAAAAGGGCTTGCCCACATTCGCATCCTACACGATCTTCAAATCGAGCATTCCCCCCCCTCTAACCGCAGGCAGTTCCAGTACGGCAGCCCTCAATTATGAAATAGAGATTGCTTCGCTGGCAACACTGCAAGTATTTCCCCACGTATGAACCGAAGCCTCCAAGAACCGACCGCGTCACATTCGTCGAAACACACACGATGACCGGGCGAGAAAAGATCATGAAAGTAGTTGGATACGTACATCGACGTCGCGCACGGAAATACCTCCAGACATATTGGCGATGTGAGGCGTTAGACAAGGGGAGATGTCGTTGGCGAAGGCGAGGTGCGGTCGAAGAAGTCGAAAAATTCAAGACTCGGAGAGCACCCACTGAGTGGCACCTTCTGTGTGGTTCGCTTAGCCCTCTAAGGCCACAAGGCCAACGAGCGGGCCCACTTTTAGGGTACGGTCCTTCAAATCACATGACATAGACATCCACGTGATTATATTTTCCCTGTCATAAAGTTTGATTGGCTGGAGCATGCTGGAGTATGCTCCGGTGCTTTAGGGAGTTGAATGGCCCTCTTCGTTGTCTGAAGACCGGGGGACCGTCATGTGCGTTCTACTTGACTGGGTTCAATGCCACAAAATACAAAATAGCATTCGAGCCTTTTGGAAACAACTTACACGATGAACCCGGAAGCTTTTAGGTGACTACAGCGCACAGAGAGGTTACGGTGGTAGTAGTAATTCGTGAATTCATATCTAATAACACAGCCATTGACGAGACTTGAGAAGCCAAAAGACCCAGTGAGCCTTCAAGAGAGAAAAAAAAACGATTACATCGAAAAATGCCAGTTGCCTAGTTCTCACCGTTCTTGCAGCGCCCAAAACTCCATAGAATGGAAAAGTCTGAAAAGTATCGCTGGAAAAGCAAGAAAAAATTAAAAAAAAATTTACAGGGTGGGTGCTCTCTTCAAGCCCACGCAGTATCGCACAAAAAGGGTATCAATAAAGTGAGCGTGGCGAATGCCAGGGGGTCGGCACCGATTGAACTCATCAATCGCGTCCTGTACGCCGAAGCCCAAGCGCTCAACCAGATAACTCGTAATGAGGAACCCAGTACGGTTATAGCCATAGTGACAGTGCACGCCGACCAGCGGACGCGGCTTGGCTGGGTATTCTTTGTTTTTGACCTTGTCATCGATATCACCTTGAAGGCGATCGACCAGCGCAATGAAATCGCGAACCTCATCTTCCGTTGGGGGTATCTTGGAAACAGTCGGTTGTTTGACATAGTGAACACCACCCTTCTCCATCGTCGCGGGGTTGTACACGGGGTTTTCGTGGCTGATGTCAATAACTGCGTGGATAACGCCGCGATATTTCTCGGAAAAGAGTACAGGATTATGCTGCTCGTCGACCTCGCGTAACATCTTCATAGCGGCGAAAGTGTTGGCGATAGGCAGGGACACTGGAACAACCTTCTGCCATTTAGCAAGGTTCTTCACGTCCCACTTTCCAGAGGTATTCATGTATTGCAGCTGCCATCCCATTCCCAGACGCTGATCAATGTTCTGCGACAGAAAGTCCTGGATGATGCCTGACAAAGTACGGTATGTTGCTCGATCATAGAGAAGAGCGTGGGAGGCCGGCGGAGGCAAAATCACAGATTTAACCAAACGCCCTCGCTTGGTAGTAGCCGGAGCAGTCTCATTTTGCTTCTCCGATAACTCCTCACTCGGTAGGGATTGCGGCGTGGATGCTTGATCATGGACAGTGGAAGCATCCGGGATAATGCCACTTCCGCTGGTATCGATAGCAGTATGACCGGACGAATCGCCAAAAAACTTCAGGAGTTTCTGAATCTCGGCAGGCTTGGTCACTGCATCAGCTTCACCAGCGACAAGCAGAATCGGAACATGAACACCTGCCCAGACCTGCTCGCCTGGAATGCCGCCGACAGCCTTGCCACCATCGTAAGATGGCAATGTTCCCCAGGCCATTCGGCGCCAGACCGGTGTTCGGCTCTGCTTATTAAAGCGGACTTGAAGGTCTCGCGTTTCATCATCTGCGTCGGTACCCGCAATTCGCTTGACACTGGTACTCTCTATGCCGCCCCGACGATCCCAGCTACGCCACAAATCAAAGATTGGGCTAGGTATATGGAGCAGACGTCGAAAACTAGCGGCTTCTTTCGCAGAGGGAGGTTCTGCTTTAGGACAGACTGCAATGAGTCCTGCGACATGTTCCTTCAAGGTCTTCCCGACCGGAGACGTGGAAGAGGCAAGAAGAGCAGAGAGCGAACAGCCCAAGCTGTGGCCAACTAGGATGACGTCTTGACCAGCATCTCTGTCCCGATACTTTTCAATAGCCGTAGCAAGTAGTTCGGCAAGCGCATCCACAGAATAGGCATCCCAGTTACTCGGCTCGAATTTGGACAACCCGCAACCGGGCAGGTCAATACCAAAGCACGAACCAACATTCGAAAGGCTGGTCAAGAGGTGGTGGAACTGGGCGAGGGATCCTCCGAGTCCGTGAACGAAGACCAGCAACGGGACTGGCGCAGGTTCCGTGGGGAGGCGGTTCAGATGCGGATGGGGGCAGAAAAAGGTTCGAATGGCAGGATAGGTGGCAATGGAGGTGGTGTAGGAGTTGTATGTGGAGAATTTCTGCAAGATACCGGGGTCTGTCTTGAGAGCTGAATGCATACCACCATCGTTAGAACTAGCTCGGAGCTTTGCGACAGAGCGGACTTACCATCGCACGTTCCCTTCTCGGACTCGGAGGACCACTGTGCTGCCTTTCGGAGTGAAGCAGCAGTGGCATGACGCAGGGAGCCGTTGCTATCATATTCATCGTCCTCATAGTCATCGTCTGACGAAGTGAGAGTCTTGGAAGATTTAGTCGAAGACTTAGATTTCGTCCAGGTTTTGCGCAAGGAAGGCCGAAGGAATCGAGATTTCTTTGTCGGCGACTTGTGACGCCGAAGCAGAGTCGAGAGAAGACCGCACCCAGCCATGGTGATCAAGCAGGTTGCAAGGAACACTACTTGGCCCCAATTCACTGAGTCATTGCGAAAGAAGGTGCGATAATAAGCAGCGACGGCCCCCGAGGAAAGCTGTTGGGCTGCAAGGCGCACAGAGTCGTAGACGTGTAAGAGAGATGCGCCCAACTTGTCAGAAGTGGTGGTTATGATGTTGACCAGAGCGGCAGAAGAGTTTGAAGAAAGCTGCGAGTCCATGATGATGTGCTTTTAAATCCAGCAGCAAAGCCCACCCCCGTGTCCAGGGATCTGGACCACCGGGGAACTCTGGGCGGCAGAGGGATTCGTCTCAGAGGTAGAGTGAAACCAATGGGAGTGTCACGATCGCCACGGGTTAGGACTGAAGGGAGAAAAAGCGAATTAGCTCGGCCACTCAAAAACCGGAGTGAAGCCCGTGGGGGATCCAACGTGACTCGTAGGCCCACTTTTCCTCCCTTTCCTGGCGGTCGACGTCGGCATTAAAAGCAACTACAGCACTAGCCTCCACTAGCCTCCGCTAACATCCATTTTTCAAGGACTATCAGGCTCCGCTATACACTTCCTACGTAAGGGGCTGCTGGGGCTTTCTAGAACCGCTAGAACAGTGTGAGATACCCCCCAATGATCTCCTGGAGCCACCCTTCTAGACGCAAGTTAATCCCGATTGGGCTGAAATCCGGGATATATTTGCGTTTCGCTATATCCATTTGATCTGTTCGTCGTTTGCGATCTACTGAACGGGCTGCTATACAAAATCAGTCAGCCCTCCCGAGGGAACTCCCGTCCACCACACGGGTGGATGAATCAAGTTGCTTTTTTGGATGTTTCAAATTCTCTCAGGATCCCTTCTGATACCTCTTTCTTGGTACTGGCGGTGAAGCTAGCCTGGCCAGCAACCAAGTCCATTCTACACTCCACACGGGGCATGGATGGGCCCCGATTGGCTGATACCACGCCTCATTTTCTCCTAACCCCAAGTCTCTGATTTCGACAGTGAGACCCTTGGCACGAAACTTGGCCGATTCCCTGGAAAGTAGCTGTGTAGACGGACTTCGCCATAGATAGCAAGTATCCCTCCATCCGAGGTTAAGGAGTCGGATTCTTGTCCAGATAAAACCCTCTTGTATATCATTCAACTTGGTGCTAAGAATCCTTGCTCCCCAGTGGCTTGACACTGATATTATTTCACCCGCCGAAGATCAGGATCACTATACCTGGGGGGTCCAATTTAGCGGCATCCCGGACAAAGTGAGTTCAGGGCATTGAGGCATATGTGGTTCTCCCTGCTCAGCTGACTGAAAAGGCGGGTCTTGGCCCCTTTCAGATCTAGAGCCACGAAATAATTTGAATCTAAAATGCATTTTTGTTCTAGTTTACGTACTCGATCCATACCTAGAACAAATCCGTCATGGCACCATGCGATGCATCGCCCACTAACCGTGCATACTTGGCCAGAACACCCCGAGTGATCTGCGGCTCAGGTGGATTCCACAGCTTACGTCGCTCCTGAAGGTCCTCATCCGACACGTTCATCGACAACTCATTTGTCTCCGCATCGATCGTAATCACGTCACCATCCTGGACAAGCCCAATAGGGCCTCCCACTGCGGCTTCTGGGGTGATGTGGCCGACAATGAAGCCGTGACTGGCGCCCGAATAACGACCGTCGGTGATCAAGGCAATGTTGTTGAGCTTGGCCCCCATCAGGGCTGCACTGGCTTTCAGCTGTTCCGGCATGCCGGGTCCACCCTTAGGACCCTCATAGCGGACGATCAGGACCAGATTCTCCCCACGTGGGATGCGGCCCTCGTTCAAGGCGTCATTGAGCTCATGTTCCTTGTTGAAGACCCGTGCCTTGCCGGTGAAGCGAAGACCCTCCTTACCCGTAATCTTGGCAACCGCGCCGCCGGGAGCCAGGTTCCCGCGCAGGATTTGCAGGTGGCCAGTGGTCTTGATTGGGTTGGTCAGGGGCCGGATTAAGGTCTGGTCCTGTGGGAGAGATGGCCAAGATGCCACATTCTCAGCCAGCGTCTTGCCAGTCACGGTCGGAATATCACCATCCAGTAGGCCTGCTGCGATCAGCAGTTTCTGCACCGAGGGGATTCCGCCGATCTCGTACAGATCCGCCATATAGTACTTGCCACTTGGCGATAGATCTGCGATGAAGGGGATCTTGTTGCTAACCCGCTGGATATCATCTAGGGTCAAGTCTACGTCTGCGGTTCGCGCCATGGCGAGGAAAATGGAGTACACCGTTGGTACTTCCTCCTAGAGCCATGGTCATTACCAGTGCATTGTCAAAGGCCCGCTTGGTGAGTAGATCTCGGGGACGAATGTTTTTCTCCATGCAGACCTTGATTGCGTCAGCAACGCGCACGCATTCACGCATTTTAGCCGGCGATGACGCTGGCGTGGATGATGATCCAGGCAAGGAGAGACCCATTGACTCAATGGCGGTGGCCATAGTGTTAGCCGTAAACATACCGCCACAAGCTCCAGCACTAGGGCAAGCGTGTCGCTCTAAGTCGTCCATGATCTCGTCCTTTGTTTTGCTGGTATCACCTCCGTCGTCCGGCTGGCGGAGGGTATCGTAGGCGTACGCTCCGGCTGCTTCGAAGCAGGTTGACACGTTGATCGGTTTACGGAGACACTCTGAATATCCAATGTTGATGGTTCCTCCATAGATCATGATCGATGGCCGGTTATGGCGCGCCATACCCATCACCACGCCGGGCATGTTCTTATCGCAACCGGGGATGGCGATACAGGCATCGTGCGCCTGGGCACAAGTAACTGTCTCCACGCTGTCTGCGATGATTTCGCGGGTCTGAAGCGAGAATCGCATTCCTGCAGAGCTTGGACATGAGCTCATGTCCCAACAGTCAGTCCCTAGGAAGACATACCGTCGTTACCCATTGTGATCGCATCCGATACACCAATTGTGTTGTACTGCCATCCTAACATGCCCTTCTCTACTACTGCCTTTTTCGCTGTGTTTCCCAAGTCCATCAGATGCATGTTGCAAGGGTTGCCTTCCCACCACACTGAAGCAATGCCTACATGCGGGGCCCTGGCCATCGCATCTTTGTCCGGGACGCCGGCAGCGAAAAGCATGGCCTAGATACAATCAGAATTGTCGGAGTAGTCCAATTGAGTATCTTGACTGACCTTTGCGCCAGGAAAATCATGGCCTTTGGTGATCGTAGACGACCAGCGGTTGAGTGCGGGCGAGCCATCTGGATGTTTGGCGTCTGGCGGCAGACAAGGGAAATTGATGTATTTCGGTTCCGACACG
Organism: Penicillium chermesinum; assembly: GCF_028974085.1. Lineage (NCBI taxonomy): Eukaryota > Fungi > Ascomycota > Eurotiomycetes > Eurotiales > Aspergillaceae > Penicillium > Penicillium chermesinum. The sequence continues at coordinate 807,226 of NW_026695312.1, read as the reverse complement.
GTGTAGGAGGCCATGATGAGGAGTTGATAGATCAGAAGAAAATTGAGCTTGGGGCACGAAGGACCTTTGAGGTCGCATTTCTGTCCGATGGTGGAACCCCGCGTTCCTTTGGTCGGGCCACTTACTGGGCCCGGATTTCATATCGGAGCATCTTAGTGTGGGGGATCTGTTTGTCCCGCCTTGGTCCGTTAAGTCTGGCTTTCCATCGTATATTTGGTCCGTCCTATGTTAGCTGCTCTCTGAATTGCTTCATATATTTTGCGAGATAAGGATCGATGGCGCAAGGCACAGTGGGGAAACCCTGGGAGTCGTCGATCAAAACCATAGTTCAAGTTCGATCCTAACCTCGACCACCAGTCTGGGCTCCGGAAACGGTTGAAAGCTATCTGACCTCAGAAAAAATAACGGATCTGACAGCATCCTTCGTAATGGTCGAGGGTCGTTCTTACTTTGACGCTTTGGAATTTCTCCTTGAGTCGCGCAGAACCCACGGTTGGGGGCATCCTTGAGACTTCCGCCTTGCTCGTCTCCAACGAAAATGTATGATGTGCCCGCGCGAGTTGTTGAGGTCAATGATGTGCTTAAGCCTATATATGATAATCTTGAGATGTAGGCCTCGAGTATATTGTAAACTGCCTGCAGTATGATATAGGATTCCCCGATATCAAGGACGCTCCTGAATTACATCCAGATCTTTCCAAAGTATGGTTTGTAAGGCATTGGTGGTCTCCTTGGTTATTGACCACTGGTCCATCTGGGCAGAGTTGGGGACGAATAGCAGCTCTTATTCTAGACAAATTTGAATCGTGATCATGACGTCTTAAAATGGATAATAGAATTACAAGCCTAACTGGATGCAGTATGTACAACCTCCATTTGAGGCGGGTATCGTAGAAGCCTTCAAAGGTCGAAAACCAGAAGAAATGGAACAAATTTCTACTGAATGTGCTCTGATGAAGGCTTGTCATCAGCAATGGTATGGTGCTCGGCAGGCTCGTTGTCCTCGGTGGACCACTCGCTCGAATGTTGCAATGCCTCGTCAGAGCTAAGTTCTTCAAGTGGGCTTGTCTTGCCGCTCTTTTCGTTCGATTGGATTGTCTCTTTCGGATCTGTCTCTTCATCCATAGCGAATCCAACGATTTTCCCAGTGCCAGGAAGAGATCGAGCTTCTTGCAAAACATCGCCGTTCCACGGCTGGCATTTCTTGACAATCTCGCCACAGCGAAGACAGACCCATCCTTGACCTTCTTCCGCCTCGATCTTCTGGACAATACAGACAAAGCAGTAGATACAGCCGCAAGGAATCGTCTCGTAAGGGTTGGTAACGTCGGTCTGAGCAGATCCGGTAATGCCACCAGCCGAGGCCGAGGCCGCTAGAACGTCACTCTCAGTGGTTACAGCGGGGTTTTGGTCCCGATAGCAAATGGCACAGGTTCGTTCTGGGAGATGCGCGAGTTCGCCTTGCTTTTCCGATTGATCCTCGTCTTCCCCGCTGGCTTTGAGCGTGGTCACAGTTTTCCGCCATGCACGAGATATCCAGCGCCGCCAGCGGCCAATTCCAACGAGAGGGAGTAAAAAGAGCAGGAACTCGGTAAAAGCGTGCCAGACAAGTTGACGATTCAGGTACTCGAAGGAAACCTCTCGACTAGCTTGGGCAGATGGTGGCGTGAGGCGGATGCGTAGGATTCGATCTACCAGGGTTCGGTAGTGGCCGTTGACAAGGAATACAAGGAAAGAAACAAATGCGGCGATCGAATGTGTGGTAGAGACAAAGTCTGTGATACGGGAGAGCATCCGCATGTCCTGTGATGGCTAGAGGACTGGTTCAGTACTGGGCTTTCCGCGGAAAATGGTTCCGGACAAACCTCTTCATAGCCGCCTTCTTGTCCGATCAGCCAGCTTTCCCATTTATCCCAGGCATAGCGCCCACCAACAGTCAGCAGCCCATATAAGCTCTTTTGAACCTTAGTTGGCGGCGAATGCACGGGTCCCTTGCTTCGACTGTCTGTATACTGTAGGCCTTGCAAAGCAGCTCCGTATGACGCATTATGGTCCCATATTGAGAGCTTAAACAGCAACGCCCGGAGGACAAATTGAATTTCGTGAGACCAGTCTTCACGGAGTTGGTGCTATTCACAGTAGTTAGCATCCAGAGCGTAGAAACAACCATCGCCGAAGAGTCGTGCGTACCCCGAAGTATTTGAGGGCATCCCCCACCTGGCCCTTCAACAGGCCTAGCAATTCCTCATCCAACAGCTCCGCATCAACCTGCCCGACTCGGAAGGCAGGACGTGTCCCCTCCCGGCCCTTGACGGTATTCCATAACGACCATCCGGCATCAGGTAATCGGTTCAACGGATACGGTAACCGTTGTACAGTGGCTGGGTTGATCGGTGAAGCGCGCTGTTGCTCTGCGCGTCGGGCGCGCGCCTCGGCCTCGCGCAGGCGGCGGCGTTCCAGGACCCGCTCCTGTGCAGCAGCAAAATTGGTCGAACTCATCGTATCATCGTGTGAATAAGGAGAGATGACAAGAATCAGAGCGGACAGCGGCGATGGTCGCAGTGGGTCTCGGCTGCCCCAGATTCGGTGCCGAGGTTGTCATATACCACGTGACGGATCCTTGTAGTAGGCTGATTGCTTTAGGGTTTAGTTAGCTTCATTTATACCCGATGTCCAGCCCAAGTTGAGGTCGAGCTTCTGATCTCTGCTAATAGTGCTTAGGTCATCAATGAAGCTAGATGGATTCATGTATTCCTCTTGCACGGCGTCGGGGGAGAACTCAGGTGGGAAGACGTGGGACCATGGCGAGTGCTAGTAGGACTGAAATGAGACAAGAAATGCTAGTAAATTATCCGGAAGCCTCTGAGTTCCACAAAAATCATCAATCGGTGCAAATACAACTGAGTAGATTTGGGCAGAATTGACGACAGAATATGACGTTCATTCCAAAGGCACGACACTGGTAGTCACTGCCACGGGGAATTAGTGTGGTGCTGACAGAAAATGTTCCCTGAAATCCATTTCACTGAATATAAGCTTCAGGGCTTGTTGCGTGTACATATGCAATAAATAACCATAAGCCTCACCCTGAAGCTCGGGGAGTACAAAGGGTTCAATGTACAAAGTCCATGAACGATTCTCCCTCTCAGAGGAGCTTCAAACTTTACTGCGCTTAAAGAGCTTAGAAATTAACACCCTTATGCAGACAATGTTATCTTTTTAAGAAATTGAGGGTTCAAAGTTCATTCAGCGTAAAGGATTAACAGGTGTAGAATACGAGCGTTAGAATATTTGCATAGGTGTGAGGGAAAACATCCGCGTAAAAAGCCCAATGAGGAGGATGCAGGTTTCCAGGTCTATTTATTTAATTCCCCACGTTTTCCCTACTGCATGTGGCTTTCTTCTTTCACAACCTCCAGAGCTCTTTTTCGCGTTTCTAGTGCCGCTCTCATTGCTCCTGTCCCCTTCACGTGTTTCTGACCACTGTGCATCATGCTTGCGTCGCTTATGAGCCCGCTAGCCATCGCTAGTATGGCTTTGGCGCATATTGCTACGGTTTCTCAGCCATCTCTGTCGGATATCCAGGCCGCTCAGCATACCACCTTTCCCCGCCAGACGACATCTGATGTCAAGGGTGGTGTGGCTTTCGACCGCTTCTACCAAGTGTGGTTGGAGAATATCGTACGCGACATATAACGCTTCTCGATGCGATCGGCATTAATGCCTTCCTATAGGACTATGAAGACTCTGAAAAGGACGAGGATATGAAGTGGTTCGCGTCTCAGGGCATCCTTCTGTACGCGCTTGGATCTCACGACTTGATAGCTCTGCTGACCTCATGGAAAGAACTGAATTCTACGCTGTCACTCACCCGTCGGAGCCCAATTACTGTGCTGCTGTTAGTGGTGACACTTTTGGCATGGATAACGATAACTTCAACCAAATTCCAAACAATGTTTCCACCATTGCTGATCTCCTGCATACCAAGAAGATTTCTTGGGCCGAGTATCAAGTTCGTCCCGGCATTTCTGCTCCTTTTACTCAATCTCTAATGAGCCGGTAGGAGCACATTCCGTACGCTGGCTTCCAGGGCTACAACTATCCGAACCAGAAGACCGGTGCTCCTGATTATGTGCGCAAGCATAATCCTCTGGTCCTTTTCGACTCAGTTGTGGAAGACGAAGGCCTCGCGGCTCAGATCAAGTCCTTTGATGACTTTTCTCATGACCTGAAAGCCAAGGAACTACCTCAGTGGGCCTTCATTACCCCCAACATGACCAACGATGCGCACGACACCAACATCTCCTTCGGTGGTAACTGGGAACGTCATTGGATGAGTGGTCTGCTGAAGAATGACTATTTCACGAAAGATACCTTGATTCTGTTGACATTTGACGAGGAGAATACCTACAACAAGACGAATCGTATCTACAGCGTATTGGTTGGTGGTGCTGTTCCTGAGCACTTGAAGGGAACCAAGGACGATACTTTCTACACCCACTACTCCTCCATTGCCACCGTGTCAGCCAACTGGGGTCTTCCTTCCCTGGGTCGCTGGGACTGCGGCGCAAATATCTTCCAGATCGTGGCCAACAAGACTGGTTACCAGAATGCCGTGGTCCACACCGACAAACTGCGCGTGAACCAGACATACCCCGGCCCCCTGTCTGACGGATCTTACTCAAAGCACCAGGCCGAGTGGCCCATCCCACTTACCAAGGGCAACTGCTCGGCTGGCTATGGTATCCTCGAGGACGTCAGGAAGTATTATTGGGGCCTGGCGCCTACCTACAACTACACCTTCCCGTACCCATGGGATTCCAAGTCCGACTACAATACCGATGTCTTTGTCTATCGCAACGCGACTGACCCCAAGAGTGCACTCAATGGCACTTCGACCGAAGCTGCGTCAGGCTCTAAGACTCACAAGGGTTCTGCGATGGCTCTGAGTGTCCCCAGCTCCCTTGCTCTACGAGTTATCTTTGTGAGCTTCTTAGTCTATCTTTTCTAAGAGCTCCAATATCCCTCGGACTGTTTTAATATCCCCAGGTGCCTCGGACTCAACGTGTTCTATGGAATTACTCGCCTGGGTTGATTTCACGCGTTTTTCTTAATTGTCGCTTTTCAAAACAGGAAAGGAGCTTTCAGACTTCTTAAGTCATGTATCGGTATCTTCTAAGGCTAGGACTGCAGATCAAATCTTATTCTCAATGAACAAGCCTTTTACACGATAAAACAAAGGTCAATTGTATTTTTAACAATTTGTTTAGAGACACTGGTACTGGCAGCTGTCCGTCAAAACCTTGACAGGCATTGTTAGTATTTCCATAACCAGGCTTAGAAGCCACCAGCTCCAGCCTTGAAGATAATAGACTTGGTCTGAAGGAAGTTCTCGATACTGTAAAGCAGGCCCTCACGTCCAATACCACTCCTCTTGTACCCACCGAAGGCAGCATCCTTAGTTTGCGTGGCAGCAGTGCAGTTAACTCCCACAAGACCGGCCTGCAGAGCCCGCGACACGCGCACAGCACGGTCAAGGTCCTTAGTGAAAACAGACGCATAAAGACCGAATTCGGTATCGTTAGCCTTATGGATCGCCTCCGCCTCCTCTTTGAAAGTATTAAGCACGACGACGGGACCGAAAATCTCCTCCTTGACAAGCCGCGAGTCCTCGGGGAGACCCTCGAAGACAGTGGGGGTCACGAAGTAGCCGTTATTGGTGTCACCACCCAGAGCAAGCTTGCCCTCCTTCCGGCCAATCTCGAGGTATGTCTTGATCTTTTCAAACTGCAGTTTGTCGATTTGCGGACCCGCGGTCGTGGCCGGGTCGAGTGGGTCGCCTTGCTTAACGGCACCGAGCAGCGCCTTGAATGTTTGCCCGAAGGCCTCTGCCACGCTCTCCTGGACGTAGATTCGGGAGTTGGCGACGCAGACTTGGCCGCTGTTGAATGTGATGCCGACCATGGCTGCTAGAGCTGCGGCTTCCAGATCGGAGTCTTCGAAGACTACAACGGGGGGATTTACCACCTGTGACCCAATGTGATTAATTAGAGGCGTGCTCGGGGAGATTAAGGCTGGAGCTGTGTGAAGAATTCTTACCAAGCTCGAGGTGGACGTGTTTCATGTTGGACTTGGCTGCGGCGGCCTGGATGCGCTGGCCGGTCATGGATGAACCTGTGAAGCTAACGCAGCGGACAAGTGGATGCTCCGACAGCGCAGCGCCAGCTGGGGTGCCATAGCCGGACAGAACATTGATGACACCAGGGGGGAAACCGGCCTCCTGGGCGAGCCTGGCAGCATAGAGAGACTAGCGGATTGAATAGTTAGGATTCATTCGAGTAGCGATACTCGGTATCAGTGGCATCATGGGCCAACAGGCGAGTAGTCTTACAGTCAGTGGTGCCTTCTCACTGCTCTTCAGCACAACAGTGTTACCAGCAGCAGTGCGGGGGCAATTTTGCCGGACCAATTAGCCAGTGGAAAGTTCCAGGGGATAATTAGACCAGCGACACCATACGGCTCCTTCACGGTGACATTAAAGATACCGGGAGTGTTGTGAGAAGCGGTACCCTGGGTATGCCATGCGCTATCGGCGAAGAAACGGAATGTTTCGACGGCGGAAGGACCATCAACGAAATGCGAAACAGGTCGGCCAATGTTGAGGGCCTCGAGCTTGGCCAGCTCGGGAATGTGCTTCTCGATCAACTGGGAGAGCTTGCGCAGGTACTCGCCCCGCTTTTCAACACCAAGGTCTCTCCAGGCAGGGAAAGCGGCATGGGCGGCTTGCACGGCATCGTCCACGTCCTTTGCATCGGCTTCCTGGACTGCAGTGGGATTGTTTAGCGGGGTCTTTGGACCATAGGGTGGGGGCCGTTCCAACCTGATGCAATGGTCTCTTGGGTAAAAGGGTAGACCACATCGAAGGTCTTCCCACTGGAGGCATTGCGAAACTAGATTGAATAATAAGTGTAAATCCAACATGCTAGACCATGTGGCGGGTGCTCTTACCTCGCCATTGATAAACAGGCGAGTTTCGATGTTCTTAACAGCGGTAGCGGCCATTTTTCGGTAATATGTACGTTGAGAAGGACACGTATAGACCAGAACTTGAAGAAAAGCAAGCCCGTATGAGGGAAAGCTCCAGATTATAAGAGGAAAGAGGGGTGTCATCAACCTGCATCTTGAGGATCCAACCCGAGCACATCTAGGCAGATGGGGGGGGCCGTACATGACCCCGCAAGAGCTACTCCTCCAATCCAGACGCCTCTAGAGTGAAACTGGACCGCGCGGTCATCCAAGGGCCGCATAACTGCTTACTTCCATTGAGCTGGATGCCCCGCTTTGGTGCGTGTGGATCAGAATAGAGCCAGTGAAACCTACTATGATTGGAGGCACGGTGGCTCCAAGCGTTGCATCCGTCTTTCTTTGTTATTGCTCCACCATCTTTGCATAAAATAATTAATGCAACAAGTTCGTTAACTAACTTATGATGACCTTATTAGGAATTCAGAGGCTTGGCAGGACAAATACACTCAGTTCTTGCTAACGTCTAGGCTACACCTAGGCTATAGCGTCTAGGCTTACGGCACACGGTATCTCCAAGTCGCCTCAGGACTTTCATGTACCCCGCTGACCCTAGCCCGAGCCCGTGTTCATAGTCAAGAGCCGTTCCAGGATTTCAACACAGGGGGCTTTCAACTTCATCCACAATAGCCATCAATGTTGTCGATTGGTTTTATCTGTTGACGCAGGGCACCCAAGACACGCCACTTGCGAGTAGCTTACCTACTCCAGATCCAAGAATTGGAAATCCATTAGTACTAGCACCCTTGGCGTCCCATCCTCTGATGAACGTTCGAGTCCATAGCCAGAAATGACCATGTGGTCATCCTAAATCCAAGGGAAGCTCGGAATTTAAGCGGAATTCAAACCCAATGCTTCCGTCGGTCGCTGGCAAGTCTACCCTAGCCCTAGATATCATCTACCTAGATATCATCTACTGGTTGACTAAGCCTGGAAGCGTCTCGAGTGGATGTAGATGCGGTATGGTAGCATTATCGTAGCAGTCATGAGACGGCGATTTATAATACAGAGATATTAAATCGAAACGGACTTTTAGTTGGCAACACCACGTCGCTTCATGTCCTGCAGGGTGAGGGTGTCTTGATCGCCAGCGCGGTTCTCAGACTCAATCTTCACTTTATCCTCTGGACCGCCGGGTCCGTTGAAATGACTTGCCTGAGGGAGTCTGGTTGAAGAAAGTTATCAGCAAAGTGGAAAAGAGTACTGGATGGGAAAGGCTTCTTACCTGCCCCGGTCATCGCGAGTAGCACCCTCATCCTCGGTGACCTTGCGGTGGTCGCTTCCGGAGGCAGTTGAGCCAGGTCCGTACTTGACGTCGGCACCAGCATCGGCAAAGCGTTGCTGGACTGACTCATCGACGCCGGATTCGAGGACTGTGAAAAATTGATCAGGAACGGAACCCCCATGCTAAATCGCGGATAATTGAGATACCTGAGTCACTCTTCTTTCCAAGGCCCTGCTTGGCCTGGTAAGAGTTCAGCTCCTTCTCGGACTGAAAAGCGGTTTGTCGGAGGTCTTCGAAGTGAACCATTGTGACTTAGTTTGTGGAAGAAATAATTCGAAGGGATGAAGATATGGTAAAGAAGTTTGGTATAACATTCAAAGCTCGCTGGTACAAGAGTTTAAGTACTCATTGGACGATGTCCATGATGCAAACATCATGTAACATCATAGGTATGTCACTCCAACGGTGGAGCTCTTCTCTGGAGGGGGTTCCTAATAGAGTACCCTGATAGAACGCTGTAGCCCCACTTCACACTGAACAGAACGGATCGAGAAAACAAGGTTGGACGGGTTAAAATGGCCAGAGATCTCAATGGATGACTTCATCGTTTCCCCACCGCTCTCCTGCCAGGGCGGAGAGTATATTTCACCGCCTATATGGATGCGGATTAGGCCGGCAGAATTGATTCGTAGTTGGGCTTGATACAAGGCGGCAAAATGTCTAAGATAAGATCATGATCGTTGATTCCGAGGATAATGGTGTCTCTTGAAGCGAATGATAAGTCCCAATTCTTTCTCCAATCCATGATTCCCGCAAGCGGGCGGCCTTCCAGCACTGCTTCCATGAAGGCGGGAGTGAAAAAGTCACGAGGAGGGGCAGATCGGGGCGCGGGCGCGTAAGGGCTTTGTTGACTCCAACACCTCATTGTTCAAAGATTTTGAAGTCGCCCTTCGCAGGCTCCACTTCTGGTCGGCCTAGATCTCATCTCTTAAGCTACCGTCCCGCAAATCGCCAGGGTCTCTCGTGAAACCCCACCTGCCATGGTGATGATCGAGGTAGCAGGGGAGGCAAGCCCTCTGAGCTACCAAAATGTCGTTAACACATTGGCGATGGCCGCAAGCTCCAACCAGCAGCAGGTCAAAGTCGGTACTCAGCAATTGCAGAACTGGCAGAAACAGCCGACCTATCATTCTCTGCTCCAGGTACGCCCCAGCGACATTCCAGTATGGTTGTCATTATCCGGGTGTAGCTGACTTGCTCGATTCTTAGGATGCATTCGCCGACTACTCCTTACCCACCGAAGTTCGTTACCTTGCTATTATTCAACTGAAGAATGGAGTTGGGCAATACTGGCGGAAAACCGCACCGAAGTACGCTCTAGATAGCTGAATGCTGGATGGGCTCGAATTGCTAACGCGCCACGTGACAGTGCCATTGCCAAAGAGGAGAAAGACAAGATTAAGACACTCGCGATGCAGTCAGGAATTGCGGAACCGGTTCCTGCTCTTGCTCTTCAAAATTCGTTGATGATTGCCAAGATCCTCCGATTCGAGTTCCCAAACGACTGGTACAGAGACCCTATCGAGACGAATATTCCAGTGGAAGCTAATATTATGAAGGCCTGATGCGATATCTGCGCTCATTACTTCCCTCCGATCCTCGATCCAACCTGGCGCGAATCTTTTACAGCTCCCCAGAACCCTTCTCATCCTATTGCAGACCATCAAAGAACTTTCCACGGCACGCATACAGCGAACTCGACATCATCTCCAAGCTGTTTCTCCAGAAATATTCCATGTGCTGGGAGGCGTATATGTTGATAAGGTCAATAATTGGACCTCTGCTCTCGAGCAAGGTGGCGCAGATGAGAAGTCATTGCTAGAGGAGATTGAGCAAAGCTTGGTGTCGCTAAAGGTTATTCGGCGCTTAATTATTGCAGGGTTCGAACACCCCGGTCGGGTCCCGGAAGTCCAGGAATTCTGGACACTTACATATTCTCATTTCGTCAAATTTCTTTCCTTCGTGAATGATGGCAAACTTCCAGAGCAAATCCAACGAGCGGTCGAGAGGCACATATATCAGCTCTCCAAATTTCACGTGGAGATGGCGAAGACACACCCTGCGTCATTCGCCCATTTCGCTCATAGCATTGACCTTGTCAACACATACTGGACTCTCCTTCAGAAATTGAGCGAAGTTTATGTTAGCCTTGGCGCTGATGCCGAAACTGAAGGGCAGTCTCTCCCAGAGCGAACGGGATTGCGAGCCCTGCTGCTTATCAGAGCTTGCGCAAGAATGGCCTTCAACCCGGTGCAGACATTCAAATACCAAACCGCAGAAGATAAAGAAGAGCGGAAGCAAGCAGTTGAGAGGATCAAGACTGAGCTTTTCACCGATAAATTTGTGCTGGAAACTATGGAACTTCTCGTCACACAATTCTTCCGATTCAGAAATATCGACTTCGAAGAATGGGAGGCCGAGCCTGAACAGTGGGAGAAGAAAGAGGAAGTCAGCGCCGAGGCTTGGGAGTTTTCTATTCGATCATGCTCGGAGAAGCTGTTTCTCGATCTCATCATCCACTTCAAGGGTCTTCTGATTGATCGCTTATTGGATGTTTTCCACTCATTTGCACGCACGGACAACCGGAATGTGATATTGAAAGACTCCCTGTATTCGGCCATTGGATTGGCTGCGGCTAGCCTTGAACAGCGCTTAGATTTCAACGCCTTCCTCCAAAACACGATGGTTGCCGAGGTTCAGGTCCAAGATCCAGAATACCGGCTTCTCCGGAGAAGAATAGCCATGGTGCTCGGTCAATGGGTGCCAGTTCAACCCGACCGGCTTAACACAGATGCTATCTACCAGATTTTCCAACATTTACTTAACAAAGACGATCCACTAAACGATCTGGTCGTTCGAATCACAGCCGGCCGCCAGCTTTGCAATGTCATTAACCCTTATGAGTTTTCGCCCGCTGCGTTCATGCCCTATGCGCCGTCAATTCTGGGTAACCTTATGTCTCTTGTCCAAGAAACGGATATTTCCGAGACTAAGATGGGATTGCTGGAGACTGTGCGAGTGGTTGTTGTGAAGATGGAACACAATGTAGGTTTGATCCTCGCCTTTCTCTTCGTGCCAAATTAACCTTCGTGAAGATTGCTCCTTACTCCGACTCGATCTTATCCTTGCTTCCTCCCCTTTGGGAGGAATCTGGAGATGAACACCTGATGAAACAGGCGATCCTCACGCTGCTCTCCTCGTTGATTCATTCTCTCAAACAAGGAGTCTGCTCGTTATCACTCGCTTATCTTGCCACTCATCCAAGGCTCGGTCAACCCTGAATCCGTAAGTTCAGAGCCCTGAACAATACAACAGAGACACTCCTTATTCAACTGATCTCTACTAGGAAACATTCGTCTATCTCTTGGATGAAGCATTAGATTTGTGGGCTGCAATTATCATGCAGACACCTACACCAGCCTCTCCCGAGATCATCTCGCTATTCCCCGCCATCCTCCCCATTCTTGATCAAGGAACCGATAGCACCCCTCAAGCTCTCACCATAATAGAATCCTACATATACCTTGCCCCACAGGAGGTTCTTGGTGATAACATTCGCAATCCACTGTTGATTGCACTAAAAGATCCCTTGTCTGGACCCTCAAGCAACGCACCGGCGTCGTTGCGCGCCTAGTCGAGCTGATGATCCGCGGCGCCGAGACCGTCGACGGCGGCAGCGAAGCTATTTACCGTGTGATTTCCCAGTCTCTGGTTGAGACTGGATTCCTCCAATCTCTCCTTGAAGGCCTCTACTCCGCATACGAAGCAAGCCAAACAACAGGACCTAACCGCAAGGTGTCGAACGTCGTCGGGGTGGTTGAAACAGACTATTTCTCCGTCCTGGCCCGTCTTGCCCTGGCAAATCCATCGATCTTCATCTCCGCCGTCTCCGCCGCAACAAAGTCCAGCGAAGAGCAGACCATGGCCTGGCTCCTCACCGAGTGGTTCTCGCACTATGATAACATCGGAAGCGCCAATCAGAAGAAATTACATGCGCTCGCGCTCACTCAGCTCCTTTCCCTCTCGGGCTCATCGGCAGACTCGTCCTCGCTCCTCCCCCCACTTTTATCTTGAATCACTTGCAATCTTATCTCAACATCTGGACAGATATCGTCGTCGAACTCGCTGAGGGCGGCTCGGACCCTAACGCCGATTACCTGGTCTATTGGAGCGCACCAAGCGGCTCCGAAACCGCCAACCCGGAGAACTCCGAAGAGGTCGAGACTCCCGAGAACCTCCGCCGTCGCGAATGGGAGTCTGCGGATGCAATCCACCGGTTCCCAATCCGCAGCTTTGTGCGCCAGCGCATGGAGCAAGTGGTTGCTTCTTGTGGTGGCGCGGAGCGGTTCAAGGAGGAGTGGCTGGCCAATGTTGATGCGGACGTTCTTTCGACATTTTTGGCCCTGGGTGTGCTTTGATAGATGGTAGTCTTTCCAGAGCTTCCGCTGTTAGCTTGATGACACTCATGGTTCAATTGCGGGAGCGGCCTTGGTGATTGTCAGCGAAATGCCCAGGGCGGCTGAGACCAGTCGTCTCACATACCCTGCCCACCTCTACGAGCAAGTAATCAAAATATCTTTCCACGTTTATCCCTGACTGGCCACTTCTTTCATATTTCCCGTGACTCCAGGATCCGTAGGCCGGCCTTTTACAGTACCTGGCAAATGACGATACAGCTTACGTAGCTACTCACTCATCTACACAGTGCATGTTAAGTTGGTGTACAGGAAACAAAGGATTCTCATTGGTCAGGGTTATGGTAACCCGATGGACTCTCAAAACTGTATCGTTAACGCCAGCCACAAAGTAGCCAAATAAAAATATAGAAAAGGGAATTTAAGACCCTAATACCATCGACGAAAAGGAAAGCCTCAAAAAACAAAACGTATAGGCGGAAAAATACGATTGTCATGTCAACAAGAGAGGAAAACGCTGGCCACGAAGGCTTCGGTTCTAGCACTGGCCGGGGAACTTGCGCTCAGTGACGGGGTTAGGGAAGACCCCGGCAGCAAGCTGCATGTGCATGTCCCACTCAGGAGCACCCTCCGTCTTCCAGGTCCAGTAGAGCCAGCCAGAGCCCTTCTCGAAGGCGTCAAGCTGGGCCTCGATGAACTGACGGATACCATCCCGCTCAGCCTGGGGCAGGTCACTGGTGGTGCCCTGGTACTTGCCATCGCATGTGCCGATAGCCGTGCTTCCCTGGTAAGAGCCATCGTAGCGAGCGCCAATGCCCTTTCCGTTCAGGTACTTGGCGCAGTCGGTCATGGCGCCGGTCCACTCGCCCACAACAGTCCACTTGTCGGAGTGCTGGACGTGCTCAGCGGAGAAGTTGCAGGCGTTGCTGGCGTGGGTGCTGGGGGTCATAGCGAGGAGACTGTCGTCGAAGACCTCGTAGTGGTGCGTGTCCATCATCACGAACCAGACACCGGCGGACGCAGTCATGAATCCGTTCCATGATTCGGTGGGAAGGAAGCCGTCGTGCAGGACCACGGTAGTGTTCTGGCTGGCTTCACGGGCGACACCCCAGGAATCCCAGTAGTACTGCTTCAGACCGTCCTCACTCACGCCACTGGGCACGAGAGGCTCGTTCACAGCCTCGATGGCAGTAAGCACATCGGTGTCCCCCGCGTAGCGCTTAGCAAGATCCCTGAGAGCGTCTTTGGTAGGCTCATAGGTGTCGCCCTGAAGCCAGCCAATAGAGCCGCGTTTACCACTGTTGTCGAACCCGTTTTGAGAGCCAGGAGCGCCGTGCAAATCAACCAGCACCTTCAGGCCAGCGGTACGAGCCCATTTCACCGCGTTGTCGAGGTGAGCCAGCTGACCGTCGATATAGGGATCACCGTTCAAGTGCTTCAGAGCCCAGTAGCCGATGGGGATACGGACGTGGTTCATGCCTGCCGCGGCAATTTGGTTGAAGTCATCAGCCGTGACGAAAGAAGACCAGTGCTGCTCCAGGACAGAGCGACATTGCTCAGCGCCGAGAGTGGCACAAAGTGACCATTCATCGACAGCGCTCTCCCCAGCATTATCGAAGATCGAGGGAGTGATCCAGGGCTCCAGCACTAGCCATCCTCCGAGGTTAACACCACGGACCTTCTCCGATCCATAGGGAAAGCCAGGTACACTGCTGGTCGGTTAGTATCATTTTCTCTTGAAATTGGAGCAGTTTCAAGCCCTGCTTTGACTTACACGTCATTGACGACGCCGTCAGTGGTTTCTTCAGCTCGCCCTAATGCTGCGAGCATGAACAGCCCGAGCAGGGCCTTTTTGGAGACTGATGGCATTTTGAGCTTCCTACCAGCAAGTCAATTCCACGTCCCAGATGACAGACTTGTGGAATGGAGCAATAGAGGAATTGAAACAAACGGAATGGAGATCGACAGCTATAAGTAAAACATTCTATGGGCCATGGTGCTTCACAAGACCGGGTGCAGCTCAGGGTTGGAAGCAGACGCGTCTAGGAGTTGTGAATGTGAGAGACCACGCACCTTGAGCAAGCCACTGAAGATCTTGCGGAATGTTTTTGTGTAAATTGTAGATTGTGCCGGGATCGGCAGGCGAACTTAACCGGAAGTAGGAAAGAGCGGGTCCTTGGAACCTTGGTGATCTGGGGTATATGGATGCTACTGGAGCTCATTCATAGATGGGTCCAGTCTGGGGAATAAGCTGGGATACCAAAACAAATAAACAGAGATGGCAGAAAGAAGAGGAAGAAGCCCCAGACTTCGCGCATCCCACTGTTGCCGTGTTTTCCTTGGGTAGGAGCTTCGTTCCTTCCCTTTTGGAAATGGTCTGCATGGACGCACAAGTCTGTCGGAGTACAGGACGGGGAGCACTTGAGTAGGAGGACAGGTGAAAATGCTCCTTTTCTCGCTCTTGGATCCTTTCTCAGGCTCCTCAACACGAGAAATTCAAGTCAATTGCGGGTCGAGAAGTCGATGTTCTGTCTCGTGGAGTTCCATTCTCGGCAACACTGGCATTGTCCCCTTGGACCCACGAAACGCACCACTCAGCCAGGACATGAACTTCCCTATCATAGTCGCAGAATCTCCAAAAGCCACCAAATATTTATGTTCTGTTGGATCGCAACGCTGACCCGCAAACACGGCGGCCTAGATCGTGGAGAGGAGCGAATGTCGGTTGTCACGCTGAGATTGCCAGGAATGTCGACGAGGAATGTGAATTGCTACTTCGAACGAGGGCCAATCAGTATTGGTGAGACATTGCTGAGTTCTCTCAACTCGACAGCTAGGGATTCTGTGTCCTCGAATCAACATACAAGGGAAACTTCTTCCCAGACAGTTCGTGCCATTACTCAGGGGCACTCTATGCCCGCACATTATCGGGTCTTGGACCATGCCATCTTGGCAACTTGGAGCCGCTCGGAATGATAAAAGAATGCCCCAAGGGCTGGATTGTGACTTGAATAGTCGAACTCCTCAGGTCTGGACCAGAGAGACCATCGTAGACCCTCCCGGCACGTTAATTCCGCAAGGACTGATTGGTTTGCATGTCTCGAGGCTGTGAGGACCATGGGCATCGGTTAAAGGGCCAATCGGGGTATGGACCGAAGGATATGGACATGAAACAACCGCCCATCTCCAGCGTCGGTTGGCCCTGATGATTGGACCATAGCCGGTGGGTTTCACATTCAGAGTTCCTTGTCCGCGTGAACTATGAGATCCCGGACTCCCCTGTGCACTAGCCGTTGATTTAGGAAGGAGAGGTGGTCATTACTGATTCATGGGAGAATCAAGCGCAGAAGAAAGATACAGGTGCTCTCTCCTGAATTGTTGTCGCCCGAAGGTTTCTGGGCGTATAAGAAGGCCGTTCAAGGCTACGTCTCAGTATCGCAATGGCAGCGGAACCACAGAAAGGTCCAATACCCCTTTGGGCCAGAAATAAATACCGGGGAATATTCTACCTGAAACGAGCGTTCTGTATCGAGTGATATTGTGTACGTTGAGGCCTTCTTTCCACAGCTACGGGGTAGGCCGAATAAACCGATCGGCACGCCACCAACCAGAGCATTAAGATCTGAAATACGGATCGACAGGGGGGAGGGGGGGGGGTATCTCCAATCCAAAGCCAAAATTGGCCCTAAAGAAACATGGAAACCAGACAGGTAGAAGCAATACTAGGGTTTACCCCAGCCTATGATGCCATAAACAACCCCTTCATGAACGGCACAGAGCGCCACGCCCCCCCCCCCCACGCTTGCGGGGAAAGACACCGAGAAGTCCGGCCCAGAAATGGGAGTCAGACGGCGGACAGGGAGGGGAGCCAGACGCCTGAGATGCCTCCCAATCACACGCGGCCGATCGGCGCGCCAAGAGGGGTAGAGGCTCGTTTTGTTCGTATTCTTATTTTGGCGTGCGGGGAATAAGAGCGTTCATGGGTGCAAATGGAACCTTGGAATACCACGTTCATGCTGTCGGGACGCTCCGTCTGGACAAGAAGGGAGAAGGTGAGGATCGGAAAGGCATTCCGGTTATCTGAGCGGCCGCAAGGGAGCGGCGTCTTCGCCGGTGGGCGAGTCCAAAGTGGTTAAGACCGAAGGCTAAGACTGGTGATTTGAGATTCATCTCATGACATGTCGCAACCATGCGTTGTCGCGGGGTCAAAACCTGCTGTGGATGCAGGCTCATCCTGCAAAGTGCCGTGGGAGTCCAGTGAGGACCGCCGAGATGTCCCCCACTCCCACTAGGCCCTCCTTCACCTTCCTTGCCTATCACACTCCCCTCTGCGGGATTGGTCCAATGACAATGTCGGCTGCACGCTCGGCGAGGAGGGGGAATGTGCCCTCCCAATCCGATTGCTGCCCCGATTCTACAGCATCGTGTGGCAGATTCTCGACCGCAAAAGCGACCAGCAATCGGAGTGATACAAAGGCTGGGGATTCCGGAGGGCCCATCCCCGAGGATCTCCCCCCGGAACGTGGGGAATGTCCCTTGATTGGCGACCCCCGGCCTCGGCACTCCACTGTCAACAAAACGCTAAGGCTCGCGCACATATCGGCCCACTCCATTCAGCGTGAATCCCCAGATCAGGCTGCTGAGACTCCTTTCCTGCGGGGTTTGGCCGAGTGGAGAATAGCCTTCTGTTCATTGCTTAGTGCTTGGCCCCGTCAGCACCGCACAAAGCCCGGAGGTTCTCTTTCTTGTCATTCCGTGGTCCACGCCAATAGGCGCAAATAGTTAGAGCTTCGGTAATGATGGGCCTCCGTAGGCAGGCTTCGAACTAGTACATATAAAGGTCTCTGCCTGCAATAGTGGGATTCGTTTGGTTTCTTTCCGACTTTGTATCTGAGGCTGGATCCGTACATCTCGTAGTGGGTATCCCCGCCTTGAGCCCAATACTTCCCGTCATCTGGAGCAATGCATCTGCTGCGATCTGTTCTAGTTTCCCTCCTGACAGCCTCTGCCTTGGCCCTCCCAGGTGCGGAGAAGCAATCATCTGTCAAACACCGGCGTGCTGCCGGGTATGCCCTCAAGGAGCCCCCTCTCACGACCCCTTGGACAGATAAAGTCGGCACCAATCCCTGGCCTGAGTACCCGCGGCCACAGCTGCAGCGTTCCCAGTGGCAAAATCTGAACGGGGTCTGGCAGTATCAGAACGCCTCGGGCCTGGATGCGGTGCAAAGCCCGCCATTTGGGCAAGATCTGGGGCAGGAGGTGCTGATTCCTTCATGTTTAGAAAGTGGATTATCCGGTATGCGTTCCTTGTCTATACGCACGGGCACGGGTCTCGAAGCTCACCATTTTGAACAGGCATTCAGGGGAATTATACCCTGTATTCATGGTTCTCAACCTCCTTTGAGGTACCCTCCGACTGGGATGGTCAGAACGTGTTGCTCAACTTCGGAGCCGTGGACTACGAAGCTACTGTCTTCGTCAACGGTCAGAAGGCGGGCTTCCACCGTGGTGGATACTTCAAGTTCTCTGTGGACGTGACTCGGTTTGTGAAGCAAGGCCAGAAGAACGAGCTGTGAGTTGTTTTCAAAACCAATTCTCCCCTCAAAACAATACTGACACATCACAGCCTCGTTTTCGTGCATGACCCCACTGACAGTGGGGACTATGTCATCCCAATTGGAAAGCAGACACTGGAGCCAAGCCATATCTTTTACACTCCGTGCAGCGGTATCTGGCAGACTGTCTGGATTGAGCCTGTGCCAATGAACCACATTTCCCGATTAGATCTCGATGGTAACAAGGACGGCCAGGTCAACATCACGGTGCACACTGCTGCCAATGTCAGCACCAGCGTCCAAGTCGTCGTGCACGACGGTGATCATGTTGTTGCCACACATCGAGGACCGACCAACCGACCATTCCAGTTCAAGGTTGTGTCGCCCAAGCTGTGGTCTCCCAATTCACCCAACCTGTATAAGGTCACCGTGATCTTGGGCCAAGACCGGGTCCAAAGCTATACTGGGTTCCGTACCATTGAACGCGGCACCGTGAATGGCGTTGTCCGACCTCTGCTGAACGACGAGTTCATCTTCCTGTTTGCCACCCTCGATCAGGGCTACTGGCCCGATGGTATTTACACCCCTCCCACAAAAGAGGCGATGGTGTACGATCTCCAGCTTCTGAAGAAGCTTGGCTTCAACACGGTTCGCAAGCATGTAAGTAGCAATATGTTGGCCCTCAGAGATGCCATCCTGACCTTCTTTCAGATCAAAGTAGAGCCCGAGCTCTTCTACCAGACGTGCGATGAACTCGGCCTGCTAGTCATCCAGGACATGCCGGCTCTGCGTCCATCCCAGTCCCGGACTCTGGCAAACGGCACATCTGTGCCAATCCTGCCCGACCCAGCTCAGCAAGTGGAGTTCGGACGTCAATTGGAAGTCCTGGTCAACCAGCTTAAGAGCTTCCCCAGCATTGCCGCTTGGGTAAGGGCGCCGAACGAACCTCCTTCCCCTTGAAAACCCCGCTCACGCATATATACAGGTCATCTACAACGAAGGGTGGGGCCAGATTACCACCTATTACCCCGAGATCGAGTTGACTGCTCGAGTCAAGCAGCTAGACCCAACCCGGCTGGTCGATTCCACCACAGGTTGGTACGACCACGGCGCGGGTGACTTTAGCGTACGTAGCACCCCGATGAGACAGATGAGGTTGAACAACGAAGAGCATCAACTTACATTTTTTTTTTTTAAAAAAAAAGGACAACCACCACTACGCTAATCCGCAATGCGGAACCCCGTTCTACTCCATCAACTCAAGCCCTTACGACGATACCCGAATCGGATTCCAGGGCGAGTTTGGCGGTCTTGGCAACAATGTCTCGATCGAGCAGTATGTGGAGTCCCGGTGCCCCCAGATGAAATCCACAATTGACCAAGATCTAGTCTCTGGAACAACCAGAACGCCATCAACAGCATCAACCAGACGTACGAAATTGATATTACCGTGGAAGCGTGGAACTACCGCAGCCACCTTCTACTCAGCGAGCTTAAGGACCAGGTTACCCGATTCTCCTGCAGCGGGGGCGTCTGGACCCAGACCACCGATGTCGAGGGCGAGGTCAACGGGCTCATGACCTACGACCGCCGCCTGCAGCGTGTGGACGAAGAGCAGTGGAAGGCCGATATCCAGGGCCTGTACGATGCAGCTGCGGCACGCAGCAACGCGACCGTTTCCTTGTGAGTGGGGACGGTCCGCGCTAGACAATGGACAGTTCCCCATCCTCTTCGTTAGTTCCATTTTAAAATTCGAATTCCGCATACCCCCCCGAGTAGACCATTCGCGGGTGACTGCCGGAATTGGGGATCTACCGTCCGATAAGCCTCGCCAGGACGTGATGAATTCTTTGTCACATTGGCACATTGAGGGGTTCGTTCGCCGCTGGTGACACCGCTTCAACTAGTGCAACGGTTTCCCCCACGCCCCCTTTCCGCCATTAATTAGAATATGAGAGTAAAAGAAGCATCGAGGCGGGAAGTTGCAGCTGTCAGTTTCTCGGCATAAAGTCAAATAGATTTGACTCGCACATCACGGCCGCGGGCCAGAAAACACCTCTTGTGCCTCGAAAAGCCGAGCTGTGGGCTAGCGGGTCTCAGGTTGACCGGCGCTCCGGCGTGAGATCATCGAGGCGTAAATAGGGGTAGATATGCATATGCATGGGAAGTTGATGAACCAGGGATCGGTCAGATTGACGTCTTTGGTCGAGTTTCCTTCTCTTATCGTCTTTTTTGGTCTAATCCGAGATTTATAGTTTTTTTTCGAGTCGCTAGTGCTTGGTTGCTCGGAGTGGCTATCTTCACATCGGAAAAAGACGGTTCAGATGGAGGGTGTTTTCACGATTTGTGCGAATCAGCAAACAAGAGTTCTTTCTTTTTCTTTTCTTCTTTTTCCCGTTTTCCCATTTTCCCTTGTTTCCTTGTTTCATAGTGTCATAGTGGCATGTTATTTTCTTTCTCTTCTCTCCGAAGGGGGCCCCACTCACGGCCCATTGTGGCTTCCAGAATCTGCCTCATTTTTGGATGACAGGAGGGTTCGATTTCGGTGGGTCTCAACGGCCGTACGAGTTTTCCAGATCCTGCGAGGAACGACGCGGGAACCCAGTGGGAATCTGATACTGGGTCTCCGAGAGGCTGCAATCGATATAGGATGTGTCGAATCTCTAGGGGGAACCGCATCATGCAGTTCGTCTTTCCGCCTTGATCCGAGGCGGCGCCGCTGAGTGGAGATTGGGGATTTGGACACGTCAAAAAACCATGAGATTCGCGCTTAGCTCGCAAGGCCTAGGCTGGATTCGGTCCTGTTCCCCGGGATATCGAGCTCATATGCTAATCCTTGCTCGAGCACATTACTCTGCAGCCAATTATTTTCGATGACACCAGGATCTTCTAATCAAGTCATATGGTTGACGGTGATCCGCGACCAAGATACCTAAGAGGCCATGAGCCAAGAAAAGAAAAAAAAAAGCGTTGCATGAATCAAACAGCCACCTCCACGTGGTAAACGTGGGAAACGTGGAGTAGAAGCGTTTCAGTTTCAGAGCGGGCCATGACAGACGATGCTCTGCCGTGGTTCCGGCTCTGGGCGGACTGGGGCCTCGGCAGGTGGGGTGACCACAAGGGATCATCTCTATCCGTTAAGGCTTCGTCTCGGAGAGACGCCTCGTAAGTACACTGCCCCGATTGGTCTGTTCCGCATGCCGGATCTCCCCTGTCTGAAGATATCCACCGTGGCCTGGTTTTTGGGAACCTGGATGTCATGGTGTGACTCGAGGCTATAAAGGATGAAATTCTGTCCAGTGCGCTACGAGGCGCCCCATTTTCTTCCCTTTCCTTTCCCGTCGAATCTCGTCAGGTCCTGCGCCGATTGAAAAATCTTGTCGATCTGCTTTGAACCCGGTCACCATGGCTTCTGTGGATTATGGCTTAGGCGAAGAATTCCAGCCCAAGCATGTCGATCGCCGATCGCTCTATGTCAACCTGGAGGAGCGTATCAAGTATCTGCATGACTTTCTGAGACTGGGGCGATGGTCAGTCCGGAGATCAACGCCTGAGTCGTTGCCTTCCAGCTCAGCTAACCGACTCTTGCAGCGGATGTACAGGCGCTTCGAGACGGAGCCAAGTATTTGAAACAGCTCATTCCGACGGTGACCACACTGGTCTACAAGAAGCTCTTACAGTGGGATATCACCTCCCGAGCATTCCACACCCACACGACGGCCAACGAGGACGAGCTTGAAGAAGACTTCTTGACGGAGGACACCCCTCAGATCAGGCGTCGGAAGATGTTTCTGCGCTGGTATCTCACCCGACTGTGTCAGGATCCAGCCGGCATGGACTTCTGGAAGTACCTAGCCAGAGTCGGGTATGTCACGAGCCCCACGCTCCCTCCCCAAGAAGCTTATCAGGACATGGGAATGGGACCAAAAGGCTAACAGAACCCTCTTTTTATTAGTCGAATGCACAGCGGACAAGAGCGCCTACACCCTCTCAACGTCGAGTACATCCACCTCAGCGCCTGTCTCGGGTACATCTGCGATATGTTCATCGAAGCCGTGTTCAGCCACCCCCAGCTCTCCCTCAGGAAAAAGATAGCCCTGATGCGCGCCCTGAACAAAGTCATCTGGATCCAGAACGACCTCTTCGCCAAGTGGCGCTGCCGCGACGGCGAGGAGTTCGACGACGAGATGTCCATTTCCAGCTTCGGCTCCAAGGACATCTATGCCGGTCTCGAAACCCTGGTCAATAGCCCAATCGAGGACGACCGGGCCAGTATCGCCAGTAGCGTGGCTCCATCCATGCGGAGTGCCGCGCCCTCGACGCATACAGCGCAGCCGCCGCATACGACCCACACGAAGCACACGACGTACACAGCTCCACCGCAGAATTTGGTGTGTCCGTTTGCTTCGATGACGACGGGTTCCTCGACCGAGACTAAGATCTGGGCCGATTGAGAATGTGGCGGGGTTAAAGGGGCGGGTTTGAAATAGCATTTCTAGGCGCGCGGGATGGACAAGGTTTTTATTTCAGACAGGGCCTTGAAAAAAGCATACTTGGTGTTCATATTCTCACAGAGCTTCTCGCATTCAACTTCTTTCCTCTCTCGATCCCGTCTCGAGTCTTCCCTTACATTTTTTGTATATCCCGGGTTTACTAGCCGAGTGGAGCCGCCATTGCGGAAAGCTTCCGGAGATTTCTTCACCTCTGCAGCTCCGCAAGATCGGTCATCACTTTATTTCTGAAAAGGGGCAATTAGTCAGGTCTTTGAGGTAGCTATCAGAAGTGCATTTCCCTGTGGTTTCCCCGCCAGTTTGAGAAGCGATTGATCAGATCAGACCTGTCAATTGGTTCTATCATTCTCCACGCTAATTGCCTCCACATTCGGCAAGATCATCTTCCCGAGCTTTGGAACGACCTACCCCTCAATCCGTGGTTTTTTTTCTCCTGCTTCCTATCGTTAGACTTGCATAGAGGATTCTTCTTTGACAGAAAGGGACCAGAAAAAGGAACCAGAACCCCTCGAGACATTGCTCAAGGAAAATCATCCAAAATGACTCGCCACCGCGACACTCCCAACTTGGTAACGCCACTGATTATCAACAATGAATCCATAGTCACAGAGCTCAAATTCGAGGTCCACGCTCCCGCAACCGGCGAACTGTCCGGCCACTGCGCCAGTGCCTCCCTCGAAGACGTCGAGCGCGCCGTCGCAACCGCCAAAGCAGCCTTCCCCGCCTGGGCCAAACTGAAGGCCTACGCTCGCCGCGATATCCTCACCAATGCCGCCGAGATCATGCTCTCGCGCAAAGAGGAGCTCATCGCCTACCAGCGTGAGGAAACCGGCGCTGGCCGTCCCTTCGCCGAGAAAACGTTCCACCTGGGCGTCGACTTCATCAAGGACTTTGCGGCCCGCATTCCCAGTATCGAGGGCTCTGTCCCAAGCACCACCGTCGAGGGCGAGGGCGCGATGGTCTTCAAAGAGCCATACGGCGTTATCCTGTCAATAGCTCCCTGGTGAGTCTTTCCCCCCCTGCCTTACTTTCAACAAATTGTGATTTGTATTCTTTTTGAAATTGGCGCTGCAACAAGCAATGCCCTCTCCCGCATTTCTGTGTAACAGCGACTCATTTCCAATCTGCCCAGGAACGCGCCCTTCATCCTGGGTACCCGCGCGGTTGCTCTGCCCCTGGCGGCGGGCAACACGGTCGTGCTGAAGGGCTCCGAGCTCGCGCCCAAGTGCTTCTGGGCGCTTGGCGATATCTTCCGCCAGGCGGGGCTGCCGGCGGGGTGTCTGAATGTGCTGTTCCATCGCGCGGCTGATGCGCCGCAGATCACGACCGCGTTGATTGCGCATCCTGCCGTACGCAAGATCAATTTCACCGGCAGCACGAATGTCGGGGCTATTATTGCCAGTACGGCCGGTAAGTATATCAAGCCGGTGTTGTTGGAGTTGGGGGGCAAGGCGTCGGCTATTGTGCTGGACGATGCGGATTTGGACAAGGCGGCGATGAAGTGCGCTCTTGGATCCTTTATGCATGTAGGTGAAATCCTTTGAAGGCTTTTGGGGAGAGGAGTTGGGTTTGAATTCTGATGCTAATTGAACTTTAAGTCGGGGCAAATCTGCATGTCGACGGAGCGAATCGTCGTCCAGCGCAGTGTTGCTGAGGAGTTCCGGATAAAGCTCGCTGCCACGGCGGAGCAGTTGTTTGGTAAGGATGCGCCGCCGCTTGTCTGCGTGAACGCGGCTGCTATCTCGAAGAATAAGAAATTGGTCAGCGACGCGATGGCGCAAGGTGCCAATCTGTTGTACGGCGAGGTGACCGCTAGCGAGCCTGCCGAAACCAGCATGCGGCCTATCATTGTGGATGGAGTGAACAAAGGCATGGATCTTTACGCGACCGAGTCCTTCGGGCCGACCGTGTCGCTTTATGTCGTGGATTCGGAGGAGGACGCGCTTGCGCTCGCTAATGACACTGAGTACGGTTTGACCTCTGCTGTTTTCACGAGTAACCTCTTCCGAGGACTGCGGGTTGCCAAGCAGATTGAAGCTGGGTAAGTAGATTATCCTGGCACGTTGTGCTAGAAATTGACGATTAATCCCTTGCAGTGCGGTCCATATCAACTCTCTGACCGTGCATGACGAGCCGGTCCTGCCGCATGGCGGATGGAAGAGCAGTGGCTTTGGCCGATTTGGAGGTGCCTCTGGTTATGACGAGTTCCTGCAGACGAAGACCGTGACCTGGGTGGAATAGGTAGTCCCACAGCAGTCGGTGGCGGCTGAAAGCCCCGAGCTGGCTCGGCTTCGGTTTTGTGGAGGCTTGAAGCGACCTCGTTGGTAGTGGTTACGTAGCAATACTCTGGCTGTCATAATGCCTTCATAATATACACATGATATGTCCCATCTGATGTGTTGAATGCATGTTCGCTAAGCATGGGATACCTCTGGGATCTTCTGTAAAGATCAAGGTCTTTTGAGAAGTCTTTTTTGGGCGAGACCTAGCCTCTTTGTACCACAACCGCAGCTAAAGCTCGGATGGTAGTTTGTTGGACCAGCTTTGGTTACAATGCAGCTTCGGAGGGGTTAAACGGTGTATCATAAGCGGAGTCAGCGTCTGGCTTCCCCCGCCTATAGACGACTGCTAGCTCGGCTGCTGCCGGCTGTTTCTGTAGTATCCACCGGCACTCATACGCAAAAATAGATAGGGGCCTGGAAATAGGATGGACCGAACTTGGCGCGTGCTAGAAGATTTAGAGCGTCTTAGGGGTGGACCTACAGAAGGCCAAATGACCGAGCATTTGGTGGCGTTCCTACGGCTGTGACGTTAATCTCGAATCGCGATAGCCTTGTCTCCTGGCGATGTGGACAAGCCAGATTCGGTCGGTTCCCGAGAACTTTAGAATTCCGGTCATCTTCGATCCTGTTCAGGGCTTTGTTTGGTTTTTTTCTTTTTTTCTTTTTTTTTTTCAGATTTATCTGTCAGCGGCGCAGAGACAAAAGACCGGTATCGTATTCAAGTCAGGTCAGCCGTGGCGTTAACTCTTGAGCATGACTGCCATTTGGAAATTGGCTGGATAAGGAGAGTTGGCGCAAGGCCACCATGGCAGTCGATGTACTTCGTATGGGGACCATTTTTACCCGCACACCTGAGACACTCGCAGCCGCAAGGCCCTCTTCTAGAAAATTATCCGAGTTGGCGGAGAGGCTCATCCAGGTTCCAAGCCATGAGCTAACCGAAAACGCCATTGACGGATTGGCCGTGAGATTAATCGGTGAGACGAATGGCTTGCCCAGATGAAAGAGATGGCGAGACTCTGTACTAGGACTGTTTTGTTTTGGCGGAGGGGCCCGTGGACCCGACCAGCAGGCTATTTCGAGGAGTTGATCTCACCGGGAACCATGGGCCATGGACCAACGGTCAATAGTGTGCACGACTTCCAGGAACAACCCAATTCTTAGCCAGGCACCACAGGCAGCTGGCCAATCACATCGCTGCGCGTTGAGTTCCACTCGCGAGGAACAGAAAATATGATGTTCGGTCGACTTGGACTTCTTGGCCTGGTCTATTTCCAGGGGCAAATGCGGCGAACAGAGTGAGACACCGCCAATTTCCCGACGGGTCGTCCCTGCAACCACCACGTATTCTTTGGGGCACCGAGTGATTTGGATCGTCTTGTACGTGCAAGCTGCCCTCATCCTTTTCTCTGGGTTGCCCCTGATCAACGGTTGATCCCTTCCGTAGATTTGGCTGTTTGCGCAAACGAACCAGTGGGATCGGCGAGTTTACACCATCTCATGGGTTCCTGTGTGGAGTTGTCGGCCGCGATCGTCTGTGCGATGGATCAGGGCACAGAGACGGGTTGGTATATCGACTTTCTACTCTGTACAAGTCATGTCATCAGGGTCCGAAAGAAGATTGTGCCTTTGTAAAAAGTAGGAAATATAATTGGTACGGCGGGAAATGACCATGCAGGCCGACGGGGAAATGAAGGGAAATCGGGAGCGAGGGATCTGATTCGGTTATTCCCCGGAGAAACCAGGCCCCGCTTGACAGTACCCGTATTGGTATTTTGAAGGGAGATTTAGATGTGCACTCGCACCATTTGATTGTCCCTTGAGTGATCGTGAGTGATCGTGCCATGTAGGGACGCTGTTATGTTGTCCTGGGAAGTTAAAGATGTAATCATTTGTCATGTCGAGCTCCATACTCCGTAGTGTGGCTTTGGATCCATTCTTGCATCCCTGTTTGGGATGTAACGCCTTGTTGGGCTGTGGCATTTAATCTTACTACATTCCGGGGCGCACTCTGACTGGCTCCCACAACAAAGTCGCGTCGGGAAGCTTCGCCAATGACCGTGAATGGGCATGAAATAGCGGGGAGGGGGCCAGCACTAAATACACTAGAGACTAGGGCCTGAACAGCCTCGCAAGGAATACAGATACCGGAGAGTCTCCAAAGGTGGCTTGGACGATAGAATACAGTACCGATGTAACCAATGCCCGTGCTGCCGCATCTTGTACTCCACGATGTACACTAGCCACGAGCCACTGCCTCGTGGGCACCGTCGCATTCAGGAGCCCATCCTGATTTTCTTCCTCCAAGTCCTCGCAATTTGGTCGGTTGACTCGTTCTATCATCCGCGACCGAGGGATATCTGGTGAGATGTCTCTCTCGAATAGCCACAGTGGACCTGTCTGACTCTATATTCATGATAACTGTGGGCGGATAATGAGAGTCAAAAGTGAGTCTATACATAAGCCGTGGAGTGGAGGACCCTCGCTTGGAAGGCCCAAAGTCTGCGATGCGGTAAACTCAAAAAGAAAGCGCGAATATTTACAACATAATACCGAAAAGCGTAAGTGTGCCTGGCTCAGGGGCCCACCGCGTGGAGAATGGAGCCTCTGGTTGGCCCTACCAGCCCCTTAGCATTTGGGCCCTGATGGGGCTCTGAGTTGTTGACTCTCCACCCTGCAGGTACAGGAGAAGGGGAGGAGTACGCACTGCCCTCTCCTCCCCGAGTTCATAGTTAACCTTTCCGCCGCGCCCTCTTTTTCCTTTTCTTTCCTTTTCACTCATTCAGTCACTCCCTACTACAAGCCACTCGTTCGTGCTTCCGAAGCTTTAGCTTCCTCTTCGTTCTTTTTTCCGAGAATTCCAACTCAGTCATTCTTTGTCCACCCACTATCGTTCAATATGCGTTTCACTACCGCCACTATTATCTCCACCCTCGCAGCTCTGGCTACCGCCTACACCCAGCCCGACTACAGCAAGCCCCCCCACCGGCAATGCCATTACTTCTCCCGGTCTGAACGAGCAGGTTCCTGAGGGCGCTCCTTACCACATCAAGTGGGAGCCTACCCTCGGCAAGACCGTTTCCCTGGTCCTCCTGCGCGGTCCCAGCAGCAACGTCGTTCCTCTCCAGACTATTGTTGAGGACATCCCCAACTCCGGCGAATACACCTGGACCCCTCCCTCCAACCTCGAGGTCGACACCACCCACTACGGCATTCTCCTCGTTGTTGAGGGCACTGGTGCCTACCAGTGGTCTACCCAGTTCGGCATTGCCAAGGGCGCCAGCTCTGGTCCCAGCACCGTTGTCACCGTGATCGATGACAAGACCACCACCTACTGCCCCGAGGAGGCTTCGTCCACTGCTGCCCCCACCCCCCTCCGCTCCTGCCTCCTCTGCTCCCGCCACCATTGTCACCGTCATTGATGACAAGACCACCACCTACTGCCCTGAGGAGGCTTCTTCCACCGCCAGCGTGACCCCCCTCCCGTCTCTGCTGCTCCCTCTCCTTCCTCTGCCGTCTCTTACTCTACTGTCTGGGGCTCATCTCTGATCACCACCACCTGGTGCCCGGAGGAGACCAGCTCTGGCGTCGCTCCCGTGACCACTGCCCCCGTCACCACCCCCGCTCCTTGGGTTCCCTCCAGCTCGCTCACTCGCCGCCCTCTGAAGCCCTCCAGCTCTGTTCCTGTGGTTCCTGTGGTCCCCAGCGGCACTGCCACCGCTACCCCTAGCGCTCCTCCAGCCTTCAACGCCGCTGGCCGCACCACCATGAGCTTCGGCGTTGTCGCTGCTGCTTTCGTTGCGCTGATGGCTTTCTAAGCGCCTCTCCATCTAATGACCTCTGCACTGGGAGGGGGCCTTGGGTTCTGTTTGTATCTTTCCTGAATGAGCTCTAGATGTCAATTCGGTCAAAATATCTGACTGGAATACGGCCCCTCTATTTTTCGTGAATGTTTTAACTTTTTATCTTTCTTGAGCTGGGCTTGCGTGCGTTTCATACCATGTTTTTTTTTTATGTACGTTCCAAGGAATCCAAGTCATCGGCTATGCTTGTAATGTCAAGTCTCATGCCTTAATGTTCCGTTCTCCTTGACTTTAGGGTGTAAGCTTGTATTGCAAGTAAATTCAATTCGTACTTTTTCATCTTTTCCGATTCCTTATCGTCCACCCCGCATATCCGATTATGGGCTCCTTCCTGCAGCCTCGATCTCAATTATGAATCTTGATTGTCGAGTTTCTGTGTCTTCGACGCTACAAGGCGTGCGCTATTGCTCCAGGTTCAGGTCCATATCACCTGGTGAACAGAAATTTGCAATGACCTTCTCAAATGGCCGCGTACTGCATAGTTCAAATATACCTCCTCCAAAACGGCCTTTAGATCCCATTGAAGGGATTGCTAGCAAGACAGAGTTGATCTCATAATGGACAGAAAGCCCAGATCCGATCATATCATCCCAACACCACTCAGTCAGGCAGGCTCAGGGGCTCTTAAGTTGCTTGGTCACATCCATCAGGTCCCAATCACATGACCAATGTCCCGCTTGCAAGCTCTGATTGATCGAGCATTACAATGGGGAACGAGGGCACTTGTACTCGCCAGTCATGAGGCAGCTGGATCGGCACATCTTCCAGAGGTCAAATTTCCCGAAGGGGGTTGAACCAGAACGGATTAGTAGAACCATGGTTTCTTGGTACCCCCCTCCCCCTTTGTCCAGCAGCCCCCGCAGCAGCACCAACAGGGGGCAAAAGTCAGTGTGCATACCGCTTCACCTACCCCATCGAATACTTATGAATATTCATGGTTACATATCCTACACCACCAATCCTTATTGGATCATACTAAGATTCAATATACTGAATAATCAGGTTTATATATAGAGTTCCCTTACTTAATATTTCGTACAATAACTCTGGTTCGCATATAATTTATCTATCCTTCTTCCCATACCTAATATTAACATATCAATCTCCGTTTAGTCTAACACCTTCTATACAGTATTAACATATTCCTTAAGATAGGCTCTATCCTCCTTAGATCTTCCTATCTACATCAGTCTTCAAATATACAAAAAAAAGTTCGAATTTTAGTATATTCCAGACCGGTTTAATAGGGTTAAGACCAGGTGAGTATACAGGCCAATTTTCAACATACATCCCATGCTCTTTAAACTAAACCTTTATATATTTCGCTATACAGATCTTTTTGTTATCTTACTAAAATACCATTTCAGGTTGATAGCGATTGATGCCATAGGGGAGGCGTAGGAGAAAAAAATAAAATAAAATGTGGGTGGTTGTTAGGGTGATGGTAATGGGGCCTAGTGCACACAGACTTTTGCGCGGGTGGTGTAATAACCCTCTTACCCCTACAAGCCCTCCATGGCCACATCGATCGGGTCATCATCGCCGGCTGAGCTGCTAAACTGATGGCGAATTGAGCTCGAATCAACCGGCGATTGGCTTGAGGCTTCACTGGATATCCCCAGAAGTATGCTAATGATCTCCTTATTCTCTTCATCAGTGTAACCCCAGGTCAATGCTTTTGAGCACCACTTGCTTCGTTTGCTAATGCGGTAGAAGTTGAACGTAACGCTGTCTGTTGAGATCCCGTAGACGGTCGTGTCTGACTTCTTGCGCTCACTCCGTCCAGAATGCACCAGGCCTCCAAACAGATTAGCAATGCCTTCGGTATGATGCGTGGTACTTACCCATGTAGGCAAGTAGCTGCTGTCCAGCTAAACCAAGGCGCTCCGTCGTCTTCGCCTCAACAATGACCAGATTGTATTATTTCCCTTTCTCCCAGATTCCATTCTCCGATTGGCCGAGCCATGAGAACCCTCGCACGTGATCCGCGATAAGCTCGATAAGTCGATAAGGAATTTTCCCTGTATCAACCTCCACACCCAAACGCTGTGTTCTGTGCTGCAGGCAGTACAGCGCTTCACCAGATCCACCTCCGCTCTTTGCGAGTCATACCATCACCATGGCTCAGGGCCAGATGAAGAAGAGCAAGGCCACCACTGCCGTGGCGAAACGGTACGTCCCGCGTGGCCCGGGCCCCGCGTATGCAGAGAGAAAACCTATGGACTGACGAAAACGCAGTGGTTCCAACTCGGCTGCTCGAACGAGGCCTGGACCGCGCCAGGTTGCGCCTAAGAAGGCATCGCTGGTGAAGCAGGCTAAGCTGAATAAGGTATTGTGGTAGAGGGCGACCTGCGGAAAGTCTTCAACTAACGCTTGTGGCAGAAACTCACGTCCGGCCTCGTGGCGAAAACGGAGCGCAGTCTTGCGCAGAAGGCTGGCCATCTTGAGATGCTAGCTGGTGGGAAGAAGGATAAGAAGAAGAAATAATTGATAAGAGCATTCAAAAGGAAATCTGCATGGAGCGGTTGATAACTTTCTTTTTTGTTTAATTTATGCCATGGTTACGGTCGCTTCTGCTTCTGAGTTTACAAGTACCGGCCTCGACCTCGCTATTTCAAGTTAGAACTTGAAGGCTGAGGACGAGGACGAGGACGAGGAGCTCTCGAGGCATGTCTCCTAGCAGCTAGAATGTCGGAGCGATACGTTTCGCGAGTTTCATATACCCCGTTCTTTGTGTCAGGCTAGGCAAACGAATATATTTGCAACAAATCCAATCGAGTTACTCGAGTACCCAGAGAGATGTAAGATATCTCCACGTGCAACTACAGTAGAAATAGTACCTAAATCCAAGGCTGCAATCTGTAGCCATAGTCAAACATATTCTTGTAATTTGAGGCAAGTATTCGTGAATCGTGATAATTTGTTGTATAGTCGTGATCCGTGCAAGGCCGGGGGGGGGGGGGGTAAATGTCCATATGTAAACATATGATAAAGGTAAAAAGTAAGACAGGAAAATATGGAAAAGAAGAAGAAAAAGAAAGGGTATCTATTATGTCCAACTCCAGTCCGTCACGCTTGAATCCATGGAAGAGCAATTCTCTCCAGCTATAGCTTCGCCACCTTGGCAGGAACGCCCGCCTGCTCAATGAGGTCTTGGCCCCGATCCATCCACGAGTGGAAGCCGTTATCAGAGGGATCCGAGGGGAAATCATCCCAGATTGCGTTCTCCGAGTCCGCATATGAAGACCAGGTGCCCTTGGGAACATCGGAAGTGGACCACGAGGGCAGCTTCGCCAGAACACATGTGTAGTAAACGTACAAGATACGGCAGAGCAGCTCCACCCGGTCGACGTAGTGCTGCTGAGTAGGATCGGGGGTCTTGCTACCGTCACCTAGGCATTTCCACCAGGATACACGCCAGCGGAGAGAGAGAAGAATGTGGCCAAGTTCCCTGAGGAAGCGAATGTGGGTTTCGTGCGAGATTTGCTTCCACTTGATGTTGTAAAAATCCCGCTCCAGTTTGCGGAAGCCTTCGACTTCCATCATGCGGCAGACAATTCGAGATAGCTGAGCTGCCAGGAGGATGTCACGTTGATCCTCAGGGCTATTGATGTCCATGTCTCGCTCTTGACCATTGGCGTCGAGAGGAACAAACGTGTACTTTGCGCGGCTGGGCATATTGTTCCATTGTGACAGTAGAGTCTTATAATGTCAGCGGGAGAGAAAAGAATCCGAAAAAGGTAGCCTGAACTCACATATGCTTGCGTCAGTGGATCGCAGTCCTTAACGCAGGTCAACCAATTTTTCGATTTGTCCTTAGATTCGACGATTCGACGGTCGATGAACTCAAGGAAGGTTGATTTCGAGTTGCCATTGTGTTCGCTTAGGCTCTTCAAGAACTTGTATGCTTCTCCCAGGTCGAGAACATACAGAGAACCCCACGCTTGGCTGGCCCGAATGTTGAACCGCCCTTGGCGCTCGGCGAGGAAGGCTAAAAGTTGCCCCAAGTCAAATTCCGACGGGATTTCCATGCGCTTCCTTCCGCCGTCTAGGGTTGGGTGGTTGACAGCTCGTTGGGCTAAAAGTGTCAGGGTTACGGATCTCTTATCGGGTGCGGGGTTTACTTACAGATATAATTGCAAGTTCCGAATTCGACAATGCTGGAGAAGCAGGCACGCGCACAAGGTTGTTCGTGCAGCGTCGGGCGACAAGCATCGCAAGGAGAGCTTCCATCGCACTGATGATAAAACATGAGCTTTTGAACGTTGCTAGGGGGACTGGCAGTAAGCTTACTTTGCGCTTGTTTAGTCGGCATTGAACGCAGGTGTCCTTATTCTTCCGGCGGAGACCAGCATTTGCTCTTCCAACCATACTCAGAGGACCCTTCCGACGAGCCCCGAGGAGGAGAGACAAAATCTGCAGAAGCAATAGAGCCACCCTGTCCGTCTTCTTGGACAATCTGCAAAGGCTGCGAAGGGCCAAGGTCAATGGAACCCTGGGCGCTGCGGTTTTTGCGTTTCCGGACCGCCCCCGCAGACTGCACGGCAAGAGGCATGGGCCGACTCCCATTTCGCTGATGGGATGAGCCCTTCGGTCGAGATGGCATTGTGCTCAGCAACGATTCTGACGGGGTCTCGCTCACCATGAAGGCAGTTGTTTTCCCACCGCAGACGGCCCCCGGGGAGTTGCTTTCCGCGAAATCGATTTGCCAGTCCGGCCCGTCATCCAACTGATGCCGCGCAAATACTGACGGATCTTCACTGGTGGCAGAGTAGGAGCGCTCGAACATGCCAGACATATCACCTGAGACAGACGAGTTCTCCGATTTGAACTGGAAGCGTTCCTGAGCAGGCTGAGCATTGTTTAGCGGGCTAACCATCGATACGGGCGACAGCTGTGTAGCCGGAACCTGCGCCTCAATGTCATGCGGCCAGTACTGGGGAGAAGTCTGGAGATCACGCAAAGGTTGCTTTTTGGTCTCATTTTCAGGAGCCATGGGCAACGGAACAGAGGCCTGTACCGGAATATTCTCCGAATTGATGCTTTCTTGATTAGACCAATCGTCCGGCATCATTTGGAAGGTTGAGGGCATTTGCTGAAACATCATTGCCTCAGCTGCGGCATCCGGGAAGCCCTGTCCCTGGTGCACTTCGCCCATGTCCTCTAAAATCACTGCATCATTTGAGAGGCCTGCTGTCTTGCCAGAAGACTGCATAAGAGGCGCCTCGAGGGCCATGCTCGCAGCAACAGAGTTGAAAAGCTGGAACTGCGGCCACGCTTCGTCAGCATGGAAGTTGTCATCGGCCGAAGAGGGCAAGGTCTGTGGACTAATCGTCCCACTCCCCGTGCCCTCGCCGGTGCCATCATAGTTATAGGCGTCTGATATCACATCGTGCTTCCTGGAATATGCAATGACGATCAGCAATTTGGAACCTCACGAGAATCAGCAGATCCGCGCGGCACGCACCTGTCTGCTAGATGCTGTAACTCGCCCGTGCGATCCAGCAACGAGGTAGCTAGCGAGTCATGATAGCCGCCTAGATCAGCAACATCGGCGCACTGGCTCGAGTCCTGGCTGTTGTCCCACTCTAGCGGCTGTTCGTAACCTAAATGCTCCCATGGGTTGACGGAGAAAGCTCCGTCGGATTGCCAATTATCGAGAATGTTGGGGTCGATCCCCGCTGCCGCTCCAGTGCTTCCACTGTCCATACAGGATACGCAAAATATTGGAAGATGGGGTGGTTGACGGAGCCGACCAGGCTGAGTAGGTCAAGATCGCGTTGGGGTGGGAGGAGCGGCGAGGCGATAGTCGAGAAGCGCAGAAGAAGACCAGAAGGGGCGAACGGTCCGGGGCGAGCAGTGTCGAGGGTAGATGTAGGGTAGACGCGATGGGGGCGAGATGGAGGAATGATGGAATTGCACGAGGGGAGGAAGGACGGGATTCCCCACCACAAAAGTTTTACCTTGCGATCGACTCTAGCGCTGCGACGCACAGACCGCCCGTTAAGATGCTCTACAGGGCCTCACGGCGGGCCCTTCTGTTATTGAGGACGGTTGGAATTTGTTGCTGCTGCAATTTCAAGTCTATCGATATCCATTTCGCTACTCTTGCGGTGCTTGCGTGCTGTTTGGCAGGCGAGGCGCGCCAAGCGGCCCCAAGTACTCCGGAGGACAGACAGCCTCGTAAAACCCGACGGATCGCCGCGCACGAGGTGGATTGGGTGGGTTCGCCTTACGCGAGGCGATCGAGTCATTGTTCCTGATACTGCGAGGACCGTGGAGTCACGCGGCGCTGTCATTGGGATAGCTGACATGCATGCGATGAACAGTAAGGAAGCTACCTGGGTATTCCCCGCTTTGCCATACGATCAGGACGCATATATATGCGTTGGCAACTGTGCCCTAATCAACTCTTAAGAGTCAATACAATCCCATTATAACCCTCCCACAGGTACAGGAACAGAACCACAGAAACCCAAATTTTCTCCTGGACCAGTCCAGAGTGTACGTAGAAGGCTACCAGGGAAGGGTATTCTGCAGTCCTGCCTTTGATGGGCACCACGACTGGAAAGGGAATAGCGGCGCGGAAGTCTACCGGCTTCGTTGAACAATAGCGACTGGATATATTGAGTTTTGGGTTTGAAGTAGCCTAAGGTCTCTGTCGATTCCAAATTTCTGATCAGACATACTAGTAGTTTCTCGCTTGGCTCTTGGCCTCTAGCGATGACTCCTTCATATGTCGGCAGTTCTATATTCAACGTGAAGCCCCACGCGATCGGCTCACCGCAGCCTACATCCGGGCATATTCGTCCCCAATTGCCGCTCCCCGCCTGAACAGCTTCACCGTGGACACCGGTCCGGTAATCTCAGATGCCTTTGCCTGCCATGGCTCAGTCCTTATCCTTTGCGTTTTTATAAGACTAGAAGTCCAGGGAGGTTTGCTCTAGCGCATGAAAGTAGGATCTCCAATCGCCGCTTCTAAGTTGACCTCGAGACCACTGGCACCGGCGCAGAAGGATTCCTGGATTTTGATTCGGCTCTTGGCGGCATTGCACGACCACCGTCGCCATGCACATCCTGGTAAGTCCATTGTGTTTGACGACCCCATTTCTTTTCTTTTCGGGCATGAGATGCCTTTTTTCCCCTGTGTTCAGAGCCACCTGGTCGACTGCCAAGAGATGGGCAATTCTCGCAAAAAGCAAAAGAAACTTGAAATTCGGGAGTCAGGTCGATCATGACCCTCCCCTTCGATCTATGAATCCCTGTCCACGATAAGCTGCCAAGCTTCTCATTTGCAACTGCTATCAGGGCCGCCCCCAAAAAGAGCCCAAAACAAGCGTCAAATTGACACCATATGTGCAGGTCGTCAACGACGATGGTCCACCTAACGAGAGGCTCTCCCCGTACATCCGTCCATTAGTCGACGAGCTCCAGGCCGCCGGCCACCTCGTCTCCGTCGCCATTCCCGCCTCCTCCCGCTCATGGATCGGTAAAGCTCATCTCATCGAGGCCGAATTGACAGCCACCTTCGTGCATCCAGATTCCTTCGGCCCGGACGGCTCCTGGGACGAGTCCTTCACCCCGCCAAGCGATGACCTGCAGCCCGAATGGGTCGTCATCCAGAACGGTACTCCTGCCAGCTGCGCCCAGTTGGGGCTGTATAACCTCTTCCCTGACCGGCCCCCGGTCGACCTTGTCGTGTCCGGGCCTAACCACGGCCGCAACGCCTCCACGATCTACAACCTGTCCTCGGGGACTGTCGGCGGCGCGCTCGAGGCCGTCTTCTGCAGTAAGCGCGGCATTGCGATCTCGTTTGGAAGTAAGGACCCGCAGACGGACGAGGTTATCGCGGCGGCGGCCCGCTTGGCGGTGCGCATCGTGGATCATCTGTGGAGGAATTGGGATGAGCGCGTGGAGCTGTATAATCTGAATATTCCCATGCGCGAGGACGTAGAGTCTAGGCCTGTGTGCTATACTCGTACGCTGCCGTATTACTGGTCCCGTGGTTGTTTGTATGCCGAGGCTGGGGAGTCAAAGAAGCTGGCGAATGGGGCCGCGAACGGCGTCAATGGGGTCAATGGGGTCAATGGGGTTAATGGGCATGCGGCGCCTAAGCTGAGGCAGCGCCAATTTAAGTGGTCTGCTGATTTATCTGATATGAAGAAGAGGCTGCAGGAGAGCGAGGAGGGCACCGATGCGCATACGGTGTTGAATGGGTCAACAAGGTATGTTTTTGTCTGTTTTTTTTTTTTTTTTCTTTTTTCCTTTTTTTTTTTCAGGTTATTGGATTCGGAGTTTTTGCTATGGATATTTCCAAGCTAACTATCTATCTAGTGTGACTGCTCTGCGTGCCAATTTCTGGCATGTTCCTGATCTCGACGGGCCCTTGTATCTAGATAAGTAGGCCGATGCAAGTGCACGATGGATATGCTAATACCTGTTTTTCGTTACGTTCCATGTTCCCAGGCGCAGGGGGTTTTGATTGCATACTGGAGCATCTCGATTCGATCTAGACTTTTGAGGGAGCACTCTTCTCAAGGCGCTTTGTATATAGGATAGGAAAGAATTAGACTGGCACACATAGAATGTGGGTACCTAATTTGCGGAGTATCGTCGCCGGTGATATATAAACTCAGCAAGCGCGCTGGTGCTGGAGAAAGAACGAAAAACGAAATGGTACAGATAGGGGTGTATCATATGAGTAGTCAGATGGAAACAGGAACCAACAGGGGCAAGTCTATCTAGAGAGCACGGGCAGCTTCGCCAGCTCCGCTCTCGATGGTGTTGGCCTGCTCAGCACGCATCTTGCCCTTACCGAGTCCACTCTCGCCAACGCCCATACGGCGAGCCACGTACCGCTGCGCAACGATGCCAGAGGCCAAGGAGAGCGTCTCCTCGATCCACTCTGCAACCCACTCACGGGGGTCGACACCGCCGCTCTCCACAATCTCAACAATGGCTTCAGGCGTCACCGCCCGGGGAGCCTGCGCATCTTCAGACTCGGGATCAACAACTGGGGCAGAAGCATCAAGCCACTCAATCCACTTCTGCGGCACGCTCTGCGAAATAGTGTTGAACGCAATGCCGTGCACAGGGTCATGTAGGTAGATAGCGAAAGAGATCTCCTCCTCTGCCTCCTCAGACTCAACTTTCGATGCAGGCTCCTTCTCACTCGAAGCACCAGCCTGGAACAGATCCTTTGAGACGGTCTGGCTAATCGCCTGGATAGCGAGGAAGATGTCGCTGCTGCGAACAGGATTCGACTCGCTCAACACCTCTGTAGCCTGCTTAGCAGCCGCCTCGATACCACCGCGCGACGCAAAGTATTCTGTAGCGTAGGACTCGGCGCTAGCTCGCGCGAGCTTGGATGCTTCAACCGCGCCGGGCACGGCGTTCACACTGCGCGGCTGGCCGGGGGTCACGGTGCGCCACCAGGGCCCATCATTCCATCCTGCAGTGGAGATGTAACCGCCTATATCGAGGCCGCGCTTGGGTGCTGATTCCTGGCCGCGTTGGATCACGAGCAGGTCGCCGCCTTCCACTTGGGCCATGACTCGCGAAAACACAGCGTATACGAGTGGGTCGACGCCGGGGTATCCGGACAGATCGTGAGTGACGTGGATTTGGAGGCGTTCGTGAGATGAGATAGGGGGTGCAAGGGTGTGCAAGATGTTCGTGAATGTAGGCATCGCGATGTTGCGAAGCTCACCACCTGGAAAAGCAAAAAGAAAAACAATCAAAAGTTAAGACCCGGACAAGGTGATGTCTTCTATATAGTGGGTGAGCATACCGTATGCCTGTAGAGCTCCTACATTGCTCTTGACCTGCTCAGCCCAGCGTTGGGCTTCTTCATTGTTCTGGATCTCCTTGACTGCAGCCTCAGCCTGTTTCAAAGCAGCACCAGCGGTCGCTGTGGCTGTTGCGAAGAAACCACCCCACCATCCACCCCTTGGGTAGCGGTCTCTGCTTCTTGCTTTGGTTGTTCTTGTTTGGCTGCGCGAGACGATCGACCTGCATCTTCCGAAGGGCGGGTACTTGTTTTCTCTTCGTGTCGTTCACTGGTTGCACTGGGCCGTGGTGACCGCGCAGATGATCGTGATCTATCTGCTGAGAGACGGGGAGTGCCAGCGCCGCTGCTGGGACGCTGTGCAGTTAGGTTTTCCATCTCAGCTAGGATGTCCTCATGCTCGGCCTTGGCTTCGGGGGCAGCCGGGGTAGACTGGGAGTCTTTGGAGGACTCTTCGACGTCGAGGTTGTCGAACTGAGCCAGAAGCTCGTCGCTGGTAGGTTTCGCGCTCTTGGGAGCCATGGTGCGTTGGAGAGAGGGAGAGGGACCCTAATTCAGGAGGTGACGACACTGATTTGTTTGGAGCTCCCGAAGCGGCGTGGCCCGTGCCAAGACCAGCGCTTTCGAGGCGCGTTAGGAAACGCGAGGACCAACCCATTGTATGAAAATCATCAGGAACAGTAAACACAAGACCAAGTATGGCGACAGTTTACTTTTATTCAGTACAAGGTATAGTCCGTGCATTTTTGTGGGGAAATGTGGCTGTTCTATGGGCATTGATGGTGCCCGAGGGATACCAGCGTTCCAGGCCTAGTCAGCCGGGACCGAGAGTCATTACCCAAATGACTCATGGCAGCCTTGAAAAGACTAGTTAGACCATAGTTAACTAGTTTCGTGAAGTAAATTATTAATCATTAAGTCGAATTATTAACTCGATGACAAATTAGCGGAATCTTTATCATATCATTTTCTTAGCTTTTTGAGCATAAGTGCCATGGATCGACAGTGGTTGAGCATTCTTGAATAGTCTAGAAGGATCTTGTACCTGCCACGGAGTCAATAGCGACAGAGGAGATAAAAGCCGCCACAGCTCTGACACATCTCCCACGGACCAACCCCGCCGCCTGCCCTTCCCAACTACCAGTAATTTCTAATACGCTTTGATACATTCTTGAGGCACCCAACTTGTACCACCTTCGAGCCTATCTGAATAGCGGTGAAAATTTTTTCTCGGGCTCGAGCGGAACAGGTGCCAGACTGTCGGGTCAGTGCATGTTTGAGATTTTATGAAGAATTGAGTCCAACATTGCGCTGTGGGCCATGGGTATGTCAGAAACTTCGTGAAGTGGTGTTTACTTCACGACCCGCCAATCAGACGTCACATTTGACAGGTCCGGAACCCGCCAATCATGCACCCGGAACGGGGAGCCAGGGTACTTCTTCCGGAATGAAGCTTTTGATTCGTGATATTTATCTCCTTCGACTGGCACCTTCCAAGGCGGCACTGGGATAAGTCATCCCTTCTCCATGTAACGCTCTATCGGGAAGCAGGGTTTTCGCACTGGGCACAGTGGCGATGTGTGCAGCCCCTACGGGGTCTGCTCCCTACAGTCGGTGTTTGAGTATGAGAAACCGGCCATGGAATACCGTGGTGCTCTCCCAAACTTGAAGCCGTGAAGGCCATAGCCAAGTGAGCTGGGCCAAAGGCTGTCAGTTACCAGCCAATGACCATGCGCCCTTGCTTTGATCAGCCGAACTGGATACAGTGCTCTCAGTCCCCTTCCTTGAGGCAATCAGCCCACTGTATGACACCTCCCCCACTCCCTAAAAGCCGCAATGTGGCGGCGGGGGTGTACAAGCCTCACGGCAATCGCAAGCCGTGCCATGCGACATGGTTCTCGAATCGACAGGCAAATTCTGAGCCTATCGATGGTGTTCGGTAGCATCGAGCCGATGCATATCTAAAGATCGACAGTCGAACTGTTCCCCCTGCCGTTAGGGCACAAGTCTCCATCCAAGCTGTACTTCTCCCCGGGCGC
This sequence comes from Penicillium chermesinum, assembly GCF_028974085.1. Lineage (NCBI taxonomy): Eukaryota > Fungi > Ascomycota > Eurotiomycetes > Eurotiales > Aspergillaceae > Penicillium > Penicillium chermesinum. Next base: position 766,406 of record NW_026695312.1, on the reverse strand, counting down.
CCGCGCTGATTGGCGGCACCGCTAGCCGGAATTCATAGTGTCGCACCCGCAACTGAAGTTGTTAAAGCTCAATAGCCTCGTAGCGCAGATAAATTCCAGTCCTCCTGATTTTCACTGTATAGAGTGTAGCTCCCATGACGGGCGAACATCCTCCAACAAAAATTTCCAATACACCAAGTGAGAGCACAAGTTCTCAGAATGAGGGGGTCTCGCAAAAGGAGCTGCATAGTGCTCCGGCCACCCCCAAGTCGGCCATCAATGTTAGGATCAACCTCCAAAGGGCAAGCTACCAAGGGCTCCAATTCAACGCCGACGCTGCGAAGTTCCAATTCGGCTTCCACTTCAAAAGTTGCTATCCCGCGCCAGCCGCCCGGCTATACTCCTCGTTACAACCGTCGAGTCCCGCGAGCGTGCGAGTCGTGTAGACAACGGAAAACAAAATGCAGCGGTGACACCCCGGTGTGTCGCCAATGTCGAGAACTGAGAGTCCCCTGCCAATATCCAGTAGGATGGCGAGATAAAATGAAAAAGTGCGTGAAAGCTCCCCAGCCGAGCACATGACATGTATTCGGCGTATCTTATTTTCCTGTGGATATCTGCTAACGAAGAAAAACACCCTTATAGGGAGCTGGACAAGTTGTCCGAAGAAGTCCAGGACTATGAAAAATTTCTGACTGAACTCCGCAATGCTGCCGATTCTCAAACGGCAGGATGGCTTCAGACTTTACTGCTCAAGGTATGTGTTATCTGCATGGCCTTTCCCTGCACTGCTACTAATTACCAATGGCTGAGTACAGCATGGCTTCCGGGGGGAGACGGTGCATCCAGCAACCAGACTTTCCTTCCACCGCCGCCAAATGATGCGGAAGCGGAAGAGCCATCTCCCATGTCCTCCATCGGCTCACTGGACGGCATTGACCAAATCAACGAAGATCCCAATCGGACAGATCGTTCTCGGGCAACAGGCGTCATGGGCAAAACCTCGGAAATCACCTGGATGCAACGGGTGCAACGAGAAGCAGAACAGCGAGCCCAAGGACAAGCTGGATCGCACGAAGCTAACAACTCCGACCCCGAAGAGCCCAAGGATGGCTTCTCTCTCCACAGCATGAACTATCACCTGGACGACCTCGATATCAGTGTACCTGGCCCTGTTCAGAAGTATGAAATGCCGTCAAGATACCTCGCCGACCGACTTTTCGATGACTACTTCACTACGACCCACCCATTCTTCCCCATCCTCAGCAGATCCCTTTTCCGCAATCAGTACCGGACTTACTACGACAACTCGCGGCCGGACCGTCCCCGACCGGGAGATAAGTGGTTAGCCATAGTCAACGTAATATTCGCAATTGCCGCAAAACACGCTCACCTAGTCAATGCCTCTTGGCGAGGCGAGGACAACGACCACCTTGTTTACCTGACCAGAGCCCGAATGCTCAGTATGAACAGCGACGTTCTTTTCAACCACCCCGATCTCCAACAGGTGCAGGTCGAAGGCTTGACTGCTTTCTATTTACTTGCAGCTGATCAGATTAACAGGTTTGTGACGGCTCGTGAACTGCACACCAACTTTCAATGGTGGAACCATACTGACTGACGCATTTTCGATAGGGCATGGAGAATATCGGCGCTGGCAATTCGTTCTGCCATCACCCTCGGTATCAACTTGAAAATCACCAGTTCCAAGACCCCGAGCATCACCAAGGAAGCGCGATACCGGGTCTGGTGGTGCCTGTACAGCTTTGAACACATGCTGGGTGCTATGACGGGTCGTTCGATATACAGTCTTGAAGGAGGTTATGCTACGCCATTGCCCCTTCCGTTCGAAGAAGAACAACTCCAAGAAAACCCCGCTGCTGCCGAAGTCCTCAACAATTCAACCCTCCGAGACGCTTTGATCAACAACGTGATGGCTAGTTCATGGATTCGACCAACAGGAAGCAAGAACGAACACCACGACCCGCGCCTACGAGACCAGTCATGGCTCAAAAACTTACCAATAAACTTCGGCCTATGTTATCTTTACTACAGTGACCTGACAGTCGTCACACAGGAAATCATCAACAAAGTCTATACCACGACCTGCACTCTGCTGCCTTGGACCGATATTGAGAGCCGCCTCGACGAAATGAGAATTCGGATCGATATGTGGAAGTCCAGTCTTCCTCGAGCCCTGGATTTCACAGAGGAGAACACTAACGATAGCCCAGACCAGCTGCGTTGTAAATTGTTTCTCGCATTTCATTACTACAGCGCAAAAATCACGCTAGGACGCCCCTGCCTTTGCCGACGTGATAATCGTCGGCCCAAATCCCCTCAAACCTTCAGTCACAACATGGCCTTGACAACAATTGATGCAGCATCTCGAATGCTAGAGCTGATACCAGACGAGCCAGATGTCATCCAACTCTACCAGGTGTGCCCATGGTGGAGCGTGCTGCGGTATCTAATGCAGGCCGCGACAGTGTTCCTCCTCGAGCTCTCGTTCGGTTGCGTGCATGTCCCTGAACAAGAGAAAACCATAGTGTCACTCACCAAGAAGTGCATCCGCTGGTTCTTCGCCATGTCAGAACGTAGCATTGGCTCGAGGCGAGCATGGCAACTGTGCGACACCAGCTTCCGAAATTTGGCAAGCGGCATGAAATACAACACCGACGACCTCCCTACGCAGAACCATCAAGACTACGTCCCGGCAAGAATCTCGCCTCTTGCACCTATCGAGTCCGGCAATACATTCGCACTCCCGTCCGGTGACTACTTCACCATGCCTATGGAAGATCTGAACCTCTTTGGACATCAGAATCCTCTCGACGGCGAGCTTCTCCCGAATTACTTCAACCCCAACCCCAACCCCAATCCCAACCCCCACCCCCAAAATTCCGATGTTGCCCAAGGTCACGTGGAAATGAATGATGAATTCTACCTCCCTTACGATCCTCTTAGTGGGGATTTTATCCGATCGTTTTTCCCGTCTTCGGAGGAAGACAAGGAACAGCAATGATGAACTTGATGTGAATTGAAAAGGTAGCGTCATGGGTCCTGTACACGAAGAAAGAGGAGTACACGAACCTCTTGGGTTCTTTGGCAGCTTGTTCACCACAAAAGTTCTTCGTTCATGTTGTTAGTTAGCCTGGGGTCTGCTGATGAGATCTGGCCCTCTACGATTTAGCGCATTAGCATATTCCCTAGATTAAAAGCATCATTTGCATAGACTCATCATTGTCTGTCAGGGTGATATTTACGGTTTCTTTCTTTCTTTTTTTTTTAGAATCAATGAAATAAATATTCTCAACCTCTTGCGATCTAGCACTGCCAATCATAGGTACAGGAAAGTCGTTAATAGGTCAACAACTAACTAGTCAACATGTCAAAATACCAAGTCCAAGTTCGCTCGCGACCACTTGTCATAGAGAAAGTAGATCCCATCAATTTGAATCCATTCGATCGTTAAAAAGCGGGTCAGTGTGACCCTGTGCTGGCACTCCGCTTACCATGACCCCATCTTTCAGAGCCGTGACATACGTCGGTAGTTCATAATCTGCCTCAATATATCCTTCTTGCGTAGGAGAAGGATTGTTGTATCTTTGGTTGTAGCAATACCTATATGGAAACTGTAAGCCTGGTGCACGTGGAGTCGTGATACAGCTTGCACATACCCTATTCCAACAAGGAAAGCGATAAGGAGAGGGACGCCTAATCCGAGGCTCAGTCCCAAAATAAGCCCCAAATGGTTTTTCGCATCATGGGAATCGTCAACACCGGCATTAGACTTTTCTGCTGTAGAGGTAGGAGGGGGGGAGGGGGGAGGGGGAGGAGGCGGGACATATGAGGTCGGAGCCCCTTGTGTGGAGAATATCCTCTGCTTATTGGGCCCGAACGAGGTCGCCGTCGCTGGTACACTGGGGGACCACACAGGGGGGATCGGTACAGGTAACGTAAATAGTACTCTGGGAGCTCACTGGGCAATGAACCAGTCCATTCTCAAGACAAGTCATCACCTGGATGACAGATGTCGATGTCATGGCTGGCGTCGTGGACGAAGGTTCGCTGGGGTTGAAGGGATCTTGGACGGCCGACCCTAAGAAATCAAAACGAGGTACCACCTGTGGAGCAGCCGTGGTTGTGAGAGTGGAACTCGAAGGTGTGAGTGTTTTGGTCTCTGCACAAGTACTAGTGATTGAAGTATACCAGATAGGAACCGTTGTGGTAGCATCCGGGCCCCAGGTGTGCTCATTAGCCGCCATTGTTGCACCGGCGCCAGCGCCCACAGCAAGGGTGTAGTCTATGTCAATAGCGACAGGACAATAGTCGGTGCTCTTTGAAGAATCATTGGCATCAATCTTAAAATCAGCGAGGTAGGCAAATGCATCGGCCTCGACGCCAGCACTCAGGCTGTAGCCCAGGTCCTTTAGGGCAGTTGCGACAGGAACGGGGAGCTGCACGCCAATGCTCATGCTCATCTGCAGCAGTACATGGACGACGCCTTCACCTCGTACTTTGACAGGTAGAAATTCGTAGTCACCGCCGCCCCTGCGAATTATACCCCGTTAGCAAGAGCGTCTACGCGAGACCAGGAGACTTACAACGACAGCTTGGACATGCTTTTGAACAGATCCATGTCGAAAGCCAGCCCATCCTCAATCTTGAGATGTATGCCACCCTCTATGTCAAGCGGGGAACTAGCGACGAGAATGAGATCAAGAGCAACGACCGGCCCAACATGGAACCCTTCTATAGGGAAGGGTATGAGAGGAAGTTCAAACAAGGTCATCGTGTGCGTGGAAGCATTGAGAAAGCTCATCTCTAGGTCCAAGAGTAGCTCCAAACTATCGAACCCGAAATGGGCCACAGCATCCGGCAAGCCTTGAATATTTCCAAGATTCAGATCGGGATGCAGGTCAGGGAATGGCTCGTCTTCAAGCTTTGCCTCATCTTCCAGCCAGATCTCCACCTGATTCCAGGTGCTGTTCACCACTTCCTCGACGTCTTGTTGGACACTGTCAATCAACTGCGTGAAGTTGAATCCCTCTCCTACGGATCGAAGGTATCCGGACACCGAGCCGCCGAAGTAGCATGTTTTGCAGACGATTTTGATGTCTGGCACGCTAGACTCAACGTTTTGTTAGAATGGGACGGCTCAGTTATTTAGGACGTAAATCGAAATCTGGTAAACTCACCCCAGAGGCCACTGAAATATCGTAGTATCTATCAATGCCTTCGAAAGATTCCCCTGAAAACTGTGCGAATGATCCCGAGAATGAAGACTTGCTCGGTGAAGGGCCCGCCTCAGATCAGGAGTCAGGTCTCCATCTACTGCGTCAATTTGGTTGTTGGGTAGAGAAACATGATGAGGAGACGCCGCAACGCTGCATAGAACCAAAGATAGGTAAGACAGGACCAAAAGAGAACAGATCATCGCGATAACTGCAATTTCAGCAGAATTTGGAATTACATACTGGCATAGCACTCAACGAAGAACCCATTTATATTCTAAAGCCTTCAATACACGATAACCACTTCAATGTTATTATTGTCCCTGTGCCGTGGTAGTCTCCCTCGAGTAGCGCCGGGTTTGGGCCCGTGCAGGGGTCCTGCAGGCACTAAGGCAGCTCCCTCCACTAAGCACGGCCCATTTCTGCGCTAGCCATGAACCACGCCCCCTTCTTATCTAGCTCCAGACAACTGCACATGATCTGACACCGATCGCGCAGGGAGATCTATTCATATACGTGCAGAGCCCGCACGACAGGCTGACAGGCCATTTCGCCGCTAGCTAGGAGTCTGCGGCTGAGGCTTCTATGCAGGACTTGACTCGTGTTAGGCCTCTGAGCTTCTGCCAACACAACTTAGATTCGCATAAGGTGAGACAAGGCAGACCGGGTGGGGTCTCCGGGTTCTACGCGCTCGGGGAACCGGGTGGATATTGAGAGCTACGGCTACTATGAGAGCTATGCTATGGCCTGTCTACGTGCCCTTCTCTACAGTGCATACATGGATTTGAAGCATTATGGAGATAGTTTTTGCGTGCATTAGTCTCTGTGGTGGTGATCATAGTAGCTGTCTTTTTGACGCCCCTGAAATGTGCATCTTGCGCCGAATCCTCGTGTAGACAATAGGGCAACCACATAGCTGGAAAATATATACCCAATCGAGGAAAGGCAGGATATAAAGTCGACGATAGATATAACGAGCTTTTTGCGTAGTCGATCAAAGTTGGGTTACTGCTTCCAACAAAGAGATATGTAAGAGTGGTGAAAATATAGCCGCTTTCCGTATCTGTGCCAAAGCCGCGTCGTGTGGTTGCAGAGACTGAATGATGATGGAGGCGAGTGCAGATGATGGAAAGCAGACTGCGTGATCGTTTTGCCGAGCAGCTTTGTTGAAATGGCCGACCGAGGTGGCTTGACGAGGGGCTTTGGGGATCCTCTCGGCGATAAGAAGTTGAGCTGCCGTGAAGTCGCCTCAGAGGGGTCGGTTGAACTCGGGTGACACCCAAAGGCATGCGAAGCCAACGGCAGCGAGGCATGGGATACTGACGGCATCAGGGCATCCAGAGGCCAGTAGCGACAAGACACGGCGTGAGTAACCAGCTGAGGCGAGGCAAAGAATGACCTTGGCGACAACCCGCGCATCGCAACGGGAGACTTAGCTTGACTTGGCGAGGGTTAGCATCTACTGGCAGTTTGAAGAAGATCATCGAGGCCGGAAAAGGTGACTTACCACTGCGACGCCACACGCCACGCAACTATATATATTGGAGCAGGCGAACCCCAACACTCGAGCTCGGCGTCCTCTTCCGCCCCTGCCTACCAGCCGCGACCTCTGGGTCGTCGTTCAAGGTAAGGAGGAGAGACAAGGAGCAACGACAACCTGGGGACCACCTACTACCACCCTCCCAAGTGACCCCTCAGGATGCGCTGCTGCCACGTCCACTCCTCATCTGTCAGCTGGTGCATCTGCACCAGCCCGGCACCCGAACTCGCCAGCTCGATCAAGGCTGACAGGTGGTTGACGTACTCCGCCAACGGAAGGCTCGGCTCTGCTGGGTTTGGCAAGACCCAGACTGCCACCCAGATAAAGCCGGGGTGGCCACGACCTGACGATCGATGGCCAGGCAGTGTCTCGGTCCGAGACCAGAGTGAGCTCCGTTTCGAGGAGGGAGACTCCCCACCAAAGCAGCTCGAATGAAGGACTGCTGGCCTCCGAGCTGACGGATAATGTTAGCAGAAGCAGATATCGATCTCGAGAAGAGGGAAAACCTTACCCAAACAGTCGCTCCCACACACCCACGCAGCCATACACCGCAGACCCCCCCCGCCGAATATCGTTGAGCAAGCTCAACGATATGATCCCTGTCAAATTGAGGGTTGACAGGGGCGACGAGGGGAGCCTGCACTGCAGGCGGGGCAGGGAAGATCGGAACCTGTCGTGCCTGCACGGCAGGTTCAATAAGAGGGACCACCACCCTGGCCTGCGTAGGCTGGGCAGGGCGTGGCCCCGGAGAAGACGGTGCCTGACCGAGAGAAGTTGTCTCCCGGTCAGGAGCCTCAGCCATGACCAGCATGGGCTGGGCGAGACGCGCCCCGCGAGGGGGAGGAACACCAACCATGTCGACGAGGTCGACAAGGAAAGCGAGAACTTGGAAACTTGCAGAAGCAAAGAAAAAGAGAACTCGGAGTGGAGAGATACCGAGATTATATACCTTTGGGGATCCAGACATCTGGAGGATATGAATAGTGAATTGAAGTCCAAGAACATAGACTGCTGTAGTGAATAGTAGAATAGTAGTAGTAGTGAATTGAGATCCGAAGGTGTGGACTGATGTAGTGAATAGTAATCCGACTTAAAAGTACGACAACAAGAGAAATAGCCTAAAAGTGAATAGAAAACAAAATCGGATAGATTCACATCTTACTTTGCCCTCGGTGTGGCCTCATTTTATCCTATTAATACATCACACCCAGATCTCGAACATTGAATTCAAAATGACCCATAGCTGAAAGATGTACGACCCGACCAATCAGTACTTCTAGGACACTGCAGTTACTCATATTGCAGTTCTCTCGGTGTCTTGAGCCGTTTTTGTAGCCCTGCCACTATTTACCAATGCTCTACAGTCTTGTGCATCTACCGCATATCAATAATGACCTGCCATCACTGTATCATTACCATTCCCACAATCCATATTCGTACCATCATATGACTAGCCTTAGACTATCCTTCATCAGCTCTATGCCCTAAAATATTACTGGAAATCGATTGGCGGCCAAGCACTCCAACAATGTAGTAGTATTAGGCTGCGCCTTCTAAGCCGCTGGCAATAGGGTCAAAACTTGGTGAACATTGAGGATGAGAATGTGCCAAGGATCGCACTGTTACTAAGCTTGTCAGTAGCTCATGATGCTCAAGCAGCTTTTATATAATGCCATTGAGAAGGCCCGCGGACAACAGCTGCTTTATAGCTATTCTTAAATCTTATTCTTAACATGTGTTCTAGTAGTGCCACTGGACATGGGAGATGCCTGTTTAGCTTCGATTTGTACTTTGACCCGGAAATATGCCACGAGCTGCTAAAATGTATAACCAAATCTTTTCAGTCCAAGCATTGAGATAGGTGATCATTTGCAGATAATAGCGCTTAATTGTCACTCTCATAATAATTTCAGTATTCACTCATGCATCCCCAGGGTTTGATCCACTCGTCAGTCATGACCTTTATCTGCATGCGTGCATCATGATTGTTAGGGCCAGATTCCACCTGGAATCCCAACCCAAGAATCACGCAAGACTGAATCCTTGTAGCTCAAAGTAACAGAAGCACGAACATTAGAGTTTATATGTTTGACGTTTTGAGTTCGTGTTCTTCCTAGGGTTTGAGCTTGAATCCGTGGGCTCAAGATGCCCTAACCCTTGGAACCTTGCTATCTTTCGGGAGCGAAGGGTGGATAAATGGATGCTTATCGGACTATATCAGAGATAGCATAAAGCATCGGATGCCTTGGGTATTTGTGGCGGATCAGCTTCAAGTAGGAATTCAGGAAGATGCGTACGGATCTTGGATGGGAAGTTCTGGGTAATATCTCCCATAGGGCTTAACGCAGTCTGCTTGGTCAGAATTATGCTCGATGACACCCGAAACATGCTCCGCTGCTCATGCAGGGCGGGCTGAGCGAGGAAGCGCCGGAAATGATTGGGGACAATGCAATGACGACTACTCGTTGCAGGTACTCAGCCAGAGTGAGTGGATTATCTTTAAAGGGACCGTCGCGATGATGAAGAAGAACCGTTCCGGACGATATCTTCGATGAGTTGAAGCAGCGTTTCGGCAAGAAGGAGATTGTGGAGACCATTGCCGCTGGGGCGGGATACAATGCTCTCAGCCGGTTCCTCGTTGCGCTGGCGTCGTGGAGAGGAATTCGGCCTTCAATGCATTTGGAAATAAGGAGGGTCAGCCTCCCAGGGAAGAGAACGAACCTTGAAGCTAAATCTCCAATCCATTGTGTGAAGAAGCGCTGTTAGATTAACGCGGGCTCCGCATACCAATTGTGCGAATATCAGGTTCTAGACCTTTGATAACTAGCAGAGTTTGATAGATAGTTTGCATTCTTTCAATGATTTTTGGTGGCCTTTGACTTGCTGCATTTGTGTTTTGTCCACTGGTAGACGCATGTGCGGATCGAGATTACCCCGGGGCGCTTGGCAGATGGATTCGGAAGGATTCGCTTATGTCCTGGTGCATGTATGAATCAAGCCTGCAAGATATGAAATGTATCATGAAGCTACTAGCAAAGGATGCTGATTCCTCTGGGGCAACACTGGCTTGGTTCCCAAGCAAATCACGATGTTCAGTGGACTAACCTTTCCATCCCGGGCCTCGGGTTGGAGCATCTGTTGATTTTTCGAGACGGGAACGAGACCTGGATGGTCAATCATCACGAACTTTTCATGAATAATAAGATCGAGCACTCGGTCTCGGGCCATTGCCCATGCTAACCGTTCAGGTCGCTATAATTTCCCCGAAAGTGTGGCGTATGTGAACGGGCAAAATGCGGCGCCAGTATGGGAGGCCCGTGCTCTCGGATGAGACACGCGGCGATCGGGAGTAAAAGGAGCGAAAACAAGTAAAGGGGCCGCCGGGGCGCCGTGCATTGATGGGATCGAGTTCTTTGGATCTGGAGAAACACAAGGTCCATCTAGCATTGCAGTACCCTTCCTCGGAAATGGGCTGCTCAATCCATATCTGCTCGGCGCCGGTGGTCCCCAAGTACCCTTTTTGATTAGGCCCTTGCGGAAGGGGGCGCAAATCCCAGAACGGTACATCCCCTGGTCACGATAAGTCTAGAGTGGTCTGTGATTCATAACTTTCATCGATAGGAGAGCGAAGGTGTAATTCTCGAGCAATGATGTTGACTGCCAGCGATTTTTCTATGGAGAGACTCTACTGGGGGAATAAAATTCCGCGCATACTTTGTGCACATAGTAAACTAGATTCTAAGCCACCCAAGACCCAGCACCCAGCAACCACGAGTCGCACCACACCAGACGAAGCGAGGGGAGGCCAGGGCATTCACTACAGCACGTACCAGCATAGGCACAAGGCATCTACCCAGAGGCCATTCACCGGAGCAAGAATCACATCGAGTAGAAAAGCGGCCCTGACGTCGAAATCTACTAGCCACTTTGCTGGCCCCGAAGGTTCACCAATCAAAACCGAGAAATCTCCCCCCCAAGTGGGGCCCGAAAGCGCTGCAATTGTCACTACAAACTAAAGGGAACTCCAAAGATTCTTTCGCCCTCAGCTTCACTGCTTTCGCCAGTCGAAGTCGTGTCCGCAGCGTGTTTACTTCTGCTTTTCTTTTCAAGCGGCCCGGCTTCTTGTTTTCCTCCTTCTACTGTCTTCTTCCTCTAGATCTTTTTACACTTCCCCTTTTCCTCTTCTTTCGCAGAAGAGTCTTTTCACTTTCTACTTTGTACCCTTGCGCGGCCTCTCCATCGGCAACCCAGCATTGCAAAGTTTCTTGCTCATTCCCATGTTCAAATTTCATCTCTCCACCCCGCATCCTTTCTTCTCTTTCAAGGTGGGTGTTGAGGCTTGTTCTCGCTATCCGCCCAGCCTCGTCAAGTAGACATCCCTGGCAGCCGCTCGCGACAAAAGCGCCGCCTGCACCACTTTCATCTCCCAAGCTTCGAGACTGCGGTCTGAATCTCCCTTAACCCCCTCAGCACCATTTGGTAAGTCCCCGCTTGTTTTGACGCGACTTGAACCATGTACGTTGTTTTTCTGCTGGCGCGCCCATCTTGCTCTACTCTGTACACTTCGGGAACCCATCTTGACACAATTTGCCGCGACCGTGTCTCTGTCCTTCAAAAGTCTCCCATCACTCGCTATCGCATGTTTGAACCCCTCTTGTGTCTGCCCCGTGTACTTCCATCGCTTGCTTTCCTTTTCTTGCGCGTGTCCATTGATCCCCTTCCAGCCCGCTGGGCCCTGATTATCCGGATTTGCACTTGATTACTAGTGGTCTTGGCACCGACAAGCGAACCCGGCTGACCCAACTATACAGTGAACCCGAGTGACCATACTCCTCCAACACGGTTTTCCCCGTGTTCTGTTTCTCTTCTCGGCTGGCTCGTTCGCGTTCAGTCGCGTGCGAGCTTCCAGCTTTTCCTTTTTCTTCTTTTTCTCTCTTCTGTACTCTATCATGGCCCCCATCCCTCGGGCCGATCTGGATATGGACAACCAATCCACCGACGTGGCTGACAGCCAGGATATGGATTCTCCTGCGCGCCGCCAGTTTTCTGAGCCCCTCCGGCCCCATTCTACTTCTACTCAACTCTCACCTTCGCCAGAGCCATTCTCCCGTTGGCTGAAGTGCGACTGGTGTGGGAAATTGCTCGAACTGGTCAAAGGCCAGTTCCGATCAGAGGAAGAGGTCCTTAACGCGCATGTTGCCGCCGATCATCCTGATCATCATCCTAATGATGATGAAGACGAGGGTGCAGAGGATGAGATGTTAGATGAAACCCAAATGAACGAAGAAGACCTCGAGCTTGACCCTGAAGAAGCCGAGGATGAAGCCGATGAGGAAGCCGACGATGCTGAAGTTGATGTTGCCGAAGACCTTGAAGGTCATGAAGCTGATACCGAAATGGAAGAGCTTGAGAACGAAGTTGTTGACGACGAAAACGACGATCACCAAGTCGATGCCGTTTCTGATCGCGAATTGGCTGCTGAAGGTCCTCAGCGAATGGCCGCTTCAGTGGTCAATGTAGGCCAAACTGAACATGAAGATGAGAATGGCCCTTCCCCCGTGGATTCGGCCTCTGCAGCACAAGCTGGGACGCACGCTCAAGTCCCGTACGAGTACACGGATTGGCTGTCCAACCCACGAACCAAATACACTGCCGATTATCTTCGTCGTACTGCCGAGTGGCAAGAAGGAGATATCAAGGCTCGCCTACCTAAGATTTGGAACGTCAACAATGTCAAACAATTCTGTCCAAGCTATCGCGAAGAGATGGCCAAGGTGGATTCTAATTGGCAAGATGCGTTCCGCGAAAAGCAAAAACGCCCAGAGCCATACGCCAAAACACGCGTCGAGGTTGGCGAGTTCCTTGAGTTAAGCGATCCAGATGAATTGCTTAAGCTACTCGGAAATGCCAAAGATCTTACTCCCGAGGAGCTCTACGCGGTCACCCAAGCCGCTGCTTCTTTCGTCAAGATCTACCAAGATGAATATCTTGCACTGGACAAGCTCTACAATCAAGCCCACCGGCATATGCGTTACCCGCGCACTGAGACGAGCAAGCAGGAGCTGATGCAAGGCCAAAAGAAAAGGACGGAACGCCCTTGGCCCGCGTCCCCGAACATGATCGTGATTATGAGGACAAGAAAGAGGCTCGTCTATATGGATACAAACATACATACCATAAGGAGAATAAGCCGACCTCAACGGCCTGGACTCCACAAGACCCATTCACCCAGGGGAGCTTTGTCGCTACCCCTGCACTTGGGCGAAAGATGACCGCAAAGATCCAACCAGGGGATCGCAACCCTGATGGCTGGAAACCGGTTGTGCGACACGGGGTTGAATTTGTGCCCCGGCTCTATGAGGAGCGACTGGAGCCTACCCACCGGGGTACACGGAAGCGCAAAGCGACTGAAATCGAATCTTTGGGCAACCCCCCCATTAAGTCGGACAAAGCCGATGACACGCACGAGGACGAGACTGAGAGCGACGAGGAAGACCCTGCGCGAACGAGACGTACTCGGGGTGGCGTCCGTAATACTCGCCGTAAGGTAGCTGAGCCATCGGAGCCGTCTCCCGCCGAGTCCATACCGGCTACTGTCAGCCGTGGGCGTGGTGGTCGCGGTCGTGCGCGGGGGGGGGCCGCGGACGTGGAGCTGCGCGTGGTGTCGTGGCATCTGGTGAATCCCTACCACCACCCGCTGCTGGTGCCACTCGGGGATCTACCCGAGGTGGTCGTGGCCGTCGTGGTGCATTCAATGCACCCGCGGCTGCTTCGGCCACACCACAACCGGCAGCCAGTGTGGTGGAGGAGTCGACTGTGTCGGCTCAAGAGGACTCTCCAATGCGCGACGCTGCGCCACCTCCCCGACCCGTGCTGCCGACCAGAATGAAGGACGCCACCACCCAAGAGGAGATGGATGAGATCCGGCGCCAAAAGATCATGAACTCCAAGAATCCCAAGCGTACAAAGGCCATGTTGGACCATTGGGAACGGTTCAACCGAGAAGGCCGGATCCGCAATCCTAAGCGGTCCAAGGCGCAGATCGAGTCAGATCGCACCGCGGACGAGGATAAACGGGCAAGTGAAGCGGCCAGGGCCGGTGGACGTCGTCGCCGATCCACGTCGATCAGTGCGATGTCTGCCGGGAATCTGGCGCCGAAGACCTTGAATCCTGTCGCGCCCATGCCAGGCCCGTCACACCTGGCTCCCACTCTTCCCCACTGGGGATGGGTAATCCGTACCCTCCCCACCCGCAATACCAACATGTGCCACCGCCAATGGCACCACAGTTTGCTCAGTTCCCATACAACCCATATGGGATGGGCATGGTGCCAGGCCCACCCCAGCCTGTCCCTGCTGTGCATCCTGGGCGCCCAAACCATGCGCCGCCTCTGGGCCCTCCTCCCCATCTCCCCCTCCCTCACGACCCGCGCCACCATCATCACCGCCCCTAATGGTGATGGGGAGTGTAGGGTCAAGGAGCTGGCTGGGTGGCTCAATGTATATAATTTGTGTATTTCTAGTTGAATTCAGAGATGAGATCTCGGAAAACTCCAGATCGAGTGCACATTCGCACGTAGTTGCAACAGTTCTCTCAATTTAATCCTCCTTTTGGCTCCAAGTCTTGAGGTAGAGTACAGTCAGAATGGATGGGTAATTTGAGGTAGAGGTGCTAAGAAGAGCTTAGTGGAGAGGTACACCATGGCAATACCGCGGAGATTTTAACGTGATACAAGTTGCATGGACCAAAAGCTAATCAACTGAACAGTAGCCCTAATCTGAGCCTAAAGAAGACTACTGGCAGTCCACACCAATCGGGATCACCCCTCAACAGCATGTCCTTTGACCTATACCGTCTATGGCTCGATCGAGACATCATTGCGCAGAGTGTTATTCCGGTCACTTCAAAACATTTACTGTTGCTGCGCAATAATTGAGCTAGTACCAGCCTCGACATTGGAAATCTGCCTGTGATTTGAAGAAGCTATCCTGTCATGCCATCCCTGGCAGTGAGCTTCAGAGTCCCTCATTGTTTGTGGCCTTCCATTTCCGCCAGTAATCGTCATCCTCACCAGCTGGACGGTATATGGTGCCTCCCCATTCTCCAAAAACTTACGTACGCGCGAATATTCAAGTTCCACTTGAAGCAATGCAATTTCTGATTTCGATCAAGCCCCAGAGAGCCTCAAACTTCGAGTTCGTGACCAAGTATTCCCATTTGCATCCTTCCGGGGCTCTAGGTGAGCTGAGGTCCCATTATATCGATCAATGGGATTGAGACAGCGAGATGCACCAGAATGACCCGGGAAGAAAGCAGATAGATGCTATCAGCTACATACTCTTTGCTAATTAATTGACCTCCGGCCCTGTATTTTGTCTTGATTCTTTTATTGTATTGATACCGAGCCCTTGGTGGAAGTGGGATTTTGTTCTAACTTCTGAGCCCTAAATGGAGAGTTTCCAAGGGTGACCATTCGGGGTCATGTCTCGGCGAATTTTAGCCCTACAAAAGATAGGAAATCGAACTGGCATTTTTTCGAAGAAGATATTACTTCCAGGTCACTTTCAGCAAGCTATCTACTATTGGTATTTTTACAGGTAAATGTTTCACTTTGAAGGTATTTCAGGGCTGAAGTAGGGGGCAGTAGCAACTTCGAATAATGCGGGTCTTCTGTATCTACTACTTGAGCGAAACCCATAGTCGAGATACCCATGTGACCCAATTGTAATAACCAAAGAAGGCATAAGAGTTAGCTTAGCTCGCACAATTTGTACCTGAATCCAATTAGTCTCTGTCGCCTTCAATACCAAGATCACATCAGGCGTGAATGTAGAGCTAAGGTTTCAGTGAAAGGATATAATTAAGGGTAACGAAGTGTATGCTTGTAGCTAAAGATTCTCTTTCAGCGAGTGTACTGGAGAGTGCAGGGTTCATGAGTATACAGTATGTAGCAAATTCTGAAAAACGAAACAGATTTATAGATCAATCCTGGGGTTCTGCCGTTAAACGGAGTCAGCCGCGGATGCTAATGACGCAGGGTCACGTGGCAAACGATATTCTTCATCCCGGCTGGCTCTGTGCCATCTTGTCGCTTTTTACCTTGCCCACCCCACCTCGAACGCGACTCCGGGGCATCGTTCACTGGCCTATCCCATCATCTTTTTCAGCCCTCTCGCGTCTAATCAATCAAAGGTGCCACAATGGGAAAGAAGAAACATGGACCGACTTTGGAAGAGCTCTTGTCGCGGCCTTGGTGCTATTACTGTGAACGTGACTTCGACGATCTGAAGATCCTGACTTCGCATCAAAAAGCCAAGCACTTTAGATGCGAGCCATGTGGTCGACGTCTGAATACTGCTGGAGGTTAGTATCGACGCTGAGTCGTCGCCGAGTCGTCGCCGAGTCGTCGCGCAACCGCTGAGTCGTCGCGACGCCGCCCCATCTCGACGTTCTTGTATGATCCAAGCTAACTTCCCCCACCTCTGCAGGTTTGTCTGTGCACATGAGCCAAGTCCACAAGGAACAGCTTACAGAAATCGACAACGCGCTTCCTAACCGATCAAGCGTTGACGTGGAGATTTTCGGCATGGAGGGTATTCCGGAGGACGTTCTCCAGGCTCACAACCAGCGCGTCGCAACCAATTTCTACGCAGCTGAGGCTGAGCGCCAAGCTGCCACAGGTAATCCTCCTGCTGGAAGTACGGGAAGCGGTCGTCCTTCTAAGCGCCCCAAGATGGAATCCAAAGAGGAAATCAAGAAGCGCCTGGCCGAACACCGCGCAAAGCGTCAAGCTGCGGCCTCTGGTGCAACACCTGAAGCCAACAGTCCCGCCGCAAATTCTGTAGGTGCTGATCAGTCTTCTGCTACTACCCCGGCCACGGTGAGTACTTTCCCCCTCCCCTCCCGCTCCACACCTTCGTCTCGTTAATGATGGTCATCTAGGCGCACTCGCCAGTCGTCGCTTCGCCCGTGCACGCGTTCTCGTACCCCCAGCCCTACGGAGGCTTCGCTGCTTCTGCCCCTCCTTACCCGCAGTCAGCCAGCCCAGTCTACCAGGGCTATTCTCCAGCTTCCATGCAAGCTACCCCAGGTACCCCGGTCTTCCCCCCCTCTGGATACGCTGGATATTCTGGATACCCACCTCAATACCCAGGCCAACCCACTTACGGAGCCGCCCCTCCGCAATTCACCCATCCCGGCAATGGAACAACTCCTCCTAACCTCGCCTATCCACCTTCCTTCATCCCTTCGCAGTCCACCACTCCGCAGCCTAACGGATACTCCACCCCACCTGGTCTCCCTCAGCGCCCCTCTTTCGCTGCTCCCGCTGCTCCCGCTGCCCCCGAGCTGAATACCCAGCCTGCCCAGCAGACCCAGGCTGTTCAGCAGAATCAGCCTGTTCAGCAGAACCAGCAGGCCCAGCAACTGCATGAGGGGCAGCCTGGAAAGGCCACAGCAACTGAGGCTGATGGCAAAGCTCCTGTCCCAGAGAAAGCCAAGAAGCGGAAGATCCGCTTAGTCTACCCTGAGCAGGAACTTAGCCCCGAGGAAAAGAGGGCGATGTTGCCGAAGTACGCCTACGTGCGTCCTGCTGACCACTAACTCTCGACTCCACTACATGCTATTTAAAAGTCCCGCGATTGTATTCTTATCCTATTATCTCAGCGGGCGGGGATCATTTTTCAAGTTTTATGGCGCGGATCTTTTCATCAAGGATTTTAGGGCCTGGAGTTTAGTTCGATTTACCCCGGCGTTTAGTATCTCTTAGCCTTACGAAGGTAGGCAATTCAAACGGTGTTCTCTTTCAGAATCTGAAATATCGTGATACCGTACTAGTACTAGTAGAATATCGCCGGAACCTCGGGCCATAGACGCCTCAGACCTTGCTCAGAGTCGGGCTAAACTCCATATAAGAAGTACTAACAGGTACTAATTCAATTACTATATTGATCCTGAGATTCCATGACAAGATCTCCAGACTACCACAACACGACAGCCCTTGTCGATTTCTTTGGTGTAGGGTTTCTGCTATTTTTATAGTCTCCAAGGGTAGTTACCTAGTTGGAACAACTTAGATTCATGTAGGTGGGATGCTTGAACCGAGATTGATCTTCATTTGTAAGCAAACCTTGGGTCCCCGTGGTGGACCCGCCTAATAACAATAGTTAAACCTAGAGAGGTGGGGGGACAGCATTTCAGCCTCAGAGCCACTGGCACCACGGAGATCCTTCCACAATTTCCAACGTGAGCACTATGTCGCTCCTGCGGCTGCCAGATGAGATTATTTTCCTCATATCTGGATTGTTCGACAATCCTTACTGCCTCAACGCCTTCCTCCAGACATGCCGCCGCCTCTACTTGCTCCTGAACCACTCTCTTTACCAAGGCGACAGCCCATATCAAATTGCTTTGAAGTGGGGAATCGAGAATGGCTGTGAAAGAACGACCCAGTATGCACTTGAAGCTGGGGCCCCTGCTGATAAATTTCCATTACTTTATGTTCCGCCAACCCGCCGTTCTCCAATGCAGATCGCTTGCAGGCTTGGAAACGAGGCTATTGTGCGCCTGTTGCTGGATCGTGGAGTCTCAGAGGACTCAGGCATTGTCGGGATGCAGGTGGCCGCGGAGCGCGGCCACGATGAAGTAATCCGACTCCTAGTTGACCGGGGTTTCTCACCCAAAGGACCTGCTGCGCGCGGCGAGTCACCTTTAAATGAAGCAGTGAGAGGGAACAAGCTCTCCACCGTGAAGCTCTTGATCTCCCTTGGCTGCGATCCCCATATACCGGGCTTCTTTGGGCCAAGTCTGCTCTTTGATGCGGCAAGTCTCGGGCATGATGAAATACTTCGCTATCTACTGGCGAGCGAGAACATCGAGCCTCCGCTTGTTGACCACTTGGCTGTTTGTGCAGCAGCCTCAACTGGGAAAGAAACCACACTTGATCTTCTATTAAACTATGGAGCAAGCCCGATCCTGGACAGGAAAAACCTGAAGTTTTTGCCATTGGTTCTGGCTGCCAAAAAGAATCACTACGTCTTGGCAGAGAGACTGCGGGGATCTTTAGATTTGCAGAGTGTTATAGCGTGTGGTACGCCCGATGATATTGATCATAAATTGCTATTTCTTGTCAGCGCTGCGTGTGGCTGGACGGATATAGTTGCTGATCTGATTGATCGTGGCTGTCCGGTCGACTTTGAAGAACCTACATATCCGGACCTTGGTGACCGCTGTGCTCACTTGGACTGCGGATGGTTTATCGGGCAAAATTCGAGGATGTCGCCCTTGGTGCTAGCTGCGCATCGGGGCTGCTTGCAAGTAGTTGAGAAGCTGCTTAATTGCAATGCCGACTTGTCTGCAGCCCCCAAATTGGATGCGATCGCTTCGGCAGTCCATGGCTGTCATATCAAGATCATTGAAATCCTTCTGGACCACTCAGCCGATCCCCAACATGACCGCGATGAATCACGATTCCCTGTCCTGAGATAACGCGGTTCAATCGCCAGATATACTCCGACTCTTGATTGACCGACGGGTGGTGTTTGATCTCCACCAATTCCGTGACCTGATCAAGTCCGCGCTTCAAAGGGGTAAAAGCGATGCACTGGAGATCCTGACGCAAACTATTGAATCGCGGGGGCTTTGGGATCCTGTAATAAAAACTTGGAAGATCCCTTTACTCGGACAGGCCGCGCCTGGTGGAGTACCGATGATAGAATTCGTTCTCGACAACGGATTTCCAGTGGATGGAATGGATGTTCAACGTGCGGCCGAACAAGTATTGGCGTACCCTGACCCGGAAGCATTGGAACTTCTTTTTGAACGTGGAATCATCAATAGCAAGTCACGCACCACCCGAGGTAGGAGTTTATTAGACACACTCGCCTCTAGAGGGGTTGAGGGGGTTGCTATAACGGCGACTTTGGACATATTGATCAAGCATGGGGTTGATATCAATGGTGCGTCTGATTCTCCTCTGCATCGTATCGTCGGCAGGGGTATGTGCGCCTACCAGCAAAACTCCCCATGGAGGAGAGAGGTGATGCTGCGGCGATTACTTGATCGAGGCGCAGACCCTCTGCGACGCTGTGAAATCCACGGAAGCCCTCTCGAGACTGCGGCAAAGGATGGCGAACAAGGTTTACTGAAAATCATGTTAAAAACTCTTTCGCAGCGACATGTCCGCCTTGACGAGCTGCAACCAATATTGAGCCTAGCAGAGAAAGGCGCAGAAGACATGCGTCATTACATGATACCACCAATCCTACGCCGTTTCTACTGGCGAAGGAGGAGAGAAGTTGAACTGGAAGAGGCACCATCGTAGAATTCGAAAGGAGATGAGCCGGCGCAATCCAAGCGGGAACCTTACGACTGTTTGGTGGTACGCGCCAGGTGATTGTGGCTCTGATGCATCCGGCGTTCTCATCAAGTACTAACTGAGCAACAATGCATGAAGACAGATCTTATTGGCCCCATGATATGAAGAGAAGGAAACGGTACTTAGAAGCTTCGACTATTCTCTCGCTAGGAACAGCAACAAGATAAAGCTCCCTACCCAAGGATTATCCCATGCAGGGGCTTTTCCCAGAGCTCTCCAAGTTTAATCCTTCTTACCGCGGAACGCAAGACCAAAGACAACGACGCCGTAAGTTGCCAGCACCGACAATCCAGTAGGCACGGGCTTGAAGCCCGTCTTGATAGCGCGGGGGATGGAGCTTCCGCCTAGTACAGCGGAAGCTAGGAGGCCGATCTCCTCTGCGTAAGGCTGGCCGGCGCGAGCGCGGAAGGCGCTGAGGAGGTACAGGACACCGATGGAGAGACCGGCGGCGATTGAGGGGACTGAGCCGGTGCGCGCGTAGCCGATCACGCCGCCGAGGGAGGTGAGGAGGCCCAGGGCATTGGCGGAGTTAGTGGGGAAGCTTGAGCTGGTGGACTTTGGAGAGGGATTGTCAGTGCGTGTGCTCTGGTGCTGGAGCGCGTGTGGGGATTACCATTGTAATGGATTGGGTGGTTAGAAGGCGGAGGTGAGACGGAGGAGGGGGAAGAAGGAAAGATGGTGTGTCGTATGGTGTGATGTTTCGATGTTGGGGTCGCTGACTGTACGTGGATTTTAAGCTCAGCCGAGGCTAGACCGAGCCATTGGGGAGTCAGATGATGTTCAGCATGATTGGGTCTGTTACACGCTGCGGGGTACAATTCTACTTATGCGGAGTAGGTTCTGTCTTCAACCTCATACTTGATTATGATATCATGATACCTCCTCCGTCTTCCTGTGCCGGGGGGTTTCTTCAACTGATTGCGGCCAATGCTTATCGATAGTGAGCTCGGATTCTCGACCAACTTACTACTATGGCCCTGGTAGTCAAGGCGCTATACAGTTCGCTATACAGTTCCAGTGATGGACCATGAGCAGAAAAAATTCGGAAAATTGCCAGTGCATCTTGGGGTATTTTATATAGTGGGGATTAAGTAATCTCGCAAAGACATTAGGGTAGATTTACAAAGAGTGGAGGACATGGATTCAGAAGTCCATTTGTTAGTATCCAGACATCACGAGAATCATCATGGCATGAGCGTGCTCAGCCATCACACAAACCATTCAGTGACATTAGCATTCTGCGCGGTGGTCGAACCGTCGTTTTCAACGTCCAGCTGGAAATCACGCATGACCTGGTCCCATTCTTCCCAGCTCAACTGTGTTTGGTCAGCTACGGCTTCCGGAGCGTCGAAAGAGGTGTTTATAGGATCATTGAACGATAGTCCCGAGGGAAGAATGCTGCTAGATGCAGGCTCAGGCATCGGCAGAGTTGAGATGTCATTTTCAACCGGCGCAAGAATGTTCGTATCTGGGAAGATGTTCTGCAGCGTCTGCCATGGCCCACCCAGGTCGATACTCGAAACAGTAGGAGGTAAAGCGGACAGCTTCTCCATATTCTGATTGACTTCGTAAGGCGGCGGCTCTGCAGATTCGGGCATGTGGATCTGCGGAAGGGGGTGGAGGTTGCCCGAGACTGGGGTGAAGTCTGTTGGCGAAATATGAGGTCCGAATTTTAGGCGCAATTCTTCTTGTTGTCTGATTCTTGTTGCTTTCGCGCGTTTCATCAACGCGTCCAACGGACGCCACAGCATGCCCTTTTTAGTATTTCCCTGAATTTTCCAATCCGAATAAATCCCGTTCACGGCGTTCCAGGCGCGATCGGTGACGGGGCAAATCGGACGGACACAGATCTCGGACAGAACAAATGCGACCGCATGCCACTGGACGTTGCAACGGAATAGCCAACCCCACCTTGCGGTCTTGGGGTCAGTCTCTAATAAGCGGCCAAACTCGAGGAGTTCAATGGAGGTCATGAAAAGGCTATGGCGGGTGGCCTTGGGAAGATTGGCTTGGCGGTCCTTCCGTGTCATAGGATGGTGAATGATCAGCCACAATTTAGCCAGGATAAGTCGTGCCACCGTGGCCGATGCCCAGTGAATTGGAACATCCATATTGCAATACTGAATATAACGCTCTTCAATGCGGCCGCTGAGGAGCTGGATCATCTTCTCACAGCGGTCGGTTGAGGGGGCTTGGTGAGCAGCGAGCTGCTTCCCTGGGCAAGTGTAGTTTGCACGGCGCAAGGCCCCGGTAATCTCGCAGCGGATGAGACAGAATGTCACGTCGGTGCAGGCTACCCGTTCTTGAGGAGGTTCAACCATTTCAGGATACAGGTCTTCATCATTAACATTCAAGGGGAGTCGAACATCGAACATGTTCTCGTGGATTAACGGATCTGATCCATGGTCCTCAGACGAGCGAATATCCATGAGACAGATATGCCACCACAACCGACGGCGCATCTCGGTCTCGAACGGTTTCAGGCCAAAGTTTGTACCGTCTCTATGCAGGCCTAAGCCCTGAGCAATCCTCACTACCAGCCCATCCATAGACCAGTTGAATTTAGAGTCGTCTTCTCGTCGGATGGAAGTCAAGAAAAGGACCGCCGCCTGTAGAAGAACCATGCTTTGCGTATTTAAGAAGTTTGCTCTTGCCAGTGCTTGCTCAACGGCGAAGCGATACCGTCTTACCAGCGTAGCTCTGTCTTCACCAAGCAACGATACACATTCGTCGGGCTTCAAGCTCACGATCGCGGAGAGGTATATGGCGAAAACTAACGCCTCGGAGTTTTTATCGAGGTTTTCGGGCGATCGCGCGGCTTCTATCAATAAGTTTCTGGCACTTGGTCTGTGGAGTATGACGACCAGGGGCGCGACATTATCTTTATATGCGTCCCATAGTTTAGACACGTGTTGCAAGGGAGGATGATACTCGCGGAGGGAGTGTGCGACAGAATAGAAGCCGAAAAGAAAGCTATCGTGGGAGCCCGACTGGGAAGACTCGGGCGATGGGTAATCTTCGCCCTCCGATTCTGACGGATCAAGGATATCTTGTAGCTCTTCAATCTCATCGCCCAGACTGGCCCAAAGCCGATTGCTCACATATCTGCTCTTGCCCTCGTCAATCACTAGCCTTCCGAATTCATTTTCAAACTTGTGAGATGCAATCTTCTTGGGATCCGAGTCTGCGAACGGGCAATCCGTTCCATCCTTCGCGTCAGTGGGCGCAGCGGCGGTTCCCACGACGACTTTTGTGGTTGTATTGCTGGTGGCTGGCACTGCTGTATTGGCTGAAACATTAAGCAGCGATTCCGGGCTCTGTTCCTCCCCATTCTTCCCACTCAAGTGTTCGATCACGCCCTCGAGGCGGCGCAGGCGGGAGAGAAGTTCTGCATCAGGTGGACGCTTTGACTTGCGCGGGGCACGGCCCGGAGGAGGAAATATGCAATCGATGCCAGCTCTGGCGCAGTTGGAGCATGGGGACCGCTTGTTGCAGCGGACTTTGCGGCGGCGACAGGTCACGCAACTTCTCGACGAATCCAGGGAAGCGCGGGGTGCGGAGGCGGGCGCTGTGGGTGCGCCGCTGTTCGGAGAATTTTCGCTGGGAGGAGTGTTGTTGGGTCCATCCGGAGAACCTGAGTTGAACGACATGGTCCTAGCGCACGACTAGGCACATATCTTTCCACCAAGTGATTTTCCAAGAGACATACAAGGCTCTTCAAGTTTGGCTTCCAAGCGTCAGCTTCAGCGTTTCAGCCTTGGGCCCAGATGAACGCCATGTGACTCTATGAGTCAGCGTGTATGCCCGCCCGGGGGACCCAAAGTTTGTTCTTCGTTCTACTTTGGTTCCCCAGCAATTTCGGTACAGAGTGTGTGGGCAAGACCAGTAGTTTCACCCTATTTACCACCAGAGTCAGCGTTCTAGCGCGGGAAAAGCATATTGATGCATATGTCTACGGCCCAATTTACTGTAATCTAGTCATGAATAAGTGCACTGGTGATCCCCAGAGCAGTTTTCTTATCGGAGATCTTCTGTCCCCAGAAACGATATAAAATATCTATCTATAATGGAGCAAACGGCTAGCACCAACCCCGCAGGCGACACTCAAATGACAGATCTTAATAGCGCCGTTGGGATGCAGGAGATTGAAAAATAAGGGTGGGAGGACATCTCGAGGCCGTCGGGTAATCACGCTGGAATGTGAAAGCCATGACGCCAGAATAAAAAGGCAGCGTTCGGCTAGTACTGCTCAAGTACAATCGATGCAAATATATATGGATCGGTTCCAGCGAATGGTGTGGGTAGCTTGTTGCTATGTTGAGATATTCGTCATACCGTTCGTCTTGAACTTTTCCTTCCACCAACATGACCTACAATAGGTCGACGCTAGACTCATATAATCTTATCCCAACTCTTTGTTTTGGAGTTGAATCTGTGTCTAATGTGGCAATTCAAAAGGTGAGTTTTGGCCAGATGCATCAAATATTCCAAAACTTACCCCCAAAACTCAGTGTTGGTCAAAGATCTGGACCCGTACTCTTCCCGAAGCACACCTGCATAGTTATAAGGAATCCTGACGGGTACGCCCTCGAAATAACTGTTACGTAGAGGAAATATATCACTCTCCTGTAATATAATCAGTTAGTCGCATGTCGTGGAAGGGGTAAGCATGGAACTCGAGTTTTCGATCACGTACTTTATAGCGATGCTTGTCTTTACACATCAGTGCCTCGGGATGCCCCGACGCACGCTTGGCAACATCTGGACGCACCGCGGTTATGTCGATAAAAAGACCCGATGATTTATCAATCCACCGTCCATCGATCACATTTAGCCAGTCTTCAGTGGTCTTGACAACATGATTCGGGTTGATTTCCAATAAGTAGGTGCGACCACCGTCGACGCCGGGAATCTCAAAGTGGTGGTCCGTGAAGTTGTGGTAGTCGGCCAGGAAGTGTATAGTCGGCTCCGTGACTTGTACATCTAAATCATTATCCCAAGGAAAGATCTAGCGGCTCATATTAGGTGGTTGTCTTCCCTGGATGAAACGTCCTCAAATGCCGTACCTTTTGGTTCCACCACCATGCAAGAAGTGTCCCGTGCATAATCCATGTTTCGGCGCCAATGGCTCTCATCGTTTTCAAGTACGCTTGTACTAACGCAATCAGATGAGGTATCACCTGTTCTTCCGGTAGGGTCGAATTGGCGAAACTAATTTGATGGTTAGCGCGATAAGCCAATGATCACAGAGCAGAACAAGCGCACCGATCGTCATAATGATGGTGGAACCTTCATTCCGAATAAGTTAGTTGTTTCTCGGTAGACGGGCAAGAAGCGAAGGTACCTTGATTCGTCTAGATCGGAGGTGCATTAGCGAATGGATAAAACAACTCAGTCAACTCAGTGTCTGCTGGAGACCGGATACTGTGCACGGGTCAGAAGAAGTACTTACGGAAATATTTTTCTGTAGGAAGAGGACCTTCTTCCTCGTATTGCTTAGCCACACTTTCTCGCACATCAGCAAATGTGGGTTTGTTCGCGTTCGCTATCCTATCCAATGCCGTGCTGGCGCCAGGGGGTGTGCTGACTTGAGCCAAAGTCGTTGTGAAGACTCCAAACGCCCCTAGTAGACTAGGAATGAAGTTGTGCATCGTTCAAGGTTCCGGTTTGTCACAGACGTCAACTCCCGACCCCTTCCGTGCCCATCAAATACACTCGATGAGTCCTGTGTTGCCGTTGTATAGGTACAAGTATTAGGATGCTGGCGGACGTGCGCGACTCGCGTGATAAAAGGGGCCCGGTGGCGCAGGGCAATTCAATCCCTGGAGAAAGACATTGGTACGACAGAGCTCAGGGAATGTAAACTCAGTGATCAAGAGGGGGACAAGAGTCTCCTCGAATTTCCTCGGGTTGCCCGGCAATAGAGGGGACGAACGGTATATGAAGATGATGCGAAGAAGCAACCGGGAATCGTGAAATGAACTGGGGCACGCTCGTGTGGCTAATTACCGGATCTAGCGGTAGTGGTTAGGGCATTATTTCCCTCCGGATGGCTGCGATCCCGGGCTTCCATATATGAGATGTGCGGAGCTACATTGGATAAGACCAAGATTATGGAAGGAGTCTTCAGATTGCCATAGTGATGATATTCCCTCCTCTCTACTCCAAGCCAACAAGCGCTTGACTCCGTAACGGACAGAAATTTGAACCTGGAGGTTACGATCCCACGCGCCGAGAGAGGCCATTATTTCATGTTATCGGGAATTATTGGGTCCCGCACGCAGCAAAGCTTGGTGACGAGGCTTTTTTTAGTATAGTCTCGCGGGCCAATCATTGCGTTGAGCCGGTTTATCGCCGGCTAACCATTAGACTTGGTTACCAATTCGCCACGACCCACAAAGGCTTATTCTCTGTGAGTGACGACAAAGACTGGCAGGAAGATTGGGCTTGATACGAGTATGACCAATGTACTTCGTTTATCAGGCTGCCTGCTGGTGATCGACAGTGCCAAGAGGAGACGTCCCGGTAGCTCAAGCTTAAATCTTGCTTCAAATCGCCCAAAATGTATGCTGGTATGTGGCGCATTGCTAGTGTACGCGGCCTCCTAAATCGGTCTTAGCCTCTTCATGACCACAACACGTGGACCCGGTACTGTCCCAAAATTTTTGAAGGTTGGTGAATGGCACGCCCGTGCCTTTTATAGTGATGTGCCACAGATGTAACTCGCAAATTAATAAACTGCTGTTGATGGCATGTGGGGGACTGGTAAGACTACAGAGAATGCACACGGTTACATCTATCTTGACCTTGCAACCGGGAAATGAGCTTCAAGAGAGGGCCCGCTCCGAAGCATGTCCTACGAATGGCTAGGCCTGTAAAATAGTGCCGTTGGTCTCCGGTGGACATGTCGGATGTGCTGCGAGACTCGGGCCTATCTCCCACAATCAGTATGGTCGCAAAACGGCCACCTGTAGCAAATCCGAACAACCCGGAGGGACGCTTGTCCGTTCATCTCGAGGCATGAACGAGCCTTCTAAGTCAACTTGACAGCGTTGCTAGATCGCTATTCTTACCGTGAGTGGAATAGTGCTCCGGATAGAGAAGCGCTTATCGACTTGCATCTCTTACCACTCTACTCCGTAGAGGTACCATCATTATGCTGATTGCACACCCCAGTGCTCAACCGCTGAACTCCTGCGGCGATGCATTTCCCTCTATTATTATGAGAAAGGCCTATACCTCGGGACGAACATCGCATCGCCGTCCTTGAGCCATGGAAGATACAGGAATCATTTATTTGTGGGTAGGAAGGGGGGTCATCCGAAGCCGGAGAAGCGTATGCTTTGACTTAAAGCTGAGAAGCCCTGAGCCAAAGCGAAGGACTTGACAACATGGACGGAGTAGAGGAGATCTCCATACTGGGGTCGGACCCTTACGGTTGATCTTCAACCCTACTTTTGCCAAGCCTTCGCGCTAAATTGGGCTTATCTTCAGTACCCATTCCATTCCCACCATGTTGAACATGAGTAGGTGGTGCTATCGATTTCACACTCTACGCACATTTCATCAGGCGAGGTGTCGGCATCATTCTTTATCCCCCATTTTCTCCTCCTAACCAAAAGAAGCTAACGCGATCATCAGGACGAACCCCTGAGTGAGAAACCCCACCAATTCGGCAAATCGGTCCTAACCGTCGGGCTGCTGGATCTGGAGCCAATGAATCTCCTTCTTACGGCGGGGAGTTGAAGAAGTGGAGTTTTGTCCGCCTGATTCGATAGGTTTGTGTTTAGGGTTCAACTCCAACGTGAGCTTCCTCCCATTCGCGACTTCGTCCGGCTATCGCAGATTAAAGCCCCCCGTTCCTGTCTCTTTCAGCCCGTCCCGTTGATCCTCGAAACGCGGACTTTCAGCCTCGAGTTTCTTCTTTCCCGCCTACGCTGATCGGTGTATCCGTGCTATCAGAGGATCGCATTTTCAGCCCCAGGGACGTACTTTTCGATTCCCCATAAATCTGATGCCCGTTGGCAGTGGATCGTGTGGAAACAGGGAATCTCGAAACCCTCCCCCCAAACTAAGACTGGATCTCGCAAAGTTTCGTTTTACTCAACAGTTGGGCCCTGGCGAGTGATCAAACTCCTCCTCCATAAGCTTTTGGGATTCAAAATCTCAACTTCTACAATTGCGGGGGCGGCATACCCTCTGAAAGCCAAGACAAGACGGGTCCGACTTCTCGGATCCCTTCCACGTGCCACCTGAACTGCATTCTATGATTTCCCGTGGAGAATTTCAGTCGATCACTCGGGCTGCTTCTGGGGCCTCGGGCGTCTGAGTCTCGTCGGAACATGATCGTAATCCCTTGGTCGAATAACAATCGCCTGAACCTTGGCCAATCCTTCGTCTGCATGCACAGAGCAGGTTCTCTTTTTGTATATACCCCCATTCCTTGACCCAATTTTCCTAAACACATCCTGTCGCCTGCGCTGCGGGTGAGCATGTCAGATTCGTCTTCCACTCCTCACGGAGACCCGAGCACGGGTAACCCCCCCACAGCAGCAACTCAACCGATCCTGCGAATCTTGTAGGAGCCTAAAAGTCCGCTGTCTCCCCAACCCATCTACTCCAAATCAATGCCAGCGATGTGCCAAAAGCAGGAAATCTTGTGTGTTTGTGGCCCCGCAGAGGCGGCGGCCCCGGAAGCGCACCGACTCCAGAGTTGCTCAGCTGGAAAAGGAGATGCGGATGATGAGGTCTTTGCTGAAGGGTCGAATTCGCGAAGAAAGTGAACCAGAGTCGGATGGCAGCGAGGCTTCTCAAGAGGAAGGCGATGATGGGGAACTGGAATACCAAGGGAACGTGGGCGCCATGCCTGAATCTTCGTCCAACTCGGCGCGCCTTATGGACTACTCCCCCGAGTACGGCGATGGCTCATATCCCAGCATGCATGGAAGTGCTGTGTTTCCGGCCCAGCCCACGCTATCCGGTCTGCACATGAACTTCCTCGCTGAACCAAATAAGCACAATGAGGACGTGATCGATCGGGGCATCATTACCCTCGATGATGCGGAGCAGCTGGTAGCATTCTTCATCCAGGAGCAGTCGTCGATTTTCCCCATGGTGATGTTCCCTCAGACTACCACCGCCGCCCATTTACGCCAGGCAAAGCCGGTTCTTTTTCTTTCCGTCATCACTGCTGCGGCAATCTCTATCGACTCGGGCCTCGCAGCGGTCCTCAGCCGTGAGATGGTCCGGCTGTATGCAGACCGGTTCTTCATCGAGGGTGAAAAGTCCCTCGAGCTGGTGCAGGCCGTTATCCTCATGATCATCTACTACCTGCCTCCCCGATCGCCACTGCGGTTGCAGTTCTACCAGTACACACATATTGCGGCGACAATGGCGCTGGAGATCGGATTGGCGACCAAACGCCGGGTCTCGAAAAAGAGCGATCGCAAACAAGCGATATATGACGAATCGTTGGCGGAACAGGCGAGGGCTGTCTTGGGGTGCTATCACCTTGGGTCCATGTGAGTAGATGCTTTTCACACGCTTCAAGCTGCTGAACCTTCTCACCAACATTGTCAATAGTGTAGCGATGAAGACCAGGCGGCCAAATTTGCTGCAGTTTAATGACTGGATATCCGAATGCATAACACAGCTAGAACAGTCGCCTCATCGATCAGACCAACAATTGGCTGTGTGGTTCGAGCTCCAGCGGATCACCGACGAGGCGAAATCTTCGTTTGGTCTGGACGACACCAGCACATCCTCACCATTAACGGAATCCCGCGTCCAAGCTGTACTGAGATGGTTTGACAAGCGGATGGATACTTGGCGAAAGACCGCGCCGATGGAAATGCTCACAGGTAAGACTACTTCCAAAGCAGATTGTTTGGACCCGTACTCATGAACCATCCCCAGTCCCAATGATTCTCGAATACCGGTCTGCCATCCTCGCAATGTACGAACTCGGCGTAGGGGAAGGCTACCGTGACCCAGATGCCATTAAACGCCGATACTTCGTCCTTCCAACACTAGAGGGTGGCGGTGCGAATCCTCCCGAGGAGAGTCAAATGAGTGCGATACGGATCGATATCAATGTCAAGTGGATGAACGCAGCTCACGAGCTGCTAGAAGCAGTCCTCACCTGCAGCGCAGAGACCCTGCGCCGGTTGCCCAATCTCATGTTCACTCGGTTCGGCATGGCAATGACCTCGCTAATGAAAATCCATTTCTCTGTGCGCACGAGTACGCTCGGCGAAGTTGTCACGCCCGAAACTGTTAATCTCAGCTACTACCTCGACGCGATGGCTGCGAAGCTCGGAGACGCGAGCGGGGGGGTAAATACGAGATTCCTAATCGGTGGTTCCATGTCATCGGCACAAAAGGTCGGCACTGGTACGAGAGGCTCGAATCGCGATATGCAGGCCTGCAGGCTGGGAATGTGCAAATTCCTCCTGGTCCTGGCCCGGCGCCAGGCCCAGGTTCAACAAGCTCAGGCAATAGCCACGGCCCTTCTCATGGGCCAGGTCCAGGGATGGTCTCGGAACCCCCCCGGCACTACACCCGAGTATAGCCCTGTGGTGTCTATGCCCGGAACCCAGGCGCCCACATCACATATGGATTCTTTCCCCATGACCACAGGCGTGCCACACATGCCGCCTGGGATCGAGCCTGCTTATGTGCCCATGAATAACCCGGGTATATGGCACATGGACAGTCAAGGGCAGGGTCCATTCTTCCAATCCATGCCACCCGGTTATTCGCAGCAAACCTCGCTCCCGCCACAGTTCGCTTATGAACCACAGCCTCTTCCGCCTCAGAGCGCCCCGCCTGGGCCTCCTCCTGGGAGGGGGACGGGGATGGAGTTGGATGGGTGGTTGCCGGATGGAAGTATCTTTGGCATGCCGCCTTTGCCTGAGCTTTAATCTGAAATAATTTGGGAAGAGTAATGGATGAAGTCGACGTGAGGCTTATTGGTCTCGTGTGTCCTATACATTAGTAGAAGATGGACCAGAAAGGATGATTCACAGAAAACCCAGATACAGCCATGTTATGGACAGAATTTTAGCATGAAAGACTTCAAAGACCCAGTAATATTTGGAAAGTGTGCAAGGGCATCGGGCAAATGCAGAAAATTTAGACTAGACAGAAATCGCCAACTATAGCCCTTTCAGGGAAATGCTCCTGGGACCCACGGAGTAGCAGTACCCGCAGCAAGCAAGCCAGCAAAACGCTTCGGATGAAGGATTGGAGCTCTTCCCACTTTCCCCAGTCGCAGCCAAGCGAGGCCTTTGGAGCCCTACGGACTAGCGAGAGTGGGTTGTACTGCGATGTGTCGGAGGGTCGGGCGCGTCGGAACTTCCGCCTTGAGATCGGAGCGATCATCTAGTCCGATAGGCTTGCGACAGCCTTAGTTGACTATATTAGAATATTTATTAGTCAGGACAAATTAGAGTGTTTCGATAAGTAATCTATCGCATCGCGGTTACTATTTAACCACAGTCCTCCTTCTCTACCTGGATATAGGAAATCCTAGTAACACAGGGCATTTCGTCACAACCTGCGTCTAGAGCAGGCCATGTCACCCCAACTCCACCAGAGGTTGAACGTCTGTGTACTTGATAGTAAATGTATCATAATATGTCAAGAATCAATGGCGATACAAGGATCAGAAAGACAATCCAAGACGAGAAAAGGGCAAATTAAGATCCAAGATATGTCATAAACCCGAACAGGTAGATCCAAACTACTCCGAAATGTAATCGAGGCATAGTTCATGATATCGGTAAAAGCACGTGCGAATAGGGGTGATACATAGCAAGTTCTCTCTGGGAAAAACTAGAGAAGTTGAAAAGCCTCAAGTGCATCCATAAACCCAGCAATAGCCCCAATGCCCACGAGGCCCCGTGTAGCAGTCCGTCCTAGCTCCTTATTTGCCTCCCGTCTCAATTCGCGCGAAGATCGACGCGAGTGGTCACTCGGCGGCGTCCTTTGGGCCGAGCGTGGAGGCGTCGTGCGGAAATGCACCTCGTGACGCGTTTCCGGCGAGGAGGTTGAAAGGGGGTATGCTGAGTGATGGTAGCGAGCATGAGGATTTCCACTGTACGCTTGGGGTGGGCCCCATGAATTACTGTTGGGTGGCGTACTTCGTGGTGAAGGTATTGGCATAGGAGCCAAGGTTCTTTGCGGCGTGTTTATGCTCATTGGGACTGATCGGGGCATATTCGTGTGGTCGGCGTAGTAGTTGGATCCCGGCTGTGCGGGCGATCCTAGTGGACCAGGTGCCCGAGGCGCAGGTGTACCCGGAGGTAGATGTTGTGGTGCCCTCGGTCGAGGTATTGATTGGGCTGGTGGGATGCTACCATTTGGGTACGCAGGTTGTCTGAGCTCGGGTACTTGGCTCTGGCTGGAATATTTCGATGACATGCTATTGGAATGAGGGCGGCCGCCTGGCACAGGGCGACGGTGGGAAGCCGATCTCTGCTCATAATCATCTCCAGAGTCTGAGGTGTCTGAAAGGTTTCGTGCTCGGTTATACTGCTCATCATCATCGGTCTCGGAATCATTGTCCACATAAGCCTGGTAACCAGAGTATCGCTGACGCAGTTGTGCAGCCTGGTATCGAGCTTCCTGTGAATGTGGCTTTCTCCAGTCTGTGGTGTTTCCTTCAAGATAGTATCCATCGATGCTATGGCGATCGAAGTCTTCTTTCTCACTATCATTATCGCTCTCGGGAGTGATGTGGACCCGCGGTGGAGTTGACCTCTCAGACCCCCGGTCGTTTTTCCCTACCTTGTGCAACCACGAAATATCTAACGATGGGACCCAAAGATGGAATAAACGTTCGATAGCTTTTTCAGAAAGATGGACCATCTCTTTCGGGGACCTTTCCAGATTGCCCAGACTCGAATCGACATCTCCAAAAGTCACGGTATGAAGCCGAGTGACGGTCGAGCCGTTGGCTGCAGCGACGAGAGATTTCACGGCAGAGACTGTTTTTGACGAGCTAGCTGAGTTTATTCGCTGGCTTATTGGATTCTTTGCAGCATCCACAGCTTCTTGCTCAACGAGCCCCCATAGATGGTCCACTCTCCGGACAGCCCAGTAGCGAATAATTACCATGTTCTGCGCCTCTGCCTTTTCTTGGGCAAGCATCTCATCCGTAGTCAAATCAAACTCAGGTGAACCAGATATTCCCGAATTTGACTGCACCATCTCGGCCAGCTGTAGCACTTGAAACATGACAATCAGGCTCAGTTTCAAGGACTCAAGTTGAGCGAGAAGGTACGTCACATGTTGTTTTCGAAAGCACCAGTGTAGAAGTTCCTGAGGTGGTATCTTCCTCAGTTCCTCGTCTGTATCTGTCCCCTGGAGTTTCTCTAGCATGTGCTCTATCTCCACCATGACCACCTGGCCTTGGCTGGCAATTTCCAAAGCCTTCTCAGTGGCTGTGGGCGAGGTACCCAAGGTTGTAGCATCGAGTAGTTTTCCAACGCGTTTGAGCGTCAAAGAGAAGAGTGAGATAGCTTTGGCGATACTGTGAAATTCAATCCTGGACTGGGCCAGCTGGCATGCAGCTGCGTTCAAAAGCAGGGAGAGTCGAAACCCCGCGCCGGCAATCCGGATAATCGAGGCTTCAGATTCTGCAAATAAGTCAGTCCTGTTTTCGTATCTTTCATGACTCGCATGGCGCTCATAGTGTGGACAAGTCCTACCTTGCAGCATTGTTCTAGACGACTGTGAAAGGATCCACCATACAAGTCACAGAGGTGAAACATAGGATAGCATCTGAAAGGAGAGAAGGAAGTCTGGCAAGTGGGCCTAAATCAATAGTTGCCACAGCCAAGTACAGGATGCCTCGTCCACCAGTGGAACATTTGAACCAGTGTGGGGTTTGAGCCGCAGCCATGTTCCCTGCATATCATTTGACTCCGTCAGCAAGTCAACACCCTGCAATGACGCCATGAAACGGCCGCACGGTCATTATTCGGCTTACCTGCGACTAAAAGAGGATCAAACAGGCGAGGATCATCCCTGCGCTAGTCCGGGTGGAGAGCATTTCTTCCCCGTTCAATACATTCCACCCGGGTTAGACTTTCCAAGCTTCCGGAGCACAGCCCCAGGCGTTGAACATCGAGAATACGAACTTATCGACGAATGCTGATGCTTGGATATCCCATGAGGCATAATCCACCGATCCTCTGGTATATCAGGGCTACCTGATGGCTTTACAAAAGCCTCAAGTACTGTATGTCTCGAGTTTGTTATGCTCCATAGCTGGGTCTTACTCCTATCGCACTTCATAGAAAGTAGATCTCCTACGAATAATATCCATTATTACTAAATAAACATATGCGCTACTTCCATCAAACTTGAGAGTGTTTACGGATAGCCAAGGAGCCTCAGGGGTTTCAAGGTTCTGCTTCGCAACACAAAATGACAAATTGCGATGGCCGAGCGCGGGCGCCATCCAGTACGAGTCGCTCGCCGCCTTGCAGGATATATCCCGCCCAGGTGGAGTGTGTTCTGATTGGTTATGTCTAAAATGACCCCGAAGCTGCTTATCACAGAATAAAGGGCAATATCTGGAACAGATGTGCCTTCAGTAGGTGGTTTCCATGATAACTTGGATCGGTCATGATCTAGGCTTTTCGCATTCGCACCAACATCCCAGTGCTAGTCCTGTGGCCAGCAGCTAGTTGCAGGTGTTAACCAATGTTATACGAATCATAAAAATTCTGGACAATTAGATATCCCCGCTGGAGCCCCCCGAAATCTTGAATGATGAGCATCAGGTCTATGGTAGCTGTTTTCATTTCCGAAGCAGGCTGTGCGGTTGTTTGTAGTACGATGGAGTACATTCCGGAATCCCTAAGGTTCCGCTTTCAGCAGTTCGATCAACCCCGGAGCAACTGGACTAATCGTCTTTTTGCTTCAGCTTCACAGCCCTTGCGAAGTAACTTCCAAAATAACCCACGTCAAAGGCTTTCCTGGTTCTTTCAAATGTTGTGGGGCTTCGGACCCAGAGCTGCGATAGTTATCATAGTGGTCAGTTGCCCCCCCTCCATTCTTCCCGCCCTCGCGACCTCCTTTTCTCCCGCGTGGTCGATCGTCGAACTGCGGAGACTCAAGATTGACCTTTTCTACTGCAGACCGATACTCACTGCTCGGAATTCGACTTGCCCTGAATTTGCGGGAACAGGGGCTTCAGTCCGAATGGGCGATCCCGTGATTCAACCCAACAAGCAAGAAATTCCAGCTTGTTCGGATCGCACGAGATCACCTCCGCCGTCGTTACGCTCGAAGCGCTTTCGGTCAATGTGAAATAATGTCCGCAGCGGGTGTCACCGTCAGCGGCACCTCCGATACTTCGATTGCTCCTGCACCCTCTCAGTCCGGTACACAACCGTTCGTGGCGGATTCGGAGGAATCGGCAGGTCCTGCCAGCAATGGGAAAGAAAACGTGAAGGCTCAAGGGACGGGGGCGGGCTCTGCTCCAAACGCAAAACCTCTAGCCTCAGCCGCAGAGCCGGAGCTGGACGATTTCGGTCTCCCTATTCGACCGCGGTCGCAACCTCAGCGTCCGTCAGTGGAATGTGCCGACGAAAACGATGACCATGCCCCCCGCGAACATCGACACCCGTGGAGGAACTGATGGCTCGAACGTCCACGAACAATCGCAAGAAACTCGGAGTATACAGGCGACGGAAACAGAAGCTCCAGAAACCAAACCAAAGTCCGAAACTGGACATGGTGAACCAGCGGAGCCAAAGTCCACGCCTGAGCCTAAGCATGAAACCCAAGGACCGCAGACAGAGGATTCAAGGAAAGGTCAAGAAGAATATTCTACGGAAACAACTCGCCCAGCCTCCAAATCGCTTGGCTATCAGATCCCGGAATGGTCGCATATGCATTTCGCTAAACATGATAGGCCACAAGAGAATGAGGAGGAAGAGGAGGGAAGAGGATGAGTGGAAAGACATGCCTGCATTGGGAGAAATGGACTACTACGATGACTACGGTAGACTGGTAGCCCGTGGCTCCCGAGAAGAGGACGACGAGGCTGTGTATAGTGGACTGGGCGGTGCTGGAAAGGGCTATACTCGAGTCCAGCTTGACGAAGACGCTCAGTCAGCCAATAGCTTGGACGAAGATACCAGCTACCTTTTCAAAGAGGGTGGCCATAATTCTGCAGGGCTGGTCGGCGAGGAACTTCGCGATACCGTGAGCCAACTCCAAGCAACCAAAGATCTTCTTAATGAGACCCAGAAAATCGCATATGTCGGAGTCGTTCGACTGGCCGTGTTCGCGATGAATACCGAGATCAGTGAAATGCGAATCACTAAGGCCACGAAGAAAACAACTTTCAAGGCACAGGACTCTATGCGGAAATGGGGGCAGGCAATGATGGGCCGTCTTTACGCGCACATGGACATCAATCCGGCCGAGCAAGTCATGATCGAGCAGCTTGCCGAGCATGGAGTGCAGCCTGAAGATTTGATCAGACCTCTCATGCAAAATGCCCGCGTGAAGAATCCCATGGCCGATCAAAGCGCGGGCATGTCCAGTCCTTCTGTATCATCTCCAACCTCTCCAACCTCAAAATTTGATCCTCAATCGCGGGCGTCCACCGAGACAGCAGAGTCTGAATTCGACGCACCTCCTCCTTACGAAGAACATGAAGATGAAGACGCAGTTCCGGAAGTCCACACTCCATCCCAGATGCCAAAATCAGACCAGATTGATATCGATCTCCGGTGGACCGTCCTGTGCGACCTCTTCCTTGTCCTGATTGCGGACTCTGCATATGATGCTCGTTCCCGATCTCTTCTGGAAAGAGTGGGAGCAGCAATGGATGTGACATGGCTCCAGATCTCCCGATTTGAGAAACGTGTTACCGATGCAATTGAAATGCAAGAGCAAACCGAGAAGGAGAACTGGGATGAATCAGAGCACATGGAGAAGCGCCGGCAGATGTCTCGGAAAACCAAATACATGGTTATGGGCCTCGCAACGGTCGGTGGTGGTCTGGTCATCGGTCTGTCTGCTGGACTTCTGGCTCCTGTGATTGGAGCTGGTCTGGCAGCTGGTCTGACCACAGTTGGTATCTCTGGAACCAGCGCATTTCTGGGAGGTGTTGGTGGAACGGCTCTTATCGCCTCTACTGCCAGTATCAGTGGAGGTGCGATTGGGTTGAAAGCTGCAAATCGACGGACGGGAGCCGTCCAGACGTTCGAATACCGGCCCTTGCATAACAACAAAAAGCTGAACTTGATTGTCACGGTATCTGGGTGGATGACCGGCAAAGTTGACGATGTCCGACTTCCATATAGTACTATAGATCCTATCATGGGCGACATCTACTCCGTCCTCTGGGAGCCAGAGATGCTGCGCAGCATGGGTGACACAATCAACATCCTTGCCACAGAGGTCAGTTTCAATTCTCCGAGTCACCGTTTTGGTTCCAAAAGCTCACTTTTTCGCCAGGCACTTACCACAGGTCTGCAACAAGTCCTCGGCAATACTGTTTTAATAGCCTTGATGGCCTCTTTACAATTGCCACTGGTTCTTACGAAGTTGGCGTATCTTATAGACAACCCTTGGACCGTTTCATTGACTCGAGCTCAGTACGCAGGCCTTATCATGGCAGACTCTTTGCGCGATCGAAACCTTGGCAATCGGCCAATCACTCTGATTGGATTCTCACTGGGGGCGCGTGTCATTTTCTATTGCTTGAAGGAACTCGCTGAGAAGGGGGCCCATGGACTTATTCAAAACGTCTACCTCTTTGGCTCTCCGATCGTGGCCAATAAGGATGACTATCTCAAGGCGCGCAGTGTGGTTTCTGGTCGATTCGTGAATGGGTATTCTACGAATGACTGGATTTTGGGCTATCTTTTCCGAGCTACCAGCGGTGGTATTATGCGTGTCTCTGGCCTCGCGCCCGTTGAGGGTATACCGCGGCTGGAAAACGTCGATCTCACCAAGATTGTTAATGGCCACATGGATTACCGTAGTGCCATGCCGCGTATTCTCAAAGAAGTTGGCTGGGAAGTGCTGGAGGATGAGTTCGCGGAAATCGAGGACCCAGATCCAGACAACCATGCCGAGCGTCAGCGTGAGCTGATCCGGGAAATCGATGAAGCCCGCCGAGAGGCGGAACTGAAGCCGGAGAAGAAGCGCTTCGGTCTCTTCAAACGAGGCAAAATGGCCGAGAAGAAGTCGTGGGAAACGTACGACGTTAATAAAGCATCATCGCCGCAGGAGGCGAATGATCCCACCGCGGCGCCGGGTTCGGTCCTATTCGATATCGAAGCCATCCGTTCGGAGCTCGCATCGGAAGCCATTGAGGTGAAACAGCTGGAGTCGACGCTCCCTCCTATGAAGCTCGACTTGAACCCTCCATCAGAGTCTACCCCGATCACGCCAGCAAAGGAATTCAGGCCTGAGCCTCCCCCCAGTTGCCCGGACAGCATCAGAACCGAAACTGACCACCACGGCTTCCTCCCTCAATGAAGCCCCCCCTTCCACCCCCTGTGCACGAAGAAGAAGAGGTCTCAATGACATTTGACACCTCGTTTCACGACGATGATTTCCCACCTCGGCCCGAGTTGAAATCCTACGCTTCCACCCCTGCTAATAATATTGGCGCTACTGCGACCGGGGCAATGGCCCTCGAGCCTAATGCATGGGCTGATCACGACGAGGAGATCTCAATGACGTTTGAATGATTGGCGTTTTTGCATTTAAATACATTCCTTTTTTTTAACCCGTAGATTCGGGAGAGCAGGATGTACAGTCTATAGCTGTCAAGGTGTAAATATGGAAACTCAATTTAATCGACGCGTGTGGGGCCGCGCGTGTCACGCGTGCCCCCGTTGACCTTCGCTCTCCGCACTCCGATGTAGCTTCATGATTTCTTTGTCCTTTAGTTCGTATCAGCCCATGATTTGGCCCGCCTCTTAGGGTGGCACGAGATTATCTGTTTCCCCTGTCCAAGCTCGTGACTGACATTTTGCGACTCCAGAAGTAACGATGGGCCCGAGGCAACGCAGTGCGGCTGAGGCCTCAAATCAACTTTCGAGGAATTTACCAGGCAACAAGCACCTTTTGTCAAGTTTTAATAAAGAAGAAGATATCAACCGTCCACCTTCCAGCTCGGACGAGGACGAATCGGACAGAGAGGGACAGGGCGAGGATTCAGATCTTCCCACCTATAGCTTCAAACAGCAAGATAGCTCCCACGACCAAAGGCTTCGGAGCCATGCCAGAGACGGATCCAACGCGCGAAAGCCCCTCGCAAGGACATCGTCCAAAATGGAAGAGTCTGACGATGACGATATCTTTTTTGGAGGAATGGGTTCACAGAGCAAGGCGAAAAGACTGAAACACCATTACGACAAGCCAACGAGAGTCAGGGTCCCAAAGGCATACCCACTGAGCGCTCAAGAGAAATACACGAAGATCAAGAACAATGGCAGGACACCGGAGAAGGGAGCAAAAAATGACGAACTGGAGGAGTCAGAAGAAGAAATGCAATTCAAAATGCCCGCAAGCATGGAGGAATTCGAACAACAACCGCCACCATTCAAAGTGCCCCCCAGGTATCACCAATGACAGGATACCAGGTTCCTCTTTGGGAGCCTCATCGCGGGAGACCGCCTCTTTCCAGTTCGACGAGGACTTGCAATGCTCCTCAATCGGTACACCCCTCAGCTCTGCACCGTCCTCCCTGTTAGACGAGCTTTCTTCCTCTGAGCCCGAAGCCCCTGCCGTATGTCCCATGTGCAAGGCCGAGGTTGATCCGAAGCTGTTGAAGAAATTTCAAGCGCAGCCTAACCAGCGCATCCGCCAGCAACGAGAATTCTGTGCTTCTCATCGAAACGATTCCGCTGCTGGCGACTACAAAGCCCAAGGCTATCCGGAAATTCATTGGGAAACCTTTGGTGAGCGAGTGCAACAGTTCTTCCCCGCTCTGGAAAAGCTTGTCAAACCCGATGCACCCTCCTATTATCGTAATTTGTTGGATACAGCGCAGAAGGCCGGGAAGACTCTCCAGCCTTCTCTGGAGGGGGATGACATCGAACGCATCTCTTGCGGGTACTACGGCCCCAAAGGAGGGCAGAAGATGTGAGTAAAGTCTTGGATCATTGATTCTATCTCCATACTGACGAATGACAAGGCTGGATGCCATCATGGGCCGATTTGCTGTGAGCCTCCGCCGGCTTGCCAAACAGGACTCTTTAGTCACGAAGACTGGCGTTGTCCGTTATGCCCAGTCTGTGCTCGTCCCTGAGCTCACGGTTCTGCTCATAAAAGATGACATGGATGTCAGCGAAGATGCAGCCCGAGAGATTATGCGGGATAGCATTGATATCGGGTTGATGGTCAACGCGCAGGTCGACATTGTCCCTATTGATGAGCCAGCTCTGTCCGAAGCCAGTGGGAGTGAATTATCCGAGGAGCCGTCTGATGAAGATGAATTTGTAGAGTAAGTTTTTGACATGCTGTACTGTGCCCTGGGATGACCCTATTGCTCTCAGCCGTGTATATTATAATTTCTTCCAGTGATACCTCTGGGGCTGAGCCCTCTGATAGTTACAACTCATAACAGTAGAACTACGTCTCTGCTAGTCAGAGCGAATGAGAGAAAAAAACAATTTAAGATTCAAATAAAAAGGCACTCTAGTTTTCTTCGAACTATTCAAGCCTTGCTTGAGCATGTGCTTATCTCGCCAAGGTCTAGACAGGGGTGTGGGGGTCGTGTGACGCCGTACGAGCGTACAGAAGTCCGGGGCCTGAACCTTTTCCACCATGCTGGGCTCGTCTCGTACAATAGGTAGCCCGCTAATAATACGGCTTACAGTCTCTGACGACACACTATCATCGGTGCTATTCATACATACTCTAGTAATTCGGTTTCATCTCGCGCTTTCAATCATCAAGGATTGAAGACA
Organism: Penicillium chermesinum; assembly: GCF_028974085.1. Lineage (NCBI taxonomy): Eukaryota > Fungi > Ascomycota > Eurotiomycetes > Eurotiales > Aspergillaceae > Penicillium > Penicillium chermesinum. Next base: position 725,320 of record NW_026695312.1, on the reverse strand, counting down.
TAGATCAAAGCACCGGGAAGAGTCAGGCTGGGCAATCTTCATGAACGTACAGCTCAGAGATCCACAATGCTGCAGGGTCTGCACACCACAGGGCCGGTTGCGATCGAGAACCTGGAGGAGTCGCGTCTCATGATCGAACTGAAAATCGGTGTGAGCAGACGCGGCGACAAGTCCGGAGTTGCAGATCAAGTGGAGAAGTAAATGACGGGGCCGCTTTTCCGGCTTAGGCCCGTGTCGGTCTTTTCGCAGGTTTTGCGCCCCCTCTTTCTTTGAGTTCTTTGGGTGCTATTTGCAACTCAAGGCTAGGAGCTGCTCCAGACCGGAGGACTCAGGGAGGATGCAGAAACCAAAGCTGCCCGTCCAGCAGTTGACGATTCTGGGTAGGTGGCCCTCCGCAAATTTTCTCCTCCCGATCGTGCTCACATTTTGATTTAGCGATATGTCGATTCGCCGAGCCAAGTAGGTGCTGGATTTTCCAGTGAACAGTGTTTGTTCCTGTCGATCAAGGCGCGATATTAACAGAGTTTGCGAAATAGTCGTTTATACTTCGATTCTTCCATACCTGGTACGTCGCGCGCTTATCGCATACCGGGCCCGGCACTTCTGAGCCGCGACCATGCGAAAGTTACCAATTCTGGGATCACATCTAACGATTGAATAGCCGGAGCTTATTGAATATGTTGGTGTTCCAGAGGCAGAAGTCGCCAAATGGGTAGGGATTGCCTCCGCGGTCTCGTCCATTAGCCAGGCGCTCATGGCGGTGCCTTGGGGTACTCTGTCCGACTATATCGGTCGCAAGCCAGTCATTATCAGTGGTTTGACTTGCACGATGGTCTTCTCGATCATGCTTGGCATGTCGCACAGCCTCACGATGGTGCTTCTGACTCGTACGCTCATCGGATTTTTCAACGGCAACGTCGGCATTTATCGTACCATCGTAGCCGAAATTGTCCCCGAGCGCGAACTGCAACCTCGTGCATTCAGTATCATGCCTTTGGTATGGACCGTGGGAAGCATTTTTGGCCCCTCGTCTGGTGGTGCGCTTGCTCGGCCGGCTGAGAAGCATCCTGAGATCTTTGGCCGATTTGAGATTTTGCGCCGGAATCCCTTTCTGCTTCCTAACTTGGTTTCCGCCATCTTCTTCATTATCGGCATCACGAACACCGTTCTGTTCTTACGTGTAGGTTGCGAGTCAAACCCGTCCTGTTTGACCCCGGCTTAACTTCAGATAGGAAACCCTGGAAACAAAGAAGGACAAAAAAGACTATGGTCGGGAACTCGGAAAAGTCCTCACGCGCCCATGTACTTCGCGAAGGAAACGCTTGGAGGGGGCGAAGGCCGCTGACGAGGAACGTGCCTCATTGCTTCCACCATCTAAACCCCAAGTAAAGAACAAAGGGCCTGCGCCTCGCCCCAGATGGTCGGAGATTTTTACATTTCAGTCAATCCTGATCCTCATATCTTATACCATGGTTTCAGGCCTGGGCATGGCATTCGATGCAGTTTTCCCAGCATTCCTGAGTTATCCGGTGCAAAATCTACATGATAATCCCGAGGTGAAACTTCCCTTCAAGTTTGCCGGCGGCTTTGGTATCGGTAAGCTCTTCGCGGCCCAGAGCAATGGAGCAGGTCAACGCTAACCAAAACAGATTCTCAAACTATCGGCATATACTACACCATAATCGGATGTATTGGTATGGTCATCCAGTTCTACGCTTTCCCGCCCGTCGTGCACCGGCTGGGCACCCTGCGATGTTTCAAAGCAGCTGCCATCGCTATGCCGGTTGTCTTCTTCCTGACACCATTCATGGTCCTCGTTCCAGAGTCCTTCCGACTCCCTGCCGCGTTGGCAATTATGCTTGGCAAGCTCGGGGTGACCATCTTCGGTGTTCCCTGCTGCACCATCTTGCTCACGAATTCTGCGGCCAGCATGTCTGTGCTCGGTACACTGAATGGGGTTGGAACTAGTGTGAGTGCTCTTGGTCGGGCGGGAGGACCTGCTCTTATCGGAGCTGCCTTTTCCTTTGGCGTGAAGCGGGGGTATGTCATTATCCCTTGGTGGCTACTCAGTTCGTTAGCTTTGTTTAGCATCGTCCCCGCGTTCTGGATTGTTGAGCAGGACGGCCCACACCGTGGAAATGCCATTCAAGAAGAGGAGGAATCAGAAGGAGCAGAGACATCTGCTGGAGGTTATGGAAGCGTTGCCTCACGGGCATAGGGCTTCGGAACGACACGGAATGATTAAAATTGCCTTGATGATGTGATGTTTGCATATACGGACGTTTAGGGATGGGCAAGACTGGAAATTTGGGATACGACCGGGGCTGCATCAAATAGACTGCCAGTCATACTCGGTGACATTCATACAGTTAGCATGAGCTCCAAGGAATGAAAGTAAAGTCTACTCCGAATCCGCTAATACTGTGAGAAAAGGTGGTCATTGTCATTGTGTTGAGTCCGTCACGTATCCAATATAGTCGAAAATTTGGCTTTCGATGCCGCCAAGTAACATGATTCGCAGAAACCCCGAGTCAGCCTAAGGAATCCTTCAAGACACGCTCAGGATGCAACAAAAACCACTGTATCTTCTCATTTCAGTCGTCTAGTTGCCAAAGGGAATCTGCACCTTATTCGCGGTTTGATGTTGGAAGCACTTTATACTCCATAGTCTATCAGGCACGTGACATCCGATAACGAAGCTCCCAGCTGGCATCATCGACGATCTGTCTTCCCCACACCATTGGTCCTCCACAACACGCCAATTCCATAAAGCCTTTTCCTTCAATCAGCAGGCTCTTGGAAATCTCTAAAATTCCAAAACAAAAGACAAAACCACACGGGTCAACTCCTCCCCCTCCACAATGCCTGCCAAGCGAAACGCGGCCTCGCCTGCCTCCGCGCCAGCGGCCTCAACAACAGCACCTCTCTCCTCAGGCCCTGCGACCCTCAAAACCAATTCCTCCATTACCGATATTGCCATCCATGTCTGGCAGCAATATCTTGCCACTTACTCCCCAGCGCATTCTGCTTCTGGATGCCTTTATGGCCTTCTTAGTGCTTGTCGGCGGCGTGCAGTTCTTGTACTGTGTAGTGGCAGGCAATTATGTATGTTGTCCCTTCTTACCTACGAAAGAGCACTCGGCATTGATCCCCCTTTCCCCGTAATTTCGGTTCAATGGGCTGGATATGTCGACCATCATTCACCGTCCAGCCAGGGGAGAAGTTACTAACATCTTGCTTCAATAGCCATTCAACGCTTTCCTCAGTGGCTTCAGCGCCGCGGTCGGTCAATTTGTTCTCACGGCTTCCTTGCGCATGCAAACCAGTGACACCGGGGCAACTTCAAGCAAGCCCAGCTCAAAGGGAAAGAATGCACGATTTGCGGAGGACGAGCAGGACACCGGCATTTCTCATGAGAGAGCATTCGCTGATTACATCTTCGGAAGCCTGATCCTGCACTTCTTCTGCATCAACTTTATTAATTAAATTATTGGCACTATGTGGGTATTGGGTGGTCGGTGGGTCCATGGAATGGGGTTCGAGGAAGACCTGTTCATCCGTCTGTCGCGATGGCTTCTATGCTCGAGCTGGCCAGCCGGACTGGAGTCTTCATCAGTTGTCCAGTTTCATTTCTGCATATGAAGGAATACACTTCACTGTATAAAACTAAACGTTAGCGAACTCGAACTCTTCAAATGATCTAGATTGGGGTCTGCACTGTGTTTATGTATCGTTTTGATTGCTCTGTCTGTTGTAGGGTATCTTTTGAGTTTGCGCTTTCACGGGCCGGCCCTAAACACCGGGGCTAGGCGTCTTAGGATATTGTACAAGATGGGCCAATCGCCTCGGCGACATGAATGCCAGATGCGACCTCATTAAAACGTACGTCCTGGTCTTTTGCCCACTTGAGGTCTTTTCACAGCACTTCCTCCACCACTAGAATTACTCGAATTGGCGCCAGGACGAGATCCAGAGGAAGACGAAGTCAAACCGCCGCGTACTTGACCAGGTCTTTTAACAATTGGGCGGCGGACAGCGCTCCTTCCACCAACCTCGACTTCCATCTTGCGGCGGGTGGGGTTATTGCGCTCCTCTTCGCGCGCTTTCTCGGCTGCAGCGCGCTCACGGTCCAGCGCCATCTGGTTCTCGATTTCCATGCGCTTGTTGAACTCGATCTCTGTAACACGGCGATCGCGTTGGGAGTATCCCTTTTCTTTGACTGAGTAGAATACACCACCGAGCTCGGCAAGCCACTATGGGAATATGGTTAGTATTCAATGGGAAAATGCGGTCCACGCAGATGTTTGACTTACATGCGGATCAACTGCTGTCACTGTCGACATGTACTCTTTTGCAGTCAAGATTAACTCGTGGTAGACGACATATTCGGGTACATAGCCCAGACCGTACAAGGCACTCGTGGGATGCAATGCCATGGTGACGCTGGTGCGGAGGTTGATAAACTCCCCAATTCCCTTCACGCGAGCGGCTTGATGATAGTAGCCTGAGCATATACACTTGCGGATAAGATCCCAGTCTGTACCGCAGCTAATAAGAGGCATTTTCTGCACAGTCATGATGTCGCGCAGCTGGTCGCGGACTTCCTTGGCTCGTCGGAGGGTCTTTGCATGGAGGAAATGCTTGACACACCAGCTATCAGAGAACCCATTCGACTTCCATTGTGTGTAGACATGAAGGAGAGTCAAATGATCGGATTCGGGAACGAAAAATTTCTCACGCGCCGAGTCGGACTCTTCCTGTCGTTCCTTGGGACGGTAGAACACGTTCGGCACGGAAAGCATGGAGACGATCGTCAACATCTCCTCGCTGCACTCGTACTCTTCCGAGGCCATGATGAGAAGCTTTGCCAGAGGAGGATCCATGGGAAATGGTGTCATGCGCCGTCCTAGCGGCGTAAGGTCACCCAGATTGTCGAGAGCCCCTAGAGACCAGAGTTCGAAGAGAGACGTAGTAATTGTCTCTTGGGGCGGAGGATCCATGAAATCAAAATCGAGTAGATCTTTCACACCGAGGGATTTCAGTAACAAGACAGTATTGGCGAGGCTGGTGCGCTGAATCTCGGGAATAGTTTGGATGTACAGCTCATTCTTGTAGGCAGTCTCAGTGTACAGACGGTAAGCCTTTCCTGGTCCAGTCCGCCCAGCTCGTCCAGATCGCTGGTTCGCGTTGGCCTGAGAAATTGGCGTGATCTGCAGAGTGTCCATACCCATGCGAGGATTGTACACTTTCAACTTGGAGTATCCAGAATCCACCACGAACATGATACCGTCGACAGTCAAACTTGTCTCCGCAATGTTGGTAGCGACGATGACTTTTCGAGTGCCAGGTTCGGCTCGTTCGAAGATTCTGGCTTGTTGTTCAGCAGGCATTTGACTGTAGATTGGCAGAATGCTTAGGGGCGCAGGGTCGTTCAGAAGTTTTAAACGCTCATCACACAGTTCGCATGTTGCCTCGATATCCTCTTGTCCAGTCATGAAAACCAGAATATCACCCTGTCCTTGAGAAACATGGATGGCCAAGATCTGCTTTACTGCACTATCCACATAATCCTCACATGGCGTTCGCGAGAAATGAGTGTCGACCGGGAAAGTTCGGCCAGGGATGATAAACTCAGGGGCTCCTCCGTAGAATCGTGAGAATCTCTCGGCATTCATGGTAGCCGATGTGACGATCAGTTTTAGATCTCGACGACGTGCAAGAACCTTCTTCAGAAGTCCCATAAGAACATCTGTGTTCAAAGCGCGCTCGTGCGCTTCATCCATAATGATGCAGGAATATTTATCGAGATCTGACTGGGTCAATGACTCACGGAGCAACACACCGTCGGTCATGTCTGCGGCAGGTTGTCAGCATGATGGTCATACGTGCGGAGAATCACACAACTCACACTTGATAACTGTTTCGTCCGAGGTACAATCCTCAAAGCGAATGGCATATCCCACCTTTCCACCAAGCTCAACATCCATCTCTTCACTGACTCGTTTCGCCACACTCATGGCTGCCACACGGCGTGGCTGGGTGCAGCCAATCATCCCATTCTTTGAATAGCCATCTTCGTGAAGAAACTGCGTCAACTGGGTCGTCTTGCCGGAGCCTGTTTCGCCAACCACCACCACAACCTGATTGTCTCGAATAACTCGTAAGAGGTCCTCGCGCACCGCAAATGCGGGCAGAAACTCCCTTTGCTCGCGCATAGTCTTGCTTCTGCTGAAGGAACTGGCTCCGCCCTCATCTTTCTTCATATGTTTGGCGAACTTATTTCCTCCACCTTTGTAGACATCCTCAACGGGCATGGCAACAGCACTGTCGCCCTCGTCCTCCTTCACTCCCATGAGGTTGCCTGGGGCTGTTCCCGCCATGTTCGTTGCCTGTTGTGCCTGCTTTTGCCGCTCACGCTGTTGCCGCCGTTCTCTCACGACCTTACTTCCTTTCCGACTAAAGACTGCCATGTCGCTCTGAGGGTCTCGAAGGGCCGAGATTGGCTCAAGTTGCTTGGTAAAGATGGTGCGGCCATCGAGAAAGGGTGGTCGGAGGTCGTGGACGAGTAAATGAACTCTGGTCGCTTCTTCATCCTCAGGCATAAAGCCGCTACCCATGTTGCGCCGCTGCGCAATGCCCGAAGTGAGCATGCGATTAGTCTCCCAGTCGTCATTTTCCTTGCGCCTAGCGTCTCGAAGGTGCGGCGGCAAATTCGAGCTCTTCTGCCTTTTGGCAGGAGGCCCTGCCTCATCACGCGCCATTTTGGATTGTGTAGACCGGGTTATCAGGGCAGGCAGGCCAGGCGCACCGGTGGGAGGAGCTTGGAAGATTTAGCTGCGCAGCGAACATTAAGTTGAAGCTGAATCATGCTCGACGGAGCAAACAGTGCAAACTTTCTTATCAGTCACCTGACCATGTAGTATTTGAGACGTGAAGGTCATTGGTACATTTTGGGTCTAATTATTTTATGATAAGAATAGAATGAGGGTTTGCATAGCCTGCTTTGCATTAAACTGGAAAACAACTCAATCCTGAGAGTTGCTGAATTTGTTGTTGGGTCATTTGACTTGCACATTAAACATACCGAAGTCCACCAAACACCGCACGGCGGCCCCGCATCACCATCCGAGCTTTTGAGGTCTCCGTGTCGCAACGCATTCTCTCGACGCGCGCAAACATGTCGAGCCAACCGAAGATCGATCCTAAGAAGCAGCAGGGCAAGTGCACCTTGAAATTAGTTCATCCAGTCGAGGAGCTATGGCTGATTTTTGAATCCTCTCTCCAGAGCTTCAGATCCAGTACTCCAACTTCAAGAACACACTCCAACAATTAGCACAAAAGATTGGGGATATTGAACAAGAGGCTGAAGAACACAAGTGAGCCATGACCGGAAATATGGCGGAAGACGAATCGAGGGCAACCTTCGCTTGTTCAAGCAGGGTTGAGCTCGACCAGTCGGCAATCCAGTATCACACATGCTAATGATTGCTCTACGTGGATAGACTCGTTATTGAGACACTGGAACCCCTTCCTCAAGACCGGAAATGCTTTCGCATGGTGAATGGCGTCCTTGTTGAGCGAACAGTCAAGGATGTTCTTCCCACTCTCAAGACCAACTCGGACGGGCTCAAGCAAGTTCTGGAAGATATGTTGAAGCAGTACAAGACGAAGCAAACAGAGTTAGATAGCTGGAAGGTACGTTTTCTACAACTCCTAGGATACTGCTTTGGAGCGCAATTCGAACGTCGGGCAAATCATCGAGAAATTGCTGACGATACTGACTCAATTCTTGCAATCACAGAAAAAGAACAACATCCAAGTTGTCCAGCCTTGAGTGACAAGACAGGCTTGATTGAATGAATCCGACTCCCCTGGGTCAACCATCTATATACCTAAAAATGACCTGTCGAAGGAGCAATTATCGGCGTTATCGGAAACAAAAAGAAAGAAGAGGAGAGAAGAGAAAAGGAAGGCAGAGGTAGAATCCAATATGCAATCATGACGAAAGTCAAGCTTCAAATTTTGAATCTGCCGGATCGAGTTGTTGAATAGTGGATTGACGATCGCATCCAATTCTTGTACAAATGATAATTATAGCTCAGCCACGTAGAACTATGATGTACACTTCAGATGAGGCACTACCACACCCCTCTATAGACATCGTTTCCAGCCAAAGGATTGAAATGCCTGGGTCCCGACGTGCGTCAAGTTACATTGGCAAGGTTTGATACTTATTGCTTTTCTATGCAAGCCTGAATGCCTGACGAGCAAATCGAGGCCATTGCGTTGGGCGTTGAAGAAACCCAACTTCAGCCAGAAGAACTGGTCATACTATCATCATTCCATTTAAGATTCCAGATTGAATTTGTCGTGTAAGAGACCACTTCTGGCATCCTGGAAACGTCCGTCCACATCTTTGACATCTCATGGTGAGCTTGATATGGCGTTGTAATGTAAAAGCGAATATTACGCTACTTCATCACCAAGACGACGTGTATTTCCGTAAATTTCCGTTTCCGTTGTTGCTGCCTCAGGCGCACATTAGATCGGATGCGACTGCGACCGGCTGGTCAGGGCTCTGTTAGTCTTGGGAACTTTCCATCTCACAACCTACGAGAATCCACAGAGTACATTTCGTCTTACTCAGAAACCAATAATATCACGATATTGTATTGGTCCGGGCGTTTCTTCGATCCGGACTTGCGTCTACTTGGGTAAGGAGCCAATTGAAGGCGCCCTCTGATCAGGGAGTTCTGGTTCGCCAATTGACCTGCCTCAGCCTGGACCCTCCCTCCTACCATTCCACAACTCTTGTGCGCTCTGACCTTAGGCAGTTCCCTCACGAATCAGAACAACCCAAAAATCCGAATCCAACCTTCTCGATCTTTTCTTTACCCGAACAGGTAAGCTTCAATCTAACCCTGCGCAACGTGCGACCGTGGGAGAGTTGGGCGCTCTCACCCCCAAGCTTGACCCACTTCTAGACGTATCCCGCGTCACCCCCAGCTATCAGGTCTCGCGAGGCGCGCCTGCTTGTTATTTGCTCTGCATTCTCTGCATTGGTGCAACGCGATCGCGCTCGCTTGATAGCCTGACCTATACTCGCATTCCCCCCATCCCAGTCCATTTTGGTACGCGACGAACTAATTCGGGTCTCGCGCGCCCGCGTCGCAGGTACAGACAGCCAAGGCGCATTATTGCTAAACCTACTTCCCCGCTCGGCTGACGGTCTTTCCTTGAGGCTACTGTGAAGCGGTTCGTACCCAGCCAATACCCACTCCCCTGCTTCTTCCGCTCCTGTGATTGCTGTTAGGCTGGATGCATCCGAAGCGATCGCGTGCACCAGGCATTCGGATCTGACGTGTTTCTGCCAGCAGAGCGCATTCTAGCCTTGACGCCCAAATTCGTCCTAGTTGCTCATCGATTCGAATACACTCATAACCATGTCGACCTCGCCTTCGAAGGAGCCCGAGGCTGACCCCGAGGTGCAATCGGGTGAAGAACAGGACATGGACAAAGACCAACTAGACCAGATGCAGGCCACGGGCGAGTTTGAAGTAAAGGAGCAAGATCGGTGGCTTCCGATTGCAAATGGTTAGTTGCGTCTCCTTGCAGACTTTCTGTTGTTCTGATTTGTGCGTACCTTGCTGCGGACTTTTTACCTTTGGTTTTCCCCGCCTTTGATTACCCTACCACAATTGATTGCTTGAGACAGCATGTCTGATATGCCAACATTGCTCCTGTTGAGGCACATATGCTTCGAATTGTTTTGCGGAAGTCCGAGCAATTGCTACTCGAAGTTTGGACTTGGTTCCATTCCAACGGCACCTTCTAACTGGAAAACTGCTCCTGTACATCAGCGCTAATTCTTTTCGTTATGCAGTTGCTCGTATCATGAAATTGGCCTTGCCTGATAATGCAAAGATTGCAAAAGAGGCCAAGGAATGTATGCAAGAGTGCGTGAGCGAGTTTATCTCTTTCATCACAAGCGAAGGTGAATATTCAACAGTGCCCATTCTTGAGGTTCATCTCCTCACCTGTTCTTTAGCGTCCGAAAAATGTCAACAGGAAAAGCGCAAGACTGTCAACGGCGAGGATATCTTGTTTGCTATGACGTCGCTTGGATTTGAGAACTATGCTGAAGCTCTCAAGATCTACCTTTCGAAGTATCGCGAGGTTAGTCCTTTGCAAGCCAAGATCAAACTTTGGAGAGCCTTCACTGACCTTTGCCAATGCCACAGACCCAGTCTGCTCGTGGTGAAAACCAGGGCCGTCCAAGCAGCAGCGGTTATGGTGCGCCTGGAGCTGGAGGGGCTGCCCAAGGCCGCCCCGGCGCATTCCCCGAGTCTGGTGAGGGCGCTAACAACATTATCAACCCCGGCTTGGACCCGTCCGAGCAAGACGCATCTGCGTATGCCTATCCTCAAATGGGTGTCCAGCCCCACAATGGCGCGGGCGGAGAGTCCTACTAGGTCTGGCGGAGGCAGAGACGTCATGTCGAATTACTATGCCGTCTTGATGGGCATTGTGGAAGCGTAAGGCGTGCAGGCGTCCTTTGTTCCTTTCCTCCCCCCAGTGTTCGTTGTGATGTCACTTTTCTCAACTCGACAGCTTGACAAGCACAGGAGAGCCTTTTTATAGCTGTGTCCGGATTTTGATATCTTTTTGATTGATTATATAGTTGATGCTATCAGTACGGGACGAGGGGTTTGAGTACTATTCCTATTTCTGTTTGTTACTGTCTTGTCTTGGTTTATCTTACCGCGCGGTCATTTAGCCTGCGCAAAGGCTGCTAGCCCCGGATGTTTTTAGGAGTTCTGATGGAACAAAGGGAGGGGCAATGTATGAACTGGGCAGCCATGTATTTATGATCGACTGTCTACCTCTAGTACCTCTAAAGGCCCAGTCTTGCGGCTATTCTTCTTATACTTCACTGATAAGCTCTGTTATCAAGGCCGCCATGATTGGCCGCCAAAGGTAGGCCCATAGTCCCCACGCTAAAAGCCCCGGTCACTATTGTCTGCAACCTCATTCCTCTTGAGAGTGCTTTTCCCCTGGGATTTTCTGCTATCTTAATCACATTTGAAACTTCTTAAGCTCCTTGTCGCCCTCCACGCTGCCTGTTACATAATCACCACTGCTTCTCTCCGCATCCACGTGAGGTCCACCGGACCCGGACCGGCTCCCGCAGTTCTCGATTTTCCGAACTTTTTCGTTTCTTCTGATCTTTCATAGTTTCCCTCGGGATTCGGTTCGTTGTGTGTCCTCAGAATGCTCTGGGATTGCTTGTGAATTTCCGAAAAAGCATACAATGTTACAGTCGATCTACCCCTGAGATGATGTCGATGATCGTCTTGCTATGTCCGCCAACGATACCAACGATAACGCCCCTCGCCGCTCCCCGGCGATGGGATAAGCAAGCGCAAGCAGGGTAAGAACCCCACCACGATTGAGCTTTTCTTTGAGGAATTATTATCGCATCCTACGTATTTCTCAACACCGGATCGCAATAGCCGCGCCCAATTGATCCATCTCCTGTACTGTAGATCTATGATTTTGGGCTGATCTGTGACTCAACTACTCTAGGTTCCGCAGCCTGCGTTCATTGCCACCGGCGCAAGGTCCGGTGCGACGCCCGCGTTGTCGGCCTCCCCTGCACCAATTGTCGCACATCTGGAAAGACCGACTGTCGCATCCACGAGAAGAAGAAACGTCTGGCAGTGCGCTCGATTCTTGATCCCGTTCCGATCCGATCTCGGCCACTGCCGACGTCGGATTATGCAGCCAATCCTCCAAATTCAACCGAGACACCCATACCGCCAAGCTTTCCTACTGCATTCCTAGGCTCGGCCACACCACTTGCTGAGCAATCTCCCGCAGCATGGCTTTCTGTCCAATGCGGCGGAGCCGTTTCGCCCAGGCCCGGATATGTCACACGCCCACGAGGCACACACCGAGATGGAGCAGCATCTTGTGAAACTGATCGATGAGGAAGACTCTGGGCAGCGAGAGATCCAAAGAGGCGTGCGTGCCTTCTATGTCGGCCATGAACATTCCAATATGTCTTTCCTTATTCGCCAGCAACGAGATCAAGATGACGATGTATATCATTTTGCAAGCAACGAAATCCCCCGTCGGCAGATAAAGACTGGCCATGATCAGCTTTTGATGGATGCATTGACTTTACCAGAGCCAGCTTTAGCAGATGAGCTTGTTCAAGCTTATTTCACATATGTCAACCCGGGCTACCCAATTATCGACGAAGATCTGTTCATGACACAATACCGAAATCGAGACCCCGCAGATCCTCCGCCAGTTCTGCTCCTTCAGGCAATTTTATTAATCGGTGCACATGTCACTCGCCGGAAGCCTGATCGTGATACATTGAAAGAGATCTTCTTTCGACGGACAAAGTATCTTTTCGATAATCGAGTCGAGCGAAATCGGGATATTCTCGTTCAGACGGCATTACTCTTAACTTGGCACTCGGATAGTGCTGATGATGATGTGGCTGCAAACGCTCATTTCTGGGTCGGTGTAGCTGCTCGCATTGCCACGGGCCTCGGTATGCATAGGAATCCAGTATCGAGTCGTTTTGTTACCCGAGATCGGCGAATGTGGCGGAGAGTCTGGTTCATCCTTATTCAATTCGACGTGATGGTGTCTTTGTCGTATGGTCGACCACAAGCGATGTGAGTTTCCAATCTTGAATGGAATCTAAAGGAGTCAAATGTATTAACTGTTTAAAGAAACCTGGATGACTCAGACGTTTCACCGTTAACATTGGCGGATTTCGAGAATTGTGGCCCCCCGTGTTCAAGCTGAGTTTGTAATACATTTCACAGAGCTCTGCACAATGATCTCATATCTCGTTCGAGACCGATTTGGACTCCGTGCTACGGATGAGAGACGCAAGGCCGTACTTCAAGAAGCTGACGAATCGTTGGCAAACTGGTCATTGAAACTTCCTGACAACCTACGTCTTCGTGCGTCTGACATGGACCCTTGGTCTGCTATGTTGCATTTGACATACAATAACTTCCTCATACTCCTTCATCGTCCTCATCCGAGAGCATCGGCGTATTCGGATGACTACGGCCCCCATGATGCCGAAATTTGCAGTGCAGCAGCCGGAGTCATTACCTCTATCTTTGAGGAGCTCCGACTGAATGACCGCTTGAAGTTCCTTTGGTACACTGGCGTGCATACTCTATTCACAGCCATGATACAAGTCAGAGTGGAACTCCGCTTTTCAAACCCAGTTCTGGCCATCAATGCCTTGCGCCGATTCGATTCCGCCTCCTATTCTTTGCGGGAGTTGGCTCAATACTGGGTTCATGCCGGCACGATCTTACGACTCTTTGAAGATTCGAAGCGTCTCCAGGAGGATCTACGTCTGGCAACTACTGACCGGTCCAAACCATTCAACGGACATCCGACCAACAAGATGCCCGTCACTGCTGCCGAGGCTGCAGCGGCCATGCAAGCTGTACATACTCCCCGCCCAATGTCTTTTGGTGTACCAACTCCAGAAACTACGCCAATGCAAGGAACAACACTATCACCGCAACCCGCCCCGCAGTTTGACAATTGGATCACCGCGCCTCTCCGGCTTAATGTGGGCCCGCTCGAAAGGAACGACCCCTATTCGAGCACCATGCAGGTTGACCACATGGAGCCTAGCGCACGTGATTATCCTGATTGGAGACAACTTTTTTCTTTCACAGATTCAGATCTCGCTATGCCGATGGCTGGCGAGGGTTTACTTGAATTAGAAGACGAGTGGCGACAAATCTACTGGCAGGACACTCCTATGGCCGATCTCATCCAAGACGGCAGCTGGATCAGCTGATCCCGATTCCCTCCAACTCGCACAAAATCATCCTTATTTGCCACCGTACCTGATCATAAATATCTGAACCGTTTTGGTGCTCGCTCAGAAATCACAACCACCTCCTTGATATACCCTTTCACCTTCACAGATGGGCCTTCATGATGAGACGAGACATGCCGGGCACAGAGTTTAACGAGGCGCTCATGAAGAGACTTCACCACGATACCATGCCACAAACGATCGCATACACCTTTCCTTTGCATAGAAGCCTACGTACATACTACTTCTTATAATCATAGAGTTCGAATATTCGAGCTTCATTTCCGGCTTGCCAATATCACAGATATCTCCAGATGTCTGCCCTCCCAAGGAATCGAAACACTTCTACTTAGTATACATATTGAATTACTCCCGATAGATGCAATTGGCCAGGTATGGCTCAAATCTACCCATAAACAAACCGCTTCCAGTTATCTGCAAGCTTTTGGACTCCTGACCGCAGCTCCCATTCTCGCAGCCCGCAGACTTGGCGCGCTACATCCTCCAACAAATCATCCATTTCAGGTCCGGCTGTATGGAGGTCACTCTCGATCAAGATGCGGTCTTCTGGGAGAGCTTTGATAACATCCCCGACCTTCCGAGCGTGCGCTCCTGTGAAGTTTATGAGGGATGAGAAAGAGAAGTATACATCAGACGGATTCGTTTTCGCCATGAACTGCCGGAGTTGGTCCGGCGGGCCAGAGTAGGAATGCATGCATATCCGTGGAGGGAATGGTAAGAGTTCCTGTTGACAAGCTTCGGCACTGCGTGTGCCAATGGCATTCGCACCACCTTCGCTGCCCTTTGTGGATGATGCTTGACCCTTCCCATCAGAGTCCTCTTTTTCGGCCGAAATGGCCCCTTCCGCATCTTGATTTCTCCCTCGAGCTCGTCGTGATAGTACAACCCGCTCATGTCCGGCCCATAGCTCTTTTAGTGCGTCAAAGACGGTGCCATGAGCCTGTACACTGTGGACTGAGACTGCTCGTCGCATTTCACCTGCCAACTGCAGCTGGGCTTTGAGTATAGCGCGCTGATGGTCAATTTTAACTTTATAAGGTGAGAGCTTTCGACCCTCCCGGGACCCAGGCGTGATCTGTTCGTCGCGGCCATCTAACTGCTGTGCTGTCCATGGACCGGGGAGTTTAAATCGCTTGTCCAGCCCCACCTCCCCACTAAAGCCTTTGGGAACTGCTTGAGCCGTTCTCTTGTCTCGGCAATGAGGCTAGATAGAGGCTTCGGCTCCGGTAGATGTTTTACAAATTCCGCAAAGTCGGTGTCGTCGGCGGGTATCACCAGAACGCTGGAGTAGTGGGCTTCTTTCTGGCCCTCTGTCTTTGCTTCACCCGTTGTGTCATCTATGATCTGGTGAGAGAACCATGGATGCCAGCCAAAACAAGGAATAATGCGATCCGGACCCTCTGGGGCTTGTGAATTGATCGATTGGGCCGCTTGGAGAACAAGGTCTTGATCTTGCCCGCGCGTGGCCATGACGGTCAAAGTGGTCGCCTTCATTTCGGGAATACCGGCGATAGATGCCATCGTGTCTGTGGGATGACAATGGGCATCATGGACGCCAATCTCCCAGGGAAATCCATCACTGTCGGACATAGTAAGAACGAAGAAAGTCTAGTTGGGGTGTTGTTGCACATGATACTTCACGTAACCCGTCTAGCAACCCCGGATGATGTAAGTGGGGTGGCGTTGGTCCCTGGTCACATGCATCCCCGCATTATCACAACAAAGTACAAGCGGTTTTGGGATCATATGTCTCCGACCAGATGTAACGCTTGATTCCTAGTGCGCTTCAAGAGCTGGGAACTTCTCCCTCGAAGCTTCAGGTCAAGCTGTGGCGTCTATGCTCAAGTCCGCCTAATCCAATGACGCTCGCCTCGACATTGTTGGCATTGCCAGTCTTATGTCTTGTGTCGATTCCACTCATTCTCTCGGCATGGGTCACTATTTCTCTGGCCCTGGTCACCTTGTTTGTGCGGTTGTTGGTGGTCTACCTTGGGGTCGGATATGACATGTGCATCAGTTTCTTCACGATGCCGATCTCTACCATATCATTCTTGACCTTTGCTGTTTCCCAACCACCCACGCCGGCAACGGGTAATTCGAGACGAAACTCGGGAGCTGGGCCGATTGCGGCCTTTCGAAGCGATGATCCTCTCTCTAAATTTGTCTTCAGTGGGCTTGATGATGTTGCCCGGTACAACAGGAACAAGAATATGTATGCCCGGACTATGGCAGAGGCGCATAACCTTTCAACGTCCCCGCCGATGGGCTTACCAGTCAGCGGAGATGAATGGCGAGATTTCGAAGGCGTGGGTGGATGGCGATCATATCACGATGGCCGAGGCCAATTCTCGAGTCGTCGCAGCTCTCAGGCTGGCCAAGAGAAGCCTCTAAGTCCTGCCTCGACGTCTTCAACGCAGAGTATCATTGATCGCAGAAATGATCCAGATATTGATTCCGATGATCGTGACTGGCTATCATTGAATCATCGTCTCGAGCTTCCATCGCAGATTTTCACCCTTGGTTCTTTTGCCAACAGCCCGACCCAAACTGCAGATACTCTACAGTCCAGACGAGCGAACTTCCATTTGAATATCCGAACATCTGCAAATAGCTCCAACATGCATCAAGATATTAAGCACAAACACCATCACCGGTCACAAACAACCTCGGCTCTTCCACATCCGAACTCCAGAACGACAGCAGGCCTTTCTCTCGCCCTTTCAAAGCGCCCAGGGATATCAAGTCCCCCTAGCCGGGAGTTAGATGACTTTACGGCACCTTCGACGTCGCGATTCGCCCCTTTCATGACCCCACAATTGCACGCGAGGCCTTCAAGTTCTGCCAGAGCACGCGCTTTTCCTATGACCAGTGCCCAGGATGCGCACCTCTCCAATTCCCTGGAGGACTTCCGCCATAATACCGGTTTGAGTAGTAGTGCAACAAGCTCTGCCACAGGGAGTGGAGGGTACTTTGCTCTCCAGCTCCCAGGCTTTTCTCAAAACTATCTTGCCAGCCCTACCCCTAGTGGGTATACAACGCCGGGTGGGGGGTTGTCTTCCGAAGACCGTGATACGTCGCCCTCGTGGGCACGTTTGATAGCACACTATCCGATGAGCGTGAGACATCGGAGGCGCAGTATCTCGGGTCCACAGGCGAGACGGATGTCTATTGGAGAACGTTTGGCCTAAATGTTACACGAGGTCGACTGGGGTGACTTATGGGCAAAGCTTGTCTTAGGATGGAATCTACTGGAAATTGAAATCATTGATATGGACACACACTGTTTATGAATTTGTTGTCAAGCTAGTCTATCTAGTCTATAAGACGAATGTACAGAAAGTACAGAGATGAGAATTCCACGCTGAAAGTAACTCCGACAGGAAAAGCAAAAAAGAAATATCAACGTACCCAACCAAATTCGTAGAGCATTATTCTATAGACAAATCACCTTTTCCATATAATCTGCCACGTTTTTACACCGAGCCTCATTGGCTAGCCTGTTCGCGTTCCCGTCTACTGACATCTTCCATCTCTGCTAACACGACGCGATTGAAGTCTTCCCAACCATCAAGGTATAGATGGTGGCCAGCGCGCTTAATGACGATGACCTTAGCAGAGCCCTGGTCTTTTTTGCGTTCTTCAGGCGTTGCGTCAGCAAGAACACGGCGCTTTTCTTCTTCTAGAGCCGCCACAGCAGCATGGCCACCAGAGACATCCATCCAGTCCCGATCACCGTACATGAATACAACAGGAAGGCCATTCTCGCGACGAGGCGCTGGCGCTGGGACTTCCACAGATTCCTCAGAAGCGGGAGCAGGAGCGGGAGAAGCCTCCTCCGCAGCCTTTGAGCCCTTGGAGAACAATGAGCATGATGAGTTCGCTGCGGCGGTAGCGGTAGCAGTAGGCGTGGGCAGAGCATCTCCGTTAATCAGCTGGCGACCCACGCCGTGGATGCGCCGGATCAGAGGACTGCGAGCAAATGCGCCCGGGGCGAGGACGTAGGCAAGAGCATATTCGCCACTACCGCGCATGATGAAGATAGAGTAGGAATAGTCGTGGAGTGCCTTGGCTTCTTCCGCTGGGAGATGTGAGAACCGACGTGAGGTCCAGCTAGATACAAGCCGTGGTCCGAAAGGACCTGTCCATCGGACCAGGCTGAAGGGGGAGATGTTGGCATCCCATAGGTACGAAAACCATTTGGGGAGAGTCCGGCGCGGTGGCGGGGCCGTAGCGACCGTTGCATCGGCATTGCGTCCTGTGATGATACCACCGTTAGCGGTCCTCGGTGCGCCCTCCGTGATCTCTCTTTGGTCTTGGGTGAGCTCATTCGGGAGAGTGGACTCTGAAGGCTCAGTCACATCGGCAGTCACAGCATATGGATCTTCTGGAATGCCCACGGGAGATGCAAGAATGAGCTTGTTAAGGTGACCGGGGTATTTCAGAGCGTATGCAACAGCCATATAGCCTCCCATGCTATGTCCGAGCAATGTAAATCGATTAATCTTTCGCTTCTGGCGCCACTCCTCGAGGGCATCCACGAACCAAGCCTCGGCTTCGCGAATCGCTTCCTCCCGATCTTTGGCCTTGATCTTGAATGGCGGCCTGGTGCTGCGGCCCATGCCCAGCATGTCGAGAGCGTGCAACTGCCAGCCTCTCAGCCGGCTCAAAGGCTCGAAGTTCTTATAGAAAAAGCCCAACCCAGCTCCATAACCGTGCAACATGACCAGATGTTGGTCTACCTTCTCACCAACTCGTTCCACCGAGAACTCATTAATTGCTCGATCCTTGCCACTCAGCTCTACCATACGGGAGCTCCAGCGGCGAGGTCCGTAGGGGTCATTCTCTGAGTTTGCTGATATCGTACTATCTTGACTATGATCTGCAGATTGCAAACTATGTGGTGTAGCTCCATCTGGGAACCCGGCTGTATTGCCGGTCTGTAAGTGGGTCGGTGGTTCATGATGTAAATAAGGGAGGTATGACAGGACCTTATGTTCAGCGGCCGCGGCAGGTAAACTTGCCCACTGTGAGGTATATGATTAGTTGTCTAAGATCACTGCGAGCGCTGCAATCCCAATCACCATACCCATTGACTGAAGCCTTCCCGATATCCCAGCGGGAAGAATGAGTTCGAAACGGCGGACCCGGCTTTGGCGCGCATCGCGGAGGGAGCTCCCTCTTGAGTACCTTGAGATGAGCTTGATTTGCCGTGCTTCTGGCCGTCCGAGACAGATGCTTGATAGGATTCTGGCGCCATAGAAGAAGATAATGCTTGACCGCGCGCAACTGAATAGGTGGCAAATGCAGTTCATCATGAAGGTCCGCTGTTTGCCTTAAGGTTGTTGCCTTAAGCCCCCGCTGCCGCTTGCTTTACCGCCTTCCCAGAACGCATAGAACGGTCCCATCGTGCCAGGTACGTGGAGGGTTCATGGTCCCTATTTACGCCACTATGCCACCTGTTTGCTCAAGTATCCCTAAGTTAAACAGACGAGGCCATGATTCAGCAGAATACCTATCATAGACTTTTATTTCTAATCTATGAATAATTCGTATGCCCTTCTAGGCCTCCTCTTCAATCCGTATGCATATCAAGCATGAGTCGGGACGTTACCTAAACGGGCTTCCCCTTCACAACCTAATCTTCCCCCCCTCAATCTGCCATGACGACAGAGCTGGGCCGCCACGGCCGTTAATTCCTTGAACCGCTTATTCCCTCATTACAAATTTCGTGATGGTATCACCCATCGATCAACTCGTCAAGGGCGCGGCCCCTGAGAACAGGGCGCCCGCGCCCGAGCCGTTGGTCTCGTCCCCGACGCCAGATCGACCCTCGACTCCCGATCCTCTCGCAGCACTCCCCCTCCTCTCCTCCACAAATCTACTTGAATCTGTTGATCCTCGAGGCATCTCTCCGAGCGCAGTATCTGGCCTTACGCGAGCGCCGTCGTCAAAATACCTTCTTCCTGCTCCTGTTGGCGGCATGGATTACCTACTTCTCATATGCCTTGTTCCTTCGCCCGAGAGAAGATGGCCGTGGAGTCGGTGGCTCGGTCTATTGGATGGTGGAAATGGGAGAAAAAGTGGCACTTCTTGGGGGAGTTGTGACTGCATTGTTGGTTTGGGGCACAGGGCAATGGGAACGTGGAATCCGCTGGCCGCGGCGCTGGCTCGCTGTCGCCAATCGCGGCCTCCGCACGATGAACACCAAAATTATTATCATTCGAGGCCCCTGGTGGCAGGAACTACTGTCCTACGTCTCTTTCCTCTTCCCATTCTCCCTCCCCTTTTTCCCCTCTGCTACAGGGAACTTCCATTACGTCGAGCGTCATCCGTCCGAAAGGCGTGGTAGTCGGCCGCACTACCAGCAATATTACAATGGTGGAGATAGCGAGACCGGACTTATAGAGGAAGACTTGAGCCCTGGCGGTGACTATATCCGTCTACTTTTGCTGCCGAAGTCATTTTCACCGGAATTCCGCGAAAACTGGGACGATTACCGCACCGAATTTTGGGAGAAGGAGAACGAACGGCGCACTCAATTGTACCATAAACTGCGCGAGCGGGAGCGGCATCTTGCTAGGACAGAGGGCGGCTGGCTTTCTCGTCTTGGAATTGGCTGGCGTACTACACAGCGCCGTCGCCTTGTCGCCCACCGGTCTTTGGATTCGGAGCACAAATCTCACCATCATCAACAACATCACCCATCTATTTCATCGCGGTTGAGCCAGGAGCATCGTGCTTCTTCTGTGCGGCGGTCGACTCGCTCTGAGTCCTCTCATTCTCGTACCTCGTCTCGCAGCTCTACTCCTGCGAATCTTGAGGATCGCCCTCCATCGCGCTCCGGTCCAACAGGCCGCCCTCGCCGTTCAAGCACTGCACAGTCTGCTTCGGGGCCCGAACAAACACCCCAGCAGCAACGTAAAAGGAAGGGTTCCAAGTCCCTTCGCCGGGGTCTTTCGCCTCTTACACAGGCTCAGATTCGTGAAGGTGTACGGACGCCGTCGTTTTCGTCAGATGACTCGGGCATCTTACCAATGGGTGAGAAGACAGGCACACGGACTCCTACACCCTCCGATCCTGCTTGATAAATGAGTAATAGAGATGATAGGTCTATTTTGGGCAAGTCTGGTCTTCGGTCTTTCTAGATAGCCTTCATTCTTGGTGTATTGTTTTGAAAGCCTGCCTTTGTTTAGTTTTTGCCACTGGATTACAACCAATAGATACCACGGACTGTCAGGGCTAAAGCCCATTATTGCTTCAGATTCTGTCCTTCTTAGAGGCTAGTGTCTCACTAGATACAATCACTTATATCGCAGAATATCGGAGACTTGGTCCTCTTAGGGAATGTTCTAACAAAGCGACTCAACTCTTTTTCTTCCTATACAATGCATCCTCGAGTCGTTCGAGGGATTTTCACAGTGAAAAGTCTGATCAGCTAGCAGTCGCACCTCAATCATTTGAGGAAAGTGCTAACTCTTTCGCCAGATTGTGGATGCAGGCTACACTTGCTGGTAAAACCAGCTCCGGCAGAAAATGGTTGTCCAGTCCTTTCTAGAATCTCGAGTAATAAAGAATTTGTGCGGATCTTAGCATTTAATATCGGATTAGACAAATGCTCTAGAGAGAAAAGAATTATATCTCATTTCGGGGCTGGGGCTGGACGGTCCATATGTTCTTGCTTGATAATGATAGCAGCCTTTCATCCCCCCCGACTCCATACTCCATACAAAAAGACATATGATATCATCCCAATATGCACCATCTCAATAGTAAACATGCTCGTAACGGGGGTTGGAATAGCCCAGCATTGCTCATTGCTGACGCCAAGGTGTCTAAATGCGATAGACATTCTCTTCATCCTCAAGGAACCTGGGAAACAAAGTCAGTACAATCATCATCAGTATAAAGTGGTATATCACTCACATTAATCGGTTCTCCTCGTTCATCTTACGCAGGGCCTGGAAGGCTTCGGGTTGCGAGAACACATGAGCAGCTCCATGGCTTGTACGAACTGCATCATTCACTGCAGTAATTAGATCGTTGACATTGTGCTCATCGCCATTATTGAAGACCCGGGTGCCCATGAGAGGACCCAGAGCCTGCTGGAAGACCGTCAGACGGGCAGGGGTGATGGGAGGATCGGACGCAGAGGTCGACTGTGTGTCGGTCTGCGATTCGACAAGATGCGAAGCAGGCTGAGACGAGGCAACAGACATCTGTGAATCAGTCTGGTTACGCCGGCTACTGCGTGTTGCACTCGGGCTAGCAGTGCTTTGGCTTGGTACCTCTACAGTGGCACTGCTTGCTGCACCGCGAGACCGGGTCGTAGTGCGTCCTGCGGTGGTAGAGGGTTGGGTATGGCGGGTGTCATCTTCTTCATCGTCATCAAGCTCAGGATCACTTTCGTCCTCTGAGTCTTCGTCAAAGGTCGTCACCTTACGGCGCTTGCGGCGCTCATCTTCCACAACCTCCTTGAACATGGCGAAACGGAGAATGGCTTCAGCGTGCTTCGCATCTTTCTCATCGACACGATTGGATAAGCGGGCCTTAGCATGAGCAGTTGACAAACGAATCAAGGTCTCAAGGGTACGAGGGGTGATTGGAGATGTGCGTCGCTGGTTACCAGACATTTCATCGTTTCGAAGGGCAGAGTAAGTGCCGATGATGTGGTCGGCAGCACCCTTGGTAAGGACAGGCTTGATTCGAGACTTGGCGTACTGAATGTACTTCTTGACGAAGGGGATGCTGATGATTTCAACGTTCTTTCCACGGTTGCGACCAGTGTTAATCATGCCGCCGTGGAGCATGATATTGAACTTCTCAAATACTTCTGTGGGTTGGTTTGCATCTTGGCGGTCCTCGATACCAACTCCAAGTGTTTGATTCTGCTGCTCACGCACAGGCGCACCCTCTTCAGTACCAGGCTGACGGTATCTGTGCATGCGCAGGACGTGCTCGGAGACCGTCCGATCTTTGGTATCCTCAATATCATCGGTCACGACGAACAGCAAGTCAAAACGGGAGAGAAGGGAATCAGGCAGAGCAATGTTCTTGTGGGGATCCTTCCGTGGGTCATATTGGCCGAAGACAGGGTTAGCAGCGGCAAGAACACTGCATCGTGCGTTCAGGCTAGTATGGATTCCAGCCTTAGCGATAGTGACAGTCTGCTGTTCCATAACTTCGTGGATGGCAACACGATCGACATCACTCATCTTGTCGAACTCATCAATACAGACCACACCACGGTCAGCGAGGACCATGGCACCGGCTTCTAGACGACGTTCGCCAGTCTCCTTGTCGGTGGTAACAGCAGCAGTCAACCCGACACCGGACGAACCTCGACCAGTTGTCGCAATAGCGAGAGGAGCGGTGTTCAAAACGAAACGAAGGAGTTGAGACTTTGCAGTGGACGGGTCACCGACCATGAGGATATTGATGTCACCACGCAAATGGGTTCCATTATCCAAGTTCTTCTCCATACCACCAAGAAGCATAAGCAGAATGGCCTTTTTGATGTAGTCATGCCCATGAATACTAGGAGCAAGTGACTGCGATAGAAGCTCGAACACGTTCTTCTTCTTGGAAACTTTATTGATGTTGCGGATATCGGTGTCTGTAATGGTCGCCTGGGCGATACCGCCGCCGCTCTTTGAGGAGAGTTGAATTATATTGTTTGCCATCACGATGGTGCGAAAGGTTGAGGAGCCGGAGCCAGCGTTGCGGTTTCCGAGGGTACGGTAGATACCAACCAGCTGAATTCGATCACCGGGTTTGGCTTTGTCGACGAGGTCATCATCCAAAATTACATCAACGCTGCGAGGAAGTTGACCAGCTGGCGCTCTCTCTGGCATCTCTTGGATAGAGATCGATTGGTGGTCCATGTATGTCGAGTAGCCGTACTCGGTAGTCAACTAAAATAGAGAGTTAGACGCTGCCAGAGGCTACCTCAAAACATGGTACCTACAGGGTTCTTTTCCTCGTCTTCTTGGGGGTAAACATTCAAGCTTGTGGCGCCGCTGGCGGTCATTGTCTGGTCACGGTACCTTCTCGAGAGGAAGCGATCCTTCTTCTCACTGTAGTGAACACTCTGAATAATCTTAGGGCGGACAAGTGAGCATTTTGTCACAATTCCTTCAAGAGACACCATGCGATTTAAATGTTGGGACCCTAACGTGCGCGGGTTGCAGGAAAACTCTCCAAACGCTCCAACATAAGCACAATAATAATTCTACCAAATTGGTCAGTTAGTCCTTGCAATTTGAAACCGAATGATCTCTTATATATGACACATACCACTTCGTCAGACGTATCCCTGGGCCGTCCTGCCGCCGGGAGGGCCTTCACCACATCTTTCAAGGCGCGGTCGAAAGCTTCCGAATAGTCGAATGGAGAGGTCAAGAGCCTAGTTGCAGAAATCGTCAGCGATAATGGGTTCTTTGGGGTATGTAGTATTGACTGACCCTTCGGCGAGTTCTCGGTTGTGAGCACGGATTTCGTCAATGCTAACCTACACAGATGGTCAATAAAATTCTCTTTCCATTCGTATATTTCATAGAGCACGTACAGTCAAGCGACGCAATCCTCGATTCAGCATCACCACAATCTCCGCTCGATAGCTAAACTGGCCGTTAAAGTCCTGTTATAAGAGAATCCATGCAATCTCTGCAACGAACCTTCGCGCTCGTGGATCACCTGGGAAACACGCGGTTAGATCGAGTTATGAGTGATTGGGTAATGTGACTCACTAGGATCAAGAAACTCTGTGGCAGCACGGATCCGATCCTGTGCTGCCTCATCTCGCAACTGCACGCCGTCCATTGTGGCTGAGGAGGAAAGCTGGTGTTGATGGTCTGAAGACGAGTCGAAGGGGGAAGGAAAGGAAAGATGGGATGGTGGGTCTCCCGATTGGGTAAAATTGAGACGCGTCCACGCGGTGCGGCTGGCACGCGTCACTTATGTCATCCACGCGAGCCTGCCCCGGGTTCCCAACGCGGGCGCCACAATCACCTGACCAAGACTCAGTAGTTGTTTATTTTCTTTGACAAATCAAGTTCGAACCTCGTGGTTTGATCTTGACCATTAAATGAAAAGCATTTTGAAGGGGAAAAGGGGTGCAATTGTCTAATAATCTCATTGTGTGGAAGCTATTTCTGAATATCTTTCGGCGGCGACTCATACAACTCTCGTTTCCCTGACTCGATCGAGAAGCCCCCACTGAGCATAGATATTGGGTGAGACACATTCTGGCAGATATAAAAACCAGTCATCTTCCTCGTAAGGGCTGAGGCAGTTCGTGCACCGTACAGATTCATAATAGTCAGGGTAGAAACCGCTATATTCCCAGTCAAGTATTCCAGAAACCATGTACACGTCATTGTCGGCCAATTCAACCATGATATTGTCCGGCCTTATGTCTCCATGTGTGAAAACGATGCGAGGGCCCGAATGGTTTGTATACGATGGTGATAATCGACGGAGAATCTTGACAAATACGTCGCCGCCTGGATGCGAGCTCGAGAACAAGAATGTCTCAAAATCTTCAAGGCTGGTGATAGGTGTCTCGCTCATTCGAACATGTCTCCTGAGATCTCTACAGCCTTCACCTGCGACTCCCCCCTAGAGGAATCCCTTCTGTATATGGAAGAGTTCTCAAATCTTCCAGGATGGTGTTGAGTTGGTTCCTAAAGGAGGTCTTTTGACAAGAGTCGAGTGTGTGCCAGACTTCCCCAAGCGGCGTAGATCCCATGTGGCTCATGAATATCAAAGAAACCCCACTCATACGCACTACCCAAGAGGCTTCGGTGCTGGAATATTCGACTTATGACGATCAAGATATTGTAAGGCGGTGTATTCAGTATAGTGCTCCATGTTGCGAACTGCTTTGACAACGATTTCTGCGGAGCATTTGAACACTCCTTTCTGTCGAGCGAAGGGAGCTTTTCCAAAGAATTTCACTGCTCTTTACAACCTCAAACAGCCTTTGAGAGAGTCCGATCTGCAAACCCTCCGCGGTTCGTGACACCGGCTCGATCAACTTTGCAACCGCGTCTGAAAGCGGAAACACAATTTCGACCAGGTCTGATGGGCAAAGGGATCGTCGTATGTCTTCATCGGCCTCGACAAAACCCGGCGTATTATATTTGATTTTCTCTGGCAGATGATGATCTTAGCTATGCGAATGACGAGAGACTGAATTGCGGTAATTTGGTGCTTACTCGGAGAGCTTTCTATTGTTTTTTTCATCTCCATGAGACGTTGGGGATATTCCCGGGGAATTGCTCGACCAGGTTGATCTCCGGGTCTTTCGTTATCGCGGTTTGTAGCTTTTTCAATACATGGGCATTGAACCTCGCGGCTTTGGACTTGCTGCCATGTTGAGCGCCCTCTAAGTCGAATGCCCTTTTTTCTGCCATCTTGCAAGACGGCAATCTGAAGCCTCACGATCAAAAAATGTAGTTTAGAACGGATGGCAATCTAGGATACCTGGAAAACGGAGGGTATAGGTGAGCGAAAGGGAAGATGAGTGAGAAATAGGAGGGTGCTTGGAGAAATGTCGCTGTGGTTTCCGGCACAATAGTCAGCCAATGGAATCGCTTCGCGCTTCACGATAATCTTCATCGTCCTCCTTCAGAATAAAGTCTTCTTCCAACTTATCAAGGATATCAAGCACGTAATTCTGACAGTCCCATTCCACCGTCTCGTTGTCCACAGGAATCGTTAACGCGACGTTTTCGATTCTCTGAACGTCAGCTTTACTGATGACTCCAAGGTATTCCTTGCCCAGAAAGCTCTTAGACTTTGCAGCCTTGGCCTTCACAACGTTGCGCTTGAAGTTCGGATGCTGTCCAATGACTTCAAAGATCATCGGCACGTCGTCATCGTCGACGTATAAAGCCCAATCTTGATAATTACCCTCCCGAGGGCGATAAAACACAACGTATAGTTTGGAATTTGCCATTGTGTTGAATTGGTATCTGATCGAAGAGAAGACATTCATGAGCGACTGCATATTGACCATGATACTCCTGAATACTCACTTGATCTGGAGGTAATTATTTTCTAACCGTTGAACGACTATTCTGGTTTTAGTGACTCTTGATACTTTGACTCGATTACCATCCATATTTATATGCTTCTGGAGAAAAATAACAGCCTTAATTGCCTTCAAATTTGCCTAGCAGCTTTCCAATCTACCCTCACCAATGAGCCGCTATACCGAGATTGGCTACTTGGGCTGAAGGGACTAAGTCCAACGGCGCTTAAGCTTATCAAATCAGATACGCGCCCAGATTAACTAACTAACTAATGGTTGGTCTTGTAGAGTCATGTCACCTTACCGCGTTGCCCTCCCGTCCTGTCCCGCCCTGTCTTCTTCTGCTTGACTGAAATAACGAAAAATCCCACCAGCATTCCTACATGTCCTGACAAATGTCTCTTGAGCACTCCGACTATCCGGATCGAGATCCACCTCTTCAATCCAGACTACAAAACGCAAAGGGAACACAAGGTTCGTGCCCTTTCGTATGACATGCAGCCAAACTACTCCCGGCCCACCCTCCTGCAGGAATTCAGCCCAGAAATGTTTCCCAGGCCCCTTGAACAAAAATAATTTTCAGGACTGCCGCAATGCAGTTAAGGTTGGTTGGTTTGTAACAGTTAGGTTGGCAAGCTACCATCCAATCATTTGCATTAGCGCGAGGCTGTGTCCTGATTCTCACACTAGAAGCGCACTACATTCTTGTTGGGCGGGTTCGGGTTGGGCTCAGGTTCCAGTAGTTGCTGCGACTAGGCTTGGAAATATTTACTTGGTAGATCTACCAAATCAGTAATACGAATGAGATAATTCAAGTTTCTGGTCAAAAAAAGATTAATGTTGTACATTGGATCTATTGTAACATGTATATAAACAAGGGCTAAGACGAATGGATCAAAAAAAGAAGTCAAATCCTGATAAATGAAACGCTTGTTCCGTGCAATTCATCATATAGCTGACTCCGCAAAGCTGTATATGCGGTGTGTCTAGAGGGTATCACGCATGGGTTCAGAACAGGGAACCTTTAGATCAAGGTCGACGCCGACTCCCCTTTTGTGGAGAGCTTCGGGTTCGAGTCAACTCCTTTTGTCGATATTTTCGGGACTGACGAATTGCCCGGTCACGCACAATTTCGAATTTCAAGTCTGTGCGGTCCTCAATACTAAGGAACTTCTCCCAGTCTTCGGAAGTGGTATCTTTCTGAGCGAATAGCCGGGATTCGCCAAAATCATTTGCAGACGGCATGTCTGTGACGCGCTGATCGACAACATCTATGCCCAACATGGAATACCATTCGTCCATTGCATCAGACGCGCCGGTTGGCTTGTCCTCGAGAACACCTCCAGGTATATCCCTAGACGAATGCTTTGGACGGCTCTTCCATGGGTGGATGCCTCGTCCGAGGATGCCACCAGGACGAATAGGATATCGCACAGGTCGCGGCCGAAGACCCCGACGCGGGGCATGATTGCGTAGAAGAACAGCCTGAATCTTGTCTGCGTACATAGGCATGGTACCTAGCGCATCTAATGTGGATGGGGCGAGTTGATAGAGTTTCTGGATCTCATCACCTCCATGCAAGATGGTCCTATTGCGCAGTCGTTTCACTGCCGCCGCCAGTGAGACCATTGTCAAATATGAAGGCTGTAAGAAGCCTGGGTCCATGTTGGCCCAGTAGAGCTTTGCAAACTTGCCAAGTACTCGCGACGAATGCTGAGGCGTTCTCCGATCTTCGAGAGTGTAGACATGTTTGGGGACATTTGGAGGCTTCAGACCTTGCTGGTTTCTCATGTGCTTCCATGAAATGAAGTTGGGCATGAACTGGGTCTCAAAGAGCTCAAAAGCTCCAGCCACATCTGTGAAGTCATCAGACTCAGCGAGTATTTCGATAATGGTCGAACGATTGAGAGCAGA
This sequence comes from Penicillium chermesinum, assembly GCF_028974085.1. NCBI lineage: Eukaryota > Fungi > Ascomycota > Eurotiomycetes > Eurotiales > Aspergillaceae > Penicillium > Penicillium chermesinum. The sequence goes on along the minus strand of NW_026695312.1, from coordinate 696,479 downwards.
TAATGCGAATCCAGCCGCTTCGAACTTGGCGACCGTTTCGGTAATTTTAGACCGTTCTCCGCGGTAGGCGAGTGACTTCAAGTAAGTGCTTAAAAGACGTGATAATATGAAACGACGCGATGGGATGATTTTCTTGTTCTTGCCCTGGATCTGTTGAAGAGAATTCGGGGGTGCCAGAGCTCCTGATGTCTCTTTATCGGATCCTGAGGCGGAAGCCTTGTCGGTGGGTACATCACCCGTTGCAGAAGTAGTGCCTGTTGTTGATTGTCTACCACTGAAGAGTTCGTTGATATCCAAGGGTATGGATAGCTCAATCGCGTTCGAGAAACCAAGCCGCCAAAGTTCATCCACTTGATCGTATTGACCAGCCTTTAAATGAGCATTCATCATTGGTTGTAGTAGGCTGATCGGCACTGTATCTGTCGTTGCGCTCAATAGACCGCCATCACTTTGGCTGCTCAATTGTTTGGCGAAAATTGCCTGGGCTTCATCAAATTTCCCCTCGTGTCCATATTGATGGATCAGGCTGCGGTAATAATGCGCAAGGAAAGTTTTCCCTGAGATTAGAGCTCTTGTGGTGGATGGATCGTTTTCCTTCCTGGGCAGAGATATCTCCTAATTTGCTGTAAAAAGACGTGAGATCTTTTCTGACGAACGACTTGATGACGAAATTTTCAGCGAATTGCTGGGATGACTTCTCTCCTCGACACGCTCGAGCTTGTTTGGGATCACTTCAAGGACATTTTCCAGGCTAGTTTGCAGGGCTGAATCTGGGAATCTTCCCATAATTTCACGAATGATTACGCGCGCCTGCTCATACTCGCGATTTCTGATATACCCCAGCATGACGATCACATAGTGAACTTCCGTGGCATGTAGTTCACCCGTTTTATGGAGCTTCCTGAGCAAGAGGTGGGCTTTTTGTGGCTTCCTCGCCAAAGTTAAGCGAAGAAGGCCAGCGGTGTGTGTGCGAGCATCTGAAGGAACTCCTGCCTTGTCCATGATAGCAAGCACGCGACGATAGCCTTCGTGGTCGATGCGGAAAACGTACTGCATCAAAAGGGCATTGAAAATACGAGTAGCAGACCCTGGTACTTTCAAATCCAAGCACACCAGTGCAAGACGTTCAGCTAGATCCAACCGACCATTTTTCAGATATGCTGAGATAATTTGACCCAGCATCGGCATGGTGATTTGGACGTGTTGCTCTTGTGCCAACATGAGGAGTTTCCGAACACCATCGATATCGCCACGAATCGCAAGCAATCCCATCAAAATATTGTACGTACCCGAATCTGGCTGCACGCGGGTCTCGCTCATGCGTGCAAATGCGGAGAAGGCACCAATTACATCTCTCGTCTTTGCATATGCTGTGAGTACCAAGTTCCAGCAAGCTACGTTGGGCTCCAGGCCAAATTCAGCTTTCACCCTTTCAAATTGGTGCCATGTCTCTCTGACGTCGCCATTGCAAGCATGCACAAGGAGAAGAGATGTCACGAATTTGCGGCTCTTGGGCTTACCGTGGTCCGCTACGAACCTTTCGAAGAGGCGATTGACTTCGTCCACATGTCCAGTACGAGCAAACGCCTTCATGGCAGTTTTATAAGCTTCGTTCGATGGCTTCCCAAAGAAGAGAGCGAACTCGTCCAGGAAAAGTGGGATGTTGCCTGTCATATCGAATTTCTCCAGGCATAGGATTTGAGCGTTCATCAGTCGTTTTGGAAGCTTTGCAGCCGGCTGGAGCGAGCGCATTTGACGATAAAATGCAATGGAGCGAGCAAATTTGAGTCTTGAAGTCGACTGTTGGAGACATTTAATGGCTTGAGAGAAATGGGTCTCTCGAGCAACGCCTACTTCCTGAAACAACGAGAAGGTGTCAAGAAGTATGTCCAAGTGGGCTGATTCCAGCAGAGAGGCGGTGGTGGTTATGCGAGCGAGAAGGAAGGAAGAGATGCCTTGCAGGTGTGAACGCTGTTCTGTTGCTGAACCCCGGACAAACTTTGCGAAGGCATAGACATCAAGTGGAAGTTCAGGATAAGAAAGCTGAGGCAAAATGCCTTTAACAGGAAGTTCCGAAGCCTCAAAACGCATGGCCCAAACTTCCTGCATCCTGGTCCAGTCATGGCGCTTCAAGTAATGTGTAAAAGATGCTTCGAAGCAGAAGTCTACAGCCACACCTGTTGAGAGAGCCTGCTGCAGGATCGTAGTCAAATGAGGCGGGTCTGCGTAATAAGTCTGGGACTTGCAGATGTGGTGAAAGTCAGCTGGAGATCGACTCTCTAGCGGTATTTCTTCGAAGAGCTCCCAAGCGCGTTCTTGATCGGCCGGCTTTGCGGATTGACTGAGGTAGGCGCAAAGCTCAGAGCGGATGTCTGGTGGCCGACCAAGGGAAATATATGAAACCCAAGCTCTGTCATAATCCCAGTCTGCGTCCGACGTGAGAAGCCCCCTTAACTGGGCAACGCCGTCTTGGGTAGATATGATGGGGTTAGCACCATTCAACAATGGCTCTTTTCCAGATGACGCCTTGGGGCAAGATTGATCCACGGACGTGACCACGGAGGTGAACGTCCTGCGGAAACCAACCGGTCCCTTCTTCCTTCGACGCGACCCCGGCCTCCTCAAATGGCGAGTATCCTTCGACAAGAACCAATCCCGATAATTTTGTGGATACAAGAAGTCCAGGAATGGCTGGTTGACCTGGATGGCGCTATTCTTGCCATGGGCAGGATGGAGTACAGTAAATGGGGGTGATGTGGTAGGTTGTGCTAGGGCGAGAAACCAACGGGCGACATCTCCTTCGGCAGTATTGTGCCTCCAAAAATGACGAGACAATGACCTTCGGCTTTGAATTGTGCCAGGTGAATCTCGAAGAAGACGCCGGCCCGCGGTCTCGAAGCAGCCGGCAGCTCGTTCGAGCATTACCCCCGTTCGTCGCAGAACGAATCAGTCAAGCCGTCGAGTCCGGTACCGCGTATGCATCGTATCGAGAGCAGTGACTAGTTCTCCGGAGTGATATTAGCATCCAATTACACGAAACCAGCCTGCTGATCCGCGTGATCAAACAAACCGGTTTGGGGTCAATGACATACCGAGAAAACAGCGTTGCGCGTAGGCGACGATCGCACCAGGGTAGCCAGGCAATCTGCTGTGCAAGACCCCCAATCGGCAAAGCTTAGCCAGGAGTGTGGTCAAGGTAGGAACGTGAATAGAGGAGAGTAAAAAAGTCACCCGGTGCAGCTCTTCCCGCAACAAATCGGCGTTGGGAAAAACCCGGGCACATCGGCCCATTTCCTTTGCCCACCGCCTTCGTCGCAACCCACCACGATATCAAAGTGGCCCTTCCCCTCAAATCCATTGGTCCCCCAGGTTCACGAGCAACCCTCATCTAGAAAATGGAGATCACAGATTACATTTTCAAGGAACGAGAGGATGTCCTCCTTGTGGGTGACTACAATGCGTACCGAGCGCACACAACTCGTAGACTACACAAACTCCGCAAGAAGCTGGGCCAGGCCACGCCCAAGAACCGCAAATACACCGCGAAACCAGCGGTGACTGCCGAGAACATCGGAAATAATGTGTCGTATGTACCACTGAGCCCTTTTCTTCTCTCTCTTCTTTTTTTTTTATTCTCGAGCTCATCCACGTCTCTGCAGATACGTACACCTGTTGCTTCTCAGTGCCGAACGAGCATGGGCACAAGCAATGCACATGAAATCGACACATTCGGCGGACCCATCAGCCAAGGGACTCTCCGGTGCAGCCCGCCGTCATATCATCTCTCGCTTTAAAAAAGCCAGCGGCTATGCGCAACATCTGGTCACCCTGCTCCACGAACAATCGGCCACCGGTGCCAATGATATCGATATTCTCGAAGCACGAGCTTATCTTGCGACGGTCTCTGGAGCCCTGTGGCTCGAGAAACGAAAGTGGGAGCAATGTCTTCATGACTATTCGATCGCCCGAGTGATATATACGGCTCTAGGCCAGAGGGCTAAAAAGGATTCTTTCCGGGATCTTCTCAGTGGTACTGTTGATCCGAGCTTGCGCTACGCTGCCTATCAGCTTAAACTCCCTCGATCCAAGCCAACTTCTTCGCTCGCCATTGAATTTTTCCCAGAAGATTCGGGTATCCGAGCTGAGGTCGAGAAGCTTGATCCTTCTTGTTTGGCCGAAGAAGATGCGGGAACCCGTAGAACTGCGGAGGGCGAAGTTCAAAAATTGCCCGAGTCCGTCACATGGAGATCTCGTACCGTTCCATTGGAAAACGCATCAATCTCCCAGGCTTTGGCTGCTGCGGAGGCTGCAGAGGCAAGCCTCAGCGACTGGCTGAAGGGGGAAGGACGAACTGCTCTATCTAAGGATCAAGCTGCTGCCTATGACAATGTCATTATTGCCAGCCAGGATGCAGTCGATGCCACAAAGACTGCTATCGACGATTTGGCCAGCGAGGGTGTTGATGCTGGTGACAAGAGAATGCAAGCTCTGCAAATCACCCGAACTGCTGTCAACTATCGGTTAATCGGATGGCGAGTTGGCCGGAACCGTGTCCTTTGCGGCGAACAGGACGGCCTCACCTTCAAGCAAGAGCAGGCTGGAACTGGAAAGTACGCGAAGCGCGACGGGGGCAATGGGAAGAAACTTACCAAGCTACGTGAACGGGTTGTGCTATATGACTCGACTCTCCAAAGCTTAGACTTTATTCTTGAACTCCCGGGTGTGGCCGCGGATTCCGCTTTCGTGCAAGATCTCGAATCAAAGCGAGGATATTTCCGGGCTCTAAGGTATAGTCGCCGTCGCCCCTTCTCATGTTTCTTGCTCACTGACCTAATCCTGTTTTGTAGATGTTTAGCCCTTGGCCGGTCTCACGGTGTGTTAGATAAGCCCACGGAGGCTCTGGCTCTCTTCGCGCAAGCTCTCAAGCTTGCCGATTTGGCTACGCCGCAATCATCTGCTACTTCAGATGGTCCGCCTCGATTAGAGGTCTCCCGAGATCAGGCCAGTGCTCTCCAGGCTGTTCTGCGTGGGCTGGTTGCCCAGTACCGTGGTCTCGTGACCCTGGCGCAACTCGATGGAAACTCTGCCGAGCTGTCGCAACGCCCCGTCGTGGAGCGGCTAAATCAGTTCGGAGCCAATGTAGACCTCGGCAATTTGGTGCCTTATCCACCTCGGATGCAGGCGGTTCCTGTGAAGCCGCTCTTCCTCGATGTCGCTTGGAACTACATCAACTACCCTCAGACCGGATCTTCAGCTCAGCCAGCGGAAACCCCTGCACCGGAAGAGAAGAAGGGCCGTGGATGGTTTGGCTTTGGCCGCTGAGGTATGCTTCCAAGTCCCCGCTGTTCCAGATTCCGGTTCCTCAACGCTGTAACGGCTCCCGCCCCCCTGCATCTGCGCCAGCCAATCACGGCTTCCGGGCCTTTTCTAGCCGAGTCACGCTATCCCAATTACTCATGACCAATTCTACCTCGTACATACCATAATGCCTTCTGGGAGATCTCCTGACTCGTATCGTGTAACCCTCTCGTATCTTCAACTTGTACACAGTACGTAGTATGAGCAGGGAAGGGGGAGAAAGATTGGGGGATGTTGCTGCGTTCCTGCAGTGTCATTGTCGCGACTCGGACTGATAAGGAGTTTATCTACGGGAAGGGCCAAAAAAAAAAAAGATAGCGTAGCGCATATAAAATGAACTTCAAAAGATTTGAGGTTCTAGCCACGATCTCATTCCAAGTAAACCTGTAATATGGAGGACAAAATACCTTGAGTTGGACGGAAGTCTGAAGGAGTCCAGAGTTTTCAATCCCAAGCGGGACCGGGTCCGGCTTCTGGCGCGCTGGGAAATTTCTGGGAAATTGGCGAGATTGGCGGCGGCTTCATTGGTGCTCCCGCCCCTGACTACTTCGAATACTCCTTCATTTCCCCCCTCTCCACTTTCTCTCTTCTCCACGGCCTCTTGGGTTCTCCTTTTGTCTTTGTACACTTTCCCTGCCGTCGACTCCTACTATGGCTCAAATCAATGGGAGCTTCGTCTCCCCGTCGGCAGATGCGACAGTCATCCCCCAGTTCATCGCTTCCGCCGGTTTTCTGAACTCGGTCCTCGATGGCCTGACCGTTTGGAAAGTGCTGGGAACACTGTTTCTCGCGGCCGTGATCTACGACCAGTGTGAGTTTGCGTCCTCAAACGTCTCATCCCAACCTCTTCTTTTCACGACTTGGTTTCATACGAACGTGACTAACGGCCCCTTTCAGTGAAATATCACTATCTCAAGGGCAACATCGTCGGACCAGTCTACAAGATCCCCTTTATGGGCCCGTTCTTGCAGTCTGTTAACCCAAAATTCACCGAGTACAAGGCGAAATGGGACAGCGGCGAGCTGAGTTGTGTCTCCGTCTTCCACAAGTGAGTAAACCCCAAATACAACGCGACCCTGAGAGATGAAGGGAGGGGAGGAGGGGTGCCGGAAGAGTCGGTCTCGCGCATTGATATCTGAAATGGGTTCCCGGATCTGAAATGGGTATCTAACCACATCTTAGGTTCGTCGTTATCGCGTCAACTCGTGACATGTCCCGCAAGATCTTCAATTCCCCAACCTACGTGAAGCCCTGTGTTGTCGATGCTGCTCACAAGCTCCTCGGCAAGACCAACTGGGTATTCCTGGACGGCAAGGCCCATGTTGACTACCGCAAAGGTCTGAATGGCCTATTCACTCGTCAAGCCCTAACTACCTACCTTCCTCGCGTCGATGAGGTTCTCACCCAATTCTACGATCGCTTCCTCGAGAAGTCCGCCTCTCTTGACCACAAGCCCACTCCTTGGATGGGTGACTTCCGCGAGTTGATGACTGCTCTTTCCTGCCGCACTTTCGTCGGCTACCACATGTCGGATGAAATTGTTCAGAAGGTCGCCGATGACTACTACCTCATTACCGCTGCACTTGAATTGGTCAACTTCCCCATCATCATCCCCTACACCAAGACTTGGTATGGAAAGAAGGCCGCCGATATGGTTATGGACGAGTTTGCCAAGTGCGCTGCTAAGAGTCGTGCCAACATGGCCGCTGGTGGCGAGGTCACCTGTATCATGGACGCGTGGATCAAGGCTCAGCAGGATTCAGCCAAGTACCGTGAGAAGGTGGCTAAGGGCATTGAGGTCGACTCCTCTGAGAAGCCTGCCCAGGTGTTGCGTGACTTCTCCGACTTTGAGATTGCCCAGACCCTATTCACCTTCCTCTTTGCCTCTCAGGATGCTACCAGCTCCGCCGCCACTTGGCTCTTCCAGCTGATGGCCGACCGCCCCGAGATCCTCGACAAGGTCCGTGAGGAGAACCTGAAGGTCCGCAACGGTGACCGCAATGTTCCGATCTCCATGGAGCTGCTTGACAACCTGCCATACACCCGTGCTGTTGTCAAGGAGACCCTCCGCTACCGTCCTCCTGTCATCATGGTCCCCTACCTTGTGAAGAAGGACTTCCCCATCACCGACAAGATCACTGTTTCCAAGGGGTCCATGATCATCCCCTCTGTGTGGCCCGCCACTCACGATGAGGAGGCCTACCCTAACGCTGACTCTTTCGAGCCTGAGCGCTGGATCACCGGCGATGCTGAGCAACAGAGCAAGAACTGGTTGGTCTTCGGTACCGGTCCCCACTACTGCCTGGGTCAGACCTACGCCCAGCTGGCCCTGATGGCCATGATTGGCAAGGCCAGTCTTGAAATGGACTGGAAGCATACCCCCACCCCTCTCTCCGAGGACATCAAGGTCTTTGCTACCATTTTCCCCCCAGGACGACTGCCTGCTGGAGTTCCGTCCTCGTCCATAAATTCTTTCTCCGTCGGTATTCCTTTCTTCTTTTGGCCATCAAATAAAAGCATATACGCAGCTGGAATCTGGCTTCCTCCCTGGATAGGAAGGCTTGTCCATACCCTATCTTGGGCCTTCCTATCCTGGTGATGGAAAAGAATTTGCCTGTCCACTTCTTTTGGTTTGACGGTAGCATAAAAAGGGCGAGAATCTGTCTCAGCAACTTATGTCACTTGCTGAAGACCTGTTAGGATCTTGATACCCTGTCCTTTTGAGTTCGAGGGTCGAGTCCATACTATTTGGATGAGCGATTCCCAGGCTTTTTATGTTCCTCTTCCCTGGGGTTGCATGGCCCTCGAGCTACGCATTAGATTAATATTAATCCTGTTTTTTTTTTCTTCTTCCTACCTTGTCTTCTGCTACTTCGGTTTGTCTTGTTCTTTTGCCATCCATGTAAATATCCTCAATTTGATACTTCAGGGCCAGAGACTCATCTGAGCCTTCCATTACAAATATATTTGACTTCCCAAAGTACCCTGGACTCACGACAAAACCAAGGATATATGGAGACCGCGACTTCAGGAACCGTTGCGGGTGGGGATTCGTTCCAAACGCACGTTCGTTCGTGCAATACTGATCCGCATGCAAGGGGAACCTCTCTTGTGTACCCCAGATACCCAAGTGGGCACGCTAATGCACGCGCTTGGCGGGGTTTCTATCTTTCTGCAACTGGTGATTGGCCACGCAAGGATCGATAAATTATCCCTAACTTCTTGTGCTACCATCGAGTTTCCCTTCGTAAGTACATTTTTGGTTGTCGAATTTCGAGTATTGACATTCCCAAGTTTCATGAACTTGGGCCTGACTACATGCAGCTATTCCGGTGGGCAACTCGAATGCCAAGGAGCTCTGGATTCCCGAAATATACCATGGCATACATACCATCTACCTGCACTGCTAGAGACGTTGGCTTCTGGGGAGAGTGGGCAGTCTTGGGGTGGCGGCTGGTGCTTTGAGCGACAGAAGCTGAGTACATTGTGGACTGATGGGTCTGGGATTGGTGGGGTTTGCCTTTGGAGAGAAGTTGTGCTGTTGGGGGTTCTATTTGTATCTGGAAGATTTGCACGCAAGCTTCGGCATCGCGGCGGTAGTTCTACGCCATTTTGTTTTTTCAAGTTTTTGCCGTAGACCTGAAGAGCTGTTAGATTCATGAAGCTCAATCCCAGATGGAGACGTACGGCAGTTTCTTTGGTTTATGCGGTCTTGTCTTCGGCGGCGCTCTTTAGCTGATAGCCCTTGCCAGTCGTCACCTGGAGGGAGACTGGACTGTGCTACAGGAATGCGGCCTTCCGTCGCCTGACTGGATGCCATGAATATTCAGTTCAGCTAGGCCGGGCTTACGGAGGCTTTTGGGGGCAATATTGAATTGGAATCAGAGGGGTCCCACGATGGCCTGACGGCTTTGAACTTTAATGCCGCGAGCTGACACTCGGTCTCGGAGTTGACCACGAGCGGGTGTAAGAGACCTCCTGCCCTGCAAATGCCCAGGGCTGAGAGACATATGAGAGAGAACAGACCAAGTATGATCCCTGGGTAATTCATGATAATCAATCTGCGAATCTATGAGGCTCAACCATAAGCCTCCATTAAAGGCCGAAGGCGCAAGGTGCGGGGATTACTTTGGACCAGTCGCGGTCAAGGAGGGTTATTAGTGGGCTCCCTCCCTCTATGGCTCTTTGTGTAAGCCATGAGAGCAGGGTTATAAACCTGAAGCTGGAAATCAAACCTCCTGCGCCCATTGATAGAGTAGGGCAATTGTAATCGTGCTCCAACAGTTCCGCGATAAGGCGGTCACGGGACTGAGGTTGATATCACTTCACTCCGCAGCTCCGCAATCCGTCTGATCTCAACGCACAGCACAAAAATGGCTTCAGTATTACAGGTTTCAATTCGGCGTACGATAGCTAATGCCTCATCAGCATCGCTGAAGGTGCCAGCCCGCCAAATCGCTTCATCGAAGCCCGCATTCTCTCGGTCTTCCCTGGTCGGCAGTAGAGGGTTGACGTCAATTCCACAATGTCGCATGACAGTAGCAGCATCAGGCCGCTTGACCAATACAACCCAACAACAGACCCAGTACCTAAAGATTCAAAGACGTTGGAACAGTGATGGGTCTGGTACACTTCGGCGCTGGGGATTCGAAGAGGTATATGAGCCCGCACCCGCTCTACCGGTCATATCAAACCCCAGTATTCGCAAATCATACTAATCTTTCATGTTGATAGGTCAACGCTGCTCTTCCAAGCGACTCGTCTTCTTCACCCTCCCACAAGCCCGCCATCTTCATCGATGTCCGCGAGCCGGCTGAGCTAAAAGGCACCGGCGTCATCCCCAGCGCTATCAATATCCCGCTCGCCTCGCAGGCGGACGCGATATTCCTTACTGACGATGAGTTCGAAACTCGCTTTGGATTCCCAAAGCCCCCCATGGAAGGAGACTCGCAGCTTGTCTTTTATTGCAAGGCGGGCGTACGGGCAGAGACTGCGGCGCAAATGGCTGTGCAGGCGGGCTATGATCCGGAGCGGGTAGCGGTCTACTATGGAAGTTGGTTGGATTGGGCGAAGAATGGGGGTAAGGTCGAGAAGTGGGAGGGTGATGACTTCTAGGGCTTGACTGGGTTGCTGTGCAAAAATTGGTACATAGTGCAGCTGGTTTTGTCTTGTGGATAGGGTCCTCGGATCCCGCCCATTAGGAGGAAGTATGGGGTGGAATAGCTTGATTCAATAGTCTCTAATCTATCTCTGTACGATGCGCGGAATCCGATTGAACAAAGTTCGTTAAAAAGCAACTATAACAAATAGGTGCTGGTGAAACCAGATCCTCTTTCTCATGTCTGTACAGGCGATTCTTTTTCTTCTCCAGTGCCTTTCCACTTGGATCGAAGTCGTCCATAGAATGTCCATAGCGCAATCAAAGCAAACAACTTTTCATTTTTTGATGGCAAATGTCGTATCTCGGCGACCTATGGCGACACCGCAGTATCATGAGACATGCCATACCTAGGGGCCATGAAAGACAGACCACGCTGAATGCTCAGTGATATAGCAGGGTCGTCATAGGGACGTCAAGACGGTGAACGGGGAATAAGTGGGGACATCACTTTTAGATATCGAGAGCCGCCTGTGGCTGATTTCCATCATCTCACGCTCATGGAATTTCGAAGGTGGATTTAAGCTTCTTGACCAAAGCCCACTCTTCCATGCTGACCTCAGAACGGTAGAACTCCTTCAGTGTATCTATACTAGCACGGGAAATGTGGGAGTATAAAGTGTCCTTCTCCTCCAGCTGGCGACCATACATCGGTTGGTTGGGACCCTCGATCTTGACGGCAACTGAAGGCTGACCCTTTTTGCAGACAGGGATCGCCTTGTGGTCACGTTCGATAGATGTGCTTTTTGACCAGTTAGAAAAAAAAAATTCAGAAAAAATGGGGAGGTTAACATGAGATAACAGAACTTACACTCTGCCAAGGTCCACAACCTCTCGCACACCGGCGCCGTTAACGCGGATCGCAGCCAGGGGCGTATGCATACGCAGACTTCCCTCAAGAACATCAATACCAATAACGATGGGGTCTTTCTTGTTGAAGACAGCAACGGGCTGAATCACACAAGGGAAGACAGCCAGCAACTTGCTCTCCTCCTTACGCTGCTCGGTCAGCTCAGCCATGTGCTTAGTGAAGTCATCGAACAGGTGGTAGATAATGTCTGCAGTGAAGATTTTGACACCGACTTCCTGCGCATACGCTGCGGCATCCTTGTCAACCTTGACATCGAAACACAACATGACTGCGTATTCCTTAGCCTTCTCCAACATGGTTCCAGCCATCATGACATCACGCTTGTACACAGGGCCAATGGAAATGTTAGCAACTGGAATCTTGGAAACCTTCAAGACTCGAGGAGGGCTTCTAGGGAACCGAGGGTGGAGGCCTGGACGGTGACACCACGGTTGTCGGTGGAGACACGGCTCAACAGAGTCTCAAGATCAGACATGACCTCTTCCTCCAGGTCTTCCTCGTCATCATCAGGACCAACGACCAGAAGTCGGGAACCGGCGATGGCATTTTCGAGGTCGTTGGCAGCAATTTTAACACCGAGAGCGGCCTTGACCTCCTTGTTGTGTACATACTGGGACTTCAGACGAAGTTCCTTGAGTGGTGCCGGCGTTAGCAATGCTCGAATATTCGTCGTAATTGGTCCATTGAGACCACACAGAACGATTCGATCACCCTCGCGCAGAATACCGTTCGATAGAACAACGTCAATAGTAGTACCGAGACCCTCGATGACTTTGACTTCAAGGACAGTACATTCGACCTCGGAAAGGTACATAAGCGAGTTGGTCATACGCTCCTGCGTCAGGGTAGTGAGAAGCTTAAGCATGTCAGGAACACCCTCACCAGTGTGAGCAGAGGTAGGAACCAGAGATACATTGCGAGCCATAGACTTGTTCTCGTAGAAAAGCTCAGAGTTGAAACCCTGCTCGGCGAAGGCGAGCTTGGTCGCGTCGAGACGAGTGCGGAATTCGTTCTGGACACCCTTGTTCTGCATCATCAAACTCTCCTGGAAACCATTGTTGTCGATCTTCTTCCATCCATAGAGACGATCGATCTTGTTCAGGGCCACAATGAAGGGAGTCCGGCGGTCACGCAGTAGGCGCATAGACTCCAGGGTCTGGGGCTCGAGACCGTGCATAATATCAACAACCAGAATGGCAATATTACAGAGGGATGAACCTCTTGAACGCAGGTTAGAGAAAGATTCGTGGCCAGGAGTATCAATGATCAGAAGACCGGGAATCTTGAATTCAAAGGCGCCATCCTTGTTCACGACGGCAGTCTTTTGCTTCAGAGCGTCGACTGGGAAGTATGTGGCACCAATCTGTTGGGTGATACCACCAGCTTCGCCTTCTTGAACGTTGGTCTGACGGATCTTGTCCAACAGCTTAGTCTTTCCAGTGTCGACGTGACCAAGAATACAGCAAATAGGGAGAACGCAGGTCATCCTTTGAACGCGCAGCCAAAGCCTCTTCGTGTTTCTTATTCCTTCGCTCTGCGGCCTCAGCTTTCCTTTGCGCAATGGCTCTCTGATTGGCACTCTGCTCTTCGTCTTCGGACTCTTCGGATGAAGAGTCATCGGAGTCCTCATCAGATTCTTCGTCATCCTCTTCGGCGGGCTTAGCGTCGCCATTTGCAGCAGGCTTCTCCTTCTCCTTCTCCTCTTCTTCATCGGAAGGTGCATCCCAGGAATCCTTGACATCGTCAGCCTGTTCAGCGGCAGCCTCCCAGTCATCTTCGATGTCATCTTCTTCAGACTTCTTGGCGGCGGCGGCGGCAGCGGCAGCAGCTTCGGCCTTGGCCTTCTCCTCGGCCTCCTTCCTCTTGCGCTCATCCTCAGCCTCGCGCTGCAAACGAGCCCGCTCAGCGGCAGCCTCAAGGTCGTCTTCTTGCTTCTTGCCACCCTTCTTCTTGCGGTGCTCATAGACAGGGCGCTTCTTCTCGGCACCGCCTTCTTCGAGACCAGCAACCTTGCCCACACCGGCTGCGAGCATCTGCTGCATGCGCTTTTCATTGCGCTCCTTGGCTTCCCTTTGAGCCTTGGTGAGAAGCTTGCCCTCTTTTACGGAGCTGCTCCTTCTTTTCACGCTCTTTCTCCTTCCTGCGTTGGCGGGCTTCCTCACGCTTGGCTTCTTCCTCTGCTTCGAGACGCTTCTGCTCTTCAAGAGCAGCCTTTTCCTCGGCGGCAAGTCGCTCTTCCTCTTCACGCTGTTTGCGAAGCGCTTCTTGTTGCTTCTGAAGAGCAGCCAGATGGGGAGGAAGCTTCTTCTTCTTTCCGGTATCCACAGGCGCAGCTGCCGGTGCGGCTTCATCCTTCTTAGTCTCAGCGGCCTTGGCGGGTTCGGCCTTCTGTGGAGCTGGAGCATTCTTCTTCTTCAAAGCAGCCTGGGTAGAATTTGATCAGCTACTAGCCCGAATGATTAGTGACCAGTTCTTATGTGTTCAAACATACCTGTTCCTTCTTTCGCTGCTTCTCACGCTCCTTTTCTCTTTTTCCTTCTCCTTCTTAGACTTGACCCGGAACCCACCATCTTGTTCTTCTTCTGCAGGAGGTGGAGGAGGAGGGATGTCCTTGATCGGCTTCTTGGGCTTTCCTGCAAATACATCATCCTCGTCAAATGTGCCCTCCTCGGGAGCCTTGGATGCCAAGTCTCCCGCAGGATCCTCGCCCTCGACAAAGTCGTTTGTTACCTTGCCCTTCTTAGCCTTCTTAGCCTTGTTCTTGCGTAGAGCCGCCATCAAGCCACCCCCGCCAGCTTCCTCTTCAGCAGCACCGTCGGCTGCGGGCTCTTCGTTTGCAGGAGCATCGTTCGTAGGAGCGGACTCGCCGAGGTCAGCTTCCCAGTCCTCCTCTTGGCGCTTTCCTCCCTTCTTCTTGGGTGCCATCTTGTCGGGTTGGTGATAAGAGGTTGTTCGGTATCCGGCTCGTGGGGCGATCGGAATAGTGGGCGCACAAACGGAGCTAACCGTTCACTTGCGTTTTGCGTTTTGTGTAGCCGGAGGGGTTCGCGGCCACAGACTCAAAGGTGGTATTTTAAAAAAAGAGTCTTTTCTGTCAAACTCTCGTCCCCGGTCAAAGAGGCTTGGGGTGGTGGACCTTAGAGAGGGTTGAAAAAGAAAAAGAGAATTTCGGGGAAGAATCAATAGTGGGGAATTGTGATGGAGTCTGGCTGTTCCAGGATTGCCACCCGCTACAGGCAACTAACTGAACATGAGCTCCCCCTCCTCCCGCAATAGTTGATTTTTATATAACGCTACTGCTGTATCCAGGATATATATGCTTTGATGTTAATTTTCGGGATTGACGGTTTGGATTCTGTAAATGGCGCTCGCTTTACTGATTAATTGTGGCTCTTGCTATTGGGTGTAGACCCGCATCGTGGAAGTACAGAACAGCAATATTATTTTTCGGCATCATTTAACTAGCCAAGCCAACGCTCTACTACTTATGCTGCACTCCATACTAGTAGCTCACTAGAACAAAAGATGAGTGATATCCGATCTACCTTCCTAAGTAGGTCCTAGGTCGACCTCGAGCAGACTAGCCAGCCAGCAGATGACAGCCTCTCCGCTATGCTCCTCTCCTAAAGCCCGAGCGGCCAATTCATCAAAGGTCTTCCTCGCTCTATCACCCCCTGAGTTGGCATCTAGTTGGCCAATAAGGGAGGAAAGATAACTCGGACCGCGACTGACGAGGCGAGAAAGTACATCACCATCAATATGCGCCCCATGTACATGTAGAACAAGCGGATTCTTCAACCGCTTCCCACGCTTGATGGATGGGCAAATCTCCTTATCCCCTATGCAAAGGTTCTGCAAAAGTTGCAGTAAGCACATTTGCTTTTCGTCGGGGAGGAAGAACCGCACGACAGACCTTGGACGGTAAAACCGTACAAGTTTTCATCATTCTTGGACCCCGCCACAAATTGCAACACGGACTCTGCTAAATTGGCAGTTGGATGGGAGCTAGTCAAGGTCGTAATGTTTTCCCCTGCCGAATAGCTATCCGAGATGGGAGATGCACTGACTCGACCTCCGCGGTGGCTGGAGAGCATCACAGGTTTGGATCCGTGGAGGATGTGAGTCAGTCCGTCTCGTGTAACGGGGTCCCAGGAAGCCAGCGCCAGTGTTGCGCCTTCATTTGAATCGCTTGTGCTTTCAATAACCTCGAAAACTATCCATGAATGACGGGCGGTCATCACATAAATGTGCACATCGTGGACAACAATCTTGATAGCAGTGGAAGGGAGGTTGCCCACAGCATTCCGGCGCCATTTCGTCAATGAGCCCTTGGCTCCCATTGGGATCAGTCGGTTCCCCGAACCGATGAGAATACTATCACCGTACGACGCTAGAGCACGAACCGGACTTCCCAAGTCTCGGACAAACTGCGTGGTGCACTCGATATGTGATGGCTTGGTTGCATCTCGACGTGGGAGAAGTAGGATCAATCTGCCTTGTCCAGGCTCGGCAGTAGATACACTGGGCAGTGTTGTACCTACTGCGAGCATGTGGTATGTCTTCCCTTCTTTCTCAAATATCCAATCGAGCATACAACTGATGATTTCACCGCGTGATGATGTTGGTCTCCATGGTGAATTCATGCCCCCATGTACCACTGGCATCTGAGAGTCGGGGTCTACAAACTCGATGTGTGACCGCGTAGTTGTGACAAATGGAGACTCTGGGTCTTCTACCTCCAGAGTTTCATAGGCTACGACCAGAGATCGTAGCATAGGCGAGTATGTAAGCTTTTGGGCCTTTCCTGGTAAGTCAATACGGCGTGGAACCATCTTCATTTCATGGTGCAAAGAGCAAATCAGGAGTTGTCTGTCGGCAAAACAGTACAGAGGTCCATGTACGTCTCCTTTCCTTGCTGCATCGGCATACGGCCAAGCAAGGTAGAAACTACGGAGGGCAACAGGAAAGTATGCAGGCTGTGAGAATCTCAGACTATGGTTCCTATTGGATGAGATGAGAATTCAACTTACGTTGTTTTGATCCGTAACCCACACCCTTCGGATATGATACTTGGTGTTAGGAAGCCCATGATCAAATGACACAATCCAAAGTTCGTCGCCACAAGTGAGAAGAGCAAAAGTGTGCTGGCTTTGCAGCCGAACAGATGTTGTTCCCAGGCGAGTTGCTTCTATCTGCCTCATTTCTGTATGAAACACATCAATATACGACTCATCTTTGTCATTCGAACCAGTCAACGTACCAAGTCCACCATTCCCATAGCTGATGCCGAATGAGACGACCAGACCGCTGCGTAGGCCACAGAGCAAAAACACGTTGGGGACACTCTCTGGCGCATTTTCAATAGCTGCCATGCTTTCCACAACTGTCGACAGATCAGATTCATGCTCACCACTAAGTGAGACGGACGCTTCAGAAATTTGAACTATCTGGTCTCCTATAATCGAATATACCACGATTGACCCATTTGCACAGCCCATGAAGACGAACGCTGAATCTGCAGAGTTGAATGAGCATAGGCAGACAGGTTGACGTTCGCCTATATGAAGATGGCTCCCGATTTTCAAAGTGGGATTTCCCTGGGTACTCTCGATCTTGATGGGGTGGATCGATATCTCGTCTGCAGTTCTTGAAAGGATGACGAGGATTGAGTTGTAGGAATGGAGTGCTACTGCAATGATATATGTGTCAGGTTTATGACCTTGGACGGTTTTCCACTCAATATTGCGGCTGTCGAACGCATGAATACCCTTTTCGGTGACTTGGACGACAACGCCCGACTGCGTTTCTCCAGCCAGCAAGGTCCTGCCACTGTCAAATCCCGTATCGTCCTCGTCGAGAGCAGTTATTCCTTCTTCCACCGCCATGTTGGTGTAGAGCACAAGTGTAGAAAGCGGGTCAGACAGCAGGATGAATTCACCACCACCGTGATGCGGAATGATCCACATATCGTGAATGCTTGAGAGGTCCTCAAGAGGCACTGTGATCCCTAATGGAGCTTCAACTCCCCATCGGTATTCATACAGCGCGCCTTGCTTTGGATGTGTTTCAGAGCATGTGAAAAGGCGGTTCTGAGCAATGCTTCCCTGGCTAGTGCTGTGAGAGCCCGGGACAACCATTGCTGCATCCTTGGTCGGGGCCCAGTTGAGGAACCGCTGGACGCATTTCGGGCCAGCTCGTGCTTCTTGAACGAAAAGTCCTCCGTCACCAGTACTACCCGCAGCTAGAATGAAATCACCACCTTCGTGGCCCATGTCAAGAACATCGAACGCAGTATCAACATCACAATGAAGTTGCCCTAGAGAGGTCTGGGCTTCCAGGTCTCCTTCGTTTCCGAACTCAAGGAGATAAATCCAGCCGTCCTCTCGACAAAGGTAAATCCCGTCATGGCTCCGATTGTAGAGCTCATTGCGTGCGGGTCGTGCCCATTGAGTCCAGATCGAGGCAGCACTGATATCGGAGTTCGGAGCAAGCAGGGGGTATCTCTTCGGTCGATCTTTCCCATCCCATGAGTAAACTGCCATAGAGGTAGTGGTTACCACCAAGAAAGAAGATTTCTTTGTCAGTGGGACAATCATCGTAGGCAGCATATCCCGGTCTCGTAACTTGAATTTGTTCTCAATTGGAGGAACCTTCATAATATCCTTGTCTTCCTGCCAAGTATAGGTGATTGCACATGTTTCACCATCTTGATCAGCAATGATCAGTAGAGTGATGCTCTTGTCACGATCACTGCCGGGATAGAGAAATTCCATGAATAGGATATCACCTTCGATTTTCATGAACCGCTCCTGCGTCACATTCCTCTCGTCAGTTAAATTTTTATCTGAAGATAAAATGGGCTTTTTCGGAAACCTACATGTTGAATGTGATCCAGATCACGTTCACTCATATGCTCCTGAATTTGATCCGCACTTTTAAGCCTGAAGATCCCGAAAAAGTCATTCCACGCAGATACTGCGATCGCGCGAGATCTACGTATCATTAGCTCAATAACCCGCGGATGGTCGGAGGAAGTCACTGCTTACTTTGGATCAACAGCGATGCTTTTTCCAAATCTCTGGTCCAGGCTTACATCGACCGGAAGGGGCCGACGAAAGGTCACAAATTCATCCCCATTTTTATTGTCTGGGCTCGGCAGGCAGTAAAGGAAAACTAGCTCCCTGAGGTCGACGCAAAGAACGAGTATTTCAGATGGTAATTGGTCGTTGTTGTCTCCAATCTGGCTGACCAAAGGAAGTTGCTTGGCGACATTGAGGACTTTGGCAGCAACAATAGGGCCGCCGAAATCAGTCTTTTCCGCAACATCTTTAAGATAGCCATCTGCTACAGCTTCCTTGATTTGGACCCGTCTTTCGCTGACGAGAACGACATCGTTATGGTCTTTGTTTCGAATCCGTGCGGGAAGAATCCATTTGATAAGTGGACTGGGTAGAATTGTTTGTGAGAATAACCCGGGAACTGAAACGGACTTTGAGTTGCCTGGATGTGTTCTGGACGCAGGCCCATTCATTTTGCCTTGTGGGGTTCAGGTTGCAAAGTCCTGATAAACAGAAAGCTTTAAGAAGCAATTAGGACGAAATAATGTGGGATCAGAGTGCAAGTCTGAAGATTGTTTAAAGCGTATGGTACAACCAGAAGCAATGCTGGAGGCCACTTCGCGGCGATCGATCATAAACGTGCGGAAACAGGCTGGATGCTCGACCCCCTGGCAGCCAGAAGAGCGGCCAGCTAGTATTCACTCGGCATGAAGCAAAGTCCTCCCTCTTGCAGTAATATCAGTAGCCTTGGTTTAATGAAATGTCGTGGTCTGTGCTTCGGTCGACCATGCTAGGACGATATAGCGCACGGGCATCGAACACGAGAAGTCGACGGCTTGGAATGGCTTTACCCAAACTCGGGCAAGGCTGAGAACTTGAGGACCTTAAGCCAGATGTATTAATGATTGATAATGCCAAAAGTTCTCGATGACGAGCGACTAGCATCGAAGCATTCTTCTCATAGGCTGAAAGGCGGATGAGCACGATGCTCCGGACGATCCACGGCCCTCACGAGGGAGTAAATTTTCCGACCACAGATCCCACAGGGGCCCTGCAGACTGGTGCAGTTATGAATCCTAGAAGGATTTGATTCAGTTCCTCTTGCTGCAATCTCCTGAGCTGTTCAGCATAGCTGTAATGTTAGAACCTCAGAGTGTCGTTAGCCAAGGTGGAGGAATCACGTTTGGGTTCGTGCCTAAGGCCCAAAGGCGGGATCGCGTCTATCTCCGCCTGATACGCCGATCTGCTCTTCTTCCTAAACTTCTTCACTCCTTCTGGATCGAAATTACAGTACATTGCCCGGCAGATTCTGAAAATTACCGTTCCTAGTTTATCGCTTTGCACCTGGTCGGAAGCTGCCCCTGTGCTGATACCAAATCGATACCGCCTTTGTTGTATCGTTAATAAAGTCCAGACCCGGTCTATATTGATGATCCGACATCGAGATATTCCGCACTCTGCACTTCCTGCTCTCTGAAACGTCTACCATCCGGGTCGATTAAGGTAGTGGACCTTTCAACTGCTGAACAAGCAATGGGTTCCTCAATCCTTGGGTCTGACGATAGCACTGCAATGGACGAGTCTGTCGATATCAAGCCAGAGAATCCCTTTGCGTCATCCATTGGTTTATCTGAGGCGGATCCAAAGGCCCAGGAGCGAGAGGCTATCATGCTTGCAAAAAAAGCAGAGATCCTGGACGCTTGCAATTCCCGTGATGTGGATGCATTGATTCGCTGTGCCACTACCGAAGGGGGTTTACTTGAGGATGCGCTCCGCCAAAAAGCTTGTGAGTCAACTTAAAGAAGCCAATTCTGCATAAGGCATTCATTGATGCGCTTCAACAGGGCCGATTCTTCTTCATTGCGACAAGAATAGCCTGTCGGACCTGAAACCTATTCAAGACCTGCCGCCACATACAGATGAGGAGCAGGTAAAACTTGACGTGGATCGGTCCTTTGTCTACTACCCCAATGATCTGACAGAGCAGGAAATAACAGAAAAAAAGGATCAGTTGGAAGTCGTGATTCTGAAGATCCTGAGGAATTATCCGATGCTATGCTACTTCCAAGGATACCACGACATTGTCCAAGTTTTTCTATTGGTTTTGGGAGAGCAACTCGCGGTTCCTGCAATAGCTCGTGTCTCTTTGTTCCGCATCAGGGACTACATGCTTCGTACCCTCTCGCCAGCTATCAAACACCTGGAGCTGATACCTGCTATTCTTGAAGCGACTGATCCTCCCCTTCGACAGCATCTTGCTGACATCCAACCATTTTTCGCCTTGGCAGCTGCTCTCACTCTGTACGCCCATGATATTTCCGAATACAGCGATATCTCGCGACTGTATGATTTTCTGCTGGCCAGAGAACCTGTAGTCGCGATATACTTGTTTGCGGAGATCATAATTTCTAGAAAGAAAGAGCTCTTGGATATTCCTATAGACGAACCAGAGATGCTACATTTTACCCTCTCGAAACTTCCGCAGCCGCTTGATCTAGACGGTCATATCCTGCGCGCAGAACAACTTTTTAAAGTCAATCCTCCCGAGACATTGCCCCATGGAGTATGGAAACGTATCTCTCGGTATAGTGTCTTAAAGACTTCTCGAGATCAATCACAGTCACAGACGGTCGAGAACGCCTTGAAGCTATTTGGTCTTCAAACACAACAACTGCGGAACGAGGAACGCCGCAAACAGGCTCTTGGCCTAGCATGGAAACACCGACGAACAATCGGCTCTGTAGCATTAGCTCTCCTCGTTGGCGCGGCTTCGATCTACCTGCGCCGGAAAGGCCTGGATTCAACTATTTGGTCTTATGTAGGCCGGATCCAAGCTTTTTTTCTATAAGCTCAAAATTTGATAAAACCTCAATTCTCTCAGAATTATGCCTCCAATTCAAGTTTGAAGCTGTCTATGTCTATCGAGTTATTGTACATTATTAAAGGGTCTGGACTAATGCGTAAAATGAATTCGCAGGCAAAATTTGAATGAAATGGGTCGCAAAAGGACCCAATGTTTCGCAAGGTGTCGTGTTGTTGATAGAGATTCCAACATTGGAATTTGTTTCTGTTATTGAGTTCTGTAGAATAGTTCATCACGAGGTAGCATTGGAGTTCTCCACTGCTTTTGAACAAATCTATATATTAAGCTTAGCCGCACTAGGATTTCATCATTTCGTTTGAGCCGCGACGTTGCGACCATCCCTAAGTGACAACGATAAAATCCTAGTATTCGAAGGTAATATTGTACGAATAACTTGAAACAACTGTGCCTTATTCCTGGTGATTTATTCTACCAAATGCGACTTCTGAGGGGACTTCGGAAAGAACGTAATGTCGTATTGCCCTTAGAACCCGCTGGTGGCTGAAGTGTGGCGCACGTCCGCGGAAAGTCCATGTGTACACTTCCCCATCCCCGATATCCACCACCTCCACTTACTCAAACTATCACAATGGCAAACCGCGGTTACGACGTCGTAGTGGACGTGGACGCAGAGGTAAGACTCAATTCTGCAAAGAACCTGACATCCCATTCTAATTTATCAACAGGGCGACCTCGGGCATACCGACCTGCAAGAGGACCTTGAGTTCCACCCATCCAGTGAGTTGCGCCGACTCCAAACGAAGAAGCAATATTCCCGCTCAAGCGAAGAGTTTTCTGACCATTGGAAACTTCTCTTTTCTGTACCTAGACTTTGAAAACGACCAACGAAGCGCCAAAGCGGGCGCCGACTCAGCTCCATTCCTAGGCGGCAGCTCCTCTCGAGGACGCGACCGATCCCCTGGTGGCACTCCCACGAAGCACAACTGGTGGTCCATTCATTACTATGAACAATATTTTGACGTGGATACGAACGAAGTCCTTCGCCGCTGCTTGGCAGCCCTGTACCCCCGCTCTAATTTCCTGGATGTGTTGGAAGGCAACGCCGATCTTTACGGGCCTATCTGGATCGCAACCACTGTTGTCGTCATTTTGTTTTTAACTGGTACCATTTCGCAGTGGCTGGCAAGACATGACGACGACCACTTCGAATATGACTTCCGGTTGCTGTCTGGTGCTGCGGGTCTGATCTACGGTTACACTGGTATCTTGCCAATTGCACTGTGGGGTGCTCTGCGCTGGTTTGGTAGCTCCACGGCCGACCTGATCGAGTGCTGGGCTCTTTATGGTTACTCGAACTTGGTCTGGATCGGGGTTGCGCTTGTTAGCTGGAGCCCGTTGACTGCTCTCAACTGGGCTCTTGTGGGCGTTGGGTTTGCCTGGACAGTGTTCTTCCTTCTGCGCAACCTGTACCCCGTGCTGAATGCCACGGATGCGAAGGCGAGCAAGATTTTATTAATATTAGTGGTTGTGTTGCATGCCGGCTTGGCCATCGCCATCAAGATCCTATTCTTTGCGTGAGCACCGCCCGTTTCTATTATCCCCGTTGAACATATCAAAGCTAACATTATATACCTTAGCCATGCGAGCCCTGTCTCTAAGAAAAACAAAGACCACGATGACGATGATAAGAGCCGAATGTTCTAGGCATATACATGCCCTATTGCCCATGAATTCGATAGGGAGGTTGACGATCTTGATCCTATTTCGGTGTCGTATCTTATTACAAGTATGGGTGTAAAGAAGACCGCCGGGTTACTGTACTTCTATTTCCAGCTGTTGACGGCTTAGCTTTCTATCAAAACTGAATTTCTAACTTAATCCCTACTAATCTCTTACTAGTAAAAGATTATTGAATGGTACTCCTTTAATGCCATACCGGATATGCCCGAAGGAGTGAGCTTGCGAACCTTCATTTGACTTTACATGACGATGCGTCAGTGAATAGAGTGAATCAGGTTGTAGTGAATCGAGTTGTAGTGAATCTTCACTCCTGCTAAGTCGAATATAAGTACTTATAGATGCTACAGCTAGGTATGCCATTGTTTCCCTTCCTGCAGAGATCAATCATCATTACAGTCGCTACTTCTAGCAATATTGATTGATACTGAAAATGTCTCCAACCAAGGCTCCTCCCGTGACATCGGCGACTCGCCAGTCTACCGCCACTGGCAAGAGTGGCGTTGAGAAGTCTCTCCGCCACACGCCGATGTTCACGCCATTCCCCAACTCCCCTCCTAGGGTGGTTCGAAAGGTTCGAGTCAAGGGGCCTCGCAAGACAGCTACCCAAAATGCTGCCATTGCCACTGCCTGTCCCACCAGTGGCACCACGGCTTTGAAGCACTCTGCCAAGGCAAAGAAGGCAAAGAAGGCGAAGGAGGTGAAGAAGGTATGGGACCCATCCTCGGAAATTACAAATAGCAATACTAATCTAAAGCGAAAGACCGCAAAGCCGTACGACGAGAAGAATCTTCTCGCGTATAGCGCCGCGACGAAGAAGCGCCTCAATGAGGTGAATGTGATCTTCGGATTGAAGGGGACGAAGGACATCGTTGTTTTTGGGGGAACGCATCTCCCAAAGAAGGACGGCTCCAATGTGAAGCCATGGCAGAACATGTACTAGTAGTAGTACTAGTAGTTCAAGAAATCCGAGTTCCTGGCGACAATTTGAGGTGAGATGGGACTCCATTCACAATTTCTTAACACCACTAGAGCGTAGCAGACTTGGAAGGTGTCTAAGTCTCCATACTGAAGAGCATTACGTAGAGATATAGAGAAGCATGAGGGTAGTAATTGGACATTTTCAACTTTTACGTCAATTCATGGATTGCGACTTGGACCCCGAGAGGAGCCCACTAGAAACAGTATGACGGTGGCTGTGATTATTTCATCATTTCTAACGCCAAATAAAAACCTCTCCGGGTCGCATCCCAGCCAACCCCCAGACCTGGAATCTGCGCCACAGCACACCGAGCACAACAAACGAATAGCGAGTCGTCTATTTCAACTTCTTCTTGGGACGGAGCTGGTTGGTGTGACCGCACTTCTTCTTGCGGCAGTTGGTGGCACGGGGAGGAAGACGGGCCTGGAAGTCATGTTAGCTGAGCAGTTCGAGCAAGATAGGGTATGCTGGCGCGAAGCATGTCGGTAGTTTCGGGTTTCAGCATGTCAGAGGAACGTACGTAGCACTTGCGGCAGATGGACTTGTCGCAGTTGTACTTGGAGGCGAGGGCCTTGAGGGAAGGCTCGATGATACCACCACGCAGACGGAGGACAAGGTGAAGGGTGGACTCCTGTAACGTTATTTGTTAGCCACGGTCCCGAATTTTTGATCGACGTATGGCCCGGCAATATTCCATGTCGTCATGTTCCGCCTCTCTCATATGTCAGGGTGAATCGCAGTAGTGTATCGAATCCAACCAGCCAAAAAGACATTCGTGTTTCGTATCCAAAGCCCATCGCATGATCGAACGGATCTCAAATCAAAAATTTGGCGTACCTTCTGGATGTTGTAGTCGCTCAGGGTGCGGCCATCCTCAAGCTGCTTGCCAGCGAAGATCAGACGCTGCTGGTCAGGGGAATGCCCTCCTTGTCCTGGATCTTGGACTTGACGTTGTCGATGGTGTCGCTCGACTCGACGTCGAGGGTAATGGTCTTACCCGTCAGGGTCTTGACGAAACTGTGCCATCCGTGTTAGTCTCCTATATCAAACTGGTTCTCCGATTTCCGTTGTGCAGTGTGTTGGAAAGTGACGGGTGTCTGGGGACGAATTCGAGATCGGAGTATATTCGGGGCTCTGAGGGACCTACATCTGCACTGAAAGCACGAAAAGAAAGAGATGTTAGTTCACAGTGTTCATAAGCATGATAGATAACCATTTGAGCGACTTTAAGGCACGTACTGGTTGCGAGTTTTCGTTGGTGTCGGCGGTCGGTCGCTGTGTTCGATGCGGGAGAGGCGACGGTCAATTTGGTTTCTCGCTTATTCTGGGTGGAACCGGCGAGCCTGAGTGCACTTACCCTAAACCCTAACAAGATCAACACCGTTTTGGGAAGGTCCCCACTTGACACCTTAGGCCTCCAGGTACAAAACCGGTCCATCATAATGATATCAGCACATGCAGCATTGATTCCAAGGGTTTTGCTTGTAGGGCTAGGTCAGGATTTTCACAGATATAGATGAATGTCGTGTAAGTCACGCTGAGGTCAGCTTGTCTTTGTCCTTCCCCTCCAAGCTCATAGCGTCAGAATAAAAAGTCTAGGTATGTCACATGACCATTCTAGGCTTCGTAGCTCAGTTGGTAGAGCGTCAGATTCGTAAGTTGATTCGCCACTGTAGGCCTTGTTCTGCTTGTTCTAACACCCCCTTTCAGCAATTCGGATACATCTGAATGTCGCGTGTTCAAGTCACGTCGAGGTCAATTTTTTTACCCGTCACCCTTTCATTCTAATCTTACAATATTCAGATACTTTGAAATGAGTGCAGGATATCATATCGGCTTAACGGAAAATCTGAGAGACTTCCAAACATACAGAGAAAAATGAATGTCTCGCAGTGGTTTCCTACTTCTATACATGGGCCGCAAGATTATGGGGTCATCATCTGAGCAGAAGAGTCTATTGCCTAAAAGATTCTCTGGGATTCTCCGCTTGGGCGTGTCACCGCAGACTCATTGAGCGAATCTGACTGACGCCAACTCTCATATGTTCGGACCAGAGCACAGCCTGCTAAACATCCAGTTCTAATAGTTGCCCTTGAAGCTCCTCTAGGTTCTCTTCGTTCACATCGTGTTCAACATTTTCCCCTTCATAGCGATCCTCACTGTCGTCTTCGCTGGCAGCATCTTCCAATCCGTCGTTCATCTGACCCGGCCGTCGCCGCCTCTCCTGCCAATGTGCAAGTCTCCATTCAGCAACGGTCACTGCCCGGAAGAGCGTCGAAAAGGATACGCCAGCAAGCCGTGCAGCGAGTTCGTAAAAGGGACGAGCAGTGCTAGGAATCGAAGACTCCCATCGATAACGCCGATACCAGCTCCCAGGCCTAGGACATGTATCATTCGCATCCGGCCTAACTGCTATGGGTGATAGGCCTTCCATGACTGTTTGCAATAATTCATTGAGAGAATCTTCTTCCTTATCAGGAGTACTTTGAGGCTTGAGCGCAGACAAGTTGTCCGAACTGACCTCTGGTCCCGCTCGTGAGATAGGAAATAGCTCCGCAATTGGGTTCGCAGGCCTGGTAGTGTCTCGCCAGCTCTGTTCGTACCAGTCCATGTACTCATCGAGCTGGTTTGCGGTCATATTCAACACGTCCGTGTCGGATACTTTGATCATCATCTCTTTGCCGATGTTTCCATCAGCATGTGGATGAAAGTCAAACTGCCTTTGAGCATGTGCCCAACGTTCCCAGTCCATGGCCTGGGCGCTAGGTTCTTTTGGAGTGGCCGGGTTCCGCAGAATATCATCGAAAGGGAAAAGTAGCTTGGTAGAAATGATAACAAGTACCATTATTTGGACTTCTGGTTGCCGGAGTACTGGCCTCTTCCGATCAAAATTGGCAGCATATTCAAAGTTGAAGCCAAGAAGGCCTCGTAGGGTCTTGGTGACCTCATAAACATCAACTTTGCGAAGATTAGCTTCGATGAAAAGTAGATGAGAGATAGGATCCCAGTAGGATAGATACATACTGGGAATGGCGAGCCTTTTGATGTAGCGATAGGTGATAATTGGGTAATTCAACCGCGGAACTGCGAGTTCGAAGCGCCGACGGTAGTAGAGCACCAGGTCTTCAAACCCACGATGAAGAGTTTCCACGTCAGGTAAACGCTTCAGATGTGGTTAGCCCTTTTGAAATTATCTAATGACAGGTTGATTCGGACAAGCTCACTTGGACATCCAGGAGATTTGTAAACTCTGGGGGGCAGTTTGTCCCTCGTCTCGCGTGGAACAGTTCTTAAGGCTCGAATGTATGGTATCTCTTGCCGCACGATCAATCTATCAACGGTAATTAGCACGAGGAGGGATTCTGACCACCGAGAGTCTCTAGAAAACCAGAACATACCGATAAAAATCATTAACGCAGACCGGAAGTCGCATCAAAATGGCAGCCAGGTAGCAGAGGGCAACAGTATCAAGCATACGAGGCCACTCAAGATACTTGCCGCCCACTTTGACACCTGTTTCATCAGAAGATTCTGCCTGCGAACTGAAAAGCTCAGGACCATCGGTGTCGTTACTCTCATGATCTTCGATTTGATGAATCCTTGATGAGTACATCCGGACTCGAAGAGCCCAGAGATCACGAACAACCCCTTTTGCAACTTGTCAGGCCAGAATTCCCATATATGACAAGCTCTGGAATGATTACCTCTATTTGATCTGGAAAGCCCTGCTCATGAATTAGAGCATGGCACTGTTTCCACAGTATGAACTGGTAGATCTGCAAAAATAGTGCAACTGCTTCTCGACCGCGAACCGCTGCATGAGGGATTAGTATGCAAGCTATACTGCAACAATTGTTCAGCCTTACTCTTGCGGGATCTCTCTTCACTCTCTCTTCTCACGCGGTGCGTCTTGCCCTGTGTGCCGAAGTCATCTCCGTCTTCTTCAACCTGGCGGCCCTGCAAATACATATCAACTATCTGACTCCAGAATGTTCACATCGCTCAGGCGCCTTGCGTTAGACGAGCAGGCGGAAACCAGGCCATACCTCTTGCAAATGGCCCCGTCGACAGAACCATAGGCCATTATCTAAGTAATATTTTCGTTCACGGCATCCTTCCTGGCCGCAGACACCTCGGGTGACATATTCCATGCCGAGGCGGCTGGATCATTCTGGTTGAGAGACTGGTGACCGGAACTTGAAGTGGGAACTTTTTTTTTTCTGCCTCCCCGCGACCGCGTTTTCTCCGCATATGTAGGTTTGGCAAACTTTCGACTTTTAAACACGGACTTCTGGTTTCTGTTCTTTAAACCCTTCGTTTATTTTGTTCCAAGCGCTAGATGCACTACTAGTCTCGAATGGTCCAAGTTCAACGGATAGAACAGAATATCACCTTACGAAGAGTTCGAGGGATTTTGCGCCCTAGATCTAGTACTACCAACATATCTATCTACCAATCTTATCATACGTTCGTCAAAGTTACCAAGGATCAAGTGGTTGTTTAATTGAAATTATTCATTCGTCGCACTATCATAAGACGCCGAGAGAGACTCAAGAGTCGCTATTCGGATAGCAAGCATCATGCCAACCAAAGTACAAGTCTCGTTAGTGAGACTGCATTCCAGGGCTTTTACATGAAGGATGAGATCCACAAGCAAAAGACCAGTCAATTGCCTGATAGACCAGATCCGCCACTGAGCCATCAAAGCGAATTTTTGAGGGGGACAGAAGCCCCTTTTTTTTAAGAAACGTGACGGTTGACATGACAGGTGGAAGATTTCCAGGAGAAAGCGCTTAGATCTTAGGAGCCTCCTTGGCCTCAATGGCGGCCTCCTCACCCATGGCGGTCTGGATGATGACGTCTGTGAATTATTAGAGAAAGTTCCCTAGAACGGGCGTGTACCAGGTGCAACTTACTGACGTCCTTGCCCTCCTCCTTGAACATGCGAACCAAGCGCTCGCCAACTTCACCCTCGGGAACCTTGACGTCGTCCTTGGTGTCACCGTCATCCTTCAGCAGGGAAAGGTAGTGATCGTCGGTGATGTCGAGCTATTAACGAGATTAGAATTCGTCATGTATACCAATAGACTCGTCGAGAAAGAGACTTACAAGCTGGTACTCCTTGCGGGCGACATTGGGGACGTCCATGTTGTGGGTGGAGGGGGACAGATCCTCAAGCTTCTTGCCGGTGAAGATGTCGGTAGCGACAAGGTGGACCTTGGCGTGGCCGTGCTTGCCGGTCTTGGAGGTAGACATGTCAATGATCTTGCAGGGGCGGCCCTTGATGACGACGTGACCGTTCTTACGCAGAGCAGAGCACTGCATAGGGTAGGTGGTCGCCGCACCAGCATCGGCGGTCTCAAAAGTAACGTCGTGCTAACATATTGCATTAGACCATATCAATCATTCATAAAGCGGGTGGCTCCAAGAGGGGTTGATGCGCCCAAGAGGGAAGTGTTGGCTCCAGATGCGGGGCTGTGAGGCCATACACCCTCTCGAGGTCGATTGGAACAAATGAGGGAAGGGAAAAGGGCGGCATGAATAGATGGAGCAAGCTTACCTCTTCAGCCATGGTGAGTGTGGTTAGGGGGTTTAGGGGGGGAAAGGTTCGGAGAGAAAAGCAAGATGGGAAGTGAACAGAAAGAAGAGGAGATTTCTCGCGCAGAAAAAGGACTTTGTGGTGGGGGTCTGGTCGCTACGTCCTAATCGGGTATAGCGTATCGGGGCGTTCTGTTTAGGCCTTGTTGTCTCCGGATCATCTGGATTAGCTTTGGTGCCACTGGACGGTTATACTGGCTCCTTTTGCTCCGCCCAAGAAATTTCGTCCCTGCTAGCCTATGCCCTCGATCTAGGATTCGAAGATGTGGCGCGACCGCATTTCAGGCCAGTCGACTCCCACTGGCGCAAACCGCAATCCCTCCTTACCCCGGCGATCCTCCTCCCAACTCTCTCGGAGCCCTTATGTCGCTCGTCCGGCTCTGACATCGAGAACCTCGTCCACTTCGCTACTTCTGAGCCCCAATGATTCCAGCGCTTCTCTTCCGGGGATTGGGCGCTCGCCCAATGGCCTAGGAAATAGGCAGACAATTGCTCAGCAGCCGCGCCCGGACGAGATCCCGGATCCATTGGAGGTTTTGAACAAGATCATTCGAAAGGAAAAGCAAGAGAAAGGTTCCCCACAAATATTGGCGCAACCTGGACCTCGACCTGAAGAGCTGATCGAAACGATCGATTTTGGCGACCTGAGCTTGGAGGAGTTTGTTGCAAGAAGAGGCCAATCAGCGCGAAAGCCGAGGAGTAATGACATGAATGCGCAAACGGTGCAGCAATTCGAACAAGAAAGGGATAAATTTCAAGGCCTGCACACTTCAATTAGTGGCTGCGACGAGGTGTCGAAGTCCGTTGAGCTGTATTTAAGTGATTTCCAAAGTGAACTGGGAGCGGTGTCCGCGGAGATCGAAACGCTGCAGACCCGATCGACCCAATTGAATGCGATGTTGGAAAATCGGAGAAATGTCGAAAAGCTACTGGGTCCTGCAGTGGAAGAAATCAGCCTTTCGCCCAAGGCTGTGCGCACAATCGCCGACGGTCCTATGGATGAGAACTGGGTGCGCGCTTTGAATGAAATTGATGCTCGGACTACAAGTATCGAGGCCAAAGCTGCTTCCTCAAGCGGACTCAAAGCCGTGGAAGACATGCGACCGCTTCTCATTGACGTGAAAAACAAAGTGAGACAAAGGATCCCAGGACTCCTAAAGACGTACTAATCAAAGATATAGGCTATCGAGCGGATTCGAGACTACTTGGTGGCTCAAATTCGAGCCATGCGATCCCCCAACATCAATTCTCAGATTATCCAGCAGCAAAGACTGGTCAGATTCAAGGATCTTTTTGGATATCTTCACAAAGTGCACCCCAAGCTCGCTGGGGAAATATGTCAGGCGTATATCAACACTATGCGCTGGTACTATACCTCCAATTTTACTCGCTACCTCCAAGCCCTTGATAAGATCAAGGTATATCCAAGTGATAGGAATGAAGTCCTTGGAGGTGATCCTTCAGCACACAGAACAGGTGAGTCGCCTCCTGATCTTTCTTGTGACGTTAATTAACGAAGGATAGGAAATATCCTCCCTGGCGGCCGAGCTGG
This sequence comes from Penicillium chermesinum, assembly GCF_028974085.1. Taxonomy (NCBI): domain Eukaryota; kingdom Fungi; phylum Ascomycota; class Eurotiomycetes; order Eurotiales; family Aspergillaceae; genus Penicillium; species Penicillium chermesinum. The sequence continues at coordinate 665,341 of NW_026695312.1, read as the reverse complement.
CTCTGCCGCCCATGATCCATTCTCTTTAGGGAGACGAATAGACATTCTTCGAAATGCTCAGCAACCTGCCATTTCCTCTTACCTCGCAGAGGAGGACCATGGCTTCCATGGTATTGAAGTGCCATTCCGGAACTTCAATATTGCGCTAGTGGATAATGTATCCTCGGAGTACTCGTTCCTGACCGAGTTCTTTGCTCCTTTGACGTACCAGCAAATTTCACGGAAGGCGGCCGAGCTTTTTGACCAGGTGTTTGCCCTAGGCCAAGCACAGACAAAGAAGCTTATCGAAATGACTACCGATTCCCTGGGGGTCCTTATGTGTGTTCGGCTTAACCAACATTCCGCCTTTGAGCTCCAGCGGCGGAAGGTCCCTGTGGCTGATTCATACGTGAATGGAATCAACATGCAGCTCTGGCCGCGCTTCCAGGTTATTATGGATCTTCATGGCGAGTCGCTCAGGCGCGTTGCGTCCAACACAGGCCGCAGCGCAGTCTCGGCCCTCTCGATTGCTGGTGGGGACGACCTGAAAAACTCATCGGCGCCCCACTTCCTCACCCAGCGGTTCGGCCAGCTTCTTCACGGCATTCTCGTTCTCAGCAGTGATGCCGGTGATGACGAGCCCGTGTCAAACAGTTTGGCGCGTCTACGCTCGGAGTTTGATACTCTGTTGACCAAACTCAGTCGGAACGGCACCGATGCTAAACGTCGAGAGCGTTTTCTTTTTAACAATTATTCGTTGATTCTCACCATCATTAGTGTACGTTTCTCTTTGGCGTTTCACTTCTGTACCGCGCTGACCCATTTCCAGGATACCCAAGGCAAGTTAGCGACTGAGCAAAGGCAGGTAAGTTCTACTTCTGGCTATTTCAACCGTGGGCAGTTGCTAAACAATGTCACAGCATCTGGAAGAAATGCTCAAGAACTGCAACAAGCGTTAATGACAGAGTTGTAATTTTTGTTGAGAATAGGCGCAATAGGGGTTTAGAATATCCTGAATATAACAAGCTTAATATGAGAATATCATATCTTTTTCTAGTATACCCTGTTAGAGCTCCTTTTTTTTCTGGGCGGTGGAGCTCGGTGGGTCGGCGATTTCGCCGAGCAGCGGGGCCTCATCTTATCTTTAGCAATTGGTCCCTCGAGACTGCAGTTGTTTCCCCCCAATGTTGGCGCGTGGAATCTTGAGGAGGGGCCCTGCAGTGTACCGGTGCTTCTCAAGCACTCGGGTGGCACCCGCAGACTTCACTCATGCCGTGAGTTTTCTCTTCCTGAACTCCTATAGGGAGCTCGGCGCAAGGCCATCAACATAGCAAAGGCACTGGCACATGAATTTCTCAATTGACTTGGAATAGGTCATTGGCGCAGGGGTCGTTGGACTGGCGATTGCCAGGAAACTCGCAGGCCACGATGGCACCTCGACAATTCTTCTAGAGCGACACGACGCGCCAGGAACTGAGACAAGCAGCCGCAACTCTGAGGTGAGTTCCCTCGAGCATTGCATGCCAACGGTGCAAAGAGCCCGCGGAACAAGCAATCCCTTCAACTGACGACAGGAAAAATACTAACCCAGTCCTCATTTGGAGAGAACAGGTTATCCACGCTGGCCTCTACTACCCCGCCGACTCCCTGAAAACAAACCTCTGCATTCGCGGCCGCAACATGCTCTACGAGCTCTGCGCCAAGCACAACATCCCGCACCGCAACACCAAGAAATGGATCGTCGCCCAAACCCCCGAGCAATGGGAAGCGTGTCTCCGTGTCCACGAGCACGCGCAATCCCTCAGCGACGCGCCCACCCGGATCGTCGGCTCCGACGAAGCAGCCCGCCGCGAACCCCACGTGAAAGCCGATGCGGGCATCGTCGAAAGCGAAACAACCGGAATCGTGGACAGCCATTCCCTGATGACCTACCTGCACGGAGACTTCGAAGACCGCGGCGGCGACTGCGCGTTCAAGACCCGCGTGACGGCCGTCGAGCCCATTGCCGGCGGCGGGTACAAGATCACCGCTGTCTCGGACGAGGACGGGTCCGTGACCTCGTTCACTGCCGACACACTGATAAACAGTGCTGGCCACGGCGCGTGCGAAATCAACAATATGCTTCTCCCCGAAGACCGGCACCGCACGCCTTATTATGCGAAGGGCACGTACTTTTCTTTACGGCTCTTCCCACCCTCGCACGTCGGTCCTGGTATATCCCGCCACGCTGCCGGGCCACGGCGGTCTTGGAACTCATTTGACATTGGATCTGGGCGGGCGCATCCGCTTTGGGCCGGATGTGGAATGGGTGGATGACCCGAATGACCTGAAGCCTAGCCCGGCTCGGCTGAAGCAGGCTATCCCGGAGATCTTGTCGTATATGCCTGCGGTAGACCCCTCCCTCATTGAGCTTGATTACTGTGGTATCCGGCCCAAGCTTGGGCGTGGTGGTGCTGTCAATGTTGGGAAGGGGTTCCAGGATTTCATTATCCAGGAGGAGGAAGGTTTCCCTGGGTTCGTGAACCTGTTGGGAATTGAGAGTCCGGGGTTGACCAGCAGTTTGGCTATAGGGGATATGGTTGACGGGATCCTTTATAAGTAGGGATATATACTGTATTATGAGATAGAAGAAATGTATATACTTGCATTTACATGGGTTCTTTGCTGGTGAGCTTTGCATTTGCCAGTCATCATCTTGCTTGCTCGCATGACTCTCTAGGTGGATATGCGTTAGCAAAGAGGAACCAGTACAACGTATACTGCTTCATGATTGATTGGTGGATGTTCTATTTCATAATGATGTGCTTCGAGGATTTTGATCGTCTTGGATATCTCAGCCACTTTGGAACCGCGATGTGCTTATGATACAGAAGGTGAAAGGAAGCCCGTAGTTCCGACCTGACTCGCTTGGACAGTTTGAAAAGGCAAGGACATCAATCAACGTCCAGCAAGACATCGCTCATGATATGAAGGACATAGGAGAACTTCTTAGAGCTCCATTTCCCGGAGTCCTTCAGGAGGTTTGCGAAATCGAGCAGAATCTTCCGGGAAGATTGATAGCCCTCTTGGAATGGCATGCCGTTGTAGTATATTATCGCGCCATTTCGAATGAAGTTGACTGCCGCATCATCTGTTGGGGAGAATGACTGGCTCCCTCTGGGCTCCATGAAGCTAGTGAATCCCTCGGTGCCAACCAGCCGCCAGTCTACATCATCCATCAGCTCAATAGTACCCACGCTTGATGGCGTGTTGCCAGAATTTGGAACCATGAAGGTATAGAGCCCTAGTACCAGGGCGGAGGCGAAAAGTGCGAAGAGCGAGTGGAAGCTCGGGTGATCAGCGGCCTTACGGTTGACCATTGCCTTCCAAATATGGGAAGCATGGATGCAGGCCCTCCGGGCTGCCGGTGTTTGTGACCACTCAGCTATATCATCAAGAGCCTTACGGGCGGGAATCGGACCGGACCGACCAGCAGCTAAGTCGAATATCTGGATATCAGCCGTGAGCATCATGCACATATAATGCCACGTGATAAGAGCGTTGGGGTTGAGCTGGGATAGGGTGTCTCCATAATCGGTGATGATCTGGCGTTGGAGATCTGGGAGGCACCGGGCTCGGCCATCCATGGCGAACGTGTGACAGGGTGCGAATGGATAACTGGAACGGTTGGACAAGAGACGGTGATAGGCCTCTGATTGGCGCAAATGCACCATGGCAAGGATGGCTTGGATATTCAAATCATCCATTGGGCCGTCTTGCGCTGGAATATGGATGTTCTCGGACGGTGCAAGCACTGTCGACATCAAGATCCTCTTGCCACTCCGGATAAGCTGTGTCCATCGCATAGAAGAGTGTGCCCGGAAGAGAGCTTCGTTGCAGGGCATTATTATCTGTATCGAATCTGGTAGGATGATTGGGCTTGTCGACAGCAACGACGAGTACCAGGAGTCCACGAGGAGAAGTCCAATTATCACACTAAAGATTGGATTTGTTAGAGCGCTTGTGAAACACACAGAAGTGCCGTTGCATACCGTTTCGTTGATTCGACTTTGCTCCAAGCCTTCCATCGCATTTCGATATCAGGCACAGCCTCGAAGAGGCTCATGTCCAGGATTTGACCTTCCGTAGCCGAGAAAAGGCCATGCCTTTGAGCAACCTGGTGAAGGACTGTTAGCTATACATGTGAACGAGGGACGTGGATTTTACATACCGACATCAGATTTACGTACAACATTTGAACATTCTCCAAATGGCCCTTATCCTACAACAAGTCAGCAAACTAGGTCATTTGGAGAGCGATCAGATACGTACCCCTGTCAATACAGCAAGGTTGAGAAAGAGAAATGCTGTAGCTAAAGTCGACACTGTATCGGCTGGGTTCGATGTTCCCATGGTGCATCTCGTCAAGTCCACGGTCACTTTCTCGAGCATATGCTAGGAGCGCAGGTCAGATCTACACTTTTTTAGTACGATCTCGAAACACCAACCTTGAAATTATTTTGCACAAAAGAAGCTGTGCCTTTGGTCCCCATCATCATCATCCCGATAAGGCACATCGTGTAGAGGAGTGGTAAACGAGACTTTTTGGCCACAAACGTCGGCAGGTGAACAAAGGGCACCAAGGGGTGAAATGTCCTAAAATAAAGATCAAGGGCCATATCCAAGACCTCCGCCGGCGGGAAATTTGGGTATGGAATGTTCGAAGTGCCAGAAAGTGGCGGAGAAGTAGAGCCGTGGCTTGGGGAATGTAGTTGGGGATAGTGTGAGAGTGGCTGAGCGAATGCGTGCTGGAGGCGGCGCCTGCAATCATCGTCGATACCCCGCCTAGATCCTTGAGGCATCATATCATCACCTGGAAGTTGAAAAGGGCCTACCGAGAAAATATTATCCACGTTTGTGTACACAATATCTCTCCATAAACTGTTCATCAAACGTCCTGTGTAGTTTAATGGCGTGAACCAACATCGTTGTACTTTCGAGAAACGCTCATTAGGAATATGCTCGCTGCTTTTCCCGCTATCGACAGAATGCCGAGTCTGTTGGCCTGGTGTCATCGCTGCATTGTCACAAAGCATGGGGAAAGGGACATCGCGCATCAAGTCCGAGGATCCCTGGTTAGAGCTCGACTCGGTACGCGGCTCGAGCCACATGTGGAGCATATCATTTGGCACACCTTCAAACCCGAGGCTATTCCGCTGAGCAGAATTTGGATCTGCTGGTGTCATTTCGCCCCATCCAAAGTATGGATGTTGATCGTCAAGGAGCATGGGGTGGATCTCGGGCTCATTTCGGCCGTGGTGCGCCGAGATATCTGCAAGAAAGTCTAACGAATTGGATGAAACTCCTGCGCCTGATAGACCCAGGTCGCGTGGAGTTGTTACATTGGGCAATGGATGGACCTCTGTGGTAGCAGTATGGACAAGCCGGGAGCCATTCTCTGCGCTCGGCGCCGGGAGGAGGGGCGACCCGGAGATAGACTGCCGTTTGGCTGTATTGAATAATGGAGAAGGCTTGATCTTCCCTCCCAAGTTTTCAGGGCCTTGGGTATGACCTTTTGCGTGCCGACTCAAGACATCACTACAGGCCGGTTAGATTCATGACGTAAATAGTCACTTGGAAACGACCAAGGATATAGTATCCTGAAGACGAGTAATCTTACCTTCGCGAAAATCGCTTATGGCAAACATTGCACTCATAGGGGCGCTCTTTGGTGTCTAGAACCAGTCAGGAACTGCTCTAGAAAAAGAAATGCGGGGAACGGAGATACTGACGTGACCGCTCATGGCGCTTGAAATGCTCCGTCTTCTTGAACCGGCGGTCACAGATAGTACATTTTCGCAGAACCATGGCGTTGCTCATCGGCACCACATTACAGAGCACAGATCATGATGAGCTGGAGATCCTGGAGAGCAGAAGCTCAAGAGGTCGGAGGTTGAAGAAATCGGAGCGGGAGGGGAAATAGTTAGTCAGCTCTTACAAGTCGCCCAAGACCTTTCAAAGGTCAGTTTCATCCAGTGTCTCCCGCTCGCTGGAAATGGATTAATGCCTGCTCGGTAATGTCTGGGGAGTTTAATTGATCGGCCTAGCTCGTTGCCCCTTCTGCCGAGGATGACCCGCGGGGGGAATCCAGTCACGAATCAGGGAGGGGGCTAAGCCCAGCGTGTTGCATGGACCTCTTCAGCCCCCAACTCCCCCGTGGGGAGATTCCCCGGAACCCTAAGAAAGCGTTATAGGTAAAACGCCGCTTCCATAACAAGCACAGAAAGATAGGAGTTGGTGATTACTATTCAAGTCTAGTAACTTCAAGATACTGACATGGAGGATGACTCATTGAAACTGGATCGCCCTTTTCGCACGATACTATGGCGATGCTGCCTTAAAGTGATACAAGACATTTTATTGGATAAAGAATCATAGCCACTCGGCAGTTGTAAATCCTTTCGCATCCCGGCGCCTTGACGTCAACACATTCGATCATATCGGTAAAGCTAAGACATCAAACAAAGATTATCTCTCCCCTTGCTGTTTCCTAGGGCCGTGGCTTTTCTCGTTTTCAAAGTGGTCAATTTGAAATTGTAGGTTATCGTGGTGATTGCCGCAGCGCTCTTAAATGTTGAGGAGTACGAAGAAGCGCTGGGTAGAAGAGGATCATTCAGAGCTACTACTAGTACTGGTACGGATTCGAGGCAGAGATTCCCTGCTAGCACAGCAATTAAGACTACACTGTGTCTGCTAAATTAGTATTATGGTCCGTTCACTATTAGTACTACGAGTAGCTGATTTGTGGGCACACTGGCTACCTCGAGGTGTACTGGTCCTAGTGCCATGTACTTGATAGTATGATTGGGATGTAGCTGGGCTTAAGTAGATGTCCGGCCTCGGGCTGATCATGTTATGCTGAAAGCTGAGTATTTAGATAATTGATTCCAGGGTCAAAAGGGTCTCACATGCCCAAATGGCCAAGCTGACCTGGAACCCGTCATCATCCCTCCCTAATGAACAGGGATGCTACCCCCATTCCCGTACTGCTGGGTGTTAGCGGGGTCTACCAAGTCGCAATAATTTGTGACACGTACCTGGCACACATGCTAACGATACCCAGCTCCTTGTCCTGTCGCTGTAGTTCAGCCAGCAACGTTGCGGTTTGTCTAGCCCCCGTGGCACCTATTGGATGGCCTAGAGCGATAGCACCGCCATTGGGATTTACTTTGGCCATGTCGAGGCCGAGCTCCCGAATGCAGTGAATTGACTGACTAGCAAAAGCCTCGTTCATTTCAAAAATATCCACATCGCTTTTCTCAATATCAAGATACTTGAGCAGATCTTGAATAGCAAATATTGGACCGATACCCATTTCGTCGGGCGCGCAGCCAGCGACTTTGGTACCGGCAAATCTGGCGATCGGTTTCAGACCTTGAGCCTCAGCCCAAGATCTGCGGGCGAGAATAGTACTTGACGCACCATCGGAAATCTGCGACCTGCAGTCCAGGTATCAGTACCGACATTTTTGAAAAAGCAATCTAAAATGACTCACGAGTTCCCCGCGGTACTGGACCCTCCATCGAGAACCGGCTTGAGAGTTCCCAGTTTATTCACGGTTACATTCTGACGAATGCCTTCATCACGGTCGACAACTTGAACTGACTCTTCGTCAATCCCTGTGCTGATGACCCGTGTCGTCACAGGTGCGATCTCTGCAGTAAATCGACCGGACCTTTGCGCGTCGGTTGCACGGCGTTGGCTTTCTGCCGCGAACTCATCCTGCTCTCGTCGCCCAATCCCGTATCGTGAGGCGACATTTTCCGAGGTCTTGAGCATAGGAAGAAGACAATCCCGCGCATCCTTGTTGGGCGATTCTGTCAGCGCAGGAGATACGTCCACTGGAATGCCTCTAGTCCCGTAATTGCGAGACATGCTCTCCGCCCCTCCACCGAGCCCAACATCAATTTGACCGGCAAGTATTGCATGCGCAACGTGCGTAATTGCTTGGAGACTACTCGAGCACTGTCTGTTGACGGTGTGGAAAGTTGTTGTGTTTGGAAAACCTGCGGCATTAAGTGCCATGCGACCGGTTTTTGCGAACCCCAGTTCGGCGAGGACATTTCCAATCAGGACATCGTCGACTTGCCCTGCTTCGATATTGGCGCGCTGGACAGCAGCTTGCATGACCTATCGATACCTGATTAACAACTGCACATGATTCATTGCCAGGACAGAGTTATAGAAACCCACTGGCATCAGAATGTCCTCGGGATAGGCATCTTTAAATCCGCCCTTGAACGCCCGGGTAATGGGACTTCGCACTGCAGAGAGAACGACCACATCGTTGGGGCTCTTCGACAAGATCCCACCCGCTGTCCGTTTCAGCATCGTCCCTCGGGGTGTTCATGTGTTTTCTGCTACGTCGTTGGCATGAAGAACGATGCAGTTTCCATCGAATGGTGCGGGGAAGAATTCAGCATATGCGGGGCGCCGCCACATCTGTCGATCCTGATCAAATCTGTCTTCAGGGGGATGCCGAGCGTGCATGTGACGTCGTTTGGCGACGTGACGAACTCTATCAGCGATAAGGCTATACCTGAGGTACCGGGGGTATATTGTCCGTGGGACCGCCTGAATGATACGTTGTATTCCAGAACGCAGTTACTCTCTGGTTGAATCGTGGATGTCTGGTCCGGAGTGACGATATCTTGGGCAAAGAAACGAGTACGCGAAATGCATAACCGACCTCCTTTCATAGGTCGCTATCAGTGTTCCAAGGCACTAGGCATGGATTGAACCACGAATTATAACACTGCTCAGCAATTTTGAGATGCGGGATACATTGGTTGACCGTACATGACCGGTCATATATAGGAGAATCTGCCCCACTGACTTGGACCGTGACTCCATGATTTTGCTGCTGGCAGTATTTCAAGGTGAGTCTTCTCATACGGGCCCCAGTTGAGCGGTGCGTGTCAGTAATGAATTCTAACAAAGAGTTCGATGGAAGCAGCGCAGGGTGGCAGTGACAGAACATAAAGTTGAGTCTATACCTGAAAAATCTAGCATTTCCCTTCATATTGCCAAAATGTGAGACAGTCTGTCATCTAGAGCATTGTGGCCTAGGGGAAAGGCGCCGGGCTCATAACCCGGAGATCCCTGGATCGAAACCAGGCAATGCTAAATTGTTTTCTTTTTTTCTTTTTTTCTTTTGATTTCCGTTCTCATTGTGTGCTCATTTTGATTTTTGTCACAAAGTGGATCCAGTAAGATGAGTCACTGGCCCGAAACGGTTTAGCCTCACAACTTGACCATCGGGTCGTCATCCACAGTGGTTATGTGCGGAAGCAAATAACTAACTAGTTAGTTAATCGAAGGCTTCCACGTAAGCAAGAGCTATCAATCCATGGATAGAATGCTTTTAATATGCAGGCGGGTTCTAAGGCAACGTTCTGAATCGGATATAGCTGCTGGGATGACCAAATTCACATGCGAAATGATGTTATATCTTCTGCGAAGACAAGGTTACTAGAGAAGAGTTTTAGCTCGTCCCTTTGCTTTTTCAATATCCACGCTAGTCGATTCGCGCAACACCCTGGACGACATAAAGTTCAGGGCCTACAGTAGATGCAGGAGACTTGTCGGCTGTCGGCGACAACCCTAGAGCTGGCGAGATTCGAATGCGATTTGCCAAGCCGAAACGGTTCCTGTTTACACAGTCGATTTGTGCGCGTGCAGCCAGGAGGACCCTGCAGACTCGGCTATCTCAGGATTCATTTCATGTGTCGTTCAAAGGGTCAATACAAAGAGGTACCGTATGATCGTCTTCCTAGAACAAACACGGATATTTCCAAGCTTGAAACTCCGTCCCACGTACAGACGGTTATGGCCAATTACCATTCCTATACTGTGTATGCTCCGGTCTCCATGAATCCTCTATACGGACTTCAACTACATAGATCATCAAGTATCGAGGCAGGATTCGCCATTGGGAGCTAGAAGCTATTTAAATGAAGAATATCATGAACTGTGCCAACAGCCACGCCGCAGCTTTGCTATGCTACGAGTAGAGCGAAAATGATCTCATCTATTGTTCCACTGCCTCTTCTCGCAACCGTTACTACAGCTAGTAATCCTTCCAAATTGTCCTCTCGAAGCTCTTCCAAAGTCCCTCCCATCACCCCAGAATCAACGGAGAACGAGCGTAACTGCACCGTATTTCCCAATCCTCGGATTCGAACAATATGAAGGAAATCCAATCCTATCCCCCAATCCCACCCGCACCTGGGAATCCGCCTACCTCTACAACCCCACAGCCATCGTAATAGACGACCTGATCTGGATGCTCTCGCGCCCAAAACAGCTCCAAAACCTCCTCCATCGGCCTCACCTGGTCCCACAACGGCCTCAACTTCACCCGCTACGAGCAGCCCGTGCTCTCCCCACAGAACCCTACGAAACCCCCGGCGGCTGCGACGACCCGCGCGTCGTCCACGTAAACGGCACCTTCTACATGACTTATACGGGTTACACCAACACCACTGCCCGCCTTTGCCTGGCCACCTCCCCGGACCTCGTGCACTGGACGAAACACGGCCCCATCCTCCCTGCCGTGCAGGACGTGCTCTACCAATGGCGAGACCCGCTCAACGCGTACGTCCCTCTGCAGGGCTGGACGAGCAAGTCCGGCGCCATCCTCAACGAGCCCCAGCCCGACGGAACTTACCGCATGATCTACGGCGAGTCCTTCCTATACCAGGCGAACTCCACCGACTTGCTCTCCTGGAACTATCCCCAGGGTGGGCTGCCGAACGCCGGTAAATTGAATCCCTGGGAGCCGGGCCCGCCTGCGATCAGGACCAGGGATGGAAGGTGGATTTTGTTCTATAATGGGGGTGGTGACGGGGCCTGGGGGGGTATACGCCGAAGCAGTATAGCACAGGCCAGATGCTGCTGGACCCTGCGCGTTTCCCGCATGGTCCGCCGGTTGCGCGGGTCGAGACTCCGCTGTTGCAGCCGACGAGTGTGGAGGAGGTGGAGGGGCAGGTTGATAATGTGGTTTCTACGGAGGGTTTGGTGCAGTTGCGGGGAAGTGTTCTATGTATTTTGGGCAGGGGATGCGTTTTTAGGGGTGGCGACTGCGCCTGTTCAGCCCTAGGTGTTTCAGCTTGTAAGTATACAGCGCTTTATCAGCAATCGGGATTGGATTTTTTTTTTTTCTTCGGCTTCTTTTTTTCGGAGCATGAATCATAAGATAATTAATGACATATGCACATCCAAGTCTAATTGGTATCAGTATGGCTGGTATGAGTGAAGAAATACAGGGTCATCAATGTACGAAGCGCCCGCCTGGTCCAGCTGGGCGAAAAAGGTGTTCCCATCGGCGTGATCCCACTCGGCAGGGCCATTGAGGAACCCCATAATGGCATCCCACGACATCTGTCCCTCGGCGTTTATGTGGTATTGAGACTGCGAGCTCGTGCTCTCTATGACCGCCACGAAAAGCTTCTCTAGGAAGTTCTTTGTCCGGGAACCCACAGGGCTAAATTGTGACATTTCATCGCAGACCGCAATTCCGAGCTGAACCTGGTGGTACCAGCTTTGGTAGCCAGGGCTTTCTGTGGGCTCGACCGCCAAAGCCATCAGAGGGATCAGACATGCCTGAAACAGAAACCAGAGAGAGTTCCAGCAACAGATCTTTGTGGGGCGCCATTCTGTCTGGATACTGACGATTGACTCGGCTGCGATCTCTCGGCATTTTGAGACAAGGAGTTTTTCGAGTGCAGTTAAACTGTCGAATGGCACCTTCCGAATAACAGTATCGAGCAGGACGGGGCGGTAGAGGAGAAACCGGATGTTTTGGTACCTCCATTTGAGAACGAGGCGTGCGTCTTGGAGGTCCGCCGCGTTTGGATCAGGCATGCGAAGGAAAGATGGGAGGGCTTTGAACCAGGAAATGAGTAGGTTATCGAAATAGCATATTTCATCATAATCCAGAACGGAGTGCACGAGGAACCGGTCGTGAATGTGATTGATGATCTTGCATAGATCGATGTTGTGAATCAGAGGGGAGAGGACGGTTGGCTCCGTGGGAAGAAGCTCGCCGCGCTAGGCTCTCCCATATCAGCATCCAAACCCTACAATCGGGGCACCAGGGGTGAACAAGGTGAAGACTTACATGGTCATCAAGGACGTTCCGCGGTGGGTCGATTACGCTGCCAATTGCGGCCGATGGCCGCCCTAGGGTAACAGAGCCCCAGGTATCAAGCACATAGATTGTCCACCAGTTCCGCCTGTTGACTTCGTCCTGGAGGCCGCTGGGCCCGGTCGAGTCCTGTTCGTGTCGAAGATGTAGTCCAAGACCGCCTGCGATTCGGTAGCATGCACCTATGATGGCCGATGCCATGTTTGGACGATTGCGATAGTGGAGATATTGTCCACCCATGAGAACAAGGGCTTGTAAAGTTTCCAGCCGCCCGTTTCCAAAACTCTCAAGCGACAAGTTCTGTTGGGCTCTGTGGTAGTATTCACAATCTTGTGTCGAGTCTCCAGGACAGGACGCCACGCTACCCAACGCGAGAACCATGTTTAACAAGGCTAGCCATGATCGATCATCTTCATCACGGCTTGTTAAATACTTGTTCCGAAAGCTGGGTTCATGGATAATTGGCGCAAATACATGAATTTCGGCGAAGTATGCATCGATCAGGCGTTGCTCCTCTCTGTATGACGATATTCGACTGTATGGTGAGGTCGCCATGATCGGAACTGGTTTTTCCAGCGCACTTCTCGAGAAGTCGGGCTTTTCGTCGATTTGTATTGGAATGTTGCTCGCTAATGCCCGCACTGCAGCAGCAACGGAAGATATCCCCACGAAGGAAGACTTTCGGTCTTGAGATAGTGCAAGGGCATTTACATCGTCCTCGCCACACGGTCGAGACCAGGGGCAAGTTTCATCCCACTCGAATACATTGGCAGAGTCGCGACATTGCAGCTTCTGCAGTCGGCTGTTTGTCTCCACGTCTGGTAATGACCTGGGACCAAGTATTATATCGGGCGAAGCAACTGACGAGCTTCCATTACTAGTGACCGGCGAAAAGTCGCATTCTGCCTTGGCGCGCTCCAACAGCGCTTCCCTCGACAGGCCCTTCAAGGACTGAATTGGGGTGATGGGGAACAGTAAGTCCACCACGGCTTTGTAATCATCTTTGGGCGCATTGTTCAGGTGGCTATTAAGCAGCTTTTGGCTTCTGTTCGAGGTCAATTCTATCCCAGAATCCGTGGGGCAATGATTGGGCGCCTTACTTTCTGCCTCTCCGTCGATATTCCGGAAGACGCACTCTACCTTGCAGGCCAGACATCCCGTACAAGGCTGCGTACCAACACATTTGGTCTTTCTTCGACGACACTCAACGCAGGCTTTAGAAACAATCGAGCGCCGGCGCTGTGACGGATCCCTGGACGAGTCGCTGGGCTTGATACCGACAAAAGTGTTAAACATCGTCCCTCGGCGCACACGACAAAGCTGCAGCACTGCCGGGCTATATGCAACGGGCCGGCACCTATTCTCTCTGGACAAAATAAGACAATCCGGGGCCCCGCATCACAGATTGGCGGGGGATCGAATCAAACGCCTCACCAACCTGCAGCAACGCACAATGTCAAGGTGGCGCACTGACGGACTTCTTAAGGTTCATTGGTTCAGGCCACAACGGTTGGTTCTTGGCCAACGATGCCCTGATCCGTAGGACCGCGTCCGGTAAGACGTGCAGATTGTAGTTAGCGCATAAGACACACTGGGGCCCCTCCGCGATGCAACCTTTGAGGGTCTCAATAGAACAAGCAGGTTTTTAAGTTCGGAAGTACGGCTTACAAAAGGTACAGGGCAGCTCGAAGCACGCTTTCCCACTACCATTTGGCTCCTACTAATACTTTGGCTCCAAGCCCCCACAGGATGACAACTCTATCGGGTCCTTCGGCAGGAAACGAAGGATCGCGAACAGTCGATTGGAAGACTGTGATCTCTGCCCAAAATCCTGGCTGTTGATCCAGGGGCGGTGATGCTATTTGCAGCACATCTGCGGCATTAATCCCACAGGAGTGTTGTTTAGTGGGCGCGATCGGCAGTACGCTTGGACATCCATTCCCCGCTAACATTTTAGATTAATCGGCGGATTTTGCGGCGATATCGGGACCTGGTTTCCTAAAGAATGATCGTCTCCGAGAGGGGTTCGACTTATAGTAGACGCCATATTCGGAGCTAGCCGAATACGACGCATCGGTGAGAAGGAAGCCTTGGAAGCGAAATGCTGAAGATCCCGGGGTTGTACGACGTTGTGCATCGACCTTGTGTCTATGGATCCCGGGGGCGTTGCTAGAGATCTAAGTTCGTTCCATTCAGGCAGGAAATTAACCTGAGGAAAGCCACTAAGCCATTCCTGCGCCCCTACGTGAAGGATGGCCCCAGTACACTAATGTGTGCCTCCTTTTTGGGGTCTTTTAGGGCTTCTGCTGAAGCGTCAAACACGTGAAGATTGAGCCGGTCGGTAACCCGGCATCCGAAATGCTCGATTCTTCGTTTCAGTTCTACTGGTTCGTCTCAGGAGGTTCATCATCTCCAAGGCAGATGCCGTAACTCGAGTTTAGCGCTGACTCAGATCGACCGTGGAAGCGCTGAAGCCCTAGAGCCCGGAGCCCGGAGCCCGGAGCCCTGGAGCAACAGTTTCATAATCTAATATATTCAACCTCAATGCCGAATGTGAAGATATAGACAGCGCCAATGCCCTAACACTCCTCGATTCCGTAACTTGACACGCGGACGGGCAAAGGCTTGCGCCTTAACACCCTTTCATTTAATCAAGAGGGCCCACTCATCAAATTGAACGCGCAAAGGGGCGGAATTGCTTTCGGCCAATAGAAATAAAAACTACTTCAAAGTAGCGCCCTGATCGACACCCCCTTGGACGTCTCTGGCATGGATCACAGGCTGGGACAATTGTCACGCATCTGTATGTTACCCAAAACAGATGCTCCATAGATGGTATAGGGAACATTGACAGGGGTAGACAACCGAACTGTAGCACACCACCTGTGGACGGTCAATGTACACTGAATAATCATTTCGACGGCAAGTCTGACTCTCTATAATATTATGCATAGGTCTCTACTCGCAGCCATTGCAGCTCATGGGGCCGTCACAACCGGGGCGGCAGCTACGTTGAAAAAGCGCGATGCCAGCAACCCAACCGTGAAGGGAACTCCCCACGTAATTGGTAATGTAGCTGACCCTACCCTCAACCGCGACTCCTGCGGCTCCTCACCCTTTGGCGGAAAAGCTCTCTGGGTGTGTAGAGACACGCAGCCATACGATTCGAATGGCATCCCTACTCTGCCGCTATGGACCAGCTCTGCATCATGGACCGGCGGCGGCTTGACCATGTATGGCGGCGACAAGAGCCAGGACTCCTTCTACCCACTTGTTCCTGGCAACTGTGATGACAACCAGGCTGGTACATGCTCGGATGGAACGCGTTACGTCCGTTGGGCAAATGTTCCTCCGCTAGTGACCAGTACCGACTCCAGCGGGAACACAGTCGGATACACGTGGATTAGCAACTATCACATCTCCGGCTTGGCGAATGAGGTCGCAGACCCGTCTGTTACTCTATACAAAGTGTCATACACGGCTGGCTCTGATGGTCTGCCAAGTGCAGAGATCATTGACGCCGGCTTCTGGGCGGAGAACACCATTCCCTACGGCAACTACGGGGGTGTTGTGCAAGATGGCACAGCGTATCTCTGGGGACAAGGTTCCAACGGAAAGGTTGCTCTCGCCAAGGTCCCTGTGACCGGCGTCGAAGACATTTCCCAGTACCAGTACTACGTCAATGGAGCGTGGACCAACGCCCAGCCTGCGCTGGGCGACGACTCCGCCACGATCGACAATGTTAGTGCCGGTGGGCAAGGAACTTACTACTACTCCCAGCCCTGGTCGTCGTATGTTTGGATCGGCCAGGCGTCGGAATCTGTGTCAGCGGAATTCTACATCACTACTGCTCCCAACCCCGAGGGCCCTTGGATCCAGCCAATCAAGTTTTACTCTGGTGTGAATGGCAACTATTCACTAGGCGCGTATTCCTTGCAGGCAAACCCGGCACTTTCTGCATCGAGTGACAATTCAATCTATTTGACTTATACCAAGACGGATTCTGTTGGGGACAATGTCCAGCTGTATACTACTCCTTTGATCCTGGTGGAGTGGGAATAAGCGGAATGGACTCGGGTCTGGTGTGTACGAATTGCGTAGTCAGAACTTAGTCAAGAAATCCTATTTGGACTGCTTCTTGCCCAAGACCGCAAGTAGATTAGAAGTGGTTCAGCTCCGCCCTCACATTTTTGATCACCGGAACCCCTACAAAGCTCGACGACGTCCGCGCCGCCATCCAAGCAAGCACCCCGGATGCCGTGATTGTGGCATTGAACGCCTGCCGCACCTCAGACAGCCCCTTCGCGGCCCCAATCTCGCCACCTCAGTTCATGGCAGACTGTAACGGCAGCGTGGTGGTTGCAATGAAGGAATTCAGCGTCCAGAATCTGGTCATCATGCAGGCGTTCGCGGTTGGCGCCTCATGGCCTCACATGCCTTGCGTCATGAGTGGGCTCATGAGCAAAACCAATATGAGCTACCAGTATGATGATCACAATCATACCGTCCAAGAGGTCCAGGCCAGTGGGTTTACGTGGGTTATGGTACGGCCAACCCGGCTGGTCGAGACGGATGATATGACTGTGCACGAGTGACCGCAGGATGGAAAGGGGGTGAGGCTTATGGATGTCTCGAGCCGGAAGAGCGTGGAGAAGTTCATTGTTGATGCGAAGGTGTAGTCAAAATGGGACAATATGGCGCCTGTTATCACGAATTAGGCTTTTTTGTTTGCTTGTTTGTTTTGCTTGATCGTTTTCTTTCGAGAAGCCTGGAGCATTGCCTATGTGTTTAATATCAGAAGACCCATTGATATCGAAAGTTCTTTAAATTCCTAAGCGAGTTCTTGAACACAAGGTAGTAGTGTGGTCTTCTGGCATTCTAGAGATATCTAGAGATGTGATCCGGTGTTCGAATTGTAGTACTGTGTCATATCATGTCGCAGGACATCCAATCCCTGTTCCAGTGTTAGCCGTTGCTCATGTGATATGACCTACCGCGCGCGGCGGGATTCCTCACTAGAGCAAGTTCTTCATTAAGCTGCTTGTCCCTCTCTGCCCTGATACACAGTCGGAAAAATTCATCGTCCTCCCGAGCCCTGTCCGGATCCTGATCATGAAGCCGCCGGAAGTTCTCTCGAGACATTGGGTCGATCACGTCTTGCCAGATCTTCTTGCGCACCTCACTGTACTTATCCAGTATACTTGCATCGGCTAAACCTTTGTGGATACCGAGCAATGCGTCATATAAGGAACCCACATCTGCAATGCCACCAGTAAGGCCCAATCCCCCGCTAGTGATAGAAGTTAGATCATTTCACAGACCTAGATTATCTCATCCACATAAATTGCACTTACAATGGATTGCAAAGGTGTGCTGCATCTGCCGCCAGAACAATCCTGCCAACTCGGAAGGTGGGAGAGCACCTCTGCTGCATTTTGTACGGGCTTATATTAGTGATGCGATAGTCTCCAGGCCGAGGATTCCCCGGCAGAATCTCTCGATAGCGCGCAGGTTGTCGTGCGATGTACTCTTCTTTACTCAGTCCCGGGATATCGCCATATGTGACCCGATACAGACCATCCTTGGTGATACGAGCTGCCATGTACCAATTGGTCGGATGGACGATGAAATTGGTATCCCAATAGCCGTATTTCTCAAAGTCGTAATATACCTAACATCATTAGTCGAGTGGTGTTGGATTATGACCCAAAAAAGGGCCTCACGTTTGTTGCAATAATCTGCGCATTGAGTGTTTCGCCAGGGTATTCGGGTCCAAACAGTGCCCGTCGAACAGTGCTACTAGCGCCGTCACACCCTATGATATAGTCTGCCTCAAGCCGGTTCTCTCCACTAGGGGTCTCAACATCAACCCAAGAAGTTCTTCCGCTTTGGCCAACCCGCACGACTCGATGAGACCATTTCACTTGCGCGGAGGGCTGTTGCTGGATGTGCTGGTATAATATTTCTCCAAGTTGATCTAGCGGCAGCACGACCACCTTATATGGATAATCTGGCGGCAAAACTCCATGATCTAGTCCCGCTATCAGACTAGTATCCTCTTTCCTCCAAGCAAAGCTCCTGATTTGGAACCCCCCTCGCCTTGACATCTCCCAGCACACCAGCTCGTGATAACTCGTAGGCAGCTGGACCCCCATAGTGAGATGCACGGGGCTGTTTATCGAGTTCTGCGCCAGCATCCAGAAGCTCTACCGCGATGCCTTGTTTGGCAAGGAGAAGCCCAAGGATAAGACCCGAAGGCCCAGCTCCCACCACGATGACCTACGGTTGATTAGCTCGTTTCCAGGTGGCACATGATCATGACGAGCTACCATACCTTGTTAATGGCCATGCTCCCATGGAAATACCTGAAGCTGTTCAACAAGGATACTTGGTATTCAAAGCTCGATTCAAAGAGATAGGAAGGCTCTTTTCTTCTGGCTCAGCTACCATAGCCCCATGGCTGTAGCTTGGACCACCCCCCCTCCCCGTGGGGCTGTCCCACTTTCCCACCTTCCCACCTCCTCTTGAAGATCCCTCCACAACAAAAGTCTCGATAAAGCGCACTGGGCTGCGGGGTAGAGCCCCGCTGAAAAGGGGGGAAATCTCGAAAATTGCGGGGAGCGGCCTATATAGATGGATCACAATTCATCCGTGTTACACCAAATTGACGAGGAATAGTACTTCTTTCAGAAGATCTCTGGTCTTACCAGAGAAACTCCTGTTGAAAGTTGAGGGGTGGAGCTCCTTCCCAAGAGCTCTGGCTTTGCTTCGGAGGTGATCCCTTGACCGGTGCTATTTGAAGGGGCCAAATACCCGAGGGGATCCCTTCACATTTCTTCTGTCGAACAGAGTCTCCCGTGAATTCATCGGGGTCGGATGCCAATGCTCCTAGGGAATGCGGTGATTGAGATGGCACTGACAGCGACCTGCGATTATCATGCGTGGGATGATCAGGGTGAATTGCCGTAGCGTATAGCTGGTTATCATTCCTGTGATCAATCTTCCTCCGTTTCCTACGAGATTCGCTTTCTTCAATGACTGGCGGTTCAGCGTTGGTCAATTGCCCTTTGGTAGAGTTATTCATCTGGGTTGTGCAGGCCGCTTCCCATCTGCGAATATTTTGAGCTGTATCGAGTGGGAATTCTGACCAGTCGTCCACTCCTTTCTTCTCCATCCTAGCTAAAGGAGTGTATGGCGTCCTACTGCTTTCTCCAAGACTAAGACTGTCGGGGAAAAGACTAGAGAGTTGACTGTCAGGTGTCTCCGCCAGCAGTCGTAGTAAAATTCCTTCGGTCACTTGGAGTCGATGTTCTAATGCTTCAACATGTCCTTTTGCAGGGCCTCTAAAAATGCAATTAGTGGTCTGTACTTTCTCCGACTACCGTAGGCGCTCTTACCGTCTGAGCTGTTCTGGCCAGTCGCAAGGGCGATGATACTCCAGACATTGTTCACAAACAGGCCTTAAGAACGATCCAAGTTAGCCGCGACTCCATTCCCCAGTCATTCTTTGCGCCATTTTCATTTAGGCTGATGCTTACTTATCTCCACTGCACTATACGACCGGCACACATCAGCACATTGACCAGGCCCGCAGGTAACCAAGGCTCGTTTCTCGTACCTTCTGCTTTCTCGATCGGCAAGAATGACAAGCCACCGTTATTCGCGACTGCTGCTTCCCTTTTGCCTTTGGCATTTCTATGTTGATGGACAGGTGAAGTGGAGGAGAGAAGAAAGTCAAGCGCGGCGTCGGGAGAATCCATCGCCTGAAAGTTCTGCCGACCGTTCGAACCATCAGCCGCGAGTATTCGAAAGGCTACTGGGCGATATCCATATTTAAACTCTGTTTCGCCAGTTTTAGACTTGACGCAGCAAGACACGATCGCGATTACCTGAGACATTTTTCTGATTTGTTCACCATGACCAAATCCTACCGTATTGCATCCATTCCTGGGGACGGGATTGGCCCCGAAGTAGTCAGCGCCACCATCCAAGTAGTGGAAAAGCTGGCAAAGACCCTCGGAACTTTCGATATCGATTTTACACACATTCCCTGGGGCACCAATTACTATAAGCAACATGGCAAATATGTCTCGGAAGACGCACTAGATCACCTCCGTCAATTTGATGCCGGACTTTTCGGTGCTGTCGGGGACCCAGGTATGGCATCGACGTTCTTTCTATACTCTATTAGTAGGAATACTATAAATTACAAATTAACACGGAAACAGACGTCCCTGATCACATCTCATTATGGGGTCTTCTCCTGGCCATCCGAGGCCCGCTTCAACTATATGCCAATGTCCGCCCGGTCCGCACATTCCCCGGCACAAAGTGCCCCCTCAATACAGCCCCCGAGGGCATCGACTGGGTCTTAGTCCGCGAAAACTCCGAAGGCGAATACTCGGGTCAAGGGGGCCGGTCACACATCGGACAACAGTGGGAAGCTGCGACGGAAGTCGCCATGTTCACTCGTGTCGGGATTGAGCGGATTATGCGCTTTGCTTTTGAGACCGCGCAGGCCCGACCACGAAAGCACCTGACTGTCGTGACGAAGAGCAATTCCATGCGCAATGGAATGGTCCTTTGGGACGAGATCGCTGCGCTAGTGGCTAAGGATTTCCCGGATGTGACGTGGGATAAAATGCTGGTTGATGCTATGACGGTCCGCATGGTGTGGAAGCCGCAGTCTCTTGATACTATTGTTGGGGCTAACTTGCACATGGATATTCTGTCGGATCTTGCGGCGGGTTTAGCTGGCTCTATTGGTGTGGCTCCTTCTAGTAACTTGGATCCGACTCGCAAGAATCCATCTCTCTTCGAACCTGTGCATGGCAGTGCATTTGATATTACCGGAAAGGGCGTCGCTAACCCAGTTGCTACTTTCTGGTCTGCCGCAGAGATGCTTACCTGGGTCGGAGAGAAGGATGCTTCGGATAAACTGATGCGGGCTGTGGAGAATGTCTGTGCAGCGGGGGTCTTGACGCCGGACTTGGGGGGTTCAGCGAATACGCAAGAGGTTGTTGATGCTGTCTGTGCTGAGATTGAAAGACTCTACAAGTGAATGACTTCAAAGACATAATAGGTCTTTTGGGAACCAATACCCAAAGAAGTAATAATCGGAAAGCAAAACAATGAACTGTAGAGATATCTCGGGACAATCGAGTTGTTCTAGAAGAACAAAGATGTATGTATGAATTCGAAATCTCATTCAGGATATCTGGACCTTGAAGGTATAAATACTACCGTGTTGCGACCACATTGTTTCCTACCATCTACCACAGACCAAGGACAGTACAAGTAGGATAACTAATACAACGGCCTTCCTCATCAACTCATTCATATAGCAAGCATGATAATCCTTGAACGATTTTTCCCGAAAGATAAAGTTAAACCTCCTCCAGGAGACCTTCCAAAGCCGAGACGTAACCCCCTCACCAGAATATTCCATGGCATTCGGAAACCCGCCCCTCTTGAAAGACTTTTCCTCAAGGGGGAGAAAGCAAATTCGTACCCTGAAATTCTATTTCCGGAGCTGAACGCTCAATGGGTGACTATCACCTTCGAACCTGAGTACCGCCAAATCATGCGCGAGTGCGGTGATGGACTATCCCTTCTTTATCACATCAAGCAGGCCATCAAAACTAACCAAAACTGCAGGATCACCAATCGCTCTTTGACTGGGTATGCTTGCTTATCAATCAAGGTCGTGGGGAGGAAACTTCCAGCTAATGATGCAAGGTTGGCTGCACTGGCTATCGTGCGGAAATGGATATTACGGTATCCTTACTGCGGCTTTTATTTCTCACCAGAAGTCTTATTCTGGAGGCCCTCGCACCCGGTTCTAAAATCAGAGCGGGTTAGATACCATGAGTACTCGGACGCTGGTCATTACTAGTAAGTGGTCGATTTTCGTTAGTTCATGCCATACGTAGTTGATCAGACGCGGATGATATCCATATATTGTTTGGAATGCTTCCAATTGGGCCTTTGATAGTAGAATTCCCATTAGGAGGAGAGCTAACGGTTTCCTGGATTTGCGTAAGATTGACTAGAAGCTTGGATACTGCTGGCCGATCATGTCAAACAGAGAATCGAAATCGGCTCCATGTAGCAAGTCTACCATATTCAAATCAAAGTTTGAGCCACCCGGCAGATGGTTGCTGCCACTTTGAAAGCCGAACTCCAATGATGAAGGTGAAGTATCGGTAAGATGAAGACCTCTGTTGCCATTCGAGGCCACAAACTGTGGTTCCGAAGACTGGCATTCAGGGGCCAGTGGCTCATCCACCCTTAGTGGCGGGCTTGTGTCGATACCATGGAAATATGAACTTGAAAGTTTTCTTTGCTTGAGATGGCCTTGTTCTCGTATTCCAGCTGGATCCACCGCGCCAAGTTCTCTGCCTGGAGTAGACATGGCGTATGTTAACGATTTAGAGGCTTCAGGGTTGCTATCCATTTGCTTGATTTTCGTAGCTAATATTAGTAACGCCTTGTTGCAGTGGCTTGCCGTCTCCCATTTGTCAGACATGCGGCGTAAGAATTCCGAACAGTCATTGATCTCCCTAATCTCGGTTAGTATGTTTGAATGATGTTTAGAGAACCGTGTTTAAAGGATTCGACATACTGGAGACCTATTGCAAGAACGTACTGCCTGAGTTGGCAAGCGAAGGCTAAAACCAGTCCAGACATCCAAGCCGCGGATAGAAAGCCAGGCCAGAATAGCGCCTGTCCATTATTGACTTGGGTCTTCAGCGCGGCAATAATTCCGCGCGCGGCTCCAATGCATGTCTGCAGCCCAGAACAAAACTCTGCGGTCAACGGGTCAAGGGATAAGGAGGGTCGGTGGATGATCAAAATGAGGTGCTGGTATGAAATTGCAAAGAATGGTCCAAAGTCAAACGGGCTGTGGGATTCGGCTCCATCCCTTTTGGCAGTCCCTGCGACCGTACCTTGGAGCTCCAGGGGAAGACTGTTCCACCACTTATGAACGTCTGTCACCAAAAATAACACCGGGCTGCGCCTAACGGAGCGAACCAGAATAGATTTATGGAAGAGCTCCAGTGCTCGGCCCGTCAGCGTACCAGAGTCAACATAGCTTGCAAGGATGCTTTCCTTTTTGCGGTTGTCTCCCTCAAAGATTTGAGCCTGTTCCCGGTCATAACCCCTGAATACAGAATTGTCGGGGTCAGAATGATCGAAGTTTTCTGCATCAAAGGATATCGCACCGTACTCTCGAATCTCCCGCGAGAAGTGTAGCTCCTTTGCTGCAGGCAGACACACATCAATATCCGAGTCTTGGATGCCGAGCGGAAGTCCAAGTGCTTGGCTTAAGTAGCGGTCTATCGCATAAGCACACCAAAATATACGTTTTCGCAGATGCCGGTCATGCGATGAGAGCTGGCTGTAGCGGAAAGGGCATCGGTGGAGTCCGGCGTGCATCATTGATCGTAAAATACACCCGCCAAATGTAGAGGCGAGTCTCAATGACATTGTAGCAACAAGATATACCTGAACTGCAAGAAGAGCCTGTAAAGAAGCCATATCATGCTTTGATGCGAACGTCGAGAGTAGTTGCGTCATGCTGGCCGGTGACATGATCCTGGACTCTGGCGGGACTCGGAGATCAGGACCGAGCAGGCTTCCCAGGTTGAAAATGCACTGTAATATGACGGTCCAGCAAGTACTTTTGTAGCTGGTGCTCGTGGAGTTTCCCCGCTCTTCCTGGGGCGATTTGGAGTATAACCTCTCCATGGCTTGTAAGAATGTGGGACCATGAAGGAACGGGAAGAGAGGATGCCAGACTTTGAAGTACATCATCATTAGCTCGCGAGCGGTATCCTGCGGCGGTGCATCTCCAAGAAAGCTCGCAATGGTAGGATCATATGTCCACTCTGGTAGATAAATGTCGTCCGGGCTTGAAGCTGTCGGTGTCTCCCTCGACGTGGTGCGACGTCGTTTTGGACGCGAGGAGTCTTCAGTGCCAACAAGGGTATCCTCTGCGACTGGAAAATCAGGCTCCTGCGAATCTGGTCGGTCCAGTCCATCTGAGAATGCTCGCTTGACGGTATTAATGAAGTAGACGCCACTGGAGCTGCCGACGAACTGGCTGTCTTCGTTCGAGTGGGCTGTCAAGGATCCGATCTCCGACGAGGTTGGTGCATACTCTGGTGGCTCCATGCCGAATTAAACATCACATCGTAGTAACTTGTAACGTGATCTTCTATTTTTGTAAGATTGATTGATTCACGATGTCTCTAGTCACTAACTGGCTAGGTTAGACGCCGGCGGTGAAAATTAGGCATGGTCGAAATTGATGCCGAGGTTTCCGCCGCTTGAAGGTTCTACCGATAGGTCAGACCCGTTGATTTGCAGGTAATCTTCAAGTTAGCTTGACTCAGTAAAAATGGTATACCCCGAGGAAAATCTGGTAAAGCAAGGTGGGCAAGACAACCCGTTCATTCGAAATACAGCACTGGAACTCAAGCACTGCTGAATCGAGCACACGCCCTATCCGTGAGGATCATAATTCTCTATGTTACACTCGTATAGCAGGAAGATACGAGACAAAAGCAGAAGAGACCAGGTACGAAGAAGACAATCGTCACAACTCCTTCCCGGTAGCAAGCAGAATCAAAAAAGGGAAGGGAGATCACAGAAGAATCAAACCCGCATCCAGCGCCATAGATAACTTTTACCAATCTCCCTCGTACGAAGCTTGCTCTTCCCCCGATCCGGGGCCCAGGACAAGATTGAAAAGGAATGTGCTCTAGTGAAACGAATGGGAGGAAGAAATGAAATAAAATGTTGTGCCGCGTTCCTAAAAACACCAGTAGGTGACACTGCTAACACAAAGAACTTTTCAAACCGAGGGATATCAGGATCAGGAGAAGAATGAGAAGCGGTCGTCCCAGGAAAAAAAAAAAGGAAAAAAAGAAAAAGCAGTCAAAGATAAATAGGAAAAGGTCATCAAAAACGTGCGTCCAAGATACCGAGCAGCGGCGCATAGACAGGAAGGATCCAGGTTATGAACCCTCGTCTGACCGTGGAAGAGCACTCGCTTACGATTTGTTGTCCTCGGAGGTAGTTTCCTTAGCGGCCTCCTGGGGCTTAGAATCCTCAGCAGCGTCACCCTCGGTTCCCTTGTTCTTCATGTACTCGTCATAAACGCTCAAAGCCTCGTCGACCTTGGCGCGGAGGGCATCCTCATCATCAAGCCTAGAAAAATGCATGTTAGGTAAGATTTCACATATGAGTAAGGATAAGTCGAAAACTTACAATCCGAGGAGCTCAGCGTTGTCCATCTCCAACAGCATACCAGTGATCTTGCCAGCAAGCTCGGGCTGCTGAGCCTGGATCTTGGGATACAGAGCCTCGCCGAGCATCTGCTTCTGCTGGGCAGGAGGAGCGTTGAGGAGGGCCTGATTCTGGCTGCCAGCAACGTCATCGCGAGGCTGACCACCCGGAGCAGGCTGACCACGGCCACGGCCCATCTGAGGACCACCTCGGCCGAAACCAGGACCACCGCGCATACCGCCAGGGAAGCCACCGGGAACCTGACCACGGCCACCAGCACCACGGCCGTTAAAGCCCTGGACTTGCATGGGGTAACCCATGCCGTTGGGCATGCCACCAGGACCCTGCATACCCATGGGCATGCCTTGGAAGTTAGGCGGAATCTGCTGGTTGGGGATACCACGGCCACCCTGCTGGGGAAACCACCAGGGAACTGACCGGGGCGAGCACCGGGGATACCCATCACCATACCAGGCTGGGGGAAGGGCATACCGCCGCGCTGACCACCGGGAATAAAGCCTTGCTGGCCGGGAGGGTAGAAAACGGCAGGCTGCATGTAAGGCTGGGGCATACCAGCGGCGGCAGCAGCTTGCTGCTGACGAATGGTGTTGCGGGCCTGGATGCTGGCCTCCAGCTGGCTACGGCGGACGTCCTTGCGCTGAGCAAGAGCAACGTAGAGGGGCTTGCCGTTAACCATGCGCTGGTTCATCTCAGTGACAGCCTTGGAGGCCTCATCAGGGCTGCTAAAGCAGACAAAACCGAAGCCCTTGCTCTTGCCCAGGGTCTTCTTCTCGGCAGGCTCGCCCTCGGTCTGCTCGCCCTCATCGCCCTCTTTCTTCGCCTCCTTTTCTTCCGCCTTGGTCTCTTCCTTGGCCTCCTTGTTCTCCTTGTTCTCTTCTTTCTCCTCAGATTCGGGGGTAGGAGTACGCTCGTCAGTGACGTTGTCGCGCATAACCTTGGCGGAGGTAATGACACCGTAGGGCTTGAAGAGGTCACGCAGCTTCTCATCGTCAACGTCATCGGTCAGGTTCTTGACGTAGAGGTTGACGCCCTGGTACTTGGAAGCTTTCTCCATACGGGCAGCCTCGTACTGCTTGCGGAGCTCTTCCTCACGCTCGTGCTTCTTCTGGGCACGTCCAACGTACAGCTTTTGACCCTTGACTTCCTTCTCGTGCATCTCTTCCACGGCAGCGTGGGCGCTCTCGTGGGTGGAGTAGTTGACGAAACCAAATCCACGGCTCTTGCCATCCTGGTCGTGGCTAAGGGTGGCAGAGGTAATCTCACCAAACTTCTCGAACATGGTGCGGAACTCATCGTCGGAGATCTCGAGCTCCAAGTTCTTAACGTAGATATTGGTGAAGTTGGCCTTCATCTCCTCGAACTTGCTCTGGCGGTCCTTCTTGGAGATGTGGTGACCGACGAAAACCTTCTTGTCGTTCAGAAGCATACCGTTGACGTGCTTGATGGCATTGTTAGCAGCCTCGGCGGTCTCGTAGTGGACGAAACCGTAACCCTTGGAGTTACCGAACTCATCCTGGGCGACCTTGCAACTCAGAATGTTACCAAAGGCGGCGAAGGTGTCGTGCAGGGCCTTGTTATCAATGGCGTTGTCCAGGTTCTTGATGAAGACGTTGCCTTGGCCAGTCTTGCGCAGAGCGGGGTCACGCTGGGACCACATGATACGGCAGGGCTTGCCCTTGATCAGGGTGTAGTTGAGGTCCTCCAGAGCGCGTTCACCGTCAGCTGTGTTGTTGTAGTTGACGTAGGCGTAACCGAGGGAGCGACGAGTGACAGCATCACGGCAGACACGAATGGAAGCAACCTGGCCAATGGAGGAGAAGAGCTCGTAAAGCATGGCCTCAGTCACGGAAGGGTCAAGCTCGCCGACATACAGAGAAGCGGAGTGGGGCTGGGCGTTGGCAGCAGCAGCGTCGCTGGTGGACTCAGCGGGGGCAGTAGAGGCGCCGTTAGCCTCAGAGGCTTCAGGGGCGGTGCCCTCGGCGACAGTGGGGGTGGTGGCAGCTTCAGCAGACATCTTGAAGTTTTTATTTTTCTGCTCAAGTATTAGTCAGTATATGCTCAGTTCGGGTTGTGTGAAAGTGGGAAGTGCTGAAGGTTACACGGCATGCTATGCAGCCTCTTTAATGAGGCGAAGGCTTAATGCCGGGATAGAAAGAGGGGAGATCCAAAGGGGAATGTGGGTGCTCTCCACGCGGCCACGACACAACAAAGGACCCTTCGGTTGAGGGGGAGGGGTCGACGCGTTTTGAAGTTGCAATGCAAATGTTTCTCAAATTCGATGAGGGGCAGAGCAGATCCACATGGTGGACGGGTGGGAGTTTGTTTCAGGAGGGCGAAAATGCATGCAGTCGCAATCATCTCCACAAAGAGCGAAACTGACCTGGTAAAGTGGCGGATGAATGTTATTCAACACACCGCACAATGGAGGAGGGGTGAGATAAGATAGGGATTTTGGTTTTTCGGGGGGGGTTTTCTGGTTTTTTTGGGGATTTTTTTTAGGACTTTCGAGGAAGCTTCGAAAGGGAAAAAAAGGGATTCCCTGGAAAGAGAGGGTCTGTTGGTGGTAAACGGAGGGGATGAGGAAAGAAAAAAAAGTCGACGGTGTAAAAAGCGTTTCTGGAAAACTCAGCGGAGCGGACGAATGCCGCTATACTATATTAGGCAGGCGGTACGCTACCCTTTCAGGGCTCGGTTGCCCAATCATCGGATTTCCTTCCCTTGGCTAATACTGTGTATACACGATGCTTCACAGAAGAAAAGTCAGTTTAGGAAGTAACTTTTTATTCATTAGAGATTTTATGGGAAAAGCCTTGTATTCTATGGACCTTAACAGAGAAGAAAACATTGGTCGAATATCAGAAATGAACCACCAGAATTTCTGCAGAGTCCGCCATTTGTCCCGGTTTCCCGCACAAATGCTGACACTCGGTGGATCGCTGGCCCAATGAACAGGCTCAGATTTTGCCGGACGCCAATTGCTATGCATACACATTCACTGCCAGTGAAGTAAACGGCTAACACATAGATACAGGAAATAAGAGAAGAAACAGGAAGAGGAAAAAAAAGAACGAAACAGAGACGAGAGACATGGAATTAACTCAGATCAAACCCGGCACCCGAATTGACTGCATACAACAATTTCTCACGAAGAACCTCGGCGGTCGAGTATCGAGGCAGCTTGAGCAAATTGACACAGGTACCGGAACTTGGGAGTCGTTGCTCGCTTTCGCTTGAGTCCCGAATGCAGAATGGAGGTCTAAGGTGGCTGAAGCCAAGGAGGGGAGCACGAGGAGTCGAAGTCACGAAGCGGAGAACCATTTGTTTCTCTTCGCATGTCAATTCGTGCATTACTTGCCAGAACAGTTGAACGGTGGGGTGTTCCTTCCCGTCATCTCCAATCTCGTAAACGCCGCCGTACACTGTGTTGCGACGGAGATCTTCCACATCAATGTCGCGTGTCTCACCGCTCACAAGTCTTTGTAACTCAGCCTGGTTGAACATTGACAACCAAGCAGGTTGGATAATCTGCCCCAGCCCTTGGAGAAAGGCATTGGTTTGATGTGCCTGCTGTACCTGCAGACGGTAGCGGGCAATACAAGATATGTAGAGCAGTCGGTTTACATTCGTCACTGGGATGTTCGAGCCATTGTGGATCAGCTCTTTGGTCAATGCACGGGAAGTGCCGTCTTTTTTAGGAATGATGTCGGTAATGGAGAAGTCAAGGCCGAAGTCCTCTTCCACATTCCCCGGGTAGTTCTTGAGTTTGAGCTAAAGAGGGGTGATCAGTAGTTTAACTTAATGTAGGTGTAAGCAACAGAAAACTCACAAGACCCTGGTACAATCCCGCATCAAGATCCTTCAAGTCGTTAAGATTCGCTCGATATGAGGACTCCCTCAACGCAGAGCCGGTACCTCCAGTCAAGGCCCACTTCAACAGGAAGAATGGGACAAATTGGGCATCCACCAGAATACCCTCGTAGAGACATTTCCCAATGACGCGTCCGAGAAACTCGTACCGGCGTAAAAGTTCTCGGACCTTTGCAACACAAGCAGGGTCCGAATCTTTCATTCCACGGGCCCGGAACTCCTCTCTGACTTGCTCGACAATGGTGGGACTGGGATACAGCAAATGTTGGTCGTTCTCAGCAAACATATTAAATTCTCGATCAACCTCAAACCCTTCCTTGATGACGAGATCGAGGAATTCTTTACCTACACCGCCCCCATCGATGCCGGCCTCTGGGACACCAAATTGATCGATGAAGGTGATCTGTATAGGCTCCTTGAGACCGTCTCCTAATGCATAGAACTGATCCAGAGCATCATCAAAGATATGCTCACGGCGAATATCACCCTGATGCCGAGAGAGGATTTCATGGCCAGGATGGTGTTGACCAGTCAAATGGGACTGTACCAAGTTTGCACGCCAAGAATCAGGGTCCACAAACCCGTCTCGACGGCGGAGCTGATCGTGGTGGATGAATTCTCGGAATATTTCGACGCGGGTGGCGAACGGAATGAAGAAAGGCATGTTGCGGAGAATCTCCAACCTTGGCGCAATTGTTGCGAGAATGCGTTTTCGTGCGATTCGCTGCTGATGCCGTCGCAAAGATTCGAGGCGAATTTGGAGCTGTGCATGGCCAGCGCCAGCCAAGCCAGCAAGTTCACTGGAGTGATCGTTTGATGCATGCTCCATCAAGTCCGCGTCCTCGTCATCCCCGTCCTGAGCTTCTAATTCGTGTCTTCTTTCCTCTTCAGCGACAACTGTGGAGATGAAACCATCCATATCGAAGTGGCTGGTCATCAGCCAGTGGTCCGGGGGAAGGAATTTTCGCCGGGAGCTAGGAGCGTCAGAACAATCATTCATTATCGTTATTAGAGATATATAACTTACTCTCGTTCATGGAGCATTCGAAGAAGTCCCGTTACGAGGCCCTTGAAATAATCGAGGGGAATCCCTGTCACGCCTGGAAGACAGTTATTTGCAGTTTTTGATACAACTGCCCTGTCATTTGCAAGAACTGCGGAGTCTGTGTTTTGGTTGGCGCTATTGAAGTAATTATTCAGATTGATGGTTGTTGGTCGAAGCGCTGGTTCGCTCAAAGTGACAGAATCCCAACAGAGCGTGAACGCCAGATGTTTGAGGAAGACCGTCATGTCTTTGATCTCTGCCAGAGGGAGCGCACTCTCCCTCGTCCATGAACCCTTGTCACTGTCCTTCGAAGAAAAGGAAGAATCACCTGAGAAAAACTCATCATCATCCATGAGTTTCAGGACGAAGGTATAGAGCTCCATGAACAGCAAGATTGTGGTCCACTCTTGATCCCGTTGTTCTTTTGGCACATTGAAAGAACCTTCTGCATCCTCTGGTACTTGAATCTGCTGAAGGACTTTGCTTAAATCACTGCTGATTATCTGAAAGACGCGACTGGTACGGGATGCTTGCCAGAAAAATTTGATGGCAGAGACCTTTGCATGCGGTTGCCCTGCCACCTGCTCACCGGATGATGACGAGCCTAGGAACAACCACATTCGGATGTCATCGCCTCGGCGAGGGAAAATTCTGAGTAGATTCAATGCGTATGCCGCTAGTATTCTGGCCTCCCTCGAAGAGTCTGACTGGCCACCAGCAGAATCGGTAGCTGGGACACCTGAGATCATACCCGATGATCGAATTGGAGATATGAGACCGGTGACATTATGTTGATGAACAAGACTCATGAGTTGATCCTTGATGAATGGATGCAGAGGACGAATAGCTTGAGGAGTATCCATATCACTGTGATCTTCTGCTTCCAAACCTTGCATCAAGTATGTTGCGGTGGAGTTTAATAGCTCCGAAACCACAGCCAGAAACTCCAACTCCGGAGGTCGGATGTTCGCCTTCGCACCGAGGGCATATCGATGGAAGAAAATGAGGTAGGATAAGAGCCATGTGCGGTTCTGGATGTTCTTCAATGCGCTGGACTTTTTGTAGGAAGGGGCAAGGCAAGTCGACACTGCTAAAGCAAGCATTCTGTAGTTTATCTGACTGGCGAATCCATTAAGGCTTCCCAAGAATGACTGGAGGTCCGGAATTATGAGGTACGATGTGGCAAAGGCTTCATATGCAGATGTTGTTTCAGAGGTGATAGGCTTAAGCAGGGCAAGAACACCTTCTTCAATTTTTTCCACAGTCAACTTGACCTTGCTTTTGGTGGTCAAGAACGCCATGGTTTCGAAGTAGGCATCTGCAACCTTCGCCATTTGCTTTGGAATAAGACTGGTCAAAAAGATTACGCCTCGCAAAAGTGACTGGATAGTGGACACAGATACCGAAGAATCAGATGACAACCTCAGTGCATCAAGCAGAGCGACCGCCAGCCGCAGGAGAAGGTTTGTCCATTCCCCTTCCGCAGCCATGGTGGGAAGGCTCTTGAACGTTTGCTCAAATGCATCCACAAGATATTCAAGGCGGAACACATCACCAGGGTCTCGAGGTGATGCAAACTGGACCAATAACCGAAGTTGGGCCCGGCACTGCTCTGCTGTAGCATACGGAGCCGGACGCTGAGGAGGGAGCCCCGGGCAAGCCCCCTCAAAAGACTCTGCGGCATCGATATCCATAGCTTCGATGGAAGCCCGTTCATTTCGATCCCATTCTGATCTCCACCGTGCGTATGTTGTCCTCCTGCTCCGATATCCCCGCCATGTCCGCTGTATAACCCGCGCAGCGTTCTGTTTCTCCCTCTCGCGCTGCCGTTGAATACGTTCTTGCTGGGCAAAGGCGACGGCACTTTGAGGGCTGGCCGCTCGAGGAGAAGGTCTGCCAGGCGCGTTGCCTGGAAATGCCGCGAACGGGTTTGTTGCGCGGCCGCTCAGGTTGACTTGCCGCGGTCGACGAGAGTTGCCGGTAAATGACTGGAACATGATGAGGGTTCCGGAGCCAGGCAAAATGCTTCAAATTGCAATAATAAGTGTGGGAAATGTGCTTGTGAGGCCGAAATTAAGTTCTCACAATCCCCATCTCTCGTGGGGGAGATGATTTGAAGGAGCACTGGAGATACGAAAGCATGGGCTTATCGCTATGTAATGTCGTTTGGCAAATCAGGCAGTAAATGCCACTTTCCCTGACCGCTTATGTGTCCGCCTTCCTGTTATAGTGAGTATACAATTAACCTTCGCATCCTATCATGGCAATACCTCGGTATGTAGCTTACTAGTAGTAGTCAGAATCCTAGGGGAATCAGTAATAGACTCAGTTAATATCTTTCTGGAAAAAAACAGGTTCTGTTCCTAAGCTCATCTCGGCAGGCACATCTTACATTTACATGCACCCTCAGGTTCCAAAAACGTACTTCGAGCTCATTCTTCAAATTTCTATTAATAAGCTGCTTGTTCACCTTTTTTCATAACTACTGGTGACCTGCAGCACCATGGCCGAAATAAACTTGATAATCATACAATGGAGCATTCCTCCCTTGGTGTTCCTGAACCGGGAGTGCTCATATTCTACAATAGTAGTATTAGTGGGTAGCAGCTGGTTTAAACTAGGTTGACTGATCTCAATGTGGCAATTCAAAGAGTTCTGGGACATTACTGGAACGATTTGGAATAATTGAATCTGAACACCTTTGTGCAAGCGCATTGGAAATGCATCTAGGATCGAATTTAAAGAACCACAAATGTAGAGGGCTTTATTCGTCAAAATGTTCTCTGAGCTGGTGCTGAATGCAGAAATATGCATCCAGGTCTAACAATAAATTATGCTGTACATATAATACACAGAGATGTGGTCGTCCAGCGAACGGTAAAATAGTAGGTAAATCGGGAAGGCCATCTATGTGCCTTGTTGGAATTTCGTGGGGGACGAGCGCTTGAGCCACATCTGCTAAGTGTGAGCCAGTGCCATATGGTCATAGCCATCAGCCACCGCTTCATCTTGCCCAGCGAGGCTTTCCTTGAAGTTTCATGGTCGGTTGTCTCCGGCGGCAATGCTCGCGGGGCAGGACGTAGCAGAAAGATGACGATGACGGCTTTTTCGGATGCAAATTGCTCACCTTCAGTTTATGAAAAGTTGCCGTTAGGCGGAGTTCATGGGCTGACAGGCTTTGCAGCCTCACGCAGCCGCTCTGCCCTCTCGGCCTCCTCTCTCTCGGCCTCATGCTGGCTGACTTCTTCGATATTCAACTCGTTCCACAACTGCAGATAGTCACTGCCCTTCATTCTATCGACGACTCTCACTTCGCGCCCGTTTCGATGGAGGGTCTGGACGTAATTATCCCGCTTTGGATCCACTTGGTTCGAGACGAATGGTGTGAGCTGGCCACCGAGTCAGTATGCAATCACAACAAAGCCTGAGGGCTTCCTTACATTGAAATCATCCAAGTCATCTGGAGCAACATATGTGCGGATCTTGGCCCAATCCAGCACGTACTTCCCCTTCTTCTCGAAGTGACCCATTGAGCCCGTGCGAGTACCCTTGTAGTACCCACCACCGACCTGCTTGGTCGTGAGGCGCAGGCGCGCCATCATTTGAGGTGATGGCTTGAACATATTGGCTGGGTTTTTGACGAACTGACGTGGTGAGAAGAGCGTGCGCGATAGCGGAAACACGAAGTTGCAGGTCAGGGCGGTCTGCGCTAATCACCGAGAACTTTTTTTCCGCCAGCAAAAAAAAAAGTCGAACCCGCCCAAGCCAGCACCACATTCAACTGCCCGATACCAAGCTTGAAAATTGGCCCTGGTGCGGAGAGTTGCAGCTACCCACTTCTAATTTCTACTTGATTTTGAAATTTTCCAATATTGCCGCCACCATGCCTCGCAGCCAAACCCAGTTGCGGGGCCCCAAGGACCGGTCCTCGAAGAAACCGGCGCAAAAGCCAAAGCGCAAGAATGCCCGGGCAATGAATGCTTTATCTATTGCTGAACAGGAAAATCCAACTAAGCTTGGTGTCCGCCGCAATCGCCTCGGATTTTACGATGATGGTCAAACCCCAAAAAGATACTCGGCCCGTAACGAGGACGAGGACGATGAAGACGATGAACCTACCTATAAACGCCGACGTACAAATACCGAACCTGATGAAAACCACGGCAGTGATAGTGAAGGCCATGAGTGGACGCTTGGGCAAGTGGATAGCGACGACGACAGTGAGCTAGACAGCGACGAAGCCCTAGGTTCTAGCGACGAGGAGCGCTTTGAGGGTTATACGTTCCGCGGAAGTTCTAAGAGCAAGCCGGCCAAATCTAAGAAGCCCACATCCAAAAAACATGCTGCGATTAGCCTATCGGAAGACGTTGAATCCGAGGAAGAGTCACTCGATAACGAGGAGGACGAGGAAGACGATGATCTGGGAGAGGATGCTGTAGATCTTGCGACCGCCTGGGACATGAACACTGCCGAGGAAGAAGCAGACGCAAAGAGGGCTTCTAAAAAGGCTAAAAAGGCTGCTCTCGATATTGACAGTGAAGGCTCTGGCTTCGGCTCGGGCTCAGGCTCAGAATCAGACTCAGAATCAGACTCAGAGGGCGAAAGCGAGGGTGATGAAAGTGACGACACTGGACTGTCATTCTCTGATGACGAGGACGATACGAAAACAGATGGCCTTTCGAAGTTGCAGGATTTTGTCAATTCTATGGCCACCACAGGTCGTAAAAAGTCCTCACAAAAGTCGCAGGAACAGGCTAAGCCTTCGGAATACGGCCTGACGTCCTCCCGCAAGCTGACTGTTGCCGATCTTCTCCCCTCGATCACAGATTCTCGTCTCAAGAGCTCTCTCAAACATGTGGATGCTACACCCGAGCTGTCCAAGGCTGGAATCCCTGGCAAACTCGATGCCCCTTTGGCAAAGCGCCAGCAAGACAAACTTGACCGCTCTGCTGCCTACGAGAAGAGCAAAGAAACTCTTGACCGGTGGCTTGAGACTGTCAAGGCTAACCGCAGAGCCGAGCATCTCTCATTTCCTCTCCCTGACCCCGATGCAGGCCAGGTGGATCGTATCCAAGTGGTGAAGCCGGCCAATGACCTGGAGACCACCATTCAGAGCATTCTGGCGGAGAGTGGACTCGTTGAATCAAACGGCAAGTCCGCGGAAGACCAAGTTCAGAATTTTGAGAACCTCGAAGCCCGAAAGCTACCAATTGAGGAGATTCAGGCCCGACGTGCTGAGCTTAGAAAGCGACGCGACCTGCTCTTCCGTGAAGAAGTCCGCGCTAAGCGTATCAAGAAAATCAAGAGTAAGTCTTTCCGTCGTGTCCACCGCAAGGAACGCGAGCGCCTTGAACAACAAGAACGCCAGGCTATGTTGGAAGCCGGTGTCGACATGGATGAAGCGGATCGCGATAAGAACGAACGTCGGAGGGCCGAAGCTCGCATGGGCTCTAAGCACAGGGACAGCAAGTGGGCCAAGAGCTTGAAAGAAACTGGCCGAACCGCTTGGGACGAAGAAGCCCGCAACAACGCGGCCGACTTGGCGCTCAGAGAAGAAGAACTTCGCAAACGGATCGAAGGAAAACGTGTCACCACTGGCGACGACGACTACCTTGGGTCCTCAAGCTCGGAATCGGATGATGACGATGACCCCTGGGCCTCGGATGCTTCTGAGAAAGAGAAGGACAAGATGCGGAGCAAGCTCAGCGCATTGGAAAAGACTGAGAATAACGAGGAAATCAAGGGACCTCACTCAAATCTATTCAACATGAAGTTCATGCAAAATGCTGAAGCCTCTCGTAAGGCCGAGAACGATGCAGAGATCAGAAGACTCAACCGTGAATTGCGTGGAGAAGAGTCGCAGTCTGAAGCAGAGTCTGAAGTCGGCCGACGTAAGTTTGGGCAATCAAAGAAGACAGGGAATGAGCCCAAGATCAAGGCGCCTGCAAGGAATGACTTCGAAGAAGCGCCTGATTCCGACGAGGAAGATCAAGGCGCAGATCACTCGGGCGCCACCCCCATGGTGGATGACTCGGCGAAGAAACCTGCAGCAAAGAAAGCTACCCTTTCAGAGCCAAAGAGTGTCAAAAATGCTCCCCGACCTTCGCAGGCTATGTTCAGTGAGCCTAAGGAGAAGCTTGAAGAGAACCCGTGGCTGGTTTCAACTGAGCGCACTAACCGTCGCCGGACTGGCGGCGATGCGAACGATGCTATGGATATCATTCTTGATGACGAACCACCTCAGCCAGCCAAGGAAGCTGCTCCCAAACAGAACAAAGCCAGCAAGGCGGTCCAAGCAAAGAAGCGTTCTAGACAAGATGACAGTGATGAGGAGGAGAATGAACCTGTCCTGCTCAAGAACCATGACTTGGTCAAGCGAGCATTCGCTGGTGACGAAGTCGTGCAAGATTTCGCTCAGGAGAAGATGGACACGATCGAGGATGAAGGCGACAAAGTCGTGGACAACACTCTTGACGGCTGGGGAAGCTGGACCGGCGAAGGAGTCAGCAAGAAGTCACAGAAGAACAAGAAGCGATTCCTGACCACTGTCGAGGGTGTCAAGCCAGAGCAGCGTAAGGATGCCAAGCTCAGTCGGGTTATCATCAATCAAAAGCGAGTCAAGAAGGTCAGTCTCCATAGTTTAGTTCGCTGCTGGCTGAACAGATATACTAACTTTTTCTCTTAGAACACCAAGTACATGGCCAGCCAATTGCCCCATGAGTTCGAGTCGAAAGCGCAGTACGAGCGGTCCTTGCGGATGCCATTGGGCCCGGAGTGGTCCACAAAGGAAACGTACCAGGATGGTACCAAGCCTCGCATCTTGATGAAACCAGGAATCATCAAGCCTATGGAGAAACCGATGGTATAAGGTGCTGTCGAGGTTTCACCTTGTACATATTTGACAGTAATGCATATCCTATCCTGCAAGCTAAAATTGGAAGCGGAATCCAAAAGTTCAATTTGCATCTTCAAAAGAGAGCCGTGCTTCAGACCTCATGCTAGTGCTGGTCATGATAATACTCATTGGTTGTCACGTAATTATACTGCAATGTAGCATGATCGAAGTCCTATAATAACAATCCCATACGGCTTTTTAGTCTAAGTCCCGAGGAGATTCATTTTTGTTTTCATCAAGTCGTTACCACATCTCAAACCATCCTTTCCAGTAATCAGGCCCCCGGCTTCTCCTGCCGATCATTGTTTCCAGTCGGCAGGTCGAAATCCATTACCCATGGCGCGTTCCGCGGATCATAAGACAAGGTACATATACTCGCATTAACAAAGATCGTCTCTTTCCCAAACCTAAGGGGCCGCTCGCCCGTGGAGCTCGCATCATAAAATGCGCAACGATTGTCAAGCATTTCTTCCTGGTCAGTAGGAATGTCTTCTTGCGAAACCCCTCCACCGGCCTCTGCATCCCAGACTCCACGGACACTACCCCATGCTTCGTGGATATGACCGTACAAGTAAAGGCGTGGCCGGGCCCGTTCGGCTGCTTCGAGCAGATTTTCACATCCCACATGCAGCCCACCACGACGGACGCGGTCAAGAATACCGAATGGAGGGCCGTGGGTCAGCATTATATCGACCTGAGGGTGGTCCGGAACAGGATTGGCGGGGACAGGTTTTCCTGAGCCCGGTACAGGAACGTTGAAGCGG
Source organism: Penicillium chermesinum (assembly GCF_028974085.1). Taxonomy (NCBI): domain Eukaryota; kingdom Fungi; phylum Ascomycota; class Eurotiomycetes; order Eurotiales; family Aspergillaceae; genus Penicillium; species Penicillium chermesinum. Next base: position 627,290 of record NW_026695312.1, on the reverse strand, counting down.
TCCTCGTCGCGCGGGTAAGCAAAGGCCCACCGGAAGAATTCTGGTTGGTACGGAGAGGCATATACTGAGAAGCTTGCGCCATTCGACAGCGTGAAAGTGTGAGTACCTTCTTCGAGGTACCGAATGCCACTGTCCCAGGCTGCTTGGTTGGTGTAGAGATCCTTGGCAGAACGGGCGTATGCTTTTAGTTCTTCGGGCGGCGGGAAGTGGCCCTCGCGGAGAGTATTTGAGATTGTTTGTTCGTCGTCATCGAAGGAGCTCTGCTCGGCAAGGTCTTTATAGAGAATCCTGCGATGGCGGAAGAACCCAAAGCTCGTGAAATGGTCTTCGTCGAGCGTGATGTCGTGGTTCCCCGCGATCACGAGCTTGAGTTCGGCATCGGCAGCCTTGAGCATTGCAATTGTCGTTTCGTGCTCGGCATAGTAGCCCAGTTTTGTGAGATCGCCCGCGTGTATCAGAATGTCGGCTTTTGGAAGCGGATTGCGAAATGGGTAGTCTGTAAACCTCGCGGGCCTCGGCGTATTGGTATGAGTATCGGAGATCATACAAATGCGGGTTTTCACCCCCGCCGGTGAAGTCATCTCGGAAGCAGGGCAAAGTGAACTCGGTGCTTTACAGGTGGGAGGGATGGAGAAGAGAGCAAAGCGAGGAATTCAAGTGCGCCAACCCAACCAGCAGAAACTGTTGACGAAATGAGGAACCGCGGGGAGCACGACGTCAGTCGGAGTCCGCTTCGCAGCCGCCCACTTCACTCTATTGTTACGAGTCCAACGGAAAGCGAGAGACGTATCTTAAAAAAAAAGCTACACGGAAATGCCCCATACTACAGACAACTTTTTTATGTGCAGACACTCGTAGTGAACTCATAGTAACGTAAACAGGAAGTTCTTCCTATGGAATAGACGGCTCAGAGCTCTACAGACATTGCATCTCGTGGATGCCCAGATCATGAAAGTTTTCTGGCAAACATAGCTGAAACTCCGATAACCACCCGTGCAACGACCAACCCATACGGCCCCAACCGTATGGCTTTTCCCTTTTTGTTTTTCGTTTACTTGCGGATAGCACGCTGGTAGAAAGCCAACTCCTCACCCTCGAGGATGTAGCCGTCCACACGACCGCTCTGGCCGGGCGGGAAGCCACAACGGCGTACAGACGGCCGGACTCGAACTGACGCTCAATGGAGCCCTCAACCTTGCCGTGGTCGGCGAAGCGGGCAGCCTGCTTCTTGGTGACCGAGTTGCTCTTCTTCTCCTCAGGAGCATCGGTCTTCTGCTGGCGACGGCGGCCAATGCTGTGGCCGTAGTGAGCCTCGTACCATTGACGGAAGGGGGCGGCGTCAATCTGGACAACGGCGGAGCGGGTCAGGGTGTTGGTGCGGACCAGCTCGTTGTTGGAGGGGTGGAAAGCGACACCGAGGACACGGGTCTTGCGGGAGATACCCTCAGAGCCCCAGGAGAAGTTACCGGACTCGAGACGAAGGGCACGGAACTTCTGGTTACCACCACGGGTGCGGACAAGGTGGATACGCTTGGTGCCGATACGGGTGTTGGCGGGCTGGCGACCCTTCTCGAAAGCTCTGTTGGGAAGAAGTGTTAGACAAATTGGTTACCAGAAAGTAATTATCCCTTGGGTGTGTATTCCCAAGTCCCCTCCGTAACAACTCAATCACACATAAAATCCTTGCATCCACACAGCACGCATATCTAAGGGGGGGGGGAAACTCCAACTCAGTCGACGAGCGAATCGTACCTCTTCTTGCGGTAGAAAGCGCGCTTGGCACCAGTGGCGCTGCGCTTGTGGCGAGAATCACGCGAGATACCCATGTTTGCGGTTGATGGAGGGGTCTATCAAATCAAGATGGAAAAAGTCAGATCCAGCTCGTTCAGATGACAACGTTCCCAATTCCAACACTTCAGTTTCGTCAGCAATGACCAGTCCGAGATCCAATACAATAAAGCAGGGCGCGTCGGTGGTATCTTGGGTGATATCGGCGGCGAGACGCTGCGGTTTCAAATTTAAAGATTCCTCGGTGGACTTTTCTTCTCTTCGAATGGATCACGGATGTCGAGGACGAAGCAGAAGTGAAGGAATCAGGAAGCCAAAGAGGTCGAGAGTAACTCACCTCTAGCTCTGCAGCCCTTCACCTGTACGCAAAACGATTGTCGATGGGGTTGTCGTTGGGAGTTGCGGTCGTGGAGTCGTCGAATTTCGCAGGGCGCACTTCCCGCTCGCTTGTGTGTGCGGTTGCCCTAATTTAGTGCGCTAAGCCGTTTGTGGACAAACAGAGTCCCGTGATAAGATGACTAAGAGGCTCGGTTGGCCACGGTCTGTGATTGGACTGTTATCGGCGGGTCCCTAAGAGGAGGAGGTGCTCTCGTGGTACTTTCTCATCAAAGGTCTCGGCTTCTTGCCCACCGGGGCAGGTGATCTTGGATTCAATCGGGTATTCTACGATAGTGTGGTTGTGGTATGTACAAGCGCATATTCCTCACCCCACCAGCTGGAGGCAGTTTCTGCCTCTCCATCTATTCCTTTTTCTCGCCCTTCTTCGCCTGCTCCGCAAATTGGCCGATCCGCTGGAACGTCGCAAATCCCTCGATGAAGCAAGACCCCGTCCATGCAAACCACAGTCCAGAGAACAAAGGTACGCCGTATGGTTTCAATCGGATGAAATACAAAAGGGCGCACTCAAACAGATGAACCGCCACCATGCTCGGGAGCAGGATAGGTTGGACCGCGTACACGAAGTTGGCAAACTTCGGCAAGTACTTGTAGCCCAAGTGCTCGTAGACCCATGACCCTGGCAGGAGGCTGCTGCGCTGGAAGCAGCTGATATATGTGAACAAGCACAGGCCAAATATCACTATGTGGTAACCATGGGGAGGAATGTATTTGGTGAGCGTAACTTCGGAGCGGCCCAACTTCTGCAGACTCTCCTTGTGCAGTGCGACCATCCGGGCGCGAGCTTCGTTGTAGTCTTTCATGGGAGGGTCGATGGGGACACAGTAGCGAATGCCTTTAGCGCGGATAATGAGATTGTCCAGCCCGAGATCTTCGACCTGAGCGCCTTGGGCATTGCTTGCGCTGACCTCGTTGAAGGCTTCCAAGAAAAGCTTGAGCGAATCGCCGTGGTCGGCGTTCATATGCTTGATGATGAAATCCTTAGACATAGTCATTGATCGCACGAGGTGCCAATGAGAGGTGTACAGCAAGAGAGGGGCAGCGATAGCTTCGGAGCGCTGGGTGTGCAAGAGGGAGAAAGTGCCAATAAAGCGCCGATCTGCGCCAAACCCCGGACCTCGGCCCCAACCATGTCCACCTGCCCACCTGACCCGCTTCGGTCGATATTCAAAGATAATAGGAGCGATCCCCTTAGGCTCTTTTAATATACTATCCAGCTTTAAATCCTGGGCTCTGCCGATGCTGGCTACGACTAGTTGACTTTCTAGGTTGGTTTCGAACATGAAATGTATATAACCACGGTCATCGTTGCACAAGTGGTTTGAGCGATTACATACTTGACGCCAATTATTTGTCACAGGTAAGGCCCAGAGAAGTAAACAAGGGAGATAAATATGTAACAAACAAACCCAAAGGTTCTATACAAGGAAAAATAGACAAATGCAACAAGTTCGAGAGTTGCGGCGAGTACAGGGAATTGGATCGTGAATCGTGGACCTTCGATGGCAGCGAGCACTGATAAACGCCGTGCCCCAAGAAGACTCGGGGACGGAGGTATAACCTTGTATTCCAAACACAAGAGGAAATTCGAATCAGGGTGGCAACTGGGCTCGCGGATATTCTCATGCTCTGCAGTCGAGTTGATCAACTCCTAGTACCGGATTGAGCGGCGTTTCGAATAAGGGGGGAAAGGAAGACTTACATGAGAGCTAGGGTCAGGTCACCGTGAATATGAGCTTTCAACTCAATTTCAATCTCGAGGTTTAGCTCAAGCTTGAGCTTCATACCCTCCTCATCGTCGATGCTCTTCTTCTTTTCATCAATCACGTTCATGCCCCCCGAGGGCTTCTCGCCGCCAGCTGGACGCTGATAAGGCTGCATAGCACTGTTTTCCATATCATCATCCGTGAAATCATCGGAATAGTAGTCATCGTCGTCCGAATATTCTTCCAAGTCGTCCTGCTGCTGAGGCGGTTGCCGCCGACGACGTTGAAGCTGGTTGTTCTGGACTGGGGCATTATCCACCTCATCCTGGTCATCTTCCGAGTAGTCATCGGCACTATCATAGTCCTCATCCGATAACTGGTCATCGGGGATCTCAAACTGCTTCTGTTTCTCCTGAGGCTTTTCGGCGGTGGCCATGGTGGTGTTGGCCTCGGGATTAGGTAGGGGGTGTGGCGGCTGAGAGTCTAATTGGGAGTAAAAGGCAAGCGAAGATGGGAGTGTATAGAATTAAGCAAATAGTCAACTTTCGCCAACAAGAATGGAGGCAGAAATCAATAATATGACTACGGTGATCAGGGAAAATAGGCAATTTGGATGGAGGGACATCATGATTATCAGGGCTGTCATGACGTTAGCGGCGGCTGTTGTTACATCTCCACTGTCATGCAGTACCGAGTTTCCCCCGCCATAAATGAATTTCTAAAACAAGGACCACTCGCGTCATACGAATGGTCCCTGTCCCACCTGTTATCCTGGAACCGTACGCAGTAATCCCACGTATTCGTGCGCTGTTGTTATTTTTCACTGGTACCAAGTCGGGTGGAGGGACACGTTCTACCAGCGTCGACCGGAGACTTGACTCCAGGGGCCCATCGTCCCTGGCTGGACCCGTGGCAACAGCCCATCGCCCTCGTGGTCAGAACCAGCCCTTTCGCTTTGGGAACCCAAGGTTCTCTACGCCCCCCAGCAGAGACTGTACGTGCTGAAGAAGCCAGCAGAAGCCAGCACAAATCAAGGCGTGTGGCGTCATTTGCCAACTTCGCTTGTAAAACAGCGGGAAGGCACTCTTACGTCTACTTAATATATAAAAGTGGGCCCAGAAGGGGCCGGTGCCGACGTCAAAATTGTCCGGTTCTTAACATGATTGGCGCATTCGAAGCCGGTGGAGATCGACTCTGACTCCCTCTCCCAGATCCATCAGCCAGCTGCTCCAACAGGAAAGTACCAGATATTCGATCTAAACGCCGATCATTTCGCCCGTTTTCCTTCATTTGCTAGGCTTTTTACTCGGTACCACCGTTATTGCATACGGTCTCGGGCCCCTGGTCCCTGCCAGCCCACGTCATTCTTCCCCCACACTGTTTGAGAGCACCATGGTAGCCCTGGTATAGGGAACTGGCGTCACACTTCGCGCCTCTCGAGCCACTGCACGAGAGACAAAATTAGATTATCAATTCAACATCTGCGGGTCTGACGTCGGAGGCGGCACCGGGATCGCCTGTATGTGCCTGTTTTAGCCTGTCAAGTGGCTCCACGATATAAGCAGCAGGCGTACAAGCGTGCCAATTTTGCATCCGCATACATCATACTTATACGATAATTACCCTAGTACTCTTGGTTTCTTTCTGCAACGTACCCCCTCGCACCGGTGACGCTTTGTCCCTCATAATCCACCACACCCTCCGCCAGACCACTTCATATTCACCCCGAATCCCCGCCCTCTTCTTCTTTTTTTCTTCCCATCATGGCCGATCAGGATCCCCAATCTCCCAACCCAGAGTCTGCGACTGCCACCCCTAACAAGCCAAGAAATAAGCCTCCCAAGCTTGGCAAGAAGTCTCCAGCCAAGCAAGAGCAGACCCCTCCTCCCTCCGAGCAAGGCCAGGAAGAAACCTCGACCTCCGAGGAGAAACAAGACCGCCCAGAAGAGTCCCAGGCGCCCGAAGAGGAATCAAAGGAAAAGCCAGAGGCCCAGCAGCAAGAGCCCGATTCCGAAAAGCCTGCGCAGGAAAGCAATAAGGAAAGCAACGAGGAAGCTCAGCCCGAACAAGAGCCCGAGCCTCAGCCCGAGCCGCAACAAGAACCTCGTCGCCGTCGACGCCCAAGACCTGATCCCCGCCGTCAAGAGTCAGACGTCGAATCAATTGCCCGCAGCGATATGGCCGACCAACCACAGCAGCGCCAGCGCACTCGCCGCTCCCGCCAGCCGCAGCAACAGCAGGGTCAAGACGGAGGCCCACTAGGCGGTCTCGGTGGTGTTGACCAGGCTGGTCAGCTTGTACAGAACACAGCCGGTAATGCCCTGAACGGCGTGACCGGATCAGCAGGAAAGGCCGTTGGCGGTGTGCTTGGTGGAGGACAAGAAGAAAAGGGCGACGATGGTGGCCGAGACGAGCAGCTGCGGCTGCGACTGGATCTGAATCTGGACATTGAGATCCAGCTGAAGGCTAAGATCCATGGTGATCTGACTTTGGGATTGCTGTCAGTACCGCCGTTTCTTTTCACACCCCCCCCTTTTCCCCAATTTTCTTTTTTTCAAATCCTAGTCTCAAAAATCTTGTCCGTATCTCAAGATTGCACTCATTTTCTGTTGGTGTACGGTTTCACTGACTGACATTTTAGTAATTAAACTGCCCGGCTACAGCGGCTGAAGAAATTGTTATATCTTCTATATTTGCTGCTTAGCCCCCGTCGCACCATGTGGCGATCACAAATTTCTCCGTTCCGATTTCCATCACGACGTTTCACGTGTCTAAATTCCCATGGTGACGCAAACACAAGCCGCTGGTTTCGATGTCTCTGATGCATGCTCATGTTTTGTTCGTTCGGCTGTTCGTTTCCCTAGATCTGATGGCCGTTTCCTGGTGTTTGGTCTCAAGTTCAATAATGTTGAATGTACAGTACAATTGTTTCCCCATATATAGTAGCTGTTTAAGTTTCAGCGAAAGGGATATAATGACTACACGTTCCGTACCTTGTTTATTTTCCCTGAAATGCTTGCGTTCCAGTCCAAGTCCTGGCGATTTTCCGAAAGAGCGGTTGGAATGTAGCCTAGTATGCGTAAGATGGAGGGCGCTAATCGGAGGAGTCGGGTACGGTAAAACAAGACTAATCCTTGAACTTTGAAGCTGTAAGTATAAAGAGATTTGACATTGGGATGCTTGGGTTTGGGGGCCTTCATTGGTCTTCGAAGGACCAGAGTTGATTGTGACTCGGATATTGACTAACAAAGGTTGGACAAAAAGTACATGTTGACGAGCCATATGTCTCACCGGTCTATCAAGTCTGTGCAACAAGAGATGAACGCGGAAGAACAAAACAGTCAAAAATGTAGCTATGGTCGCGTAGCGGTCTTGGGGAGGCCCAGGGCCTACGCAAAAGCAATACAAGAAAAGTCTAGACTCTAGATTGATGACCAAATGCCCTGAACAGAGAAAAGGGGAAGGGGTGGGGGGGGGGGGTATAAAAAAAAAATAAAAAGTCAAGCGATGTCTTTACAAGGACGCAATGTACATGAGTGCATAGCCGATGGTCACGATAACTCCAAAACAGAGCAAACTGGACGGAACACCCCGAGTAATGAAGTGGCGAACTTGAAGATAACGCTGCCCAGTCTGGGGCACTTCGGTCATGATAGCAGCTGCAAAACATTAGTATACGGCTGGCTCATCTGAGATTTTGGGTCAACTTACTCATATTAGGGAATCCGCTGGTGGGCAACCCCATAGCCACGGAACACATCAAAGCACTGGCCATGACCAGCAAATTCGGGTGAGGGTTCTCCATGCCAACACCAATTTGGCGGACGAGTGGTAGGATAATCAAGGCGGCGACTGTGTGCGAGATGAAGGTGGCGATGACAAGGATTAAAGCAGAGAAAACAAGGAGCACACTGTAAAGGCTCAGATGTTCGACACGGGTGGTGATATTGCCCGCAATGGTATGCAGTAAACCGGATGACGTGACGGCCTTGCCCAGGCAAAGGCCACCGGCAGCAAGGATGATGATAGTCCACAGAAAGTTGTTGAAGTCTTCTTTGTTCAGAATGCCGGTTCCGAAGAACAAAACAAGAGGGATGATCGCGATGACACCCATGTCTCCGAAAATATGTTCGAGTTGGTGGCTAACACACCACAGCGCGATGGTCCCGAGCGTTACGACGCTGATAAAATACTGGACGCCGGTAAAAGGATCTTTCACAGGGCGCATTCCAATATCGGTCTTCTCTCGAGCAGGGCGGAAAGTCACCACGAGAAGAACCCAGATCAGCAAGATGGAAGCAATGCAAACGGGCAGGGAGATGAAAAACCAAGTGCCCCAGCTAATGCTCGGGTACATGTTTTGCAGGGCGATGATGTTCTGTGGGGATGCAATTGGAGACGCTGCTCCACCAACGTTGGCTGCAAGAGCAATTCCGAGGACGAGAGCTTTCGCAAAGTCTGAGTCCGGGGACAACTTTCGCAGGACGGGTTGGATGATCGAATAACAAAGCACCGGAGAGGCAACGTTGCTGATCCACATGCTCAAAAACATACTGACAAACATGTTGGTTAATAACACAACATTGGGTTTCGAACCAGCCTTGCTGAGCACAAACATCGCCATACGCCGAGCGATATCATACTTGGAAAGCGCCGCAGCAATTGTGAAGCCACCCAGTAAAAGCATAATCACCGGAGTCCACATCGATGCAAATACCACACTCGTGGCTTCTTTAGGACCGAGTCGCTTGTGGGGCTTGTCTTCCGATCGCATGATGCCCAGCACCACAACAAGGAAGGGAATCAAAAGCGATGTCACGAAAAGTGGGATCGCCTCGGTAGCCCATAATATACTGACTAGAGTCAGCATCGCAAGACAATTTTGCTGCTCAGGGGTCTCCATCAATTGGACCGAAAGAAGAGCAGCAAAAATCGCAACACTAATTGTCAGTGTGCCGAAACTCAAGCTGCAAAGCCATAGCGGAAAGGGTATCCGACCGAGGGGCGTGCGAATATCCACGGTACGGATTTCTTGTTTGTCGCCCTGGCGTCTTGCGGTGGCAGGATCTTCGTCACCTCCTAGGAGAGTTTGGCGAATGCCAACGTTTGCCGCCTGGGCACGACGTTCGATCTCAATCATTTCTCGCCAGACCGTGTTTCGCTCCCAGACGACGTGTTCACGGAGATGAAGTCGCAATTCCCGGCTCGCGAGAGAACGATTTCCTTTGGTGATAACATCGGCATAAGTGCCTTCGATTTTATCAATATAGGAGTCCACTGCCGCCATAGTGCTCTCGGTGAATGGGGTCGCCGAGTTGACGACCGTGTTGAGGTAGTCCTTCCGCAGGTTACGGAACAGGGTTTTATCGTATTTCTTCAATGCCTTGGAGAATCCAGTCTTGTTCAGCTCAATGAATGATCTCAGTTCGCACAGAGACACATAGTTCTCAACAAGACGCTTTTTCAACGAAACGCCAGCATTATAGAGGGCCGCGAAGTTCTGATCACCATAATTGGAATCCAGAAAGCCTCGGCTGCTGCTCATGCCGTAGTTTGAGTCCATCATATCCGTTTGGTGCACATCTTCGGTGGAATATCCGTCTGTCGATGTAATCGTCCTGTTTCGCAGAGCTCCCGCAGCGGATGATTGTTCTTCGTCGCTATCACCGTCATCGTCACTTGTGGCACTATGTCTTCGTCGTCGTTGTGTAAAGTCAGGGTAGGTACTGCTAGCCCGACGGCCATTTGTGTTCAAGTTCCGGGCTCTGATGACAGTCTCGCTAACAGGATCCATGTTAACACCATCAGTGTCTGACAAATAGATCGATGCTTCCTGCATCAAGTCATCCGCCGCCTCAAATATTTCCGCTTGCTTCTGTTGGTAGAATGAACAGACTTTGTCCAATTCTGCGTCCAGAGCCCGTTTGAAGTAGCCATCCGGGTTGATTATCTGGGAGCCCAGGAGTGGAGAGGATTCGACATCTGGGCCATCTGGTGCTTCGGGTCGAGTAACTTCCTTCTCGAGGGTATAGATTCTGCACGGTTATCGAAATCAGCAATCTGAGTGAATCCCCCGTATTCTTTGATGGGGATTAAACGCCGCCAAATCCCGTGCAAGGTGACACCCGAGCTCGGAATGCATATGGCTTTCCCACGCGGATCTATGCGGCGCAATAACGCGAGCATACTATTCAAATACTGTCGAAGGTGGGAGAGAAAATACTTAATCGCGCGAACTTACATTTTCTTAAGATTGCTGTACGCGATGTAATGACTGCTCCAATCCGGTACCGCATTAAACTGAATGCTATGCGAAAACTTCATATTGGCGGTATCTTCGGGATCACGATCAATCTGATTGTGTCTTGCTGCATGCGCTCGGCGTTCAAGGGCCTCCGTCCAAAACCTCAGTCGAGTGGAGCGGGAGCCCCGAAGCCGTTGTTCGGACGGATGTGCTTTCTCCCAGTCTGTGTACGATCCAGATGGTAAGCCCACTAAGTACTGTGCATTCGGAGCTGGAACGAATTGGCGCTGGGAGCTTCCAAAGTTCTGTGCGTGATCTGGAGCTGGCTGGATTGAGCTGGCCCCGGGGATATAGTTGACGTCGTTGAGGTCGTCAAGTTCGAAAGAGTCGAGGCTCGTGCGAGGAGCCACTGTCACAGCTGGTACGGAATGGCTCGCGTCGCAGGAGCGCACGTACTAGTCACGCAAAAGGAGTCCGCTCGGGAAAAAAATGTGGTTTATTGCGGGGGCGAGGTCGATCGACGTCTGGTCAGCTAGGGCCAGTTACCAGGGTTGCACTGATGACCAGGCTGGCAAATGGAGATGCACGGCAGACTGATCCTAGGTTCAGAGCTGAGAAGGTTATTCCCGGAAACACCTGCAGAATCAAAGAACTGCTCTGCGCATTGCTTGCACGAAGGCTCGACTTCCTCCGCGGTGGTATCAGGAACATGGCCGCCCTGCTCGTTAGGATGAGTAAGCGGGGCGGTCCGACGGAGCCTATCATGCACGAGCGATATCAAGCAGGGTCCGCTAATGTAGTCTGGGTGGGTCAATGTGACCAAAAGACTCCAGAGCTCTCGCGAATAGTTGGCCATAAAATCAAGTCATTTTATTCTCATGTTGTTCGATGCAAGATTTATTGCGAAAAACTGCCTTCATGATATATGGCGCTTAGACTAAGTAATATATTTTACATGTACAGATGTTCCACTGTGATCACTTCAATCGGGCTGTGGCCTTGAGAAGTCCAATAGGAGCGATACAACATAGACTCCGGTGTCTAACGGCGTCTAGGTGCAAGTCCTAAGTTGGCACGACCCGCGATACCGATCTTGTGCTGCTGATCTCTCCGCTCCCACACACCACTGCGGCCTTCCGCAACAGCCACCAGTTCATTGGCGACACGGTGTGCCAATTGAGCATCCCGCCGCTTTGCAGAAGAATCAATAATCCATTTGATAGCAGCACGGCGACGCTGACGAAGGGTCAGTGGAGAGGGGATCTGGAGAGCAGTACCACCTCCGGCAATACCCTTGATCTGACGAATACGGAACAAGGGGGCAACCGAATCAACGATCAGTGTAAGGTAGCGAACGGGATCGAGAGGCAATTGAGGGCCAGGCGGGCCTGGCAGCAAAGGCTGACGGTGGTTGAGGTTCGGGGGGGAGCGGTGCGGAGGTGATCGAGAATGATGGACATGTTCTGTAGTAGACGGATTAGACAACAATTTCATGAACACCGCAGAAGAGTCAAACCTTTTGGGCCTTAGCCAGCTTGCCATCCTGCATAAGCATCTTGGTAAATTGGTCCTGCAAGGAATCGTAACGCTTGCGGAAGTTCAAAGTCTTGCCCTCTGGCACGTTGAACTTCAGACCAGCGTTCTCTTCCTCGATCTGCTGGACCTGGCCGATGGCCTGGGAATCCACTTCCTTGATCATGTTGGCAAGCAAAGCAGCAGACGCATCGATTGGCTCAACACTGTGCACATCAGGCAAACTGCCACGAGCTGAAGTCGAGAAAGACCGAGAGCCCTTGCTGTGCTTGAACTGCTCCTGCATGACCTTGGGCATGTGCTTCATGGCCTTCTCATCGCGCTGGAGGACCTGTTCAAGTATGTCTTTATGAGTAACTGATGAAAGGATATTTGTCTGATAGGGATGTAATTGGGGGTAATATTTACCTCCGCGACCGGAGTACCCTGTTCCAACTCCGGTGATGACGGTGTTCCATCGCAGCTCTTCTCCTTCTGCATGATGTTGGAAACCTCTGCGGCTTCTTCGCTCACAGAAGGCAGGGGGTCCTGGGTAGGAAACTCCTGTTCATCAGGCTGGATGTTTCTCGAGCCGTCGTTCGAGGAATTCCATCTTTTCTGAATTGGGGTGGATTGCGCCGCGCAGAATCGAAGCGGTAAAGCGACGTTACGCGATGTGACAGAGACAGGCGAGGGTCGAAGCGCAGCAGCGGCCCGACTGGCAGCGAATAAATTGAGCCGGGGTGGCATTTTAAGGATGTGATGTCAAAGATGGTAGTCTTGGAGATCAGGGAACCGGAGTCTTGGCCGGGAATGCGGTCTGCTGCAATTTTGCAGATGATTAGTCACCCTCGCCGCAATGACGAGGGCTACTATGAAAGAGCGATTGGCCCCAAAAAAAAATGGATTGCCTCATCTTGCTTATCTTCATATTACGTGGCAGTTGACATCGTTGCGGCTGACTTTAGAGAGTGTATTTTTTCCAGTTCGTTGTGTTGCGTGCTATTAGCGTTCATCGTCTATGAGTCGCGATCCTGGCTACCTCCAAGTACCCCCACCATTCATTGCGTTGACCAAAGCGTTTTTGGCCACAAGCTCTCCCAGCAATAACGTTGGAATATTCGGGGGATAAACAGGAAATAAAGGCGCATTCTATCGGCCAAGCTATCCTTTGTTGGCCCGATAATCGCGATGCTTGATCAACTGCCTTCAGAGATAATCGTCCATCTAGCTCTATATATTCCGTCGCTCAAGTCTCTCACAAGCCTCTCCCGGACATGTCGACGGCTCCGCAATATTTTCATTGCAGAGGAATCAGCAATTTTCAGAACGTTCGTCTTGAACAGATTTAGTGGGACTCCAACCCCTCCGTTCTGGAAAGATGCAGCTTGCGCGCTCGCAGCACGATCGCGTGCCCTGGACAGACTCGGTCTCATTGGCCGTTTCGTACCCCCATCAGAAAAAGCCATAAGGATTGGGACCAAGGAATCATCTCGTTTGGATAACCCCACGTTAGGATACAAACCCTCGATCGATTCCTATGAGGTTTGGAATGGAGAGAGCTGGGCAGATCGAAAAGAGGTGCTCGCGTGGGGAGCTGGCCACCAACTTGTGATGCGAGTCAAGAAATCCGGAAGGAAAGCCCAGGAACAGTGGGCGGTATTCAATGATGTGGAACGTCCTTCAAGCTATGATGATATATGCGGTGTTCATCTCCTTGAAGCTGAGATGAATGGCAAAGACATGGATATCGAGAACTTGATCTTCGGCCGCTGCCGGGGCGAGCTTGTACATGCTGCACTTTCTCCAGACGATGCCTCTTATGAGTATAAACATGTGTTCAATACACGTGGGCATCTATTAGATCAGACGGATCTGTATGGAAATATTTTGACCGCTCATCTAGATGATGGTTCCATTGTTTTCTACCAAATCGACGGCGACGAGAAACAAGTCGACCCTTTCGAAATCATTCCTGAAGGAGAAGGAGCAGCAGCTCGCAATCGGTATTCAAAACTTTTGTCACCAGACCGGGTTGCTGTTTCTGCTGTAAAAATATCTAATGCTTTACTCATTTCGACTATCACTCCGGATGGGCTACATGAGGAAAGAGAAATTGGCACCAAGTTTTTGGACCCTGAGGAAGAGCTCCGTGCTTCGCCGCATGCTAGCGTTTCTGCTATCGCTCCTCTTAACACACATGCACTTTCCGGTGCCCCAGGTGACGTTTTTATCGCAGCTTGGGGAGATCGTTCCATCCGACTTCATGATCTTCGATCACCACATGCCTTCGGAGGAATTTACAGGGACTCGATTGACTTGAGCCTCATCTATACGGTGCACCCATTTGGCCACAATCGGTTTTTAGCGGGAGCCAGCGGAGATGCTGTGCTAAAGATATTCGATCTACGCATGACAAATTCTTATGATTATCTGGAGGCTCGGTCTAAGCCACAAAAGACGGGCTTGGGCTACGGTCCTCAACGGGACTTTTCCCTCTTCCTTTCAGCCCACCCCAGCATTGTCACACCTCGTCAATTCACTCGAGTACACCAAGCAGGCGCCTATCGAGGTGCAATCTATTCCATGTCTTCCCCTTCTCCATCGTCGCCGACCGTCTATACCGGCATCACAGACGGAGTTATCCGTCTTGATTTTGCTTCAACAGATGACTTGACAGGGCCAGCCCAGGGTTGGTATGACTATAATCTCGATTTGGGCGTCGACACAGGCCAACCGCCAGACTCAGCAGGCACAAACAAGGTGCTCCGGATGGCTGGATACGAGCGTCCGGACCCCGACGCTGTGACCTTCACATCGAAATTGAGGAAGCAGCATGGATCGTGGTACCCAGAGTCGAAGTTCATCCATAATGAGGTAGTAACCGGCTGGGATCGACGATGGGAGCTGCAGGAGAAGCCAGGTGCCTGGAGACGCCCAGCATACCAATGAGTTGTTGCATGGAAGTGCCGGGTGTCATGAATCAGACCCGTGACCCAAGTGAGAGTAGAAAAGAGCTGGTATACCAAACAATTCATTTAGTGTCTACGTTTTGTGAGGAGAAAACAGATTCGCGCCGATATGTGCGAGCAATTATTGGACTTTTCGAGATAAAATAACATGAAAAGGTGTATAACAAGTGAAAGACACCGTAGATTTTCCGAAGCTCCATTGCGCCATGCTGAGGGAAGGTATGTCTTGAATCGAGAATATTTTTAGAATCAATTGCGAAGGCTGGGTGAACAGCAAAAGTCAAGGGCAAAACAATTGCCATAGAGTAAAAGGCATGAGATCAGCCGGAAGGTGTCGAGGCCACCGCATGCACTGAGTGATAGAAGCCTCCTTAGGCAGGGTTGACCTAGTCCTCAAACTTGAAAGACTTGCCGCCGCTGATGTCAATAGGGCCACCGCGGTAGGAGCCACGCTTCTTCTTGTTCTTCTCCTTGGTGAACCCCTTGCCACGAGTGACGGATAGGTCAGCAAAAGCTCGGTCCGCATATGCGTAAGAGACATATTCATTGGTTGGGCCGTTGTAAGGTTCCAGACTCTTTTGAGCCAGGGGGGGTGGGACGTGCTCCAACATGCTTCTTCTTGGTGGGGTTGTTTCTAGGAACAGGGCTGGCACTAGTACTGGCAGAGCTCTGAACCTTAGCAACAGCGCTATTAGTCGAATCCTCGCGAGGAGTAGTAGCAGCAATAGTGGTACTAGAATCGGAGGAAGAGCCATTGTTGACTGCAGCCCCTCTAGCGTTCTCGTCCTCAGACTCTGGAAGCGGCGTCTTCTTTGCAGCTTTCAAGGCCTTCGAATCAGCCTTCTTGGAAGGCTTGTCTGACTCGGAAGATTCTGAAGCAGATTCAGAGTCGGAGCTGGAGTCGGAGCTGGAGGCGGAAGCTGAAGAATCAGACGAGTCGGACGAAGAATCGGATGAAGAATCAGACGAAGAGTCAGAGGACGAGTCGGACGAGTCGGACGAGTCGAACGAGCTAGGCGAAGAAGACGAGGTGGCAGACTTGGCAGTCTTGACCTTCTTCGCCTTCGGAGCGGCATCGGATTCGGAGCTAGAGCTAGAGTCGGATGAGCTACTAGATTCAGCCTTGCGTTTCACGCCTGTCGACTTCTTAACAGGAGCGGAGGTGGCGGCGGCATTCTCCTCATCCTCGTCATCAGCATCACTGTCACTGTCGGAGTTGGAAGAACTGGAAGAGCTGGTAGAAGATGGAGATGAAGAGCGGGCATTTATAGCCGCCTTAGGAGCCTCGGCCATTTCAAGATCAGAGTCGGTGCTCTCGTCACTGTCTGAAGACGAATCCTCAGAATCACTAGAGCTTTCAGAGGAAGAAGAGCTGCCACTGTCAGAGCTTTCAGAGGAACTCTCAAACTTCTGGAAGAGTTTGAGCAAGGATGGCGCATTTGTCACGTCGACGGCCTTCCCATTCTTCTTCAATTCCTTCTCAAAAGAAGCATGAGTGGCAGAAAAGCCATTCTGGGAGAGGAAAAACAGAAATTGCGGACAGAATCTGGGGAGGAAGGGTCTTTGAATTGCGGGACTCGGTCTACCAAACACGATGATTTGTTAGTTGTTGGTTTACTTGCGATGGGGATATAGAGTAGTGACATACTTTCACAGCCGCCTTCTTTGCGGTACCGTCCTTAGCCATGATCTTTGTTCAGCGGCGCCTTGATCCTCTGACAGGAAATGAAGAAAGGTTTAAGAGGTATAGAGACCTGAGGTGGAGAGATATCTATAATCAGAAGCGGCCATCCAGGAACACAAAAAAAAAAAAGGGCAGAAATTTTACTTGTCGGCGGTGAACCCTTTGGATGTCCTCATTGGTTGAACGGAGAAGCGGCCTTAGTTGGTTTAAGCCTCAGGCGACACCTCTTCCGCTTCATACCATAGTTATAAGCTATGTGCCTCGATGTTAAGGATTCTTGGAGGGGAGAAGTTAAGGTAAAGTGGGCTTCCAAGCTATTGGATCATCAATCGCCCTTCATCAATATAGCCCATGGGTGCCTAAAGGTGTAGAGACTCTGTAGACCGCGAACCATACTGCGTACATCTATCTATTAACGATACCTGCACCTGTAGCCGGATCAACTTGATTACCCGCTTCCACCAGCTCCGCCCTCTGCCCGCAACCCCAACCAAGCAGACTAGCTCCCCTCCGCCTTGAGCTCGAGCTGGTCTTACCACCAATTATAGTTGCTTCCCGCACGGTCGGAAAGCAGACGATATTGTGCGCCAGTTACTCAGATGGGCTTTCGTCAAAAGGCAATTCGAAATCAACAATCGGCGCAACTAGAGAGCACGGAGACATCCATTGCCAGGCCCAACCCTCTGAGATCTCAACGATGCCCTCTGGCCCCGAGAGCATCTCTCAATAATCTCGCCACTACCAAGAATAGAAGAGGATGAATGGCCGAGATCGCTCTCGTCCACCCCCTGGCGCTGACTATCGGCGCGGGGGCGGAGGGGACGGTCCGTCCAGAGCAGAGAGGTTCGAGGACGAGAAGAAACGTATCATTCAAAGCTGCTATTCGAAAAAAGACACAGATGGAACTTGTAAGTCAAGCCCCAGTCAACCCTTCCCCATCCGAATACTCTTCGCCACTTACTATGGGTGGCAGGAGCACAGTAATACCTAGCGGAACATGATGGCTCCTGCACCCTTCCGTCACCCTGGCTGATACCCGAAGCTGAGACCGTCAAGAACCGACTCTGGGTCAATCATGCTAATTGGATGAATCTTAGTGGTCGAATCCTACATCACACATGTTCGAATCACGGAGGACTCAGCACATCCGTCCGCCCCTGCTCCACCTAATTCAGCACCCGAGAATAAGAAACCGCGTGTGATTATCGTCTCCGTCAGGAGGTCCGGCAGAGTGCGGATGCATAAAGCTCGTGAAAATAACGATGGCTCATTTTCTATTGGGAAAACATGGATGCTTGATGACCTGTCTTCAATTCTATCATACAGCTCCTTCGTGCCCAAATCGTCAATTGAAGAACAGCAGAAGGAGTGGGCATCGAATGTTGGATTTGTGGTCACCATTGGGAAGCCCTACTACTGGCACGCCCGGAGCTCCCAGGAGAAGGCTTTTTTCATCGGTAGTTTGGTGAAGATCTTCAAAAAGTATACTGGGGGCAAGGTCCCCAATTTGATAGGATTTGATGAGAAAGAGCTCGCGATGCTCCTTGGCACCGGCCCAAATCCATCAACGGGCCCATCGTCGGGACCACCTTCAAGAGGCGGCCCTGTAGAAAGGTCAGCAGAAGTCGCAACGCCCCCTCAGGTTCCTTCAATGCAAAGCAGTCGTGATGCTAGCCGCGACACACAGCGCGAGATGCGGCGCAACCCTTCTGATGATCAGACCATCAGGTCCCAGAGAAGCCGTGAGAATCTCTCCCGTCCATCTACGGGATCTAGACCTACACCTCCACCATTCGGGCCACCTCCCAATCCGCCTCCTGCCAGGCCTCTGCCCCATCGAAAGGATCTCGAAGTTTCGCCCTCAAGATTGCCTCCTCTCGATTGCTGTCAAGGGTGAAGTGCGACCGCCTTCGTCTCGAAGTCAAGACCGCCATCTGCAAGGTCAGCCGTCCGATTTTCCCGCACACTCTGTAGAGGCAGTAGCGTCAGAATCGAAGCGTAGCGGGGATGCATTGCGCCCTACTACCCCGGGTTCTTTCACTGGTGATCCTAGAGGTATCACCTCTAGCCCTGGGAGTAGCTTTGGACAGAAATCGCCATACCAGGACAGCAACAAGGCATCAACCTCGGATCAAATACCACAGCCTAGCCATGAGAGAATACCCCCACAGTTACTCCCTGCCTCGACATCTGATCAACTCAGACCGACCCCTCCACCACCGGAAGAGCTAATCCCATCTTCTCCGATGGAGTTTGACCCTGGAGTGGCAGAAGCAGTTCGCCAGTGGAACCCCACGCCAACTCCTGAGCCCGAGCCCGAGCCCGAGCCAGAGGTGGCGTCGCTGCCAGCAGCACCAGCAGCACCAGTACCAGCGCCAGCACCAGCACCAGCACCAGCACCAGCACCAGCACCAGCACCAGCACCAGCACCAGAAGCAGTACCCGCGCCAGCTCCCGCACCACCTGCGGAGGATAAGCAGGAGGCGGAAGATGGGGATGGTGAAGCACACCGTCCCGGGCTTGGGCCTATGGTCAAGAAGAAGGCTGGAGGTGGCAAAGATGTTGCAGGTGCTTTTCAGAAAGCTGCTACGGCATACGGTGCCTTCAAACCACGCGCAGGCGGTGCAGGAGAACGATTACTGGCAATGGCCAAAAAGCAGCAAGCTGGGACTGCAGGAGCTGCTCCGGATGGCATCACGGGCGTCGTTCCAGCTCCTTCGTTGACAAAAACAGGCACAAGTGACTCCCTTGGCGGACCTGCAGAGCAAGAGAAGAACGCTTCAGTAGCCGCGTCAGTGGACGAGCCGCCAGTCATTGTACCTGTGCCTGCATCTGCACCTAATTCAGCTCCTCCCAAGGTTGAAATCACTCAACCAATGGCTGAAGATGTTCAGCCTAATGACCCCCCTCCTCCCGAAAACATTCGAGACTCGATCCAGGGTATCGGCAAACTAAATGACGGTTCGAGATCACCCTCACCTGCGGCCACAGATCGGTCGAGAACACCATCCCTGCAGGCCGAGGCCGGCGTAGAAGACGTGAAGATAACACTATTAAATACTGTCAAGCTCTTGGAATTGACTATAACGTTCTGGATGGACGAGGCGTCGATTTCGATGACATTTTGACTGATTTGGGCTGGAATGGCCGACTCAACGAAGAGCAGAAGATCGAAGACTTAGAAGCGGATGTTCGTCGAGAGATTGGCCGCGTTGAGGCTACCAGCTGGCTTGGTAACCTTGAGCAACAAGAAGGAAAGGTGGAGCAGCTGGCAGTGCTCATTGACAAGACAATTGAAGAATGCGAAGAGTTGGACGGCCTTTTGACTCTATATGCGCACGAACTGAACGTGAGTCATTCTGAGAACTCCGTGTATTATCTCCTTTCGTTTAACTAACTCTATTCTAGACGCTCCATGAGGATGTCGCCTATATCGAGGCTCAGTCCCAAGGTCTGCAGGTCCAGACTGCTAATCAAAAGCTTCTTCAAAGTGAATTACAAACCCTTCTGAAGACCCTTTCTATCTCTACATCAGACCTTCGACCTCTGAGAGAGTCATCTTTGACGAGCCCAGAAGGATTGAGGGAGACAGAAATCTCCCTATCCGTTCTGTACAAGGCCATGCTCACGATTGATTCGGACATTGGCCAAAATAAGAAGCGCTTAGTTGATGCAAGCGTGGGAGTGTATGCCAACACAGAGATTGGGCAGATGCGCGCCATCAAAGAGAAGAAGGAAGAATATCATTCTACTTCTGTGGCGTTTATTCAGCGACTCAAGCAGTTTATGGCTCTTGCCTTCAAGACAGCAGAGCAAAAACGCATCGACGCCCTGAAGAACACGTCTCCAGATCCTTTGAAACTAGACAGCTCGGCTCGTCAGCATTTCCGTGAAGATGTGTGGCGTTATAACCCTTTGATCCTTTTCACTAGAGAAGTGAGTACGTCGGAATGGCAAGGTATCGTCGGCCTCTACGAACAGCAGTCCAAGCCTTCATACCAGAAGGAGTTCCGAGACAACAATGCGGCGTGGAAAATGTCTGCCCGCAAGCCTACTGGAGACGAACACGAGATTCTTTTCACCCACCAGGAGAAAGAAAAGGAAAACGAGGGTATGGCCATGGCTACTGCTCGTAAGCTGACTGTCCGACGAGGAAAGACTGTTCGTGCAGCGGCGGGATTCCGGTTGGCTTCTGTGGAGAAGAAGCAGGGCAAGGTTGAACCTTTCGAATCCTTCGCAAACACCCTACGCGAAGTCGTCAAGATGATCACCGAGGAGCAGAACTTCATTGTGGAGTTCTTCCACCTCAACTCACTTGCCAATGTTGACTATGTAGACCTAGTTGCGGCCAACGCACCGGATGATCGCCAGTGTCCCGATTTCTCTGCCCCTCAATCAAATGACCCCGACCGCACGATGGCGAAGAGAGTTGAACAAATTATGGACGAGATCTTTTCTTTCTGGCCCAATGATCTGCAGAGTATGGTTGACTGGGCTCTTCAGGCCGATCCGATGTGAGTGTCTCCCCACCTTCCTACCTTCGAAGAATGTATTAACACCCCGATTAGCCAAGGAATCGGTATCATATTCGCATTGGAAACAACCATGACCGACCTGGACGACACGAACCAAGAATTTATCATCCATTCACTACAAAAAGTGCACTCCCGCCTGATGGGCTTGTTCCACCGTTTCGTCGACGAACAGATCCGAGGCATTGAGGACACTAAGGTCAAGGTCAACAAGAGAAAGGGGGTCATCTCATTCATGCGCGTATTTCCCAACTTCTCTGTCGCCGTTGAGAACATGCTGTCAGGCCCCGCCGGCAACTTTTGCGACATTCGAGTCGCCGTCAACGACGCATACGATCGCATCAACCGAAGCATGTGGGAGTCGCTCAAATTCATCGCCAAAGAAGCTCCCGGGCAACCCCCCGGCGTGGCTGCTTCGTCAGGTGACCCCGAGGACAAGGAGGTCCTGAACTATCACATCCTTTTGATCGAGAACATGAATCACTACATTGAAGAAGTGGACACTCACAACCTCCCCGTACTACAACGCTGGATCGACCGCGCGCACCAGGACTACGACGAGCACATGAAGCTCTACCTGGATGCAGTGATCCACCGTCCGCTCGGCAAGCTGCTGGATTTCATCCAATCACTTGAAACCCTGCAGGCATCCGGCAACTCGGGCGACATTGCGACTCG
This sequence comes from Penicillium chermesinum, assembly GCF_028974085.1. Lineage (NCBI taxonomy): Eukaryota > Fungi > Ascomycota > Eurotiomycetes > Eurotiales > Aspergillaceae > Penicillium > Penicillium chermesinum. The sequence goes on along the minus strand of NW_026695312.1, from coordinate 605,778 downwards.
CGCCAGCCACTCACGGATGGTGGCCAAGAAGGTGTTTTCGTCTTATGACTCCAAGGAACTCAAACGCGGGATCGAGTTGCTGAAGAAGCGAGTAGAGAAACATTTTGGAGATGCGGATGACCCCGGTCTGAGTCGCAGCTTAGTGATCAAGGTGTTGCGAGAGTGTGAGCTACGGTACGAGCAGGCGTATGACCGTACGAAGCACATCATTGATACCGTGTACGAGGGCCAGCTGGATCTGGACTGGCGGAAGGAAGAGATCGCAGCCATGTTCCGCAAATAAGCGAATGCAATTTCAACTTTCCAACTTGATTCTTTCCGTGGTTTCTTTTTCCTTGTCTGTTTGCCCTGTATTTGTTTGCCTTCGCATTAGCAGCTTGGCGCGGGGGTGGGTTGATGGCCTCATGTCATAGGGAATTAATTTGAGGGCTCAATGAACATGTGAGAAATGTAAGATATTTTTTTCTCATAGTATAGGTCGTCTTCCGGCATCTGCGGCAAAGCTACTCGTTCTTACTCGTGAAGACTGTCTATTCTTATGCTCCGTTGCTTAGTAGCGCTTCAATTTCCAATGGCGACTTAAATAGAAAGAACGCGATCTCAGTCTGGATCTATATCCTTTATTCCCTGAAATTAACGGTCCGCCGCGGCGCCCCTGATTGGCGATAAGCGCCACCGGGCCCACTAGTTCGAGACCAAACCGAGGAATTCCTGTTCCTTCAAAGTTCATGGTATTTCAGGGGCAGGTTCCGGTCTGTGCTTCCAAAGAACGAGATCGTTCTCCACGTTGGGTAGAATAGCATTTATGCGCGAGGCCCAACTCTTGGATAGCGTTACACTTAACATTCGTATCCTCTGTATCCTCCGTATCTTCCGTATCGTATAACTCCAATCTCCGGACCGTAGAATTTACTCGTGCATACTTGCCGTCCCGCCTGGAGGCCCTCCACTTTGTATGCTGGTTCTGCGGCCTCTGGACCAGTCAACGCCGCAAGTCCACTGACACCAGTTTCATCCCTGAGAGAACCCGCAGGGGATTTGAAAAAAAAAAAACGTCATGGTATTCTGTAGAAAGCCAATAGGAAGAAGACTGACGGGGCTCTGGCCGATTGCCTGGAGTTGAATATTGTGGTTCCTTGTGAAGAGCGACGTTGGTAAACTTTAGCCTTAAGATCGGGTCGTCTCATTTGATCGTCCATTTTTTGACCTCTCGATTCTTCGAGTCTTCAAGTCTTCATTTCTTCAATTTCTTCGCTGCGTGGCTTCCCTCTTATTTTCCGTTTCCTCTCTATTCATTTCTTAATTTTTTATCTATTTTTTTTTTTCCGTAAGTCCTAAACCCCCTGGCTTCCCCGCCGTTCTCGCCTACGCAAAATGGGTCTCCACCAGCAAAAGGGTTCGCAAGGGGGGGTGCACCGTACCCCATCGCGATCAAGCTGCTCGTCATGGCTGCACTGCTGCGATAGAGGCATTTGCTCTCCCTCGTTAAGCTCCGCAGGATGCCCCTTTTGGCCCCAGGAACTCTTCCCCCAGGAACCCGTCATCTCCTAATTCACGAACCTCTTAGTGCCGCGTCGCATGACCCGACCATTCTCCACATTCCTCCCTTTTCTTCCCCAACCCCGGCCGTTTTGAGTATCTGGAGCATTCGCTGAATGTCGCGTGGCATTGACAGGTTGAGCATTCCGGACTGTGAATCGCTGCCGAGTTCGTCGCAAGCTTGAACGGGTTGCGGGGAAACGCGCCAAACCTTCCTACAATTTCAATTTCTCGATTGTTTCTGTCCAAAAGCTAGAGTCATCGCAGCTATGCCCTGGCGGCCGCTGCCTCGCATTGCTTTTGCGGTGGCCATTTACCCGTTCCAGCCTTCCTCCCCGGCCGACCTTCCACTCGAACTCGGAGATGAATTGTACATTATTGAACAAGGTGGACGCGATGGCGAATGGTGTCGAGGATATTTAGTTGCGCCGCCTTCCTTGCTGGCCGGGTTGACCAGCACCAAGGGCCAGACGCTGGAGGCTCGCGTTTTCTCCGGAATCTTTCCACGGAACTGTGTCGAGATACGGGAGGTCCTGGGCGATGGCGATTCGGGATACAAACCGGTTATTAATGGTGACCGCAAAAGTATAGACCAATTGACCTTACCAGGTCTCAGATGCGGATCGATTGTCTCGACACAGTATTGCACTCTCATTGGGCGAGTCACAGGTGGGCAGCGAGCTGGTTGATGCCGTGGTCGCGAAAAAGGGCAAGCCGGCACATATTGTCATCAATAGGGTCGATGAACAACCAGACTTAGCCAGCCCTCGGTCTTTCAGGACATTCGGAACACCGTCCATGCCTCGAACGCCCATGACTTTCGCTCCTCGAGAGCCCGGGGCGCCCAAACCGCCTGCGCCGGTACCGATGCTGAAAATTGGCGACGAAACACCCACATCCCTTACCGAGCCGTTGGTCGACGAGATCGCTTCATGTTTGCGCGAATGGCATTCTACAAATTTACATGAGCTCTTGCTGGGCCGGCAATATGATGTACTCGAGGAGATGGCTACGCTCGTTCAAGAGCTGGATCTTGCAAGGCGGCAGCTTCTTCATAATGTGTTAACCGGCAAGGAGAAAGAAGCACTACGTGATGAGACGGTATGGAAGCTCGTGAAGGCTAACAAAATGCTCACTGGAGACGTTATTGTGCGAGACCCTGCAGAGCGTGGCCGATTGTTGACGGGCGAGGACTCTGCTATTCAATTAGCGAAATTGCAGTCGGAAATGAGCATGTTGGACAGCAATCCTACCCCGGCCCCAGATGCCACGGCCTTGCACCATATGCTTCTGGAGATCAATGCAGTATCAGGCAATATTCCTGGCCCCGTCTCTCTGTGTCTGCAGTTATACTCTCGGTCCGACTCAGGAGCATTCAGTCCACTTTCAGAAACCTTTAGTCTGGATATCCCATCGCCCGAAAAGTTCGTCAGTCTCACTCAGAGTAACAAATTAAAGACCCTTTTCACCGAGCTTGCGGCTACTGATATTGGCGATGGGTCCTCGAATGGTCGCCAGCTGTATCTTGTGGCCTCGGTCCGCGTGTCGGACATACGCTCTGCTCTGGATACAACACCAGTTTCAAGGCCGTCAGTTTCCAGGGACTCCCCAACTTCTCCCAAAGCTGGCAACGCAGGGGGCATTCAGCCATCGGCTAAAGGAAGCCTGAAGACACGCCGGAGTATGATGTGGACCAATAAAAGCCGGGGTGGTAGCATGGACGGGCCTGCCAAATCGACAGCTCAGCCAGCTCCTACGCCATCAAGCAGCCATTCCAGCTCCAGGGAGAAGGACCCAACCCCTCAGGCAGAGAAGAAGGAGACATCGGCCAACCGTACGATTGGAGTTGGCATTCTGGAAGTGTCTGCAATCCTTCGCCAGGACCGAGACGCCGAGCAGGTGATGAATATCTGGTCACCTGCCCGTGAAGGCGACGAAACTGAAGGAAAGGCCGATGGCTTCGAGAAGTTGCTTCCCGTTTTGCTTCCAAGCCCCACCGGTCGATATGTGCGATCTGAGGCCGCCGCACGCTTGCATCTCCATCTCCATTCTTTCATGAGTACCGACCCGGAGATTCTTGTGCGAGAGAATCCTACGATGATGCATGACATTGTCCAGACCAAGCGCATTGGATTCTCCAAGGCGCCTACGAAACCAAGATCCGACATCTATGTAACTCTCTCCCAGGCAGTTTTCCCGACTGACGCCTTGCTGTCTCATCCTACGGCTGGTCAGATTCCCCTCCAACAGAGCTTGGGGCTTCGCAATCTTCAGCTCACTCTGGAGGTGCGCAATGCGGCTGGTGGGCGGGTGGAACGCTGCGTTTTCCCAACATCCGCTAGTGCATCTCACACTGCGTGGAGGACCACCATTACAGAGCGTGGGACTCCTTGGAACCAGACCATCCGGCTAAAGATCCCCACCGATCAAATCCCCGGCTCTCATATTATCATGAGCATCGCGGATGCTCCTGAGTTCCCCTTTGCTCTCGCTTGGATGCCTCTATGGGATCAGCAGGCTTTCATTCGGGATGGTCATCATGTATTGCTTCTTCATGCGTACGATAAACAAACTTCGAGCATAGAGAATGGCAAGGGGGCTTACCTCAGTCTCCCGTGGAGTGCGCTTGGTAAGAACGAGTCGGCTAAGGATGAGGCCGTGACTGGTCCCCTTGCAACTCTTCGCCTGGATACCCACCTGTGCAGCACAGAGTATTCGCAGGATCAAGTAATCTTGGGTCTCCTTAACTGGAAGGAACGTCCCGTTGAAGAGGTCCTTGAAACCCTGAAAAGGCTGCTCTTTGTCCCCGAAATCGAGATTGTCAAGCAGCTCAGTGGTGTTTTCGATGCTCTATTTGGAATCCTTGTCGATCACGCCGGCAATGAAGAATATGAGGATTTAATTTTCAACGATCTAGTCACAGTTTTGGGCATCGTCCATGACCGTCGTTTCAACTTGGGTCCATTGGTTGACCACTACGCTGATGAGCAATTCGATTTTCCTTTCGCGACCCCTTGTCTCATTCGAAGCTACCTGCGTCTTTTGAATGCGGCTACAGATCCACAGCAGTCTCGTCATTTGCGTGCTGCTTTTAAAGTCGGTCGCCATTTGCTGAAGTTCATCATCAACGCACGAGAACAGCAAAAGTTGAAGGAGGAAGGAATCGGGATTACCACCGTTCAGTCAACGTTCAACAGAGATCTGCATACAATTTTCAAGTCTTTAGAGAGTCTGATGAAGAATCCATCACCGACGTTGGTTGGAAGTAAGACCTTGATTGTCCAGCATTTCCATCTGTGGCTCCCTGAGCTCTCCAAGGTGCTGAGTCGTGATGAAATGATTATGATTGCCCTAAGCTTCATGGATTCCTGCAAGGACGTCACCGGCATGCTCGTTCTTTACAAGCTGATTCTCATTCAAAATTATACTCAATTCGATATCTTCGCGTCGGGTGAAGAGAAGCAGACTCTGATTTCTAGCTGTATCGGCTGGCTGCGGCCTTACTGGGGATCCACCGCCGGTGTCTCCGATCAATACCGCGACCAGGTGCGGCTATGCAGTTCCATTGTCGCCCGACTGCTCAGTCACCCCGATCCGCAAATGTACCAGTTCATGCCTAGCATTGTGGCTTCATACTGTGCTATTGTGGCCGAAGGCGTTGATGAAACTGAGTACTTGTCGCTTCTTTTCAGCAAGACTTTCCCCTTCCAGGTCAAGTTATCCAAGATACCCCAAAAGTTCGATGAATCGCTCGTAGAGCTCTCTGCTATTATGGCCGCCCTAGCCAATATTCTGACCCCCCGGACTCCTGATCTCAAGGAGCTGGAGCTTGCAACCTTCATTGGACAGGCCCTCGAGGCTCATAACTCCATCATTGAGTGCGAAGCCTATCCCGAGAGCTGGTTCAGTCTCCATATCTACAACCACCGTGCTGCTATCAAAAGTTTGGAGCATCTGGCTTTACTCTTGATCGATAGGTTCCTTCCAGAGGATGACAATGCCGAAGCTTTTGATACCAAGCTGTGGGAGTCATTCTTCACAACTCTGTTGAAAATTATTTCTAGCGATGTGCTCGCTCTTGAGACCTTCCCCGAGCAGAAGCGACGGGCGGTTTGGAAAATTGCTGGCGATGTCCGCGAACAAGGTGCGGACCTCCTGCAGTCCACATGGGAAGCCATTGGATGGGAAACCTCCGAGGAGGAGCGAGAACGATTCAATGTCAAGCGTATGGGTGGCTACCAGGTTCAATATGTCCCCAATCTTGTGCCTCCCATTATCGGACTGTGCCTCAGCATGCACGATGGATTGCGCCATTCTGCCGTCTCTATTCTCCGAACTATGATCCTTAGTGAGTGGGACCTGAACCAAGACATTTCCATCATCGAAACGGAAATCATCTCAAGTTTGGACTCGCTCTTCAAGTCGAAACAGATGAGCGAAAGTGTTGGCGAGAAAGTCTTCATCAGAGAGCTTTTGGACCTCTTTGAAAATGACGGGACAAGTGATGATGGATTATTCGATGCTATCAAGAGCCTCATCTCAACAGTAGATGAGCTTCTTGACCTCCTGATTGCCTCCCAGAGCAGTGCTGCTGTTCAGAGCCTGCATGCTCTGAAGCTGATGGAATACATGAAGGACATGGGTCGTGAAGACATCTTCATTCGATATGTCCACGAGCTGGCTGACAGCCAAGCCGCCGCAGGTAATTTCACCGAGGCAGGCTTGGCGCTCCAGTTCCACGCCGATCTTTACGAATGGGATACCATGAGCTCGCTCCCTGCCATTTTCAAACCTGCTTTCCCGGAGCAAACACCGTTCGAGCGCAAGGAGGCCTTGTATTTCCAAATTATCCAGCACTTTGAGAATGCGATGGCTTGGGCACCTGCCTTGGCCTGCTACAAGGAGCTTGCTGCGCACTACGAAGCAACAACTATGGATTTCCTGAAGCTTGCCCGTGCCCAAAGTTCCATTGCCCGCATTTACGAGTTCATCGCCAAGGGCGAAAAGCAGTTCCCTCGCTACTTCCGCGTTGCCTACAAGGGTCTCGGCTTTCCTCCTAGCGTACGAGACAAAGAGTTCATCTTCGAAGGCTCACCGACGGAGCGCATGGCTACCTTTGTTGATAGAATGCAGCGCGAGCACCCCACTGCTCAAATCATGTCTACCGGTCACGTTCCTGATTATGAAGGACAATTCCTGCAGATTAGCGGAGTCAGTGCCCACCGAGACATCGCCCATCCAGTGTACCAGCGCTCCAAAATACCCTTGGCTGTTCGAGACCACTTGTTGATTTCAAGCCCAGTCCGTTTCTCTGCCACTTCTCGAAGACATACTGCTAGTTCCAACGTGCAAGAGCACACCGTGGAGAAGATCATTTTCACGGTTGCAGAGGCATTCCCCAACATTCTTCGCCGCAGTGAGATTGTTTCCGTTCAAGAGGTGGCATTGACGCCGCTCCAGACCGCCATTGAGCGCACTTGCCGAAAGACCCAGGAAGTTGCAACTTCTCGAGCGACGAGTTTCAAATGGAGAGGACAACAGTCTGACCAATTTGACTGAGGCGCTGGAGCATTTGCTTGATTCACGATCATCATCATCCAATTGTGTTGCGTTGTACCGCGGATTCCTCAGCGGGGCCCAAGGCACGAGGGATCTTCTTGAAGAGAACGAGGGGGCTGAGGAAGAGGAAGAGCAAGTGGAACCGCGAACAATTGACCCAATGGAGAATGCGCTGGCTGCGGCTCTAATCGATCACGCCCTTGGAATCAAGCACGCGCTATCGCATTTCCAGAGGCCCGCCCATCAGGCTACCCAGGCCGAGTTGATGCGTCGCTTTGAGGCCGTCTTCGAGCCTGAGATTACTTCTCTATCGGCCTCAGGGCAAGAACATACGAGTCCTATTCCCACTCAACCAGCCCCCCGGCAATCTCCGGGAGATCTTCGTCGAAACACTACCATCAAGCGATCCACCAGTCCGGAAGAGGAGCTGATCCGACGAACATCGCGAAGTAAGGGCCACAATCGCAAGCAATCGGAGCGCCAATCAGTCAGCCACCGGATCAGTATTATGAATCCCTTCAAACGCCACGGTGCTTCGAACTCGATCTTCACCATCCAAGCTCCGGATAACCAGCAGTCTCAGAGCGAAGCCGAAGAAGGAGACGACGACGCCGCCACAATTCACAGCCGCGCTACAAGCGTGTCTAAAGGTGGCCGGAGTGAGAAGCGCCGCAGCTGGTTCAGCGGGGACAAAATCCTCAAGCAAGGCTCCAACCCATCCCTCGCTGGTGGCGCAGACGAGGCCACTGCAAAGAAGCGACTCTCTCGCACCATCTCTCATGATACTCAAGGCCAGTCTGGCAATGACCGCTCCGCCTCGAAAAGCCGTCTTACTGTCAACACTGGTGCCGCAAATGCTGACCGCGTCCCTGCGGCTTCAGGCGGGTGGTCCCCCTTACCCCCCCAGCCGTGACTACTCGCGTCCTGTGACACGCGAGAGTGGCCATGGTCCGCGAGATCTGAGCTCTGCCAACGGCCCTGCTGGCCGATCATCTACTATGCCCGTGAATGAAAACGGTAACAGCAATAGCCCTGTCAGCGTGACCTTGGCGAATCCCGAAAAGCGTGACTCGGTCTTCCGACGATTCAGCCTTCTCAAAGGTGTTGGCCGCAAGAACAGCCGGATGGAATTTAAAGCTAACGGAACGCTCCCGGAGGAGTGACCATTTTATTTTCCATGTAATCATTTAGTCTTTCTTTCTTTCTTTTCTTTTTTATTTTGGTGGTGGATATCCCTTCCTTGTCCTCTTCTTGATGTCATTTACTACTCCTTTCTGATGTGATTCATTCTATCCATCCTGACATGTACCTTTACTATTTCTTTTTCTGTTGATCGTCACCTCTGGACCGGGATTTTCTTCTTCTTTCCTTTTTTTTTTTCCTTTTTGGTGTTATGAGATAGATACCATGTGCTTTATTCCTATCTCCTCAAAGTCTACCCAACTTTTGATTCGATTCCAGATCTCGCATTCGCCTTCTCTGCCTTGGGCGTAGCCACCATTATCATTCTTCGTTCGCACCTGCCGAGGCTCGTAGGCAAAAGCGGTTGTCACAGGTTGATCGACGCTGATTAATTAAAGCGAACCCACCCGCCAAAACCCCCAGCATCACAAACTCTCCAAGCTATGTCCAAGACAGCACAGGAGGTAGGAATTGAGGCGGAAATGGCAAAAGCACAACCGCAAGCATCTTCACCAAGTCGCATCTATCTCCTCCTTTACAATGCCGCCTGCGCCGCCCTCTGGGCCTATATCCTCCTGCTCAGTGTGCCCACATGGATATCAGCTGGTACCGCCCAAGTATACAGCGCAGTCGAGCCTTGGGTTCGGCTTACGCAGAGCCTCGCTGTGGCGGAGATCCTCCATGCAGCGACGGGCATCACCCGCGCTCCCGTCTTCACGACCTTCACGCAGGTCTTTGCGCGTTCTGTGCAGGTCTGGGCTATCAATCATGCTTTTCCCGGGGTGACCGCACCGTCCGCAGGATACCCCGCTATGGTGACGGCATGGGCGCTGGCGGATACGGTGCGGTATCTCTATTTTGCTGTTATGCTTGCGGAGTTTTCTATCCCTCGGGGTTTGAAATGGTTACGGTGGGTTTCGCGGTGCTGCCCTTTGATGAGAACCTCGGACAACCCCAGACTGATTGCGCTCGGTAGATACTCGCTTTTCACTGTCTTGTATCCGGTCGGCATTGGGAGCGAGTGGTGGCTTATGTATCAGGCGACCACGGAGACCTCTAATTGGGCAGTTCAAGCGCTGTTTTACTTTTTCCTGGGGCTGTATATTCCTGGTAAGCATTCTTCTCGTTGCTTGGGACCAGGAAGGGTGTCCAGATGGATGGTTAATTTTCCTTAGGTACTGTGATGATGTTCTCGTACATGCTCAAGCAGAGGCGCAAAATGCTGGCTAGCTTATAGCTGAGCCGGTTGTGGTGTAGAGATGCCTGGCGAGACCGAGTCTGCCGTAGATTAACTACCGTAGGATGACTTGGTCTGTGAACAGATTCGTGAATCTCCATACTTGGCACTGCGTTGTAGGAAAATCCCCCGAGTTGCGGAAATTGGCACCAGGTTTCGAACTGGTTTAAAGCGCCATTCTTTGCCATTTCTTCCAAACGATCCCCGCAAGCCTATGGCAAGGTCGGATTTCATGGGGAAAGCGTACGTTGCTTTTTGGACCTAACCGATATCCATTTGACACCCGGTCGGAGAAGTCTACACCCGTTTCTGCAGTTGATCAGCAGGCTCAAAACAGGTTCAGCATGCCCATCCAACATTATTTTCATTGCATAATCCCAATAAGCTCATTTGAAGTTTTCATCCGATAAGGAAATCAGGACATTTCTTCCCAATTCTGACAAAGTCGAAGATTTGACACCGCTTTGTAGAAATCTACACCCGTTTGGAGAAATTGCCATGTCGAAATTCCGTTCAGGGCACCAATCACCATCCTTCCTTTTGAAGAATTCCAACCAGTGCATTCGAAAGCCCACTTAGAAAAAAAAAGAAAGAAAGAAAGAAAGAAAAAAAGAAAATCACACACAATTTTCCCACCTATGTCATGGTAATATCGAATACTTTACACTGAGAGAATTTACACCCAATCCTTGAGAATTTCACCAGGTTCCAATACCAGCTCCGGGCGCCGTTCGTAATCCTTCTCTTTTAACTGCCCCAATAGCCAATTTGAAAGTTCTAATCTAGCAAGAAACCGGACATCAGTTTTTCGTTCTAATTGATATTGAGAATTTGGAATCCCATCCGGGCCATTTACACCTGGTTCGAGAAAGTATCGCCCCCGATCCCCGAGTCCAGCTTCAGAATTGTTCCGTAGACAACCTACAGGCATGAGCACCTACTGATCACAATCGACCACCTGACTAGTGCCAGTGCTAGAAAGCCAATATCTATCCGACTGCTCCGTAGCGAGAGAGCCGAGTAAAGGGCCGGAAAGGCTTAGCACGCACGGACTAGAATACTGTGGAACCAGTTACTCGCTGCAAAGTTTGCTGTGGCTATCCTTCGTATATCTGCGACGAGGAATAAGTCAGTGGCCCCACCAGGTATAAGCTCCGGTGCGTTCCCTTCTAGAGCTTCAGTATGTTCGTGGAGAATTCGATTTCTGGGGTAGTTGTCGAATATCATCATCAAATGCGACCTCGTATCATGCAACGCCGGCAAGTATCATGATTGTGTGGCAGTGCAAAATCTTGGTTGATGTTTGCAACGAATCACGATCGATACGAACCCCGAGTGGAGACCTTTGAATGCACGATGGGCGCCCAAGCTCCCCCAATCTTTCTGCTGCTCGGGGCCCCGCCAAGACCTCAGTGTTGCTCTTTCACTTGGGGCAGCTAGGATTGAGGCTGTGCAAGGCCAACTTTCTCAGTCCTACAATCAATTCCCCCCCCGCTTTCTACGTCTCGTGAACCACGGCTCTTGTGGCTAGAACCAATTCATTCCATTCCTCTTGGCTCGCCCAAAAAATGTGTAAGTAGTTCAGTTCCTTGTTCCTTATCCCCCCCCCTCCACTCCCTTCCGTGGCTCGAAGCGCGTGGTCAAACCATCCGCTGGAATTTTTCCTGTTGACTAAGTCCGATAGCTTCCGTTTCCTTTCGCACGCAAGTCCGATCTCATACCTTCAGCCATACCAGGAGCATGAGTGGGAACGGCTCCTTACGGTCGGGCGAGCGCACAGCTCTACTGGGTCGATCGCGTAGCTCGTATTCGGGCTTGACCGCTCATGAGCACGATGAGGATACGCAGGGGGGCCATCACCATCCCAAGGACAGCCGGATCTGGATCCGTTGGCCGCAGGAGCTGGTGCGATTGACTTGGTCGACGTTGGTGCGCGACTACGTCAATGTGCTTCTCGTCTTTGTGCCCTTGGGCATCGTCGCGGGCGCCCTACACTGGGATTCGACGGCGATCTTTATTCTGAACTTCTTTGCCATTGTGCCGCTTGCGTCTCTGCTGAGCTTTGCGACGGAGGAGCTGGCTGCGGTCATGGGCCAGGCATTGGGTGGCTTGATGAATGCCACTTTTGGCAATGCGGTGGAGCTGATTGTAAGGGATTCCCCCAAAATCCATCATCGATCTCTTTGATGGTGAGAGTGCTTACTGGAAGATCCTGTATAGGTCAGCATAATCGCCTTGCGAGGGAACCAGATCCGTGTCGTCCAGGCCAGTATGCTGGGCAGCATCCTGTCGAACATTCTGCTCGTCTTGGGCTGCTGCTTCTTTGTCGGTGGTCTCCGGTACCCTGAACAAACGTTCAACAGCACCGTGGCTTCGACCATGTCCTCCCTGATGGCGGTTGCATCGGCCTCCCTGATCATCCCGGCCACTTTGTACGCCGCCTTATCCGGCTCCTCGGCGAGCCGCGAGGACAACATTCTCTTCTTGTCGCATGGCACATCGATCATTCTTCTCATCATCTACGTCATGTACCTTTATTTCCAGCTGCGATCTCATGCCGAGCTTTTTGAAGAGACGCCCAGCAATGCCGCAGAAGAAGGCGCTGCTGAAGCGGAGGAAGAAGAGGAACGCGTGCTCACTCCCCTCGCTGCCACTGTCGTACTAATTGTTGTCACCGTCTTGGTGGCTGTTTGCGCCGACTATCTGGTGGGCAGCATCGATCCGATCGTGGCAAAGACTGGCATTAGCAAGACCTTCATCGGTCTGGTGCTGATCCCCATCGTCGGCAATGCGGCAGAGCACGTTACGGCCGTCGTGGTTGCGTACAAGGACAAGATGGATCTTGCTATTGGCGTCGCTATTGGCAGCAGCTTGCAAATCGCGCTTTTCGTCACCCCCTTCCTCGTCATTCTGGGCTGGATCATGAAGGTCGACATGACCCTACGCTTCGAGGTCTTTGAAACCGTCGCATTCTTTATCTCCGGTCTTGTCGTCACCCTCCTCATCCAGGACGGCAAGTCTAACTACCTCGAGGGCGGCATGTGTCTAGGCATGTACATCATTCTTGCCCTGGCCTTCTTCGTCTACCCTGACGATGCCTCCAACGCCCCCGGCATTCTCGCCAGACTCATCAACTAAGCTGGAGTCTCAATCATCCTACCTTATTCTCGTAGGATCCTGCTGGCCAGTCCTTCTTGTAGGCCCTGAAATCTTACGGAGAGCGCCGGTCTATTTGCTACGTCGTCTATGCCCACAAAATGTACCCGTTTCGGTGACTGTTCCATTATATCCTACATATTTCGTTTCTATTCCTGTTCTTATATCAATTTCAAGCAACCGCATTGAACTTCAAAACCAGCCTCTGGCCCCTCGGATGAACCGTGTAAGCATCGATCGCTTCGATGTCCGTATCATCCACAATCGTAGTCTCGAAATTCGAATAAATTGCCGCGACAACCAGTTTCGATTCTAGCATGACACCGGCCGTTAGCAAACTGCCGAACTCCAGACCTCGCCCCCCAGCGCAGAAACTGTGACTTCTTACCTTGCAGCGCCAAATTACTCCCCACGCACATGCGGCCCCCGCTCCCAAAAGCCCAGAACCACCGCCGCCGCTCCTCAAGCTCGGCGACCGAGTTCTCGCTCTTCAACCAGCGCTCTGGCCGCCACGCCTCCGGCTCCGGATACACCGCCGGATTGCGATGAAGAGAGTACGCCTGCGCATTCACGCGCGTGTTGGGCGGGATATTCTCGTACCCGGCAAGCGTGCACGAGGGGGCTGGTGTCACGCGGGGCTGGATGCCCGGGATGGGGGCGTGCAGGCGCAGTGTCTCGGTCACAACAGCTTCGAGGAGCGGAAGGCTGTCGATGGCCTTGGGCGAGGGCAGCTCGGCACCTGGGGACGTGAGCGGCGGTTTCAGGGTGCGCAGTTCGGCGCGGAGCTGCGTCTGGATCTCCGGGTGTTGCGAGAGTTCCCAGAAGAGATATGTGAGGCCGACGGCGCTCGTTTCGAATCCTGCGGTTAGCTGGTCGTAGATCTCGCAGGCGATGTCGTTCTTTTGTTGGAGTGGTGCGGGCTTGCTGCCCTCTTTAGCGCTTTGCTTGTCGAGTGCGTGTTTGAGTTGCTTGTACACCACCGGTTCGATGGAGGGGTCGGTGGAGTCGAGTGAGCGTGCGGCTTTGTCGCACAGATTGAGGACCCAGGCGTCTAGGGCCTCGTTCGCCTGGTCGCAGTGTTTCGGGATCACGCGCCAGCCGAGGCGCTTCAATCGGGGGGCGAGGTTGGGCACTTCTTGGTGGTAGAATTCGTATGGTTTGCGGCTGAAGTAGAGATGGAGCCAGTGCTTTCGATATTCATCGTCTTGGAGGTGATTGGTGCCGTTGGCCAGACCTAGGAGGTAGGCCGAGACAAAGTCCATCGTCAGGCCCATATTGAGATCATGGACGTCGATTGGCTTTTCGGTCGATGCGGCCGATTGGATGATTGGCAGAAGGCGTTCGACGACCACCGCATGAGAGATCTTTTGCAGGTGTGGCGATGACTGCAGCGTAGACTTGGAGTATACATTGGACAGCATCCTCTTCCGGATCGAATGGGGCTTTGAGCCAATCATTGTGAACATGCTCACAGTGCTATGATCCGGTATGAGTATAGAAATTTAGGGCTATTGTGGGAGATCGCAGTTGACTCACTCAAGAGATCCAAAGACCCGCGGATACCATTCGTGCTTCTCGAACCCCCCGGTATAAACCGACTTGATGCCACCCTCCACGCAGTTCACAGAGATCTCTGACGGGCCCAGACGGACAATCGGTCCCAGCCGCGCATGTGCAGCTTGGATGGTCCGGTTATTCGTCATGCGGAACCTCCTCCAGAGTATCCACGCCGGCGATATGGGAGCACTCCAATGCGCATTGGGGATCTTGGCAAGAGGGGATACGAATGCCGGGTATATGATAGCCTTGTAGACAAAGGCCAGAAGCAGTACGACAATTGACACGGAGGAAATCGAAACTGCCATCTTGAAGCTTGAAGTTGGCAGATGTTTCCCCAAGTCTTGCGTGTTACATCGAAAGGAACCGGGCTCTTATCTTGCGGGGGGCTGTTAGGTAATTGGAGAGCCCCGCTTGGAAGTTAAAGAGGAGCCGTGAAAGGCTCGCGAGTGCACCAACTGATTGTAATGGAAAGTCGATGCGGATGGCACCCTATGCGCCTCAAAACGGTCCAACCAGGTGGCCGCCATTACATCCTCGTCTGGTCATCAGGATGATAAGCGATTTGATATGACCTCATTCCACCCCGAGTGCTAACTAGGCTCTTCATGTAAATAGACAATTCTCAACGAGAAGGGTTTTGCACTTATTAGTAACTAGTGGACATATTCATAGATGCGGTGAGAGAGACTGCACTTCTCTTCCATGTAGCGCTGGGTTACATTGGCCTCCCGCCAGTGCCTCCGACGTATGCAATCCGAGACGAGCTTGATTGTAAACCCCCCTAAACTTCAACCGACACCATTCATGCATGATTTTCCTAAGGATAAGGATAAGTAGCTGGAGTGCTCCGAGTCGAATACCCGGAAGTGCTGTCTCGCTTTGTCCTCTTCGGCCGGTGGGCTATCACTAATTCTCCACATGCCCTTCTTTCACGCTTCTGGTTATGGTGATTGGGCACGCATTTGGTCACATTTGCCCTCGATCCCTCAAACTTGCAAAGATTCACGAGCCCATACTGGGGAATACGGAGAAGCAGAAGTCTACCGAGTATTCAAGGCCGAGGAGGGTTTGGATTTTATTCAGACAGGTTTAGCTTGAGCCCAACTCCTCCAGCATCTGGTGCGAGGTATATGTACTGTACAGTGCACTAAAAACAAAATCCCAACTCCCATGCGATCACGCACCACGAAACAATAAGCCTGGACCTATTGGAGGCAAATTGGCGTGGCGCGTGTAAATTGCTTGCGAAGATCATAAACGCCCATCAAAAGACCAGTCGAACCGTCTAGCCCAGCACACCGTCCTTCTTCCGTGGCCCAACAACCTTGGGGTACATTCTCATCAGGTGGTAGTTGACGGTGTTCTTCTTCTTCTCCTGCTTTTTCTGTTCGTGAAAAGATGCGGTTAGTGGACTGCCCAATTGAATCGTGGGGATTGAAGAAGTCGTACCGGTGCGTCCATGCATGCGCGGAGTTGTGTAGCCATCGCAGCGCAGCCTTCGGAGTTGTAGCCCTGGGAAGCCCAGCAGTCTATCAAAAAGTAGTCTCGTTAGCATGTTTCAGCCCGCTGATTCCAGGGCTCAAAGGGCGTGAAAGCAGCGTTCGACCGACCAATGGCCGGCTGGCAAGGATAGGAAATGAGCCAATTGACATACTCAGCATCGCCGACATGATCGTCACGCAGTTGTTCTGCTCGTTCTCGTTGGGTCGGCGAACACGCAGGTGGTTGATGGTGTTCAACCGGATCGGGTTGAGGCGGGTGGAAACGTTCTTGGGCGGCATTTTGAGACAGTGGAAGCACGCGCTGTAGAAGGCAAAAGAGAGTTCTGAAAGGGCGTGGATGGCTCCCTGCGACAACGATCGGCGAGACTTGATCTGCGATGAAGCAGCAACAAAATCCCTGGAAGTTTCGTCTCCGCGGAGGTGGATGAGTCAGCGGCCTGCCTCGCCACTGTCAACGTAGTTTCCAATGATTGATAACAGGAATCACTTTCTTCTACCCGCTTTGCTGTGGCTATTCACCTCTTCACCGAATATGTCTAGCCAACCGCTTCGGACCATACCCCGGCGTGCTGCGCTATGTGCTGCGCTATGTGCTGCGAAAGCTCCGACGGCCCCCGCGGCCTGTTTCCGCATCCCATACCAGCATAGAAACAACTCTACATCGGCACAAACGAAAGCAAATGAGGGTTCAGATAATGGGCATTCCGAAGAGGAGAACGAAGGAGCCATGTCACGTCGCCTCTCGCAGATGACTGAGGATGCAATGCTCGAAGGTGGACGAACGGCGCAACGCAATATTGAACATGCGGGATTCTCGGAGGAACTAAAAAGAGAGCTCGAAGAGCGAGTCAAAGCTGCCTCATTTAAGAGTGAAAATGCGGCTGCCCACTCCATCCTCAATATGCCGGTATGATCGCGATACAGTCTACGACCCCTTCCCATCCGACAAATATACATGAACTAATCGTCCATACATCTGCAGGCGAGTGCAGGACAAGGCACCCGAGAGACAGCTGCGGCCCCGGCATGGACAGGAACCGAAAGCCTTGCAGACTCAGCGCTGCGCATGTTAGACGACGCGAGCAAACCGATCCGCAGGCCCTATAAAATACCTCAGCCCGTTGACCTTCGCCCGGCGCCGAAAGTAAAACATACGCCTGGTTCTCGTCTAGCCAAGGCTAAAGAACAGACTTCGGCATATGCGATGAGCAAGAGCGCCGGTCTCACAGAAGAAGAGCGAAATGAAATGCGCCGCGAGATGCGAGATATGCTATCCCCAGGCGCCCACGAAATGCCCATATCCATTGGAGGCCTCACGTCGCTTGCGAACCAACGGATTGACGATGCTATCGCACGAGGGCAATTCAAAAAGATCCCTCGGGGAAAGGGTGTCAACACCGAGACCGATTATAATGCCAATAGCGCCTTTATTGATACGACCGATTATTTCATGAATAAGATCATCCAGAGGCAGGAGATTGTTCCTCCATGGATCGAAAAGCAACAGGAAATCTTGACGGAACTCAACCGGTTCCGGCAGCGTATTCGTGCTGAATGGAGGCGGCATGCGGCGAGATTAATCGCGTCTCAAGGAGGGTCTTTGGAAGATCAGATGAGAAGGGCTCGCGCACACGCTGCCGCGGAAGTACGATTAGAGGAAAAGGCACGAATAGAAGCAGAATTAAGCGACACCAGCCCTGCGGAGGAACCTTCATCCTCAGAAATCAAACGCGATGGCCGGATCGCGTCAAGTCAACCCTCTGGGCCAGCTGGACACACTTCTGAAGAAGCGGAGTCGCTTCCGCATCTTCCTCCGCTGCGAGACCCAGATTACATGTCGATCGAACGATCATACCACGAGCTGTCAGTGCAGAAGCTTAACAGTCTCATTAGATCCTACAATCTTCAGGCACCGCGTTCAGCACAAAAACCTTATATCAGTCTCGACCGAGAATTGAGGGCCTGTTATGCGGAGGTTGCGCCAGGGCTAGCTGAGGAGATCCGGCGACGTACAACGGAACGAGCCCGTGGACCAGTCGCTTCCTCATCTCCTTCGAGTATCCTTGGCTCTCTTGGCCCTGGGCCCTCGGTGACTGTGTATGAGGAGGATAAGGCCAAGGGGTATGGCATGAAGGAATTCTGGCGAGACCTCTTTGCCAAAGATAAAAATTGAGCTTGATTAAGCGAATAAGGTATAATAGCTGCTACTCATAAACACTGTATCGCATACCCGGAACGAACCCACCAAGCGAATTATCATAGACCTCAAGACAACCAATTACATGAACCGTGCACATACCATTTTCAAGTCACTCAGAGAGCCTTCCCCTTCACATGTACTCGCGAAGAACATGCAGCTCCTCCTTGTTGCAAGTGGTTTGGTATTGTTTCCCAGCATTTGAGGCATGCTGGCTCTGCTCAAGCTCCAGTTGACTGAGCTTCATTTTCTTCAGTTATCGATCGCGGAAAGCAAGGTGCCCGATTGAGTCGATCAGCTGAAGCTATTTTCGGCCTTTCCGAATGTACCCCCGTACCGCGAGGAGTTTGCCCCCCAAACAGCCGAGCTCGCCACACAATATCCAAATGAAGATACGCCATCCATATAGTGAGATGAGATCTGCTGCGGGGTATTCTCTCCAGGCCCGGGCCTCGAGCGGCATCGCAAACACGCTGAGAAGGACGAAAACGATGACATGCATGAGCTCGGAAAGGAAATGCCGCACAAGCCATGGTTTGGCCTGACGCCATGACTGGATGCGACATGGCATGGGGAGACCATGGGAGATATTGTTGTGCTCTTCAGCTTGGAACTGCCGTTCGAATCGGCACCGGAAGCTTTGCCCTCTCCATCTCGTTATCCTCCAGCTAATGAGGCATAATATACCAAGCTGCAGGAAGAACCCAATTATTTGTGCGGAATTTTCGCTCACTCCGTCAAACATGTGCCAGTATCGAGTGTTTGGGATCTCACTAGGATTCATGCCGATGACATCTCGACAGAAGGTGGTGATATCTTTATCCATAGTGATGTTTGGATTCATTGTGATGTTCGACGTGATATCGCGCTTGAGAGGAATGATGAATTGATGCCAGGGGATCTTCGGCCACTTCCCAAACCAGCTCGATTGGCCCAGGTCTGAGTCTCCAAAGGGGAGTCGTGATATCACCTCGGTGTCACCGACCCAGATTTCGTGTATACCATTGCGCTGTTCGTAGAAGTTCTCGGAGCGGACGCCGTTGATCACCGAAACGTTGTGGCCCATGGCAGATCGATAAGATATGATGTTAAACCATGAATGGTAGAAGGGATATGTCCAGTGAGCAAAAGGACTTCACGCTCTGGAAACTCTAGAGTGAAACGGAAGCTCCGAAGCAGAAGGTGCTAGCCAGAGCTTCGGATGACCGGCAAATGACAGCGCTTGCCAGATGCCGTCATCAATTCTCACATAAACCTCTATTCGGTTGTTGCAGCTGACCCTTGTACTATCCTAATGAAGGTCGTAAGCTCACTATAGGCTGTCTACGGCTACAGTGTTTGTCAGGGTTAATACGTGTCGCCCCTTATGGAGGGGCTTTAAACATGGATTCAATTAAAACATAACAATACAGAGGGTACTTGAAATGGTCACCGTAAGTGTCTGCAAGTTTCAAAGAGGAATCATTACCCCTGTTACGTCGACATACTCGCTTATTGTTATGTCCCCCCAGAAGCTGTCTGAAATGTCTTCGCCTTTGGCAATTAGAACACTCCTAGGGGTCAGCTGAATGTTGAGTCGATTGATGCAGGTATTTTGTCCAAAAAGGACGCCAACGAATCCATTAGGCATGCGAGATGCCGGCGTGATTGACGCTATGGACGTGCTGACCGCAGACCGATTCGAGAGTGCAATTTGGGCTTCGACTTGGCAAATAACGCCATCTGCTGACCGATATGGATCGTGGATAGGATCCTGGAGGTAGCGTCGAAAGCTTTCTGGCAGTAGCTCCTCCGCTACGGTGGTGTAACCGGCGCCCGTATCAAAAATCATTTGTGCGTTGATCTTGCACGTCGTCTCCCCCACATTGCCGTCGATTCCTTGTAGAGACAGTGTGCCTCGCACTGTAGGAATATAAGGATTCGTAAGTCCAGCTATAAGGTGTATTAAGGGTTCAGAAAAGCTTTCCTGCGCGTGTTTGCGGGCTAGCTTATCATCTGGGTTCACCGAAATCGAGTAGGTGTCAAATAATCCATGTACGGTGCTTTGAAGGAGAAGCCCATTTTGAACCGAGTTGATGGACGCCGCATGGTTTCCCGAATCCGTATTAGTGATGAACTGGCTGAAATTGTTCTGAACCCAAATTCTTTCCTTCTCAAGAGGGAATATATGGAAGATCAAGCAGAAGTCTCGCTCCCTCTCCAAAACCTCCTCCATGTTCTTGGAGTGGCAATCAATGAAGCGCGCCTCAATATCCAAACTACAGTCCCTTTTCGGACTACTTGGCAAGAGGCTTTAAAGACAGTTGAAGTGTCGCTGGGCAATCTCGGCCAGGAACTAGTCGTATTTCCCCCGCCGCCCCCCAGTCATCGGCGACTAGCACGGCAATCGGTCCTGAAATCTCCGCCGTCCAGCTCCCTCCTAGATCTTTGTGGTGCCGGGCGCCCAATCAGGTCAAGAGTTGACCTTGAATCCTTACCCGCCTAACCCCCTCTAACAGCAGAGGCTCGTCAGCAAATCCGCGACATGGGTGTTTTTATTTGAGCTCCTCATAGGCATATAAATACAGGCACCCAGTCTTATAAGAAGGAAGTCGCAACTACTCCCGAATAGGTCATGTGCACGTCATCATTTTCAGTCGAATATAAGACGAAAGTAAGATGAAAGTAAGATGAAAGTAAGATTGTCACGGGCCAAGGCCCGGTGTTGATCACGTAGGACACGTGACCTTGGCGTACTAATAGCGGAGGACCGGCGTATTAAACTCCTTTCCTTAAGTTTATCGAACACAGTTCGTGGCCTAGTATAGATTGAATCGAGTCTTACTTTAGCCCTTCACAAAGATGAAAGTAAAATGAAAGTAAGACAAATGTGAGATGAATATAAGATGAATAGATACTGAGATTTATCAGCTATTATCTGATTCTGCCGCTCTATACTACCCTCAATGGTAGCACTGTCCAAACTACTATTATCTAAACATATAAAAAAATAGACAGAGGGACAGTGGGAGTTAGGTATTAGATCAGTTACTATAGCTTTTCCTGCCGCCGCTTACCGCCCTGAGGATCGAAGAGGACCATCCAAACTACAAGGTTGGCAAGGAAGGGACGGAGGTTCGCGAAGGAGTAGATAGGTTGTCGCTGTAGCTCCTCCCTCTCTCTTCTCTCCTTCCCTCCTCTAGTTCTAGTATCTTGAATGCGAGCGCTGTTACTGGTTCTTTTTCTGTTCCTAATGTAGGCCAACATTGACAACCAGGCGGGTTCCCCAAATCCCCAACCGAGACGCGTGATGAGTGGCAGAATCGGCCAACGGCTGACAAGGTTGGTGTTTAGGAGCTTCATACGATCTAGCTTCTTACTAAAGAAAGCGTCCTAACTATAACTAACTAAGACGAATTGGATGAGGCAAACCTGAGACAAATATGGGAGACTTGACACGGAAGGATCTAAGTTTTAGTCACATCGAATTCGGGCCTTCTCGACTATCGATTGGCTCCCGCAAGTGATCACCTTGCATGAGGGCGCTTAGCGACAACCAACGACAGGTGCGCCTCTCCTTGTCTTCGCAGCTCTGATCAACCCTTTCACGCTGTCACACCATGATGACTTTCTGTTTTATACGAGTCTTCCCCTCCCCTGCCGCCCCATCACCTTCCACACTATGTGCCTCTCTCTGAGATTCGTCCCTGCACGGTTCGCCATGTCGATCAGTCACGTCTGACGGAACCTCCACTTAAATTGCATTCTCTTTTCCCTGCTGCATCGAGTTCCTGTCACAGGTCCTGGCAATGACTACCTTCTCAGTCACCTCCCAGGTTCCCTTTCTCCTCCTGTTGCCCCTCTTGCAGATAGTCCCCGTCTTTGCTTCCACGGAAGTACATGTCGAACGTTCAGCCAACTCGGATGAACACCGTCCTGTAGACAAATCCCTGCTTGCCGTTCAGGTCGGGAGTATTGCTGGCTCCTACGTGATCTTCACCGCGGTTCTTCTAGCGCTTCTACTGTTCGTCGGGAGAAGACTACGACGAACAGTACACTCGTCAAACTATTCTCTGCAGATGCAAATGCTGAAGCCGCTTACAGGGTCTATGATTATGGACCCAAGCCCCATTTCGCCCACAGCTCAAACCCTACCCAGCCCCTCTCAATCCAATAAATTTCAGTCTTGGGGCAGCCTCCCAAGAGCAGGTCGTCCCTCGCAAACATCCTTCAACGACAGCATGGTGACCGTCGACGAAGGCGTCCTGGCCAATGACCGCCAGCGAGCCCAGGATGAAATGGAAATGCTTTACGCCGCGGTTATGGAGCAGGATGCGCAAAAGGCCGCTGGTCTGAACATTTCATCTGTGAGAGACTCCGAGTCGCAGTCTCCGGACAGTCAGTATACTAGTCCTTTCTCGGAGCGCACAGCTTCACAAATCTCTGTCGCTCCCCCGCCCGTGCCACCAAAATCACCAAGGCCCTCTGCTGGATCTCGACTGTCCAAACTTTTCAGCTCCAGGTCAAGCACTCATTCGGACGGTGGGAAGTTGAAGTCACCGAAACAGCCCGTCCGCAAATTGGGAATTTCCTCTCCCATGGCTTCTCCAGATATGAATGCCTCGCATTCATACGGCGAGAACCAGGCCCCTATGTCCCCGCGATTTTACACCCCTGGGCCCCCCACCATCAGCTCCTACCCGAGCAGGTGCCTCGGTCGGATTCATGGCGCCTCCGTCAGGACGTGCACCGGCTCCTGCTCCTCTGAGCCTCAACGCGGCCGCCCAGCCTCTGAACAAGCTGCCCTTCCGTGATGCCTATCCGCTGCAAAGTGCCCCAGCCACCAAGACCACCATCCTAGAGCGTCCGCAAAACCGCAATGGGCCGATCACAGGCATGCCCACCCCTTACAGCCCGTACATGCCTTTCACCCCCGTAACGCCGTTTACACCGGGGCGGACCGTGACAAGGAAACAGCGCAAGCGCGAGGAGAAGGAAGCCGGCCTTCATGTTCTGAACGAGGACGATCTAGTGAAAGACGACCAGGACATCTGGGGATAACTCATTCAAGTATGGGACTTTGAATTTTGGCGTTTGGGGGACTAGTATGATGTATATTGCACGCCCAGGAGGTGGCATGATGTATACACTCACTGTATTTCGTTAGTATTCATCGGACGGAAGTCATACTGAGTTTCATTTCTGCAAAATCTATATCTCTACTAGTATTGGTCTAAAGCAGTAAGCATGAAATGGTATTATTGCTTCTTCAGATGCTGCGTCCCCCGAATTATTGCCTCCGCATAATCCGCCCTGCTGCCCGCTTGCTCCAGAGCCAGAAGGGCTTGGATCGTGCACCCTCTTGGAGAAGAGATACTCTCCCGCAGCACAGCTGGATGGATTCCGGACTCCAGTGCAGCAGACAACCCCCTGATCCCTTTCAAAAGCAGCTGCATCGCGTCAGGACGCTTCAGCCCTTCCGCCACACAGCCATCGAGGATACCTTCGATTGGAACCGTCATCGCCGCCAGCGCAGCACCAACCAGCACAGATGCCAGATCCATCTGGCTCTGCGGCAGATACTTGATATCCCCAATTTGCGTGAAGATCCAGTCCGTCACTCCTCTGAGTTCCGGTGGGAAATCCTCTCCCGGCTCCTCAATCGTAGTCATCGACTCGCGGAACTGCGCACCCATGTTAGGAATCGCTTTCATGATATACGGCTGCGGACATTCCTCGGTCGAAGACTGTTTGATGATGCGGGCGAGATTCTGCGGCGTCTGGCCTGCTAAGAGGCTGATCACGAGTTTTCCAGCGATTGCCTTCTTGACTCCCTCGAGGCTGAGGAGGTCATCGGCCATGAAGGGCTTGAAGCCAAGGACAATGTAGTCGGCTGCCTGCATGCTCTCGATCATTTTCGCTGACACAACATGGACATACTGCTGATGCGCTTCTGAGATGGACGCCTTGAGGCGTTCGGCGGATGGGGCCGTCTTGGTACAAGCAATGAACTTGGAAATTGGCCGTGCCTGGGACTGGTCGCTGGGGTGAGGGAAGGCTGCTCTCAAAACTCCGTGTAAGATTGCACCTCCCATGTTTCCTGTGGAATTGTAAGCGGTTTGAGTCATCTGCTGGCTGGGGACACCCCTACCGCATCCTACAAAGGCAATTGTACGCTCTTGCGACGGCATTCTGACCTGGACTCGTAATGCCCTTTTCAACGACAGCCTTTACGAAGTTGTACAATGGGAAATGATTGTAATGGAAGTGTGAAATGCCACTGGGTCGAGATAACGAGCATGGGGTATGCGGGTGGGGTATCCGACTTCGCTCGGTTGAGCCTTCCGACACGTTCAGTCCTACGGGAGTTGGTCTGCTACATGCTATCTTGGAAATCTGACAGTCTCCATTATTTTCCGCCTACTGATACATGTGCGCATGGGAAGTCTGTCGAGATACTGAATTTCATGTCAAAAGCATGGGAGCCGGGGAACGTCAAACCTAATGAGATCTACCAATTGGGGTCCCTTTGATATGTTCCGTCACCACTCAAGCTTAAGAAAACTCCATATCACCGGGCCGTTTCACTGGACATGAAGCACATCACGATTGAACAAGACCAATCTAAACAATCATAGGATCGGATAGACTTCCACCCTCCAGGGCTGGATGGTCATGGTGGCCATCTTTGCCAGATTTGCAGCTGAGAGGGGAGGAAAGCTCTTCGCCTTCATTCTTGCTCTCATCATTGCTGTCGTCCCCCTCCGAGCCATCCACCGGAAGGACGCGTCGTATCTGCACAAGTAGACGATGCCAAGACATGTAACAAGCATTTTTCGATTTCCCCGTGAGAGCGGCCATTTTGGAGTAGTTGACCTTGACATCTGTAAGATTCCACTTGATCTAGGATAGATTGGGGAGGCCCTGAGGCCTTGGGTATTATCCACATTGACTGGAGGCTCAGCTGAGGCAACACCCGCGATCAGGTGTTCCAGCTGGTGTCGAGTGAGTGTAATGTCTCCGAGCTTGAGAGGGCCAGATTCGCGCTTTTTGCCCTTTTCAGAAGACCGTTTTGAAATGCTCTTTTTAGAACGTGCCATCGAGAGAACGATGTCGGGCAGTGGTGAGCTATGTGTCGCTGATGATTTAAGGCAAGTGACGAGTACAAGGCGCGAGATATCCAGTACCAAGTTGATAGGGCGGTCACGTTGACCAAGTTTTTAAGAAGAGAGAGAAAAATAAACACGAAAAGTACCCATCTGAACACTTTCTAAGCGGAACTCTCCATGCGTCACTAGGCCATACCAGAAATATGAGAATCGAGACTAAATGGCGGAGTTCAGAGTGGGTGATCCTCGATGTCCGAGGCGTAGATGCCCTTGGTCCCCTGGCTCTCCTTCGCACATAAAGAACAAGCTATTGGATCCGAGACTATGAATCATATTATGCATATGAGCCTTGTTTTCTGCAGGGTATCTAGACACACGCATTACTTTCCTGATCATAGTCCTTCTTGACATCTCCAGTAAGCATGGTATCAGCAAGAAAGGAATTGGCTATGGCTCATAGGAAGCTAAAAGAATAATGGTAATAAAAGCCACACGGAAACCCTCTCTCTTTTTTATCTGCAATCAGTGAGTAATATGCTGCAGAACTGGTATACTACACACAAGTGACGCTCATCCTTCAGCTGTGTTTTGTAACTCACATCCTGCACTTGGGCACGCTGTAAAAACTCTAGAGGATGAGGCACTTTGGGAAACGATGGTTGGTATGCCTCGCCAAGATGAGCTCGAGAATTGCAGACATGCGGAGAGTGTTACATGATCACCTTATATTGCTGGGAACCCCGGGAAGTTGGGAGCATATGGAGGTCTCAGGTACAACTTCAACCCGCCAAGTTGAACCACCTAGCCATTGACTAATCATTAGTTACAACCTTCGAAGTTAGATCAGAATGTTCTCCTGCACAAGTCGATGCCATCCGGTCTGGCAGTCATGTATACATTCTCAAGTCAGGCAGAACCTCGGTTGCTGTAAGTCTCCCACGGCCACATGAAGCAAAGCTGATATCTAACGCCAAAAGTGACCAAACAAAAACTGAAGCACGTCGCTCAGACCATTGACAAAGCTCAGAAAAGTGTCCACTTAGGTTCTGACCGAGCGGGGAAAAGAGCTTGTGCTGGCCTCTTTGCTTCTGGCTATTGTCCCGTGCCGTCAGGGGCCGGTATGCAAAGATCTGATCTTATTTACTGGAGGCATCGTCATATTCGTTCATCCACATTCGAGGTGAAATAGGCTCTGGGAATTATTGGAGCCTAGTCATGGGGTTCGGACTTGATGGCAACTTCATCAGGAAAAGGCTTCCGGGCCCAGACTCTCTTTCCACGCTGATAGGGATGATAATGAGGATTCTTCAGGGCCTTTCGCATCTCAGCGATATAGACCAGAACTTCCTCCTTGGTCCAGGGGACCGGGTCGCCAAACTTCGTGAGCAGGTACATCGAATAGCCCTCCATCCCAGCTAGCCAATGCTGGACATTGACAAGACCGGCTTCTTTCAAAGACTTATCACGGGGCCACGCGCCGATGGGCCACTTGTCGTATTTCTCGTGGACGTCGACGAATCCGGCCTTTTCGATTGTCGCGCGCATCGTCTTCGTAATGTCGAGAGGTCTGCCGCTCTTCTCCCCCGCGGCGGAGAATCGGGGTCCCCATGTGCGGAGAATGCTATCAGGAGGGATACTATCATCGTCACAATCCACCACTAAATTCATTTCGATCTGTTCGAACCAGCCGCCGGGCTCAAGGTTATCGTAGCACTGCTTCAGCAAATTATCCCACTCTTCGGGCGAAAAGGCCCCAATGCCATGCCGGAGATGAATCAAATCGAATTTCTGAGTCCAGGTCCACGGTTTGAGAACATCGTCGACTTCCAGGACACAGTTGGGTGGGATCCAGTTCACCGGGGCGGATAAAGATCAACTCCGCGGACCACTGCGTCCGGGAACATATCAGCGACATCGACGGCCCACGACCCCTGGCCGGTGCCGATGTCGAGCACATGCTTTGGTGCCGTGACTGGTGAGTTAAAGAGAGGGTTGGGCTGATCAATATTCATCAGCAGACACAGGATATGTCCGACCTCATAGGTCTCAAACTGGCGCTCGTCGGAGGGGCTGAAATACCCCGAGCTTCGCAGGGTCTGATATCGGCGGCCATTCTCTATGAAGCCTTTATACAAAGACGAGGCGATGGAAGTGGTCTCCGACTTCCAGTCCTCGGGTTCCTGGCCCCGCGCACTCGCGGGCAGATACAGATCTGGGTCTGGCGCGATAGTGAAGTCCGACATGTTTGTACACGGAGAAACCACAGATGGTGCGATTCTGGAAAATTAGGTTGCACGGGCCGTAAGGGACCAGCCGGAATCTTTGGCTCTAAGAAGGATTGCGTCCCACCTACTCCAAGGGCCTCAGCCCTTTTTTCTGTCAAAATCGGAGGCGTCCCGCGCGCAATACCGTCCCATTACCGGGGGAAAGCCTTGCAGTCCCGCGGGTGGTGCCCCTCTGGCCTCCTCCGCCAATTATGACAGCTCGGCCCAGGGCTGTGGTTATGCATGACGCCAAGGTCGGCCGTAACGACTATCTTACCCTAGTGCGGCTTAGGGCCTTGCTATACGATATTGCAGAGTGGGATCAACGCAAAAACGTTGCGGATGGAAGAGTCCATAAGTACGGCAACTCAGTAGTTCAGGACAATGAAAACCAATGGCCAGCCCTTGCTAACCCAATCTACACGATCCGGGCTAAGCGAGGAGCTTAGACACTCTGATCGGCAAAGGTACACGAAGCTCGAGCCCGGAGCGGGTCGTGATCCATCCTTTCCTTCTTAGCTCCGTTACGACAGGTTACTCAGGGTCTCAGACATTGCAACTAACTAATCACGGCCGGGAGGATAATAATACCTCCAACCACGCGGGTCCTCCACACACGTGATGCTCAGACAATCCCCATTGTCTCCTGGCCATGCTGTCATGGAGAGTGAGGAGCGTTGACACACCAGAGCCTCTCAGCGGGAAAGTCCTCCCTGATGTCACATATCGAAGTACATAGCATGTTGCCGTTGCCGAATGGCTGGCCTTCATGGGCACTCACTTTCCTGGCTGCGGCCCTTGCCCGGGTGGTCTTTCGGAGGTACTGGAGTTCTATCAGGGACATTCCGGGCCCGTTCCTGGCATCCTTCTCGAACTTATGGCAAGTCTGGTATATTCTCCAAGGTCACACCGAAGCGAAAGTCATCGAGCTGCACAAAAAGCACGGTAGGCGCATCTACGCTTCTTTGCCCCACAGGATTGGAAGCCAACTAGCGTTCTCTGATGCTAATTAGGTCAGGGTATTTCGTTCGGATCGGGCCGAATGAAGTCAGTGTCTCCCATCCAGATGCTGTCAAGCAGCTTCTCCATGCTCAAATCAAGAAGGTAAGATAGCCTGCCCGCCGCGCTCCCCCCCTTCTCCGCCGGCGCCAAAGAGCGCAAAGCTAAGATATATATGCATAGGGTCCGTGGTACGCGATTATGAGTTTCCCGGACTATCGATATGTGAACCAAATGTCCGAGCTCGACCCGCAAGAGCACATCCGAAAGCAACGAAATATTGCCTCAGGCTACGCGCTCTCGAATATCATCCAACATGAACCGTATTTCGACGCCGTCCTTCGACTCCTAACTACGCGCCTCGACGACTACTGCAAATCGAGACAACCAATCGAGCTTGACCGGTGGTTTACTTTCTTCGCATTCGATGCTGTGGGAGAGGTGATCTTCTCAAAGTCCTTTGGATTTCTGGAACAGGGTAAAGATGTAAGGGACGCGATCAACAATCAGAGACTGTTGGCTCCCTATGCAGCATTTATGGGCTACTACTGCTGGCTTCATAACTTGACGCTAGGCAATCCTCTGCTTAGCCGTCTAGGAATCCAACCATCTTCTCATCTTTTCGATACATGTACCGCTGCTATCGAGGCCCGCAAGAAGAACCCCGCGAAACGAGTTGATATGATGCAGAAATGGCTCGATACTCGTGCCAAGTATCCTGACCGGATGGAGGAAGTTGAGGTTTTCTCTACTGCCGTCGGAACCCTCGGCGCTGGCGGAGATACTGTGGCTGCTACGATCCAGGCCCTTTTCTATTATATGATTCGCCATCCACATTACATGGCTCGCCTACAGGAGGAGCTTGATGCTGCACAGGCTAGTGGGGAACTCTCAGACGTCGTCCAATACTCCGAGACTCAGAAACTACCATTCCTTCAAGCTTGTGTAAGTTTGGTCCTGTTTCAAACGTTGACGTTCTGCTAATTTCTGACCACCTGCATAGATCAAAGAAACTTATCGTTTCCACACTGGAGTTGGCCTCGGTCTCCCCCGTGTCGCGCCAGCTGGTGGTATCACAATCGGCGGGCGATATTTCTCCGAAGGCGTAAGGCAATCCTTCCATTCTAGCTGCCCGTTCTGTTCCCCATGCTCACTTCTTCATCCAGACTGTTCTTAGTGTCAACCCTTGGGTCATCCACCGTAGCACTGAAATCTTCGGGCCTGATTGCGATAGCTTCAATCCAGACCGCTGGCTCCAGCAAGATACCACCTATATCAGCTCCTTCTTGATCCATGTATGTGTAGGCCGTCAAGTCTCATCATCTGATTTGTCACAACTAACATCACTTCAGTGGGGAGCCGGCTATAACGCCTGTCCAGGGCGCAATTTTGCTCAGTTCGAAATTTCCAAGCTCGCAGCCACATTATTTCGCGACTATGCCATTGAGTTCGTCGATGCGAAAAAGGAATGGACGTGGAAGAACCACTTCCTTTGCGTCCCGTACGACTGGCCCTGCAAAATCCAGCGCCGCTCGAAAGTATGATCTGATTTTGAAGGTAATAATCCGGGTCATAACCCAATGGACTAACCATCCACGACATCACCTGTTCAAATTGGACCCGGTGAGGAGAATACATGAATTAGGCACTGAAGGGGCTATTATGAACTGCGTGTTGAATTTTAAGCGTACATAATTATTTCGGGGTGGTGGATGCCCAGGAGGAACATGCCTGTCAGTGCGACAGCCAACCTGGCAAGTGTGAACTCAACGGTCCAATCCTGTCCCCCAACATTCCTGCGATAGAACTAGGCCACCAGCTAGGAATCTTCCATCTCGCTCGTTG
Source organism: Penicillium chermesinum (assembly GCF_028974085.1). Classification (NCBI taxonomy): domain Eukaryota; kingdom Fungi; phylum Ascomycota; class Eurotiomycetes; order Eurotiales; family Aspergillaceae; genus Penicillium; species Penicillium chermesinum. The sequence continues at coordinate 575,650 of NW_026695312.1, read as the reverse complement.
AATAATCAAGTTGCGCGCACTTTCCGCTGTCTGAACTCTACGGCGATGGTCCAACCAATGGCGACTGGCACCTGCGGGCTAGTTACAATTCTCGGTTGAATAATCAACAAAATCACCCCGGGGCCCCAGGGCCCTAGATATACTTCGATTAGTCGGCCTCGGAAGAGGAGCCTCGGTCACGCTAATTAAAATTGGAAGACAAGAATCCCCTGGTGGGACTAGTATACTATCGCTCTCAGTCGAAGGCCCTTTCAATCGTTCTTATTAATCGCGAGCGCCTCGGTGTGATGACTAGTCGCGAAAATCCGGGTATGATTGCCGGTCATATTCCCCCAGAACGACGTTAAAGACCCTGGGTCACTCCTTTGTATGGCAAGACGTAACACTGCCGCATCTGATCTGTCGCACTAAAGCTACTCCCTTGGTGTGAAGACAGGATAGCTATGGGGCAGCCCGAAACGCCCCAGGACCTCCGCTTGAGGCTCAACCCAGGCAGAAGGCAGCACAAGCTGAGGATGCCACTTGGAATTGGGATGAAGATCCTAGTAATCCGTACAACTGGCCGTTCCGGTTCAAAGTCCAGCAGGTGCTGATGATTGCATCTGCAGCGTTTACAACGTAAGTGAAAGTCCCATTTGAGCACATCGCGTGGAAAGCTAAGGGCGTGTAGATCTGTCGGCGTCTCGATCGTATCACCAGCACATACGCAGTTCATGGAGGAATTTGGGGTTAGCAGCACCGTCGCGATCCTCCCTCTATCTCTCTACGTCTTTGCTCTTGGCTTGGGACCCGTGGTCGGCGGGCCGCTGTCTGAAACCCTTGGCCGATACCCTGTCTATGTAGGGACGCTTTTATTGGGGAGCTTGTTTACGCTCGGTGCTGGATTCAGTCATTCGATTGCGTCGCTATCGGTCTTGCGGTTTCTGGCCGGTTTCTGCTATGGACCGTCTCTCGCCATCGCTGCGGGGACGATCAATGAAACATTCCAGCCGATGAAGCGCGCCATACCGTCTACGATCTTTATCCTCACGCCGTTTTTGGGACCTGGGCTGGGGTATGTGGGAGCAACTCGCTTCGTCTTGTCCAACCGTATTGACGATTAGATCTTTTTTTCACAGACCTGTGATCGGCAGCTTCGTGGTGAACCGCAAGGGCTGGCGATGGACGCAATGGACATTACTCTTCTTTGCGATATTCAGTCTCCTGTCAACGGCGATTGCGCGCGAGACCTTCCATTCGGTGATCAAACGCCGACGATCGAAAGAGCTCGGGCTTGCTCTCCCCGCCTCCCTTCCATTGTCTTCGAAGATTCGCTTATTCGCAACGGTCGCTCTTTTGCGGCCGCTGAAGATGCTTCTCTTAGAGCCCATCGTCTCTTTTATCTGCCTCTATGTGGCATGCGAGTTTGCGACGCTGTTCTCTTTCTTCGCGGCCGTTCCGCTAGTGTACCAATCCACCTATGGGTTTGGGATCGAAGACTCGGGTCTGGTATTCCTCGCCATAGTAGTGGGATGCCTCCTTGGGGCGTTAACGGTATTGCTCTCCGATATCTTGCTGTACCAGCCCCGAGCGGGCAAATACCCTGGCCAGCCAGTCCCACCTGAATATCGCCTTTTCCCTGCCATGATCGGGAGTCTGGGGATCCCTCCGGGGCTGTTCTGGTTTGGATGGACCGCGCGACCGAGTGTACACTGGGCAAGTCCCACCGTGGCGATCATGCTATTCGCATGGGGGAACCTGTGTGTATTTGTTAGTACAACGCAGTATTTGGTCGATACGTATCACGGCTTGACTATCGCGAGTGCGATGAGCGCGAACAGTCTGGCCAGATACGGACTTGCAGCTGCTTTTCCCCTCTTTACTCTCCAAAGTATGTGGGAGCTTCTTTTTCATTTCCCTTTGCGGACCTTGCTGATTATTTGCAGTGTACAGCAAGCTTGGTTTTGGATGGGCTTCAAGTTTGTTGGGGTTTATCGGTATTGCCCTCCTCCCCGTTCCGTGGATCTTCTTCTTGACGGGGAAGAAGCTGAGAGCTCTGAGCAAATTTGATGTAGCGAAAATTACCGGATAAGACTATCTGTTGGTCACTGGGATGGGCTCATGTAACTTTCAGGTCGCAGGCTTCAGCATGCGTGCGGTGTCCACTGTAGCAATCTCCATTCGAGGTTTAAAGTGATATTGCCCCAAGAAGATAGTCCAGTACTCATACATTACTTGAATTGGATTTGGAGAAGGAAATTCACCCACAATAGTTATTTTCAAGCATTATTGGAGCCAAAATTCAGCTCAATGTTTTCCTACGCCAATAACTGTACGTAGATATGGTCGGTCATACCCTTCTACGTACATTGGCAGGACGAAGCTATTGTAGATTTGAGTCTGCGGTATCTGCCAATGAGAATGTCGAAGAAAGCATTGGGGTTCGGCAGAATCTCAGGGCGCCAACCCAACGAAATGAGACCAACAAATGTTCAAAAGCGTATATTGCAGTCCGTTGTAGATTCTCGAACGGTTGGGTGTGGGATGGGTGAGTTGGGGAATGATGCATAATCCAATAATAAGAGGATTTATTATTTTATATGGAAGCTACCATCCATCTTTGAATCGGTAGAGTATCACATAGCGACGCTAACATCTAAGAGGAAATGAGTTCTCCTCAGATCACGTTGTACTTCGACATTGGTAGCCCATTCAGTTACCTTGCATTCTACCATCTCAAGGTATGGTTTCAATTGGGCCCATAATAGCACGTCCGTTACTGACCCAGGAGAATTGGTGCAGAACTCCCCCGTGTTCTCAACATGCAGGATTGAGTATGTCCCAGTCCATCTGAAAGACTTGTTCCAAAAGTGCCAGAATCCCCCTCCGGTCCTCGTCAAGAGTGAGTGCGACCACTCGACTATGTGCCTACCCTAACCGTTCTAACTGTGCATGCAGACAAGTTCTTATGGCTCCAGCGTGAGAGGCTGTATTGGGCCCTTAGGGTTGGTGCCCCTGTAACTGAAAAGCTGCCCGATGGATTTCCTGCAGCGACGGCGGACGTCCAGGCTGCACTGGCTGGATTAAGCAAGGAATCTCCAGAGAAGCTCCTCCTGGTTGCGGACCGATTGTTCAACATCTTCTGGGCACAAGGTGATTCCAGTATTGTGAAACCTAATAGGTTTCGCGCTATTTTCGAAGAGATTGTTGGACATAAGGAGGCTGATGTGAATCAAGAAGGCTTAGGGACGGTAAGCTGTGTATCAGATTTCGGCATGTACCGGGCATCTGCTGATTCTTCTGCTATTCAAGTCAAAGTCCGCCCTGAGTGAGAATACCCAGCGTGCCTTCGACGCCGGAGCGTTCGGGACTGCCTTGGTTTGAATGTACCAATGCGAGGGGCCAAACTAAAGGATTCTGGGGAGTTGACCATATGGATAGGCTGGTTGAGCATTTGGGCCTTTAATGTTTAATTCAAATGCTTGGCACTCAGACTACGGGTAGAGCAAAGAAAAAATATAAGATGACTGAATAGATAGTAATAGATGGAAAATAGAAACGAAAAAAGTGAAGGGAGGTGGGGGGGGGAGCAAAGAGAGAGAGGGAGAGGGACGGGGAGAGAGAAGGTGGGGAAAGAGAGGGGGGAGAGGGAGAGGGAGGAGAGAGAGGCACCGTGAGGCACCGAGAGGAACTGGGAGACAAAAAGGGGGAAAGGGGGGAAAAGGGGGAGGGGAAAAAAACAAAGTGACCAGACCCGGGCTCGATCCGAGGACCTTGTCGGTGTTAACGACACGTGATAACCAACTACACCATCCGGCCGCTTGTTGTTGAATAATATTGCAAATTATTGCGTCATAAGGAAGAGCTTAGTGTGCCTCTTCTGCTCACTTCGCTAACCAACTTGGACCCCCATCAAGCGACTCTTGACGAGTCTCCACCCTAGCCAAGCTGCTCTACCTGATGTGCTGATTCGATAATTACAATCTCACATCGCTGTAGTGAATCTGGAGAAGTTAGTGCAATTGCGATTTCAACCTCCAGCGGTGCAGACTGCAGTCCAAAAAGCCAGTACCTAATACCACTTCCCGAGCGATATATGTTCCAGTTCATAGCTCCACACCCTTCTTTTTATGAACGCCACATGGACCAAGGACACGCCTGGAAAACCGAGTTGAATAAGAGAGCCTATACAGATAACCAAACGTTGGGCTTTGGTATAGTTACTTACTCCAAGGAAATTCTGACCGGTCGGCCCTTTTTTCAGTCTCCATACGGAAGGCATTCAAGGTGTTTCGGATATACTTGCTCTCATCGACTCCTTGATAGTTACTGTACACGCTCTAACTCTGTGATGGAAATTCGGACAAGCCTGTCGAGCTCCATCGTACTTTCTTACATCAATATCAGACCTTTCGTAACTTTCTCATCTGGTGGAATCGGCGAATTGACCATGCAAAGTGGTTTCCGACCTTAATCTGCCCTCTCAGCACATATCGCAGCAGGGGTGACAAATTCCCCTTGGGCTTGCATCGTTTTTTGCCAATATTCCGTAGAAATTGAGCTATGCTGTTTATGAAATGTGAACACGGAAGGACACTGGAATTTGCCTCGCTTGACTGGGGGACCACGCAGCGCAGATTAGGGCAAAGGCTAAATGCGCTAAGTAGATAGACTGAACTAGAGGAGAACTGACAGGGGATCTGTTGGAGGGGTATGGAGGAGAATGTGCTCTGTTATTCAAACTCGGTTTTCCGCCTGGAAAACCCATTCAAATCCAGCTTGCGCTTCGAAGCCAGTATCGAATTGCTCCGTGCACATCTAAAATTCTGCTTCCCAGCCTTGGAGGGATTAGGTTCATCTTGGGAGAGTGCGAAGCGGGCTGGAACCTCCCTGCTGCATATGCAGGGCCTGTCGGAGACGTAGGTTCGCCGTTATCGGGCGTCAGAACGCCACACATATCGCTGTCGCAAGGGATGGCGCCTTTTTGAGTAACCACATCCGAAGCGGTCGCGAATTTGCTATCTGCACCTGCGTAGGTGGGTAGTAATAGTAGGCTTCATTATGCGATGCGCTTGAGGAGTTTGGATTGGCCGTGGGCGACGACAATGGCAACGACGTCTACCAAATAAACCCAACCCAGCGCAGTGTTGGACTCCAACGATAATATCTGCTGGTCACGTTAGTTCAATGTAAAAAATTGTGTTTCTTCCCGGATAAAGACTCATGGCGTTCAAATACGATGTGATACACGAAGTCTTGATAACATCCCGCCGAACATGAGCCTTGCACCAGTCTGGTTACTGAATAGATCTATCACAAGCTTCACCGGGACCCTTCTCAAGCAACCGAGTAGTTCCCGATCGCAAGAGCAAATGGGTCATGGTCGAACCATCATCAACTCCATGCTAGTGGGTAGCCCCCCCCGCGCGGCCCAAAACACATGGCCAACTTTGATAGGACACGCCCCTTCACTTTTGTTCGTAGATCCCACCTCTGCCAGAAGAGACTATGATCATTGTCCGCACTTGGGGATATGACAGGGCGCAGGGACTAAACGTGACTTCGGCACTTGTTACCTTGTCACATGAAATTGGGTGTGAGAATAAACTTCGCCTGTCAAAGTGACTGTTGGTTTCGCAACTTTGTTCTCGCCTGAATCGCTTCGGGTTTTTCTGGAAAAGCCTGTTGAGTACATCTTGGAATGATGGAGTAGAAGATTCACTGATTTCTTACAAATATTGACAATCTGGGACCTGTAATCTCTCCAGATTTAGCAAACTGGGGCAGGAAAGCGCTGGAGTCCGTTCCGAGTCTTACAAAGCACAAAAAAAGAGTGACCGGTCATGGACTTTTCCGGACTCCAATTAGAAGAAGGTGCAAAGGCTTCTACGATAGACCCTAGTTTGTATGATTACAGTGGATGCTTTTTGACTAACACAGCTGGGCTGATGCCTGGGTTTCGTGAAGATTGATGTCGCGGTATGTGCCAGAATGTCATAATAAGCTGCTCATCGAACAAGTACTCGTTCCCGGCATTTCTAGACCGCGTATGTCATACGACTAACCAATCGGTCCATCTGCAAGTCACCAGGACCTGGAAGAAAGTCACAGGAATGCAATATTGGACCGTTTTGCGTCCAGGTGCGGATTTCTCGACTCTGGTGGTTATCAGCCGCAAAGCCCATGCGAATCATTTTCAGATTTTCAGAGAGAACAATCGCTTCAGACTAAGACTGTGTTCATTCAATAGTATAACTTCCTGGGTCTGCTAAAGCGGGGCTTTACTCTGAAGATGAATCTTCCATTGCCCCCTTGGGTTCAAATTTCAAGCAGGGTACGCAGGTGAAAAAATTGGTCGTCTTGAGGAATGCTCGTGCTGTTTCTGGAGAGTAATCTAGCGTATGGTTCGAAATGACGAAGAATCTCAACTGCCTTCTAGGTGGGAAGTGCCTGGATCCTGATCCCAAGTGTCGAGGATGACGCTCGATGGGGCTCCCGAAAGGGGTTGGCGTGATCCGCGATCGGCGCTGTACACAATCTGCCGCATTTAGCTCAAACGGATGCAGGCAAGAGAAGAATACATCTCGAGGTTGATATTTTCTCTTCCTCTTCAGCACAGACCCCGACGAGAAAAACTTAATTGCGCCCTGCCCATCTCACGAGGCGTGGCATTGGGCATTGATTGCTGTTGCCTCGCGCGCCCCTCGTTGATCTGACCCCCACCCCCCACTTCTTATCGCCCTAGCACACGCGGTCCTCTACTCGAAATTAGATTTGGTCCAGCCGCGGGGTTTTAACTGGAGTATCTCCGAGAACCGCCTGGAATCCCCTCTTGGTGTGACCAGACCTTTGTGCATGTGGAGTGTGTGGTGAATGCAGTCGTTTCAGTTGGCGACTTGGCACGGTGGCGATTTTGCTATCGGAGTTTAACACTTTTGGCCGAGTTCATGCGACTCCGTACATGACTCTTTCCATTCCCGTCTCTGCTCTACTTTCGCCCATATCCCCATTGAGACCTCTTTTCCAGCAATGCCTCTCACTGTTCTCTCGCGTGCGAATCTCCGGGACCCTTCTACATTCCCTCACCCGCGACGAGATCGTGGAACTGCAGCGGGGTCTCTCCGAAGCGCTACGAGAATATTCGACCGGATCCCAGGAGGAAGGTTGCTCAGCTACCTATCAGCCTCAGCGAACAGCGATTACACGCCAGAATGGTTGTACCACCCTTTTCATGCCGGCTAGCACCGGCCAAACGCTTGGCATTAAGATGATTTCGTTACAAGACGGAGGCAAGGCGGGGTGCGCAGTGGAACGGCCTGGAATTGAATCCGTCGACAGCGATTCTACTTCGCCGAAGATGAGAAGCTCTGCACGCAATTCCGTCGCATCGCTTTCTTCGGAGATGAGCGAACTCTCTGTCGGATCGTCCCAGGAAGACGACAGCTCCACCAATCCTGCCTCGAGCGCGACCGTGAGCCCGAGCGCCAGCTCAACGCTTCTCAATGGCTGTGTAAACCAGAAACCGGTGGTCGCAGCTGTTGACCCCAGTCTCTCGAATACTCGAGGAGCTTGGCCGGGCGCCGGGACCCGCGATACTTCACCGCGGGGCAGCGTTACCCTGCTTGATGGAGATAGTCTACCATTCGCACTCATCAACGCCCACGAGCTCACAGCTTTCCGGACCGCATTGGCATCTCTGATGATCTTCAACCGACGTAGGAAGGTGCGCACTATCCTCGTTTTTGGAGCTGGGACCCAAGCCTACTGGCATATTCGCCTCGCTCTGACCCTGCGCGGGGAGGACATCCGTCGCGTCTACATCGTGAACCGCAGCTTTGAGCGCGCAGCCAAGCTGTTACAAGATATCTACGGGCCTGAGAACACCAAATGGCGCCGAGACGTAAAGTTCTCCGCCGTGAGTACCGACTTCGGCGAATACGGCCGCGTTCTGAAGGAGCACGTCCGCAAGGCCGACGCAATCTTCTGCTGCACCCCATCAGTAGAACCACTCTTCCCGGCGGAATTCCTCACGTCTCGCGAGGGTCGCCAGAAGGGCCGTCTGATCACCGCGATCGGCTCATACAAACCACATATGGCGGAGATCCATCCCGATATTCTCCGGGATGAGGTCAACGTGCAGCCACCCCACAGGCACTTCCACAAGCATACGCCACGCAGTGGTGTCATTGTGGTGGACAGTCTTGATGCAGCTATCAAGGAAGCTGGAGAGATTATCCAGGCGGGGATCAAGCCCAAACAAGTTGTTGAGCTGGGGGAACTCTTGATGGTTCGCCATGCGACAATGAACAACTCAGATGATACTGGCGAGGAGAAGAGCCTGCGCGAGTGGATCCAGCGGGGGAATGTCATCTACAAGAGCGTTGGGCTCGGGTTGATGGACTTGGTGACAGGCGGCGACCTCGTGCGTCTAGCGCGGCAGCGGAACTTGGGAGTCACTGTGGAGGACTTTTGATCTGCATTTGCATTTTAGTTCATTGCTATTTCTGTCATATACCCTGGGTGTGGCGGGGTTGACCCCATACCATTATTATTGCCTTTAATGTAATGGATTCGGTATCGAACGTTTTTCACGTAAAAGCATCTCCAAACTTTCCCTAAAGCAGGAATTTATGGGTCAAGAAAAGAAATCCAAAAAAGCGCCTACTTGCATCCTAGTCCAATCAGGATCGTGCAAGACACGGTACTCCAACCTCATCTCCAGTTTCTCGATTGAGAGTCCAGGGAAGATCGCACCGTTTGTGTCAGGCTCGTGGCATGATTTTGGGTGTGCGGGATTGTGCGTCACCACCACCTCACCCCGATAAAAGATATCCTACAGCTCTGATCGTCTTCCACTCCGCCTTTCCTAGCAGCCACGACGATCAGGACTTTCCTCCTCGTCTAGCTTTCCTTCTCGGGCTTCGTACTGGAACATTCAACCCAGGGGGCCCATTGCTGTTGCGGTGCATGGTTCTCCACGGAAGTGAGGGGCACACGTAAAAAAAAAGAGCGCAAGAGGGGGAACTCCCTGCGAAGCTTCAAGCTCTTTTTTTTTATTTGATTTTTTTTTTTTCGCCCTTTCGCGCAGCATATCTTACGCTGAGCTTCATCGCCATGCGACACAACACCTGCTTCCTGCCAAATGGCCTGACATTCTCTGTGACGCCAGTGTTTGGCGGCGTGACCTTCAAGTCCAATGATATGAACAATCACAATTCCACCTTTCCCCCAGGATGGACAATCATCATTCACAGCGAGAAGAGCCCTGCCAATCCAGATGGGGTACGAGGAAGGACTGGATCGGATCAGCCTCGGCCCTCGTCCAGCGACGATGATTCAAACATCACCCGGTTCACCAATCCTACCTTATGCCGCGACTGTCTCTACATCTCGTATATAGTCAATCCCCCTTCAAGCGAGTTCAAGTCAGCAACGTCCCCTACGCGCCATGTCGCAATGATGCTCTGGGCAACTCTGTGGTGGTACTTCCACGAGACCGAACCAGATCTGCGCCTGGAAACCGCAGCATCAAGCTCGACTCCGCACGACGGAAAGCCCACGGGCGAGTGGCGAGTTAATATCCGGCGAGAAGGCATTTTCAAAGGACGCAACCTTCTCCAAAAGCTAGAGCGCATGGGTCTGATCGCCAGCGAAGACTCGTCGGTTGGCGTGCAGCCTGTCGAGACTCGAGACTCCAGCAACTGGTCCAACATGTTCGTTAGCAGACGCAGCTTCTGGCAGCTTGATCCGCGCCTGTTCCTCTTTACTCTGACGCCTCGCGGTGCTCCCGGCTCACCGTCTTTGACTCCCTTCCAGTCCCGAACCGCCTCGCCCGCTCGTGAGGGTCTGCCGACGGCGATGCTGCCGCCCACGGAGGCCAATTTCCACACCACCCACTTTGGCTCATTCACCTCCGGTGGCCCGTTCACGTCGGCGAGTCATCTGCCGACTTACTATCCTCCTGCGCCGACGCAGTATACCTTCACGAATGGGGTGCGCCACCCTCTTCGCCCGAAACCGCCCCATCAGGGCGAAGTCTTCTACGTGCGCTATATCCCCAGCGTGGAGCAGTATCTGTCCTTCCGTATCCCCTTCCTCCCTATCACCAGGTCGACGACGACTGGGAGCCGACCCTCTACGCCGAATAAGTCATTGACCTCGCCGGTTACCAGTATTGATCAGCATCTCGCCGAGGACATGCCGTCTGACCTCGACACGCTGCACAAATGGATGAACGACCCCCGCGTCGAGGCGATGTGGGGGGTCGGCGGCCCGAAGGAGGTGCAAGAGAAGTTCCTCATTGATAACCTGAGTAGTCGGCACAGTTTCCCGGTGATCGGATGCTGGGATGGGACGCCTTTCGGGTACTTTGAGATCTACTGGGTGAAAGAGGACCCGCTGGGTCGGCTGCTGGATGGCGTGGATAACTACGACCGTGGGATCCATGTGCTGGTGGGCGAGCAGCAGTTCCGGGGTCCGCATCGTGTGGCGGTTTGGTTGACTGCTCTGGTGCATCATTGTTTCCTGACTGATCTGCGGACGGAGGCGGTTTACTTGGAGCCGCGGGTCGATAATGTGAAGTGAGTTACCCGTTTCTTTCTCCCCTTTTTCTCCTGCCGACTCCTACTGACTCTCTTGCAGGCTTATCAAATATCTGCAGGACGTCGGATTTTATAAAGAAGGCGAGGTGAACTTCCCGCACAAACGATCTGCTGTGATGAAGATCAAGCGGGAGTTCTGGGAAGCGCCGGTTCTATAAGTCGAGACTGGTCTCGCGATTACGATAAATAATGAATCCACTACCCAGCTCATATCGAACCCGAAATATTATTGCAGATATTCTGGCGTAACTCTAGATGCTCAGCATTCGTATGGAAAACATCAAGCTGTCTAAATGCAGTCCCACCCCAATACCCAAATTTTTGACAACCTACCCAGCGGCCTAATAAATGGTATGAATGACATCCGCATTCTTGGTAATAGACCCATCGTAACCTTGGAACTCGCTGACCAAGATCCTTCATGTATCGCCACCCTCCTCGCCCATTCGAGACCCTCACAGCTTAAATTGCAGCAGGTTCCCAATCATCTCCCGAGCCGTCAACCGGGTGGTAGCCCACAGCGTCGGGAAATCAAGGGTACTGGAGAAGGTATCCGCGTACCCGAAGAACAGCATGGGCGGGATCCAGCCACGCGCGTACTCCAGCGCAAAGCACGACGACTCCATCTTGTACTGCTTGACCTCGCCGCGGCGCAGGTGGTGCACCGAGCCGGCGGGGTACACCTCTGGCTCATACTCGCCCGGCACGTAGGCGAGCTGCGTGCCAGACAGGATGTTGAAGTAGTCGTCTGCGGTATGACGGCCCGTGTGGCCTTCTGTGCCGATGGCAGTGCCGAAGATGATGAGGTACTCGGTGATGCCTAGCGGGGGGTTGTTAGTTCTCGCGTTAGGGTTACGGGGGAGAGGGTCAATGGCTGGGGTGTGGTATCGAGGATGTCCCGAGCTGCCTTTTTTTTTTATCCTTCTTTTTTTTTTGTGACGTGTGCTAGGAATTAGGGGGCGGGGACGGGTTTGGAGTTTTGCAACGTACTGGCGTGAATAATGTACATCGCGCCCATCGCGCCGCCGGCATTGTTGAACACCCACTCCTCCTTGCTGCTCAGGTACTGCGAGCCGACCTTTTCCTCGAGCTCGGAGACAATGTAGTTGACGATGGAGCGGGTGTCCTCGCCGTGGGCCTTGACGGCGCGCTGGGAGAGCTCGTGCAGGTGCTCATGGTCGAAGATGTAGAATTGCTCCAGGCGCGCGTCGAGGAAGCGGTAGATGGCCGTGAAAGCCGCCAGAAAAATGGCCAGGAGGCTCAGGTTGCGGAAGGAGAAGCAGCGGCCGCTGCTAGGCGCCTTCTTGCTGGAGGATTTGGAAGGCATTGTGGGTTGGAGGAGCTGCGAAGGAGGAAGGGAAATTATTTTGTCTGGTAAAAAAAGTGGTTCCCTACCCCTTGGCGAACCCCAGAGTTCCACTTGTGGGGCATATTTTTTTTCCTTCAGCAGCTAGCAATCTTTCGCTATTTCTGGTCATGCGCGAGCAGGGGAGCCTGTGGACTTCATCCCGCAGACACTCGATTTTGCCCAATCATGGTGACTTCAATGGCTTGTACAGATGATGTATCTGGGTATTGCTGATGCGTTCATCGACCCGTTCTCAACAACGCGAATTGTCCGCACGGTCCACCACGCCATCTCGGATCGCCGCAGCCCGAGTCGCCTTCTGGTTTGCATCAGATAGGCTGCACCTGACGGTTAAATCTTTAAGAATATGGTTTACGGAAGAGTAGGACAGGATTGAGCATGTCAAATCAAAATGTCAAAATTCTAGAATGTTCAAATGCCAAAATTATTAATGAACCCAGGTCCCTAGTACGAACTTTCAAAATACGCTCCAACTGGGAACAGGAAAAAAAAAAACATCTAAGGCATATCGCAGACTCTAGGCCTTGTCGGACTCAGCAAGTTCGGACAATGAATCCCAGTCTGGCAGGAGAGGTAGGCCATGAGGGAGACGTCCATTGTCGCCCCCGAGGGCAAGTTGGTGTCCTGAATTATGAAAGCCCCCGGATTTGGGGAAGCCTCCGGGGTTGTCGACGGCGATCGCGCCGAAGTATCTCCAGCGGATGGCGTGTTTAGTGGCTGTTGAATGGACGAGAATCTCTAGAGCTCATCACGAGTCAGTTTTTCTGTCCTGAGACGTCGCACAACTTCCAAGGGGGGGGCCTTCAATACCACTGTCCGACGATTTGTCTTCTGTCCTCTGGGGCTCTCCGTATTTCTCTGCTCAAGTCCCTGGCGCCGTGGGATCGTGAACAGCGAACCCTGTTGAGGTTTCTGCGTGCTCTTCTTCGATTGAGATTTCCGATGATTTACGAAACTCTCGTCCGCTGGTGGGTCTATATTGTTGAAGTTCTCGTTGAGCGATGCAGCTGTTTCCTTCGCCGACATGCGATTCGCTGTGCAGATTTCAATATGGGAATCCCATGCTTTCTTCTCTTCCTCAGTTCCTTGCCGGTATTTCTTCTTGTGTGTGTTTTTATTGTGGGCGCCCACTCTCGGAGTGGGCTTTTGGACTCGCTGAGCAGGCCCAGTGGAGCGAAGACTTAATTGTCTAATAGGGCCCGTCCGGTCAGGATTTTCCCTGACCTTTTCTCTGGAGGAGCCACCGGTGGTTATGGATGGTCCAATAGGGCCCGTCCGGGCTGCGTTTTCCCTGACGTTTCCCCTGGAGGAGCCACCGGTGATTATGGATGGTCCAATAGGGCCCGTCCGGGCTGCGTTTTCCCCTGACGTTTCCCCTGGAGGAGCCACCGGTGGTTATGGATGGACCAGGAGCCGGCGAGCTATCCAACTCCATTGGCACGGAGTCCGAGACAGATCCTGCAGCGTCATCCGGAGCTGGATCGCCCCCAGTTTGGCCATTTCCCGCTCCATCGGGCTCAGGAGCAAGTGTATCGGGGTTTGTTGGTGGCTGGACAGCCGGCTCAGCGGGTCGGGGCACCTCTCGTGTAGGAGTGGTTCCTCCATGGTGCAGGATCTCACGATTCAGAGCGGCCTCACGTTTCGTTAATTGTGCCAGAGTTTCCCTTACACGTTCTGGATGGGTCAGCCCATTAGCCCTGAGAGAGATATAAGAGAACCGATAAAGAAAGAAGCATACCGCAGATCGGCTCCCACTCTGACATAAGTTTCTCACGGACTTCCCTGAGCTTTTCTCGCTCCTTCTGACAGTCCTTTTCAGTGGGAAATTTCATGTTCTTGAACATTCCAACACCCTGCATTTGTTGCTCTGACAGCTCCGCAGTGTATCCATCGACGGCACCTCGCCAAACAGGGGGTCCATCATCCGTACAGCACTTTTCAAGAGCCTGGATTTCACGAACCACTGCCACCCAGTTCAAAGGGCTGTCATCAGTTTCCAAAACCTTGGGACCGTTGATTCTCAGGTAACTTGATAGTATGTTCTGGAGTATCAGTGAATCCATATCCTCAGATGCGTTATCCTTCTTGTCTAGGGCAAATATTCTATTCTCATCCAGTACGTCCAGTGTATTTCTCCAGAACGCTTCAAATGGCTTGAGGTCGATTCGAACAATGGAAGGAGGGGAGGGATTTTGATTCCTTCTCGAAGGATGTTCATCTCTTTGCATAACCCAGTTCCAGTTTCGCAGTTCATGTTCGGGTTCCACGACATCCATGGCCGGTTGAGGCATGGTATGGATCCTATTCGAAAACGGGTTGCCCGTTATTGTTCAAACAGAGAGGATGTGGTCTTCAAGAGATATGATTGAAGTAAGGGTGTTTGGGGGAAAGGTTCACCCCCAGGAGGAAATATGTGACAGTTTTTTGCGAAGCGAGAAGGCGTAAAGGGGAGGAAATGGGTTTTATACCCAAACTTATGGGCAAGAAGGCATGAGAAAGTGTTCGAACTACGCGAGTCAAGGGTGCAGTTCTAGTGTGCAGGGATTGAAGGAATTGTGAAATATTATGAAATTTCCAAGATAAATCCTAGAGTAAATTCTACAAAAATTTAGTTAAATGGAGTAATAACCCATTTTCCTTGGAACACTACGGGCCAAAGAGGACCTAGACCCCTTTATAAGAAAAAGCAATATTCTTAGTCCCCTTATAGGAAAAAGCAATATTTTCAAGACCATCGATTTTGATTGGAAGACGTTATCTCCCAGCCGTCTCGACAGGCACACTTCCAACGCTGCTCAGTTTCCAAACCCCAGCGTTGGTACTACAGATATGGTAGGCGTTGCAAGGCAGATCGCTAAATCCCTAAAAGGGTTAATCTTGTCTGCCGTAGCGGGACTCGTGTGGCTGCGCCCAAAGTTCGTCAAGCCCGGGAAACCAACAGATTCATAATCCCTGCAAGAACTAACTAGATACGGCGTCTTCAAACAAAGAACAACACACAGAAATCAACGGAGGGCAAGATAATGCTCAAAAATAGGATTACGAAGGCGGCTAAGTCCCCCTTTCTTTATTTGGCTACTTGCAGCAGTAGACTTGCGGTCGCCATAGTTGTGTCCACGACTCAACGTGCTCAGCCGGAGACTTAAGAATTAAGCTCTCAACTATTGTGACGATATAGCATCCGCCACAGGGTTGTAGCGTGGACTATAGTGGTGGTTTGCCACAGATCACTTCTTTGCATGGAAAGAATAGCCATCCTAATATCCAAATCAGCCTCGCGTGTGCCCGAATGCTTCAGGGTCAGGATGAATAGGGTAAGAATATACTTTGGGGCGTTTGGCCCCAACAGCAGAACAAAAGCAAACATGATTTTGTGACATAATAGGAAACTGTGTACAGTCAATTTCGAGTCTGCGCTCTTACCCCTGACAGGGATTATTCCAAGTTTTCGTTCGAAAATGTGCTAGACTTGCCTGTGAACTAGATAAGACTTGGACATAACAGCGAAAGCTGCCTGGAGGGTTATAAAAATAATTGGACGAAGATACGAGTTCTCTCAACTATTACTTCCTCTAGAAGCGACAGCAGCTAGGATGGTGGAGCACTTCGGAATCCTTGCCAAATCAAGTATTACGTGGGAAATTCTGACATATTTGTCACGTTCTAAGTGTCACATGATTGATGTTTTCATATATAAAGCCCACATCCCCCCACCTGGGCACCTGCAAATTTGAAAAGCCCGAATTGGAACATTTCCATCATGTGAAACTCAAATTTGGCCATAACTTCGTATTCTATGAATTGTTCAAGGTGGTCATGCTTGATAAGTAATAGTAGTGTTGATTTGAAGGCCTAAAATGTATTGCGCAATTCAGTGTAGATGCCTGTGGAGGCCAGGGTTGAGTTCAACTGGAAGGGACTGTTAACAGTCTATTAAAGCTCCTAAAGGAAAGGAGATTTAGAAATTCTCGGGTAGCGATAAGCCACAGAAAAGACGGTGAACTAGAGCAGAAAGGAGGGCAGGATAATCCAGGCTAAGCTTGCTGGAGACACGCACCGCCGCACCAGCCTGTCATCGTGTATCCCCCTTTGAACCGCCGTCTGAACACCAAATACAGGCCTTGTTTCTATCCAGGTGAGTAGGTGCTCTTTTCCAGAAGAATTCGCTGGATAAAATGGACCGGGAAAAGATGAAGCTTTTGGATGACTCTGATTTCAGGGCAACCAAGGGCTTTTCCTTTTGTTCTCATTCATAGCCATTCATAGTCGCCGAGGCTTATTCCACGGTCTGTGTGCTCCGTAGGCCTCATTTTTATTCGAGCTTTCGAAGCACAGATCCCGACAGGGTTGTCAGACAAAGAAATAGCGATGGCGTGAGTTGCGAATTTCTCTGACCTATAAAGGCAGTGGCCAATCCACTTTTGTGTGGTCGACTCACCTGCTTTCGTAAAACCCAATTATCTGCACGTCACTTGGATATGGGGTCCTTCTGTTCATATAAGAGCCCTCAAACTCCAGTCGCTCTCACCTGTGAACAGACTAGTACCACCTGCGGATGAGGTGCTTGCAGAGCCTCGGCAAGATCTCGAATAAATCCGAGATGGTCAGGCCTGAGGTGACCGGCTATCAGGAAGCTTTCGACTTGGTCAAACCGATTCGCGTTCAATCTGTGCCAGTTCACACCTGGACTCGGAGGGTTGTCCATTCACCAATTTACGATCGCTCGGTTATAATCTTCGTGTTGAAGGACGCCTCCACTTCGGCTCAACGCCGTTGTCTCAGGTCCGCGGTCATCGGGTGAAAATATTCCACAAACTGCAAAGCAGCTCGCAACTTAACTCTTCCTCGAGGAATCTCCAAGTCGTGGAAAAAAAATGCAACCTTGAAGATCATGGCCGTTATGTGGCGAAGCGAGGGGTTCATTTATCCCCATTTGCACCACCCCGCACAAAATCGACGGCATTAATCCATACCGTTAAGGTCTCGAGGTTCCATTGCAAGAAAAAACACGTCGGAGATGATAATATGAGACAAGGATCTTGACCCGCCGAAGCCAAACGCTAGTGGAGAAACTTCCAGAGGGCATCGAGCAGCCCGCATAAAACCAGATTGAACGCCATCATGCGTCCGAGTCCAGGAGCGCGTCCACGATACTTGGTTATCCCAATCCAATAAAAGCCAATTACCATGAAGTCCTTGACCGCTCTTCTTTCGGTTCTGTCTCTGTCGCTGGCTGGCCTCAGCACCGGATCACCCCTTCCCACCAATTCGTTGAGCCGCCGAGCCGACTCCTGCGAGCAATGGGCAGCGACCACCACTGGAAGCTACATCCTCTACAACAATCTGTGGGGCCAAAGCTCCGACCCCTCGGGCAAGCAGTGCACCGGGATTGATTCGTTGAGCGGAAACACCATTTCGTGGCATACCTCCTGGTCCTGGTCAGGCTCTGCCAGCCAGGTCAAGAGCTATGCGAACGCTGCGCTGCGCTTCACAGCCAAGACGCTGGGAAGCATCAAAAGTATCCCTTCAACCTGGAAATGGAGGTAAGACACGACAGGACCTTGAGCACAAGTCCGGACAGGATACTGACTCCCAACATAGCTATTCCACGACCGGCATCACTGCCGATGTTGCGTATGACATGTTCTTGAGTTCAAGTGCCAGCGGCTCCAATGAATACGAGATCATGGTCTGGCTCGCGGCTTTGGGAGGTGCGGGGCCTATCTCGTCTTCTGGCTCACCCATTGCTACTACCACCATCGGCGGCGTGTCTTTCCGTCTGTACTCTGGACCCAATGGCGACACGACCGTCTACAGCTTCGTCGCCACGTCGACAACGGAGTCTTTCTCCGGTGATCTGCTGGACTTCTTCACCTACTTGATTGAGCACGAAGGATTGAGCTCGAACTTGTATTTGATTGCTGTGCAGGCTGGAACGGAGCCATTCACTGGTACCGCGGACCTCACCGTCTCTTCCTACTCCGTGTCTGTTGAATAAGTCTTGAGCAGTCTTGAGCAGGTTCTCATGTAAATGCCCCGAGTTGAGAGTCAAACCCTTGGCATACGCGTAGTATGAGTACATAGCAATTACGTTGGAAATGCATTGCATGATCTACGTCACTGTTGAAACCTAGAACCGAACACACTCGACACCAGTGACGTGCGAAACCTTAGAGAACTAGAAGCTCACTTGGGACTAAGCGTGGTACTGTTTCATCCAAAGTGGGGTTCCAATGGGACCCATTAGCCCAAGCCCTGAAACTCGATGTCGTGGTTGACGCCTCTTGAAACGTAGGAACCTTCACTAGCTGAAACCGAGGCGTGTTTCAAGCGCTCTGGTGTTCGCCCGCGACCATCACAATTGGTGCAATAATGCTGTTGGTCTGCCCAAAAACGGAGATCGAGAGACCCGGTTCCGCCCATGCCACTCTTTCCATGTCGCATCAGCGAGACGCCCGCCTTCGGAGGCAGTGACTGCATTTCAGAACAATTGAATCCGGCCCTTCGAAGGCAAGACCCTTCCAGCGCGATGTAGCAGGCGACGTCGATTCTAGCATGGATGCACGTCACCACCGATCAACAGGACATCCCGGGCGCGTAGGGGTTCTAAGAATAGCGAGGTTTCTATCAATAGATTTATCATGGCCGTTAGATCTTCTTTATTTAGCATCGACAGCGTTCCTGTCCCAGCGAGACGGATAGCGTGAAGAACTGCGAGTTGTAAGCGCCTGGCGGGGGAGAGGGGAACTCATGGACTGGGGGGAAGGCGCTTAAGAGCTATTTGTGTGTAGTCGATGCGACCGTACGAAGGACCCATCCGGTTGCTTTTTTTAGCGGAACAGGGGGGGGCAATCTACCGACGCAGACCTACTGCAGGTCGTACAGGCGGAGCACTGCAGACAATGCATCGATAGTCCTAATCTGAGCTCGGAGGAAAGCGCAGAGGCAAATCTGCCGGGGAGACCGAAGCCTCGATCTATCGAGCCCAACCCCCCCCAATAGTTCATCCTGGATACTTGGGGGGCAAACTCTATGGAATCAGGGCTTTCAAACTCGACACCCCTCATATGTGAGGCGGCCACGCTATCGCTTTTTTTTTTTCTTACCCCTCGAACCAGGAGAGCAGGAGCGCAGGACAGCAGGACAGCAGGATCTCTCCCTTCTGACGAGTTCGGATGATTCACGCATGAGAACTTCAAGTCCCAAAAATTCTCCTCGAATCCGCTACGCGACCCACTCCCCCGTGGCGCGTGTGACAGGGATTTCTGTCATTTGCCCTTTCGCACGGACTATTGGGCCTTTCCGCTCCAGCGCCAAATTGAAACGCGACTTGCCACATTGCCTGACCACCGCCATAGGCTAATCTTGGGGCTTCTAGATCATCCACTCAATGAACATGCTACACTAGTCCGGCCCAATGTGAGCTGACCCCGGTATGATCCTGGAGGTTGGAGAACGGAGAGCTTCTTTTGGCCCCCCCCTTCGGCAGCTGGCAGGGTGGCGAGCTGTTGGAGCTGTTGGTAATCTCGTATATGCGCGTCCAGAATACGCCGATTCAAGGAATGAACTTTGAAGTATTCTACGGGACGTGTTGGAGGGAGGAATCTGACCTGGCATGGTCCCACGGTTCCCCCCGCGTCTTCCGTCCTGAGACGGTCGCGAGTTTCATGGGAACAGAAAGTCTATCGCGGCCCCTGCTCCTGCTCACAGGGGACGGAGGGGAGAAAGTGATTTGTGGGATGGGGGGACCCCACCCGCGGGTCTGTAGTGGAGCTCCCGGCTGATCTCCTGGGACCCAACGTCCTCTGGATCGTCCCAGATCCATTGATTTGTTAGGCGCTTGACGGTTCTATTTCGGGGGGACGTGACTAGGCTCGCATTTCGCGTTTCGCATAGCTGAAGGGGGTCCACGAAAGCCATGAGAGAACGGGCGAACATGTAGAATGATGCTGGCAAAAAGCAGGGGGGAAAAAAAAGCCTCTAGCATGTCAAATGGTTGGCGAATCTAGGGGGGGAAAAAAGCCAAAAAAGCACCGAACTTGATAGACCGCAGGCAATAGTCCCGGGAGGAACTCTACAAGTCCGATACATTCCCAGCCTAGAATCCACTCAATCTGCTGGAGCAAATCAGGCTGCACAAGCCCGTTTGGCCCGTGGGCCCCGTCTCAGGACTCCGCGCGCCAAAAGGTTCGAGCATCTCAGATCCAACTATGCAGGTTCACTCTGGTTCGCCGCGACCCCTTCCCTCCCCTCTAGGCCGCTGACTGGTCCCAGGAACCTTGCAGCTCCTGGCAGGACCCCCTCCAGCCGCCTGCCACTCAATGGATGGCGCATACCGGAGCTATAACTAGTCGTGGGATTCCCACGCCTCTGAATTCTTCACGGGATTAATCCACATGCCCATCGTCGTCACCACTCCTTTGGTCTTTGCTGTTCATTTTTTAATTGCTGCCTTCCCCCTCATCGACTCTGCGAGCGATAGGTCCATCTAATTGTGTCTCCAATCCATTGCAATCTATTGCCCATAATTCAGTGGGCGTGTCTCTCGGTAGAAATTCTCCGCACCGCCAGGTTTCAGTCCTTCGAGGGTCTCCCAGTTAGGGTTATCGCACGATAAGAGGGTTGACACGACAACCTCGACTATCCTTGCCGCCGCATTCCTTCTCATCTCGACTACTTCACTCGCCATTCATCCTGCTGGTCAGGAATTCAAGTCCTTTCTTCACCCCCGCAGACGTTGGGTTCATTTACTAGTAATTCATCTGGGGGATTCCTGGATTTTTTTTTTTTTGGACTTCACATCATTCACTTTTTCGACCACCCATCTTCTCGCCTTTGGAAGTACGTCTCGACCGAAGTTATATCCCACGAAGCCGCCCTCAGCAACTTTTTTCTTTGCTCGACTATAGAATTGGATTAGAACATTGGGTTCCCTTGTTATACGTTGTTTTCCATCATTATGTTTGCCACCAACTTGGAGAGCTCGGCTCTCAACCGAGCAGCTTTGGATGAATTCGTCACCCACCGAGTCACCCGTGAGATGGTGACCTACCTGGCCCAGCAGGCCTCTCTGGTCATCCGATGCGAGCCCCATGTGACCAACACCGTCAACCAGCATGGCCAACCCACCCCTCCATCCACCCCTCCGGTGGACCCAATGGACTCGATGCCACCGCTTCCCCCTACCGAAGCGTTCATTGCTTCCCTCATCACCCGGTCCCAGGTGCAGGTGCCCACCCTCATGAGCTCGCTCGTGTACCTCGGTCGCCTGCGTGCTCGGCTCCCTCCCGTCGCGAAGGGCATGCGATGTACTGTCCATCGTATCTTCCTTGCCTCTCTTATCCTTGCCGCCAAGAACCTGAATGATTCGAGCCCCAAAAACAAGCACTGGGCGCGTTACACCGCCGTCAAGGGCTATGAAGGCTTCGGGTTCTCCCTCCCAGAGGTCAACTTGATGGAGCGTCAGCTGCTCTTCCTCCTGGACTGGGACACCCGTGTGACCGAGGAGGATCTCCTGGTTCATCTGGAGCCCTTCCTGTCTCCTATCCGCCAGCGGATGGAGGCCCGGGAACAGGAGCGGAAGGCCGAGGCCGAGCTTCAGCGCAAGCAACAACAACATCGTGAATGGTATGTTCATCTCATGTTTGGAATAATTGCTCTCATCTAATTTGGTTTTCCCCCCTACCTACAGGCGTCGACTTCACGCATCTGCGGATCTGCTGGCCAGCCGCCTTCGTCGTCAGAAACTGGAAAGCCGAGCCAACAACCGCCATGCCGTTGACAACTCGCTCCGTCGCCTTCCTAGCCATGTGTCTTGCCCCGGCATTCACAGCAACAACACTTCTCCCCCAGTCACTGCCGACAGCGACCGGTACGCCCCTTACAACCGTCAGCGAGCCTCTCCCCACCGACCTACCCGGTCTATCTCACCCCCTTCTATCCGTGACGTCCCCGGCTTGTCTCATGCCGAGACCTTCAACTCGCTCTGCTCTCGCTCATCGAGCGTCGCTCCCAGCTCTCGTGGCACGCCCGCGAGCATCAGCACTTGCTCCTCCCATGGAAACGACGATGTCATGGTGACGGACCCAAGCACCAGCCCATCGGTTTCCTCCCTGAACTACAGCTACGTCAACGTCGGCGCTCTTGATGTCAAGCAGCCTCTTGAGCCTATCCGTCAGCCTAGCAAGAAGGTCAAGGTGCATAACCACTCGACTAGCGGCTTCGTCGCCCGCTTCATCGCTTCCGCCACTGGCTCCTATATGGGTGTTCGTATGAGCCGCCCTCACGCTTGAGTTGAGCTGGTCTCTTTCTCATCGTTGGCCCTGTACGCATCTTTTGATTTCCCCCCCTTTTTTTTTTGCTTTTCTCTGCAGACCCTTCCCCCTTCTCTCTCACACCTTACCTACTTGTATTACCGCTTCTTGGCAAAAAAGCATTTCTCCGTTGATACACATACTTGGTGATAATACCCTTCGTTCACAATGCTGGGCCTCTTTTGTCCGTATCTACTGTCATGTCGTTCGAGTCGCGAGACATGTGCCTTTCTCGTCTTTCCTTCACTCACTATACATTGCATTCTCTTGGCTGGCATGGGCGTTCGATTGGTTTTCTTGTTTCTCCTTTTTTTGGGGTTAGGTCTTGGGGTATCGGATCAGGTTCTTGGACACTTGGTTGGGACAGGATGACCTTAGACGTTTTTTTTTTTTTGCATGTATTATGGATGTACTTATCCCTTTTTTTCATCGGTCTGTGGGATGTGCCCGATAATGATACACCATTTACAAGATGACAGATTTCCCTGAAGGCGCATTGTAGGATAAGCTGATCCCAATTACCTTGATGACATTGATCTCCACCAGGGATTTCAGTGGCGTGCTGTTGCCTTCAGATCGGTATGTACCCACTCCGGCCTTCATGCCTTTTCGTGGCACCCGAATACCTGGTACTACCGACTCGTAGGCCCTTGTGCTTGGTACGCTGGACATGTTGGTAGGGATGGCCCCCTTCATCCAATACAGAGGAAAACGAAGCGGGAAACACCTTAGTGTCTTCTGTTCCTGGTAACGTTGCATCTCAGGGGGTTTATTGCTGCCTTCTGATTCATAATACTCGGCGTCTCCTTTCCTCGCGCCCGGTTGTCACTCAGGATGAAGGCATCCGATTCATAGGTGCAGATGCCTTGAGCTCTCTATTCTACTCCTGTACTACCTTGCGGAAATGGCAGTTATCTGGCGCGGCTCCCTCACTCTACAACCTACTCTGCCGGAGCCATTCCGGTCTCACTGTCCACACCTAGAACATTCAGACAAGGAATGAGCCCATGTTCGAAATAAGTGAAGTCTGATTATTGACTACTGACACCGGAAGATTGTCCCCGACATGAATAATCCTTGGATGGCAGACTTCTGCAAAATAAACCGAAACCTTGTGCGCCGCAAGGACACAATACCACCACACGAGGGACAGCTTACGAGAACTCACTGCGTCTAATCTGAAGCCAGTCTCCTGCAACCCGCACGGAAACCCTGAGAGTGTCTCAAATCCGGAGTAGTTGCAGCCGGGCCAACCGCCTATACACAAAAGGAACCCCCTGCAGGAACCCCGCCAAGATCAAATAATAAATCTGAAGCTAGTGGGCTGTTAGATGCATGGCCCGAAACATGTCAATAGTTCCACGTCGTACCGAGACCAACGGATCCACGTGGGTCGCTTTTAGAAGAGTCGCCATCCACCGCATGGCCACAGGGGCCTGCTGGGCCTTCAAGTGTGCAGCCATGGTGGGATCGTCCGTTTAGCAGCAGGCCGATTTCCAGAATAGACCTGCTGCCTTTTCCCAAAAGTGCGGTTAGACAGAGGGCCCCAGGAGCGTGTGCGATATCACTTTAAGCTTACCAGCGCCTTGGTCAAGTTGAGGTTCGCAGAACGAGATGTGCGCTGCCCATAGGTGGTTTCTAGGCGGAGGCCTTTCGTGGGGGGGGATCAACTCTACTTAAAGGGCGAATGTGCCGAAGAATTGGGGCCATTCTGTGCTTATCTTGAATTTCGGAGTCCGGCGAGATTCGCCATTTCGCGGACGCCGTTTGGTCCACTTGGTTGGTCATGCAATGAGGCCTCATGTAGGTCCCCCTGGCGGCGAATCAAAGGAGCCTACATGGTCGATTGAAGGGTTGGCGCTGAAGTCAAACCCATTGAAAGGGCTTGAGAGGCTGGGGCTGAATCGTGATCCTGCGCCCGGGGGAGGGGGGTAGGGTTTGGGGGCTGTTGGGTCGGGCTGTTGGCCCTGCCCTCCCACGATCTGTTAATCTCTCAAACTACGAATGTGGGTCATTTGCATTTCTGGATTTGCGTTCTGCAAAGGGAAAATAAAGATGCATAATGATCAGGTTAACCCGAAGGACCTCGAGTCTGGATGGATCGTGTCCTTCGCATGCCAGAAGGGCCATGTTGCTTTACAGATGCCGTCCTGATCGATGTTTCGCAGAGGGAGTGTCATGTCATTTACCATTCCTGTCTTTAGGAGGCTTTTATTTTACTCTATAGAATGGATACTTGCCCGGGCGAATCGTCCGTATCACGAAGTGGGGCATTACCCCTCACGGGTTGCACCCGCAATGGCTTTGGGCCAGAAACTTCCAATCAAAGTTCGTGCTGGAATTACCTCTTGGATTTGCTGGACTTTAAGCCCATTGCGAAGAAGCTCATTCGCTCGGCATGGCTCGTGTCACAAGAATGCCGGTGATCTCAATCGATGGCCATCAAGCACCACAAGTAAGCCGCAATTGGCACAAACAAGGCAGTCCATGATTGACCAAGGATTTGACATGCGCAGATTGCATTTGGGCTCGGGTCATCCTGGTCAAAAGGCGGCGACGGGGGTGTCAGTCGAAAGGTCGTGGACACTATCAAGATGGCTGTTGGCGCAGGTTTTACCCACCTTGATTGCTCTGATGGTGGTTACCCCGACGTGCTCCGCCTTGCGCCTTGGTTAACCATCACATCTAGGCTATGGCACTGAGAAAGACCTCGGGGTTGCTATCAAGGAGCTGGAACACGAGATGCATGTATCCCGCTCCTCCATCCACATCACCACCAAGTGCATGACTCTTCCCCACGACCCATCAACAGCGTTAAAAGCCAGTCTCCAAAGACTCCAACTTGACTATGTGGACCTATACCTCATCCACGCACCGTTCGAGTACAAAACCGCAGAGCAGATACAGGCCGCCTGGGCACAAATGGAAGCACTCCGTGAAAAAGGCCTGGCTCGCTCCATTGGGGTCTCCAATTTCCGGCCCGTGGACCTCGTGCCCATCTACAATACCTGCAAAGTGCCTCCTGCCGTGAACCAGATGGAATGTCACCCGTATCTCCAGCGCCGCGAACTAAACCAGCTGATGCGAGAGCATGGCACGAAGACGTTCAGCTACGGACCGCTGGTTCCTCTCCTCAAGGTGGAGGATAGTGGTAGTAAACCGTTATCTAGGTACCTTCAGACCCTTGCTGCGAAATATGGGGTTTCTGCAGATAATATTCTCATGCGATGGCAGCTGGATCGCGGATATGGAGTTGTGATTACTGCAACCGAAGAGTCGAGACTTCATGAGTATCTCCAAAGCAGTACATTCATGCTTGCCCCAGAGGAGCGGGAGGAGATTGAGCGTATTGGGTTGGACTTCCATTTTCGCTCGTATTTGGTGGGAGCTGGCAAGTTTAGCCGGGAGGATCGTCTCTGAAGAGACCTTGGAATTGGTTGTGAGGGATGGATGAATACCCTCTCCCTTGGTCCTACCAATTGAATAGTACAATGTTGATGGTGTGGAATGGGCAGCTTTGTCTGTCTTCAGCTGTGGATTTAGAGATAAGTCATGATGGCCTGTACGATCTTGGCTGGAACACCACATACGGCTGGCCTCATATACTTTATAGAACAATGTCAGAAAGTTCGCAAAACTTTCCCAGTCTACTGCACTAGGAGGTGTATCTAGCAAACCCTGGCAGGTTCTGACTTGGCCCAGTCGTTCTCATTTGTGATTAGCTTTCAAGCCGGTCAGGGTTCCTCGCAGGAGCCAATAAGGCATATGGTCGGAACGGATAACAAGTTGTCATCTAAAATTTGTCTTCCGAGGTCGTACGCACTCAGGCGCACTTCGATGCGGTACTCTATGGTGTCTAGTCGATCTTTCTCTGTCAGCTCCTTATACCATTCAGTCGCTCCCGAGATGCCCTAAAACTGGAATCTACTCGACACCTCTGTACTACCTCCCCGAATGAATGAATCATGAGTCTTCGGACGATCGTCGATATTCTGCCTCTATCCCCACACCTATTCCTAAAAAAAGCGCACTGCATACAGGGGCAACTCGGAGCCTCAAAATGATGTTTAGGTCAAGCTACAGCGTTCAGCTCTATGCTCGAACTGGCCTGAGGTCGCCGTAGAGTACAACGCTTGAATGGCCAAGATTCTCAAAAGACGCTGGTCTCCGTTTCCCCGCAAAGGCTTATCGGGGTGCCTAAACGCCGTCGCGATGTCTGGACTAAATAGTTAGGTCCACCCGAGGTTATCTCGCCTTTTCCCCCCCTCATGTTTCTTTGTCCCTGTAGAGGAAGTTTTCCATGGGAAAAGGGGGAAATACCCGGGGAGGAACGCATAATGACATCGCATGCCTAGGACTGCTGTCCGTCCCAAGCGAATCCCAGGATTCTGTACTATATTATGAGCCCGTGGCGTGTGCTAATCACTCTAATCACCTTGGCGTGAGGATGTTATCCAATCGGCAGATAAAACGAGCCTGCGACCACTGCCACGCTGTCAAAGAGAAATGCCGCAGACTGGACCCCAAGCGACCCTGTGAGAGATGCGCCCGGCTCAGCCAGAAATGCGAGACGAGGCGAGATATCACCAAGACAGGTCGGAAATCGCGTTTCGCCCGGCGATTAGCGTATACCCTGCCCAATGCCACCGAAGCCGCCTGCATCAGCGGCTATGTAGATGATCTGCCGTTATACAATGCAGGACTTGGCAGCAATACGGCCATGCTGCCGGGGCTTGACGCCTGGGAGATGCACTTTGTGAACTTGATGAAAGACGGCGAAGGATCATCGCCCCTGGACAAATTCCTGGTAGGGCCGAGCTTCTACCAGTCGCATCATGTGGCCTTCATGCAGAGCATCATGAAGCCGACGTCGCCTCTCAAGGATGCAGCCGTCGCGTGTGCGGCAGTTCTCTTTGGTGACCATGAGGCCGAGTACGCCGGCACGAGCATGGAGATCGCCTACGAGCGAGCTGCCCGGGCAGTCTCTCTTCGCTCGTGCCGGATCTCGAATGCGACCGATCTGGGTACCGTGCTCGTCCTTGGGATGTCCTTGACGACGTTTGCCATGCACGTCGCCGAGGGCCATCCATCTCTTATCTCGCACTACATACTAAGCCTGGTGGAGCCACAATATGAGCGCTTCTTGCCACCTCGATCGGTGTTGACAGACTTCCTGATGTGCCTGATTTGCACCGAAACCTTCGAGTGTCTCTTGAGATCCGAAACGCCCGCGATGAGGGTAAATACCGACGGTCGCAGTGAAGTCGTGGACCGCTATGTCGGGATTAGCTATCCCATCTTTCCTCTCCTTTACGATATCTGCCAAATCAGCAGCTGCATGAGAACAAGTCCGGGTGTAGAGAGCCATGAACGAGCTGATCGGTTGACAGAATTAAGCAGTGCCCTCGAAAAATGGCAGCCCTCACCTCCACCGGACCTTCTCCGCCGGTTCTCTCAATCCGAGGCCGTTGGCATCCTCGCCCAAGCCAGGATCCTCCGGCTACTGGGGCTCCTCATTATTCACCGACTCCAACATCCCTACGGCAGAAAAGATCATGCCGCGAGCAGAGTATCGCAGGCTATCATTGCCGAATTCGAAATGCTCCTTGAGCGCACCGGGCGGTCCGTTCCATGTACCGCGCTTGCATACTTGGCTGCATGTTTCGAAATTGTGGACGCGGAGTCAAGGGGGCACGCAATATCCAGAATGCCGGAGATCATTACATTTTCACGCCAGTCGCAGATCAAATTTCACGCTCGCTTGATCGCGGTTTGGAACGCCAGGGATCTCGACCACTCGTTTTGTTGGTTCGAGCTCGGCAGGTACTTGTGTGAGTCTAAATGATGGTCGTATGATAATTGAAGATCCTGCTTTTTTTTTTTTTAATTTATTCTTCCAGATAATCCATAGTATTTATCTTGTTTGATATATGGGAAATCATAATAGTCGTTGCTAAAATTCTATACAGCACGATGGGCGATTTGCTTCTCCGCCATTTTCCTGTAGCTTTTCGCGGTTGCCACTCGTGCATCTTTGCCCCATATCAGAAGAGGGACAGGTAGCATGTAGATGACAAATGCGACCACGGCGCATAGGATATGGAGGTTCTGCATACCCATCCCGTTAACCCACGGGGTGAGCACGAATAGCACAATCAAGGATATGATATTACGCATGAATATGACCCCCACGAGGGCATTTCCAATAATCTGTGTCGCAATGTCAGAGTGGCGACACACTGGGCGGAGTGTGGCAAAGGGTACATACGTCTTGGTAGCAGTCCATGAGGTAGGACAGCGCGACGCCGCTGATCGCCGCTAAGGTGAAGCCAAAGACTCCAAATCCAACGGCAAGAAGAGACCAATGGACGCCCTGCAAACAGTGTTAGTCTCATGCGCATTAGTCGCAGGCCAGGCAAACGTACATAGGCAAGACCCAAGCCAAACATCAGAATCGAGCCCGGACCAAGGACTACCATGGGCAACGCAAGCCACAGACGCATCTCGGGCTCATATATACCACCGTTTCTCTTGGAAAGCCAGAGGATGTGCTTGTCACTGAAGGTTCCACCAAAGGGGAAACCCAGAACAGCCCCCACAAAAGGCGCCACGTTCATAAGTCCCACTCCGATCTCGTCGAAGTTGTACGGCGGGTCGAGCATGTAGGATGCCTGGAGAGAGGTCATGATGGCGAACCAAGCCAGAGTTGTGCCATAGGTCACCGCCGCGTATGCCACGGCCGGAAACGTGAAGAGAGAGACGAGTGGCTGGAGGAAGTGAGGTCTCAGCGACTCGTCCGTTTTGGTGATCAACGCCATCCGCTGGCGATATGTCTTGGGCTTGATATTGTAATTGATCACCACTCCGCTCACCAGAGCGTTGCCGGGAGGCCCGTCGTCATCGGCCTGGATGGTGTCCTTGACATCTTTCTTGGGATCCGGCAGCAGCTGCGATGAGCTTGCAATGCCTTGGCCCTCCAGCACGGGGATATACTTGGACTCTTCGAAGAAGAATATCACGGCGATCAGAGTGACCCCGAAGAAGATCACGCACCACCACCACATCCACCGCCATCCTTGCGATTTCACGATGTATCCCGATGCCACAGGGCCCAGGAACGCGCCGGTGGACTGGAATATGACAAACAGGCCGTTCATCGTCGCGTGCTGGTGCACAAAGAACATATCGGCGATGGTGATCTGAACGACGATCTCGCTGATCGCGCCCCCCCAGCCCGGAGATCAAGTTCGAGCCCAACAGGTCTCCCCGCGAGTCGACCTCCGCTTGCCAGATGCACGATGCGAACTGGAGAGCACAGCTGAAGATGTACAGCGGGCGACGGCCGTACTTGTGCACCAATGGGACCATGAAAAAGCACCCGATAGCCAGTCCGCCATAGTTCAACGCAGCGCCGGCATTCATGATACCCACCGTGAGTGTCGGGATCTCCGTTTGCATCGGGCCCCATGCCGTGAAGCCTATGTCCAATTGGACAAAAGTCCACAGCACGAAGAAACTGACCAGCGCGAAATTGAGATACTTGCGTGGCTTTGACCAGTTCAGAGGGTCATTGGGGTCAGAGGAAGGAGTCGGGAAGAGCACTAGCTGGTCTCTGGTTCTGTGGACTGCAGCATGTTAGTTTGGTGCCCATGGTCGATTGTCTCGGAAGGAGCTGAAATACCGTCTTCCAATGCGACCGTTCCAGGGGCCCAGAAGGCCTCGTCATCTTGCCGGTCTACCATGCCTGGGTTCAATCAGGGTGCAAAATGAACAGCTGCTGCTTTCGGGGAGCCTTGGAAGGGAGTGTTGACAGCATCTTTTTGAATTCTTATACATGGAGGCCTGTGCGGAGAAACCGTGGATCTGAGATCCTGTTATCGCGAGCTTAGGGGAGTTGTGGGGGGGGGCGCCATTGGGATGATGGCGATAGCATCGCCGTCCAATCAGTATGTATTAAACAGGCCGGCTTGGCATTAACGACAAGGGCGATCGTCTGGCAGAGTTTGGGAGAATCTGGGATTGGATTCCACTTCTCCACCCCCGCTTATCGCGACCGCGCAGCACCCATGGGATGGCCGTGAGTGGCTGCGAGCGGCTGCAAGAAGGGCTGCAGGTGGGCATTTGCCCCGATCAGATGGCTGGACTCGGACTCTCATTGCAATCTGGGCGGACTTTGTGCCGCTGAGGGGTCAGCTTTTGCCCCTATTCACAAGTACGCCACAGCAACTCCTTATGGCGGTCCTGGTGTGTAATCGGTCACTCCGAGAACTGCGACGATCATGGGAGCATCTCTGCTTTCTTTTGCAGAACCTTCTCCAAAGCCGGAAGGGTGATCTCATGCTGTAATTATAGTCAGAAGGTCAGTCCTGAAGGTTGGATCTGCACGCTTATCGATGGGCCCCCGTGAACCCCATATGGTCTGCAGGGCTGGAACTATCAGCTGCCGAAACATCGGTCTTCTCCAGGGCTTGTTGCACACTTACGTACTAATGCATGGACACTCTGCTTTTTTTCCCCTCAGGCAACGAACCCTTAGCTTTTGAGAATGATATACTCTGGTGGCGAGGTATCGCGAAAGGAAGACTGTATTCCTCCGATCTTTGCGATCGCAGGGCGCTTGGGCGATTACGCTGCTTTAACAAACCCATGCCGGCGAGAACTTGGAGCTTAAAAATTGAAAATCACCCATGAGAGGGTCTTTTTTGCGAGATTATAGCGATTTTAAAGTAGTTTCCATCGCGCTCTGCTGCCGCAAGTAGAGACTTAGCACATTTGACATGACAGTTGTTCGTAGTCAATTCCCCTTATTCTCCATCCATTCGAATCGCCACATCCCTTGCATAGCCCACTTTTCTGTGCACCGATCTTCTTTTGAAAATATGGAAAGATACTGGACTGTTGCGTACCAGTCGCTTACAGAGAATATTGCTTCCAGGATGATTTGCTGGCAGAAACAATCCAAACGCCCGCATCAACTTCATGGTTTGTTGCGTGTTGTGAATCGCTCGAATTTGCTTTACGGGAGCAATCATCCATATTACGCTCATATGCCCGATCAGGCCTAACTTTGAAATGATCTACTGCTGACTTTCCACGAGTTGTGCTGCCTTCTTGATAGGATCTGATGCCCATGCGAAAGCGAACATATTTTTGGGAAGCTCTGCATTAGGAACGAACCGGCGAAGCTCATTCAACATTTCCTCTCGCCTCTCGTCGTTGATTCTCGACATGATCATAACCGTGACCGCGTGAGAATATCGGAGCTCGTTATATAAATCGAGTCGTTGGGATAGTTGCTCCGGAGCGACATCGGCCGTCAGAACCCCAGCAAGAGCCGCTGCGTCTTCAAAGGCTTGAGCTCCTCCTTGCCCCTGGTGGGGAAGCATAGGATGAGCTGCATCACCGATCAAGGCGAGTTTGCCCTTGACAAAAGTAGACGCTGGGTCTCGAGACGCCAGACTCCAAAGTTTGACATCCTCAGCCATCCTACACATCTCGAGGAGGTCCTCGCCGAAGCCGGCGAAGGTCTTCACCAAGTGGTCCTTGCTTGCTGCATGGTGCCAAGAGGCATCCCCGCCAGCGTCTTCTTCCGGCCCAGGAGGGTAGATCCCGGCACAATTGAGCAGCTTCCCCCCACGGCAGGGGTAGACCACGAGGCGGCGGTCAAAGGTTGAGAAGGCATGAAGACTATCAAGTCCCGTCTTTCCCAGAAGGCTGCAGGTGAGTGGATTCTTTCGCATTTTGTCGACCGAGACTAAGAATCGAAAGCAGCTTTGACCGGTGTTTATGACAGCCCTGTCTTCCCCCGTTATGGCACTCACGGTTCGCGACTATACAACTCATTAGGTCTACCATCGAAAATTTGTCCGGGGAGGACTTACGTGAACACCGTCGGCGCCGACGATCAGGTCGGCCCTATATTTGTCTCCATTCTTGAGTACGACCTCTCCCTTCTCTGCATCCTTTGGTTTCATCTCAGCTTTTGCGAGTCGACAGATGGGCGTCTCCTTACCACAGATAAGACCGGCGCGGATAGCCTTATGTCAATCTTGCGACCATCAATTTCCTGAGAAGCTGTATTCCGTAAGGCATTATGAAGATCCACTCTATGGGTCAAAATCCATTCATGATGGACATCCAATGCCCGCTGCTGCTCTTCCGTGACCTACAAATGTTAATTTATGTTTCCTGAGAGACCGGCGAAAAGAATCCTTACAACGGCAGCCCGCACTAGATTTCCATTAGAATCCCGCACATCGGCTTTCTTGCAGAGCACAGGATCCAGCAAGTCCATATTACACTCCCATTCTTTCAATATGCGGGTCGCGTTGGGGGCGACGTGGATGGCAGCACCGGTCTCGTTGAGGAAGCTGGATCTTTCGAAGACCTTCAAGCAATTATATTACACGTCAATCTCGTAGAATGCAGGAAAGACACTGACCGTGACATCGTGCCCTTGGCGGTTTAAGGCTATAGCAGCACCCAAACCCCCGAGGCCCGCACCGACAACAATGACATTTAATGGCATATTGGGTCAATCCTGTGGCAGGAAAAGCATGGGGAGACATTGCATATGTGGGCGGCATTCCCGCAATTTATCATTTCTCAAGCGTGGGTCAAGTTGCCAAACAAACCGAATGTATGCATTTTTGCGGACCCCACTCGAACAGCCGTTCTCCAATCTCCAGACATCCAGACTGGCCACAGCAGAGTTCTCCAGAAACGACATCCGCGAGCCTAAGGACTCTCCGCCAATATCCTGGACCTAGGCATGTGTAAGGGTATCTCCCCGGGTTGTTAAACTCCAACAACCGTGATTTCGGTGCATGATTATCCACCTTCTGTTTGAGACTAGCCGCGCGTTACCGCGGGGCTCTGTAGTTAGTTAACTATCTTCAGCTTCTGCTTATCGAATTTTTGCAGACTTTGGGAGGCCATTCATCTCCAGCGCTAGGGTTATGAATTTTTCCAATCCAGTGGGAATAGCTAGTTAGTGATGTGGCGGACTACCAATGAGCCAACCCAGGGGAGCAGTGGAGGTCGTGTGACATGGCAGAAGTTGGCATGCGAATCCAATTGGGAAATTCAACAAAGCCAAGTTCCCTAAAAGACAAGATAAGCAATACACATGATGGAGAACAAGGGTTCCCTGCAATCCACCAAACATCAATCAGACCAGAGGCGCCGAAACAAACCCCTAGCCTATCACATGCTTCCAGGGCATTCGATGACAGGGATCCCAGGAATCCATGGGCACTCGATGCAGTATGATGAATCTGACCAGCCGAATACTGCCACGTTCCAAGGCACTGGCCCAGATTTAATCATAGCCGAGAGGGTCACACAAGCAGACTCTGCCATTAAGAGAGAGAGAGGTCAAAGCTGTTTGAGCAAAGGTACGACACTGCCGCGGTTTCCTGTATACACACTTGAGAGATTCCGTCCTTCGAATACGAGGCCCGATGTCATGGCCGGCCGCCACAATAGACAGATGGTTCGTGGATCGAAAAAGGCCCCGGCGCTCCTGGTTACACGGCGTCTGCCCCTCATCTTAGCTGCCTAGGCAATAGATGGCCACTCCAGATAGTCGAGTGTGCGTCACTGAATTCCTGAGAAGTGAAGCGTCAACCGTTTTATTGGGAGTTATCGCGCACCAGTGAGCTTGTCACGGCTATTTAAGCCGTTGACAGACCCACCGGGGGGATGTTATCAAAATGGATATTGTCTGGCATCCTTCGCTCTGCTTCACATTCGGAGGATAGGACCCCGGTTGCTGTTTCAGAATGGTCTGGGAATACTACAACGACAAGGTCATCTTCATGACCGGGGGAACTGGTTTCGTCGGGACTGCACTAATATACAGGATTCTCTCCCAGAGTTCGCCAAAGCATATCTTTGTTTTGAGTCGAGGCGGTTTCTCGTAAGTACCTTCGCCCGGCTTGATAGAATCAGGGCTGATGGACTTGGCCAGGAACGCAAGAGCAAAATGGTCTAAGATGCTTCCACCCCAGATTATAAAGATCTTTCTCGATAGTAGTAGAATGACGGTAATGGATGGCGAGCTGGGCGATACCGCGACCATGAGTCTTTCCGACGAAGAGCTCCAAATGCTCAAGAGAACAGTTCATATTTTCATCCACGCCGCTTCTTCCATCATGCTAAACCATTCTCTTCGCGAACTATCCTATACTATCGTTGCGCCCACCCTATGTCTGACCCAGTACGCACTCAAGTTCCCAAACCTCGAACGATTTGTCTTTCTCTCTTCCGCTTACGCAAATTCTCATCTTTGGACCATAGACAGGAGCTCCGATGTCTCGGTCGAAGAAGAGATATACAGCCTCAGTGGTGACGACGCGCACCCTGCAACTCGGCGCCGGAGATCTGGAAAGAAGTGCAAAAAAACGGCACCTCAGCCGAATACGAAGCCCACGATTTCCCCTGGCCATACGCATACGCAAAACATCTAGCAGAGCGACTCGTTATGCAAAAGGCCGCACAGGAGCATGCGCTGGATAAGATCTTGATCGTCCGACCATCGGCCGTTGGCCCAGCCGACGAGTTCCCTTACCCGGGATTCACAACCCCCTTTTCAACGCCATCGACCGCTTGTGCTGCGGCCGTTGCGCTCCATCCGGGCCGCAAAATCAACCTTGCAACCCGATGCGAGAACCCCGACGAGGAAGTCACCATTGACGAAGTGCCGGTGGACGTAGTTGCAGATCGCGTCCTTGTACATGTGGCCCAGGGCACGAGTGGATGCGTTCACGCAGTGAGCGGCGAGAAAGGACGCTTGCGATTTGGGGACTGGTGGCATGCCTTCAAGAGCGAGCGACGTCTTCCGTGGCAAGTAAAGCCTGTGTGGGCATCGGATGACTGGCATTCGTCGGACCTCCACCACATGGCGAAGAATTTCAAGATAATCGGCACTTCCTTCGCATTCAAAGAGGGGAAGACCGATCGTGTGGCGGAGCTACTGGGCCCGGAGCAAACAAAACGTCTGAGGTTGTATGCGGATCGATCGCAGCCTTACTCGCATTCTCTGGTCCACCGGAGGCACCACATTCACCGTATGGCTAAGCAGCTGGCGAAGAAGAACAAGTTACCAGCGTTCTCTGTCGGGCTGCTTTGTCGAAAGGGAAAGCCATTGGTTCAGCTTGAGCACGCCGGTGCCTAATGGGCGCAGTTCCTCGATAATGGGCTTGCTCATCGGGGTTATTTAAGATGCAATGATTTATCATTCTTATGTCTATCCTGTTCATAGCACTGCAGTTGCTCAGAATTGATATCAAGTCGAAGAAGAATGCTAGACAGGGCTTGTAGCTTATGATTACCTATAGTCCGCGCTTGAGGTGATATTATTTGCGGTTGGATATTTTCAAAGGGCTATTGATACTAAGTATAACTGTCAAAGTTCTGAGTAGACAAGTGGCCTTCTATTGCCTTGATCGGCTAGAACTGGCGTACTAGCACATCCTGAGTATTGTACGACTATAGTAGTCAGCCACGGCCATTTATTAGTCCAAATGGCAAGATCAAAGTCTCTAAGAGCCCTGGGCTCCCTTCTTGCAAGACCTTGATGTTCTTTAGTGACCATTGGCATTCGACACGATCGCTACCTCTTCTGTCCACGGAGTATAGGGCAGAGACATAATGTACTTCTGGCTCTGCAACCCACCAGAGCTCGAAACCTCAGAGTCACCATCCTGGCCCCCATTCTTCGGACCAATACTGAAATAGCTTCGCCTGGAAGGGCCGCTAGGCGCATCCGACTTCAAATCTGTGCCAAGAGAGCCCCATCCAGTCGTGAAATAAGCAACTATGGATGTGCAAAGAGACCAGCATGCGTGTAAAATACCGGATTTGTATAGTGGAACAATTATCACAGCCGCTGTGACCAGGACCTTGATACCGGTGGACGCCAGCTTCAACACCACAACAAGAAAGCGTGCAAGATCCATCACAAAGTATTCGAAGCCTTCGTAGAGCTCTTCAACTAAGCGGGATGAAAGGGACCTCTTTTTCTTGAAATAAGTCCCCACGAAACCAGGGAATGCGTTGTAGATTTGTTGAGGCTTTTGCTTCAAAAATGCCATACTGGAAGATCTTCTATTGTTGCTTCGCTGATCCAAATCATCCATGCCAAATACTGGCGTCGCAGCGAGCAAGGGTATTGTGATGAATGTCGTTAGGACAGAGGTTATGATGTAAAAGCTATTCAAGAGATTCTGTCCCTTGGGGCTTTGACCCGAGCTTATATAGCAGTTTAGACAGAGCGTTTGTACATCCTGGTCTATATCCCATAAGCGTACATGGCATACGGAAAACGGGCGTCTGTTTGTCGCCCTTTCAACGACGCATAAATTATAGTGGTACCAAATACGAAGAACCGATCATGATCTCCTAAATTCAAATGCAGACTTCCATTCTCCAAACTCATAAAAAGTACGATAGCATATCGTGTTTCTTGTAGAACATATAAGCATAATACGCAATACTATCTCCTTCACACTATGGCAAAAATAAGCCAACAATATCGCCTGCCAACAGAGAATTAAGATCCAAAAATCTCGGGGCCAATCCAAACCCCATAATTGCCTTCAAAGCCCCCGTCGCACCAACTACGGAACCAGCCCCACCGCGGGGAAGAGGGAAAAAAAAAAGAATTCTTTATCAACAACCCACCATCATGGCCCCAACAACATGCGTTAACTGCAAGGAGGCGCGGGCAGTCATCATTCGTCCAAAGAACAGACAGAAGATCTGCCGCGCCTGTTTCCTCCACATCTTTGAAACCGAAGTCCACGAAACCATCACTTCCGCAAACCTCTTCTTCCCCGGCGAGCGAGTGGCGATCGGCGCCAGCGGTGGAAAGGATAGCACCGTCCTCGCTGCGGTCCTGAAGACGCTGAACGAACGATACAATTACGGCCTGGACCTATGTCTCCTTTCGATCGACGAGGGTATCCGCGGATACCGCGACGACAGTTTAGAGACGGTGAAGCGCAACGCCGTGCAATATGAAATGCCGCTCGAGATCCTCGGGTACGGCGAGCTGTACGGGTGGACGAT
Source organism: Penicillium chermesinum (assembly GCF_028974085.1). NCBI lineage: Eukaryota > Fungi > Ascomycota > Eurotiomycetes > Eurotiales > Aspergillaceae > Penicillium > Penicillium chermesinum. The sequence continues at coordinate 538,316 of NW_026695312.1, read as the reverse complement.
GGACCAGGTGGTGGCTCAGATTGGGAAAAAGGGCAACTGCACATATTGTGGAGTGTTCCGGCGGCAGGCGTTGGACCGGGGCGCGGCGAAGCTGGGCATCAAGCATGTTGTGACGGGACACAACGCCGACGATGTGGCCGAGACGGTTATGATGAATTTGCTTCGTGGCGATCTGCCACGGCTCTCGCGGGGGACTAGTATCGTTACGGATTCGGGGGCGTCGGATATCAAGCGCAGCAAGCCGCTCAAATATGCCTATGAGAAGGAAATCGTGCTTTATGCGCATCATCGCCAGCTCGATTACTTTACGACCGAGTGTATCTACTCGCCGGAGGCGTTTCGGGGAAGTGCACGGACATTGATCAAGGATTTAGAGAAAATTCGCCCTAGTTCCATATTGGACATTGTGAAGAGCGGCGAGGACATGGCTGCTCTTGTGCCCAACCAAGATAGTGGCAAGAACGGGCAAGCGGCTACTGCCGAGGATGAGTCTGCTGGTGGTTGTGGGAGCGCAAATGGCCGAAGCAGTGGAGGTGAAATGGCTGCGATGGAAGAGCAACTGGCCAGCAACGAAGACGCCGGCTCTCGCGAGACGGAGATCAAGTTGCCCAAGACAGCCCCCAAGAAAGCAGGGAAAGCGGGCAAGCCTGCTATCAAGACACAGACGCTTCAACACTGTGAGAAATGCGGGTATATGTCTAGCCAGGCGATCTGCAAAGCCTGCATGCTTTTGGATGGCTTGAACCGGAACCGTCCAAAGACCGAAATCAATATTGGCATGGAAGATGAAGAAGGCAGCTCGACTTTGATGAGACAGATGGAAAAGATCCAGTTGACCAACAGCTGAGCGTGCCCTCGATCTCAGCATTCATACCTCGACCGTCATCAATGAAGCCGCACATACAACGTCTTAAGCTACACAAACCTCTCGCTCTCGAATCCCAGCCACGATCATGCGGAGCTTGATCGCCCAGCATGAAGTCGGTCTCGGCATTCGGTTGTTGCAGCATGAGCTTTCTTAGCCTCGCAACGCTATAGCACTGTCTCCTTTACTCCCTACGACGTTACTCCCTCCGTCGTAAGGACAACCCAATGCATCGCATTGCTCACCCCGGTGGCCCAACTACACTCCCATACAACCTGCGGAGAAAGGAATACCAAAATCAGGCCCCAGAATACAAAGAGTGCAAAAATAGCCTCTATGTTTATTTGTACATAGAATAGTAATACAGCAGATGCCACCATGGACCAAAAGACAGTCCATACAAATGACACCCAATCCTAAATCCACAGACCACGCTCAATCCTTTTTACCAACCATCAACCGTAGCCCGAAAGTAGGAACGTAAGAGCAGTAGATTTCAGCTCCAGACAGCCAACACCTGCTTATTATAGCACAACGGCCCCGACCTTCCGCACTTATTTCGGAGACTTCTGCCCTTCATCCTCATAAAGCTCCGGCAGATCCATCCCCACCCGTCGCGCCGTAAGCCGAATCCGCTCCTCATCGTTAAGGTTCATGCCCGGGTTGTAGCGCTCCAGCAGAGCGCAGTAGGAGCGTTGTGCGCGCGCGTATTTGGCCAGTTGTTCGGCCTCCTGGATGCGCAGTGAAAGGTCTTCGGTGGTTGTGGGGATGGAGAATGGCATTGCGGAGGAGGCGGGCTGCGAGGCGTCTGGCGCGGTGGTGGAGGCGGTTTGTCCTTGTGAGCGGAAGACTTGGCGGAGGCGTTGGTGGAGGGGGGAGGGGGTGGAGAGACTCCGGCGTGGTAGCTCGCGGAGGAGAGCCCGGTAGGTAGACCGGGCTTGTAGGGTGAGCTGTTCTGCCATTGCGGGGGTTGGTGGTTTTTGGAGATGGGTTTGGAGGTGGTTTCTTATCTTTTTGGCACCTCCGTGGACTCTATGGAGTCACGTGACACGAGGAGAGCATTAGTGGGAGACTCGTACTTGCACACTCTTTCAACCTCCTCGGAGCTGTGTCGGTAGCTAAATTAAATCTACATTCCCGCAATATTACTCTGAATATGTAGCCAGTAGATTTTCGTCCGCGGAGCGGCTATTGGTCATCATTCCCGTGATCAGAAAGCACTGCTATATACATCTCAACGTGCGCCTGTATCAGTGTTTCGCCTAGGCTCCATAGCAAATGAGTGAGATCCACGCAAAACAAAAATCAGAGTTTATCAATCATAGAAGCATTTCGACATGAGAGGGGGTATGGCAAATGCAAAGTGAAAGAATATGACGTTGATCACGAATGGTATCTGGGTGTAATTATACTGTCAAGTGCGCTTACGCGCGTAGCCAACCAAACTTTCTTCGGGCAGGCTCGCCACCGGTGGATGGTTCGACTTGCAGACTGCGAGCATACAAGTCCTGTGCCATATTAGAATTTATGTATCGCTCATTCATCATTCTTGGGAAGGGAAGGAGGCTGGGGGGGGGGGGTTCCTACCTCTTCATCACCCGATAGCTTGGCATCTAGAATCAATCTTTCCAGATCTTCATATCGCATGGCCTGGGGGTGGGGAGTCTTTTGGCTTCGTTGGATGCCAAGGACTACTTCTCCCATGACCTCAAACTTCTTCCAGTTAATGCGGGATTTATTCTCGCCGATGAATGTTTTGTTTCCTTCCTCTGCGGACACTAAGTCACGCCTATGTAATGGCAAGAATGGGATGCGCTCAGAGAATGAGTTTTCCCAGGCTAGGCGATACGCAAAGTGGCTTCGTTGCGTACCCATAAGAATGACCAGCCGCATGAATTCTCTTTGGGTAGCGACAGGGACGAGCTCTCGGGTCTGAGTCAATCGATGAACTGGCGTGCCATTGATGGCAGCAACAACTGCACCGAGGGCATTATAATTATTATGACGGCGAAGTTTCTGGGTACAAGTTAGCGGATGTTTTAATAATTCTTTTTTATGAACAAAAGAGGTCGGAAGCATACTGCTGCAATGTTCATGAACTTCTCGAGACATCTCGCCCGATGTTTTGGCTTGTCACGAAGGAGGATCATGCTCGCAGTGAAGAAAGCAAGGTGGTTGAACTGCTTGATCATGCGGTTGACATTTTCCAGACTCTTAATCTTGGATTTGTCGACACCGGAGATGCTGACGTGACGAACAAGATCGCGCGGTCGGAAGGAATTATACATGATCCAATCGATACGGGTGAGCTGTCGAGCAAAATCCTCATCCGGCGTCTCCATGAAAAAGCGCCATTGGATTTTGGTGAGAAGGGAGCGAGAGGAAAGTTCAAGACGCAAGGCTTCTTTCTGTGAAGCTTCGAGAGATAGAGCTGTGACGGACTGATTTAAGGTGCTGGGGGTTTTTTCGGCATTGGAAGAGATGGACATAGTTCCAGAAAGACGTGATGAAGAGTCATGGGGCCCGTCGCTGAGGTCCAAGTTGTTCATGCTGTAGATAGGATCTTCTTCTTCGTCGTCGTCGTCGTCGTCGTCGTCGTCATACGTGGCGGTGAGGAAGTGTGCGGGTGAGCTTCTGCCGGAGTTGTCAAAGAATGTCTCGTTGAGACTTGACTCATCAACATCTCCGTCTCTGAATGCCCAACCGACATCGTCATCCTCGGCTTGTGAGTCCAAGAATGACCCGATCTCTTTCGCAGCAAACATATAGAAATGACTCTTTTCCAACGTGGCAACAAAGTCATTAATCCTTTTCCTGGTTTTCGGGTGGGCAAAGTCCCCTGGGTAGTCGGAAGCCCACTGAGCGATCACATTAAGGAGTCGCAATTGGTCTGCCATACGAGCGAGCTGGTCCAGGTTGCTGGTTTCGTTCTTCTCGAATCGGGCGATCAGGGCGGTAAGGAGGGTAGATGGAGCAGCGAATTTCCGATAGAGGCAGAGGAAGATAGAGGAGAATTTTTGTTCCTGCTTGGACATGGGCATAGCAAGAAGGCGGTCGACCAGTTCATCAAATGTCAGTCCCGATTCGCTAGTGGTGTTGCTTTCGCTGCTAGGTTTGGGCCGGACGACATTGTCCGGGTGCAAGATGGTACCGTCATCGAGTTCGTCGTCCATGTTTAAGAAGCTGTTGAAAGCGTCTGATCCGGCGCTATTCCGCCAGGCAGTTCGCATCAAAGGCTGGAGGTTGTCCTCATGCTCCGAAGAAATCTCCCCTGCAGACGGTTGCCGTGAAATCATCTGCGGGCCGGAAGGGGTCTGTGGTCGAGCCGGCTGCGAATTACTCCTAGCATATCGAGAGGAACTGGTAGCATGCTGTTGCGCCAGATTGGAGGCTGGCACCTGATCGGTGGGAGAGCGGTGGCCCCCGTTCCCATCGACGCTCCGACTCACACCGGTGGAGATGGAGCCGCCAGCGGCTCCGGTTGACGATGAATGAAATTCTGAATTGGCGCGGGTGTGATGCCAATCGTGGGCGGGGGTAGGTTGAAACGACTTGGTGGTGGTCCGCGGGGGATGAGGGGCGGGAGGAGACTTCAGATTGGACGGAGGGTTAGACGAGGCAAGGCCTGCGCAAATGATGGGACAAGGTTAGTCCTCGAGCGAAAAGTAAAGGGAGCGACCTCTTCGGCAAAGTCTCTCTTCTCTTTGGTCTTTCCTATTTTTCTGCTCGTCGATCCGTGGGCTTTGACGCAGGAAAAAGGGTAGCGAAATGGCTAGCCCCCCCCGGCCCACTTAGTCGCCTGCCCGCCAGGGGTCATGGGCTCCATGGGCTCCGCTCCGCAGCCACAATTGGAATGTCATTTGAATTGAATTAGGGGTGGGGAGGGAAAGAAAGAAATGGGCTGATGGGCTTACCGGTTTGAGTGGAAATTACAGCCCGAAGCACCAGTGCAATGCACATCTGCTGCGATCGTGGCAAATCGGGCGATGTTCGGTAGATCTCGCGTTGGCCATAGATTGTGACCAGTTCGTTGTCCTCCGGGCGCAGATCACATTTGCAGGCGACCAACAGAAAAGGCAGGAAGGAGGCTTCCAGCGAGTCTAGTAGATGGGTCCCAATTTCGAGTCAATCTCAGAACTCCTATAGACCAGATAAGGGGAAAACGGGGAAGATCACTGTGGCGTATAGTCCAAACGCACGCAACAATGAGGGGAGAGGTTTGTGCGTTAATCACCCAATATAAACATACCTACGAGGTCCAAGGTTGTCTCAAAATTCTGCGCTTCGGTCCCATCATGCAACAGAAGCACCCCATCTATCCGTGGCGCCACTGCATCCTTCCCAATGCGCGGCCATAGGATTCTTCGAGATTGGTCCAGCTTGACTTTTCTCAGATCGATTTCTAGCAGCCGCACCAAATAGACAGACCCATCTAGGGACATCTTCTTTTTGGTGGAATAGGAGGTCGGGGGATGCTTCATGTCCAGTGCGCACTGGATGAAGCTCGATTTGCCAGCTTTGTCCTCGCCCACAATAGCAATCGTCACTTCTGGCAGGGGGGTCTTCAAGGGTCCCTGCGGGCGCAGAACTGCAGTTAGTAATCACATCGACCTGTGTGTAGCTCCCAGCGACCCAGTGTTCCCTTCCAAGCAATTCTCATTCCTTGATCTGGAATGCACCAGGATCCCCAAAGGTACATACCTCTTCTCCGGGTCGGGGCCGAGCTCTTCGGGTATTTCTGCTGGAGGCAGGTCCCTCATCTTCCTCAGCCAATGCTTCTCCTCCAATTGATCCATGTCGTGTCCCCCGAGCAGCGTCTAGCTTACGGATACCCGCCTCGGTGACCGATGGCGATCGGCTATCGATGCCTGGGCGATGTGGCGGAGAACTGGGCATTGTATGAGACTGGTCATTGCTACCGCGACGGGAGGATTGCGAGGCCATGGTGGGCATCAATGTACATGGGGGGTATTGAGGATCCCGGCCGAGGAGTTGTCCTGTTCAGAGAAACTGTTCTTGGCTCGCTTAATCTTGCGTCTGTCTCAGGAAATGGCGCGGCGGTGCACCCATTGTATGTATGTTGGACACGGCTTCAAGATCGGTCGCAGGGCGAAACAGTCATATGGTAGGCGATGTACTTGTAGTGAGGGAGGGGAAAGAGATCAGTCCCAAAGATCTGGGAACGGGTCTTTATTGCATCTGGCAGGAGGAAGGTCAAATCTGCATCAAGCAACTACCTTCGAAAGGAAAATCGTCGAGGGAGAGTAAGTAATCCGTGACGAAGCCTCGGGCGACACGGAGGAATTAGGCGGGCCCAGAAATAGAACCCGTCGACTCAGAGCGAGGTGAATTCCAAACTTCCGAGGAAATGGGATCGTCTTCGATATATTCTGAGGTATACGGACACTGGTTTCCCCCAGACTCGATTACAGAAAAGTGGAGGGTTTTACAGACTGCGATTTTTCCTTTGAAACCCTCCCCCCCCCCTAGTGCGGCCTTTTCATTGGAGTCTGGAGGTGGCCCCGTTCTCAAGATCGGTTCTCCACTCTAGGTCTTCCCACCGCGTTTACTCTCTTCATTCGTTAGCGCTGCTAGAGCTCAGCTGAACCTGACAACCGTTGAAGGACTCGACCTTACATCGGAATGTGGATTGACCCCAACAGGATCTTCGGTTCAAGAGCCTGCATATGTCTCGGTCCTGGCGCCGCCACGCGAGCTTTCATCAAATGGATATATCTAATGGGATGGCTGCATTGGTGTCACCTGAGTCAAGTCCAATAACACTGCAGAGAACGTGATGTGTCGTGGGATTCGTTCATTCGACAACTAATCAAGGCCAGCTAATACTCGCAGTAATCCGAGGTGCAGCGAATGTGCGAGGGGCGGCCTCGCAAGAGTTATTTCGCATTGAGGATTTGCAGCACGAGGATTAAGGGCCAAAGAGGCACCGAGGCTAACTACTGGCGTGTGAGACCAGTCACTTGGCGAAGGGAGGGGCTAATGTCTTTGACGCTTCTTTTTTTTCCTTCCCATGGCCTAAGGACGCTGTCATTGTTTCGCATTGTTTCCTGACGGGGATTCCCTGTTGCGCTGGTCCCCGAAGGCCTGGACGCCGGGCGAGTGGGCGCGGCTAAGGTCAAACTGGTTAGTTAAGGATGCGCTAGAGTGGGCGCCGGCAAACCCGGGACTTTGGATGCGTTGATGGCCTGGGCTCCGCCGGGGGCGCCACTCAAATTGTGGAATTAACTCTCCGTGACATGATTCACATGTGGACTACATGATATTAAGCCGACACGTATTATAATACTCAAGACCCATAGTCGAAAGCTCCATTGATCTTCGTTTCCCACTTATTTTCAGCTGAACCGAGGCTGAATCGCCACGCGTTTCCTTGTCCTGCAATGACATAAGTCGCCGATCGACTGTCATCGAATTACTTAGTTCTAGGTGGCGCGTGAGCTTGACAGCTATGTCGCTTCTGGCGGCTGAGTTGCGGAGCTCTGGTTTACCAGCTTGAGAAACTGCATGAAGGCCTCTGCTGTCCTGCCTGTTTCTGTGCCTTCCTCGCAATCTTTTCTCAATTTCCGTACCTTGCCCAGGCCACGGTTGAACCCCTTCTCCGTGGTCCACTGACCCCGGCTACGGCGAGTAGGGGCTTTCCCTCCTCGGCCAAACGAGCGGCCCCGTGCCGGTTTCGTGTACCACTCGACCCATTCCTCTTCTTTGGTTGCTAAATATGTTTCATATAATTGTTCACGAAATTGGGGGTAGCGACGGAGGAGTTCTTGGATTTCAGTTGATCCGCCAATAGCGGCAATCGAAGACTTCTGGCTTGTGTCTTCGATAACTGCCTCTTGTAATGTTTCGCCATTCGTGGGCTGGTTGGCTACCGGCGCCTCGTTCGGCTCGTTGGCGTTCGCTTTGGGTGCACAGTAGATTTTATGGGACTGAGTGCATGCAAGTGAGCAGCTGCCTCGGAAGAAATTAGCTGGTCTGCAGAGGTCGTCTGTGCTGCGGGGACTCGGTACCTCAGGAGCTGGCATACGGGGCAGCGATATTTGGATGGCTCCGTAGAACAGACCTCGCAGGAGCCCGGCATTTTCCTTGGCAAATCAGCACACAGGAAGTCACATAATCTTCAACTTCGTAACACCAACCCTCGGACGTACGTCTGTCTAGAGGTGAGGCGTCCGCAAGCTGGAACTTCTCAGACATAAAAAAAAAAAAATAACAGCCCTGGGGCGGCTACGGCACCTGACTCAGACGCCCCACCTCGCGGGCCATTCCAGGGCCGGAATAAAGACTCCGATCGCTGGACCTGGGGTTATAAGCTACAATCTATGGCAGTACGGGAACTCTCGTCGGCCTATTTCGAGTTACTAATTTTCATATGGGTGATCCAATATTCCTGCCCAGCTGATTACCCCGCTCCCCCGATCTAGTGCATCCTTATGTCAAAATCGACGGGGAACGGTGAAGAGACTGCAACGTGTTGGCAGAGAAAAGTCGAGAATATGTGCCTCCCAATATCTATCAAGAGCCTGAGGTACAGTGTGCCATAAGTACATCATGTTTGTCCCCTGCATAGCGACATGAAGTCAGGCCCGAATGCATTCTGTGCCTGTACCATGGCCACGTATCTACCGCTTAAGCGAGGCAATGTTTTTGTTGAGAATCCAACCGAGACACGACTTTGCTCGCTTGGTGGCCTCGATAGCCACTGGCAATTCAATTGGAAGCTGCAGTAAAAGTAAGAGCTGCAGAGCATTGGAATGTGTATTTCTATAGTCTACGCCGTTCAAAACATAGCATGACAAATGGCGAATCCTGGGTAAGAGGGTGGTATATTAGCGTCTCTTGTTGGAATATCAGTTCTTATAGGGAAACAACTGAGGGCCGAACGCAATCGGTTGATTTGGTGCTTTCACTTTGTCGAGGGGCAGAAGAGCGGATTTGTTTCTTAGGAATCAACTGAGATTCAATCAACCCTCCCCAACAGAAGAAAAAAGAAGACCAGTTAGAAAGAGGTCGGGATGTAGCGAACTAGCATTCTCGCCGCACAAGTGAAGATGGCAGTATACGCTTGCACAACTGGATCTGTCCATGGACCTTAGTTCTACTGGAACCGAGGATTTTCCATTTGGAAATCAATAGTTTCTGGTGATTTCTCATTATCCTCCGCATCAATCAGTCCGCAGTGCTCGCCCTGGCCATTCACCACTTGCCTACTGCCGGTCCTCGGGTAATCGGAGGCCAAACACATCGCTCCTCATTCGCCACACACATTAGTAATTCCATATCTGCCACGTGACTGGCAAATATTGCGTCACAGCTCCGAGCAGCGGCGATTTGAACTGGAAATAATTATTGATATCATTCAAGACACTTCATACTCTCGAGATTCCTAGTGGTCAAAAGTCATCAGCCATGTCGATTTCCTCAACATCAACAAGCGTCTTGCGACGCGCTGTGTCCAGCGGCAGACTGGCCAGTCCTATCTCCCAAGCCATCCGACCTGCACTGTTCAGCTCATTCAGAACGGTGTCAAGCGCTTCTCGCCTACCCACGCTTACTGCTTCAGAGACCCATCGCCGACCAACAATCAGACCAAATGAGCGATCTCTGGCCCAGGCGAATGCGCTCTCTCCGACTAGCAAGCGCACTATCTTTATCCAGACCGAGAACACACCCAACCCCGATGTGAGTTTCGTCGTACCTGGGCGCAATGTCTTGATTAACTATGGAGGAGATTCTTTCCTCCTACTAGAGAACTGCCGTTGACTAGCTATACTGAACAGGCCTTGAAGTTCATCCCGAACCACCGTGTCCTACCCGAAGATTTCAGCACCCCCTTCCTTGAATATCTTTCTCCTCGATCAACTATCGCGCCACCCCATCCCTCCCCACTGGCCGCGAAATTGTTCGATGTGGAAGGTGTGACATCGATTTTCTACGGCGCCGACTTCATCACCGTGACCAAGGCTGCAGACGCGAATTGGGCGCACATCAAGCCCGAGATCTTCAGCCTGATCACGCAGGCCGTCACCTCAGGCGAGACCATCGTCTCCGTTGTCGAAAACGCTCACGCCGAAGCCGGCCAGGAAGGAGAAGTGGACTCCCTCGCCTACAGCGAAGATGACGACGAAGTGGTAGGTATGATCAAGGAGATCCTCGAGACCCGCATCCGCCCGGCTATCCAGGAGGACGGCGGAGACATCGAGTTCCGCGGTTTCGAGGACGGAATCGTCATGTTGAAACTACGCGGCGCTTGCCGAACTTGCGACTCGAGTACCGTCACGCTGAAGAATGGAATTGAGTCCATGCTTATGCACTACGTGAGTTCCACCCGGGCGGTTCGGTGTGGGAAAGGCACTTTGCTAACGCTATGCAGATCGAGGAGGTTAAGGGGGTTGAGCAGGTTATGGATCAGGAGGAGACTATTTCGATGCATGAGTTTGCTCGTTTTGAAGAGAAGTTGCGCCAGCAAAAGGGTGCTGCAGCGACTGCCTCGAGCCCTATTGATGCTGCGCCTTGAAGAGTCAAAAATTGGGTATATATGGGTTATGAATTTGTACATTAATCTCACATCGTTGCCTAGAAGAATGATACGGGAGGTTTTGGGCTAATACTAGAATCCGTGTCTCAAGTTGCAGGTTGATTTGCGTAATGTCAAAAGGTTGGCATGACGCCCTATACATATGAGCCCTTGAGGAATGCAGGCTCCCGCACTAAAGTAGCCAGGGTGGTCATTGTTTGCTCTACCAAATTCCTTGGCCGTCAACCTCCCCGCCTTGCTATGCATATACCCCTGTTTCCATTGCGCGATTATCATTGTTCTGCATGGCCGCCGTTGGTATCTCGGCAACTGCACCCCAACTGAGCATGACACGACATTGAACGTTGATCTCGTCCGGGGAAGCTCGTCTGCAAACATGCAAGAATTGCGAGGTTTGATGAAGACGCAAGAGCGACCTGATCTATTGCGACCGCCGTGTGAGTTACTCCTCAGCACTGCGGGGAGGAAAAGGTCCAATCTGTCCAATCTGTCCAATCTCGTACTCCGTAATAAGAACAGGCTCGAGAGGACGGAGAGGACGTAGAGGATCTAGAATTCCCCGAAACTCAGCCATAGCCACTCGCATAACTGGCTCTGCGACCGTTCTTGGAAAGGGGGGCAAGCTAATGTACATAACCAGTCTAGTGTGTCATTGCGGGGAATCCCTCCCGTGGTGGGTTTCCGTTGGTTGAAGGTTCTGGCCTGGAGGCCCCGCTAAAGTTCCATGATTTGTGGTCCTCGTACAAAATGCCCCGTTGTACCCCCAACGCCATCAGTTCTGATCGTTTCCAAGTCGCTCGAGCATCTGTAGGCTGATGCGAATCAGATAGCCTACTATTATTTCCTGGGGAAGAGGTGAGGCACCTTCTTACGGCTCCACCTACGTCAATGATTAGGAGGAGCCTATGGGTATAGGCCGTATCGAACCAGCCGTGCAGCAACATAGAATGGATCCCCGGAAGCTCGGAGCACTCGATGATTCGGTCCCATTACGTTCCCCCGCACTTGGAAGTTGTAACACTAGGGACAGGTTGTACTAGACCAGGGTATATTGGCTGTTGGCTTAGATCGAGGTCATCGACAGAGCTTGCCCATTGTTCGTTGGGATCCGACGTCGCGTGGCCCACGAAACAGCGGGGTTAGCCCCTCTGCTGACGGGGTAAAAGTTTGGTCGAGTAAGATTGGGAGAAATCATGCAGGTTGAGCTCTCCCCGCAAAATCGAAAAGGATCGGCTGTGGGCTAACCTTGGGGGAATGTGCCTTAGAGTGGACTCGCCCCGCCACCCACAAGCACTAACCCTTTCCCCGTACTGCAGACTGCCTCGGCCAGCCAACTTTAGTCCTGGAAAGTGGCATCCGAGGGGAGTAATTGGGAGGCGATGAATCTCAACCCCGCCAGTGTGCGACCCGGGCCGTGGGCCGTGCGAGTGTACTTTGGGTGTGGGCTGACAGGCGCTGCAGAGCGGCTTGAATGCTTTCGCTTCATAAACCAGTCACAGTCCCCCAGATGATCGGCGACTTGGGGCTAGTGAAGGGAAGGGGTAGCTTAGAGTGTAAAGGGAGGTTGACCCCATCGTACCACTAGAGTCCGTGGCCCGTGTGCCCCCTGGACGCCAGATCCGTCTGAACCTTTCGACGTTCTTTGTGCAAAGTAGTTTAAAAGTGTTACCCCAGTTCCCCCGTCTCCCCCGCCCTCTTCTTGCCGCCGTTTCTTTCCCCTCTTCATTCTTCTTCCCCCCCCCTTGGTCTCTACCACCACTATCACCATCACCATCTCTTACCTCTTTTCCCCTCCCTGTGCCTCCCGTGTCCCCAACATGCGCAATCCTGAATAGGGACCTGGTTGCTCCACAACGTCATCCCATGGTCACGCTACCCCAGCTCTCTCCAACTTGCCGCATTCGATTCACCCGGGCGATCATTTCAGATCGATCTCCTTTCGCTCTCCTCCCCCGCCCCAACTAGAATCTCGCTGAACTATCCCCCTCCATCACGGGCCCTGGTTTTCAGTGATTCTGGTCTGGGTTTCTTCTCTTCTCCCGATCCAGCTCTCTGCGGGCGCGCTTCTCTGCAATTCTCACGAGACCCACGAGCCCTCCCCTTTTCGCTCCGGCGCCTCTGCTCGAATAGATTTCCTCAGGATTCCTTAGAGTGAGTCGCGCAGGTCCCACCACCTTCCAGCTTCCAAGCGCTCACTCACCCGATCCAATTGTCTCCAGATACGATTACGATAACGGCCACTTTCTGTCCTTCTCCGCTCGTTGATAGTTTTCGATTACAATTTCTTCACAGGCGTCTGGCGGGGGGTTTTTGACCTGGGTCCCTAGACATACTTTAGACCGACCTTCCTAGGTAAGTGCTTCGGCGACTTTCGCCTCTTGGTTTTGCGACCTTGATCCTTTGTGCTCTCATGATTGTCTGGTCGTCACCCTCGATGTACACTCCATGTTATAAGTGAATCTTGCGGCACGCCGACCCGCTAGCAAATCGCAACACTCCTCGAAATCGCGCATTTGCCATTTCATGCGCGCTGATGGAAGACGGGTAATTCCCGCTTGCCTTTGAGCCTCCTTATCATGCCACCCAGCACGTGCCCGCGCAACCATCGCGTGTTTGACTTCCTTGACATCATTCATATCCTGATCTCGGGTTGACTTCTTTTTCTCTTGATACTAACGTCGTCTCTTTTCAGTCATACTTCTTCTCGAGTCAACCTCCATATCGAATCAATATTGGTCCGTCACCCTCAATCGGAAGCGCCCGCGACACGGACTGGAGCTTTGTCGCGTGTGTACAACCCTGCTCGTCAGGTCACCTTTCTTCAACTCAGGAGATCCCGACATTCCCCAAAGAACACAAGGTCAGCCCATTCTCGATTCTTCTTCCTTCTTCTTTTCATTTTCATTTTCATTTTCATTTTTCCCCTCCCGGAAGAGCTACTAGAACATAAAGCTCGTCAAGTCCTTGAGGACAACATTTCTAGCTTTGATGCTGGATTTGTTGTGCCGAAATACTTGGCGTTACTTTATCGTCGAATTTTGCGAACAATCGCGCTAACACTCGAGAAGCACCTTGATATAAAAATCATGGCTGCGTCATCCAATACTTCCAAATATCCCTCCTCGACTCTCTCCAGCACCCCTCCCTCGACCGCATCTGCCAGACTTGAAAAGAGCCACCCTGGAGTGCGCCGGTCTACACCTGACTCGGAGGCCCTCGCCTCATCTGATGACGATGCCGCTGATGCACCAATGACCCAGACTATCACTGCGCCAGCGATCAGACCTGCACGGAGAACCTCATGGCTCAACGAAATTCCACTGTCAGTGCAGAGAAAGCACTCTCTTCCCGGTGGTCCTCTATCCTCTGCTCCATCCAATCCAACAAGCCCCGCTGCGGACCAGGCTCCATGGTCAGCAAACCCAAACTCGGGGATCAGTGGATCATTCAACTGGAACCAAACAGGAAGCTCGTTCCCCTGGGGCACTGGTATTTGGAACTCCGAGTCTCGCAAAGAGCCGCCGTCTCGCCTCTCAGAGATTGTCCCATCTCCGACTATGTCGAACCCCCCTCAGTCTGCGGGCGGATTTGGTGATGAGATGTTGAGCCCGATCACTCGTACCGTTTCAGGCGAGTCGGCTATACCTTTCTCTATCCCTTTACACCCCACTCCAAAGACATACCGTTCCCAGTCGTACTCTGTCGGACAAATGGAGCCGGAGGTCCTCAGTGCGATGGCCAAAACTGCCGCCAGTGCGCAGTACCCGACTAGTCGCGCTCGCCCCCCGGGGCAGGCGTCAGCCGTTCAGCATCGTGGCTCTCGCTCAAGTGTCCTTGGCGAACTAGGGCACGATCCCGCGCTTCTTGGCCGTGTGCGGGAGGATGAAGGGGCCGAAGAAGGCCTGGGCGGCCCAGAAGGAGATATCAACTACTCAGCTAGCCAGGCACGAACCATCGAGCAGCTTGCCCGTGAGAATGCCCTTCTCCGTCAAGCAGCTGCCAGTCAGATGGATGCGAGACTCCGAGACCGAGCATCTTCGTCTGCTTCCGGAGCTGGCGGTCATTCGATTCACCGTATCCGAGGTGGCGTTCCAGAAGAGGAGCTGTCGCCGGACGAGTATGGCGAAATCCGCGATATTCCCGGTTATGCAGGCATGCGGAGCAACACGGGACGCCGATTCTCAGAACATTCGCCCAACCTTGAGCAGCAGCTCTCCTCCCTCCCGCCTTCTCTGGAAAATCGTGCCCTGGACACTGTCCGCAAGGCCCACTGGCAATCTTCGCTGGGCTTTGGAGGAATGGCTGAAATATCTCAAAGCCGCCGTCATTCTTTTGCTGAAATTCCCATGCGGCATGGCTCTGTCAGCTCCATTGATTCACAGAATGCCGCGACACCCCGAGCGGTACCAGGGGATCGCGACGATGGGTATGAAAATATGAACGATTTTCCGAACCCATCCATGCAACGTAAGGCCTCCTACCTATCAAACCTCGTGTGGCAATTATCTGATACTAATTTCTCCCAAGAACCATTTTACGGCCGTGACCAGACACTCCGAGGAGATGGTTCCTCCGGCATTCCGTCGGCGCTCAACCAGTATGCGATGTCTGGCGCTTTCAGTCGCCAGCCGCCCGCCCTGTCGCACGCTCACCAGAATCAGCTTCTGTACATTGTCACATTCAAATGCCACCGTGCCGATGTATTCTACATCCAAGAAGATACGGGCCTCCAGGTGAAGGCTGGCGACCTTGTGATTGTCGAAGCTGACCGAGGCACTGACTTGGGTACCGTTCAACATGCCAACGTCTCCCTCCAGAGAGCACGCGAACTCAAGCAGCAATATGCCGAAGAGCATTACAAGTGGCTCATGATGTTCTCGCGACAGAATCAGCTCGAGGGCTCTGATGTAGCCAGTCCTGGTGCAGGCCTCCCAGCTCGGAGTGCTACTGGTGGAATGGGTCCTCACGGGCATGGTGTCCAGGAACCGCCGACCGACATCAAGCCCAAGCTGATCAAGCGCCTTGCGCAGAACCATGAGATCCTAAATCTGCGTGACAAAGAAGGCAACGAGGCCAAGGCGAAGCGAGTCTGCCACCAGAAGGTAGCTGAACACCGGCTCAATATGGAAATTCTTGACGCCGAATTCCAGATGTACGTTTTTCCACCGCATGTTTCTGTCTATGATCTGAGCTTACTGACACACTGACCTAGGGACTGGAAGAAACTCACTTTCTACTACTTTGCCAATACCTACATCAACTTTAACTCACTGGTGACCGATCTGTTCAAGATCTACAAGACCCGGATCTGGATGTCCGCTATCAATCCTGCCTCGTTTGTTACGCCTCCCTCGGCTGGGCTCCCTGGTCCTGGAATCAGCAACCCGCTGTACAGCCAGGAGGTACAGAACGAGCGTCGCCATCCGCACGAGGGTCGACCTTATGGCGCAACCCGGGATACCGATCCAGGTCGCGAACCCATTTCAAGCCCCGTCGGAATGCTCCGTACAGCGTTCACTGAGTCTTACCAGCCGTTTGCTCAACCTCAACGCCACGTGGAAGTCCAACCCGATCCATTTGCGCCTTACTCGCCGACTAGCTACGGACCTCTGGAGACAGGGTTCTCCGATTATCCTGCCAACTCCAACGGGCCCCCTCGTATGCACCCCGCTCAGGGTGAGTGGGTGACTCGCTTCCAGGGTCTCTCCTTGAACTCCTGATCTCTCCCTCCCTCCCTCGGCGCCACTTTTTCGCTCTGTATAATTCAAAATCTCAGACCTCCTCCCTGCTTGTCTCCGTTTCTCTGCTTTCCTCCAAATACGAAAGAGATCCCTTCTAGACCTTGTTCTTGCTCCTTGCTGCCATGCCTCTCCTGTCCCCTGCCTTCCGAAATTTCCACCCTTATCTCCACGAAAGATTGTTGTCCAGGTCCCCGCATGACTTTTGAGATTCTTCTGAATTCCCTTACGCCCTATGTACTACTTCTGTTTCAAGTTAGAATTTCATACCCGAGACGCGCCTGTCTGCCCACACAGTCGTTACTGTTCCTGTATTTGCTGCGTTCGCCAATTTTGCCTGTTGTGCTGTTATGCTCATAGACCGGGTTTCCTCATGATCAGAATGTCTTTCTTAATCTAAGACTTTTTGCGCTCTGCGCGCGTTCATCTTTACAATTGCTACTTCAGAGTCTTTTTGCGCTGCAAGAATTTAATTCCACTGCCCAAGTATCAATTTGTTATTCATACTAGTGTGTTCCCCCGTGTTAGGACGCTTCTGCTAGTCGACCGCCTAATACAGTTTGAATCCTGAAGTACGCAGACCGACCCGTCATAAGCGGACTGGTCGGGTAATAGCACATCCCAAGTCTCCCTCTTCGACCCTCACGATGGCTTATCCCGGAAAGATGACTTGGAGGGCGAATAGGACTCGGATCTTCAAGTTGTTTCCTTGCGGTGTCACGGCGAGCCCCACCAGCACCGCAAACTTCATCGCTTTCACTGGCTCCCCGGGGGCAAAGGCTTCAAACTAGGTTCCTGTCTCCGTCTTGTTTCTCTCTCCCCTCAGCTCTATATGCTCTTGTCAGGATAGTTAGCAACACTTTGGATTACAAGCATCCTCCGACTCGGCGAAGAAACCCAATGCATCTAAACGATCTTTACCTTTTTTGGGCACTTATCCCTTGGTTCTTTTCTCCAATTCGCGGAACGACCCGCCCTTCCAAATGCCGGAAGTAAGACTGCCAGGCAGTACTCGATGGACCATGGTTGCCTTGATTCCCAATCCTGCGAGATACGGACTCCGGTTACTTTCTGCCGTTTTGGCACTGATACGAGACCTGCAGACTCCGCTTTCTTATCCGTATAAAAGGGCAACTTGTTTCTCTAGGAATCACTGAAGCCCGTATCTACTCTACCTCCCTTGCTGATCGATTCTGCTCCTTGTGTCCTTGATCAAGATGGCCGATAAGACCCTCAAATCCACCTGCCACTGCGGTGCCATCACGCTGATCGTGCCTCGCCTGCCAGCGGAAATCAACGAATGTCAATGTACGATCTGTCGGCGATACGCCGCCGCTTGGGCATACTACAAGGTTGACGAGGTCAAGTTTGACATCCGCGAAGGCGGGAAACTCTCCCAGTATGTTTGGGGCGATAAAGAGAAATCCTTCAATTTCTGTGCCCACTGCGGCTGTGTGTAAGTCTTGATCGAACCCATTTGGCCATGAATGCGGGTGGCTTGGCTGAAACCTCTTGCATTCAGCTGTTATCACTGGCCTTTTGAACAGAAGAACCCCGACGGCAGTGCAGCCGAGTTCGGCGTCAATACAAGGAATATGGATCCGATGCAACTCTTACATGTCAACCGCCGGATTGACAACGCGTGGGTATTCGCGCCCCTCAACAATAAAACCATGGCACATGGGGAGGACCAGGCCCAGTACTGAGCTTGAGACTCCGCCCGTCTACTTTCTTCCATTCTCTGTCTTCCAGGTAGACAGGCGGTCTTGTCATGATGTAGTATCCGATTATTCTATCTGCAATGAGCACCCAGCGCTGGAGCCCAGAGTACTTCTTCGTAGATCCTTTCCAGCTTGAAGTGACAATGTGAGCCATGCACATTCAGCTCTCCTGTCAAGAAATCTGAGAGGAGCGGCACCTACACTTGGTGCAGCTTTCGCTACGTCGAAATCAGTTTTTCTTTTCTTTTTTTTTTCATATTAGTACCCCATCGATTTGAAGAGAGACGCGGCGGCCTCCTAACCTCCAGAGATCTCGTTTGGCTTATTTATTTGTACGGCGAATTGATATTCCCGCATTCCGAGTCAATGACCAAAGAGGGCCCCGTACAATAGATCAATGAGACCTTTCAGCGTGCAATGACCATCAGAAACTCCATTTCATTCTATGCAAACTTATCATGCTTTCCCTTGACTTTCACGTCCAGCATGACCTCATGGAAGTTACCATCCTTCCGAGCCCTCCGCAGCTTTTTCACATCGTCATCGTCAAGCTTGCGCCCAGCCATCTCCTCCAATTCCTTTTTACTGATTTTCTCATACGCCTTCGTCTCCTTGGTTTTCCGAACCCGGGGCTTAAAGCGCGCCTGCATCCGAAGACGCAGAGTCGTGTCGAATGAGATGTCGGTTGCGTCGCCCCGGATCTCCACGCCAGCGGCCGCTTTCGTGCTCTCCTTCACGCACAGAAATAAGCCCGAGTCCCCACCGTGCGTCTGGAGAGAGAACGTGCCCTGGACTTCGGGCGAGGGTACAACGACGAACGACTCGAGATGTGAGACTGCCGACGCGGTTGCGCTTAAGAGGCCGTATTTATCGCAACTAAGATACCTGGTCCCCGCAGATTAGCAAAAAAAGACTAGCCATCCTCGGGCTGGCATTACCCCGCAGGGCCTCAACTTACTTCCCGTGGTGACCCTTGAAACTAACAGAGTCGGTCCCGGCAATCTGCGTCACCACCCAGACCTGTCGCACGTCGTGCGGCTCCGCCGTCCCGGGGTCGTTCTCGATCAGGTTCTCCAGCTCGGAAGCGAACACGACGCCGTTGGCGTCACTGGCAATGCACGTAGGTGTATCGGAGGGGAGGACCAGCACGACTGGACCGGCTAAGTCACTCGGCGCATCGGCGGATACCCAGCTCTGGTCTTCGGGGTTGTCGTTCTCTTCGTCCTCGGGCGCTGCCGTCTTACGGGCCTTGGGGATCTTTTCGCCATCGGCGTCTCTGTTCTTGCGCTTCTTAGGCTTGTCGCCTTTGAAGGTAAGGGGCTTGACCATCTTGGGTGGGAATTGAAGCGTTGTTGGGACTGGGTCGGATGGAGGTCGCGGTGACATTTCAGCGGAGCTTCTTATCGCGCTTATCGCGGTATCTAATCTTATCTTATCACGCCGGACCTACTTGTAACTGCGTAACTATATCGACGGGCTGCAATACTCGTGATTCATGACTGGAAATGCAGGGACCTTGTGTCTTAACCCAAGCCTCCTAAATGGTCTGGTCTGCATTAATCTGTGATTCTCATGCAGGTAGACTGGAATCCGGCTAGTCGCCGGGCCACCATCGCTCATACGAAGTATAACCCCGCATTTCGGCAGCGAACAGCAAGAAACGGACATCCTACTGTGCCTTTCGGCGGGACTCGAACGACCAGAGACTGAGCCCTTTAATTGAGAGAGGTGTAGTCTCTTCTTGTTTCTCTTCTGTACGCTAGTGGGATCCTTGAGCGAGCACTCCCACCGATCCTATCTCATCATGAGTTGGACCAAGTGCCTTGGCAAAGCACGAGCAATATCATCGTCGAGTGTACTGCCAGCCAGAACTTCTGTCAAGGGGTACTCACGGCCTCGATTCCTTTCAATCAACGCCAGACAGGGGCAGGCCCGCGCGTTCTCCAACAGGACCAGGCAAGGCTCCTATCCCAAGTCGGGGCAAGTTCTCATCATCTGCGCCCACGCAAGCAAAAGAGCCAGAAGGGAAACCGGCTGTGTCTGACTACTTCCTTTGCAATATATTGCCAATCGCGCCTCCTACCGAAGGACTCGTGGCTACTATTACCATATCCAACCCGAAGCGACTGAATAGTCTCAATCGGAAAGCTATTGCCGATCTAACCTCGACGCTAAGGTCCCTAGCATCAAACTCAGATCTTCGATGCGTGGTCATCAAAGGTGCTTCCACAGAGACCAAGAGCCCGTCTTTTACTTCTGGAGCCGACATATTCTAAATGGCGAGATTGCAGTCCTATCAGGATGCCATGCAGTTTATTTCCGAGCTGCATGAGGCATGCCAGGCAATGCGTGGGATCCCCGGGGTCACCATTGCCCAGATAGACGGCTTGTGTCTTGGGGGAGGGTTAGAGCTGGCTGCAGCGTGCGATTTCCGATATGCGACTCGTCGATCGACGTTCAGCATGCCGGAAACGAAGTACGGTATTCCCTCTGTCATAGAGGCTAGGTTGCTCGCCAATATTATTGGGTGGCAGAAGACCAAGGAGATGGTCTACTTTGCACAGTCGTATAGTACCGAAGAGGTTGCGCAATGGGGTCTTGTGGACCGGAGCTGCGGGACGCCTGAACAGCTCGAGGAGACTGTTTCTGGAGCTGTTGCGACAATCACTTCATACGGGCCCCGGACTATAAGAGAGCAGAAGAGGCTGGTGGCCATCTGGGAGGAGAGCGATTTGATTACAGGCGTGCGAGCTGGGATCGATTCTTATGCGCGCATGTTCGACGATGGTGGCTCGGAGCCCAAGCATTACATGAAGGCGTTTACCGACCAGAAGAAATGAGTGTCAACTCATTCTTGACGCATAAACTAACTTCAGGCTACCTTAGTTGCCCAATTCCGGGAATCCTGTTCATAGTTGGATCTAGAGAATTCACGTACTCCCCAGGCTAAGGCTGGGGCTATTTTAGTCAGAAAGTCTCACCTCCAAGATCAAGCTGACATGGCGTCCCCCCCAAGCCTGCTACTATTTAAACCACCCCCCAACCCCGGCACAATCTAGATTTCCAATCCACTAACCCGACCAAAGAAAAAGACACTCCACACTCCTAATGGCTTCAATTCTCACAGCAGTGGGCCTTTTCGGCACTCCCGCCGCCCCGCTCCCCAATTACAGCCCCTTCTTCATCGGCTGGCAATTCGTCTACGCCTACGGCCTCCTCTCCTCGCGCACCCTGAAGCAATGGTACGGTCTCGATCATCAGGTCGCTCCGCGCGAAGACTTGGCGAAATATGGCGAGGCTGCTGTGCGCGACGGCAAGATTACGCGCCGACAGCTAGCGATGCTAAAGCGGAATGAGGCTGCCCATGCCAATTCGGTCGAGAATTTCCCGTTCATTGCGACTAGTCTGGCGCTGGCGTCGTTTGCGGGGGTTCCGGCACACGTCATTAATGCGGCTGGGTTGTCGTATACGATTGCACGGTTGGTGTATGGGGCTGTTTATATTCTTATTGATCATCCCACGTGGAGCCAGGTGAGGGGGCTGGTGTGGTGGTGGGGCAATTTGAGTTGTTTAACCTTGTTGTGGTATGCTCAGAAACAGTTCATCGGGCAGGCAAGCTTAGCTGGATCGAGTATGAGGTGATCATTCTACGAACGAAATGCGGGTGTATGTATAGAATGTTGGTAAACGCTCGTACATGAAGGTTGTATTCCTGGCCCCATCTCAATTATGGATTTGCTGGGCTGCGGTCTATGAGCTTGAGGTGGTAATCTGGAAACTAGCAGTAAGAGGCAGGTCCCGGCTGGAGGATCCCACATAGACATGATAAGATCCACTCTGGAGCTCCCATTTCTGAGCTACAACGTCCCAGGTGCTGAGGTCGCGACGGGTCAACGGGAAGGTGACGGGGCTAGATGCGCCCGGCGCAAGCATGACCTTCTCAAATCCACGCAACTGGCGCACAGGACCCCCAGGAATACCAACATAGAGCTGCGCCACTTCCGATCCAGTCACGCTGCCAGTGTTGGTGACAGTAGCAGTAACATTTGCGATGTTATCCCACAGATCGACTGCGCCGCCCTGCTCAATATGTCCACTAGGATAGGTATCCAGCCCGCTCTCGAGACAGGATACCTGAACATCCGAGAAGCCAAAAGTGGTGTAAGAGAGGCCAAAACCAAACTCATATCGTGGAGTGATGTTATGCGCATCAAAGTGTCGATAGTCGATGAAGACGCCCTCGTTGAAGTCTGACTGAGGGAACTCCTGGTAGGGAGCCTCTCCGTAGCTGTGCCAGTAGGCTGGGAAGTCCGTCTCGTTCTTGGCAACTGTGTACGGCAGCTTGCCACTGAAGTTGTCATCGCCGTAAAGCAGCGAGGTAATGGCGCGGCCGGAGTATTGGCCGGGCAGATGGGCGTAGACAATAGCAGTCACATTGGGGTTGTCCACGAAGGACTCCACTAAGCGAACACCGGCGTTGTGGATTATCACGATGGTGTTGGAGCAATTGGACGCAACTTTCGCGACGAGGTTATCGGAGTAGCTGTCGTAGGTTCCGGGTCGGTCCACGCCTTCCGTGGCGAAGGCGTTGATGAAGACAAGACAGGCCTCGGCGGCTCGGTTGCCGCCAAGAGAAGTCAGGTTTTTGGATGTATCCCACTGAACCATGGTGTTATCTTGGTAGGCTCGCTGCTGAAGAGCATCGAGAGGAGCACTCAGATAAGGGCCGGCGTTACCACCAGACCCGCCTCCCACGCTAAGTGTACCATTGAGGGCAACCTGATCAATGGCAGGCGCATCAACAATATGCGGGCTGTTGGGCAGTACATCCAGCTGGAAGAAGGCAGGCTCAAAGCCCAGCTCCCAGGGGTCGCTTGCCACGGCATTATTAGGGATAAATTGCGGTGGTGCAATAGCGTCATATCCGAAGACAGAGATTAACTTAGGGCATTTTAGAGGGAGCGCCCCATCATTCTTGACCAAGACATGGCCTTCTAGCGCCCCCGCCCAGAGAGTAGGCTTGGCTTCGTTCGTGAGTGCACTCACGAACTCATGAGGCCCACTAATATCAAAAGGCATGCCGATTCCCGGCGTCGGCTCCTCGGGAGAGTCCTGGCCTAATTTGTACCAAGCAGCGAGGATTCTGCAGCCTGAAGTCAGTCGTTGCCATATGTCATTCCATTAAGTTGAACATACCGGGTTGCCATGTCATCCAAACGGGAAAGAGGCACACTGCCGTTGTTGATAGCTGTCGTGAAGTGGGGGCCCCAGAAATGTTCCCCGGGTTGGAATAAATTATTGCCAGTAGGCATAGTCATATCGAGACCGGCCAAGGCAGATGCAACGCCAGAATGCTGGCCACCCCAATCGGTGACGACAAAGCCTTGGAAACCAAGTTCGGTCTTCAGGAGGCCGTTGAGGGCTTTGCTATTCTGGCAGGCGTACGAGTTGTTCAGTCGATTATATGAGCACCTTTTTATTCGGCGATTAGCGCAGGCATACGAGCTGCTGGAGTGGGATACATACATAATGTTAGCTGCGCCCGATTTGAGAGTGTCTTGAAAAGGCCACAGGTAAAGCTCGTGTAGGGTCTTATCATCGATATTGCTCGAGATAGATTGAATCGCAATCTCGCCGGCATCGTTGATGGTAGGGTTGCGATAAAGCTCTTGCTCGTACCCGATGAAATGCTGTTCCGGAGGTTAGTCTCACTTACTCGCAATAGCTACTTTAACTTTCCTGACCTTTACGCTGGACATCACACCACGGTCCTGGGTTCCCTCGACGGTGGCCGCACCAATGGCACCAGACAGATAAGGATCAGCCGCACCGCCTATAATTATCAGCTTGAGATCCAATGCTTCTTTAAGAAACGCATCTTACCTTCCCAGTTCCGTCCGTTCGTTGTGAGTCTTCCCAATGGTGCAACGACTGGCCCCAGGGCGACCTGAACGCCCTTGGTCTTGAATTCTCCTGCCATATGCCAGCCCCGTTCGTAGGCGAGGGTCTTATTCCAGCTGCAACACACCGTGAGTCACGATTCTCGCAGATTCAGCTTGAACAGCATGTGCTTACCTAGCGGCTGCGTGAAGACCAGCAGGATAGCTGTTCACGAAGTCTGTAGCCCGAACACCATTGCCAGCATCTTGGAGACATAGTCCCGGGAAACCAACACGAGGAATGGCACCAATATTTCCAGCACAGCCGTTATCAGTTGTTTCGATTCCGTAGGTGAGGTTGTTCTGAATCAGCGTTAGCCGCGGATCTCAATGTCTAATTGATGAGCGCCACATACCTTTTCTTCCAGAGTTAACTGCGCCACTAGTGCCGCAGCCTTCTGGTAGGCCGTAGCCCAGTCACCAGTGCCGGTTATATTTGCTACATCGATTAGCGGCCATTTTAATAGATACACACAGGTCCTCAAGACATACGCGACGGGTACACCGGTGGCGACTGCCCGTAGAAGTAGTCATCCGACGTGATATTCTGCTGGGCATTCCCAAGTCCACAGAGGGACAGGGCGGCGACTGCCAGGCTCTTTTTCCCAGGCACCATTGTTTAGGGGCAGCCAGGCCGAATTCTCTGCGGTCTGGAGACAACACCGAGACTCGGAGAGATCTGCACCCTTATATACCCCTCACCCTGCACCTCGGAGCCATCCGTCCACTGGAGATGGTGCAAGGCAGTGATATCATCCGCAGCAGCATTCTCCATTCTCTGTCGGCTGGGAGCGAAAGATCAGCGGCTTAATTGCCTGACAAGTATGCCACTATTCTCTTTCTATCCTCCAGTCAAGCAAAGGGGCACCCGCCAAAGGCCGCGTCTGTGCACGGATGTGTTTTTTGTGGGGCCCCATGTTTTTCTGCATACTTTCGAAATTAGATTCTGGGTAAACCTCGGGATAACTTAAGCCAGCCGAATGTCCAAGCGGCTCCGGCAGGGGGGGGAAAGCCCGTGGGGATTTGCTGCGGCAGTCTGTTGGCTTTTAAGAAGGTGTATGACTGTAGCCTTGGTGAGTAGGAACCGGACAGTCTCTAAGAGTAGTCTTCCTCAACTGCGTAGATGAAGACAGGCTTTGGTAAGGCCGTCGCATTGGGGCAAGGACCTTTTGGAAACCTGCCTCTGAAGCCAACCGCATCGAGTCACCGGGAAATCTCCGGCAATTTGTCTTTGGTCTGGGGCATCCCTGATTGTGCGGGGATGTTAGGGTGCTGTTCTAGCGTGGGGCTTCGTGCAACCGAAACCTGGGGTTTACAAGAGTACGAGAACGTAGCATGACCAGTGATAGGGGACGTCTAGAGCACAGTGAAGCATACGAGTAGCCGCTCCAAAGAGTTCGTGGATCTTTATCCTTTTCTAGGCACTGTTCCTGGCCATCTGCAATAGCAAAGAGAGCCTTTGCTCGGCTCTCCAAAAGAAAACAGCGCGAACGGGGTTAGCGGGTTGGCGGGTCCACGAGATTCCATCCGCATCATCTGATTCTCCCGTAGTCTCGGACCTGTTACCGATACAGGTCCGGCTTGGGAATCCTGGGCGTTGAGACTAGGCAGTTGGGCCGGCAACTTGATTCTGGCAAGTTAGATTGATTCCCCTTTTTGCCGTGGGTCCGGGACCACCAGCCTTCGAACCTTGGGACGTTCAACCTTGGAATGCTCATCTATGCGGACGCCATGCGAGTCAGCATCCCCACCCCGGAGACCTCGTCATGGACATCGCGCCATGAAGGCTACTCCGAATAGACTACCGGCTCATTGGACGTGAGCGACGAGCTTGACACATCTTAGCAACCCTGCTAGTTCGATTCTACGGGACCATTTCCTTGGAGCGAGATTTCCAATGGAACACTGGTCTGTGCAAGATAGTCATAAGATAGAGCTGGATACGCGACAAGCAAAGAAGAAGGATAAGTAGAATTCAGAATCATAACCAAGACGTCCAGCGTCATGTGCAGGCATGACAATTTAGCCCCCTCCCTACAGGATGGTCATTTCAACCCAAACCCTTCGCTGTTCACTACTGCATCCCAAAGCAGTCGCTGGAACCTCTCCCGAGACGAATAGCGGTACAGGCCTAGGGTGTTGAAGCAAGTCCGGGCAGTCGGGTATCGCGGGCCATCGTCGCCAAGACAGGCAAGCCTGATCGAAAGGCTCGTGGCACCCATCGCAGGGATACGGTCACTGCCCGTGATAAAAGACAGGATTTTCCGTTGGGCGTCGGGCGGGGACGTCTCGAAGAATGACCAGAACCATTGGACCACGGGGACTGACTCTGGTTGTGGGTGGGACCAATTATCGTAAGTTGCTACTGCTCGGAGAGAGTTGACATCAAGTGGCTCGTCGGAGCCTCGGACCAGCTGCTCGATCTCCTCGGGTCTGAAGAGCGATAGCGCATTACCTCCGCAAACGGTGAAGAACCCGCGTTTGAAAGGTTCAAATTGCCTCGCGACTGCAGCGTCGAGGAGATAAGCGACGTAGAGGTCAACAAATTCACGTCGATTCGAATTTGTGACGGGCCGATGTTCACCCCCGGGGGTAAGGGGCACACTGACGACTTCTCCGTAGCGATCGACCTGGGCAACGAAGTCGTAGCAAAATGTCTCGGCGACGTCGCCCTCGTAATCTAGAAGAAGGCGAAGTCCTCGTGCAAGGGCGGGGCGGTATTCGGCAAGGTCATCAAGGGTACACTTAAACTTCATTGGCGGTGCTGCCATGGTTTGAGGAGCGGTAGGTGTCGGGGATGCTGCCAGCAGCTTCTTGAATGCAAATGGTGGTAAATCAACGTCCAGGATGGTCGAGTTATAAATGGCGAGTCCCAGCAGGACCCCCACCAAGAAGAACTGCTCTGAAGACTCGAAACAGTACGGGTTGAAGTAGCAGTATTTCGAGTCCTCATCGTAGATGAACAGTCCTATTTCAACACTTAGATGACAGCAGAGGGCGAATTAACCGTGCGAAAGACTTACCATGCTGAGGGTCAAAGATCTCGCGGACAAGTAGCAGAAACCACTCTTTGCGAAGGCCCCCCGCGTCAATGCCTTCCTCTCCCGTGAATTCAATACGAAGACCCTTCTTGATATCTTCTTGGCCGGAGCCCACCACTTCGCTCACTCCCTTCAGGCTATCATCGACAAGGCAATCCCGCCGAACCTTGAGCACCAGATACTGACTAACAGCGCGACGGTTGAGGATGCTGTTGAAAAATGCCTCGCGAGCCCTCGCCTCCATCTGCCGACGTGCGTCGTGTTCAAGAATATGAATCTTCGCCCAAATGCTCAGGAAAAATGGATACTGACAAAAGGCAAATTTCGAGCTTTTCGACTCCCAGGTCTCAAAATCGCCAATGAGATCTGAATAATCAAGGAGAGTGTTGTAGAATGAACTGATAGGCACCAAGTAGCCATGGCCACGGCCTGGCCGATTTGGCGCAGCAGGGAATCTTGATCTAGCATCGCCAAGGCTTCCATCAGGCTTGCGTGTCAGACTGCACAAGTTCGCTGTAAAGATCAGAGACATGATTCTGGCAGCGGCTCGGATTTGCCAATCCTCTGCATACACCACAGGTGTATCTTTCTTCTTGGCGGTTTGCCGGTTTGGACTGCGTCGATTGATGGCAGCGTGTAATTCAGCAGGCGTGTTGCCGGCGGCGCTGGCAAAGCTAGGGATTAATTCATCCACATCCTTGACCTCGCTACGCTTCCGACTGCCATGTTGGCGGGTCAGTCTATATGTCACGAACCCACCAACCAGATCAACAAGGCGTTCTAGCTGTGCGGGCGAGAAGCGCGACATCCATGACACGAAGTAATGATGGCAATCATTGGGAAGATTCGACATCAACCCGAGGATCCTCTTCAGAGGCCCATAATGATGGCCTGACTCCCCAGAGCGGGCATTAGAGGCAGCTGGCTCTTTCTGTGGAGATTTGCCCTCTCTATTTGGCCGTAGGAAGTCTCTCGGGTGTGATGGGTGACGATGGTCTCGATGAGAAACCGGTGTCCTATTTGAGAACGAACCCGGTGATGATAACATGGGATTTGATATGAGAATGAATAAGAACCTAGTATCTTCTGGCCGTTTCAGGACCTGCCGTGGACGTTTAAGAAGATTCTCTGTCGCTTTCATCAAAGTCCGCTGAAGATGAAGGCGAGAACAGGTGATGTCTTCTTCAATCATGGAGAGGTCGACAGAGTCCCATCTCTTGCTTCGAATCAAATCTGCCTCGGAGTCCACAGCATCCGGCTTTTTGGCTGACCACTTCTCTACCCAAGTGCTTCCGGCATGTAACACAAGTTGGTACCACTGATTCATTTCTCCCCAGTTGATACGAGGGCTTCGAGATGACACTGCCCGGGCTTTGGAAGAGCTACTAGAAGCATGTCGGGAGGAATGAACCCGGCCCTCCTCTTTTGCCCATTCTGTCATCCACCAAGTCGAATTCTCGGCAACGTCTCCGAGAAGCAGAGTCTTTGCATCCGGCTCAAAGAGCGGGGCATGCTGTTCGGCGTCCTGAGCTGCTGGGTTGACTTTCGTTCTTGGGGGGTTCCCGCTACTTGCGGATCTAGCAGACTGCTGATAAACAGGGAATGAAGAATTGAGAGGTCCACAACCTTTGAAAGCAGCAATAATGTGGTCCTCCAATCTTTTGAAGATCGAGGATACGTTCTCGCGCTCCTTGCCAGCTGGGAAGCTGCGTCCATCCGTCCTTTGCGCATGATGGTCTCTTCTTAACCCATTCTCCACATCCGACGTGGCACGGGCCCTTACTGAGTGATCTCTGCTTTCTTTCAAAGGCTTGCGTGGGAACAGAAAATCCGTATTTTCCTTACCGGAGTCAGATCGCTCACGGTCACTGGAATGGGAAAGTGAAGCGCTTCGATTGCGGGGATCTCGAGGAACATTTAGCTGGTGGGAGCCGGGGCCGGCGGAAGCGACGTGTACTTCAGCCTTCGTGTGTGGTCTGGTTGTCCGATGGTCATCCGGTGCCAATCGTGCGCGTGGCTCCTCGAGGAGACTTTCGAAGTATGCAGAAAGACATCCATCAATTAAGTATCGCGCTTGTGATACAGACAATACTGGGCCTACATCCGGTTAGCACGCTGTACTCCATACATTTCGTTCCAATACCCAGGATCGTGATATACCTGGTTGGGAATCGGCTGGCAATGGTGGTGAGTTCTCGGAAGGGACAGGCGGGAGAGGCTTTTCTCGCCCTCTTAGGCGGGAACTGTCCGTGGCATCCCGATCTTTCGATCTTCCCGGTGGCTCTTCCTCCAGATCCGTGACCATCAAGCACGTTGTACACCGAAAGACTTGGGATTCTCGAGGCCACCGTACGGTCGAATTGCAGGTTTGGCATTTGCCCTCTACAGTCTCCTTTCCTGTGCCTCCCTTCCACCCATCCTTCCGCGGGCTTGTTGCTAGAGTATGTGCCGGGTATGTGATATCATCTGAATCGGAATCCGAGTCCCAAGTCGCTTGCTTCGTTACTTTCTTCTTAAACGGCGACGAGAACGGATTGCTGATGGAGCGATTGTGCCCTCGCCGTGGGCTATCCGGTATGCTCGCATTCATTGGGGCCATTTCTGGAGCATTTTGCAGGTTAGGGGGACGTCGCCGCGCGTTCTCGAGAACCGGAGGTGGATACAAGTCCGGGAGGTCTGGAAAGGCAGCAGGCAGCCGATGATTCAAGTTCGAGGGTACCGCTGCATTACGTCCGTTGCGGGACGGCATTAGGGGCGCATTTGGTCGCCTATTCTAGGTACGCTGATCGGGATGTAACAGGTGAAGTAGCAGATTTCCTGAGGTGGAGCCTGAGGGTCTGGTCGTCGTCGTATAGGAAGCAATCATGCAATCGTGGGGGAAGTCAACGATAAGGAATGCTATCGAGTTGGGCCTTGTTATCGAAAATCTTCCTTGTTCTGATCAATACAAGGGCTTCCAGAGCCCACGAAATCAAAGTCCAGCTTGGCGTCGACTGGAATATCCTGGTGGAATGGGAGAGACTTGAGACAAAGAAATGCAGACTGTGTAATCTTCACAGTTGGGCTGGGCTGCTCTTTCCCTGTTTGGTCCCTCTGATCCGTCGTCCCGCCTGGCTGGTTGCCGCCTGGTTTGTCAGGCCGCAGGGTTGCGTGGCCCGACTCTTTCGCCTGCATCCGGCCTTGATCACACCCTGATGGAGTATCGACTCCAAGTGAGGAATGAATCGTAAATCAAGTTCTTCGACGGCCTGCTATGCACTACTCGCCATTGGCTCCCCTCATACCCCATGCTTTAGCGAAATTAGCAATTGGCCCTTGCAGGAGTCCCGGAATGAGACCAGCGAACATCAGCACCAGCGCGGGGATATCCAGGCATTTTTACAGTGGCAATGTGACCAGAGCGCGTCCCTATCAGTGGACTACTAGTACATGTGCTACGGTAGTTCTACAAGACAGCACGTGCCAGGTGTGGAGGTGAACCAGTCGTACTTCGTTAATCAAGGGGAATTCAACATAAAACAAGATGGCTTTTTGGCTAAAAACACAGCCTTCCGGTCTGCATTAAACTCGAACCCAGTGTACAAGACATGACCCGGGGGAGAAATGTTTTAAAAGATAACCACATGCAGCCGATATACTCCACCCACGCCAGTGCATTAGCGCGCTTAACGGTAGCGCCAGAGGCTGAGGGTGTTCTGGAGCTTCCAGGTGTGGCGACGGCCGGCCTTGGTGTTGTTGTAACGGTGGCCCTTGTTGATACCACGGGACTTCTTGCCGGTGGAGGTAAGACCACGAGCCTCACGGTGCTGGAGAAGGAAATTTCGTTAGTCTTTGGAATCGCCGTGAAAGATTCGTAGCCAAGTCGTAGACTCACCTTGTGAACGGAGTTCGCGATCCAGTTGATGCGGGGATCGCGGCGAATGGCCTTGTGCTGGGGGTCGACAAGGATAACCTCGAAGTACTTGTAGGTCGAGTCCTGGTTGATCCAGTAGGAGTTCAGGACACGCAAGTTGGCGCAGCGGCGGCCAACGCGCTCCTCAGCGGTGGCAGCAAGGGCACGCTGGTACTTGAGCTGGTTGATACCCTGGTTGGTGGGCTTGCCGTAGGTAGCACCCTTAAGGGCAGGGCGCTTGCGACCACCACGACGGACACGGACACGGTAGACAACGTAGCCCTGCTTGGCCTTGTAACCGAGACGGCGGGCCTTGTCGGGGCGAGAGGGGCGCGAAGCACGGTGGATGGCGTTCAGCTGGCGAAGCTATATTGATGCACTCTCAGCAAAGTTCAACGAGTGTATAGCAAGACACAACGAGACAAGGTCTCCTGTGTGCCACAATCATTTCCGCCAAAGGTTCGTTCGAGCCACCCAAAGAACACCAGGAATCGGCATTTTACGGCTGCATGCACAGACGAGCGCTCGGCGGGAAATGTTAGGCAATCGAGGGGTTTGGGGGATTCTATCTCACCTCCCAGCAGCGAACGCGGAGCAAGAACCGAATGACATCGGACTGCTTCTTCTTCTGGATCTCTTCAACGTACTTAAGGGCACCCATCTGAAAGAATTGCGAGTCAGTAATTTGGAAACCGGCAAGGATACCAAAAGTTGTGGTGTTGGGGCTGAAAGCGTACCTTGTCGGCTGTACGGTGTCGTCGGTGGTCGTTGTCGCAACTGAGAAAAGTTCGAGAGGGAATAGAAGTAGCAGACCTTTGTGTGTGGGACGCAAGTTAACCGAAGGGTCCTTGGCCAATGATTTCCTAGATTAATGTGGGGCCGTGGCCATCCACATTGATGCCTTGTTGCCTCATAGCGGCTACGACTGGCAAATTCCGCCTCTCTGTAGAATGCGCCTGTTAGTAGACTGCGCCTGTTACACTACAATTGATTTCCCTTAGCAACCTGCGCAATGAAAATTGAAACATGATATTGATACATCGCATTTGAAATAAATCAGGCCAATAGTTGCCTTTGAGTTGCGTCGCTAAATGGAGTGTCCTCAAGGGATGCTGTTGATAGTTATTTACAAAGTGTATATTGCCTGCATGCGCTGTTTCTCAGCGTCTGCCATGTCTCCTGGCGTAATCCTGACGAACCATCGCATTGGTGATAGGGAAATCTATCATGCCTGGAGGTAAAACGCTTTTCTTGCAAAGTGGGCAAAGGCTGCTGGTTTCCATCACCGTGTCAATACATCCAGGGTCGAAAACATGTCCGCAAGGAAGTTCGCGGACGGTAGATGTTCCAGCGACAAAGTCATCCAAGCAAATTGCGCAAGTGGTTTGCGTATGGCTTAGGCGCCAAGGGTTTCGAGATGCAGGTACTTGAGAGTCTGTAGAAGGGTTGATGATCGCAGCAGCTGGCTTTCTCAGCCCTGTGATGATTAATGCTCTTTGCGGACACGTCGTGGGTTCTTCATTAGGTATTGAGGAGGTGGTCTTGCCTCCCGAGACAACTTCTGCCACTTTCGTTTCAATTTCTTCTTTCTCGTTCTCGGTGTCTGCCGACACTGGAGGGGTTTGATAGATGTAGAGTGGCATATTTTTCACAACATCGCGCGGTACTTTGACTCGATTCAACGCCAAATACTCCACGTCGACTTCGCCCTCGTTGATCCGTTCGCGTAAAACCTGTCGCCTTCTGCGTTGAACAAGACGGTATAAGACTAGAAGGACCAGACTCAGGCCGAAAATCGTGCCAAGAATGGCAAGGACGAAGCTCCACATGCTGGGCGACGTATTGACGGATGTATCTGCGATAGATCAGTATTGTGGTAAAATGAACACTAGTTGAATGAGACGTACCCGTGTCAATCATAGTGAATATTCTTTCTGTTTTGCTTTCTGAAGGATGTGGTGTGTTGTCTTTAGTGTCACTGCCGTTTTGAGACGGTCCGTCTGAGAACCATGAGAGATCGTTCATCAATGTTTTGCCAGAAGGGCCAGGAACCGCGAAAACAGGATATTTATTCTGGGTTTTCCAAAGGCCTTTATCATGCAAATCCCAGCATTGATCATCTTGTGGGGGCGGTAGCCCTGTGCTGTTGGACTCCGGCTCGAAGAACACGAGGGCGTTGACGCTTGCCTCGCGCGAGGCAGCCAAGAAAGATTGTGTGCACTCCATAGAAATCCACGGTGCCATTCCAATAATAGGATATCCGAAATCTGACACATCCTTGTGCCTAGTCACATTCGATGGGATGAAAGAATGAACAGCATCGCTGCATGGATCGCGGGGGTCTAGATCTGGCACAAATAAAAGCCCAGAAATAGTTCCCGAATCAGGAGCACCCGTAGCTGACAATGTCCTAACGGTCCTGTCCAATACAAAACGAAATCCCACATTTTCCTATGAATGTCCAACAGTAAGCCTCGCGCATTTCGGGTGGCAAACCCCTTCGGCTATACTCACATTGACGGAGGAGGAAATGTTCGAGGCGCTCCCCGGACCGGCAAAAAGGGTAGCAACGGTAGACATTGGGTGTGCAGGACTAGTATAAGACATAATGATCGTCAAATACCCCAGGTATACCGACTCCTCAGTATATTAGTACAGACGCCTCTCCCGAGTTTGGATCGTCGAGAGTAAACAAATGAGCATAGTGGAGTTGGCGACGAAGCGAGAGTTAAAGAGAAGGGCACACGCCAGGGGTCAACATGTAATCGGAGGCCATCCAGAAACCAACTGGTAATTCCTAGCGAAAACAGGTAGAGCACGACCACCAATATCCGTTTTGCATCGGCAGCGGCTCAAGGAATGTAAACGCAAATCGACTTCGTCAAGGAATGCGGATCGCGCATTGCCACGAGGCAAAGAATAAAGTTCCCGACCATTGCGTACGACATTATTACTTGCTGGGGAACTATAGACGACCCCATTATTTCCCAAGGGGGAGTGTGGCAGGGTTCTTGACCCGCCGGATCTGGCATGCCGTTTGCGGCAGCAGTCGCATACGGTATTGATTTTCGAGCTCAACCGCAGGCAGTGCTCATCCCTTGATTCAATGGAGTCAACAGGGCGCTTGGTACAAGCCTGTTTCTTCCAGAACTTTTCGGCCACTTGGTACTAGCTTCATGTTAACATTCGTATGATCCTCTACGATCCCTCCGAGTCCACATATATAGCAGTAGCGCGCAATTCAAAGTCCAGTACTAAAAAGGTCTGCGAGTAAGGAAACTTCTCAAAACGCCTGGCGTATCCTAACTCCCATATCCAGTTCCCTTATACGCAGAAAACCAACCACTAATTCTAATCGAAAATGGAGCGTCGGCCTTTGCGTACAAGCTATATTTTCACCTTCGAGAATTGAGCTAAACAGAGCGAGCGAAGCATGACCCGGATGGGCCTAGAAAGGGTTCA
This sequence comes from Penicillium chermesinum, assembly GCF_028974085.1. Taxonomy (NCBI): domain Eukaryota; kingdom Fungi; phylum Ascomycota; class Eurotiomycetes; order Eurotiales; family Aspergillaceae; genus Penicillium; species Penicillium chermesinum. The sequence continues at coordinate 504,102 of NW_026695312.1, read as the reverse complement.
GCCAACCAGATCTCTGTTGAGAAGGCGGTGTGCTCCATTCTGCCCTGCATCACGTGTAGGCGGCCTCGATAAGACATCACCGCGATCGACCACACCCCAAACCTTTTACCCCATCTCAATCTGAAAGCTTGACGCGTCAGGTCCTTCTCGAAAGCGCTGGCTCCTGCATGCTCTAGCTCAGACTCTCAACGGGTCAGCATGCGCTTCCCGATCCCGACCTTTACCTTATAAACCAATTCCAACGACGGACACCGCTCGCTTCAATCGCCTACAGCTTCACTCCCCAATCCTAGCGCTATCTGCAGACCGAAGTACCACAATGCCATCAGCATATAAAAGTAAAGGCAAAGGCCGCGATGCGCGCCAATCGCGAAGCCGGAATACAACCCCGTCAAATGCGGGCAGCACCTCGGCTTCAGCGCCAGCTCTCCCTAGCTACCTCGAAAATGATGTCTCTAAGCTTATCGACCTAGCGAATAGCCAGTACACAGACCTCCTTGACCTGCTTGCTGGGCCCAACATTCCCGACTCGAAAACTCTAGAGACTCTTGTAGAGCATCTCAAGAGCTTGAGCGATATGGCCGACGCGCGTGGGGAGGTTTGCAATGCCGGCATGCGGGAGATGTCCCAGAAACGAAAGGATGTTGTGGAAGATCAAGACCTGAATCGCGAAGTGGTGGAGCGTGGGAAGCTAAAGCGGGAGACGGAAGAAGACGAGGATCAGATCAACAAACCACGGCCGAAGAAGCGACGAGACCGGCCCGGCAAGGAAGACCGGCCTTTGAATCACGGTGCTCATGAGGTGGGGCGTCAAGATGGCGCTGAAACAAAGGTTGAAGGTGGTAAGTGATGCGACCACAAGGCTGCGGCTCTCCACTTCTCACACTCCACTCCACATTTTCTCCTGTCTTGAATTGCGCTCCAAACACCTTTGCTGACGAGAATTAAGCCGCGTCCCCGGGCTCCAAGAACTCGAAAACCGGCTGCTCCGATGGCAGCTCCTCCCTTTCACCGCCGTCTATGATGTCTCCCAATGGTGGCCACAATGGAGCTGATGGGGCTGCTGCCGTTGCTGAGTCTTCTGGCTCCGACTCTAGAGAATCTTCCCATCAGCCTGAACCTCAGCCTGCGGTACCCCAGATACAAGTCTTCGGCGAAAATCCACTGGAATATGACGATCCGACGGTATACCACATACGCGATGTCACCCCTGACATGGATGATGAAGAGAAGAAGCAAATTTACAGTGTAGCTCGGTTCCCTAAGAGCGACCTCTCGCACATGATGGCTGGAGTGCCCCCAGACAAGGACTTCAGTAATGCCAAGCCTTCGAATCAGGTCAGCGCGAATACTTTTCTGGCCTTCATTGAGCCATACGTGCGACCATTGATGGAAGAAGATATTGCTTGGTTACGTGAGCGCGTAAGTGTAAATATCTCCAATTACCCATGGCATTTTTTGACAAATCCTCTAGGGAGACCGCACTACTCCATTCATTCTTCCGCGCCGTGGTAAGAAGTCCTATCGGCAGCTCTGGGCCGAGGAGGATGGGTTGCCTTACGACTCGACACAGGATGACAAGGATCAGCTTCCGTTGAACCAAGGTCGGGGGAGTATTGAACAACTGACCGACGATAAACTCGAAACGAACGAGATTTCTGTTGGACCATTGGTATCTCGCTTAATGTCTCTTCTACGCTACGAGCACCGTACTCCCTCCGAAGATAATCCAAACTCCACAAACGGCGAAGGCAGCTCGAATGGGGTGAACGGAGATGCAATGGACCTCGATCAGCCCAATGGGGGTGGAGAAACTGAAACCAAACCCGAAAACAAGCCTCTCCCCCTGCAACAGCCTTCCGTGATGCCGATCCCAATGGTTTCAAAACTTCAGTCGCCAAGCTTGACCACGCACAGCTGGATGAACGCGCAAAGGCCGAGCTACGCTACATCGGCTTCCTCGGTCCGGATGACAACCCAGACTATGACGCACATAACGACGACGAAGTGGCTGAGCGTCTCCGTCTTCTCCAAGGCGAGCTCAAGAAGGTCATCGTCACTAATAACGCCCGCAAAGCTCGCATCCTCAAGATCGCTCAAGAGCACATGGCTCTTCTGGAGTTCTCAACAATTCAGGATGACCTAGACTCCCAAGTCCAACAAGCCTATCTCAAGCGAACCCGGACGATGGGCAAGAGCAAGAAAGGCTCCCAGGCCAAGCACCGTCCTGGCGGTGCTGGCGGCGGCAGCCATGTGGCCCAAGGTGTCTCTCGTCCCGCCGTTGGTGATGCCGCCAAGATCGTCATGGACCGACGTAAGCGCTGGAATGACGCCTTCTTGCCCATCTTCGATGACATCAAAACTACTATTCCTTCTGAGGGTGAAACTATCTTTGATCCCGCCGTTATGGAAGAGTACGAAAAGGCCGAGCTGGAAGCTTGGGATGAGGAGTAAATTCCGATGCGACACCGTTTTATACCTGTGTCTCTCGTCTTTATTTGTGATACCATTTTGCTTGCATGGCAATCGTCTGCTTTTGCGCAATTTATGATACGAATGGGATGATGGCGGTCTGGCGTTAGTGAGGAACTCTTTTTGCGGTTTTATCCTGGCTCATATAGCTTAGACTATCTGGGTTATGTTGATAGATACCGCATATGTTAATGGAAACACATCAGTATCCAACTTGCCCATGCGAGTAAGACAATTAGCAACTCGATTCAGTACCTGAACATCATATAACCTACCCAAACCCCATGCTGAATATCCGAATAAAAGGGTATCTCCAAAAGACCGAGAAACAAACCCCAAGCACCCAATAAACCACCCAACCACACCCTCCCCCAAATCACCGATGAAGAATCAAAACCTCCCCAGGATACCTCTTCAATCTCGCCGTCAACTCCCGTTCACTGAACTCCAGCTCCGTACAAATTTGATCAAAGCAATGCTGCCCATCAAGAAACTTCTCCAACACCCGATCATCCACCTCTTCGTCTTCCTCCTCCAGCCCAGACGGCACACTCCCCGCACCCCCAGCACTCCGACTCGCACTATGAAACGACGCCGCCCGCTCCCTACTACCCTCTCTCCTCCCCACTGCTGCAATAGGCGCCTCTTCACCCACACTCGACGCATACGGCGTGTTAGTCCCCGTCGTATTCCGCGACGAAGGCCCCGTCCCGGTATACAAGCCCGGCGCAAGCGCGGACCCTCGCGGCGCAGGCGCAGGAAGCCCCGTCGATATAGCATACTTGTGCACCCGGTACAGGAAGCCTTTGATCACCCCGAAGGTGATAAACCGGCGGATGTCGATGTTGGCGAGCGCGCGGCTGTGCGCGCTGTACCATTGTTTCACGCTCACGCCCTGCCGCAATCCGGCGTACAGCTCGACGAGGCCGACTCCGTCGACGACGGGCGGGTAGTGCTGTGCTCCGGTGGGGTTCCCCTGGTGCGCGTCGAGATGCGAGGCCGTGGTGGGTGTCCCACCGGGGGAGGGCGTGGATGGTTCGTCTTCTTCGGTGGTGCCGAGGAGGGGCCAGATTTCTTCGGCGTCGAAGCGCGAGTCGTCGCGGGAGAAGGTGTCCATTGGGTCGAGGGAGGCGGAGAGCGGGCCTGCGCCGGTGCTGGCGGTGCTGCCGCTGGCGATGGCTGTGACGGGGGGCAGAGCGGATTGAGGGGCGATGGTGGAGTGTGGTGCGAAGCGAGTGTTCACATAGCGAGCGCACTCAAGTTGCATGGCTTCGTCCGTGGCGATTGTCGAGCCGAATGAGGCCGTTGGGGCATAGATTGCGGAGAAGGAGAATATATCGAGAAGGAAGAGGCAGCCGTAATATAGGAGGTGCCGGATTGCGCGGCAAGTGAGAGAGAAGTCGGTGTCTGCGAGAATGGAGATGATGCGGATGCTATTCACGCCGTTGATGTGGGGGACAATCTGGATATTGGTCAGTACTATGCGATTGAAGATTGCGTTTATAGCGAGACAAACCCTTTGCAAGGTCAAGTCCCAGTTTTCGTCCATGAAAGCTTGGTAGCGCACTGTGAATAGCGGCACGTACCAAGCCTTGACCGGCGGTGGTGAGGGATATATAGGAAAGAGCTTGATGTTCAATGTGTTGAGATCGTCTGCCAGGCAATATTTAGATCCAGGCCAATCCGCCGGGGGGAAAGGGAAAGTTCTGTCCATACCAATAGGGAGCATGCACTCGCAATAGTTGTTCAGATCCTCCATCAACATCTCGCAAAGACTATAGACTTTGCTCTCGGAGCTACTGCGTGACAAAAAGCTGTTCTGTTCCTCGAGCGCATGCATCAGGTCCGCCAGTTTTTGCACCACACTTTTGTACTGACTGAAGTCGTCCTCCTCGCCCAGCACGATACAGAAGTTGAAGATGAACTCATTCCGATCATACCGAACTGACTTCATGCAGATGGGATATCCTAAGATCCGGTATCCATTGGTGCATACCTGAAGCAGATTCCCACAGAGCTCCTGCCGGGGAATGACGAAGAACGAGATATCCGAGAAGGTAAAGAAGAGGGGCTGAGCGGGCGCAGTGGAGGAGGGGACAATCGCACCGTCGGGGACCTGGTGAACGACTTTTGGCCCTGTATTGCCAAGTTAGTTAGCTGTCCATGGAGCGGACTGGCTCAGCACTCACCCTCCTGCGTGTCGAATTTGCTATAGAAGATGGCCTTGATCATGTTGGCCAGGGATGGGCGCTTGGCAGACTTCTGTAACCGCCAGAGACCGCCACCTTGGGACAGTGACCAGTGGCCCAGAATGCTCGAAAGAATCACGGCCCCAGCTCCTGTGGGTTTTAGCCCTTCACGCTCCGGAATCTCAGCGATACGCGCGGATCCAAGTCGGAGGTCCAATCGACGCTTATCGGCGGGTCCCGAAGCTCCACCCATTCCTGTTCACCTACCAATCTACATGCGTTACGGAGTACAAGCTCGGGGTCTATGAAATCGTGATTCGTAAATTTCGGCTATGGCCAGCTAGAGGATATTGTTCAATTGTATGACCCTCAGTCGTCGCTCGGCCATGGAGGGGAAAAAAGAAGTAAGAATGAGAATCAGAGGGTGTAAAATAACCCATAGGACAGGAGTTCACCCTCGCTGCCCAAAAGAGGAGCCAGCCCACTTCCACTTAAACGCCTGATGATATGAAAGCAGACATCAAAAGAGCAACGCAAAGATAACAAGCTAATGCGCCAGACAATGCACCCAGGTCATATCCCGTTTTGGTCTTGAAGAAGAAGTAGGTCCAGTCAACGAGCCGCACGGTGGGAGTGGTTGGAGCTTTGGGGCAGGGCGGGGCTGGAAGCGAAGGAGTCTGGGGCTGTAGAGTAAAGAAACGACTCTGCAGTCAGCGTAGAGGCCGGCGGGCGTGCAGCGCGGCTTTGCCGAGCGGTCGTCGTATCCAGAAACAAAGGCAATGGTTGATTAGAGCGGATTGCATGCAGTATCTCCCCATAGCCACCCTCCCCAGCGTCCTTGAACCACTGCTCCCAGTCCTCGTCAAGAGGAACGTCATTCCCTTGGTCGCGTGCCGCCATGTTGGCCATTAGACGATGGTTTAGCGCCAGCCCGCAGCTCTCGACTTCCTCGTCGCTGAAATCCTCCTCCAGCTCCAGTGACCGGTAATCAGAGAGTACGCTTTCGGTACGTGACTGGCAATCGCTCGCGCGCACGGTGTCGACACTCCCGGTCTCGATCGCCTGGTCATGATCGTCGTCTTCTGGCCCGCAGAAGTCATGGTGGACGATCACTGAGGGAGCAACGTGCGGTGTCGCCTGCACGATCGTATGACCAGTCGTGTCTCTCACGGTAACCCCTTCCTCAAGCTCGTATCGTGTGCGGGCGGACTTGGTTCCCTCCCAACAACATAGTTCGGATATCTCCTCCCTTGTAAGACCTAACTCGTCGAAGACCCGGAAGAGCCGACGGTGCCAGGGGAAACGGCCCAGTCGCAGGCGATGAGGAGCGTACGAATAGTCCAGGCCAGGATACTGGGCTTCAATGCAGTCTAGAGGGCCGTAGAAGTTGTTGGTCTCCATGCGGACCTCGGGGACGAGATGACGGTTAATATGTGCAGCAAAAGAGCCCGGGTCGCTGGTACGCGGGCGGGGAAAGGTCGCGTTATACACGATTTGGGAGAGAGATGGTTTTCGCATAGTCGGTGAAGGTGAAAATTGGATACTGCGAAGAAAGAGAGCAGGAAAGCGCCAAAAGAAAACAAAGGGGGGGGGGGGCGCTTGATCGAGTTGTTTGGAGGGGGTTTGGAGGTGTAAAATTGGTAAACTTGGGTAAAATCTGGTATTGGGGTGGGTAAAGGGCAACCGACCCAACTACGGAATGTGAAAGAAAGCCAGAGCGCACAGGGTCCCAATAAAGTCTCACTAGAAGAGAGAGCTGAGCATAAATTTCTTCTGGAAGGAACCGGTCTCCCCTTTTCTATGGTTCTGGACCTTGAGGGTTCGATGAGTTGTTCCCTGCAGCGCCAGCTGGTCCGGATCCATTCGTCCAGCTTTCTCCGACCAACGCACCATGTCGACGTTTGACGGGTACATCACAGGTTTGTACGCCCCTCTGCGATGCTAATCCGATTGGAGCTGACACTGGCTCAGAATTTCCGGAGATTCAAGGTAAGACGCGTGATCGCCCTGGCGCATTACAGAGCTCATCCCCACTCAGTTGACTACTTCCGCAAGAACCCAGAGCGCCCAGCACCCTTAGCGTGCTTCCTCAGTCATGTCCATAGCGATCATCTGCAGGGGCTGGAGTCCCTACGGGCCCCATTCATCTACTGCTCGCCCGCAACTCGAGAAGTAGGACTGCCGCTCGAGAGAAGTTGTCACCTTCAAAGCTAACTTGCGTACTCGGGAAGCTCCTCCTGCGTATTGAGAAATATCCGCACCGCATGAACTTTCAAAAGGGCATTCTAGAATCGCGCAGACTTCATTACAAGCACCTGGCGAGGATCCTGGTTAGTTCAGCCTCACCTAGGTGCACGGATGACGAGAGATTTACTGCCGGGGCTGACCTCTTCCTCAGCGACCAATACCATTGAATACGCCCACTAAGATTGAACTCACCCCGAAGAAACATGTCAGAGTCACATTAATTGACGCAAATCACTGCGTGGGGGCCGTGATGTTCTTGGTTGAAGGTGATGGGAAAGCAATACTCTACACTGGCGATATACGAGGTGGGCACCAATCACTAGCTGTTGCGGTGCATGCGGCTCACTCCCTCTAGCGGAACAGTGGTGGGTGACCAGCCTGGTGCGGCATCCAGTTCTGATCCCATATACGCTCGGTACGAAGAAGCTCGATAGACTTTATTTAGACACTACGTTCGCCGGCGCGTCGAATCCCCTACGGGAGTTTCCATCTAAAGCGGAGGGACTAGCGGAGCTCTTGCAGAAGGTTGAAAGCTATTCAAAGGAGACCATCTTTTACTTCCGCGCATGGACCTTCGGATATGAAGATGTGTGGGTGGCCCTGGCCGCGGCATTGGATACCAAGGTGCGTTACAGAGAAAATGTGACTCGTGGAAACAAGCTAATGTACGCAGGTCCATGTGGATCGGTACCAAATGGGACTATACAGGTCCCTGATGAACTCGCAGGGAGGCAGAGAAATCCCCGAGGCCGCATCCTTATGTGGATTCCAGCTGGGTAACCAACTTGTCGCAGGTTGTCTTAGTGGAGATGAATCCAGTAGAGTCCATAGTTGCGAACCTGGAGTCGCGTGTTCTGCTTCGCGAGGCTCAAATACCGTCTACATCACTCCCATTGTCAATCGGACACGCGCCGGGGAGGAAATTCCCGAAGTCGGCCTTGGAGGAGGCGCCGGCGATCTTTATCAGGTCCATGAGCTGGAGCTGCAAAACGAAACTGTCCTCGCAGAGCTGGAGAAGTTATGCAGCCAGCATATTCACGATCAGGATCTCCTATCGCAGGCACGGGCTGCACTCATGGATGCATTTCGGTCAAGAAAATCACTTTCGCTCGATCAATACGGGGTACGAGAAGATATCTCGCTCGAGAAGCTAGTGTCAAAGCTAAGCCACGGGCCCTCGACTACCGACAAAATATCAAACCCCTCAAATCTCCCTCGCACAATTGTCAGTACCGTCCCTAAAATACGTGCTTTCGTATGCTCATCTGTCAAAGCGCTTCCCATACTCCCGGCATTCCTCCTACTCCGAACTATGTGGGCTGGTTGCCGCTTTTCGGCCAAAGGATATCCATCCCTGCACCGTTGACCCGTCATCGTGGAATGAAGAGCTCTCCATGCAACACCTCTTCGGTCACCTCTGTTCCGAAGATACCTTCACTCATGATGACCATATGCGCGAGACCCTCCGAGCAGCACAAGGCGAAGACCACTCAAGCAAACGGGTGCGGCTGGATGAGGACCAGTCGACCCAGTCCACCGAGTCCAGGGAGCTGGCCATTGGCTCTTTAGCATCCATTGAAGCTAATCCGGAGGAACCCCCTGCCAGTCCAGGCTCTTTGGCCAGGGCCAAAGCAAAACGTGACGAAATTCGCCGAGCACACCGCTTCCTGCATGACCATGCTGAGCCAGGCTTATTAACAATCGAGCCTCTCCCCGTCTCGTGGACGCCGGACCGAGAGATAGAAGAGCAAGGGCCTTTGGATTCTAACCAGGCCTTCTCCACACATCACGCCACCCAGGAGCAAGCTTCTAAATTCTCCGGTGGCGGTGCATTAAATGCACCGCATGGACAGCCAGCTCCATCTAATCGACATGTTGATGTGTCACTTGCACATATTGATCTGACAGGGGATTCCTTGCTTGATGGCGGAAATGAGAGCCACGTTGCTTCCCGTGAGCCAGGGACCGGGTCAAGGAGGGCTCGCAGACAGGTCGGGCGAGAACGAGTGATGAATCGTCTACGGCGGCAGATCTCGGATTATTTGGCTGCAGACGAAGATATGCAGACTTCGGGGAATATGTCGCCTTACCTTCAAGATGAAGAGGCTAGGAAGAGGCCAGATGGATGATACTCAATCTATCAAACATGTTTGCTGCTCCTTAGTGATGTAATTCGGACTCATGATCATTTCGGCACACCAGGTACACTACACCAATTGGCCGTTGACGCTTATATAGATATTTGGTCTCTAATAGCCCGAGCATCTCTATACTGGGTTACTCCCGGCCCCGCTGGCGAAGTCCGGTCTGCAGGTCTGCGTTGGCCGGACGCGACCCTACCGCACCGACAGTCTGCCCGTCGATACGAGAGTTTGAACAACACTTAGTCAAAATTCATCATTTCATCGTAAGCTACTTTGATGGTAGGTCTCTCGCTATGGCATAATAAGAAAGATTAATAGCACGCGCTCACTGAGGCATATATGGCGGAAATAGTGCTAAGCCGAAAGCTGTGGATGTGGAAATCTCGTCAGTTGTAAAATTGAAGATGGCGAGACAACAGGAGGTGCTACGGGCAGCGTTGCATCACGCTCGCCCATGTTTCCAGACTTCGCTTTGTCTAGAAGACGTAGTACGCTTGCGTTAGGGGCAACTCGGATGCCGGCTCTGCGTCACACAGCATGCCATCGGCTTCGACCGTCTGCCAATGTGAGGTTAGTAGGTGTCTAGAGTTGGGCGAAAGGGAGCTTAGCTTACATAGCTCTCTGGGTCGACCTTCATCTTTGGCATGGTGTCGTTGTATTTCATGTCTTTCTTTCCGACGCTCCTACAGCCTTTCACTGCTTCGATGCGTTTTCGGAGTCCATAGGACTGGACGATTCCTAGGTCAATGGAGGCCTGGGAGACGAACATGATGGATGCGCTCGGGAGACGGTGCTATAGTCGTATTAGCATTAGATTTTCTTCTATGCTGTTCGCGTTTGGGATGACAGGGTGACTTACCCCGAACATAGGCCGGACAATCATCGGCTCAATGGTTGGAATGGAGCCATTCGGATCGCCCTAGTCAGAGGGTTAGCCAGAATACGCAAACAAAAACTTCCAGGCTCCGACGCACCATTTCCGCCACTGTAATCATGCCGCTCTTGAGAACTTGCACTGGCTTTGTTCCAAACCGGCTTGGTTTCCAAATGACCAAATCGGCGATCTTGCCCACTTCCACACTGCCGATCAAGTGACCCATGCCCTGCGCCAGGGCTGGGTTGATAGTATATTTACTGATATACCGTTTCACGCGGAAATTATCATTGTTCGTGCCTGCATCTTCAGGTAACGGTCCTCGCTGGAGCTTATTCTTGTGGGCTGTATGCCATGTGCGTAGGATCACCTCGCCACAGCGACCCATGGCCTGGGAATCGGAGGACATCATACTGATAGCGCCGAGATCGTGCAGCACATCTTCTGCTGCGATTGTTTCGGCCCGAATGCGGCTTTCCGCAAAGGCCACGTCCTCCGGGATATTCTTCGAGAGATGGTGGCACACCATCAACATGTCAAGGTGTTCATCCAGGGTATTCAAAGTAAATGGCCGAGTGGGGTTAGTGCTACTGGGTAACACGTTGGGATGCTCGACGACAGAGATAATGTCAGGAGCGTGGCCACCGCCAGCGCCCTCCGTGTGGTAGGTGTGGATTGTGCGACCCTTGAAGGCGTTGATGGTCTGTTCAACGAAGCCAGACTCGTTCAATGTATCAGTGTGGATCATGGCCTGGACATCATACTCATCGCAAACACTCAGGCAGTTGTCAATAGCAGCTGGCGTAGAGCCCCAATCCTCGTGTAGTTTTAGACCTGCTGCGCCAGCCTTGATCTGCTCCTCGATGCTCACTCGTCCGCAATCGTTACCTTTCCCTGTAATACCAATGTTGATGGGAAGGCTATCACAGGCCTGCATCATTTGACGCATGTGGTTCGGGCCCGGGGTACAGGTTGTCGCGTTGGACCCAGTGCTGGGACCGGTGCCTCCGCCCAGGAAAGTCGTGATACCCGACGCCAGGGCCTCTTCGACCTGCTGTGGGCAGATCAGGTGGATATGCGTATCGAAACCACCAGCAGTGATAATCTTGTTCTCGCCCGCGATGACATCCGTCGATGAGCCTATCACCAAATTTGGATGCACACCATCCATCACATCAGGGTTACCCGCCTTGCCAATACCGGCAATCAAGCCATTCTTGATCCCAATATCAGCCTTGTAAATACCCGACCAATCGATAATCAGCGCATTCGTAATAACAGTGTCCGCACATTCGGCTGCCGATCGTCCAGACGCCTGCCCCATCCCATCACGAACCGTCTTGCCTCCACCAAACGTACACTCGTCCCCATAGCTCGTCAAATCCCTCTCCACCTCCACCCACAGATCGGTCAATCCCAATCTAACCAAATCCCCCGTCGTCGGCCCAAACATCCTCGAATACGCCTCCCTCTCCATGGAGAACCCGGTGATCAACGCACTATCCGCCTGCGGCTCCGGTACGTGAGCAAAACCCGCAGCCTGAAGCCGGCCCACGATCTCGTCCGCACGACTCAAATCCAACGGACCATTCGCCAGCCAATTCCCACCCCGAATCACCTTATTCCCGGCAATCTCAACCAGAGTCACTGTCTTCGTATCCCCAGGCTCAAACCGGATCGACGTCCCCGCCGCAATATCCAATCGAAACCCATAAGCCTGCACCCGATCAAAATGCAGCTGCGGATTTGTCTCGACAAAATGGTAGTGCGACCCAACCTGCACCGGCCGGTCTCCTTTGCTCATCACCTTGAGTCGAATGCGCTTCCGTCCATCGTTCAGCGCGATTCGCGCGTTCTTGACGGGGATTACGGCGCCGGGCATCTTTTCGGGAAGATAGTCTTCCGGGTCCGGGTCCGGGAACGCGGCATTCGAGGGCACGGGCAGGAAGCTCCCGTACAGCGCGCGCTCGAGGTCACCCTCGTCGCTGCTGATCGGGTGGTGCACGGTTACGAGGTAGGTGCCGGAGGGGAAAGTTCCCTCGACTTGCAGCTCGACGAGGGTGGCGACAACGGAGGGAAGGACGTGTCGGCGGCCGAGCATCGTTTTGCCGATGGACATTAGGTCGGCGACGGAGTAGTGGCCATCGCGGATGAGCTAGGATTGTGAGTATTCTCATTCATGTTTTTCTGATATCTTTATGGTACAGAGATCTTCAGGTGTGGCGGGGCTTACCTCGTGGAGCACGGATGATATCAAGGCCTGTAGATCGTGAGCATTGGGGCATTGGCCGTGATGCCGGGAGAGAGACCACTTACCACCGACTCGGCATGATTGAGACGGACACCCCGGGCTAGGCGGCGCTGAGCCAGGAATCCCAGGTGTGCGATGGTGAGCTTGTCGAGCTGTCGAGCGGTTAGTGAATAATAAAGCCTAAATAGGAAAAAAAATCCCAAAAAAGAGGCCTCTTGGCGGTTTCAGCTTACCTCCTTTGGAACGAGCTGCATGGCGCCGGTGGGACCCACGAGTTCTTGGCGTGCGGCAGGGATTCTAGTCAGGGCAACGAATTTGTATAATTTGAAGCCCAATTCAGGCTCACAAGACCCCTCAAATCGGTTTGGAAGGAGGGTTAAGACAATGTGGGGGGAAATGCGGGTGATTTTATCTGTAGATTTGCGATAGCAAGTGATAACGCTGCAGTGGCCGATTGGGCCCCGCGAGCGGCTGTTGTTAGTCACGGTTTTACTAAGTGGAGCTCCCGGAGCTTAAGATCTATGACTTTGCGAAATGCGCGAACTAGAGCGACCTGGGCATTCTTATTACTTAGGGGTGCAACACTCATAGGATTGGTATTCAGAACTATTGGAACCCGTTGGAAACTTTCAAAAACGCCTAGTAAGGTCCACTCGTATCAGAATCGAATCGGAAAAAGAAAAAGAGCATACAGAAAGAACTTGTGGGGAATAGCCAGATGAAATGACCGGGTAACTTAAGCCTCACTCTTGCGCTTCTTGCGACCACCCTTGGTCTTGGTCTCAGCGGGAGTGGCGGCAACGGACTCAGCCGCCTTTTTCCCCCCCTTGGCCTTCTTAGCGGGGGTGGGCTTGGTGACGGACTCAGGAACTTCCTTGGCCTTGGGCTCGCTGCGACGGCGCTTGTTACTGGCAGGGGTTTTCTCCTTGGGGGTGGCCTGGGGAGGGGAAGGGGAGGACTCATCCTCAGAACCAGCATTATCGTCCTCAGAAGAGGAAGAGTCATCCTCGTTGTCAGCAACAGCAAAGTTTTCCTGCTGCAGCTGGTTAGCAGCCCCGTCGTCCTCGACCTTACGGCCGGCCTTGTACTCCTCGACCCGCTTTCGGTAATCCGCGTAGTTCTCAGCGTACATCTTCTTCCAGACCTGGAGAATTTTATTAGAACAGAAGAATGGTGATAAGAAAGTCAGTCAAACTTACGGATTTGTCTGCCTCGCTCAGGTTTTGCCAGCGGCGTGTGCCCTCATCAGAGATCTCCTTGGGCTTGGCATCCTTAGGGAAGTCGGCAGCAATCTTGTGGCGGTTGTGCTGCATGAACAGAAAGTACGGGGTGAGAGCGCGCTTGGGAGCATTGGGGTCAACAGGAGCCCGCTTGCGCTTCTTAGTGCCATCGGCATTGCCTGGGCTGGTGGGGCGCGCGCCCAGAGCGGCGAGGTCGGTAGCCACAGCACTGGACAGACCCGGGGGGCAGGGTAGGGAACTCGATAGTAGCCGGCCCACCAGCCATGATGTTGTTGGTGTGCAACATGTAGGCATTGGTAATCTGACCAATGTAATTTTGCAGATTCATCATAACAGTAATCACCTATCGCTATTGTCAGCTATTGTTTTGCGAGGTATCATGAGTGGTGACAGTGTTGCTTCCGAGTAGGGTCAGCGTGGCGCAAACAGGTCAATATCGCATGTTCCTGCATTGCTGCAGGAACACAAATTGACAGTGATATGGCATGCGGCAGGCATTGTTCACACCCCAGAGATATTTCTTTCTTGTAGCAGACCCCGGTGCGCAAGACCCAGAGGCCAAGAATAGCTCGGGTTTTATTGGGCTGCGACAAAGGGTGGTGGTGGGCGCTGGCTTGCGACGCGTCGAGCGACGCGCGAGCGCGAGCTCAAGCTCGATCACAACAAAAAGCCAGACAAGGGCAGAAGCAGAATAATGAAGGCAATAACAGCAACATACCTTATCTTTAGCAGCCTGGAGCTCACTGATCTTCACCTCGACGGTGGCCTCATCGGCCTTGGATTCTTTCGCCATGTTGTTAATGTACTGGTTGGAAACCGAGAGGGGGGGTAGGAAGAAAATTTGATGGGGGGAAGATTCGGGGCGGCTGGCAGCTGGGGAGGGGGCGACCGCCCACTAAATAACCCGGGCCAGCCGGCCGCACGCCCCCTAAACCTCGACCCTTCTCATGGTGACCTTGGGTCGCTGCTTTAGGCTTAGGCGCACTCCCCGTTAGGCCTGCCTTTGTGTCTCCTGTCTTGCGCCCTCCTTACCACACCCCCCCTCCCCCCGGTGCCCGCTGCTCCCCCTCAGCCCTCCCCCGGGCTGTGACATAACGACTTTTGGCTCTACACTTTCACTGGTACTCTGTTCAGCCATTCCACTCCTAATCATACGATGACCTCCTAGTACATAATGACTGTTATTTTGATCTACATTCACCTGAATAAAACATATATCTCAAAAGTCCAAATTAAGCACTCGAAAGCTAAAAGCTACACATGGTAAAATTCCTTTCACGGGCTAAATATATTTTAGCGCTCGGGGTTGCCGCTGGCCAAGGTAGCGTTTGACCCTTTCTCGCGAGTTCCCCGCGATGCTGGCCGCTCGCTGAAGCAATCTTCCAAGTTTGGAATTTCGTGGGCCTGATAGTAGCCGTGGTGAATTAACTAGATTAGCTTCCTTTTAGCTCTGATAAAAGAAACCCGCCAATGGATATGTAGAACCACGATTTACTATCACAGCCAAGTGCCAGTGAATGGTTTCCCGCAGTTACGCTGCTGGGTCGGGGTACCCTGGGCCGCCCGCAACGCGCGACCCGGGCGACCCCGCGGGCACTTGAGCCGCTAAATTAGCAACTCTAGAACAGCTTGCGGTGCAGATAAATTGTTATTTGATTGCAATGTACACGGCGATAAAAATACCGATCTAGTCTACAAAGTTCTAGAGACTTGAACACCTGCTCTTTGGTGTAGCCCAGCTCTTTCAGAATACCTTCGAGCTCACCCTGGTCCGTGGGGAGACCTTGCCACCGCTGATAGCCTTGTACAGACCGGGAGGACCGCAGACAAATAGCTTGATGTTCTCCTCCTTAGGCTCGGGGAGGACAGTCTTCAGCAGGTCCTTGGTGATGTAACCCTTGCCGCCAGTCCATTCCTTGGGAGGCTCGTCGAGGACGTAGAAGGCGCGGAAGCGCTGGGGGTAGGTGTTCTCCAGCTCCTCGAACTCCTTCTTGAGCAGAATGTCCTCCTCCTTGACGTTGCCGAAAACGAGGGTCACCTTAGTCTTGTCGTTGGGGTTCTTGAAGATGTGGCGCGCAAGCTGGTACATGGGGGTGACACCGGTTCCACCGGCAATCAGCGCGATGTGGTCGTGCATGTTAGCCTTCCAGGGGTACTTTACAATGGGGCCCTTGAAAGAGAGGCGCTGGTCGACGTTCAGCGAGTGAATGTGCTGCGACATAGGACCGTCGGGGTAAGCCTTGACGACCAGTTCGAGGTAACCGGGGACCTCTGCAGGGGTAATCAGTAAACCGGCCCTTCTGGTAGACGAGAAAAGCTAGGTGGAGCTCTAAACATACCCTCATCACTGGTGGGGGTGTAAGGACGGATAACGGGCTTTCCGCCCTCGGGCTTGAACTTGGTCAGAAGGGCGGCTGAATCTGACATTAGCGAATGCTTAAGACAATGCAACAGTCTAGGGCAAACTGACAGGCAACAGGGAGACCACCAATGGCCTCTGGGTTCTCAAACTCGAAGCGCACGCGCTTGGTGTTGTGGCTCAAGTTCTCGATTTGTGAGACCTTGAGGTCCACCCAGTTCTCGCCGTCGAAAACCTTGGGGCGTTCCTTGACCTCAGCATCAGCACCGCTGGTGTATCGGTAGATACCAGCAGCAGCACCAGCAAGACCGACGCCGACGTAGATGGGGGTCAGGTTGGACTTCTTGGGGGCAGAAGCCTCGGGGGTAGGGGCAGCTTTGGGGGCTTCAGCAGAGTACTTGCGGAAGCTCTAGGAGATAGGATTAGTGGCGCAATAAGGAAGCTTGCAGAGCTATGCATACCTGCTTAAGAGGCCGTGCGCAGCGGAAGACCTGACGAGAGAACATCATGGCGACGAGTATAGATCAAAGAGCAATTGAGGGGAAGAGGATGTGTTGGAGGAAGTACCAAATGGGGGAAGAATTCGGATGCGAAAGCGGACGGGGTCGATTTCGGCTGGTAAGCCAACCCCATGACGCAATGCGGTTCCTGGGGCTTAGATACATACCTCCGAGAAATTGCGTAACCAGCCAAGGGCGGGCTCACTGCCAAAGGTCCTCATTTCCCATTCTCCATATCCCAGCATAAAAGCTTAAAGGCTGTTTTTTTTTTTTTTGGAACATTGAGCAACCTTGGGAGGGTTCACTCTGGGGGCCTGGCCAAAGTGGGTATGAGTCTCAGGAAACTCAAGTGCTTTGTCCGATCGTTGTCGCAGAGCTGTGTCCATCGAGTCTCCAGTCTCGGTCCTCGGATTTAACGTTTGTCATTCAACCCTGATTGAACATTGATGGCGGAATGGTCGATGATTACTGAATCAATTCCGCCCGACAGTTAGTAAAACCCGTACATCAGTCGAGTTGCTTACTAGTGACTGAGTGTCCAATACGAACCCTGACCGGTGGTCTTGGATGGCCCTCTCGACTACATCTGTATACTTGCAGAAATATGACCAATATATTTAAATATCAAGTCTTATTTGATCCATAGCCCAATTAGCGGAATTTTGAACGTATTGTGCATTGTATTAGGATAACCTCGAGCCTATACAGATTCCATTGGCGCAGATCGTAGGATACTCGGTGCTACGGATGCGAGATTTAACGAGGAACTTTTGAACCCGATGAAATTTTTGAATTTAACCTCAGATGCCACTATACGGGCCTAGCGACGTCTCCCCATGAAATGGGTTCAAACAGGCCGTTTCCACGCGACCGATATCTTTCATGCATGTTGTGGCCGTAACGCAGTTATTCATCTCCACACTCCCATACCCAAAAACCAGAACATCACATTTAAGCAAAGGTTGAGGGGCGAGAGTAAGCGTACAGCTTCTTGCCAGGGTTGGCAGAGCGGTGAGGCAGGGGGAACTTGAGGTTCTTGCCGAGGAGCTGCTTGATGTAGGGACGGCGGATGGTCTCAGCATCGGTAATCTCAACAACCTTCAGGATCTGTAGAAATAGTTAGAGCGGGGTCCGTGGGCAGGTAAAATGCCGGGGATGCATACGTGGACGGAGTCAAAACGGGCACGGTGGCGGGCGGCCATGTCCTGGTAGAGAGCCTCAACAGCCTCGGTGCGGCTCATCTCACGGAACTCCTTGTACATGTTGTGGCTGGAATTGAGTTAGTTTCGTGGTCTAGCTAAGCAGACACGGGATTGTTGCACTCACGTTCCGGAGCGAGAGTTGTAGCGGAGCCAGATACCGAAGTTCTTGACCTTGAGAGGGCGCTTCTCGGAGATGACGTTCAGGCTGACGATCTCACCGTTGGACTTCTTGATCTTGCGGAGCTGGGACAAGAAGTACCAGAAGCGGGACTTGGCCACAACGCTGTTGGGCGCAAAGATGCGCATGCGGTACAGCTTGGGGGTGGGGTTCGCCTCGGTGGGCAGAAGACGCCCAATAACCTGGTACTCGTTAAGACGCCCTATTGTGAATCCGTCAGTCATGAGTGCTAAATGTATTGTATGATCGCGATTAAGAGGTCTCCGTGGCGGTACGGTGTGCGATGGCGACGAGATATCCGGATCCAAAGGGGGGTGCATAGACGCGTAGCGAAAAATTTGAATTCCATGATTTTTGACACAAGAATTCGACATAACTTGGACGAGAACCATGGCGTGCATCCTCCAAACGATACCTTCCCGGCAATTGACTTAATCTTCTCTTGGTTTTTGTATCGGTTGTCGCCAATGTTGATGAATTTCGCGACCGTAGGAATTTTTTCGAGACCGTTCGCACACCGTCGTCGCCTGGACAGAGCATTGGGGAAATCGCGGAAAAAAAGAGTAGCACTTACCCATCTGGATGGAATAGTGTTAGCAGTCGCGCAGGGGAAGACGTGTATAGGGGTGTACTAACTGTGATTGTCGCTGTGGTGGTTGAGTTAGTGTGCCGTTCGGGAGGAGAGTCTTGGTAGTGTGTTGCAAATGTGCTTAGGGTTGCCGCCCTTCGGCTAAGCGAGTGGAGAATGGCAAACAAGGCAAACAGCAGGGCACGGCGCTAGTCTATGTCCGGATATATGCGCCACATCACCAGCCACAAATCTGCCCCGCCACACCTGCGCCCCACGCGTGTTGCTCTTGCGGCTTCCGTCCATATCATTGGTATTCCTTCCCCGCGGTCTACTCTCGCCTTTGGAGCTCAATCCTCTGCTATAATTACGCTTCTCAGGTATCCACGAAATTCTGCTCGATCAGGAATTGTTTATCCCACATGGGCAGCCTCGTGACTGAGTTTCGGACGGCCTATGCCAACGAGTCTGGTGCTGGACTCGCCGCGGTCTTTACGCCCATCGCGCCTCCGAATAACCCCAATCGTCTACGCTCATTCTATCAATCTACGAATCCTACTTCTCAGACCAGGGATCTCAAGTCAGCGCTTTTTCAAGGGAAAAACTTGAAGATCTCCAAGGGTGAACAAGAGTCATGGCTGGAGATCTTTGTGGCATATTGGGACGCCATATGCGAGATCCTGAAGGTGGAGGATCGACACCCGGGGGCCAATGCGGTGACCATCTTTCTGTCATGGAAGAAGCTCGCGAATATGCTCATAAGGGGGGTATAGTACGATTCCTTGGTGGACATTGCCGTGCTTGTACACCGTTGGAAAGTTCTTGCGTATCTTTGCGATTAAGGCTGATACAGAGGTGGCTTCTGGAGATTCGGGAAGCTTTGGTTTTCAAGAAGATTTTGGTGCCGAAACAAATGCCAACATGGAAGAAGCTGCTCGAACCATCAATCGCATGTTCACTCTGTGTTTAACTGACCGGTAAGTATCTTGTTCTGCCTGTGAGGATCATCGCGTTAAGCGGTCATAGCGCACCAAGGGGGACGTCTCGGAAATGGGGCGTTTACGAGACTACCAATCTTCTTTTCAAGACATACTTCAAGGTTTGTTACGATGGACACTATTATCGAAATGTGGGGCTAACCCACCTCAGATCAACTCTGTCTCTCTCACCAAGAACCTGCTTCGTGCGCTGGAAGCACAATCGCATGATATCCCTCCGTTGGAGGAGTTCCCAAAGTCGCAGGTCGTCACATTTGAATATTACGTGGGTGTGATACACTTCTTGGATGAAAATTACACTGCGGTATGTAAATAGCTCACAACCAACTTGCCATACGCTAATGAAGAACTAGGCTCAGACACATTTATCCCGTGCTTGGGCCCTGTGTCATCGTGGCGCGGCCAAGAATCGCGAGTAAGTCCACCTGATGTTCTATTCATTATATTGATGTACTGACTCGCTAGACTGATCCTTACCTATCTGATTCCGTGTCATCTGGTCACGAACCATACTCTTCCCAGTCGACAACTCCTCGCCCCATTCCCCCGGCTCGAAGCAGTCTTCCGCCCTCTGTCAAATTGCATCAAGAAGGGCGATCTCGTCGGTTTCGACCAGGCTATGTCCGCTGGCGAAGACGAGTTCGTCAAGCGACGAATTTACTTGCCACTGGAACGAGGCCGGGACATCGCTCTTCGCAATCTATTTCGTAAGGTCTACATCGCAGGTGGCTTTGAGGAGGCCGAACAAGGGCAGCCACCTTTGCGGCGGACCCGGGTGCCCGTGGCTGAATTTGCTGCTGCTCTGCGCATTGGAACTCACGCAACGGGTCGGAGCCCGATTGACATTGACGAAGTAGAATGTCTACTGTCTAACTTGATCTACAAGGTGAGTCGTCGACTACCGTGTCAAATGGTCTCGTGGCTTACCCCTCATCAGGGACTGATGAAGGGCTATATTGCCCGCGAACGTGGCTTTGTGGTCCTAAGCAAAGGCGACAAGGCCTTCCCCGGTACCAAAGTCTGAGTGGAAATGGCGAACAGCCCACCCTGCACTCCTATCTCCTAAGACGCCATACAATCTACATTGGTGTTGAAAACGTCACACAAGCAGCGCGAATGGCCTCTTTGATAAACCGATTATGTGATTCATAGCGCCAGCATCCCCCAGTCACCCACTTCCTTCTATACATCCCTCTGCGGCCTAATGACGTTCGTAGACGGCGCTCCGAAGACGAAAATGTCAGAGGCTCTTGAGATATGCGGTCGGGTGAAAGGCGAGGATGCTTTACTGTTCCAGAACAGCGACGATATTACGACGACAAGACGTAGATACCTTAATGAAACAAATTAATATTCGCGTACCATCCCAATTGGAGACTAATATACATGGTTTAGTTAGATGACGATGATACAGGATATAAGTGGCTGCCGTTCAAGCAGCGATCAAGAAAGGGTATAGAAGTGCCGCAACGCCCTGAAACTCCATCAGCTCTCCAAAGATCAGCTTGAGACAGTCGGTATCACAAGACCGAGCCCATCATCCAAGCTTCGTAGGTGCGATAGAGCTACAGACCGACATTCCTTCGGGGAAAATATCATCCTGCAAAAGGCGGGTGTTAGGTTGTAGGAAGAAAAGGTCAGTAGAAGATAGACGTACCATGTGATTGCACATCGCGACAAAAAGATCAAAAAAACAGCTTCCCTCCCTTCTCCATTTCCATCTGCATTGTCCCACTCCGCTTGAACGTGCCTCTGCTCCGGATAATAAGCGCCAGATAGTGCGCCCGCAACTTGGAATCGGTATCTGGAGTATTGGCATAGGCATACCGCGCGCTAGACAGGATTGTGTTGCACTGAATGCCGGTATGGAGACCCTGTTTGCGCAAAGCGAGACGTTGAAGGGTGGGGAGTCCGAGTTTCTGGGCAGCACAACTGGACGAAAGCGTTAGTTCTCTTGGGTTATAGCCACGGGGGGGATTGTCTTGGGAGGATCGACTAGAGACTTACTAGATAGCTGTGTCCCGCAATATCACTTCGCGCACCTTATGATGCCACACCGTGGCGCCAACGCTTTGCCCGTCGGCGTCTACGCTCGACTCTTCCAATTCCCATGCACGGCGTCGGGCATTATGCCTTAGACGAGGATAATAGTCTCCTTTGTAGAGAAACTCGAGGACGCAGGAGAGAACCTCCGGTTGCTCGTCTGGCAGCTCGATTCGTTTACCAGGCCGCTGGATGTATGGGTGGGCTCTTGAGGGGGGCGACGGAGTCTGCGAACGGCATTGCTCTGCAAAGACAGGGGAAGCGCGCAAGATGGCTTCATGGGCGGCGAAGAGGCGCTGCTCAGGACCTACGCGGAGCATCACGACGGGCGAAGCTGGAGGACTTGGGGAGCTGGAAACGAGTCGTTAGTATTCTTATGATATTTAGGGCTTTTTTTTTCTTTCTTTGCTCTTTCAGCCTTGTTTGGTATTCATAATATCTCTGGGGGCTCTATTGTTTCTCCATTTGTGCTGGATCTACCTAAATTGACGAGATGAACGACACTTACGATAGATCTGGTGGACACTCCGGTCGTCGTCCCTCGAGACGCCGACTACTTGGGCTGGAGCTGTCTCTGATCCTGCGGGAGCGAAGAGCAGAAGCCTTTGTCGCCCGATAGCGGGTGAAGTTGTCACCTGGAGTCTGAGGGGCGGTTCTTTTAGATATCATGATTGAATTGTGTAGGCCAGGTCTATCCCCGGCCGATGTTGAGGGACTGGATGGAAGAATCGGAGAAAGGCGAGACCCCAAAGCTCGACACATTCAGGGGGAACAGACAGTATTTATAGCTTACAGGCTACTCGAAAATCCAGGTACCAGAACCCGGGTAGGCTGGACTAAGTGTCAAGCTACCCAGGTCACACATCGGTACCTGACAAGGACCAGACGGGGTCCCTGGGACTTAAATACGGGCCTGGCCAGCCAATATTACCCAAAAGAGACCGAAACAGGGCCACTTTACGCGTCATGACGCGTAAAGGGTCACGGACAATCGCGAAATGGACGCCAAATCACGAGACTTGTGGGGCGGATTAAGGGGTGGGTGGATTCAGGAAATTACGCTGGCGCTAGTCACGGAAGTCAAAGGACTCGGAGTAGTCGGAGTCTAGAGAACAGAGCTTGGACTTGGGAAGCTAAGCTGAACTTGTTTGGTGGAGCTGTCATCCTAGTACTCTATAGCCAATGCGCTGCTCAAATAGCGTATTTGCCTTGGGGGTCTCCACCTCGGATCCGCAAAGACAGAATGCGTATGATCGCGACACCCTTCAAAGAACCGAGAGATGTTGGCTATAAGCACAAGCTTCTGCGCATGAGGAGTCGCCGAGCCATCAATTTGTAGCACGCGCGTCCAGTATGTCCAACGCGGGAAGGCGATTCGCCAATTGCGGGACAGCTTGGCAGTGCGTCATCAGTAGCGGCCGATCTTGCTAAATAAAACGCGATACTGTCATCCACACGTCCATACAAAATCAACAATCGGTTCAAAACTGCCCTGTGCAACACTGTCGTCAGAGCATTCCATTGCGGTGCTCTTGCCCATACATGAAGGCAAGAATATCGCTTTCGCGAGCTGTATTACTAGGCTAGTCCCGGTGGGCTCTTCTCGAAACTGGCAGCAGCTAAGCAAGGGCCACTGCTCCACACCAAGGATGAATTCCTTCCAGCCCAAGAGGCGCCTCAGTGATAGCATATGGAAGGGTAGAACCGGTCCTTTAGGCTCTGTGGAGCCCTTACATGGTCGTCCCAAGCGCATGCTGTACTCTGTTCTTCGCTTGGTGGTGCTGCTAGTCGTGCTATTTGAGATTCTGCGACTCGGTGGCATCTCAAGGTGGCCCTGGCAGTCAAGATCCCAACAGGGCACTTTCGATAAAGTGCATGCCTCGATACCAATGACACCAATTGAGCCGACCTACCCACCCCCTGCGCCCGTAGTGCCCCTCCATGAACACCCATCGCAGACCTTCGAAGACGACGACACCGATGAACAGACATACAAAAGGCCAGCTGAGCCAGCTGAGGTCCCACCACCGGTAGGTCCGGATACATATGGTGACCCAGTGTGGGCGAATTTCGGTTTCCTTGTCCGGTACTTTGGAGGGCTGAGAGCTCTAACCACCCGCAGCTCTGCAGCCGAATACCCCCCATGGGGATCACAACCCTCAAACGGAAATCACTGCTATGCTGTATGCGGAGCAACAGGGGTATAAAAATCTCCCTCGCCCGCAGCCTGATGATCCTTATGGTATGACTTCTGAAAATGAAGCCATGCCGCCCATCCAACCCTGTTTTCTCGACGAGCAGGAGACGATTCCTGTGCCAAGGACCTATGCCTACGAGGGCCGCGTCCAGGGCTTCCCCCAGCCGATCGTTGGGTCGTACCAGGCCCTCGGTCTGAATGACAATAAATGCTACGATCGCTATGGGCGCTTTGGGCCTTACGGATACGGATACTCCTCGCGCTGGGGCGGTATTGGTGCTGGCATTGACGGTCTTCGGGAAGGTGTGCGCCGCCCTAAGAAGTTCATTGATTACAGCCGTGTGAACTGGGGACATGCTTCTCAGAGATGCTTGGAGAAAAATGGGAACAGATTCCAACTGCCACCTGGTGCAAATGCCAGATGGCGATCGCTAGATTCAGTAGCCCAGAGCGAGGGGAAGTTGAAAGGCCAAGCAGCTGGGCCGTCAAAGGACAAGTTGCCCCGATCGGCTGTGATGCTCCGAATCTGGCATGGTATCGAGTGGAAACAAGAGATGATTCTCCACATGCGAGCTATGATTGCTGAATTGTCATTGCTTTCGGGAGGCGAGTACCAGATCTTCTTTCTCATCAACGTCAAGGACGACACCATCCCAATCTGGGCCTCGGACGAGATTTATGATAAGATTCTGAAGGAGTCGCTGCCTGAAGAGTTCTGGGAAATGGGCGTTTTATGGTCGGAAAAGCAAATGGAGCTATTCTATTACGGCCTTGATGAAACAAAAGTCCTGGAGCGGAGCATCTATGGTGTCTATCGCTCCGCTCACTTTCCACTTCAATACTTTGCTCATACGCATCCCGAGTTCGAGTACTTCTGGAATTGGGAGATGGATATCCGCAACACTGGCAACTGGTATGAGGTCTTCGAGTCCCTACGCTCCTTTGCACGAAAACAGCCCCGAAAGGGACTTTGGGAACGAAATGAACGATTTTACATACCAAGTGTCCACGGCACGTGGAATGAATTTGTCGAGAAAGTAGAGGACTTGACTGAGAATCCGCCCTCCAACACGGAGCGGAAGCTGCCAGTCTGGGGCCGGAAGGCCATACCCGAGACTCCAACGTTTCCAGAGGAGCCTAAACCACCCTGCTCGTATGAGGACGATAATTATGAATGGGGTGTAGGCGAAGAGGCTGATCTGATTACTCTCAACCCTCTTTTCAACCCAGAAGATTCCGGCTGGGTCTTCACGGAGGATACCGCAGGTTATTACACGCGTCCATTGCCTCGACGCATTGCAATCATTACAGCTTCAAGATTAAGTCGCCGCTTGCTGACCATGATGCACAAAGAGACCAGCCAATTCAGGCACAGCATGTTCGATGAAATGTGGCCCGCATCGGTGGCTTTGCAGCACAGCCTGAAAGCTGTGTATGCGCCGCATCCTGTGTACATTGAGCGGGCCTGGCCTCCCAGCCAGGTAGAACAGACGTTCAACAGTGGACCCAACGGTGTATCTGGATCGTCGTACGATTCTCCTTTCAATGTTTTCAATGAACACAACTTCCGCGGCGTCACCTGGTACTATCATGCTGCCTTTCCGGGCAAGTTGTGGCGCCGCTGGTGGGGTTACACCGTCACTGCTGATACAGGGATTCAGGGCGGTGGCTTCGACGACGAGATCAATGGTGAGGGTCGCATGTGCTTACCTCCCATGCTTATGCATCCTATAAAAGACTTCGATCTAGGCCACAATTGAAGAGCAGATCATACTTGATATCCAATAGACCTTCAAGCACGGACTTGCACATCGTACATAATCATTGCCCTTAACCGAAGCTTGACGTACGACGAAATGCCAATTTACCGGGGGACTTTGTACCGTAGACTCCTTTCATAATTTCTTTGGCTGTAAGTCGAAGGATTTGTCTATGATCTTCATTCCTTCGCTGCGGGGGCGGGGCCCCGGTGTCATGATCAGCCGGAGCGTCCGTTTCTTCCGGTCCCTCCACATAAGCCGTTGTTAACGCTAGTGAAAGATTTCCAAGCAGAGCAATGACCCTTGCTGTTTGCCCCCTGATGACTGATTCATAAGCTACTACTAAGCTGTGATGTTTAAGTTGCCTGATGGCCCTCCAGAGAGTGTATATATGTTCTTAGTATATACGTTGCCCCAAAAGTATATCCCGCAGAACTTGAAATTATTTCTCCAGCCGTGCATACATAGGTACCAAAGGTCGACACTCCACAATCAAACCTGTTAATATGGCAAACTACGATAGATTGATGGACCTTTACGCAAAGCTCGACTCTGTCAGCCGCATCCTCCGCGGCGGAGTTCAGCTCCCTGGGGGATTTTTTCAGCGACGACTGTGCCAATAACCTCGACAGCATGCGCGAGTACGACGAACCGAGTATTGGCAAGCAAGCCACAGTTCAGAAATACAAGGAGAACCGCGAATTCCTCCACGTCTACGAACGCCGTGTTCTGTCTCACGCGACTTCTGCCGACGGGAGAAAGGTATTCTGCGAGATGGAGAACGCCGTGCATGTGTACGAGGAAATCCTGGACCCGTTTTACACGAGACGGCCGTTGCAGTCTTCGATGAGCAAGGACTCATCAAGCAATTGAGACAGTACAGTTGTCGGAAACACCTCGTGGAGTCATTCAGAAGTACACCGGCGAAGGGCCGTATGAAAACGTGCTGGAAACCCGCGGCCGAAAGGTTGGTAAGGGCTGCTGTGGCTAATTTGGGAGCTCCGAATGTCGGGAGAGTCAATGGTTCATATACATTCTTTACATCGGTACATACAAATTCAAGAGCCAGAACATTCAGAGCAAAGTCCACTCTCGCTTGAACGCCCTGCCAGTACGCCTAGCCCAGTAAGCCCATTAGGCAAAGGGGGAAAAACAAAAAAAAGAGAAAAAAAAAAAAAAAAGAAATAGTTACACAACAGTAATCAAAACCCCTAAACGCATACTCCGACCGGCCGTGGTTCGTGGAATGAGAAAGAGACGTATCATAGGAACACCTTCCGCGCATCTCGGGGATGACTTTCACTAGGGCAGTAGGGGCACTTGAAGCGGTTTCCTTTGCTGAGGCGGCGTAATGATTCTTCGGCAATGACATGTCCACAGGGAATCATCATAGGCGGGTTGTCATCTGTGGCTTGTTCTTTGGAGACCGGGCAAACAAAGATTGAATGAAACAGGTACGAAGGTGGGAGGGAGATTTCGACCTGCAGGCTGTGAGTAAAGATTACTTCCTTAGAAGGCAACATGCTGACTTACGGGTAGCTCATTCTCACTTGTCCACTCCGTACGTTTAGCTTTCATGATACTCTGGAGCTTGAGCAGTGTAGGCAGAGCAATCGCACCAGCAGTTGCGGCCACATAAAGAGGAGAATCCGCCGATAGACCCAGCAGAGAGCAGAACTCGCGCGTGAAGAACTGGGCCACATCGTCCCAGGCAGACGGGTTATTGAAGATGGACGCGTAAGGCGACCCTCTCATATTTGGGCAGAAGGCCATCGCGCCAACTAGCTGTTGGACCTCTCGGAGGTAGCGGGGACGAAGGCTTGAAACTCGCGGCGAGCGTATTCCAGCGCTGCATGCCAGTTACTGGTTCCTTGCTCGTGTGTCTCACCGTGAAAGAGCCAGACGAACTGTAGCCGGCACAGTTCGAACTCCAAGTTGCTGCCGCGAGCTTCCAGCGCAGCACGGTGGTCTCGGGACCATTCGATTGCGGGTTGCAGATTCCGGTTTTCTTTCATCTCGTGGAGGATGTAGTACATCGAGGCGAACTGCTGGCGAGTTGTCTCAGAGGGCTCCTCGTCCATTTCGAGCAAAGTGGCTGCTTTTTCGGGAGACTGGGAGGATGACTGGACAAATTCTAGGGATTTTTGTTTTGCGATTTCCTCCAGGAAGGTTGATGCGACCGAAAACTGCCCTTCGCGGAGAAGATGCATGGCGATGGCTCGGTTGATCAGAGGTTCCTGGGTGGAGAGAACATCATGATCAGTACTCGGGAGAGGCCGATCTTTGAATAGCTACAAATGCATGATTAGATCTGTTCGAGGTGACCGACGGTAGGGTACGCTGAATGCTTCGACATACCTTGTCGAGAGACTTGGTGTACTTATTCATCCCGCTGTGAGTTTCTTTCAGGGTATCATTGATTGATTCGAATGATGCCTTAACCGGGTTTTGCAATTTGGCAAGGGTGACCGCAGCCTGGTTGGGGTCTAAAGAAGGTAAAACATCAGATGAGTACAGTGGATGGCGGCGATGATAGCCCGGTCCATCGACCAGCTACCACAAGAATGGGCTTCTTCTCACCTGAGTGAATGGTGTCTCGTGCTGACTGCAAGATCTCGATGGTAGATTGCACATGCTTGATGCTCTGAGAGGCCTTAAGCCTCTTCAAGAGACGGCCATGCTCCTTCTGAACTGCTTCCATGACGACTGATAAGGCGGGGAATCAGTGCGGACTGAGAGATGAGCCCGCGCAAGTCATGTAGCAATAAGACAGGCAGGGCATGCAACTAAGTGTTTTACTGATATCAGGGCCACATCAACGAACTTTGAGGCCTGCACATCGAGAAAGTTATTCATACGTAGCTGTCGCGATCGCCGAGTGCGGATGTTGGGGTTGAAGCAGCTCCGGATGATCGCCGGCACATTACACCATACCCACGTGACTCCTTTACCCGCTCTTTTACCGTTACTGAGCCCCGTTGGTGCTTAAACTATCCATAGACATGGCTGTAGTACACATGGTAAGGAGAATATTCGTACTGATATCCTTCATAGGCACTTTTACGGGAGTAACGAGGGGAAATCAGTGCCTGAGCAGCGGAGCAGCAATAGGCAGCTCTGAATGGGGCCTACGCTAGGCTGCTCCGGGACTCCATGGATAATCAAAAATCCGACGGAACCCGCCATTAAGCGAACGAATCAGCGCATTGCATAGTCCCTGTCTCGCTTACGCTAGTGCCACTAGCGCCGTTTGAGTGGCCATAAATACATCCTCCCCCCCGCCGACTTTCCCTTTCTTTTTTCTTTCTTCTTCATCCTAGTGCACGGGTTTTACACGTATCAGTGAGGAGAGATCCGAGATCGTGTTTTTGCTAGTTGAAAACTACCAATTGACTGCTTCACCTGGTCTTTGTGATCGGGTGGGAATTTTTGAAATACCAAAACACAAGCCACCTTCTTTTCCCTGGCGCCTTGGCCAGGGAGAGATGTCGAGACGACGTTGCGTCTTGGAGACCCCGTCAGCTTGGCCTGGGGGCTATGTCTTTTCATTACTGTTGTTACCCTCGTGGTGGCCTGTAGAGAAGAGATTCTTTTACCATTCATTCCCCCGGGCTGACCGCGTCGCGCGACTGTTGTGGCTCTGCCCCCGGCTTTCCACGATGTGGTGGACGAGAGGATGTACACATGGGCCTCGGTCAACCTCCAGTGTGTCTTTTATGATGCTCGTAGCCTATAGTCTACTAATGTACGGAGTATCCATATGTGAAATGGGACCCTTAGCCCTTATCTCACGCCGTAGCGTCCCTTGTTGTGCTGCCTCTGCGGTATACAGTAGATCCTGAGATCCTCACCGCCTAGTGACGTCGTTCTTTCTGCAAGCTCGAGGAGCTTTCGCAAGCTATCGTGCCCTAGCAAGCTCTGAGACTTATTCTACTGCCTCTTGATAAGTCCTGAGTTTGCTTCAAAAGGCTGGGCCCACCATTTACGGTATTTCTGGTCACTCCCTAATCTAAGCAAAGGAAAAGAAAGGCGGCGCCTCCCTTTTTGGGCCGAGGCAGCACCGCAGCTGGCACAGCGCAGATGGTCTTCTCGATACTGTTCACTATCTGTTCTCTTGGGCTGTCTCTTCGAGGATCCTCTTCTCGTCCTGATCAAAATCAATCATGCAGAGCATCCCCCTCTGGGACCCCGGCAGCAGAGCGCCGCGACACTTCAAAAGCGTCCGACAGCCTCAAAGAAACCCCCTCCGACCCGCCCGAACGCATAGCGCCTCATGGTCATCAGAGGCTCGTCTTTGCAGATGTTGTCGCCTTGCGGTACCTCGAAGAAGACCCGTCCACCGATGTCCTTCACCGCCGCATACCTCTCCAAGGCTACGAAAGTTATATTGTAGAACAGTGGGCTTGCTCAAGGGTTCACCCAACCTTCATCATCTCGACCTACACGGGCGACCCCTCCCATTCCATCTTGGTAGGCGTTCTCAGCGTGCCAACAGATGAATCAACATGGTCTCCCCGTCTGCAGATGTACTTCGACGCTGTAAAACAATACCATGGTCGGAAGAAGGAGACGTCGTTGGGGACTATCATGGTGACGGATTTGAGTTCATTCCCGCCTTCCTTGACAGTAATACCCATCCCCCAAGGCGACATCAAGGCGCACAGGCTCGATTTCATTGTCAACGAGGATCTCAAGCGGCTTGGGTGCGCTGGGCGCGCGGGCCTCAAGCTCCAGCGCCCACCACCCGCGACGGAAGCAAAGTTCCACCAGCTCTACCGAACGAGCGAGCGGGTTGACCTGTACTATGCTGTGCCTGAGCTCGTGAAACAGTGTCAGATTGCCTTGATGGTTTTCGATAAGCTAGCCCCGGAATACGTTGATGGCCTCTTGTGCGACGTTACAGAAGGCGCGATCGGCGATTGGTGGGCAGATATTGGCACGGATCTCTACAACGTTGAGCCTAGTGATGGTATACTGGGCCCGACCAGTGTCGCTGCGCTTCTGGGAACTCTCCTCGGTGCTCGAAATCGACTCCATGCCTACGGCGCTCCGGTGGGGAAGGATGCTTTTGATATTGAGAACCTCAAGAGAGGGATCGGTGGGTTTCAAAAGGCGCAAAAGATGCCTCGAACAAGGCGGCTCGATCGGCGGACCTTGGATCGGTTGCATCGTGCTACAGCTAAAGCTGCGAACGCTGAAGGCTGGACTGATGCCGTGAAATCAACCATGGCGGAGCTCAGCGGACAGGGTGGCGAGATGGTCATGGGCATGGTCCGTGGTCGCGAAAAGGGTGGCATTGCTGATGTTGAGTCGCTGGATCTTGACAACTTCATCCAGTGCTGCTATGGTTCTAGAGCAAAGTGGCTGTGGCTTGGGAAATCGCGCAAAAGCACACGTGAACATGGCTTTGCAAGCCGCAATGGGTCTGACATGATGTTTACCACTGATGACCAGGGGGGGGTTTGTTTGGACTAGTCGCAAGAAACACTCTTCAGAAGACCTCCATGCCGAGAGGGTCCCTTCAGCGCTAGACCGTCAGTGGAAATTCCCCGAATCAGAGGAGCGAGATCATCGAAGGAAAGGTGTGAGCGAAAGAGTTTCGGATGCTCGCGCTGGTCTGGGTCGCTTCAAAGATGCAGTGGGACTCCGTTCCCACCACCACCACAAGCACTCACGGGAAGGCCCCGAGGTGACACATGATATTGCCTATCGCCCAGCGATGGAGAGTGACACAGAACAATCTATTTCCTTACAGCGGTCCGGCTCTGGCTTTCCATTCGAACATAGGGTAACGGACCTTGAAAGCCGGCCCGAGGACGAGCGGAGTAGTCAACCCCAGTCTGCTATAGCGGAATCGACTCCCGATGTCAAGCCTCCAGAGATCCATATTGATTCTGTGCCCACGCCTGGAGAAGTCGAGCCTCAGCCAGAGAATGCCAACCAGCTCCCGGTTCCTCAAGTACACACCTGGCCTGATGAAGAATCTGACTTAGAGAATATAAGGACCCGCTCTGAAGCTGGCTCAAGTGAGCCAGATCGGGATCGAGATGAGCCTGCAGTTGGTCTCGCGATGATGGCTCTACACCGAGCGCAGAGCTGTGAGGAGCTTCAGAAGGATAAAAGCGACGACCACTGGGACAACCGCTGCCCTCGACACTTGTCTTTCAGCAACGTGGAAGACGTGGTGCTTCGTTGGAAACAGCTGGGCGATAGACCAAAGTTGGAAGATACCGATAATCTTGAATCAGCAATAGCTCTGGAAGACATGCTGTCATCGGATGCGCGTATCTTCAGCTCAAGGTTCATGAGGCTGCGACAAAAGACTGTTCCATGGGTTGAGAGACAGGTCGATTGCGTGGAAGAAATCAATCAACTCTTTATACCACCGACATGAAGAACTCAATTCGGTCTACTTAGAGCGCTTTTCCGATTTCCAACGCCTGCGGGAGAGATCCAGCGACCTTCTCACCGACGAGCGTTCCTACCTTATTGATAGCGTGAAACGTGTCGAGTTGTTAGGCGCGAAGCTGGACTACGAACTCAATGTCCTCGAATCTAAAGTTGAAGACATGGAAGAAGGCTTGACTGACTTTGAACGTCACATCGTGAACGTTGAAAACAGGGTTAGTGGGCTTCTCAAAGGTGAAGAAGATCACAGCGTGTCCTGGATGACCTGGGTGCGACGATCGTTTGGGTTCCCTGGATGACTGGTACATTATAATTAATCGCCCTGTAATTACGCCTGTACGATATTGATCCTGCGCTCATATCTTTTGACTGATGTTTTTCCCATTTTCCCCTATTGTACATAGACCGGTGTTCCTCGCCTAATCCAGATGTGATGATATTAACTGTTCCATCACTCAACTTTCCCCCTCGTCCGGCATGAGATATCTCTTCACAATGGCATCTATCCATTGTAGCTAAGATGGCGTATTCGATCATACTCCCGTCCGTATCGCTTCTTGTAAATCCATGCAGTGCCGGCACTTTACATCATACCCATGCCACCCTGCTTGCTGGCGGCCTCACCCTGCATCTTTTCGCTGACCTTGACGTTGACATCGAAGAACTTTGAGACACACCGGTCGAGGCAGACAGACTCGCCCTTGTTGAGGTCACCCTCGCGGTAGTCGACGGGGATACACTTCTTGGTGCAGGACTCGGTCAAGCTAAGGAGTAGAGGGTCAACCCTTGGAATTTGTAGGTTTATACAGCCAGCGAATCCATGCGCAATGCTTCAAGATGCGACTTACCGGCTGAACATGTCGGAGATCATCTCGACTTCGGTCTCTGCGGCAGCAAGCTTTTGCTCCGAGGACATCTTGGGCTGGCCGAAAAGGAAAGACATTGTGGAGGAGATATGTGCTCAATATCAAGCTAGAAGCGCATGTCAATACTACTCCCGTGAGTACAGGGCCGGAAAGGGCGACTTACCGTTGGTAATCGATGGAGTGGTTGGTCGTCAGGGTCTGGAGGACTTTCTGGCTTTGGGAGGTTCGGAAGCTTTGGCCACCCGCACCGCGTCCGAGTTTTTCCACTTTTCCCGCTCGCGCTTTTTTTCCTCTCTTCCTTCCACTTTTCTCCCTCTCTTCCTTCCACTTTTCTCCCTCAAGCAATGTGAGCGGGGGGTTTTGTCTGCAAATGCATTCAATTCGCTCTGGGACGTGGTCTCGAGGACTGGAGAGTCTACTTTGCAGGTAAGCTTTGCATTTTACCCTCGGTCTTCTTCTTTTCTGCCTATTATGATGATTTTTCCTACCTGCTTCAGAACCGCTGCAGTTGATGCTTTCGGGCATATGAACGCACTGGAACTCTACCAATTCTGATCTTGCTCTCTCTTACTTGTCCTGCATATCTTATATTTGTGAGACAACCATTGCTAACTCGGCAATCTCAGTGCAGGCAGACAACTCCATTCACCTCGTATTTCTCCCTTACGGGCCTCACTAACCCAGCAGACTACTCGGTATGCTAGCTCTGCTTCATCACCAGAGAAGGCTTTCCAGGAGCGCCTCCTGGAAGTCAAGGCAGCTTGTCCCGAGCCCTATCCCCGACTGGCGGTAGACCAGCGCACCCTGAGCTGTGCCGAATTCCGGACTCAGTATGATGGATTGGCCAACAATGACTCTGTTGAAGAAATTGTTGTCGTCTCCGGTAGGTTTCCTGGCTTCCCTCGGTTGCCTTGCCTATGTACTTAGATTAGACTAGGTAGAATCCGTACCTACAGACTCGCTGGAAGCAAATTGATATTTTTCGATATCGTACAAGATGGACACAAAGTCCAGGTTATGTGCAACAAGCGTCAGCTCGAGAGTATAACGCCCGAAGAATTCAAAAGACTGTATCGCCTACTTCGTCGCGGAGATTCGTTCAGTAGGTTTTTTACTACTTGCAGGCTGGGAACGCCTTTCTAACAACGTTGCAGCTGTAACTGGTAAACCGCATCGTACCGGCCGCGGTGAGCTGACGATCAACGCAACCGAAGTCCCGAGATTGCTCTCGCCCTGTCTACACGATGTGCCTGTATACGACAGCTCGCATGAAACCTCGCCTTATCCTCGCCATGTCCAGTTTCTGACTGACCCCGCTGCGGCTGATATCATCCGAGCCCGGTCTTCATTGATCCAATATCTTCGCCAATTCTTCGTGAACAAGGAATTCATGGAGGTCAGTACCCCGATTATCGAATCCGTGGCTGGCGGTGCAATTGCCCGCCCGTTCTATACATCTGCCACAGAATTTCCCGAGCGCCAGCTATCGCTGCGTATTGCGCCAGAATTGTGGTTGAAGCGAATGGTTGTCGGTGGGTTTGACAAAATCTTTGAGATTGGGCCTTCGTTCCGGAATGAGGGTAGGTCACTATAGTCCCAGATGACACATGATACACCGGGACGAATAAACTAACAAAGCATAGGACTGGACAAGACCCATAATCCGGAGTTTACTACTTGTGAATTCTATCATGCCTATGCCAACTTGGAAGACCTGATGCGCATCACTGAAGATTTACTGAGCGGCATGGCCGCACACATCCAAGCCTTCAATAAGAATAATACTCTCCAACCTACCCAAGCCAACTTCACCGCACCGTTCCGCCGCATCGACTTCATCACTGGGATCGAAGAAGGCCTCCACCAGAAACTCCCTGACCTCTCCGCGCCAGATGCCCTCGATCAGATCCGCAGACTTTTCAATTCCCTATCTCTTCCCCTTCCGGCAAAAGCGACCCTCCCCCGCCTCCTCGATGAGCTATGTAGCATCTACGTCGAGCCTCAGTGTCAAGACCCTACCTTCATTATCAATCCACCCGAATGTCTTTCACCGCTGTCGAAATCCTTCACAAACCCCGCCAATGGACAACGCGTAGGAGCCCGGGGCGAACTCTTCATTGAAGGCAAGGAAGTCATCAATACCTACGAGGAGGAAAATTCGCCCTTTGAGCAGCGCCGCAAGTTCGAGGATCAACTGCGGTTCGGCAAAGACGTCGGTGAGCCGGGCGAGATTGACGAGAATTACCTCGAAGCTCTGCAGTGGGGCCTCCCCGCTACAGGTGGCTGGGGTTGCGGTATTGATCGTCTGGTCATGCTTTTCACAGGTGCTAAAAAGATTGCCGATGTGTTGCCCTTTGGTAATCTGAGGGCCGTGTCGAGACGGGCTGGTGGTAGCGAGTAGACTGAACAATACCCATTGTGTGTGTGTGTTTTTTCTTTTTTCTTTTTTTTTTTCCAAATTAACCTTTCGTCCCTGAGGCCCCGCTGTACGATAGATGTATCAACAATCCAACTCTCCGATGACAACTTGGCCTCCATGGGAGAATATAGAAATGTAACCTTGACTGATCGAGCCGCTGATAGCCGCTTATCAGCCGTTATGGGTGAACTTGAAGCGGGGGAAAAAACATGGATAAGTTTTCTACCCATCCATCATGAACGCCCACCAGGCCCCCGTGGCCCAACCAGTGACCGTGTCCTTCCGAGAGCTTGTAGCTGGTAAGGAATCATAGTTGTCATCAACGTCACGGTACAAACTAAAACAAAACCAGGCCCCTTCTCCCCCAACATTCTCACAGAAGCTTTCGGGCCCTCGTCCCTGGGCATCCTTGTCGTGTGCCAACTGCCTGAGAAGTTTGTCCACCTACGAAAGCGAGTTCTGTCCAGTGCATCTTATCTGGCAGCCCTATCCGAGGCCGAGCTCCGTAAGTCTCTGTGCTCCTTTGCCCGGGTTTCGAATAAGGGCTAATGCTTGATAGAATCTCTTGAAAGCCCCGAGTCCAAGTACCTTGTCGGCTGGTCCTGTGGCAAGGAAACCTTGAAATCAGGGCAATTCGACACCCTCAAGGGCTCTTACTACGTCAATTGCGCCTTCCACCAAGATTCATCCTTGGACAGTGCCCCCGCAGACGGCTTCCCCGATCTGCCACAATACACAGCCCCAAACATCTGGCCGCCTTCAGACCGGCTCCCCGGATTTCGCAGCGATATCGAGGAGCTCTGCTCTCTGATCATCCAGGTAGCTACGCTTGTTGCCAATGCCTGCGATCGCTATGCCGAGAACAACATCGAAGGCTACACGCCCTTTTACCTCCGGCACGTGGTCGAGACAAGCTTC
Organism: Penicillium chermesinum; assembly: GCF_028974085.1. Lineage (NCBI taxonomy): Eukaryota > Fungi > Ascomycota > Eurotiomycetes > Eurotiales > Aspergillaceae > Penicillium > Penicillium chermesinum. The sequence goes on along the minus strand of NW_026695312.1, from coordinate 468,268 downwards.
ACCACAAAAGCGCGTCTTCTGCACTACTTTCCCTCCGAAAACGACACCGAGGAGAATGCCAGCGACGATGACTGGTGCGCTACGCACGTTGATCACGGCTGCTTGACCGGTCTCACGTCCGCCATGTTCCTCGACGAAGCTGCCACCCCGCCCGTCCTCGGTGCCTCTGCGGACTCGCTCCCTCCCTCGCTGAACTTCCAGAGTCTCCCGACCCGGCAGCTGGTCTATACATCGAGTCCCGCACGGGGGAAATTGTCAAGGTCAATATTCCTAAAGACTGCCTCGCTTTCCAGACCGGGAAGGCGCTGGAGTTGATTACCCGGGGTAAGTTTCGGGCGGTTCCTCATTTTGTGAAGGGCGCTCGGCGCACTGGTCGGGGGAGCCGGATTGCGCGGAATACGCTGGCGGTGTTTACGCAGCCGAATCTGGGCGAGGAGGTTGAGCCTGGCTTGACGTTTGGGGAGTTTGCGAGGGCGACTGTGCAGAAGAATTACTAGTTGTCATGGTTTATTATTGAGCCGAACTGCTCGGAAATGCTCCTTTTCGAGTATAGCGAGGCCATAGTCCCTGTTCGAGGTTGGCATCTTTAGTATCCTAAGCTGCTCGTCTAGTAAGAGGGAGAGAAGAGTCCCTGGGGTGCTCTGTCTCCCAATATGAGGATTACTATTGCGAATTTGAATATTGGGCTTCATTACTTTCAGCTGGAAATCCCTGATATGACGACCATCCATACATTTGAGCGAACACTCATACTTCGAGTCGATATACGTCTGTGTTTCCGTTTGTTACTTATCGAGCCCCGCGGTATTCGTGTGCGGGCCAACGCCGCGGGCCGCGGGATTCTGACAAGCAGCCACCAGTCGATATAAAGTGTTCATTTATCCTCCGGAAATAACGCTTCCTTTCCATGCTTCATAGTTGTAGCCCTTAAACGAGTGTAAACCGCTTATCCTACTTGCAATGGATCCAGAACATCATAGCAAGATTGTCATCGTGGGGTATGAACTTCCCAACTCCAAATTGTCACGACGCAGGCCTTAACAAGTCCAAGGGCGGGGATCATTGGGCTAGATGTTGCATTGGTTCTAGCAGAGAAAGGGTTGGGCCGATCTGTTACCGTCGTGGCAGAGTATCTTCCTGGCGATACTGCTTCCACCTACACTTCTCCGTGGTGAGTGCCTCGTTTTCAAAGACAATCCCAGAAGCTAATTATCCCACAGGGCCGGGTGCAACTTCTCTGCGCTGTCTGCCAGCGATGAAAAGGCTCTTAGATGGGACCGACTTGGATATTTCCATCTGAAGAAACTCGCGAGCGAGAAATCCGCCGAGTCCTTCGTGTCTCACACTCCGTCGACGGAAATGTGGGATGATACTCCTCCTTATGAGAAGATCAGGGACATGTCAGCGTACCTCGAAGATGTAAGACCAACTTGATATGCCGTGGGTAACCTGCTGATGCTTTATAGTTCAAACTTTTACCATCTAAAGTCCTCCCTGATGGAGTGAAATTCGGCGTCTCATTTTCAACAGTCACGATCAATGCACCGAAACATCTGGAATATCTCTACAAACGACTCAGAGATGAGTTCGGCATCACATTTATCCAGCAGAAGATTCCAAATGTCCAGTCTGCATTCAAGAGTCCATCAACGGTGGCCGTGTTCAACTGCACCGGCGTCGCGGCGGGAACGCTGGCCGGCGTTCAAGACAGCAAATGCTATCCGACCCGAGGCCAGGTCGTACTAGCCAGAGCACCTTGGGTACATCAGAATACCATGAGGCACGGAAGGGACTATGAGACGTACGTCATTCCTCGGCCTGGTTCGAATGGGAATGTCATTCTGGGGGGATACATGGAGAAGGGAGACAGGTACGTAGACCCAGGGGCAGAATATTCTGAATACGGACGCTGAGGAGTTCGCAGTAAAACAAGCACCAGCGGCAGACAAACAGAGTCGATTCTGAAACGGACAAAAGAGCTGAGCGCGGAGCTCAACCAGGACGAGCCCGAAGTCCTGGCTGCATTTGCGGGGCTGAGGCCGTCGAGGAAGGAGGAACCCGAGTCGAGCGCGAAGAAGTCCAGATTGGTGGGAAAAGGCGAGTCATTGTTCACAACTATGGAGCTGGTGGAGCTGGATTCCAAGCTGGATACGGCATGGCCGTTGATGCGGTGGGAAGCATCGAGGATATTCTGCGGACGATTACTGAGAATCCTCGTTCGTGTTTGTAGATTACGGGCTGGAATATCGGTTTCAATGTTTAATTTTGGTTCGAGTCTTCATATAGAAGAGCCATATAGACGAGACTTTGTTTTATTATTTGCAGCCATCTCTGTGAAGGGCTAAAGCAAGACTTGATTCAATCTGTACCAGGCCACGAACTGTGTTCGATAAACTTAAGGAAAGGAGTTCAATGCGCCGGTCCTCCGCTATTAGTAGGCCAAGGTCACGTGTCCTACGTGATCAACACCGGGCCCTGGCCCGTGATAGTTTCCACCTAGGTAACAGATTTTCTATCCCACGTCTTTTTGGATAGGACAGTGGGGCCCATCTTAGAAAGAGAGTTTCACGAGGGGGCTAGCGTGCGTTTTATTGAGGTGCCTTGTGCTCAGGTTGTGCTCAGTGAGCTAGTCCGAGCGCTCAGTGAGTGGATCAGTGGGCTTACATAATGCTCACTGGGCCGACCTTCAGGCAGGGGCGTGCTCAGATCTACTCAGAGAGCATAAAGCGGCGCTCAGTGCGCCCGAAAGCGGAAAGAGGAAGCCAAGCCATGGCATAGGAAATCTGTTACCTAGGTAGCTATACGTAACATTTTTTCTATACCAGGGGCTTTCCTATCTTAGCTGCTGCCGCTTTTATGAGGGCGCTCAGAGTCAGCATCGCTGAGTAGATTTCAGTCCGGGATTCAGACTCAGTGAGCTCCAGTGAGCACTCAGTGATTCCGATTGGCGGCCCACTGTCATCACTGATTACTCAGGTGCCTTTCATAACTGTGAGCTAGATTCGAGTAGCTTCAACTACTGGAATCGAGCAGGTGGCGGCCAAATCCCATCTTGTTCCTCTCTATATTTCCTATTGGCGGCGACATGCAATTTGGTCAGCTCCGAGGCATGCCGATGGAGCTTCCGTCTCGCCTCGCCCTGGGAGATCGCGCTGAAGTGTAGACCATGATAAACAGCTATTCTGATCAGGGATTTATATTCTGGAAGACGATCTCCTTCCTCTTCTGTTTTCGGATAAAATACCACAAGACCGAAATAAGCATCTGCTTCACTAGACCCCTGACCACCAGGACCAGAATTATATACTGAAGCTGAACTAGATTGCAGTATATGTTCCTGCCAAGGAACCCCGAAGATTCCTGATATCATTATCACTATTGCTACAATTGATGGCTTTGGTAACTAGCTCGCCCATGGATAAGCCGCAGGCATCTCGACAGAAAATATCCTCCTCGTCTAGTGGACAACGGTAGATGATAGGTCGGCGTTCTTGATCAGTTAGTGAGGAGGGGTTAGATATAGCGCGGTTGTCGAGGGTGCGTGTCGACTCATCCAGGACTAAGGGGGTTCTATCTGCGCTTAGGCTGAAAGGGCTGGTATTTCCGGCATCGATAGGAAACGACATGTTGATAAGTATGTGATTATCAGAAAGAAGAGGATGATTGTGTGTAGGAACTTAGGAGTAACAGAGTTCGACTGCGCTCGCAGGGTTAACACGTGACAGTATAGCAAAATACGATGGCAAAATCCTCGGATTCTGACGTAACACGTAATCCTGCCTTCCAGATAACTAGTTACTCCACCCCGAGCGACTAAGCAGGGAGATGAGTCTTGGCTTGGTCAACTGGCTCGAAACTTGCTGAGGTTTACGATCGGAGAGATCGAATGCCCAGCGGGAGAGGGGGTTACATAGTGTACTGCGTAGTCGTCGTGGTAATCGACCAGTCCCAGTCCCGGCTTGGCTTGGCTCGAACGAAATATGTTTTAATCGTCGAGCCTGTTTCTTGGTGCCTGCTGCATCGCCTCGCTGCGAAGATGTATACTGATGTGGTGCGATGCTGCGCCTTGGAAGCCTACATCACCTTGCGCAGAGCCAAGACCCTGTGCTGATCTGTCAGAGGTGATTTGAGATCAGTCTCAGGATCGTTCCCTGCTATATGCTTTACAATTGAGATGCCTACAGAGCCAATTCCTCTGGAATAATCGCTAGACCTTGCGAAATGCATTACGAGTACGGCCGGTAGTGCTAGCGCGTCGGCAAGTGCGTGTACCGTGTCCAGTAGTATATTTCGTGCAGTCGTACAGAGTAGGACATCTGAGTCGAGCACCAAGATCTGGTGATGGTCCTATCTCCTTTCATCCTATCTCTAATCTATACAACTCGTAGGAAGATACCGGAGCAATGTGAAATGGCACACCCTCAAAAGATAAACCCCATTCGCCGAGGTTTGGCCCGCACATCTCAGGATTGGTGATCGACGGTCACCAGGACAGCCAAGACCTGCCAATAATAGCTTAGGATCCCCGCAGCAGCCTCTGCATCGCAATACAAAGAGAATACCCTAGTAAGAGGGAATACACGGTCACTACCGGAGTGGTTAGTCTCCCCCACCCACGTAGGGCCCTACGGTGGCCCTCGTTTGTGTGTTGTGTGTGGGTGGGTAATGTCTGTGTGGGTAACGTGGTGGAGGGGGGCTGATCAGTTGTACCGTTGTCATCTGCGCCTCTTTAGACTCCGAGACGCCTCAGCATCTTACAAGGCTGACGATCAACCTCGTCGGAACGAGCTTTTGTAGCTACCGGTCCATCTGTTCCCACGAGTCACGTACCGGTGACGGCCTAATTGCTGGTGGGCCGGACTACTAATAATATTACGATCGGGGACAATACCAAGGTGGGCCAGTTAGGCACTGTCGACGGGGGTTTATCATAGCCCTCAGGGATCAGCTTCTCGAAGGACACAGAAGTGGGTGTCCACTTCGGAGCGGCAAGAAACGGTGTACAGCAGAAGTGGCCGCGCGGTCCGACGATGGCGATCTTTTGTGCATTCTCGCCACTATCGACATGAATTTGGATTGTCACTCGTCGAACTTTAGTGGAAGCCGACTATGTGGGCTTCCACGGGACGGGCTTGAGTGCACATGGCTGGCACCTGATCCAGGGTCTTTGCCATGGGTAGGCAACATGCCCGTCCTGACTACTGCGTAGTATTCTACTCTGGCTTGGGCTGGGGCCTCCACTTGATGACGACTGCCTAGTGGCTGGTATCCAATATCTGTTTTGGGAATCCGGCGGTCTGGGGGCCTAGGATCGCATGAGGCATTTTAGTCAACACCTTTAGGAGGCATGGGGGAAGGTCGCAGCGCTCATCATCGGTGATGTCACGGTTAATACCTTCACCAGTCTCCAAGTGATCTATGTGGTGTAGAGTGTAGCAGTTTGGAAGAAAAAGGCTGCAGGACGAACTGCGAGACAAAGCAGAGCTGGATGCTTTTCTAATGCTTCCAAGGTGGTTTTGGCTGAAGTCGAACTGGAGCATGTGTGCCCCTTCAAGTTCTTCGACATGGATCCAAAGTCAGCAGTCCAACTGTGGATATCTACGCGTAGTCCCGAGTCGGTCCTCTGTATTATAGATAGCTAGTGTACATGTTGCTATAATCTAATCACCCTTGATCTATATATGTCATTTCCATTATGACATTGATGGTCTTACGTCCCAACGGTTTTGTACCTTGACCACGGTGTCCCCAAGAGAACATTAGCGATACCCAGGCCGCTAGACTCGAGGAACGTAAAAACCTCCTGACATTGTTGGAACTGGTCATGGAAACCATGCATATGAAAGAATTGCGAGGCCATGGCCACAGGAAGAGGAGACTATGCCCACCCAGAATATGCATATGCGGTTGTAGGAAAATACCCGACGCCGTGGCATATCTGACCAGCATAGAACTTCGCACCGCCCAAGAACGTGGCCGACGTCCTATGAGCCTCAACGTTGCTCTGACTGGCTTGGTGTGAATATTCATCCCGTGAGTCTTCCCGTTGTCGCTCAAATTCATAAAGAAGTGTTTGGATCATGAGAGATGCCGCCCAGTACAGCATGTGCGATTCTGCTACCTCGACGGTCGCAAATTCGTACCGCTCTGGGAAGATAGGCCTGGTGTTTGGCCTTTTGTCGGATCGAGTAGACATGCGTGTGTAGAGACGACCCAAGGCATTCGTCTCGAAACTCTCATACCAATCGGCAATTTTCTTATTGATCCTCTGACCCGACTCAACTATGCGTCGGGCATCGTTCTCGGATTGTATGTTGCTCGTGTCCTCGACGAGCCCAGTGCATTCCATGAGGATATCAATTATCTGCTCCATCGGTTGATCATCTGCTGGCGAGACTGATTTCCACATTGGGAAAGAATCAAGAGCGGACCTCGATTTGCCGATAGCATGGAAAATCTGAGAAGGTTAGCAAATCAAGGGCGAACGAAGAAGGTCTACCAACATTTGATAGCTTCATCTCCCTGAGCATCAGGGATGACAGCTGGTTGTTCTCTAGATTTCTTAAATTATGAGCGATCACGGCATTGGCGCCTTGCACATGTGCCATCCACCCTGCAAATCCGTATGTGCAGTTGATAACCTGAGATGATGAGTATATACCCGGTGCTTGGAAGCTGACAGATGACAGGCTAAACTCACTTCGTATAATTGAAACGCGATATTAGCACAAAGGACCTCCTGAACTGGAAGTCCGGACCGAGATATGAGCTTTGTAAAGGCCTGAATAGAGTTGTTATAAAGCACGATCCCTTGCCGAGTTAATCGCTGATCACCAAATTTCCTGCCGACAAAGCCCGTAGCCAGGGCCATCACAGCTCGATCGAGTAACTGGCTATTCTCTCCGCCCATTAAGGGCGGAAAATCCTCGAGCACATTGGCTGCACGGTGGCATCTCCAATTAACACGCCCCGTCGGCTGGGAAGGCACATACGAATCTACAAACAGCGAGAACAGCTGTGACCGGATCTGGGCATTCACATTGACGACAGCCAAGGTACTCTCCCGTCGGTACTGTGCAGAATTGCCCCCAAAGCCCTGCTGAGGCTCTGCGAAAGTGTGGATGAACTTTCGCGTCCGCTCATAGCCTCCACAGCGATGACCACCGCGGAGACAGCGGGCGCATTGGGGCCGTTGAAGATCACACTGTCACCCTGTCAGGCTAACGGCCTCTCACCGGGCGCCAGGACATACCTTGACTTTGCGCCTCACGCAGGTATCGCACCCGTTTGATCTCCCGGGAGCTCCGCCCATATTGAGTGCACGGAGATGGGAGACCAGGGTCTATCGGGTGCTCTATGTGGCGTCGGCGATCGTTTCCGGTTTCGGATCATCAGGGAACTTTTCCCGCGATGGCCATTGGCAGAATTTGGATAACTGCCACAAAGTGAACGAATTATTTAGTTATTTAATCTTGGTGACTCAGCCCTGGAATGAACTAAGGAACATTTTGGTCAGACCAAACTTCGCAATATTAGGACCTTAAGTTGCGGTTTTGCTTCATGGCGGATGTCCCCTCTACTCCCACAGAATAAGCGGGGATGACCATGGCTTTGATCGCCAGATTGAACTCGCTCCAGGCTTCTGGGAACCGCATGCCAAGGAGCTTTTGGAATGGACCCAAGATATCAATTGGCCCGTTGCACGAATGATCTGGAAACTCTTTCCTCCGAGTCCCGATCACTTTATCGGACCTATTTGTGACGAGCTGCAAGGTTCGGGTGGAGCTTCATCATCTTGGACATAGTTCTTCTTCCAATGTAGATTACTCAGACTTGGAGCAATGGTCCCCCCTCTGTAAAAGGATCTGCAGTAACTCCAACCAGATCACGTCGATGAGGAGCGTTGGATCTTATACTGGTAGTCATTGCAATATACAGTCAGTCAGGACACATGAATTCTCTGGACGCCCGATAACAACAGAAAGCGCTTATTACGATAGCTCGAGTATCTCACAATCATTTGGACTTCGAAGGTCAAGAGAGCCGCGGACGGTGCGGTTTGGACAGACCATGGATCGCAATTCTTACCCGAAGGGGCCGCCTTGGGATTCCCCACATCATGGCGCAAGGCTTTGAACCGCTCACTTGCATTCCTACTTGTTACTGAGCCCCAACAATGACAGGATCAGAAACCCAGCGAAAGCTGGTCGTTGGAACTCGCAAGTCCAAACTTGCCATCGTGCAGGCAGAGCATGTCTCCGCCGTGCTGGCGAGCGCCCACCCTCAGATCCAATTTCCGTGGCAAACAGTCTCTGTCAGTGGCGACGTAGACAAGCAAACCCCGTTCTTGAAATTCGGGGGGCCATCGGATGCGGGCAAGAATATCTGGACTGAGGGGCTGGAGGCTAAATTAAGCTCTGGCGAAGTGGATCTGCTCGTGAATTGCCTGAAGGACATGCCTACTGTTCTTCCCGACGACTGTTTTCTGGGGGCGATTGTCCACCGGGAGGACCCAACAGATGCACTGGTGGTCAAGGCGTCCCTGAAAGACCAGTATACCGACCTATCCCAATTACCGCCGGGATCTGTCGTGGGTACGAGTTCCACCCGGCGAAAGGCCCTTCTCAAATACAAGTATCCTCATTTGGAAATCCAGGAATGCCGCGGGAACATGTGAGTCTGTGAAGTTGCCGGAACGACTTTGAGCCGTCTGACCCATGACAGTGACTCTCGTATTCGGAAACTGGATGAGCCGGGAGGCCCTTATACCGCTATAATTCTGGCAACAGCGGGCTTGAATCGAATCCACTTGACTGAGCGCATCACCAAGCATCTGCCACCGTCCGAGTTCCCTTACGCCGTTGGCCAAGGCGCTCTCGGCATCGAGGTGCGCAAAGATGATGCTCAGGTTTTGAACGTTGTGCGAGCCATCGAAGAGCCGCTCACCAGATGGATCTGCCTGGCTGAACGAGCACTCCTCCGGACGCTCAAAGGAGGATGCTCCTCTCCCGTAGCTGTCAACAGCGTTGCTGAAAGTGGCAACAACGTGCGGCTTCAAGCTATGATCATCCACCCGCATGGCGTGAGAAAGGTCTCTGGTGAGGCTGTGGCGGTGCTGAAGAACGATACTGATGCAGAGGCACTGGGGAGCTCCCTGGCCAAGCGCTTGGAAGGTGAAGGCGGGTTAGAATTATTAGAAGAGATCCGTCTGCTGAATGAGGCAGAGATGAATGCGGGGCAAAGCAAGCGTTAATGACATTCCAAAGCTTGGAGGCTCACCAGTATTAGTCACAAGGGCATGTTCGTACAGGTCCGAAAAGCACCAATGATATTGGTATCAGGAAATAGCCAGGAAATAACGAGATCTGAGGATCATGCAATGAGGGAAAGTCCCAAATCTGATAGAGAAACGAAACAATGAAAATTCGATTATGAACCACACAGACTAAATAGAGAGTATAAATCATTAGAACGGTAGCTGGTGGAGACTTTAGATTAGTAGGGTCAAAGAGGCCTTACATGGTAGTCAACCGAACAGGAGCCTGCATGATTGAGTGCCCTAAGTGGGCATTGCAGATCTGTAATGCCGCCTTTACAGTATTAGTACCACAAGTGATCGCTGTATGCATTTCTGTTTTGTGCATATTGAGCTACATGGAGAGTTATAACTGTGAGACTTCGTAATTTTTGGGGGGCCAGGGGTTCGAGGGATCGTGTCATGAGATCTGCGCAGTACTGAACTTTGCAACATCTTGTCGTAGCGCAGTGGAGCGCCTTCAGTAGCGTCAACGTCGACTGCGCCGTTCAACACTCCTTCGTTGTTCAAATGGGTGCGTGTTTTTTATGTAATTGAAGATGTAAGTCTAATTCCTGACCTTCTAGCGCACGGCCATCAACTGGTGATAATTTAGGCCTTGCAATCTTTACAGGGATTTCGAAAGAAAAAGTAAATAGAAATCAAAACTGTAAAGAAAAAGTCAATATAATTCTACAATTCCATTGAACATATGTTGAGAATAGAGAAGAGTCTGACTGGGGATATCACAAGAGAAAAACGCTGGTTTGTACAGGAATGAGGTAGTGACTGAAATGATCAGCGACTGAAGACCGAGGGTATCGGTGGGAATGAGAGGGAATATGGAACAAAAGAATGTGCAACGCTTTCGTGATCGGAAAGATGCTAAGAGGTCTTCTCAGCAAGGTATGAAGAGTAGCGACCAAGGCCGCCTTCATGAATCTAAAGACACCCCGTGGGTTGCCTGCTGCGTTTTCGCGTAGGCTGACGCCGTGCGGCTTGTCGTTCTCTTCGGGACTGGACCTGTCTCCACCATCGAGCAATGACTGCTTTTGCCCAAAGGATCTCGTTTCGGGTTTGAACAACTGCTGCACAGTGCTCAGCGAGACTCTTCGCTATGGTGCGACGGGCATCGTCTCGAGCTGCCAAGCGAGCACGCCAGGCACGTTGCAAGATCGTGGCTGCTCGAGCGTTCTTCGAGGCCGAGAGGAGCCGAGAGCAAAGAAATGCGAGAGCACCAAAGGTGAAGTCGCGGTCAAGAATGGGGGATTCAGTGCCTGGAGAGACGAGCTGTGCAAATTGGTAATCACATCCCAGGAGACGTAGTCGGGAGCTCAGCGACATTGTATTTTGAGTGTGAGAGGTGCCAGTGATGTACGGTTGATATTCGTCAACAATGCTCTCGTAGATTTTTCCATCAGAGAAACAAGTGGTCATATTGCTGATAGAAATGTTCTTCAAAGCAGACAAGATTGCAGCCCATTGATGAAGATCGCGAGTGTGATCATCTGGTTCATTGAGCCCGATTCCGGTAAACCAGTCTTGATCTTCGACCACGGGTCCAAGTTGTGAAACCGCTTTTCGCTTCAAGCGAGCGATTTCTTTGTTGAGATCTTCCCAGTCGACTAAGCCAGCTAGTCCCCATTTGCTAACGAGTGCCCACAAAAGGGAAATTGTCTTTTCGCGATAACCATCCACAATTTCTTCAGCCCGAACATTTTCCACAATGGCACAGGACCCGTTAACAGAACGAAGAGCTGACAGAGCGACCTGTACATTGAAGATCTTAGCAGCTCGGCTCATGCATGGATACTTCAAATGCTTAGACAGAGGAACATCGGCTTCGCCACCCAGGAGAGAGAGCGCTTCCCCCGTATTGAGAGTCACAGTTTGGTCTTCCAAATCGGACTGCATGTGCCGGGGACTGAAAAAGAGCACTTCTACAATCCGGGTCAAGCGTACACCATCCTTTCAAGTCAACAGCAAGATTCTCCATTGGGTAGTTGAATTCTTGCAGTTGGTGTTGTTTGTACGAGACTCGGCAACCAAGATGATTCAATGACTTTGCGATATCGCCACAAGAAGGCAGCAGAAGGCGCGTGACGGCCTGAAGTACTTCGATCGAGGATTTGAAGTTGGAGGTGGGCGTGAAGAGCTTCCGGGGAAAGCTAGAGTGAGGGCTCTGCTTGCCTTTGTCGAGAAGAACAATAAGCATGATGCATCGGAGGACCGTGCGGTGATAAGCTTTGGCCTGAGCATCTGCAGAGTCCTTATGTGCAGGCAGCATTTCACCAAGGTCGTCGTTGCGAAGCAAAAAAGTGTCAAGGAAACCTTCCAACTTTTTGGCAATAACTCTCTTGCGTCTTCCTGGGCTTTCGGGCGAACCCAGTGTGTTAGTGCCAAACAGATACGGGTCATTGGAGACCTGACGCCCAATCACGGTCTCCAACGCAGCGGTCAGTGCACGTAAATCGTAGGATTTTATCCATAGGTCGAGAAATTTGCGGCGAAGACCAACGTCTCGTCTCAAGCGGTTGTTGCGAATAAGTGTTTCCTTAGACATACTCAGAGTTCCACACGATAAGGAGGCCTGGATCTTCTGATGCAATTGGACAAAGTATTTGGTGTGATATATCTCAAGTAACTCAAGACGAAGGGTGCTTTGGTCCTGGAAAGACGATTCACCACTGGTGTACTCGAACAGTGAATTGCACAGTTGGGCGATCACAGTTTCCTGGTGAGACAGCCAGTCGTCTGCATAAAGAGCAGGCTTTGAAATATCCTCTGCCAACTTGGGATATTCCCTATTGAGCTCGTTCATCTTCAAAAATCCGTGACGGCCAGTCTTCGAAGCATTGCTCAGCGATGTGCGGCCGAGACGTTCCGCCAAAGCAGATGCCCGCGCATTGAACGTGGCGCTGTGAACCGCCTTTTTCGATGAGGTAACGTCATTGTCATCAGATTTGTGACGAACAGAGCATGGCGATACTTGAAGGAGATTTTTCTTATCGGATAAAGCCGCTCGCTTGGGACTTGGATGCTTCGCGGCCACGCCAAAATCGGTGGATTTGGGTATTGTCAATTGGCGAGTCGCATTTTGACGCACGGGCTTCGATGCCGATATAGGAATGACCCCTGGCCTTGGGAAAACTTCCTTCTTGGTGTTGATCTTGCAATCAAGATCGAAAAAACTCCCCGGGGTATATTTTCCTTGCCACCGTTCTTGCCAGCAACGTCCACTCTGGTGGCGGCTTCCTGAGCGATTTTGATGCTTGGTTGCAGTGGAGCTTTGCGGGCAGACACAACAAGAGATTTTCTAGCATGACGCCGTGCTATCTGTGCTTCTAGAGTATTGGTTTGTGTTTCATCCGAGGTTTGCTGCAGCGACACGTCCTTCTTCATGGGGCTGAACAGCTCCATAAAAGCGCTGGCAATGGTGGTATCATCCGGCGGAATGTAGACAGTATTGCGACGGACATCCTTTTTGAGTGTTTGAACCAGACTCTGCGGTGATGATTGCTCACCGGAATCACGGCTTTTGGCAGATACGGCCCCTCGGATGGTATTTGTGACAGACTTCACTGGCTTCGATTGTGTCTCAGTCTTTTCTTTGGCTGTGCGAGGAAAGTCTGGTGCAAAGTTGACTTTTGGGCGGAATCGTTGCGCTGGCTGAGCGAGCAAGGAAGATTTGCGATTTGCCGGGGCGCTGATAGATCCTGTCTCTCTCCTGCGTTTCTCAACTATACCACCTGGTTTCTCCCCTACGTCTTCATGAATTTGGAACACCGATCTCACGCGATTGACCCGACGGGGACGACTGCTTTTTAAAGTCGGTGCTTTGATCTCTGTCGTATATTCGATTTGCCCGGTGGGCTCATAGTCGGTATCTTCGTTGAGGAAACTATCCAATGTTTCACTGTCGCTTCGAAATCCAGAAGACCTCGACCGGGATGGACATGGAGTGACTGCTTCGCCGAGGATTCCAGACATCTTGGTGAATCAAAGACAGACTGGTAGCGGGGGTTGCGAGTACATAGATATGTCGAGATGGAGGGGGGTTCGATGCGTCTGGGTCCCTTGCAGATTGTTGATCCCAGAGAAGCGGTGAGATGAATGAGTCGTGATTTTGTCAAAAAGGCAGATTGGCTGCTTATGTTGAAAATCGGGGGCTCTAGGCGTGCTCTGAGGGACCGGAGACCACGCGCTACTGTCACGCGTCCACGTTCGTACAAGTATGTACTTCTCATTGGACTGGAATTGTTGACAATCTACGTTGTCCAGGGCAACTATGCAATTACATAATCACACGGGCACAGATTCACGTGACATTTTGCCAACGCTGGCCAGATTACATCATCCCTCCCAATGTAGTTAACTAAGTAGATGCAAGGCACCCCCTGCATGAGAAACATTCTGCGTTGTAGTCGGATCCACTGAGGCGCCAGCAGAGTTCGATGTGGTCTAATGATGAGTAGGCTGCAGTCTTGGATGCAGGTACTAGCGCCGATTCCATTTAGGGAAGCCTCCGAGGTTCCGATATTGGTCAAGTATACTCGAGAACCCTTGGCGATGCATCTATTATGAATCGCATATACATCATCTTCTCCGCAGCCAAAAACATGATCAGTGGAGTTTATGGAGTCTACTTCTAAATTGGTGTACGAATATTGCCAATCATCGGACGGGAACGATTCCGTCCTGGTCTAGAGTCGCGTGCACCAATCCTGGTCAGGTTGAAAAGGAGGCGAGTGGGTCGCGCCGTCTCAAATTAGCCTCTCAACACTTCTCCTTTCCCCGGGCGTTAACGTGGCCACGCTTTTGATCTCGAAACATCCGAGGCTCCCTTCGTATGGAATCCTGGAGCTGTGACTGGAGAGAGGGTTGATCATCTCACGATATGCTAGATGCCTATTAACCCCCCTCCCGCACTCCGATCCCACCCCATTTGCCCGCTTCTTATTCCGCTCCCATTCTGCGCTCCACTGCGGAATGACGAGCGGCCATGGAGTCCGTAGTTTTTGAGAATTCGCCGCTGGCTGATTACCTGGAAGGTACGTTGATCCACGGAGGCTGTTGTCATCCATGTGCTTACCAGTGATTGCAGGTGAAGGTCAGAATGAGGGAAATTGGCCCGTGATTGAGACGACGCACAGTGAGAATGACTCGGTCGGCCCCTCTTCGAATTTCGCCCCCCGGGGGGCCTCTCGTTTCCAAGAGCGCGTTCGCAACAAACTTCCGAAGCCTCTCGATATCCAAATTGCACGACAAGGAATGATCGTGGAGAAGTTGTACAGTGCTTGCTCGGTATGGACTGCTATGGTATACTAGGGATCGATATGCGGCGCTAATTATACTTGCAAATAGACCGCCCTGAATGCGCGAATAGGACGAGGCGACAATGAACGATTTCTTGAACAATTTGGCTATGTCATTGTCGCCTCTCAACTCTTGAACGAACATAGTGCCCCCTCATATACGTCTGCCGCCGATGTCGTATCGGCCTCTCAGCAAACGGATCTACCTTCTCTATCGACAACATTTGGTTTGCACGGTGCTATCGTCACGGCTGCCACTTCATTCTCCATCGCCTGGTTATTACATTGGGGCCGCTCGCGGTCAGGAGCTGGATTTAACCCTAAAAGAGTGGTCGTGCTCTTGGTTCTAGTTCCGGTGCTCGGTATGCTGTTCTACTCATTCGCCAAGCGACAGTGGCTCAAGTACTTGCGACATCAAGCTGTCGAAGCCGCCGGCGCCTTTGTTAGCAACGCCCAAGGATTTGATTCGGCTGCTTCGGCATCGGTGGTTTTCATCCAGGAAGTGGAGTTGGTATCAAGGGGTTATCGGATGTAAGATTCCCAGAGCATTGGATGGGTCTACTCCAACTAACTTTCCATACAGAAGCACACCTCTGCCTCCTATTACCCGACTGGAAGACCAAGTACAGACGCGCCGTTGCATGAGACTTCGTCGGACAGTTTCCGAATGCTTCTGGTCCATGCTTGAACGCTATGTCCAATCTCTCAAAACACTGCGCCCACTCACAAATGAGACTAACCTGGAGAAATACTACGACATATATGACATTTCGTTGGAGGGCTTGGATATGCTGGAATTGAATATCGCGCAACGGAACTTGGAAGACCAATACTCCCTACGTTCCTTACGAGATCTTTTCGGCAAACTATATACCGCCAGAAAAGGCGTTCTTTGCTGTCTCCTGGCTCTCAGTGCTGATGGTGGTGCATCAGATGTTGCGCGATGGAGCTCTGCTGTGGATGAGATGCGCCAACTCGCCTCGGTCACCGGCGTTAGCATGACTAAAATGGCCAACATCCTAAACGAAGAGGACCGTGAGCTGCTCCTGATAACCTCATGCATGATTTGGCAAAACGACTGATCTTGTTCCCCAGGTGACGCTGCTATCCCTCCTTCCCCGCTACCGTCTGCATCTCCTTCTCCAAGCAAGGAACACCTGCGGGCTCAATACCGCAGACTGAACTCCCTGGGACAGGGAGTCCGTGCCTTGCATGCGAAAATGCACATCGTCAGCGAGGAGGCCAGTGCCAGCCTCGATAAGAATGACACTGGGGATCTCGAAGCAAATCTCATGTCGCAGTATGAATCGATCGGGCGTGATATACGGTCGCTACTTGAGGAATGGGAGTCGGGGAAGGCTGCTCTTTTGGCGAACCAAGGTCGCCTCAATAGTACAGAGCAATCACGGCCTCCGAGCACTTTTCTACCGTTGTCACCGACTCCTAGCCTTGGGGGTACTACTGCGGTTGAAGGTAGTCCCACAGACGCTCTCAAGGCTCTGAATGGCGAACTCCGCCCGGATTTGGCACATAGCTTCGAGGACGAGGAGATCTTTGAGGCTGTTGTGCTACCCTCTGCCAAGAACAAGAGAGCGTCTTTGACCAGAGATGAGCGCCTTGCTCGCGTGCGAGAAGACCGTGCGCGGCAAGCCACAGCCCGTGAGAAGGCGGATGCTAACACCAACATGCTCAAGGAGCTGGAGATGGTCATCAAGCAACGACCGCGAAACGTAGCTTCCAAAAGAGTGACCAGCATATAGGACAGGATATTTGCAGGCATTTCTTCCCCTCCCCTTCTAGCCCTGGAGCTGCGCTTCAACTGAATATCGCTAGATAGGGCTTCCCCCTTGATAACTGATACCCCATTGTAAATAGATGGATACGGCGAGCTCGGTGTTTTCTAGGGATGTTTCTGTCATTCTTCTTTTCTCTGCCGTGGTGCTCGCGTCTCGTGAGAGCCATTCGACTATTGCTCGATTGCCTGGTGCATGGTCACTTTTGGCTTTATTCCCTTCTCTTGTATTTTTTCTCTCTCTTTTTTTTAGCATCCTCATTCTCTGCATCTTATATTTCTATCCATCATGATAGGCCAATAAATTCGGATATCCTATCATACAAAGATTAAAGCATGCAGCAAGTGGTTTCTACCTATCGCCTGAGGCACTAATCTAACCCTATCGGGCAATATCGCCAAACGCGCGCGCGTGTTCCCCACTCAGCCCGTCGACGCGATTCCGCCTTATATTCAGACCGCTGCCTTCTCGTGTTTTCGCCAAAACTCAGTCAGTTCCCCCCTCGTCATCCACTCCCTCCGCCGCCTTTCCTTACCCTTCGTCGTATAGACGTCTCCTCTAATAATTCCCTTTGAAGTCCCCTTTAAAATATCACCCCTCCCTCTTTGCCACCAGTGAGTCCACAAATCAACCCCCGCGGTATGAACTGAAATGAAACTAACACAAGCAACAGTGCTTGAAGCACGATTGGAACAGGCCAGTACTTTGAAGCGCGTATGTTGAGCCCAACCATATTCGTTACACTATGCCTCTCCAGTAGACTAACCATTGGCCTCTCCTTAGGTCGTCGACGCCATCAAGGATTTGGTCCAGGATTGCAACTTCGACTGCAATGATTCTGGTATTGCTCTCCAGGCCATGGACAACTCTCACGTTGCCCTGGTTTCGATGATGCTTCGTGCTGAGGGCTTCTCCCCATACCGCTGCGACCGCAACATCGCCCTCGGAATTAACCTGGTCTCCCTGACCAAGGTTCTCCGCGCTGCTCAGAATGAAGATATTCTCACCCTTAAGGCTGACGACTCACCTGATTCCGTCAACCTTATGTTCGAGAGCGCAGAGAACGACCGCCTGAGCGAGTATGATATCAAGCTCATGGACATTGACCAGGAGCACCTGGCCATCCCTGAGACCGAATACGCTGCCACTGTTGAGATGCCCTCTATGGAATTCCAGCGTATTTGCCGTGACCTCAACGCCCTTTCTGAGTCAGGTATGCCTCAGATACCTCCCACATAGACTGCTGAGTTTACTGACTCGCTTTTCACCAGTTGTCATCGAGGTCAGCAAGGAGGGTGTTAAGTTCTCCTGCCAAGGTGACATTGGTAACGGCTCCGTTACCATTCGCCAGCACACCAATGTCGACAAGCCCGAACAGAACGTCTCCATCGCCTTGTCCGAACCCGTAGCCCTGACTTTCTCCCTCAAGTACCTTGTCAACTTCTGCAAGGCCTCCAACCTCTCCAGTTCCGTCGCTCTTCATCTTTCATCGGAGGTTCCTCTGCTGGTGGAGTATGGCCTGTCTGGAACTGGCCACTTGCGGTTCTACCTGGCCCCCAAGGTACATCCATTCATCTGCTCTCGCGTGTTTTGAGATAACGCTAATATTTGACTTTCTAGATCGGCGATGAGGACTAAGGAGTGTCCCCGAACGACAATACAAAATGAAGCAACCTATGATAATGGAGAGGAACTGACGCCTGATGGCGGCAATGAATTCTTTTTTCTTTTCTTTTGTTTTTGGAGGTGCGGTTCTCTAAATGTTAGAAGGGATCCAAAGCATCTATGATTATGTTTATTCAATTCCAATTCCAACTCGCGCGACTCAACCGAAGTCGCATTCTGAAATTACTCGATACTTCTGCGTAGTCTATATGTAGCCAAATTGCACAGGAAGTTTAAATCACGCCAACTCAAGGGATTTTTTTTATCAGATTTTATTCAACATATACAATTAGTGATGAGGTTCCCAGGTTGTATTGAGGGCCACGCTTGGATTAGCAGGGATAATCAATTGACCCAATGGAGCTATGGTATGTACGGCGTTCAGGGGATCATTTCACCAACCCTGCCTACTATCGAGTAGTTGTGGATATAAGGGTAAAAAATAAGGGTAAAGAATTCGAGTCCTCGTCCGAGTCCTCAAGATCGGTCGGCACCCATGCGCAACTTCCTCGTCGACAGCCGAGAGTATCCACAATCGCACTATCGAAAAATAAAAATCTAAAGCCGTCGAGCAGACAGCCAGAACTCCACAATTAGCAGAGTACGTAAAACCCATTCGCTCAGGCTCCACCAGCGCATAGCCGGGCGAGAAAGTGGAGCATGTAAACAGAAAACAACTCACGGGAAAAAAAAGAAGTGAAGCGCCATCCCCACCAGAATGATCGGAATCGAATGATACCCCCTCGAGCTCCCTCCGAAGAGAAAGCCCGAGGACAGCATGCTGCGTATTGCACTAAAGTGTAATCACACACAATCTTCGCACCGACTCTCCCAAGGGGATCAGCAACGACGCAAGCGCCGCCACTGCCCCGATGTTTCTGATGCCAAGTGCAGGTGTGTCGCGAACGGTCACACCAGGCCCTCACGGGCAGTACCGGCGCCCTTCTCGCGGAGAAGGGCGTAGGTTGTTGAGTGAAGATTCCTCCGAATTTCTCATTTGCAAGAGTCTCGGGCCGGAGCCACGAGGACAGAAGGGACTTCTGCCGTGTGTAGCAAAGAAACGCAGCATTGGTGGGGATGGCGCTTGGGGAGAGAAAGAAAAAGTGAGTCAACTGTTTAAATATCGTGGTGGGCTGTTTCTGCCTGTGCTCTCCGCCTTGTGGTAGAACATAGGCAAATATAGTATGAAAATGAGCCTAGGCCCCCTTGGGACCTCCCTGCAGCCTGCTGGGCCTTGCTTATCATACAGAAGCTTCCAGAGTTCCAAGGTCGTACATTAGATCTTACACAGTGGGGTGTCATTGCCGACTTTCTGGTCCTGGACTGACCGGCCCTAGGGGTCAACAACGGGTTATACCTACTGAGACTTACCACAATGTCGCTGTCTTTTCGCGGAACATTAATCGAGAGGGATCCAAGGGAACCATATTTCGGCTATGTCAAACTAAGTGCTTATCCGCTTTCGATAGCTGGGCTGATTTGGGGTCACGTAACGTATTAATGGTAGTCCACGGGTGGAAAGGCGCCTCAAGAGAACAAAACTAAATGAGGAACTAATCAGAGGGGTGATTACCCGTTAGGGATCTTTGATATTCTTGGAGAGATGGAAAGAGTTAAGCCATGGTATGGGGTTTCGGCCATAGTTATTGAATCTCCTCGAATGCTCTAACAATAAATCGCTTACCTTTAATAACAATCTTCTCACCGACAGTTCTCCAAGGTTTAGTCCCTTCTTCTCCAAGACCAGCCTTCATAGATGGCAGTAAAGCGCCTTCAGCTCCGACAACATACTTGTTTTGCCAACCAGCGTTCCACTCTTCTCGTCTTGCACTAACCTCGTTTCCACTCTTGCGGATGACCCAGTCACCAGCTGAATTCTTTTGGCGAACGACAGTCTGCTCCTGTTGCAAAGCTAAAAAGGTACCCCAAATGCGACCCAGAAAAGTCTTAGTCACTGTGGTCGATTCTGCCTGGTTGTCCAGGTCACTATCATCGGACTCGAGGATCCATGAGATGCCCCGATTTGGCCCCTCGGGCCCTTCTTTGAAAGGAAGTTCCCGCCAAACCTCCTCATAGTCGGTCACAGGTGCGCCTGGGAGATCTGGACGAGGCATGGATCCAGTCTCTAACTCATCGCCATTGGGAAGCGAGACAAAGGTGCCGCAGTCCACACTCTCAAATGCATTGTGAGAGTCGAGCTCATGCGTGAATGCTACGCGCACTATATGAGGATTAGTCTGGTATCTGCTAAGTCTTCGAATAGTAGCTTACGTGGTTCTTGGCTCTGAACGACTCGTTGACCGGCAATTGCCCAGTCGATCCCGCCATGATTCTTGTCCATCCGTAGGTCAAGGTACCAGTCCTTGACAGACATCACTATTGTATCCGTCGTTTCTTGAGCCTTCTCAGGAAGCCATCGGAGGGAAATACGGGTTGAGAACCGACATGAGGTACTGAGCTCGCTGCTAGACATTGTTGTAACCCCGTTGCTCGAATCTGGAAGATGTTGTGGACAGAGTGCGCAAATGGAAGGGAAGTGGGGTTGGCGATATCGATATCTACGCGTTACGTTACAGCACAGGCCGATAGTTAGTTATGTACTCTCCCCGAATAATCTTGTGAGGCCAGAGACTTGATTCAATGGAGCAGCGGCGCATTTTTAGTCTCGCCCTGTCTATCTTTGGTCCAGCTTCGGCATTTCCATCAGGATTACCCGGAGCGAGTACCGCGTACAATCACCTCCATACCGGCTACCGATGTTGGTAACCGCCATTACTACCTCCTCCCCTATCCCCACCATTATCCCATCCTGTGCCTCCTCTACCCCCTAGTATATAACCGCCTCTACAGATCCGGTTTATCATAAGATAGTATGAGTTATGTAGACTGGGGTTGAGCCTGGAATATATTGACACTTATAGCTCTCTGCCCTGCCGTACCCAGCGATCAACGTCGTTATGAGTAGAGGGAGAGTTTGTACATTTTGGGGAATTATAATGGGGTCTATCCTACGGGATAAACACTTTGCCATGATTGGCCACATGCTACAACTCATGTCTGCCCCGGAGACTTCGAGTATCTTGCGGGCACATCTGTAGCCACAATGCCTAGTGTTGTGGTAACATGCGGGACAGAAAAAAAAAGGCCTGGAGATACTGCTCTATCGGCAATTGACGTCCGGTAATTTGCCCCAATGCACTATTGTTTGATTAGTGCTCAGCCATTTCTCTCCCATGTGTGCTATTTTGGGCGGCTTGTTCTGAGTGCTCCACAATAGGTTGGCCTGGACCGTCTAGGCGCAGACGATCATCTGCCGTTTGAGTCCGATCCCTGCGTAACTCCATATGCGAAGACTACATGTGGTTAATGTGGCTGACCGGACTGCATGTCCATAGGAGATGTCTTGGACATCAACGCCATGGACCGAGAGGGGAAAGGGAGGCGTAACGAAGTATTCTTTTTGTGAATAGCCCCCAACAGATCTCAGCCTTAAGGATCCCAAGCCTCAGGTGCCTCGGGTGACGTCTGACATGGACGACCGATTTTAGAAAGGATAATCAGTAAACATAACCTGGAAACCCAGGAATACCAGGCTCAAACGAATCAGCGATCGTCAGTAGGAGAGCCATGTACCATGGGCCAAGCATATGGGGGCCGCCTCGACGTGGCTTTGCTGAACAGCCACAGAGCTCGAAGTAAACAACCCTAACCCAGCCACCACCGACTCCGGGGTGATAGACGGCCTTGAGACGGAGTGCGGGATAGTGCGCGAATTTGAACCAGTTGGAGATAGCGTGCTATGCTCTGCGCAGGGTAATTTTGGGGCCCACCGAGGCTTCTCCTGTCGAGTGCGGGCCACTGGGTCTGACCGGCTACGGCGGTTTCGAATTAAGTGGGTCAGGGCTGAGTTGGACAACACAAGAAACACAGACCTTGACGTTCGGGCAGTGAATGCATGACGTTATTTGATTGTTTTGGATTAGAATCGCAAGGAAGCATTCTCAGTTGCAGTAAGGCAATCAATGGTAGTTTTCATGGGAGAAGCCTGGGGAAGAAACGAGAGATCACGCCGAGTGGTGAGGCTGAGAGAATCTGGACCGCGACAACGGTTCGGGACTGGTCTTGTAACTGGATCGTAACTCGTCGTATTTTGGGTCTTTTTCATGGGCCCTGGACCCACCGGCCTTCTCAGGGAAAGCTGAACAGAGTCAAAAACGTCTAGAAATTCGAGAACAAGGTGGAGTAGGATCGCAGACCCAGAGTACGAGTCAGTATTGAATATTAGAAATGTGTCAGCCCGAATTATGAACCTTGAAACTTCCCTCCAATTTCGCCATTTTGCCCTTCGCCTGCCGGACTAATTGGCCTCCGTCAAATCACCGTTGGAATCCTGGAACCTAATCCCCGGATCCCCCTTTCGACGAACTTGCATGGCCGTGGATTGCCTCTGGAACTGACCTTCTCGTGTCTTCAAGAGGCAACCTCTGCTCTTTCCATCCCTTCTTTTCAACCCTCGTTCTTTTGTACCTTCGATCTAGGCCTCGAAAACGCCTTGCTGCCTGCACGATCTCCGCGTCTTTGGCCCCGCCTGCATCCAACCTTCTTCCCTCGCCACAATTCGGTGCTCGTCCTCTCATTTACCCTCCATTCACTAAAACGCAGGCTCTCCGTGTCCCCTCGTTGCCCAAGGGCTGCTAACAGTCTCGCATCATTCGTTTAACGTCGGCCTCTTTTGACCTTGCCAAGCCACTCCGGCACACGAGCCCCCCTAGCGCGTTCGCCTTTCGACGTATCAGAGGCCGGCTGTCCTCAGGCCCCCTCTTCCAGTTGGCACCAACAACCCTTAAATACAACGCCCATCGCTGAATGGGCTAACCCGTCACCGTGCCTTACGCAAAGCACTTCCCAGGGCCCAGCTCCGCTTCGGAGCATATCACCAAGGTGCCTTCACACGGGTCGCGCGTCTCCCTCCTGGGAGGCGGCGCCTTCGATCCTTCTTTTCGCCAGGGACCCGGCTTCCGGGCTCGCGAGGGCTATACTAATGTCACGCCAACCAAGACTTCAGGAGAGTCCTGGCATTCCTTCCTCAACTCGCAATGGACTTGGTCCTTCGCCATCATCACTTTCTTTCAGACCCTTGTAACTCTGGGGGTTAGAGATGTATGCTCCCGCGACCGCTTACTTCATTTGCCGCAATACTGACTGCGCTGATCTTTCAGTTACATCTTCACCAACTTCCAAACCAAAGAACTCCCGAATAATGCCCCTCCTTCCAAAACTGTCCCGACATTTCTAGCGCTTTACAGCTTCGGTTTCATCTACGAGTTGGTGCTGGTGTGGGACGCCCTTCGCTTGAAAAACACCATTCAAGTCATCGGCCTCTGTCTGTGCAATGTCGGCCTATTAATTTACGGCGCGGTGCAAGTGCAACAGATTCGAACCTCCATTAACACTCTGGCAGTCATGTCAAAGATCGACCTCGTCGTTTGGTCGGAATCCGAGCCTTTCCTGATCATCATCCCGTGTATCGTTGCGCTCGGCACACTCCTCATGTCCTTCGTGGCGTGGAAACTGTACGACGAATTCGCGTGGACCATCTATAAGCACATCAGTGCCGACCTGCGTATGAAACGTCGTTATCTGACTTATCAGGTACAATACGTCTGCTCCAGCAGTCTCATTCGCACAAAGCTAACTAGGTCTAGATCTTCATTGCTCTGCTGAAGTTCGATTTCTTCTTTTTCTTGGGATTCACTGTCCAGTTCTTGGTAGTCGTGTCCTCGAGCTCCCATGATGCCGAGTTCTACCTCACTATTGTTGCGGTTCCCATCACTATCATCATTCTCGCCTGCAGTGCTTGGTTTGTTCGACGGGAATCTATGGTTGGCATGGTCGCGATTATTGTAAGCTCTGACCAAGTACTTCCTTATTTGGGCTGATAGCTAATACCTATATTCTTTAGCTTCTATTTTTTGCGGCCATGGCCTACTTCTGTTTCAAGCTGTACCGAATGTACGATCAACAAACAGCTCCCGAGTACCTTCCTGCACGAACGTCGATGGTTTTCTTCGCCGTCATCACCCTCTGCTTGATTGTTGCCACCATTATCAACGCCTGCATGTGCGCGAACAACTTCAACTGCGGATTGAAGCCACACATCAATAGCAAGGAGGACAAGTCCGAGGAGAAGCTCACCGAGCTCTCATCAAACATGGGAGCTGCTCCAGTCCCGTCTCGCATGATGATCGATTGATCTAGCGGAGATGATCACGCACTTCGAGCAACGGACTTCATACAACCTCTCCTGGCGTTTGACTAAAGAGCGTTTCCTCTTTCGCATCCCGGCCCTGTGCTTTTTCCCCTCCAGGGCTTTTCGTTATTTGAGCCTGATCTGCTTTATTATCTCTTTTTTATTTTTGACTCGATATGATACCTCACCCGCGACTCTCCTTTATCTACCCTCAATGCTCTCAGCATTAGGGGATTCAAAATTCCTGTGACTTTTATTCCTTATCAGATTACCCTTCACACATCCTTCATAAGCACGGTGGCGTTATTTGGATATTATTCCCAGAGGGTGTTCCGCTCTATGTCATTTACGACAGTCTCATGCCTTCGGCTTTCTTGCATGACCGTGATCTCCTTAGGATATCTCAAGAATCAAATGTTTGAATACCTGAATGATCGGCGCTACTTTTGCCAGTGTTTGCAACTTTTTAAAATTAAGATCAGGTTGTGAGTGTTAGCAACTTGTCTGATCCATACTTCCTGGCTACTGTTTCCAGTCTATGTAACTGCGCTTGACCCATAGAAGATCTGTATCTTGTAATATTGCCACCGAAATCCAAAAGTATGGTGAAGTTGCGTCTTTGACCGCAGATGGACGGTTGGTGGAGTTGGTAATAAAAACAAATAATACGACGATGTGAGGTGGCTATTACAATGTAGATACCGCACTAGTATCAAACAGGGAACCGTGATCGTGGCCTCATCTCCGCAAGCCTCGACCTCCTGTACCTCCCAGTCTTCCACACTCCTTTTCCTTCTCTCCCTCATTCAGTCTTTCATACCCAACTAATCACAATGGTACGTAAGCTCGATCAACGACACCCCAATCTCCTTCAAAAGCTCTCTCCAGCTCTCAATCGCACACACGCCTCCTTTCTTCTAAGAATTTCCAACCTCCACATAATGGAACAATTGCTCACCCGCATCGAATTCTCAGGCTTCTCCCCGTCCTGCCTCTCCTCTCACATCTGGCGCCGAGTCCGGCGCTGAGTCCAAGTCGGCTGGAGCCACTGGTGCTGTTGCGTCCGGCTCCTCCAGCAGTCGTCCTTCCTCGCCCACTCCTCCCGGCGGCCCTCGCGCTGCCATGCGCCGCCGCGCCGCCGCCGACCACAAGGAGTCCCTCCGTAACGCTCGCCCCAGCTCTACCCGGTCTGCTGGTGCTGGTGGTTCTTCCGGTACCATGCTCAAGCTTTACACCGACGAGAGCCCCGGTCTTCGCGTCGACCCCGTTGTTGTGCTGGTCCTGAGTTTGGGTTTCATTTTCTCGGTTGTTGGTCTGCACGGTATGTTTATAGCATTCTGCATGCATCAATTGATCATTTTCGAAGTCTTCACGATGGCCCAAATGACATGGTGTATCGTGGTAAACGTTGGTCGTTGTATTGGGTACTAACTTCAATGTTTCCAGTTATCGCCAAGATCACCCGCAAGTTCTCTGCTTAAGCAATTCTCCCAACCTGATCCTATAACGGGGTCTATTTGATGCGTCCAAAACAAGCATCATCACCACCTGTCTCGAAACCTCGAATCAGTCCTTCCTCTCCTATACCCCTTACCTTGAAATTTGGTTGTTCGGTCGAAATAAATGTAGCATTGGGACCCCCGATGGGGCTCTGCTGGTGTGAAACGTCTTCATCATCTCTTATATCTTGACATGCGTGGTGTTTGCTTCAAGCGGTGCTTTTATACGCACCATGAGATAACCTATCCGCTGTGTAGGTTAATCTGGATACCATAGCAATCTTCTGGGACCTCATACTTTGTGGACTTGTGGAGCAGTCTTCGTGCGCTTGTATGCGCTGGAGTATGCGGCGGTCTTCATCCATTTGTGGGTTCTTAGCAGGCAGCATGGCGTCCGATGAGTGTACCATATCAAGCTAAATGTGTTTCTTGCATTGAATTATTAATGGATTGATTGGCTTTGCCAACTTTGAACGTGACCTTGCTCACTCCACTGGGCCCGATACCTCGCTATCAAATATCCTCGCTTAGTCGTGCGCGAAAGGGAAGAAACATAAGAACTCGCCTACATCCGCAACCCAACCCAAGCCCTTGCGAAGGCCCGGTAGGGAATTTTGGTTGGAGTAGCTGCAAGTGATCAAGCATTCCCACCTTTTTGATCTCGCCTCGTTTCTCCTTCTCATTAGTATCTTTGACCACAGCAGATCAGAGAACTTGTTTCCAAGCAACTTTTATACCCGCCCTCCACTTAGTCCTTCTCGGCCTACACTTTGACAGGCATCCAAAGAGAAGGGGCGGCCCGCGTCCAATGATTCATGAGAGCTGGGTAAGAAGCGCTTGACCAATTACAACTGCCTTGAAGAGCTTTCCCAAAACTATCTTAGTTCCTTCACACCCTACTGCTCCGCGTCCCAGACCTCAGGCGCCGAGTATTTTAAGACATATCACGGAATGTTGTCAAGTAACAATTCCGGGCTCTGTCCTCGGTCTTCCTTTTATTGGCAAAGGTAGAATGTAACTCTTCAGGCTTTGGATCTTCGTATCACGCTTTGCATCTCCATCCCTTCTATGGCAGCTGCTTGTGTGTTCACCATCTTAAGAATGAATTGCAGTTTGTCGCTCAGCAGCCGGTCCTTATCTGCTCGATTTTCTGTCTCGTAAAAGTTTTGGATCTTTGACCCCAAATTTGACTCCAAACTACTGACCCGGCAGACCCATGGCACAAGGCTCAACTAGACGAGAACCAATCAAAAGGATGCTTAGAGCCCCATTCCCCGTTTCGAATGGGACTTCCATGTGCAAAGACGAAAAGAATGGGCCTAGCCACCGGCAGTCAAGCGAGCCATAATAATCCGTACATGCAGGTCGCTGACCTGCTGCTGAGACCCACCTATATAGTATCTTCTGTCTAGCTCAACCCCCGCCCGGGTGAAACTGGGGACCCCATGAGATTCACGGCTTCTCTGTCATCCTCGAGACCAGTCGGTTATTTGCTACTACTCTCGGTATTGATGGTACTATTCACACTATGGCGAACTTGAAGTTGTCGTATATTGCTAATCAGGTCACCGTGATGATCCTTTTGTTTTTTTGCTACTAGCACCAAAAGCATGCCTACTTTGGTTGCATTCATCACACTACAACTAGACCTAGTGATAGCGCTCTACTTTGAAGTTGTAGCACATGTAGCAAAGCTAGAAGCATCAGACCATGTCAAATTAGCATACTAAACGCGATTAGCCGTCGAATACCAACCCACCGGAGAATCGGAAAAGCAAAGCCCATGCCTCCAAAATGACAATAAGAATCGAGTAACTAGCCCAGCGATCTATCAACGGGATATCCTTCCGGCGCAACAGCATCGGGCCTTATAGGACCCCCCGACTCCACCACGATTCAGAATCGGGAGGGTTCTTATCTCCCGCTCCCCACTTAGCCAATCACAACCCATACATCCCTACCTCGCGCTGATAAGGCCGTCCAATTTGAATCGAAGACTCCGTACACCGAAGCGAGAGGCTGGCCATTGGCCCTATGACAAGGCAAAGCCAAGTAACCGGCCTTTTCTGCCGAACATATCTGATAGAGAAAATGGTGGAGAGGTGGAGGCGAGACCCCTTCCTTCCTCTGCAGGAAGCCGCCTATAGCGCGCCGTTCAACCGACAATTCCTCCCTCATTGGTCTGGGATGGCGTGCCATACCATTACGAGAGCAATTGGCTCTTATCTGGCCATCGCTTGTAGACTGTGGGTCATCCTATCTAAGCTCACGATCAGCCTGCGTGGGGTTGGCGCTTGCGAGTTCGGAGCTTGTGGTACTTTCCTTGGAGGACATATATCCAGGCTCGGTTCCCCTACGATGCCCTATATCGGATGATTATTGCAATATTGAATAGAACCAGTGACTTCGAGTTCTTTTGCCTGTACTTCAAGTTCGCTTCCAGTACTTGGATTAAAATTTGATATCTGATAGGCATCATACATTGATCGCATCGACTCGGGTACTGGTAACCATTGGTCTGCTTTTACTACCCGTGTTCGCTGCAACCTGGTCAGCTTGCCTGGCCACACAATAATGGCCGCTGAGACTGTCAGTTTCACGGCTCCCTTGTCGCAAGGATTTGGATATGGCATTATCCTTGGGTTAGGTTTTGCCTTTGCGCTTCTGATGATTTTCATCACTTGGGCTTTGAGACGGTATGCTCCTTTTTAGAAGCGGTTATACACGCTCGATAACTAATGACGGCCCTGGGGAAACAGATACCAGAATGAAGTCCAGACATCCGAAATGTTCTCAACGGCTGGCCGATCCGTCAAATCCGGACTGGTGGCTGCGGCAGTCGTGAGTAGTTGGACATGGGCAGCAACCCTTTTGCAATCTTCTGCAGTCGCATATAAGTATGGCATTTCAGGGCCATTTTTCTACGCATCTGGTATGTCTTTCGAACCGAGATTGAGAAAACATCGCTAAACATGGATCTCTCTCTCTTGTGCAGGCGCAACAGTACAGATTCTCCTCTTCGCGACGCTAGCTATCGAGCTTAAGCGACGTGCCCCCAATGCGCATACCTTCCTGGAAGTTATCCACGCCCGTTACGGGACAATAGTTCATGTTGTTTTCATTGTTTTCTGTCTTATGACCAACATTCTCGTTACTGCCATGCTGCTGACTGGTGGATCTGCCGTGATGACTTCGTTGACTGGCGTGTCGACTCCGGCCGCCTGTTTCTTGTTGCCAATTGGTGTCGTGCTATACACCCTTTTCGGTGGTATCAAGGCAACTTTCATCACCGACTATCTGCACACGGTGGTGATCTTGGTTGTTATTTTCCTTTTTGCGTTCTCGGCCTACGCTACCAACGCTCAGCTTGGGTCTCCTGGCCGTGTATACGATGCTTTGGTCGCGGCTTCGCAGCGTCACCCTGTCGAAGGAAATGCCCAAGGCAGCTATCTTACTATGAGATCAAAGGAGGGCGGTATTTTCTGGGTAATCAACCTCATTGGTAAGACCTCACTCATCCGCAACTGGCGATGAGAAATTGCTAAATGTACCACCTAGGAAACTTTGGCACTGTCTTCCTGGACAATGGATACTACAACAAGGCAATTGCCGCCAGCCCCGTCCACGCATTCCCCGGATACGTGATTGGTGGTCTCTGCTGGTTCGCGATTCCTTGGCTATGCGCTAGCACTTTGGGTATCTCTGCCTTGGCCCTCGAGGGACCCGCGCGACTCAGCCCCGACGACGTGACAGCCGGACTGGTTCTTCCCTTTGCCGCCGTCAAGCTCCTCGGATATAGCGGCGCCGTGGCAACAACTCTTATGATCTTCATGGCCGTAACATCCGCCTTTTCCGCGCAGCTCATCGCCGTGTCATCCATCTTCACTTACGATATCTACCAAGCCTACATCGACCCCGCAGCCAAGGGCAAGAAGCTCGTGTGGATCTCGCATATGTCTTGCATTGTATACTCGATCATCATGGCCGGGTTCGCCACAGGCCTCTACTACGCCGGTGTTGGCATGGGCTATCTATACCTTCTGATGGGCGTGATCATCTCCTCCGCCGTATTCCCCGGCGCCATGACCCTTCTCTGGAAGGGCCAGAACTGGATTGCTGCCGCCGCATCGCCCCCGCTCGGACTCGCCGTTTCCCTCATCGCCTGGCTGGTGACCACGAAGACCCAGTACGGCGAGCTCAACGTGATCACCACCGGCGAGAACTACCCAATGCTGGCAGGAAACGTTGCTGCCCTGCTCAGCCCGATGGTTTTCGTTCCCGTCTTTACCTACGTCTTCGGGCCCCAGAACTACGACTACGAGTCTATGAAGCAGATCCGCAGGGTCGATGACACCGACGTCGCTGCCGCCGCACACGTTGATATCGAGCTCATACCGGGCGAGGCGGGACCCTCGGACATCCAGAGCGAGGAGGAAACGCGCAAGCTGAACAAAGCGGCTCTCTACTCGCGCACTTTGACCGTCTTCATGGCACTTGCGCTGCTGATTCTCTGGCCGATCCCAATGTACGGCTCATCGTACGTGTTCAGCAAGCCGTTTTTCACTGGCTGGATCGTCGTGGGGATCCTGTGGCTCTTCTGCACTCTCTTTGGCGTTGTCATCTTCCCGCTGTGGGAGGGCCGGGAGAGCATCATTCGGGTGGCTCGTATGATGGCCTACGACATGGTTGGCGTGCGGCCGGCTGTCTATCGCGGACGCAAGGCTGAGGCGGATGCGTCTGGAGTAGAGACTCCGACGGAGCAAATCGGCGAGAAGGCCAAGGAGGCTGATACGCCAGCGTATTAGAGTTCTGATAGCCTTTTGAGGAGACCTTTGTCCTGTAAAGCTGGTTGTCCTTTTTATGTGATTTACGTTTTGTATACCCCCTTGATACACGTTTTGCAATTGTGATATTATTCAAAAAATCGAATCTTATTTCAAAAACTTGCCTCCCTAGAAGAACAGCAGTGGAATAGTAGTGGAATAGTAAAGAGACGTTGCCAGAAAATAAGAACAATGATGTGATGCGAACTGATGCGACCCCCAACGCCGAAATCTTCTCCAGAGCTACTAGTATGCACAAACCCATCATCTTTGGCACTGGCAAGAAAAGAAAGCATCAAAAAAATATGACGATCGAATGCTGGTGCAAGACATCTAGTGTGCCTCACTTGTACTCAGCACCTGGCGGCCCCTGGGGTGGCTTCTGAGCCCCATGAGCCATCGGAGGAGGCTGGGGTGGACCCCATTGGGGCCCAGGGTACCCATATGGTTGAGCTGGAGGCCGCGTGTCCGGTGTGATATCAGGCCGAATACTGCCAGATATCAGTTTCTGTAGCAGCCGAATAAACCTCAGTAGGTATTGTCTTCGGCTCTTACCTTAGGTCTTGTGAGAACTGACAAGTGAAACACCTGACTTCCTGCAGAGATGCATTAGCTATTGCCATCTAGCCAGGTACGAGGGTTTCCATCTGATTGGGACAGAAATTGAAACTTACTTTGTACTTGTGCGTGGCAAGCGGGATTATGGGCTGGTTTCGGTCACGTAAGTATTCTGCCCCAAGCTCTGATAACGCCAGACGAGGCACTTACAATGAAGCAGATGGTAAAAAATGGCCTGCGAATTGTTAATGAAATCCTATAGAGGGCTCTAAAGAGGTCTTTACATACCAGCGAGTGATGCAATGACCATTCCAATTATGGCCTGCATTCAAGCAACAGAGTTAATGTAACTGTCGCAAAGCTGCCTTAGGGAGACATAGGGGCAGCTCACAGTTTTGGCAATAGGCTCGGACGTGCTCATACCCCTCGAGCATAGAGGTGAACTCTAGGACCTTGTTAGCTCCCTCATGCGCGTGGAACCACCGGGGTAATCACCCGAGGGGCGGCCCCCACTGTGATATGGGACGGCCATCCAGTTAGCGCCGCAACTTACCATGCGTTCCAAAAGTGATACAAATAGCCATGGTGAGCTTAGGACTGAGATTGAAGATGGAAGCTTCCGACCTACCGGCTGTGCAAGGGAACTCGCCCTGAAGGCAGCGGCATTTAGACACTGGGTTCCTTGGCGGCACGTGAGTCCATGTGATTGGCTTCGGGGATGAAGACGGGAACAAACTACGAAAGAACAGCACACAGTATAGAATCGAAGGAAGTTTCAGATTGAATCATTACAGGGAACTCATGAATTATGTCAAAATATGAATCGTCTTTACAGTGTGCGATCCCATACAGAGAAGACGTGCAAATGCTCAGATATTCAGAAAAAAAAGGGAAAAACATATCGCTCGGTAGCATTTTGATGACTCCCATCCTCATGTCCCGCTCTTTGCCCGGTTGAAGTATGTCATTTTACTGAGTCTTGAAAAGGAGGATCGCGCAGTGGCCGAGGTAGAAGTAGATGAAATGCTTGGTCTCTGTAGAAAGAGTGAGCTACGTTCAAGGCTGGAGGTTTGAATTACTGACCGTGAGTGACGAAGCTGCCAAAGTTGCGTCCGACAACACAGTGCCAGGTAGCACCCTTCCGGGAATCAAACTAAGGAAATGTGAGCAAGCCGAGCAAGGAGTAGGGGAGAGGACATTGGAACAAACCTCTTTTTTGATGTATTGCGCGATATCCTATGAGGTGTTAGTATAGAAGAAAGAAAGATATGGAAACAAAGCTTCTTTATTGTGTACCTTTTCAATAGGGTATTTTTCCATGGCTTCGATAGCTAAGACGAGTCAGCTGGCGTCCCGATGCACCAAGGGATCTGATCTCCTACCAAGGTTGATGGCTTCCTGCTGCATATCTTCCGTCTATTCGTTTGAGTTAGGGTGGTGCGAACAATTGGCATGGGTCGGCCGGCCTACCATATCGACGGACTTGATCTGCGCTGTACAGCTTGTTAGTCGGCTAAACGGAGGACTCATGGAGGGGTGATGTCTTACCCTCCAGCTTCTCCTTCTTTTCGGTAGCCATTGTCGTGGGCGAGAAGGTGTCCTCAGGTAGCTGAGTTTCAACGGGAACGAGAAGGTCGGCTTGAGAATGGATGGTCTCACGAGTTGTGTTTAAAGAACCCAATCGCCAAGCGTCGCAGATAGAGGCGCGTCAGGGAGCAAAGCCTGACCGCCCTCCCGCCAATTATTACTGCCAGATAAAACAAGTTGCCGCCCTTCTCACCGCCATTGCTCCATACAAGACAGAAAAAAAAAATTTAGAACTATTAATCCAGTTTCTGCACTCACCCTTGAGCTTTCCCCAGCCACAAATCAGGATGGAAAGCACTCGGGTGTTTGTGAGTGGCTTGCCACCAACCTGCTCCAATGATCAACTTCGCAATCATTTTGCAGCTCGCTTCCAAGTCACAGATGCTCATGTTTTAAACAAGCGTCGTATGGGCTTTGTTGGGTTTAAAGACCATGAAACAGCTCAGCAAGCTGTCCGCCATTTTAACAGGACCTTTATGAAATTGTCCAAGATCACAGTAGATATTGCCCGTCCGGTATGTCAAACCTCGTTCCGTGTTGCCTGATGATTTGATTGCATTGTGCTTTCTCTCGCGTTCACGCTGACCAATTTTAACGGTCCCAAGACTGACCAGTGCTTTCGTAGATTGATTCCAAGCCCACTGAAAGATTTCACCCGACACGGAGGCATGATGCTGGCCCCGACTCTGACAATGTCTTGAAACGGAAGAGAGACGCGGAGAAGACGCAAGACCCTAAACTACAAGAGTATCTGTCTTTAATGCAGAACTCAAAAACTCACACATGGGCGAATGATGATGGCATGGTGAATCCTACTAAGGAAGAACCCTCTGCCCAAGCAAATACACCAGAAGCAGTTGTAACCGAGGAGCTGCCATCCCAGCCTAAGAAGCCTCGCACTCAAGAGGCTGCCCCTAAGCCTCAGACTGACATCCAGCCTACTATTGTGGACCATAGTGGCGATGGTGAAGCCGAGCATGCTGACATGGAAGATGACGGGGCCAAAGCTGAGAATGCTCCTGTATCAGACATGGACTGGCTGCGATCGAAGACAAGCCGTCTTTTAGGTCTTCTCGACGATGAAGAGCAAGCCGATTTCAATCAACGAAAGGTTGATGAGCTCGCTAGATCTGAAAGTCCTGTCGAGGAATCTCGTAGCGCAGCAATCAACCAAATTGCCAACCAAGGTACCACTAACAATGAGGATGTTGTTGAACCGACTGAACCGGCTCAACCGTCAGAGACAACACCGGAGCAAGACACCAACATTGATAATATCAGGCTCTCTGCTCGTTTATTTGTCAGGAATCTTGCTTATTATGTGACTGAGGGAGATCTTGAGCCTTTGTTTTCAGAGTACGGCAAGACTGAAGAGGTTAGTTGCAATCTTTTATTTTTACCCATACCCATCGCCCCTTCACACATATCAGCCATTGTATTATCCAATGGCTGGGCTGCTCGCATGATGATTATCCTGATAGGGACATCCGATGTCAAAAGGCAAATGATGTCAACAGGCAAGAGATTTTAGTAGATGCTTCTTGGTTTTCTGAACAGCAGCGGCATATTTCACCTTCCCACTTTCGTAACGGGTCAAATATTTATGATCCATTACTAACGGAATATATAGATTCATGTGGCTTTTGACACTCGCACCGAAAAAAGCAAAGGGTTTGCCTATGTGCAATACCACGATGCAGATGCCGCCGTTGATGCCTACCGTGGTCTCGACGGGAAGCATTTCCAAGGCCGTATCCTGCATGTCTTGCCAGCTGCAGCAAAGAAAACCTACAAGATCGATGAACATGAGCTTTCAAAATTGCCTATCAAGAAGCAAAATCAAATCAAGCGCAAGCTTGGAGCTTCCTCATCATCATTCAGCTGGAATTCTCTCTACATGAACGTAAGTTTACATCTCTTTGACCCTGGAAGGATGATTGCTAATTGCTCCCCAGACTGATGCCGTGATGGCATCTGTGGCCGAGAGACTGGGTGTTTCCAAAGCCGACCTTTTGGACCCCACTTCTTCCGACGCTGCGGTTAAGCAAGCGCATGCTGAGACCCACGTCATCCAGGAGACGAAGGCGTATTTTGCTTCGAATGGCGTCAATATCGACGCTTTTAAGCACCGTGAACGTGGAAACACTGCTATCTTAGTGAAGAACTTTTCGTACGGAGTGAAGTCTGGCGAGCTGAGATCCCTTTTTGAACCATATGGTCAAATAATTCGACTGCTTATGCCACCCAGTGGTACCATCGCAATTGTTGAATTTGCTCGTCCAGATGAGGCCCAGAAGGCGTTCAAGGGTCTTGCCTACCGTAAAATAGGTGACTCGATTCTGTTCCTGGAAAAGGCGCCACGGGATCTATTTGATTCCGCTTCAACCCCCAAGATTGACGTCCCGGAGGTACGGGGCAAATCACAGGGATTCTCTACTTCAGATACTTTCGCCGCGGATGAGCCGGAAAGCGGCATGACGACCACGTTATTTGTGAAGAATTTGAACTTCGCAACCACCAACGAGACTTTCTTGGAAGCCTTCAAGCCTTTGGATGGGTTTGTTACTGGACGTGTTAAGACCAAGCCCGATCCCAAGCGGCCAGGCCAGACCCTCAGCATGGGTTTTGGTTTTGTCGAGTTCAAAACCAAGGCTCAGGCTCAGGCAGCCCAGGCAGCCATGAATGGTTACAAGCTTGATCAGCATGAGCTTGTTATTCGTGCCTCTCACAGAGGTATGGATGCTGCAGAGGAGAGGAGACGCGAAGACACCGCCAAAAAGATCGCGGCCAGAAGAACCAAGATCATCATCAAAAACTTGCCGTTCCAGGTCACAAAGAAGGACATTCGGTCACTGTTCGGGGCTTATGGACAGCTGCGGTCGGTGCGGGTGCCTCAAAAGTTCGATCGTTCCGCTCGTGGTTTCGGTTTCGCGGATTTCATCAGTGCTCGCGAGGCGGAAAATGCCATGGACGCGTTGAAAAACACGCATCTCCTGGGTCGGCGATTAGTGTTGGAATTCGCGAACGAGGAGGCTGTCGATCCCGAGGAGGAGATCGCGAAGATAGAAAAGAAGGTAGGGGAACAGGTGGACAGGGTCAGGGCCCAGCAGCTTATGGGCCCCGGGCGAAAGAAATTCACTGTAGGGGCCCAGGAGGACGAGGAAGCATGAAGGTGCCTGTCCCTTCTCCCTGCGACAAGGGCGTGAAGTGGATTTGTCGACCCCCGCCCCTTGCGTGTAGCGGGAGGAAACGATGTACGATTACTCGCATACGGCTTTTTTTTTTACCTGCAACCCAATAGAGATACCCGACACGTTCCTGCGGCTGATAGCTTGTTTCCTAGTTCTGCATACGCGATCCTCGTGTACGTGCAGTGCTCGTGTGCTGAAGTAGTGTACTTGCCCCCATTCTAGGCTGGTTCTTAACCCTAACGACCCAAACCTTGGTGTACCCGTGTACCACGCCTCCCCTTCCCCACCAAATTGCCCAAGCTCCCTCATACTGGGGGGCCAACCGGTCCAATGAGTGATTTCTCCATAATGTTTGCTTTTTGTTGTTCATGATAAGCGGGTCTGTCGAGATCAACTCTCCTCAAATTACATTCCTCAGCTGATGACACCGGGCGCGGGCTGAACATTCCTGGCCCTGGGAATCGTGCAAGATCGTTGGACAGACGACATTCTTGTCAATGGCCCATTGCCACAGATCATGGTAGTCTTTGTCAACAAAGGCAGGAGTGACGGTGTTCTCGAGTCGATTCATGGAACACAAAATCCCCGAGTCGCTCATCACTGGACCGTGCTGTCGAGGTATCCCTTGCATCCCACACAGTTCCTTCATATCGTGCCCTGTCTTGACTCCTGATTTGTCGCGGCAAGGACAGATTGTCGCCGTCTTTGACCCTCTTAGTGCCTGGACGCGTGAAAGACCCGAGACTGGGGCACCGTAGGAGTATGGAGCTGGCGTTCGAGGGTCGTGGTCCTAGGCAAACCGAACCTGGCGGAACAATGCTGCTACTAAGGACTAGACCACCCCTCTTCCAAGGGAGTTATGGTTCCCTATAAACACCTTCCTACTCGCTCTCACATTCTCTTCCTCAGGTCCTGACATTCTCTTCAGACCGTCTGCGTTCTTGGGTTGCTTGGTTTGTGACTGAGCTGCGTTCTTTGCCAGGCAGTAAGCATTTGACAGCGGCTCTCAAACTTCCCCCCTCCTCTTTTGGAATCTGTCATTCTTTTCGAGAAGCCCGTCTTTTGTTCCCCTCCATGGCTACTGAATGGCAACCGGAGTGCCTTGTGCCTCAGAACCAGCCGTCCCTTGACGTAGTCGGCGCTCATACAGATCGGGCTCTGCAGAGTACATCCGGGAACGTTCAGTCGTACTCGGATCCTCTGGCTCACACTGACGCTGCTGCTCGAGAAGAGCAGCTCCAGCAGTTGGCGTTCAAGTATCCACACCATCAGACTCCCATCGCCGCTGTCCCGGCCTCCAATCTCCAGCATCACCAAGCCATAGCAGCTAAACTCCATGCGAGAAAGCTTCGCCGGCTTCATTCTGTTGGACCAAACGCAGCTCCCCGCCGGGAAGAAGCTACCTCAAGTCCCAGAAGTACTTGGAATACAGGGCCCGCCCTCGAAGAGATACTGGCAAAGACGGCGAGCCTGTTTGGTCTGATGAGCTCGAGGATGCTTTCCAGCAAGGTGAGACTTTTGAGTTCATACAAAGCCTCCAACCTTCATAGACTAATTCAGCCCCAAAATACTTTAGCCCTCGAAGCCAACCCTCCCATGGGCCGACGAAAGTGGTCTGAACGAGGCAAATCCTATGGCCGCAACGAGCTGATTGCTGAGTACATCTTTAAGCTTACTGGGAAGAGGAGAACTCGGAAGCAGGTATCGAGCCATTTGCAGGTACTTGACTCATTCCTCAAGGGTGATCCCGACTGTAAGTGGCTAGGAGTGGAGGAACGCCTAATACAATAACGTCTGTTGACTTTCTCGGACACAGGGGAACGATTGGTACGAGAAACGTCGACCGAGCGACCGAGTAGTCATACCCAAGCAGCTGCTCCAAAATGGCGTAGCTCTATGGAACATCCAGGCGCTCCAAGCCACTACGGGACATCTTCTCACGCTGCATACCACGATCCCATGAGATCCATGCAGTCTTACGGGGAGAGCTTGCCCCCGCCTCACTACACTTTGGGAGCCAACATGCAGGAGGCCAGGAACAAGAATATCCATGCCTTCAATTTCGACATGTGGGTGAGCGCGCCCCAGCAGGCAAATCGCATTGATGAGGCATTGCACACATACACGCGGCTTCAGGGAGACCTCCAACCTCCGCCAATCCCTCTGGAGAATGTCAGTGGCTGGCGATCTTCATTCCCACACCTGTCATCTATAATGGATGACCTGAACGGCCCTCTCGACTGCGACATCATCCTGATGGAGGTGAACCTTGAACTGATGACAGACTTCCCCCCCTTCTGGATCTCGACTGGGGATCCAGCTCGACCTTGACTATGCGCATCCCACCGCGGGAGATGTGCTCATGGTCAGCCAAATGGACAAGTGGACTTGCAGTACCCATCTATACGAAGACGGCCGGGTAATCAGGGAGACATATCATGATCTGCACAAGCCACAGTCCACAAAGGTTAAGCCTTTGTTCGAGTCATCCTGGTGGGCCAAAATGTTTACCGACTTGACCCAGAACAAGCGTATGGCAGAAGATTCCGGCAATCCAGAAAAGATCCAAGCCACAGAGGATCGTACGCGTCGCTATTTCCGCTCTTTGTCTGCAGTACAAGAGCTGCGAGCGATGCCTTCTACCTCACGGCGGTACTCAACTCACTTCCAGCCTGACAGTGAACGAATGGCTATTCTCCTGTGGAAGTTCCGTCAGACGCGCCCGGGTGAAGTTGGAACCACCACTTGGCGTCGCTTGATCCCACCTCCAGATCGCACCCAGACGAACAGCCCCAGAGCTGCCGCTGGCGTTGATCTTCCACCTCTTTCCCTGGATTCCATTCTCCTCAACAAGTCCACCCAGAATGTCTATCAGCATCCGCACTCTCAAGACCTGATGCATCATCAAGGGGGCCAGCCTCAACACCAATGGCCTCTATACTCATCTTCTCACGACAACGTGGCAAATATCTTCAACACTCCCAGTCACCTTGACTTCATGACCGCCATCACGAAGTCAGAAGATGGTCTGGACAAGACAGCTGTAACCTCTGTCTTGGACTCATTCTCTTCCAGTCTAGCAACCGAGACTCCTCAACCCACCAGCATGACTGCCCCCCGCAGTGGCTCAATGATGCTCAATGTTCATGACCTTCCTCTCTCCCACCCGAACATGGGTTACACACTGAGCCATGACACCAACCACTACATGCCGCAGCAGCAACATGGCGTCAACCTTCACGACAGCCACAGCATGCTGAACGGCTTTTTTGCACCTGGTACCCAATCTCTCGACGACCTTAGCCACGCCCAAGGCTCCTGGGCAGCCCATTCCACCTCCCTCTCCGGTGACGTGGGCGGCTACCACGGAATGCCCTTCCAAGACCACCAGGTCTCCTCTGCTCGAGAATCTCAGCAGCCACATAATTTCGACGGTCTCCTCCCACCGGATGACCTGATGGACAAGCTGGTTGGACGGATGTCCAACGGCTCCAGTATGCACGGGGCGGGCCCTGAGCATGCGAACTCTGCGTACGCGGACAACGCGGCGGTGGACGCAGTCTAATGATTCACAAACCAACCAACCAAAAACTAGTTGTAATGATAATTTCTTCTTCGTGATCCGTGTACTCTTATACCAGGGACTGGTACTACTTTTTCCTCCTTTTCTTTTCTGGGACTATTTTCCATTACATGTGGGGCGCACAAAAGAGGGGGAGTTTGGGGATTTGGCTTTTATTTTTTTTTTTCGAGAAGGAATTGGCCCACATCTGATTGTTTCTCAGATATCTAGCGAATCTACTGTTTCTATATCAATCGACCTGGGTAAATAGGAGCCGTAGTTTAGCCGTCTTTAGCCGGGCCTAGTGGGGCTTACTACCCTATGTATGCGTGTATACGGCTTAGCCTGGGCATTTAGCCTGTCCGGTTCTAGATTCCGCTCCTCTTCATGATTCCATGGATGTCTTTTGAATTACTTAAAAAGCGGCCTACTGCCCCGCAATGCGGAGGTCATTGCTCTGCAAAGAATAAAACTCGGTTGGTCCTTTCGTCTTTGTGGGCAGCACCTACAAGCAGCGCTCGCTAAACCAATCTCCCACGTCTTAGTCAAAAACGAACATCACGATGGCAGTACCTACGGTCAAGCTAAGCAGTGGATATGAAATGCCTCTTGTGGGGTTCGGCCTGTGGAAGGTGAAGAATGATACCTGCGCCGACCAGATCTACAATGCTATCAAGGCCGGCTACCGCTGCTTTGACGGTGCCTGCGGTATGTCTCCGATCTCTCTCCATTTGGGCTTCGTGCATTCAGAACTAACCTGTACTTAAATCCCAGACTACGGTAACGAAGTCGAGGCTGGCCAGGGCGTAGCCCGCGCCATTAAAGACGGACTCGTGAAGCGCGAAGAGCTCTTCATCGTCTCCAAGCTCTGGAACAGCTTTCACGAAGGTGACAAAGTCGAACCGATCTGCCGCAAACAGCTCGCCGACTGGGGCGTGGACTACTTCGATCTGTACATCGTGCACTTCCCGGTGGCCCTGAAATACGTCGACCCGAGCGTGCGCTACCCGCCCGGCTGGACGTCAGCCGACGACAAGATCGAGCTGGCCAATGCCCCGATCCACGAGACTTGGGCTGCCATGGAGTCCCTCGTGGACAAGAAGCTCGCGCGCAGCATTGGCGTCAGTAACTTCAGCTCCCAGCTCTTGATGGACCTGCTGCGCTACGCGCGGGTGCGTCCCGCCACTCTCCAAATCGAGCACCACCCTTACCTGACGCAAACGCGACTGGTGGAGTATGCGCAGAAGCAAGGGATTGCCGTGACTGCGTATTCGTCTTTTGGTCCCTTGAGCTTCCTCGAGCTTGAATTGAAGCATGCGCGGGATACCCCTCCGTTGTTTGAGCATCCGGTTATCAAGGGCCTTGCGGAGAAGTATAGTCGGACGCCGGCGCAGGTGCTGCTGCGGTGGGCTACCCAGCGCAACATTGCGGTCATCCCTAAGAGTAACGACCCAACTCGGTTGGCACAGAACTTGCAGGTCACCGATTTTGACCTGGAGAAGAGCGAACTCGAGGCTATCAGCGCGCTAGACAAGGGTTTACGATTCAATGATCCTGTTGCGGTAAGTGCTTTGACTATTCTTTGAAAGACTAGCCGGATTGTGTTCGATTCTTTGAGCTAATATTTGCAATAGTACGGCATGGACATTCCCATTTTCTAGAGAGCACCCTATGCTGGCCACGTTAGAGTGAGGTGCGGGGTCCATGGACTGATATCATAAACGATGCGTATTTGAATTGTGGCTATTTCCTTTTGACTTTGTTTATCGAAGGATTTCATGTACAAGATTCAACTCGGGAGCACGGAAGCTACTTATCACATTAGAATAGTACTGCAGTAGTTTACAGAAGCTAACGATCGATCCTAAACAACACATCCATACTCTCTGGACTTTACTCGCCGAGGGCCTCAGCTATCAGGCCCAGCCAGTATAAGCCACCTGCTTCCCAAGTATCCCAAGGAAAGGTTC
This sequence comes from Penicillium chermesinum, assembly GCF_028974085.1. Lineage (NCBI taxonomy): Eukaryota > Fungi > Ascomycota > Eurotiomycetes > Eurotiales > Aspergillaceae > Penicillium > Penicillium chermesinum. The sequence continues at coordinate 426,760 of NW_026695312.1, read as the reverse complement.
ACCTTCGGTCTATTCAAGATCGGCGGTTGTGTAGTGGCACTCATCTACTAATAGGGACCTCTGGAAATTCTGGGTCAGATTCAAAGGCAAGCTTGAATGATCACGAGGGAGGCGTGTTCCGGCAATGCGTTAATCTCACTTTGTACGGTAAGAAAATACTTTGAATTTATGGTAAGAACGTATGTTGGTGCTCAAGCTGGGAAAACAATATTGAATCTTCTTCAATCTATTGTTCTGAGTCGTAATCACACGGTCACAGGACGCAAAGTAGCGTTGTGCTAGGATGATGTCTACCCAAGAGCTTTAGACATGGTCACCTGATACAATTCTCTACGATTTCGCAGCCAACGTGCCAGATATTCTTGAGGCTATCGCGCTGGAAAACTTATCTGACGATCATATCAGGCGTCGACTAGGACTGGCAATGTGGTCCGCAAGCGAGATCCTCAGCCCTCCACCCCTTGAATTGAGAAGAGACCCTTCATATTGATAATATTAACCACCTAGAAAGTTAACTTAGTTCACGTATTGAAGGGCACCTATTACACCTATGCCCAACTATTCTACATAATGGACAAGCCGGCTGCCTCCGCGTAGTAGACGAAAGTAAACCTTGCCCCAATTTTGCGACCGCTAGTACCGCATCCATCGCTGCTATAGCCTTTGATCTCGTGCGTTCTTTCCCTGTCGACCAGTGGTGCACTTCAAGAGTTCGTCACGTATTACCCTGAGCTGAAGCATTTGAAGCTCGTGGGCTTTGGCAATAATGTCGACTACTTCAAGTAGCTCCTCTCCAGTTTCCGCTCCTGATCGAACTTGAGCCAACATTTCGCGAGAAACGGATTCGATGTGATCTCCAATAAACATGCGGCTCCCCTTCTGAGGCTTGGGATAATCATGCCGTCGTGACGCAGATTCCCGGAGCTCGCTGTGTCGTTTCATGAAGTTGGAGACCCAATTTATCCCGACTGTGGTAGTTGTGGAAGAGCCACGAACTGTGAGCAATACATTTGCCATATCACGAATTTGTGACTGTCGAGGGAAAAGGCCGCAAAGATGTGAGCCAAGGACCCATTTCCTCAACCACTCCTCTTCGTCAAGAGTTAATTTACAGCAATTGGGGCGTGTTTCGCTGCGAGGTTTGACTCCGCGAAGTCTATTGCGAAGCGTAGACTCCGAGACCTCGTGAATACGGGCAGCTTCGCGTATGGAGGCGACTTCGTTATCCCGAACAGCATTAACAGCGAGGTCAAGCCTCCCCTCCTTCGAGTGGATTCGGATTCGGGGGCGCTTTGGGGGCATCGTGGATGGGTGGCAATTGGTGAAAACTCGACGCGTCGCGAGGTCTAACTAACCTGGGGCTGTTGACATCACGTGCGAGTCACGTTATCAATCCTACAGCAAAAGGTTATCAACGCATGGAGGAGCAGCCGCTTATCGCGCCAAGACCAGGCCCGATAAGGCCCTCTGGCATCGCAAACTGGTTGGAAACTTCATCCAGAACCAACAAAATGTCCCTGGCCAAAACCCTGCCCGCCCGCGTGGGCGCAACAGTGCGGGTGAGGATGTTCCCAACCCCGAGCACTCTCGGCGAGAGCAGACAGGTGCTCGCCATGCTGCAGAAGTTCGGCGAAGTGGCAACATTCAAGAATCTCAATGTACGCTTCTGCGGCCAAGCTCTCCCACGATCCCAAAACTGACCAAGGACAGTACGAGATGAGCAAGAAATCAGCGAAGAAAAGAAGGCCAGTCATCGCCATTTTCGATACCCCCGAAGCTGCACAGAAAGCCGTCGCGTCGTCGCCGATCACCATCCCGCTCGAACGCGCACCTTCGGTGCTGCCCTCTTCAGACGCCCCTCGAGCTGGAGCCTCAACCGCCAGTCCAGCTGCGGAGGAACCATTGCCGGAAGAATCAGTGTCAGTACCGGAGACAATAACGTGTCTTATTGAAGCGGACGAGGGTTGGCCGCATTTTGCTGCAATGCGGCGAAACCCGTATTATCTTGCGTACAAAGCGAAGAAGCCCCAAACGGAGATTTATAAAGACATGGCAGATCCGACCACGGGAACACCACTGAAAGCGCTACGGGACGTGTTACAAAGCAATGTGGAGTCAATGGCTACATCCGCGGCGCGACAAGATCTGCCAGCCGAAAAGGCAGCACGGTTACAGAAGCGAGTAAGGGATATTAGGGTGGAGAACCAGAATTGGGGCGCCGAGAGTTTAATGGGACTTCACGAGGGCAGAACCGGGCGTGCTCTCTATCAAGCTGGAGGTGGCCCGGCGAACAAGTCAAAGACTTACTAGTAGATCCAGGAGGCATTGGTCTGCTAGCCCGCCTGAGGGCTCCCATGAGCAGGGCTATGGCAGGCCTTCCGCGTTCGTTTTGAGAGTCATGTACAATATATACCCCATCATCGTCAATCATATAACGCCTCGAAAGAATCTCGAGGGGCTTGTTTCTAGAATTCAAATTCGTTTTCATAGAATCCATCTGTTGGAGCCTTCTGCGGGCTGAACCCCCCGTCACACATCATTATGAATTTACCATCCTCAAGCTGACGTGAAGTACCGGCAATCGCCAGAATCAGACCAGACTTATCAACCATCAACATCCCGACTAATCTCACACTCGCACATAAGCTAGAGTATGTTAGCAAATGGAACATCTGTATACCACAAGAAAATAGCGAAACATACTGGCATCGATCTGGACAACTTGCGGCAAGGCCAAGCGCACTTTGTTGCGATATACTGCGGGCCCATTCGTCTGTAGAGGGTTTCCCTCAAAGTACACAGTCTGCAGCTTCTCCTTGTCTTTGAGCTCACGTTCCACCTCGTCGAAGCTAGAAAGCTGGTTATTTGATCCCCAGAGCTCCTCAAGGTTCTTCAATGTAGTCAAGTGCTCCAAATGGGAGACCTGGTTGTTGGAAAAATCCAACACGCGCAGGGTGGTATTGGATTCTAATCCTGAGAGGTCGGAAATAGCATTATGGGAAAGGTATAGTTCTTCGAGCTTCGGTAGGGCAGAGACACCTGTGATGTTGGTGAGGCGATTTGATTGAATGGAAATGATGCGGAGGTTAGAGAGGTGGTCCAAGTTCTGACAGAGGTTAGTTTAGCACGCGCGCATAATTAAACAATATACTCACTTTCATCTCCGTGATCTTATTCTTTCCGAGCCACAGCTCCTCGAGAGCTGCGAGGGAATCCAGATTTTCGATTTCCTGTCCAGATGGTCAATCCCTGAAAGCTAACAAAAAACAGAGAGAACCTGGTGCAGGCATTGCCCGTAGAACATACGCGGATCCGGTTTGCACCCAGCTCCAGATTCCTCAGAGCAGTCAACTCGTCTAACCCTTCAATCCGGGAGATCTTATTCTGGACAAAAAAGAGCTCCCTCAACTTAACCAGGTGATCCACATTCTTGATGTGTTTAATCTTGTTGAAGCTAAGGTCCAAGCTGGTCAACTCACGGAACTCGTCTAGACCCTTCACATGACCGATAAGGTTGTCATAGAGATCGAGCTCTCGAAGGGTGGCGGCAACATTCGGTGGGAATTCGATACGGGATATCTGGTTTTGACGAAAGCATAGCCTCTGATGAATTTATTAGCCAGCGATTTCAGAGCTTGGAGAATTTCAAAGCACACAGCCCAGCAGATTCTTGTGCAGCAATCCTCCACAGGAAATCGTCCATAGCGTATGCGGTGGAAGTATATGTACAAGGGAAGAGCGGGGGAAGTACCTGAAGCTTGGAGAAACGTTCAAGCCGAAGCGCGGGGATCGACGATATGCGACAGTGCACTAGATCAATATCCTGCGGGGAGCGAGATCAGCAAAGCTGCGCCTGAATCCTTGCAAGAATGAGAACATTGCGGGCTCCTTCACATACCTCAACTTCCGGATCCTCTTCTGCTAGGAGATCTGCGCAATTTTAGTGCCAGCCTCGGCATAATGCAGCTTATGGAACGTCTTACCTTCGTCCGCCTCGATCTCCTCAACTGGTGGGGCCTCTGGGTCGGAATAGTCTGAATCCTCCAATGCCTCTGGGTTCGTAATCACAGCCTTCGGCTCGACACGAAGCTTACCGTCCCAGCCCTCTTTGTTCTTCATTTTGGGTGGTTCGAGGAGAGGAAACGAATGAGGTGCGGGCGGTGAAGTGATGCAGGAGGGGCGCGGTTTTTGCGGGGAGCTTCTGGCAATCGCGTGGTCAGATGTGCCCGGGGGGCCAACGTTGTATCGGTGACAAAGCCGGTGACGTGGATCAAATTGATTAGAATGTAGTATTGTCAGTTGACCTCTCTTTACTTGCCCAATGGTTATGGCTACTGCTGGTGGTGATTCCCATCTTTGCTTTGGGAAAGGTGGATGCTGACTACATCATCCAGATGTCCTAAAGCGGCCTGCTGACCGAACACACGGCCAAACCTTGGGAGATTCAAAGCTACATTTCCTACTGGAACCTGATACTACTCAGAAACGTCATTCATTGAACAGATCCAACACAATGGGCCAAGCTGTAGTGTATTCCTGGTGAGACGTGTTTCGAGGACTATATATACAGCAGAGTGCCGCGGCCGTCCGGCGACTTCCATCGAACAAGATCACAAGATCAGACCGCGAGGAAACCTAGCTTTCATCGGAGCAGTATGATGAAGCAACTACGCTGCTCAAGAATGCACGTTCACCAGTCAGATTTTATTAGTGACGGTTCTCAGGTCATTCGGGGCAAGTGGAGGCCTGGGCGACTGATAGCAAAGTGTGGATGCGGTTGGACAATCGGACAACGGTAACGCATAGGGAGATACAGCGGCAAGGTGGAGAAACAGACGCCTGCGGAATGCATCGGGTAATGCGGGCTGATGGTAACAGGGGGAGGGGTACTAGCAAGGAAATCTGGGACATGACTGGGGGTCGACTGGACTAGGAGACAGGCTCGCTGGGAGCAGAGTTAAGTAAAATCACAGGGCGTAGGAAAAGTAGAATGGAACAAAGATGCCAAGTTTTACTGTAGGCTGCTCGGGAAATAGATGGGGTTTCAAAGAGGAAGAAATGCATCAGATGGGCGACGACCAGGAAGGAACCCAGTTCCCTCGTTTGAGGCCAGAGGTTGCATCGAGAAGAGAAAAAGAGATGGTGAATCAAAGGGCTTCGAAAAACAGATCGGGAGCAATCGGGATGCCGAGGTAGGAATAAATAGAGCTTTTCTTGCAAAAATAGGGAAACAGTAACAAAATGAAAGACGCGCTCAAAGGGGGAATCTCGGGCGTTATAGAGCATCTGGATAACAAGGAATTCACAGGGTGATGTCCAAGACCATGCTGACATCTTGGACTTGAGCCCCCGCAAGATCCTCGAGAACGGGGATTAGGTCAAGCAGTTCATTGTCGTGAGCGTCAGAGAACCAGCTGCTGATGGGTATTGCGTGTTGAGGATGGAAGATGTAAGAAGTCGGAGAATTGTCAATGATGATCGTATCCTTCAAGTCACGACCGACTTGGGAAAGGTCCTGCGAGAGATGGTTAGCACGGCCAACCAGGAAAGGAGATTCCTAAGATGCCACAAACCTTGACATAGTTCCCTTGATGATTGTAACAACTCTCTCGGAACAATCGGTGGTGAACAACATTATGGATATCAAGCTGGTCTAAAAGCGGATCGCCATACTGTGTTCCAAGTTAGCTTGTTTTTCTCAGAATGCCACCGGTCCGAGCGTAGATGGGTCACAAACCTTTGATACGGAAGCTGTAAACACTACGACTTCATACAGCTCGCCCACCCGTTTCATGAATTGGTCCACACCAGGGCGTTTAATCACGTAAATGTTATGGTATTGACCTTCGATCTCGACAGGGATGGTAAAATCAGCACGCTCGAGAACCTGGTTGGAAATAGTAGTTTGATCAATCAGCCAATGCTTTCGGGGAGAGGGGCAATCCAAATAATTACCTTGAAGCTGCTGTGAACTAATGTCTCGTCCAAGTCCAAAACCAGGCACTTTCGGCCCTGTAAAGCTGGCACAGCTGGGGGCAGCAACCATTGCCCATCGTCTCGATCTGACACTGAAGGGGGATTCGGCACGGGCAATGGGGGAGGCGGAGGTGGAGGCAACACCGGAGCAGAATGGATCACCTCATTTTCCTCGTGCGACGGGGCATCCTCGGCCGAATCTCCCAGTTTCTTCGAAGTCACTTCGGCAGGGACAGGTTCCGGAGCGCTAGTCTGATCTTCAGATGACGGTCCATCCGCTTTGGATTCAGTTGCAACCCCGTTCGCCTTTACACTCTCGATTTGATCCTCTTTTTCTTTGGCAGAGCTGTCGGGCTGAGTTCCTGCTGATTGGCCTTCGCTTTGCACATCGGCGATCGATGGGGCCTTTTGCGCATGAGAAGAATCTTCGTTTGATATCGCGTTAGACTTCTCATCATAATAAGCGGGTTCTTTGGACTCGGCAGTGCTCGAATCGCCGGCGTTGACCTCGGTCTTGTCGGGGGTCGCAAGCCTGGCGGGGGCGGGCTCCTTATTCGATGCCTTGGGCGGTACCGGTGGCTCATCATCGCCATCCACCCCGGAAGAGCAGCAGCTCAAGAAGCCGAAGAGACCCCTCTTTTTCGCGGGTGGAGGGTGGCCGTTCATATCCGGGGTGGTTGGGGTGGCGGCATCGGCGGTGGACTCCCGAGGCTTCTCGACTTTTGGAGCATCGGGGCTTCCCCGTCGCGACCGCCTGCTGCTTGCGCGACTGCGGTCTCTGCGCACTTTCAATATACTAACTTTCGATCCTCGGCGCGCGGGCTCTGCCTGCCCCGGGTCCTCCGTCTTCTCTGAGACAGGTTGCTTATCCGTTTTCGAGGCCTTGGAGGACCGACGAGAGGGAATTGGAATGAGAAGGTGGTTCTTCTTCGGGGTTTCGTTATTCTGGGCGGGTTCCGCCGAGCTTGAAGGAGATGCGACCGCTGATGAGGTTGGTGGAGAGGGTGCGGTCGGGTTCACATCAGGACTCTCGACACCGGCGGCCGTCTGACCCGGTGTTGATTCCGGCCCTAAGCAACTTTAGCATTAGCAATCGTGCTACTCTCCCGAGCGTCTTGTGCAGCCAAAGGGGTCAGAGTGAGATATGCGCAATCACTTACCAGGGGCGACATTCTCGGAAGAATTCATGGGCACAGTGCCCGCAGACTCGGGAGCTTGGGGAGAGGGATCTCGCCCCGTGCTCGCTCCACGCATCAGGGGAGACTTAGTAGGAAGGGCAGGGATGGATCACTGTAGCAAGCGAAACATATACGGAAAGCCTCTAAGCTCGAAGGGAGAAGAGGGCGGAGAGCCTCTGAGAACAGAGGGCGCGGCAACGAGTCAACAACGCCTCCTGGATCAGCAAGCGCCCTGGGCGCTGGGGGAAGCTGGGCCCAGGTTCGCACGTACCGCCTTTGGCCCCCAAAAGAGCCAACCACGTTCAGTGACACCGCCAAGGCGGAGCCCACAAGGTTAGTGACTTTTTGGTATTTGAAGGGTACTGAGAGCCAGAGCCTTGGGGGATATCTGGATCTTTTGAATCTTGGGAGAATTCTACGTGGACGTCGAGTAATGCGGAAAGAAAGAGGAGTATGTCACGTGATGGAGTTGGAAGGTTGCCGTGCGAAGTTGGCGAAGTTGGAAATGGCGGAAATGGTGGGTTCTATTGAATGTTATTCGTACTTCATGGTCTGATTCGAGCTCGCCTCTCTCTTCTCCGGTTCCTCAGGTTATGGGGACTGGACCGCGCATGATAAATAATCCGAGTTATTGCCCATGGACTCGATCCATGTACTCCACGTCCCCTAACACGAGGGTTTTGGATTGTACATAGAACAGCATCTTCCTCAGTTGTTTCTATTAATTTAATCGTGGACGTGCGTTACATCTCCTGCTCTTGGTTTCTTAACAAGTGCATACAATTTCCATACTGCGTCTTGGGGGGGCGTTCCCCCCCCCCCCCTTCTTCAGCTTCTCTCGCCCTCGGCGGCTAACTAGTGTTGAATCTACCCCAAATTGGTCACTCGGGAGGTGGTGGATCCCCTCCCTGCCTCTCTCATTTGTTGTGATGGGAAATTGTTCCACTACCACCTCGGTCGCGGGAAGAGATAGCTAGCGCAGGGCCTGGACCTAAGATTTGCAGAATTCCGTGTTTACGATCAGATCAGATCCATCAGCCCATGCCCCCCTTTTTCTCTCCCGTATGCTTGTCTGATGAAGGGGACAAATCGGCCTCCGGTCCACCCGGAGTGAGGCAAGCTATATGGACAAGGCTGCTGGTGATTGGTGGAGCGCGCCCATGCATGGGCCAATCCCCGCGTGATAGCTGGGCTAATGATGCCCGGAGACTAAGTGTGATAGGGTCAGCAGGGACGATGCGTGTGAAATGCAATTCTGATAGGCCTCTTCTCCCCAGCAACCTCGGGATGATATTAATAGCCTCGACAAAAGGCTCTCTTCATCCTGTATTATGTACGGAGTACATTACGGACTTATTCATTAGACGATTCCCTGAGACGAGGGCGGTTTGTCACTAAACATCCTTGTTGGCCTTCTTCCGGTGCCGAAGCCCGAGCACCTGCCGGAGCTTTCCCCAGTCCTGTGCCCTCGACCAAAAGGCACCATGATCTGCATGATGCAACCTTGATAGCTATGCAGCTCATCGACAACTGGATCAGAGCTTCGTTAAGGGGTCTCTGGTAGGGAAAACCTAACCTGTCATCTGAATCAGCCTATGAAAGAAATAGTACAGGGTTTGCATGAAAGGACTTGATGCTTTTTTTTCTTGTAGTCTCCAGCATGATAATCCATTGCAAAGTATGCTTGTGGTACCCTGTACAGCAGGGTATGCATCCAGGAACTAGGAATTTATAGAATCTCAGCAACGCCAGTATGAGGCTTTGGGTAGTAAGCAAACGAAATAGTTTTCGTCTGTGATGGATATGGCCGTTGCCTCAAAATTCCTGTGGCAGTCAGTGAAGGTTATTCTCCTTGCGATCTGCCCATTCCGCCCACGAGATTATTCCCGATTAGGACTAGTGCCGACGTGATGATCCCATATCAACACGTGACCCATATTTTGAAGCCTGCACTCGTCCCATACTCCTTTCATCTCTCTGCATGGCATCCATTGTTTATCGATTGCTGCATCCGATTTCCACAGATAAGCTACTGGACCATTCTGCAATCTGGTACCGCTTTGAACCCTGGGGCCCCTTGCCCCACCGGCCTCACCAGCAGACATAGCAATGTCTAGCGACGGGGAGGAGATCGTGATCCCAGTGGCTGATGAGTTTAGTGATGGGAACCCAGACACCTGGCCCAAAAATGACAGTAGATGGGAATATGCATTTAAAGATGACATTGGCTGGCGATACGGCCTTGCAGAGAGATGGGTGAAAGAGCAAGGTGCTTATGTTGCGGGTGAGTTCTTTTGTCCTCCATGGCCTTGGTTCGGAGCCTTTTACCTCTAAGAACCTGTCCATCCCTGATATGTCCACATCAATTGAAATAAGTGTACAATTTACTACACTTATGGATATGACATGGAACGTGCAAGCAAATTACCTTGCAACAGTGGAAAACTTTGTTTTTTGCATTATCTATATTGAATATGGCACCTACTGACTTGGTATCTTCTAAAAGGCTGCACGTACATTCTCGATAAGCTACCAGAAGGATATGCCTACGTGGATCGACCTAGAGGATCGAATCCCAAATTTGTGAGTCCTTTACGTCCGATGTGATCCTGCTGAATCTAATTAAGGACTAGCGTGATGCTTTTCTGTTTGGCCACCCAAGTGGCATCTACTTTCAGTCCCGCAACACCTTCTTTCCCCACTTCTACTGGTTAATGACAGGGCGAAAGGGGGTTTGCAAATGCCACGGCTGCGAACGAATGACACGAGGCGCCAAACCCCGCAAGCGTGAGTATCCTCCACACCCATCCATCCTCTTGTGCATATAAAGAGGACTTCTAACGTGCCAAACAGGTCGTACCAAGGCTGAAATGGAAGCAGCGCGTGCAAGTCTGGGGGGGTAGTACCAGTGCCCCACTGGGCCCGCAGCACCGGAGCAAGCCTGGTCCCAAGCCCAGAGAACCTATCAGTGACAAATACCCAAAGGATGAAGACGGCCCAAACTACTGGAAAATGCACATCATGGATCTCAAGGACAAAGGAAGCTTGAATGAAACCATCCAGCACCCAATGAACATGGATTGGGTATTAACCCACGAATGGCTGGAAGAGTACTTTGTTCGACTGCGCCTTCAGCCGTCATTCCTTCCTCGCCGCGGAGAAATTGTTCTATGGCTCCACCCCTATGAAGGAAGGCTTGAGTGGAACAGTGAAGGTAAATGCTACCAGATCCGTAACCCCGATGGCACCTGGGGGGAGAAGCCTCAGTGGCGAGCAGGGATAGTTACCCAGATCCCGGAGGAGCCCAACACCTATCTCGATATTCTTGAAACCACGAAAAAAGAGAGCCCCATCAACTACTCGGGGGTTCCGTGTCGAGACACTTCCCAACCCTGTCAGCGATGACAAATCCTTGTCCTTGCAATCGAAGTATGTTCCCCTGAAGTGCATCAGGCCTTTCAGTGGATTCTGCCGATTCCTTCAATCCATTCCGCGCGAGCAATTCCATCCCTCGATCGAACATGCGATTACAACTATGGCATCCTGGAGTCTGCTCTCGCATATTCGTTTCCATGGAACCTGGCCTAATGCACTTCTGGAAAACCGCGGCATCTATATCGGCTCCGAGCTGATCGCCTTGCGTGATGTTGTGCGGCTCAAGCCATTCGGGATGACTGTTGAAGACACTATCAGCGGAGGATCTGTCCATCGCGGGTCCGTCGATCCTGTTGACGTCCTGATTGTCGAACGAATCTGGCTCGAAATGAATGAATGCAATGCAGACCCGGACTCGCCCCAGCTCGCGAAAGAAATGCGCCCCTTCATCGCAGGCCGAGTGTACACCCGCGACCCTAACCGGCTTACCCGTCCGATGGCCTTCGACAAGGACCCTTTGCAGCCGCTCACCTACGACGAAGTCTGCAATGCCTTCCGGCAGGTTGGAATGCATCTTTATGGCGATTGGTACCGTGTTGCCGCTGGGAAGATGTGCGTGGTGTCCCCATCGATGATCCTCGGCCGCTGCTTCGAGCCCGAGGCGAGCGTGATGTACAACGGAGATGACCGTCTCGATTACGACCTCAACAGCGTCCTGGTCGGCCGCCGCTTCTCAAGCAATGCCGACGCCCGTATCCCCGACGGCGTCGGTTGGTTCTGGGGGAATAGCCGCGTGGAAACGCTAGGCCTGGCGACTCTCAACGATGTGGAGTGCGGGCTCGGCGCTCCGCAGCGAGCCAACCCCGGCCGATGGCAGGCCATCTTGAAGATCCTCAGCGGACCCTACACGGATGCCGACATCCGACGTGCGGAGCTACCTCGCCGTGCCGGACGGCCCTCACTCAAGAAGAAGTTCGGCGACATCGGTAAAACCAGCAAGCTTGTTAGTACCGGGCTTGGGGGGGTCTAGTTCGAGCGCCGCTTCTCCAGGTGCCGCGCCACTGGGCGATATGAGCGATGACTCCGAGGCAGGGCTTTCCGAGGGTGAGCTTCGAGCATCCATTCCCTTCCGGCCTACCCGCAATGAAGATGAGATGAAGGATGAGGCTGAGGATGGGAATGTTGCGGAGTGAGTTTCTGGCACTCGTCTGATGGGATTCCGAGGGGAGGGTCGGGCTTATGAGGAGTTCTCGGAGTATGGGTTTCTATTAGCGGGGCTGGGCTCCGTTATGATTCATGATTTTCAAAGCCTAGTGAGAGCATGAGATAGTCTACACAAGGTTCGAGCAACGGCAGGTGTTCGTAAAAAATGAGGCCAGCGTAGGCTATAGCGTAGGCTAGGTGGAAATGACATTGAGAATAGCTTCGCTATCTGCTATTTCAGCGCTGAAACCAGGGGTATACATCATCGTTGGTATCTCCATATATCGCTAAAGGGAAAAAAAAATCCCTCTCTTCAATAGTCTTAGTTCTGAATAGTGCTATGCAGGTCCATTTCGCAACGAGGGTTGTCAGTGCCTCAGTTGGCCACGAAGACCAGGAGCGCCGTGACTTGCTCCTTAAGACTTCTTCCATAACCCAGCTCTCAGCATTGATCTTCTGCATCAATTTTGACCTTTTCAGTCTTCTTGGGCCGCGCTTCTTCCTCAGGTACATCCTCGTCTTGGCCCTTGAACAAAATTTGCCGAGTGAGAACAGCCCTAATATGCATGACTGCGATAAACAAATACAGGATCACCATCAGAATCGTGGCAATGCTGCCCACCCACAATATACCCTGGCTTTGCAATTCTCTGCCGATTGTGATCGTGGCGATCGTGAATCCAACGTTCGGAAAGACGAATGCCCACCAGTTCAAGGAAAAGCGCATCTCCCTGGCGGCTAGCAGGCATGTCAGAGCCGCGATGCAGAAGAACCAAAAGGACAGGCTCCACATAAAGATCGACGTCACCGTCGCGATGACTTTCACGACTTGGAGGGTCGTTTGCCCTGGCCCGAAGTACTCGTACGCGGTGGGATAGGCGTTAGCCATGCCGATGATTGCAAGCGAAGTGAATGCAGGCGGACCCACCGCGATGAACATCGCGGGCCGAGAAGACGTGCTGGGCAGGCCATACTCGATCATCCTCCGCATGTACATCGCAAACATGAGGATACTGATAAAGAAACCGAGCCCTTGGGCCGTCGTCCCGCCCACGATCATCGCGATCGCGTGGGCCCGCGGTTGCAGACTCGCCCCTGTCGCTGCGATCGTGCCGGACAGCATGAACGGAAAGATGGGCAGGTCCCACGCGGGGGTCATGTTCTCCACCTGCAGTTCGGCACTGATAAAGAGCCAGAGATAGAATACGACCGCAACACAGAAGGTGACGGCAAAGTAGATCCAAAACAATACCCGGTAGGTGACCACCAGCCAAGGACCGCAGGATGGAATGCCGTAGCGCGCGATTGCGGCAATGATACTCGCCAAAGAGAGGAACATTGTGCACACGAACATACTTTCCCTCGGTTGCGATAAGCTCCGCGGCAGCGTCTTCGGCCAGCGTATAAAGCGGTAGCTTATGGCGGCGACAAGGGAGGTGAAAATCACCAGATCAATTATGTAGACGACTTTTCCGATGGTCTGCAGGCCTCTGAATGTATGTGGCTGCATTTCTGGGGACAGAAGCAGAGTCAGGCCACCCGTGGACATGGGCAACGTGAACCAGGCCTGCAACGCCGTCGTCAGCAGGGCGATGAGCTGCGCAGAATGAATGAACATGAGCCTACCCAGGTGAAGTGCTCCAACCGAGCCAATCCTCCTTGACTACTGGCCGAGCCCGAAGATTGTTCTCTGTCTGAGGGCATGAGACTGGAGCTTGTGTCAGGCGCCCGAGCGCCATGTCTTCGACTCATATTGCCGTACAGAAGTCCCCTTCCAAGAGGCGTTAACGACAGGGAGTCCACTGCTTCCAGCTACCCTACGAAGACTGCAGATAGGGACCAGTGTCAATATCGGGGTTTACCAATTAAATACCGCGCTGAAGGTAATGTAATCTTATGACGTCTAAACTGTTGCGCCGAAAATAACATACGGGCCGGTTTACCGCATCGCCGAGAAACGCCAAGCGACCGCAAAACCTGTTCCGACTCGGAGGTTCTGGAAGATTTTACCTAAAGCCTAGCGTAGAGCTTAATTATTCTTATAGGCATACTGAGCATAAAATTTGCGTCTGAGCGCGCAAGGCTGGTAGCGATAGCACTGGTTCCCGTGAACCGCCAAAAAACTTGTGCGATTGACAGCCGCCGCAGTGCTCGAGTATATCTTCCAACCTGGGAACTGCTTGGGACTGATGCCGATTCGCTCTTTTGATGGGTATGCCCCTGCGATCGGACCCAACGGTGAAATCTCTATTATTTCTATGCGTGCGCGGAAAAAATCAAAGTCTTTAGAAGAGATCCGACTCCCGGACTAACACATCGCGATTCAAATGTTCCGGGCTCGTCGATGCAATCCCGGCCAGATGCAACGTGAGCTCCAGCTCACCCAAGAGCGACTTGAACACATGCCCCGCGCCCGCTTGGCCTCCCAGCGCGAGACCGTAGATGTAAGGCCTGCCGATAAGAACCATCTTAGCTCCTAACGCCATTGCCTTGGCGATATCGGTGCCGCTTCGAACCCCCGAGTCGAAGAAGATCTCGAGCTGGTCGCCCACCGCATCTACAATCCGAGGCAACATGGCCAGCGAGCTGACCCCGCCGTCCACTTGCCTGCCCCCCGTGGTTGCTCACGACGATACCTTGGACGCCGATCTCCACGCACTTCTTCGCGTCGTCGACGCTCTGGATCCCCTTCAGAATGATAGGACCGTCCCAGTGCTTTTGCAGGAACTGAACGTCTTCCCAGGAGTGACTGGTCCCCGGAATGATGGTCTGGACCCATTTCGCGACAGCTTCGGCCATCTTGTCTTCGCATTCGGCGCCATATTCCTCCTTGAAACGGCGGCGGAAGACAGGGTCGGACAGCCCAATCGCACTGCCAATTTGGTCGGAGCGGAGGAACGGATTGTAGCTGCCCGTCAAGAGTCAATCCTTGCGTTCTGCTGAAGGAGGCTATTTGTGCACATACCCGTTATCCATGTCGCTGGGCCGCCATCCCAGGATGTACGTATCCAGCGTCACGACCAACGCTTTGAAGCCGGCTTTCTTCGCGCGATTGAGGATGGAGATGGTGACCTCGTTGTCTTCATTCTTGGGCCAGTACAGTTGGTACCATCGCGTACCGTCCCCGTTTGCCTTGGCGACATCTTCGATGCTGGTGCTGCTTGCTGAACTCATAATGTACGGGACATTATTCTCTGCCGCCGCCCGCGCGGTAGCCACCTCACCGTGAGGATTGACGATGCCTGGAAATCATAAGGACCACAATCCGGCTATCCGACTCATCTCGGCCGGAGGTTTGGGCGGTACTCACACTGCACGCCCACTGGCGCGGCCGCGATGGGAAACTGGAATTTCTGGCCGAAGACCCGGGTACTCAAATCCGGAAGCCCCTCCGTCTTCACGAGACGCTTCGGAATAATCGACCACTTCGCGAATGCCTCTACATTCTTCCTCGCGGTCTCGCTGCTCCCCGCACTGCCAACGACGTAACCTTTGCTATTCGCGGACATGACCTCGGAAGCCTGCTTTTCCCATTCTTTCGAGTGGAACGTGAACGGCGGGCGCTCGTAATGCAACCCTTTTTGGTAGACGCTCATCTCATATTCCACCGGGTTGGGAACTGTCTTCTCGGGGACCGTGCGGTAAGAGTAGTCGGTAGTAGACATTGTGCTATGGTATGCGATATGGCAGGTTTCTAAGAGAATCCACTGATCGATCTGACGGTAGCGTTCCGTTTATATTTATCGTGCACATTAATGAAGTCATTCCCCATCTGCGGGTATTGCCGGAGGCCCGCGGGCACTATCAAGCATATTACTTAAGCTTGACGACATGCACCTGGGCACCTGGGCACCTGGACAGAAGCATTGAGATTGAAAACCAAGTTTGGGGGATGATGGACCGATCAGGCCGGAGATCTCCCGACCCAGAGTTTCCCCTGCGTGAGTGGGCCCCCCGAAACACTATCTGGTGCATGCGATACTTTGCGTCTCTGTATTTCCATAACCAACCCTGAGTTCTACGTTGGGTTCGAGGCCCCCCGGGGGCTCCTCTGCATAATGACGAGTCTATATCGCCGATCCAGTCTATTCCACACTGCACTTGACTGCATGACCAACGGATAGGATAATCACGTCTAATCTAGTTTTGGATGTTTCCGTATCTCGCGTTCTTTCGAGACACCCTGTACCCAAACATAGAGGATGAGAACACCAGACGGTTGAACCCCCTTTTGGTGGTAAGAAACAAGGAACGCGATTTGTCGCATTCGTCGCGTTTTTCAAGTGGCCCGCTCAGGGATTCATACACCGAGAGACCTCTTAGGCCCAAGACTAGGCCCTACCCGCTACCATGGGGCGGGTGTTCCGGGTAACCCGGGGGGGGGGAGTTACGAATAGAAGACCTATTATCGTTTGATGGGGTATTCGGGGCATCCGGGCATTCGGGATATTCTACAGGAGATTGATTTGCAAAAACATGGCAAAGCGAAGCGTTACGATAAGCGGACTCGGCAAACTCCCGACCTATGATTTCATAGTTGCGGATGCCGTCATCTGCCGCAGCCATTCTTGCGAATAGCCCTGGAGGCTCGAGGCTGAAAGCGAACTCGGCTCCTCCCGGAGTTGACGAACTCGATCATTACGCAGTGTACATGCCTGGATCTTGGATTCGATTATATAGCGCCGACAGACCATCATACAGCCTGGCCCCCCCCGATACCACCACGAGAGAGACTGTTTCATCTCCGTTGAAGAGAGGCTATGAGCGCCCGCCGATTCAGCCACTTGCCCAGGGCAGATACTGGTCCGAGAGCATGCTCCTTAACTGTAAGTGCGCATGTCTTGAAAAAACATCACGGGGCTAAACCAAGCAGGGAAATACGCTCCTCAACAACCCAAGCTTCAATAAGGGATCTGCGTTCTCTGAAGATGAGCGCCGGGAGTTTGGTCTTCGTGGCTTGCTGCCGTCCAACATTCAGACCCTGGACCAGCAAGTCAAGAGGGCCTACCAGCAATATCAGTCGAAACAAACAGATATCAATAAGAACACTTTCATGACCTCGCTGAAAATGCAGAACGAACCCTTGTACTACAAGACTCTGCTGATGCATCTCAAGGAGATGCTGCCTGTCATCTATACCCCTACTGAAGGGACTGCCATTGAGAACTACAGTCGCGTGTTCCGACGACCGGAAGGGATCTTCCTCACGATCAATCAACCTGAGGAGATCGAAGCGAGTCTTGGCCAAGCAGCGTCGCCGGAGGACATTGACATCGTTGCGGTCAGTGATGGCGAGCAGATTCTCGGGATCGGCGACCAAGGCGTGGGTGGCATCCTTATTTCCATCGCGAAGCTCGTCCTTTACACCACTTGCGCCGGGATTCATCCCAGTCGCACTCTCCCGGTCGTGCTCGATTGTGGCACTAACAATCAGAATTTGCTGAATGACGATTTCTATCTCGGGTACAAGCACCCGCGCGTGCGTGGTGAGCAATACGACGCCTTTGTCGATAACTTTGTGCAAGCTGCACGCAAGCGCTTCCCCAATGCTTTTATCCACTTCGAGGACTTTGGAGTGCATAACGCGAGACGTATCCTCGACAGATACATGTCGTCCATCCCGTGCTTTAACGATGATGTGCAAGGAACCGGCTGTGTAACGCTCGCTGCTATCACCGCCGCCGCTCGGGCGTCAAAAGTCAACGTCGGTGATCTTCGCTGCCTGATGTATGGGGCCGGTACGGCTGGCGTGGGTATCGCGGATCAAATCTCCGACGCTATTGCATTGAACAGCGGCAAGTCGAAGGAGGACGCCAAGAAGCAGATCTACTGCATCGACAAGGACGGCTTGATTCTGCAAAGCATGGAAGGCTCCCTCAACCCTGCACAAAAGGGCTACGCGCGTCCCGACAAGGAGTGGCAAGACACCAACACCAAGTCCCTCCTCGACGTGGTAAAGCAAGTAAAGCCACACGTCTTGATTGGCACGTCCACGCAACCCAAGGCCTTTACCAAAGAAGTCGTGCAAGAGATGAGCAAGCATGTCGACAGACCCATAATCTTCCCGCTCTCCAATCCCACCAGGTTGCACGAGGCGACTCCGAAGGACTTGTTCGAATGGACTGACGGCCGGGTGCTCACGGCTACCGGTTCGCCTTTCGACCCCGTTGAGACCAAGGACGGCAAGCAGCGTGAAATCGCCGAGTGCAATAACTCGGTGGTCTTCCCGGGCATCGGACTAGGAGCAGTCCTCTCGCGCGCCAAATTGATCACGACGGCCATGCTTGTCGAGGCCACCAAGGCATTAGCAGACCAGGCGCCGGCTTTGAAGGATCCGGATGCGGCGCTGCTCCCGGACGTTGAGGACGTACGGGAGGTTAGTTTGAAGGTTGCGGCTGCTGTAATTAAGCAGGCCGTGAAGGAAGGCCTTGCACAAGAGAAGGACATCCCGAACGAAAAAGAGGATTTGGAGGAGTGGATCCGCGTACAGATGTGGAAAGCGGAGTACAGGCCTCTCAAAAAGGTTGCATAGATGTGCGGTGCCCTTTCTCGTTAGGCAGGTAATCAGATCACCATAATCGTGTACATATAAAATTTGCAGTGGCAGTCCATATCTACCTTACGTAAAAGATCTTCATTCCATACCGCTATGAGCATGATAGGCAATCTCTTAGACCCTCGTGATTTTTACTTCCTTTCGAGAATGTCACGACGGTAGTGGGATGTTTATATGATGCTAAGCTCTAGAGTACCAAGGATTGAGGCTTTGTACGCCTTTGGAGACTCGCGGAGGCTTAAAACGTTTCGATATTGAGCGAAGGTGGTTCGATAGACATTAAATCTAATATCGGAGATCATTAGATCTGGTTGGCTGTCAAACCAACGGGTACTGCCCTAACAGCCGGACCTATGTATTAATCATTACCATCCACGTTGCCTACAAGTGATCAAGCTGTAGTCTCTGTGCTGGAAAGGCATGATGGGCTCGATCCTATCACTTTACATCTTTGATTATATCTCTCGCTGCCCCCAGGTGCCACTCTAATCTGGCATCGACGCTTATAGACCCGGGAATGATACCTATCAAGTATGACGGCTCTATGGACCTAATATACGACTGGTGTCTTGCATTCCCTCAACTCTCATGCTTATTGCACCAGACCTGGATGAGCATGAGGAAGGCAGTCGATGATCATACACTCCCGATACCGAAGAATTCCCATTGACTCATGCTTTAGTGTTTCATTGGTTCGTTTTATATTTCAGAGCAGATGATTGGGTTGGAAGTTCAGCCCCATGCATAGTGTCAAGGTTGGAAAAAGAAATGGCCGGCAAGTCTTGATTCTCAGGTTGCCTAATTTGGTTCCCTGGTTTGGTGCCTTAGTTTCGTTCCTTGCGGGTTTGCCCCACTATCAAGTGTTCAACACCTAATAGTGGGGCCAAAGCTCCTTTCTAATTTGTCTCCCTCGAACCGTTGGCGTCACCCAACCTGCAGCAAAGAAACTGCATAAGAAAAAAGGGTAAGTTCTTTAAAAAGATTTTGGGAGCTTACCATGAACATATAAATACTGACACCCCACTCTCATCAACAGGCATTAGGCCAGACTCCTTTGAAGCACTTTATACATTGGGAAACTCTCGCGCCGATTCTTTTCCTCCTTTCTACCGCAGCCTAATATAATCTTCAATTCCCGATCCATGGATCCTGATGTGGGTCGCCATCTTTCTTCCCGCTGCCACGGGCATTGCCATGTTCCGCCATCTCTAGAAGATACTATGTTCCTTGAACCCAGCGGTTCATCTTCAAGTTTGCGAATGGCCCCAAAACCAGTAATGGAACTACCTGCTAGTATCGCTCTACCGCAATTCTCCGCAGATCATTCTTCGTCCGATCACGCATCTGCCTTATCCCCTATCCGATTCGACACGGTATCTGCGATTAGCAACTGTGATCTGATGGAAACGTTCATCATGGGCAATGGAGGGTTTGATCACCCGTTACACATACATCATGACAATTCCATGCTTGAAGAATCGGATCTTGAAGTAGGGACTCAACCAGGCCACCAAGGAGCGTGCCCTACTGTACAAGGCCATGTGGAGACCAGACACAGCCCTAACGTGCCTGACAGGTGCTCAATTGACCTCAGGTAATATCCCAAGTCCCCTGGAGAGGATCCACAATATGAGAGACATTCTAATCCAGATGATATATAGCCATGTTCGTCGGTCATATTTATGTCAGTGGAAGAATTGCCGGAAGAATTTTACTTCGAAGGGCAGTTTGATGCGGCATCTTGATACGATCCATGTGGATCCTCGATCGCTCAAATGTGCTGAATGCTCGCACATCTGCAGTCGCAAGGACCACCTGAAAGACCATCGGCTACGGAAGCATGGTATTAGAGCGTGAATTCTTACTCGGGTTAAGGGGTTTGGGATTTACTTTCGCGTTTCATCCTACACATTCTTTTGTTGGCAGGTATGGCTAGGTCTAAATATCTTTGGTCGGGATAGAAGTTACTGTCGTTTACTGGTACAAGTGAGGCCATTTTCTCAATAATTGTGCTTTTCAATCCAGGTGTATCTTCATGGGCATAGATCATCGCAGTGGTTTCTGGTAAGCAGTTCAGTATACGTATGAGCTGCATCGGGGATGTATTACCAATGGCAAAAAGGAGAACGATAACTCGGATTCGATGCTTCAGGCTCGCCTGTTTCGTCTCATGGAACGCACCACCGTATCGAGAACAAGGAAATTCGAGGCCCTGGATGAACCATTTGATTGCCATGCTTTTGCCTCTGTGATGAAAACCAGATTTAGTGACAATCCAGAGCTAGCAATGCAGGCTGCCATAGATTTGGATGTGGGGAATCCTAGTGCGATTCCTTCGATGGGGATCAATAACCTCTTGGGCGAGGAATACTTGCTCTCATTCCTGGCAATGGATTGGCTACCGGGTTCTTTGCTAGAAAGTGCAAGCGTAAAACTCCCGAGTTCGAGTCCGAGTTCATAGATTAGAATAACTAGTGGATGATTTTGCACGGGGCGATTGATTATAGAAATGCCTATAGCTCCAAGGCATATCAATTGAAATTATTTAGCCACAAAACCGCTCTCATTTGCAAGCCAAGACTCAAAGGTCTGCAAATCTGGGCGAATTTCCTTCAGGGCAGTGATGTCGGCTCCAAACCCAGAATCGTAGAACCATTGGAACATGTACCCCAATTCATTCATCATCCACATCAAGATCCGGCTCACAAAGTGGAACGTCAAGGGCACAGCTCGTCCACATTCCTTGCGAAATATTTTTTCCATTTCCGCAAAGGTGAGTTCATCCCCAGCCAGAGACAAGCATTCATTCCGGTATTCCTCTGGAGAGAGGAACGCCTGAGCACCGAAAAAGCCAACATCAGTCACGAACTTGTCATCGGAGTTTCTATGGCGGAAATCATCGCCCAACCGATATAGAAAAAGAAACCGAAGGAGAACTCGGGTTCCAGATTGTGCTCTGGCTTTCCGGTTATCGATAAAAACTAAAATACAAACGTTGAAGCTCCTACCTAGGTATAAAGCCAATCGCTGACATCAGCTACTTAGTATAGCTCAATCGAAGGAAGCCTCAAGTGGTGAGCCACGATAGCTTTGGTCAGACCCTGATGGTCAGAGAGTCTAGCAAAGAAAGCACGTTGCCGGTCGCAATACTAGAGTTGAAGAAGAATATCGATTTCTTCTCTTTAAACCTTGGAGTAGGTTATCTCCTCTCTGAGAAGGTGAAGTGTCTTCGGCATAGTGGAAGCGACTTCACAGTAAGAGTGCTCGTTTTGCGGCTCCTTGATTTTGTGCTTGAGCGAACGATTGTTGCATTTAATGAAATATCCACTATACCGCAAGGAGCGAGACAAGGTGACATTGAATAAGTTGTTTGGAAAAGCAAGCTAGAAGTATTTAGAACAGATGGAAGAAAGGGGCTCAGGGGCTGGAAACCACGTTACCTATCCTGTCTAGGATTTCTGTTGTACATGCGGTATGATTTTTGAGCGCTATCTTTTCTACTGAGTTTCGTTGCGAAAATTCGGTTTCCATAAACCTTCGGTTCCACGACTTGTACTTGAATAAAAACATGTAACGATCATGCTTTATACAGATTGGCTTGTTTTGCCGCCGAGACTTTGTCTCGCGTAGCGCGCGCAACCTCGCATGAATCAACGCCAAATATAAGCAGGTTTTCTTTTGGAATTTGCGTTTCACTAGCTCGGTATTGCTCTCTATATAACAAAATTTCATATTAGATGGCTGGAAGTCCCTCGTACTCTTGTCAATGTATTCTTTTTCATATCATCAATGCATACAGGCAGGCTAACATCTAGTAATAGATAATGTCAACGTTTGTACATATCATAAATGTTTCCCGTGCGCTTCTCCTGGGAACTTTTGCCGGCTGCTTCTGCCGCTGCCTTGTCCCTCTCAACTTTTGCCTCTTGCTTGTTTTGCTTGCGCTTCTCCTGAGAGATCTTCCCAGCTGCATCGGCCGCTGCCCTGTCTTGAAACCCTTTAGGAGGAACAAACGTCTTATCAGACATGGCGATAGAAAATGGTGGAATCTCTGAAAGTGTTATACTTTAGTAGGTTTGGGGCGATGCGCTTGTTTCTAAAAACACACCTGTAAACCAGCGAGATAGCGAGTAAAGTAATGAATCGACCCTTAGAGAAGGCTTCCAATATATAAATTGTTTCGAGGGCACGGTCGTGGAAACCTTGCAACTGGATCAGGGAGAAAGCTTTTTCTGCTTCGTAGACCTCGGAGCGGCGTACAACCTGGGCTTTTATATTCGTACGGAGATGGAAAAGACATGAGAGATGGGTGACTGTGCCTTCGCAACCTTCCACTCAGCCTTCCACTCAGCCTTCCACTCAACCTCTCACCCTGCAGATGGCGCTTAGCCAATTCGAACGGGAGATTCCGGCCAATATTATCCTTGCCTGATGACATGGTTCCTGCGGATCCATTCCCATTTTATGCTCTACGCAGTATATCTAAGCTGAGCTAAACGCTGACAGCATGCAAGATGCAGCCCATCTAGGCTAGCAGGTTTATTCGCCTAGCGAACGCAAGGCAGACTAGGCAGACAGAAAATGCGAAACTGCAACGGCCTAGGCGCCGAAGATGATGTGATTGGAAATGTGATTGGGGATGTGATGGGTAATAGACATCTAGGCTAGGCGATAACGGTTCGGGACTATTGTTATCCCGAAAACAGTACTTTTGTTATTATCATGTGATCATGTCCATAATTGCTGGCTTCGGTACTGTCCCCTATATTTTTCCATTCACCGCCAAACAATTCCAAAGGTGCTGAAAACTCTATCTTTCTCAATTTATCTTCCCATTCATTCCTCTCAAAATGCTCACATATAAATCTTACGACGATGTTGCCTGGGCAATAAGCACCCAGATCTGGAAGGACTGGCCAGAACTTCTTCGCACTGATGGGGACATCTACAATGATATCGGAATTATTCTTTCTGAACAGTTCAGTGACCTTGAATGGGAACTTTTCGAATTCCTTTCCACTGGTGGTTTCAATGTCTGTTTCAAGATGAATTTCACCAATAACTTTGGCGCTGTGATACGGTTCCCACTGCCCGGTGCTGTGATGTTTCCTGAAGAAAAAGTTCGCAACGAGGTCGCTGCTATGCAATTTATCTTGGAGAAAACTTCAGATAAAATACCAATTCCAGTGCCTTCTGTCTTTCGCTCGACAGAGACAAAAGAGAGTCCTTCAGACCTAGGTCCTTTTATCATCATGAACTATATCCAACACAAAGGTAGTATGGGTGATCTTCTTGAGACTCCGGGACGCCAAGCAGGAGAAACTCCTGTGCTTAATCTAGGCCTTGAGCTAGCCAGACTGGAATCTCTCTATAGAGAACTGGCCAAGATTTCTCTTTCAATGGCGACACTTTCTTTGAGCCGGATAGGATCTCTGCACAAGAATAACAATTCTATATGGGAAGTATCATGCCGTCCACTATCCTACTCTATGAACGAAATTGTTCAGTTAGGGACGCTGCCTCGATCAGAACTACCGACCACTACTTATGATAAAGCTTCATCATACTTTGAAGCCCTGGCGGAGTTACATATTTCGCATCTCAAAAGCCAAAGAAATGAGGCTGATATTGAGGCTGATATTGACATTGATATCTTGGCGGATGATTTCCGGCGCAAATTTGTTGCTAGATTTCTCTTCCGAAAACTTGTTCGAGACCCAGAGCGAAGGCAGCAATGGATATTGCATGATAATGGCCCATTCCCAGTATGGTGTGACGATTTTCGACCAGAAAACGTTCTAATTGATGAAACCGAGAAAGTTATCGGAGTCGTGGATTGGGAGTTTACCTATACTGCTCCAGTTGAATTTTCTTATGCACCACCTTGGTGGCTGCTGCTTAAAAAGCCAGAAGATTGGCCTGGAGGCCTGGATGAATGGTGTGCAGAGTATGAGAAACCGCTTCGGACGTTTCTTGAGGCAATGCGAAAATGCGAAGATGAGGCAATTCAGAAAAAAAAGCTACTTGAGAGCCAGCGGCTGTCTAGTCAGATGCGAGACAGCTGGCAGAGTGGAAACTTCTGGATCATGTACGCTGCAAGGCATAATTTTGCCTTCGATGCCATATATTGGAAAAAGATTGATCAGCGGTTCTTTGGGAAGACACCAAATACAGACGGCAATCATTGTGATGTATGGCGCAAGAGGCTTCATCTCTTAGAACCTGGAGAAAAGAAACTGATGGAGGAATATGTGGCTTTAAAGCTCAAAGAGAGGAACATAGTGCGTCTCAATTGGGATCCAGATGAGTACACTGTGGGGTGGATACAACGGATGAAGGAGATCAGATGGAAGGAGATGGAGAGGGAGGAGAAGGAAAAGACAGAGAGGGTGTCACCGCCAAGCCAGGACGGCTAGTCACGTGCATAACCCCCCCATCTAGCAAACCATAGATAGATCAATAAACCATCTTTACATCTCCCAGCTTCGGCTACAGAGGGAGAAAATGGAAATATGTGCTGAACCTTAAATGAGAGTGGAGTGCCAGCCAATGGTAGCGAGCGACCCTTTATCAAAATATTGACCCCTAACAAAAATAGACCGAACCCTGGTCATATAAACTGAACCTCTATCAAAGTCAGAGAGAGAGATTATTGCAATCAAGTATATACGAGAACCACCAGATCACAGTTGGTGAATGATACATATAGCCGAGGGGTGATGCGCCATTTTGTTCAACCATTTTCTGAGGCCCGCTGCTTTCAGAGCTTTGAGAAGGACCACTCACCTCCCAGTTACGGTTGGTTTCCGACCTATGCGAGTTGGGGGTGCGTGGACGCTGCCAAACTGCCGCAAGTTTCTGCAAATATTTACGATCGTGATCTGGCTGCACCCAGCTTCTTCTGCAATTTCATCAGTTCTTAGTGACTCTTTCTCTATCATGTCTTGGGTGAGATGCAGCTTGGAAGGAGACAGTCTCGGGGGTATATGGCAAGCCTAGTGTAGGAGGTTCGGTCAAGAGACATTTTGGGAGCTATGATACTATCAAAGTGGAATTAGCGCTCATTACTCGAGCAAATAATTAACTGAAAGGTTCTGTCTCGAATACTCACGTCCTCACCCTAAGAGCATGCTTTCGGTTGTGACATACCTGGGGAGATTGGCTTTCTGGATGGTAGCAGCATATCCGCCGTCTCGCCCAGCGCGAGAAGCAAAACATTTCCAGGTACCATCAACATGTAGATGAAATGAGCCTACGCGCGTCCCGGACTTTATTTGCAGCCCTACGGTAATAACGGCCTTTGGGTCATCTTTGTCTTTCGAAGACTGTGTGTGCCATTGCACCCCTGACAGGAAGTATGTAAGTAATCAGTTTCCAGTATTGATGTATACTTGACTCAACTAAAAGAAGCAGAAAGATTGGCGCTTATGGTGGAGGTAGCCCTATGGCTGGCAAAGGCAAACAGGAGACGATCCCATGCTTCCGTTGCGCGTGGTTCGGCGGTGCTTTTTTTGATGCCAGCTTGAGGAGCGAGGACGATCTTGGAGTCGCGCTTTGCGGTACCTCGCGATCAATTGCTGACGGGGGAGGGGACAGTGGGTCGGAGTGGAGAGGTCGAAGCGGGTGACCCGGTCAAGCAGGAATTACGTTATTAGGATGTTCTGGATTATATGATTAGGGTTCGAAAGAGTGCCTCTCTGTTCATAATAAAGAAGGCGAAGTTGGGTGCTACTGTACACCTATAAGCTCATTCCTCAAAATCAAAGATCTCATTACATACATACAAGCACTTTCAAACATAGGATGACCATCAAACCTTTCCCAAAAGCTTCTCTACAAAGTTTTCGCAGTTTCTTCATAGACATCGGTGGATGACATATCAGAGATAAGAATGCAATACATAGCCCAAGCAATGTGATGCACCTCTCTACCTACTATCAGTGAAAGTGAGACCGTAGGAAAGTGCGTTCTAGTCAATATAGAGAGAGTTGACTTCGTCTCGAAAATACGAACAATTACAGACAGAGATATCAAACTAAATTAAATTAATTAGAATCGTTTCCTTTCAACGTTTTGACGCCAATGTTAGCGCTACTGGCCAGGAGAAGGCTCGCTTGGCGTGTGCCCCTCCCATTTCCCATTGCAGCCGCTTCCATACCGGCCGCACCGACTCCTCATCGATATAGGGAAAAGGGAAGATGTGATTGGCAAAGGACTTTAATTGATCCACCGTCCAGTCTTTTCGCCAAAGTTCAGGGTCCTCGATCTCTAGCACTTTCTCCCGCGGCGTAACTCGACTAACTGGCTCCACTGGAAACCCACACGCCCGATTCGTGAAGAAGCCCATTGTTGTCCAGCTTGAATTCCACTTCCGGCGCTCAACGTCAATCCAGTCAGACTCATGGAAAGGTATATAGTCCAACCAGCTAGCGATGCCATCGGCCGTTCGCTTCCAACTCGCGCGGGTGGCAGGCGCCATATTGTCAGCTTGAATCACGCGTCGAAAGTGATGATCAGTTATCGTATCCAGAAGAGGTTGACAGCGAGACGCGTACTCGGGCTCTGCAAAGTGTGCTCGTCCATAAAACCAGATTGCTAGTGTGCTCCCGGGTTTAAGGAGCGTGTGGAAGCTTCGCAGTGCAGCCTCAGTATCTAGAAGCGGGAAAGTGAGTGCGCACACCACCAAGTCCGCCGAACCGCTTGCGTACTGCCCGCCTAGTTCCTCACCTCTGGCGACTTTGAAGGAGAAGGATGAGTCTCCAGGATGACCCTGCTGGCTTTTAAGCTGGTAGAGCGCGAAATCGACATGGTTTGGATTGTTATCGCTAACAACCACATGTTTGAATCTCTTGGCAAGCTTCGCTGAGACCTGACCTGGTCCGGCACCCACGTCATGCGCCAGATTGGAACAATTGCTATGTGCATCGTGATAGGCATAAATGAGGTCATAGAACTCGGTCGTGTACTTTGGTCTGGTGGAAAGGTAGCCAGTCCAGTACCGGATGTCGTCTTCAACGTTCAATTTCCACACATTGGTGGTGTCCTCGGTGTGGGAGCTTATGGATCTTGAGCCTCTTATAGTAGTATTGAACGCAACTTTCCGACAGAAAGTATTTCGTACGGCCATGCTAGTCATGGCGGGATTGTGGGATTCCAACTTGCTGGAGTAGAGGCAATAAAAGTTGGGGGCTGCTCCTTATGACATAGACACGCATTCCATAACGGACTAATAATTGAATAAATAATGCATCATTGAAAGCGATCGGGCTTCAAATGGCCCCAGATTATTGCCATTGGATGCGTGTCTGTCGCTGCCTGAGACTGCAGCTGACCATGAGTACTCGGGATTATTTCGAGTGGAGATCCCTGCACATGCATATGCGCGTTGACGCATTTGGTGTATTCATGCGGATTGATCCACTTGTTTACTGTAGGTAATATGACTTGACTCTCGTCCGTAACTGAAGAACCGAATGGTAATATGGTAACGTTTACAAATGACGTATGAGAAAATCTTTCGGCTATGAGGGAGGGGAAGGGAGGGACGGGATTTTCGATTGAAATTCCGAAGTTACTTATCACCAGACGGCTGCAAACAATTAACCTTAGCCTATAGTCAGTCTTATTCAATCTTTTACCGATAAAATGGCAGCCTTGAGTTTTGCCTACTCGCGCGTAGCATCTTCTGATCTCGACGATTCGTCATCTTCAAATGGAAAAGCTTCAGACAAAGGCTCCAAGAGGCAGGATGTGCGGTCTTTAGTGATAACGGGTGCGACTTGGGGCCTCCTAGTCATATCCAACCTCACCTTGCTCGGTCTATGGTGGAGATCTTCACAACTGGCTAAAGTGTGTGTGCGGCCAAAGCTTTCTTATTGTACGTTAGGAGATTGAAAGTGTCACTATCCAATCCTCAGGTAAAAGGCTAATGTATCCTCCCCAAAAAGCCCCGGCCAAGGAGGCTATCAAGTATGAACTTCGGCGTCTTCATCGTGCTCTCGACCACAATAACTTCACTGGTGAGCCACGCCAGGAGTTTGACGCAGCCTGGAACCAAATACTTGAACGTATGCAAACCTAGTCTGTCTATCAATTGACTATTACTGTAGCTTGGATGGGATATAGCTGACCTTTTGGATCCCAAACATGAAACAGCGATGACAATCAAGATATCCCAAGAAGAGCTTTCTCACCTTTCGGACGAGAGTATCGCATTTCAAGATGGATCCGGATATATCGCAGAGTTAGCTGTTTACCATGAGATTCACTGCGTGGTGAGAACTCCTACACCCCACGAGATTTTTCTCTAACTGTACTGGCTAAATGGAAGGCAACTGTTCCAGAAAATTTTACGTCGCTTTCTAAACATGGACTATTATTACCCCAACATTACCAAGGAAAAGCTAGATTTTGAGAAAGTCCATGCCGACCACTGCTTGGAATATTTGCGCGAAGCGGCCATGTGCCGCGGTGACACCACTCTTACCACCTTCTTCTGGAAAAATGAGATTCCTTACTCTCGAGTGTACAGTGATCACGAATGTGTGAATTGGGAAGCGCTGGACACATGGGCGCGGTCGCGTATGGTTGATATGAGCAGTTATGACCATTTAGAGCATTGAATTAAATTCAGGGCTCGGGAATACATTGCTGTCTTGCGAATTGATTTAATATATTACTTCACAACGCTCGAATGATATCCTTCGGTTCGTAGGAGGAAATAAACTTGTAGCTCATCTGTTCCTTTCTCGAGCTTTATAATAGGACCGATCCCTCGATCCCTCTATCATTCTTGACTAACATGCTCGCAATAGTCATATGAAGCTTCACGTTAATATCCCAGTGTCAGTCGAATTAGCCCATTTTTCCGCCCACGCGAACACACTTGCGTAGTCACGGCATTGTTTCGGCTGGTTCCAGCCACTTGTAGTGTGCGTATTGAAGTCCAGGGCCTCCATGTTGGTGTCTGCGGCGCATATAATGGTCTGTCGCAGGTAATCAAAGCAATGCCGGATGTGTGATGGCGCCATACGGGTGCCCGTGCGGTTGAGATAGCTATCAGGAGGCGTTTTCCCTTCAGCAATTTCGGCGTCTTCAACAGCGTGATAATATGAAACCACGATTGCATGCTGCGTTCCATGAATGATATTAACCGTCACGATGCTTTCTTGAGATGGGTAATCGATCAGAAGAATACGAACCAAGCAATGGAGTTGATGAAAGACGGCAATCCCGGAGATAAATGGCGCGAGATGAGGGTGATGAACGAAGCCTCGGCCAACTAAATGATTCCATGGATAATTAGACTTTGTATGAGGAGCTTCTTGAGAATCTATTCATGTGCTAACCACGGTGGGCTTGTATGGTAATAGAAAACATACTCGGCATCAATGCATTCCATGCCTCTTCGGACCCTGGGGTAGGACGTTGGGAAAATGTGAGGTTGTGTGTCCATACACTATGGACTTCACCGGGTGGCCCTGAGGAGAAGATTTCACGAGTTAGGAACTGGTGGCTTTCTGGTACCTGAAGCATATCGAGGATCTAAGACTTACGGAGGAGGCCATCTTGCGATGACGATGAGAATTCTCGGCCGCCGAACCAACCCAATATTAACGCAACAGCCATAGCAGCAACGATTGGAACTGCTGCCGCTACAGGTCTTGTTTTCGATGTATGCGCTGAAGGTTGTATCGAGCTCAACCCCCCTGGATCTTCTAGCTTTGCCAGATGATAATGTGTCCGATCCGTAGCGGAGGGAGGCGCCATCATAGGCTCGTGTGCTTTGTGCTAAGGGGAGCTCGGCTCTGTCCAAAAAGAGAAACTGGAATATCTGATGCTCGCTAGTACCAGCAGACAATTTGTAGGTCCAGAGTGTATTTATGAGACCGTTTGGAATAGATAGTTAGGTGGCGGTACCTTCGATGTATGTACGAAGTACAAGACAAAGTCTGCTGAGGTACCAATTTCTATCTGTATTGTCAGGAACCCAATGGAATCAGGGTTCACATGTATTGGACGCTCGGATTTTGTTCACGGTTCGGTTTTTGTCAACTAGTATTTACAGGGTAATACGCCTAGACTACCACTTCGGTATGGATACAGATGCCAAGGTCCTCAATCTGGTATTGAACAAGACTTGAACTTTAAAGGTGATTATGGAGAAATTCAATTTATGGTGAAGTTGCGTTGCAGGCTTTTTCTATCGTACGGAAAGTGGGGATACATGGCGATGGGGGTAGGATCCTAACAATGTCCGTACAGGAAATTTGGGGGCCATGCATAATATTAGTGACCATACCGAAACCAGAAGGGTGATCACTTGGATAAATGGGGGCTAAGCCCATTCTATCCCGTCGTAAGGTGAAAAAGAGGGGTAAGCTGATCAGAATCCAGCCAAACAACCGCTAACTGGCGGTGCCTATTGTTATCCTATAAGTTGGTGGGGGCGGGGGAATTTGAAGCTAATGACGCACAACATGGAAAGAAAGACTATGTACAGGACGACTTGGCCCTTGAACAAATCATCTTTATAGCGTCGTTCACTCGACCTGCGAGGGGGTCTGTGGTTGGTGTATGCGTCCTGCAGCTCATGGTCATACACGGCCGGTCTTCGCTATAGTTGAATGGAAGAGTGCACCTCAAAGATACCTCATGTAGGAACTTATCACAAATATATACTTGTAAAATTATGGGTACCCTTGATAATGGCCAGATCTCTAGCTCATATTTACTGCACTCTTAACTTGGAAGTCGCCGTGAGCTTGGGGCTAAAAAATTCTTGTTAATGGCGCTTTTCTTCACAATCGAGGGTTCTTTGCCGATCTCGTATTTCTTCGCATCCCTGGTCGATCGCTCTATTTCCGACTTCTCATAGTCCCCCGTAATGTTGCACCAAACTTGCACCAAACTTGCATCATACTTGCTGCCTTAAAAAGTTAAATTTTAAGAGCGCTCAGACTCCAAAAATGTCTAATTACTATTTGGAGTTACCTACAGATAGGCCGCTTCGAGCATGAGGTTTGCGCGTCATTATGTAAACTAGTACTTCCAAAAATATATATAGAGCGACGTCAATGTTCAATTGGAGAGGAAAGCTGAATCCGTTAGCCATAATTCCTACCTCCCCTCTTACCTCGGTTGATCCATTCTACTTTTGCAAAAGAAAGCCAACCATCCACGAAAAGATTTCCTGCTTTGAATCGAGTCCAGTTTAGCTTCAACAAAGAGCATGCGTCCCTCGATCTTTGTATCTTTTGTTGCTCTTCTGGCGAGCGGAAGTATTGCCCACCCCGTTGGTATGTTCCTCGAACCGTCGGTCCCTTTCCGCTGTATATTCTCGAACTAAAGCTTGTCTGAAGCGGGGAAGGACGCCGACGATATGGTCCGTAACAGCTGGTCTGAGAAGCGAGCGGA
Source organism: Penicillium chermesinum (assembly GCF_028974085.1). Lineage (NCBI taxonomy): Eukaryota > Fungi > Ascomycota > Eurotiomycetes > Eurotiales > Aspergillaceae > Penicillium > Penicillium chermesinum. The sequence continues at coordinate 395,056 of NW_026695312.1, read as the reverse complement.
CGCCGACGATATGGTCCGTAACAGCTGGTCTGAGAAGCGAGCGGATGCCGACGATATGGTCCGCAATAGCTGGTCTGAGTAATGCGATTATTCGATATTTTTAAGTCTAGCGAGTAAAGCGAGCGCGGTTGAGGCTATATTGAATCAAAGTCTAAATTTGACCAAGCAATTTTTAATTTTCGAAGTATAGATATATATATGTGTATGCGTAAACATATTCTCTGCAAGGAATAATAGTCGCTCTATAATATATGCAGCGAAACTCCTTGATACCTGGGGTAAAATGGTCATACTCACATAGAGGGAGCCTCTGGATATCACTATCATATGATTCAAAGCTTGAAGGACCTGGGCAGATTATCGAATGCTCCCAAGCGCCGAACACACGCCGAACACATGCCGTTGCCACGCATGAATGGACTTATGTGCTCTGCGTACTTTACCTCTTTGAGGCCGAAGTAGTAGAGGCGGATTTGCCAGCACTTTACCTTTATTGTTTTTTTGAACCACAGTACATAGTAGATGCTAATACCGTCAACAGAATTGACCATTCTCCCTAGTGTTTGCCACGCAGTACTAGTTGGTTTCACTAAACACTTAATTCAGCGGCTCGCGCCCAAGAATGATATCAACCGCTTGTTCTGCAATTGCATAAAGGGTCGCTTGTGGGTGCCCTCCAATACTCAATGGGAAAACGCTTGCATCAACAACACGAAGGTTTTCGACCCCCAAAAGGCGTAGGTTGGTATCGACCACTTTTCCCATGGCAGCGGTACCTGCTGGATGATGATGGGCCATGCCTGTCGCACGGATACGCGCCTCAAATTCTTCATCCGATGATTGAGACGTGAGAGCCGGCATACCTGGTGGGGGTACTTCGCTTTCTATGTAATCGGCCAATGCATTTGTATCTAGTAATGCCTGCATAGTACGACGGGCGCCATGTATCAGAGTGACACGGTCAACGTCTGTGTCAAAGTAATTCGAGTAAATCTTGGGAGGGTCAGTGGGCGATTTAGAACGGATGGTGACTGATCCGCGAGAAGTGGAACCAAGCAGCATGACTGATGTTACGACCAAACTTCCATCATTGGGAGCGTTGGGGATCCCCGCCGGAGCATATATGACCAATGTCTCAACTAGCGGGCGTCCTGGCTTTAGGAGACGCGGCGCATTATTGCCGAATCGCACGTTATCACTTCGCATTGCAGCCTCCAACTTTTCTGTTGGTATATCCTGATTTGTCGCCCAATCAGTAGGGAAACCATTCATGAATGCGGGATCAGACAGGCTGGGATGTCCGAGGGCTAGTCCTCTTTCGTGGTCCCGTAATTTGAAAACCTGATAGAGTGCGAAATGGTCGTTCAGGTTTTTCCCCACTTCTGGTGCATCGATGATTTGGGGGATCCCATGCTGAGATAATTCGCTTGCTGGTCCAACCCCGGATAACATGAGGATCTGGGGTGTTCGGATGCTGCCCGCAGAAAGGACAATTTCTTTTCGTGCTCGCACACATTGGCCGTCAGCCAGGATGACAGCGGAGGCTCGAAATGCGTTTCCGTTGCTTGGCTCAAATTGAACCCGGTCGACAATCGTGTCCGTAACCACCCTGACACCATCCAAGCTATATGCCTGCTGTGATGCCTGCCGCTTGCCTTGACTCCAAGTCTCCAAGAATTCGCAGACACCATATGAGCTCCCGTTACAGCCGTCAGGATTGAAGGGAACACCAATTTCCTCCCACGCTTGCTTTATTGGTTCACGCAATGGATATCGTCGACCGGGGTCACTTGCGGAAACAGAGGTAATCTTCACGGGCCCGTCGAATCCGTGATGATAAGGATCCGCTTGAGGATCAAAGAAAGATTCGGACCGGCGAAAGTAAGGGAGTAACCCATTGTAGCTCCATCGTTCATCGCTGACTATCGTAGCCCAATCGTCATAGTCCGCCGCATCCCCGCGGCTCCAACCTCCGAAGTTGATGGTACTTCCTCCTCCTAAGGCCTTCCCCGCATGAACCTCGTGTGTTCGATTGCAAGTATTTGGCTGGGGTTCCGTCGTATAAGTCCAATCTAGGTTAGATCCTAGGAGAGAAAAGAGACCGTGGAATGTCTGCGTGTCGAGATTACTTGAGGCATCGCTGCCCCCTTCGATAACCATGATGTCAAGGGACGGGGCTCGCTGCTTCAGACGGGAGGCAACCGCACAGCCCGTCAGGCCCCCTCCTACAATAATGTAATCGACCTCCATGAACGCTGATAAAGATTGTTGGATCCAAGGACTGAATGTACGTGAACTAGGGGAGATGCGGCGCGGAATAAACGTGCCTTTTTGCTGTCTACGTGGACGAGGTAGACTGAGTAGCAGGTGGGGTGACGGGACGCCTCTGGTTCAGTCACTGAAACAAAGACGAAAAAAATGCCTCATACAAAAAACATGCCACCAGCGGAGATTTAGGACCGATCTTCCCGGACAGCAAGCCCATTTGGTTATTTGGAATGAACCCCTGTATATCCACTGCATGGCGACGGATTCGCGGGGTTCGGTCAGGACCCTTTCGAGTGGGGGCCGATTCATAAACCTTGCACAGGAGATCGACCCACATCGTTCTGTAATCTCTATACACTACATTGGCCTTGAGGTATCTACGATGGATTTACGCGTATTCGGTTGGTTACATACAGCTCCGAACATCTAGGCAGGTCACTCGGGATATAAAAGAAAAACAGCCTCGTCCTACCTAGTTCATCGATTTCCCTTCTCCTAAGAACCAACAACAACGCAGGGGTTTGTTCATTGCTCTATATCACGTATAATATTCCCGAGTCAATTGAATACATTGCATTTTTGGCCATGAGCGCAGAGACAATTGTTCTTATTACGGGTATGGACTAGACACGATGAACCAACTACCACACCCCATATTGCCTTGATCCCATCATCAAATCAAACAGCAAAATACACATAGTCCAATATATCTAATTGAATGACCGTGTACTAACAATCATACCCCGCAGGTGCCAACCAGGGCCTTGGTTTCCACACGGCCAGAGAGCTCCTCCTACTCCCGAAACACCATGTCATCGTGGGAAGTCGCAGACCATCGTCCGGTGATGCCGCTGTTGAGGCCCTGCGCGCTGTACCGGGCATCCAGGGAACCGTCTCGACAGTAGCATTGGATGTGACCGACCCACGCTCGATTGCGACCGCCAAATCCCATATTGAGACCACCTTCCAGCGACTAGATGTCCTCGTAAACAATGCAGGCATTTTTATGGTGCCCAAAGATATCAGCCCTTCGGGCGAGTCATCGATGGTCAATGACAGGGCCCTGCAACATATCTTCGCAACCAATGTGGTTGGCGTGGCCTCTGTCACCGAAGCCTTGCTCCCCCTACTTCGTCGTTCCACTTTGCGACCGCGTCTCGTCTTCGTATCCTCGTCTATGGCGTCTTTCACTTATAACAGCGACCCGAGATCTCCCCACGGCGGCAGCTTCGCTGTTGAGTACCGCGCAAGCAAGGCTGCAATGAATATGCTACTCCTCGAATACCATATGTCTCAGCCAGACATGACAGTCATCGGGGCAGATCCGGGTTTCTGCGCTACCGAGGTCACTGGAGAGGGTGCGGACGCGATGAGAGCACAGGGCGCTGCCGAGCCGGAGGTTGGCGGTCGAGTGATCGCCTCGATCGCGAAGGGCGATAAGGACAATCTCCCAGGACGGGTCCACAGTGCACAGGGGGTAGTGCCATGGTAAATTACAAAAGAGATTGCGAGGACGTTATATCTTAGAGGTCTCTTTTCCCCTCTTTTTATTACGCCACTAGTCAGAAAATGGAGAATGCGCATCGATGCTGCTCATCGCTACAAGGTTGAAGTATCATTTTATCAATGTGCTCCGTATTGGAGACGAAGTCCTGTTGCGTCATATACATGCCACTAATCGATCCAGTTTGAGTGGTTGGTTCCAGAAGGCGTCATGCTCAAACCTCAAACCATTGGTCAAACACACTGCTTGGATCCATCTTCTCCTTGATAGCTTTCAGCCGGTTCACATTATTGCCGTAGACTGTGCTGAGGGCCTCGTCACCATGCGCAAAGTTGATGTACCTATCCATGCACATTAGCTTGACATATCGCGCGAAATGAGAGGCACACTGAAAAGCAGAATAATGACAATAAGACGAAAATGATTACATACGCAGCAGGTGCATCCAGTCCGTCTGTCGAGCGCCACAGATCGCGAAGTTTGCGGCCCCAGGCTTCGGCTTGCGGTGTTAAGTGTTTATCGTAGTACCAGGGCATAGCGACCGCGTTGAAGTTGACATGGTTTCGCCAGGCAAAGGAGCTAGACGATTCAGGGAAAGCGCGCGCAGTGTCCAAGGAATAAGCTTCCATTATGACTATGCTACTGCTTGTACCATTGATTCCCAGAAAGGAGACGTATTCATCCCAGGCTTTTTTCCATGTGCTTGGGTTCATACGGGCCAAACCGACAGAGTACGACGGTTTGTATCCACCTTTAATGCAGAAGCTGTCTGCTCCATCGTTCCAATGTGGATATTGAAGCTCTGTTGTAGTATCTTTCGATGGATTGAGATCGAGGAAGGCTTTGAATGCTGCCCGGCCTTCCGCTTCAGTGCCATAATAGAACGGCGTGATAACGACCTGTGGCGTGTAGCTTGGAGCACCGCTGGTCATAAAGTAAAGGAAAACACTCATTTTGGGCTTGAGGGCGGTGCTTTGAATGGTATTAACAACCGCCTCGACTTGATCCCCGCGATAAACGAGCTGCCCAAACCAGGCAGTTTGGCCGGGAGGGGATACTGGGAATGATTTCATTGTTGCCGATGTGACAATTCCAAAATTAGGCCCAGCACCTCGCAAAGCCCACCAGAGGTCCTCATCGTTCGGGGTGACTGTTTGTAAGCGGCCATCGGCAAGAACCAGGTTCACTGACAACAGGTTGTCGACGCCGAACCCCACGAGTCCCAGCAGGTTCCCGTATCCTCCTCCCAGAATTGCACCTAGGGCCCCTACACAGTTGCAGTTCCCTGTTTGAACAAGAGCGCCGGCCTTGGAGGCTGCGGAGATAACCTCCGATATAGCAACTCCTCCACCAACTGTGACCTGCGACTTGTTACCATTGAACACAACAGTGCGCAATGATCTGAGGTTGATCAATAGTCCGTCTGATCCAAGGTGGACTGTGTCTGCCCATCCATGCCCGCCGTTTTGAGTCACAAAAGGAATATGGTTGGAAGTACAGTAGCGCACCTATCGCGAGTATGGACCATCAGTGGTTGTCTACGTCAACTACAGCAGAACTTCGGGCAAGACCTTACCGTTGCAGCCACGTCTGGCTCCGTTCCCGGCGTCACCACTACACCAGGGTGCGGAGCAGCAAACTCGCTCCAACGTGCATCTGCTGTTGCATTGTAGCCAGTTACCATGGCCGTCGAAGAAAGATAAGGCCCCAGGCCTTGCGATACCTGCGCCGGGGAGAGCCCCAAGGCTATACACGCGAAGGTAACCACGAAAGAAACAGGTGCCATAGACCGGGCCATGGTTATGGGTTCAGTAGCAAGCCAGAGGAAAAGAAAGAACTAATAGTAGAACAATAGTGCCTGTAAGCTATTTAAAGAGAGTTAGCTCCAAAGGGTCCTCTATTCGCCGACACCTTATAGTGGGTTTCGACCTTCTTATACGGCACACGTCGCTTCGTCCATGGTAAACGAGGTGTCTCCGTAATCCCAAAGTAAAGCGTTTCAAATGCAACATGTATCGATGTATCAATACCATGAAAAATCCGTTACCGCCACTACTGGAAATTGAGATCCTTGAAATTTACACGGTGGTGTTCGCTATGCAGCCGACATGCAGCTAATGCACCCAACTCAGCCCGTTCCTTTGGCCCACTTCTCATGTACGTTCCGCCCCGACATTGCAGCGGCCCCGGGGCAGAGACACGTACTTTGTTGTAGGCCAAAGCGCAACACTGTCTTGTGGAAAGAGCTCTCTGAGAGGCTAGTTTTACGATGCCAGCCTACCTGCAATTACTGCGGACACATAATCCCTCTAACCAATGCTTTATTTGAACATGTGCCCACGCTATGGGGAGGAGGGATCTCGGTTCCTTCGGACCGCATATCATTGTGAGCAGAGTAACTGTAAGTACCCGGATCACTTGAGTTCTCAAGGCTTTCGTCCCCTTCATAAATTTAGTTCACCTTCTGATTCGGTATGCTGCCCTGGTAGAGTTAGCCCCCACCATAGTTATGTCTATCCCGTGTGACGAAAAGGGTATTCCAAATGCAGATAAGCATGTTACCTGGTGACCTGGCGCTCTAATATTTTCAACAAAACCCTCAACTCCGCAAAATCCAGAGCCTCCATCTACCCAACAAGTTTACACCTCGTCCCATGATTTTCGCCCATCATGGGAGTCGATGCATTCTCGAAGAGTGAGATGATCGCGTTGGGGTTCGTCTTTTTGATCCTCCCCTGCATTTTTGTCGCTCTTCGAATCTGGGCCAAATTGATTTCACGGCATAGTCTGCAGGCAGATGACTATCTGATCTTCGTGGGACTAGTGAGTCCAAATACCAAGGAAGAAGGCATGCGCGAACATATGGATGATTAATGATATTCCGGGCTCAGTCATTCTCGATCGGATGTTCCATTACGCAACTGATAGGTAAGTACTCACAGTAAAGGATAAATCAGTGGAGACACTCCCAAGGTGGCTGACAGGAGTGTTTTTCAGGTGCGATCGATGGCGAGTTGGGACAGCATCAGAGAACGGGACCCGCTGGGCAACCTCTTTTGGACGATCCCAAATTCCTCATCTATGAGAAAGTGAGTACACCGCTAAGTCAGTTCCAAAGGCGGAAGATGGCCCCCCTCCCTATTTCCACCGATATCGTTTAACATGATCGATCGCATAGTGCAAATTAGCAAGTCAGATAATGGCTGTTATTGGTATTGGCTCGACCAAGTTGTCGCTACTCACATTGTTTCGAGGAATATTCGGTATCTCCAAACCCTTCAAAACAACCACCACGATCATGATTGCCGTTACTGCAGCATGGACAGTGTCCTTCTTTTTTAGTAATTTGTTTACGTGTTATCCAGTGACGGCCCTCGTGGAGTCATTCTACGGTAACAAGTGTCTCGACAGTGTCGCTATGTGGTACGCTTCCTGTATCACTGACGTGATCATCGACTTCATCATTCTTGTCATGCCGTTGCCCCCTGTCTACAAGCTTCAGCTACCTCTGAAACAGAGGCTAGCCGTGGCAGGCATGTTCGTAGTGGGTACTGCGTACGTGTCCTTCCCTCCTGGGTGTTTTTTTCCTCCTCCCGCTTGTTTACAGCGTCGCTGAGCTAACGAGCCCCGACAATCCCAGTGTCATTGCAGTGAGCGTCACTAGGCTAGGTTTCTATGTCCATATTGGGACAACGTTTCTTGAACACTATAATGATGAAACATGTAATGTTCCTTCCTATCATCCTTCTCTCGAGTTTCTCACCGGCGTAGCAAATGATTACTGACCGGTTTTAGACTATACTTCACCTGTCTTCTTTTGGACGAACATTGAAATCTCCTTGGCTGTTATATTAGCTTGCCTACCCACGTTACGGCCTCTGTGGAATCTCTTCCAGCATCGGCAATTGCACTCTACCGCCAAGTCATACGCATCAGGTTTGCCTTCGCATTATAGCGACGGTTCCTATGGAAGCAGCAGGCGAACCCGAGAAACTTTCAATGACATCGATACGATCAACCTAGTCCAGCAACATCAGCAACCAAGCGATGCGTAGCGTCAACTATGATTAGACAGTTACCGGTCCCCAAGGGGTAATCCAATTTTCAGTAAGTGGCATGGGGAAGAATCGCAGTGTTTTGCCACTGTTGACCTACTACATATATACAACTTCCGTAATGTTTATTTCCAGTGCAACAGTTGCTGAATGAAGAGTATGTCATATTCACAGTGCACTTTTTTATGTCAACGGCTCGACCACGGTTGAAGAAGTGAACCAGGTTGCTGGTCACCTGCATAAGATTTAGCATGAGTTCGTTCCGTTTGCAAACAGAGATCCAGTCGTTCGTCCGATATTTGCGATAGGGAGAGGACCTTCTTCTTTTCGGAGGTACTATCCCTTCTACCCTCCACTCCCTACCTTTTAGTCTGTGGAATTCATGGTACCATCTTTCTCTTCCAAGTAGATGACTGACCTCTTTATCACCTTATATCTATTAGAATCTACTGGCTTAGGCAATAATCAAGATTGGAGTCTCGTCTGCTCCTCCGCTTTTTGTTTCAAGGCCTTTTCAAGACGTTCCCTCTTCTTCTGCTTAGATTGACCTGAACTCGATTTCTGTATCTTGTCCCCTTTTTTCTTCGCAGTGCCAGGAGTCTTTGTCTTTGAGGGACAGAATCGGTAGACTTGCCACCACATAATGCCACCATGGCTATTGCTCGAGTAGTGTCTCGTGTCAAAAAACAGGCAAAGCTGGATCGAAAAGCATAAGATGGTAACCTTTTATATCTCTAAGTCTCTTTAAAACTTATTATTCATACTCAACCCGCAGCCAAAATAGTAGGCCGTCGTATTCTAGACGGCTATGCCACGCCATGTGCGGGTGGATTAGCACCAAAGACAGCAGAAAGTTTAGGCATCCAAACTGTTGCCGAATACAATTTTTTCATACCAAGTTTCGGAACATTCAATATCAAACAGAGGACACTCTGAGCGTCTGATAGAAGCTCGTCATCGGCATCTATATGGAATCTCGCGCTTTGAACAGAAAATACATGGTAGCCGAGATGAATTGGTCTATCGAAAATCGAAACTCTAGAAGGCGTCTCGAACAATCTTTTCTAGGATCAGAAGGCTTACATAATACTCACTTAGCCACGCCCGGGCGGGACCTCGGGACCTCATCAGGGCGCTCAGAGGCATGCTCAGATCTACTCAGAGAGCATAAAGCGGCGGCAGCTAAGATAGGAAAGCCCCACCTGGGATGGGAAAAATGTTACGTATAGCTACCTAGGTAACCCCCCCTGAAAAGCAATGGGGGCAAACAAGCCCTCGTAAAAAAAGTTGCCAATGACAGCGACGAGAAAAAGGCCTGCCAAGCCCTCCTTTCTACGTGCGGTCTCAGGCATTCCGATCATCGACATGATCGCCCTTGGCTGCAGTCCAGAATCCAATTATTGGCACGCCGAGCCTCAGTTCTGAAATCTTCCTCCTTTTTTTCGCCGCTCTCTCAATTTTTTATCACTTCTGATCGCCCTTGGCGCCCAGACTCGCTGAAGCTCCTGATCTGGCTCTTCCGTGAATCTGCTCCCTAATCTCCACCCCCCTGAACTCATTCTCTTCTGCTGCAGATGTGATCTCCAGACTGGGAGATCATGGAGGTGCCCATCTAGGACCCCAGTTTCATCGATCCACGTTGCGTTCGCTTGGACCGGCGTTCGTACTATGGTCCCCACTCCCGTAGCCTCGATCTCACCCGTCAGCCTCGCCCCCATGTGTGTTATTCATATTTTCTTTTTTTTCTTTCCGTTTTGCTTTCTTGGATGAGTCGATCGCCCTGCGTTCTCACGGGTGCCGGTCGCACCGGGCGCATTCTGAAGATGGTTACAGTATCGCCTGGGCCTTGGCGGGCTGGTGATTCAGCCCCTTGCCAAGCATTGCTGCGGAATGAGGTCGATTTTTGAGGATCTGCGAAGTCGGTCTGATTTGCGAGGTTGGTCTGGTGGGTAGGATCGCGATCTTCAAGGGATTGCTTGGCGGGTTTCCTACGTATCATTCACTTTGGGATGGCCCTGTTCTGCGAACCGTCCTAAGCGGCTATTGGCTTCTGGGGCTTGGGGCTGTACTCCGGGCAAAGTATCGCCGAGCTGTACGGGGTACGCATGTTGTCCTGTAAGATACCCATGCTGTATTCCAGCCCTGGAGGTAATGGCTGCCAGCTGTATTGAACTTGGGTCGACACGGTTGGGAACTAATTATGGCCCCTCGGAGTGGCCATGAAACACAGAATCCTCCGGTGACGCCCAAGTATGCTCAGTCGCCTTATGGCGAGTCTGGGTTAGCCAAAAGTGGTTCCAAATTGCCGAGTGTGGTGATATCAAATGCAATACCCCCAAGGGAGCTGAAAGAGAATGCCAGCATTGTGGAACGCCCGCTGATGGTTCCTAGGACTTGACGAAAGGCATATATGGAGGGGAATTGTAGGTGGTAGCCCTATGGAAACCGTACTACCGTCGGCATCAATAGCCGGTGAGACGTAGGGCTATAGTAACCCGAAGTGAACAAACTTTGGCCATATATAACTAGCATGGATGAGATTAGGAGTAGCCGTAAGAAATGCGACCCAATTGATTGTCAAAGATATCGAATTTGATCGGAGGGAGAGGCCAAATTTGCGATCCGTTTTATCTCGGTTTTGGTTTTTCTTTTCCCCCCGCCTTCTTTTTCTTGTTCCTTCGCAAACCCAAACTGCCGACCAGCCAAGCGAAAATAGCCGCTGTCAAATTCGACAGCCAAAGGATTCCTGACTCAGGGCCAAAGCTGCATGTTCAGGGTGGAGCAATTAAAATGCCTCATAGTAGGGAAGTACCTACCTTCACTGGGGCCGTACAGCCAAGTGGTACCTATGAGGTCGCTTTCTTTTTGACTTTTTTTTTTTTAAACTGGGGGGAGCCAATGCGCCGCTAACCACCTGTTCACCCCCCAATCCTCCTAGTCCCAGTGCGTACGTATTTCTCCGTGAACTCGTCTTTGGTGCCTATTTCGGACTAGTCTCACCAGAGCGTGACTCCACTTCCCCGGTTGTGTTGCCGGTCAGCATCTCCTACATAAACACTTCCCAGCCATCGTCTTGACTAAGCCTGTCTGGTCGCTAGGGTAATGTAAGTCACAGCACCCCCATCGGAATCGCGGGCGATCTTGCCTCTGTAGTATGACTCCTCCACCTGCACAGTTCACACCTTATTATGCGACACGGCAGACTAGCCTGGACTGTGGGCCTTGAGGGATTGCAATCCTCGAACATTTTCCCTTTAGGTGCCACGGGCGCAACGCTGAGTGGTTTTGTGTGAAGGCCCCTGTTTGCGTAGGGCATCTTCCCCCGGCATGAAACGGCGCTGGGACTAGCTGTTACAAATTCCTTTCTGCCGTCTGGACGTGGGGGTCGTGTAAACATTGACAAATAAAGGAAGTGTGGTAGCTGCCCCCTACGAATTTGGCCGTTGGGAATCGTCGAGTGTTGATTGGCGGGATGAGATCGCCAGCAGCAGCCAGTTAGCAAAAGAATGATCAAAGAGAAACCGATAAAAATCCGATATCCACACGCAAAAGCGGGAAAACGGGAAAAGGAAGGGGATGGGGAGGGGAAAAAAAAAAACATAGAATAATTATGCCAAGTGGAGCCCAGCGCTTTGACGGGCGTGGTTCCCCAATGGCCTTGTTTTCTTTCCGACTAACCGAACTTTGCTCGATACATCCAGGTTGTAACTTCACTTGTGCTCCAATAAGCAGTTTGGATCGACAGGATCCGATGCCTTGACGCTGGTCTTCATTTCCCGGCGGGCCAAAAATTGAGAGAGAGATCTCCGGTAGATTAAAAATAGGGGATCTGAACCTTGATGCTTTGTGGGACAAACACACGGTAGTGTCAATGACCAAGATGGTTCTTTACCCCACTTGGAATACCGGATGCCAATGGCATAGGGGAACTTCCTTTGTTTCGCCCACTCACGGTCGTATAGAAGTGGAGAGCTACTCTGTCCTTATACATATGTACCTCCCAAGTACTCCGTATATACCTAGATACCGGCCTCGGCAGCAACAAGCTTCGCCCGCGATTGCAAACCCAACTGCATTCTCCGCTTGAACCGGTCTGCAGGCAAATCAAAGAAGCCCAGCGTTTGGACAGGGAAGATGCCCGCTCGCACAGGTGCAGTGTGGGGAGGCGATCGAACGATTTACAAGCTTGTTACGATCTCAAGGTCCCTGGTTGACTGTCTCGAGTCCGGCTTTTGAAGTTAGTACCCTGTATTAAGGTACTTCCTGCCATCTTTCATTGTTCTGTACTCTTGTGTTTCCCGCCCTTAGTGCGTCGCTAACTGGGGAAGCTTGCGAATGTTACCAATGCACCCGTTGGAGCTGGTTGGAGCTGGTTGGAGCTACTCTTCTTGGCTGACCGCTCCTCTTTTTGCGCCGCGGACAGCCCGAGTCAGCGGCGCCTGAAGGGCAGCCATTGATAGCCCTCCAGGGCTGGTTTGCTCCATAGTTGGTGCAGGTGAATGCTACGAGAATGCTACGGAGCCCCGTCTCCAGTCTCCTTCCAGAGCCTGAAGCTGTTTGTGTTGGGAGTAGTGGGGTCAAGGGATGGTGCCCGTTTCACGGCAGGCCCGGAGTAAACATGAAGCGATATGGGGGGGCCCCTGTTCTTCAGTCCACGCGACCTCCGTGCAAGTTTAGCCAGGCCAGGGTTCATTTCTGCGGTCTTTTCTCAGCATCCCTAGATCTAGGTCTATGATGAAGCTTGGCGGCATACCGACCTATACCACCATGTTGAATTATTGGTCTTGGCAACAATGCACTGAGGATCATAGTGGAGGTGGAGGTAAGCTGTACGAATACCAAGCCTGATCTACCCGAGTAAGGCATGGTGCAGATACGGAGTACACAGGGAGTAGCGTATTGTGGTAGTGTGGGGGGGGGGACGTGAGTCTCAAAACAGCACTCCGCGTCCGTTCTACGTCAGTGGGATGCATGGGCCATGAGCAAGGGAAAATGTCCATCGCCATAAGGATCAGCGCCATCGCCAAGACCTCATAAGGAAAGCAAATGCGAAACATCAGGAAGCGCGCAGACCGCGTTAAGGGAGGAGGACGGTCCTCCGATGGGATTGGACCAAGTGGCCCGTGTCTGACCCCCCGGCGGTCACACGCTTTCCCTGAAAAGCCCTACTGCTAGTAATGGGGCTAGGGCTGTTTGGGGGGGGGGGCACTTGGAGGGTTTGGGGCTTTCAAATTGCGACTCAGGCACAAGGCAGGTACTGGCTAATACGAGCAATCCATCTCCGAGAACGGTGGCCGGGCGGCTACTCTGACGTAGGGTGACCGTACCAATACGGACACACGAACCCGTCTTGGTCTACCACACATATTACGGTGAGAACAGACGAAAAGACGGTCACGATCAAGATATATCCGTCAGTAGATGAGATACCATTATTCGAAAGAGCTTGACTTTGTAGTTGGCAGGTATCACGGTCATATGCCCGAGGGCTGGGTCTGATTCACGCATTAGAGCATAAATTACATAAATTACAGATCCTGAAAGCGATGGCGCCCTGATCAGGCCTAGCCTGCACAAAATGCCTCATAGTCGGCACTCGACCAACTGTACGAGGTCAACCCACCATGAAAGAAAAACGACCCGTCACAGCATTGAAAGCCTTTGTATTTCACGAAATCCTATTGATGTCTGAAAGTGACTCTCAACCTAAAAGGCAGAAAAAAGATACCCAAGCTGTTGTACTCATGTACTCAGCCTTTGAGAGGGTTTCTATTTCCAGGCGCAGGAACCTGCACGAGAGAGTGGGTCCTGGAACAAGCGTGGAAGGACCAGGACTGTCGGAATTGTGGGCAACTGCGGGTGTGGCAAGGGGAAAAAAAAAACTGTAAAAAAAAAAAGGCGAAAAAAAAAAACCACGCTAGACCAAAGGCGACCGTGCCGCCCTCCCGTGTATCGTCACTCCCAGCAAAACCCAGTGAACCCCCCCCTCTACTTAGTCCATATACTACTACTTCACTAATTTCGATCTCTATTTCCCCTTAAACCTCTTCCCCTCTCCTCTCTCCACTCCTTAACTATTCTATTTCCGCTTCATTGTCTTTTGGCTTCACTCAGGCTCCCTCCCCTGATCGCCCTCTACAGCCCCAAAACTGTGCAGGCTTGGCACTTGGCGGCTAGCCAAGTACTACTTGTGCCACTCCAGACGCCCTCCTAAGAGGATTTGAAGCAACAACCAGCCATCCTTGGCGTGATTTTCCTTCAACTCACACCTCTACGCCCCCAAAAGCCATGTGTGTTATATCATGAGGGTTTGTCCTTCGCGGGACCTCATATACGATCGATCTTGATCGATCTTGAGCACACTCACCTCTCTTAGACGTGCTTGTGCTGCCAGTCTCAAATCGTCAACATGGCTCAATCCCGTGGTGAACGTCCCTTTTCTTTCCAAAAACTATTGAAGATGTTCATTTCGCCCACTTCGGCCTCCCGGCCGGCTCACGATGAGGCCGATGCCACGGAGGACTTGGACGAACCCCCCCGATCACCAACATATCTTTCACGACACCTCGATTCACCAGCACGAGAGCATCGAATTTGTCCGGCCGCCGATGATTTGCCGCCAGGAATCTTTGCTCACGCGCGCCTTGAAGAACAGCCCGGAAATGTCCCCGACAGACCAGCATCACTCCATCTACGACTCTACCTACAACTACCGTTCCTATCCCCACAGCAATATCAGTGGCATCTCAACTGCCGAACTCACCAGCGACGGTGGTATGACGAGCCCTTCGCTTTCTAACACTCCCAGTCCGCCACTTCCTCCCCAGATGTTGAGCAAGCCTTCAGTGACCGGTAAGAAGGAGATGGCTCCCCGAGTTAAGGTGGTGGATACGAGCGAGACGGCAGTGGAGGCGAATCTGGGTCGCAAGCGCTGTATCAGTTTTGCATGTGGCCGGAAGGCCGAGCCACCCAAGCCAGCAGAACCAGCACCTCAAGCGACTCCCGAAACCCCCATCGAACCGCCAAAACGAAAATCGGCCCTGACCTTCGTTTGTCCCGGACGTCAGTCTCCAGCACCAGCACCTACATCGGCGCTTCAAAGAGAACGCTCTCCTGCTCACAGGGCTGCTTTCCGATCTCGATGCCGTGGCTCCCCAGCCCCTGTCGGTCGTAAGGGTTCTCCGGCCCCTGCTCGCAAGATCTCTGCGGAATCTGCAGGTCCTTCGCGGGCGAAGCCCGCGGAGAAGGCAGAGAAAGTGGAGAAGACATCCATTACTTTGCCTAAGGGTGTGCCTACCAGTGGTCTTGGCCTTTTCGAGGAATCTGAAGCCACTCGCTTTCATGAGTTCGCTAGCTCTACGGATGAGGACGAGGAGTGGGTGAAGAAGACCACCGAATACCCTGAGAAGATCACCATGAACGACTGCATGAAGAAGGAGAATGCCATCCGCCGTCTTGCTGAAGAGGTTGATGCGGAGGCCCTTGACGAGGATGAGGAAGATGATGATGTTGAGGACATCGCAGACGATGACTCAACTATTCATGACTTTTCTTCCGACGACGGCAATGAGTCAGATAACGAGGCGGGCTTTGCCGACTCGGACGACAGTGACGATGATGGCTCTGACTACGAGTTCTGGGCCCCATCTATCACTGTTTCAGATGGGTCTAATGCCCAACCCATTGATGTCACACCGCCTGTTTTGGAGCGCCGTGCGTCTAATACAGGTACATCATTTGACTCATTGACTGACGACCATCAAAAATGGCTCCCGGCTCCCGTTCGCCGAATGGCCATCCGCCGCTCTGCCTCGAAGCCAATTAAGATGCGACCGGGCACTCCTAAGCTGCCCGATAGCACCGACTTCGTGTGTGGGACGTTGGATGAGGATCGTCCTTTGGAGGTTGCATACAAGTCCTGCATCGAACAACGGCGTCTCCAAAGGCGTGTTGTAATTCCTCAGGATATTGATCCGAGTTTCCCCACAAGCGACCCTGAGGACAACGGAGATCTGGAAGACATCTCTCAAGATCAGGACGATGACGAGCCTGCTCTCGACTCAGCTCGTGGCCGCACCGACGCTCCTGTGCGCAAAGCGTCTCCCCGACACTCGCCTAAGCGGATCATGTCTCCTCCCCCTCCCTCTCGCCGGGCTGGTCGCTCGTCTCCCAAGCGTTTGAAGTCGCCTCCCCCTCGAGCACGGGGCCTCCGGGCGAAGTCCCCATCGCCATCGAAGCGGGCGCTGCCGGACGAGATGCCCCATATGGATTCTCCTCGAGGTCTCAACATCAGTCACTTGGTTCAGCAGCGCCAGACAGTGACCCGTACAAAGTCATTGCCTCGCAAGCCTAACCCATTCTTCGCGTCCGACCAGTCATATCGGTCCGTTAGAATGCCTTCTTTCCAAGAATCTCACGAGCGTGAACCCTCCCGCACTCGTGAGCTGCACACACGAGGACCTATCGATATCGTCGAGGGCCTTGAAAAGAAGCGCCAGAAACGCAAAGAGAAGTTCTGGCGCCAGCACTGCCGCAAAAACGCCAAAGAGCAGATTGGACGGCGGCCGATACCCGGCAAAGGAGCCGAACGGATGAAGGAGCTTGGCCTCGAAGTTGCTGAGAGGACCAGGGCTTATGGTGTTGGTCAAGACACCCAGCTCGTCCTATCTGTTTAGGTTACCTAAGGGGATATATTCTTATACCTTTTTACCCCTTTTTCGACTTGTACATACATACATTACAACTTTTGAACGTTGCGCTTGGCCCTGGGGTCAAGTGTCTTTCGCTTACATACTTTTTTTAAACCAACTTCATGTCATCCACTTGCTTGGTCTCTTTGCCTCTGAATACCCCTATCCGCCCTATATATGGGAAGCCTCAGTCCTTGCAGTCTTTTTATTTATTCATCTTTGCCCCCTTCAAACCCCCCTTGTGGGATTTGGAACTCAATAGCTTTCTCATTCTTGTCAATTTTAGCATGGCTGGTGCATATACCCCCCCTATCTGCATTTGCTGCATTGTGGATAAAAAACAGGCGGTTTGGAATCAATGTGGATAATAAGGGATATGAGAATTATCTGATAACTATTGTGACGATCATTGGAGGTCTCAGTAGAAAAATCGTTAGCATAGTAGCAAAGGCTTCCGGTATGGTTCGCGGCCCAGTCAGGACTTAGGCGGTTTTAGATCTCACCGTTCCGTCACTGTTGCTGCCTTAATGCCTGAGGGAAAGCTAGATCCCGAAAACAAACCTGGCTTTATCTTCTTCCCCTCTCAACCACCTGTCACCACCACTTGCGCTATTGTACTCTCGTCGTCTCCTTAATACTCCCTACGGCTCCCTTGGTCCCAGTTTCGCCATGTGGATTATCAACTGGTGTAAGTGCTTCCGAGTGCCCCAGCCCGACCCTCGGCCCAAATCCTCCCCACCAGCACCGCATGCGGAGCCAAGGCCATATGGACCAGACCTATGTTATGTGGCCTGAGAGAACCCCGTCTAAATGAGTTATGGACGAAGGCTTCTTGATGTGTTGTGTTCGACCAGATAGAAAAATGGCTGCATCATGGTTGCATGATGCAGCTATACAATGCCGTGGTCCTTTGCTCGTGATTCGGGGTTGGGCCCTGGAATTTTGAATCTCAGATGTACTGATTCATCGTCTCGGTTTAGTCTACGATGTTCTGGCCTCTCTTGGCCTTCTGAACAAGCACGCCAAGCTTCTCTTTCTCGGTCTCGACAACGCCGGCAAAACCACCCTCCTGCACATGCTGAAGGTGAGTGAGGATCAGATTGGTGGATTCTGCGCCGAGGTGGCATAGGGATTTCCGGTGTCAAGGGTTTGGCGATGGAGCTCTCTGTAACAATTTGATGTTGGGAGGCAGACGCCCTACCTTGGGAAATCTCGGAACGGCCGGCGCAGAGTCACGGGGGGTATAGTGTGGCTAATCGGCTCTTTTCAATCTGTATAGAATGACCGTGTCGCTGTTCTGTCACCCACCGCACACCCTACCTCGGAGGAACTGGCCATCGGCAATAACCGCTTTACCACTTTTGACCTGGGTGGTCACCAGCAGGGTGAGTCTCGATCTTGATCTCCGCCCCCGTTCGCGGAGCCGATTCCGAAATGGCCGGGGTTCTTCAACCTGTGGACTTACCAGGCATCAGGATGAGGGCGTGAGATGACTTTTGTTGGTATTGAATTGACACTGACTTGTAACGATTAAAGCCCGCCGTTTGTGGAAGGACTACTTCCCTGAGGTCAGCGGTATTGTCTTCCTTGTAGACGCCAAGGATTACGAGCGATTCCCCGAGTCCAAGGCCGAGCTCGACGCTCTCCTCGCCATGGAGGAGCTTGCCAAGGTCCCCTTCCTCGTTCTCGGAAACAAGATCGACCACCCCGACGCCGTCAGTGAGGAGGAACTCCGCCATCAGCTTGGCCTGTACCAGACTACTGGTAAGGGCAAGGTGCCTCTCGAGGGTATCCGACCCATTGAGCTGTTCATGTGCAGTGTCGTCATGCGACAAGGTAAGACCGTTCCGCAGATCTTGATCTTCACAGGAGCTAAAAGTATTCACAGGTTACGGCGAGGGTATCCGCTGGCTCTCTCAGTACGTCTAAGGTTCTATAGCCTAGACATGGTCTTCTCATCCACTCCAATACCCCTGTCGTCCTTTGTGAACCTTCCGCCGATGCTGGTCTAGGATTGGCCATGAGGCGCAATCTGAGAAGCGTTTTGCTCTTCTCGTCCGTTCCTAGAAACCTCTTCTCTGCCTACTCTCTCCCTTTCAAATATGCCTGACGTCTTTAAAAAAAAAAGACGATGTCTTGATGTTTCCTAACTTTGATTCGCACCCCCATCAATGCATGTCTATTCGGCTTTGTTTCATCTGCCCCCTTTCTCTCCTGTTCTCCTGCTGCCTGCTAGGTATTCCTATTTGCTGCTCGGTCGGCTGTTATTTCATAGTCCTAAAATGCCTTGCTCCCCAATCTATACTGCACGCAGTTTAGTATATATCTTGATATAAGCTTCCGAAGAGTCTTGATTCTGCGGACTGGTGATCCATCAATCGCTAGATCACTAGATTCTCAGGGCCCCGACTCGCAGTTAGTGCAACATTACTCCAACGATGTCGATTGGTGATCTGAGTAAAGAGATCACTATGAGTGCGTCTGTCCATTGAGCTGATTCATTCCAATACTCCTGTAGACGAATTCCCCATTAGCCCTATAGGCTGTGCTAGTTGAGGGCCATGGTGGGTTAGTCCTGATAGTAGCCAAAGATACACGCCGTGTCCCTTGTGACTCTTGGAGCCGTCAATCGCGATTTGAACCTCGCATTTGATGCTTTAGTCCAGAAGATGCTCCCGTATCCAATGAGGGAAGCATATCTCCCTTCGAACGCGACACGATGCCGCCGTATTCGGCACTTCGGGGCATTAGCGAGGCCTATATCGCTGTTGAGCGGGCCAGGCGCACTCCATCTGCTGTGCTCCTGCGGCTTGGATCAATCCTTTTCGTTTCGAAGAAAATACCCTGGAAAGGAGCAAAGCGAAGTCGACAAGTGGGATAGACCAAGCTGCTGATCCGGTGAGGGTCAAGCTGGGATTGTCCGATGTTGAGGACAAGTTGATTCTTCGCGAGGATCTTAAAGCTGCCCTAGCAACGGCTGCGTTTTATAAGAACCTGAGAACATTGTAATACTACTGGTTTTTGTACACACTTGAAATGCACGATCAGCTGTCGGACACGGGTGATGTACAAACGGAAATATCAACTGTTTGCAGGGCATCTATATTGTCTTGATTGGCCCGTCTTTAGAGCCTCACGACCTAGTCCGTGCTGGGAGACCCCCTGCATCGCCCTATCTAATTGGCCGAGAGTGCTAGTAAGATTGACACGGTGACTGGTATCGACGAATACTACAAGAGCTGGTAAATCCTCTAGTGTAAGTCTTTCATACGCATAGATTGGTTATCCATGGGATGTACAAGTATTGAAGGGCAAAGGAATTGACATCGAATCTTTGGATTAGACCCGGGGGAAAACAAGCGCCAGCCACTTACGCAGTCTAAATTATCGGCCAATCAGGCGAGGGGCGAGATGGGTTTATCGTTCAAGGGTCGTTCATACATTCAGATTGCTATTGAGATCCTTCTTCAACCATTGTCGTCGTAAGCATGAACAGGCTAGGTTGGACAAGCGGCAAATGAGCTACACCACCTACTAGACGTAATACGAGATGACACAATTGAGCATGAGAATCAATTGAATTCAAGACACAAGACCGATAAGACAGAAACAGATAAGAATAAGATGAACCAGGCGTTCCCAACCCCCCTTCCAGGATGCCGAGAGAAAACATTCCGTCCAGATGGTAAGAAACAGGAAAGCAGAGGAACATGATGGAAAAAGAAAAAGGGAAAGAAAAGGAGAAGAGACATGGATGAGGGAAACATTTCCGCTCTGAGGGTACAAAGGTCGCATGGTCGGCCCATGAAAGGATGGAGACAGGTTTCGCTGATCGTACCGGGGCCCTCGAGTCGATAGAGGAGGGGGTATCGGATTATCGTAAATGTGAGAGGGCGGAGTTTGCGGGGGCGAGCCCGGTGTAGAAGAGGGTTCCTCGGTCATTCATCGCTTCGTTGGTATGCGGCGGAGGTCATAGATGGGAGGGGGCTAGAGGATGTCATGTAGGCGGTTGTGGATGCGTAGTTAAAAAGAAAAAAAAGGCTTATCTCCGCCCGAACCTGCTGCAAATGGAAAGCTCGTATCGATTCCTTTATTTCTTGGATTTGCGTGGAGTAGTGATGGGCCCGCCGGCGCTCATGCCACCGTAAACGTACTTTTGTTTCTTTTCGGCTGGTTTCAAGATCTGTAGAAGCGGAGAAAGATTTTCTGGTTAGTACATGGGGAAAGTGAAATGTAGGTTTCCGTTTGAGGAGTATCTCACCTGGAACGAGCAGAGCAGGCTTTCATCCACGCTCATCATGGCACCTGCGTTATCGAATTCGCCACAGTAGTTTGGCGCACTGAACAGTGTCACCAGCTGTCGCTTAGAGAAGAATTCGTATCCATCCTCCACGACTTGATGGGCACGGCAAATCAAGTCCATGTCGTGCTTCTGTAGGAATCGTGATACCACATCCGGACCGAAGGTGAATGACACACCACGATCGTTCTCGCTCCATCCTGTGATATCCTTATCCGGGTCGGACCACAAGAGGTCACAGAGGAGACCGCAGTCGGGAATCTGTATAAGTCAGCGAATCTGGCCCTCAAGCCGGACGGCCAAAGAACACGGATGCCACTTGTGGAAAACCAACCCACATAATGTGACGAGAGGCAGAACTCAAGAGGGAGAGGGCACTTACATCAGTGGGACGCATAACACGGCGGATCTGCTCCATTGAGTTCAGATCAGGGCTGAGACCACCGTGCATAGTGAAGATCTTCTCGTCAATGATAGCGGCGATTGGGAGGCAGTTGAAGCAATCGGTGAAGGTCTTCCATAGCTTGATGTTGTATCGGCGCTTGCACTCGTCGTAGAATCCATAGATACGGTTAATCGAGGCGCACTCGTGGTTGCCGCGAAGAATGAAGAAATTCTCCGGGTACTTGATTTTGTAGGCAAGGAGCAGACAGATGGTCTCGAGGGACTGCTTGCCACGGTCGACGTAATCACCGAGGAACAGATAATTGGCCTCTGGGGGGAATCCGCCGTACTCGAAAAGTCGAAGTAAGTCGTAGTATTGACCGTGAATATCACCACAGATCTAGAGATAAGAGACGTTCGGTTAGGCATCGGTGACGAAAAGGAGGGCGGGAAGAAAAGAAAAACCAGGGCCAGAAGAGAGGGGCTTATCGTGGACATACCTTGATGGGGGCCTCTAATTCCAAGAGAATTGGCTGGGAGATAAAAATTTCACGAGCCTTGGTGCACAAGAAGCGAATTTCCGATTCCAGGAGTTGCACTTGCTTGCCAGGTCGGCTGCCCCTCACCTCCAGCAGCCTATCAATGATGGAGTCGAGATCGACGTCCTGTTCGGCCATAACGGGCGGCCCTTACTGAGCAGGAAAAGAAGGAGAAGAAGGGAAATAAGCCCGTGAGAAGGGGAAAAAAGAAAAGCACGCGCCGGGGAAGGGATGGCTTCCGGGGGTGGGATACTAATGACGCGGCGGCTATGTTCTGCATAAAAAAAAAACGCGAGTCGTTAGTGATGTATTCAAATTCAACAAGAGCACCCGCCCGGTTCTCAAAACCCAAGTCGATTTCCACGGAGACAGTCGCGTTTCTGATGACGAAATTTTCTTTACCGCGCTATCGTTCCTCTTCCTTCTGCGACCCAGGGGTTCGAGGGGGATGGAAATCCAGTCAACAGGATTGACATACCACACAATAATTCAATGAGACCAAAGACTCAGGAGATATTTTTTAAGAGGCCTTGCGGCCGCGAAGGGTTTGGTAGGTTGATCTGCGGCAGGGATGGCAGAAGTCGACAAAGTGACTCTCCGACTGTCAAAGGGGGTATTCGAAGACGAGATAGAAGATTTGAATCGGCTCCTAAGCGGCTTGAAGAAATAACAGGCCGGGGGAGACCACAGATCACAGGTCGTGGATTTGAGCGGGATGGAAGGGAGAGGGGAAGGTGGGAATCGAGACGAGATTTTCCGGGCGGGTAGGTGGAGAACAAGAGGCAATCAGAGGCGAAAGACAGGACGTCCAGAAGAACCGATCAGTTCGAGAATGATGGCAGGACGAGACTGGGCTGGACGCGATGGAAGAAAAACCGGGGACGTGATGAAGAGGGAGAATCTCTGCAGGGCGAGAAAGCGGGAAGTTTGCAGGTTTGCGTGTTTGCAGGTGTTTGGCTTCCGGCCGTTCTGAAACCTCTTCTGCTCAAGGGCCTCGACAGTTTCTACATCTACTTTGGCTGGTTTTATTTCTACCCAGTGCCATTTTCGTATTGCTTTACCAATCTCTGCGCCTTCGTGCTGCTTGGTCCCCCTCCCCTCTTTTCTGTTGGAGGGGTTGTTGCATCAATAGCCGCCGGTCGAGACCCTCATGGAGTCCACTCCTCATCAGGTACATACGCCAAGTACTTCGCCCATACAGGGCCTTAGCGCAAAGTATGCGGTCCCTCCTCCCGAGTCTCCATAGCAGGGGATTCGACCCTAGCATGCGATTGTCCTGCATTGGCCCGGTGGCCGCGATGCCGCTCGACCCGGAATTCCCATTGGGCATCCAACAATAGACGAGGCCCATTGGATCCCCGCGACCTCACTTTTACCCACCTGGAAGTCGGGGAGCTACACTAAGGATGCTAAGGAAGCTATAATGGAGGAAACGTTGAGAAGAACATTATTTTCCAGACCGGCTCATAGCGTCATGCCACGTATCCACCCTGCATAGAGTTCTAACAGAAACATGCCACCAGAAACGCAGCACAAGAACAAAAAGGGGAATAGGAGAGAGAATCGAGAAAGGTCGAGCAGAAGCAAAGCAGAAGCACTCAGAATAGACACATCCATAAATCGAAGATCAAAGCATTCCCCTCAACACCAGCGAATTCAGGACAGGGAAAAGGCAGAGAGAAAGGAAAAAAAGAGGAAGAAGAAGGAAATACAACAAGCGCGCTCTAAACGGTTCTTTCAAAATGTCCCTCCCGCGTATAGGCAAGACCGGTCTCGACCAAAGAACAATGAACTTCAGTGAAGTCGAGAAGTGCATGAGACAAGAAGTCGAAGGTGGGGCAAAGGGGCGCAGCGCAAAATCAAAACAGCCGTAAGTGTTCATACATCCAACCCGCCATAACTCATAAGTCATCCAACGCCATGAAAATGCATAAGCTCGAGAGCTTAGAAACAGATAATTCAAACCTCGAGAGGGAAGGGGTGTTGGCTTTATTCATTAGGATAAAAGCCATAATCAATCAGCAAGTGAAGGGCTCCGGAGACTTTCGCATGTCTGGGACAAGTATGATGGTATTTACCCACTCAAGGTACGGCCAGCGCTCAGGATTGGCTGACGTGGGCCTCGAGGAAGCGTAGTAGTGGGGATGGCGGGGTGACCCAACTCTGGAGCTACCAGATGTGCAGCAAGTTCCTTCTGGGAGTTATCCCAGGGGTGCTCGCCGAGCACGGTGAACCAGCCATGTCCGACGTCGTGCTGCAGAGCTTCCAACTGCTGTCGACATACTTCTTCATCCAAACCCCAGTCTTTACTAAGGCCAGGCTGTACCACAGTGGACTGAAGAGGAGACAGACTAGGAGAGTAGGTTTGCTTCGCCGGGCCCTGGATACTAGAAGAGCCAGAGGACACTGTACTAGTATCCTGCTTCCATTGGTGCTCATGAGGAAGAACAAAGGCGGTCTGAGTCGGAGCATGGATCTGTTGGATAGGAAGGTTCTGAGGGACCGTGGGACCTGGGCCACCGAGGCCATCCGGGCTGTAGGCACCATCTGTAGAAAGATTCACAATCTTGCGGCGCTGAGTTTTCTTTCCACGGTTGGTTCCCTCGTCCTCATTCCGCGAGGTGGTCTTAGCGATAGGCGGACTGGCGTCTTCGCTTGACTTGGGTAAAGGAGTTCCTTGAAGAAGGGGTGGAATCGGCGGGAGGGCCTTATGAACCAAGGCAGACTGATCAGCCGCACTGGAACGAACCACTGGAGCGCCCTCTGGTTCAGCGACGCGATCAGCTAATTGCTTTCGCTCAGTATAGCCTGGGCCTCGGCCGTCGATGATCATGTCCTCTGCATACCCGGGGGTCCGGCGGAACAGATTCATGATCACGACGCGGTAGCCTGAATGAGTCTTCACGAACGGGTTTCCGGACACCCAAATCTCCCGTATCTCAGGGAGACTGGTAAGCCGGGCCATTTCCGTCGGATCCATGAGGTTGTTATCCCGGATATCCAATCTCTCGAGAGAAAGAAGTCGCTCAATGCCGGCAAGTGACCGAAGTCGGTTACCGCGTAGATTGAGGGCGGTGATTGCGGGGAGGGGGCTGCGCGAAAGAGAGTGTAAAGACTCTATCATACAGTGAGACAGGTTCAGGGCGCGCAGCGACATGAGAGACGCAAGGCTGTCCGGAATCTCGATGAGAAGATTCGACGACAAGTCCAGCGAGTTCAAGGTATTAGCCACCGGGGCTAGACTGGCAGTAGAAACGCTAGTCAGCGAGTTCTCCGGGAGACCGAGGTGTCGCAGGAATCGCCATTTCGAGGGTGGCATGACGCCGGGGAGGAGAGTCGACGAGCTGCCGGTGCGATAGCCAGCTGAGGTGTCGCTTGAGTTTGAACTGCCCGAGCCAGTGCGTTGGATTCGACCCGACTGGCCACGGCGATGCCCATGCTTTGTAGGAGGTCGCGGAGGCGAAACACTCCCAGCCCGGGAGCGAAACCTTGCGCCTTCAGACTCAGCGCGGATCATGGAGACAGCTCTGGGGCTTGCGCTGCTTGCGAGGGCAGTGTCTGCGGTTGGTGATCCCGGGGCAGAGATAGCCTCGGGCGGGTATGCTGATTGGGAATTGGAGTTCCAGCCAAGGGTGGGCGACTGCTGCGATTTGCCTGACCGTCGGCGACGCTTGTCGATGTCATCTAAGACAATCCTGGTCAACAAATCGGCGGGGTCATCGAGATGGGCCCGCTTGATGGTCAGAGTTCGCAACTGCTCAGACAAACGATCCCAGCCGAAGAATGAACGATAATCTATGTCAATGATCTCTAAAGCGCTCAAGTTTTTGAATGCATGCAACGGCACAGCCGTATCAAAGGGAAACTCTTCATATCCACGGATCAAGCAGGCACGGTGATCCGGAGCCAGACGGAGACAAGGGATTTTAGTAAATGCAGAATAGAGATACTTCAGGTCGTTTTCCAGGGCGAGTTGGGCCTTCTCGGTTTTGGAAACAGAGTCCTTGGATCCTAGGCCGAAGGAGGACCACAGGCCGCTCATACCAGACATGACACTACGGACACTAGACACCGAGTGGATGGAGTCACGATCCGCGCCCTTGGACCGCTGGGGCTTGTTCAGGAAAGATACATAGGACTGGGAGACCTCCGTTTGAATGTTTTCCAGGCGGATATTCATGGGCCCCACGGCAATAGACAGATCCTCGAAACGGGACAGAAGGTAGAAGAGGTGGTGAGGGGTGAGAGTAAGCTTAGCCGGCTTGATGGTCTGAGAGGTGAATTTTAAGGCTCCGAAGGAAAGAGCAGATGCTAAGGTCAAGGAAGTGGAGGAAAAGGCACCAGAATTCGAGGCATTAGGCGGCGATTGCGGAGGTAAAGCATTTTTGCTGGTAGATTGCCGGCGCAGCTGTAGGGCGTTTGCTAACGCCTTCTCGTGGGTTCGTACGAAGCTGGCAAGATTCTGTTTGAAGGAGAAAGATAAGACGGTTAGTCGACTATTCTCTCGTCTGATCCCATCTGACGACCGGAGGGGAGTCTTTTTCTTCTTCTTCTTCTTCTTTTTTCCCTTCCCCCCCCTTCCAAGGGGATGCAGGAGAGCGGCAAGACGTAGGCATACCTTGATGAAGAGTTGTCCATCTTCAGTGTTCAGCTTCTCCATGGTGGAAAAGGGCACTCGGTGAGGACCTAAACCGGAGAACTCTGAAGATGGATAGCTCAACAGGTGGTAAAGACGTTGGACATTATGAAGGTCTGCGACCAGAGAAATCTGAGTAGCGCTGTCGCCTAGGTGATGAGGGGGGTCAGCGTGACGGGCAGCGTGAACAAAGGTACTATGGACCAACCTGGAGAAAGGAGTGTGAGTCGACCGAGCTGAAATGCGACGAGTCGAGCGGCAGCAGAATTGGGAGGCAGAAAAAGATGGGGAGGGAAAGTACTAAATATGAATCGCGATAATCACGCAGGGGAGTCACCCAGGTCACCTTTCCGCTTCCCATTTTACGACCAAAAACCCACTAGTCCCACCGAGGCGGCGCTAAGCCCCCTTAGGTATTTCTTAACTCTGTATTCGCCCTCTTCTATTACGATTGGGGACCATTAACGGCCTACTCGGCACAGTGGAGAATTCGGATCGTCCTGGTTCATCCTGTGGCCTCCTATCGATTCCAATTACATTTCTCCGTTTCTCAGGTATCTCCAATCAATCAACTTCTGGAGAGCGGATTATGTTTGTGCCGTCTATCTTCTGCTCCCCTCGCCGCGGGCATGCGGTAGGGTTCAACGGGCGCTGTCGTGATGTCTCGCCCTCTGAACGGGGGTTACATGGCATGTTCAGCTTTCAGAGGTAAATATATCGATAATATCTGGTTCTATTGACGGGGAGGATGCAAAGGTCTTACGGCAAGCCGTGTCCCAGGGTGCTAATCCCTGCACTTGCACCCCACTAAACCCAGATGGGCCCAAGTGGCGGCGCTATGGAGGGGTCACTCTGCTCTTGGATTTGGTGTTTGATTTCTGAGCATTGAAATTTCGCTTCTACCAGGCTCGCCCTCGCGTGGATCCAAGCACCTTGTCCGTGCTATCGGCGCCAAATTTGAAAATAAGATGCTTGGGAGTGCCCCATTGAACCTCGAGAAGGGATCCGTGGATGGTATCAGCTTTCCGAGTCGATCACTGTCTATCACGCCCGTGGTGGGTCCGTCTTTGCCCCCCCCTCCCTCCGATCGGCACGATTAAAAAAAAAAATTCATCGGAAAGGTACCTACATTGTTCCTCGATGACCTCCCCAACTCCTTCAGGATTGGTTTTGGTTGACTATGGAGTACAGCAGATGATACCTGCGAGTAACCCACGATGCAGACCTAGTGAGAATACCATGTTTGGACCAGCGACCTCATGCCCCCCTAGTCACTTAGTCCGCTCTTAGTGTCTTTGGGAGAATTTTTATTTATGTTTTCTTTGGTCACATTTTCCAAAACGGGCCTTTCAAGGTTTCTAGGTAGCTTAGCGTCCTGGGTTCGCACCCTCAGTCCTTGCTGAATCCTACGGCTTTGGTCATCTGCAGTGTACGCTTGAGGGCTTCACCGCATACACAGTAGAACTTTGGATTGGATTTCTTGGAACCCGCCAAGCGGCACGAAAACGGCGTCAAAGTCAAGAGCTGGCGAATAATCGAATAACAGCAATTTCCGCTGGCGCGTGAACTATCGGCAGAGCGAATCAGGGGCCCACGCACTGAAATCAGCCGAGTCAGCTCGCACTGACATCTGACATTCCAGCTCGTGGTGGGGTCGTCCCCCGATTCCCCCGTTGGAGACTTCGAAATGACATCAAGCCCAAGACATTCCGTGGCCGTAACATGCCATTGCCATAGAATCACGGTAACCTATGGGATCTCGAGATATCTTCGTCTCCCATCTACCAGCTACACCGCTGCATTCTCGGGGTCCCCAGGCCTGCCACTTGAGCCGTGGTTCGTTGTGGTCCGCTAATATACTTTCATCGATGGGACGGGAACGGGAGCGACTGGATTGGGGTAATCGACTTCCGTACACAGGAACAAGCATAATCCATTCATTACAGGAGCAGATGCAAGCCGCTTCTCCCGGCCATCGTTGTACTCTGGTACGGATACTAGATACATGTCTCGCCTATGACCTGCGGGCGTTTCAGAAGTGCACAAGGTGTAGACAAAGCCACGATCCCGGCAAGGTGATTCGTCTCCCTAATTTGGATCATAGAGGAGCAGATCCCAGAAGCGCGGGGGGAAGTCGAGGAAATACGAGCATTCTTCTCCCCCAGAAGTGAGGCGCTCGGTCCAACGTCGGATCCTAGTCCCATGCACATCTGCACTAGCAAGGGAGTTCGTATGCATCATCCTTGCATCGCAAACTTTGGCAATCTTTGTGTCTTCTCGTACTCCGTTAGCTTGAATTTCCCCAGTCAGATGGCCAATGTTAGCCCCGAAGATTGACCGAGAATGTGAGCACATGGGAATGATAGCCGTGTTTCTGTATCAAGGGAAGGGGGGAGGGGAAGAGGGGCAACCGCACCCACCTGATAAATCCGATCGACAAATTTCAAGCTAACCTCGCCTTGCAAGCCCCGCCCCCTTTGCCCTTTCACCCTGTGAGGTCTGTTAGCCATATGACTGCAAGCGAATGAACACCCCCTTCGGGGCGCTGACTTGCGCCATCGTCTCCACTAGTCGATCGCAGCACGAGGATACGATATCGTGGGCGTGGCCCTCATTGGCCGAGAGTTGGAGTCGGTCATTTGCAGCGCGCCAAGGCTGATGGCTCGCTGAACCTGCAGATTCGCCATCTTTGACATTCGGAGACGCCACAAGAATACACCGTGCCAGTAGCGATCTGCATAGGGCCAAATGCAGTCGCGGGACAAAGTTTGATACGCCGGTCCATTCCAAGGATTGTGGCTTATTCGCTAAGCGGGGTGTAAATATTTTGTGCACCTGCTTTTCGCCCCCTGCTAGACGGAGGATTAAGGTGTCCGCCATACTAATCTCCGGGTTGCCTGTACTACTTATGTGCACACCTTTTACGGAGTAATGTACCCGCGTTCCACTCCACCTGGATGGCGCCGATGGAGATAGAAATTAGCTACGAAGTAAGGCAATCTAAAAAGAATGGCTAGGCGGCTACCGCGCCCGGGAATTCAGATTTGCCCTATTATGATGCGTGTGCCAGCCGTGTCTACTAGAGAGTACACTTTTTGTCCGTTCAATCCGAAGTTCTACCGGCAGCATCAAGAACGGTCAGGGTTAGTGGAGGGGAAAGAGAACACAACGAGAGCTGTGCTTGCTTTTTCTTTGTCTTTCCCTTTCTGCCTTTGGCTTGGAATTGGCTAGGAATTGGAGACCCAGATTTGAGGTCGATCGGCACGATCGACATCAAAGGAGGGTGTGGTCAGATTGTGAAATGAGAAGCTGCCGGAGTCGGATACCATCACGGTTAGCCTCTCAAACCCCGGCGCTGCAAATCATCTGCGAGTTGGGTCAGGTGACCTTCATATCATTGGTCCGAGTTGGCGTTTTCGCCCTCGGAGATCAGCTTTCATAACCTTATCAACGCCCTGTTGCGGCCCTGTGGTAGGACTCCTTTGATGAGTATCGAGTTCATGAAGGGGTTGGTGGAGGGGTTCCACCACCCAAAGCGCCACAGCAAATTATGAACTACCATGGAGGGGGTTTAAACCCCGTATCAGAGAACCAGCGTCTTTGTTCTTTTCGTAGTACGTGTAGTTTTGTACCTATCTGTGCCCCAGTAGAGACTTTCCGACATCGCCGCAAGCGGGAAAACCAAGCAGCCTCGCAGTAATTTTCTGCTCCTCTAACGCGGGACAGATCAAGGTGTAGAGGGACTTCCCCCTCCCGAGACCAATCACAGCGTCAACCGCCGTTGACCTTGAGATCTGAACGGGCTTGCATGTAGCGGTGAGCGTGCCGCGGAGCATTCTATTGAGTCCTGCCGAGGATAGCACAACATCGGACGTATCGAGTACAAGCAATTGCCTCACCATCAGCGCTTCCGGGCTTCACGTCGCACGCAGGGTGTACCGAATCAGGATCTCGCAATGCACGAGGCGGGTGATAGGAGACCCATCGTAAATGGTGAATGGATAGAGTGGCCTGTCCTCGCCAAACTGGATCACTGGAGAAATGGATGTTCAGATGGCCGATGTTGCATGCGATATGTGTTGGTTAACTTCAATAATGAGAACCGATAACCCCCACCACAATGATCGCAACCATGGATCCCCATTCTTCTTATCTATGCGGGGCAACGGCGAGCCCCAGTTGTTCATCAGCAGAATTCATGCGCCACACTCGAGCCACAGACCCGTGGCACGTGATCTGACGTCAAATCTCCAACTACCTGGCAGTACCTGGCAGGTTGCTTCTAGAGCGCCAGTCATTATGCAACAATGTCTTCAGAGAAGGCATTGCCTCCCGACCGATTCGATCCAGCTAATCTACCTGACTACGATCACGATTTCATCACACCCGAAGAGTTAGCCCGGTTCGAGGACGCATTGAATGCCCCCGAAGCTTCCCCACTCGTAGCCATCAACGACTGGCGTCCTATCAACCAGCGAGTGCGTAAGAGTCGCGGCCGTCGCAAGGCCCCCAAGCGGAGCAGGGACGAGACGAGAGAGGGCGTGCTATACACTGTCCTCAAATGGCCGTTCCTGTTCACGGTGTTTACCTGGATTACTCTGCTTGGTATCGCGTACGCTTTGGTCCGCGTGTACATCTTCCTCTATGAACAAGGTGTCACCTGGCGTGGGCGGCGAGAGCGGCTGCGTCGCGATCTAGCGACCAAGACAAATTATCCAGACTGGCTGAAGTCGGCCCAGGCGTTGGATGCCTACCTTGGAAATGAGACGTGGAAGCAGACGGACGAGTATGCTTACTATGACCACCTGACGATCAATAAGGTGGTGGCGCAGCTGAAGGGCATAAGAAAAGAAGCTGAAAAGGAAGTGCAACATGGAGTCAGCGCGGGTCAGGCCTCTGCGGTTGAAGAACTGAGCTCATTATTGGAGGCCTGCGTGAAAAATAATTTTGCTGGCGTGGAGAACCCTCGGATCTACAGTGAGGCCTATTCCGGAACCAAGGACCTGGTTCAGGAGTATATCAACGAGGTGCAAGCCTGCATTCAGCTAGTCTTGGAGAGTAAGCGGATCGATTCAGAGACGAAATACCGCCACTTCAAACATCTTGATACCAATTTCGGTCGCACTGCTCTCTGTCTTTCGGGAGGCGCCACTTTCGCTTATTACCATTTTGGGGTGGTTAAGGCCCTGCTCGATAACGAAGTTCTCCCTGAGATTATCACGGGCACCTCTGGTGGCGCCTTGGTGGCCGCACTTGTGGCGACTCGAACTGATGAGGAACTGAAGCAGCTGTTGGTCCCAGCCCTAGCACACCGTATCCGCGCCTGCCATGAAGGGTTCACCACCTGGATCCGTCGCTGGTGGAGGACAGGTGCCCGCTTCGATACGCTGGATTGGGCGAAACAATGCAGCTGGTTTTGCAGAGGTTCGACTACCTTTCGAGAAGCCTATGAGCGTACCGGGCGCATCTTGAATGTCTCGTGCGTTCCGTCTGATCCCCACTCACCCACGATCCTCGCGAATTATCTGACGAGTCCGGATTGTGTCATCTGGAGTGCCGTATTGGCTTCTGCGGCTGTCCCGGGAATTCTCAATCCGGTAGTTCTGATGACCAAAAAGCGCGATGGGACCCTGGCGCCTTACTCCTTTGGTCACAAGTGGAAGGACGGGAGTCTGAGAACTGATATCCCCATCAGAGCGTTGAATTTACATTTCAACGTCAATTTTACCATCGTTTCCCAGGTATGCAAATCTACTTCTTCCATTTTGCGGCTGGCCGCTAATTAACTGGATTTTCAAGGTCAACCCTCATGTGAACCTATTCTTCTTCAGCTCTCGTGGTACCGTAGGGCGACCAGTCACACACCGGAAGGGCCGGGGTTGGCGCGGTGGGTTCCTAGGCACAGCGATCGAGCAGTACATCAAGCTCGACCTGAACAAATGGCTACGGGTCCTACGACATCTTGAACTTCTTCCAAGGCCTCTGGGTCAAGACTGGAGTGAGATCTGGTTACAAAAGTTTAGTGGCACAGTAACACTGTGGCCTAAAACTGTACCCTCGGACTTTTACCACATCTTGACAGATCCAACACCGGAACGCTTAGCGCGGATGATCCATGCTGGCCAGCAAAGCGCGTTCCCCAAAATCCAATTCATCCAGAATCGGCTTAAAATCGAAAACACCATCATGCGCGGTCTCCAGCAGTGCTCCCCGACGGGTGGTCGCTCCCTGTCGCCGATTCTCTCGCGCCGTTTCCAGTCCTCAGATACAGAGGATGCCATGGCAGATCGATTGGATGACACTTTCCCAGAGCGCTTTGAGTCTAGCTACGCTGATACCACTGACAGCTTATCCCAATCAACCTCTTCCCGGCCACATAGCCCCACTCCGGCCTCCCACAGAAGGAATAGCGTGATGGAGGAAGTGCGGCGCCAGTCCGCAGTGTTCTTCGATGACACCGAGTTCTCTGGTGACGATTCTATCGCCATCACCTAAGGACTAGGGCCTGAGTGGGTTCAAGCGTCCTGCATGCCCGATTAAATTCGTTCGCCTCATGATGCTGAGCTATGTCCTTCTGCTTTGGGCCTGTTGCAGCCCTACTTACCGTCATGGTACTTCCTGTCGGATCCGCAATCAGGTATGACAGGCGGCTATTGCTGATCAAATTTTTGCTTTCCCTTTTTTTTTCCCGCGGCTTCCTCCGGGTCCCACTTTGCCACTACTTGACATATTCAGCCCCGCCTCTCCGGTATTCCCAGTCGCATGCCAAGGCGTTATTTTTCTTTTCCCCCACAGCGTTGTTCTCTTATCCCCAGCCCGATTGTCTATTCTATCTTTGGCTTGGCCTCCTGTTACTTTCCTTTACGACGCTTACGACCTGTGATCAAGATGCTTTGTTTTACACAGTGCTGGTTCAAGTTTATGTACCATACCTTCATTTTGATATCTTAAGTGTTACATGAACACGAAAGCAAACAATACTAAACTAGTCTCATGTACCATGATGTAGTCGCAGTCTCGATCCTGACAGACCAAAAGTCCACAATGATGAAATAGATAATAGTAGTACGTCTTATGCCGTCTCGAGGGTGCAGATCCACCGAGTGGGGTGGAACGCCCCTCTTTTAGGCACCATGACGTCAGACGATGTATGCCATACTGCATACTATCAGATAAACATTAGACGCGAGTGGGCGTCGAATGCTGTCATTGGGCTTATCTATCTCAAAAAGATTCAATTGATATGCCTGGAATGGTGGCTAATTTGTCTTCTTTTTTTCGTTTTGAGGCTATTGAAGGCTGACTAGGTTGGCTCTGGTTTCTAGTTGTGGGGATAGCCACTACTTTGGATGAGCCTAAATCTTGCAACGTATGGGTCTGGAGCTTCATATACCCGTGTATCAGGAAAGATCAGATTGTATCAACAAAAGGCGTTGTCTATCAGACAGAAGGTGCTCTCAGATGACGAGAAATCGAGTGCGTATATGTATTGCTCAGAAGAATGACCAGAACATGTGCGACTTACACCTGCAATTTAAAGACATAACGTGAAACCCTGGTCAGCTATTAGAGCTTTTCAAATACCTCAATAGCAGCCTTAGCGGTCGAGGAAGCACTGGCAGGGTTCTGGCCTGTAACAAGGTTTCCATCAACAACATGGAAGTCATCCCAGATACCAGCTGAGCGCTCATCTGATACAGTTGTCAGCGAAGGCCAAGATCTCCAATATTTAGAAAACGTACAGTTCGCACCCAAGCGGTCCGCAAGCTCCTCCACCATTTCGGAGCCCCATCCGCGGAGCTCAGACATAATGCCCATAGTGCTCTCCGCCTCGGTAGTGAAGCCAGTGATTCTCTTCCCTGTGACCAAATGTGCTCCAGTGGAGCGGTCAAGAACGTTGGCAAAAATCGCAGGGCCATGACAAACAGATGACACAACACCGCCGTTAGCCCAGACTTGCTCGGCGATTTCCTGAAGCGCACTTGCTGTGGGGTAGTCGAGCAAAGCTGCATGGCCGGCCGAGGCGTAGAAGAGGCCGTACTGGGAGCCGTCGACCTCGGAGGCCTTGGGCATGTTATCGAGCTTCTTGCGGAAATCGCTGTCCAGGTCCTTCCAGGTCTCGAGGTCCGAGCCGTTGAGAAAGTCCGGCTGCAGCGAAAGCCAGTCGGGGGTATAGCTGCCCGTCTCAGAGGTGAGGTCAACCTCGAAGCCGGCGGCGACGAGCGCCTTGAATGGGTGGAGGGCTTCAGAGATAAAGAGGCCGGTTGTCTCTTTGCCATTGAAGAGCGAGGCACTGGCAGAGGTGACAGCGATGAGGGCTTTGCGGGCAGGCATTTCGATATTGTATTGATCTGTGACTCTTGGAGAAGTTGGTAATAGATTGGGTTGAGCTAACTGTTGTTCTGGATTAGATCCTGAGATTGTTGATGTCTTTTTTGGAGGTAATTCCTCTTCTCTTTATGCTAGAGCCACATGATTCTCTTCTCCTTCTTCTTCTTCTTCTTCTTCTTCTTCTTCTTCTTCTCTCCGTGTGACGGAGTCCATTCGAATAAGATATTTCCTAAACTCCGTGATAGTCATATCGCACTATTGGCTGGGCATTCCCATAGCTTCTACAGAGTAAGCGCTAAGCATCCGCTATCCAGCAGACAGCACCCACAAGCATCTGAATTTCGACCTTGGGGGATCTTTGGCTTGAGCCTTGTGTCAGAACGGAATTTAGGAGAGCGAACCTTGATCGACAAGGTCGGAGTTGCGGAACAGTGGGTCCTGCGCTTATCTTGACTGTGCTGTATTAGCATCACGTTCCGAAACTCCGGTGCTGGCCACCTAAATTCGGAGATGCCCCAAGTGCGCAGTGGCAGGATGATTTAGTAAATCGGTTCTAATAGCTCGGAGAAATAATCGGCACACTTAGATCCGATTTAGAATATAAAGTGAGACCCGCCCGACCTTCCGATCGCTCTTATAATTTCTCAGGACCTTGGAACTTAATCAATTCCTGGGTGGATAAAATAAGCCATCAAAAATACTCAAAATGGGTTCCCACGCTGCTCCCCAATATGTGCCGTCGGAGACAAGGCTTTTCAAGCCATTGAAAGTTGGCAATGTTACCCTTGAACACCGAATCGCGATGGCTCCTCTGACTCGCCTCCGAAGCGACGACAATCACGTCCCATTGCCTCTGATGGAAAAGTATTATGCAGACCGTGGTTGTGTACCAGGGACTTTGGTAATCTCTGAAGCAACCGCCATCGCCCATGAAGAGGAAGGGCAGCGTAGCAACCCCGGATTCGTGAGTGAGGCTCAGACCGAAGCCTGGCGCAAGATTATCAGCGCCGTCCACGCCAATAAGTCATTTTTCTTCCAGCAGATCTGGGGAATGGGGCGAGCATCGGACCCGAAACATCTGGCAGAGCGGGGATTCCCGTACCGATCAAGTAGCAATGTTCCCATGAAAGGGATCGATGTCGAACCGACTGCCTTGACCGAGGAGGAGATTCTACAGATTATCCAGAGCTTCGTCGACACCGCCAAGCGTGTTGTCGCCGCTGGCGGTGATGGTGTCGAGATCCACTCCGCCCATGGATATCTTCTTGATCAATTTCTCACAGCCGGCGTCAACAAGCGCACTGACAAGTGGGGTGGCTCTATCGAGAACAGAGCTCGTTTGACACTGGCGGTTCTCAAGGCAACTTCCGAAGCCATTGGTGCCGAGAAGGTGGCTGTTCGCTTTTCCCCATACGCAGGCTTCCAGGGCTCCGAAAAGAGTGATTCCGTCGAGCTCTATTCCTACATCATTTCGGAGATTAAGAAGATGGGTCTGAAGCTTGCCTATATCTCACTGGTCGAAGCCACCGGTGATCCCGGAGCTATCGTCCGAGGTGACAAAGCCATCAATGTCGGCAAGACTCTCGACTTTATTCTCGAGGCCTGGGAGAACCGCTCACCCGTCATGGTGGCGGGTGCCTACACACCGGAGAGTGCTGCTAAGGCTGTTGAGGAGCACTATAAACACTGGGACGTTATCGTGGCTTTCGGACGGCATTTCATCTCCAACCCAGATCTGGTCTTCCGGGTCAAGAACGGTATTCCTTTAGCACCTTACAACCGTGCCACCTTCTATCTCCTCAAGCAGTGGGAGGGATATAACGACTATCCATTCAGCCCCGAGTTCTTAGCTGCTCATCCAGAGGCTGTTCACCCCATGACCGAATAAATTGGTCAAAAATTACATGGCACTGTGCTTTTCTTCTTAGAGGAGTGATCTATATTCCCGCCCGTTGATGTTTTTTGTCCAATCATGTATATGGAAGTGTTGATCTTTCCTTCCTCAGCTTGCATACTATAGACCAATTCACAGTTTCAAGCATTGTCCGAAGCTAAAACCTTAATATCCCCAGATACTGACCACAGACGGCAAACAGTATACTAGTGACAGCGAGAGAGCTTTTGAACGAAGTAAAGCTCTCTAGCGCCATTATAGCGACAGGACACTACTAGTGTAGTGTAGAGCAACACAACTTACACAACTCGGGGTACTATGCCTTGTCGACCAGTACTCCAGATTAATATTTCTCCTGTAGGTATAGCTTCCCCCCCACATTCCCCACGATCAAATTTATCTTGTTCCGAGGTTTCTGTAGTCCGAAATAGGCAAGTGGTGTAGAAGCGGTATACTACGTCTTCTATTTTATTGCTCGGGGTTTTCCTGATACTGGGCTTAAGATTTCTCCATCGAGTTCAGTCTTTATCCACCCGGTCTGGCTTTTACAGAAACAGGACATAACCACCTGCGCAGGCACCGGTGTCTGAGGACAATAGTTAGTTACCCCCAGATAGTACTGTTAGTCCTACCAAGAGCACTCTACTGGCATACATTGGCATGGAGGTATGGAGTGCCGCATAGTGCTTTGCCACCCACTATTATTTGATCGTTGGTGCCGCCGATCGCTCATTGGCCAGCCCGCGCCCAATTTTGTTCCCGCTTCTGACAAATTATCCCTTCGGACCCGTTAACGTCTTGACTTGATCGACATGATGTGCGCGGTCTGACCCTCTGCTCCATCAACCTATACAACCATGGCGGGGACAGCAGCCCCTGTCAAACCGCTCCGTAAGCAGGTCTCAAGGGCCTGCGATTGGTGTCGTGCGCGACGGTCCAAGTGTGAAAATGAGCGACCATGTAAAGCTTGCGTTCAAAGGAATAAGCCCTGTACTCAAACCGGTGTCGAGGAACCAAAGACCCTGCCGCAAGCGCTCAGGTATGATGCCTATTGACACAACCCGTAGCCAAATCCTCACATGAGTCACAGAGAAAATGAGAGGCTCAAAGAGCGCGTCAAGGACCTCCAGGACGAGCTGCTTTGGTACAAGTCTAGGAATCAGTCTGGTGCGACCTCAATGACGACCACTTCGCCAGAGGTATCGCCGTTGGCTAGCTCTGAAGATGCACCTAGTCAAACCGCGTACCCGTCGCCGGCGACCCAGCACTCACAGAAACTAAATGGAAATGAGACTGCCGTGCAGATGAGATGGGAGGGAATCGAGGTTGGAACGGCACGCTCGCCAAACGCATCTTGGTACGGCGCCTCGTCTCTCTTCTATTTCATCGGGCGAATGAACAAATATTTAAGTTCAACGCTTATCGAAACGCAAGATACCGACCAAATCGTTCTTCATAATACCACAAACACTCTCCTCGAAGGCTCCAACAATATCAACCTCAATCTCGCGAACCCAGGTCACCAATCTGGTGCCCGACGGATAGACGAATTCCTGAGTCCCACTCAAGAAGAATATTTTATTGACTTGTTTTGGAAGTCGTACCATACGTCATTATTTCCAATCATCCATGAAACCGAGTTCATGGATCACTACAGATCGCTTTGGTCCGAAACAGGAGACTCGAGAAGGCCATGCGCACTCGTGGATATCGTCATTGCTCTCTGCATGCAATATGGTGCATCTACCCTAGCCACGGTGAGACAACAGCCGTTCATCGAAGGAGATACCAGAATCGCTGGCCGATGGTATTACCGACGTTCACAGTGTATCGTCTCGTATCAGCTTGAAAGCCCCACTATATGGACAGTACAATGTCTTTGCCTCACTGCCATATACCTCTGCAACGGTTCATTCCAAAACATGTCCGCCGATGCCTGCGGCGCTGCGGTGCGAGCAGCATATACCGCTGGGCTTCATATAGACCCACCGGCAACTATGCATGAAAGTGAGCGTCAGCTTCGGAGACGATTATGGTGGGCGTTGTACGAGTTGGATTCCAAGGTCGGGATGAAGCTCGGGCGACCGTTCTCAACGCAACGAGCTTTGAACGAGCCCAAGCTTCCTGATGACAACCCAGAAGCGGCTTTGCAATCTGGATCGCGTTTCACGCCCCTCGGGGAAATAAGACATGGCTTACTTTTCATGTCAGTTGTGTCAAGTTATTTATCATCGCCCGCGAGATGCATACGACTTTCGTCAACCAAAGCATGACTGTTCCTCCAGACCAAACTATGTACGACGACCCAGCAGCTCTGGAGTCCCAGGCTGTGGGCATGATTTCACACTCCCGCGCTCTGGATCAGTGGCTTGAGGAGCTTCCTCAAGCACTTAAAAGCAGGAGGCAGGGTGGCAGCCCCCCCTGATTCAATTGATGCCTCCCGCCTTGAGATTGAACAGTTTGCGCCTCAATGGCTCCAGCGCCAGCGGATCAATCTGGAATTAATATATCACACCGTGTGTATCAATCTTTACCGCCCTTTCATCTGTTTCATCCCGCCTGAAATGAAGCGGCGATTGCCACGGCAATTGGCACAGAAGTCCGCTCTCCATGCCATCACCCACACGAACATTATGCATCAAGTGCTCACAACCACGACAATACTAACTGGATGGCACGAGGCGTTCCAGTGGCAATGGAACGCATCCATGACTTTCGTGGGGTTCACTCTGGCATGTCCTGCCGGCGCTCTGGCATGCGATGCTGTAGGCGTCATTGACATGTCAATCGCCATTTTCGACAAGTTTGGCGAATACTTCACGGTCGCCAAGAGTGCAGCGGGAATATTGCGTGGCATCAAGCCAAAGGTCAATCTTCGCCTGCAGAGTTACGCAGAGGCGCAAAATACATTTGAATGCGAAGGCGTAGGGGGGGGGCGACCCAGGCCAACCTGTCCGATGCAGAGAATGCTAGTATGAACAGGTCCATGCCTGCCTCTGGCGCGTCAGCGCAATTATTTGACAGTCTCATGACAGATGCCCCTCTGGAGTTTGATCTTTCGGATATGCCTTCGATGCAAGAGATGTTTCAAAGTGCCTATTCGATTGAGCAGTGGACAGACCTCGGGGACCTGATGCCAGACGTGGGAGGGAACATGGACAATTTGGTATACAGTAATTAAGATGTCAAGATAATCAGAACATGCAACTACATATGAGTTCCAAATAGGGATTCTACCGTCGGCGTTGGGATAGTTCTGGAGGATATACTAACTAGTCCTCGTCCTCGTATAAGCCGTTAATGCTACCTCTTTGCGTACCGGTGCTTCAATAGATAGGTTTACAGAAAGCCATTGAATCAATGGAAAGCAACCACCTAGACACGTGAACTGCCTGAAGTCTAATATCCTCAGATATGGGTGTGATAAATGTGGTGGATCTCATTGTTTCTCCCATGAGTAATAAACGCCAAGCTGGCCCGAGTGATGCGGCCCGCCGTCTGGTCCAACCCACCGAATTCCCCTGTGAACCACTTCGACGTCTTCACCAAACGGCATTGGTCTGCCGCAGGTTCTCTCTTGGTCAGTGGGACGAGCTCAGTGAGCTAAATGGAATGACTACAATGACCGTTCCCCCGACCGGCGCAATGCCGTCCGAGGAAGAGCCTATCGATGCGTTGGATGCAGGTACGCGGCCCCCGAACTGAGCATGCGAGCATGTGAGCACACACTAACCATGAACAGTGGACTATGATCCAGTCGATCATCTAAATGCCATTTTCTCACATCCCTCAACCCTCTCCTCTGTCTCGCACATCTCCGACGCCCTACGCACCTATGAAGATGAATTGGACTACGACATCGGCGCGCTTGTGGAGGAGCAGGTCACCTCCAATGCGGAAAGCGTGGAACGTATCCAGGCGGCCAAGGCTGACCTGTCGGAGTTATTCAAAAAAATTGACGATGTACGCGAGCGAGCCTCCAAAACCGAGCAGGCCATCACGGACATGACCGCCGACATCAAACAATTGGACAACGCGAAGAAGAACCTCACCCTTTCTATGACCGCCCTCAAGCGACTGCAAATGCTGACGACCGCGTACGACCAACTCCATGCTCTTAGCCGGACGCGACAGTACCGCGATTGCGCCCAGCTTCTGCAAGCTGTGATTCAACTGATGGCCCACTTCAAGTCCTACCGATCGATTGACCAGATTGCGATTCTGAGCCGAAATGTGGCGGATATCCAGCGGGACTTACTAGAGCAGATCTGCGAGGATTTCGAAATTGCCTTTGCCAAGGGAGAGGTTGCTCAAAAACGGGTGATGCTCTCGGAGGCTTGTTTGGTAGCGGATGCGCTGGGTGAGCATGCTCGGTCCCGACTTGTGACTTGGTACTGCAATACCCAACTTCGCGAATACCGTCAAGTCTTCCGGAATAATGAAGAGGCTGGATCCTTGGACAATATATCGCGCCGGTACTCCTGGTTCCGGCGTATATTAAAAATTTACGACGAGGAAAATGCTGCTATTTTCCCTGCTGCATGGAGAGTGAATGAAATTCTAGCGAACGTCTTTTGCGAAGGCACCCGTGAAGATTACAAGGGAATCTTGTCCCGATCAGTGCGAAATGGGCAAACGATCGATGTGAACCTGCTCCTATCTTGCCTGCAGGAAACTCTTGAGTTTGAGCACTCTCTAGAGCGCCGCTTTAGTCCCCCTCGCCCATCTACGGATACGTTTGCATCAACCGAAAACCCGACCTTCAGTCAATCCATATCCGAAGCATTCGAACCATATCTAAGCATCTGGGTGGAAGCGCAGGATAAGCAGCTGGCAGCCTTGTTGCCCAAATACCGGCAGCAGCCTATCAAACCCCCAGATGATGAGTTCAATTCCCACATTGTGGTTTCATCATCAACTGAACTTTTCAACTTTTACCGACACTCCTTGCAGCAATGCTCGAAGCTTTCAACGGGTGCAAGCCTAGCGGACCTAGCAAAGCTCTTCGCAAAGTATCTTGACCAATACGCCCAGCAGATCCTTCTAAACTACATCAGTGAACGTCCGCCCGGGAGTGCGCCTTCAGCAGTGCCCACAATCGAAGATTTGGTAATCGTTCTCAATACAGCTGACTATTGCTACACCACATGTAATCAACTGGAAGAGAAGATCAAGAGCCGACTAGACGAAAGTCTCAAACAGTCTGTGGACCTACAATCTCAAGCAGATTCGTTCATGGGTATTGCATCTGCTGCTGTTCGAGGACTGGTCCGCCAGGTGGAAATCAACCTCGAACCATGCTGGCGAGAGATGCGGAATACCCCCTGGGGGAAAATTGAGGCCGTTAGCGATCAAAGCTCATATGTCAGCGAGCTCCTCTCGCACACAAAGGAGAAGGCGGCCGAGATTCTGCCATTGCTTCACAAGCAGCAATATGCGCGTGCATTCTCGGACCACCTTATTGAGTTGGTGTCTAGTCTCTTCATTAGCAATGTTTTCCAATGTAAACCTGTTTCGGAAGCAGGCGCTGAGCAGGTACATCTGATACTATGCCCCTTAAGATGACCTATCCATGCTAACTGCGTACAGATGCTACTCGACTCATACACTCTCAAGAGCGGCCTTTCATCTCTGCTTCCAGCTCCAGCTCCCGCAGGCTTCGTGAAGCGCGTCAACAGCAGCTTCTTCAAGATCGAAACCCTCCTCAAAACCCTGCAAGTCCGACCTTCTCCGCCCGAAGCTCTCGTGCAAGCGTACCTGATCCACATCGCGGACCGCAACAACAACAACTTCCGCAAAATCCTCGACCTGAAGGGCATCCGAAGTCGCCAAGAACAAAACCACCTTGTAGAACTCTTCCAGCTGCACCGCGCTTCCGATCGATATGCCTCTAGCCTTCAGCAGAGCAATCCCATGCTCACAGCCATCCAAGCGCCTGCTGCGACCAGTACATCCAGCGGCTCGGTCTCCCAGGGTCTGGGAACTCACCGGCACCCCGTCCGTAGGCCGCTTTGACGCGTCGATGCTTGGCTCTGCGATCATTTCCGCTGCTAAGGATGGCGTCGACCGCTTCGGCAATCCCAGTCTTGGGGCTGGTATTACTGGTGGCACTGGTACAGCCGGCTCGGTTACGGGGCCTGGTACTTCGTCTCCTGTTCCGAATGCTGCGCAGCAGGTTAGCCATGTTCACAGTCCTTCGGAGTCGAGTTCTGCGGTTAACCTCAATGAGAATTTGAAGAATATTGGGAAGTTCTTCCGCCGGGACTTGGGTGGCTTTGGAGGCCGCTTTGGGCGTGGAGCAGACGAGTAAGAGCCTCCCAACTTGGAAGTATCTGGCCTGGATAGCTTTTAAATCTTTTTTCTTTGGGACTTCATTTTGTCTGTAATGCGTCATTAGAGGCATGGATACCATGAATATACCATTTCTTTTGAGGATCATATTGAATCACGTCTGCTTTGTATGTTGTAAAACTTGAAATGCCATTGATCTCTAACGCTACCCTGAACCCTGTCCAAGTCCTATCTTTTCAGGTGCAACTTCGAGTCGTGGCAGAAGTCAAAAAAAGTCTACGCGTCAATGCTACGTTCGGTTTGAAGTGCAGGCCTGTGGTATCTTTATAAAGTTAGCACTTGTTCAATGAATGATGAGTGATAGTCAAAATGCAAATTTGTTGATTGGCGTCAGCAAAAAATTAGAGTGTTGTTGTTGCGTTTTTAATCGTCAGCGCGGCCACGGGGCCATTGCTCGGGGTTAAAAATTTATAATCATCCGCCGGATTGTCGAGTGATGGGAAGACGAGGGAAGAAGATCAAGAAAGGAATCGAAACTCACCAATTATGATCAAGACAGTGAATGGAACGAGTCTACGTCCATTATGTCTAAAAAGAAGGGACAAAACACAAGTGTGTCGTTGCCAAGTCATAAGTTTTCATTCCCCTCCTTTTCAGGTAAGGGTTAAGTTAAAAAATCTAATACATGGCAGTCGTATCCTTTTGAGGATTGGGCGCTTAGTCGAAGAGACCGAAGCCCATGTCCTCATCGGACTCCTCTCCTCCTCAGCGGGCTTCTCGGCCTCCTTGGGGGCATCGGTAGCGGCACCAGCGGCGGCGGCGGGAGCAGCAGAAGCGTAGGCATCAGGGTTGGCGATGCGGTCCTTAAGCTCATCAATCTCGGGCCAGCTGTAGTCAGTCTCAACAGCAACAGCAAGAACCTTCTTGTAGGAGTTGATGATAGAGTGGATGGTGGCCGGGATGGTAGGGTAACCAACAGCCAGAGAAATGGTGGTGATGGTGTTGATGGCAGAGCTGAAAGCCTTGAGCAGGGTCTCATCGTCGATATCCAGGACATCGGCGCTGAAGCACTGGCCGGCATCATAGACCTGGGAAA
Organism: Penicillium chermesinum; assembly: GCF_028974085.1. Lineage (NCBI taxonomy): Eukaryota > Fungi > Ascomycota > Eurotiomycetes > Eurotiales > Aspergillaceae > Penicillium > Penicillium chermesinum. The sequence goes on along the minus strand of NW_026695312.1, from coordinate 351,068 downwards.
TGGTCATACCGTAGGTGAAGGGCGAGATGTTCAGCAAGTTGAGCAGCGAAGCCTCGGAGGCACCGACCTTGTTACCGGCCTCAACGAGCTTGAGGTCGGAGACAATTTCAATGGTACCACGAGCAATCTTGGTGGGGACACCGAGAGCCTGGAAGAAAGAGGTCTTACCGGGTTCCATACCAGTGTTACCGGCGGGGACCCAGACATCGGCGGGAGCGAAGGCACCGGCACGGGCGGGAGCAGCGACACGGTTAGCAAGGATCTTCTCCTTGGTAGCCTTGAGGTCACCGTTGGTGAAGATGAAACCGACGTTGCCTGGAGGGCGACAGAAAAAAAACGTTAGTCAATTGCTCGCGCGAGAGCTAGTTTCAGCTCTGAGAGAAATCGGAACTCACCCTTGACGTGAGGAAGCAGACGCTCAAACTCGGGGTTTTCAGTGATGAAACCCTTGAGAGCGCGGCGAACCATGGTGTTCTTTCCCATCAGGACGACGCCCTCGCCGCGCAGCGACATACGGATCTCGTGCATCTGCTGGGAGGAGACATTGTCGACGCCGACGATGAAGACAGTGCGGTACTCATCGAGAAGCGACTTGAGCTTATCGAAGTAAGCGGCCTTGGTTGCTGACTTGCCCCCCCATTTCTCCTTATTATCACTGAAGATAGGTTATTTAAGGGCAAGGGAATCTGTAGTTGAGTTGGATATGGAAAAGAGAAAAAGCGGACGCAATTTTGTGCCTATTTCTTTTTTTGGTGCGGTTCGCTAGTGGGTCACGTGCCATCGCCTTGAGTACGCGGAAGCGAGAAAGGCTGCCGCAAGCGCGTCAACAGCCAGTAAAGTTCTTGCGGTAGATAAAATGTTATTTTCTGAATCGTTGGGATACACGATCCTAGCTTTACCCTTTTCTCCATCTAATTGGTACGAATATTGCCAGTTCAACGCTGCCTACCGGAAGTAAAGCTGTGGCCGCTTCTGCAAACCTAACCTGCTCCACACCGCCCGCGTCCAAAATTTTGCCGAGTCATCGATTGATATTGAATTGCGCCAAGTCACCATGGCCAATTTTCAACATCCTTTTCTGTGCCTCCGTCCTGTCAAAAGGGCCCCGGGTGCTTCTGAAGTACTGGTTGCATCGGCCGGACCATATCTATACGTCTACGACACGGCCAATGGGGAGCGTCTAGATGCCTGGCCATCCACCAATCTAGATTCGACAAAGGCTTCTGCTTCAGGCGCAGCAGAACTTCTGTCTGACAATGGTCCGCCGGAGAAGAGGAGAAAACTGTCTGATGATGCAAATGTAGATACTCAGGTGGACCAGGAAGAGAAGGCGCAAAAGAAACAATCGGGATCTACTGACGACAAGCTACAATGGTCTGAGATCCCTATTGTTACGATCACATCCGACGGCCAATATGTAGTAGCTGTGACCCTGGAAGATAAGACTTTGCGAGTATTTGAACTAAGTCACGGTGGAAAGCTGCAGGAGTCGAAGCCCCGGTAAGATTATCTTCGTTTGCACACTTTTTCTTCGAATACTTACATTGTTCCCAGCGTCATGCCCAAGCGCTTGGCAGCGGTGACCTTTACTCCAGATGAGCAAACTCTTCTTTGTGGCGACAAACATGGAGATGTGTACTCGATGCCGCTGATTCCGGGAGACTATATTAAGAGTCGCATCGATGAGACTCGAAAGTCACTGGCAGCTACTGAGCTTACTGTGCACTCTGGAAGGAATCTCAGGTCTCTTGAACAGCAGAAGCTCCAGAAAGATAATCCTTTGAAAGGGGGTGCTCCGTCTCAAGAGGAGAGAAACGTTCTTAATTTTGAACACCGCAGTATCCTCGGCCATGTCTCTGTGCTCACGGACTTAATTTCAGTCGCGGTATCTGGCCGCAACTACATTCTGACTGCGGACCGCGACGAACATATTCGAGTTTCACGAGGCTACCCCCAGGCACATGTCATCGAACAATTTTGTCTTGGCCACAAATCTTTCGTGAGTAAGATTGTTGCTCCTGCGTGGGCGCCCGAGCTTCTCGTTTCTGGTGGAGGTGATGGTCAGCTTTTCTTGTGGGATTGGAGGAAAGGTCAAGTTCTTCAAACAGTCTCTTTGAGAGAGGCTCTCGGCGCAGAGGTCACTGTGCGGGGGATCTGGGACATCTCTGTAGAGGGGCTGAATTTTATAATAGTTGGCCTGGAAGGGTACAGTCCATTCCCTTTCTTTGCTCCTACATCTAACTAACATGCCGGCAGGTCCCCAAAGCTCCTCTGCTACAGTATAGTGGATAATCAGCTCAAGACAGAAAACACTACAACTCAGCTTTCCGGAAACCTACTTGACGTTGCTGTCTCAGATGCACTGAACTCGGTTATCATATCAGTGGACACTATCCGCGAGGTCGGCTCCACGAGCCAGTGGAAAGCCACCGCTGATTTGCCCCAAAGACTTCTCGAGGCTTTCAAGGTCACTCGCGGCGATGATGGACTTGAATTCGTCCCCGCAGAAGATTCAATCATCTCGAGCGTGAATTCTCTAGGGACCTCTGCTCTACCACAAGGTCTCAATGACAAGCAAAGAAGGGCAATTGATGACTTGCATTACACGATGATCAATTTGAAAAAGCTGAAGGCAACCGAGGACAAGAACGAATAGAAGAGCCGTGCTATGTAGTTGCTACCTACCGGCCCTATAATCAATACTAATGCAAAAAGTGCATAAATGAACACCAGTATATTGATATTCGTAAAAAATGCAAGAAATAAGACGAGTAAGTTTTCCTAGTAAGACGAATGCATATGCCAAACTATCTTAGCGGTGAGTCTAGATGAACATCTCACAGGCATGGAACGAAACATTTCAGTAGGAATATTATGCCCAAATTGAAGGAAAATTGCAGCATGTATAAACCAAAAACTTCTCAAATTTTTACTATGAGTATTCAAGTCGCCAAGTTCCTCACATGGTCGACAGCTTGCACCAGTTACTCCCACAAGGTTCCTCGGCGGTGGATCATAGATTGGCTCCGCGGCTCCCCGAGAATTCCACTTCCCCTCCTCAACCTGCACTCAACCACCCACCCACCATGCAGGAAAAATTCGAGCCACTAAGGAATGATCTGTTGTTGAGGGCCGCTCGAGGTAATTCCAATCTATCTCTCATTTATTTCCTAGACCATGGCTAACAATCGCAGGCGAGAAGGTGGAGCGTCCTCCTATTTGGGTAATGCGACAAGGTAAGTAGACTAGACTCGGCCCTAGCACCAAGCACCGTGAAACAGAACATCATTCATGACTGATATCTACTGCGCTAGCTGGTCGCTACCTTCCCGAGTACCACGAGGCCAAAGGCAACCGTGATTTTTTCGAATGCTGCCGCACACCAGAGATCGCTTCGACCCTTACTCTCCAACCCGTTGAACGCTACGAGGGTCTCATAGATGCCGCGATCATCTTCTCCGATATTCTTGTCATCCCGCAGGCCATGGGAATGGTGGTTGAGATGGTGGATAAGAAGGGCCCGCACTTCCCCGAGCCTCTCAAGTCGCCAACAGACGGCCAGTATGAGAAGGTTATGGCTAAGAAGGTCGATGTTAAGGCAGAGTTGGACTACGTTTATAGCGCCATCACCCTCACTCGTCTGAAACTTCAGGGTCGTGTGCCCCTGATTGGCTTCTGTGGTGCCCCGTGGACCCTGCTGTGCTACATGGTCGAGGGCGGTGGTAGCAAGCTCTTTGTTCAGTCCAAGACCTGGGTCTATAAGTACCCTAAGGAGGCGCAGGCATTGCTGCAGAAGATCGCAGATATTTGTGTTGAGTACCTGGCTTTGCAGGTGGCCGCTGGTGCCCAGCTGGTGCAGGTCTTCGACTCTTGGGCAGGTGAGCTATCTCCAGACTCGTTTGCCTCGTTCTCCCTGCCCTACCTCCGCCATATCTCTGCGAACCTCCCCAAGAGACTACAGGAGATGGGCCTGGAGCCTGTTCCTATGACTGTTTTCGCTAAGGGTGCTTGGTACGCCCTTGACGACCTGTGCCAGTCGGGTTACAATGTCGTGGGCTTGGATTGGCTGCACGACCCTGCTGAGGCTATGCGCATCGCGAATGGCCGTGTCACTATCCAGGGTAATGCTGATCCTGGTATGCTCTATGGTGGCCGTTCTGCCATCACCGATACGGCGGAGAAATTGGTCGCCGGATTCAAGAAGGGCAAGCAAGGTTGGATTTGTAACCTTGGACACGGTACGTAAGACCTTATTAGATCTAGCAGTCCTATACTTATCCCTTGAGCAGGTATCACCCCATTCGTCAACCCCGACGATCTCAAGTTCTTCTTCGAGGAAATCCACCGCCTCACTGTATAATATCCATACGAATGATACAAAGTGGCTTCGTCACCACGATACTGGACTACAAAAGCTCTTCTACTCGTCGTACACGGCCGTCATTAGGCTGCAGAGCCCGATTCTCTTTTGATTTCTACCTGGGTATCTTTTATCCCCGCCCGGGTGTCCGATCAAATCTCCGACTCTTGTCAAAACTTCAGAGTACTAGACGGCGATATCCTCATTCCTTCACAGGGGATTTCGGTTAGTTTCGATCAAATAATGAAAATCAACTGGAATTACGAACCAAAGCTCCGGCTTCTCCTTCATGAAGGTGGACATGAGGTTCTTGCACTCTTGATTATCCAGTACGACAACTTCTTTGCCCTTGTTGAGTAGCAGGTCCTCTCCGCCCACGAAGTTCTCATTCTCGCCAATGACCACGCGTTTGATCTTATAGAGAATACATGCACCGGTACACATGTCACATGGGGACAGAGTGGTGTACATCGTAGCTCCCTCGTAAGCCGAGGCCGGGAGACGGCCGGAATCCTCGAGAGCCGACATCTCGGCCTGGAGACAGTATTAGCTTGCATGAGACCAGCGTAGGGAGAGGAACCTATAGTATGGTCCTCTTCTGGATTCTACTAGACGAATTGGATCTCCTTACATGTAGCACAGCGCTCCCCTTCTGCACGCGCATATTGTGACCGCGGCCCAGGATCTTGCCGTCCTTGGAGACCAGGGCAGCTCCAATGGGGACGCCACCCTCCGCCGCGCCTTGTTTGGCCTCTTCGACAGCAGCGATGAACCCGGGTTCTTGATCCATTGTGTTACTTGAGAAAGCAGATCAGAGTACTGAGAGGTGGTTTGGGATAGCTACGCTAAACAGGCATTCTCTGCCGCAATCCTTATCAATTGCTATCGTCTCCGCGGCGAGTTCCGCCCAAGACCGAAGGGGATGTAAGTGGAGCGCAGACCTTTCCCTCCAACAGCCCCTCCGCTTATCGATAAGAGTCGTGGCTGGGTGTGGCGGAGAGGAAAACTCAGCACAGATTCTGCCTCAGTACGGTATTGTAATACATGATACTTGCTGCTGCTGATCGGTGGATCTAGACGAACTTTACTTGTGCAATGTACAAAGAACAAGAGTATTTCTGTATAAATGTGCTAATCCTGTCAATATCTCTATTCGATATATCGCAAGAACATGGTCTATTAGAACAAACTGAGTACCACTTCCGTCACGGCTCAAAAAATCAGCAAGGTGACTGTATGCATGAGCCTGATTTAGTGGAGCTCTGCCTATAGGAAGCAGTGTATTCCGTGCGCGGAAGGACATGGAATCGTGGAGAACCCCATCGAAGGCCGCAGAACCCGGTAGATTGAGCGCTCGGGCCCGGGTTTACAAAGGTCAGCAAAGAGAAACCATCAGAAGAAAAGAATGACAAGTGACGATATGGAATATATAGAAACAGAAATTCTTTGACAGATGTGGAGAAAGTGTCTGAAATCTAGCAATTTTCCTCTAAACCGTTGAATATCGTCTAGCCGGTACATAAGGGCCCGTATCTCGCGCGCGGAAGACTAGAACTTCTGTACCAATACGGCATCAGTACGACGAAACAGTACCTGAAAAGAAAAAAATAGTTATTCAGCCGATTGTGTCGGGCTCGGGCTCCTGATTCTTATCCAAAAGAGATCATTTGTGCTCTCAACCCCCTCCATCTTTCACGCTCTCCTCATCCTCTGCGGCATCTTTTCTTGGGAAAGTTGCAACTTCGCTTTCCGTTCTTTTTCTTAACTGTTCTCATTTCTTCGATACCCGACTCCTCTATTCGCCGTCGCCTAATCTGCCGACACAATGGTCAAGGATACCAAGCTCTATGACTTCCTCGGGGTATGGTCTATTTCCGCTACTCTATGTAGATCGCTTTCTGTAGCTAACGGGATATGCTTGCACAGGTTCCCCCAACAGCCTCTGAGAGCCAACTGAAGTCCGCCTACAAAAAGGGTGCACTCAAGTATCACCCTGGTACGTTGCACTATCACTCGAGATGGCCGCCAAATCTCGGAAATACTCTCTCTCCTTGAATGAATACTGACCATTTTCCACTTCAACAGACAAGAATGCCGACAACCCCGATGCCGCTGAGAAGTTCAAGGAGCTATCCCACGCCTATGAGATTCTGTCCGACCCCCAGAAGCGTCAAGTCTACGACCAATTCGGCGAGGAAGGTCTTGAGAATGGCGGCGGTGGTGGCGGCATGAATGCCGAGGACCTATTCTCTCAATTCTTCGGCGGCGGTGGTGCGTTCGGTGGAATGTTCGGTGGTGGCATGCGCGAGCAGGGTCCCAAGAAGGCCCGTACCATCCACCATGTGCACAAGGTTAACCTCGAGGATATCTACCGTGGAAAGGTATCAAAGCTTGCTCTGCAGAAGTCAGTTATCTGTGCTGGCTGTGATGGTCGTGGTGGCAAGGAGGGCGCTGTCAAGGAGTGCTCTGGCTGTAACGGTAGTGGTATGAAGACCATGATGCGCCAGATGGGCCCCATGATTCAGCGTTTCCAGACTGTTTGCCCTGACTGTAACGGTGAGGGTGAGATTATCAAGGATAAGGACCGTTGCAAGAAGTGCAACGGGAAGAAGACTGTTGTTGAGCGCAAGGTTCTGCACGTCCACGTCGACAAGGGTGTGCGTGACGGCCACAAAATCGAGTTCCGCGGCGAGGGCGACCAGATGCCTGGTGTGCTTCCTGGCGATGTTGTTTTCGAAATTGAGCAGAAGCCACACCCCCGATTCCAGCGCAAGAACGACGACCTGTTCTACCAGGCTGAGATCGACCTGCTTACCGCGCTTGCTGGTGGCACCATCCACATTGAGCACCTTGACGACCGCTGGTTGACCGTCAACATTGCTCCAGGCGATGTTATTGTTCCAGGTATGTTTTGTGCCATTGACCAATGTGAAAGCCTTCTTCGTTTGCTAACATGTTCCGATCAGACGCCATCAAGGTCATTGCCGGCCAGGGTATGCCCTCTTTCCGCCACCACGACTACGGCAACCTCTATATCAAGTTCGACGTCAAGTTCCCCGAGAAGGACCAACTCCAGAACCTTGAACTTTTGGAGCAGGTTCTCCCACCCCGTATGCAGCAGATTCAGCCTCCACCTGACGCCATGGTCGAGGACTTCGAACTTGAAGGTGTCGACGGCAGCGAGGGCTCGCAAGCCCGCGCTCACGGCGCTGCTGGATCTGCTATGGATGAGGATGATGAGGACGTGCCTCCCGGTGCTGAGCGGGTACAGTGTGCCTCGCAGTAAACGGGAATTTTTTTTTTTGAAGGAAGAAAGAATTGCCGTGGAATCTGCAAGCCACGAAATGCGGCGTCTCGGGAGTGGGAGTGGCTCCAATTAGTGGCCGAAGGCTGAAAAGTTCACTTCACTCATGATTCCACGTGAAGTGTAGCCGTCGCCATGAAACGAATCAAGCCCTATCATGCTCTCCTTTTTGTCTCTTTCTTGATCATGTGGAACTGATTTGCTTTGCGATGGCGTTAGCTCAGAAGACTGGGAAGATGCTTTCTGCGATCCCTGCATCTTCTCGGGAAATTTTTCTTTTATTTCTTTGAATTCGTTTGTAATTCCACTGCGCCCCTGAATTTTGCGCTCTGCCACGACCTCCTATGCTACCTTTCGCCCCCCTTTCGAGTTATTTTTTTTTCTTTGTGTGTTTGATTCCGTTTGTCTCTTTTCCTAGCGGTACCGCCAAGGGGGCGTCGGATTGGTGGAGAATGTGTTTGCGACGAAGAGAAAGCGCGACGAGACCACGACACTGCAACTACAGATGGAGCGAGGCATAAGACAGCCATGTTCTCTCTTCTCTGTTTTATAGTCATGATCTCATGTCGCTTTGCTGGACGGATCGTGGAGCCATTCATATTGGATTTCCTTTCTCTGTCTCCTTTTTCTCCGGCCTGCACTGATGATGACTGAATAGACATTGCGTGGATCTGAATTGAATGCATTGTTAAAAGATATACTGGCTTGGGGTCATACCGCATTGTAGCAACTTTTGCTCCTGCAGCTCTGATAGTTCCGAACAGTTTGTAGAAACATGCAGCGTGAAATTCGTCTGAAGAGCAGTGTGGTAGTACTAATACGGCGCGAGGAGGACCCTGGGGATTTACTACCTTGGTAGTCCAGCACAGACCGGAGAAACCTTAAATAATCTAGCTGTTAGACTCATAACGGACACTTACAAGCCTGGGCTTCTAGTTAATCTCTGTATGGAATAGTGTATCGATTCTCCAATACAAGAGAATCACTCCAGAGGGACTGGCGCGACTAGCCCCCTTTGGTGTTTGCGACGTGTATATGATTTGCCTTGATTCCTAGCGCATCTATCGGGAATGACAGTGGTTAATGGTGAAACATATGTTTACGGAATGCTATGGATCTACAATCTCATATCTGCGAGTGGACTCGACCCGAACCTACTCATTACCTCCCAAATTGGAGTGGCCCACTGCCAAATGTCTTCGGCAGTGGGGTTGAAATGCATGCGATGCTCCGTCTTAAGTTTGCAGAACTTGCACATTAGCCTGTTGAGTTTATGATGTAAACGTAAAGACATACAGGCTGGTTATCAAATAGTAGATGTTGTTTTGCCTATGGAAACCATATATACTGGGGCATGGCCACCCAGATACGCCAAAGCACCCAGTTCTAGATAAACACACCCATCCCTACTTAGATCAGCCAGCTAAGCTAATCAACAGAATAACATTCCCGGCTCTCATCGGACGGAAACACTGGTGGTGGGCATAAATACGCAAGTCTGCCAAGTTTACGCTCAACCCTGCTAGTATCGACCTGGTTGGGTACATAGATTGCTCTTCATGTCCTCCCTGGTGCTATAGCTCCAATTTATATTGCCAAGATCTACTAAGCTGTCTTTTCAGATGGTTCAAGTTCGGCCACCAGAAGTGTAGTGTCAGGGTATGCGGCTTGAACGTGTCTGACAAGAATGTCTAGCTGGTCACCTACTTCTGCATGGTGATGGTAGAATTTGAGGGTGACTTGGACTCTGACATTTGGATCCATAAGATTGCCGAACAGTTTACTCATAGGTTTGCTTGGGGAGTAGTTGTTGACGGTGTTTGTTTCACTACAAGGCGATCTGTTACATATGCATGTGGAATCAGCAGTGGTGGATCCGGTGGGTCTTATCAACATTAGCTATCTCCAACTACTAACAACAGCATTACTGCTCTTGGGCTTGTAATATGAAAAGCTACCACTGAGCTTGGATTCCCACTGGCACTTCAACTTCATGTTAGACTTCTCATTCTGTGATGCAGGGCACCAAAGGGCTAATACTACTATAAATTATGTTACGACTCGGCGTAAGAAGTAATGGCGTCTTGGGATGGAACATGTTCGTTTTCTACTACGGGTAGGAGGATAATTGAAGTTCTGACTTGAAGGCCGATTTGAAATTGAGGTTTCATTCAGGTTTGGCTCCGAGTCGGACGCGGCAGTTTGTAAGGTTGGTCCCTGGGACCGGGAAATACACAACGAACGCCGCCGCCATGACTGCTACACTAGACATTCGACCTTCACATACGTCGGAGAAATACAACATCTGGAGCTGCCAGTACTGCCAGTGGCTATATGGAACGTATAAAATCTTCTGATTGAATGCTCAATGACGGGGACTAGGACTAGCGGGAATCAGTAAAGAGCCCTGCAGCTCCGTATATTTCAAGCCGGGCTGCTACGAGTAGCTAGTGGAGAGAACAGAGCGCAAAAACAAGACATTTGGTCGAGTCACTCGGAACTGGGTCAATGGCCGATCAATAGGTTGCCTGAAGAGCAAAATGAGCTTCTACTGCTAAATACCGGTAGAAGTAGGCAATGTCAAGACCGCTCAAAGAACTAACGTACATGGGAAGGTATTCTGTACGCAAAGAAGAGCCGTAAACGAGTCCTAGCTAATTCAAGTGCCTCGGTCCAGACCCCAGAAGGCTCTGCAAGGAGAAACCAAGAACTCTATGAAATGAGATGCCCCATTTGCGCTCATAACAGGATGAAGTGGATCGAACTCTACCGGGTCTACCGGCTCCTTGTCTCCGCAAAGGCGCTCGAGCCAGCCTGCCTTTCAGCTGCAATCGACACGAAGACAGAAATACGAGGTTGTTTTTTTATTTTCTGGCCGAGCATAGCGCTGATATTGAAGTCGCCGACACTAGATGGCGCGGCTGGAATTTGCCCGCCATTACAGCTGTGATGAAACTGCTCCCTAAGGCAATCTGAAATGGAGTACAAATGAGCGAAGCTGCCAAAAAGTGGCATGAGAGTCAATGGAGGTATTTTGGGCTCTCAGAGTGGTGTGTCGGGTAGGAGTCCTTCATCTTTTCTTGATCTTGATCCTAATTCTCAATGCTACGCAAGCGAGCTAAAAAGAGCTCCTTGATGTTCCCAGTCCATCCTTGTAGGTTAATGAGCTTTCTTGGGTGCAAAGCACGGGTCTCTATTCTTGCTTCCGGTATGAAAGATGGCAGAGCAACTGCAGATTGTAGTTGGCTATGCCCGGATCGAGATTGAACCGGGGCTCCATTTTTGTCTTGGGACCTTCCTGATTGATGAGAGAAACCCCCACCCCCCAACGCTGCCACTTAAACCGACCACGATGTTTCTCGTATGTCGCAACCCGGGCGGCAAATGCGTTGACATGATGCAATGTGCGTGTGGAATCAATATTGCTTGTTTGGTGATGAGCAGTTGGCTTCATTCGTTGCGTAACATCAGATCCGACAAGAATACCCGGCCGCAAACTGCGTTCTGACAGGACAATCTGGCTTGCGGACCCTGTGCCTGTGTAGCTGCTCTGGGGTAGAAAGCAAGTCCTGGAGATTCGTTATGTAGTCCCGGCGATGGCATCAAAAGTACGCCACAAAAGTTTACTTATGGTGGCAACAGGAGGTAGAGAAAGTTTACGCGAGGGGAGAGCTTCAAACTCTAAGCGTGCGATACCCGCTTTATTGGCTCGTATAATAGAGTTCTGCAATTGATCTCCTCATGCTAAGCTTGCACGTCCGAGGCAATCATGGATGATTGGTGCTTAGCCACACGCCCATAGGCACGCGAGCCGCTATCCGAATCGGGCATAGCAAAACACACAGCGGTGCAAGATTATTGCGTTCCGGCTGGGGACTGCGAGCAGATGTTCCTCCAAGACTCAAAACGTTCGAGCGCATCTCATAGTGAAACGCAGACATTGCCAACTGGGGGTAATTTGGGTGTCTCAGGTCGATACGGAGCCCGCAAGACCCCAAAGTCATGACAGGCATAGTCGCGTCGGTTTTAGGTTATGGGCCGCAGCCGCAACAAGCTACAATGACGTGATTTAGATCTGGATGGCGCCTTTGCTGCTCCCAGTTCGCCTCGTACTTTTCTTCATAGAGTTTCCACCAATGAATTGTGGCTTACAAATTGTACATCTCATGCTGCGAACCAGGAGTCATGGTACCCCAAGTACCTTTCGACTCCGCTCGGTGTGAATCCGATAGAAAGGATTGGAGCATGTCGATCGAGAGCAAACAGCACAGACCATGAGAGATTATCAGTACGAACGATTCGAGGTCTTACGCCCACGCTTGGCAGGGGGGGGTGGGCGACCGGTGGTCCCTACCCCATTAAGCAGGTCTCTGCGGAACTCGTGGCCACCCAGCAGGCCGCTCTCGGCACTCGAGAGAGCGAGTTCATGAGCGAGTACAGAGTACTTGCTCGGGGGGCTCTTGCTCTTTGGTCTTTACTCGGAGTCTTGGTGTGGCGAGCAGGGCTTGGCAGCCTCATGGCTTGGCCTCGTAGTTTTCGATCTATACTCCATGGAAGTTCTACGCCGCTATGAACGGAGTGCACACCTCGTGCCTCGGATGTATTTCATGTACTCCGTGGCCAAAAGACATACGAAGCGTGGAGAAGCGAAGCAGCTAGACCCTCTCAGCGCCTCCTTTTGAAACGTGGAAACGAGCAAAATTCGTCGTGCTGGTGTCACCATCGGCGCGGGTGATTTCACCATCGCTGCGCTTACTGATTGGCTTGAAGAGACCCACCGTAGATCATCTACACCCGCTTGATGCTCCTGATTGGCCCCTCTGTATGGGCGTTAGTTACATAAGCTGGGCTGCTTGGACTTGATTGGCAGGGGCCTTTGACACCACACAGCTGCGTACTGCGGACAATCGACAGGATTCCAGTGTGGTATGGGGGATTTTGGCACTGGCCGATCAAACGGCTCAGGCTATCGCAATGCCTCGCAAGATAGTCCTGTACCAGCAGACGAACAACGGGGGATCTGGCCCGTAGCTTCTAGAAACAAGGAATTTCGGCCTGCTCCACTATGAAAATGCGAAAACATTCATAATCTTGCAATGGGGGAGTTGGGGCTCCACGCTCCTCGTCATCCGTCCAGGCCCTGGAGGTTCCACCGGTCTTCCGCCGCTTGATCATCATGAGCGGGACACCCATGGATGCCCTGGAGCTGTGTGCGCAGGGCCCCCATATCAGCCGTTGGATCCCCCATTGCTTTTTTCCTCTCGAAACTTTCGAACTTTTCGAGCCCAAAGAAAAAAAAAAAGCAATCAACTTGCGACCTGAGCGCCGGCCACTCAAGCCAAGTTGGAGATTGAGATATTACGCCATCTCAGGCCGGATCACGCATCACCTGCTGCACGCTTGTATCTCCCCTTTTCGGTCAGACTTCGTATTGGGAACCTTCTTCTATTTTTTCTTTTCTCTTTTTTTGCTTTTGGGTTGGTCGACATGGAAAAGGTGTGATCATCAAAAAGAAAAAAAAATTTGCGAATTTATATCCAGCTGGAACCCCCCTCGAGCCACGTTTTTGAGATCTGTCAGCCTCACCGTTCCCACTAGCATCCAGGCCCTTTGACGGCCGGGCCTATCATTGTCTACTTGATATCATTCTTGGAATAGATCTTCGTCACCCGCAATGGGTGAACAGAGCACCAAGGTCGGCCATGCCCTAGCCAAAGGCCTCGGCATCAAGCTCGCATACCGTGATCCTTTGGCCTCCAACAAGCCCGAGAAAGCTGAGGAAGCTTTCTCGGTCGGTACGGCCGACACATACTCCTATATCGAACCAGAGCCAACCACCTTGGAATGGATCCAGGAGGTTACCCCAGTGGGAGACAAGTCCTCAACTACCTGATTGGTTTATTCCCCTTCTTGAACTGGATTCGTCGCTACAATGTCCAATGGCTGATGGGTGACTTGGTTGCCGGGATCACCGTGGGTGCCGTCGTTGTGCCTCAGGGTATGGCCTATGCTGAGTTGGCTGAGCTACCCGTGCAGTACGGCCTGTACTCATCTTTCATGGGAGTGCTGATATATTGGTTCTTCGCTACGTCAAAGGATATTACTATCGGGGTGAGTGATGCTTCAAAATATCGAAAACGAAAAAAAAAAAATTTCAAGAGCAAGCAAGCTGACCGTGATCTCGTTGTAGCCTGTGGCTGTCATGTCCACCTTGACTGGAAGTATCATCCTCGATGCGCAGAAGTCGAACCCCAAATTCGACAGCGTTGAAGGCAAAATCGATATTGCAAATTGTCTGGCTGTTATACTTGGTGGTATCGTTTGCGCGCTGGGCTTCCTCAAGCTTGGCTTCCTGGTGGATTTCATTCCCCTTCCGGCGATCTCGGCTTTCATGACCGGCTCTGCCGTCAATATCATCGCGGGACAGGTCCCAACCATGCTGGGCGAGAAGGCGAAATTCAGTACCCGCGGTGCCACATACAAGGTCATTATCAACACCCTCAAGCATCTGCCCTCTGCAGGACTTGATGCCGCTATGGGCGTCACTGCTTGTGCTATGCTATACATCATTCGATTCGCGTGTACATACGCCGCTAAGAAGCAACCCCACCGGGCAAAGCTCTGGTTTTTCATTTCAACACTGCGCACGGTATTCGTCATTCTGTTCTACACCATGATCAGTGCTGCATGCAACATCCACAGACGGGATCATCCCATGTTCAAGGTCCTGGGCCATGTCCCCCGAGGCTTCCAGCATGCTGCTGTGCCGGTTGTCAATGCTGAGATCATCAAGACCTTCTTGCCCCAGCTTCCCGTGGGCGTCATTGTCCTCTTGATCGAGCACATTGCCATCTCCAAGTCCTTCGGTCGTGTGAACAACTACACCATCGACCCCTCGCAGGAGTTCATTGCAATTGGTATCACCAATCTTCTGGGACCTTTCCTTGGTGCTTATCCCGCCACTGGTTCTTTCTCTCGAACTGCTATCAAGTCCAAGGCCGGTGTGCGTACACCGCTGGCTGGTTGTATTACTGCTATCGTTGTTCTTCTTGCCATTTATGCGCTTCCGGCCATGTTCTGGTATATCCCCAAGGCGTCTCTGGCTGGTGTTATTATCCACGCCGTCGGTGATTTGATCACGTCTCCCAACACCGTCTACCAATTCTGGCGAGTGGCGCCATTGGATGTCATCATCTTCTTCATCGGTGTCATTGTGACCGTCTTCACCTCCATCGAAGATGGGATCTACTGCACCATCTGTGTCTCCGCCGCAGTCCTCCTTTTCCGAGTCGCTAAGGCTCGTGGCCAATTCCTGGGCCGCGTGAAGATCCACTCCGTGATCGGCGACCACCTGGTCGATAGTGATGGCAAGTATGGGTCTTTGGCCGACCGAAAGCAGGCCCCTCTCAACGATGACCACCAGCAACGTGCTATCTTCCTCCCAGTCAACCACCAGGACGGATCCAACCCCGACATCGAAGTCGAGCAACCCCACCCCGGTATCTTCATCTACCGCTTCTCCGAGGGCTTCAACTACCCCAACGCCAACCACTACACAGACTATCTCGTGGACGCTATCTTCAAGCAGACTCGTCGCACGAACCCGCAAGCATATGCCAGACCCGGTGACCGCCCATGGAATGACCCCGGTCCCTCCGGCAAGGAGATCGCCAAGGCGACAGAGGATACGCGGCCCACGCTGCAAGCTGTTATCCTGGACTTCTCTTCCGTGAACAATGTCGACACCACCTCCATCCAAACCTTGATCGATGTCCGCAATCAATTAGACCGCTACGCCGCCCCGCGCTCGGTGCAGTGGCACTTCGCCCACATCAACAACAGATGGACCAAGCGCGGCCTGGCCGCCGCTGGCTTTGGCTTCCCCACCCCCGCCCCCGGCGCCGACGGCTTCCACCGCTGGAAGCCCATCTTCAGTGTCGCGGAGATCGAGGGCAATTCGTCCGCCGCGGAATTCGCGGAACGTGAGAACAACCGGCGGCTGCAGGGCTTTAGCGGTGACCTTGAGGCGGGCATTAAGGAGCATGACACCACCGAGCGCGAGATCAAGACTCCTGAGTCTTCATCAGATGATGCCCATGTCTTTACCGAGGATAAGCTGAAGCAGGACTTGGCTGATTCTAGACCCTACCAGGGTGGTCGTCGCAGGGTCGCTATCGTGCAGGGCATGAATCGTCCTTTCTTCCATATTGATCTTACGAGCGCATTGCAGAGTGCTATTGCCAACTGCGTGGAGGATGATTTGCATACTGAATGAGTCATTTGAGAGCGTTCTTCAGTTCAGTTCTGTTCTGTTATCTTTTCTCTATTCTTATTTTCTCGTCGACTGCGTTTTAAGATTCCCCCCCCTTACCCCTCGTCTGATTGCGTTTTGGTCACTGGACTCGGACCTGGATAGGCCGTATGGATGGTCTGATATGATTCATAATCTTTGTATTTCAATATGTCCAATGTGCTCGTGGTTCCTTCGGCAAGAGATTTTGTCTGGCGTATCTTGCTGTGGTCGGAACGCATATTTCAATCTTGAATTGGGTCTAGTCATAAAAGGGCGTTTTCTTCTCGTTCAGGATACTCTACCAACAATAGAAAGCGTTGATTCCTCTAGCCTTGAGTATCTTACAATTTCGTCTGAAATTTGATTTGATCATAATTCTTCTTGTCCGAGCGGCTGCTGTCAAAATTGTGTCCAGCCTATGGAAGCAATTTCCAACCAGGAGTTTGGACTGCTCCGAGGCATCACTTGCAGCTTCTTGTCAACGTTCTGACGAGAAACCGTCCACCGGGTTATGCTGATTATGTTTTCTGTCAACTTACATCTGAACTGTGTCTACGGGAGCTTGAGATGTTGAGTTTTGAACCGTTAGTTCATTATTCCAGTCCAAAGATAACGACTTCCATGTGAGTTGACCATATATGGGGTGCATCAGGCGAGCAACTCGCACCAGACCCGAGCCAGCCCCAGTTCTACCTCCCAGCAAATAAACAAGACACGGTGCAAGAATCCCAATATCCAGAATCACCGCAACACACCTCCAACTCCAGCCCAGCCCAGCACAAACCCAGAAAGTGCCTCGCTCATGACGCCGCCCCCAAGCCAAAGATCCTGCCACGCACCACTCCTCAGCACAAAGCGTCTCCCTTCCTTCTTCGCGCCGTTCAGCGACATCCGCACGACGCCCCTCCGGTCCATATCCACCTGCCCATCGATCTCACCCCCGCTGCCCGGGAAGAACGCACCGGAGCCGGCGCCGCCGGACCGCTGGAGGAGGACGAGGTGGAACAAGCCGGATACGAGAACTGTGCCGGCGAAGTAGAAGGCGAAGCCGACGGCTGATTGGAGAGCGAGGATTCCAGCGGAGATGCCGAGGAGGAAGGCTGTTAGGCTGTGGAGGGAGGAGAGAACCTATCTCCAGAGTTAGACATGACCGGGAATTTGGTATGTGTGTTATAGAGGGGACTTTGGGAATGCGAGCTGGAGGGAGTGGGAGTGGGCTTGGGACGCATACCCGGTTGTTGTGCTGGACGGCCTCTGGTACGAGGGGATTGATGAGCAATGAGAGCTCCTGCTTTGTGGGAGCCATGGTGGGCTGTGTTGGTATGGTTTATGCACAATTTTGGCTTGCGGGTTTGTCGCCTTGGCGGTAGGCGCGTGAAAAGAGTGCTCTTTCAGCTTCAAATTTCAGAGGTACGACGTGAATTGTGGGACTCTGGAGTCGTAAAGCCCTGATTGAGCTTGGTGGATAGAAAGTGGCAGGAACGAAGACCCGCGTGCAACTCGAGCGGGAGTTCGGGCGTGGTTTGTAGAGGCGCACGGACCCTCTCGCAACGAGACGATCTACTCTCTTTATACTTTCATGCGAGCTGGAATTCTATACTTTCGAGCTTCGAAGCTGGGAAGTCCATGGAAGAGTATGTAAATTCTGATTTTGGTCACAAATTCTTAACAGGAAAGGTTCTGTTCATATCTACGATTACCCCCGATGTTTTAATGTCCAGTACCCCGAAGCCATCATGAAACCATTTCTTGACATCACTGCGTTTGATACACAAATCCCACAGCCATCCTCGTATTACCGGGGTACAAAAAGATCACAGACCGAATGAAGAGCGAAAATAAAAGTAAGAAAGAAAAAAAAAAAAACCAGCAGAGATGATAGAACATGACTGACATATCCACAGTGTCGCTTGGATGTAAATGGTACCTGCCTCCACAGGAAGCTAGGACACTCACCATCCTATGCTTTCATGCACAAGTTGAGAATGGACGGTTTTACGAGAGGGCATCGAATTTGCCCTCCGCGCGGGCTTCACGAACCTGCTCGAAGACCTGTGTTTTCCCCCACCATTAGTATAGATTGAAGTGGCTTGGTTGGACATTAATAACTCACCTTCAGCATCTTGTTACGGGCACCCAGTGCATTAACGCCTCGTTCTTCCAAAGCCTTGTCATCAAGTTCAACGAGCTCGGTCCATTTGAGATCCTTCAGTTGGTCGGTATATTTGTGCAGACGAAGGGATCGCAGCCAGCTGGGGATATCCTTCAGGAGAGAGGGGTCGGTAGGATCTTCTGGTGGCTTGGAGCTGCCACGTCGGCCACGAGGCGAACGTCCACGAGTGACTTCAGAGTGGTCGGACAGATAGCCCTCACCACCCAGGCCGAATTGTCCGATGCCAAGGGAGTTAAGCCCATTGCCCATGAGCGGGTTGTTTGGGTCGTAAGCGGCTAGGAACCCATTGTTTTGTGGGGATGTGAAGTTCATATGACCCAGGCCACCACCAGCACCCTGCAGGGCAATACCAGGAGAGTTTGGACGGGAACGACCTCCTGCCAAGGCGGCTTGCTGCTGGGCCTGCAGAGCAGCCAGCTGCTGAGCGTTCAAAAGCTGACCAGCCACGAGGTTGTTTCCCGGCAGACCTGGACTAGACAGACCCTGAGGAACCGCATGGTTGGAGTTTGCGTTCCGGTTTTGACCGTCATTGGAGCGCGATCGGCGATACTTCCGAGCATCATCCAATGCAATACGGTTGTTCACCGTTGACAGAGCTGCAAGTTTCATGGCAGTAGCATTCGCCACCATGTCCGCCTGGGAATTGCCTTGATTCTGCTGCTGTCCGAAAGTCGCCGTCATCGGAGTGTTTGTCATTGACGCCCAGCTGTGGTTACCAACGTTGTAGGGCGAAAGAAGCGGGGGCTCGATGTCCGGGGCTGGGATGGTGGCAGTCTGGGGGAGAGGGGACCGGAGACCTGACGAGCCAGAGGGCTGACTGAACTGCCCCATGGGCTGATGCCCAGAGGATGATTTCGGGCGGGCAATGGGAGGTTGGGTGTCAGAAAGACCACCGCGTTGGGCCCATGGCGATGATGGCGGGTCATTGCTGTTGTCTGGTGCCGAGATGGTGGGGGCAACAAACGAGTTTCGATCTCCAAAGACAACGCTGTTGCGATTGGAAGGCGGGGCGTTGCCGGTCTGCTGCGTGAACTCTGCCTTTTTCTTAGCGATGGCAGCTGCAGCATCCGGGAACATGGCATTAATAGTAGAGGAATCGAGGCCCGAGTTGCGCTTTGCACCCGGGGATGGTGGGGGCCGGCCCAAGGAGTTTCGAGAGGTGTCCATATTGATTTTAGACATAGCATCGCTCAAACGACTCGACATAGCATCTGTAGATAAGGAAAAGGAGTGTTAGTGAAATAACCTGTGAGCAAGAGAAAGAATGGAACAGACCTTTTTCGCCAAAGTTGGCCGGTGACAGAAGTCCGGTGATGGGATGGCTCTGTGCCATCTGCTGCAGCACCTGGATGAAAAACCGAATCTGCACCTGGGTAGTCTGCTGCAGCAGGGCGTACAGAGCAGCCGTACGTTCGGCTTCACTCAGGACCCGGAACCATTGCTCGATGGCACTGAGCTCATCCTTGAAATCCTGGTCAAGGGTGGCTGCAGCCATTTCCTCGAGGGTGGTCTCATTTTGGTCGATATCCGCAAGCCACTGTTGAGCGGCCCGATCCATGGCATCCTCCGATGCATTCTGCCCCTGGGATTGCTGGTTGAAGAAGACCTCGGAGGAGGGCCGCATACGCGAGGAGAGCGGCGAAGGGAAGCCGGACATGTCGGCCGATGCCCGTAGCTGATGAGAACCGAGGTTTCGAGCAGAAGACGGAGGACGCAGGGTCGAATTCTGAGGGGCCTCGGGGGTGCTGTTGCGGTTGCCGATAATATGGCTGGCCATCTCACCGGGTCTTTGCGGAGGGGTTGGGTCGAAAGGTGACTAGTAAATACAGTGGGGTTGGAAAAAGATTACTGCAAAACACCTGCAGAACCTGCTGAGTTTGCGTAAAGAAGAATCAAGAATCCCTGGATCCGAAAACCACCCCGTAGTACCCTATAATTGATGGCTCGAGGCAAAAGAAAAAGAAAAACGAAGGAAGCACAGAACCAGTCCAGTGGGCTGTGCCTGATTTTTTTTTTTGCCAGGATCGAGTTCGATCGGTATGAAGCCCGAACGAAGGAAAATCAGGACCAGGAAGGCAATAGTGTGTCAAACACAGCAAGCCAGGATGGTCCTGCAAGAAAGAAAGGAAGGAGAAGGGGGAGAAGGGAGATTCGAGATTAGAAGTTGGGGTGGAGGGAGAGGGAGAAGTGCGGTTAGCGGAAGCTGCTTTTCTTCGGGGTTCAAGATCACGGGTTCCGTCTGGAATGGAACTTCGACTTCTTCTCCCACAAGCTCCCCTCTGCGGTTCCTCCTACATCTTGGCCTCTTGACCCCTCAACTGACTCTGATTTATGTGATTCGTGCTGGTGGGGACGTGGCGATGAACATCAGCCGCTCCTGAAACGGCCTAAAATCAGTGCGCACGTCTCGGCCTTTTTTTGGTTCTATACACGCGGTCTGGGCCACGGTCTGAAAAGATTGTTGGTCCGGGATTCCTTGACCTCTCATTCATCACTTGAGCCAGCCCGAAGTCGATCCCCTACGCGCTAAAGACTTACACACCACTACTAGCCTGCCAGCTTTGTCTGGCCCGGTCTTTTGACCATGGCGGCCCAAGATCAAGATTATCCCATGGGCTCGCCGGAGGAATATGAATATTCGGCTGCCAGCGAACCCTATGAGTATTGGCATAGCGATCCGCCCCCGGTGTCGGATGAAATATCACCCGCCGTAATCGATCCCAGGCTCTATGGAAATGACATGGCAGCTGATATCATGGCGGACAGCCTTGCTCAAGCTGATGAATTCGATTATGGGGCAATTGAGTATGCGGCCAGTGACCGAGAGATCACACCAGATCTAGATGCCGGTGAAGACGATTCGGATTTTAATATACCAGGTAGCGAAAGGTATGACACTCCAAGGTTCTAGTAACATCATTCCAAACTTTCAATAACGAGTAAAATAGTGACGATGAAGATTTTGAAGATGACGACGAGGACGATGAAGAAGACGATGAAGATGAAGATGATTCAGACAGAGAACGCCGCCGCCGCAGAGGAGGGGGTCGCTTTTCAGGTCGTTATGGAGCCCGAGGCCGTAAGGGTGTTAAACGTGGACCACGCAAACCTTTGGAACCCGGCCCGGAGTTCAAGATGCTTCATTCCGAAGCTACCGAAGCGTTCATCGATGGAGATTATGATCGAGCGAAGGAGAAAGTGACCCAGGCTATTTTGAAGAACCCCGAGATATTTCCAGCGCATTCATTACTAGCAGAAATCTTCCTAGCCCAAGGCCAGATGGACAAAGCCTTCTTGGCTCTCTTCAACGGTGCTCACACCCGTCCAAAGGATGCCTCTGTGTGGCTCAAAGTTTCTCGATACATCTTACGTCGTGCGGGTCAAGAACGTGAACGGGCGCTGAATGATGTGATCTATTGTTATACCCGCGTCCTAGACATCGAGCCCAAAAACACCAATGTCCGATATCAACGAGCTGCAATTTACCGTGAGCTTGGATTGAACGGAAAGGCGGCTATTGAGTACGAGCGTATCTTGAAGGATCGACCACACAACCCACGCCCCCTCAGACATCTAGCAGAAGTTTACATCGAACTCAAAAATGTCCAGAGGGCGCTTGATATCTGGAACGAGAGCATGGCCTATTACAGGTCTTTGGACCCAAGCAAAGCGAAGAATTTCTCGTGGTCAGAAGTGAACATCTATGTCGAGCTTTTCAGCTATGTGGAACAATATGAGCAAGGGATTGAAGCACTCAAGTCTCTATCGAGGTGGCTACTGAATCGTGGAGAAGACCGATTTTGGGATGGATTCGACGCGGATGATCGAGAGTGGGATATAGAGGACTCACCGCGCCGGATCAAAACTAATGGCTTCATTCCGGGAACGTGGCCATCGGAATGCTATGGCGCCGGGCTTCCACTAGAACTTCGGATCAAACTGGGCCTTTTCCGATTGAAGATGGGTCATCAGCATTACAATGAAGCATTGGTAAGTTTTTGAAACAAAATAATACGGTACGTCTCTAACTGAACTTGGAAAGCACCATTTTGAATTCCTAATGCCAGATGTCACATCTGAGGGAGCCCCCATTTTTGACTATGGTGATCTTTTCCGAGAGGTTGCCGACGCTCTCAAAGAGCACAGACTGCTTGCAGAGGCCTACCGCTTTTACTATCCTATCCAGGAGACCGCTGAGCATGCCGATATCGGCTATTACATGGCGATGGCTGATTGCTGTCTGCAACTTGAAATGTGGACAGAAGCAGAATCATACTATCTCACCGTCGCCGACAATGATCACAAACATATTGAGTCCCGTATTGAGCTTGCCAAATTGTATGAAGAGTTGGATGAGACTGAAAAGGCTTTCAAGTCGATCAATGAAGCCATTCGAATTGGTCGAGAAGACACCAAAGCACGACGGCGAGGAAAAGACACTAGACTTGAACAGCTAGCCGCTGAGTTCAAGGCTGCCGAGCCAGGAGCCACCGATTTCACCACTCAGCCAACAGCATCACTTACTACATATGTGCCTCCTGCGCGAAATCGGGTCCGCGAGGAAAGCAATCGAGTCGAGGATGCACAATATCTTTTTGCGAAGATGCAAGCACTGGATCCTTATGTGCAAGGAGGTGACGAAGAAGCTCTAGAAGATTGGCTTGATATCGCAGATGCTTTGCTACGCGATTTCCGGTCCAATCGTGTCTTCTATCCAAATATCCGGGAGGAGTTTCAGGGGTTCCACAAGAAACCTGGCAAAGCAAAGAAGGATTATACAGCGTTGGATCGAGCCCAAGAAGTGGCAGATCGTCTACAAAAGGCCGCTGGTAGGTCAAGCATCCAGCTCCTTACTTCGATCAACCTTTTTGTCTAACGGCATTTCATAGGTCCGATTGTCCCAGAAGAGCCTGCGTCTGACACCATCCCCGATCGATACTATGAAATCTCCTTTGATGATTGGCTTGATATCTTCTTGCAATATTCCCTCCGGATCACTGATCAAGGCGAGATTGATGAAGCATATGATACTCTGTATGCTGCGGCGAACGCTAGTGTTTTCTTTCATTCAAAACCCAAGGCACGCTTGATCCACGTCTGCTGGTTTAGTAAGATCTTGCTCCCTCTAATCAAACCCGCCATTCCACGCTGACATCAATTATGTAGCATGCGCACTTCGGGTTCAAGATGATGAAACCCTAGCCACTGTGGCTCGCTGGTTCATTAAAGAGTATCAATTTGTCACTGATACTTACCGACTATTCTCGATGTTAAGTCGACTATGTGGCAACCCATTGAAGCCTCATTTCCATTCTTCCCAGCATATGAAGTTTATGCTTCGCCAAGTCAAGGCAATAGATTTCACTCTTCCAGACAGTGCAGAAAGGCCACAACTCGATCCAACTCTCAGGTGGAAAGACCGTGCCTCTCTCACAACAAAGGACGAAAACGGGGAATTGGTTCCAGCGGAATCGCTTGATATTGCGGTCCTTGTCTTGTATGGCCACATTCTCTACTCTGGGGGCAGTTTCTACCCCGCATTGAACTACTTCTTCCGCGCCTACGCTCTCGATGACGAAAATCCAGTTGTGCTTCTGTCTATTGCACTCTGCTACATTCACCACTCTCTCAAACGACAGTCAGACAATCGTCATTACCTGATTTCGCAAGGGTTGGCGTTCATGCGTGAATATCGACAGGTTCGAACCAAACCTGGTGTTCTGTTAGTGGAGCGACAGGAGATGGAATTCAACCAGGCCAGAGTGTGGCATGGCCTTGGCTTGCTTCAGCTGGCTGTAAATGGATATGAGAAAGTTCTCGCAATTGGAGAGGAGATCAAGAAGGAGAATCCAGAGTCCAGTTTGGCAGACCGTGATGTGGACATGGAGGGCGACAACCGCCCACAGCATGCTCTGTCACCCCGAACATTTGTCGAGAACTTCTCGTGCGAGGCCGCTTATGGTTTGCAGAACATACACGGGCTTTCCGGCAACAGCAAGGCTGCTATGGAGGTCACAGAGAGATACCTAGTTATCTAATGTCTTCTGTCCGCTTCAGAAACGAGTAATGTCTCAATGTATGATACCACATCCAGCAATGCTTGATCCTACAAAAATGGATGGCCATAATATCATGGAAATCTTCCAGGGCAGGTTTCTAAACCGATATCTACTAAACTTGAGGGTCTAAGTAATTCTCAGCGTTCGAGACCTTCTTCACGATCAATAGAGTACCACAGATCGCAGGCTGAAGCAACTCTTCCCCTTCCTTGACTCCGGCTTCATGCAGCAGCCGTTCTGTAACCCTGCGGCCTTTTCTAACAACGTCTTCTTCAGTTCCAATGGCATGCGGGTGCGCCTCCCGCCATCGGGTGACAGGGCTTCCCACCCCGAGTATCTTTTCCAACTGATCCATATTCACGGCCCTCTGACGCTCGAGAAACTGCTCATCAACCGTCCAATCGCGGCGGAAGAAAGTGCTCTCATCAAAATCCTTGACGGGCGTGTCTAATGTCCACGGCAGCGCAAGACTCTTGTACCCGTCTCGGGTCAAGCGATTCCCAGGCTCGAAGTACGGCACAAGGTGCGTCTCTTCGAGCTGGAGAAGAGCAGCTTCAATGGCAGCGGCGTTCGGCGTCGATGGATGCACGTGCAGGCCGCCAGAGGTCCACAGGGCAACACTACCCCCTGGCTTCAAGACACGGGCTGCATTGGGCCAGAATTCGTCTAAGTTGAACCAGTGTGCTGCGTTGCCGGAAATGATTAAATCCACCGAGTTATCTGGAATTGCCGGCGAGAGGTCGGAGCCCAGCTTGCTGGCAGTAGATACGCCGAATCGCACCGACTTGGACGTATCCTTATCGCCACTTGTAGACTGTGCGGCTTGGATCATCCCCTCCGAGGGATCGATAGCGAAGGTCTCAGTGAAGTAGGGTGCCAGCGAGTGAGTCGCAGTGCCGGGACCGCAGCCTACATCGAGAAGGGACCCGAACTGACCTCCGGTCGAAGAATGATGGCTGCGGATAGTGTCATAGACACTGGAGTGGTAGTTGGGACGGATGTGCGCATAGTGCTCTGCTTGGTCCTTGTTGTAGGTACTGAATGTCTTTTCTTGCTTGAAAAGATTCGTGACAGACATGATGGATGGTGCAGGCCTAGAGACTCAGGGATATAAGGCAGTAGTCTAGAAATTTTTGGTACAACACCAAATCTGGGATCGAGCATACCTTATATAGATTTCGTTTTTTTTTTCCGCCCTCCTCTTTCCAAAATCTACTTGAAGGAATACATGAATATAAGCATCGGGGCACTGCAGTTGCATTAGCTCCGTTGACCAATCAAGTACCAGAGAGCCACATGGGGATCCGCTGCGCTAATCCTTTTATGTGCCACGACTGCGAGGCTCTTGGCATTGTCGGTCTTGTCCAGGCTGCGAGGGCTTTTCTCCTTCAACGACAATCTCGCAGTGACTACCTTAAGAGGAGAAGGGTCCATCTGGATCTCAGAGTTCTTCCGCACGATGGTTTACTATGGCGCAGTCAGTAGAGGTTGCCAGCGGTGTCGCCATCGCAAGGTCAAGGCATGACCGCCCACCGGACCCTACAACAGTCAAGCCGCCTCGCAAACTGACTGTCTTCTTGTACTAGTGCGATGAACGGAAGCCTGGTTGTCTGAAGTGCCAGAAGTCTGGGACACAATGCCCTGGTTATCGAGATCTCAAAGAGGTCTTATTCCGAAACGAGTCCGACAGGATCATTCGCAAACTCCGCAAAAAGAAGGCAAGCATCTCATCAGTTGATACGGGAGATAGACGCGCTCCAAGCACGGATTTCTCCTCTTTCAATATCGCCTCCTGTGCCCTCATCAATTGAGGCTCCCCCGAGTCTTTCACCAGCTCTGGACGACCTAGCCGCCAACTTTTTCTTTACCAAATATCTCCCCAAAGAAACACTGATAGCAAAGAACTTCCATAACTGGCTTGAGGGCGCCTACCGCAAAAATAATAGCCCTGCTTTAAGTGCAATAGTCCAGTCTGTTGGCATGGCAGGACTGTCTAATGTATCGCCCGCCCCAAACATTACAATGGAGAGTCATAGACGGTACCATCATGCTCTATGGAATCTCAAGCAGGCACTGGATGACCCGCTGAGAGCGGTATCTGATGAAACACTTACTACAGTCAATCTACTATCTCTGTACGAGGTAAGACTCCTGCTTCTACGCTTCTCAACGTACCTGCTTATGTTTGAAGATCGTCAACTCTCAGTCTATAAGTGAAGAACTTCCTCTATCCCACACCGAGGGTGCCATGACATTATTGGAGCTACGGGGCCAGAGCCAATATACATATGAGCGCGGGGGCCATCTGGTAACTCAGACATGCTCGCGAGTGGTAAGCCCTGGGTGCATCAGAAGGCTCGATCGCGTATGCTGAGTATCCACATCACAGCTCCCTATCTGCATGCAACAGAAGCAAACTGTTCCTTTCGCCCTGGTTCGAGCTACGTCGGCTTGGCAATCCAGCCCCCTCCGACAGGAATGGGGTCGTCGAAAGTATTCTCACCCGGGCTCTCTCTCGGAAATTTCATTCAGGCTGGTCAACCTCCGAGCATTTGTCAAAAACGGCCAAATCCCTGCCCCTCATATCATTCGTCGGGTTGCACTCGAAATCGACCATGATCTGCAAACTTGGGAAGCTGTCGTCCCTGTCACCTGGAAATATACCATTGTTGACAGGGCTGCCGGTCCCATGGACTCGGAGTTGCCTACAACAAGCCACATCTATCCTAATCTAAGAATTGCAGAGGAGTGGAATAATATGCGCATTCAACGGATCGCCATCAATCAGATCCTCCTTCGCCACTCAGACCCCGTTTGTATTTCGGACATAGAGTCCGCAATAGCAGTCATTCGGCGGGCTTCGCTAGAGATCTGCACGTCCGTTTCATCTCTCCGAGATTCACCTCGTACGTTGAAAATGAACCATGTTCTTGTTTTTTTTTTTCTATGACCTTGTCATTTCACTCGCCATCCACATCCATCTTCGATATTTAATACGTATCAAAGCTGACTTTGAAGCAGGCAGTATATCCCTGATCATGCCTCTATATATAATATCGAACGAGAAACTCAATTCGGTAGCGTTGCGACGATTGGCGGTAGAGGAGTTGCGATATCTCGGCGCAGCTATGGGATTCCGTAAAGCGGGATTGCTAGCGGAATGTGCAGCCACACGGCTCGATAGAAATTCTAGCAAGTCAATATAAAGGAAGCAAGCACTAGCATGTTGCTATTTAGTGGTTTATAGAACGCAGGCTCTAACCTGAGACCATCGAAGGGGTAGTGATATTGACCTCGACGCCCTCGACGACCGTGTTTTGAATTTATTATTCCCACTCGATAATAAAAATCAAGTTCAATGTGGGTTTTCCTCTACTAGTTTGCACCCTTACAGGGATGAATAAAGCCTATAAATTACAGAATGCAGGCACGGCAAACCGAGTTGGTATTATGGACCGTTTTGACACGCACAATCTCTGTACATTTCAATAGCACGGTTGGTTCGAGGCTCGAATAGAAAGGGAGAGATAAAAAAAAAATCACAGATTCAACTGGACAATATGAAATGGGCTGCAAAGGACGGTAATAGACAAACAGATAAGATAAAACCTATGCACCGACCCAATGTGCAACTCCATTTAATGCGCAATGCAACAGCGGTAGCAATCATTTGAAAGCGGTGGGTATCCCGCGAGGAAAACAGGAAAAGTGACAAAACAAAAGATAGGTAGGAATCGGGCAAGCCGAAGGTCTAAGTCTAAGCTGCTAGAACCATGCAGGGTTGAAGGAAAGAAATAGGAGACTAGGAAACGATCGGTGTCGTCGTAGTTGCGGAGAAAACGATACGCCACTAGAGGAGTATCTCCCAGCTTTAGTAATGCATGGAGTTCATATTGTTGTTCAGATAACCATGGTGGGCGTAGCCCTGGTTTTGTTGATATGGCGGGGGTGTCTGGGGAGCTTGCGCAAGCTGTCCGTACCAGGATGATCGGCGGGGCTCATCGAGACGGTGGGGCTGATGCAAGGCATCCCAGGTTTGACTGGCGCCTGGCAGATTGTACATAGAATCGTGACGGAATGCGGGCTGTGGCTGTTGATACACAGAGGGAGCTCCGTACATGGAGTTCATGTGCTGCTGTTGTTGTTGCTGCATAAGTTGCTGCTGTTGCCGTTGGGCGATAGCATGCTGCACCATTTGATTTGACATGCCCTCCCTCATTTCCCGCTTCTCACGTTCGCGGACGTCGATGGTCGACACAAGGCCACCTGGGTTGACCGGGGCTTGTGACCGGAGCCTGTCCTGGGACATATCAAAGAAGGGAGAGTGAGTGACTCGTGCAATGTGCTCCTGCTCTCGGGCAGAGAGATGGCTCGACATGTCATTGTAATTTAGCATCGATCCCGTGCCTCGGGAGGAAGGGCGCTGGCTGAGTTCGCCGTACGAAGTCATACGCGAGTTGGGGCGAACTTGCTGGGTCCAGTCCCCCGACGAAGGACGCTGAAGAGGAGGGGTATGGCTCTTCGACCTCAAATGCTTATGTGCAGGGGGGCTGGGGGCTACTCGGGTCTCCGCTCGAGTCTGGACGAATTGCTCAGGTGTGAGACCTCCGCCGGGCGTGGTCGGGCGGCCAGCGGTCATTCCGGGCTGCCACAACATGCTTCGCCTGTGATCGTCCTGGCTAGATGGTCGAATATGCCCGTGGTCCATGGCATTGGTAGGGACCGAAAGTTTCCTGATGGTATCACCGGTGCTGGGGCGCCCAGTCGTGGGCATGTAGGTCATGGTTGGGCCAAAGTCAACCGTTGGAATATCAGGGCTGGGTTCAGCAGGCTTGTCAGTGGAATAATGAGCATCCCCAATAACAAGGTCCTGCTTGGCAGGTTGGCCCACCGTCTTCAAAAGACCCATTCGTGGCTTGGTTGAACTCGTCGACTTCTTGCTGTAGACTGAATCATGGGTGCTTGCGTAATCGGGCGAAACTGTGGATATAGCATCGTCGTAGACACTTGCCTCGTCTTCATTTTTTGGAGATGTAGGGGATGGCAAATGAGCAGGGCTGATGCTATTCAGCACATTTTCGTCCAGGGTATGACGGAGGTCGTCATAGCTTGGCTCCCCCTGGCGACTGTGGCGTGTCTTCAAAAATCTGCCTCTGGGGAAGGGGCTTTCGCTTTACAGAGGCGGCTGAGACAACTGGGGGCTTTCGCTGGGGAGACGGGGTACTGGTACTAGTTGTACTCGGTGTTCCAGGGTACTGACCATGGCCTCCGGTGTATTGCTTCGCGCCTCTGAGCCCTTCATCACTTGAATGGTGTTCTAGAGGAGGGCTCATGAGCTGCGTGGG
Organism: Penicillium chermesinum; assembly: GCF_028974085.1. Lineage (NCBI taxonomy): Eukaryota > Fungi > Ascomycota > Eurotiomycetes > Eurotiales > Aspergillaceae > Penicillium > Penicillium chermesinum. The sequence goes on along the minus strand of NW_026695312.1, from coordinate 321,534 downwards.
CTGTACGACTGCGCCACCTATCTGATTGGGAGCCTGATTGGAGAGAAGCTCAACACTTGACGAGTCGGAGGGCTGCTCTTGGAAGGAGAGCGAGCTTCCACTGCCTCCCATATTACCAACTGACCTCAGTTGGGTGAGGGTTGAATAAGACATGCGGTTATTGGCGAGTCTTTGGCGACTGTCTGGCTCCGGGCGGTTATTTGGCATTTCTCGAGGCCCGTGGGAGAAGGCTGGTGGACTAGCAACCGGCGAGGGAGGAGTTCGTGGGTGGACCTGTTCTTGGTCGTCGAGGTGGAAATCCATCTCGGCGCTCCTACGCTCTGCAATTGGTGTCACCACTTTCAGGTCTCTGTCCCGCGGGAGCAAATCTTGCGCTGATGAATTAAGCGAATCATCACCAGTATTAGGTGAATTATCACCACCATATGAAGGCGGTCGAACCCCATGCAGCCCGGTCACGTCTGAAAATCCTCGGTTGTGGTAGATCGGCGAAACGGGAGCGTCGTTCTTCGGAACTTCGCGAACTACGGCATCGGCGGACTGGTTGAACTCGGGTCGGATCACAGGCGCCGGGTTATAACGGCGCGGAGAGTCGTTCAAGTGACTGCCATTGTGGTGACTTGATATGCTGGATCGATAGCGTGGTCGAGCACTGCGCACACTGTTTGTCCGGCTTCTCCCTGCTGATTGCCGCTTCTGAGTAGCCTCTTTCAATTTCCTTCTCCACTGCGACTCATCCCATCCCTTGCTTTCAGGGCTCTGGAGCAAGTTTATGATGTCAATAACATCGAGATAACCATAGCGACGCTCTTGTGGGAATGCAAACATGATACTCTTTATATGGTTCGTGTCCGCCACAAGCCGCGTTGGACGACCGTAAAGATTGAAGGTATCAAAGGTCGGGAAGAGAAACCGGAGCATCATCTCGAAGCCCGAGACGGCCGGGTGCAATTCAGGCATAACAAAGACAAATCCTTCGGCGGGTTGTTGGCCTTGGCCTTGACCGTGCATGGTTATCCGTCCCTCCAACTTGACCAGGGTAGACTGGTCAATTAAAGCCTCCGCTTGCGGATAGATCGCATAAGCCGAGTAAACATGAGTGACTGTCGCGATAGGAGTGGCCTTCTTCGTCTTTTTAGTCTCAAAGAACTGGATATTTCCAGTAACGGGAATGGACAGGCGGTCGTAGGCCGACTTCTTCGCTGCTTTCTTGGCCTTGGCCATTTCTTTGGCGTCTGGAGGATTGATCACAAACCAACATCGCCTCCACGGAGTTCCTGCGCCAAAACGGACACGGCACCAATCCTCATGTTGAAATCTTGTCGGCGCCAAGATTGTTTGAATGCCGTTCAGGCTCTTACCTTTCGCGGCAATCAGGGAGCCCGTATATGCTTCGTACAAAGAAGTGTGTTCGAACATCGCCAAACGAACAGCGGCGGTCCATTGGATTAAAGAGTGGTAGGAACTGAAATGGAGAAGGTATCGATTTCGACCGGCGGAGGAAAGACTGAGAACGTTGTTGAGTGGAGGGGCCGCTCCGTTTCTCACGGGCAAAGTCTCGATCTGCGAACAGTCAACTGTCAAAGAGGCTCAAAGTTGTCGGGACGAACCAAATCCTCTAGACATACCATTTTGATCGAGGCATCTGCCAGGTTAATAAAAGTCGCAGGGACCTCCGCGCCATCCGTAGCGTCCAAGGCCGAGGCATCCCAGAGCGAGAGCACCGTTCCGACGAGCTGGGCGTAACATTCCAGCCACTGGCGATCGGCACATGGTCGACCCTCTGCCGTATATATTAGTTGAGCTGAATCCCCCCCGCGGAACCAAGTCTTGGGTTCCATCAATTGAGGCGAGCGCGACTTACGGTTGTCCTGGTCATTGAGCTTCAGGAAGTAGCCCTCGTGGTAAACCTTGTTGGTGTGAATGTTGAGAAAAGAGAAGATCGGTGACAGCTCCGGTGGGGTATCCTCCGCATGGGTCATGAGCGGCGGATTGCGTGAAAAGATTGTCGATGCCGGCCGCGCACCCTTTCCGTCACTCCGCGGCGTTGCGGCGCCTCCCGTCGGCGCAAGCTCTGAAGGCGGGGATGGGGTCTCATAACGCGGCGGTGTTTGGGCAAGGGTGACATTACTCGAGGAATTCGAGCCCTCCTTGTCCGAGTCATTGTTCTTGGGGCCAAAGACCGACATGAACGAAAGCACTGCCAATACGCAAAGGGCCAATTAGCTATACAAACATGTCTTTTTTTGAGTCAAAGACCCCGGGTGATCTGCGCAATTGACTTACCACGCTTGCGGACCATGGCGGCGAAGGACGATTGGTCACTGATCGCCCAGACTGTAAATCAAGCCGCGGGGACGTCTCCCTAACGAAAGAAGTAGGACCAGAAGTCCAGGGGTGGTGCTCCGAAATGACCGGTGCACTTTGCGATGGAGTACGGGGTGGGTAGATCCGAGGACACTGTGGTGAGGTCCAGAACGACTTGAGCCGGCTAATCCATGGAGAAGGCGAGGGAAGGAAAAATGGAGAGACACCAAAATTCTGGCGCGGACTGAAAACGACTTGAACCGCGTGCTGATAGAAAGTGGGTAGAATGACGTTTGGCCGCCCCGTGGATGCGAAGGTTGGGTGGAGCCGTCCGAAGTAAAAAGCAAAGATTGGACGCAAGAGGGGGGGGGGAGCAGAACAAAAGGCTCAACCGCCCAGAAACAAGAGCAAGGAAATGAGCTAAATGGCCTAAACCCCGAAGGTTCGCCCTAATGGGATTGTGACTACTTTACTCCGTACTTCCCATAGCAAATGGCAAATGGCAAATGGGAAAATTGGGTTCCAGCTAAAAAGGAAGCCAAGAGGGCAGCTAAGAGAGCAAAAGCCACTAGTGTGGCACAAGACTTGGTCAGGGACGAGTAACCGACTGCCTAGTGGTTCTAAAGGGTTTTAGTCTTTGTGAGTGTGAGACCCGGGCGGATTTTAGGGGTTATTTTTACATCTAGCTGCATTCTTTTTACTGCCGAGACCCGGTAGATGCGAGGAGAAAAAAAGAGAAGAGAAAAGGAAAGATGAACAGAAACATGAAGCAGACCGGCAATAAAGAATGGGTTCAGTAGGCGACACGCAGTACTCCGTACTATAGGACTGGGTCCTTAAGTAGCCTCGCCTAAACGGCCTAGCCAATGCGGGAAAGCCCATGTCTCACCAAATATAGCACAGCCAAGCTCCCACTTCAACTTTAGGTCGTATAAGAAACGCAGACGCCTTACACCGTACTCTCAGGCTGTCTGCGGGCATCTAATGAGTCGTCCTACCTTGCTCGTCTGTCCTAAGTACCGAGTATTCCCCGATCCTTTAGGTAGCCTTGCCACCGTGTGATCAGGTCGCCGAGCGGGTCAGCGCGGCACAGCCGACCAGATCAGGGACTGCGTGTTCGGGGACGCGCAACCACTTTAATCATCGCATGAGAAATCCTTGAACCACGCCATGCCCAGGTGGCTGGAGAGTCGCTTAGATAATTCTTAGGCCCGCATCTGTGGAGATGGGTTCACAGGGCCTCCAAGGGGACTTTGACCTCCCATTGGTCTTATTGGTCCCTCGAGACGTACTCCGTACTTTGCCTGCATGGGAGATCACCTCTTATCGAGATCCTGCTTGCTGCTCTTCCCACCCTTTTCTAGGCACGCCATGCAGAGTCCACGTAACCCTTTCACGGTTCCAAGATCCCACCGTATGCCCCGGTGACGCTGATTGGCATGAGTTCGCAAAACCCCCGGGCGCCTTTGGAAATAGGTGGGCCGCTTAGCCCAATATGGAGTTCACGGTCAAATAGTCTCAAGCCTGGGGGGTATCCACGGTCAACTCTCTCATCAAAAGAATTCATTTAACCAGTCACTACAGACTGCGCGGCTAACCATATTTACGCTCCAGTTCTCTCACCCATGCCGATCTTGTAATCCTGCCATCACCGCCGATACGCTACGCTATTGTTCACCTACCACAGTAACATTACCATCCAACCACCATACATTGGTACCGTCATACTAATAGTATCCTTGTTGAATTCTTTGCTTTGAAACGTCATAACCCACGATCTACCGACAACCAAAGGACCCAGCAACTTGAAGGATCAGCCTTAGCCTTCACCGTGGCGCGGGCACTAAACCTTTTACACAAGTAATCCTGGTACGTCCGGGTTGGGTATCATATGTGGGGTTCATTTCTGCCGCATCTCAGATTCAAGTTCGATTTCCAGCTTGGACGGGGTAATGGGCAAATTGCAAAATTGCACTCCACGCCAAAAAAAAAAAAGAAAGAAAGAAAGAAAGAAAGAAAAGAAAAGAAAAAAAAATATGTTCACGTTATTGTCGTCAGGCACGTTTAAGCTTATACAGACCACGAGGTGTACGCTCAGATGGGCAACTCAGTCCTTCGAGTACACAGAACCCTATGAACTGCGGCCAATAATGATCACTCACACCGGCACCGAGGTCTATAAGCATTTAACCGTCGTCTCTGAAAATCAGGGAGCAAGCAGACCCAGATGTAAATTCGCCAGAAGTCTTGGAAAATGAAGAGGATTACCCAGGAAGCTTGGAATGACAAGGAGACTTGAATTTGGCGAGCGGCATGCGTTACAGGTCCCATTCTGTCATGGAGTAAAGAGCACCCCCATCGCATCCAGTTGGGCTTGACTTACTACGAGGCCGATGACTCGCGAGCTGCATCACATCAGCCACGCGGACAATACACAGACAACAGCTACGCGGAGGAACCGTTCCCGCGGTGACTACACAGAGCCTCCGTTCCGAAAAAGTGTCTTACTTCGTCTATTCATTAGAGATCTCGAGGTAATTCTAGAATTATGCCTCTTTACATCGTTATCACAGGAAACCCACTCGGACTCGTCTTATCTTCAGCTTTCCATCAGATGATAAGCTAAGGCCGGGTCGATCAATGCCATTTCGTCGCGATTGGGTATTATAGAATCAGCAGATTGATTAGCGTCCACAGAAGGGAGCGCATCTTGCATAAAAAAATCATTGTCGGGGGTTTGTTGCGTAGCTCGGGCGTTTCTGTCTTGTTCTGCATCCATAGGTTGGTCTTGGCTGAAAGGGCCCGGGGCAGGTTGTAAGAAGCTTCCATCGTCGAACTCCAACCCGAAAATGCCAAGCGAGTTGCCTCCAGGGCCAGACTGGTCTCCCAGAAGAGCTCGTCTCATGAAGAGGCCCTGGACTTCGTCTTCAGCACAACCGTGCTTGGAAGTCATGTGCACCCATAAGTCGTAATCACGGTGGAAGCGATGCTGACAAGAAGCGTCAAGACAAGGGATATGACGACCAGTCTCTTCAACGTAGCCATGGCCAGTCAAGGCGGCTAGTGTAGACATTGCGGAGGCTGACTCTCTCGGTTTCTTGGCCAGTCCAAGTCGTTCACGGCGCTCGGCCTTAGAATTTGGGAGTCCAAGGTGAGCGGTGCGAATGTGTTCTTCCAAGGCCAGTTTGCTGCTATACCTCTTTCCGCAGCCAACACCATCCCAGCCTGCAACTTTCTTCGAGGCAGAAAGGTCGGTTTCTCCGCATGAGAAGCGTTTCTCACCTTCGTGCACTGTTCGAATATGCACCGTAAGGTTGCCTTTCTTGGTAAATTTGCGGTCGCAGCCATCATAGGTACAAGGGAAAAGCTTCCTGCAGTCTACACCAACTTCCCCGTGAGCAACTTCGAGATGGCGTCGCAACTCCCGAGAGGTACTACAGACGATAGGGCACTGCGGGCACTGGGGAGGATGGACGGTTTTGATATGATTTTGTAGAAGAGCATATGTCGGGAATGTCGCTGAGAATTTCGCATTGCCGTCGGAGGTATGCATCGCAGATCCCTCCTGCTTGAGCTGGTTGGAGCACTCGGTACAAGTGAAGCGATCCTGGGTGTGCAGCCTACTCTCATGGGATCGGAGATTGCCTGCGGTGTCGAAAGCCATATTACACTTCTGACCCGTGTTTGGGTCGACAAATGTACATGGAAATGGCTTCCTATGCAGGTGGACCGTAGTGATGTGCTTCTGCAGTGTAGAATGCTTCCGAAAAGTCTCCCGGCAAGGTGGGTACTCAGTGCAGCGGTGCTTATCTTGTCCATCGTGGGCGGCAATATGGCGACGAAGACGGGATCCAGTCACGAAGCTTTTGCCACACCCTGGACGGTCGCATACGTAGTCTCGGACGCCCGTGTGTGCACTCTTTATATGGTGGTTGAGATGGGATGCCCGCAGGAAGGTTTTATCGCAGCCCTCGTATTTGCACTCGAAGAGCCTCTCATTGGTATGAGACCGGATATGTTCTTGGAGCCGAGCAGGTCGATTAAAAGCCTTATCGCAACCCTCGAAAGGGCAGAGACGTGTTTTGAGTCGCGATGGATACTTGGAGGAGGTAGTTGAGAAGGGCGTTGCCGGGGTCTCGTTCGAATCATCACCAGGTTCACTTGCTTCGTTTGCTAAGCTAGGTGTTCCCGGAAGTGAACAATCATCATCAGAGTGGATTTCATCAAATATGGGATCTATAGACAGGCTGTCAGTCCCAGAAGTCGGGGATTTCATCTGGCTCCCGGCTTTACCATCACTAAATAACGAACTCGAGAGATTCTGTTGGCGTCGCTTGGTCGGGGACGCAAGCTCTGATGATGAGGCTCTCCGCTTCAGAGCCATGATCAGTGGCTCATTTGGCATCCACAACACCACGTTCAAAGGTGATTGAGTGAATGGGACGCCGATCATACGCTGACGTGCGGTAAAAAATTATTCTGCCGTCTCGCTGCAAAGGCGGAACTGCCTGAAGTGGATTAGTGTGATGGAAGTTTTTCCGCTTCTTTTTGCAGTCGCGAAGTTCGGTGGCCCGCGTTCAAGCTTTTTTCCTCTCCTGGTTGCCTTACTGTCTAATCCTCTGCTTCAAAATGTCTGACTATGGTGGTGACGATGGCGGCGATGGAAAGTAAGTCTTTATCCGCAATCGGTGAATTGAAGTCGGCGCGCCAATTGCAGCGGACCCCAAACTTACATCCCCGTATGAACCGATGTGCTGACTAGCCTTTCCCTGCAGCTACGACTACGAGCCCCAGGAGGAGGTTTTTGAAGACGCTGACCCCGAAGAAATTCCGGACCACTATGAAGGCGAAGAGCTGGCCGAGGGTGAATCATACCAACCCCCTGTGACAGATGACAATATCATTGTCTCAGGCGATCCCAACGCTGGATATGCTGGCAAGGTCATGGAGCAGTCGCGGGAGAAGAAGGTTCCCAACGACAAGCGCACCACCACCCCGTACCTCACTAAATACGAGCGCGCGCGAGTCCTCGGTACTCGAGCCCTGCAGATTAGGTACGTTTCGCAGAAGCTAGCAAAGCGATTTTTACGGGAACTCACAACTCGATAATAGTATGAATGCTCCCGTGCTTGTCGATCTGGAGGGAGAGACCGATCCACTGCAGATTGCCCTGAAGGAGTTGAACCAGAAGAAGATTCCTTTGATCGTGCGACGCTATCTGCCAGATGGCTGGTAAGAACATCACCCACCGATTAGAAAAGATATTACGCTAATGATAAGCTCCAGGTACGAGGATTGGTCTTGCGAGGAGCTTCTTTAGATGTTTGAGTCCTTTTCGAGGCTCGGGGGTTGTGTTCTGCTTTACAGGGTGGATAATCGCATAGCGTTCGGAGTTTGGGTATTTCGAAACCGTGGCTCCAAAAGAAAAAGAATCGTAGATATCTTGACAGGGGTTTCATCCCACTGTATTTGATCTGACAGCGTTCCAAAAAACAGAAAATCAATATGATGACGGCTTTTTCACATGACATGTGCCGTACGTTGGTAGGATCTTCCAGCCCGTAAGAGGATGGTTGCTTCTCTTCCCATCGTCTTTTACGTATCACTCAAGAATAAACAGTCTATCTTTGAGCTCATCATTTTCGCCATGCAGGGCCAGCCACTTCCAAGTGCATGGCTCCGATGGGACCTCGGGAGACAGCAATGTGCTTATAAATGCTGCATGCGCTTGCAACTAAGTTCTGTCAAGGTTCTAGGGTTCCACGTGTGAGCCACTGAGTATCGTGCCAGTTTAGGAAGTGCCTCGGAGGCCTCCGATCAGTAACTGCCAAGTCCCCCAGATTTTGGCTCCGGTTTCTGTATCTGATTCCCCCAGACCGTTTCCAGGTTAGGAAATCAAGGGAACCCCTCCAAGGACTGTTTTCGCCCCGCTTCGCCCGGATAATCGGCAGTCGGAACATTCCTGGAGAAAGGCCCCCCCGGCTGCTATTGGCCACTGGCGGTGGTTTCTCCAACTCATGGAGCTGCAACCTGACTCTCTCCGATAGTAACTACGCGGATAGACCTATTATAAACAATTTTGGAAGGCGATGGTGGATGCTGGTGGATCCATTTTCTCCCCGGCCGCAGTAACCTTTTGGGGTCCCGTAGGAGCTTTTCAGCCCCCCCCCGGCTGGGTTCTGTTGATTTACAATCGAATTTTTTGCCCCCCCGTAGTTCTATTGCGAAGGATTTAGATGGCTTAAGTTCACCTGCGTGCCTCTCCTAGGGACTTTTTATTATCGGCTAGTGCCCTTAAGCTTGTCTTGTGACAAGGACACACTCGAAATGGCGACCGATCTAGAAGTAGAAAAGGTCCCCACGGGGTCGCCCGTCGCCAAAGATGGAGAGAGCACCGATTCACCCATCTCAGAGGAAACCACCTATGACACTGGCCTAATTGCTTGGCTGCAAGTTGTGGGCTCCTTCTTCCTCTTCTTCAATTCATGGTATGCGGCTGTTATAATCTCTAGTAGCTAACAGGTGAAAATACGAAGCTAATCAGAAATATCTTTGTAGGGGGGTCATCAATACCTGGGGCGCATATCAGACATACTATGAATCCGATCTACTAGCTGGTACATCTTCATCCACTATTGCTTGGATCGGTTCCCTCCAGTCATTTCTCCTCATGCTGATAGGAGTCGTCACTGGTCCACTCTTCGATGCTGGCCATTTCCATGCCTTGGTTGGGTCCGCATTGTTTATGCTACCTTTTGGTCTGATGATGACTAGTCTAGCTTCAGAATATTGGCAGTTGATTCTTGCGCAAGGTATCTGCGTTGGACTGGGCGCTGGTTGTCTCTTCGTGCCCTCTGTGGCTCTTCTGCCCCAGTATTTCAAAGAGAAGAGAGGACTGGCTAATGGAATCGCTGCTAGCGGTAGTAGCATTGGAGGTGTGGTCTACCCAATTCTCTTCGACCAAGTACAGAAGAAAACCGGATTTGCATGGGCGACTCGCGCAATTGGTTTCCTCGTCTTCGGCACTATTTCGATCTCCTTCGTCCTCATGCGCATTCGATTTCCCCCAAAAGAGAAGCGCAAGCTTTACCAACTGTCCGCCTTCAAAGAGCCCGCCTACACCTTGTTCTGTATCGCAATGTTCTTGGGGTTCTTGGGGTTCTATAACTTCCTCTTCTACGTGCAATCGTTTGCCATTGATACTGGTATTGTGGACGCACAACTGGGCTTCTATCTTCTCTCCATGCTCAACGCTGCCTCGACATTCGGCCGAATTGGACCCAACTTCATCGCCGATCACACCGGCCCGCTCAACATGCTCACCCCGGCCGTCACAATCACTGCGATCCTCGCTTTCTCATGGATCAGTGTCCACACCGTACCTGGGATTATCATCCTGGCTGTGTTCTACGGTTTCTTCTCAGGAGGGTTCGTTTCACTTCCCCCCGTGGTCATGGCTTACATGACTCCGGACGTTCGTGATCTTGGCACTCGACTGGGCCAGATGTTTGCAATTGTCTCATTCGGGTTGTTGATCGGCACTCCCATCGGAGGAGCTATATTAAACAGCACAGGCGGCTTCCTTGGCGTCCAGCTCTTTACAGCCTGCTGCTTGATCAGTGCTGCGAGCATCATGGCTGCCATGAGATTCGTGCGATCTGGCTGGCAGCTGATTGCGAAGGTTTGAGCTGTCTGGTAGCTTGGGGGCAATGTTTGCCTTGTCTTGATGCGTTCAATCTGGGATTGGGCGGCTGGGAACCGGGACCAATGCCAGTGCCACTGCATTTTGGCCACTTGGAATGACGAGGTCGCTCCAGTCTTAAGTTATTTGCATATTGCATGATGGGGAAGGCATTTTTCATAGGCTGGCGGTGCATGATCAGTCTTGGTTTTGATATAGAGATTTGTTATGTCTATGGTATCTCTGGTGAATATCATTAATAAAAGTGCTACTATAAATTGAAACAGAAACACGTATATGAGTACAATTCAACCAATCGATTAGTTACACGAAATGTCAGTGTCAACACCGCTAAAATATGCATCCCAGCCCCAAGTGTGCATGTATCGTTTCCAACTTGAATACTTGCGTATGCATCCCGTTTACCGTTGAGGCTTCGGCCTAAGTGACATCTTCCGGGCTCACGAGGAATTCCTCGCCTTTGTCTCGCACATGCTCCAGCTTTTTGTCTCGACTGCACGGTTTCCGCATATCAAAGGCATCTTCGCCCGAGTCTGAGAGGCCTGTTGGATCGTCGCTGTAATAATTGACAACGCGGCGGAAGACAGAATACCTGGATAGACTTTGGTTAGTATGCTGATCCTACCAGAGATCTCAAGCGGGGCATTGACTTACCCCCATGTTTTTGTACATATCCACCGCTACCTTGTTCCCGGCACGGACATACAAGTCAACAAACCATGCGTTATTGATGTCGGAGCCGCGCTCCAGCTGCTCCGTCAGCCGAGACGCGTAGCCAAGGCGGCGCCAGGACGGCGCAACAGTCAACACGGTGATATGACCGTGCCAAGGGGTATAATGTTCTGAGTGACGCATGGAAGGATGTTGCTCCTCCAGCTTCCCCATGACTATAGCCTGTTAGATCTACATTACGCTATCATAACTCAATTGCACATACTGTAGCCGACAATGCCAGCCTCACGGTCTTGCACTGCGCTGAAGAGAGACGGCCATTTGGTCAAGTACGTCAGGTAGAAGGCAATGTCGTAGTTCTCCGTCAGCGGATCCAAATTTGTCTGGTTAAGATCCAACAGGTCCAGCGGGGACATGCGCTTGATTGTCGTCATGGCGTACTGTCGAGAAGAATGTGGGGTTGATATGATTTGCTGACCCGCCTTATTTTGCCGGGCGGTGCGCCGACACCCTGAGATGCGTTGCAGACCGAAAATACAGAACATTCAGCTGGAAGTGTCCTTTCAATTCCTTACTGAAGACTGCCCTCCTTCTTGTCTGTTCACTTCGAGTTTGCGAAGACCATGACGACATAGGACCTACGCCGTTCTTACTACAAGCGTTGACCATTTCGATCCTCCATCACCGCCCCCGAACGCAACATCTCGAAGTTGCGGGTCATCCACTCCTATCTACCTTCTCTTCCATAAGAGTTCTCGGCTCGACTCCCTTTATATTTTTTTATCATTGATGGTTACGTGTTTGGATTTGTTGATGCACAATATTAGCCACTACAAAGCATACTGCATGTCCCTCAATCTCCCCTGAAACGAACTCACCGCCACCCCTCATCCATCATGAGCGATCTTCCAACTTCCCCCCGAGCTCCCGGGCTGAATATCATTGCTCCGCCGAGCCCTGGGCTAACACAAACTCCTCAAATGTCAGCACCGCCGTCCCCGGTTACACCACGCCAGAATTTGGCCAGCGGGTCACAACGAGAGTCGGTGGATTTCTCTACCGAGGAAAGTGGTGGTGGCGGTCTAGGGAATCTTGCTGATGAACTCGCGGATGCTTGGGAACAAGAGGAAGACGGCTATAGCTACGCATCCGGTCAGGATAATAGCCGTTCTGGTTCCCAACAATTAGACTTGAGCGATGTTGAAGATGCATATACTCGCTCTGTCCAGAATATGCGCTCCCCGTCACCGCCAGGTGAGAACTCGCCTGCCTCAAGGAACAAGCTCCGAGCAAACCAGCTGCGGCAACATCGACGGGAAGCATCTCACTATGATGGCTCGGACTATGGGAATGATTCGGACCTTGATGAGGCCGGCGACCTATCCCCCGCATTGGAGGGCCAAATGGCCGATATAGAGAGTCTGGTGCGACGAGGGGTCGAGAACAATGGTAGCGAGCATGACCACGTCATACAAAGGACAATTGAGGCGCTCCGGGACTTAGGCGGACAAAGTGGAATCGAAAATAGCGCCACGCGGTAGGTGGATCTTCAACACAAGGATTCAAGGCTCGGCAATACTAACACTGGCTCGTAGACTGATTACCGCCCATTCCTCGATTACTTCCCACCTCACTCACCAGACCCGTATACTCCAGTCACTCATCCACCCCTTACTCTTTTCCTCATTCCCGCTCCTCTCCGAAGACGAGATCGACTCCCTCATGCCCCTCATTGACGAGGGTCTCCTACCAAATATGCCATACCCATTTCCTGAACAGGCTCGTCGTAGCTCCAGGCCCTCTACCCCTTCGGCAATTAACCCCCCTGAACCCTCTGGTGTCTCTTCAAGCCCTCATTTCTCAAACCTCTGATATCACTCATTCTCTTCGCAGTCTGGGGGACACCCTGTACGAATCCCGCCAGCTAACATCTACCGCTTCACGGCGGCTTCGTTCTGCACGTGAACTGGTTGCGGAGCTCCGTCGTGAAGAGGAGAGTCTTGAAGAGGGCTCCCGGTGGATCGAACGAGGTGAGTGGGACCGTAGACTCAGAGACCGCGAAGCTGGCAAAGAGTGCTCGGATGTTGTCAGTGGGTTCGAGGCTGTGTGCGGCGAATGGCGTGAAAAGCTGTTTGGAGCTCAGGCTGAGGTGGCTGCTGCATAAGCATAGAATTTTGTCCCGATGTCCTTTGATTCATTCCGCTTGGATCCTGCGTGACTAGATTGTTATGTTCTTTCTGCTTCTTCATTCATTTTCTGATATCCCCCTTTATTTTATTTTTTATGTTTTCTTCCTCGTCTGACTGCAGTTGGGCATGATCAGGATGAGGCCCAGTTACTTTTCACTCTTTCGGCCAGTCTCTCCCCCGGTTAGTTTATATCCCATGGCCCATTGAAACTAGACTTGCAGCCCATTGAAACTAGATACATCCTCGAGATTATGATACCATCTACTCTACATCAAACTCTTACTCTACCCGTCCTAGGATCTGTTGAATGTAATTTCACTGTAAATGCGTCTTGATCGAACACATAATGCGGTGGCCAAGCATCTAAACTGATCTCTGTTCAGCAACGACCACTACTCTTTTTTTCGCTGATATCCCCTTCTTCAGTACTTCCTATCCCTTGGGAATGACACAGAATCCTTTGGTTCGCAGTACCACTGGCTCCGGAGCAACAGTGTACTTCTTCTGCTCCAACACAAAGACCAACTATTCGCTCCAAATACCCAAGACATCATCCTGAGTAGCCCCGAGAAGGAACTCGGCCTGCTCACCCTCAGGAACCATGTCCTGGGAAATTTGGTCGCATGGGTTTATTGCCCAGACGTGCGCGCCGATCACCACCTGGGTTAGGGCGCGAATGGGTGGGTAGGGTTTCGCGGATAGAGGAGCGGCAGGACGCTTTTATCTTGTCAGGCTGGGTAGTGTTGAAGCATCTCGGGGAGATTGGCGGTGATCTGGATTGGAGTTTGTGTGGTCGAGATCAGAGTTGGTTCAAGTTCTTTGCTTCTTGAAAGTCTTATGGTGGGCATTGGGTCCTTCCTATAGCTTTGCTCTACTTCGTAGTTAGCATGTTCGGAAGATACTGACTGGGTCTGTAGATGCTCAAAGATCTTATTCTCTGGGGCCTCCCAATATCTTTCAGTTATACTTCTCACTTACCTAAACGGGCATTTCGAACCGAATTTGGTTAGATTGAACCTTAAATCTTTTTCTATATTCCGCTGAAGGCTGGCAGGCGTCGAGGCCTGCGTCTCAAGCACCCTGATCCTAGTAATGGTTTCCAAATTGAGGTTGTTTCCAAAAGGGAAATCAGCCTATGCTGGAGCCACTCAAATCTACGTCTCTTAGATGTCTTACGAGATATGAACTACTTGTGTGATAAATGATAGCCGATAGCGAACGGAAAATTTGAAAGGTTCAAGAGCAGTAGTATTCAGGTCTCAGACATGATCCATAGCCGACAAGTCCTCGTTGATACGGTACTTCAGCAATGGAGCATATGATATTGGCATCACAGACGGACATGGGTCCGTCTGAAGAGAGAAAAAGGGAAGTTAAGACATGGAAACGCGAAAATCAAAGACTAAAAGGCCCAGCGGAGCACAAAATAGCCGATGATACATGGTCGTTGCAGAGGGGGGGTCATGAAAAACATGCTTCGGGTATAGGGAGAAAGAGGAAATACCCGTCACTTTTGTGGTTTCCGCCCTAGAGAGTGAGATGTAGAAGAGAAAATAGAAACATCGACGTATGCAGCTGCTTAGCTCTGCTGTTGCTTCCACCTTGGCACCCACTTGCCGCTGCTGGCGGGCTTGGACTCTTCAGGTCGGGCGGAGGGAGCCTCGCGAGGCTGGCGGCTCCATCGGTCGGCAGATGGGCCATCGCGGGGAGGGGCATCGCGAGAGGTCTCGCGAGCAGGCGCAGAACCAGAGCCAGCGGCACCGGCACGAAGGTGAGGGGGAACATAGCCAGTGCCAGTCCGGCGGGGAGGTTCTTCCCGGACGGGCTCACGCACTGGGAGGTCACGACGAGGAGCAGGTTCTGAAGCACCGCCAGCAGCCTCCTTGGCAGCTTGGCGCTCTCTCCAACCACCGCCGGCAGCGGTAGGGCGGGCAAGGTTGAGACGGGGAGCGGTGCGTTCGGTAGGCTCTGGGACAGGGGCACCGCTCTTGCGGGCAGCGCGACGGGCCTCCGCCTCCTCCTCGCGCTGCTTTTGACGAGCAGCAGCTTCATCCAATTTGCTAGAGAACGAATTAGTTATAACCCTAGTTTCTAGGTCATAAAATTGGAACATACCTTCTTTCCTCATCCCGCTTGGCCTTCTCTTCGGCGAGAATACGGCGGCGCTCCTCATCACGAGCAATACGTTCCTCCTCTTCACGCTTAGCGCGTTCTGCTTCCTCCTTCTGGCGACGCTCCTCCTCCTCACGCTCCTGGCGCTCACGGCGACGGCGCTCTTGGACTTCCTTAATGCGCTGCTTCTTCTTAGCCTCGAATTCGCGCTCAGCAGCCTTGCGGCGCTTCTCGAATTCTTCGTGACGCTTCTCAGATACTTCCTTACGGAAAGCAGTGAAACTAGGGACAAGACGACCAAGACGGTGCTTGAGGGCCACAGCCTCGGCGTGCTTCTGCTTGGCTTCCTTCAGGGTTTCTGCCTTCTGGCGTTCGTAGAGCTCCATGTCATGCTTCTTCTGTCTCTCGTAGTCCTCGGGAATGTGCTTCAGTTCTTCACGACGGAAGGCACGCTCTAAGTGGTCAATACGCTTAGCGGTGGTGCGAACGCGATCGTTGAGCTCGTTTTTCTCCTTCTCAAGCTGAGCAAGCTTGATAGCACGCAGACGGTTGGCATCCAGGTCCTCGATGTCGATCTCGCTGATGTCGATACCCTTGACACCAGTCTTGAGTTCCTCGAGCTGCTTCTTGAGCTCCTCCTGGCGAATGCGGTCCTGCTCGTCCTTGATGCGCTTCAGCTCACGCTCACGCTGCTCATCCGCCAGACGCTGCTTCTCGGCATCCTGCAACTGCTGGGTGCGGATACGCTTGCGAGTCTCTTCCTCACGCTGCTTGCGCTGCAAGGCATCAGTAGCAGCCTCCTTCTTCTTATCGATGATTACACGACGGGCAAGAGTCTCTTCGTGCTCCTGAGCGGCCCCAGCCAAGGCGCGAGCCTGGGCAGCCTGCTTGGCCTGGAGACGGGCCTCATTGTAAGAGGGGTCGACGTACATGCAAGTAACGTGCAGAGTTTTGGCAAGACGAGAGACCTGGAATCGCGCAATATCTGCGGGGTGTGCTGGAGGCGCTGGATGGAGCCAACCTCGCTCTCAGCAGAGCCAGCGCCGCTACCAGCGTGCTGGGCCTTGGAAGAGGAGAAGACGTCCGAATCGAATGTCAAGACGCCAGAAATGTGATCGACACGAATGGCGAGGTCACCCTTCTTGCAGCCATTCATAATGAACTTCTCAATCATGGCCGGGGTGATCTGGAAAGGATCGGGGAATTGGGCAAGCTCATACACGAACTTCAGCTCAACGGACTCGTACACCTGAGAGAGCTGCTGGAACAGACGGGTGAGAATGACTTGTTGCAGGGGCACAACGTACTTCTCCATCTCCGGATCGGCACCGATTTGTTTCAGGATAGGGGTGATCTTCTTGCAGATAGAGAGAGGGTGGAAGTCAACCTCAAGAATGTTGTACAAATCACGAATTTCAGGGCGCACTCGCTTGAGAAGCCCCTTGTTCAAAGCATCACGGAAGAGCACGGAACGAGATGGAGGTTGGGCCATACCAAGCAAGTTGGTAAGGCGGGTGTTCTTGTTCTTGCGAGCCTCGTCAACGTCAACAAGAGCGCCACGCGAGCGGGTAGTGCTAATGACGGGGATGGAAAGAGCAGACAGCAGCACAAACGAAGCAGCCTTAGTCATTTCGGCATCTGTGACGGAAGGATTTTCCTTCTTGGTGCTCTGACCAGTGGCCAGGGCAATGGTGGAAAGACGAAGCAGGTTGTAGTAACGGTTCCAGGCAGCGGCGTGGAAGAGGTAGTTCTCGCTGACCAGGAAGATACGGGCGAGCTTCTCGTAGTAGTTAGCCATCATCACGTTCTTGGCAGGGCGCTTGCTCAAGTTGAGCAAGGTGTGGATATCTTCGATACTGCGGAAAGCCTCCTGCCACAGCTCGAGCTCCACGGCGACGTTCAGCTGCTGGAAGCGGGTATCGAGATGACGCTGCAGAGTATCCGCATCGCTCAGGTTGATGGCGTGCATTTGGGTCGAGTACTTGGCGGCATTCTGGACGTGGTTACGCAGGAGCTCACACAGACGGCGGAACTCAGTCTTGCGGGTGTACTTCAAACAAAACTGGAAGGCCTGAAGAGCGGTCGACTGGTACATCACCTCAAGGCGGGCGTTGTTCTTGAGGATTTCGAGGACAGTGCGGTAGGTCTCCCACAAAAACTTGAGCCAAGGGGTGACGACGGCGCGGTCGGTACGATCGCGAGACTGCTCACCCGAGACAGTGGCGAGAAGAATAGTCTCGGGGGTTTCAATAGCCTCAAGGTCATCGATGTTGGAAGATGGGGCAGCGGACTCAAGAGTTGACTGAATTTCGTCGGCCTTGGCCTGGGCCTCGGTGACCTTATCTTCGGCGAGTTCGATAAACTTTTTGAGGACGACTTCGATGGTACCGACGTTGGTGTTCTGTGCGATGTTCTTATACTGGTACAAGCCATCTTTGGCAGCCTTTCCCTTGCGCAAGTCGACACACAGTTCAACGAAGAGGAGCATGACCGGTTCGAGGGAAGCGATCGGGCTGCTACGGGTCCGCTTCGAGGTGACATGTTCGTGAAGGACGGTCAAGGCAGCAGGGGCCTGGCCGACGGCGATAAGTTCCTGGGCCCGCTATAAAGAGCAAAGAAGTTAGTAAAGACTTGTTCCAATTCAGTTTCGTCCATTGCGTCGGTCACGTACCTTCAGGACATTCTCAGGTTTGATGTGAGGTGGAGGCGGCATGGTGGGCAATTAATCCACCCTTTCGCAGGGAATTTTTCGGAGAGTAGTTTTCGAAATATCTCTGAACTGGAGGGTGCAGAGCAACGGCTAGCACACGGGCAGTGGTCGCAGACCGACGTTGAAAATGCTGCCACGCGGAGTCCCAGGTCTTGGAGGGGAAGAGCCTGTTGTGCGTGGATCAATGAAAATTGCGGCCGAGTCTCCCCATTTGGGAATAAACTAAGCGATTTGGTGCGAGGATCACATGATTAATCCTGGCCTGTGCTCTTGGCGTTCAACGTATTACGTAACCATAGTGCCTTGTCGCCTTGAAGCCTTGTGGCCTGCGGTGTAAGGTTCAGAAACGCTCTGTAGAATCCGGGCGATGGCCAGACCCGTTATTTAGCAGTAACTTTCGGGTATTTATGATACGTTACATTTCTCTATACCGGGGCGTCTCTAGGCTCCGCACGCTCCGAGCTATGTACGTCGTTGATCCATGCCAATGCTCTGTCGGATGGACGTTGCTCTTGATGTCGGCTTCTTTTCGTGAATCGCCCAAGTGGATGCAATATATTGCAAGACCCATGTATGTTTTCCTTGCGTTCGTCTTCATAGATGGAGCCCGTGTTGACTATAATCTGCTTGTTTTTGGTCGATAGAGATGGGACCGTTCCTGGAATGGTGGCAGATGAGATCGGCGCAAATCCAAAAAGCCCCCAAAAACTAGTCTGACCTGCAGCATCGGCGCTTCGAAATTTCCTTTGGATGGTCAGATGGACTTAGCCCCGAATAATGGGTATGGGGGTCTCGTTAACGCGAGTGTAACGTATGCTATTAGGACACTATTGGCGACCATAAACATTATCGAAGCGCAGTATTGACAGTATTGGCAGTACGAGTACGGTCCTACAGTACACTTCTGGTCCAATATGCAGCGCCATCCATGGTCCCGGTAATTTTACACACAGACCTCTCCGCAAGTTCCCCCTAATCGCCCGGAGAGCACCAATAGAGCCTAGGTTCAGGGCGTAAGAATACCCACTTACCGTCCAATACACAATACAATACCAACCACTAGACGGGGAAAATCCCTCTGCATCCGCCCTGACCTCAACCTGGTGATCCCTCTCCCTAGACATCCGCTCTCTGCCATTCTTTCATTCTACGGCCCCGGCTGCCTCGACTTCTAATCTTCCTCGAGCGCACGCGCTACGCCTTTCTGTCAACGACATCTCCTAACGACTCCCTTTGCATACACGGATCTTCCCCCAGTTGAGCCGTGTGACAAGACTTAACCCCCCCCCCTTTCTTCCCTCATTCGCAAACGTCTCCTCCATCACCATGCCTACCTATGAATTGCGATCCGGCGGCGATGTCAAGAACAAGAAGCAGAGTGTCGCCGACCTCAAGTACCGTCGATTGACTGAGCTCAATGCCCGGCTGAAGGAGGATCTGGACCGCCCTCGTGTGAAGGTGTCGGAAGCGGCTCTCTCGTAAGTTCCGACCCCCGTCGAGCGATGCCACCGCCAGCGACAGCAACAACCTTCCGAAAATGAATGCCTGCTAACAAGGACTGTCTATTTGTCCAGGCTCATCAGCTACTGCAACAACACCCGTGATTTCATGGTGCCCTCGGTATGGGGTCAGGTACGCGACTGTTCATTTCCAGGCGCATGCGCGCGACTGATCGAGCCTATGCTAATCTTCTCCATTCAGGTTGACAAGCGGGAGGATCCTTATGCGCCTCAACAGCAGGGGGGCTGCTGCACCGTCATGTAATGCTCTCATGACGATGATCTTGATCGCCACGACACGATTTCTTTTCTCTTCCTTCCGCCTAATCGCCGTATCCTCTAATGATCGGTCCCTACTACCTCCCGTTGGACTTCAAACAAAACGATCATGATCGCTCAACTTTTCGGGCACGAATAAGCGACTGCTGGCCCCGCGAGGAGTCGTCTGCTGGCTCTGCACGAACTCCCCCTCCCTCGCCCTGTACCACGCGGGCCCCGCATTCCGGTTTTTGTTCCTTTGCCCTTTTGATTCATCTTCTTTCTTGGTACCAGCTTTTGCGCCCGGCGATACGCACTGCTGCTTCGCCCTATCTTTCATCCTGTTTCTTTTTCTTCTTCTACAATTTGTTGGCCTCCTTCAATAGCTCCATTCCCCATTTGTCATCCTTGTGTCTCTTGTGTTTGTCGAGCCATTTTCTTTTGTCTCTGGGTTCTCTTAAAATAAAAACCTTGCTTGTCTGACATGGGAGTCCGGTTGCCATTCGTGTATCATAGATTCGATTTGCATCCATGACCAAATACAATACTGTTAATCACATTCCAGCCCGTGGGGGCCGTCTTGCATTCTTGAATAGGCTAGAGCAGATTGCCAACGCGCTCTAGGCGACATTAACAACCGTTCAAGTCAAGGCGTCCAATAATTCAGCCTCCGAGTGAGCCTCAGCACGCTGTAGCCAATAATTCGCCGGGGTACATGCAGCGCACTCATCGACCGAATCAGGCAATTCCCACGCTGACATCATCCCACCATCGGGGTCGGGAATATGGATATCAATCTCCAGTTTACCCTACTCATTGGTCATTCACTCAATACAATTCCCCGATGACTGAACCTAATCCTTCAGTCGAGGTAAGCTCGACACAAGCGAAGAAGCCACAGTCTACGACAACTCCACCAAAAGCCGAGGTCACTGCTTTGGAACAGGTGCATCTCCCTCGCATCGCCATCAAGTTCTGTACACAATGCAGATGGATGCTGAGAGCAGCCTATGTAAGTTGAATCATTGCCCCGTGAGGTCCACATTCTGATATCTGGCCATAGTTCGCGCAAGAGCTCCTTTCGACCTTTGGCACTGATTTGGGCGAGGTTGCGCTGGTGCCCGTGACGGGTGGTGTCTTCACCGTCACGATATGGCACGCGGCGCAAGCAGCGTCGGAGAACGAAGTCAGTACTCAGGAGACTCTGCTCTGGGATCGCAAGCGGGATGACGGATTTCCAGGTAAGTATGAAATCGAAATTGGTTTCCGTTTCGTTTGTTTAACCTAGCTACTCTCGTTTAGAAGTCAAAGTCCTCAAGTCCCGTGTCAGGAACATCATTGCCCCCAAAAGGGATCTGGGGCATACAGATCGAGCATTAAAGAAAGATAAGGAAGAGAAAGAGAAGGAAGAGAAAGAGAAGGAAGAGAAAGAGAAGGAAGAGAAAGAGAAGGAAGAGAAAGAGAGGAAGGAAATGAGTCAACAGGTTAAGGACAAGTGCGAGGATTGCGCATGAGTCCTAGCCAAGGTGTATATCGCGGTCATATCTTGCTAGCACAGGAATTTGAGATCGTCTAACACAGCCATTGAGAATTAGAAGTTTAATTCCCCGTCAATTTCTCTGGTCTATCCACGATGCAAGGACACTGCCTTTTGTAGCAGTAGCAATTGGCTTGGACTCCGAGATGAAGCTATTAGCTCTTCCTGTTCTGAACAGTGACGAAGCTGTCGTCCACTGCCAGATGTGTGTTTTTTGTGGATCAGATCACCATTCAGTCTACGACATATGAACCATGACCGATATTGAAATACGGTCCATTGCCTGAAGAAGCGATATAGTTGCTTTCTCGAATCGCCTCTTGCTGCAGTGGCGAAAATCCCACTAGGAGTACATGACTTACGTTGAGAGATATTCAATTCAAAGGAACGGTCGCGATCAATGGTACATTGTATATATTTGAGACACAGGACCTCAGCAAGACTAAGCTCGCCGGCCTCTGTCTAGTAGTGTAAATTTGTTTCAAAAGCAAACACGAACGCCACCAGCCGCCGAACCATGATCTAAAATGACCTCCCAAGAACCAATGCAGCCACCAGTGAAACAAGTAGAAAACCAAGTAGAGATAGCAAGAATCAAAACGTCGAACATATCAGTGATCATCACATAGGCGGGTTATGATAGAAGAAAAAGAACCCGATGCAACAGGACAATAGAGACTATTGGAGATAAGAAGCGAAGAAGACGAAAAAAAAAAAAGAGTAAAGGAAAAGGATGCGAGATAGAAAAGAAGAATCCAAGAATAGAAAGCCACCAGCGCCGGAGACATACAGACCAGTCTGTTTCTGGACGATATGATACAACTGTACGGGACATGGAGGAGACTAATTTTGAAGGAAAATCGCATGATAGACAGGCATGCGGTGGCCGACGGTTGTAAGCAGGAAAGGATGGAGTCGAATGTGTAGTATTTGGAGTCCGATTAGCCCGGACAAAATCGTGTCTTCGTGGGGGTCATGGAATGGTATAGAATGGCAACGCCAAGAGAATTCGAGATATAATCGAGTAGGACAGGGGCCCAAAGATACGACGTATCTTATTTGTTCATCCCAGAAAGGGAATGCCCCATTTGATTAAATCGTGAAATCATGTCAAGAGGTGAGCGCTCTTGTGATCACCGCGCTTGTAAAGCATTGTGGTCGGATATGAGACGAGCGGGTCTCGGGGATCAACTTTCGCCTTGGACTTCTTGCTGATGGTGATTGCGGCGTTTCCAGAACGCAAGACGCAGTCGGCTGCGACGCTTTGGTAGCCGGCGCAGTCCAGGTCCGCCGTTTCTGCTGTCCTCCCCTGACATGTGCTCGTTCTGAGTACTGCCTCCAGTGGCGGTTGATTGAGTGGGGCTTCGAGTACCGTTGATGATAGTCGTGGAAAGTTCCTTGCTATGGCCATCCTCAGATGAATGGCTGGGAGCCATGCAAGAACTGCGGCCAGGACTGTAGTTGCTCTCGTGGTCACCCATGTTGGAAGCATATGAGGTACTCGGACGAGTACTGCTGTCATCTGGACCCCCTGTCTCGCTCTGGGGAGCACTGTCATCGGAGATACGCTTCTCATCCCCGCTGTCGACGGCCAAAAAGCTGGTAGCATTAGTGGCCGGGGAGATCGGCGTCATGTTGTTGCTGTATGCGCTGATGCTGTGAGTACGGGTGCAACTGTTGCGGTTGGAGCTAGACGGTCCAGAGGTGCGTACGGAGGAGCTGTGATGTGCATGGTGAGAAGGAGGAGGCCCTTGACGAGAACTGCTCGGCCGATCAACGGAGTCGCGATCTGGCCCAGCTGGGGCGGCACTGTTATTTGTAGCTGAACTGGCATAAAATGCGGCTGCCAGGGTCGCTGGGTCGGCAGAAGACGGTGTGTCCTCTGTGAGTGCAGTGCGGTATTGCTTGCCTTCTGATGCCCGTTTCGGGGCCACAGGGTTAGAGAAGTAGGCAAGGTCCGGCATCGCACTAGAAGACTTGCGTGAAGGCAGATCAGGACCGAGTGGACTCCCAGTAATCTCGATCTGGGGGCCCGGGGTGTCTGGGGAAGTCACAGGCTCTATAGTGTTCTCCGGGTAAGCACTAGGCTGAGAAACGGTTTCCTCAGATGAACCAGGCGAGATAGAGTTACGACATTTCTCTCCCGCCAAGCCAGGAGCTTCCTCTGCTTCATCGACCCCATCAGTCTCACCAGGGCGAGCAGGACTCCGGGAGCGAGGAGAGACAGTATTTTCCTTAGGATCTTCAACTTGGAGTCCTTGTTTCCGCATCTCATCGTTGGCCAGCTGTTGCCACTGCGCTTGGTTATCGCGAATGTGGTCCGCGGTGAACTGCAAGGTAGGAAGCAAATCAGAGACACCCTCGAAGAGGGGCAAAGCAAAGATGGACATGAACCCAATCTGGCCTGTTGCCAGCTTGTAAATGTTACCCAGCTCCGGTGGGCCACCGAACAGCGCAGTCTCCATACCAACTTCCTTTTCCATCTCGCCTTGGTTGGCAAACTCTTCTTGGAGAATCTGAGTCCATTTCTCGGCAATCATCCACGGCCGTGCCACGTTGCTAATATCGGCGCATTTGATCAAAAGGCCACACACAAGGGACTTGTACATTTCGATATCCTGGGGTTTCCAGCCCTCGACCGACTTCCCATTTTCATAAAACTTTTCTTGAAGCGACCCCATGCGCTCCATGAATTTTTGATGCACACCCATATCCGTTGCGAGAATCGAGCTGATAAGAAGCTTTCGAAGTTGCTTATCCTTGAATGCGGCGGGCCAGTGACGACGCAG
The DNA here is from genome assembly GCF_028974085.1 of Penicillium chermesinum. Lineage (NCBI taxonomy): Eukaryota > Fungi > Ascomycota > Eurotiomycetes > Eurotiales > Aspergillaceae > Penicillium > Penicillium chermesinum. The sequence continues at coordinate 297,759 of NW_026695312.1, read as the reverse complement.
AATCTGCGAAAACGCAGCGCAGTGGAACGCTTCGAGAACGGAGTTATCATTATAGAGCTGTGCTAAAGGTGCATTAAGCTTGACAAGAAAGAAGTTGTTGACTCCGGGGTGGCCGACGTCATGGCCGATAGCGGAGATGAGTAGTGTGAGGGAGTCGAAGGGGGAAAGAAGAGAGGTGACAGGTGATTTTTCAACGGCAGTTTGGCCAATTGGTTCGTACGGAGGCAGAGCACCAATGTGGAGGAGAAAGCAAAAGACCGACTGAACGACGTCGATCGCATGGCGGAAGTTGTGATAGAGGACGAAGGAATTGTATGCTGCACGGCACGCAAGTAAGAATGTCTGCAGCTCGCCGGGAGCCAAATGCCAATGCTCCAGCCCCGGCAGGGTGAAAGCATGTTGGAGTATCGTGCATGCTCCGAAGACCAGCTCGTCCTCGGAGAATTCATGTGCGGAGAACCCCCAGCTGCCCACTTGCTGTTTGATGTATGCCTCACGCTCCGGCTTGACGTCAAGTCCGTGATCCTGGAAATCATCGATAATCTCCTCTGGATTGCAAATTCCCTTCATGAGTTTAGAAACCATCGCCTCTCTTAGGTAAGAGTAAGGCTCTTCGTCGTTGGTGCCAACCCACGAAAGCTTGCGCTGCTTCCTTCGTGATAAAAAGCGCGACATTTCCTTTTGCGCCGTGCGCCGGGTCCTATATGCATGGACCACCAAGCCCTGAATCCTAGGTCGATCGAGCGGCGTAGTTAATACATCAATGGCGCCGGCATCGAGACACCGAGCAATCTGCTTGTGCTCTAAGGTCACTGGATTCCGGTTCAATTCCCCTATTTCTGAAGCATCGGGCGCACTGGAGCTGGTGGAACGAAGGATCGCGATCGGAACGACGAGATTCGGGCCTTCTTGGACTTGGATATCGGTGGAGATACCGGAAAGAAGAGACAGTCCAGGGGCTTCATCGAAATGCGAAGAGAAGGTAAAAGTGCGCTGGACGGAGCCGGGCGAAGGAGGACCATTGTCTATCCACGAGGCCCGATGGGCCTTCCGGCGAGCAACATTCGATTCGTCGCTTCCAAAGTCAATTCCGAAAAACGCAAATATTGGGACACAGTCGCTGCCCGATCGGTCGCTCAGCTCGGCCAGTTTTGTGGCGAAGGAGGAGCCGCTGCTGCAGAGGTAGACTAGGATGGCAGGTTAGCACAGCGGGTGAGACGACAACGCCGATCGGCCTCAAAGGAAAGGAGCATACTCTTTTTGCACACGTCCAGTAGTTGCTCCACATCCGCCTGCAGAGCCTCGGGCTCGTCGGGGCGGAGAACGAAGCGGCTGACGACACAGTGGATGCATCAATGGAGTTTCTGCGAACCCATCTCTCTGACCGCACTCGGTCGTCGATGTACACGCCCGATGATTCCACACGGTCCACCATTTTATGCGGGCGAGAGGGGAGAAAGGAGATTCCAACGCCAGAATCACGGTAGGGTTAACGTTCGGGAGAGAAAGGAAGGCCACCCTGGTTTGCATAGAGTCCCAGGGCCGCGACAGTCGAACGGAATACGTAGAAGTGACAGGAAAAGGTGCTCCAAATGCGAAGGAGCGACTCGGCCCCTCAAAACAATGGAGTTGTGCCTGCAGGCCAAGTTGTGCGGGCCTGATCCGAGACAAGAGACGGTCAGTCCCGACCGGGAAGATTCTCAGAAAATTCGATGGGCGCCGCCCGCACGTGAGGGGGGAAGGAAGGGGGGGAGGGGGAGCGGATAATGACAAAGAAAAACCCGGGGGGGAGGAAGGGGAGAAGGATGAGACGGACAAGAAAGAAAGGAGATAAGAGCGTCAAGGCGACATGGTTCGAGGCGGAAGCCAAGAGATCGGGAAGATTTAGAGATCAAAGTGGATTGGGAAGTGAGGAAAGAGAGCACAGATACAGTCAGATGGAAGGAGGAAAGGGCAGCGTTGGAGCAAAAGCACCAAGAGGGGGGACAGAACGGGGGGGCTGTCTTCCTTCCTTTTCTTCTTTGGGGCTTCTGGAAGGTCTGCGAGACTCGGGGCTCCAACACTAGGGCGTCTGGGAATCCACCGTCGAGTCCACTTAAAGAGGGGGCGGGATGATCGTCCTTGTTTACGCAGGTTTTTTTTGCGTTTTCTTTTTCCTTCTTACTTTGATTCGGGTTGGTTGTTTTCTGCTGAAACACCCTTTTATCGAAGAAGCCACTGTTTCAGTGGTCCTTTCTATCTCCCGCCTATGGTGTCTATGGAAGAGTGCAATCCCCTGGGAGGTAGAGTCGTTGGTAGCTTTTGGCAGCTCTGGCACCTTTGTGTCCCTTTTGTTCCCCCTGAGGTTCGCTCTATGTCCCAAACATAACAGGGCCCTCTTTGTCGGGATCGGCAGAAATGCGGAGAGCAGAAGACCTCCCCAGCCACAGGGTACTTCTTCCAACCTGCATAGATTATGGATGTTGCAATTTCTTTTCGACCCTGCAGAGCCTCGATCCTGGTCAGTGGAGTCCACTTCCCGCCCAATGGCGCTCTTCTTGGGCCCGGAAATTTCTTTCTAGAAGGCCCGCTTCTCTTAGTCAGAACGCAGACAGTCGATTGGCTTTAACGCTCTGCAGGATCCCGTTGAGGTCGGGGCTCCAGCCTTCCCGGGGGACTCCGTCGGGCACTGAGTGGAGAGGATCCAAATCCCGTTGGGGGCGCTGCCGCCAGATTGGAAGACGCGATCGCGCTTTTCGCCCAGGATGATCTCATCGACTTCGCCGGCACGTCCGCCATCTTCATTGGTCTCCTGGGCGGGGAAGCCCACGCCACCGTTCCTGGTCTGCTCTGGTCCTTTTGGGCATGCAAGCGTAGCGTCCGTGGTTCTTGAGGGCGATCATGCCCTTGGAGGGGGGACTGGCCAATCATGCCGCCCCCGCTACCCTGCACTCTGTGCAGCCACTCCCAGGTCGCAGGCTAAAAAGACATGCTACGTGATAACCTTCCAAGCTGGTCCAGGGGGCTACTCATCCTTCAGTACATTGCGCTATCTTACCCATGTAACTTAGTTTAGGTCCAAACTTTGCTTGTGTGGTCTGATTTCTGCCCGTCATCCCCCGGTTACGGGGGATGCTTTCCCTTCGCTCACGCCCCTTTTCCTTCTTTTACTCGATAACGCAGATGATCTTCCCCTTGGTCGTGTTGCTTTCCAGCAGCTGATGCGCTTGCACGATTTCGTCGAATGGGAAAACCTTCTCCACGAACACCTTGAAAGTCCCGTCCGCGAATCGTGGCAGCGCCTGCGATACGAGTGTGTCACGCAGCTTGGCCTGGTAATCCTCGTCGCGGCTGCGCAGTGTGCTCCCCTCGAGCCGAATCCGCTTCATCAGGAGCGGCGCAATGTTCACACCGTCAGGGAGCTTGACCCCACCCATCAATCCTAGCAACACCACTCGCCCGTCCTTGGCCGCGACGTCCAGGTTCCCTTGGAAGTATGTTGCGCCCACGAAGTCCACCGTCAAATTCACGCCGGCGCCGCCCGTCGCTTTTTGGATCTCAGCCGCCCAGTCCTGCGTCTTATAATTGAATGCCTTGGTCACGCCGAGCTTCTGCTCCAGAAAGTCAATCTTCTCCTGCGAGCCGACGGTCGCGTAGATCGCCTTCGCCCCGTGCGCCTTCGCAAGCTGGATTCCAGAGAGAGAAACCGAGGATGCACCCGCGTGCCATAGCACAGACTGGCCAGCTTGGAAATCGCCAATCACAAATAGCGCCTGTGAGGCTGTGATCCATGTCTGGCGCTTTTATTAGCAACTACACACTAACACATGATGCTCCCTCTTCATTGGGAAACTCACCTCTGGAATTCCCGCAGCTTCTTCCCAAGACAGATGCTCCGGTTTATGAATAAGCATCTTGGTCGAGACGACAATGTATTCGGCGTAGGCACCTAGACCGTATCAGCAAATAATCCACTATATCCCCCATTCCCAATGACATTGCAGGTTTCTTAAATCCTCTTACCTCCGTAAGCAAGTCCAAACACTTCATCGCCCGCCTTGAACCCTCCATTCGTCTGTTCTCCAAGGCTCTCAATCGTACCAGAGAACTCCACTCCAATGGTCTCCGGCGCCTGCGGAGGAACCGGATACATCCCCTCCCGCTGGAGGATATCCATGCGATTCAGCCCGAAAGCCTTGATTTTAACAAGCGCCTGGCCCGCAGCAGGGACTGGCTTCTCGATCTTATCAACATAGAGGTTCGTTGCGGGGCCCTTGCCGCCCTTGACGGCTGTGATGTCATCCGTTAATTCTAGTTCAACTCGTCTTTCGCATATAGTGGAGGGTCTGCCGCCTTCGGGGCATAATCAAGCTCACGAGCTCCTCGGGGAATAAGCACGCTAATGCTTGCAGCCATCTCATTTCGTGCTGCCGAGCTTCTGCAGAGATGGCCCGAGGCTGGAGGGAAAGTGGAAGTGGGGGTGCGGGGACAGTGTCACATACCGATTGCGCGCATAGTCGGCATGGTGTTGTGTGGAAAAGGTGAGGGATTTGGGTTGTTGAATTAGAGGGTACTTGTAGAAAAGTGCTAATACTTGTAGGGGAGTGTTGTATGAAAGGAAATCTTAGGATGGTGAGGTTAACCTAGTGAATAGGGCCGACTCCGAAAGTCCGACAGTCTGCGAGCTTCCGGCAGCTTCCAGTTGAGCGGGTCCCAAGCAAGTCCAACGGGCCCCAAAATTCTTAGGCATTGGTCATATGATTTTATGCGCGATTGGTGTATTTCATTATACCGTGAATGAACCCTAAGCTAAATCCCTGAACTCGATACAACTTCATACAATAATTTCAAAGAAACCCTGTCACCTAAATACCTAGAATAATTATGGGGTCCCAAAATAGTATTCATTATGTGGCTGGATAAAGTAGTGAAGATATGTATTTACCGCGCAAAGACTACCTCTTACCAAACTTCTTTCTCTACATCTTCCACAACAGCCATATAAAAGATGCTTGATTTCAAAGCCAACACCGGCATTGACGGTGAGCAGCCCTACGGCCGTGACGATTGAGATAACCCCAATAGTGATAGTTGAAAGATTGACTCCGCCTTGGTGCGAATGAAACAAAGGCAAATAAGAAGAAATAACATCCACTGTTTTCAAAGGTCAGTAATTTCGAGTATATAAAGGATTATATGAGACTGAACTTTGGGGCCCGTTCAAGTGGGTGACCAGCTTTCGAGCCACTGCCAAGGTTGAACGAGTCGCATCTGTCATGGGGTTCGAACTAGTTAACGAATGACATCATCCATCATTTGGCCGAGTGGGAGTTTGGCAAGGCTCCAGAGGATGATGGGGTGGCCAGTGAGTTAGTCGAATTTGGGGTTAGCTAGAGACTTGGGTTACTCCGTACTTGTGCAATTCCTGCCGGGACCCTACAATTACCAGGATGCTACTAGGAGATGGACCAGAAATATGAAAATGCTACAGATCACAATATGCATCAATTCTTAAACGAAAGGGGGAATGGTAAATAAAATCATAAAAGCCCAGCCCTACTCCATGCAAACCAATCCACGAATCGATTCACGCCATGGACGCATTCTCCACGTTTTTTGCCTGCCATAATTGAAGACGCCGAAATGTCACTTTAAAGGACAACAAGACAAAGAAGAAGGTAAAGCGAGGAAAAGAAAAGAAAGTTCAAAGGTTGGAAACGCCATACGCACATTACACAAGGCCTCCCAGAAAAAGACACCTTTCCGGATATTTTCAAGGAGTGAACGTGGGTTTGCAGGCAGCCTCACGCTTTTTGTTTCCGTGTCACAAAACCTGCAATAAAAGTAGAAGTAGATCGGAAAGAAGAATGTATCATACAGTCAGAAAAAGCGTGGGCTCAATCAAAAGGCACAACCGTAAGACAAGAAGACGAAGGAAAAGATGAAAGATCGAGATCACGAAAGGAGGTTCTTCAGGAAGGGCTGGCGCTTGCTCCTGAGCTCGCACTGGCGCCATTCATGCCTGGATGCCGACCAGCGCTGGGAGGTCCTCCCAAATGAGATGGTGGAGTCTCGTCCGGTCGGTGGGTGGGCGTCGAAGCGCGCGGGTCAATTCGTGTCTGGGCGACCGGCGGCGAATGAGAAGGTGCACCCATACGATTACTTTCAACCGCGTACATCCGGGACGGCGGACCCCCGTTCAGCGCGCTCAACGACGCCTGAGGAGACCGATTCACCGTGGCTTGGACGATCGGTGGGGATGCTGAGGCGACATATGCAGGCCGAGGCGGCGGCTGTGACAGATGAGGAGAACGTGCTGTAATCGGACCATATGGGCTTTGATGTGCGTACGGCTGCGATGGTGGTGGCGCTGGGGGTGGGCCGTAGTGTGGTGGAGGTGGGCCAGGGTGACTGGGAGGGTAGTTTCCCATATGAGGAGCAGGTGGAGGGCCGACACTCGGATAGGCAGGGGGGGGACATCCCATTGCGCAGGCTTGATTCAGCTGACGGGATTCGCTGCTCAAAGCCCGGGTATCCTGGAGGCGCAGTGTGCGAATGAGCAGGGGCCATGGGCCGGCCAAGAACCCCAGGGGCTTGAGGTGGAGGCGGGGGCCCGGGAGTCACAAAAGAATGGCTTCCCATTCTAGGTGTTGGAAGCACCGGGCGTTGAGCCGGGGCTGGAATTGCCGCCGTTGCTGGAGCGGGGAAAACAGTTGTTCGAGGCTCGGGGGCAGGCTCAGGAGGCGGAGGGTATTTCAGGTGGCACTTGTGGCATTCGTACACCTGCTCGCCGACATCTCCATTGGCGTGGTGGAGTGTGTTCTGCGCCAGAGGAGGCTGTGCATAAGGATGGCTGCCGGGGTAAGCCACGCCATTCACCAATGGGCCCCGGGGGTCGGCTCGTCGTGTACTTGGCCACCATCGCGGGCTAATGTCCGTTGCACATCGAACACACTTTCGGCTTGATGTAGGGCCAGATGGCATGGGCTTTGGGGCCGGGGGATCCTCAGTGTCGATATCCATCTCATCGGCATCATCGACGGGGGTCTGTTGTTGCTTGATCTCTTTACTAGTAAGCAAGCCATTGCTTGTTGAAGCCCGCCGGTTCGCAGCTGTGATGGCATGCTGCTGTGGAGGGGCGACCGACTGCTGCATGTATGCAGCCTTTCGGGAAGTCCCAGTGAGCGTTTTATCAGCCTGTTTGTAGGTCTGGGCGAATAGTTGAAGGGCATTCAACCCATCTTCATTCGTAAGCTCGCCGATCTCATGGATGTTGGGGGGGCACGGTGTGGTTGGGACAGAAGACCACCGGCGTCGCTGCACCTTGGTCAGAGCCGAGGCGCACAGTGGGCGGACTGTCTTTGCGAGAGCCCTTGACTGGTACAAGCTCGAGGCCGAAATGGTACTGTGCTTGGAAAGCGCAGCCAATGTGGAAATGGTGAGTGCATCCGGAGAAGCTGCACGGGATACAGGCCCCCCCGGGATGACTTGCAAATCTTGCAAGTCTCGCGCCATCGGTCCTTCGGAATAGATCCAAACCCTTCTGCAGGCTCCAACTCGGCCGCCTCCCCAAACTTGATCTCGGGGGTCCACAAAGAGCACAAGACGTGAGACCAGTTGTTTCCAGCTGTGCGCTTCAGGGGCTCTCGGGGGCCTACGGGTTTGCCAGCGGTTTCCTGCCGGCTGCGGTAGAGCTTGGTTGCCTCCGTAAGCATATCTTTCTCCATGCGCTCCTTCTCCTTATCCCTATCCGACTTCTTCTTGCTGTTGTTCTTAGTTGTCTCCATCAAGTCATGCTCGGTCCAAGTCACAGGACAAAGCACGCATTCATAAGTCGTGGAAATGGACGGGCTCCGGTCATTCAAACACATATCACATAGCCATTTTTTGCCGGCTCGATTTCCCCGTACTCCGTAGCAATTGCGGTGGATAGTCAAGCGGCAATCCCGGCATGAAAGATGCTCATCGGCGACAGGTTCCACCTTATTGCAAACGGCGCAGGGTAAGATCTTCGCCTTTGGTGGATCGGGAACGATTGGTGCTGTATCAACGGGCTTGTCGGCCGCGGTCTTCTTCTTCGGCATGGGTTCGACGGACGATGGCGCTGTCGACGTCGCAGTACTCGTGCTGGGAGCATCGGTGCGAATCTTCTTCTTTGTCGGGTCAAGTTTGCTCTCATGCTGAAGTTGCGGGTTGCTGTCGACGGAAATGCCCATCGAAGCTGCAGTTGCTGCTGTGGTGCTGTTGATAGTGAATGGTGTCTCGGTGGCTAGGATCAGCTGAGCGAGCAGCTCTTCGTCGATACGTCGTCTCCACGATTTGTGACCACTGGTTGCGATTCGCTTCCCCTAACTCATCCACGTCCTCATACTGGATGCTGTACTTGCGCCAGAGGAGTGCACACCGCAAACAGAGAGCGACCATTAGCATGGGGCCCTTGTCCTTCTTAGCGGAAGGATCAGAGGGAACTGCGAAGCCGGCAGCAACCCCAGGCGCACGTCGCCACTGTCGGGAGGAACGGGTTGAACAGAACTTGCATTGGAAACCTCGCTTTTGGGCCGCCGCCTTGTCGTTATCAAAGGCAGAATCGTCGTAATCGTCGGCGACATCATCGAGCAGTTTCGCGTTCGCGATACTCTGCCGCCGGCTCTCCTTCTTACCACGTCGGCCTGCATATGCGCCCCAGACTTGTCGCCCTCTGGGGGTCTTTTTCCACATGTAGTAAAATCGAACGATCTGATAGTGAGGCACAGTCTTGACATGTTTTGTAATGTTGCGCCATTCAGATCCGTACTTTGAAACGGCTTGCTCGAAAAGCTTCACTTCTTCAGGGCGAAGGTTGGGCTCCTTGAGATCCTTATATTTGTTGACCTTCTTGAGCTTGGCGAGGGCGGCTTGAACATCAAAGCTCTCAGAGTAGAGCAGCTCTAGAGCCTTATCGAGGAAGTTGGTGGAGTACTTCTCGACGCCGACATGAGGAGCCAATTCCTTCGCTTGGCGCATGTATTCGTCAATAAAGGCCTCCGGGTCCGCGCCGCTCGGATGCCCGCCCGTGGCATCATCCTCGCCTGGGCAAGGAATCTGTTCAGGTGTGGGCATCTTGAACAGCAGTTCTGAGGTATGAGCCTGCTTGCCATTGATGAGCACAGGCTCGTCCAGTCCGCGCTCTATGTAACCTGGCGGTTCGTCCTGCACCCATTTCGGTCTCGTGGCGCGTTCCTGTTTTGAGGCGTCGATCGCGGCTTGGGACTCCTTCGTATATTTCATCACACTTCGGCCGCCCGCTACCCGCTGCATCTTCTTTTTCAGTTCAGGAAGCTTCACATATTCTACGGGGCGTCCAGGCCAGGGGCTAACGTTTGCTTGGTGTCGCGGACCAAGGCGGGAACTGGCGCGAGGATAAATTCGATCATCGTAATCGAGCGCATCTTCCACACGGCAATGAATACCCAAGTAGCGGTACGGCCACATCTTAGCTTGTGCTGTTTGCTCCGCTGTTGCTGGCTTGGGCATAAATTCTTCAGTGGCTGCAGGTGTACTGGCAGAGGTTTCATTGGCGACACCGTTGGCGTGGTTCTCGTCTTCCTCGTCTTCCATGATTTCGTCTTCGCCGTCTCGATTTTCACCAATCATGGGGGTATTCCGCGCCTCCAGTTTCCGCTCTTGGGCTCGGCTGCAGGCTGCGCACGCCCAGGCAAATCCCCGAGCGGGCTTTTTGGTCAAGGCAGGTCGAACACAGTGCATGTGGTAAGTCGAATGGCAGACCGCGCAATCTACCGACTCGGAATTTGCAGCGAACAATCGGCAACGCTTGCAAGTCTTTACAGCGCCGGTCAACTCTTTTCCTTTGCCCACCTCGACTAGAATAAACTTCCAGCGGTCATCGAGAACCTTTTTGACATTGGTGGGGACGTTGATGACATCTTTTGTCGGGATAACATCGTACAGGCGATGAATATACCGGTCGAACATCTTGTCGTACCAAAAAGAGTCACGAGTTTTCTTGTATGTGTTCATGTCTTCGATTTCCGTAACGTGGCGGATTTGACATTTCCCACGAAGTGAAGATAGTGGGCAAGTATCCGAATGCATCGAGGCGTATAGAAATCGGGAGTCGGGACTGTGGCGCTGAATGTCTCTGGGACGGTAGTACCAATTAACCCGTAAAGCTTCGATGACACCTGTCTCTTTTGTTTTAGAGGGAGAAACTCCATGATGCGAGCCAGATAGTATGGTTCTCCTGGGGGCTCGCAAATCAGATAGACATGATCTATAGTATCGTTAGAATATTCTCAATTATCTTTTAAATTTGGTGGAAGGGAAAATTGGATTTTTCTTTCCGCTTCATAATAGCGGGAAAAACGTTGAGTGAGAAAATCAAAAGTGTACCGACCATTTACGGCAAACGTGGTGCCATCATCTGCAACTAATTGGCCATCCTGGAGGAAAGGCTGGGAGGCCTCAAAGCTGACCATGTTGGTAAAATAACCATCTTCGGAATCTCCTGGCGTGCCGGTAAAGATTTTCTTGGTAGGATATCCGGAGCCGTTCGGGCCACCGGGGTGTTTGCGTTTCTTTAATGAACCTGAGCCGTTCTCATCAGGCCGCGCCGAGAATGACGAGGTTCCCGGAATCGACTCTTTAGGTGATGCATTAGCCGCGGCGCCGTTGGTCAGGCTTTTGCGCGACAGGGTGGGCGAGGATTTCTCGCTGTCTTCGGATTTGGAACCGTTAACATGGTTCAGACCCATGCCGCTGGTGCGTTTGGCAGCTTTGGCGGGAGTCTCAATCTCCATGTCAATGTCACGGTCCTCAGCATAGTTGGGCCGAGGGGCGTTGCGGCCTCTCGATCGCGTGCCATAAGGGGCCGCGGCGGAGGAGCTGGCCGGATCGGCCACAGCCTCCGGGGAGTTGCTGGAGGTCATGAAGAGCGACTTTGAGTCATCCAAGGCAGGCTAGTACAATAAAACTGGTTTAATTATTAGGCTCCCGGATGACTGAGACGCGAGGACCAGCGAGAACCAGCGTGGTAAAACCCACGGAGCTGTGGTGGTGTGTCAGTGACGAGGACAAACAGGCGTGGCGCGATGCATGTACGTGGAAGCGGGTGGATATGTGGGCAAAGCACTAGATTCCGGCCGGGGGCGAAAATCTAGCAGGAACGGGGAAAGTGGGCAAGGCAGATAATGCGCCACCAGAAGAACACGAACACCAGAAAACACGAGCTGTGGGGATGGATGGAGGAGGGAGGAAGAAGAAACGCGGGAAGAAAAGAAGTAAGTGGACCAGGTGGTGTCAGATCTGCTTTTCACTGCAGGGGTGGAAAGAAGGGTGGACGGGGCAAATATCAAGGTGGACCAGGTTTGAACCAAATGCCATTCAGAGCAGACGGGGGATGGACTAGCGGCGGGTATGCTATAAAATCCCAAAATGGGAAATAGGGAGCCTGGGGATCCAAATCAGAGAGGAACTTACCAGAAGGCAAATTGAGACCGAGAGATAGGTAGGAGGGAAGAATGGGCAATGGGGAAGAGAGAAAGGTGAGAAGCGCGATTGGGGGGGTGGGAAAGAAAATAGTGAATTAGAGAAGCGCCGTGCGAAACAAAACAGGCGCGCAGCCACCCGGAAACTGTGAATAGAAAACCAAAACGAGGAAGAGAATGGGATGATCTGCTCGAAGCTTAGGAGGGTGCGGAACCTCAAAGCACTCTCAGGACCAGAAGTTCTGGGAGGGATTAGACTTCAATATCAAGAAGAGAAGGGGAGGAAGGAGAGGGAAAAAAGCGTCGAGGATCCCGAGCGTACTGGCCCCTAGTCCCAATATGTTAATATGACGGATCCTCAGGACATTCGAACCAAGGGAAAATGCTCTCCGGTTGCTTCCCAGGGGATTACTTTCCCCCTCCACCTCTGCGGCGGATTAGGCTTCACTGCCCTACTCTGATCTGCATGGGGTCCTGATTCGATCGCTTGTCTGATATAGGTCCTACATTAGGCTGGGCAAGCTAGAGCGGATTCGGGGATCAGGACTAGCGATCTACGATATTCTCTACAATCCTGGACGATCAGAGCAAGCGAAAAGGCATGGGCAAAAAAAGAAAGGACAAGAAAAAAAAAGAAAAAGAAAAAACAAAAAAAAATTGAGAACGGGCGACGGTGTAGAGCAATTATGGCTCCCCGTTGGTCATGACGATTAGGAATGCTGTCACGCACGTACAGTTGGAATATGCGCGTTTGGGGGAAGAAACGATGGCGGGGGGAGAGCCTAGAAGAAGGAATATGGTTCCCAGCCAATAATGAACTGTCACTTATATCACTTACGATAATCATATACGACCTGGGCGCGTTCGAAGCTGAGCCCCCGTCAAATTACGGCCCTAGCGGTCTCATGGGTATCGGCTCTATGGGAGGGGGCGCTCTGGGAGGTCTCATTCTAGTAGCAAATTGTACATAAGTAAAGTAGGGAACCTGTTGAATGTTGTGCGAGGGTCACCAGGTTCAGCACACCCGTAAATTCCCCCAAAAGTACCGACGTTGGACCAAAAAGTGCTCAGGGCATTATATTTTTGGCGACCCGGATAAGACGGGGCCCAGGCTGAGGCCCATCCATGACGACTGATATCGTGGTGGATGGAGCGTGGTGAGAAAAAAAAGGGCACTAGAGAAAGCCGGGACTCCACAGCTCCATCCACGATCCCTGCGGAAAGATTACGGTAACGGTACCTGTGAATACACGTTTTCCCTAACTTTTTGGTTTAAATTACCTTTCCTAGGGTGGGTTCCAGGGTGGGTTTAGCATGATGGGGCCTTTCACCGGCTTTGATTTGCCTTGTACCACCTAGCGGAGAACCTCTTTCACCGCAAGCGAGCGTAGGTTATGAGGCCCCCTTAGAGAAGGCCTGAAGAGCGTTCATCGCGTGGCCACTGTTGGCTTCGGCTCGCCGCGACGGGGAAACCTTGGGAGCTTTTATGATCTCGGAAGGACATGACCCGATCCGGGCCATCGCACTGCCTGAAAATACTCAATGCTAATATCTCTATGGGTAGATGGCACTGGCAGTCACCTGAAACTGCCAGTGCAGCACGACTAGTAGATGGGGAAGCATTCGGGATGGGGAAGCATTCGGGATAGGGAGGTGTGGGAGGTGTGGGAGGCGTGGGCATAAGGCACCAAAGTACGAGTAGATCACTATCATGAAAGCGAATATTTTATGGAAAGGGGAGCATGGACCTGAAAGGATCGAATCTGGGATAATTGACAATGACCATTACGTCGCCTATCATTACCGGGACCAATCTGAAGAACCGGAAAACCTGAAAGCCCCGACCAAAAAGGAAGCAAGGGAAGGGGATAGTTCGACCAGGCCTCAATCTCCCTGGTAATTTAAACTTCTACCGCCCACTCGGTCCAATGACGATCCAGGCCGCCGAGAACTGCCCGCTGTTGGCCGAGGATGATTTGCTCCCGGCGGCTGTTGGTGTCGCCACCTTGCAGGGCCTAAACTCCTCTGAACGTGCCATGAAACAGCGTGGGGAAATTTGGTATGTGATATTCCGAGGGTCATGACTACCACGATCCTCTTGTCGCAGCCGTCCAAAGCCCGTCCGGTGATGGGGATTATATATTTCAAAGTTGGGTGCTCCTGAGGACCGCTCGTGATCGAACGCGATCGGACCCCGGATATATTTCGGCGGATCAGCCGCTTCAAGCACTGGCAAAAGGCACACGATCATTCTATACGAGCTCGCCATATGGCTTGCCCACGTTGCCCCTGGCGGATTACTCCCGCTCTAACAGACGGTACTCTGCATCTTCAAATCGCAGACTCCGACGCTTCGGCTGGAGTTGCGGGTTACAAGTGCCGTACTGGGGTATCGCTATACTGCGTATCTCACATTCCACAGAAGCAAACCGGCCAGATTCCAGGCAGATCGGCATATTCCACTTACCCGCGCAATTGGGCCTATTGCACTGTGACAAGCCCATAACGATTCCGTCTAAATTACTTTGAGCAGCTACTCCGCAGAATGTGTTAGTTATATATACCCAACGTAAAGAGCAAAAGTACCCTAGCCGTCTTTGAAACGCCCACTTGCGGCAAATGTCTAAATAGGGCTGCTAGGCCCACAGCTCGGGGGGATCACCGCGTTGTAACGGTTTATTCAGCCACTTCAAGTTAACTAAAGTTCCCCTTTGCCAACAAGGAGATATGAGCAATGCTCTACTGGGAAATCGCGAGAGCATCTAGTGCAGTACTACTAGGAGAAGATATGATCGACCGGAAAATATTAGATGACTCGTCACCAGGTTCCAACACCAATCAGGACCTTGGCACAATCCAGGGCATCCACGGACCCGATCGGGTTTCACTGATAGGCGTAATCTTGTACCCCCAAAGATGTGCAGCAGTTTCGCCTATGCGGACGGTGTCTCGTTTCTTGTCCGCCAGGCCGGAGTTTGAGTTGGCTAATTGGCTACGTGGGATTACCCCCTCACCCAGAGACATTGAGCCTGGTCGCACTACTTCTGCTTCGGGGGGGATGTACGTTGTTTCTGCTGCGAACACCCAATATCATCACAGCCATGAGTTGTACCATTGCTTTCACCTGTGCAAGGGGGTTGGCAGAGCATGTCGGTGTTTCGTCTCGGACCAAGGCTAGTATAAACCTCACCTTGCTTGCAGGAATATTGATACCCGTGGGCCGCTCACAGCCTCGTATCACGCCCGCAGGCACCGAGGCAGCCAAGCAGCCAGGCAGTATCGCAGCCTGAGCCGGGGGGCAGAAACATCCCACGCGATGACCGCGTCGAAACGACAACAGCGGCGACCAGTAAAGGGGAAAGTGCCATGAATTCGTAGTTAAGAATACTCCTGACCAACCCCACATGCTATCAAACGCAAGGCTTCAAGGATGTTTCTCCAGGCGCATGGGTTCGAGACCTCAGTTGACATCGCCCGCCGACAAACCTACAGCCTAGCATCTGTAGCAGGCCAAAAACGCCCATTCAAAACAGAGGGGCCATTTGTGAAAGGGGAAGCTGATCATAGTCATCAAGACAATATTGAAGCTCGCCGAGGTTTACGAGAGGAAATCTTGGAGTCGACCCCTCTGGAGTCAGCTCAAGACCTGTTGAGCCGTTCGGTAACTCGATTTACCGCGAGTGCCATCCACCCTGGAGCGGGCGCACCAACAGAAGACGAGCGCCCCCGCGCCGCAAGTGTACCTCCTGGTTCAAGCCACAATCCTCTGCTATCGCTGGCAAATCCCAAATATGGTCTTCCTGCCGCCCTGATCAATAATTTTCGGGACCTAGGCGTGGATACTATTTATGCTTGGCAGGCGTCCTGCCTGTTGGCCCGAGGATTGCTTTCCGGCGAACGGCACCTGGTATACACAGCCCCTACAGGTGGAGGCAAGTCACTAGTGGCCGATGTCCTACTGCTGAAACGCATCATCGAGAATCCCACCCGCAAAGCCATTTTGGTCTTGCCGTATGTGGCTTTGGTCCAGGAAAAACTGAAATGGATGCGCCGACTTGTTGAGGGCGTGGAGAAATTGGTCCCAGATGAGGATGACGATTGTACCTCTTTCTCTCGTAAGCGGTGGAAGAAGATACAGAAGAGTATTCGCGTGACTGGATTCTTCGGAGGCAGTCGCGTGACGACTACCTGGGCGGATACCGACATCGCAATTTGTACAATAGAAAAGGTGTGCCAATTGCCCCTGAGACATATGCGGTCGAAATCTCCAATTCCCGACTGACTGTATCTCATAGGCCAACTCATTGATCAACACTGCAATTGAAGATTGTAGCATTGGCAATCTAGGTGTTGTGGTACTGGACGAACTGCACATGCTTGACGATGAACACCGAGGTTACCTGTTGGAATTGATGGTCACCAAGCTATTATTGCTACAGCAAAACATACAGATTGTGGGGATGAGCGCAACCCTTTCCGTATGTCGAGACCTAACACGACAAAAAGAGCTATGCTAACGGCACAAAGAATACGGAGATGCTAGCCCAGTGGATGCATGCTAAATTCTTCATCTCCACCTACAAACCAGTGCCAGTTGATGAATACTTGGTCTATGAAGATGCGATCTACCCTGCAGCAACCTCGAGACAGTTGTTACAAACAGCATCAAAATTGACTAGCGCAAACGCAAACTCTGTCCATCATACAATACCTCCGCATCGGACGATTGAAAAATCCCAACATAAAGAATTGGCTAACTCTGCGACAAATTCCTTGATAGCATTGGCAGTCGAGACGGCAGTTGCAGGCTTTGGAGTTTTGGTATTTTGTGGAAGTCGTTCAGCATGTCAGGTTCAAGCAGCGATAATCAGTGAAGCCATGCCACCCCCAGAGGATGTGGAAGAATTGAGTAAAAGGCTTGATCTTCTTGCTGATCTGAGGAGCCTTGCATGTGGACTGGACCCAGTCCTTGAAAAGACGGTACTCAAAGGAGCGGGTTTCCATCGTAAGCGATACAGTTCCAAACTTCACGATCCCAAACCTGACAACATTAGATGCTGGAATGACGACCGAAGAAAGGGAGCTGATTGCAGCGGCTTATGACTCGGGCGTGCTCAGGGTTCTCGTGGCGACATGTAGCCTCGCTGCCGGTGTAAACCTACCAGCTCGTCGAGTGATTATTAACGGCGCCCGCATGGGTCGAGACTTGGTAGGACCGGCGATGCTGTAAGACATCCCCATATGGACCTTTCGAAGTTTGAGCTGATTTCCCAGTCGCCAGATGTGTGGACGTGCCGGGCGCAAGGGCAAAGACGAGGCCGGAGAGACGTACTTGATCTGCGTCAAAGCTGATATGGAAGCGGTATGTGACCTATTGGATGCCGATATGCCTGCGATAGAGAGCTGCTTGGCCCCCGAAAAAAAGGGGTTGAAAAGGTATTTTATCCAGATCTAGTTTCCCTTACACTTACTCATGCTTCCTTAGAGCTCTCCTTGAGGCGGTCGCTAGCGGGTTAGTGTCTGGGTGCGATGCGATCAAAGAGTACGTGCGATGCACACTCTTGTACCGCACCGTAGATAAAAAGCTCGCATACAGCATCATGACATCTGCTTTACAAGAACTCATTGACGAGGGATTGTTGCTGTACAAAGACGATGAATCTTACGAGGCCACTTTATTAGGCCAAGCGACCGTGGCATCTGCCTTTGCCCCCGAGGACGGTCTCTTCGTCCATGAGGAGCTTAAGCGAGCTTTGCAGGCCTTTGTCATGGATGGCGACATGCACATATTCTACATGTTCACACCTTTGCAAGCGGCTATGGATACGCAAATTGATTGGCAAATATTCCGAGACCAGCTAGATCATATCGATGATAGCGGTCTTCGGGCATTGCAATTCGTCGGAGTCCACCCAGGTTTCGTTAACACGATGTAAAAGCCCCCGTCTTCGTCTAGCTTGAAACAACTAATACTGATTTTCAAAGGGTCCAATCTGGCGCATCATTAAAAGAATCTACTCCGTCACAAATCAATCAGGCCCGCATCTACCGTCGTGCGTACGCTGCTTTTCAGCTGCGTGACATTAGCAACGAGGTTCCTCTGTCGACGATTGCATCACGGTACAAGATCCCTCGTGGCACCGTCCAAACCCTAGCTCAGCAGTGCCATGGATTTGCCGCTGGCATCGTCAAGTTTTGCCAGCGCATGAACTGGGGCATGATGGCCGCCGTGCTGGACCACATGCGTGACCGTCTCGAAGCGGGCGCCCGCGCTGATTTGCTTGAAATGGCGCAGGTGACCTTCGTCAAGAGCTGGACAGCACGCCTGCTGAGAGAAAATGGGTTCAAAAACTTGAGAGCCCTCGCCGAGGCTGACCCAAAGGATCTGGTTCCTGTCCTTATGATGGTATGAAGGAGTTCCAAATAGGAGCTTATCCAGTCGCTAACATCTCTCGCTGTCTTAGATCAACCCTGGCAAAGCCCAGAAGAGCCAGCTCTACCCCACAGAGGCAGAACGGTACGCTGCCAAGCTGTTAGCAAAAGCGGAAATTATCGTGGACTCTGCGAACAAGATCTGGGGTATGTCACCGGCGTTCCGATGCCCTTCTTTAAACTGGGGAAACTGACGCGCTTTTCCTGTAGAACGAGAAATGCAAGTCGAAATAGATGCATGACATGTCGGTCACTGGTCTGGTCCTTTGTGATACTTGTTCGCAATTCTACAGATATCCAACTTTCGTAGAGACTATTACCATACAGATTCCGAACAATATCACAACTTTCGAAAATGCAAAGCTATCACATATCATATATATATGTACATGCTCTGTTCGGTAAAAGAGAAGAAATCGAGATGAACATCAGGTCGTAATCTGCCAGTCTCTTAAGAGAGACCGTTCAGAGAGGTCTGGGCACCAAGAGGATCTCCCTGGTCGACAAAGTCAAGCAAGAGGACGTTGGGGTTGACCTTGTACAGAGCCTCACACTCGTCGGCCTGCGCACCAATGCTTCCATCGCCGGTGGCAGCGTTGGTAGTGCCAGCAGCGTCACGGTCGGGTACGTCAACACCCAGGATATCTACGTCCAGGAAGTGGTTGACGATGTACATGCGGCCCTCAGCCGAGGCACCAGGGGGACGGTCAATGCTGCAGTTGGAGAATGAGGAATCGGTCACATCGTAAGGAGTCTCGAAGTAGTACGAGAACTCGTCGTTGATATAGTTGACTGTGTCGGTGTTCGCACCGTAGTCTAGAGACATGTCAGCGTGACGATCTTGCAATCCCGTCGATTACGGGCTCTTCAATTGACTTACCAAGGAAAACAATAAGTCGGGTACCAGCAGAGATAAGGTCACCCAGGGTAGGCCAGTCACCAATGGCCAGGGGCTGGCTGGAAGGAACATAGATATAGTTGACGAGCCCATCAACGCCGGAGAAAGTGTCTCCGAACACGGAGATATCGACCGAGTCGCCGTTGGTCAGAAGGAGAGTGACCACCTCATCGGGGTTTCCATCCAACCAGCTCTTGACGGTACCAAGGAAATCAGACAGAGGGCCAGCATCCTCCAGGAGACACGAGGTATGGCAGAGCTCGAGAACGGAGTCATCGCCAATGGACTTGTGGGTCTGTGCCTGCAGATAGCGGATACCGAGGTCGAGCTGGGCGGTAACATTGAGGTTCTGGTTCTGGGTAGGCAAGTCGCCAACGAAAGCCGAGTCGTGCGAGCCGACGAATGTGATGTTCGAGTACGAGCGCGTGCAGTATTCCGAGCGACCGTTACAGGTGTCTTGGCCCAAGACATTGGTGGCCGACAAGAACCCAAGAGCGCCGAGCAGAGCCCGGGTCCATCCCTGATTAGCAAATGTCATTCTGGCTGATCCTGGGGGGGGCACTCGACGAGGTATAGAGGGACGAGGCTCGAGACAGACTGGAAGTGCAGATGGCGCCCCTTTTGAGCAATTCGAATGAACCATTCAATCACCCTGTGACCACCTCTAAACACCTCTAGCTATAGCGAACCACCCAGGCACGGGTGCCCGGAAGGATGACCAGGATGACAAGCATTCCACATGCCGCCGATCTTTGGCTCAGAAGGGATAGCACAAGGCGGCTGCAAATGATGGCCTCATGCTAAAGCCACCCATGATGATAGGGCGTGGGCGAAGTCTGGTGACTCGATGTAACAGCGGCTTGCGCTATTATAGCGGGGTGGGCGGAATCACAGAGATGCCCCCCCACCCCTGAACGAAGGAAAGCCACATCTGCAGCATCCTTGATGAGAACTTAGGCAGTGCAGCACTGACATTTCGTACTCGGAGAAAGGTCTACACGAGGCAATGAAGGGATTTGCCAAGCGCAGGGCGACCCCATCATAAAGGCCCTCGGATTTTCCCCTGCCAAAACCGATCACCCTTCTGGGTTAGATGGAATCCTCTATTTGGGCGAGTAGAGTTTAGTTTAAGCACAAACTAGGCTTCGGCCTGTTATATGGCTAGATATACTGCAAAGGACAGGATATGACTGATATTGCTCAAGGTTAGGATGCTTAAATATATCAGTGTTGCAAGGGCAAAGGTGAAGAGATCAAAACACAGAGGAAATCCATTCGAGAATAGATAGTCGAAAACTATGCCAGCCAATCCAACTTATACCAATTAAAGCAAACCACAGTCCGTTAGAAATTCATAGCTGAGTTCATAACCCCTGATCTCTGGGATGATGCGGGAGTACATGAGATCTCTGCCACTTTGCGAAATATGACGTATGCATCACTGTCTCGATTACCGTTAAGTGAGTCGAATTTCCACCATATGTGACCTGCTGCCCGCCCAGCCTCCTTGCGATGGAGGGTCGGATAGGAACACGCAGAGATCTTAAACCCGGGGTGGTCGTTACCATTTCGCTCTTCCACAACAAGGTCGGTCGAATTGGCGAATGTCCCAGGATGATGGTGGACCGCCATGTCACCATTACTGTAATGATTTGTTAAGAGGTCATGAGCAGTGCCATTCTCTTGAGGCTGTGTACCCTTGATTCAAACCAGTCCAAGCTGAGTAGGCTCATCCTCACCACAATTTTGCATGGAAGGAGTAGAGCTAACGGGATTAGTGCTTTTGAAGCTATATCCTTCAGCGTCAAAGACGTTGTGCACCATACCTTGATAGTTTTAAAAGGCCCATCTAGAAGCTCTGTAACTTGTCGCGAATAGCCTCGGCTTCTTTGGACACTGCATGAAGGGAAGAAGTGAGCGATATTGTTCCACTAACAGCAGGCCTAAGGTATTGACAGTTTTCTGCGTTGTAGTAGCAAATCGAGGTAGCGGTAACAACAGCCGCGGTCACAACAGTGATCCTAGATATTAGTAGTCAATATTCTTGTTTTTGGGCCTGGCTAACTTAAAAAAGGGTGTGAAAATTCACAGAGGATTATATGGATCGATTATCCGATCTACGTTATCCTCTCAAAACTTAGCGTATGTCCTATGTGTGACGCTGAGCTGCTGATCTTCTGGATACAGTCAAATCTTTGGGTTCTTTGGCTACAGGGTCAGAAGAGTTGGGTGGCTTATTCCCGACGAGCTCGAATCAAATTAAAGTGTTCAAGTTCATCTTGTACTGCAAGAATCACTCAGAGGCCCCCTCTCTCTTTGGGCGGATTAAATGTCTTATGGCACTCGTACTAGGCGGCTACGGACTTGCCAAGCCACAGTGGCTCAGTTTCTCAGCCACCCTAAACAGCTCGGGCCGTTCCAGGCAACGGAGCTGTGAACTCGCCTACTCCACATGTTTACCACGTCCGAGCTTGCCTCTCCTCATTGAAGTCACCTGGCCGAGTCTTACCCGACCGTCAAATCACAATCAGTATCCCATCGCGAATATCCAACTCAAATACCGCCTGGTGGCTCATACTATTCCTCCCTTTTGACCCGGCTCCAGCAATGATCATTCGAGTACGCTGAGCTCGATGGCAGAGGGCACCGAGGTCTGGGCATCCGAGGATGAACTTGACCTAGGCCAGGATAACAATAGTCTCCGACTGCCTGATCATGATATCCATTACCGCTCCCCGAATTCTACAGGACAGCCATTCAACGAGGAATTGGACAACATAGATACTGCGGAGGAGGCATCGGAGACGACGGTAGGACCGCCAGACGAGACAGAACTACCGCGAACCCCGCCGCAACAACAAAGAAATGTCGCGGTTGGGGTCGGAAGTATAGACGAAAGAGCCTCGACTCCTGATGATTCTCCTTCATTACATGTAAGCGGATAGTGCGCAAAGCGCTTCGCGAACCGTTGGTTAACGTAAATACCAGGATTCTCTACTATCTTCACAAAGCGGACCTGCTTTATCATTCCAAAGCTCTCCACGAGTCAGCCCAAGTCCAGCGCATCGTCCATTTGATCTTCGATTTCAGTCCCGACTATCGTCCTCCCCGACAGGAGGTTCGCGAACCGGTTCGCCATTCCTAGCGCATATCCATTCACGCCAATCATCGATCGCAAGTCAAGTGTCTCCTACCCGGAGTCGGAGCCAGACCTTCCTCCAAGCCCGTGGGATGTTGTGCGATGGACTAAGCTGCGAAAGATCACCGGTCAAGCGTTCTCCGAGGTTGGACGTCGTAATTTTGGCCGACCAACATGTCTTGCAGTTTCCACAAGCATTGTGATTGGCACCTCGAAGGGAATAATACTGGTGTTTGATTACCAACAAAGCCTGAAGGCTATTATTGGGACTAGTACGCAAGGTTTGTCAACTTCTCGCCTGCATTCTCGCTTTGGAGTATACTGACCACCTCCCAGCGGTTGAACGCGGGCCAGTGACTTCTCTTGCGATTTCCGCAGATCACTCTACTGTTGCTGGAGGACATGGACTTGGTGATATATTTACGTGGGAAATTGCACGCCCAGCCCGGCCTTTCCTCCACATCCCTCCATTACCAGCAAATCAACTTGAGTTGCGCACATCTGACAGCCACATTGAAGGAGCTGCTATCATTCATATTGGATTTCTTGGAACAAGACGAACTGCCCTTGTGTCCGCAGATACAAAAGGCATGGCATTCTCCCATTTGGCCACGCGAGGTATGGGATCAGTCGGACGGACCGTTAAAACAACCCGGATTCTAGGCAGATACCCGCAGACCACCATAGAAGAGATTCGTCCACGCAAGCCCAGTTCCGTTTTGGCATTTTCTCCCCTTCCACTCGGAAATGTAGAACAGCCATCGGACTCTCTGGGCCTTGTCGCGATGTTGACCCCATATCTCCTGGTGATTGTATCTACTACCCCTGTCGCACAAACTCAGCACAAAGCGCCGCGACCCAAAGAGGTCCCAGCTCATAGTGCTATGACAGGGGCATTAGCTTGGTTCCCCGCAATTCGGTTGAAGGGAAAAGATAGCCAAACTTCCAATACGAAATTGGTATACTGTTGGTCGAATGTCCTGACTGTCCTAGAAGTGACCGAAGCGGAGACAGACGAACCTGGTAATAGAGACCGGCCACCAAACCTTGTTTTCAGAGCACGCAGCCGCTGGAAGGCTGATGAAGCTATCGTGGCTGTTCAATGGCTGAGTCGCTCTGTTTTGGCAGTGTTTACAATTACCCAGCGACTCCTCATCTTGGAAGACTATTCTATGCATGCAACGGACTCCATTGACCTGGTTAACCGACATGTCTACCACACCGACCTATTTTCTTCACAGTTACACACTTTGGTCGAACAGTTGGATGAGGAAGACACTTCAATGCATGGTGTGGTAGCAGATGCATTTTACATGAGTTTTCGAGCTTACAAGGGACGGTTATTCTTGCTTGGCTATAACGAGACTCTGGTCGGCAGCCTGTCTAACTGGGCAGATCGTCTCCTTGCCCTCATGGAAGCTGGGGATTTTATCGGGGCCATCCGACTCGCGACTTCATATTACACAGGGACAGCAGAGAAGCTCACCGTTGGTCTACCGGAAGAAGACATTCTGCGACAGCCCATCGTGCAGGAGAAGCTACTTGAGATGATATCGGCATCCCTAAAGTATGCATTTGGTCGCAACGCCGAGGCCGATGGCAGGAGACTAGACAATCAACTTCTCGAAGAGCTGGCCGAAGTATCCACCACGGCGTGTATTCACATGGCCGATGAAGATTTTCTTTGGGATGAGGTTTTTTCTTGGTACGAGGAGCATGATGCTGCGGGGGTTTTCCTAGAGGTCCTCGAACCACGCATCATTGATGGCGTCCTTCGTTCATTGCCTCCCATTGCAGTGAAGGCCTTAATAAATCACTACATGGTGACCCACTCCCCTGGCCGACTGGAGGAAATCATATGCCTCCTCGATACCACCACAATGGATATCGACCAAGTCACGACGTTATGCAAGAAAAATAACCTCTATGATGCTTATATTTACGTTTGGAACCGTTGTCTTGCCGATTACGTGGGTCCACTTGAAGAGCTTCTGCATCAAATCCCGTCTCAAGCTGGACCGCTGTCCAATGGCGACTATGCAGCTGAAATAACTCGCCACACCAACGCGATGAAGATATTTCCTTACCTGTCCTTTGTGCTGACTGGCCGCGTCTACCCAACAGGAGAAGATATGGACGAGTTCGAAGCTTCACGTGCCAAAAGTGCCTTGTACAAGTATCTCTTCTCGGGCCAATCGTCCAGTTCAGGTTCCCCCCAGTAATCGTGAGGAAGCAGGCTCATTTGCCCAACTACGAGCTGTGCTCAAGTTCGATGCTTCCAGTTTCATGAGCATGCTCAACGAGGCATTTGAGGATAGTTTTCTCAACGACTCTGATGCTGAGACTGAAGAGATCCCGGCTAATGTTTCTGTCAACCGACAGTATCTCATAAGCATTCTTCTCCAAGTGATGGATGCACCCTACTTCTCTCCTGATGATACCATATTCTTGGATATGTTTGTTGCGCGCAATCTTCCCAAATACCCTCAGTATATTCTTTTGTCAGGTACAACTTTACATCAAGTCCTCGTTCGTCTCTGCCAATACCCCCACCCGGATCTGGCTGAGGACTGTGAGTTGAGCGCAGAGTATCTTCTGTCCTTCTACCATCCACCGGACATTCAAAGTATGGTGCCTTTGTTCAGAGAAGCCCGATTTTTCCGGGTTCTGAAGTCGACCTATCGCTCCGAAAAACAATATTCGAACTGGATCTTGGCTTTCCTTGAGGATCCAAATAACAAAGAAGACATATTTACTGCTCTCTATGACTGCTTACGATCTGGTTCTGGCCTGGGTAAAAAGCACAGGCGGGATGTTATAGACGTGGTGAAGGCGCATGCGAGGGAGATGGCTTCGATTGATGTGAGACGTGCTGCCCACACAATGCAGAGTTTAGTTCCTGAGGCGCATTCTACATTTCTCCACGTGCTACAGGAAGATTCATCCAGTCAATACCAATATCTTATGGTTCTCTTCGAACCTGTCGGTCTGAGGCGGAGCGATTCGGTCCACGGCGGGCGAAAATTGGATGCTTGAACGATATGTGCAGCTTCTCTGCAAATACAATCCATCCCACGTTGCGGACTTCGTTGACGGTTTACGGGTAGGTGAGATTCACCTTGAAGAGCTACTTCCTGCTATTGAGGAGAGCGGGGCGATCAATGCTGCCGTCATTCTTCTTGCTCGTCAAGGACAGCTGAGGCCTGCCCTGGACCGCCTCGTTGCGCACCTCAAAACCCTCGAATCAGGCCTCGTCGGTCTCATTCATAGCGAAGATGAAGCTCCAGACTCAACTAGCACTGCGGAGGCCATAGACGATTTACTAGAGTCTCTCAAGAAATATGCCGGGGTTGGTACTTGGCTCTGCCAGGGTCAAACCACGACGGCGAAGCAGAACCATCCTCACACCAACGGTCAGCAAGGAGCTTCGCCGCTTCAACACCCCCTGACATTTGATGAAACTCTTTGGCTCGATCTGATCGAGGCAGTTGTACGCATTGCGAGCAATGTGTTTGGACTTTTACGTGGATACCAAGCTGAAGATACGGAGAAATCAAAGCAAGAGCTTGCTTTGACAAAGCCTGCCGTGAACACTGATCTACTGACCAATGCTTTCCGGAATTTGGTTCAGCAAATTTTCTCATCTTTAATAGCAAGTACGGTGAAGGGAGGTGGGTCGTCCACTCATGAGAGAACGGACATGTCTTTCCTTCGGGTCCTCCGTGCCTTCCTCACACGGGCTGCCAGCTGGTCACCCTCCCTTCTTGAGCTACGTGCCGTCCTGGCCTCGATCTTTTCTGCATACTCGTATGAGAGATCGTTGTTGACGTTAGCCAATGGCATGCTGGATCGTGACTTGTTCGTGCATGTCGATGAGGTGACAAAGCTTCGGCAGCACGGCTGGCGGCCCCGGGGCCAAGTGTGCGAAATATGCCGCCGTCGCATCTGGGGCCCTAATATTGGAACATCACATTGGACGGCCTGGCAGACTAAGCAAGCCCACGAACGACAGCGTCGCATCGAAAAGCGTGCGGAAGAAAGCTACGACCCGGCGACTGAGCGGGGCAAAGGGAAAGCGGCCGCTGCAGTAGGGGCTGGACAGTCGCCTGGGATGCTGGTTGACCACGTCGGCCCCATCAGCAGTGTGGATCATGAGAACAAACCGGAGGATGAGCCTGGGCAACCCGAGCGACGGCCCCTTGAACCTGCAGTAGTCTTCTCCTGTCGCCATCTCTATCACCGACAGTGCATCCTGGACACAATCAATGTTCACAATCGCCCCACTGCGGTACCTGCATTTCGGAATGAGCAACCCGACTGGTCTGGAGCTGGCCTCTTTTGCCCAGCATGTACATAGTATGTAGATAGTCACGCCTCATTAGGGGTTTTCATTCTTTCCTCCCTGTTCTTGTTAGACCATTGCGTGTATCCTACGCAGGGATCGCAAATGCAAATGTGACATCATACGGAGATTACTCCTTGTTCTGTATTGAACACTAGAATGCTTGAGTATTACTAGTATGGCCCGGAGAATCTCTGTTCGTTGTTTGCATGTGGAGCTACTGCTCCGTGTTCGCTAGAGCAAGCATCGACAAGTCTTACGTCTGAACTTGAACTTGCATGCAGGTACTGAACTCCCGCAGGTAGCAGGAGCTGCCGCGTGTCAAATTCTACACTCTGCCGAATTCCGGGCCCCCAGAGTCTTTCGGATTACGAAGTCAATTCGGCACGGAGAACGGAGAAGAGACACGAAGCCCGTCTTTATCTGGAACACTTGCCCTACCGGGGTGGGATCGAAGGATCGAAGAGCCTTGAGATAAGGACTGTTAGTGGCCCATCGCACTGATCGGCGCTGATGGCCCCTGGACCTTGCCTACTCCGGCAAAGTAGCAGGAATTCTCAGTGCCCGATACAACTCAAGGCTTCTGCATGAAAAGTTCGTCGGCGATATCCCAAAAGGTCCCAGTTCGGGCCAGACGAGCTAACTTTAGGCACTCTACTCCGTTGCCCTCCCCTCCCCTCCCCTCCTCAGAACGGTTTTGATCGACGATCGCATGTAGGAATGAGGGGTAAGGCTAGCCTTGAGTCGAGGACTTTTCTAAGAAGGGCCACGTACGACTCCTTAAAACACGGAGAAGTAGTCAGGGGTAGACGATTTTCCAGAAGAAAGTCTGTTTATCCTGGCGCGTGTCTCTACCGAATACCACGAACGGACGGAGGTTTAGGATTTGAGGCGTCGCCGGGAGCAGCAAATGGCTGACAAGAAGCTGGTCAATCGAAGCGCAGAGTGGGAAAAGTGGACCCCAGAAACAAAAGCTTAATGATCGTCGTCCCGAACCACAAACGACAATTCGTCGGTGTCACTTGCCACTGTTTCCTCCCCGGCTGCGCTAGGGGACACCATGCGTGGCCCAAGTCCTCGGGACTTGGACATTACCTCATATGATTGGCTCGATTGTGCAGATGAGCACACCCAGTGATGGAGACAACTGGCGCCCTCCCACACTCAACCCGTCGTATCAGCCGTCGTGGATCGGATGCTTGGACGAGTCAGACGATGGACCTCCATGATCGCCGGCACAGTCGAAACACCCAGGCCACCGAGTGCCAAACCCTCAGCACTTCAGTTTCCGCCCACCGGGCCTGGACTGATGGTCTTTAGATGACAGATCCCACATTCGGCACTTGCCGCCGACACTAGGAGCGTTAGGATCTTCTTTGTCTTCCTGAATGCGTGGCGAGAATTTGCAGGTATACAACCTGACAATAGCCACGCAGCAATGGCGCTCAGTATCGGAAGTTGGGGGAATGAATAGTCTTGAATTGGCCCGTATAGGTTCTGTGATTGTCTACCTCACTAATGCTCTAGAGTCCGGTTCTCCGGTAGAAATGCGTTGTACTCCGCTCTGTACAAGTATACTTCACATCTGATGCAGACGTCGCCCCCGATGTGGTCTGCATAAAACGGACCCTTTGCCGCCCCAATTTTCTAGTCCAGTTCAGGCTTCGTCTTTGAGGAGATGGGCCTGGACTCGGACTCCGCATCCTGTGGCACTAGCAGACTCATTATTCCTCACGGGGAATTGCAACCTTGGGAACTCGATGGAACTAAACGCCAGGTGGATAAAGTACCCGTTTTGTCAGGGCACTTTGGTTTCACGATGAAAGGACCCGCAGTTCGACCTGGCCCCTGGCCCTGGCTAGCCAATGTGGGAAGCGGCCTCCGCGTTTCGCATATCTCACATGGGCCATATGCATGTCCCACCAAGTCTCAAGATCGGGTCGGGTGGGTACACGCCCGCCACGCGCAAGTGTCTTTCGGGGCTCTTTATGCACTACACCCTTCCCCTGATAGCCCTCGTATATAATTCTCCCCTCCTTCCCGTGTCTTGTTGTTTTCCGTGTTCACTCCATTGGCGCCCCGTCTTTCCTTTATACCCTCGTGCGTTCTTCTTGTGATCGCACTATACATTCCTTTCCGCAGGACTATATCGTCACTCCACTGGTTGGACTTCGTATATTATACCTGCCTTTCATTCCTTTGACTCCCCGAGGGATCTTTATCACATCCTGCAGAGCAATCTGGCTTTATTAGGCCTTGCTCAACTCTTGATACCCCATCTTGATACCCCCGTCTTGGTACCTCGCCTTCATACCCCTGTCTTTATCCGATACGACAAAAATGCACGTCCTTTCCACCCTCGGCTTGTCCCTGTTGGTCAGCGTTGCTGCTGGATGGCAACTACAGGAAGACTATGGCAATGATAGCTCGTTCTTCGACAAGTTCACTTTCTTCACTGTATGTGGGAACGTCAAAATCTGGCATAGCACCCAGGTAACTAATACTAACTTCACATGTAGGATGAGGACCCCACCCACGGTTTTGTTACATACGTCGATCAAAGCACCGCCACCAGTGCCGGCTTGATTAGTGCCAATGATGGTACTGTCCACATTGGTGTTGACAGCACCAACTCAATCGACCCTAACGGAGCGGGTCGCCAAAGTGTTCGCATATCGAGTACGGCGACATACAGCGTAGGAACCCTAAGTTATTCTCGATTTGGCACATATGCCCGGGACTGCGTGTGGAAGCTGGCCTGCCTTGTAAGTTTTGATCATTGAATCGCTCTTCAGGCTCGGATGAATTGAGACCGTATGAACCTTATGCTGATATCGAATAGCTGGATGCTTGGAACAGGCTCTCAGCCCTGGCCTGCAGAGGGTGAAATTGACATCATCGAGTATGTCAATACCAACCAGCAGAATCAGATGACACTCCACACCAGCCCCGGTTGCTCTATCACCAACTATGGCAGCGGTACGTCCGCTGGTTCTACCGACTGCGAAGGCAGTAATGGCTGTGGTGTCATAGATACCGACCCCAACTCCCTTGGAAGTGGCTTCAACAACGCCGGTGGCGGTGTTTATGCCACCCAGTGGGCCGCCGATTCAATCAGCATCTGGTTCTTCCCTAGGAACAGCATTACTTCCGACATCACCAATGGGACACCTGACCCCACCCAATGGGGTACCCCGGTTGCTTCTTTTGGTGGCTCTAGCTGTAATTTTTCCACCGCATTCGCGAATATGCAGATCGTGTTTGATATCACCTTCTGCGGTGACTGGGCCGGGTCCTCCGGGTCCTACCAATGCGGCGGAGGCGCCACTTGCCAACAATACGTCGCCGACACCCCCAGTGCCTATTCTGACAGCTACTGGGGTATCAACTCTCTCAAGGTTTATACCGGCACCGGCTCCCAGAAGCGTGCCGAGGTTCCCAAAGTGAACCACGCGCACGCAGCTGAGCACATCAACCGTCGCTCTAACCATCACGCTCGCCCGGGCCCTCGCCCGAACCTGAAGAGCCGCCGCGATACCATGGCTGGCCTGTAAATGGCTCACTGGGGGGCTTGTGGGCCAGCGCTGACATGCTTCTTAAGAATAAGACATGCCTTTTTGGTGTCTTATTGTCGTTTTCTTTTCACCGCTGGTTGCGGCTTTATTTTTCATTGGCATAGTTGATGCCACATGGTGCTTGGCACCCTTTTCCCGAGAGTCGGTTTGATGCGATGTGTGAAGACGTGGATCTGTGTTTCGAAATACCCCTATCTGTCCTTCAATAGTCATCACTAGCATATGACTTTGCATTACCATGCTTACAAAGTGCTTCTAGACTTATTAGTTGTACGCTATTGTAATTTGTAAGCTGGAAGTTGTAGTTAACTAATGCGTGATTGGTGAGGGCACATGGCTCCCAGTGTTGATCTGTATACTGCTCAGTATGCGGAAGCCCCTTTGTACCGGAGCCCTGGATGGTCATTCGCCGAGTCTGGGCCCTTTGGCCATCGTTGAGGAAGTTCTCCCGCGTCGCCGGCACTGCGTACTCTCCCGAGAATACTACATGCGCCGGAGTACCGGCAAAAGATACTTCACAATATCCTCAAAACCGGCCGGTGCAGTCCCATAAGAAATATTGAGACTATCGACTTCACATTTTCTTTTTCCCCAACATGATCGTTGGCTCCAGTATCGCTGTGAGAGCTCTGACTGGGATGAACATTGTTGCGTCATACCATCTACGGCCGCTGGGGGCGGCTATATACCCTTACTTTGGCGGACTCAAGGCCAGATTACCGCTAGTGCAATCATCTCTTTCAGTATCTACGGCACTTACTTCAACAAGAAGGCAACCAATGCGCAACTGATCAAATGGCCCTTCTTCGGCATTGTGTTCCCATCCCTGTTCATCTCTACACTCGCGACGGGCTTCGACAATGGCGGAGACGACATAACATGGCTTCTATATGTTACTTGCCCTGAACCGGAAAGAACAAACGAAAGCCGCCGCTGTCGCCTCCCCAATTATCGGGATCGCCTGTGGAGTTGCTATCTGGTTGGAAATGCATGCGCCTAGTATGGTGAGAGTGAGGTCACCATCACATCAACAGGAAATATCCTGCCTTGTTTGCACCGATCACTTCGTCCTGGGCGCCTCTTCGACGTACACCCGCGATATCGCTGGCCCAGAACCACGAGTAGATGAATTGCTTCGTGACATCCACAGCTTTCCATCGCTTGGATCGTGATTTCTCTCATCTGGCTTGGTTTACGCTGGTAGTGGCCATCTTCCATCCGGTGATCGATCAACCCAGCAAATTCGGTCTGTTTGATGCAGGAGGGCAAAAGCGCTCCAGTGACTCGACATCTCTAGAGCTGAACAGATAGAGGAGACTGGCCAAACGCCTAATGCTCAATGCAAACGCGCGGGGTACGCTAGACACTAGGATGAGGACATTAGGGGCGTTCTGAACCGAGATTCTGGGGTATCATTCCTCGGGAGATTCAACCCTTTTTGCATAGATCTGACTTGCTGGGATGCTTGACATCAGCCGGCTGCATCTGATGCGGGACTGGACTCAGCTGAGGCGGACTTGCCCGCTGGAGGCGCTGGTTATCGGTCGATTGCCTTTATCGGTCTGACACCCACAACGTGGCTGGGGGACTGGGCCAATCAGACTTAAGGTCGCTCTGAATTGAGATTATCGAGCCAATGGACAACACGACCAGGGACCAGGGGCCTAGGACCACGGCAAACCTGGGCGAGGCCCCAAACCGCGTGCTTTCTATGGGATGTCGCGATTACTTTGATTATGGCGCCATCCCAGAGCCTATGAGATTGGTGCGTTTGCATTCAAACGTCGCTAACCTTGCCTCATCTTGACCCATCTGCCAACGCTAAGCTTCAAAAAAACTTAACGTATACTGATGGCCAAACTAAAAAAAAATAAAAAAGAAAAAGAAAAAGACTTTCTGCTGGAAGCTACTCTGCCTGGGCCTGCCTTAAATGGAAATAGGTCCTGAGAGCTTCCTTCGTCCAGCCTCTCTCTTGAGTTCGTCTTTCTTTTCGCTCATTCCCACACGTTCCGTTTCGACGAACCGCGATCATGTCGACCTTGGAGAAAATCGACGAGAAGAAGCATGGGTATACGCTGGGGACCGTGGCGGATGAGTCCGGTTCCATTGATACCATCGCGGCTTTAGTCGCAGCGGGTATGTCGCTGAACCCTGCTGACATGGGGAATCTACCGCTAATCGTGATACTAGATCACCAGCATGATATTAAGCTCCGCACGATGTCCTGGAAGAAGACCGCCTGTCTGCTCGCAGGCGAACAGGTCTGCCTGGCGATTATGGCGCAGTCCTGGTCCCTCTCGTGAGATCGCGCACCCCGCATCCCCTCGATCTCGATTGCTGACAATAGATAGAGTGCTCGGCTGGGTACCCGGCATCATTACGATGCTTCTCTCGGGGATTCTGTTCTGGATAACCTCCATGACCATGCACAAGTACATCATGAAGTACCCTCAAATTCTGGATATCTGTGAGTGGCATGCGAGGCATCTGAACACCGTCCTGGGCCTGCTGGAAAACTGACAAATGAGCCTCGCTTTAGGCGACTTCGGATACCACGTCTTTGGGCGAAGCAAGGCCGCTTATGTCTTCTCAGCCTTCATGCTGTTGGCCAATAATATCCTTCTCATCGGGTTCCATATCCTCACGGGGGCCAAGATTCTCAACACTCTCTCGGACCACTCTCTTTGCACGGCCGTCTTCTCGGTGATCGCGACCATTATGGGGATTGTCATGGCGGTGCCGCGGACTCTTCAGCATGTCAGCTTCATGTCAATGTTTTCCTGTACGGTTCATCCCCCGTGGAGCGTGTCGATGGATTCTTTCTAACAAATTCTTGTTCACCATAGCTGCGTTCATGGGCCTTGCGATCCTTCTCTTCCTCATTTTCGCCGGTATCGAGAATGCTCCTCTGTACGGATACGGCGGCAATTATCCGTCTCTAGGGCCGGTCAAGACCTATGCATTCCCACTTCCTGGCACCACCTGGGTTAACTGCATGAACGCCGTACTCAATATCACCTTCCTTTGGGTACCCCAGATCCTCTTCCCTTCATTCATTGCCGAAATGGAGCGTCCGCAAGAGTTTCCCAAGGCGTTGGCCGTCCTGACGGCGATTTCCGTGATTCTCTTCATTGTTCCGCCCGCAATTGGGTTCCGATACCTGGGACAGTATTCCACGGCCCCTGCCTTTGGCAGTCTTGGGGTTGTCTCCTACAAGAAAGCGTCCTTCGGCTTTGTGATTGTCCCTACGCTCATCATCGGAGTGATCTACGCCAATGTCACCGCCAAGTTCGTCTACCTGCGCATAATGGGCAAATCCAAGCACGCCCATAGCCACACCGTCATTGGATGGGGTGTGTGGATACTTGTGATGGTCGTCATCTGGGTGCTTGGTTTCGTCTTCGCTGAGGTGATTCCCAGCATGGGTGATTTTTTGTCCCTTCTGAGCGCGGCGTTCGACTCGTTCTTCGGCTTCATTTACTTCGCAGTCGCTTACTGGCAATTGAACCGCGGAATGCTATTCAGGGGCCCATTTCAGACCTTGATGACTTTGACAAACATCTTCATTTTGGCCGTGGGTTTGTTCATGCTCGGCCCAGGCCTGTATGCTGCGGTCGAGGCTATCATCGCCGATTACTCCGGGTCTACGAATCCGGCTTTCAGCTGTGCTAATATGGCTATTTAGAGGAAACGAAACAACGAAATTGCTTCTTGTCAGGCGTGTATGGGAAATCCTTATATTAGACGATGCAAATGAAAATAAATGCCTTCCTATCACAAGTATTACATGTTGCAGAGGGGGCATAAAGTGGCCCAGCGCCAGTGGCCTTAGGATCTTCGCTTTACACAGACCGATCAACTTTGCCATAAGGGAGACAATGCTGTTAGACCCGGAAAATTTCTAATGTATTATCATCGACCAATCTCAGGACGAGCCCGTCCTCGAGGTTGTCCAGCGGTCCATACATGTCCATGCCACGCGCTTGAAATCACATGACCGGCAGGTTCAAGCTTTAACAGGTAGCTACGTGACTTGTAGTTCTCCATATGGAGTTGAATATTCAACTGTGACGGCTTTTCTTTTCAGAATTTAGACTATCCTTGAAGATTGGAAGGCCCTCTATTATCTATAGACATATCAATGATCCCATAACACCGTCGTGGGTAATGTAGGTCAGATTTACTGGAGTGATCTGTCCGGATTTTGAGGGAAGAAAAAAAAGATATGATACATGCAGTGATCTAAGTACAAGACGGGTGTAGATCATGATGCCGCGTCGTCCGTTTGGTATATGAACCCTAGAACGTCTCTCTGATCATCCGTCATGCGACCCCACTCGAGGAGTAATCGAAAGAAGTATATCTCCATGTCCTCTTTCCTGAGGGCTTTCTGTGCCCAATCTCGACCTTGCTGCGCGATCCACCAGCCTTGGGTCAAATGTTGCTTCATCCACATCTGGCCCTGGTCAGAATGCTTGTCGCTGATCTGCGAGCCCGGGACACCGGCGAAGTACGCTAACGTACTCCAAAAGCCATGGAGACGGATGTCGATGGGGACAAAATGGTACCAAGACACTATCCTACTATCAAACCATTGGCGGAAAAGGCCGGTCTTGAAAGGCAAGCTGTTGCTTTGTAAGAAGGGGAGGAATCGGCCGCTGAATCCCGCTCCGTCGAGATCAAAGAGGTATCTATGGGACCAGTGGGATTGGAAATCAACATGTGGGGCAGTGCCCAGCTCAGCATGTTGCTCGTCGCAGTCTGCGCCGCAGCGGGCAATTGGGTCGGCAATATGGACAGATGCTTGGAGCTCCAGAGCCGTCAGAGGTGCGTCGCCATTCAGTATCTTGTACCGGTAGCGGTCGGGGCTTGTCGGGAGCAGAACCGAGACTTGATTTGTATTATTGTTGACCAAATGTGCGAATCTTTGGCGCGGCATACCTTGCCATTCTCCAGATCGACTCACTCCCTCTGAAGTACTGCCGATCCAAAAGAGGGAGTTTTCCTTCCGCTCAAAGACTTTGTCCGGGTACTCTTTAGTGGGTTCATACTTCGTTTTATCCACATAGTTCCACGGGCTGGGGAAAAGAATGTCGCTGAATCCCTTCAACGCACTCTGACTGAATATTGGTATGAGATCTTGAGAGACCTTGAACGACGCAGGTGAGATCAAAAGGCCATGCAGGAAGGCCAGATCGGGTTGGTGACAGATATCCGAGGCGAGATCGTAATTGATTGGAAATTGGCCCATGGTATGGGGAGCTGCACATTCCAAACACGTGTCGCGACGGTTCCAAACCCGCCTGGTGAGAGCGCGAGAGGAAGGAGGGCAAATCTCGCTGACATATGGATCGAATACGCCTCGCCAAGCCCCATCGGTGAAGATCGTTTCGCTCGTTTGATCTGCAGGCTCGATAGGCCCCCAGCCATCCTGTCGTCCTGGAGTCCAATCGCGTATAACATCCTGCTCCGGAACGAGCTCATTTTCTAATCCTTTCGAGATGCGCTTGAGGGGGACTAGTTTCTTCCAAGGGATTGCCACGCGCGGTTCATCGTTGAGGTTGAAAACAAGATCCATGTCTGGGAGGTGCTCGGAAAATTTCTCGATCATCGTCGCTGCTCCAGCAACCATCCATGCATGTGTGGGTTTGATCCCCTCCTGAACCCTTGCAGTTCCATTCCGTATGCTGATAGCACCAAGGTCGTTGAAGGGGTTTGTTGCTAGTTTTTGGGTCATATCACGTAGCTCCGCTGGTGGAATCGCTCGGAAGGGTAGCAAATTCTTGTAAATTTCATCGAAATCGTCGATGATGACTGATGATCGATTGGTCGCATATTCGTACCATTTATCAAACCCTCTGGAGAACATTAGCGGGTCCTACTACCCAGGTGTAAGGGGAAGGGGGGGTTTACGTACGGGGGAGGATGTTGATGATATCTCTTTCGGTACTCAGCGACTGCATCCCCCAGTGTTTTACTGGTCTTGGCCTGCCCGAGGAATTGATCCATTTGCTTACTCCCTTGGTGGATGAGAATGTCGATCGGGTGTGTATGAGAATAATGGTGCTTGGAACTTGCAAAAGCAAGTGCTACCACGCAGAATAGGGCCAAAAGTCCCTGCAGCACAATGTTAGTTCGGTAGAGAGCTTTCGACTCCTCTTCGTTGATGATCCTCCCCGAAAGGAAAAGTATCGCTCCGGCCGAAGAAGCAAGGAACGGAAAAGCCGCATGGCCCCATGAAATGAATGGGTAGGGCATCTGCTCGAAAGCGATCACCGAAAATGCGGAGAAAAATATCATGATATATCCTCCTAATATAGATATGCCGAGAATGCCGAATAAGGGTAGCTTGTAGAGGGTTCAGTCATCGGGGAAGTAAAACATTGGATAAAGATGCGCACCCACCATTTGCCATGCTGATATTATAGAAAGAACGACAAGAACAGTTTGCCCGAATGCACTCCGCGTAAACTCTGCATCCAAAAACAGCTGATTGTCATGCTCAGATCTGCTGTTTTGGACGAAAGCCCCGATGACGGCCCAAATGAGCCCCACGGCCTGCAAATGGTTAATACGCCGCATCTGAGGACAAATGGCGACCAGGTGCTTACAAGGAGACCCGCTCCGAGAGAAACGAGTACTTTCTTTTCTCTTGCTTCCTTTTTCTCGGGCTCCGCTCGGAAGAGTTCCGCAATGCCCACCAGAATGACCGAATCACACAACATGCTCAAGAATGCAATTCCCCGAAAAACCGCTACACCATTTGTGACGGCTGGGCATATATACGTGGACCGACTGCCAGCGTAAATGGATACGGTACTATATCCACCAAGCGAGACGAGAGTAGCGGCGATAATGCCTCGAAAAGAGCTTTTGGTCACATAATGAAAGGTGCGCCGAAGTATCGAGTATGCTGTCTGAAGGTGCACTTTCTGGAATCGTCGAGATGCGCTATCCTCCTGCGGTGGCTGAAATCGCCGAAACCGCCAAAAGTCGTATACGGAAACAATAAAAGGAAGAGCGTACTTATATGCGCACATTAGGAACCGTTTTTTCACTGTACTGAGAGAAGCAATGGGTCCTCCCTTACCGAATATCCATGAGGCGAGCATTCGTTATGAAATGTAGCCTGGCGAAAGAATTCAACTCGTATGCCGCATATAATCAACAGTAGGATGAGCGTCCACAGAAAGCGTGAGCGGAGAAAGGAGCTCGGTCTACTCGAAAAGCTCCCGGACGGCGAGGAGGACCGGGGGGATGCGAGTTCAAACTGCTCGGCTAGTGGAACCTCAGGCCGTTTGTCCACGGCTGTCAAAGACCTTGAGGCTAGAGGGGCGAAACGGCCGAGGAGTATGAGAGTCACTCCCGTGAAAAAGCATACTAGAACAGCTGTATTGACTGGGCGGTCTTCCAATCAACCCCGTCAGTACCATTATACGCAACTTATACAGAGAGAGAAACGACTTACCGAAGGCGTATGTCGCATTGTATGTTGAGGTTAGAAAAAAAGACCATATGAAAAAAGACCTGGGGAGAATGCGACCGTTAGAATTTAACTCTACCCTCCCCTCCTTCACGCGACCAATCTACCCGGAATGGCATCGCGGAGTAACAACGTACCCTACAAAGACCGTAAGTCCAGTCTCCGCAGAGAATTGGAGCATATTGCCCTCCAAATCTTTTATCGTTTCAGTCCAGCAAAGCCAGCAATATAGCCCATCGCGCCGCTTCGTGAATAGTATGGTGCACTCAAGATGAGCTTCCGTGGCGCGCGCGCATGTAAGACCCCAGACAAGGGGAGTTTTCAAGGCATGACGAAGCGTATGACGATGAGCTCAAGGCCCTGCACTCCTTGTGGAGACCAGGGAGATTGAGACAGGCTGTTACGCGGCTGGGCCTTGGATCCGCCATTTCAGACGCCTTGAGCGACAGGCCCAAGAGCCAGTTAGAATAGAGCTCAGCGTCGATCTACTTGCGCCAACGTGGGCGGTTGGGTGACCAAAGCACGCAACCATGGGCCTTCTCAATCCATTTTAAACAGTTCTGACCAATGAAATTGATGATCCATGCAATCCCGGGCTCCGGCCTGGCGTCCCTTTTTCATCTGGATCCGGAATGCGCCCAAGACGCTCAAATATGCCGAGAGAGATCAGCGGCCAGAATCAGGACTTGGCTCCCGCGTTCCACTTGGCGTCGGCGCCAGAGCGCAAGGATGCTTATCTCTCCTCCCCGCTACGGATGATACGCAGCGGACTTGTCCCATGTGCCAGACAGAAGACCATAGTCAATTACTCTGCCTCTTCAAGCGCCTTCATGCATATCCAGAGATAATATGGTCCATGTAACCGTCGTACAGCTAAACACTTTCATAAACGGTCAAGGTGGGGAAACGTTGGACCCTTGGAACCTTGGAACACGGGTCGTGCTGACTAAGAAGTATAACCCGCCGAACAAAGACCTTCAGTGCAAATGATACAAACATGATATGATCCCGACATCACGTGGATGCCGTACCGCCTGTTACACCGCCATCTGTATCGCGGCAGTACTATGAGATTTTTTTTTTCTCGGTGCAGTTTACGATACCAGCGGTCTTCGAAGGAAAGCTCGTCCCCGGTCTACTGTCCTTCTTTTACAACAATCCCACCGAGGGCCTGGAACTCTTGCCCGACGAATGCCCGCATTCCCTCGGCAGCTCATATCTAATTGAAATATCGAAGAGCGAACGTCCGCATCCCAACATTTCTTGCGGCCAGTCCCGCACCCTCAAGCCATGCCAAGGAAGGCTATTGATTCGCGCATCCCAGCGCTGATTCGAAATGGCGTCCAGGAGAAAAAGCGCAGCTTTTTTGTGATCGTTGGTGATCGTGCAAAGGATGTGATTGTGCATCTCCACTACATCATGTCCAGCGTGGATGTGAAGCAGAACAAGCCCGTGCTGTGGGCTTATAAGAAGGATCTTCTGGGTTTCACCAGCCATCGGAAGAAGCGCGAGGCAAAAATCAAGAAGGAGGTCAAGAGGGGTATCCGGGAACCGAATGAAGAGGATCCTTTTGAGCTTTTCATCACCCTTAACCAAATTCGTTACGTCTACTACAAGGAGACCGAAAAAATCCTGGGTAATACCTATGGAATGTGTATTCTGCAAGACTTCGAGGCCATGACGCCAAACCTGTTGGCTCGCACAGTTGAGACCGTGGAAGGCGGTGGTATGGTGCTGTTGCTGCTGAAAAGCATGAACAGTCTGAAACAACTATATACTTTGTCCATGGATATCCATTCACGATACCGCACCGAAGCCCATGATGATGTGGTCGCTCGTTTCAACGAGCGCTTCATTCTTTCCCTTGGAAGCTGTGACTCGTGCTTAGTGGTCGATGATGAATTGAATGTATTGCCGATTTCGGGCGGCAAGAATGTCAAGC
Source organism: Penicillium chermesinum (assembly GCF_028974085.1). Lineage (NCBI taxonomy): Eukaryota > Fungi > Ascomycota > Eurotiomycetes > Eurotiales > Aspergillaceae > Penicillium > Penicillium chermesinum. The sequence continues at coordinate 258,486 of NW_026695312.1, read as the reverse complement.
CTTTACCTCCCCCAGAGTCCACCGACGAGGCCGCCAACTCAGGCTCAAAGAAGGAACTGAAGGAAATCAAGGAAAGCCTTGCGGACACACAGCCTGTGGGTCCTCTGATCCAGCTTGCACGCACCGTGGATCAGGCCAAGGCCCTCCTGACGTTTGCCGATGCAATCGCTGAAAAGACCTTAAAGAGCACTGTCACCCTGACCGCGGGTCGTGGCCGAGGAAAGTCTGCGGCTCTCGGTGTAGCGATTGCATCTGCTGTTGCGCATGGCTACAGCAATATTTTCATCACATCCCCTAGCCCGGAGAACCTGAAGACGCTCTTCGAGTTCGTATTCAAGGGTTTCGATGCTCTGGGCTATCTGGATCATGTTGATTACACTATCCTCCAGTCTACCAACCCTGATTTCAACAAGGCTATCGTGCGAGTCAACATTCATCGCAAGCACCGACAAACAATTCAGTACATTCAGCCGCAAGATGCACATGTTCTAGGACAAGCCGAGCTTTTGGTAATTGATGAGGCTGCCGCTATCCCACTGCCCCTTGTTCGCAAGCTGATGGGACCGTACCTGGTATTCATGGCCTCTACCATCAACGGCTACGAAGGAACAGGTCGGTCACTTTCTTTGAAGCTGATCCAACAGCTTCGAGAGCAGTCTCGTGGTGGCATCAGACTCAAGTCTGATGATACTGATGTGGCGGATCGCACGACGGGCAAGGCCTCCAAGCATAGCGACAAGAACTTAGCTGGTCGATCTTTGAGAGAAATCACACTTTCGGAGCCTATCAGGTATGCTCCTGGTGACTCTGTCGAAAAGTGGCTGAACAAGGTCCTGTGCTTGGATGCGACTCTCCCCCAAATCTCGCATTAACACTCAAGGCTGTCCTCACCCGTCGCAGTGCCAGCTATTGCAGGTCAACCGTGACACTCTGTTCTCTTTCCATCCCGTGTCCGAGAAGTTCCTGCAGCAGATGATGGCCCTTTATGTCGCGAGTCATTACAAAAACACACCTAATGATCTTCAGCTTATGAGTGATGCACCTGCGCATCAGCTCTATGTGCTTGTCCCCCCAATGACGAAGAGGCCACGAAGCTTCCCGAGCCTCTTTGTGTGATTCAAGTGGCACTTGAAGGTCGTATTAGCAGACAAAGCGTCCTCAACAGTCTCAGCCGTGGCCAGCGGGCTGGTGGTGATCTGATTCCCTGGCTCGTCAGCCAGCAATTCCAAGACGAAGACTTTGCCAGCCTCTCGGGGGCTCGTGTCGTCCGAATCGCCACAAACCCTGAATATGTGGGTATGGGTTACGGCTCTCGCGCCCTTGAGCTCCTGGTTGATTTCTTCGAGGGTAAATTCACCAGCCTCTCAGAAGACTCAGCTGCCACTCAGGAGGAGATGGTCCGTGTTACTGATGAGGAACTTGCGAACTCAAGCCTCCTTGATGACAACGTTCATGTCCGGGATATCCGTTCCATGCCTCCCCTCTTTGGGAAGCTGTCAGAGCGCCGCCCTGATGCCCTGGACTATCTTGGTGTCAGTTATGGTCTCACTCCCAGTCTCCACAAGTTCTGGAAGCGGGCCTCCTTTGCGCCAGTTTATTTGCGTCAAACGCCCAATGAGCTGACCGGCGAGCATTCTTGTGTGATGCTTCGTACTCTGACCGCTAGCAGCAACGATGCTGCCTGGCTGGGTGCTTTCGCTCGGGACTTCCACCGGCGGTTCCTTGCCTTGCTCTCCTACCAATTCCGTAAATTTCCTTCCCGTCCTCTCCCTCAGTATCTGTGAATCGGCCAATGCTGGTGCCAAGCTAGACACCTCTGCTACTCCTCGGGGTTTGACAAAAGCCGATATTGATGCTTCGTTTTCCCCCTTCGACCTCAAGCGTCTTGATAGTTATGCGAACAACCAGCTGGACCACCATGTGATCTTGGACCTGGTACCCCTCATCGCGGAATACTATTTTGGCAATCGCCTTGCAGGCAAAGTCAGTCTCTCTGGTGTGCAGCAATCAATCCTGCTTGCTATTGGCCTGCAACGGAAGAGCATGGATGATATCGAGAAAGAGCTGAACTTGCCTTCGTCCCAGCTCCTTGCTATGTTCCTGAAGATCATTCGAAAAGTCTCCACTTATTTCCGAGGCGTGGTCGAAGGTGCTGTTGCGGAAACATTACCCGCACCACAAGTCCCTAATACGTCTGCGTCCGCCGCCCACGACGATGAAATGGTGGTAGATCGTTTCAAGCCCTTGGAGACCTCACTGGAGGAAGACCTTCAAGAGGACACTGCGCAAGTTTCCGATGAGATGCGTGAAAAGCAACGCGCGTTGATTGATGCGCTCCCGTTGGACAAGTAAGTGATTCGAGAGTTCCTTCCCGTTACTCATTCTCCGGAGTAGTTTAGGATGAACAATAACTGATTTCTAGCCTCCAGATACGAAATTGACAACGGTTCCACGTCGTGGGAGGATGCTGAGAAGCAGATTCGAAGCGGCGGTGCCTCTACAGTCAGCGTCAAATCCAAGTCATCGAAGCGCAAGAAGGGCGAAACTGCTCGTGAGATTTACGACAAAGAGATTGACTCCAAAAGGCAAAAGATGATCAAGAAGGGCACTGAAGGCCGGAAAAAATAGAGCTTTTGTTCTCAGTACTTGGCGGCGTTATTTTGCATCATTTACGGTGTTCACACGAGACTCCATGTTCAATGTTTCTATCGGTATATAGTATACAGCTCTGAATGAATGTAGTATTCCTGGTCAAACTTGGGATTTCTATCATCCTCAGCTCTCGTGAAGGTACTACTCGTACTTCTTATTCTAGCTTTCAAATGTTCAGGGTCAAATGTTTAATATGGGACTTGAAATTGCTACGTAAGAGCTGGCAAATAAGCTATCCGGGTATCTTCTGGGGTATCTTCTTGGGTATGTTCTAATTTCGCCTGCTATTTTATGACTTTGTCACCGATCGAACCTGTAGATCACCAACTCTCGATTACCATTCTCGCCCAAGAGATACTTCTCGCAGCCGCAGATCTTCCCCCTGCCTATGAAATCGATATTCTCGTGTGTCACCTGGAAGTGAATAGTTTGGACAGACAGGTATATCGGTTGATCTTTTCTGTTGGGATCTCTTTCATCTTCGTCCCAGGTGATAGGGTTGAAATGAAGGCAGAAGCTGACACCGGCCTTATGATCAATAGCCTGTGCAAGGATACCATACCAGCACTCGGCAAAGAAAGCCATGGCGGATAATGGAGTGGTTTCTAGACTGCAGTTTCCGCGGTAGGGTGGGAAGATCAAACGACTTTCCTCTCGTAAGTGAGGCCCATGGCCTGTTAATGGAATGCTGGTGACGATGGTCAGAGGCAGACCGAAGGGATCCGGAACGGTCAGCCATGTGTTGATATTCTCTGTGATTATTATTGCTCCGCCATCGTCCGTGATTTCTAGTTTCTGCATGCTCGGGCAGCCGCGTTGTCGAACGCCAAAGAATTCTAGGTCTCGGAACCCGAACCTGGACACGATAGAAGGAGACCTGTCAACCTCTGGTCCCGACTGCCGAGACATGGGGTCTAGTGATGGTCTGTAAGAGGATTCCTTTGAGATATCCCAGACAAACAATGACTCGATGGGAGCATCTTCGTCGGCCGTATACAAACTGCGATTGGGCTGCCATATGTAGATTGCATAATGAGAGTTGCTGTGGGCCGAGAAGAACCTGTCTCGCTCACTTAATGGGTGACCGAGAAACATGATCTTCCATTCGTTGCGTGGGACAACACTCCAGTTTCCGTTCTCCTTCAGTATCACGTCGAAGGAGGATGCAAAGTGACGATGTACCCCATCGCTCTCGTTGAGCCAGTGGAATGCTGTTGGCTCCGCCCATTCGATGACCAGCAGTCGTTTTTGCAGCCGCACTCTACGTACGACCTTGCCGCGGAGGACGAAAGGAACCAGGTATTGCCGGTCATTGATCAGATCCAGAAGCATCAAGCTCTGGTAGTCGGCACTTGGGTAAACCAGCAATCCACCTTCATGGGTCCACATGGCCTCAGAGAACTGCCGATCCACGATCTGCCTCGTATGGCTGGCGTGTGACTCCCATGGCTGGACCTGGAACCATTCTCGGTCGCCTGTGCCGAAGTCGTCACACAAGCGATACCTCTGAATGGAACGGGGCTTCCCGCGCTTTAAATAATGGTATCGTGCAGTGACCTCAGCAAAAATTTTGGAAGTCGTAGGATCTTCGCTTGCATCTGCGTCTAGATTTCTTACTTCCTCCGTCATGGAAAATGCTTTCGCATGAGTGGGGCCAAGATGGCCGGGTTGGTGAACGCCTCGTCCCAAGCCTTAGAAACCGCACGACAGCGGACAAGATCGCGAGGATCCAGATATTCCAGAATAGTCCAGAAAATTTCCCGAGGCAGAAAAGCCAGATCACTCAGGAATTGGCAAGTCTGGGCCATAGTTGCGCGGCACAAGAGGAGAAAGAAAGCCAAGCTTCCTATTGGAGAAACTATCTCTCCGCATGCCAAGAGCTTCAGGACACCTTGCGTAAAAGGCACCTCTTGTTCTACCCTGGCCTGTCCGAAGCTTGCTTTCTTTTTTTGCCCACGTCATGGTCTTCTAAGACTACGCATCCTTTTCCAACTCTTCTCACTTGTGCTCAAAATGCTTCCTCAAAGCTCGACTGGCCTGTTAGCCGCTTTGCTGCTCTCCGCTTTGCCCGCCAATGCGGATGGCCTTTACACGAAGAAGTCGCCGGTCCTCCAGCTGACTCCAAAGACCTATGGATCGCTAATTGCTAACTCAAATCACACTTCGGTAAGACAAATATGATGCGTGAAACACCCCAACTGTCCAAAAGAAGAAACGAAAAAAAAAAACCGAGCTAATCATTTTCTGTGTATAGATAGTCGAGTAAGTCGTCCCCGCATCGCGATTACCCCGACCCCGATACCTACACCTCGCCCTTCTCCATACTGAACCTATACTCCTAGATTCTATGCGCCATGGTGTGGCCACTGTCAGAACTTAAAGCCGGCCTATGAGAAAGCAGCTCAGAACCTCAATGGCCTGGCAAAGGTGGCCGCTATCAACTGCGACGAAGATGAGAACAAGCCTTTCTGTGGACAGATGGGTGTCCAGGGATTCCCCACATTGAAGATTATTGTGCCTTCGAAAAAGCCGGGGAAACCTCGCGTGGAAGACTACCAAGGACAACGGTCTGCTAAAGCGATCGTGGATGCCGTGGTTGACCGTATTCCGAACCACGTCAAACGCGCGACAGACAAGGATTTGGATAAGTGGGTGGCACAAAATGAGGACCGGCCCAAGGCCATCCTCTTCACAGAAAAAGGTTCAACCGGCTCATTAATTCGGGCTCTGGCAATTGATTTCTTGGGAGCAATTGATGTCGCCCAGGTTCGTGACAAGGAATCGTCATCAGTTGCAAAATTCGGCGTTTCCCGGTTTCCAGCACTGGTCGTTTTGCCCCGGGGCCGATGCGGAGCCAAAGATCTACGAAGGCGAACTCAAGAAAAAGCCCATCACCGAGTTTCTGAGTCAATTTGCGGCCCCAAACCCGGACGCGACGGGCGAGGCTGCAGGTGACTCTAAGCCAAAATCCAAATCAAAGGCCAAGCCCACCAAGAACGGTAAACCAGAATCTAGAGAAGATGCCGTGGAAAATCAGGAACCGGAGGTCAAGCCCACACAAGAACCAGTTGCTGCGCCATCCATCCCAAGCTTAGAAACTCTCGAGGAGCTCAACTCTAAATGTCTGGGACCAAAAACCAACACCTGCGTTCTCGCCCTAGTTGCAGACCCGGAGAAAGCAAATGTACTGTCGGCATTGTCGGAAATTGCCCACAGACATAGCCAACGCGGAGCGCAGTTATTCCCCTTATTTGATATCCCCAGTGCCAATACTGGGGCCCAGTCTGTGCGTACTCAATTGGGTCTTGGCGATAGCAATCCAGTCGAGCTGCTCGCCATCAATTCTCGACGTGGATGGTGGCGCCGATACGAAACTGCAAATGATCTAAGCATTGCAGCTATCGAGGCCTGGTTTGATGCCGTTCGGCTGGGCGATGGTGCCAAAGAGAAGCTACCCGAAGGAATTGTAGACGCTCCGCAGGACAAGGAGACATCTGACCATGATGAGCTGTGAGACGTAAGAGAGATTGTCTCTACACACAAATGATAAGTAGGTCTGCTGGGTATATTAGCTTATACTAGTATCTTATGGAAAACTATGCAAATTGGCATGTTCTTTTATAATGGGGCCTGTTATAACTATCTCATAGCCACTAGTATGACTTAAGTTCCCTTTCTTTTCTATAGGAGCGTGTAGCGTAGTAATAGAGAGTACGCGCGGCTTCGCCTTCATTTGGTTATTTGGGGTCTTGACTAGATGTGAGATCATCCTCATTCTGGCAAGTCCTCTGATCGCCTTCCCATTCCCTTCGAGAAAGGTCAAAGGAGACGTCTCTTTTGCCCCAAGAGCAGCGTCTCTTATAGCAAAGACCTGCAACGAACACATGCCTCCAACCCACATTCTGAGCAAATCTGGTTGTAAAATGGCCTCCATAGGTGACATTTCTTGCACTCAAGCTGGCCATAGCTCTTGTTCCAGGAGCCAGAGTGCGAGCATAGGCTACCAAGGGAAGCCGATTTTCTGACATGATGTAATGGCGTAGCATCGCGGACTGCACCCTGAAGCTCGCCTAGGAGATCCTCCTTGGTGTATCTGCCTTTGCCACATTCTAGCTTGGCGTCGACAAAAGGCTGCAAGATCTGTAAAAGCTCATTGGGAGGCTTCGAAGGGAGATTCGTTGTCGCATATTGCGCTTCCATACCAAGTTCAGCAATGTACGCATCAGGACTTATGGACTCGATGCCAAAAGGCAGGTCCTTTCCTTCCGCGACTTTTCGGTTTATATTCGAGGGCGTTGGAGTACGCAATTTATTTTCTTCAATCTCATCTCTGGCCCTCTCAACTTCTGGGTCAATTCCAGCCCATTGCATTTCCCAGTCTGGTAAGTCATTCATATGCCGTGCTTTCTCTTCTCTTGATTCAAAGGAGTCAGGGCTCATGTGAACGCTATTCCCATGGGAATAGGCGTAAGCATCATATGTATTATGATGTCGACTGGGATCACGAGCATGGGCACGTGTTGTGCTTGCTTCTCTGTCGTTTTTGAGCTCAACATCATAACGCTCGCGGCGTCTGGGGTCTCGAAGGATCTCCCCCGCTTCTTGAATCTATAGTAAGAATAGACTGGTTAGTCTGTGCATATATTCCAGATCTCTCTCAAATATCTCTCATAGTAGTAGTATGCAGCTGATTGAAGTGGTCAACACGACATACTCTTTGAAATAGTTCCTCATTTCCATCCCCAATCTTGTCCGGGTGGTATTTGAGCGCTTGCTTCTTGTAAGCAGTATCAATGTCCTTCGAATTCGCATTTGGAAAAGACGCCCAGGACCTCATAAAAATCAACGCAGCGTGGCTTAGATGTCATTTTCCTTGCTTGGTGGAGGCGTATGGAAAGAATGGAATCGGATGTGGCCGTGATCCCAGGTTAACCGTCAAAAGGATTTTGGAAGTGAGATGAGACTGTCCAAGGACGGTGAGTTAGTGATGTTCGTTTGAATGGGATGGAGACCTGGAGTCAAGTACTTGTCCTAACCCGTATTTGCAAAAGCTAGAGTAACTAGTAGATGAAAAGATGTCTCATCCACGCTCAAAACTCCAGTGCACTGGGAGGTAGGCTGATGGCAATCTCATAGGTCTTTCAAGTCCTGGTCAAGGTCTACCGCAATTACTGCTCACATTTTAACATAGGATAATCGAGGCACCTCGGATCGGAGCTTGGAAGCCAATATGAAGCTTACCAAATACCTTAGCTGAGACACGGGAAGTGATTACACGGCCCAGCAAATGAGCACAAAGGAAATTGAATGGATTGACACTGATTTTACACAAATGGAGGGTCGATCTAATTATCAACAAAGTCACCCGTTAGAGTTACTTCAGCCCAGAGAAATAGAAGACCTCTACATGTCTTCAGAAGCGGTGGCACCAGTGATGATCTCAACCAGTTCACCGGTAATGGCGGCTTGACGCTGTCGGTTGTACAAGATCTGGAACTTGTTGATCATCTCACCAGCGTTCTTGGAGGCGTTCTCCATGGCGTTGCGACGAGCCTGAGAGCGTGTTAGTAAGGACAGGAAGGCACGGTTAAGGAGAGGGAAGACTTACGGAAATCTCACAAGCGTGGCCCTCAGCCATAGCCCAGAAGATGTTGTTGGCCAGAGCGTACTCGCGGAGACTAGCAAAAGCCTCGTCGTCCACCTCGAAGGCAGAGATGTTGGCTAGATACCAGCACAGTTAGTATCGATGACGCCATAAGATGCTAGGCAGAAATAAGCATGGTCATACCAGACTGGGTAATAGCCTCCTCAGAGAACGCGTCGATGGAAGTGGCCTCGTAGGTTTGAGCGTTCACGAACTTGTTGTAAATGATGCGGATGCTGCTGTAATCGGTGGGGAGCAGAGAGATCTGGTCGGCAACAGCCTGGGCATCGGCGAAGGTAGGAAGATCCTTGCAAACGTTGGAGAAGCTCAATTGGATCTTCTCGGGCATGAAACGCGACAGCTGAGCCTTAGCCTTGTCACCGAGAACGACAATGTCGGCATCCGGGTTCTCGGCAACCATGCGGCGGGTGGCCTTGGTCAGAGTCGAGTGAATACCACCGCAGAGACCCTTGTCGGAGCTAGCCACGACGTACAGAATCTTCTTGTCCTCCAAAGGCTTGGTCTCGGCCTTCTCGAAGACGGTGTTGGAGTTCTCACCGTAGTTGCGAGATTCATCCATGGCTTTCTGGGCACGAGTGAGACGGGTGGAAGCAACGATCTTCATGGTGTTGGTGATCTTCTGGATATTCTTAATGGACTTCAAACGGCCCTCGATCTCACGCAGAGTCGCGAAGTTGGCGGCATTGGGAGGTGCAGCACTTAATTTAAAGTTAGTGAGATGGTTCCGACTTATGCCTCGAAACAGCGTGTCTTGCAGAGGTTCAATGGCGTCGTAGTGATGTCGGACTGGCCGGACGAAAGAACCGGACCACGAGGCAGGTGTCGGAAGAAGAACTTACCGAGTGACAGCGGCGCTGCCAGCGCGCACTGCCGGGCGAACGGCACGAGAGAACATGGCGAACGATGTTTAGAGAAACTAGACGGTCGAGATGGGGAAGGAGGAGAGGAGAGCAGGACAAGGGGGGTTGAGGGACCTCTCGCTGGTTGCTGAGTTGCTCAAACGGGTCCGGGAAGTGCGATTGGAATCTCCCCTGCTCGGCGGATACCGGAAGAACGGACTCATTATTTTCCGAGCTCGCGGGACCTCCATGCATGGCACGTGATCTTTGTATCGCCTCAGGCACTTTCCATACCATTCCCTGCATTCTCCCCAAATTCCCCCAATCCTCGTGCGTGCCTCATACGGCAGCTGTCTTTGCCTCTGGCCCTCTCGTGTTCTCTCCCCATCCTCTTCCTCACCCTTACAATTTTTTACCTTTCGCACAGTGGATGGCTTATCCTTACTAGAACATCTGGTTGTTTTCATTGGTCAGGATTACCTTACTTTCATCCATCTACCAAGCGGCTCGGTTTGCCCGAACCAGCGAGCGCCGTATTGCCTCTTACATCCCTCGATACTTTCACGTCCGGACCTCCCACCTTCACTTGAGGCTCCAGCCGAGAATGAGTTCTTCCGAAGATGATATGCCACTCGCGCGCGCCAATGGCCGTATGAATGGTAAGCTCGTTCCCCGGCGTGAATCGGCTTACTAGGATGTCTGGCCTCGGCTTTTATTCCTCCGTCAAGGACACCCTCTCTGTTCATAAAATCCCCTGCCTCTTACTCTTCCTATCTCTTTCCTTCTTGAATTGAGACCACATCTGAACTATCGCTTCCTCTTTACAATCAGGCCTCCAAGTCATATCTCTCTTCAGTCTCAGTGCCCTAACATGGACTCTTCTACCGCTACAGGAACGTCAGCCTCTGGCACCACGAATGCGCAACCCCAGAATGGCTCCTCGGAGCCAGCAATCTCGATTCGATTTGGCGCCGTCCAAGACAAAGATGTGGAAATGGAGGATGCGGCCACTGGCGCAAGCAAGCGTAAATCTCGAGCTAGCATCGATCAACAGAAGTCCTACGCTGAACCTGAAAGCAGCGAGGATGATGATCGGCCTTTGGTACGCCACCCCGTAGGTCCATAATAATGTCCATTATTTTGGATTGCGACATCATTGTCGCTTTTGGTTTTAGCGACTGACCATCTCGACAGAGTAAGCGCCGTCGAACTTCCGTGAAGCACGAAGACCCTGAAACCGACGACGACGTTCCCTCGCTCTCAATGGCCGGAAGCTCCCCAAAGCCGGTGAAACTGCCATCGGAGACGAGTCAGACTCCGATGTCCCCATCGGGAAAAAGCTTACTGCGCAGAAGAAAAAGATCCAGCAGAAGGCGACTAAGGATGCGAACGGCACGACGAAGCCTGCGCCTGCGAAGGAGACCAAGTCGGCTGCCTCCACGAAAAAGGCCAACGGCGTAAAGAAAGAACCTGCCGATGCCAAGCCCGCTCCCAAGAAGGTGAAGGCTGAGTCAGTAACTCCAAAGAAGGGCAAGAGTCAAGTGAAGGCCGACAGTGAGGAGATGGATGCCGACGAAGACGACGAATACCATTGGTGGGAAGATCCTACCAAGGGCGACGGCACAAAGAAGTGGACCACCCTGGAGCACAACGGTGTGGTATTCCCACCTCCTTACGAACCCCTGCCGGAGAATGTCAAGATGAAGTATAACGGCACCCCCGTAACCCTCCACCCAGATGCGGAGGAAGTTGCTTCATTCTTTGGAACAATGCTGAACTCTGAACATAACGTGAAAAATCCCGTCTTCCAAAAAAACTTTTTCATGGATTTCAAGGATATTCTCAAGAAGACAGGCGGGGCTAAAGATCCTCAAGGAAACAAAGTTGAGATTAAGGAGTTCGACAAATGCGACTTCAGGCCCATTTTTGAGTACCTCCAAGCTCAGCGTGACGAGAAGAAGGCCCTGCCGGCTGCCGAGAAGAAGCGTCTGAAGGCTGAAAAGGAGGCAGCGGAAGCCCCCTATCAGTACTGCATCTGGGACGGCCGCAAACAAAAGGTTGGCAATTTCCGTGTTGAGCCGCCGTCTCTCTTCCGTGGCCGAGGTGAGCACCCCAAAACCGGCCGGGTCAAGACTCGGGTGCAGCCAGAGCAAATCACGATCAATATCGGCAAAGAAGCGACCGTTCCTCCGCCGCCGCCTGGCCATAATTGGAAGGAGGTGAAGCATGATCAGGAGGGCACCTGGCTCGCTATGTGGCAGGAAAATATCAACGGCAACTACAAGTACGTCATGTTGGCGGCCAATTCCGATGTCAAGGGCCAAAGTGACTACAAGAAGTTCGAGAAGGCCCGAGAGCTCAAGAAGTATATCGACAAGATCCGCAAAGACTACAACAAGGCTCTCAAGCATGATATGATGGTAGAGCGCCAAAAAGCAACAGCTGTTTATCTAATTGATCAGCTGGCACTTCGTGCCGGTAACGAGAAAGGTGAAGATGAGGCAGAGACGGTTGGCTGCTGCTCACTCAAATATGAGAACGTCAGTTTAAAGCCCCCGAACAAGGTTATCTTTGATTTCCTTGGTAAGGATAGTATTCGTTTCTATGACGAGGTCGAGGTGGATCCACAAGTTTTCAAAAATCTCAAGATTTTCAAGAAGGCTCCCAAGAAGGAGGGCGATGAGATCTTCGATCGCTTGACGGTAAGATACGTCACTCGAGATTTTTTGATCCTATAGACTAACAATTATAGACCTCTGCACTGAACAAGCACCTGCAAAATTACATGCCCGGCCTCACTGCAAAGGTTTTCCGTACCTACAACGCGTCATTTACCATGAGCAATCTTCTCAAGGAAATGAAGGCCACAGGAACCATTCCTGAGAAGGTCAAGGCTTACAACGATGCTAATCGTAAGGTCGCTATCCTGTGTAACCATAAACGAACAGTCACTGCTTCTCACGCAAACCAAATGGAGAAGATGAGTGAGCGGGTAAGTGTCACTGACAAAAGCCTGGTTTTTCCAAAACTAAGCAAATCTCGCTTTACAGATCAAAGGACTTCGGTACCAAAAGTGGCGTCTCAAGCAGCAGATGCTTGCATTGGAGCCAAACCTCAAGAAGAAGAAGGGCGCCTCTTTTTTTGCGCTTGATGAGGATCTCACTCCAGAGTGGCTCCAGGAACACCAAGCATTCCTCATCGAGGAGCAAACCGCAAAGATCAAGAAGAAGTTCGAGAAAGACAACGAGAAGCGTGTGTCCGATGGCGAGAAACCGATGAAAGACTCAGAACTCACCGAACGACTTGAGGTGGTGAAAGAAATGGAGAAAAAGTTCAAGCAAGAGAATAAAACGGGCAAAGTTGAACCCGAGGGAAGGGCTCCTACCGTGGAAAAACTTGAAGCAAACATTGAGAAACTCGACCAGCGCATTGCCACCATGTCTGTCCAAGCGCAGGACAAGGAGGACAACAAGGAGGTAGCGCTTGGCACCTCCAAAATTGTAAGTCACTAGGCCTTCCCGCTGCCGTTCCGTGTTAGCTAACAGCCCTGCAGAACTACATTGATCCTCGACTCAGTGTGGTCTTCAGCAAGAAGTTCAATGTGCCTATTGAGAAGTTCTTCTCTAAGGCACTTCGTGAGAAGTTCGAATGGGCCATCAAGTCTGTTGATGAGGACTGGGAGTTCTGAACGACTCCCCCTTTGACTATCTGGCCGCCCTTTGACGCCATATTAGACCATCTGGTGCCTTTTACTGCTTTGCTATTTCCCAGCTTTGTCTTTGTGAGGATATACCGGTCCTCTTTCCCGCTTCCCGTATTTTCGACTCGATTTGTTTGCTCTCCCCCCGCCCTTTCCCTCTGTCTTCGCGCCATGGATTCGAACAAATATGAGTTCTGGCTCGAGGCAATTCCAAGATACAAAAGAAAAGAAACGAAAAGAAAAGAAAAGACGCACTTGATGACCATAAGACGCGCATTGCATGGCACCTTGCTGGCTTTCTATACTTCACTTGAACCCCCATTCGACTTCCGCATTGGTATTGACTGGTGCGTTCAGTCAGTACATGAAATACATCTTTAGGAAGATCGCTCGCATGTATTTTATTCCACCTGTCTGCAATCTCGGATATTAAAAAAAAAAAAAGATAGAAAAGAAATCCAACATATTGAATTCAACATCCGTATCAAAACATCTAAACAGAACGCCATGGCACCATGATCCTGACAAACTGGAACCTACCAATCAGTGAGTAGTATGGTATAGGAGGATTTGAAGGCTCCGAATGTTTATGCTACTACTATTAATAATAAACGAGTCGAGCACTAAATTGTAAGATCTGACATTCCTAAAAATGAACTAGTTACTGGCCGTGCCTCTAAGAAGCCCTCTTGCAGTGGGAAACAAGTGTTGCTGGCGAGGGACTGCACAACAATGCTGCGGCATGCATTACAGCTTGAAGGAATGACCAATCAACAAGGAGTATTCAGGCATCAGTGACGCTGAAAAAGAGTGGTAAGTCTTATGAATCATGCTCGCAGCTCATCCAATCATCTTTGGCATTTTCTGTTGACCCCCGAGGCTTTCTCCTGGTGTTCAACTTGAAGTACTGGGCCTGGACCGCTCAAACACCTCATCTCCTCAAATGCTGTCGGCTTCACCTGGTTCAGAAGAAGTTGATATTGTTCTTGTAGACCATGAAGAAGCTCATGATTTCACCGAAGATTCCATTCTTCCACTTGCCAGCAAAGGAGCGGACACAAATCCGGAAATGGCACACCCTACAACCAGAAGAACAGTGAATATTCTAGACACCTTGCATCCTATCTCGGTGGCATTTCGAAATGGATCATAGACACTAATACCTACAAGCAACGGCATCGAGGTAGCGAAAACGGGCTGCTCTAGAAAGTCTGTCATGGCTGCTTCAGTCGTCGACCAGTTGAGGAAAGAAGAAGCTCGTGTTCTGTTCTTTTTCTTTCGACAAATTCTTGAAGTCAACCATCAACTTATAGCTGTGTTACGTGACTGGGTATGCCAAATTCTGATGGGAAGACTAATTCCAACTTGCTTCCTCCATGTCGCAATTGAACCACTCGATATTCACGAACCAAGGAAATGGGACGAGAGCACCCCACCGCATTGCCCAGGATGTAGCTCAAGGCCCCGAGGGGGGCCCTGTTAGCTTTCTTGAAGTATACGCCCAATCTCAATGCTGGATATGCCAATGCTGATACCGCTCTCCATGTGGCTATGGAAGTCGGGAGAGACCAAAAGAGACCAAAAGGAGGCCTGCATTGCCGCTTTTCTGTCTGCAGGAGCCGATTCTAGAATTCAAAACAGGCAAGGCAATATACCTTTGCATTTCATAGGTTGTTTCAAGGATTACCAGATAGCAAAGATGGTTGTGGAAGCCGATGCAGGGCTTGAAACTCGGGACCACAACGGGGAAACTGTTCTCTTCTGTTCGGTTGGAAGCGATCAGTCAACGATAAAGTGAGCCAAGACTTTATATCCTTGGGCGCTCGTGTTGATGCTCCGGACTTCAAGGGCAGGAATGCACTCCATCATTCCCTGAATTCAGATGAGATGGTGAGGGATCTGATTGGCTTGGGTCTTACCCTGCCGCTCCAGACTACGAAGGTGATACATTCTACGTCTCTGGCCTTCAACGCCACGCCCATGGGGACAGTCGCATGCTTGATGATATGGAGCGTTGGTCTGAACTAGGCGTGGACACTGGCAAGCTGAAATATTGTGGAAGAAGAGTGTTACCTGCATCGTGCACAAAGCCAAATTCTATACACGAACACACTGCAGTTCAGTGCTTATAGCATGTTCTTCGTGTACCCAAAAACCTTCACATGGCCAATTTTGTTGGTGTCGACCCAATACATTTTGCAGCTGCGACATCTACAGCCTCTGTAAGGACCATCTTCTCCATGCCGGCGCGGACATCATACACAATGACTCCTACTACTA
Organism: Penicillium chermesinum; assembly: GCF_028974085.1. Taxonomy (NCBI): domain Eukaryota; kingdom Fungi; phylum Ascomycota; class Eurotiomycetes; order Eurotiales; family Aspergillaceae; genus Penicillium; species Penicillium chermesinum. The sequence continues at coordinate 243,350 of NW_026695312.1, read as the reverse complement.
GTAGCAGCCCAGGATGTTATGCTAGCAAGGCTTGTGATATGTAATTGCAGGGGCGTCGGCCTTGACGTAAGCCATACTTAGGATTGCCCAGGTGACCGGTATTTAGGCTCCTAAATAATTGGTTCAACGCCCATCTGGGAGGTCTACTTGATAGAAAGCAAAAAAGAAGTGTATACCGGTTTATGTCTCTAGATCACGTACAAATCCAACGAATCATGTTCTAGCGTCAACCGTATCAACGAAGAGGAAAGGAAGCAGCAAAAGAGGCTCAGATGCAAATGCACGTTCGTTTCAACGAAAGGCACAGGGAATATATGCGAGAAACGAAAATGAATAGGCTAGACCATCAGGAGGCTCCCAAATGAGGTAAGAAGAACCAAGGTTCAAAATATAGAGGGAAGAGGTATCATAGAACGAAGAAAGACCTGAGAGAGTCGTCCAGGGTCTGGTCTTGTTGAGTGTTCTTTGCCGACACAATGCGATGCGACATAGGGAGGTTTCGGGAATCTCTCCTCGACCTCGTGCACCAGATACCGGTCGCAAGTCGGATGGAAGAGGTGTACGAAATGGATCCCCGAGGCGCAGTCGTCTTTTTCGCTTTCCTTGATGTTCTTGGTTTGGTACTGACGGGTACTGATTGAGCTCATGGCCACCAGTTCATCCGCTTGTAGCTCTCCACCATCTCGCGAACGCTGTCTGCATTGAAGGTTTCGTATTTGGGCTTCCAACCGGTCGTGCTTTCGAACAGCGATCCATCAACTGACATATCCTGGTCCCGGCAAACTTCACGTTCAATGAAGGGGCCGATCGGACCGGGCGAGGGATCTCCTTCTTGGCGACCAGCTCTGCCCATTCCTGCAAGTTGACTTCGTTCATGTCGTCGAGGACCTCATCCAGGTTCAACTTGGCCAATTGGGAAGCAAGAGATCCAACGAAAGAGACTTTGAGACCGAATACTTCGGTCAGGGCTTCCGCCAAATGCTGCTGTTTGGTATCGTTGTGGTCGACAACGTTGAATGCTATCGGCCGGCTCGAGTCCTTGAATATGTCCGGTATTTTCGGGTTACTCGGCTCAAGCTTTCCCACGCTCGCGCGCCATTCAGCAGCCCTCCAGAGTGCCGAGGCGGCATCCCTGACGTGCAGCGTATTCACCTTCACATCCTTGTTGTACAGTAGGTCGAGGTCCTGCTGCATTTCCACGTTCACACGGGCCACGCAGATGAGCATCGCAAAATAATCCGAGTTGTACGCGCCGTAGACATGTGGCAAGCGCAGGGCGCAATACTGCAGATTGGGGATCTTCATCAGTTCATCCGACGCCTTGATCTTCCACTTGGCCAAATTATGCCATGGTTGAATCTTATCGGTTTCTTTGCGCGGGTGTGGAGGAGGCTTTGTAGACATGTGCGGTCGAAGTCTCAACAAAGGCCGAGATCCCACGGCGAGCGCACTCTTTAGCCAGGGTCATGGTCAGCGCAAAACTGCGAGCCTCGTACACATCGTCTGGCTGGGAGTGGCGGGTTTCCCCGCCGCAATTGATCACGTAGTCGAATTCCTTGCCATCAGCCCGGTCGAAAATGCGAGGAATGTGCTCTGCTGCCGGGTTAGTTCCCTCGCTTCTTTCGTCGTTTTCTCCGAGATCTAACGGAGCGACACTTACGTTCGCGGCTAGCATCGGCCTGGACGAACTTCTCCTTTGAACATGCCTCCTCGAATTCGGGGGCCAACCATGCGAGCTGCGGAAGTACCTTGTCGACAATGCGAACCTCCGAGGCCAGGTTGTTTTCGTGGAGATAGAGAGCCAGGTGACGGCCAATGAAGCCTAGCGGAAAGGGTCCGGGATAAGCTGATTGTATATGAGGGGTTACAAAGGGGGGGTCAAGGGGGAGGCTATTCCGTACCGAGACCACCGATAATCAAGACGGTGGGTTTTGAGGAGTCGGCCATGGGCACAATCGATCTCTACCCGCGTAGAGATGAAGATGAAATTCAAGAAAAGGGGGGAGGAGAGAAATCAAAGGAGGGGGGAAGAAGGGAAAGTGAAACCCACGAACTCCCATGGAGGAGTAAATGCACTATACTTGCGCCAAACTCCACAACAAACCCACCCCAATCCACGTCCCACCTTCCCACGGGCGGTCGCTAGAAAATTCCGGAATGTTGAGCATTTGGGATCCTTTCTCCCCCCCTGCCAAGGCCCCCTCCTATGATCCAATTAATTTGGTTCGGTGACGCCGTTGATGTAGAGCCGGCCAAGTGGGTTTTACGGTGGATCTTTCGTGCATGATCGAAATTCAAGACACTTTTTTGGGCGAACCTCGGACCCCTTGGACCGCAGGTGTGGGATTCTATGGGAGGGGTCTTTCCCGCCTCTGTTCATTTCTGATTGTAGTTCCCGGGGGCTTTTGTTCAATGTTGTCCAGGGTCTGCGAGGGGATTCCCACCGCACTGGGACTCTGGTGGTACGTGGGAATTGGGGCTCTGGGGGATCTCCCCGACCCAAGCTTTGGATTAATTGATTGATTGGTATTCCAAATTATGATTTCGACCCTTTTTTGGTAGCCGATCAGACTAAGGCGTTTGTGAACTCCACATCCCTGCTTCCTTTAACCCGGCCGCCCCTCTACGGTTCCATCTTGAGGATCACGCGAATCTCAAATTCGAATACCGTCAAGTCGCCTCGCTCCTGGGCCCGCCACGCACAGCCTACCCGGTTCATCAGCGCCCGCAGATCCTCGTCCCGGTGCCCGCGGATGATAAATTCTACCCGCGACCACTGCAAACGCACCACCGCGTAGCGGCGTCGAAGGCTCGGCATCTCGTCGTAGAATTGGGGGGACGGGTCGTCGAGATCGATCACCCCGGCATGGCTCTCCATCTTCGCGAGGAAGGCCGATGACGACGGGAATACCTCGAAGGGCACGCAGACAGCCTCTATCTCGGACTTCTCCTCTCGGACTAGGAAGTAGGTGGCTTGGAAATTTCGCGAGACAGGATCGGCATCGTGCAGCGATAAATACTGAGTGGCGTTCAGTTGGCCTGGAAGGTGGGGAGGATCAATCAGCGGAGCACCGGGCAGGGACCAGATGCCAGATGACATTTGGGACCGTGAGAAGGGCGACTATTCTTACCTGAGGTTGCCGCCGCGACCAATTGACTGTCCAACTCTGCATCTTTCATGTTTGCTTTTTCTGCTTTGGCCCCTGAGTCCAACCCTTTGGGGTTACCCTGCGGGGAAGGCGCGTCGCTGGCCGATGCGAAGGGTCGAGACTCGATCACGATCTGAGGTCATACATCAATCAGCCTTCTCCATCCCGACAGAAGTAATCGGTCGTGTCGATAGCTGGCACAACGCGTGCGCTTTGGATCAACATACCTCGGCGATAGAATCGCGTCGACGTTTAGACATCTTTTCCAGTAGTAGTTTGATGGCTTGGGTGATCCTTTACCACCGGGGTTAGCCCGATCGCTCAAGTGAAATGACTCTCTGATCAGGATATTTACTGACACTCTCTGGTTGGCGGGATAACGGAGGACACTCCGGTTCTCAATGTTTCGCTGCAACATGAATTTCTTGCGGCTCTCCACTGAACCCCAATATTCCTTGCCGACTTGGTTCACGAATCGCTGAGCCATCTCGAGGCGCTTGGCTCCATCGGTCGATATCTCCTTCCAACTAGACGCACATATCACATACTGGACTAGCCGGACTTTGAAACCTTCCCACCATTCTGGGCGAAAGTCGAGGAAGAGTCGGAACATATCAAGCTTGCTGGAGCTAGTAAGCTCGATTTCCTCGAGCTCATCATCGTCATCATCGTCATCATCGTCATCATCGTGTGATGCAACCATCTCTTCTGCCAAAGCTTCTTCTGCGAAAGTGGGCTCGTGCTTGACAGAAGCGCTGCGGAGTACAGGGCGCACCATCGATACGCAATAGAACTCTTTTCACGGTGGGTAAAGGAGGGGAAATGCTTTGGGAGGTAGGGGCATCAGAAGTGAGAGTGGGTGGGCAGAATGGAGACTCTGGAGACGACAGTAAAGCTTCTCATCAAAGCACCCGAGAGCATCTCCCAATGCTCCCTCATACGAACTATGAGCAGAAGTACATGTTCAAATCCAGGCTCATGCCTGCTTTATTAATTAACAGAGCTAAACTAAACGCAGCATTCATATTGTGTACTGCTCATGGTATGCCTTTCTATTCCGCACCAAGGTACCTCAGAGAATTCCTGAGTTCCTTGATCGCCGTGTCAACATCGTCAAATGTCATTGCAGAAACAGCCCACCGCGCGTGTTTCTGTGCTAGCGCAATAGCATTGTCATCTACTGTGTGAGAAAGTTGACTCGATACGGCTGGCGCAGGAGCCACGGGCGCAGGGCTAAATGCAGGCCTAGGGTTTGCCGCGGCTGCTGGTGCCGGGATGTGAGCACTAGCATTTGACGGGCTATAGAACGAGGCTGGGTCGGGGGCAGGGACAGACGGGCTAGCCGTTGGTGGGGGGAATGACTGGAAAGAGTCTGGTTGTGAGGGACTGGGAACGTGAGCATAAGATGAACCCGGTGTGTCTGGTAGCTGGGGTATAGAGCTGGGCCCCCCGAGGGCATCTGGGGCCGAGGGAAGACTGAGCTCGCCAGGCACCGAATCAATGTTCATTTCTCTTCCCGGGGTCCCTGGTGCGTTTTGGGGAACGGACGGAATCTCGGGCGGTGTAGCAGCTTGAGCAGGAGGGCGAGGGACTGAAGACGTTCGTGACGGGTGTAGCGATTCATCAAGAGATGACTGATGGGCTAATTGTCGACCAACACGGTCGGCCTCGTCGGATATCTCCTCCACCGAAGCTTGACGAGGCTTAGATGCTTGCTCGGCCACAGACTCATCGAATGCCTGTACATCGGGCTTGTCGATAGTAGCTTCTTCTTCCTCTTTCGGTGCCGGATTGGTGTCATTAGGGTCCTCGCCGGCCTTTATGGCCTTGACGATTCGAACCGCATGGTATTTCGCAAATTTAATTCGGCCCGCAATCTCTGGATCAAGGTCTCCCCATACTTGACACAATTCCAGGAATGTAGCAGCCGCTTGGAAGGTGTCCGCCGTCTGTCTACATACCGAAGTATATGAGTATCTTGCAGTGTTCAAGGGAGGTCGCGCAGAACTCACTTTGTAACTTTATTCGCTGCCATAGCGGCCTCGGCACGACCAAACACCTCAAGTCCAAATTGTTCCACATACGCACTCGCTGCGACATTATCGGTAATTGTTTCATTATCGGGGTTTTCGCTTTTGAACTATGACCAGTCATAACCGTAAGCGCCTACACCTCCTCCCGCAACCAGATGAAGCAAGACTGGGCGCAACGAACCTGCTCGAGTTTGTCCACCAAGTTGGTTGTATAGGTCTTTATTTCGTCATCCGTATTATGTAAACCCCTCTCGATAATCTGGTTCACGATGTGGAAGTTACCTGGCGATTAAACGATAAGATCAGCAGGGGCGGCCGTCTCGTGCGGGGGAGACAGCAGCTTACACCAGTAGGCCACCACGGGCTTGACCTTCTCAATTTGCACAGCGCGCAAGGCAAAGCGCCCAATATCTGCTGTGCGAAGCCTAGCAGGAATACTACTGGCCATGGTGAAGGCAAAACGTGGGAAAGTTGAAGGGTGGGGAATGTCGCCTGAAGCAGATGACGTCTGGAGCTTGGACATGCATCCCACCGCCCGTGCGGCGCTGGAGCCGCTTTATGCTCTGTGTCGACAGGTCTATTCTGGGCCCAAAATTGAATGTGATTGGATGATTACCTCTCAGGGCTTAAGCTGAAGAGTCTAAGGAATGAAACAAACCCGAATTGCAGAATTATTGCAATTTATCGCCAAGTATAAGGGAATCTACCCACGACTCAAGGATGGGTATTGCCGGCAGGAATACAGTAAACACAAGGTTGTAGATACACCGCTCGTTGGGCCGCTTTTATACTATTGATCACAGAAAACTCGCAAGACAATTCGCTTGAGCCTGCTGTGATTTTCCATGACAAAAACAGGGCCCCAAGGTGGGCTAAGTCACAGCTTAGTACGGAGGTTTCCAATTGGCAGGCGAATTTCTTAATCCTGGTTACCGTTACTGACTTGAGGTTTGAGACTCGCGTGTCTATCGCTTCCGAACTTCGAAGTGGCCTTGCCATTGACATTTTTTTTCTGTAGGTATCATCGAAGGTTAGTGAGTATGGCTCGCATGGTAGATTGGGGACCTTCCCACAACGGTGCAGAAATCACGTTCAAGACAATGAAACTGATCCCCATCATATTATCATTGACCGCTATCTCTGAACTCTTCTATTTTTTATACTTGACTTTCTAGTACAAGAGCAGATGATCATGCATCCTCCACAAGCCATTCCCCAATCTCGACTCGCTCTTCGGCGAGCGCTTCTACTTCAAGCTGGTCCTCAACTTGCCCACCTGGGCCCCCAATCCTTTCGATCACGATCCATACTTTTTGTCGTGACTCTGAAGTAGGCCCCAAATCAAAATCCTCGACACGCACGCCAGATGCTGCATCACTGTGGGTTCCATCTTCGGAAATAGCTAGGGTTTCTTTATATGGGCCCTGACCCCGCTCTACGGTCATTAGTACTGGCGAGGGGGCTACCGCGCGAGACCCGATAGTCGATGATCTGTTCCTGGCAATGAGCTTGAGTCGCGTGAGTCGCGACACATGCAAAGGAGCCAACATGCGATCCTTGCCTGGTAAGAGGACCCCAACTCTTGATAAAGTCACGCGACGGCCTGCATTCTCCGGCGACAATTGCTTGACCGCACAGGGTACGGTGGACGATATCCAGAGCGTGAAGCTGCCGAGCTGGTCGGGAGCAAAAGTGGAGCAAACTATAGTGTAGATGCCTTGGTCCAACGCCTTTTTCTCGGCGAGTGCGCATCCTCGGCGATAGTCGCCGCTGTCAGCAATCATATCCCGATTCCGTACGCGGGAGACACGTTGGCCGTTGGACCAGAATAGCTTCACATGCGTGGCAAGGTCCACCTCCTTGCATTCGAGGAGAATAGACACGTCGGTCGTTTCGGAGACTTGCAGGCTGAACTGCGGGTTGGCAGAGTATCGGGCAGAATCAGAATTCCCACCGGCAGTTAGCACACTCCAGCTGCCAGCGGCCTTAGTAAGGCACATGTACTGGTGTTCTGAAGGGGAGATTTCTATGGGAGCATTTGAGAATGCCGAGAGCGTGAAGTTCTGACTCGACGAAGGCAGTGATTGTTCCGAGACAACTGCAGTCAGAGTAGTCCGAGGTGCCATTTCCAGTCTCATCAGGGTATTAGGTGAGTCCACATATGGTCCGCGGTGCAGTGCTCCATCATTCAAAGTCACTCTCTTCCCATCTGCTTGGAAAATATAGATACTTATGAACCCTAGGCCTCCGTCATCCGGGTCGTGACTTTTGAGGCGATGATGTTGATCGGTTGTGAAGTGCTTTCCGAGCAAAAGCCAAACAGTGCCACCAGATTCACTATGGACGGCAAACTGCGGGTTTCTGAGAAAGCAGCCGGGAATGCCATTGCCTTGAGAAAGATCCCAGTTGAAGTGAATGTCCTCGCGACATTGGAAAAGTCTCGGGTTCCAATTGAGGTAGAGATTTTCAAAGTTTTGCCAGACTTGCACACTATTCATCCAGAACGTCCCCGGCGCGAGAGATGGTTGAGAGTCATCGCCGGATTCAAGATGATTGCTTTGGATCGTTGGCTCTGCTCCAGCCCATGGATTCTTGAGTAAGAAACGTCCACGGCCATTGATCTCTTTCATATCCAGAATAGCATAGTCGTGTTCACTCACTAGTCCCAGGCCTTGCTCTTCGAGATCAGTCAATTTTCCCGTCCCAATTGTCAATACCACATCTCCCCGTAGGAACGACTGATACATTCGCGTCCAGATCTCTTCAGGTGTTGCGTCCTCGCGATGTAGAAACACTTGTTCCGGAATCCATCCGGTCAGGACCCAGAGGTCTGTCCCCGAGTTGCTTCCAGGGAAATCATAGCCACCGCGGACTTTCAAGTAGGCCTTCTCCACAAGAGCAGGCCATAAGAAGTTCGGATTGTTGCGGTCTATCACATGAAGAGATCGCTTGGTTTTTGACGAAGGCAGTCGGTCATCGATTATAACCCTCCTGAAACTTCCGTTGAAATAAAAGCAAAAGATATACTTCCCAGAAGGTGAAAGCACAGGCTCTCCTGTATTCCCGTCACATGGGTATATCGCTGGTGAAGCGTCCTGGAAGAGGTCAACTACTGTCTGACAATCATGAGATTGATAAATAAGGCATACCGTGCCTCGACCACGCTCCGATCGAGATGTTATTGCACAGAGACTAGCAACTACCGAGCAATCCGTCAAGACATCTTGTACAAGGTCAGTGGTGTTTGCTACCGACATAACCGGGCTAGTCGCCGTTGTCGTCTGCTCTATCTCATTCCGTGCCTGCAGGAGTTCGCGGGGTCGCTTCCACCCCGCAAATATGTCATCTTGGACACCCGATAGCTCCAGATCCGGCTTGTCTCTGGTGTTGATCAGCACTTGTATCCATACAGCCCAGACCTTTTCCTTGGGTCCAGCATTGAGTGGCAGTGCGCCAACAAGCATGATACATACAGAAAAGGTTGGTCTTCCTCGATAAAATCAGCCGCAGTAGGCGGGCGCTCCCAAGGATGGAACTTGAAGCCATTTAGTTTCGCACCTTCCAGGAGAATGATTTCCTCCCGGGTGGTGAGCTTCCGCCTGGAGGCGGGAGGAGCGGTTCGCGGGTGCTGCGACGGGCGACCGATCGCCAATCGCTTGCGGATTTAATCTTCTCAGCATGAGTCAAGAGTTCCTTGCATTTCGCATCAAGATGCCTTCTGTCGTCTACTGGGGCCAGGCGTAAGGCTTTCATATAATGCTCCACGGCATTGATCGCGGCACTTAATGCTTCCTTCTGCGAATTTGCAGTGGAAATGGCGCTCTCGGATTTCTAAAGGCTTGTCAGCTACGGTACGAGTTCGGAGGAGGTCTCTCATCATATACGGGGGCATATACCAAGGCGTGAGATAAATGCGATTGCTGTGTTGGGCCATTAGATAGAGGCATGCCGAATCTGATAGGCCTCAATCTTTGTTACGTTGGATAAGGAAGATGGGAGTCGCGGCGCCCCGCAGTGGCTCTGGCAGTTGCCAAAGACTAGCCAAGCTCCAGAACATGTATGCTTATCATGCGGCCACCCCTATACAATGGTGATCTACATGGTGTATTCGACATAGCCTGATATTTCTACAGAGTATATGCGATCGACCCTCGTAATAAATCCCCATATCAGATTGAAATGTCCGTGTCGACCCGCTCGTAACGTTATGACGATGGCTGACATAATCAGCCCGATTGACCTCGGCTCAATTGCCCATGGCGCCGAGGTGCTTCTGCGTCTTGTGGTATTGTCTGGTTTGGTTGAGCTCGGGCGAGCATTTCGGGTGTCATCGGTGTCATCGGTTAACGTGCTAATTCCTGGTCACAAATCTGGGTCTTCAACTTTCTGTCTCTCCCGTTCGACCGTTGACCTGTTCGTCCCCGGAAATCACCAGTACTAGACGCCCCGCTCCCCATTTCCCCTTTTGGTCCGACTATTCTCGCTTTCTTATTGCTTTCGATCCTCTCTTTTTAATTGTCTCCTCGCGTCCTCGATAGCTTCGGCGAGCTCATATAAACCATGGCTGGCCAATCTAAACCGGTGCGCCTCTCTCCATGGGGAAGCGCCGTCGCAGGTGCATCCGGTGCCGTTCTGGCAAATGCGATGGTATACCCACTAGACTTGTGAGACTGCCTTATTTGATCGTCGGATCTACCACTTTTCAAACAAGAAACAATGATCTTCTAACTATGATACTGATATAGGATCAAAACGAAATTGCAAGTTCAGGTGAAACAGGTCAAAAGCGATCAAGGGGCACAAGAAGTCGAACATTTCGAAGGAACTCTGGATGCCATTAAAAAGATTGTGGAGAAGGAGGGTGCGAGTGGTCTATACCAGGGAATGGCTGGATCTCTCCTGGGTGTGGCCTCGACCAACTTCGCGTACTTCTACTGGTACAGCACGGTTCGAACATTGTACATGAAGACGAGCAAATCTTCCAGCGCTCCAAGTACCGCAATCGAGTTGTCCCTCGGTGCAGTGGCGGGTGCCTTGGCCCAACTTTTCACCATCCCGGTCGCCGTTGTTACTACTCGCCAGCAAACACAACCCAAGAACGAGAAAAAGGGCCTGATCGAAACGGGACGAGAGGTTATTGAAAGTGAGGACGGCTGGACCGGCCTCTGGCGTGGCTTGAAGGCCAGTCTCATCTTGGTCGTCAACCCTGCTATTACTTATGGCGCCTATCAACGATTGAAGGACGTCTTCTTCCCTGGAAAGAATAATTTGAAGCCATGGGAGGCATTTTGTGGGTCCTAATCGGCGAATATGTAGAAGAACGCGAGTGCTGATCCTTTTGTTAGTCCTTGGAGCTGCCTCGAAGGCCCTTGCCACTATCGCGACCCAGCCTTTGATTGTTGCAAAGGTTGGTTTGCAATCCCGGCCCCTGCAAGTCGACAGGGAAAGCCATTCAAGTCTTTCGGAGAAGTCATGAAATACATCATTGACAACGAGGGAATACTTTCCCTCTTCAAGGGCATTGGACCCCAGATCCTGAAGGGCCTTCTGGTTCAGGGTCTCCTTATGATGACCAAGGAAAGGTAAACCGAACCCCACTCCCAGGAAGTAAAAAGTATCCGCGATTCTAACCAGCTTGCAGAATGGAAATCTTGTTCATTGCCCTGTTTGCCTATCTCACTCGCGTTAAGAAGAGCAAATTATCAAAGGCTGTTGACGCTGCGGCTGATAAGGCCAAGACCAGCCTGCCTGCAACTTTGAAATAGAACCGACTTTTTATATTTGCCTTTTCGATAATCTCTCTTCTGGGTCGTTTCCGGCGATGGCGTGGTATTTTATTCAATCTCGCTTTTGTTTTCTGGCCAGTCTAGGCATCATACGGCATGGGCTGTGAGAGAACTCGCATGACCATCGGTATTTCTCATCGTGTTACCCACGAGCACTTATACTAGTACTCTTGAATCTGTTGATACGGCACATGGAAGCAGAAGAGATGAATAGATCCTGAATAGATCTGTACATAAATAAGCCGTTTTGTACCGCAAACTCGATCCTTAAAAAAGAAAAACGGATTCCTAAATCAGGAAACAATCCATTCTCGTATCGTCTCTGTACGAATGAATCTTCGATTCTTTTCATCCCAAGTTTGGGCTGCGTGGTGACAGTAGTTGCACAATACTCGACGGGACGCAATTGGGCTCAAGCTCCTACATAACTCCGCGGGCCGCACTCCGATCCCGACAACACTCACGTCTCTTCCCCCTGCCCCTCAATTCTTGCCCGGGCAAGGACAGAGGTCGTCATGCGATGGCCGCCATGGAGTTCCCAATCGAGTGACAAAGGTCAGAACGACAAGGTCTTGGGATCGTCCGAGCCGTCAGCGCCTCCGAACAACGCGAGCTCCATTCTCGATTGGAAAGCTTTCACAGAGCCCCAAACCCTGGTGTCATCGATCCTCCTGACAAGCGGAATCCTACTTGCTGTGCGTTTTCAGCGTCACTACCTCCGCCGCATTACCGATGCCCCCAGCATCTCCCCCCTCTTGGCTCAGACGTCGGACCGTGTTCGGACAGGTTACGAGTGTCGGCGACGGCGATAATTTCAGACTATACCATACTCCCGGAGGAAGGCTTGCAGGATGGGGCTGGCTGCCCTGGAAGAGAGTTCCCGTCAACAAAAAGGAGCTCAAGGATCAGACAGTAAGTTATCAGCAAAAACTGCCGAAGCTGGATTCACTTGGGCTTTTTATTTCCACGTCTCTATCCGCGCGGTTTCTAATTCATGGTTATGGGACCAGATTCATATTCGTTTAGCTGGTATCGATGCGCCTGAGCTCGCACACTTCGGCCGCCCCGAGCAACCCTTCGCCCGCGACGCCCACGCCTGGCTTACTTCATACCTGCTCAACCGCCGAGTCCGGGCGTATGTATACCGGCAGGATCAGTATTCCCGCGTTGTCGCAAGTGTGTACGTTCGGCGAGCTTTTGATTTGCCTCCATTTCGGCGAAGGGATGTGTCCTATGAGATGCTAAAGCGTGGGCTGGCAACGGTTTACGAGGCAAAGGCAGGGTCAGAATTCGGAGGGCCTGATAAGGAGAAGAAATATCGCAAGATAGAGCGGTGGGCCAAGGCTCGCGCTAAGGGCCTTTGGAAGGACTACGGCCGTACTGGCTCTGACTGGGAGAGTCCACGCGAATGTAAGACCCGCATGGGCCTGGCCGATGACGAGAAGAAATTGAAACTGTGACCTCTCTCTTTGGCGCCTAGTCTTTATGCTAGCGCCCTCTTTTCCACTGGGTGTAAATTATGAAATTGATACGATCATAGCATTATATATGAGACTCATGATACAGAGATATGTATCTCGGGGACATTCGTTGGTACTGTACAAGGGCGCTGAAAGATTGCGCCATAATGTACATGCACAAAAGGGGCACACACCCTAGTTATCTAAGCCCCTGTAACATGCAATGTAAATATCGCTGTGTATCATACATACCGTACTCAATTGGCCTAGCAGAACCGCCGCTCGACTTCCGCATATAATTGGGGAGAAATTTCGTCACTGGAGTTACCCTCCACACGCCACAAACATCCACGTTTGTCGTAGTGGTCCAGGAGGGCTCGGCTAGTTTCTTCAAACTTCTTCAAACGCTGCTTCCATGTATCAATGGAATCATCCTCTCGTTGCGTCAGTGGCTCGCCTGTGACATCGTCCTTGCCAGGAACTTTCGGTGGGTGGAAATCGGTATTATAAACACGCCCGGAAGGCTCGTGGACCCAGCGCGATGCGATCCGGGAAAGAATTACGGATGGAGGAGTGAGAAGGTGCACGACAAAGTTCACAGGTACAAGAGTATCGAGACTGGCTGCTTGTGTAGCCGTACGGGGAAGCCGTCAAGAATGAAGGATGCAGACGGTGATAATGTGGGAGTCTGGGGATTTTGAGTGGCGGAAGACTGTGAGGGAGGGAGCCAGCCCTTGGATTGGAGTTCGGAGGATATCAGGTTCAGAATCATCGAGTCAGGGACCAAATTGCCCGATTGCATAGCTTCTTCAGCTTGAAGGCCTATTGGGTATCTGTTAGCCGGCTCTGAATCTTGCAATGGCCGGAGGGCATCTTTAGACTACTCACCCAGGGGTGTCCTGCGGCGCACATTCTCTCGCAACAAGTCCCCCGAGCTGATCGAAGCCAGTTGTGGAAAGCGCGCCAGTAATCGTTCTGACTGTGTTCCCTTTCCTACCCCTGGAGCACCGATTAGGATGATGCGCGCAGCCTTCTTCAGCTGCTTGGTTGTGTGCGACATCCTGGATGTGGTCTCGAATGTCTGGCGCGGAATTCTTATTTCCGGACAATAGAGTTGCCGAGGTGTTCCTGGGACTGGGCGGAATATTGTAGGATGCCGGAAACTCAATAGCCGACGAGCCTTGGGATACTATACCGGAGAAGACGTCCTGAAGAGGAGCAGAAAAGGGTTTGCGCAAGCGCAATTTGTAAGCTTAATCTACATCCTCAATTCCCCGAAGTTGGCTTTCCGTGGGGTTGCGCACGGGTTGCCTGTCTTCGGCGGCCGGTGAGACAGTATCAGAATCTCCTGGGGCCGAGGGAAAGGGATTATTCGAAATACGGTGGGTGCTTGATCTCGATAGTTACTGAGAATACAAGATACCGAAGTGATAGAGAAGTCCGTTCTGGCAATTTCTTGTGCTCCGGTGCTACCTGTTGAGCTGCAAAACCTGTATTACATGCCAGTGGACCACATGGCCCTCTCTTGCATCTGTTATCAATGATTGATTCTCACATGGATCTGGGCTGACCGCCCGAGCTTTCGCGTTGAATTACTCACGTGATTCGCAGCGCGTTCCAGCCGCGTCCACACTGGACGCGGTCAATTAGGGATCTTATCGCGAGGGTCGGGTTTGCCAGCAACACCATCATTGAACTGCACCACCGCGACCATGATTCGCCAAGACGCTCATCGCATCGATCCAAAGCGTCGTGCTACAATTGACCATAAGAAACGACAGTTCGCAACTCCCACCTATAAGCAGCAGGAGTATCCACATCGTCTGAATTTGTATGAGACGCCGCCTACTGCAGAAATCACACTGGAACAATTCGAGCAGTGGGCCATTGACCGTCTCCGAGGTACGCTATATAGCATGTCGAGCCGGAGCACCGAACTTACAATAGTCTAGTCCTGGCTGAGATCGAGGCTTGCTCATATCGCAATAAGAACGCCAAAGAGACAGAGGATCATATTATCCCCCTCCTGCAGAAATACTTGCCTCTTTCCTCCAACACATCAGGAGGCTCTAACGGTGCCGCGGATCCACGACTGAAACATGAACGTCAAAAAGATCACTACTCCCATTTTATTCTTCGCTTGGCCTTCTCCGCCACGGAAGACTTGCGGCGGCGATTTGCCCGTGCAGAAACGATGCTCTTCCGATTCCGCTTCCAAAAAGATGATTCAAGGGAAAGACGCGCTTTCATTGAAAGCCTGAGTTTAGACTGGGAGCGTGTAAGTGATGAAGAGCGTGATGAGGTGGCCGAGCATTTGATCAGCTCAACCCCGGGGTTGCGTCGCGTGGATGACGAGACCTGGTATAAGGTTGACTGGGAAAAGGTGCCCGAGCTAGTCGAACGTCGTTCGGTGTATCTCAGACGTGGCCAGGCATATGTCCCTGGGAAAGAGCAGTTAAGTATGATCATGGCTGAGTTTACGGCTCGCCTGGAACGCTCGCTCGAGGTATGTTCAAAAGAAACTGAGCTGTAATTGGCTTTGAGACTTATGCTAACTATATGAAGCTCACGAGCCGAGCTCTTCCTCGTTTGGACGAGGATGACCGTTTGACCCCTATCTTGAACCACCTCTCAAAGAACTTTGGCAGCGCGGAGTCGGTCTACTCGGAAAGCGAAGGTCACGTCGACGGGACAACGATCTCCGCCGCGTCCATCGACCAACTTTCGCAATACTTCCCCCTCTGCATGCGCAATCTACACATGAACCTGCGAAAGAACAACCACTTGAAGCATTTCGGACGCCTACAGTATACCCTGTTTCTGAAAGGTATTGGTCTTTCTCTAGAGGAATGTATCCTCTTCTGGCGGCAGTCATTCAAGGGAAAGACTGACGATGAGTTCAACTCTCAATACAAGTACAACATCCGTCACGCTTATGGAGAGGTCGGTGGTGATGTCAACCGCCGTGGTCGAGGCTACCCTCCATACTCCTGCCAAAAAATCCTCAGCGACAATAATGTAGGTGTTGGACAAAGCCACGGATGCCCATACCGCCACTATTCCGTCGATAACCTGGTTGGGCTTCTCCAAGCCACCGGGGTGCACGACAAGGAAACCCTGCGCGGAGTCCGCGACGATGTGGGCAAACAACGGTATCACATTGCTTGCAATCGGGTCTTCGAGTGGTCCCACAAAGCTGAGATCAAAAAGGTCAAGGAGGACGGAACCTGGACCGCAGCTGATTTGGACACCATTGTGCATCCCAATACCTATTTCAAGCGCGGCTACTTGCTTAAACAGCTCGCCAAAGCTCCGCCTCGTGGTGAATAAGCAATATTTCTGATGTGAGACTCAATCATGATGTTATGCAGGTCTACCGAGGTTATTTTTGTTGGCGTTGCAGGCGTGGGAGCATTTGTACATTCTCATTTCTATTCTCCTGCTTAGTCCAACCTGGCAGCTCATAATTACAGCTTCAGCTTACTACAATACGTAGACCAGACTGGCCATGAATCATGTTTGAAGTATAATTTGTCGATTGACGGGACTATATTAAGGGAGAGGTATGTGACCACAGCTGATTCCTAGTAGATCCGAAAGGATCGGAACGACCTTTCAAAACCAGGTGCCCAGCAACGGGCCAAATCGATCTCCGCTCGACGCGAAAACAACTTTAATCATAGAGAGATTCAAGCTGTCGACAGTAATGTGATATTGAGTCGGCGTGGTATTTTAAAAAGAAGAAAAAAAAGGGAAAGGGACGGGAAAAAAATTGCGGATTTAACATTGTTTGGGTACGGGTGGCGGTACAGACCAGTAGTGCTGCAACCTGGCCTTAATGGGGAACCCGCACCTTCACACATACACTGGTCTCTATCTCGATTATCCCCCTCGAAGTTGACGTTGGGGTCTTTGTTATTGGGTTTATCTACAAGCTGAGGCGTGGTATTTTGGTCTCGAAACCCGTTGGGTTTGTCCGAATCTTAGACTTTTATTCCAGGACTTGCTCCATTTCTCCCCTCCTCCCCTTGGTCAACAACGGACAAACGCCGCCAACTCCTGCCCGCCGTCATGGATTACGAGGCTTTGAAGGATCAATGGAGTGATATCGAGGACCGCGATGGTATCCGGCTCAGCTGGAACACGTTCCCGAGTTCTCGCATGGTGAGTAATTGATTGAAGCCCCTCTCCGATGCTAGTTCCCCTCCCCGACTAAACCCCGGATCTAGGAAGCGTCCCGGCTGGTTGTCCCCATTGCTGCCGTCTATACCCCTCTCAAAGAGAAAAGCGACACTCCATTGCTTCAATACGAACCCGTGACATGCAAGCAGCCCTGCAGGGCTGTTCTCAACCCATATGCGTAAGTGCCGTACTGGCGATCCCCAGGTTGAGCCTCATCCTTGGGTAAACACTAACCAATGTTGTAGCTCTGTTGACATTCGTGCGCGCATCTGGATCTGCCCCTTCTGTCTAATGCGAAACCCACTTCCTCCTCATTACAAGGATATTACGGAGACCACAATTCCCCCCGAACTTCATCCGCAGAGCACCACAATCGAGTATCAGCTGGCGCGACCAGCTCCGGCTCCTCCAATCTTCCTCTTTGTAGTCGACACTTGCCAGGAAGATGACAGCCTGCAGGCTGTCAAGGACTCGCTCATCATGAGCTTGTCATTGCTCCCGCCCAATGCGCTTGTGGGTTTGATCACATATGGAAATAATGTAAGACTGAATATTTTGCGGAATTCTTCGTTAATATTCACTAATCCTTTTTTTTAAGGCTCAAGTGCATGAACTTGGCTACGTCGAATGTGCCAAGTCTTATGTGTTCCGAGGCAATAAGGACTATACCGCCAAGCAGGTTCAGGAAATGCTTGGTATGGCACATGGCATCCGGCCGGGTGTCCCTGCTCCGCAACAACCAGCACGAGCTCCTCTTCCTCCCGCAGCACGTTTCCTCCTCCCTGTCCAACAAGCCGAGAACCAGATTACCAGCGTCCTTGAGCAACTACAACATGATCCTTGGCCTGTTGCGAACGACAAGCGGCCTCTCCGCTGTACTGGTGTGGCATTGAGTGTCGCAGTCGGTCTTCTGGAGACTTCTTTCATGAATGCTGGCGCTAGAATCATGAATTTTGTTAGTGGTGCCGCTACAGAAGGCCCCGGTCATGTGGTTTCCCCCGAATTGAAGGAGCCTATCCGTTCGCATCACGACATCGACCGTGACAACATTAAATACTTCAAGAAAGCCGTCAAGGTGAGAACCTATCGGACTCCCCTTTCTTTTTTCAATTTTTTCCCCGCCCAGCAACTAATAAAATCCATAGTTCTACGATGCCCTTGCCAAGCGTGCCGCTAACAATGGTCATATTGTGGACATTTTCGCTGGCTGCCTTGATCAAGTTGGTCTCTTGGAGATGAAGAACTTGTCAAATTACACAGGAGGTCACATGCTTCTGACTGATAGCTTCACATCATCTCAGTTCAAGCAGTCATTCATTCGGGTGTTTGACAAAGATGCCAATGATAACCTCCTAATGGCTTTCAACGCCTCGCTCGAGGTCCTCACAACCAAGGAGCTCAAGGTCACTGGACTTATAGGCCATGCTATTTCCCTTAACAAGAAGTCAACTTCTGTCGGTGAAACAGAGGTCGGTATTGGCAATACTTGCGCGTGGAAGATGTGCGGTATTGATCCTTCGTCGAGCTATGGTGTCTACTTCGAGATCGCCAACCAGGGTGGACCTGCCCCTGTACAGCCTGGTCCCCAGCAGGGTGTGATGCAATTCTTGACGTATTATCAGCACTCTTCTGGAAACTACCATCTGCGTGTGACCACAACTGCCCGCCCATTAAGCGGTCCTGCTGGTGACCCAACACTGGCCCAGTCTTTCGACCAAGAGGCTGCAGCCGTGCTCATGGCCCGCATTGCTGTCTTCAAGGCTGAAGTGGATGACGGCCCTGATGTGCTACGCTGGGTTGACCGCATGCTTATTCGCCTATGCTCACGCTTTGCAGATTACCGCAAAGATGACCCAACATCGTTCCGCCTGGACAAGAATTTTACACTGTATCCCCAATTCATGTTCCACTTACGACGGAGTCAATTCTTGCAGGTCTTCAACAATTCACCTGACGAAACTGCCTTCTACCGCCACGTCCTAAACCATGAAGACGCCGGTGACTCTCTTGTCATGATTCAGCCTACTCTCGACTCCTACTCTCTGGAGTTTGAGGGAAGCCAGCCTGTGCTTCTTGACTCTGCATCCATTCAGCCCGCACATATCCTCCTCCTCGACACTTTCTTCCATATCCTAATCTTCCACGGCGAGACCATTGCCGAATGGCGGAAAGCTGGATATCAAGACCAAGAGGGCTATGAAAATCTCAAGGCCCTTCTGGAGCAGCCAAAGGAAGACGCTCGGGTTCGTACCACTTCCGCTACCACTCAGAGTTCTGCAATTTTCTAACTTTTACACCTTTTACAGGAGCTCATCGCCGACCGTTTTCCTCTCCCCCGGTTCATTGTCTGTGATGCCGGTGGCTCCCAGGCTCGTTTCCTTCTTTCTAAGCTGAACCCATCGACGACTCACACCAGCAGCGGTGGTTATGGTGGCGGCGTCTCATCCCAGACGATCTTCACTGATGACGTCTCCCTGCAAACATTTATGGATCATTTGATGAAGTAAGTTCACTAGCATCCGTAATTAGCAGGTCGTTTACTAACTGCCCAAACAGACTTGCGGTGTCTGGTACTAGCTAGAATTTTACGAGATGTTAGCCATGAGAGCAAAGGGTGGTCTCTGACCCCTCGGGTCTTGTGTATCTTTAGCGGTTATTCAAATACAGTATTTTGGTCCTTTTCAACTAGTACTAGATTCAATCAATTGATACCAGTATCGCTGTGAACCCCAGTAGCAACTCTAGAGTCACGTGAGTGTCACTCGCTGTACCCTAATCCTGCGCCCTATTTCCTGACTGGGTTAGTCATGTGATTCGCTTACCGAGAAGCTAACGGTGGGTCCCGTGGGAAACCACCTTTTCGCCCGTCGAGACCTTTTTTCTTTTGTTCCTCATCCCACCCCTTTTCGACAACCCAAGGCAGATTGACTACCTTTCGCACTCGCCATGCGTAAGTATCATCGCCTGGGCTTATACAATGGCGACTGACATCTTTCTAAATAGCTCCCAAGTTCGACCCCAATGAGGTGAAGATCATCCACCTGCGTGTGACTGGTGGTGAGGTCGGTGCCCAGTCTGCCCTGGCTCCCAAGATCGGTCCCCTCGGTCTGTCTCCCAAGAAGATTGGTGAAGATATCGCCAAGAACACTGGCGACTGGAAGGGTCTCCGTGTGACCGTCCGTCTCACCATTCAGAACCGTCAGGCCGCCGTCTCGGTTGTTCCCTCTGCTTCTTCCCTGGTCATCAAGGCCCTCAAGGAGCCTCCTCGTGACCGCAAGAAGGAGAAGAACATCAAGCACTCCAAGTCCATCCCCTTCGATGAGATTGTTGAGATTGCCCGCCAGATGCGCAACCGCTCCATGGCCAAGAGCCTCCAGGGTACTGTCCTCGAGATTCTCGGCACTGCTTTCTCCGTTGGCTGCAAGGTCGATGGCCGCAGCCCTAAGGATGTCTCTGATGACGTTAAGGCCGGCGAGATTGATGGTATGTTGAGCCTGATTTGCAATTCTTGTGTCTGCCCTCGCTAACGTTGTTCTCCCTGCAGTTCCTGAGGAGTAAATTATTCCTCTAGAGTAGAGCGAGGTTGCTTTTTTTCTGCATTTGCGACTATATGTCCTCCGCGTGAAAACGGAGCTAGTTACAAAGCACAGATTGGTGCCTCGAACCCAAAAAAACCAAAATGTTCATGAGTCATGACTTGATACCTCTTCTTCACACTTCCACAGCGAGTGTTCGAATTGAACCATACGATTGATCTCGCGTCCCTTGTATAGTACCTTTTCCTTGCCTCTTACTATCTCTCCTGTTTTCCTTACTTGCCTCTCACCGCAACCCATTGGCGATGAGGATACCGGGAAGCGCACTAGATTTGGGGAAATCCCCTTTTTTCCATTTCGGAACCCTCCACAACACTCTGGCCCTTACCGTTCTCTCCTTGCGAGGTTTGAACATTTTACCATGTGGTTTAGGCTTATTTTACGTGGAGGAGAGCAACTGTCCCTTTACTCACCGCGGTAGCCTGGGAGGCTCGGCTTTCAGCCTTGTCTTCGTGGTTACAGTGGTCCATCAATTTGGGTCTACATTCCGAGATTTGAACTTGATGTTGGTCTCTCCGTAGTTGGTACACAATACTCCTTTGGTGTACCCTGTAGATCCCTGACATCAGCCTTATCGAACAGATAGTAGCTGGGAATGAATGGTGCATCAATTTATTGAGGAATTTCTTCCTAGCTTTCTTATTACCTCAATGTGTGCGTACCTAGACGTCACGCAATTCACATAAAAGTGATCTGTCGACCTTTGGAATCATTTGTTTCAAATAAAAGGGCCTGTTGGCAGCGTTTCAGAGCCCAGGCTCCCGTACACGAGTATCGGTGTCAATTTTTTTCCCGGGTTCGTATGCGTATCCACGAAAATTGCAGGATCTACAGGAAACCTTGGAAAGGACATGGACACAGAAGTATATGGGGCGGGCAAATTCGAGTGGACGATACCGCTCACGATACCTGGCCCCCACCGCTCCCCACCGATATGGCAATGAGCTTGTCTACGTCAAAAATAAAGAGCGCAAGTGTTAGAACATCTCAACGGTCAAGGAGATCGACGCAGCATTCCAGCCTTGATCCGCATGGGCAAACAGCCTCGCGTAACGTGTAGCCAAGTCGGCACCACGTTGATTGGCCTCTTGTCCCAGCACTGGGGCTGGGCTTTTTTTTATTCTTGTTTATTGTGTTGCGGCGCCTGTGTCTGGCTATTCTAAGAAACGCCAGCTCCCAGTAGCCCGGTCAGCAACGCCCCATGTAGCCCATAGAAGGCCCATAGATCCCTCGATGGCACGCTTCCCTCCCCTCCTTTCCCCCTAGGCACATCGCCTCGCCTTCTACGATGTGCAAGTGCATCGTATGGAGGAAGCGCGACATGCGGTCACGCTGCTCGGAGCCATGACCCACGAAAGGCTGCAGTATTTCTCCACCACCCCCCGACGATCAGTCCTGGCTAGGATGAATCAGACAGTGTTCGTTGGCTCGACGCGGAGAGAGTGGGGTGGTGCAGCAGAGTGGAGCTGGGAGGATACGAAAGTCCTACCAGCGCACGTCGAGCTTGTTGCGGGAGGCCCTGCGTCCAGTGACCACACAGACAAGATTGCGGTGGAGCAGAAGATGGCCCTGGGGCCTGGGAGGGGCGCGCACGGCCACGCACATCACCGCCTATCGGGGACTAGAACCTTTTGAAGCAGAAAACGGAGTCGGAGAATATCGACAGTTGGACAAATAAGACGCTGCCCTAGCTCCCATTCAGTTCCAAGATTTTGCGCTCCATCTTCAAGCCCGTCACTCGCCGGTCTAGTGGTTCCGCCTTGTACCACCCGACCCGCAGCTGTTTGGACGTTGCGCAGATGCCAAGTCACAGGGATTGGCGAGCGGAGCTTGGAATGTTCGTTGAACTGAGAAGAGAGCCCTGCCGTAGAGGGAGAGACAGGTGCTGTACATTGCCGATATGGATCAGGCTGGTCGGGATTATCGTGGAAACGGATAAGGACGGATGATCCTAACCATTTAACTTAGAACGGGTCTTTTCCCTCCACTGACAGGGAAGGGTCGGTCTTGTCCCTCTAGCCTCGGTGCGACCGTGCTGTACTAGTAGATCCATGTCAAGCAATGCAGGGTGGATTATACGGCGATATATTTGGGAACACCGGCGCTTCATACCCAGGCATGCACTTCCAAGTGACTACCAATATATATAGATACCTAGGCAAATACATATAAACCAGGGAAGCCAGCACGTCACCCGTTTTGCTGAGGATACAGTAGAAGGCTTCAGCCCTTATGACACAGCAGATTTATGAAATCGGGAGAAGGCAACTGCCCAAGTCTTTGCCGGTGGCACAGAGAAAGGAGGAAAGTTTATATACGAGCCTAAGAGGAACAGGGGTATACTCACTAAGAGGAAAAGAAGGCACCTCATAGGCTTACAGACCCCCCCCGTTTACCAAGAGGACCGAAAAGCAGGGACGGGAGAAACAAAAGAGGGAAAAGAGGAATTTGTAATCAGACATAACCTACCTAGAACCAGCATTAGCAGCTGCATACCCTGGCTTAGCAACCCCAGAGTTGGCCGAGATAGGCAAGGATCGCAGCCCCGATAAGGCGGGCAGCAGCAAACAAGGGGGCTGATGCGCCTGTCACCGGGACCAGAAAATGGAGCGCAATGATTTCTTTCTCTTTTTCTTTTTGGCGATGGATTCTTTTGAGTTATGGCGGTGCAGTGGCTGCAGTGCGCCTACATGGCACGAATCGTCCAAGTGGGGCCAACATGCCGGGGCTCGAGACCAAGTATCTAACAGGAAGTGAAGATTGAGGCGGTTGATAACCAGAAGATCAAAACCAAGTGTCGCACCGGAATCGAGTAGCTAGTGTGATGGACACGGAAGTGAACCCCACCGGCGAGTGCGTGGGCTGGACTCGATCATCCCGGGGCGCTACCGATCCATGCCTAGTGGCTCGGGCGGATCCAATGGCCCACTGACGTTGACCACTCAATGGAGCCTCCAGGCCAGACGGTGGTTCAGCCGTTGGATCAAGTGGGTCGGTGGAGCTGGAGGAAGGAGAAGACGGTGGAAGGGCAAGGGAGGAAAGGGACGAAGGGAAAGGAAATTTGACGAGCGTGGTGAAACTCGAAAGTGTCAGATATTCGGTGCTAGAGAGCCAGAAGAGAAGGGGCCTTTTTAATAGCAGATCAGGGTATACATCGTACTCAGTCGACCGGATCAGCCACGTAAAACAGGGGGAGCGTCACACTTGGGGGATCCGCATGTCCTTTGCTCCCCACTCTGTCCACTTGCGCTCATCCACTTCCAAGGTTCTGGGCTGTGATCCTCCATGACTCCTCCGGAAACTTCTTACTTTCAAGTTGAACTTGCGACCGACTCGACTCTCGCTTTCCTCTCTCACCTCTCCTTCCTCTAGATCGTTCACCTCTGCCAACGTCCCTGCCCACCCCTCCTCTCCGATCAGCTTCTTCACACAATCCTGCCAGGATCGCCCGCATTTCATTGGTTGAGGACCCGCGGCCACCAGCATCGCAGACCTGAGCCTCTCCCCCCCTTCTCCCTTGCATCTGCTCCAATCTTTTCCATCTCACACCTCTTGGCTCTTGAGATTCTACCCCAAAAACCCCAAATACCCTTCGATGACGATATCCTGAGCTCGCTGGCACCCAGCATTGCTCTCCTCCGCCCCTGCGACCACAGTCCCATAATGAGGTGTCGGAAACGCTTAAAGGATCATGCTTGTTGATTGCTCACGCGTTTGAATCGTGTGTCATATTTTTTTTCGCTCCTCTCTTTACCCAGCACCTGGCTCCTAGTTTTCTGCTACTGCGGGCTACTTGTCCCCTTGGACGATCGAGGGGACCTGGTAGCTGAAGAGGCGAAGACAGGGCCCTTTAACCCTCCCAAAAAGAAACATGTTTCCGACGGTCGCACCTTTCCCACCGGTTCAGCCGCATCACCACCTCCACCACTATCCTACTGCCGAAAACGTTCAGTTTTACGACGTGAATGAATTGAATTCCCCCGGCCCGAACGACCCCTCCAAATCCTTTTTCAACCCTTCACGTTCGCGTCTCCAGCTTCCGCATCCTGTCCAACGCCTCGATTCCCGCGATGCCGCCGGGTCCGGCTCTACCGCGAGTATGTCTGGTGAGCATGCTTTGAGGAGGAAGACCCCGAACGGAACTCTCGCAGCTGGCTACGATGGAACTCCCGGTGATTCTACCCTCCAACCGGCGGCAAAACACATCTTGGTATCTCCCATGGATGTCGGCCAATTCATGCCCCAGCAAGGGTTGCAGTCCGATAACTGGCAACCGCCCGCTGTAGATTCTACCTCGACGCATATGAATTTCCCTCCGGTCTTCAAGAACGACGGCAATGCGGTTGCTCCGGGAGAAGTTGTACAAGATGCGAATGGGACTAGTTGGGTTCGCCCGGTCAATTACCCCCAGGGAATGGACTCAGTGCTTAACCAAAGTTTACCGCTGCAAACGCCCCATCGGTTCCTTTCCCATAATGGCGCATATATTCCCACAGTACTCCCTGCGACTTTACAGCCATGTGTTGGACCGACTGCATCCGCAGGCTCGGGTCCGTTTGGACCATATTGGCCGGATGGCGCATACATACCCTATCGCCCGGTCGCCTTTCGTGAACCGCGTTTTCAATCGCCTAATCCCACCAGCCAGCCCCTCTTCGATCACCATCAGCCGGTTTTCAACCAACCTCAAATGCCACTGGGCAGCTTTCCGGATTCGGGCTTCTCTTGGGGCCCACCCCAGCCTAGTATGACCGGTCAAAGTTCAATGATGAAGCCTCATTTTCCACCACGGCATTCAGATCAACAGCTCCCATATCATGCTCGCGCCAATCGACCTCTATCTTCGTACTCGTCAAATAACCCTACTTATGAGGCTATGCCTTGGAACAGCCGAGCTTCTGCAGGTTTCCAGGCCCCTGGTCCCGCGGTTCCTGTCAACATGGAATTCAAGGAGAAGGTTTTGTCCTGGGCCCATGGGGTCTATGTTGACCTTCTTGCTACTATCCATCAAGCTCGCCGCAACAGCGCGTCCGCCGGTGGTCAAGGCGGCCAGAATCCACGCTTCATGAAGCCGAGCATCTATCCTAAACCGCCTCGTCAACCCGGGCTCGATTTCTCACAAAATATCCCTCCTAATATGCCCCGACACAATAGCTACCCATCCAGCCAATTTGACCTTCAGCGACAGAAGCTCGGCCTCTCCCCAGTCTCTGTACTGAACGATCCTAGCCATAAACCCGGCCAATCGCAAAGGCATGCCCGGCGGCCTTCGTTGAATCAGTTCACTCAAACGCAGAGAGGATCGGACGCTTCGATGCACGATGCGGGCGTCTTTTCCGGGAGGTCGTCTAATTCACGATTCTCCGGTTCTCTTTTCAATGAAGGTACTCCGGTGAATAACGCCATGACGGCATTGGAGATGCTCTCTCACTTGTGCATGGAAAGTCGGTGGGAGTGGATCGATGGTATGCTTCTTGGAGGCTGCTTGGCATATGGACTAGGTGATTACCAAAAAGCTTTACGATGGTACTCCCGCATCATTGCGCGAGATTCAACGTGAGTATCTGTTCTCTCTCTGTCTCTCTCTTTTCTTTTCTTTTCTTTTTTTTTTCTATTTTGTTTTCTTTGGGACTCCAGAGTAAAGAGAAGCTAATTGGTCTCCAGGCATGTCGAAGCGATATCGAATTTGGCAGCGACCCTTTTGGCACTCGATCGACGAGAAGAGGCCTCGTCGAATTGGCTTCGCGCCGTCAAATTACGCCCGAGCTTCTTCGAAGCAGTGGAGCACCTGATCGGTCTGTTATGCAGCACTCATCGAGGCAAAGAAGCCGTCAATATCATTGACTTTGTTCAAAATTCACTGCGCCTTCCGAAAGATGGTGACTGCTTCAAGACTGATGAACATGCTAGCGAGCCCGAGAGCGATGCTGAGAGCAATATGTCAGACGTGGCGATGTACGACAAAGCATCTTTTGATTACGAAGATGACATCGGTCGCATTGGTCGTATTCAGAGTGTGGACTTGGGCTCACCCGACCCGGTCGGCTTTGCCACCAGCGGATATGCCATCGCTGGTGCGGATAATGGGAGAATGTTGGCTCTGGTCCATGCCAAAGGTAACATGCTCTATGCACTAGGGGATAATGCCGGCGCTGCCGCCGCCTTCGAAGACGCAGTGTTAATCGCCGCTGGGCGCCAGCGGCATGGCATCCAAAGCCTAATCAAGAAAATATTCGCGGCCTTTTCTCACGTGTCGAGCAGCAACGACTATCAACAGCCAGCGAGTGCGACCGAAAGCATTCTCTTGTACCCGGACAGAGCCTTGCAAACTTCCAAACTTGTCTTCCGCAGTGGCACCCCGCCTGGGCTGAAGTATGTGGCTGAAGGAATCTCAAGAAATGCCGCGATCTCTACAACAAGCAACTCCCTGTTGTCACTAGCAAAAATCTACCAGGATGGGATGTCGACCGTGTCAGCAAAATCACCAAGATCAACACCCGGAGTACGAGATATATTGGCTCTTTACTATCTGTCTCTTTCTTTGCAGCCAAGCCCCTCTACCGCCAACAATGTGGGCATCTTGCTGGCAGGCATTCAAAATAATCCGCCAGCCAGAGGATTGGTACGATCGAACGGGGAAAGTCAGCACCCGGAGATCCCAGGTGTTGTACCGGGCAGCGGGATCTCTTTGGCCTTGGCATACTACAACTACGGGCTTCAACTGGATTCCCGCCACGCTCATCTGTACACCAATCTCGGTAGCCTCCTGAAGGATATTGGTCAACTTCAGGCTGCCATCAAAATGTACGAACAAGCGGTGCAGTGTGACGGCAACTTTGACATTGCTTTGGCCAACCTGGCAAATGCTGTTAAGGATGCTGGCAAAGTGAACGATGCCATCTCATACTATAGACGCGCCGTCAAGGTGAATCCTGAATTCGCCGAGGCTGTGTGTGGATTGGCAAACGCATTAAATTCTGTGTGCAATTGGGTGGGCCGCGGGGGTATTGTCAAAGGTCGGGGTTTCCGTGACCGATGGCATGTGGATGAAAAGGGGATGTTGCGCGATGCACAAAGCAACGACACGGGTGCTGGTTGGATCAAACGAGTCGTGGACATTGTGGATCGGCAACTTCGAGAAGGCGAGTACTGGGGTCGAGGTTTGCTCACTGCTAGCACTGCCGATCAATTATGTGCCCAATTGGCTACTGCCATTGAGTCGAGCCGATCCATGTCGAACAAACGGCCATCCATCACAAAAATCCTGCAGTCATGGGCGGGTCAGAAATGGGAAGGATCTCGCATCGTCCGGCTTGTCGAGCGAGCTATCAGGTCTCTGACCTGGCAATGGTACCAAGATCGCTATGTGCACGGCAAAGACTACCCGTCATCCAAGTATCGTCGGCCCCATCTTCCTACTGCTCTCACGGCGCCCAATGCCCCGACTGTGCTTCCATTCCATACCTTCACATGTCCCTTGTCAGCAAAACAGATCCGACAGATCTCCCAGCGCAACGGTCTTCGAATCTCGTCGTCGACCTTGCGGCTGCCATGGCTCCCGGCGACTGTCTACCAACCTCCAGCACCGCCAAGCCCAAGCCTTCGCGTCGGCTATGTGTCCTCAGACTTCAATAATCATCCTCTGGCTCACTTAATGCAATCTGTGTTTGGTCTGCATGATCCTAAGAGGGTCACGGCATATTGCTATGCTACAACAGCAAGCGATAAATCCATACACCGGCAGCAGATCGAAAAAGAAGCACCGGTGTTCCATGACGCCAGTGGATGGCCTGTCGATCGACTAGTGCAGCAGATTGTCGATGACGGTATCCATATCCTCATCAATCTGAACGGCTATACTCGAGGAGCTCGGAATGAAGTATTTGCTGCTCGGCCTGCACCAATCCACATGTCATTCATGGGCTTTGCCGGAACCCTTGGTGCCGAATGGTGTGATTACATTCTTGCGGATCAAATCTCCATTCCCCCGGAGACCCTCAACCCGGTGCGACGCAAAACGCGCATCACTGACCAGATCTTCGAAGAGGACCATGGGGAGGACCTGGAAGACTGGGTCTATGGCGAGAAGATTGTCTTCACTCGTGATACGTTTTTCTGTTGTGATCACCGCCAAAGTGCCCCCATGCCAGCGAGCGACTGCTCACTTGGGATGAAGAACAATGTCGACGCTGGAGGATGCGGAAAGAACTGTTCCTTAAACTCAGCGATGATACCATCATCCTGGGCAATTTCAATCAGCTATACAAAGTGAGTCTGCTTTTTTCGGTCTGGTTCACTTCCAGGCTCCCTCGAACCAATCAAACTAACACTTCTCCCTCCAGATTGAGCCGACGATATTCCGAACATGGCTGCGCATTCTGGCGCGAATTCCCAAGGCCGTCCTCTGGCTGCTACGGTTCCCAGAAACAGGCGAGCAAAACCTTCGGGACATCGCCAAAGCGTGGGCAGGAGAAGAGACCGCGTCCCGGATCATATTCACCGACGTGGCACCGAAGAACACGCACATTGCCCGGGCGAAAGTGTTGGACCTGTTCCTTGACACCCCGGAGTGCAATGCGCACACGACAGCAACAGACGTTCTGTGGAGCGGCACACCGCTGCTCACGCTCCCACGATACAAATACAAGATGTGCTCGCGCATGGCGAGCAGTATTCTCTCTAGCGCGCTCCCGGGCGACGAGGCTGGACTACGAGCTCGGGAGGAGTTGATTGCCTCGTCTGATGACGACTACGAGAACAAGGCCATTCGCTTGTGCATGGACCTGCACTACGTGCCGGGGGGCGGTGGCAGAGCCACCGGCCGCCTGGCGGAATTGCGGCAGATGTTGTTTTTACAGCGACATACGAACAAGCTCTTTGACACGGCGCGCTGGGTGCGTGATCTTGAAGATGCCTATGAGGCTGTGTGGGCGCAATGGGTGACTGGCGAAGAAGGCGATATCTGGTTATGATGTGCACAGCGATTTATACCCCTTGAGCGAAGTTTTTCTTTTTCTTTTTCTTTTTTTTTTTATCTTTGTGGTCTTCCTTTTCATTGGGTTTCTTTTCGATGATTTTGCATCTGGGACTCATCTACATCGGTTTCTTCATTCGGACTGGATTTCTTAAGGGAAATGGGGGTGGGTTTCTTTATCTGTGGCTTCCTTTCATTTGTCTAATCTTAGACATGTGTATTCGTAGTAACAGCTTCGATCATGCAGGCGTTGTACCTGCGAGTCCGATAGATCTTTTGGGGGTCTTCTTGCCTGGCAGGGCGGAGAATGCATTCGTTTATAACTCCGCCGACCATTTGGAGTGCTAGCTTTCAACTTGTAGCATCATGATTGCAATGGGGGTGAGGCAAAGATCGTATGGCGGTAAGCCTTTTGAAGGCCTTGACAGTAACAGCACGCGACCGATATTATCCCCGAATAACCTGATGAGAGAACGTTCGTCAGAATCTTCGGGACAAGAATCTGAGCGTGATGGAATACAAGACGCATTCTATAGGATTGCTCTATCGATCGCTGAGCTTGGTCTCAGCATCCTCGCGTACCAGATGTCGGTCCTCTTGAAGGCCCGAACCCGTTTTAGGGCTTCGGATAAGCTGACCGCGGGGGACTGGGCAGCACCATGGTACTGGGTTACGGAACAAACCTTACGTCAGGCTGAGTGGTTCGTCCACGGGTAGTGAAGAATCATAAGGTTTCTGCTGGGAACTTTGAATTCAAAAGGTCTGAGATACTCCTAACTTCGTATAGCCATTCCGCAGGGAGTTTCCCAAAAGGATGTCTCCCGACGACTCGTAAAAACCACTACTCCGTACCGGTAGTACTTATGTACGTAGAGACCTCCCCACCGCAGTACGGGGCCTCTGGTCTAGCACGGCATTTAACCAGGTCATTTATTGCAGGACCCACGAAACCCCAAAATTGAGACCTTCCGGTGTGAACAGCGACCCATGGGCCCGGTCGTGTACCAAACCACTTTACCCGCGCAGGAGCCGCCCGTACGCTCTGTATCAGATGTACCCGAAGTAACTCGGCCCCACATACTACGTAGATCGATGTGTACATACGATCTATACGTCCTCAGGGCCTGGTCTCGGCCTCCGTATCAACAAATTCAGCCTGGGGAGCGGACATGAATCTGCTTTATTGCCTCGACTGTGTCATAGCAGCCAATGCTGGATGGTTCTGTATTTTTTTTTTTTTGGCTTTTCGTTTTTTCCCTGACCCAGCTGAAGACCGGGGCACTCCCATAGGTTTCAATAACCCCTCTCAATAATTGTGGTGAGGATCCTCTCCATTCCGGCATCCAGTGCACGGATAAAAAGGTGAAGCCCGCATGTACTGTAGATCATCGCTGATTTCATTCCACAAACTTGCCTGCTTAAAAGCCCAGGCGCATCACTTGTCCCGACAGGCGGGTACCTCTCTGCGCCAGTCCACGTTCGGACTAGTCTGCAGATTGCACCGAGATCGCCCGTAGGCCAATGAAAGCCCTCAATTGTGACGACAGGAGTGGGGATGGTTTTGGCAGTTGTACGATGGATAACTCTCGTCATCAAACGGCTGTATTGAGCGTACGGGAGCAACGACCCCATCAACCCCCCCCCCCGAAGACCCACTATCCCATGCCGGCAGGGATTCTTTGATGGCGGGTAAATTGATACCGTCTGCATGAAGGATGACAGGGCTTTGATCGGATCTTTCGCCCTTTCAGATCAAGTCCCGGGTGCCCAGGGTTGGGCTTGTTTGACATTGTCTTAGCCGGAAACAAAGGGGCCCATGGATAGACCCTGTGTCAAGTTCCCCCCGATGTCCATGGTAATAACCGATCGCTAAACTACCCGCAGTGGACATGGTTTATTAGGGTTACCCATATTTTGCGCGGAGTATTGTTCCGTATTTACCGTCGATATCGGGGCAAGAGGCGTCGATCGCAGGATCCGGTGGGCTGGAACGCAACGGGCGAACCCAGTCCTTCCCGACTTTGTGCAGTCCATGTACAGTTACGAGTCCAGATCAAGCCCCCCCCCAAGCTAGTAGAGGATACGATAGGTTTACTCGAAAGGGAATTTGTTTGGGAGGTTTGGATGTCCCAGAGTTCCCAGGGGGAAGTGTACACAGTTGGAATTCTCGAAGTCCCTCTTCTTCCCCCAGCTGGTTCCTTCACCAAACTGCCGGGACTTCACCCTATCGCTTCTTCTCCGGCAGTTTGGGTTCTTTGTGAGCCAAAAAAACCCCCCCGGGCTGGTGGGGGCTCCATGAATACATAATCATTCGGGAAATCGCCTGGGCGAAGAGGGAGAGATCTTGCCATTTTGGGTCTAGTGGCGTATGTCATGTCATTTACCGGACATTTACAGGCCCCATAATTCCAAATTCCAAATCACCGTGCTTCCCCCACAGTGCGTGCTACTCTAATTCACGGCTTCTGATGCAGGTCACTCTTACCGATCTGCCTCACTATTGATTATGTGCGATCCCAAGCTGCGTTTTCTCGGCTCTGATTCGGCCTCCATGATAATCGGAGACGTCAGAAAAACCAAATAGATCCATTTCGACATCCAAAAAAAAAGAAAAAGAAAACGAAAACAAAAAGAAAAAGAAAAAGCGAAAAAAAAAAAGCAAAAAAGAAAGAACCTCTTAGGTCTAGCTGTCATGAAGAGAGCAGATGGCGTTCACCCTCCCAGCTGAAACTGGGAAACATCATCGACTATTGAACTTGCAATGTACGTCGACAGAACCCGGATTTCCGTCCGTAGCTTCTTATGGAATGATTCTCCTTGCTCGCAAGCTCTTGTACCCACCCCGATCTCAAAAACTTGATGACATCCAAGACCAGCTAGGATATACTCCACGATACCGCAGAACCCATCCTACCAAAACATATGCAATCCTGGGTTATTAGTGGACCTCAAACTTTTACCCGTTAGGGCAATGGTAAAGCTGGGGGAACATCAACCGTAAAAAAAAAAAGAAAACAAAAAAACAAAACGCCAGATAAACCCCTCCCCAACGGGAATGGCAGCAGGAACCAGGCAGAATCCAGCCAAGAAAATACCAAAAGGGCAAAAGCTAAAGAAGATGCAAAAACGCCTCTTTGATCTTTTGTCCCGGGCTCGCCGGAAAGTTGGCCCCGGGGGCGCATGCACGAACTCGATTGCCAGCGCAGGGAAGAGCCCCGCCGTTCATTCCGTCAGAAGTGACCAGTCTGATCGACGGGCACGCTGATTGGCTACGAGCGCGGATCCTCAGCGGATCGCCCTTCGACCGGACCACTCGCTCGCGTCCATCGAGCTTCGATCGAGGATCTGGTTGGCGCCAAAGCCGTTGGGGGCGTGAGCATGCGGGCTGGGGACGAACTGGTGTTGTTTAGACTTTGGGTGTTGACACGTACGAGCTTTTTTTTTCTTTCTTTTTTTGGGGGGGGAGGGATTTGTTCCTTTCGGGCTTTTCCCAAATTTTGGCGAAAGTGTATTGGTTGCCTCCGGCACTTGTCATGCGCCTCGCAACAGTATATCTCGTTTAGCCCTGCTATACATCGGTTAAGGAGGTGGGAAAACTGGCGCGCCACTGCCAGGAATCTGAATGCGCCTCTTCCTAGATTACTACGGAGGACTCAAAGGCATATCGCCTATGGGGGATTGGCCCTATCGCCCCCCCCCCTCTCCTGGAATATACTAGCCATCGGCTTTTTTTTTTTCTTCGCCACCTAGCCAGCAACCCATTAGCCGGTATGGATCTGTTGCATCGCGTGGATCCTGTCGTCACTGTGCAGGGGTTCAACGATAGAAACAGGAGCCGTGCATGGGCCCCAGTGGATCTTGCCGGTCCATGCCTGGAACCTCCAGTGTCCTCGTGAACGTCTGCAGCCCTCACGTTGGGAAAATCCGTTTCTTCGCAGCTTGGATCTCCTTCTCTGGGCTATGCTTTTTTCTCCGAACCTATGAGCGTTCCCACCGGGACAAGAGGCGGTACGAACTATTGCCCTCACCCCCCCCCTTCCCCTCCCTTCCTCGATGGCCTGTGCCCTCGTATGTGCAACCTTGCTTGGTAGATGTACAAGTTATGTCGGTCATCTGGATCGACTTTGCCACCCGTTCCACGAGGCCTCCCATTGTACCGTGACTTCAAGTTCACCGGCTCTTTCCTTGTCCCAAAAGGTAGTGGGACTGGGTGAGGCGTAGCTGATGTGCGACTTTTTCTGGGTCTGCTCTCCATTGGATATGCCCTTTTTCTGCCCTTGATTGTCATCTGGGACTTTAGTAGTTTCCCCCCCTTGAGTTGGGCCCGATTAGGTACCGACACTAACGTTTCCCCTCCATTTCTCAGATCTACTAGTGGACCGGGGGTTCTTTTTCTTTTCTTTTCTTTTTTTTTTTTGGCTCTTGATGAAATCAAAACAAGTAATGTCATTCCTGCTTGCAGTCGGGGGTATTATAGAAAGACTAATGCTAGCATCCAAATCGAGAGGGAAGATCATTCCTTTTGGGTTTGTAGTGTTTTGCCCCGGGTTCTTTTTCTCTTCCCTCTCAAAGAACTCCAAAGGCCCTTCCGGCCTCATAATAAGAAAATGTGACAAACCCATATTAGGAGACCCCGTTTCACCGAAAGAAATAAAAGACAAAAAACACCCGGGGGATTTTTTTGGAGGAAGGGGGGGGGAATATCCGAACCGTGGTAATACACATTAGGAGCACAAAAGAAATATTCCCTCAAGGAGAATCGAAACCAAACAGATAAACGAGCGTGGGG
This sequence comes from Penicillium chermesinum, assembly GCF_028974085.1. Lineage (NCBI taxonomy): Eukaryota > Fungi > Ascomycota > Eurotiomycetes > Eurotiales > Aspergillaceae > Penicillium > Penicillium chermesinum. The sequence goes on along the minus strand of NW_026695312.1, from coordinate 209,381 downwards.
CTTTTGGAACATGTACAAACCGCTGAACTCATGTCCACCCGCGAGAGGCGAGGGCAGTGGGGAATAAAATGGGCGAATATAGGACAGAGAAAACGTAACCAGAGGGGGGAAGGTAAAGAAAAAAAAAAGAGCAAAAAAAAGAACTCGTACAATCATAAGGAGAAACCGAAACCCAGGATTAATGTTGGTGGTCTTAGTTCAGGAGATTGTTGACTCCCATACGGGTGTCTTTGGAAGACTCGGGCCTTGACTCCCATGGTTTGGGGAGGGAATCGGCTGGTTGGTGCCATGAGGCCATGGTTGACTGGTGGTAGTCGACCCAAGGCCGTTTTGAAGCCATGTCGGGGAGAGATTCTAGGGCCCGAGCAGGATAGTTCGGTGAGTTGTCAACCACTTGCACCGACGCCACGCTTTGACGGCGGGCGTCATAATGTGATCGTAGATCGATAGGCAAGGGGAGCATCTGTGGGGAGGGGAGAGTGCGTGGTGATGAAGAGACCGAGTTGTGGTCCGACACCATGGAAGGTGGTTCGACGGAGGTAGCATTAGAAGCTTCGGAGAAGGCAGGCGAGGTCAATGGCGCGTCGATAGGGCGGTTGATAGAGGGGAGAGTGTAGATGGGGGAGAGGTGGCGAGCAGTAGATACGGAGTCGCGGCGAGTGTAGTGGACGGAATCGGAGTCGGCCCACGGGCGAGAGCTGAAGCGAGGTCGAGATGGGCTCAAGGCTGAAGCACGAGGGTATGAGGGCTCGACTCGGCCAGTGTAGGTGCGAGACAGAGTGGGCGTTGCGAGGCCACGGCGCTTGCGGTTCATGCTCCCATTCCACCAATTCTTCACGGCATTGTCACTTCGATTCCCTAGGCGGCGAGCGATCTCAGCCCATCGCTTTCCCATCTCACCGACCATCCGTTCAATCATAAGCCCCTCGTCCGCAGAGATAGGTTCGCGGTTCAAGGACGGCTTGAGGTTTTGGTGGAAACGTTCGCGGCATTGCTTGGGAGAACGAAAGTGAATGTGTTGAGAGATGCGGACCCAGTTGTTAGGACCTTGCTCACGGACGAGCTGCAGGAGCAATTGGTCCTCTTCAGGAACCCAAGGGCCGCGACGGTGTGAAGGAGCCATGGAGGATAGGAGGGAGGGGAGGAGGAGGGGGGGGGAGGGAAGTATAGCGAAAGGTACGTAAGAGGAACGTGGGAAGGATATATAGTTGATAGCTGAGTACCTAGAGGGGGAGAAAGAGAGAAGTCACAAGGGAGCAGTGGCCGAGAATTATATCTGCATCCCAGGGGGATGGATCTGAAAGAAAAAGGCCCAGCTCCACTGTGCACACGCTATGAAAAGAAGATCACGATCCAAGATCTCGGAGCTGACACTTCGGAACAATACTGGTATTACCGTATGAGGTACCGTATTTGGTATGTGGAAGGAGTACGGAGTACACGTTGCGGCCTGTTAAATTTATTTATTTTTTTCTTTTTTCTTTTTTCCCTTTTTCTTTTCTTTTTCTTTTTCTTTTTCTTTTTCTTTGTATCGATTATTTATTTTCTTACTGTCCACGTCCCTTGTTTCCCTCTTCGGGCCTATTTGCTTTTCCCTTATTTGTTTGGTCTCCCCCTTGAGACGTTGCTTCAGATCCATTTCAGCTTTTTTTTTTTTTGTTTTTGGTCGTTTCTTCTCTTGTGGTACCTTTGATGAGGATAATCCATAGATCCTCCTATGGCAGCCGTCCATATTTCGATTAATCTGAACCGCTTGGATGCGCGGAACCAATGAGCCAGCGATATCTCGTATTCGCATGAGGATTCGTAGACTATGGACGGTCTCGTCTTGGGTCGTACTTTTGCGGCCGACAATAATGGAGAAGGTAAAAATAAAGAAGGAAAATAAAAAGAAAAATAAAAGTCAAAGTGAAAGCTCCAGCGATCGTCAGTACGACCCGGGAATCCGGGTTGAGGAATTACCGTAATAGATCAGAGCAGGATCGACATTGAGCCCCGTTGCTGGAATTCCAAATCATTGTCGCGCTAAAAAAACGACGCTAGTGACCTTTTTTCTTTTATTTTAACCCCGAATGCCTGAGCGTGGTCGCATGCTTGTCGTGCAGAGTTCCAAAACGCCGGTTTCCCCTCAACCAAAAGGAAACGGGAGAATAATGGTATTAAGCATTGCCTTTGATACGGGACATAAGAGGGCACAAAGCGGCGAAGTAAGGAAATTCTGCTAGGACCTCAAAGAGTCGCAGAGGGAAGAGATCAAATCTAGTTCAAGGGCATGCAACGTCATGACACCGTCCAAGCGCCAGGGGCAGATCGAACAGTTGACGGCGGTTAGGGTCTTCGATCATGGTCAACTGCCGTGCTCAGCCAGCCATGCATGACACTCGGGGGGCTCTCCACCCTGACACCATCATGTTTGATCGAGCGTCTCATCGGCCCAGTAGCGTTGATTATTGGCTTGATCAGCGGCTCTGGGACCTTGTTCCAGGAGCGCCCCACTCTTCGTGGTCCCTCTCGTCGCGACAAACTCCTCAAAACCATTGGAAACTGGGGAAATTAGGACTCTTGGGGTCAGATCTGGGCACCACCGGGTTGAGGATCTCTGGGACGTGAGCCCTTCCCCTTTTTTTACGCCTCTTATTGATTTGGCTTCCGTCCCCGAGCAACTCCGACGCGGTGGTGCGGGAGGAATGTGGATCGAGCGTTGCACGTCTGTACGCCCCCCCCCCCTTCTTAAACCTATTATGTACCCATTACGGTACTATGTGTATCTGCGAGTTTTGGACCGACTACCAGGGAAATCCTTTTCCTATGCGCCTTGCAGCCGCTCCCGCTATGTACGTTGTCCCGCGATCTGTGATCTCCATGGCTTGCGTAGGAGGCGTGCAAGTACTCGAGAGTCCTTTTGCACCATTGCTCCCTCCTGGTCAGGCTTGGATCGTGCTCGGCTACCCCCGAAAGCACCAAGACTCCCCCCTGGAGATTCGCCTAAGCAGCTCGCCAAACCTCCCAGGAAGAATCACGCAGGGGCCACCGGCCGGCGGTCACAGCGACTTCAAAAATAAGTCCCAGAAGGATTAATTAGATGGAGTTATATGCGAAATCCCAGGAGATCGACGATCATTCAGCTGCATGCGCGCAATGGCGCTGCTTTTTCCGTCTCTTTTTGGTAGCCAATCCATGGGCGCCGTTGGCTTCCACAATGCCCACCGGCTCCACGTCCAGCCGGTTCCAAAGGTTGTATAATCGGATATATCACAACATTGTCCCTCATCGGGTTTAGGGAGATCGCCTGGGGCTTGGGACAGGGTATTACCCGCTTGGGCCTCGCGCAGATAGCGCTTTTCCAATAGTGGAAACCGTTGAGAATGTTCCCCGCCACACCCTTTTTTGGCGTGTCCATTCCTGGGCTGTTTGGCCGTTTTACCCTTGCCGTATCACCTCCTCCCACGCTACACTGACGCTAACCACCGCCGGCCCACTGTGACGAACCAGTCGCTGCGCCGCCCTTGATTGGCCGCCCCAGGTATTTGTCATTGATCAGTGGGGTTTCCTGATCCAGTAAAGGATAGCCTAGGCGGAAGGGCACCGAACCCGTCATGAGTAATCTTACAACGAGATCTTCCCGAGGTCTTTAATCTATTCCTAACAGGACTATTGAATGCTTTTGAAGCTGCGCATTTCGAGAGCAACCGAGAGGAAATAAAATGGAAAATAAAAAATGGATCTAGGGGTGGGTTGTTGGCCGTCGTTTTCTTTTTTCTTTCTTTCTTTCTTTGTTTTCTTGTTTTTTTTCTTTTTTCTTTTTTCTTTTTTTCTTCTTCTCTTTACGCGTACTCCACCACCCCTGTTTGAACGGGTCCCTGTGCTTTGAGAAGGATTTTATCAGAAACAAGGCAGAGACAGGATTCCCCTACTTCCTGGTGTGGATGGGAGAAGGTCCTGTAAGGTGTCTATAATACGTTAGCTTATGGGGAGGAAGAGGGGGGAAACTGGGGTGTCCAGGGCTTCCACGCCAGCAATGAGATCCCGAACCCCGTGCCATACTGCTGGGAAAACGAGAAAGCCGTTGTCGACGGGAAGACCCCCATTTGCTCTGGAATGCAACATCGACGAGGATAGACCCGAGATGTGACCTGTCAGGCTTATGGACCAATCAGAGGACGCGAAAGTATTTGAGATAAATCCCTGTCAGGCGCTGCAGGGATCACCGGTGATCGCGCTCGTGCACGCTGAGACCACAATTGCCCTAGAACAAGGAGAATAGGAGACATTGAGATGTCGTTCTGCATCAGAGAGTCCACTCAGACTCCGCCGATCAGAATACCTCTCATTGATCCAAGACATTCAAAAAGCAGGAGAGCATGGTGGTCTGGTAAGTGCGGGAAAGCCCCAGGCTCCCAAGAGCCCAAGTGGACCGAACGGTCTCGCATCCCGCCACTGCTTCCTGACTGTCGGGCCCTGCGTGGCGAGGCCCAAGCATCATCACGTGGTCCGTATTGAAATCTTCCCAAGGTTCATGGTAATGATCGTTCCATGGTTCTCTCATCCTCTGTTCTTTTCCCTGGACTGTGTAACCATCCCAGATCCCCAGCGAGGAAGAAAAAAGAAGAGAGAAACAAAGAACAAAGAACAGCATATGGAAGCTCCGAGAGCAGGAGAGCGGACCTACCTGGGCCTCTGATTGGCCTGTGCTCTCGGGGTTTAAAATGTCGGGCACCATATGGTCCCCGATCTGTAGGAAACCGTTGAGGCACGCGCTTCGGCGGGCTTGGCCCCTGCTCCTACGCGAAGCGCACTTGGCTTTCCCCGGTGGAGCCTTTTCTTTTTTGCTGCCCTAGAAATCCTTCCGGCTAATTCTACGTTCTCCCGTTCAATCCTCCCTCTCCGCTTCTGGTACCACAAGGACTCGAACCGGGAGCCGGGTTAAATTCCTCCAACAGCCTAGAGAGGAAATCCAGATATCCTAGTACTCCTAGCATAGAACTGCAAACTCTCTCAGCGAACTCTGACATCCCGTTGTTTCAGGAGCTATACATAGAAGAGAAGCCTCGGCCCAGGCCCGTCTAGTGTTCATTTGCCTCTTTGTGTGCTGATAGACCGAGGTTCTCGATCCCGCAGAGACCCATGATGCGCCGCGGTGGATGTGACAGTTCATTAGGCGTTCCCGCGAGCATGGTGGACTAATAGTATTCGCTGTAGGGAACTCGGACGCGGGGTGAGTGGGGTTGACAGGTGGCGTGCGAGCTCGATGAACCGGTTCGTTCCAACCACACTAGGTGCACTCTTGCCTTTCTGCGGCGCCAACGGGCCTTCGGAAGACCGTGGACATGGCTTGTGGCTCGTTACTAGTGTGAATTTTTGGCGCCCTTCCAAATTTGTATTCTCAACATCAGAACAACCGGTAGTACCAGTCTGAATATATATCAAACGAATCTGGAAAACGCTGCGAGTAAATATTTGTTTGGATACACGTAGAAGGGCTGAATTACTCCAAATATCATCACTAGTGCATACGACCAACTAGGTACAATATGTTCCTACACCGGCAGTCTGGCACGGACCTAGCAGATGCATATCTGACAGCACAGGGAACTCAAAATTGGCGGAAGCGAAGATGTTGCCCAAAGTTCCGGGGGCATGATCCATGACTTGGTCCAACCACGTTGGCGTCTGCCGGCCCAACCCTATCTACCCGGTCCCAAACTCAATCGGATGTCGAGCTTCTTGACTCTGTCCCACGAAAGGTACCGGTTGGCTGTTTCCCCTTGACAGCGGGCGTGGTCTTGTCTGGCCTTGTCTGGCCTCGTCTGGCCTCGTCTGGCCTTGTCTAGCTCTGGTCTGTGTGTCGTGGGTTTCCGTGGGTTCATGGGTCCGGGGAATCGAGGGGTTTGTCCGCCGTTCCATGTTTCAAGCTGGATTTCGGAGACCCAACTTGGCTCTCGACTAAAAAGACGCCCCCTCGCAGTTCGAGGTCATGAGGTCAAATAAGTCGGATTTCATTTGTGCCGACCAATGTCAAGGAGGGGGAGGGGGGGGGGGGGCCGGATAGGTGGGAACCAGACAAGGGGGAGTGGAGTTGAGCGTGGAGTGTCCCACGGGTGTCATGACACTTCCAGCCGGGCCCTCTCGATTCTCATGGCGCCACAGGATGCAGTTTACCCCTGCCATGTACTGGAGCAGTTTCGTGCATGCGTCTGGTATCGAGTACGAGGTATACGGGACATGTAACTAGTATGATACTATAGCGGAACCTGGTGCGAACCGGAATGACCCCGAATACGTCAGCGCCTATCACCATATTTGAAAAGTCCCGAATCACCAGGTGGCAGGCTGCTCACTCTGCCTCTCTGAGAGAATGTTTGACTAATGTTGCAGCGCAAAAGTCCTTGAGCCTCACCATGCCCCCGGCACCTCGCATTCAGCATTGCCTCTTGTCGGTATAGCGTAAGGCTGCTTACGTCAATCTAGCTGTTGCAGGCCCAATCATGGCCCCGGTGCCGGTGCCAGAGTGGCCATAAACCCGGGCCATTTCTGTTGTAGACTCGCAAAATCCTGTGGAATACGTTGTGCACGGGCACTTTCCTAGTACTTAGTTAACTATGTATAGGTCCTGACATAGCAAACGCCAATCACTTCACGGCTAACATGATAACTAAGAGTCCGTGCTCTCAGAAAAAGAAAAAAAGGAAAAAGAGGGGGAAAGCCGCCCTCTCCCCCCGGAAAAAGACTGATGCAGTTGAACGAAGTGCCGTTGGTCGATTGCGGAGGGCTTTCTCTGAATCGTGGATCCTCTTTGTAAAGACCCGGCTTGCCCGTTGCACGCCCCACCATATACCGCACGTATCTCTTCTATTTCCTTTGCTGAGAATATACTTTCCTAGTACGCTCCTCAGAAACCCTCTTGTCGATCTGTCTCGTCTGAAGTGGGCTTTTTGTAAGTCGGGGATATGGTTTCGAGATAACACCAATACATTAAGAAACTTACGGATGATTTAGAGTTCGGTATTAATTAGAAGAGATAGGTATAGCTAAATCCGGAAGTTTTCCCTTCTGCGAATCTAGCAGATCCTCGCAGATCATCCCTTCGTACCATGTCGTGTTTCACTCCGAAGAGAGTGGTGTCCACCGTCGATACAAGGCGAGGGATGCAATTGGAAACCCGAGGGGCCAGCGAAATTACGCAGAAATACGAATTCCATTGTATCGAGGCTCGGTCGGGGGACTCTTTTGGGGCTAAATAAAGCGATAAAGCGATAAAGCGATAATGCGATAATGCGATAATGGGATCTGGCCCGACCCAGTGATCTATCGATTTCCAACGCGGGCAGTGGCGTTCACCCTTTTGGGATCTGGGTACCGACCACGCCAGTCACATCACAGAACAGCCGAAGCCTCATGCTGCCACCCTCGGTCATGCCGTGGGCTCCCCGGGGACATGACACCACACATGGAATCCTCGCATGCTTCACAACTCGTGGTGGCCCCGTTTTTCCCGCAATCAGTAGCTGCCGGCCGAAACGGCAAGCCCATGCAAGGGGTGCAAGGGGGTTGAAAAAGAAAAAGGGAAGATTGGCAGGGGGCGGATCAGGAGATCAGAAGATCAGTACATGTGTAAGGTTCGGGCAATTAGGTTCGCTGTGTCTGGAGGGTCGCAGCATCTCCTGGAGCTTGTGATATTGTGATAGCTTACAAGGGCAGGTTGGGAAGATCGGGTCCTTCTTCTATTGGGGGTTTGTCCGCTTGCACCACTGGCGATTTCTACCTGGACCTCAAGAGCCTATGAAGTCCATGATCGAGGTATACAACCTACGTATTGCCGGCTATTGTGCACGGAATTGTCATCTCCACTGGGTGGAGTGCAGCCCTAGAGCCAGGTCCACGGATAACATGGTCACACCATGTGGCCCGTGAAAGGGAACTTGCAGAATCAATGAGGCCTGGAATTGACGGGATGCAGCAGTTGCCCCTTACAATCCCACCCGTCTTGGACGCAAGTCATAATCACGATATCCCCTCGTGCTGGGCCGTACAGGGCTCCCCCTTCCTTCGAGCATGCGGTTGAAACCTGTCTCAGCGCTCGTGCCCTTCGCATTCTCCTCGTTTGGTCGGGGATGGAGAGACCTCAGCTGCAGCTCAGGATTGAATAGCATGGGTCCGAGTTCCATATATGGCCCAAGGAGGAAGTGGCTTTTTGCGATTGCCACGTGAGGAGTGGTTCCAGCTCGGCCGAGTCGGGATTGCAAGACTTGGTTTGATATGTTCATGTATTTCATAACAGGAAGTTCTTCAAGGATGGACCTCGGGTCGATCAAAGTTAGTAGCGATTGAGACCGTCACAGCGGAGGTCAGAGGAGCTTCGTGTTACTGGCCTGAGCGCATACCCTCGCTTGGTACTCGAAAGGGTGTTCTCAAGTATTGTATTGTATCTGGCTCCCGTGGCATGAGAAAACGATGGCCCCATGCGTGTGTGTCTTGGTATGAAACCCTACTAACTAGTAAGCGTAGAATGTCTCCCCGGGGCCGTCGCTGATGGTCTTGCCCCTTCAGTAAACCGTATTGGCCTAGCAAGATGCAGCGAAATTCCCACATCGTAATTGCACAGGCAGCTGAAGAATCATTTGAGAATCCGAATCCGCCGGCAACAGATACACTCGGCGTTGTGCTCGACTGCCATCTGAAAGCAGAAGGCTTCCGGTTGAGGTGGGCTAAAGTTCTTCAGATTACAATTTACTAAAGCTTTTAGTAGGGGACTGCAAGATCTGCTTTCACACTGAAACATGGCCATTGATTTTGGAGACTTTTTCCACCGTGGAAAGTATCCTAGGCAGCCTCCACGCGGTACAATTTGCGCTACAGTTTCATATTCTTTAGAGCGTGGCTTGCGATGGAGATCCGATTGATGCAAGCTTGAGGTCGACAGGAAGCCGCAACTTGGCCCCTGATTCAATTGGTGGGCCCTGCTTCTTTTCAACTGATAACGGCTCCCATTCCAAGTATTTTGGCACCGCCTCACAATAACAAAAGTGCAAAGGGGATGCTGAGTTGTCTGCGGTAGCAGCTTCAGATATGTCCGTGTTGACATCCGAGTCTCTGATGACGTGCCGACACTTGGGCTGACTCGAAGTTTTTTTCGTCGCGAAACAAATTAATTGAACTCTCGCTGTTGAATGAGAGCATTTTGTTTGAATCAGATGCTGACGTAGATGTCCTGAGTAGCTTTAGCGTGTTTCAAAGTGCTACGTTGAAGCTCGGAGCTCCATTATCTCGCACTGACAGAGTAACCCTTTGAAGATTAATACTTGAAGCTCCTCGCTGCATAAAATTATGCATCTATTCTAGCTCGAAATGCCTTCTTCACGTCGGACTGGCCTTGCTCTAGCTGCAACAAAGCATTTCGGACTGCCAACGTGTCGATGGGCCTGGCTTTCAGCACCCGTCCCGTCGCTCCCGAGCGCAGTTTCTATCCTTGCCCCTCCCAAATCCCAAGTCGCTCAAGAGGGAATACATCTGTCTGGGTTGGAATGGGACAACTTCCGGTTGTTTGGTTCTATCTATTCCCGAAAATTGGCAGGCGGACGACTGGAGCATTAATGCCTTCACCCTGAGATGTTCTAGTCTGTTGTCCAGGTGACAGATTCTGTGACTATAGAAGACTAACTCATCGACCAGCTAATACCGAGCACCAGTATACTGCCAGGGTTCCTCGGCTCGTACCGAGGCAGCGCTGTTGAGTGCGCTAAAGCACTGTTTCCGTTCACTATATGTTAACCGGCCCAGTTCTTCATTTACGAGACTAATGAATTCCCGTCTAGCTTGGATCGACACCGCACTTGCTCTCGATGGAGACACCAACTACCCCAATACCATAGGCGAGGACGATGGAGCGACGGTAGGTAAGACCCCCACAGACAGAAGAAATACTTGAACCGTCAGCAAGGTTTCTATTCGTGGGTACTCTTTGGAAAAACAAGCGCTGTGCACCTGTTTCAGAAGAAGCACATTACAGACTGGCAGACTGTAGAATCTGGAAGCTTACTATATCATAAAAGGGAGGGGACAAGCTGGAATCGCCATGCCTCTTGGAGCCATGGCGCGGTCTACAGTATCTCCTTTCCGAGTCACTTCAATCAAACCGAGGGATCCCCATAGACTGTGAGTTGACGGCACATAGACCAAATACATATAGCTCATGGCCCTGGGAGCTAGTTTTACCCAAAAATGTCACATAGCATCTTCGGGGCCTTGTATCGCGAGAATCTTATTCCCCAACAATCCTACCTTGACCCTTGGGTTTGCTTCACTCGAATACCACTGCGGTCTACCATCATATCAACACCACCGGAGTGAGCTGGATACCACTTGGATTTCATACGATTATTAACATAACCGGGCTCAACATAAGCCAATTCACATCAGAGAGGCGAAACACGCACCCAGTTTAAAGTGTCGAAGCAACGGTCGAACCAGACTCGTGGTACGCCCCCACACGCTAAACCGCTTTTGGCCCAACCGCGGGCAGCTCCAGCCCGGGTTTTCTCAGCTTCATCAACCCACCAGTCGCGCCTTTCAGCTACCTGCCACACCAGCCCCAACATGACAGATGTATTTACAGATGCCGCCCAGGCGCCAATCGCCGATCCGTCCATGGATATTGACATGGAGCTAGACCTGGGTCCGGAGCCCGAGATTGAACTTCCACCTGTCCAAACTGTGAGTGAAATCCCGCGCATTGGCCAGAGGGCCCAGACTGATATCCGCGTTTACGAGCAGGAGGACCTCATGAAAGATGGTCCGATTGATGAATTGAATGAGGAGGCAACATATGAAAAAGTTCATGTGCGCGGCGTGGACGAACTCACCACCGAGAACATCAAACAATTCTCGACCAGCCACTTCGAAGAGGAAGCGCCCTCTCGCGTCGAATGGATCGATGATACGTCTGCCAATCTTGTATTCTCATCGCCAGAAGTAGGGCTCAGAGCCCTTGCGGCATTGACCCAGGTGAACGGAGAAGAAGATCCCTCCGCCCTCCCCTCTCTGCGCCTCCGATCTGCGAAACTCCTTCCCTCACACCCCGACTCTGTCCTCCAAGTACGCTCGGCCGTCAAGACGGACCGCAAGCAGCCGCGCGCCCATGAGAAGAGTCGTTTTTACCTGATGCACCCCGAACACGACCCCCGTGAACGCTTGCGACAAGAACTTGCAGACCGGCGGCGAGGCGAGGGCGGAGACGGCGATTATCGCCGCCGTCGATTCGATGACCGGGAACTGCGCCGCCGACGTGACAGGGACCAGGACGAAAACGTGAGTGCTGGCATGTATGATGATCAACCCGAAAGTGTATCAGACTCAGGCCGTGGCCGAGGGGGCCGAAAGCGACGAGGACGCGAATTATTCCCGGAGGAAGACCTGAGTTCGGGAAGACTGCGCAACCGTAGTGCGTCGCCGGGACGAGACACACTGGAGGAGTCAGGCTACGTTGACCCCTCTCAAGACCGTAAGCGATTCCGTGAACGGTCTCCCAGACGTGGCAACCAAGGCAAAGAGCTTTTCCCATCACATGATTCTGGAGTTCGTGAATTGTTCCCCAACAAGCCTACGTCGAGCTATATACGAAAGGAGCTGTTTCCGACCAAGCCTAGCAATCACCGTCGATCGGATGCTTTTGATGCTTCTGATGATACTGATCCTCTCAGGCGGCGAATCACGGCTCCTGGAGATCATTCCCGCCTGGATCTTACCGTAGATCAAGGATCTGCGCTTCGAGGGCAGTCAGGAGGCCTCTCAATCAAGGGTCGTGGGGATCGGCGAGGGAGTTGTTTCCGTCGAAACCTAGCAAGAACGAGGGCAAAGAGTTATTTTGATACGCTCGAGGGGCACGAGAGGATGCCACTGTCGGGCAGGAGACAAATTCCTTTGAGTTATCTGATGATGTGCAAGGCAAGCGATCTAACAGCTTTTTTTTCTCCTCCATATCTTTCTAACTTTCTGTCTTTCTTCCCTGCTTGTTGCCTGCTTGCTTTTCTTTCCTTGTTTTTTTTTTTGGCGCGAGGACATGATTCCTCGATGGCGTTGTATGAACAAATAAAATTGGGCTAAATAGAGTGCGGTTCTGATCCTCCCCGTCGAATAACGATACAAATAGTAATGATCCAATTGCAACCAGGCGCACAGATATGACGCTGCACGCCCTCTCCCTTCTCCATGAACTATCTGGGCATCCTACGTGAAGATGAATAACCAAAGAAAATACCGAGGTCTCCAGCACAATGCGCATCTTTGATTCGTCCAGACGCGCTGTGGTTCTCCCAACGACCCACTCGGCATCGAGATATCAGCGTAAAATCCCAACACAACCTCCAATTGGAAGCAAAGAACCCCGTCTGTATCGGATACGCTGCCTTCCTTGGGCTGCTGCTCCGATAGTGGCTGTGAAACCGGCACCGGCAGATTGCGGAGATTGGAAAGATATCGCTGCTCCTGGGGGCCGTCGAAAAGTCCTCTACCCCCCCCCTAAGCCCCTGAACCAATCAACACTCCACTGCCTACCACAATGGCTCCGCCACCAGTGTCTTTCCCTGGCTTCAGTGCGATATCAGATCGCGTCTATCTGCGCGACGGGCACGAAAAGGCCAAGCCTGCCCCTCCGAATGAGCCCACCACTATAGTTATCTTTGGCTGGGGCGACGGCCTCCCCAAATACGTTTCCAAGTACTCCGATGGCTACCACGAGCTATATCCATCTGCTCGAATCGTGGTGGTTCTTTCTAAAACATTCCACGCCTCAAACCAGCCCGAGGAGCAACGCATCGAGGCCATGATGCCGGTCGTGGATACCGTGTTCCCGACACCGACTGGCAGTGGCGCCGACGAGCGAGTCCTACTCCATTGCATGTCCAATACTGGCGGGATCTTCCTTGCTGCCACATTCGCCGCTTATCAGCGCCGACATGGCACCGATAAAAAGCTTCCTCACCAGCTGTTAGTTTGCGACTCCACGCCTGGGAGTCTAGACTTCTCGTCTCAAGTTGGCCGCTGGTCCCGGGCGATGGCGGTTGGAACTGCCAAGCACTTCCCCTGGCCATTTTTCATCACCCATGGCTTCTGGTATGCGTTTCTGTGGGCGAATTATCTGTGGGAACTCATGCGTGCAGCTGAGCCTTCGGGACACTGGGCGATGCGGATCATGAATGATAAGTCTGTTGTACCAGTTGAGCCTCCAAGGCTTTACCTGTATTCTAAAGAAGATGAGATCATCTGGTGGGAGGACTTGGAGGAGATTGTGGCCCAGGTCAAGATGGAAGGATTCCAGGTTGACATGGAGATGTTCGAGGGCTCTTCGCATGTTGGCCATATGCGGCTGCATCCCGAGCAATATTGGAACAAAATCTTTGGTTCGTGGAAAGCGGCCATTGGAGAATAATGTTTTAGAATAGATCATGATAGACTGGGCAGCTCGGGGCCTTTATTACTTGTTGGTTGGGTTGTCCCCCGAATTGCTTATGTTGGTGATAGACCCCCCATTCTTTATTCACACGACCGAAGAGCAAATTAATGCGATCCTACTGGGATTGAGGCATTTAAGAAATAATACGACGAGTCCAGGAATACAGTCCTGGTATTTTATTGACCACCATGCACCACTGCCAGTCGATGGTTGGACCCAAATAAGCTACACAACTGACAGCGTCCTATACTGGGCAGAGTTGCTGCCATTTAGCTGGATTCTGCTTCCCGTTGGTCCCGCCCCGCAGACTTCACTCCGCGATCTCCGTCCGGCTCTCTATGGCGTCCTCGAGTTCAGTCGATGCCCTGGCAAGCGCCCTGGTTGCTCGATTCCTGCGATCCAATAATTATACAGAGACCTTGAATGCGTTTGTTCGGGAGGCTGACCTCCCTCCAGACGTGGGGAGTGCCTCCGGCGATGACACCCACAACTGGTCTATCCAGAGCCTGATAGAGGAGAAGAAGAAATTCGATCATAGTGTGAGCTTCGAGAGATATGGGCAGGAGGATGAAGGGAGCGACCTCTGGACCGTGCCTGGTATGTGCAAACCGTGCCTAGGGTGATGAGTAGCCGGCGTTTTTGCCATCGAGAACAGACCTAATTTGTTATGTTTTTATCTTTTTCGGTACAGCACCGTCCAAGCCAACTGTCGTCAAAACATCCACAGCATCAAACGTTCTTTCTGCATCAGTAGATCTGTGGCAGAACCTTCGGGATGATGCGAACGAGCTCATTCCTCTACAGCCGGTTGTCATCTCCACAGGCGCTGATAGACAAGTGCATGTACTGGACACTGCTCCGGGTCATGCGAGACTGACATCTCTTATCGGAGTATCCGATTCCCCCGTGCTATCATATGCGTCGGTCCTCGATGGCCGCTTTGTTTTGATGGCTAACATGTCCGGGCGCCTGCTCCTTCAGCAGGGGTCTCGCGTCCTTGACAACAGAAAAGATCATGGAAAATATGTCGTGAGGATTGTCGCCCACGAGGAGAAGACTGAGTCGGGTTCAACTATTCTGTGGGTTGCTACCGCTGGATGGGATGCCAAGGTTTTCTTATACAGAATCGAGATACCGGATGGCGCATTTGAAACAGCATCTCTGGCTATCGGAGAGCCCGTGGCGCAGATCAAGTTATCCACGAACCCAGAGTCGCTGTTATTTGTACGCCATCCCGACTCGGGAGAGCTCGTGTTACTTGTTTCACGTCGAGACTCGACATACATCTACTACTACCAGGCCAAGCCGGGCCCAACCTCGATTGATCAACCAGCCACTCCACCAGAGTGCTCCCCTCTAGGCAGACAGAATTTGGCTCCTCACTCCAATGCCTGGGTTGCATTCTCCCCAGCATTCATGGCTCTCAGCCCGCGTGATCCTGGGCTATTAGCTGTTGCCACTTCTACGCTTCCACACCTGAAGGTAATGGTGGTCCGCCTCTTATTTCCCTCGACGGAATTGCTGGGGGGATCGAATGTGCCTACTGCCGATGGTATGACACAGGCAACCCAAGCCTTGGCAGCATTGGCAATTCAGAATCGCGAGGATTCCGCTATTGTCCTGCAGGCGAATACATTTGCCCCGCAAACAGCATATTCCACGCCGCAAGTGGCTTGGAGACCTGATGGCTCTGGGCTCTGGGTCAATGGGGACGATGGAGTGATCCGAGGTGTTGAGACGAAGACCGGCAAGCTTATTACAATTCTGAAAAACGGACATGAGCCAGCCTGTAAAGTTCGGACGATCTGGGCGGGATACGTGGATGTACCTGGTGACAACGCTGCTTCGGTGCGAGAGGAATGGGTCATTAGCGGCGGTTTCGATAAGCAATTAGTCATATGGAAAGTGTGAAATGGAATACGGATGTGAAAAAGAAGCATTGATATTATTCGAACCTTTTCAAGTCGTCCATCATTACCAAATCATGTCTACAGCTTACGATATGTAGCCGTCCATCCATGCACCCTTTCACCATCGGAGGCGAGAGGGTGACTGAAAGAGACGGGGGGCATGGGATCTTCTCTTGGCACGTAATAAAAATCCTTCAGCAGGCGCGCATAGAAGAGCACGTTGCTGTACACACATATGCCGTTTGGGATGGGGGAACTCGAGATAATGCTCGAGGTAGCCCGATCGGAATCAAGCCTCATACAAGGAAAGATGATGAATAGGAAAACACCCGGGAAAAATATTGATGTTCCACACTGGAACTGAAGCCGCTGCATGGATATCGATTTAAGCCTGTTGATTTCTGTATCTCAAACAACTCCAGGCATGCGCAAGGAACAAGTAGAAACCAGGCTATTCGATACAGCGGACCTCTTTGGTCGTCGCACGTTATTGTATCACCAGTCCTTGCGCGCTCCATATCTCGCCAATTTTTCCATTTTTCTTATCGTATCCACATTTATGCGGACTCGCGCTTGCCCTGCTTGACCTCCTTCTGTTCGGGTGTTAGTACCGATATAGAAAATCGGTCTCATGGGTCGGTACGGGATCAACGTACAAGAGCCTTCATGGTGCCGTGCAGAGCGTGACGGTGGTTGCGGCGGAACTTGGGGTCAACACCCTTGAGGGAGGGGTAACGGTTGGTCTTGGGCTTCTTGATACTGTATGGCGGGGGGATGTCAGCGGTCGGATCTTGACGCAAGTGGTCGTGCGGCATCGAAAAATCCTGAAAAGGAAAGACCAGGGGGAAAAAGCGAGATGCGTCATTGAAAATCAAGAATTTGAACCAAGGCTGCATTGTCTAGCAATTTGGGTTCAAAATGTCGAATTCCAACAAACCACTGGACTCTTTCCGCCCAGGTCCCCGTGGAATTTTCGATTTGTGACAAAGGAACAGAGCGATGACTCGGGTATTGGTTCTGAAGCTCAGGGGGGTACTGACCCGTTACGGTGAGCCTTCTGGCTGGCGTGGTGCTGGGACGCGTTCTTGGACTCTAAAAAGCGCAAACGTGGTCAGCAATTTGGTCTGCAAACGAGGTCACGGCCATGATGTCCGGGCAGCCATTAACAGGATCACATACTGGCCATCTTGACGAGATTTGTCGGTTGACGTGGACGGGATGGAGAGGTGAAGTCGACGGGCTCCGGAAATGACCAAATGGACGGGACTAGGGTTGTGTGGTGGATTCGTGGGTTCTCGCTTACCGCCGCAGCGCACGGACCACTTATGGCTGGACTTCGCCGGATATTCCAGAGATCCTGAATTTCTCTAATGACATAGAGGTTTCTCCTTATTTTCAGAAGTGGGATTCATCTCAATGTCTCAGCCAGATTAATTGCTCGCCTTGTTTCTGTGCGTTGTCAACCAGAAGCCGTCTCTTGGCCGAAGACAGGTATTTGTAAATCACGTGATCTACTTAGTATAGCGCTTCTAGTCGGAAGTAATCTTAAAAGGAGTTTGGACATCACCTTATAAGAGTGTATGCTGAATCGCTACATAGGTGTGCACAAAGGTTTGTTCAATTGACCGTGGTCTTTAGTCTCTACTACGAGAGATATCCAATGCGCCGGGACTAGCCATAAAATCCAAGTGTACAGTATAGCATACAAGTGGCATTCCTAACAACCGATGTATTCATCAATTGTATATATGAGCAGGTGATGATTTAGAGCCTGAAGTTACATCTAAATCAATCAGCCCGTACCCGGGAGGCCGTCTGATTATTGTTGGAACAAAGATTTAGGCCTCACAGTAGTGAGAACTCGCAGTACGAGACAGTACCCCAGAAATTTACTTGGAAATGCATGGAAGAGAAGCAAAGAAGCGGGACATATACTGAGGCACCTCAAATTGAATATCGAAGCTCATTCTGCCAGGTGTCCTAATGCTATTTAAGCTGTCTAGTCCAGCTCGGAGCCTTTGGAGGTTGAAGACGAGAACCAATGGCCACGTGATCCGCGCTAGGGAACAACCGGCTTCCGAACGTCGACCTTTGCAACACCAACCGTCAAGAGGGATCTCTCTAGCTTACCGTCTCCCCAACCCATTGCCACCATGAACTCCTTCCGCTTCGCTCGTTCGGCCCTGCGGGCTCGCCCCTCCCTGCTCAGCGCCCCTGTCCAGCGCCGTGGCTACGCTGAGGCCGTCACGGACAAGATCAAGCTGTCCCTGACCCTTCCTCACCAGGTACGTTGAAATAGGCTTCGGCCCAGTCGCCGGGTTTCATATGGGGCATCCAGCTAACACGGAATGCTTCTCACAGACTATCTACCGCTCGACCGGCGTGTGCGTCACCACCCCCCGTGGCTATAGCTTGTTTACCGGCCCCTAGTTACTGACGAATTTCGAATCAAACAGGACCCAGGTCAACATCCCCGCCGCCTCTGGTGAGATGGGTGTCCTTGCCAACCACGTTCCTTCCATCGAGCAGCTGAAGCCCGGTCTCGTTGAGATTGTTGAGGAGGGTGGTGCTACCAAGCAGTACTTCCGTACGTTCGATACCGCATTGCCGGTTCCAGCCCGACAAACTTTGCCAATCCTTGCGAGTCGACTCGCTAACGAGATAATGTTATAGTGTCCGGTGGTTTCGCCGTTGTCCAGCCCGACTCTCAGCTGAGCATCAACGCTGTCGAGGGCTTCCCTCTGGAGGAGTTCAGCCCCGAGGTAAGGAAGATATTTGCAATTCCTTGCGCATTGCGTACTGACCATTTTCTTTTTCCCCCTCTCAGGCTATTCGCGCCCAGATTGCCGAGGCCCAGAAGATTGCCAACGGTGGTGGCAGCGAGCAGGACATTGCTGAGGCCAAGATCGAGCTTGAGGTACGAGATACGCCTTTCCTTCCCCCGACGGCCCGCTAACGCCTCAACCAGGTTCTGGAGACCCTGCAGGCCCACGTCAAATAGATGTACATATCCAATTTCGCACTGATCACCCCTTAACTCTGTAGAATTACATCTATTCTTTCTTTTGTCGACTTTTATCTTTTCTGCTAGTGCCCGCGAGCAAAAAATAAAGTGAAGTTAACTTATGAAGGCGCGAACCAGGTTTCGCGGTCATGTTGGCCCTTACCTCTCGCTTCTCCGCGCTTTGCGCTTCCTATTCCAGATTCTCCACCCCTCATCGACCTGAATTGTCTCATTCTCGATGATGTCGTGGAAAGAACCCCTAGGCATGTCTGATTCCCGCTTAACCATGACAAGCAGCTTCGAGGACCGTGGTTTGTCTCCTTCATATGCATCCATCCTGGAATACTGTGATTGCGAGATCTCAGACCTCCTGCCTCTCGATGAAACGGACACCAGATCGCCTCGAAATCTCACTCTCAATCAGCGATGTCCTCGGTTAGAACTTGACCCTACCATGGATAATTTCTACACACTCGACGGCCTCGCCGAGCAGCAGAATCCTCAGAACACACCCACGACGGATAGTTACGCTGCCAGCCCTGAGAGACGTAAAACTCAGCCCTTGGCTCAATCAGACCGATCCCCCAATGCACCGCACTTGGATCTCGACTGGCTTGATCGGTCTCTTCTGACACACCCGATACTCACAAGGAGTCAAACAGAGATGGACCCATTGTCTCTTCACACGCAGTCTGCAAAAGGTGTTACACATAGCATACTACGCAGCGGATCACCCACGCGTGAATACAGTCTCGATATGCCTGTGACCCGAACGGTTCGATTCTCACCTCCGCCTTCACCCAAGCGTCCGCGACCATCGGTCGAACGGAAGCGCGACTATATCGTCTCTCATCGGCAATCCAGGCAGCACGCGAAATGGAAGAGCGTGAGACGTCGCCAAAGCGCTGTACAAGCCCCTAAACTGAAGGGAATCAACGAATCGAAAGGCCGCGGTACTCACCTTCCCCTGCTTTCTAAGGTTCCCTTACCTTATCCTATGTGCGCCGGGCCAGGCACTTCTCACAGTCAAGCCAAGGGAGGAACTACGGCTGCAGCTCAACAGGAAACTAGGCAGGCTCTCAAGCAGCCGAGTGTGTACGACATGATTGTGATCAATTTCGGCGTGTACGGGCCTCGATACCCAGAGCACCTGGGCCCTAACTCACAATGGGCTTTCATGCGCATCAAAATGAACCCTACTTTCATATCAGCACGCGATCTTCGCTCACAGCCAGAAGAGACCAAGCAAATTGTTTGCCGCTTGCCCGCGGAAAACATCCTCTTCCATTTCGTCTTTGTAGTCCCGGCCTTCATAGTTCGTCGCCCTCATGCCTTCATCTCGTTCGTTCGTCGGCTGGCGAACTCGACTCTAGGCCTAAATGCCTTTACTCTTCTCAAGATTTTCTTCTTCGGGATTGCTAGCCTCGTCAACCTGATCGCGCAGCTGGTTTGGGATATGGAACTCGGCTTCCAAGTCAACATCCACCGCCGGTTCTCTGACCGTTTCTCTGACCGACGCCGTCAGGTCTCTCGCTAGGTCCGCTCATCATTCCGATTTCTCAGTTCGACTCCATCGCTCCAGCATACTTTAAGTCCGCTGTTTCCACGCCCATTATCTGTTGTGATAGTTTTATTGTTGCCTGTGTTAAGGATCACATCTTTCTTCAAGTGCTTCTGGAGGGTGTCGAGGTTCATGGAATATGACCCAGCGATATTCATTAATCATGTGCTTTTATCGTCCCTATATGGTGTTCTGAATACCGGAGTTGACGGGGGGTTATCGTCTCAGAGCTGCCAACTTTAGCCTCGTTTAATCTCACTTCCGCCCAATGGACTTTCTCTAGAATGTGCTTTGAATCAGTGTACTAGTACTTTTATGTCCTGTGGAGTGTGCTTCTCTACTCAGCAGCTACGATTGCCGGCACAAACACCGAATGGACAAGCATACTCGATGAGCCTTTATTGAGTTCTTAGATTTGGATAACAGTCATATGTAGCAAGTATGGCCTGAAAGGACACAGGGAAATAAATCGTGTTGCACGATAGATGCAATCGGCAGTGAGAGAAGTTGAAACGGAAACAGGAAAATATGACTCGAAATGACTCCAACCGGCCATTATAAAACAACGTAAACATGATTTTGCCTGCTCCGTTCCTGACGAAGGAAATGGAAGCATCAACAATAAACGAGAAACCTGTATCCATTCGCTTTGTTCCATAGCCTGCATGAAATTCTTTGGGAGCGGGGGTGGCAGGGGGGAAAACATAAAGAAATAAAAATCATAAATCGAGCATTAGACCATCCATATGAACAAGACGCTCCAAAAAAAAAAAGAGAACTCGTTTTATACAAGTCGTAGAGAGGTCCATTAAACATAAGACAAGATGAGAAGATTTGGAACAAATCACTCGAACTCAACGCCATGCTGCTGTTGTCTATCCTGCCTGGCCCGAGCGCGTTCTGCCCGGCGTCGGCGGCGATTATTTGCATAAGATCCACTGGCTTCAGTGCCGGTCCACGTATCGGGCGGTGAGGTCACGCTATTGAATGGCATAGTTGAGGGAGGGGGCTGTGGAACGGGAGGGGGTCGGGGAAGGTTGATGTTGCTGTGCGATTGCGGAGGATAGGCAGACCCAGGGACACTGGCTGACGGAGCAACAGACCCTGGGCCAGCGGCAGAAGCGGCAAGAGCAGCTTCTTGCTCCCGTCGCATTTGCTCGGCCTGTTGTCTCTCCAGCTCCTCCACACGACGCCAGCGATCTTGGCTCCGTTCGTCGCCGGATACGGAACTTGCGCTGCCAGCACGCCGACGCGAGTTCCTTCGCTCCCGTCGCCGTGCTTCACGCTGAGCAGCAGCTTCCTCTTCGGTCAGACGGCGTAGGGTCACATGCCGGCCATCGTTGTGCATCTTCACCTTGACCGAAACCGGAGGAGAGTCACTATGGTGTTCGTCGCGATGTCGACTTTGGCTTCTACTGTCTCGACGACGGCTAGGTGCACCCCCTAACGCCGCGCCGGCCGCCGCGCCGGCCGCTGCACCTGCCGCTGCACCCGTGGCAATCTCTGTTCCATCATGGGAATCTGGAAGCTCCGACCTGGAGTCCGCACCTGCAAGTTCGTGATGCACTGGAGGCCGCGGAGGGATGTCAGAGTGCGTTACGTCGTGAATAGCACCTGATGCGACAGGTTCAGGTGATAACAGAGATGTACGAGAAGGTTGCCGAGGTGGGCGGGGAGTCAAATCCGTAGGCGTGAGCTCAGTATCGGAGTAGGCACTGGGAACGCGGCGCTGGGGATATGGACCTGCTCCTGGCCCAGGTCGGTTATCGCGGCGTTTGCTGTTCATTCGCTGTAATCGCTCGTCTTCGTCCTCTTGGCGACGAATGTCCTCGAAGCGCCGTTTGTCCTCATCAGCTTTGTTCTTGCGCCCGCCGAACATCTTTTTGATGCCAGCAAAGGCGCCCGCGCCCAGCAGGGCGTCGCGTATACCATGGGACGGACGTCGTGGGGCAGGCTCCGTCAAGTACGTACTAGTATAATAGTACGATGAGCCAGGGCTTGGGGATCTGCTTGGAGGACGCGTTGGAGGTCGATTGATAGGGGCGGGATGACTAGGCGCCGGTCTGCCATCTTCCAGGCGGCTAAGAGATTCCTCTGAATAGCTGTCGCGGGAGTCGGCTGGTCGGTAACGGCCTGCCTCTGAGTCGTCTTCGCGTTTCTTTCGGTTATCCCACCACCTCTTGGCCAGAAGACCAGCACCAGCCAGCGCTCCGATTTCAAGTAGCTTCTTGCCGAAGCCG
Source organism: Penicillium chermesinum (assembly GCF_028974085.1). Lineage (NCBI taxonomy): Eukaryota > Fungi > Ascomycota > Eurotiomycetes > Eurotiales > Aspergillaceae > Penicillium > Penicillium chermesinum. Next base: position 187,219 of record NW_026695312.1, on the reverse strand, counting down.
CCGCCTTTACGGGACGCTTCGTCGGAGTACTTTTCGTCAGATATGGATGTTCGTGAATCTTCGTATCCCTGACTGCTGTGGCGATTTCGTCGACGGTTCTTAAACATGGAGCCCAGCGCGGCACCGAGGGCACCCCTGCTAAAGCCTCACCCATGCCGCCCCCTCCTCCTCCTCCGCCATGGTGATGGCTGACTTCAGACGGGCCGGTATACCGAGACCCATGTTCACTGGGTACGTGGAACCCCTCGTCATCGTAGAGGTAGGATAGGATGAAGAAGGCAAGCAAATATGCGAAAGCTGCCAAAGAAAAGAGGATGAAAAGTACCTTGGGCGACCCGTACAAGGTCAATCCTAACGGGATCTGAACAATGCCCAAGAGGAGCAGTGCTCGACCCAGCCATCGATGGATCTAATTTCATGTTAGTATTTGTTTGGATCGGGCGGGGTGTCTCTGGGCAAAAGACATACCACCAGCTTCAAGGGGACTCGATGTCTCATTTTATTTCTCTCCACCTTGTGGACAAACCAACCCCACAGGACTTGGAAAATCACCATCACATAGATTGCTAGGCCTATTCCGTGGTGTGGGTTAGTCAAACTTCTTTTTGGTCCGACTGCAAACCATCCTAGCATGAATACCACTGTAGACAGCAGTAGTGTCATTACTTGAAACCACGCATGAAGCTTGAAAGCCCAGTAAGGGTTCCATCTGCCCATGTATCGGATAATGAGGGTCGAGGTCGGAACGAGACCCAAGAAAACAATTGTTGCGATGACTCCGTGCGCAACTATCATAGGACGGTATCCGGTCATATCCTTGAATCGATTTCCCATGCCTATTTCGCACGTGTTAGCCACGAGTTCCCACTTTTGTTCCAATAAGACATTGTCGCGCACCATTGTATCGCATTGTGTCAAAATTTAATCCCATGAGGTTGGGTAGCAGAAACGTGTCCCGCTGCGTGTCCCATGTTCCATCTCCCACATGCAGCGTATTCGAGGAATACGTGCTGCTGCCAGGAGCTGTGAGGCCAGAATCCGCCATTGTGCCGATTGTCCTTGTGCTCGCTCTCGTCTGGAACGTCGGAGCTTATCGACGGAGATCTTGTGAGATCCCCCGGGCCGAAGAATGCACCATGCGATGGGGGACCGATCCGTGGAATGTGGAGTGACAAGCGGTGTCCGCTAGAAAGCTCAGCTGTGCGCAATCCGATGGAGGAGTTGTTGAGGGGAGGGGAAATAGTCGTGGTAAGCGGTAGCACACTGCTCGTCTTTGGCAGCGAGGTGAAGATTGGGATTGAGACCGGGGTAGCGACACGAAGATGAGAGCAAAATGCCCGTCGTACAGGCGACAAACAGGGGACTGGGTGTACACTTACCACCCTATTGCGTTTAGCTTCTTTGTTGACCCGCCAACGGGACCCGCTGAACCAGAACGGAAGCCTGAGATGCGATCGACTCACGTGACATCAATATCGTGACATAATCACTTATCACGCCCAACGATGCTCATATCACGAGGATCTGTCGCAACCTCCCCTCCCACCGATTCATGGAGCCTCGATCTTCTATAAAACGGAGGGAGCATACTGGGATAGGAAGGAATACCAGACCGTTGGAATATCCGAAGCTATGGGCTCGTCACAGCTAGGGATCTTTGTCCGGGCCTTATCTCGGTAAGTAGCGTGAAACTCTCCACCTTACACTTGAGCTTTATGTTTGAATAACTGACATGTGGCGGCAGTCTTCTGGGGTGGATATAGTACGTTGGATGTGTGCAAGCGCAACTTGAAAAGAGTTCTCTCTCGCCTGAATACTGAATCCAATGACAGTGTGGCCTGTTGGTCGATATCTTTTTATCCTCAGCCGATCTTTAATTTTCGGCGTCGTTCCACAGCCGGACTCACGATCGATTTCCCCACAATCAACTTTTTGGGATTTGTTTGTTATGCGATCTACAATGGCGCGTTTTTATACTCCCCGGTGATTCGCTCCCAATACGCGGCCAGGCACCCGCTTTCCGAAGAGCCCACAGTTCGGTTCAATGACTTCGCATTTGCGGTGCATGCGGTCATCCTTAGTGGAATTACTTACTCGCAATTCTGGCCAGCAATTTGGGGGCTCCGAAGTGTCTCGGACGCAGCGCCTCAGCAAGCCCATCGCGGGCCTGTTCTGGGGTTCGATCCTGGTACCGATAATCGTTGTTGGCATTGTCGCAGTGTCAAGCCCGAATGGGGGCTACGATCCCTCCTATTGGGCATGGATCGACGTGGTAAGTGGTCTTGTATCTCTTCCAAGGTTGCATGCCAGTCCTTCAGCTCTCAGAGAAGATCGTCGTGGCTGCGTGGTGGCTTTGTGTCTCATGCATACATACCGGGCCATGTGCTAACGGCGTCTGATCCAGATCTACGCCTTCTCATATGTCAAAGTGGTAATTACGGTGGTTAAGTATCTGCCCCAGGCATGGTTGAATTACAAGCGCCAGTCAACCGAAGGCTGGAGTATCTCTCAAATCCTGCTCGACTTGGCGGGCGGGATCCTGTCGTTGGTGCAGCTGGTCTTGGATTCCAGCCTCCAGAGTGACTGGAGTGGGATCACGGGCAACCCAATCAAATTGCTTCTGGGGAATATCACGATTGTCTCGGACGTGGTCTTCGTGGTTCAGCACTATATTCTATATCGGGATCAGGCAGGACCCAAGGCTCAACCGGCACGAGACATCACGACCCCCCTGTTGGGTGACGCAGAGGCATCATGAGAGATCTAATTTCGGCGAATGCGCCAGGGGAGGTTCGAATGCAGAGGTTGAGCGTGGGTCCTGGAGTCATTGTGTGGAGAAACAGCGGGGCTATTTTTGGAGTCGGCAGATGGTTCCACCAAGACGCGCTTTTGGGGGCCGAGTTGCGGGGGCATGTAGATCGGATTTAAACTGATCGGTCATTAGGAATGCGTTCATTGTAGACCAATTATGCATCGACCAATGATGAATCCTCATTTGCCAACACTTGTGTCACCGGAAGAGGACGGATGAAAAAAAGTCAATCGGAGGGAAGACGGAATTGCAAGCTCGGGCAAGGTCCGTCTGTCTTTGTTCACCTTGGTCGTTCCCATGGAATCTTCCACGACCAGTTGGGCTAGGCCACGCGGGACCTTAAATCCGATAAGGAACAAGCACCAGCACCAGCACGAGCCGATGCAGCGCTGCACGAGCTCGCGGAGACAATACTTCAGTTCGCGAGTAGAATTGTTGACGCATAGAGAAGGACCTCCTCAAGGGGCGGTCTGGTCTGTGCGGGAGCCACATTCGGGTCTCGGAATCTTGGAATCTTAACCAAAAAAAAAAAAATCCGAAATCCCCCACCTCCCATAGAGGTAAAAGCGATAGTTTGCGGCTCGTGAAACTGGGCATCCACCGACACCGCTCCCCATCGTACAGGGGCGGCGCTCCACCGAGTACCGAAGGGGCCGTCCCGTTGGCCGGCTCGTCCCAGGTCAGTACCATGTTTTACGAGCCAACCAATCGTTGGAAAGGTGCGAATCGTCGGTGTCCTCGAAGTCAAAAAGGCTTCGAAGCCGAACGACTGGGTCCTGCCAGACCCCATCATCTGTATCCCCCGCTTGTTTCAAGGAACGACTCTGACTCGTAACGAATGCCCGTTTCGTCCTGGCTCCCGCATCCCGCTCGGCTCGGACATAAACCCTGGGGATCAGATCCTGGGCCAGCACGGCCTCACTTGAATGCTACCTCTATGCTGCCGTTACCTTCAAAGGCGCTGGCAAGACGTCGAATACCTGGACAGCTGGAATCCCCCCATGCACACTGTGTTCGGGCGACCGATCGGGATAAGGCAGGGTGGTTCGTTTGTAAATCGGCTTCAACCACTGAATGACATCGCGCGTACTTTTTTGCCATGGCCAACATATTATGATTCAGTACCATTGCCGAATAGAACATTACAAGCACATTTCTTGGAGCGGAGGTTTCACCCGCTGGGCTGCGTGGGGCCGAACCCAAGGGGCCACTCTGTAACTGTCCGCTGAAGCTTGTTCTAGTGAAATTGAAGCCACGTTCCTCTCCCGAAGCTCTAGGGACGCAGGGGAGGGCTGATGCTTTTCCTGTCAAGGTCTCTCAACGTTGGGAATGGGGAAAGTATAGACCTTCCACATGAGTCAGTAGGTGAGACCTCCTTCGCAAATCGCGAACTATAAGCTTCGAAGCTTAGGGGTCGGCTTTTCGAATTTTACAACGGTCCAAAACATCTTTATTCGTTGGCCCTTGTCCAAGCCGCTTGAGCCAATGGGAGGGGACCCCTTCAGCGCCGCCCCGCGCCGCCCAACGCCGTCCCAGCGCCTCTGCTCGATGTATTTTGCGCGTGGCTGTCGGGGCTGCTCGGACATGCAAGCGGACCCGCTTCGTAGTTGGAAGGACCCGGGCGGGCCGGCCAATCAGCAGCGGCCCCATTGGTTCTAGATTAGGTTTAACGTTGCGCCAGCACCAACTGGTGGTCCATGGAGTTGTTGGCTCATGTCTCGTTCCCCCACTCTGGGACCGCGCCATTCGCACCACACGCCTATCAAAATATTCCTAGCATATACCTCTCGCAGCCCCGTACGCTCGAAGCAATCATCTTGCTAGGTCCGCCAGATTACGATAATTCCTCTCAATTTCCCCTCAGCCCTACTCGGGCCGGCCAATGATGGTCATGGACCAAGGTGTCTGGCTACCCAAATGAGGAAGTCGCGGTCCTAGACGATGTTCTTACGTCGATCCAGTGTCAATCATGCAGATGTGCCCGGCTCGTCGAGCCCCATGGAGATCTGATGCACGATGATTTGAGTTTTCCCTCTCTACGTCCGTGGACGTTCGTTGGCTCCCGCGACGGGTCTGAGGCTTATGTTATGTTTTTCTCAGTCTGTTGGTTTCCTCCCCCCCTGTCTATTGCCCCATTTCCTGTTCCGTCATTTATAATTTGAAATTAATTTTTTTTTTTTAGTGATTTCATTGTTCCCGATGGCAGGCTATGGACGATAGGGACTATCGGACTCCTGCCGACTATGTACAATATCCTGCAGATCATTACCCGTCGCTCGCATTTTCTACTTGGATGTGGTTTTATTTTAGTTCTGCAGCTGGTTCCTATTTTATTTTAAATGCGGAACGCCTGGACGTTGAGAGAGGATCAAAAAGCACTGCCTCGTTCTGCAGCATTCCTCTCTCCGCTCTTATACACCCTTAGCTCCGAGCCGGTCACACGGCATATTCGCCAGAAAGTCTCTAGATACAAGAATAGCCTTGAAGTCGAACCATACTGCCCACCCACCCCCCCATCATTTCATGCTTATCACAGAAAAGGAACTCATTCCGGACTTGTTTGAGACCATCCTGACCGGTGCATTGCCCCAGTAACGCCTTTATTCGAGCTTCGGTATTTTCGAAGAGACCTTGTTATAAAAGCAGGCGACGTGCCCAGGTAGTGGTTCTTTGCCATGCACATCACCTATTCCCCGCCCACCACCCTGTTAGACTTTGACCAAGAAGTTGAGGTGCGGTCGAGCTTATCGGAAAGAGAGTCGTTGATCAACTTTGATTCACGAAATTCGCTGCCGAGCATGATGAAGCGCAGTGCGGGATATCGGTCTGAACACCATGCAGGGCCCGTTCCGAGCACCTCGGGGTGCGGATTATTGGACAACCAACAGTTATTGCGCTTGGGGGAGATCCCTGTCAGCTCTTCGTCATCGCCCGCGCCCTCATCTGCCCTGCAGCAGCCCCCGGGTTATGTACCGCCGCACGCTGAGTCCGTGTCCTTCCTAGTCCCAGATAGCTATTTATCAGACCAGCGGGCCTCGCCTGTCAGTGATGCCATGGGTTCTCTTTACGCCTGGTCTAGTACTTCCGACGCCGATGCTTTAAGACCGCGTGCTTCCTCATCCGATCGTCCTATTGCTCCTGCAACCACCTCGCCCTATATGCCGTCCTATTTCCCGTTTAGTCCTTCCCACTCCATGGACTCACAGCTCCACCAAGTCTCGGGCTACACCCCTCAACAGATCAATAAATGGTGCCTAGACAGTGATCATGCTGGCAGTTTCTACACCACCCAACAACCTTCCTACCCAGCGATCTGCCCCCTGTCTTTTTCGGGGGGCACAGAAGGGTCCCAGGGTGCCTACCCGTCTATGACCGAGAGTGTCAACGGGCCTGCCTCGGAGAGTTGGTTCAGTTCCACTGCATTCTCAGGGACATCATCCCCCCCCGGTCTCCGCCGTCATGGAACGGGCTTTTCTTTCGCCCTCTAGCGGCACCATCCCCTTCGATTCCCCGTCAGTCATGAGTGCCTCGCCGGGCGCAACTACTCCCGACTTTGAGTCTCCTTCCTCCCGCCATAGACACACCTCTCCCTCCAACCCAGGAGATTTGTCCCGTTACGGAATTCCTACCGCGGATGGGGCATGGCGCTGCGCTCACCCCGGTTGCACTTCCCAGGCCCTCTTCCGCCGGGGCTGCGACCTGCGCAAGCATTACAATCGCCATCGCAAGCATCTGTTCTGTCGTCACGAAGGTTGCCCTCAGAGCCAGCAAGGGGGATTCTCCAGCAAGAAAGACCGCGCACGGCATGAGGCGAAGCATAACCCCGGCATTATTTGTGAGTGGGATGGCTGCGGCCGCGTGTTTAGTCGAGTGGACAACATGAAAGACCACGTGCGACGGATTCATCGTCGCGGTGGCAGTAGCTAAGCGATTATTGATTTGTCTATTTTTTTTTCTTCTTGTTTTCTCATGACCTCTTTTCTGCGGCCATACAAGCGGTTATGGGGTTACGACTACAATGTTTTGTTTTTCTTTTTTGATTGGATTTTATTTGATTTTTATGGCTTTGGGCTGTATATATACCATGGAACAGCGGGCTTGGAGAATTGGCGAATTCACATTTAGCGGATCTTAGACTGGGGCTTCCTTCGGTTGTACCATGAAAGAAAAAAGAACAAATTTAGAATCGAAAAGAATCAGAAAAAGAAAAGAAAAAGAACACCAATCTCATACGCAAGATGGTCGGGAATTGGGGAAAATAATGATCGGGCCTAGACATTTGCATACCGGCTGGGCGGTCCATGACAGCGCATCTGTGAATGAAGATCTAACTTGTCTCATGTTTCTATAAATGGATGTTTCAGATCGCATTAGATGAATCTCCAATCTGATCTAGTATTCTAGTAGAAAACCAACAATTACTTTTCAAGGTCAGCAAAAACTGTGCTGTAACCGTGGCCCACACCGATTAATGGTTTACTATGCCCGAAGCCCCGTTCGCGGATGCGCCACCAGGACAAGCATCGCCGCCATGTTTCTAAGGGCGTTTATGTTTGAGACATTTGAGGACCCCAACAGCGCGTAAATGCCGAAAACCCTGACTGACCAATCATCTCCGATCCGACAAGGCCTGCTCGCACTTCTCAGCGATAGAGGACGGTCTTGGTTGATTTGCGTGGGCTGTTACTACCTCCCATTCCATCTGAGTCGGGGCAGCTTGCCACCGCGTGGACCTGTATAGCCGAGATCTCTTGTATCCTCGGCCTAGCGCTATTTGATGTTTGCTGGCACGCTGGGGGCTGCCGTATATTCACGTGAAGATCGACGCTCTGTGTAAGGGTATGGTCTTTTGGGGGGGGAGAGGGGTCCTCCCGCGTGGCTTACTTCCTTTGGGTCCAGTTCTCGTCGATACCCGATCATCATGAGATGGAGACTCGGGGTTATGCGTTATGCCCTGAAAGCTTAAATTACTCTGTGATGAATGTTGGGTGTTGGTGTCGGTTGAGCTCGCATGATTTTCCCGACGGGGAAAGATGTATACACTTTAATGGCGGAACGGTTCCGCCTACACTTCGTATGCCGAGGGTCCACGGGTTTCCGCTTAGAGCTGACCAATCTATTGAATTGACCTATTCCACGAATGGCCTGCGTCTATCCACCTCGATATAATGACCTTGATCTCCCGGCAGATTAGTCGAACTAGCAATATATATAAATAAAGGCGACTCGTACTCAACAGCGCCTACAATTACACTTAGCCGCATCCTGGCGTAACAGCAAATGTGGCTTCAACAGTCCTGTGCGACCATGATACCATGATCAAACCCCCAATTTTGAAGCTGACAGCCCTCAGACTTCACGATGCTGTGAAAAGAAGCAGATTGAACACGGAAGTGAGACTTGACGGGCCAGAGAACACCTCCTGCTACATTTTGTGCGGCACACTCTCTTGCTATCAGCGTTCGATTCCAGGTTCGTGGTACCTGTGGCTATATCCAAATCTATAAGGAAACCTTTGTTTATTGACGCCATCCGAACACTTGGACATCATTTTCATCGCTTACTAGTTAACCCCGACTCAGACAATTTATTGACAAGAAACCTTCATACCCATGGATGACTCGGTTTCCTTGGGGGGCATTGCATCTGCATCTGCATCTGCAGCTTCTTTCTCCGACTGTAACTCTGTGCACCTGCATCAGACTGACACCGCCTGCTGCCCGGGATACGCCATGTGGCATTTGACATGCATGGAAAAAAAATGCAGTTTATTCTCCAAACGTCAAGGCCACGAGACAGCAGCACCCATGGGTATTCCCTGTCCACGGCGGCTCCGACAAAGTTCTAGGCGGGGGAGCATGGGGATCGGGGCATATTCTACCCCTGGAAAGGATCCCTTCTGAGCCACCTGCGTTCCGAAGACTTGAGGTGGCACAAGGATTTACGAGCAAACGGTTCCCTGCTTTGGAGGATCGGGAGATCTGGCTGCACAATTTAAGGTAGCATGCAGATGGGCGCACACAGCGATCATACGTAACAAGCTCTTTCTTTCTTTCTTCTTTCTTTCTTTCTTTCTTTTTCTTTGCATTGTGGCCTGAAACTCGCGTGTTTGGACGAGAGCGTCATGTTGCAGGTCATTCCCCGCCGTTGATCCGGTTCGTCTGGCTCTAGTGGTAGACAGGGAAATCCCCTCACGTTCGCAAGAGATCAGTCCCAGCACCTTGGGAACATCAGCATTCTGGGGCAAACGATGGCATACAACTGGGCGTCGAACTAAAGGACCAGAACCCTATTGAGCCCCACGTCCGACACTTTCCACAGTTTTGCCTGAGGTTACCGCTGGGTGCCTGGGTTGATCCATGGTTCGCGGAGCCCAACACGAGGTTACCGGGGCCTGAGCCGACCTAGTAAAGAGTCTACACATTCTACTCCAAGAGGAGACTTAGGGGGGGTCTTAGATCTGACTTCGTTATGTTCATTGCGATCGATCCTATCTAGAGACAGATCGTTCCGGCATCATACATTCATGCATGAAGGGGCATTTAGTAACCGTTGTAGGAGGGGGGCACATCCTCGATGTTCTGGTAAGCCTGGCGCTTGGCCTTCTCGCGGTCGATGAAGTCAAGCCCCCTGGTCTCGACCTCACGGTCGACGAAGGCACCAGCGAAGCCGGCGAGGATCTCCTTGGCCTTCTCGTGGCTCTCGGGCTTGCCTGCAAAAAGGGGAGAAAAGGTTTTAGCTATCCGACGCCGATCGGTAGGGCGGGGTAAATTTCTGGAAAAGGATGAAACATACCATTACGTTCCTCGTACTGCTCGTAGGCCTTGGCGGCCTCGTAGCTGGCGGCACCGGCGATCAGCTCGTGGGCGAAAGAGGGATCATGCTCCCGGGGCTCGCTGTTTTGCCACTGGTTGTAGGAATCCTCGTGGTCGCCTGGGTAAAAAGGGAGCCAAGATGTTAGCGGAAGCTTGGCAGTGACCCCTCCATGTAAGGGGGATGTGCGCGGTCGATCACAGAGGGGTGTAGATCATCCCAGGCTTACTTACTGTGGCCGTCGAACCAACCCATGATGATAGATTTATTGATGAGAGTGTTTTGAAATTGAATAAAGTTAGCTGTTAGAAACAGAAGAAGAGGATTTGGGGGGAAAGGAGAGGGGTTAATATAGGCACAGGTGGACATCCAGGGGGGGGGTTTACGGGTGTCCCCACCGATCAGCTTAGCTACGTAGCTCGTGCTTCCTTCGTGCCCCTCCAAATCAATTTGCGTCTCCTAGAGCGGGGTTTGCGCCACGCAAGCGGGCCAGATACACCAATCGATGCCAATCGATGGGTTGGCTCGCTACCCATTGAAACAAGCCACTTGTACGCGCGCAAGATGAGACCATAGTCTGGATGTAAAAATAGGACGTGTTTCGCATTACGATCACACCACTACTCTCCTGTTCAATGCTAAGCTAGATACCAGACATAAATAATGGAAAGACGGAGGTTAAGCTTTTCTAGAAGCTTCCGGGGAGAATTCGCCGAGAAAAGAAACGAGTGGACCGTTTTTAAAAGAGGCGGTGTTGAAAGAGGCGAGGGAAAGAGGGGTGGGGGGGGGGGGCAGACAGAGGAGAAGCAATTTCCCAAATTTCCCAAAGATTCGAACAAAACGAGGGACCCATGTATGATATCATGCTTCTAACGTGTTGACAGTGGTATCATCGAAGAGAAGAAAAAAAAAAAAAAAAAACAGAGTAGCTCAGCTAGCAATTGGAAGAAGAGTATCAGGAAGAGAGAGATTCGTTACGCGTAAGGTGGCAGAATAAGGCGGGGCTCGCTGACTGGCAAGAATGCTGTCGTCATAAAAGGTGTAGTTATCATGTTTAATCCCGTAGGAAAAGAAACAGCGCTCAAAAACTGCAGATCAGGAAAAAAAAAAGACAGCCTTATGCATTTATTCTCCTCCGCCGTCCTCGGGTGCTGCCTATGGGGCGTTGCGCGAGGACCTGACGGAGAGTGGGGTCATCTTTGCTCTTGTCGACGTGATGGACCCGAACATGTCTTGATTCGGCGTCAGTGACGCCTTCGCATGGGAGGATGGGATGCTGAATCTTACCTCTGGAGATTGTCTGGCCGGGGATACTTATGTTGTTGGTCCGGACAGAAGGGGCAGACATAGCCGGGTGAATTATGCACTAGTCCATGTCGCATCATTTCATTCTTACGCTTGAACCCTTTGCCCCCGATCCCGCGAGGGCAACCGTCTACAGGACAGAAGTGAGGACGATCTTGAGAATGAACGTTCGCATGAGAGCTGTGGTGTAGATGGTCAGACCAGGCTGGTTGATGAGCGGGGAGAGAGAGAGAGAGAGAGAAGGAGGGAGGAAGGGAGGTATTTTGGGTAGAGTCTTACTTGAGAAGGTACTGTGTTTGGAACGGCGCTGCAGTGCACCCGGGGTGTTCACACTTATAATGGCCTACTCCAGTCGGGACTCCATTGGCCATCATGTTGGCGCTGAACGTCGATTGACCCGCTACGCCGGGAGCGATCTGCTCAGTCGGGGCAGGGTAGTTGGTGGCGGGACTTTTCGCTGTCACAGGGGACATTTCGTAAGGCGATTGGGGCACCGGCGGCTCTGATGGCGCTGGCGGAGGGGGCGGAGGTAATGCGGTAGGTGCGACGGCCGACGTGGGTGTACGCCATGTTGCGGGCTGTGACGCCGGAGAGGGATTGTTGGACGCATCCTTCGCGCTCAGAGCACTCACTGGAGAATAATGTGTATAGGGACTCGGGGGTATAAGGCTCGGCAAATGGCGGTCGAGTGGGGATTCGCGGGGCGTAGGCACCCCCGGCCCTGCGTAGGACAATGGTGAAAAGGCATTATACGGGCTGGCCGAAACGTCGGATTTGTTGAGACCCAGCGCCGAGATGGAGGGCAGCGGTGTGTTGTTTACCGTCTCTGGAGAGGTTGCCGCACTGGAGGAGGGAGGAGAATGAATGGACGGTAACGGCTGGAGGGAGGGCACAGAGAAGCGCGATTTCACCTCCGTAGGCGGGTTCAGGACGGGTCGGTCGAGAGAGGCTCTGCGCTCGTGCGGAGGGAGGAGATTCGGTAAAGGGGGTGCGTGAATGGAGGGGAAACGACGGCGTTGCGGCGGAGATTCCAGACTGGGATTGGAAGGGAGGATGGGAGGAAGGGTCGTCTTGTGTCCGGGTGACCGAGGGTTCGGTTCCTTGTCCGCGGATGTTGACGGTGTAGCAGCTGTGGTAGAGTCCTTTTGCTCCTCCTTTGCCTCCTGAACAGGCGGGATTGGGGGCGCTGCAGGACCGTTCCGTCGGTAATGATCCAAGTCCCTCGGTCGACCTCGCTTGGGAGAAACCTCCAACGGATCGTCGCGTGCGATTCTGGCCACATCCGGATAATCTGGTCCCAAATAGCCTATCAGCAGGCCATCCCCGTGGCGCGTTTGGCAAGAAGACTCGGGGTAGTGCGGCTTACGGGGGGAACGATCGCGCGTTCCCTTGTCGCACTCGGGGAATTCGCCATTGCGAACAAATGGCGGAGGATCCTCATCCACGGCATATTTCGGGACGGCGGCCACCAGCGGCGGAGTCCTGTTCATGGGCTCGTCCGGATCATAGTAGTCGGACGTCATGAAGGCGGGCGAGGGGGCATGGACGTGGAGACCAGGTTTTTTGTGGCTTTTGGCCCGGGGAAGAGCTGGACGAACAGGAGAAAACAACAGCGATAGGGTTAGAGACCAACTGTAGTCCACTGCGTTTGGCGGTTAGTTCAGGAACCCCAATCAATCCTAGACGCCTGGTAACGCTGAGTACACCTGCTCCAGCTTTAAGCGCTCCCCATCTGCTTCGTCACCGTAACTCGAGGGAACTGGGTTGCAGGACAACTCCCAGTAAAAATACAAGCAGTGGATGAGAAGGGCAAACGCGAAACGTGAAACGGACGGGGAGAAGGAAGGAAGAAGGGGGGGGGGGGAAAGAACCCAAAAAAAAAAATAAAATAGAAAAAATAAAAACACCAGGATCGGGGAAAGAGAGCAAAGGCTCTCGGTTCTTGGGGCGTATGAGGCTGAAAATAGGTGAAGGCACTTACGGGCCGCTGGAGGGCCTGATACCAAAATAACCAAATCACCACGAAGGGACCCGTTTACCCAATATGATCAGGAACGATGAGGCTCAACAAAGGTCCATCTGGATGAGGAAATGGCCACAATTGCCGGGTCTCCAAGGGAACCTTTAGGAAGTCAAGGGGAAAGAGAAAAGAGGCCAAGGGCGAAAAGAGGGGGCAGCAGCACGGGAAGGGCGAGTCCACGTCAAAAACGGGTGCACGGGGAAGAGAATATGCGGCTCTACTACTGTGGACCCCCCCCGAGGCTCGAAAAGAAACTTGGAATTCCCCGCAGGCAAATTTCAGTTGACGAAATTTTAGGACATTTAGTGTCCCAAACCTGCGTTGAAGAAATGGGATCTGAGATCTACAGGATCTTGACTTCTTGGTGCCCAGGTGGCTGTTGGCCCATTCCTGCGCCAAAGCCCATCTTGTTTATACTACGAGAATAACCGAATCAACATTGGCCTGGTCCGATGTACTGTGTCGATTTACTTCGGCGAGACCCCATGAGGCGAAATAACCCCAGAGAGAGCCAAAGAGCAGAGATTGTCCAAGGCAAGAATGCCAAAAAAAAAAAGCCGCCAGGCTCGAATCCAGTAAAATGCGACATTCCTGAATCCCCTAGCTGTTACCCGCTGACTGGTGCAGATGATCTTCGGAGGATTATGGAAAGGGGTGATAGTGAGCCCCGTACGAGGGGGCGTAATCGCCGTAGTACTGGTCTTTTGGGCCCAGCCTATCCTTTTGTGTACGCAGAACGTGTACGGCATAGGCTCCACTCCTTTCTCATTTTCTCCTTTTCCTTTGCCTTTTCTCCAAGCGGTAAATAGCCCCGTATTACTTACCGACTGCTGCTGCCGGAGTCAACATCCGGGGTCGGCGGGATTGGACTGGAACACGGGCAGACCTACGGTCCACTTGCGACGATGCATGCTCCGATTTCTGACTTTTGCTGCCCGAGAATAGTTTGTCTTTGCCAGCACACGTTTCAGGAGCCCCAGTCCTTTTTCCAAGATGTGTTGTGAAAAAGACAATACGCGGCCCGCACCGAGATCAATTGGTTGCGCATGGCCTGGTGGGTTGCTTTGCAGAGACACGGGCCATGTGGATTCTTCACCTTCTGCTTTGGGTCTTGACGCTAGTCTCTGGTTGGGACCAGAGGTTGACCTTCGGTACGCAGTTCCCGGAGTTGACCTGGCCATGTCTTGGGCATGATCAGCCTCACTCAGTTCCAGAGCCGCAGAACCGACGCAGCCTCATTCCTCCCGGCCCCCCCTTTTTTTGACTCTTTGGCCCCAAAAGTTCCGTCATTTCGCATTCGCATCCTGAGCCCTGTGGCCCTTGGGAGGGGAGTCCTTGCTGCATGGTACCTGGGCCTGGGGGGGATTTTTTTTTTGCCACCCTCCCCAATCCGAAACACGAAGTCTGGAAGAGCGGGGCTCCACTCGAGGGGGGGCTCTTCGTGGCCCGGTCGAAGTCGCCTTTTTGATTTGTGGCTATCCTGATTCTGGGCCATCACCGCTTAAATGTGGATCGTCACCGTCCCGACTATTTTTTTTTATTGATTACATCTCGCCTTCTTTTTGGCAGATGGTTAGGAATAATTGGTGCACTATCAGAGGTTGGTGGGTAGGTGGATAGATAGCCCTCCGGGTTACGGAGTACTCCATACTCCGTACACCCTTCGCAGAAGTACCGATACCCGACAATATGGACACGTAGAGAGGGGAAAAACAAGCCCCTCCCCCCCTCTTCCTCCAGCTACAAACTAAGCAAAAGAGAAACAGGAGTGTCTGCATGTGTGGCGTCCGATTAACGTGATATCGGTCGTGTTGCGGCATGATACAACCGGTTCTCGACTAACGTGGTCCGAATGGGGACAAGTGCTGACAATGCTGGAGGATGCCCAGGTGGGCACGATTTTCTGCACGCTTTGGGGAGCCCCGCTTACTCGATCGTTTCTCGAACGGGTAATGATAGTGAACTCGATCGTCAGGATCCTATGGTTTTTGGCCGCCTCGGACTCAAAAAGCTTGGTTTTCCTTGCCGGGGCGAAACATCGGCCGCCCCTCGTCATCGATCTTTCAGGGCCTGATGGGAGTAAGATGGAGGCTCGGGTGCCGGAAAAAGGGACCGTTTACGGATTACCGAGTTCATCTCTTGTACATCTGCATGGAGCGGTCTTGTTCGCAAGGTCCCAGGAACATGCCATATATGCGGCTTACTCGCAGGTTTGCCCTTGGTTTGTAGCCAGCACATCTCCCAATGGGTCTTGCGCCTAGGGTTAATGTAAAGTTATCCGATATGATCGTCCGATGCTAGTATGGAACTAAATTGACTGTCTAACTCCATTTTGAGTCTTATTGACATTTATAACTTGCCCTTTTGTGTCAGCCCTTGCACCCGCTGCACCCGCTCCCAGGCTTTCAGGGCGAAAGGTTTGGCCCGTTTCGCATACTCGCCTGCGTTAGTGCTACTGGCCTGGCGCTGTGCGTACCGGGCCGCGATGCCCTGCATGATGATGGCCGCCCGGAATGCGAAGAACGCATCGCCCCAGACGATGTCATCTGTGGGATTGTATCCGGACACCTCGCTGTACCAACGGATGCAGTCCTCGCGCGCCGGCAGCCCCGGCACGGCCCCGGGCTGGAATGATTCGATCGGTGAATCGGCCCCTTCCAGCACCCAAGGACTGATCAGGTTACAAAGATCCGAGAGCGGGTGTCCCACCGTCGCCATCTCCCAATCTAGAATCCCAATCACCCGGGGCTCCGTGCGGTGAAAGATCACGTTGTCGATCTTGTAATCGCCGTGCACGAGCGTGCCCCGATCGCGTGGCTGGGTCGCCTTCTGCGAGAAGAATCGTACCATGTCATCAAAGTGCGGCAATTCCCCAACCGGCTCCTGTGTTTCTACATCTTTGGCCTGCGCCTGCGCTTTGGAGATCGTGGTGAATGTTGCGACCTGTCGATCGTAGAATCCTGTCGGTTTGCCGAACTTCTCAAGCCCTATGTTTTTGGGGATGACTCGGTGGAACTTGGCTAACGTTTCTACTGCACTCTTCCACCTACGGGACCCAAAACTCGTTAGTCTATCGATGCCCGGGTCTTGATATCCGACGGTACAGTGTGGAGGGGGGAGGGGAAGGCATTTCCCGACCGAGAACCCTTGATCGCGAATACTTGGGGAAAGATGGGGAGGGGGTCCACGTACAGAGCAGTCCTCTCCTCCGCGCTTACGCCTGGCATTGATGGGTCTGTAAAATGTCGGCCATCCAGGAACTCCATGATGTAGAATGGGGTCCCAATGACGTTGTTGTCCTCACACAGACAAAAGACCTCGGGGATAGGCACATCGGTTGGACCCAAAGCTTTGATGATCTGGTATTCACGGTCGACTCGATGCGCTGTCTTTGAGAGCAGCTTGCCAGGAGGCTTCTTGCGCAGGACATATTTCCTGCCGTCGGCGCTCGTAAGCTGATAGGTAGGGTTGGATTGCCCAAAGCCGAACTGGAACATATCAGTCTCTATATCGGGATGGATTGACTAATCCTTCCTACCTGCTTTATGTCCAGAGGAGTCTTCAATACTGGCACATTCTGGTCGATATAGCGCTCCAGAGACGCAACATCTATAGGCTGGCGGACAGCTCCCGCCATGGTTCCAAGGGTTTGTAGATTATGAAGGACTAGGGCGCAAAGGGAAAGGACTGGAATATAAAGGGAGTCGAATCGCTCCTCGGGTATCTACAGGTTGAAGAAGCGCGTGGGAACAGCCGGGGAACCTCGGCCCCTATGGGCTTCGGCCAGCCCCATCGACTTAAGCGGGGAAGGAAACAAACAGCACAAACAGCCGCGGGCAAAGCACATTATATGCACAAGCAGTACACAGCTCTGGAGGGGACCCAGGCACCGATATGGCAGGCTTCGTCTATTCTTAGCTATACACTTAATACTTCTCCAGGTACCGAGGGACTGCGGGCAAACGCGATTTCTGGATTAACCTCTGCTTGCAAGAACCGTGGAAGCCTTGTGAGGAGAACGCGTAAACTTCTCCTCGTATAGAATGAATTCGCCTAGACTGAATGTTGGTATTGGTCAGTCGCTGAAAGCGTTTGCTACTTGCAGTTCTCCGAAGAAACGACGTCGATGCAAATGCCTTTTCGAGGCGTGGAAGGGTACTCTGACTCGTCCAATGTTAGATTGAACGCTAAGTTTGGGACGCGGGGCGCGTCCCGCGTTCAATCCCCCACCAGCGGTGAATATTCATGACGCGAGGGAGGAAAGCACTACACCGCAATTTTTCCCTCGTTCTTCATTCTTTTGTCCCAATCCTCTTTAAAGAAAAACGATCCCTAGAGTACACTCCACTTGTGGACCTCTTTCTTACCTCTTCCATCTCAGCTCTCTGGCCATGACCAAAGAGACCACCCCGCCTACCGAACCCACCACAGCTACTCACGAACCTCCTTCACTCCCGACCTCTCCACTCCCCAAGCGCACCAAGACCGACGCCATGACTGCTCCTCAGGCCCCTGCTGTTACTTCCATTCAGCAGCCCCAGCCCCCCATTGCTGGTTAAGAAGCTGGTGGACACCGCCCAGGCTCCGACGCGGGGATCTGCTTTCGCCGCGGGCTACGATATTTACAGTGCGAAGGAGACTGTGGTCCCCGCCAAGGGCAAGGTGGCGGTCGATACTGGCATTGCAATTGCAGTGCCTGAGGGTACCTGTAAGTAGATCCTATCCAGTTGGATGATTGTGACTGCCATTGGCCGCTTTTTGTGTCCTTCTTGTGACCCGTGGTTGTTGGCCATGTCATCGTAAGGCTGCCCCGACCAGGATAAGAGGCTAACATTCCGACTTTTAACTGGATAGACGGCCGTATTGCTCCTCGCAGTGGTCTCGCTGCTAAGCACTTCATCGACACCGGTGCTGGCGTGATCGACGCTGACTACCGTGGCGAGGTGAAGGTTCTGCTCTTCAACCACTCCGACGTCGATTTCCCTAGTATGTGAAGGGTTGGGTTTTTTTTGGATACATGGGCTAGTATGACTGACGTTGCGATATAGTCAAACAAGGCGATCGTATCGCCCAGCTGGTTCTTGAGAGAGTAAGTTCCCTTTATCTGGATTTCCCTAGTCCGGTTGATTGATGCATTCTAGATCTACACCCCCCGAAGTCGCAGTTGTCGAGCAGCTGGAGGAAAGTGTTCGTGGCGCAGGTGGCTTCGGCAGCACTGGTGTCTAACGGTCGAATCAACTTGAAAATTAGTTACCGGAGTTCACATGGACCTCTAGAGGGGCTCAAGCCGTACAGAGATTCCGGGAGGAAGGCTCCTTGCTCAGATGAAAGATATAATGATGCAATGTCCACTGGGAATCAACAAAATATGATAAATAGCTCATGCAGGTTCTCTCTTTTCATGCATAGTCTATGTTATAACTCTATTTACAGGCACCTCATAGATATCGGAGGCAAAGAAAATGGAAAAAAGAAAGAGAAAGACAAATCTCCAAGTAACTGGAATTGCATCGGCCCCCTTCCCGCTATTGCAGGGAAGATGGGAGGTCTTCTTTGAGCCATTCTTGCACAGTGAATTGAGCCACGGGCTCTCGGAGGAACCGTGCATTTCGGACTAATCGCACTTCACCGGCCTTCGTGCGCCGTAAATGTTCTTGCTTCTGCTGTTCTTCGGCGGTCAAAGTGCTGTTTTGGAGAGGCGGCGCGGCGGCCAACTCCGCATCGCGAGCCTCCAGAGTCTTCTCCAAGATACTGTGCATGCTTGAGAGTACTTTCAACGTAGCCTGTGCCAATGGAAGGTTGCTGGCGGTAACATCATCTGGCGAGACCCAGGAGCGTGCGCCTTGGACAGCCGGACCGGCGGCAGCAACCGCTTCGCGAAGACGCGCGACAGTCAAAGCGGCGAACATGTCCCCGGTTCCGCTGAAGAAACAGTCAATCGCAGGTACGTCGATGCGGAAGAGGCGAGGGGACCCGTTGGAGCGGATCGTGGAGCCGATGACGGTTAGCAAGTTCTTCGACGGGCTTGGCACTGCGCCTGACTGGGATAACTTGAAGAGCTGGACAGAAGTAATGATTACATGGGGAACGGAGTAGGTGCAGTGGATCACATTGATAGCCTCCGCAAGAGTGGAAAGTGAGTCGATCTTAATTCCGGAGAGGACCCTGAGGATGATCCATTAGAGGCGAGTTTCAACTACAACGGTTGGGTCAAGGTTATTTCTTACTCCGCTTCGAATTGATTTGGTAAGATCAAGTCCGCGTGATGTATGATTTTCTTGTAGGCCGGGACCACGTCGTCGTTGACGTAGAGTCGGCCTTGGTCACCCATCACGGGATCCAGTACTGTATTCTGTCTTTAGCTTTTCACATCGACGTTGTGTATACAGGGTGGCCCTTTGAGGCATTTGGAAGCTTACCCCAGAAGAAGGAGCCTGGGGTTCCCTCAGCTTTCTTCTGCAGGTCGATGCCAATAGCACCCACGGCTTCCACGGCGGCAGCGCTTGGGGCATAACCTGAGAGCATAACGTCAAAGTCCGTTAAGTGACTCTGAAGCAGCCCCTGATAGAGCTCTGATATCTGCTCTGCAGTAGACCGAGTGCCTTTGAATTGACGATAACCGGTATGGTTGCCTATGCGCCAGGTCAGTCTTCATCTTTATATGGTTATCTTGGCTTATCCGAGCCATCCGATACGAGTTGGGAAGGAAGAGCGTACTGAAATCCACGGTATTCAAAGATGCTACATCGCAGCCCAAGACCTGCATAACGAACACTGCCATTGAGTTTCCCACATGGCTAGAGCGGGTTAGTTCATCGCGTGCAGATTCTCCGCGGAGGAGTATCATCTTCCCGAGGCGAGATGGCAAGGTCCAACATACCCATAGACAACCTGCACGAGAGTTAGTTACGATCTCCAAGAGATAACTTGGAGCACTTACATGGCTGGCGACAGCCAGCACCCGCGTATCGGGAACAAGAAGATCAGACATGGCGGGGGGTTGAGTCGGAAGATCCAAGGTGGGATTTGCATATCGCAAATGTGGGGGGGGGTACGAGACGGGGAACAGGGCCGGTATCCTCTTACCTAATTGGTTCTCCGGGCAGGGCTTGCACGTCCAACTGACACCGGAAGTATATGAACTGCAACTAGGTATTATATCAGATAGTCTGTGATGCAATGCTGCTCTCCTGCGTGTGGCATGTCTAGACATGCGCATTGCAGAAATGAGCCGTATGTCGCCCGCCGCTCCGTTTCATCTTCGTAATGCTATGCCCTTGCGTTTACTGCAGCAAGCCTTGGACCATGGGACAAGTGATATATACTCTTGTCCTCTTTATTTATCCTATCTACTTTATCCTCTTTATTGTGTTCTGTACTAGTATAGACTTGTGCGGGGGCCCAAAGTACTCAGATACGCCAGTGTTTCAACCTGTACTCCTTGAAACGAGAACGCGCAGAGACCCCGAGGATCACATCGCCCGGTCATGGTGTACTTGGGAGCAGCAGTACGGAGTCGAAGTAGTCTATGAAGAAATGTAACCAGCGTTACGAGGCAGCCAAAAGTTTAAAGAGGGATCGACGGTAGTCCCTGCTGTTCCTTGGTCAGCCTCGAATCTCCAACGGAGCCTTTTCAACGGTCGGGAGCGTATCGGCTGGTCTCGCCCTTGGGATTTTCCGTGTTCCCCTGGATCGATGGATCCTGAGAGAGAAAAAGAAAATATCCATCGCACTCAGGGACCTGGTAATCTCTGAATCTGCCGTACGGCCAAATTCGTTGGACTCCCTATTCTCAGCTATTCCCAGCTTATCCCATCCTATCCCTGCCCGGGGGCTCCACAGGCCGCTCTAGTCCTGCGCCAGCCCTGGTATTTTCGAGTTTAGCGTCGGCTTATGGTTCACTGGTTGCTGGCTGTAACTTCGTAATGGGATTATAGTATTGCTACTGGCTGCAGCAGGATCCTGGGCCAAAAGACCCCGATCATAGCCGTACCTGACCCCCCCCCCCCCCCGGTCTCCCTCCCTAACCTTCACCTGGTTGCTATCTGTAGCGGGTTGCTCTCCCTAATATCTGGATGGCTTCTTGATGCTCATCCTCGGGCTCTTGAGTATATCTGCCATGTCGACTTTCTAACCCCTGCGCCATTCCCTGTATATTAGCCCTCTGGGCCCTTTCGCTCGTTTTTTCGGCTGGCTATGGCAGGCCGATCTGGCTGTACCGACTGCTTCGACAGTCGGGAATGCCGTTCACTCTCTCACGTCGATTTACCCCGTTGCACACGCTCAACCCGTCGAGCGACCGTTCATTTTGGATCCATCTATCACGCCTTATTAATCTTAATACTGTTTTTTTGCCTGGTGCCGGTTCCCGCGTCAGCGTACCCAGCTGCGGTGGCAGACCTGGTCGATGCTCCACGATCAGCTTCGACCGGTGAGGAGATTGTCGCGCTTAATCTTCACCAGCGGTCCACAGCCCCCGAAATAGCCAATGTGACAGTCAATGCATCCAAGCATGCCGCCGAGAGCAAGGCAATCGTCACCGCAGGCTCCTCTTCGTCGTCGCAATTGCCTATCGCGTTCGACACGATGGCTAACAACTTTGCGAACGCCAGCTGTGTCCAGTTCTTCTCAGACCACTTGGAAAAGCCCACTGTAGCAAACTGCCGTCCTCTTTCACTATACCTCCAAAACTCAAACTCGTTCTTTCACGACCTCCGTTCGGAAGCAGGCACCTCGCGGGTCCTGGACGCCACATGCGCCGACCCTGTCGACGAATGCGCGACGTCCATGACCTCTCTGGCGGAAAAGCTGCTTGACGACGACAACTGCGGGCAGGATTTCAACGCCGGGAACACAGTTGTCCAAAGCACATATAACGAGCTGAAGGCATACGAACCGTTGTACCGGGCTACATGTCTGACCAACCCCGCCACCAAAAACTATTGTTTTGTGGACGCGGTGACCAATGCTTCCGTTCCCAACGATTACAATGTGTATTTTATTCCGATTGGCAACCCGCTTGGGGAGGGACAGATCACCTGTAATGAATGTCTCAAAGCTACCATGGACATCTATGCTCATTGGGCTACCATCGACCAACAGTCCCTCGATACCACCTACTTGCCATCGGCCCGGACGGTCAATGATTATTGTGGCGCCGGCTTTGCGAAGACCAATGTCACTGTCGGCATCCCCAAAACCAGTGCTGCTGGGGTGAACCGCCCACTGGGCAATGCTGGGCTTGCAACCTTCAGCATCACCGTCGTCGGTGCGATACTTTCAGGGATGATTTGACCCCGAGGACGGAGGCTCCATAATAATTTTATACGCTCCTTTTCCATACAGGCTTGGCTTGTATATCAAGGGGGCCCTTCTTGCCTCTCCTCGCCTAGAGCAAGGGCCACGTGTGATGACAGCGACCAGCGGACGATTTTCAACTTTGATAGACTTCCATTCGTGTATTTAAACTCTTGATAATTGATTGGATCTGTACGAGGATTAGAACAATCTCCAGTAAAGAAGCTCCTTATCCCCTGCCATCTCATTGACCATGTCCCCGGAAAATCTACTGAACCGCTTTGGATCTTTGCAAAGAGTATACCCGCCTGGATCCTCCCGTCTCTGCCGTATCTGCGTGGTTGCTCAATTCTCCGTGTTGTCTCAAGTAGGAATGCAGACCCCACGCCCACGTGAATCTGGGGGTTACGATAAAAGCCCGAAGGGAGTAAGCAAGGAGTCAAGGTTACCCCCCGGTGGGGGCGATGTACAACGCCCAAGTATGAAAGGGAGACACATGCCGGAAGAAGCAGCTCCATCACAGAAGGTGAAAGAAGGTGAATGATGGAGGGACCCACCACTAACATGACCCTCGAGGCGCGAGGCCGACCATTGCGCACCTCCTCACCAAGCCCCCCAGTTCGACTATTGGCGGACGCGCTTTATGACTCCACTCGGTCGACCGCCCTAATCAGCCACGCAACTGGGGCTATTTCTTTCATCCTTAAACGCTAAAGGACTGACGTATCTTTGGGGTGCGCGCAGTGTGCCGCCTCGAGGGAACCCCCGCTTGTCTCCGGGTTTTGCAGGATTCATCCTGTCCATGAATCCCTGAGTGGGGCGAAGATCAGAGGTCGTCCTTCGTTGTTATTTAGGAGCAGGATGACCGCCAACATGTCAATACCACTGTGTGTAGCCTCGAGCTCCAGATCGAAGCGGGCCTTCCATTTATTGACTTGCTTGTCACTAGATCGCAGACCAACTTCGACCGTTCTCTCCGCAGCTTCATCAATGACATACGTGCTGAGCGGCTGGACGCCCTTACAATTCACACTGTCCAAAATGTATTGAGCAAGTCGGTGGCCGAAACGACAAAGGAGGAGGCTTGGGCAGAGATACAAGCGAAGCTGGAGGAACTGGGAATCCCCATCGATCAATCCACCAGAGACCGGAACTACGTTGTTTCAGCTCTCCGTAAAGCCGTCGAGGATGAGAACCTTCTGCGGAACATTCAATTCCCCACATCAAAACCTGGCGCGCCAATCGTCTTAGAGTCGCCAGCTAGAAGGGTGCCTAGCCACGATGCACTTCAAACTGCTCAAGGGCAGAGTCCCTCGGAGACCCAGGGTCCAGCAGCCTCAACCCCGGACTATTACCGAGAAGACTTCGGCCTCTCCGACAAGATTACAATACCCCAGAAGAACTCCCGCGCCAACTTCCGTCTCAAGTTATCAGCGAGTGCTGTACCGACACTAGATGCAGAGAACCTTCCTATACCAGTCGATTTTGATTCTAGAGGCACAGGTGACTCAGAAAAGCAGGTGGTGACCACGTCGCGCACACATGAGGACTTCCCAATCCCAGTGTCAGCGACCTTCTCGCCTGTCGACGATGCGGACAAAGAGGTTCTACCGTATGAAAGCTTTGCAATATTGTCGGGCGTGGAGACCACTGGTGATCACTCGAATGGTACGCGTTCAGCGAGTCAATCGGAGGGCAGCCGCCCCTCTCTTCCCTCGCCCGCTCTGACCTCCACCATCTCCCATCGCCCAAGCAGCAGGAGTGCCAAAAGCAGCAAAAGACCGAGTATCATGAGCCGGATGAAGTTCAAACTTTCCACCTCCAAAGACGAATTCATCTCTGTGATCCAAGCTGGTAATTTCGTGCCAGTCCAAGTAGCGCTGGACAAAGGGGCAGATCCCGATACGATGAATTTACAAGGGCAGACTGCTTTGATGGTAGCGTGCTCATTCGGCCACGAGTCCATTGTTCATCTGCTGCTTGAATACGGGGCCCACCCGAATAAGATGTCCAACAAAGGAGACACCGCATTGACAGTAGCGGCTTCGCGAGGATACGAGGGCATCGTACGCTTGCTTCTGGGACGCGGTGCACAGATAGATGGCTCCAAGAACATTGGCAAAACTGCGCTTTCGTCAGCCGCAGAGAATGGACACGAGAACATGGTTCGAATCTTGTTCAACTCGGGCGCCGATATCAACGCGCTTTGTCATACTGGTGATACGGCTCTTGCCCAGGCCGCTAGCAATGGACACCATGACATTGCCCGGTTTCTGCTGGATAATGGAGCCTATGTGGACCTCACAGCGTACCCAAGACAAACACCGCTATACAAGGCTGTTTATAACGGCCACACTGCCATGGTCCAACTGCTATTGGAAAGGGGAGCTGATCCGAACTGCGCGGATTCTGTGCGAGGTCAGACCCCCTTAAGGATTGCTGCCTTGTATAGACGGACAGAAATTATCTATCTACTGCAACAACTTGGTTACCAAGTCCCCATGTACGATTTTCAGCCTCTGTCTCACTCGTTTGACGATGTGATTTTCTGATCAGTTCCATTCTAACGACACGACTCGCATTACAGACTCGCATCTTGAATTCATACCTTGCTACATTTACACACTCTTCTGTGCCACCCATGCTGCCGCAAAGATATCCATGTCGCTCACATACCCATTTGTTCTGGTTGGTTGCCACCCCAAGATCTGCTGAGCCCGTGCTGATGAACCCCGGAAACTAGTGCTCATTCCCTCAGCGAACCTGTTCCCCCCATGTCCCTTCAGCTCAATTTTCCCCTTAAATCCCCAGCATCCAGCCAATGCATCGAAGATACCCCGCATACTCTCCTGGCTAGTCACCAGATTGAACACAGGATAAATTCGGGCCCCTGCAACCCATGGCAACTTCTCGATAGCCTTGACAAATCCACTCGCAACATCATCCACGTGAACCAATCCCGGTTTGGAGTCTTCTTCTAGCAGGATCTCCACTGAGCCCTCAAATCCACTCTTTGCCGCCTCAAGCACAGGTGTAAAAAAGGAGGACCAAATGGCCCCTTCTCTCCCGTAGACCAGGGAAGGCCGAACGATCATCACGTCGAGCGAATCGGACGCCTGCAGAATAGCATCTTCCAGCTCAAGCCGCCACGCAACCAGCGCTGGGGGCGGGCGGCTAGCCAACGGTCCGACCGGATCAAGGTCATTGACCAAGTCGGTGCTCGAGGAACCATGCACCCAAGTCCCGGAGCAATAGACGAACCCTAGCTTGGGACCTTGGATTCCGCGCCGCTTATAAGACTCGAGGCGCTCTGCACCGATGCGCGACAGCTCGGTCAAGATCTTGTGGGTGTCTGGGCTTGTGGCCACGTCCAGCACCACGTCGATGTGTCTGTTGCGGACGATCGACACAACAGCCTCCGGGTTGGCGAACGGATCCTCCGAAATGACGGGGATGATTTCCTGCTGGGCTAGTTTCTGCGCCTTGGCTTCGTCCCTGGCGACGCCGTACACAGTATACTGACCACTTTGGACGAGGAGGTTGGCGATTTGCTTCCCAATGTAGCCCGTGGCACCGAAAATAAGGATCTTTGTCATTTTGCGGGTTGTTTTCCTGAAGTTGTCTCGGGTTGCTGTCTTTATTCTGGAACTAGATGAAGATCTTTAATTGCTCATCGAGAGAGGCATGTGTGCTTTATAGCTTTTATACCGTGACCTGGAATAGTCCCGATGCTAGTATATTCTTGTATCATCTAAGGCCCGTTCCGTTGGCAGTAGAATAGAAGAGCCAAACCATTGCACTTGATACTATTCCCATCTCCCATCGTATGCCGCTGTATATCCGAGAACGCGAAGGGCATAGCAGCTCGGACTAAAGCGTGATTTTATCGAACCCCCCGGAAAGGGAAAGTGACCAGCAGCGTCTATGTCCGTAAAGTCCGAGTCCGTGCTACAACCGGATCGTCAGTGAAATACGCCGGAGAAGCTTATTCGACAGCTCGATTTCCTGTTTGGACCAATTGGGATGGCGAATGGAAATAGAAGCTGTGATCCCTTATTACCGCCGGTCTTCGTCGTACGGGGTTTATGAAGGGGGCAGCCCCCATGCCCATTCGACAAGCCCAGTATCCCATTTAGACTTATTGGGACTAGAACATGGACTTAAGAGCGTCTTTATGCCGCAAAGATGGGGCTTTCAACGGCCCGAAATCGAGGGAAGTGTCAGTAAACGCCGATGGATCTGTATCTTCGAAGCCAACGTAAAGGACTATCGTGGTAAACTAGCCAGCCTATGTAACAGATTTTCTATGCCATGTCTTAGCTTCCTCTTTCCGCTTTCGGGCGCACTGAGCGCTGCTTTATGCTCTCTGAGTAGATCTGAGCACGCCCCTGAGCGCCCTGATACCTAGGTAGGATCAGTGAGTATTATATAAGCTCCCTGATCCACTCCAGGGCTCCAGGGCTCACTGAGCGCTCTGACTAGCTCACTGAGCACAACCTGAGCACAAGGTACCTCAATAAAACACACTACACTAGCCCCATCGTGAAACTCTCTTTCCCTAGATCGGCCCCACCGTCCCATCCAAAAAGCAATGATAGCAATAACCTAATGTCTCATTTTGGTAACCAATGCACCCCGGTAAAGCCTAATAATTAATCAGCCTCTCAATTAAACTATATACTCCTAAGAACCCTTACTTACTAGTTTCTACAATTTCCTAGACAGGCATAGAGCTATCCTTAGAGAAACCACATAAACATACTGGGGGACCGCAAGTCTTCCTCTAGGCAACTTCTCCCTACATTGAGCACACACACCGGAATACATGCTTGATCAAACCCCATCTTCACGGGCTCACTAATTCTCTAAAATAGATTGCTCCTGGGAACTTGCTGGATAATTGATTGGTTGATCCATAGACCCTCTTAACCGAGCAAGCCGCTAGATACTCCTGGGAACTGTCAGACTCTACGCCATTTTGTGCGCATGTATAACGAATTCCACTAGCCCGCTCTTATCCCATCATTATCTAGGTTCCTAGGAGCTCAAGTGTAGGCTATACCTCTGAAGACATACTAGAGACAACTAGTGTCAATTTCATTGCAGGTATATATTTAAGCCTCCCCTCAAGAAGTAACCATCATCGTCACTCCCCTATCTAACCATTTCTTACCAGCATTGTTGCCCCAAATTTAGGCACGCTCAACAATCCCATATTGATCACAGGTGATCTTCCTATGTCAGACTCGACTTCCAATCCCAACGTGATCCAGCTTGAAGATTGGTGTCGCGATGAGCCAGACCAGCAGCTTGGTTCCGACGCCGACACTGAGGGAATGACTACGCCGGAGTTTTGGGGGTCGTTGGCTGGCGGAAATTTCCCCTATCCGGAAAAGGATGAAGCAGCTATTGCTTCGTCTTCTATCCATGTCCCCGCCAGCTTGCTAGACTGTGAATATCTGGAAGGCTTTCAGTCACTTGAACAGCTTCAGCCGGACCCCGGAGCATTAAAAGCCACTGAGAAGTCATTTGACGACCCCTTTGGGGCTGCAAGGATAAAGAGCGCTGCGAGTGATCACGAAGGTACACTTAGCTGATGACTGTTTAAGGAATATTATGCTGAATATATCCAGGAAGTGAGCACAGCACGAAGCAAGGAAATCCATCCAAGATCAAGAAACCAAAGGAGAATCTTAGTGCGGCTGGTTCTTATTCGATAACCTGCGACCTTGTTCTAGAAGACATATTAAAAAACGACAATCTTTCTGGCCAGAACCTTACATGCGGTCCTTGCAACATGAGATCCGCAAGCGACATATTAATGTATGGAAAACAGATAACATGAACGGCACTAAATGTTTAGGCAAATCAGAATTGACTTGGGGTTCTTCTGTATCTACTGCCATTTATGATGAACTAGCCAAGGTATACAATCACGTGGACTACTGTCAGGACGATGATTGTTTACAAGCTAGAGCTTTTTTGGATGAAATACAGTCTCCTAGTGAGTGATGCCGTGCTGTAGTTGTCTAATATAGTCACTAACATGTTAAATTAGCAGAAAACACACAATCAAACAATTCAAAAAGACCAAAGCAGGTACAAGGGAGAACCGAACGAGGTCGCGTGACCATGCGATTCTATGCTCCGGGAATGAAGAAAGGAGCAGGCACTGTTGACATGTCATTTTTACTTGCGCTAATTTTATTTCTCCAATCTTGATCTGTGTCAACAGCTGCCTTGGCCAACAGGCTACATGCCCTCTTGGTCCAGCCACGCCAGCGGCGGTGACAGGTGTGGAGGCTTTCCTCCAAAATTATATGCCCATCATCCAATGGTCAGCTTTGTGACAACCTGAACTTTCAGGGGTGATCTGAGCGCCAAGTGATACGGCGGTTCCATGAAGGTGATGAGTAACTTAACTATAAGTAACTTAACTATAGGCTCCCAGTAAGTTTGTGGCGCTCTGGTTTTTGAGGGCGATCATCCAGCCATTACGCGCTCATACATGATGCGGGCACGCAGCCTCTTTCCCGAACAGATACTCGAATTGTTCAAGCCAGTCAACCATGCTTATTCGAGCCTTGAGTATGATGGCAGTGTTACGGGGACGTGAACGGCGCCAAGTCAGAAGCTTTCACTGGTTGGCTTTCTGATTGCCGCGTGCTTTACGCATTGCTTTCGTCCTTGGCTGCTCCCCGTTCCCGCCTCTAATGATACATAGATTAAGCGCCCATTAACTTGATTCTATTCTTAGAGGAGATGTAGATTGGAAGACAAGCCGAAGTCAACACTCATCACATCTTATCACGCAGATAGCCGTTACGACTCCTTTTAAAGAGCTGCGCAACTAGGGAGAAACATAGATATAAAGCCCTCCAATGGGTCTACTTGTAATCCAGTTATAGAGAATAATCTATCACTCTCAAGCATCCTTAGACACTATCCAGTCCAATTAGCGCCAGTTCCAGCTATATTTTCCAAGATCGCTTGCATAATGCCATCTAACAAAGATCGTCTGTACGTTGCTCTCTATGCACGTGGAGGCAATCCTACCATGCTAGGCAAGGAAGACACGTAAGTTCATTGTGCAAAAACTTCTTCCGCGGATATTAATTGAAAGACTGATGTCCTATCCGAGCTAGATACCACTGGGCCTTGATCGTGGGACCGAAAGTTGAAGCAGAGGATGGTATGGGGGTCCGTTACCACGCAAAAGAGAGGCTAGAATTGGCAGGGGGTTCTAAATGGTTCTTCGAGGAGCGCGAATGTCCACTTGCCCCTACTAGCATGCTGCTTGTTCGTATCATGGTTGGGAAGGTAGCGGATGGAAATCGCCTAGTCGAAATTCTGCGGAACACGCCTATTCGACAAGGCCAACCAGGTTGGAACTGTGTCACCTGGGTAAAGGAGGCCCTGGAAATGCTTAAGGTTGATCCCAAGGCTTTAGGCACGAGTGTCGTTGAATGGGAAAAAGTACGCAGGGTGGCGATGGATTATTGTCAGCGGAAGAAAGACCAGCACCGTTTTGATGGCCAGGGAAACTTTGATATGAAAAAGGTTCCAACGTATGACTTGATAGAGCGGAAGGAGATGATTGTCTGAGTTACAAGCCGGAATTATTCAAGTATCTCCAAAGTGTTTTTGACGGATCCGTTCCATCGCAAGCTCTTCGGGCATTGGTTGCAGGAATTTGTCAATCTCATTGACCCAAAACGAGTTTTGTGGGTTGACTTGGTGGGCAGAGGTGTATTCCCAATATGACGGATACCAACCAGCAGTTTCCCAATCAATAATACCAACGATATCATCCCCACGTACAAGAATGTTGAGGCTGCTAAGGTCACCGTGAGTAAATACCAGAGGCCAAGACTTGCTTTGTTTTTTGATGAGTTCCTGAACTTCAGGTTCAAGCCTTGAATCAAATTCCATGCCCATACGTAAATGCCGATGGAAATCCTGCACGGTATCAAAGGGACCGAAGCGTAAGGAAGGGCCCGGAACGCGACAGTCAAAAAGCGATCCACCATCAACAGAAGCAACCCTATTGCCTTGGGAGGGCTGAAGGTCCCGCATCTCGCGAACCTTTCCTGCTAACTGCGAAAGAAGTTCCGCCTTTGAATCCTCACTTCGTTTCACCCATCCACTGCCGATTATGTCACCCTTGATCCTTTCCATCACGATATATGTCCGCCCGGAACGGGTAAATGCGCATAAAACTTTTGGTACCGGGATGGATGTATGTTGCGATATGAACCGCATTGTTGATGCTTCAGATAAATGAACGCGGCGCCCATACTTGACGCATAGTCCATCCGTCAACATGAGGACGTTCCCTTCTCGAGGTCGAATACGCTTAAGGATTTGGATCGCTAGAAGTGTCGAACACCGATACAAAACATTGCTATTGACTGGTTTGGATGAGTTCAACGAAGTAGTAGATGGTAAGGGGCGAGGTCCCTTTTGACCGGACGACATTGTGGTTGTATTCGACGCAAAGGAAATGTTGAAGGAATTATATCGGGAAAATTTCCTTCCTTGGTATTAGATAGCAAGGAATCTAATAAACCATTTGTGAAAGTCTTCGATGAGAAGTAATAGTGGTTGGTGAAGTGGAAGTTCACGATTCCTAGTTCGGCGTGTCCTTAGCTGCACGTGATATCACCAGGCGGCCGGACCAGCCCAGTGTAAGTTTCTACCACGGAGCCAGGCATAAGTCTGTGATATCAGTGATACTCAGTCCTTGGCAATACAAGGATCAATTTAGTAGCTGGTATTAGCGGTGCGTGAAGATACTTGAATATGTTCTTCGTTTTATGTATGCGAACAGCGAGGGAGGGAAGAAATAGAACCAAAGACGATGTGTCTCAGTTTTGCGGTCCTATTACCTCCTCAAAGAGGACACTGAACATTAGCTGTGTGTGGCCTCAGTGGGGACTCCGCCCAACCGCAGGCCGGTCAATTGCTCAATGGGCAACCAAGTTACTGTCATGACATACTGCAGCCGTGACACCCGCAAAGCCAAACTCTCATATTTGTTATCTTGATCTTGAATTATTACTAGAGCACTGCGGAGCTTCGACTGGGTGCGAAATAGATAACTATGATGAATATCCGAGTAATCAGTGATGGCTCAGTGAGTCTGGAGCCCGGACTGAAATTTACTCAGTGAGTCCGACTCTGAGCGCCCTCATAAAAGCGGCGGCAGCTAAGATAGGAAAGCCTCACCTGGCATAGGAAAAATGTTACGTATAGTAACATATGTACACGATCCAAAAATACGTACAGGCAATCATGATACGGGCCAACGGGACACCGTCCTTAGAGGAACGCAAGAGTCATCATTGGAGGGATTGGAAGATAAACCCTAGCAAGGGACATATATGCACATGACAAAATCGTGAAAATGATGGAAAATAAACCCAAAAAAATCGCTCAAATAGAAACCACATTCCTGAGAATGGTTTTACGACAGCTAGCTCCTTCGGGCTTGGCTTTTTCCAAGAGCAACACCGACTGAGACTTTGTGGTTCGCCGCCAAAGCTAGCACCAGGTGTAGTATTAATAGGAGAACCTGGGCCGGAGATTGGGCTTTGAGGTTCCTTTTCTTTCTCTCGCTTCGCACGAGTGTACCCCAATTTGGCGAACCGGTTCAAATGCCCCCAGAAGTGACGCCCGGCCGGGTGAACTGCAATGCGATCAAGAAGTTCTACTGTCGCCTCCCGGACGACTGGGTCCGGGTGAAAGAGACCCATGCTGAGATAAAAGAGGCCAGCTTGGTTCTCGGGGGCGATCGAGAGCAATTGACAGATGCCCGCATAGTCCTTGACCACATGGTTCAGGGCTATATAAATGGCACCTGCTTCAGAATGGGAGAGCTTTCCTGAACGTAGTCGGTCATGATGGTGGTGTAGATCCGGCCGCTGGATAGGGCGAGCAGGATAATACATCGCTGCGATATCTTGGATATACGAATAGTACGATCGGGTGTTTTCTCCAGCCTTCAATCCGTGATACGGAAGCGGAAAGCTCACGCTGCTTAGCGTAGTCATCCGGCCACACGTATCCGTGGCCTCGCAGCGAACCTGGATCCGAGGGATCTGTCTGCTGGCCGGTAGGACTATCGGGAGAAAGCTCTTCGCCAGGGCCGATAATGTACAAGTTGGAAGCACCATAGACCGTCTCCTCGAATGCTGCTGCCACGCGGACAAACTTGGTAATATAGAACCGCCACTTGGCTCGGATGGAGTTCTCGCCATAACGATTTGTGATGCTTCGTAGAATATCCTCCATGAACAAGTTATCCCCAGTGGGATCTGCATTAGCGGGGTGCGCATTGTTATTCGGCAGGGGTATATTTTGCTGCTGGAAGAACAAGAAGCCCTCCGTCACGGGAGCAGGCTCGACATGAGTGGAAATCTTTATCCGCCCAGTGGGTAAGTCGCAGAGAACATCCCACCATTCCGGATGGTTGGCAAATGTTGGGTTGGTGACACCAGCAATGAAACCGGGGACATTGAGCAGGTCATCGATCTTGGTTAGGTCGGTGTATGGGAAGGCATGTCGGGTGAAGCCGCGCAAGATGCCACCAGAGGCGAGCGCGCAAGCCGCGAGTACTGCCTCTGCTACCTCCCCGGATGGGCGATTGTGCCCTAAGAATATCACGCGTTTTTGTGTGAGAATGGCGTTGACTAGGACAATGATGGGATGTGTGAGTGGACCGCTAGTAGTGAGATGAGGATGGTTCGGGAAAGGTTGCGGCGAAGCAGCATGAGGTGCAGCAAAAGTTTGGATGAGTTTAACAAGCGAGAAGTCCCCGACAGTCTCAGGCCAGATCACCGTAGGGATTTTGACGGGGACGGGAATGTCATTGTAGACTACCCTAGATTCAAACTCGTGGGTGTCTCGAGGGAGGCTGTACCGGCTGGACTTTTTTGGTGAGGGTGGTATTTCGCCATTTTCCGCCTCCTCCTCCTCACGTTGCCGAATCATCTGCTCAAATTTCTCGATGAACATCTCCTTAGTGTTACTCGATTGTAAAATATTCCGCTCCAACAGAGACATCTTGGGCATGAGCGAAAGGTCCATGGCGTTTACTGCGTCATAAAGCGATGCGAGAGTCTCGGGGTATGGGGATTTGAAATAATCTTCAAGAGCTAGAAGAAGTAGCGGCTGGAAGCAATTAGTAAGGATTGTAACGGAAAAATTCTGATGATGATCTCACCTTGTATATATGGAGGAATGAGTGTCTTGTACAGATCGCCATGGCCTTGACAACGGCACCTCTGCATCATTCAGATTAGAAGCTGGGTAGAGTTGTTACCTGTGGGGAGTCACCTTACCTGCGAACTGTGTTATCTTGCTTTGTATTCACCAAGTTCAGGACGTACATTAACGGGGGACCCTCGCCTCCTTCGTCGTCGCTGTCCTCTTCCTCTTCCTCTTCGTCGCCCGAAAGCGTCTCCGGGTTGTCATCTCGAACATGGGCAGCCTCGTCATTCGCATGGTATTTCGACTTGCGCTTTTTCTTCTTGCCGCCGTCCTCGCTCTCCTCGTCTTCGCCACTGGTGTCCTTGTGCAAGAAGAATATCGTCCAATCCTGACTCCGCACATGCGTTTGGTCTGGCAGCATCAGCTCAGCTAACATGCTTTCATCACCACTGATAGCTGCCGGGTATTGATGCTCCATAATTGGGCCCCGGTCGATGTGGAAAGACGCAACCAGAATATATTCGACATGGCGCTCTGTTGAATCTAGTGGGTATTGTGACTTGCATCGGCGCTGTCTTATGGGGTTCTCTCCAGATGTACGCCGGAACGACCCTTGTGAGACGCTAGGTGAGCGGCCTGTGAAGGAGGTAGCTGGCGAGAGCCGAGGGGGGAAGCTCTGAGGAAGATTCGAAGTAGACAGAGTCTCATTCGACGGCCGATACGGCAGTGTTGTGGCCATTTTCGGCGGGGTTGTGCGTCAATCTCGTTTCCGCCGATCAATAAGGTCGAGGTACCGGCCTGACCAGAATCGACAGACTGAGTGAACACTGGACAGGGTCAAGTGGCGATCAAAGACAGTGTGCCATCCCAATCGCCGTGCACTCCGAATGGTTCAGGGGCCGCACTTCAGAAAATGGGTGATCTCCACAGCGGGGGGAACGATAAGGGGGACGATAACGAGTAACAAGCACCTTCCGTAGATGAACTATCTGCGAGACAATTCGGGTCTTATTTGCAGGTGACTCGGAAGTTATCGATCCTGAGGAATAGTTCGCACAGTGCCTTTTGTGATATATCACACAGCATCCCAACCTTGCTCCTTTTCCCTTCCAAATTGAGAATCGACAGGTCGCGGGCCCCCCCCAGAAGTGGAAGATCGATCGCCGTGCACGGGCCAAACGCGGGCCGACTTTGTTGCCGGGGCATTGTTTACTCGTCAACTCGTCCTCTGCCTGTCGGACTTGTTGCATCAGAACAACGATGGTAAGGGACCCGGGCACTCACACAGATGAATCATGCAACTAAGAACATCGCTGTATTTAAACAGGCAAACAATCCCACTTTCAAACCGTCTCCGCTTTCGTTTGGCAGCCCGCGGGCATCGCCCTTCCGTCGACCTTCCACCCCCAGTTCTCCGCCCTCCGCTCGCGGAGGAACCCCAGGAAGCTCACCAAGCAGAGGATATACGCCGGTGCAGTCGCCTAGTAAACTCAATCAGTCGTACACAGTCGAAGAGGGCGAAATCTCGCCAAGAGCCCCCATTCCCCAGCCTAAATTTACGCGCGAACTTCCTCCATCCCCGACCAAGGGCTCTGCGTCACCAGGCCACACGTCGCCAATCCTCAACAGATCGAATGGGAGAATTGGCGCAGAGGTAGATGCCGTGTCGAAGCTACCGGCAAATCAAGTTAGGGAGATCCGAGAGGCCTTCCAGGTCCTTGACAGAGACAATGATGGTTTAGTCAATAAGGATGATGTCGCTGACGTTCTAATAAGCTTGGGTAGGTGCTAGACTTTTGTTGTCAATGCTGCCGGAGGGCTAATATTAACCCACATCGAATAGGCCAAGATGCCTCTGCACCGGCTCTTTCACGATTCTTCCCGCCCGGTGCTGGCCAGACCATTAACTTTGCGACCTTTATGAACACCCTGTCGCAATTGATGTCTCCGATGTCATCTGCCCAAGAGCTCAGCAATGCGCTAGCGGCATTTGACGACGACGACAATGGCCAGATTGACGTAGCAGAACTACGAGACGCGCTCCCTACATACTGCGCCTGAAGATGGCGGTTTGCCTTTGACGGAACAGCAAATTGACGAGGTCTTCAGTGGGTTCACTGGAAGACGTGCGTTCGGAGGACGGGGTGCTAAGACGGGAATGGGCAAGCGCGGGGAAGTCTTCCAGTATCATGATTTCATCCGGAGCGTTGTTGGAGGTGAGAATGGGAACGGAAGACGAGAGGCTAGCCAAACGCCAGCCTGATTTGTATGAATGGGCGATCTCACGTGGCGTTTTGGGTGTCATGGTTTATGAGTGCACGGCTAAAGCGATCAAGATAGTCTGTTTTCCTGAACCTCACAATCAATTTATTTGCAGTATATAAACATACAAGAAATTGAAACTGGGTAGTAATGCGATGCTAGGTGGATACGAGTAACTTGTATTCGATGAATCAATGTTTCGGACCTCCAGAGCTGCGCGTGCTCCACACTTCTCTGGCGGGCAGAATCCCTCCAGCCTCTCCGGCGCGCTCCCTCAACCCGCCGCAAAAACCACCATTCAGGGCGCGTACCCCTTGAATGTCATAAGTGCCATGGCCAGCGATCAAAATCCTTGGGGCCTTGGGGGCCAACGAGGTCCCAGCATCGCCTCGGACGATGCGAACCCTACGCAAAATACGCTCCCACCAGGTCATGACGACTTCAAGCGCCTTGATTGCCCAGACACAGTCCGCTCGAGGCGTCGCAACCCGGCCTAGCGAAGCTGGAGACGGTTCCACTCAGAACGTAACTTTACGAACCCCGACCCGTCGGGCGCGATCGAACAGTGATGCTGCAGCCCGCGAAACAGGCCTGACGGTTCCTGTCCAAGCTCCGAGACGACCTGCGCGGAAGACAGGCTCTGGTATTGGGGTTAAGCGCTCGATGTTAGAGAGCTATCTGCGCGACGGGCCACCGCATGGGAAGGTTCGTGAAGGGCTGCAGGAGCTGAAGTATCTTGTGCTATCAAGTAGAGTGGATGCAGATAGTGATGGCATGGTAAGGAATCGCGTGCTGGCTATTCCGCAGTCATTCAAACGTTGTGATGATCGTCCACTGCTAACATCTAGCGACTGTAGTCTGCCTATCGAATATATCTATGGCTTATTCTCCTCAATATCCCCGCGGTCCGCACCGATGACTATCTCGCGTTGATTCACCGAGGTCGTTCCCCAGCCTACAGCAAGATTCGCAACGACACGTTTCGAACCCTGGCGACTGATCCCCTTTTCAAGCGTCGTGTTACCGAGGCTAGTTTGATCCGCCTACTCAACGCTGTGGCGTGGAAGCTACACGATTCCAAAGTGAAGCCCAAGTCGCGGCCCACCTCATCTCGTCGGCGTGAGAGGGAGTCTCTTGTTGATACACCCCCGAGGATCCCCGAGGAGCCCGAGGAGACAGGATCTGTTGCAAGCAGTCTTGTCGCTGACTCTGCCATATACGTGCAAGGCATGAACGTTCTTTGTGCCCCCTTTCTGTACGCAGCTCGGAGCGAAGTCGAGGCCTTTGCCCTCTTCCACTACTTTGTCACCAAGGAGTGCCCTGGCTACATCCGTGGGGCCATGGATGGGGTCCACAGGGGATTACGGTTGGTGGACCGCTGCCTAGAGATCGTGGAACCCAAGCTTGCTGCTCATCTTTCCTCGAAGGGCCTGCATGCGGAGCTGTATGCGTTTCCGTCCGTGTTGACGCTATGTGCATGTACGCCTCCCTTGCCAGAGGTGCTTCATCTATGGGACTTCCTATTTGCCTATGGCCCGCATCTAAATATCATCTGCATTGTCGCTCAGTTGATACGCATGCGGGATACCCTTCTCGAAAGTCCTAGGTGAGGGGATATGTTCTCTCGTAGCGCAGCCAATGCTAACAGTGATACAGTCCTAACAAAATATTGCGGTCCCTGCCTCCGCTCGATGCTAAAGAGATAATCGCTTTGACCGTTTATCTCGTGCAAAAAATCCCGGACGACCTGTACACGGAAATGATCAACCACGCGAAATGATGCAATCTTAATACAGCTGTTTGCAGCTCTTTTCTTGTTTTATTCATGATTATGGCGTTTTGGGCACTGGTTTGGTTGGATATGGTTGGTTGAACTCGGAAATGGGATATAGGGACTTTGCATTGCCGCGGATTATTCCGACACGATCGAACAAATGATTTGACGATCCCTTATCGATAAACCATATAAGTTCCAGGCTGTTGCATCCACGCAGCAGTGAATTGCCTTGTTTTCTTCAATCACTGATTACCACGGGCCTAACACTTAATTGGGCAGTCTCGTTGAGGTTGTCATACTAAGCAATGTTGTCGGAATTCTGCAGAATTGAGACTCTTTACGGTTTCCTAAGATATATATCGAGGTACTGGTATCTTTGGTCAAGCCCATCTATTGTGCTGCTTCCTTACTCATCACCATACGGGTGGTCGGGATGTCTGGGGTTAATGACTCCTTGCCGCTCATGGTCGAGTTATGAAACCGTGACATCCCAGCTCTGGGGGGTCCCTCTGGGCTACTAGGACCTTACCTATCCAATTTGAACGGCCCAAAAAAAGGGAGAAAAAAAAACTTAAACCTGAAGCTTCCTACTACAGTGCCAAGGTTTAAATCTCAAGGTTGAAAACCATCGATGGGTAATAAAATAACGTAAGGGTGAAAGATAATTCACTAACTCACAAACACCTGGTTCCAGAACTCCACGCGGTCGATAATAATATGTCATTTCCTTCCCATTGGGGATATTGCATCACTGCACCTCCCTCATTTTCACTTCGCTTTCACGTCATTTTACATGCTCAATTGGGAGCTGATGTCGACAGCATCTCTAACGACCGCCGCTGCTGTCCTGACCCGTCCACCACCAGGGGTTGTCCAGGGTCAGCCGCTTTCTGAAAGGGAATGCCCTCTCCATGGTCTTCACTGACAGAGCTTAGTTCGCTACCGCTTTCACTCACCGGGTCGGAGTCCTGCGTCATCGCGCTATCCCAGCTGCCGCTACGAGCGGCATGACGGTAATCGGTCCTCACGCGAATACATGAACCCATGAACATGACGTTGTTCAGAGTCGCGACAGCACGCCTTGCGTCTTCAACACTGTGCATGATCGCCGAGCCATGGGTCTGGACTTCCTTGTCGTACGCGTCGGATGTGACTGTCACGTTGCACTCCTCCACGTTTCCTGTCCCTTGCAGCAAGCTCCGCAGGTCGGCTGTTGTTGTGCTAGGGTTCAGGTTGTTGATGTAAACAGCCCGTGAGGTTTGAGAAGGGAATGGGGCATTGATATTAGCGGTGTGGGTAGCCCAGGGCTCCTGCGGGTGCCAGTGGGTGTATTCGCCCGAGTCATGGAGTGGCTGGATGGGCGAGATGGGCGAGATGGGATACATGGGCATCATGTTCCACCCAGGGGCATCATACATGGCGGCGTGCATCATTGGGGACGGGGGGTAGCACTGCATTGGCTGTGTCATGGGCTCAGTCATTACGGGCATGAACTGCTG
Organism: Penicillium chermesinum; assembly: GCF_028974085.1. Classification (NCBI taxonomy): domain Eukaryota; kingdom Fungi; phylum Ascomycota; class Eurotiomycetes; order Eurotiales; family Aspergillaceae; genus Penicillium; species Penicillium chermesinum. Next base: position 148,223 of record NW_026695312.1, on the reverse strand, counting down.
CGGTGAAATGGGCATGGGCCCCATCATAGGTCCGTATTCGGTGTACTGATAGGTCGAGCTGGTAGACTGGGTGCAGCTGCATGTGTGTTAGCGACGGGTTTTTGACATTCCGCTTGGGTCTAGGGACATACTCGGGGGACACAGGAGATGGGGGCAGGGCCATGCTCCCGTGAGATCGAGGAGGTGTGGAGTGACCGGGCACGAACGTCTGCAGAACTGCTGGTGGGCTTCTTGTTGGCCCGGCGATCGGTTTTGTGGGAGCGCTGATGCGTGAGAGTGTGACAACCAAGCTCTGACCTTCCCATCCGTTGGTTGATAACCGGTCTGCGTCTTGTCAGGATTTTATTCCTCAAGGGATCGATGAAGTTCGCTACTCACGATATGTTCGCCAGGCCTCATCTTCATTCTTGATAATGATCTGTCCTAGGCCGGTAGGGAATCCATGACTGTCATCATATACCACTGCTTGCCGGATGTGTTGAGCCGTCTGGCGGACCAGATCCTTCAATTCTTGCCAACGACAGTGGCCAGGGATCTGTGATTTGCTTTGTTAGAGAACCGAGGGGAGTCAAATTCGGTCACATCATGATATCAAGACGCTTACTCCTTGTAGAAAGACAACAAATTCATCATCTGATTTGAGAGATCTGGGACTACGTCTCTTTTCCTTGCCTAGAAACGGCATGGTGGGTGATCAAGGCCTTTCGCTCTGGAAATCTCGATTATTGCTCTGTAACGCTCTGCTGTGCGGCAACAACAGCTGGATAGCTCGGAATCCGGTCAAAGTTGCGAAACTCTCGGTGGGCTGGTTTGGCCGGTCGGAACTGCAATTAAAACAATGAGCTTTGTGCAGAGCCAATGCTTTCTCTGACAGGAAGGTCGGTCCTAGTGGAGGTCAGATATATCGTCGAAGGATCAGTGGATGAGGTGAGCCAGGTGGTTAACCAAGGCTGCTTTCCCTCCACTTTGACCCGGGGGGGGGAACGACAATCACCAGGCATAAGAAGGCGACAGATTTGGGAAGCGATACACAATATGACATACCTCGGGTGTTCTGGGTCAAATCGATGCAAGTCACCAGGTTGGACGGGCTGCAATTGGAGGGTCGAAGGGGGGAGAAGACCATCCCCTGAGAAAAGGATGTAGATTGTTATGAGCAGTGGGGGAAAGAAAAAAAAAAGAAAAGGTGGAGGGGGAAGAGCAAAAGAATGAAGTGTTTCACAGGAGTCTCTCTCTTTCTCTCTCTCTCATTCTCAAATTTTCAAATTTTCATTTTTCTTTTTTTCCTCTTAAAAGCCTGGATTTCTCATAGTCAGGGCGACTTACATTTAGTTAATTGGAGCAGTGTTAATAATGGCTTGGAAACGATTTGTAGGCGAGACCCAACGAGATGCACCCTCGACCAGCCAGCCAGTCAGATGGCAGCATGACGGGGTTCTGCTCCTCTCGACGATGCTGAGATATGTCATTTCAATCACGGACGCCTCCGAGCTCAGCTCCTCCTGTCCTCGCCAAAATGCAATAGATTGTCGCCCCGTACCACCCCAGTGGGAATAGCTCCACCTCTCCAATGCACTGGTGTCAAGTCTTTTGATGCTTGCTTGCTTTTTCTCCCCTCGCCTACCCCACTCTTCTTTCTACCAAACTTGCTCTAGGTGAACCGAAAGCCAACTTGCCTCATCGTAAATCAATTGGTCTTTGGACGATTGCCATCCTCGAACCCGGGTTGCCCTCCTCCCTTTCGCAGAAGGCAAACCGGATGAACAGCCGCAAGCCAATGGGGGATATCTTCAAATTCTTGTAGGGCCATGCAGCCATGCAGCGCTTCGACGGGTTACACCGCCAGAGCTGGGTCGAGGTGTTCCCTGCTTCTCAGGAGGGGTTCTCGAGTGGAGCGCGGAGCGGCCCATTCCCACTGCAGCGGCATCGAGCGCAAAAGCAATAAGATCATAGGCCGGGTGCTTCTGCGATCTGATGGAGCTCCTTCGGCTCAAAAAGCTGCTAAAAGCTGCTAAGTGGGCCAGTCAGATCTGATCCGACCCAACCTTGTCCATCCCTTCTTGAGGGATCGACGATCCGTGACGAAAGTTCACCCCCATGGCCCGGGTGGCTGGTCGGGGCGAGACCTGGATTGGAGCAGTCAGACTCCATTGGCAGTGACGGCCCTGCATCCTGAGATTCGCCTCAAATCTAGCGACTATTGATTCACGATGTCACGATGCGAGTTGCAATGAGAGTACCTGCAGCTGCGAGAAGAATCATGGCTGGCTGCGAGGGTGGGCTAGTGAGGTTGAGTTCGAAGATGATCGCGAACAGGTTCCACAGTGTGCTGGAAGCTGCTGTACAGGCGGCCCGCCCACACGCCGAAGGGCGGGTTGATCTGTGCGCCCTGGGAAGCCCCGAGGCTGGTGGTGGCGCATTGCATCTCGGTCGCACTGCAGCTGTTTTTTTTTTTTCTTTTTTTTCTTTTTTTTTCTTTTTTTCTTTTTTTCCCGTTTGATTGCGGTTCCTTTGGTGAGGAGTAAAAAGACCCGGTCATTTTTGTCATCTCCCCTCCACTGCAACTCTCGGCTTGATCTGGACCTGTCGCTCCCGGCTCTATGAGACGTCATTCCATTCTGCATCTGCTAGAGGGTCTGCGGGTTCTTCAGTGGCGTGTGCCGATCTGATGATCTTCCCAGAGTCTAAATTTATATTCTTGGTGAGAGGAAAGCAGATGTTTGGTATGACTTTGGCTCGGGTGTTTACGCAGTATACAGGAGCTATATGCGCTCGTCTTTGGTAGGACAAGGATGCACCCGATCGGATCCGTGCTCGTGGGGAAACCGGGCCCCCAAACGCTGGGCTAGCCTGTAATGTCCATACTCTCCCCTTCTACACCCCCCAAGCTTTGGGCAAGGTTTGCCTATGGACTTGATTCACGAAGCAGGTCATGTATACCACGTGAACTGATCCCTTATGTCTCTCGGCTCTCATTGAGGTTTGGCATGAAAGACGAGAACCAGGAAAACTACATGTCATATATTCATATCATGATGGATCATGAAATTAGATTGGCATTGCACAACTCTGAGGGTCTCGAAGATGAACCAAAGGCTAAGCCTCATGTATTAAGGTAGGCGGCAAAGGATGCCTTGCAGCCTCAAGAGAATGCAACGGCTATGCCAGGGACACTCAACGCCAAGCTAACGTGAAATGCATGCAGGGGCAGTGATCGAAATATGATACAACTCGCGTTTCAATCAAGAGATTTCACTAAACTCCATGTATCCGCAGGACATACCTCTCCTATTCCAATCCTCCCGCTTGAGAGCTTCAACTCCAGGTCGGCCACCCGACTTTCCCAATTTGCGGTCATTCGACATTCAGAGTACCAGGGATAATCTTTGCTGATCCAAAGACAGAGAAATGTGATTTCAGCCAAAATGAAAGATATGTCTTGTCATCTGCTTGCGACCGGAACGAAACGAGCGACACGAGGAACAAGTATCGGTCGAACTAGTCGCGAATTAAAGGAGCGAAGTATTGAGAGGAGAGAGGATTGGGATCAGCCGAGGTTCCAGGTCCAGCCTGGGTAGATTGGGTCCAAATCGGTTTGGTGGTTTGTCTTGGGAGGGCGTTGAATGCACTCATCGCACGAAACCGACCTTGGTGGCGCATCGAGTACAGTAGTAGGAATTCATGCCGAACTGCACGGCGCCAAAGCCAGCTGGACCTGCCAAACTGAGCGATTGCTGGCATCTGGAGCAGCGGGCGATATCGAAGGTCGGGGACGATCCCAGTGTTTGGATGGGACGCGGTACGGGCCCCGAGAGGGGAGGCACCGGCATGTTCGCGATAATTCTGGCGAGGGCCTAGTAGATATGGACTTTGGGGAGAAGGAGACTTGGAAGATTTTCTCAGGAAGGAATATCGGCTACCTTAGGCCCTAAAATACAAACACAATGCGGACTGCAGAGTCCCCGTCCCCCTTGTACTCTGTACCACGGGGTACCGCCCCCAAAGCCAAGAGTCTTCTGAGTGGCTGAGCGCGACCCCCCCAGTTCAGGAGTCGTCTCCAGTCTCCAGTAGTCTATTTCGCCATTACGTATTGACTTTTCCAACTTTCCCAGTTGTTTTTCTTGCTCAACCTAGCCCAAACCGTGGGTTTCGTGTCTGGTCTGGTCTAATTTTCTGAATGTCTGACGTTTTTTTCTATCAGTCCAAGTGGAGGACTGCAAAGTAACCCCCAAAGCCCGCATTGCTGAGCCCCCGAATTCCCGCGTCCAGGCACCGGCATTCTGTTATCAGAGGCACATGGAGTCCATCTACTCCGTGATCCTGGTATGTTTCGTATGCAGTCATGTGGTACCTGCCGAGAATCCCGGGTCGTCCGAGGTCAGGCCTCGAATTCTCGAATTCTCCAGGCTGCGAGATGGCGTCACTGAGGTTTGGTCGCCTGCACGACGCCCAAAGGGGCCCCGAGGCATTCTGGCGAATGCAATTAAAGTGTGGCAAGGGCCGTGGGAAGTGGTGGAGCTCCCGTGGGGAGATAACGAAATCCCCGTTTCCAATGGGTATGGAGTAGACAGCTTCAACCCATTCGTCGTTGGCAAGGATTAGAATCACAAGTATCCCGATGTACTGTACACGGGGCCGTTGACGAGGAAGAGCAGGGTTCCCACATGCGACCTGGAAGCCGCGAAGGATGATGCACTTGGTTCCCCCCTTTGCCGTTTTTCCGAGGCCAAATGAACTCTCCCTAGGAAAGGATAATCCATGGACATGTGGATACTTGCAGTGTACGGAGTACTCCGTATCCGTACATCCGGCGGAATAATCGATGACCCATAGCACAAGCACAATTTCTCTCTCGCACTTAACATGGAATAGCCAAGCTTTGGAGGAGGGGTTGAAGTTCATATGCGAATGCATTGATCATTCCAAGGACATTTGTAGGTAAATGCAGTGTAAGATACAAGTGCTCGTAATGATCGCATCAAATCAATTGAAATCGGATCGATCTATGACAGGACAAGCCCCACCGCGATTTCTGTTTGGGTGCTCAACGCGCATCCTCCCCGTCACCCTTTCTTTGGCCCCCGCCGCGTCTTGATCACGACACGCAAGGCGCCGTGGTTGAAGGTGCGGACTGTTCCATCATGCCCATTCCAACACGATCAGCCTTGCCGCGTGATCCTCGGCAGCCCGTCAGTAACCCCTGCGACCCCCCCAGGACGTCGTTAACTCCCGACAGAGTTCCAGCAGTGCACGATCGACCACTGGCAAGCCTCCAACCCGCCAAACAGCTACCTCCGCCCCCGTACCCACGCCCGAGGGTGCCAAAGATAGTGGTATCCCCCGCGGGCGGACTCTCCTCCTCAACCAAGTCAATCCACTCGCGAAGATGTACCGTCATTGGGACAGGCCCGGCTGCCTCCGCCTGGGAGCAGACTCCCACGGGGGTCTGTCTCTCCCAAGAGGCAACAGCAAACAGGCCCAGAACCTGAAAAACGAGGCCCCTCATCTAAATCTTCCTCCGCGGTTCCTGCGCAAGGAGCAGCTCCTACACGTCGCCAAAGCCTGATGCGTCCCACTTCATTGAAAACATACTCGACCAAGACCAATGCATCTACTTCAAAGGCCCTCCCGCCTGCTCCTGGTTCAGCAGCTACGCAGAAACAGCCGCCATCACGATCCGCTGCGCCTGCGCCTTCCACGTCGAGGCCTTCTTCCCCCAAGAAGACAGATATGCCACCCCCACCTCGTCCTGTGCGATCCGCCTCGCTACGACAGCCAGTTGGTGCGGCATCGGGCCCCCCAGCCGCTGTGCGAGGACATGCTCGGCATCGAAGCCAGTTGACGCCGACGGCAAAGCAAGCCACAGATGTTACCCCCGTTAGTTCTAAATCTCGACCCGGCTTCTCCACTTATCAACAGCACTTCTCGCCTCGCAAAGCTGGGAAACCTCCTACGCCTACTCCTGGTGAGCCGACTGGAACGGGCGATTTGTTGATTCCATGCTCGTGGCCGGATATTACAGCACTGCAGATAGAGCTTCTCCAATTAAGCTTGTTCCATTCAAATCAACTTCAACGGCAGTCCGAATGGAAAGCCGAATCTGACTCTCGCCTACAGAAGCAGTATGATGCGGTTGCGAATCAATACCGAACGATGCTTAAGAATGAGAAACTGCGACAGCGACAGTTGAATGCGCAGGCGTTGCAGTGCTGGGCTCAGAATTGTCGGGATCGCAATGGCCCTCATGGCATCTCTGAGCAAATTCAAATTCTCTCCCAAGTATTACAGGAGACATCTGACTTAGTCAATAGGGAGTTGGGTGGGCGCTATGCGCGGGCGGTGGGCGTCTTCGAGGACTGGATTGAAGGAGTAGGCCAAATCTGGCAAGAACGGGAGGAGTCTGGGGTCATGGCGGGCCTCGTCTTCATTGACCCGCTAGACGGGAGCTGGAAGGAGGAGTTACAGGGGCTACGTGCCAGGCTGGAGCTCAGCGTGCGACAACTACAAAGCTTGGACATCTTGGGATTTGGCGAGCTCGAGCGACTAGAGCAGTCTGCGTTGGCCCGGGTTGCTATTGGGCTGGGGGATACCCTCCAACTCATGCTACAAGAAGTCCGTGCGATGCAAACCCTGGAGGCCGAGGTGGTGCGTAGCGAACGAGAGATGGTACGCAGCCTTGCCACGCAGCTTAGTACGGGCCAATCCGCGGGGGCAAGGGTGCGTGAAGGAATTTGGCGAAGAGAGCGTGTATGACCGGATTTGCAACGCGGATGAGTCGGGCCCACAGCATCCCCCGTGTTAAAAGAGACCAGGTGGGTTTGTTGCACTCAAAATGGGTCCTGAGTACCGAACACTTGTAGCCACTAAAAGTACCTGCAGGGGGTTCAAAGAAATCCAAAGAAGATTCCAGCATCCGGTTTCCAAACATTCCCGTACCGTATTCTGTCAGACTCGTCTCGGGGTTTCCGCAGCCTTTGAGGACCAAAAGTAGCTGCTACATTGCCTATAGAGGGTTTCAGCGAGCGGCAAAGGCGAAATCAATCTTGTTTTGGACATTTTCTTAAAACCAGTCTGAGATGCCAAGAACCTGCCCTGGGTTTCTCGCAACAACTCCCGGGTCCAGGACTCGGGGAGTACTTCTCCTGCATGTACCGTTCTAGCAGCCCCACTACGCGTCAGTACATCTGGTGGAGGTACCCCGGAAGTACCTATACCTAAATCAAGCTAATCAACCTTGGAAGTCTTAACCAGCTTTTTGGCAGTTGCTGACTCAACTACCCGTCATTCAACCATCTGCGTTGCTTGGAACAGTCTGGATCGTTGGAAGAAAACGCCGATTCCCAGTTCGGTTTTGCCAACTCTAGTGTGCCTTCCCACCCCGTCGGCTCTTTTCGAAGATGCGCTCCCTTATCTCTTCTATCACGTCTCTTTGATTTCTGCTTCCACCTCGCTCTCCCCAAACCCCGGAGGTCTCCCTATTTGACGTCATCTTAAGCTCCACTGCGAATAACGGGTCCTCGCAGCAGATCAAACCAATCTTAACTGTCCGGAACATCTCTTTCGCGTCCAGGGGCTATTCCAATTCGCCATGTGCGCCGGTCGCCTTGAGTGACCTCTCTTCGACCCGCCTCGGCAATGGCAGCAACCGTCACTATGAGGAGCACCCTGTATGATCGCCTTTGGCAGCGCGAATGCGGCGATCTTCCCCCGCGCCCCGGGTTGCGAACCATCTACGGCTCCCAAGAATGGGTTGACGATCTTGATATCGTGAATGAGTTGGGTGGCCACATGGGTTGCATTAATGCCCTCAGGTACGCTAACATCAGCCCATCTGCTTCAACCCCGTTGCCCGACCTTTCCCTTAGTTTACCGGTCATCTCACTTTCATTCGCCTCCAACGATATCCTTTGTCGCGCTGCGCTTGCAGAATATGCCTACTAACTGAGCTGTCATAGTTGGTCCCGATCTGGTAGTCTGCTGGCCTCAGGCTCAGATGACCGACATCTCAATATTTACTCCTATCAATCAGACTCGAGCGATGCGCCATTTTCCTTGAAGACGACGGTCGCCACGGGCCATAAGGCTAACATATTCTCTGTCAAATTCATGCCCCACTCCAATGACCGGACCTTGGTCACTTGCGCGGGTGATTCTCAGGTGCGTGTCTTCGACATCGAGTATGCGAGTCGAAACGGCAATGCGGCTGCCACTTCCGCCCTGGCCGCTTCGGCGCGAAGCCGCCGCTTCAATAATTTCTTTGACGGAACCACATATCTAAATGAATCAAACACCAATGCTAGGGTCTATCGAAGTCATGCCGATCGTGTAAAGCGCATCGTCACCGAATCGTCCCCGCATCTTTTTCTGACCTGCTCTGAAGATGGTGAGGTCCGGCAATGGGACCTGCGCCAGCCATCATCGGCATATCCCGCACCGAATGGGGGTCAAGGCTTTATGGCCTACCGTCCAGGCTTGCAACATGATGACTCTAATGTACCACCACCGCTTATCTCTTACAAACGCTTTAACCTCGACCTCAATACCATCTCCTGTTCGCCATCTCAACCGCACTACATTGCGCTCGGGGGTGCCCATATGCATTGTTTCTTGCATGATCGTCGCATGTTAGGTCGAGATATCTCGGCTGAAAGGGGCTCACCGAGTAGATCTCCTCCGAGTGTAAGGAGTAGGGACGACGAAATGATGGGCCAAGCTACTCGGTGTGTACGAAGATTTGCGCCTGGAGGCAAGAATCGCATGAGCGAGTTCGACGATGGGCATATTACAGCTTGCAAAATCAGTGACGCAAATCCCAACGAGATGGTAGTCAGCTGGTCTGGCGATCACATCTACAGCTTTGATCTTGCTCGCAGTCCGGATGCCCGAGACTCCTCTAACGGCCCGGACTCCGGACCAAAGAGTCCCAGCAAGCACCGCAAAAACAACTCCCGTACCCGCAAACGCAAGCGTTCTAAGCCTACTTCTACGTCATCCCAAGAGAGTGCAACTCGTTATCAGTATCGTCGCCGATCTGCGGAGCGGCAAACAACTCGACTCGGATTTCATAACGGCGATGTATCAGATGTTCCGATTCTGGACCTTTCTGAGGTGGACGATCAATCGCCCGAATCTATACTGGAACGTGCCCGGGACTCGGTTTTGAGCGATGCTCAGAAGCTTAGCATGGAGATCGCAAAGGGACTTGTCAAGCTTCGACGCGCTCTTTTCTCAATTAAAAGGACCCCTGTGGAAAATGTCGAACTGGACCCAACAGATCTCTCCTTGTATTCAGAATCCTTTGAGTCAGTCTTCAACTTGGCATCTACTTACTTACCGCGAATGAACACAATAATCCGAAGCTGGCGATACCCCTTGAATCCAACCCAGGAAATCGTGTCTTTGCAGCAAACTCTCCGTCGGAATCGTTTGGCCTCTTGGAGGTTTGTTCAAGCTGCTGGGACTCTTGCTCAATCTTTGAAGGGCCGGAATGATGAAGCTGAGGATCCCCAGTTGCATACGGACTTCTTGAACATTATCCCTGCACCAAGTGAAGACGAATCAATTGAACGAGAGGCACAATTTGGCTATGACTTCCTTAAGGCGATCTTGCTGTGGTTGCGCGGTGGTAGACCGGAGCTCCTAGCCGGCTTCAAGCGCTGGTCATGCAATACCAGGCCGTATGGCCGCTTTCCCATCCCCGAAGAAGCGGGCGAAGAGGCCATAGATGACATTCTAATCCCGTATCTTCAGAGCTTAGCGAGCGATGTCCCGATCGTTAATGTGGATTATTCTGAGCTAGGCCATGAAGGTGCGCGGTTTTTGTTCCAGACAGAGCGAGCTGCAGTGACGGCCTTTGGTAATGCCGTGAAGATACCCATAGAGGATATAAGAAACGGCAGCTGCTCGATTCGATAGACGCCGTGTCTCCATCGCGTCGTCTTCAGTTCAATCTCTTGATCGTGCATCCGCCACGAAATTCTGGGTTCTGCGCGTTGGCAGAGGTATTTTGATGGCGGCGTCTAACGGTGTCAATTTTGCTTTTGTTAATCGGGCATTCGGGGGACTTCACACTGCAATCTATGATCCTGAAAGTGAGTCTGATGAAGGAATTCTAGGAGACGATGGGACAGCCGGTATTGCCCCTATGGAATCAGAGCTACCGATTGGGTTGATGAATCTTCAGCCCGGTCATCACGATCACCCTGCGCAAGATGATGATCCTACAGGGGGCCCGACACGACTGCCACGCCTAGAATGGTGGAAAATCAACCGACCAGCGAGGATGAGAGTTCGGATCGCTCGAGCGAGAGCGGGGACCATGAAAGCGAAGATGACGATCCTGGAGATTCCTCGGATGGATGGGACTATGACGTGGCCTTTGACAGTGACAGTGATGAGCCATACCGCCGGCGTTATAGCGACAGCCAATCTCGGCGTGGCGAAATTGAAATCAACACGCCTTGCTCTTCTCACATGAGAGCCTACCGCGGACATTGCAATATCAAAACCGTCAAGGATGTCAATTTCTTTGGCTTGGATGACCAGTATGTGGTCAGTGGGAGTGACTCAGGCCACGTCTTTATTTGGGACCGGAAGACCTCGAAACTGGTCAACATCTTGGAAGGAGATAGCGAGGTTGTCAACGTGGTACAAGGTGAGCAGGGAAATTTTTGGTAATATCGATATTTTCAACCCTGACTGAGAAACGCAGGTCATCCCTATGAACCCATGATGGCCGTCTCGGGCATTGACAACACCATCAAAATATTCTCTCCGGACCGACATGCTCAGGCCCAGGCCCGCCAAGGGATTAACATCCTGAATCCGGACCATCTCTCCAACATACTTGGTCCACATGGGCACATAGTACCTGGTTTGCAGAGTCGTAAGAGCCTTCATGACAGCTACCGGATCATCAGCCAAAACGATGTTGATCGGCGCGGTGGCATGAGCGAGGCTTACATTACGGTTCGTGCATGAACATTAGCCCTTCCCGTTCTTGGGCTTCTATGAATCCCTTCCTAATACTTTGTCCTTCCTATAGAGAAGTATGCTCGCTCGACTGGCTGCCACCCTCCGTGGTCGTCAAGGTCTAGGAGCTGACCTCGATTCCTTCGGTGGGGACCAAACCGGCGAAGGAGCCACCATTGTCCTTGATGAGAACTGCCTTGTAAGTCTTTGGTATTTGGGACCAATCGAGCATTTGGGTACTAATTGTGGCAACAGGTAATGTGAATACTCGACTTACTTTCTTTTCCGTGTCGTTCGCAGAGATGCTCCCTTTGACACGCTTTTTCTATTAATATTTCAGAATGCTTGTGATGACTGCGTTCTGGCACACAGGATGGGTCTTTCTGTTTTATTTCTCTTGATTCCCCCAGCATTGAGAATGGCATTTCCAGGGTTGCGAAGGTGAATAGTACTTGTCAATCCATAGGTATTCATAGGTACTCATACGAGGACTATTCGAAAACTATCAAGATTCTTTCTAGAATGTTTTCGCGGCCAAAGCTAGATAGTTTGGGTCATTACTACTTATTCCCCTGGGACAACAGTAGACAGCCGAGACAATCCTACGATCTCGTTCAAGTCACATCATGACGCCTGTGCACCGTATTGGGCTTTCACCTGATCGAGAAGGAATCTGTATTCAATGAGCGCGAACCTCGGAGTAATGCGGAGGATGGGCAGACGGCATTAGTTTGCATATGCTTTCTACTATAGTAGTAACAGCGGGCAGTGGTGGGAGGGGCGTATACACACCGACTCATAAGAATTTAAGCCATCTTTCTAAGGGCCCTCTTATCTCAAAACTAGAATAGTATGTACAAGCCCAAAATTTCCAATTCGTAGGCAAAGGAATTTTACCCAAGCCAATGAACATTTCATCTAGGACATCAGACTCCACCAAAGCAGCTAAGAGAACCATACGCTAGTGATACTCTCCGCGTCCTGGTGCGTTGAATTGGGTTCCGGTAAATTCAAAAATTACCTGGTGGATGGAAATCGCTTTCTGGTGAAAGCCGACCGCACGCTGGTGAAATTTCCCCAATCCTGGTGATATGATGCCTCTTCACCTTGAAGTTGGAGGGGATACTCCCCGCAGCCCCACCGGGGGAAAAAAAAAGGAACGCCCACTCGGATCTGGACTTTGCAAGATGCACATACTTCCCTTGCACGATGGCCGCTCAATTATTGCAAGGGCGCGCTGCAAAGACTTCACAGCTCTATAAGGATCCTCATAACCCACACCTGTACCTCGACCGCGCCCGCCTCCATGAGCAATTGGGCTTCCCAGATCTCGCGGCCGCCGACGCATATCGTGCTCTGTCCCTCCTCGAATCCGTCGTAGACCCCGAAGGCTGCGAATTCCACGCCAGACGCAGGGTAAAAGACCCCGTTGAAGGTGTCACGCCTCCTCAAACCCAGACTGGTGTACCGATCGAGGGCGAACAACAAGAGGAGAAGGAGGATGACGATGACGACGGAACAGTTGGGGTAACATTGGAAGAATACAACAGCCTCATCAGCGAGGTCTATACAATCCTAGTTCGCGGGCTAATGCGCTGTGGCTGCTACCGAGATGCGTATGAGTTTGGCGTACGCGGAATCGGACTGATACGCCAATTGGTCCACGATACGGCGAATAGCGCAGCACACGTTGCGCTAGATGAGCAAATGGAGCGTATTAAAGAGATCTACAAGTCACGCACAGCTGCCGAGGGGAATATCGAGTTAGATGCTATTGACTCGGCTCGTCTACCCGCCCAAGGCTCTGCTCGCCGCGTCCTATACCCTTGGAACACTCAGGAACCCGATCGCCGCTCGCCAGAAGAGTTGGAGTTCCTCAACAAAAGACTTGAGAAAGTAGCGCCAAAATGCGAAGTCCGAGCTGTCGCTCTTCCTGCCCTACATGACTCGACTGCTCCCGAGAATGCAGATGCAGATACCGAGGTTTCAGTCCAACTGGGCCTTTTCGCGAAGGAAGACATTGCAGCTGACGAGATCATCTTGCGGGAAACATCTTTGCTTACTGCGACAAACCGCCTCCATGACGATCTCTGTGATGCCTGCAATGCGCCTCTCCCGGAGCTTTCTGCTGCTGAGCCGCCGGTTGCCTGCGAGGGCGGCTGTGCTGATACGATATTCTGTAGTCAAGACTGCCACGATACTGCGCAGCAAGTTTACCACGGGGCCATCTGCGGCTTAGAAGACGGCCTTGAGTCTATCGGAAAGGACATCCCCGACCCAAAGGACAAAGCAGATTACTTGTATCTCCTTTTGTTGGGCCGGGCCCTTGCGATGTCTGCTACGCAGGACGTACATGCGCTAGATCTGCCTGAAGTCAAGTATATCTGGGGCGATTTCCACGATTTTGACATCGACGCCTTCGTCAATGGCGGAGATCAGACTAAAACCGATGCGTCTGGTACGCCTCCGGACTTCTCCCTGCCCTTCTCGTTCCAGTTGAATATCCTCCAACCAACGCGTTTCCTCGAGGAAATGGAGATCGATCCCTACGCCTCTCTCCCCCGGTACGACACCTGGGTTTTGAACACCCTGTATGCGAAATTCCGTGGCACGGCCTCTGGGCGGCTCTCGACTTGGGACGGTGGACCAGAGCTATGTGCTGTTCACCCGCTGTGGTGCTTGGCGAACCATTCTTGTGATCCTAATGTGCGCTGGGAGTGGGGTGGAGAGATCACGTTCCGAGCGAGAACGAATGAAGAGAAAGCTATTTGGACTCGCACATTACCCAACGGGCAAGTGGAGAGCAAGCCTGCCGGTGCCGGAGGAATTAGAAAGGATACGGAGATTTTAAACCATTATTGTGATATAGGGTTGCCCGTGAAGGAGCGGAGAGAATGGGCTTGTGGCGCTCTGGGGGGTAATTGTCGTTGCGATCGTTGCCAGTGGGAAGCTCTGGAGGTTTAGATAGAGCCGTGGACGAAGGGACACACAATGCGGCCTGTAGTAAAAAGAGGAACGGTGGTTTGTTTGATACCCAATGAGACTTGATTTGCATTTGAATATCTAGCGTCTGCATAGGAGTGACTAGAGTGCGGCCGCCTTAAGTCGAGAAAAGGACGCCGCTATAAAAACAACTACACTGTGAAATATGTCGCTCCCAATAACCAGCAGCCCGGTTGCCCTTCCCGAAATAGAGGTATCAATGATCTGGAGCAGGGGGGTTTTTGTTCTCCAAACTGTAAAATTAATTAGGACCAAATATACTATTTGCCACTTCTCTGAACCACGTTACCTAGCGGCGACGAGGAGGTGTTCTCGAGTAGCTTCGTCCATGTGAATCACCCCGGCGCCTCGGAGGGGTGCGGCTTGGAGAACGAGAGGAAGAGTGCCGTCTGCGACGAGGTGGCGGCGAAACAGATTCGGAATAGCCTCGGGCGTCTTTAGAGACGGGCCTACGGCGGGGAGGTGTGACGGAGCGAGATATTGACCTCGAATAACTTCGGCTCCGTCGGGTGTAGGAAGCTCGTCCACGTCGGGGTGGGGTCACAGATCGCGAAACTGAGCGACGCGGACTCCGGCTAGGGGTGCGCGAGTCAAAAGACCGAGTACGACCCCTGCGAGGCGTACGTGATCGGGACCGAGACCGAGACCGAGACCGAGACCGAGACCGAGACCGAGACCGAGACCGAGACCGATCAGCCGGCGAGCGAGACCGACTGTAAGAAGCATTACGACGGCTGCGTCGGACAGGAGAGCGCGAACGGGAAGGTGTGTAGCTCCGTCCCCTCGACGAAGGAGTAATGGAACGAGAGTAGGAGCGGCCTCGGTCCCTAGAGGGAGACCGGGAGTATGAGTAGGACCGAGAACGGGTCCCGGAACGGGATGGGGATCGGGATCGTGAGGAGCGAGAATATGTGGAGTAAGACCGGCTTGACGACCGAGAAGGAGATCGAGCAGGAGGAAGAGCAGGGGCAGTCGGACGAGGGAGGTTGTTGAGATACTCTCGCATGTCCTCTGTAAGCACACCCATACCAATGCTGGTAAAATAATTGATCGAGAAACGAGTGTGGCGGGGATCCTCTCGGGGGAATAAACCCTCGAAACTTGGCATCAGGATCTCGTCGCGGAACCGCGATTGAAGCGCGGGGAGGCCCATGTGCTCTGCGAGGTCCTGGAACAAAATCTTGATGAAGATACGGCTGCTGGACGTAGTCTCTACCTCATTGAGGTGGATGACCGATAGAACATGCCATCCAATGGCGTCGTTGCTAAGCATGTGCCCGAAGAACTTCGCAATGTTGCGAAGACGGTTCGTTTCGTAGCGGTGGATTGTGTCGTAATACTTGGCAAAGGCAGTCTCAAACAAATCGCACCACAAGCGATTGATCTTCGCGAATCGTTCACCGATCAGGCCGTAGAATTTGGAGTATGTGCGCTCCTGGGAGCAACACTCGATGATCATCGAGGGTAGTTCCGGCTCCATACCCACAGGTAGGTTAATCTTCATAAGTTTATGACAGCATTCTTCGAAATCCACACTGGACATGATTGTCAAGTAGATCGTTCGGCGCAGGTTGACCAGATCGGTATTGCTTTGGTCCTTAATGTCCATTTGTTGCTCCTCTGCATCGGATTCTTCGTCGGAGCTGTCGTCCTCGTCCTCGTCCTCATCCTCGTCACTATCCTCGCCTAGGATATCTGCCTTGAGATTCTTGTAATCCTCCTCAGATTTTTCCCATTCGGGGTCAAATTTGAAAATATTCAGGGAATCCTGTGTTTCAATTTTGTCGTCCAGACTGAATTGATGAGTGATCTGATCCTCCTCCTCGACCAGATCAAGCTCCTCCCTGATCGCGGGATTATCTTTGTATCGGTCTTTGCGGACCTGGAAAAGAACTTCAATCATGTACTGTGACCGCTTGTCGATATCGGCCTCATGTAGGATGCTTCGGAGCTTGTCAAACACTCCAAGGGCGATTGTGGGGTTCATTTCTTCTAACTTCTGTCCAACTTCTCGGGTAAGGCCCACCGCAATCTCCACACTGTCATCGGTCGGCTTGTTCAAGAGCAAGAGAAGAATTTGAGCGGGGAGCATTTCGTGGACGACCAGGTGATTGCATAGATGAGCGATAAAAGTCGTGGAAGAGATGCAGACAGCTTTGTCGTTTCGCTTAAACGCCTTGCGGAACTGGACGATCAAGCGGGATAGAAGAAGTTCGCCCACTTGAGGTAATTTCGTGTTGACGATCGCAGCCATGGCAGCATAAATGGGTGTAAAGGGTAAACTGGCCGCTTGGGCTTTCATGATTGACCGGCAAAACAGGCCGCGGCCTCGGAGCAGATTTTCGGCAAAGAGTTCAGGAACAATGAACTTGATGTTCGAGACGTTGACCTTGTTGATCAAACCGTTGATCGACTTTTTCAGCGCTTCCCATGCCATGCGCTGGTACTCCTTACTCGACTTGTCCGTAATCTGAGCCTGCAGAGCACGGAGCCTGGCCGGTGGGATATAGGTACCACCGGATCGCATATTCAGCAGTTTTTCGTACTCTGCCTTGGCTGATGCCTGTTTCTCTTCCTCCGTCAAGGGCTTCCGCGCAGCTTCTTTTCGCTCATGCTCACGCACACGTTCGGCGAGCTGGCGTTCTCTTTCAACCGCACGCTCGGGGTCCATAGAGGGAACACCGGTATCGTCACGCGACGAATCTCCGGGGGCAGAACGACGGCGGTTAGGGAAGGCGAGCGCGAAGGAGGTGATCGTTTTCTCGAGCCTGCACCGGGGGATGTCACGCCTGGGGGAGGCGTGGGCACTCGTACCGCAGACTGTAGCACCACTGGATCCGCCATGATGAAAACCCGCGGGAGAACTCAGGCGATTCCAGGCGAAAATAAGGTGGGAGAAGGAAACATCAAAGGAGGTGGTTGGCGGTCCGTTTCTGGGTCGCAGCTCAGATAAAAGATTGTCGTCGTCACGTGACCATGCACCAGAGGCCAAGTCGCGCATTATTTTGCTCCTGAACGACCTTCGCTGTTGTTTTTTGATCGGGCTCATTCATTTCCCCTCCTTTCCTTCTTTTCCTTATTTCCAAGAGATCGCTCTTTTACAGAATGGTTTGTTCGCTCTGAAGTCTAATTTGCTGGGAATCCCTGGCTAACTGAAGTTTAGCTGGGCCAGCTCGTGGGATCCGCCATGCTTTTGGCCGCAACTGCTATCTTCCTCTACTATACGGCCTGGACCCTATTGATGGTGGGATTGACCTATTACCTTGAGATCTTCAATGATCCAGACCAAATGATGAACTACTGTGTACTGACATCCACATCCGTGCAGCCCTTTGTTGTGCCTGGCCACCCTATCCACGCCCTCTTCCCTCCCCGCGTTTGGGCCATCCGTATCCCCGTGATCTTGACGTTGCTTGGATCGGCCGTGGTCGGCACATTCATAGGCATTGTGATGATCAACAGCAACAAGAAGAAGGCAGCTAAGGCCAAGGCAGCTGCGAAGAAGAAGACTTAAAAGAGCCTCCACGGAATCAGGGGCCTCAACCCCGCGCAAATCTCCCTGTATCAACATCTATCAGCTTTTCGGCCTAACCAAGCCGGCCATACCTCATTAATAAACGAATCTAAGCCAAGTTGCTGCTTTTATGTGCTTTGATCTTTACTTTTTCCAGAATCCTGGGGCCTCGGGCCCGGTAGACGGAGAAACGTGGCGCCTAGGGAGGAATGCGCAGGACCAACCCCAAGGTTCAGTTCGCGTCACCTCAACCCGTGACCTGTTTCAGCGTCCCCACCAGTCACTGTTCCTTAAGGGAGGCCCAGAACAGGGAACTGACGACCTTTGTGGTTTTAGATGAATCAGCTCGGACTCCCAAATTGGAAGCAGTTCCATGGTTGGCAAGTGGCCAAGCTTAGATAAGGATGCAGTCACGATTGCCGTTGAACATCTCAGGATATATGACGTGACCCCTAGAGCCAGGTGATTGAGTCACCCAATGAGTAATGTTCATAGCTTATAGCGCAGAGGCGAATAGTCTAGAGCCCGTGAGGGGCTGACCCGGAGAGAGTGACCCCGTCATTCTCCGGGGGGGGTCCACGAACCGGCAAACGCGGTACCTGACTCAGGCTCTATTCTCCTCTCCCCCCTCTTCTTATCGCGCGTCCCCAACCTTCCTCATCTCCTACACCTTGCTATACTTCTAAACAGATTCACTTGCACTGCTTGCTACTTGCCCTTCGGCCGATTTCCACAGAGACAGGATCCTTAGTTAATCCTGTCTTACCTTGCTGCCTTCGGTATTGCTGCCGATCTCCCTTATCAAAGCTTCCCCGCGTATTCAGGAGCGAACTCCACGCTCCAGATACGCTGACTCAAATCGCTACTCCCCACCCCTTCCCCTCAGGCAACAAGTCGATCACGTATTATTTGGTGAGTGCAGTGGTGACCTTTTACTAATCTTGAAAATGATTGCGAGGGAAAGAAGGAAGAAAGTGTTGCTGATAGGTCCGGTACTTCCCAGGTTCGGCCCCTCTTTGGCATTCTTACCTTGTTAGCCACGGCCAACTGCAATAAACAGCCCACGTCTCCCCGACCTCAGACCTTGTTAGGGCCTGGGATCGGCTGCTTGTCTTTGAATCGTGTGCCTGTAGTTACAGGCACCTTCCATTTTTATGCCCCCGGCCGCGCCTGACGATTTGATCCGCCAGCAGAGCCGCATAGAAGACGATTCCCCCTTCTCATCAGACCAGCCTCGCATTATTCCAGAGCATGAGACTGTCAGCAAGAGTAAAAAGAAGAAGAGTGGAAAGAAAGCCAAGGCCAAGGCAGCGGCCGAGAGTCCGCCCGAGGAGATGTGGGATAGACCTTTGCAATGGGATGAATGCAACTCCGCTGACATTTCACCCAGAATTATCTCCCCTGCGCCTGACCTCCCCGACTTACCAGCCCCTCCAGAGCAGCCAGAAGACCCTGTAGAACCAGAGCCTTCGTCTTGGCCTGACCATGATCCTCTCTTGGATCACCATGCCCCTCCCGAGGCTTCTCCCCTGTCCCCTGTGACCTCGCCCGTGCTGGATGCACTTGGTTCACTTAGAGAAAGGGTAGAAACCCATGACTTGAATAGGCGCACCGACACATGGGCCAAGTCAGTTCCCTTTGGGAAGAGCCCTCCAACAGACTTGATCGATGCCGAGCTTCCCCAAGATTCTCCCCTCAACTTCCCTACCATCCAGGAGCGAGGCTTCAGTCAACCCTCTTCAGCCTCCCCCCCAACACGTATTCGCCCTTTCAGCTACGGAAGTGGCTATCGGAGTAGTATGATGCGTTCCCGACAGCCGTCGGTGGATCGAAGCAAGAGTTATTCTTACGGAAGTCCAATGAGCAACTTGGCTCCTCCTCCGCACATGCCCCAGGCTCATTTCTACGGAGCTCCAGACGTTGAGCTTCCGAATCAACCTCGGTCAGTGGCAGATGACGCATATTCATTCTGTGGCTTCGATGTGCTCCCGAGTCTATCAGCTAAATCGGCCCGCGGTGGTACAACGGTCTTGGTTGTGGGAATGGATAGTCGGGTGGAGATCTATGCTGTAGAAAGTCGTCGATCTCGCCTGGTCGGTCAGATTACCGGGCTAAATGGCCGTGTTCTGGATGCAAAGATACTATCGGATTCCTGTCAGAGCGATCCTCCCAATCCTTCACACCCGCACGTGGCCATCATTATCCACGGGCCCAAGGCACATGATAGGGAGGACGGCCGCTCTTCTTCTGTCGCGTCAGAAAACAATGAGACCCTCCCAACCCCAAGCAGAGGAGAACCTGATAGACGTTCTACCAGCGATGTTCCTTTTTACCAGACTCGAGTGGAGGTTTATTCGTTGCGGTCTGGCAACCAAGTTGCAACATTGTTCGCAGGAAAGCCCGTCCCAGCAATGGAGTTCGCTCCAGGCCTTCCGAGCTTAGCACCGCCTCCAGTCGGCAGCTTGAAGATCCAAAGTAGCGGGAAACATATTATCGTGGCTTCAGGTATTAGTGGAGAAGTCTATGTGTACCGTCAAACTCTTGGAAGCACCTACCAGTGCTTGGGGAAAACTTGGACCAGCGTTCAAACTGGTGAAACTCGGAGGTACTCGACTTCCTCCAGCTCGACCGACCCAGATGGCTCTCATCTAGACTCGGCTCGTACAGCACCACTGGAGAACCCTATATTAGGTATCCAAGGGCGATGGCTGGCAATAGCCCCTCCTTCGAATTCCTCCAAGGAATCAATTCGAGGTCAGGTCCCCGCCGAGATATGGCATGATCGAGCCGAAGGGATTGCTTCACGAAATGCGCCCACGATGCCATCCGTGAATTGTGCGACGGATGTCGGAGAAGGCGAAAGCTTCTTTGACAAATTTGCCCGCGGCGTCACCCAGGAATTCGTGAAGGGCGCTCGTTGGATGGGAGATCAGGGAATGCAAGCTTGGTCTAATTACTGGAAGCCCCAGCAGCCCCCCGGGACATCCCCTCAGCGGCCAGTCCGGGCCTCAGATTCACCAAACCCGAGCTATGGGGCTTTCCCTCCTACCCATGCTCAAGACACACAGTCCTCGTCGCCGGCCGAAGCAGATACCGTGTCCATCATCGACTTGAAGCAATTTGGGGACGGAGCAGACGCGAAATCGGCGTCTCTGCAGCCTGTAGCTACGTTCCAAGTCCCCAACGGCTGCAGCTTCCTTTCGCTTTCACCAAATGGGCTTATGCTGTTCACGGCCAGTAAGAAAGGAGATGTCCAATACGTGTGGGATCTCATGCAATTTAGGCATTGCCGAGCCATGAATATGATGGCTGATAACTTTTCTTACCCAAGCGCCAATGTGCGACAAGTGGCGCGATACGCGCGGTTGACTGCATCCAGTATTATGGATGTCATCTGGGCTGGACCCGCCGGTGATCGCCTTGCCATCATCACTCGGAAGGGGACAATTCATGTCTACGACCTTCCCAGAAGTGCATTCCAATGGCCTCCTTTCCGCCGGGCCCGTCCTGTGGCAAAGTCGCCAACTGTTGACCCAGCAAGTGACGAACTACCAGGACAATCATCTGGAGGTAACCCCCTGTCGGCGGCCATCAAGCTGGTCGGAGGTAAGACCCAGCCATTCTTTTCGGCCGTCCGGGGTCGAGTTCCCTCTACAGGTGCCGCAATTCCCAATATAGGTGGATTTGCATTGCCCGCGGCAGCAGGCATTAAAGGTGGGAAGGTTGTCGCCGCTGGCCTCAGTAAGTCCATGGGGGCCGCTGCTACTGGAACTGTCCATACCCTGCGGCATGTTGGCGAGAACCGCGTTCATTTGACGGGGCTTGCACGGGACCCAGCGGCTGCTCGCGTGGTGTGGATCCTAAGTAAAGGCCTGATCTACCTAGGTGCTGTAGACGATGGGATCTTCAAGCTTTACCGGCTTAAACTCGGACCTACCAGCCACAAGAATCGCCAGTTTCACTCGATTATTGGTGGCAAAGAGGTCCAGTATAAATTGCCTGCTTGTCTGCAGTCTCACTGCGGTCCAGCGCTCCTCTCGCAGTATGATCCTAATCGCACAGTTCAGGGCAGCCTGATCATGCCTTCCGTCGGTACCCAGCATTCCTACACAGGCCGTCATCTCACCCAGCCTCTCTCACAAGCGGAGATCGAGACGAATACGCCATATCAGCCATTTCATACGGACCAGCGAGTTGGGCTGCATGTTTTCAATGTCGACAATGAAGTTACTGATCCGACACTCTCATCTCCTGGAAAACCATGGGTCTTTGGAGGTGACATTCCAGTGACCAAAATACACGTTCGATCCTATAATAATAGTGGTGAGGATGGCCTTGCAGATGATGAGCAGGAGGACGCTGCAATTCATGGCCACTCTTTTGGCGCTGGGGGAGATATGGAGAATCTTATCAGCCTTGCCAACAGCGCCGGTCAGGTCGAAGAGGTTGTGATTACAACTCGACGTAAGAAGAAACAATCTTCCCCTTCGAAAACGGAAGAGGAAATTTTCGAAGACGACTGTGAGGTTTTAGACTTTGCCCGAGACCGAGTCTAAGCTCTACCATCCAACCTGATATGGGTTGCTTTTTTTTTCCAGTTATTCCGGTTTTTTTTTTTCTTTTGTTCTTCTTTTTGTTCTTCTTTTTTCGGTGATTTAGACGCTTGCTCGCGCATTCGGCGTTTCAGAACTGTCATGGCGTACTTTTGCGAGATTTCGTTACCCCTTCTTCTTCTTCTATTCTGCGTGATCATGTCCACGAGATTGCATCAGATTATTCTATGAGCATAGATCAATCTGCCCCTTTCGAAACCAGTTCTCCCTTTGCATTGCTGTTTGCGCACTTGATGGCCCGTGATGATTATTTTGCTTCCACAGAAATCCAAATACCCAAACTTGCACTGATTTTGTGTGCTGATAGACTGGTGGTTCTGCGTTGTTTCACTGTCCTTTTATCCCCCGCTCTTCTTTTTTTTGTTTTTTTTTCTTTTTTCTTATTCTTCTTTTTCTTCGGATCCTGACCTAATTGGGGACATATCCTGCACTGACCTCTCATTTGTCTTGTCTGGTGACCGAGGTTTTTTCTTATTTTTATTTTTTATTTTTTTTTCCCATTTCGTGGGACTCTCTTATATGGAAAGCTGGTCTGTCGCTCGTTTTAGACCAGATTAGCTAGGCATATCAATCTACACAAGGGGGTCTTGGCTTTGGCCAGGTGTCGATGACGCTCTCGCTAGCCGTTAGCCTCTATATTCAACATAGATCAGGCTTAATTTTTAGAATGTCAGCTTTGCATCATTCATCTCCTCTTCCCACCATCCGCGAAAGATGTTCAGTCTCTCTGTTCGCACCCGAGCCATCTTCCGCCCGGTCTCAGTCTTCATCATCCCTTCTAACTTCTCCAGTTTGTCGCTGAAATGCTCGATCGAATTATCCATTTCCCATTTCCCATCAACAGCGTACTTCTTCCCTACTGCTCCAAGGAAGGTAAAACACCGCCCGATTCCAATGGCTCCGATTGCATCGAGTCGATCTGCGTCTTGCACCACCGCCAGTTCAGGGTATCCGGTGTCAATCAGTTGTCGAACAACTGCCGGATCCTTGCACTCCGTTGTGTATGACACGTGCGAAACAATCTTCTGCACTTTTGACGCGATGCCTTTGGGCGCATTTTGCTGCAACAGAGCATGCTCGACCATGGTCGTCGGGTCCAGTGACTCCCCATCGTTGGACGAAATATCGGGAGGTATTTCCGGTCCCCGATGTCATGTAGCAAAGCCGCCAGTCGGACTACCGCTCCATCCAGCTGCCCTTCAGGCCGCCGGGCCTGCTCTTCAACCAGGATTTTATTGGCAAGGCTCACCACCCTGTGAACGTGCGCTGGGTTGTGTGATGGGTCGTGGCCCGACATGCACGTATCGACGAACGCTTTCATGGCGTCATAAAGAGCTTCGAATTCTGGACTGTCGACATGCATTTTGTGACTTATTTGGCCTGAAATCTCGCACCAGGGCTAGCTTTCGACTTTTTCTTCTTTTAGCAATGACAGCAATGATCGCTCATTTCCGTCCTTGCAGATACACCGATGTTTCTCTGGAGCCCTAGTCACCTGATGCGCTAGCC
Source organism: Penicillium chermesinum (assembly GCF_028974085.1). Taxonomy (NCBI): domain Eukaryota; kingdom Fungi; phylum Ascomycota; class Eurotiomycetes; order Eurotiales; family Aspergillaceae; genus Penicillium; species Penicillium chermesinum. The sequence continues at coordinate 124,613 of NW_026695312.1, read as the reverse complement.
TAGATTGGGATTTAGGTTGGACCCCTGGGGGTATTGGTGTACATACGCTGGCGTACATCCTCGAATTGCAATAAACGATACGAGTTGTCTTAGAAGGGGCATACATTGTGGCCTGCAGGTACGCTTGCTAGTTTTAATCCTGGCGAGTACAGCATATTCCCATGTTCCGTAGCTTAGTAGTTTTGCGCGGGAGGCAACGTGACATCTCCGATTTGTGGAAAAGATAAACAAAGAATTGATTTTGATCCAGGTACGATTATGGTCACTTATTCCCAGCAGACTCCGAGACATTAGGCATCGAAACGGTTGTCACATCATTAAAAGATAAAAAAAGAAGAAGAAAGCATCGTATGGGGGATCTTCTCAAAGCAAGATGCCGACCAGATTGTAAAGATATGCCTCTTAGCATGGAGAAGAGGATGACATGCCTCACAGGGCGAGAGCGGCAAGGACCAGGCCAAATAGGCCGGCACCAGAGGCACCCAGCCGAATGTTGGCAGCAGCGTTCTCGGTCTGGATAGCACCGGTGCTAGTGGCAGTGCCGCTGGACTGGGTGGAGTCGCCATTCGAAGCTGGTAGGTCATGGTCAGCATATCACTTTTTCTGTACTCAGCGTTTGGAGATGAGCACTTACAGCTGGTAGACTGTGCGAAACTAGTTTCGGTGGTGGTAACACCATTGTGGGTCACGGTAGTAGAGGTGGCTTGAGCAGTGGCGCCATCGGCAGGGAAAAAGTGAGAGCTGTAGCAGCTTTGCTCACAGTCGGCAAACTTCTTGGTATCCTCGGGAGAACCGGTGCCCTGGGGGCAAGCGCGGACACAGCTGTTGGTGTCATTGGCCTGGGTCGCGTTGGGGCAGGGGACGTGGTAGCACTTGGCGATGCAGCAGGTGTCGTTGCGGTCACCTAAATCGAAACAGTCATGAAACCATCCTCTGGATACGGCGACGCGTCAAGAATGACTTACAGTGAGTGGCACACTGAGCCTCGGGACTCAGCGTCACGGTGGCTGTGGGCTCGGTGGTGCTGGTAGTGTCGGCCGCGGCGACAGCCAGCGCAGCAGAGAGGGCAATCAAGCTCAGCTTCATGGTGAAAATAAGATGTTGATGAGAGGAGGTCTTGTGCGAGGGGAAGAAGGTTGAAGGTCAGTAGCAAACGAGTGACTGAGGATTCGAGGGAAGGAAAGGAAGCATGGAAAGCGAGGGAACTTTCCGTTGTAATAAATAGGCTACTGCCTAGCAGGGTGTATAGCTCCTCACGCTAGCTTTGTCTGTAATTGCAGCTTGATTTACGGAGTATTGAGCCTATTGACCCTGAAAAAGAAAAACCGGCACCAGCTCTTATTCGCTGTGTCTCAGGCTGTCGGTGTTTTGGTTACTTTTACCGGTGGGCTTGTGTACCACTAAGGCCTGAACAAGGAAAGACGCCAGTTTCAAGTACTGGTTCGCAGGGCCTTGCGTCTGTGGGGACTCGGACAACAACCTTGGAAACCCCCCCCTGCAAGCAAGTGCAGAATTGAGGAGACACTAGACCAGCACTAAAAATTGGGCTTTGGACCTGTCAAAATCTGGGGATGCTATTGCGGATGCTGATTGGCTTGATTGGCCTGGACCCTGCACCTCTAGGGGGGGTCGCCGCGAGTAGCTCCAGAACTGCTGCAAGGGAGCTTTTGAACATTCCCAGGGCAACTTCGACTACGATCTCGTAGCTCCTCAACACTACTAGTCCGGGCACTGCTGAAGGCAGTGTGTGATTTATTATGCGACATATCGGACCAGGGACAACTTGGACGGAAATTGAGCAAGTCGTGCCACAGTCCTTTTTGCTCGAGATGGATCACCGGGCGTACATCACATGAGGACCTTAAGATTGGCATAGGTTGTACTGGTAAATGTGGGGGAGTATGAGATTCTCCAGAATCGTCCACGTCAAAGGTTGGGCTATGACAGAGTAATACGGCCTGGGGCAGTTCACACCTAGTTCAAGCCTACAACGAAAGGTCTAGGAATGCCATGAACGCGATCCGGCTAAGTCCCAACCTTCAAGTTTGCACATTGAAATGGCCGGCCGTGGACGGTGTAACTAATTCTCGTCAGTTCTGGGCGAGGACGTTGCCAAGTCTGCCTGGGCCCTTGGCCACGCTATTTGTGGTGAACACTTTCCGATGTAGAAAACTTGATTAGCCGGAGTACCTGAGCTGTACCTACCAATTGCAATCCTCATCCTAGATTCTGCTAGAATGAGTTGAAGGGTGCAAGTCTACTACCTTTATCCTACCTAGTCAAGCACTAAGCGGGAATCCGTTAATAGTCATGCTTGCCGACTGTGAATATATATCGAACTTACTGAATCGATGCTTGGATTCAGCCTACCGATAGAGCTGGTTGATCTGATCAGACTATGTGTGGATTCAATTACGAAAAAGGCCCAATCCCCATTCCTGAACAGAGGAATCCTCTCGCAATTCTAGTATTTGGTTGATGTCGACTTCTGCTGCAAACCATGTAGCTTCCCGCTGCCAGTGATGGGCAGACTTGGAGTACTAATACCACGTCCCGCTGCGAACACGCACCTCCGCTTCAAGTTGTCAACATCTTACCCGGTTGAATTGTAGTCCCTCACCACCCCCCATCATGGCTGATGCACAGTTTGACAGTGCTCTGTAAGTTTCTGGACCCCTTCGAATTCACCGGTCATATCGAGGATTGGGTCACTGCACATCGAATAGCCCTGCTAACCATCCCCTCCCCCCATGCTGCGACCCCGCCCTCAGGTACAGCGACCCTTAAGCTGACACCCCTTCTCCTAGCGATCTCCTTCGACGCCTGAACCCTCGAGACATAAAGGCCAATCTCAATGCGATCACTTCCATCGTTCCTGACCTGACAGAAGATCTCCTTTCATCCGTCGACCAACCCCTGGAGATCCGTCGCTGCCCGCAGACAAACCGCGATTACCTGCTTTGTGACTACAACCGTGACGGCGATAGCTATAGGTCACCATGGAGCAACGAATTTGACCCGCCGCTCGAGGATGGCACGGTTCCTAGTGATCGAGTGCGCAAGCTGGAGGTCGCGGCCAATGAAGCCTTCGATGTTTACCGGGATCTCTACTACGAAGGCGGTGTTGGCAGTGTCTATTTCTGGGACCTGGACGACGGCTTTGCCGGTGTTATCCTATTGAAGAAGGGTAGGTCTTCTGCAGCGAATGCAATTTGACTGGTGTTGCTCGGTGTGTCCAGTACAATGGCTGATTGGGTGTTTCTCTAAGGTGTGAGCCCCGGTTCCCAGAGCTCCGGCGAGTGGGATAGTATTCACGTTTTCGAGTCCACCGACCGGGCGCGTATGTCGCACTACAAATTGACCAGCACGGTGATCCTTCACTTATCCAACGAGAGCCAAGCTCTTGGAGAAATGGATCTGAGTGGCAACATGACTCGCCAGGTTGAGGTCGATCTGCCTGTCGAGTCCGACGCAAGCCATGTTGCCAACGTAGGCCGATTGGTGGAAGATATGGAATTGAAAATGCGCAATTTGCTACGTATGTCGTTTTCCCGAGAGGCACTCTTGGCAGTGTTTATCGACTGACCTGCTTATGTGAACAGAGGAGGTTTATTTCGGCAAGGCTAAGGATGTAGTGGGCGAGCTACGAAGTAAGTAGCAGCTGTATACCCTTTCAAAACCGGACTAACAAATGTTTCACTAGGCCTGGCACCTTTGTCGGAAACCAACCGCGACCGCGCGACGCAGCTAGAGATGATCAAATCCATGCAGAAGTAGAGCTTCGCAGCCACAGGGACTCTAGTGGCAATATTCAGGGCTCTGGGAGCTTGCGATATACATATTATCTGTTTCCTACCATTTGCATAGATCTTTTGATTAGAACGTATGAAGAAGGCTTGGGTGAGTTGTCTGTATTTCAGAATTATCGTAAAGCTGGTCGTTCTGGCATTTTGGGGTATCACAGTGCATAGAAGGAGAAGAAAAGAGGTCGCCGCCTCGGCGTTTAGCCGCAGACAAAGTCCCTCAGTCAACCTGCATTTTCTCGGCTTCCACCCCCGTGGTTGAAGTCTTCTCGAGCTGGTCCATGAACTGTCGTGCACCGGCCCACAATTCTGCCTCTTTGTCTTTCCCAACGGTATCCTTCCTGCTATTCAGCCAGCTCACATCCAGGGGGTTGGCAGCTGTCCCAGATGCTGCAGCAGGCCCAGCACCAGCGCCACCACTGGCACCAACCGTATCGCCTGTCCTAGATGCAGTTTCGGGCGCTAGAACTGTAGCTTCCTCTAGAGCATAGACCTGTCGGCGTAACCGGACGTCGATGGAGGAAAGCAGGGCAAAGTACTGCTCGGTCGCTTGCTTGAATTGCGTTTTATGAGACTGCAGAGAGCCATCGTGGGCCGAATCCTCGGGCCTTGCGTTGGTTAAGGCTTGAATGGCGATACCAGCGGAGTGAATTAACTTTGCGACATCCTAGTCGTGAATTAGAGCCGTCCCGTGAACGTGACATGGCATTGTCTTATATACCTGGTCGATGTCGTTGAGCTGGCGGATCCTGTCAGCAGAGCTCAAGAGCCCCTGGCTGGTCTGGGTTGCATTCTCCATTTCAAAGCTGCAAGATCTGGCCGCCACCACTTCGAACACCTTGAAGAGACGCGGCAGGAAGGGAGAAAGGGACGGTGTCACGTGCATACTCCGGGGGGGGCTGAATCAGCGTCCCGTTGCGGCTTTCCAGCTTTCCGATCCATCGAGATCGAGATATCAAAACCACCTCCTGCATCGGTCATTCCCCGTCTATCCTTTGGTGATTCTTCTTGTCGCATTGGCTCTTCTCTGCTTGACTTGATTAGTAGTTTTATTGGACAAATCGCCATGTCTGCGCCTGGTGGCGCTCCCAGCCCCGTGCCGCGCAGCGGCAGCATAGGTCCTGGCGCCAACGGAGGTGGCATGTCTATGAATTCTCAGCAACCCATGTCAGGCACTCCAATGCATCCTTCCACTCCGGGGCCACCCCCGCCCCAAAGTGGCGCTATGTCTCAGCAGAACCTGAACCAGATAGTAAGTTGAATGCCTTGTTATACTCGCAAATCACCTTTTTGAGGTTCTCGACCTGGATGGTTTCGTGCACGTTATGGATTGTTTGGTCTTCTTGTCTGGAACTTGGTTGTGGTGACTGGATCCAAGAAAGAGACCCAGTGTATCACTCCTTGTACTTTGTATATCGAGAAAGATAAATCCATGACTTCCATCAAGCGTCTTGGTGGCTACGGTCTGAAGCTGTTCGATGGGAGGTTGGCAGAATGGGCGGAAAAGAGACCTACGCAGAGACCGTCTCTGTTGTTTCTCGAAAGCTTCCATCTTCCATCTCCCTCCATGTCACAAAGTCGTCTTTTCCTTTTCCATTTCACTTCACATCCCACCTACGTGCCTTCCCCTACTTCAGCCTTATACACGCGTGAGTGGTCCCTACATCAAGATGCCTCGCAAAGGACCAAACAGGCCGAGCGTCAAGCGCGTTCCTGCATCGAGTGGGCCTGTCACTCCAGGCAGAGCCCGAAAATCAACTCGAGGAGCATCCCAGTCCCCTTCACGGCCATCTCCCCCACCATCCCCTCGCGAAGTTCAAGCCGAGATTTTGGAGAATCAAAACCGAATGATAGGAGGCCGAGATACCATGACCCAATTTCTTAATGCTGGCGTGCCCCAATATCCCAGCACCGTGGACCTTGGCAATTCCGTTGGTGTTTCATTTTTGACCGGGTTCTTCTTGTGTTTTTTATGCTAACTTGTGATGGTGTTCCTAGGTCATTGATTACCTGGCCAAGAAGGGCTACGGCCGTACAGAGGCTATGCTGCGCATGGAATCTGCTAATCAAGAAATTGATGGCCGTCCATTACCCCCGTTGGAGAAGATGCCCGGCCAAAGTTCAAGCAGGGATTCGGTAAGCGATCTGTCTTGATCTATTGATTATCTAGCTTCTGCTAACAAATTCAATCAGATAATCTTAAGGCGTGGGTGGAGGAAAACCTCGACTTGTACAAGGTAAGCATCGAAGAAGCCCTACCCACATGTCTGGCTCCGCTTTACTGACCGTGAGACTAGCCGGAGCTGCGCCGCGTACTATGGCCATTGTTTGTGTACTCATTCATTCGGATGGTCTCCTCGATGTACCAGCAGGAAGCCAAACAATTCTTTGAGTCGAACAAGAACATGTTTCTTCCTGAACACACCGATGACATTCGTGTCTTTGAGCCAATGAGCCTTCCTGAACATGTCCAGGATAACTCTGTGGCAAACCTCTATCGCAACAACAAGTACCGCATTGTCTTGAGCAACCCTGCTTACACAAATCTTCTGCAATTTCTGGAGAGCAAGGAGAAGGAGGGAGGCTCTGTCATGAACGCCATTCTGAGCAGCTATTGCACCGTCAAGACTATGGACCGGGCTGCTGATGATAGATTTAGCTTTGCAACAATGCTTGGTCAGATTGGGGCTGGCCACACGTTCCCTCCCGAGGATGAAGGTATTCCTGGCCACCACCCGGGTTCAGCGTACACTGGTGACAACCCGGCCATGGCTGGAACCCTTCCCCGCCTGAAGCTCGGGAAGCTCCCCATGGAGCAGACGCTAGAAGAGGATGTCCGTGCTGAGCTTGCTGAAGATGACGCGAAAGAGCCGCCTCTAGCTGGACGGAACACTTTGGTTCAAGAGTTCGACCAAATGATCAAGAAGGAGGAAGAGGAGGAAGCTCCTAGCCGAGCCGACATCCCATTCCCTCCATCTACTGCTCGTGACGTGGCTATTGAGGTCACCAAGGTCAAAGAAAACCGAGACCGGTACAGGATTGAAGGCCGCAATGGCGGCGTGGGACCCGGTGTCAGCGTGTGCATGTTCACTTTCCACAACACTTATGATGGGTAAGTTAGAGACTTTGAACCAGAACCCCCTTGCCAACATTCGTAGTTCGAGGCTGACTTGTTTACCAGGATCAATTGTCTCGACTTCTCTGACGACAACGCTCTGGTTGCAGCTGGATTCGAGCATTCATACATTCGTGTTTGGTCATTGGATGGCAAAAACATCGAGGCTGCGTATCCGGAACTAGATGACCTTCCTCCCGCCAATTCGCGACGCCTGATTGGCCACTCTGGCCCTGTTTACGCTGTTGCTTTCCAACCTTCTGCTTCCCGGCCCGAAAACGCGTCTTCTGATGATCATGTTCCAACTAATTCCCGCTTTTTGCTGTCATCATCGGCAGATAAGACAATTCGTTTGTGGTCCCTTGATACATGGCAGTGTGTGGTTGTCTACAAGGGCCATGACCGCCCAGTCTGGGATCTGCGATGGGGGCCTTTAGGCCATTATTTTGTATCCGGTGGATCTGACAAAACTGCTCGTCTCTGGGTAACGGACCACATTCGCCAGCAGCGCATCTTCGTCGGCCATGATCAAGATGTTGATTGCGTTTGCTTCCACCCTAATTGCGCATATGTGTTCACATCAAGCTGCGATCACACGGTCCGGATGTGGGCTGTCACTACCGGTAATGCAGTTCGCATGTTCACCGGACATACCGGAAACATTACTGCGCTGGAGTGCAGCCGTGACGGGAAGATCTTGGCGTCTGCAGACGACCAAGGCTCTATCTTCCTGTGGGATTTAGCCCCCGGTCGACTTCTCAAGCGTATGCGTGGCCATGGCAAAGGCGGGATTTGGTCTCTCAGCTGGAATGTCGAGTCGAATGTGCTTGTCTCCGGAGGGGCCGATGGAACCGTCCGTGTCTGGGACGTAGCGGGACCACAAGAAGGTGCAAACCAAGGGCGCGTCATTGGCGAGGGGTCCACAGCTACCAAGATCGACGCTAGTAACGCTCCGGCCGGTCAAGGGAAGAAGAAGAAAGGCAAAGATGTCGTTGTTACGGCCGACCAGATCAGCGCTTTTCCCACCAAGAAGAGTCCTGTGTACAAAGTCAAGTTCACTAACATGAACCTGGTGGTTGCTGGAGGTGCCTATCTGCCCTAGGTCGTACATTTTAAATGACCTTTTTATCTCCATGTCATTCGGCCTTAAATACCCCGTTCTTCTCTTTTGCAATTTCGCAATTTCTGCTCATTCTGATTCCAACTCTATCCCATATTGTTTTCCCGGATACACCGTGGCGTCTGGAGAAGAAAATGGCCTCTGGTGTTCAATGGATTCATGGCGGGCGCGGTGCTTTTTTTGTTTTGCTTCTTCTAACAAAAAGTCCATATTACTCTCATCGGAAAACTTTCTTTGGTTGGCGTCAAGCGACTATTGAACGTCAGCATCGGGAATAGATGATAGGGCCGTTGGGACTGCTTTGCACTTTTTAGCTTGACTTAATTAGAAGCATGCTGAAACTGCAACATTCGCAATGAAAATGTTCAACTGCTACAGATATTCCTATTCATGAAGACAGATTTTATAACGTAGGACAGCGCACCAGGCGGAATAAGGACCATGCTTGTAACTTCTGTAAGTACAGCCAGGGCTCTCTTGCTGTAATTCAATGGTCTATTTCGAGTGGTTGGTCTTCAAAACACCAGCTTGCTTCATCGCAGCCGACGCCTGCATATCAGCCACCTTGGGGGGGGAGAACTAAAGCACTGCGGTCATTGCGGCGGTAGAAATCCACTAGGACTTGCGCCGTCTTGGCAGGTTGGTCTTCTTGCACGAAGTGGCCTGCCTCTGGAAAGACTTGAAGTTGATACTTGCCTACGGCAAAGTAATAGTGATGATAATCAGAACTGCGTACAGGAAAACAGGGGATTCCGGAAAATGGACGTACCTTGCATTTGACCAATCATCAGCTCTTTGTCAAGCCTATCAGTCCCGGCCAGAAGTAAGAGCTTTCCCCCTCGAGCTTCGAGAAACTTCTTGCTCAACCCAATGAACCAGTCCTCCCAAAATGGCTTTGTTGCCGAGAGATTAGTTCGCCATACCCACGGCCGGTTGTTGTCAGCGCTGTCACTTTCTTTGTATAAAAGCGACGGGACTGACGCCCGAGCCGACATGGTGTTTCGGATCGTCCGTGACCGGGTACTGGGAAACTGTGTTGAGCCCCATGTGGCATAGAAGAAAAGAGAGAAGGTCTGCTTACTGCCATTCGATGCCAGACGACAGTGAAGGAAACCGAGTTGGTCTCGTGGAGAGGTATTTCTCCATGCTCTGAAGAGCATCCATAGCCGACCCTTGATGACCCATATATCAATATTTCAGCCACCTAAGATGGAGGGAGATCGAACGGTTCTTACCCTCGACAACGTCCAACACAGCATAAGCCAACACTTTAGGCCCCAGCTCCCCTTTCTTTGCTGTATCGGTGATAACCGCTCCACCGAGACTATGACCCACCAGCACAATGTCTGGTAACGTCTCCCAACTCATCTTCTGTTGTGTCTGGCGGACCACGAAGACTAGGTCCCGACTAAGCGTGCTCAGCTTTAGATCAAGCTCGGTCTGCCCTTCCGTTTCATATTGTGCAGCTTCTGCCAACGAGGGATTCTGGTCACCTCCTTCATTTGCGCTAGATGTTATAGTGGTACGACCGTGGCCCCGCGCATCGATGGATAGGATACCTGCCTTGGGAAGTGCCTTTCGGATTTCTTCGGCACAGGTGGCGAACGACAGACCTGAGGAGCCTGCCCCATGGTGCATTACAAAGAGAGGACCCGATTCAGAGGGAGGGGTCAAATAAGCATGATGGATGATATGACTGCCGTCCACGTCTTCCGGTAGAAACAACTCTTGGCTGAAGAAATCCGTCCAAGAGAGGGAGTCTGATGATTGTCTGTCAAATTGAGTTAGTTTTCAGGGTTGTGCTCCGGGGTAAAAAAGGGGAAGAAGCGCCAGGCCGAGGCTATTTGAATCAGAGATTCTTATCCTGAAGGTCCCGCTTTAATAAGGAAAGATGCGAGACAGACCTGGAGCCTTTCCGAGCGAAGAGATGACGAGTCGGAGACGGCACAAGGGTACCTGTGGACGAGAGCGACGAGGCAGAAGAGCCCTCTTCTTCCTGCGGCTCGCTCGCACTGGCGATCGGCTCGGACATTGGAGCTTCTTGGGGGAAGCTGGCCAGTTTTGCTTTGGCGAAGGATTTCTGGAGTTCGCTCATCGAGTGCGGGGCGGGAGTCCCGTGGGAAGAGGCGTGAAGACTATCAACAGAGTTGCCAAAAGCCACGGCCCAGGGTCCACAGAAATCTTGTGAGCTGGGCTATTACATCCAAAGCAGAGATCGATGCACGATCGTCAAGTAAATTCGCCAGTCGTTGGGCCGATCATGACCAACCAGGTGGCTGACTAAGATCGTTGGAGTTGCGTCTTACAGAGAGAACTTGGGAACGAAAAGGCTACTGGCAGCTGAACCAGGCAATGTGTCCTATAGAATGCTATTCTAGGGCAAAGTGATCGTATTGGATTCGTCCATTCTACCAAATGCGTGTAATTCAATATAAACTTCCAGGAGGATGCCACAGTGTCTAGTACCCAGGCAAAGAAACCAAGCATTGACAGCCCCTCCGCTGGCCCTATCTTGCCCCATGGTGTTTAAGCACCGGCTTTGGCTCCCCCCGTATAGCCTACCTTGTGCATCCACTGCTCGAGGCTGCGCACCCGCTCAGGGAAGATTCGATCGAGTAACTCATAATCTCGCTGCAAGATCCCTTTGTTATCCGCCGACCGTGCATACAATTTCCACCATGCAGTGAAGTTCTCTCGATATGAGAGTAAGGTGGGGTCGTCCCCGGCAGTTTCAGCGCCTATCTTGACGTCGGCCACTGGCGAAAGAGGGCCCTTTGTGAACGTCTCCTCGAACGTGATGTCGCGATACTGCGCCGGCTTGCCCGTTACTTTGGTGAACGTCGTAGCTAAGTGGCTATACGAGACATGTTCCACTGCCACTTTGAGGTTCATCCCCGCAGACTCATCGATATGAGAAAAGATCCAATCCACATAATATCCCAGGTCATCGAGGTGGACGAAAGGAACTGCTCCTTGGCCGAGCGGAGCATCGAAGCAATAGGTGCCGTGCTCATCAGTAGTCGGCCGCAGAAGCTCTGAAAGCATTTCGATGTACGGACCGGTGGTCAAGATCGACCATCGGGTCGAGTCTTCGCGCTGGGGGATTGACGAGAGCCATTGCTCGACGTGGCCCTTCCCATAGTAATGGCCCACCCGGAGTTCCTCGTCAAAGCGAGTCTCGACGGCAAAGTTATCCAGCGACGACCATATGAAATGCTTGACGCCAGCCTGGACCGCCAGTTCATAGATGCGGATGCCCCAGTAGATCTCCCCCTTAATACCGAGACTCCAGCTGTTGGTGTTGACGAAGGCAAGGTCCACCCCCGCCAAGGCACGTCTCAGAGCAGGCTCGTCATCCGCACTCCCCGGATAGAGGGTGACCTTGGGCAAAGAGGCAAGCGCTCGGCAGTTGTCAGATGTCGGATCACGAGTCAGAACTCGGATGGCGTGGTAGTTATCACTGCGGGAGAGTTCTGGGTCCCCCCAAGGCCCCGAGTCAGTCCTAGTCTACTGGGGTGAGGAGATCTTTCCAGTTGGGACAGGAATGTTTATACCTTTGACGATCGGTATCCCCTGGGCACCGGATCCCCCAATTACGAGGACTGATTGGGGTGTCATGCTGAAGAATCCCAAGGTTCAAATCGAAGCTGCGCAGCTGCTCCCTGCAGGTACTAGTAGTGTGTGATTATTGAATCTTGGAGCTTGAAGTGTGAATGTTAGATGTGATTCGAGAGATGAAACCTTTGAGCTTTATATCTTGCCCGCACATGCATGGCCTCGACATCCGTTCGTAGATGACTCGGCGGGTGGTTTATCATCATGCCCGACGTTCGCCCGTTGAGCAGACTGGCTGAATGTGTTGGGATTGCCTCTGGATGAGCGTGTATGACGATGCTGCGCGAACGATTACCAAGCAAGGACTTTACGACAAACCCTTCCAGGGGTATAGGGCCTATTCTCAAGTGGAGGCTGCGATTAATCAACATTCGGCGGGCGGCAGGATGTATTGAGCCGCTCGGCGGGGCTAATAATCCAGCGCGGTCGATCATCGATCTGCTCCTAGTAAAATTTCTAATGCGTTACTAGTATGAGCAGTTCATCGTTCGTCCTCACAGTCTATTTCCAACGCCCTGAAACACACTTCCCGTGAGAATGGTTGTTGAAGCTCTGAAGATCGCCTCTGGGCGAGGTGACTCGGAGCGTCCGGAGACTCCTGCAAACCACACGGTGCATGTTCGTATTTGACCAAACCAACACTGCAAACTACGCGTAGTCGCTGCGAAGTAGAATGCGATTAGATAGGCATCGACAGTGGCCCTTGCGCGATCTCGATCGTCGAGCTGATGTGCTGCTCGGCAATGGTGACGTCAGGTATCCATCCTAGCTTTCCTGTAAAACAGGGTGGCGATCTCTACACCAGACGCGACCATGCGGATTTTATCTTCTTGCAATCCTCATCCCTGAGGAAACTAACCAGGTCTTCTTTCCGGAGACATTTGGCGTTTGAATATGGCCTCGTTCTGGGGTTCCAGGAAGCGCAATGCAGATGCCGCGGAGTCAAATGAAGCTCGCGATGGAGAGCATCAGTACGGGGACCCGACGGAGCGCACGAGGCTCCTCCCTTCCGATAATAATCAAGGCCCTTTGAGCCCAGATGATCCCGCAGTAAGGACGGCGCCAAAAAATCGTTCGGTGCAGCAATGAGTTAATCAATGATCTGTAGGTATCGCCTCTAAATCTCCTCAGTGTGCGCGTGCTCCGTTCAATCGCCCTATGTTTTCTAGGAGGCACGTTCATCTGCTGGACCATCCTCCTGGTTTCGATCTTCGTAACCCCACCGTTGATGCATTCTCGGGGCTCGGGATTCTTTGCTTTCGCATTTACAACCCTGGCCATGGGCTACTTGGCGCTTGGACTGTTGTTCTTTGCCGTCCCATCTAAATCTATCCCGATATGGGGAGGGATCCTGGCTTTCTTTCTGGTGGTGGATATGCTGCTGATCGTCGTGGTCCCTCGCATTCGTCAGGAAGAAGGATGGGTGGGAATTATTTCTGTCGTCTGGGCAATTGTGGTTTCCATATACCAAATCATCCAAAACCGAGCGGTGGCCACGGGCAAACGGGAAGAAGAGGAACGACTGACGGGCCGCGAAGAAACCCGTCGATCGCTACGAGAATGGCTGGCGGTGACGGTGGAAACGGTAGCATTGGTGGTCATGGCCCTCGCTGCCATTCTGATCATGGCGACCCTGAGCATTCGCATCCGCGATGCGACGCTTGAGCCTCGAGGAACTCGATACTCCGTACACGGGGAATCTTACCAAGTCCATCTTGCTTGTGTAGGCAACCGGACTGCCGAAAATGCTGATGAGCCCACGATTCTGCTCGAAGGGGGATACGGCCCTGTTGAGCATACCTTGCAGCCGTTCATGGAGGACGCGTACCGCAGTGGAATCATCAGTCGATATTGCTACTTCGATCGACCGGGGATAGGATTTTCGGATAATGCTCCCTCACCTCACTCGGCAGGAATGACCGCCGACGCGCTCTCGGAAGCCTTGGCTTTGGCTGATGAAACAGGGCCCTGGGTTGTGGTCTCTGCTGGGATCGGGAGTATCTACTCCCGGCTCTTCGCGAGCCGGCATTTACTCGAGGTAAGCGGCATCTTCATGATTGACCCGCTGCACGAGGCCTACCTGAACAAGGTGGGGAGCTCCAGCCATGGATTCGTGCTGTGGCTTCGCGGGGTCATTTCTCCACTGGGGTTGGACCGGTTAGCAGGGGCTATTCTGCGTGGACGCACTCGAGAAGATCGGATCGTGGGACGATCGGCATATCAGTCCGACAAGTTCATCAAAGCGAAGCTCCAGGAGAACTTGGTCGCCGTTACCATGACGGCAGCCGAGGTCCAGTCTGCTCGCAACGTCCAGATGGGTGAGACTCCGCTCATGGTTATCAGCTCCGGGCGTGAAATCCAGAAGAGCGCAGAATGGGGTCAACGGCAAGAAGACCTGTCTCATATCACGAACAAACTCTTGTCTTGGGATATAGTCCACGATGCGCCCCATGAAGTGTGGACGGTGACTGCTGGCCGGCAGCTGCTGGAGCAACGGCTGAGGGAGATGGTGAAAGCCAGCCACGCACATCGTTCCCAGAAGTAACCACAGGTCATCGAATGCTTTTCTGGAGAATCATGGCGGTATGTGACGTGACCACTGTTCTGTACACATGAAATCAAGCTGCCCATATTAGTACCTATGCGATGTGATATTTACTGGAGCGTTAATACATTGTGCAGTCGAAGGATTTCCCCAAGGAATGGCGTTGTGTCTTTATAGTATGTTCTGGCGTGAACTCTAGTTTTTCGAGATCATGGGGAGATCAATGTATTACGTTCTCCGTACACCGGCATAACTTGGGGTGGCCGTGAAGTTGAACACCAATCTCGAGGTATATTAGGATCTAGTATTGAGCCTGCTCGACGACGAAGAGAATTCCTAGAAATGTAATGGCGAGAAAAGTCTCTGTTGAGGAGGGAGAGAGAGCCAATGTAGGTCTTGTGACTAATTCTAAGAAAAGCCAATAACCATGCACACATCTAGGATATCTCCATCTCGCTGGTTTACCTTGTTTCCTCCATCACCGGCACACGAAAGAAAGGACCGTCGGCACCAGGCAATACTGGTTTGCCTCGTAGGCATGATCCGAGGAGAGGAGAATTCCACTTGTGGCTATATTGCGGAAGCCATGGAAAGAACTTGTTGTGACGCGGGGGAAGGAATCGGGTATTCTAGAACGAAACTAAAAGGCGCGGATCCACAGGATCAAATAAATCATTCTAAACTAGTTCCCTTGAACCTCTTAGCAAGTTGTTCACCGTCGGATTTTGGAGAGAGGGAGCGGGGGGTACGGGTAGCGGGTGAATTTGACCGCCACATAGGGTCGGTTGCAGAAGGCCAAGGCCGCTTAGGGGGGGCGCTCACCACTCTCCTGGAGAATTGTCATCAAAGTAGCCCATCCAGATGTATTCAGCAGCTGCATTCCATCGGCGGGGGAGTGGGAGGTTGCAACTCGGCAGAGAAGAGCTTCTTCATCCTATGTTGATGATTCCCGTCAGTATGATTCATGCGTGAGTGCTTCGAGGGGAGTTCTGAAGCCGCCTATAAAAAGCCATCAACCCACCTTCGAGAATGTAGAAAGCCCATGTAAGAAGCACAGAAGGTGGAAGTCCGAGACGCCCTGGATGGCTTTATCCGGGTCGCCGGGAGACATCAACTGTTGGGCTACGTGTCGTAGCTCCTGGCTTTCGCCGATGATTTCGCGATTGGCGATGGGGAACCGGCTATTGATGAAAAGAGGGTTGGATTCCGTTGGGAAGCCGTGAGTCAGAGTCACGAGCAGAAAGTCCACGGGGAAACTGGGTTTGGCATTCTCCTGTACACTAGCCCCGTGCTCGTTGATACGTCGAAAGAAAACCTCGGGGATATACCTGGTCCGGCTTCCAGTATCCTCATCGTCCTCGGATTGTACCAGCATGACAGAAGGCTCTGCCGAGGGTTCAATAATATCCGCGCGCACCATTTCCACGGCTGAGACAGTCGCTTGATATGAGCTTACAGCAATTGCCCCGGTGTCATCACCGCTCAGCACACATGTCACGAAGTCTGATCCAAAGCGTCCTGATCGACTCCATTTTGTCGCTTTGGGGTTCTGAGCTTGCAGGCGTGAGGCGAATGCAATCTCTAATGAGGAGAGGAAGTAGGAATCGATGTGGCGTTTGCAAATCACAGAGCCATCTCCCCGGCCTGCGTCGAGAAGATCTGTGAAGATGACTCCGACTTTCTGTAGACCACAAAGGTGTGCGACCTCATCGACTTCTTTTTCATTGTGCCAATCATGGAGCGTGATACCATCCACTTCGTTGACCTGCGGCGGTTCATAGATCGCCTGGACCACAGCTTTGATCCCGAGAGGCACTTCTGTGTATTCTTCGTACGTTCCGTAGAGGAAACCTAGTCTTTGGGCACCCGATTTACGCCAGAAGTCCAGAAGAGAGTTGATCAAGTCCGGGGTCGAGAATTCCACATGGTCCACCATCCGGAACTCTTGGGGTTGTAGGCTGATTGCGCTCGGTTGACATTTGGTGCAGATGCCTTCCGGCCATGGTGGGTGGCCAGACGGACAATCTTGTCGTACTCGGTAGAAAGGCTCATTCAAGGGAGGTATATAGGAGTCCTTGACCTCGGGCTTGTTGGTCGAAGCATTGATCTTTCGCAAGTAGGAATGGAAAGACAAGTGTTTGATTTTCTTTTCGGATAAGTAGTTCGAGTCGTAAGGCTCGAGTGGCATGCAGTAGTCACACATGCCCCGAGGGCCATGTTTGCACATCCGCTGGTCTTGCTTGCGCTTGATCTTACCGTCTTTCTTGTCTAGGATGTTGTCTAAGGCCGATTGTTTCACCACATCCCATGGATTTGATACGTCAAGGGTAGGAGAGGTAGGCTTTGGTCGGTGGTGCATAGTCTTGTCTTGAGGTACCGATGTCCCGTTCAGACGGCGTTCAGTATATACGGATGTATGTCCGTTCGAGGTCCCATTCTGCGGCGTGGAGCCTTGCTGATATCCTAAGAAAAGCTTGTCGCCATGCCTTGTCGGTGTTAGCCCCATTCACCCAGCTTTCCTTAGACATTCCCAATATTATATCACTCACTTCAAGCCAACTTGGGCGATTGACACCCCATCCAATGCCTGAAGTTGTCGTTCCTCACCGCCGGTGCCTATAGGTCGATTAGACAAGGACAGAGATGCTGGATCAACGTCTGGTGGCAGGTTTTCGAGAATCTACCGACAAGGTTGCATTAAAAGGTGCACGAGGTCAACGGAATAAGCGTAGCGGCAAAACCTACCTTTTGTTGAAGAGAAGGGAAGAGGTCGCCCGGGTTCACAGTGAGTCGGAACTGGCCATTTCGACTCTCAAACCGCAGGAGAATGGGCCGTGTGGCCATGATGTGCTATGATTGATGCCTCAAGAGGATATAGCCAGAGTCTGGGTACGTGTTTTCAAGTGGGGGAGGGGAGGTGGAAGCAGATGAAGCAGATGGAGCTGAGCTTTGATCAACGGTAACGTCACTGCCGCGGGCGGTACCGTCACATATTAACGATGCGCCCGCAATATCACGTAATAAAGACCGGTAATATTTGTAAGCAGATTACCCAAGATTACCCTCGATATTAGGATAAGAGTAGAGCAAATATTGAAGTTGAAGATCGCAGCTTTAAGGGTCGACAGCTTTTGGGCCTGGCCTGACACACGCTTGTGCCAGCTCCGGAACGGGGGAAAAAAAAGGGAATGTCCAGAAGGCGACTTGAAACTTGAAAGTGGTCTTTCCTCAAAAGACCCATCACTACTTCGGTTTGCAAGGTATATTTTACTATGGAAGAGAGGAAGAATAAATAATTGTAGTTTATTGATTATTGAAGATTTATGGGTTCACATGACGCTTGCACATTAAAAAAAAAGAGAGGTTCGCGGCCTTTTCATTGGATAGAACATTTGGCAGGCAAGCCGCATGGCCCCTCTTTCTTCTTGTTTTCTTTCGCTTGAGGCTGGGTATTTGGTTGCTCGGGTTCGGGTTTCTGAGCCTTCTGGGTAGTTGCAGCTGCAGGAGCAGACTCGGCGCCGTCATGTAGTCACTGATGAGCCTTGGCAACGGTCTCGTAGAAGGCCTTACCCTGGGCCTCCGCGATGGCCAGCTCAAGGGCGGACGGCTGACGGGATCCATCACCAGCCTATGAAGAGGATTAGACGATACACTATACCAACCCATCAGGAATTGAACTTACAGCAAAGGTACCGGCGCCCCAGGGGCTGCCGCCGTGGACCTCATCGAGGTTGGTGAGCTGAGCGAAGGTGGTCTTGTAGCCCAAAGGAACATAGATGAAGCCGTGATGGGCCAGAGTGCTCATAGAAGCAATGGCGGTGCTCTCTTGGCCACCACCGGGGGTGCCAGTGGAGATGAAGAGACCAGCGTACTTGCCCCAGTAACCGCCGCTCATCCAAATGCCACCCGACTTGTCGAAGAAGGTCTTCCACTGGGCGGGGAAATTGCCGTAGCGAGTGGGGATACCGAAGAGCACACCGTCATATTCCAGCAGAGTTTCAGGCTCAGCAATGGGGTAGTTGGGCTTGGGAGCAGCGTGCATCTTCGCCAGGACCTCCTCGGGCAGAGTTTCCGCGATCCTTCAAGAAAAGTCGTAAGTCAACTATTCAAAGACCAAGACAGAGTTAGATACGCCGTCGGTGCTATGCACATACTGGTAAATATCGGCCTTGCCGCCGGCAGCTTCAATGCCCTTCTGTTCGGCCTCAGCAAGCTTTGCAATGTGGCCCCAGGTGGAATACTTTTCAAGATGGTGTCAGCTAATGAAAGGGCACAGCGGGATCGGGTTGGAATCACATACGAAGACGATCGCGATCTTGGGAGCCATCTTGAGACGTGGTTGTATAATTGATTACGTGGGTAAGTGGAAATTGGAGGAGCTGGAAGGTTGATCTAGCAAGGGCGGAGGGGAAAGAAGGGGAGGTATTTATACTTAAAGTTGTCTCTCCATCTTCCCCCCCCCACTTCCAATTGATTTCAACACCTGCAGAGAGTGCCATGGATTCCACGGAGCCCGGAGTCCAGCTACCAATGAGCTGAGGAAGACCCGAAAGCTTCCTTACGCAACCAGCCCTAGAGCATTTGAAGTCCATCAGTCATGAATGACAAGATAAGAGTTTCATTGGTGGGGGGGGGCCCCACACCGCCTTAGTCGAGTCTGACCGATCGTGACAAAAGCCCTTTTCCCTGCTTGCCGACCCAAGAGGTATTCCGTCCCTCCAGGGCGATTGCTACGAGAATTGGTAATACTGATGAGCATTTCCCGCCCAGGCGGACTCTAAATTGAAGCTTTTCAACAGTCCATGTGGGGCAGTCTTTGCTGGCTTGGGCTGCGTAGGACCCTGGAGGCTTGGAGGCGGGGCTGTCGTGGAAGATTCTCGGTCCATCGCGGGGTCCAAAGTGCATGTCTCCATTAAGGGTATCTTCGAACTTAGCGGCATAGCTAAAATACAAGCGGGTGGAATTGTTCACGCCAGGAACACAACACAAGACCAAAAAGAATTGAACACGCCATAGCTCCGTAAATGCAATGCGGCCATGAAAATCATGTACAGAATAGCTTTTGCCCAGTGGCGGGAACCATTCAACCGCGGCCTCGGCCGCGATATCTGCCTCGCATGAAGCCACCGCCACGCCCACGCTCACTGCGCCATTCACGCTCTCGCTCCTTCTCGCGTTCTTGTTCTTCTCGGATCAGAGCTCGCTCATGTTCTAGTTCCTCCTCTGTCTTTTCCGTGCGAATTGTGGGCCGCGGAAGGTTCTCCGTCCATCGAGGATGAGCGTTGGCGCATGCTTTGCCATCGGGACAAAACCCTGCCAGATAGAAGGGGCAGATTTTGCGTCGGACATGACGCTTTGCGCATAGAGGCCCTAATTCGCAGAATCCACGATCATAGTGCTCGCACGGGGGAAGCCGTGCCTCTTCGCGAACGTGTTGGTAGAGACAATCGTCGCCGTTTGGGCAATACCCAGAGCGAGAGAATGACTGGCATTCGGGCATGCGGCGCAGATTGTACTCATGCAAATACTCGCACTTGATGCCCTTTTTGCATAGCCCCTTCAAAAAATGTTTGCACACCAGGGAACCGTGGGTTGTTGATGGGGCGAGGCCCGAGGCTGTTGTCGTAGATGTCGTGACACGAGAGGGTGTGGGATGTCGGTCAGGACAGGCTGGTCCTAAGGGGCAATGTCCTTCACCGTAAGCTCTGCAAGCGGGGACATCGCTGACGAGACCGAACCCGAAATTTTTGCGGAGAAAGGGGCGAAATGAGAATTCATCGAATGCTGGATCACGCGTGGGTTCGGCAGAGAGAACACGGCTCGCCGCGTTCGATATGTCGGCAGTCATGGCTGCAACAATTTGGGTATTTCGGCGCACGACTCGTGGTTGATAAAGAGAAGGATTGGGACAATGCGAGACGCGATGTACACTGCACCAAATAGAAGGGCAGGGTGAGCTTTATCAACTGGCGCTGGAGCTGGAAAGCGGAATGTCTTAGGGCCTTACAAATCAGGCATTAATATTTGCCTAGTTTGCACTGGAAAGAGCCGCCTCGAAGCTTCTCCGCCTCTCTACTTCTCAGGGGGGGGTTCTTCCTCTCTCATTCAACCCTTCTCTTGAGTGGCGTAGTCGGGCTATTTTTCACTCATATTTCAGCAGTATTAAGGCACCCTAAATATACTTACCGCATTACTCAAGTCCTCACCCAGCAGACTTCAAACCTCCCTAAACAAGCCTGTCCCCTGTTATCTAGATGGGGATTTTGTATATTTCAAGCTGATATTTCAGACTCTCCGGTCATACTACGGGCTTCTTCATGGGAATCAACGCCGGAAAAGCTCCGCTGCTACTTCCATATGCAGTGCATTATGGGTAGACACAGATAGGAGCGAGGCACAAACGGCCAACCATCCACCATCCAAACGCAATAGTAGCCAGGAAGACCGTGGGAAAGGCCTGGGAGGAGTTTTCGAAGCTTCTGTTGCAGCAAATATGATATTTTGAGTAGTCCTCGGGGGAATAAGTCTGATCAGGCCCATCCAACCCCGTTCGATAAACAATATGAACAGTTTGAATTTTCTCGCTCAGGCAGGCAATACCCACTCTGGACTGGAATCGTCTCGCGCAGGAATCCGTACGCCTTCTGCAGAATGCTTGATTGGTCCTACTAGTAGGGCGAATTTAGGCCCTTCAATCTGCTTGTTCCACCCGGGGCATCAGGCCGCCCACTTAGCTCTCTATGTCCCCCAGATCCAGATCATCCCCAACCCCGCTAATAGACAACGATCGCCAGAGTCGTCTTTGGATGCTCTGGAATCAACGATGGGGGAATTTCAACCAATTGATTGGAGACACTTCCGGCAAATACTTCTCCAGAGGCACGGCGATCGTAAATCGCTTATTCACGGCGGCGGAGGCGTGTTGGCCTGAGGACTCGGGCGATCGTTTGCAGATCGTAACTGGTATTGACGCCTAAGCTCGGGATGAGGACGCTCTCGTCGGAGCTCTGAAAAGAAAGCCAATCGGTGGAATCCGTGAGTCATATCTACTATGCTGGTGAGCGAACTAGGCATAGGGCGTCTGTCTCCTAGATAGTTTCCCGTGTCGGGACCAGGGTTCCCCTGAAAGAGGATTTTCCTCGTGTTCCTGGAAAAAACATGCCAAAGAACTTCTTCTACTTATCGCCAGGTCGATTTACTCCATGAAAGCCCTGGTCACGGTGTTAACTCAATCACGGTGTTAACTCAAGCCAGATGTAGTTGTCGGGGATATGCTCTTTGGGAACGCCAATGGCATGACACAAACAATGGGCATCTATTTGGGGTTCTACCGGGCCCTGAAGGGGCGCTGGCGCGGAGATCTCATTCGCTAGAAACGACCTCGAGGCAGCTGGCGCTTGGAGTCTACAGGTTGGAGCCGAGATATTATCGCTGGGTGCGGTATATTTGTTTCCCTGCGGGATCGGGAGAAGGTGTACGGAGTACGCAGTACGTAAAAGCCTTCGATATTACCGACAGCCCCACTCCTGTGCATGGTCTCAATGATGGCCCATCCTAGTTTGGGCTGACAGGCTCTGGGCCGCCCGGGCGGGGTGGTTCTGGCTTGTGTTTGACAGCATACATTGACAGCACTAGGTCAAATTCGAGGTGCTATGCCAGCAGCGAGGCCTGCAAGCAGATGTGATCTCTAGGAGCACGAATGATATCAGAGCTAGACTGGGTAAATAACACCCAATTGATGGACTTTGACTGGCCCTTGGATGTGGGAAGAGGCCATGAGGGATTTAGGATTCAACAAAGAGCTCAGTGCCGAGACTTCTTGGTACGAGACATTTGATAGAAAATTGAAAACAAGGATTACGCTTCAGACGTATGACCCATCCGAAGCTTCTATTCCGTGCGGTCGATGCCCTCCTTTACTTTGGGGCTGTTCTGTATAACCCCAGGATCCCTTTGAATCCTGGTTCGAATGAGAAATTTATGCCCGGTGGGCTGCCCAAGTGTCATGAGACTCATTACAGATCGGCCCCATCACCAGGACCGGGGGCAAGATGCAGTGCTTATCAAGCAGAACGTAGAATCCCTGTAGCTCTTGCTGAGAAGTCTCAAGACGTTGGCGCCATAAGCAAGAAAAGCCGTGGAAGAAAGAAAACGAAGGAAAACAAGGAAAAAAAGAAGAAAGACATAAAACAAGACAAAATCGAGAAAAATCGAAATTCCTCGAGTGTGGAGATCCAGTGACGAATCATGGAGAATCATGGAAAATCCTCGAGGGTCATGAGACTTCGTGCAGGAGCCCTTGGAAATCCCGGGAAGCATGATTAATCGTGGCCATCTGATTGGCCTCATAGCGAAAGTGGATGCGCCTTCCCCCACAAGTGACGCCCGCCATTGTGCACGAGACAAGAGCCTCCGGATTTACTTCCCCCAGCTTTTTGGTGCTTTTTGGTGCGTTTGCTGAAGAAGTCGCATCCAATAACACGCGCCCAATGACAGAGTCTGTCACGTGCACTCTGACTTTTCCCCCAATTGTGAGCTTCGTCGAATCCACAATCCGATCGCTCCCAAGTCTCGGCTTTCGCTACACTCGATGCTCTCCTTCTTCCGTCGGCGTGGCGCCGACGCCGACACCGACGAGCCCCAGGCCTCGTCCAAAGTTCCGTTATACACCAATGCAGCTTATTACCCCAACTGGAGGATCTACAGGAACCAACCGCCGTCCTCCCTGCGTCTAGGCTTTATTTCGCATCTCTATTACGCTTTCGCATGGGTCAAGGAAGATGGTGAGATTTATGTATGCTCCTGATAATGCCAGATAAGCCCATCAACCCCCCCCACTGACAACATGTTCAAAGCTCAGCGATCCGTGGGCCGATTTGCAAATGGAAGTAGATAGTTGTCAAGGGGCCTTACGCGCTTTCATTCAACTCAAACAGCAGTACTCTCAAATGCGCGTCATTCTGTCCATCGGGGGAGGAGGCAAAGGAAGCGAGAACTTTGCATCCGTGGCCCACAATCGCGCGAAGTTGGAAACCTTCGTACGAAGCGCGCGCCAATTAGTGGATGAGCATGGTCTGGATGGAATTGATATTGACTGGGAACACCCTGCGACGTCCAAGGAGGGCAAAGATTACGTTCGCCTGCTTTCCCGCCTGCGCGAGGTCCTCCCTGCCCCCCGTTACACTCTGACAACCGCCCTACCCGCTGGACAATGGGCCCTGCGGAATATCGACCTCTCGGCGGCGCAGAAATACTTGGATATGATCAACCTGATGACGTACGACTTCTCGGGGCCTTGGGAATCCGAGACTGGCCACCACGCCCAGCTCTACGGTTCTCCCACCTCATGTTATTCGGCGGTCAATTATGTTCTCACCCAAAAAGTGCCGTCTCAGAAAATCATCCTAGGGATCCCCACGTATGGGCGCTCCTTTCTAGGAAGCAATGGACCGGGCCAGCGATATACCGGCACGGGTGGTGAGGATGGTGTGTTCGACTACCGCGACCTCCCGCGGCCCGGTGCTCAAGAGTATTTGGATGAGCAAGCTGGTGCTGCATCATGTGTCGGTGGGGATGGGGGCTTTGTCTCGTATGACAATCCCTGGACGGTTCAACAGAAGGCCCAGCTGGCCATCTCCTCCAAACTCGGAGGCCTGTTCTATTGGCATATCTGCTCAGATGGCAGATCCCCAAGCCTCATAGAAACAGGGTATAACACTCTCCACGACTTGTAAAGCGCTTAAAATTTGAATGCGCCCACCGACAGACTATGTAGCACTGCCGGAACTGCGCCTCTTCTTCAAGTGAGCGATATAAACAGATAGGGCATAATTCCATTAGCGATCTGAGAAGTCAGCTCCATACAGTTGAGCCAATGCTAGCATGTGTCCTCGGTATTTCGTAATTCTTTGGAGAAAACAGGCATAGGGTGTCAGCACGTGCCGTGCTGCGGAGAGGCTTCTCCACATGCGACGACCGAGGCTTATATCAACCCCGCATAGTTCCCCTGAAACTGAATATGTCTCTTGCTCAACCTCACCGCAGGAATATGTTCTTTCCAAAAGCTTGCTGAAACCTAAAAAGTTCTATAACATTATTGCAGATGTCGCCGTTATCTGAAGCTGCAACCGCTGAGACGGGATCGTTTACTCAGCCTACAGCTTTAGAGAATACGTACACCTCCGATCAGAGCCTCCAGAGAACTTTGAAATGTAAGATGCGATGAAAGCGGATGCTTTGGTTCATTCTGACATATTAGGGTATCTCCCGCCAAGTATTCTTGGATCTGTTGAATCGCACTTCATCGAGCTCGGCGCCGAAGCTGTGTCCGAGAAGATCCGAGAGTGGAGCTCAGATGCTGAGAGGAACCAGCCTTACGTGAAAAGCTACGATGTATGGGGAAGACGATACGACTATGATCGTTTGATTACAGCCGAAGGCTGGAAGCAGCTCGGCAATTGGGGGGCCAGACGCAGAGTTGTCTCGAGCGGTTATGATTCTTCGCTGGGTTCTCAAAGAAGGACAGTGCAGTATGCCTTGTAAGGGATCAAAAATCCTTACTCTGAATCTCGCATTGGAGCTCACCATGCCTCTAGGAACTATCTTTATTCACCCTCCTCGGGTTTGTTCTCGTGCCCTATCTCCATGACTGATGGCGCGGCTTTCATCTTATCATCCAAGATTAAAAACCTCCCACCCACGCACCCATTCCAACTCGTATTCCGACGTCTTGTGGATGAAAAAGAACCATGGACTTCCGGCCAGTGGATGACGGAGAGAGTTGGAGGCTCCGACGTCCAGAACACCGAGACATTTGCCAAATACGCACCCTTTGACAAGGAATCCATTGATCCTTTGGGCGAAGGGGATTACCTGATTAATGGGTTCAAGTTTTTCTCATCCGCAACTGATGCGAATGTTGCTCTGCTACTTGCCAGAACACCATCCGGCAAACTCAGCACTTTCTTGGCGCCCCTTCGAACCACCGTCGTTGGAAGTGATGGAACGCATCGACAGGTCTCCAACGGTGTGCGCATCCACCGTTTGAAAAACAAACTTGGAACCAAGGAATTGCCGACGGCTGAACTGGAATTGAAAGACATGCGCGCGCATCTCGTTGGAGAGCTCGACCAGGGTGTCGTCACCATTGCGCCCCTGCTGAATGTTACTCGTATCCACACGTTCATTGGGTCTCTAGCCGCATTCCGCCGCGCAATCTCGATCGCAAAGAGCTTTGCCAAGGTTAGAACAACAGTGGGTGAGCCCTTATGGTTGATTCCCATGCACTTGCGCGTCTTGGCCGATCTGGAAGTCAAGCATCGCGCCGGCTTGAACCTTGCCTTCTTCACGATTGCGGTGATGGGACTAGTGGAAGACGATGTTCTCCCGCCCCCCGAGCTTCCCCATTTACCCCGGGCTGGAAAAGAGGCAACCGTCGTCTTCCGCACTTTGACGGCAACTACGAAAGCCGTAATCAGCAAGATGAGTATTGCAGGGATCCAAGAGTGCCAGGAGGCTATGGGAGGGGTTGGTTTCATGGATGAGCCTGATGAGCCCGAGTTCAACCTCTCCAGGCTGCTGAGAAATACCTTGGTGAACTCGATTTGGGAAGGCACCACCAATGTGTTAGCCAGTGAAGCCACCCGATTCCTCTTGAAAAATTTCAACACATTCGATGCTTGGATTGAAAGAGTTCACGCTTCAATCAAACATACGGAATTCCGAAATGCTTTGACTGTCTCTTGGGCGGCGCTGAAGACTCGATTCTTGTCAAACAGTCAGAATCCAGCGACAGTGATCGCAGATGGTCGTCGCTATATGTTCACTCTAGCTTCCATACTCTGTGGTACTCTCCTGGCCCTGGACGCCGAGAGAGATGGAGATCCAGTATACCATGAAATCGCACGTCGCTGGATCTTGGATGTCGAGAGTGGCGTTGGAGGCGCATTTTCCGACATTGTTTCCTCACGAGAGTCGAAGTCCTCCCCTACTGAAAGCCACGCCGATTGGGACTGCAGGATCGTTTGGGGCATTGACCTTCCCCAAAGAGTCTCTGGCCACCGCTCCTTAAACTCGACCTCGAGGCTGTAAGCCACTTGGTGCGAGCCACCGTTAACGATTCTACTAGTGATGCGCAGCAACCTAACATGAGGCCTTGGAAAGTATATTTAAAGTTCATAACTGGAGACTTCAATTCAAGTTCTTGCATAACATCAGTTATGGGCAATACTAGTACTAGTGCTACTAGTAGCTGCCATAGTAGACCAGCATCAAACGGACCGGAAAACACTATGTACCAAGACAAAGGAATGAGAAACGAGGGTAATATATGTACATAGAAATACATTCATCCTGCAGAACTTGCAAATAACTCGTCAAACAAGCCTGGGTGCAACTCATATCTGTTTTCTTCATCGACAGAAGCAGAGGACATCTTGCCAAAGGCCAAGATATCTCCCGCTTCAAGTTCGCGCAGAGGTTGCTTCATCCCATCCCTTTGAATACCGTAGTAAGCGTCGTTGATAGTCTCCAGAATGTCTGGATAAGACGGCTCGAGTAATCGAGTGGGGACGATGGTCCCTTGTGGTGGAAAAAGTAAAGAGTTAACCTCGTGTAAACTTCGATCAATTCCATCCACGCCCGTGGATTGCATGTACGCGGGTTGCACCTCTATTTCACCGGCGGTATTTCCAACATAAGGATGCTCAAGATGGGATTGAGGGAAGCTCCACATCCGCCTTTCGTTTGTTCTAGACACTTCATCGAGATGCCCCATGACCTTGGTTAAGACGGCTTCCCAGGTGTCACGGTACTTCTGGGCCTGCTGGTTTCGTTCAGCAACAGCGAATAAGACTGACGAGCAGGCACCCAAGTCGTTTGCCACAGAAGCCGAACAGGGCTGAGATGATTTGAACAGACAATAACTGGATTCGAAAGTCAGCCAGGGTTTTCTTGGAGTTTCAATCCTCCTGTTGGGCGCCTCAATCATACCATAGTGTGAGCCCAGCCTGGAAAAGGAGGCTTACGAGAACAAATCCGAAGCCCATATATCCTTTCTGATGAAGGCCTTTGAAGAACTGGCACATCTGCCCTGATGCCTTCATGCATGACTGAATCAGCTCATGGTCCGGAGGTAGGTCGCGGAGAAGAGGCTGCAGAAGGATCCGTATGCCATTGTGCCATTGCAGGTTAATCCAGTCGTTATCTATTGGCGAAAGATTCGATTTCAATGAGCTCTTGAATTCTTTCAGAGCGCTGTATAATGGATTGATCTCCGGCAGCAACAAGGATACCTCCATACCGACGCGACGGACCCTTGTCTGAATCTGCGATTTCAAGCGGACGAGTCTGATGATGGGCAGAAAGACGTCTTCGCTGGCATCAGTGCCTCGATCTCGGAGAAATGACTGTCTACTACGGAAGGTCTGAGAGGGCTCCTCGTAGTCAGGAAGCCTCACATCGATTTCATGTTCTCCAATAGTGAAAGGCCGGTCGAGGAGTCTCGCGATGCTGCGGTCCATTAGATAGACACTCCAGAACAGTCTTCTTTGTCGCCGCGACTCCTCCGGTTTGAGGTGGGTGTACCCAGCTTCTCGGTGGAGGCCAAGGGTGATTGCTGTTCGCATCGCTGCGCTAACCATGCTGCTCACCATCGAGCTGGTAGGGACTCTACAGTTATACATTGTCAATAAAAGCATTGCTTCGATGCTTTGGAGAGATCGAAGTTCCGTGAGCGGCGACTTGTATTTCAAGGCCGTGCGCAGAAGATCTTTGGAAGACACACTCGTGGACTTTTGCGAGATTCTGCACGTTGCAGCCCCAATGGCATATACCATGTAGAGCTTGAAATACCTCCATCGGGTTGACGCATCCTGAGGTGCCAATGTCACGGTGCTTCCGAGTCGCTCGTCGTGGGTATTATATAGCTCCATGGTATCTGCGAATGGTAGCTGGTTATGCATAGTCTCTAAATAGGCCTTAATGAACATTCCTCCCTCGGATTGAGTAAAGAATGGACCAAGCTCTGCATCCTTCGAGGCGTCTGCTCGCGTGTATTCTCTACTGGGAGAATGCGCGGCGAGGGTGCTCAGAACACTATCTTCGAAAATTTGGTTCATCTCCTGAGCCAGTGATTGATTGGAGAAGAAGGGAATTTTCAAGGGGTCTGGATGAAGTTGATCGGAAATCGAGATGTTCAGAGGATCCCACTTCGGGTCAGGACTATGGTCGTATGGTCGCGGAGGTGACGATCTCTCCGCAGCTCTAAGCTGTGCTTCCAGCTCCTCGATTCGATCAAATAGAGCATCTTTGGACATGCCATGGTATCTTTCCGAGGCCGGACGGTATGATGTCGGCTCTCGGCCCTTAAAGCAAGAAGATCCTGCTACCTCGCAGTTGACACATGGATCGCCGCCAAAACAGCGTTGCTTTCTCCTGTGGCATCTCCGGCAAGCCTGGGGATTGCGTTTACGGATTTTGCTTGATTTAGACTCCATGACGGAACAAGCGTATCGAGGGATTCGAAGTTTCCATTGAGATTGAAGTTGGCAAGAAATGGAATCGCTACAGCCGTGCCCCTCCGGACTTTTAGTATGTCGTGACTATCGCGGAATATCGCGAACCCCGCGCTGACGGAATCATCACGTGGAGGAGACAGGGGGAATTATGTACACCCCAATGAGGAAACACGATTGAGGAGGTTGACTTGGGGGGAAATATACAGAATAATAGTAATTGGAGTCTTTCCTTGTCCTGAAGGGTTTCCCGTTAGTATTACAGACTCAGCAGCCATGAGCCACTCCAGTCAAAGCCTGCCCCCTCCCAGTCACTACCGAACGGATCCATAGTCGTATCCAATGCAGGAATTCCATCATTGTCCATGATAGGTTCAGAGCTCGTGTCAATTTCTGGCAGGGAATTATCAGAGGTCTGTAACTCTGTCAACCGGGGTGTGTCCGTGGGTCGCAAAATGACTTCAGATTCGACCTCTTGTCCGATCAATGCCCATTCCTTACAATACCCCACATCAAAGCCCTCGAAGAAGGACGCCGTGTCAAAGTCCAATTTCGGTAGCGGCTCTTCAAAAAGGCCTTGCTCTCGAACCTTGTCTGTCAATTTATTCAATGCCCTTAAAGGTCCGACCGCGGACGGCCATCTCTCCGCAAGCTTTTGAAGGCAGAGCTTCACAACTGTCAGTTCATGCTCTGCGTGAATCTGGAGCTGGCTGTATCGCCAGCTGGATAGTAGCGGTAGGCCTGCACAGAGCGGGTAAAATGCATATACTGGGCCTAAATACCGAAGCTCATCCCGAAGGAGAAACTCCTCATAAATCCCGGCAATGAATGAGGACGCGATAAGAGAGGCTGGGGGTGGCGGGCTATTTGGCGTCGGTGAGCGATGCAGGATAGTCAGGACCACAAAGTACATGACAGAGACTTGCTGCACCTCCAGTTGTGATGTGATCACGTCCTCCTGGGCAAGCGCAGAGGAGCGTAGTTTGGGGATAACCTGTTTAGCCCACCGGAATACCGAATTTTCGAGGTCCACTCGGCGCTGCCGGAAATCTTGACGGAGACAACATTCGACGGTGTCCCCAAGAAGCCCTGAGATTGTGCAGTACGCCAAGAAGAGTTGGGCTCGGAAATCATGCGTTGGGAAATCATCCATCGAGGGTGGAAGGACATCGCTGTCACGGAGGTTGATGGTCCTTGGCCGTCCAACTCCAGCCGATATCACATTATCTCGGATCTATTGACCGTCAGAATATAGCTTTTCGGGCCCGGCCGTGAAGATGCTCACCACTAACGACCACCATAACCGCCGTCGAAGACCTCTGTCCCGTGCATTAGGATGAGGTTCCTTGTGCAAGCCAATCTGGAAGGCCATGGCTCCAGCCGTTCTAATCCAAAAGCCGCTCGTATCGGTGGACACATTTTCTGGACCAGAGGGGTTGTACCAATGAAGTAAGCATGCTGCGACGATGGAGATAAGCGAGCCATGACCGCCGCCAAAGAAGAATAAGAGTTTAGCTCGCCGGTAGAACACTTCGCTAGACCCATAACTGAGGTGTGCTTTGGAAACTCGGCTCCCTGCCAGAAAGATCGACTGCAAGAGCAGCATCGAGGGCGGCGTATTGCCTTCCAGCCATTTCGGGTCAACGACCGGAGTCCACGGCGCGCAGTATTTGTTGAAGCTTTGCATGAGTTCTTTTTGTATTGCCAAAGGCGGCAGTTCATATGCGCCCTGGTCTCGTAACATCTGAACGTCGGCGGCGGAGACCTTGGGAGCCGTTAACCCTTCGACGACCATGTTTTCGTCGAAGGGGCGAGCCAGGTATTCACCCCGCCCCGGTAGCTTTCCTCCTTGAGGAAGGCCTCGCCATTGCTCACGGACATCGGAGCATAATTGCTGGCCTCGCCCGCTGCGTCATTTGGCGCAACAGAGACTGCGGGCAGCTCCGGCAATTGCGAGCTCCGCTGGCTCGCTGACTCGGACACGCGAGCATCTCTACTTGGAGAGAGACTGTTGGTGAATCTCTTGCGCTTGCGAGTGTAGGGCCTTGGACGTTAGTTTCATCTTCCTCGATCTTTGAAGCGGGTCCTTACCTGCACTCCACTCCAATCTTCGAGCAGTTAGTGCAGGGATTGCGGGTCGCTAAATCACATCGCACCTACGGGCACGTCAGTCCGTTAAGTAATATGCATGGGGCACACGATACATGGGCGTACTTTTCGTTTGTGACAGATGATACAAGCGCTCATTGCTGGTCAACCCGGGTGAGGGCGGATGATGTGCAACCGAGTGGGGAGGTTCGAGTTTGCGCACGTCGAGTCATCTTCCCGGCATGAAGCCAAACCAAGCCCCATCGACGACATTCCTGTGATTCACCCCCTCCTAAATGGTAGAATGCTGTATTTCCATAAACTTCAAATTTTACTGGTTAGTGTGCAAGGTAATATTGTCTGACTATAAGCGGTCAAAGCTAGTAATACATGATCAACTTGAATATACTAGGAAGTCATCGAGCAAGGGGCTCGATCGGAGGATGTCAAGTCTAATCTTAATGCGTATTCATACAGGCAACTGCTCAAAGTTGCTTCGGCCATGGGCTGTTCCCGGGGTAATGTCACGTCCAGCACCACGTGGTTACATCTGTTATAGACAATGCAGAACCTTTTAATTGGTTTTCTTCTCATCGTCGTCCTCCTCTGGCACGAATTGGATCCGTTTCCCGTAAATGAATGGGGTTCGCGAGATCACCGAGCCTAGTGCATACCCAATGTAAGCACCGGTCAGAATAGTAATGGGGAAAGCCTGCCATGGGCGGTCCCTGCGATGCACTGTCAGTTGGACCGAAAATCTGAAGACCGTACCAAGAATCAAATCGAGAACCGACTTACCAATCCAGTGGGATCGGGATGGCACCAAACCAGGCTCCCAGTCCAGTGCCTAGGGCACTGCCCCAGACAGCATCTGCAGGCCTGGCGATACCCCAGACCTCACGCCAGACTGCCCCGTCCACGCCGTGCACGTAGATCAGAGGGGTGGCGGACAACAGAGCCATATGGGCTGCACAGAGAACCGTCTCGACATTATGGGTAGTCAGAGGAGCACCGAAGAGTACAAGGAGGATTGCAAGGACAGGGGTTGCAAGGAACGAGGTCAGAGCGAAAGAAAGGAAAGTTGGCTAGAGATCGAGAGTTAGCATGGGTTGTTTCGAAGTGGGTGGACATCCATACCATCAACTTAGCCCAGACTCGAGACCAATCGTTCTTCCCACCACTGTGCCTCTTCCGAAGTCCCGGTTTACTGGAGCGAAGAACAGCACCGGGGCCTGACGACGAGCGAGCGGACGCCTTGCTATCTGGTACCGAGCTATCTGCGGCCGGGGCTGATCCGGCGGGGGGCAGGCAGACGATTACGTATAAAAGTTGCAGAAGGGCCAACCATGGGAGATCTGCGAGAAGTTCCTGCACAGGCTCCGCTACCAATGCCTTAAATCGAAAGGCGTATAAGCTGAGGAGAAGGGCTGGATGCACAAACGAGTATATTTGCGCGACCTGCGCGGGGAGGATAGCCACGGGAGGAGGTGATGGTTTCTCGACTGGAGCCTGGGCTGGCGAGAGAGACGAGGTCATTGCGATGGGGGAATTGGCGGATGCCATATCTGAAGCACCTGCCCAGTTCCTGTCCAGCGGAGGTGCAGGGGAGGTGCAGCTCTTCTTTTGTGAGAAGGCGGCTGTTGGTTTGTTGGGTTTGCAATGTTGCAGCCTCAACACCACAATTCTCAGGCCATATGCAGGAACATAACCGCGACGCATGCCTCATGCGCAAGTCCTTTTGCTAGAGCTTTACCAGTACAAATTCTTCATAGAGGCAATTACATAAGACTTTATTTTCCCGCGTTGCGGACATGCTCGAGAAACATACATACAGTCGTATATCACGTAACAACGTCGTTGATGAGGACAAAAGCCTCCGTAAAAAGGGTAAACACAAGTTAGATATAATAGCAGCGAGACAAAAGGAGGACAAAAACAGTGCAGATCATGCTGCCAATAAACAATGGGATGGGGATCGTCCAGGCTCACAAGGAAGTCATTAAAAAAAAAAAGACCGAAAAGCAAAAAGCCCACCGCGAGGCAGTGGGAAAGAGGGTCGACCCCAGCGATGCGCCAGTGAACGCCGAACCCTGAGCCATGTAGTAATTCAATGTCACAGGGATACAAGCAACGAGCTAAGGTACAATCCAGAAAGATACGGGCGGGTCAGGGGTAAGTCATAAGTTCACAAAAATAGATCGTGAACAAAAAAAAAAAAAGGAAATGGAAAAGGAAAAGAGGCACGGGCAATCCAAAGACACATGCAGCAGACAATTTCCCGACATGGCCAGGCCACAAGCCAGCTGGTTTTGACTTAAGCTTCTAAGCTATGACATTGTTAACGGGGTCCTTAGTATCCTCAGTGGCTTCTGGAACTTCATTTGAAGCTGTGCCCTTGGGGGCATCCGAGGGATTCGATTCAGCTGGTTGCGCACTTGCTGGCTCTGGAGTCTCCTTCGAATCTTGCGCTGCAACCTCGGTAGATGGCGCAAGAGCAGCTACCTCCGGGCTGTGCGGCTCTTCAGGAATTGAAGGAGGCATACCAGCGCCTGGGAGCGGTGATGTAGGGGAGCGCACAGGCTCCTCCTTAGTACCTTCGCTTGGGATTTCAATAGTCGGCTGTGCGTCCGCCTGCTTGTCCGTCGTGGGTGAAAGCGGCTGGGGGGCTGAAGAGGGGTCATTTTCAGCACTGTTGGGGCTCTTGACTCGGTCGCGGTCGTCACGAGCACCGTCCCGCACCTGCGCCACCTTGGCCTTGAATTTTCCAAATAGACTCTTCTTCTCCGGCTCTGCACTAGAGACGGAGCTCCCTCGACCACTGGGATCCACATTCAAAGACTGGCTTGTGAAATCAAGGTTCTTCTGCAAGCCACTGCCGATTGAGCTTGTGCTCTGCTCTTGTTCCAAGTTGGTGGCCCCAAGAGGGGGGACGAGAGACCGAGACCGACCTGCTCACTGCTTCGCTTGACAGACCGGTGGAAACGCCAGCTGCGGCGGTTATCGCGATAATCCCGACTCGCATCTTCAGGCTGATCTGCATCGGAGTTGTCGGTAAATGAAGATCGGGAGTTCATTGACGGAGTCCGTGACTGGCTTGGCCGTAAAGAGGTCTCGGTGTGATTTTGATGCG
This sequence comes from Penicillium chermesinum, assembly GCF_028974085.1. Taxonomy (NCBI): domain Eukaryota; kingdom Fungi; phylum Ascomycota; class Eurotiomycetes; order Eurotiales; family Aspergillaceae; genus Penicillium; species Penicillium chermesinum. The sequence goes on along the minus strand of NW_026695312.1, from coordinate 90,684 downwards.
CAGTGTCGCCTGAGCCCGGCTGTAAAGCGGCTGGACCCTCGTGGCTTAACGTCGCTGTATTTGGAGGTTTCGGCGTAGCATCACCAACTACTGGAATATCTACGGACCGCCGCTCCTGCTTCATCTCTGAGGGGAAAGCAGGTGGGGGTTCATAGGCAGGGTTGTGTAAGGAATTGGAGGAACTCTGAGCACTCATGCTGGCACTCCCTGGAATCCGTTTCTTCTGGAGACGCTTGGGCTGCCGCGTCTCTTTCTGTTCCCCCGTGGTGGAGATTTCACAAAGAGACTGGATAGTTTCCGCTCGCGCGTAGGGGTAACCGCCTGGGATGGCGAGGGGTAGGATGTTTCGGGATGATCTGTAGGCTGGGAGGTATCGGCCCTAAGACGTGCGGCAGCTGCAAGAGGTATGGGACCATGGGTTGATGTATGGACATAGGAAGAAGCTGTGCCACTTGAAGGTGTAGGAGGCGCTAGGCCGGGTTTCGTTTCCTCGGGCTCTTCACGTACCGACGGCGGTCTGCTGCCTGATCGAGAACTGCTATGCGACACGGAGAGGTTGGAGGGGTGGACCGGGTTGGCGGTGTTCGTTTCAGCGGCACGGGGGTAGCGTGCAGAGGTGACAACGGGGCCCATCTTTGAAGGCAAGGTATTGCTTCGGTGGACACTACCGGACACCGAATTGGGAGTGCCTGGGCTGGGACCAGTGTTGGAGGTGCGCGAGTTGCGAGACGAAACGGAGGCATTTCGGCGCAAATTATCAAGTTTGCGATGACTTTCGGCGCTGGCGCTAGCACTGGATGCAGATCGCCTGATGGTAGAACTGGGAGACTTTGCGCCAGTCGGTTGACCTTGCGGAGTGATAATCTTTGGTGGGATCCCAGCTTGAACCTCTTTGATTGTCTGCTCGTCGGCCTTGGTACCATTCATGCCAACCAAAAAGTGGTCTTGGTTTTCGATCAAGAAGATCAGGACATCCTGGCTCAGCTTGTATTCCTCGGGAGACATATCATGTTGGGGATGCGAGAGCATCCCCGGTTGGAATATGGCTGACAGGTTGGCGGATGTCATGCGATTCTGTTCTGACTTGGAAGCGAAAACGGCGAGAAGATCCAAGATATAGAGGAGGAGCTGCTTGTTCAGAGGGGGCAGTTCGACGATCAAGCGTTGGTAGGTTTCCACGGCTTTTGGATGGTCGAATTTATCAGCGTCGGGAAGCTCCTTCTCTTCTTTGACTTGCTGCTGGTAGGCTCGGAGAGGCTCCCGGAAGCGCTCATAGAACTCGAGGGGCACAATGGGCTCCGGCAACTGGTTCAAGTAACGACGCAACACATTTGCTGCATCGTGGACCGTATATCCATCCCAGTCTAAACCCTTACCGTACCGTTCGGGCGAATCGAAAAGTTCTTGAAGGTCTTTGATTCGCTTTGCGGATCCATTCAAGCGGAAAATGCCTTCGACATCGGTTGCTGATTGAGAAGGTTAGCCCAAGGTCAATGAGAGATAGTGTAGACCATGAGAAAGGGGTAAGTCACGGCGTACCTTTTTCCTTGAGGAACACACCACACTTAGCGACAACAATCGGGACATATCCGTAGATGAAATTTTCGCCCTGCTCGTTTGTTAAAGAGATTGCTACGTTTGCGTATTTGATGCTCTCGTTGAGCGGCACGCCGAAGATCCCTCGAGCCGGCTCTATGGCATAAGTTAGCACGCAGTTCTGTCTGTTTCAGTCATGGGTGGGATTTCTGCATGAAAAACGATTGGCAGAGGGCCTAGCACCCCAGGGGGAGAGAGAGGGAGGTCTCATTCCCCGCCATAGGTGTCGACAGATATAGGATATTCAGGGGAAGGTTATAGAGGGGCTTTAGGCTGCCGCGCGACAACGCAGACAAACCTGAGCGGGCTGGCGCTGCCGATGCGCTCAACTCATGCGAGGAGAAGTCCCAAATACCTTTCAGCTCATCTTTTCTTGAGTTCCGTTTGAATTGTCTCCACCACGAGGCGAGGTCTCGCTTGGACGGAGGCGACGTGGCACCGACCGGGTCTGGGGAGGCTGGGAAGGGAACCTGCTCGAGGCCCGGCTGCGATTTTCCTGTCACCATTGCGAAGCCTTTCGAGGCAGAGGAAGAGGACGAGGGGACAGCGCGGGAGTCGAAGGCCGGATCGAATTTCAGGAGGAGGGGGAAGTCGCGGGAGTTCAACGGGTGAAGTGGGACGTCACCGCCCGTAGGAAAATCCTGGGGGTGAGCCCAATGAACAACAGGGAAGATACTGAAGGGGAGAGGGGAAAGGGAGAACACGAGAAGGGGGAGGCGTTGGGTGCGAGCAACTTGCCCAAGGCCGACAGGGATGTTGGAGGGAAGAATAATTGAACGGATTCAGCAGAAACGGGAGCTCGAATAGCAACGTTCCAAGGTTCCAATGTTCTCGTGTAATGGTGGCATCGCATAGATTGCTTCTAGAAGGAGGGTTGACAGTTGACGGGGCGGCTGACACGCTAGGACACATTTATCATTCATTCTTTCTCTCCTGTTTCGAAACTACGAGGTACTTACGGGTGTTATGTTGCTACAAGAACGTTAATGTTCCTATACATAGCTTGCCCCTGCGAGTCCTCAGGCCTGCGACCATTATGTCTCAAAGCATCAATCCTCCGCCCTTCCTAGGGGCCAGAGGAGCCCTCTGGAGTTCATTAGGCGCATTCTTGCGAGTTACGGAGCGTGCCTAGACCCCCAAAAACAAAGGGTAATTCTCTTTTTTTTTTATTTTTTTGGCTGAGGCCAGCACTGAAACTAGCTTGGGGCTAGACTGTGCGGGTGGAGTGGATTTCCAGGCACCAGGTCAAGCCGCGAACCTGTGGGCGAGGCCTATGTCGTAGGTGTGGATTCCGTATTTCGACCTACTCGCAGTATTAGGAAACACCAAGAATAATTCACTAGCAACATCCATTCTCGGCACCCGTTTTGACTCGAGCTGGACCACCTTGTCCCTGTACATCATCTGCATGCGTCACACGCCTCAAATCCCGTGACTGCGCTAACCCGAATCGGCTTTGATGGCCTCAGGCGATAACAATCATGTGATATCACTCCCTCGGAAGGGGATCAATGTAATTGCGGCGAGAAACAGCTTCGGAGCTGCACGCCTGCTACGTCCGCCTACGTGACCATACTCCCTCAATTCCATTACATCCGTCTTTCTTCAGATATTGTCATCGACGATATATCAGGAAGGACCAGACTCATATCAGCATGGACGGGTATGTTGTAGCCCTTTCTTTTTTTTCTCGACGCGCTCAGGGGGAATTTGCTTGTGCCGTCTTGATTTTTTTTTTTCATCTCCTTCAGCCAAGGTTCCACGCTAACAGACATCTCCGCAGCCTCAACGCATCCGAGCAGCGCGAATTCGCCTCCCGCATGGAGCGCAAGCAGATGAAGGAGTTTATGACTGTATGTCCGAGAGCAAAGCCTGCGAAAACAAGACCTAACCTGGTGGATGGATTGGACAATGCGCTTCCTGAATCCTGCCCGCTTGCGGTCTATCGCCGGTGAACCATTCACTGATCAATTCCTTCTTTCTCAGATGTACTCCAAGATGGTGCAGCGCTGCTTCGATGACTGTGTTACCGATTTCACCACCAAGTCACTTATCAACCGCGAAGAGCAATGCGTGATGCGCTGTGTTGACAAGCAACTCAAGGGCTCTGCCCGATTGAACGAACGGTTCCAGGAACAGAATGCCGCAATGGCGCAAAGTGGTCAGATCCCCCGGTAAATTATGATGGGGTGACTGTTCAGATGAAGTCGTGCGGGAGCAGCTCGGAGAGAGCGGCTTACCGAGAGCGTTCGTCCTCCGGTTTTATAGCTGGTCGACGTGTCCTTGGTTAGTATCCACAAAGGTATCCACGAAGATTCGGGGCGATAGTCTCTACTCTCCATGTACAATAGTAATTGCGAATCTGGAGCGCTCATCGGGGAATATGGATGATGCCTTCTAGATCTCGAATATGAAAATCGGCCCCTTGCCATTTAGACGAAATGCGGCTCATGATAAGCTGATTCAAGGTGATCCATTATTCGGTGGATTACGTTACTCTTTTGGGTATGCGAATTTGCAGTAGAGCGATCGGTTGCTGCGTATCAGCCCCACCCTGTCAGTCTACGGCTCACGCATCCGTGTCGCCCGCGGTGTCCCGATCCCGTTGGAGACCTAAAAAGATCAAGGAAAGACCCCCCCTCATCCTCCTCATCTTCTCCTCTTCTCCCCACTCCCCTCATCCTCCAAGTGACTCCACTCCCTTGCTCAAAAACCCTGCCATTCCCTATCTTTCCTCGTCATCCATTTCTGTAAGTGTCCCGCCCAACCCCCCCCCCCCCTCCATTGTCGGACATCTTCTTATACCACCAGGGTTCTTCGATTAAGGTTTCATCATGGCCAGCACCGTAGGAAAGGTATGTATCTGTATAAGCTCGCTTTCTGCTTAGGCCTTAGCTAACCTTAATTGCAGACCATCACTTGCAAGGTAAGCTAGAAGCTTTAGCGTTACTGCCGGTGAACCTGGCGTCGCGACAACCCCGCGGAGACATTGAAGGGCGCGTATAACTGAACATCCGCATTACAGGCTGCCGTCGCATGGGCTGCTACTGAACCTCTGTCGATTGAGGACATTGAGGTTCTTCCCCTCGTGCCCACGAGGTGCGCATCCAAGTTCACCACACTGGTGTTTGCCACACTGGTAAGCTTCCCGCTACCCCGCTCTCGTCATAAATCCCCAAAGTCCCGGACCAAAAAAAAAAGAAAATAAAACATAAAATCCAAAAATAAAACAGAACCACCAAAGTGCCAAGTCCAAGCTATTGACACGATTTAGATGCCTACACACTCTCCGGAAAGGACCCCGAGGGCGCCTTCCCCATCGTCCTCGGCCATGAGGGCGCTGGTATTGTCGAGTCTGTTGGTGAAGGGGTGACTTCGGTCAAGCCCGGCGACTACGTCATCGCGCTCTAGTATGTCCTTTTCCTTTCTTGGTCCATTCCTCTGCCATTGTGGCCTCTCGAGCTAACCGAAATTAGCACTCCTGAATGTCGCGAGTGCAAGTTCTGCAAGTCTGGCAAGACTAACCTCTGTGGTAAGATTCGCGCCACCCAGGGCAAGGGTGTGATGCCCGATGGAACTACACGGTTCAAGGCCCGTGGCAAGGAACTGCTGCACTTCATGGGCTGCTCTACCTTCTCCCAGTACACCGTCGTGGCCGATATTTCCGTTGTGGCCGTGACCCCCGATATCCCCACCGACCGCGCCTGTCTCCTCGGCTGTGGTATCACTACCGGCTACGGTGCCGCTGTGCAGACGGCGAAGGTCGAGGAAGGTTCTACCGTTGCCGTCTTCGGTGTCGGTTGTGTCGGTTTGTCTGTTCTCCAGGGCGCTGTCAAGAACAAGGCCTCCAAGATCATTGCCGTTGATGTCAATGACGGAAAGGAGTCATGGGCGCGCAAGTTCGGTGCCACCGATTTCGTAAACCCAACTAAGCTGTCTGGCAAGACCATCCAAGAGCACCTCATCGAGATGACTGACGGTGGTTGCGACTACACATTCGACTGCACTGGTAATGTCGGTGTCATGCGTGCCGCTCTTGAGGCCTGCCACAAGGGTTGGGGTCAGAGCATCGTCATTGGTGTGGCGGCTGCGGGTCAGGAGATCTCCACTCGCCGTAAGTTCTTCCCCCGGGTCTTCTCTGTCCTCGTTTGGAGCCGTCCTTTGCTAATGCTCCTGCTTCACAGCATTCCAACTGGTCACCGGTCGTGTGTGGAAGGGATGTGCCTTCGGTGGTATCAAGGGCCGTTCCCAGCTGCCGGGTTTGGTAGACGACTACTTGACCGGCAAGCTCAAGGTGGACGAGTTCATCACTCACCGTGAGCCTCTGGCCAACATCAACACTGCTTTCGAGCAGATGAAGCTGGGTGACTGCGTGCGCTGCGTGGTTGACCTGAAGTAAAATGTGTGATAATACCTGGATTAATGATCTAAAAAAAAGAAACGAGGAATATGACTTTGACTTTCGGTGTGCGTGTGAACTGTTGGCTTCCAGTTTGTAGCCTGTAATAATGAGAATTGATCACGAAAAACTCAATACATGTGTCCAAATAAGTATCCTTATATATCTAATCCTACTATCGCTTGATATACTCGGGATACCTCGCTCGATTTAAACTCATCAATATTCACCCACCGAAGGGACTTGAGATGGTGCCAGAATGGGCTTCATATAAAGACGAGATCCAGGGAGCACCGATGATTTCTTGTATCTATTTGAGGGCTGGGAGTTGATTACAGACAGAGTAGTCTAGATATCGTTTTAGCGAGATGATTCAATATAGGAAAGGCGTATTCAGGGGAAGGAAATTCAGATATCTAATTCATAACGATTGCTTCGCTAGCCCTATCCTCCCTATTGCCGCTCCCCGGTTCCTAGCTGGAAATGCGGAAATAAGAGTGGGCGGCACTTTTACATGGACGCGGCCACTGCAAAACACGCTTCCAAAGAAACCCGGCGCATCGACTTGGTCTTCTTCAGTTCTCCAAGAATCCTAGCAGAAGAATCAACGGCATCCTGCGTCCATATATGCCCATGGCCCTCGAGGAGAGCTGCGCGGATTTGTTCGTTAAGAATATCCCCGAGCGGGCGGCCGCGTTCATTATTGACATAGTCGAATACACAGCCCTCGTCCTGTCGCTCGAAATACGAAGTGACCCCAAAGGTAGACCGTTCGCGACGTTCAAGGGCCTGATAGCCCCGGCAGTAAGCCTCCCGCGCGAGGTTCCGCTGGTGCTAGAGATATTGACCGGCGGCGGAGGAGCTCTCGCCACAGAGAAGGCCCAACTCCTCGCAGAGCCCAGAGTCGGTCTATCGAGACAGAGGGTAGGCGTTGCGAGGAAGGGATAGGCGGGGGAGCATCTTATTTAGCGCTGGTCAGGCCGAAGGGGCTCTTGCGGGTATACATCTGATCCTGATGGATGTTGGCAAGATCGGGCCACGTGCCAGACTCGCGGATGTCGAGCGTTGTTAGGTCTTCCCGGATCCTGACAAGCCAAGATAGTACGCAGTACAGTCTGCTAGACCCGGATAGCTAGGCCCATCGAGTTATATAGGAGACCAGGATGGGAGGGCTAAACATCACCCATCTACCAGACGACCAGACTCCAGTCCGTCTAGAAACGGGTTTAATTTAGGTCATAACCGATATAAGGGTAGTATTTTGCTTTCCTCGAGGTCAGGAAACTTTCGACAATTCAGTCGGTAATTGAAAGGGCTCGGTCGGAAGGTAATCTGATGCAGGCTACTCTTTTTAGGCATCATAGTCTCTGGGAGGACGTGCATCTCCCACCCACCCGCATGGGTATGGCGAAACTTCGGGGCATTATAGGCATCAACCAACCAGAAACCAGGAGGCTCTCGGACTCTGTAAATTGGGGTATAGTCGCCAAGTGAATTGTAGGCACTCTGTGCCAAGACCCCATCATCACCGGCCATGATATACTTCAAATAGACATGAGCACGGTCTGATGCTGAGATCAGTCTCTCCTTTCCTATTTGTTAGATCAGTGGACAGCAAAAACCCGGACTTTGCAGAATATGTACGGGGACAATCCGAGACATGTTGGTCAAGAACCGTCCGTTATTCGGATTCCGTGACATTAGCTTCTGTCGCTTGTGCGGTGAAGTTCAAGGTGTTAGGGCGACTGGCTGGACGAAGATATTAGTTGAGCATGTTCAGAAGGAAGATGCAGAAACAGGGATAGTTGAGACTCCTATAAATGTATGCCTCACTTGACCCAGGTCGGGTGACAGTAAGCTCTGAAGATAAGGCAGTTTAATTAACCTTTACAGGTTGAATGCAGGTCACATGATATTCAGGTATTATCGGGCATAAATGTTTCCCAAATAGTATAAGGAGCTGACAGCTGAAGGCAGGGAAGGAGCTAAAGGGGTAGCGGAAGGAGATAGCTGAAGGAGTGGCTAAAAGGGGTAGCGGAAGGGTGTACCTACCTGGGTAACTAGTCAAGCACTATCATTATTCCGTGCCTAGAAGAATTTTAGAGCCCGTTGCACTGTGTTTGGGGCCCGCTCAATGGGTTGCCCAATGGGCCTAGTTTGACAGGAAATGAAAGTATCTCGCATCTCAGAATCGAACGTAATGTGATAATCCGTGGTTCGATTGATGCCTAGTGCCTTAGAACACTGATAGTGATCAAGATATGAGGACCTAGGTGAAACCAAATATCCCCATTTGTGGAACACATTCTCGACTCTTCAGCTAGTATCGATAGCTTCGTTGTAGCCACTGTATCTGATAACTCTATCCCCCGTGCAGTTCTGCGGTCCCCATTCTCCACTGTATGGACCTCCAGATGCTCTCGACCCCCGCTTTCTCTGCAATCGAGGGCTTCATACTTTCCTGCAAGTATCCAAACAGTCCTTATGTATGCCGAGATCGGCTCACATCCGGGCTATGGCGGCCGCGATAACACTCCTTTACCGGGAAAAAGGTGACTTTCATGGCCTACGGGTCCTAGTACGGGTCGGGCTATGATCGAGCCTTGCTTTAATTGGCTTGTTGATCGCGCGAGATAGTCTCATCTGGCAGAATCGCCGCGGTTTGAACCCCCCCCGCGGCCTTGCGACTGCCCGCGGCCGTTTTACAACCACCTGGTATAAAGTCAAGCATGCGAGCTCGATAGCCACCTTGTGCAGAGCATCCCAAGGTTCGGGGCTATTTGTACCCTTTGTCTAGTCTCTATTCCACTACAATCCAATCACCCTCCAATTATGGCCAAAGACTCGCTTCCCCTCCCCGAGCCTTTTGCCTCGATTCCTCGAACTCCGCTTCTTCTCGGCCCCTCACCGATCCATGCGCTCCCCCGCATCAGCTCCGATCTTGCCCGCACGAGCACTCACCCGCCAGTCACTATTTACGCCAAGCGCGATGACTTGAACTCCGCGTATGCCTATGGCGGCAACAAGACGCGTAAATTGGAGTATCTCCTGGCCGACGCCCAGGCGCAAGGCTGCGATACGTTGGTCTCGATTGGCGGCGTGCAAAGCAACCACACGCGCCAGGTCGCAGCGGTCGCGGCGCGGACGGGCCTCAAAGCCCGCCTTGTGCAAGAGCATTGGGTGGACTGGACCGACCAAGGGTATGAATCCGTCGGAAACATTCAATTGTCCCGCCTGATGGGCGCCGACGTGAGGCTGGATCCCTCCACCTTCGGCATCGAGCATAAGACCACTGCGCAGGCCGTCGTAGAGGAGTGCAAGGCGAAGGGCGAGAAGCCTTACTATATCCCTGCAGGAGCTTCCGACCATCCGCTGGGGGGGCTGGGCTTCGCCCGCTGGGCCTTTGAAGTGCGGCAGCAAGAGCAGGAGCAGGGCTTGTTCTTTGATACGGTGATTGTCTGTGCTGTCACCGGATCTACATTCGCGGGGATGATCGCCGGCTTCAAGCTGCTCGAGCGCTTGCACCCCAATGATCCCAAACGCAAGATTATTGGCATCGACGCCTCGGCCACTTTGGATGCTACCCGCGCCCAGGTCCTGCGCATCGCTCGCAACACCGCGGAAAAGATCGGCCTCACGGCGGACGATATCACAGATGCCGATGTGGTTCTCGATGACCGCTACCACGCCGGGATCTATGGTGTTCCCGATCGCCAGACATGGGACGCCATTGAATATGCGGCACGCATGGAGGCCTTTATTACGGACCCTGTGTATGAGGGGAAGAGCTTTGCAGGGATGGTGGACATGATCCGCCGAGGAGAGATCCAAGGAGGAAATGTCCTTTATGCGCACCTAGGGGGGCAACTGGCCCTGAATGCGTATTCGGAGATTGGCAAGACCGCCCAATAGATATAATGAATCATGAAGTACTATATACAGAGCGTGGGGATGTTAGTACCCATTGATGTCCAGCGTGGAGGAAGTGGCGAAGCCTAGGCTACAAATTTATCAACGTAATGCAATGAAGACTATCAATTCATATTTGGATTTGGAAAGAGCGACTAAAAGTTGGATAGAGCTAGGTAGAGCCGAGGGCTCCAAGAGAGGTTGAGAGGTATTTAGAACAGCTTGTGTTCAAGAGTCATCTCGGACTCGGGCTGGAGGCCAACACACGCTCGGAAGATATTGATCAAAGCCGAACGTTGTTTGCCCAACGCGTTGACCACCGGGGTGCCGGGAGGAGTCAGCGGAGCCTGTGCTTTGTTAGCGGATATAGAACACAAAGGATGTGAAGATTGATAAAAAAAGGGACATACCTTGAGCATGTAGCTGAGGACACTGAGGACACTGTGGAAGCCCTTGTACTCGGCACCCTCGTCACTGGTCTTCCAGCTGACACGGGTCATCATCTCGGCCAGCACAACCAGGTCGATAATCAAAGGGGACGCAAGCAGCGAGTCTTCACAGATGTTGAACAAGCTGATGGTCTGGTGGCCACCCATGAAAATCTCGGCATAGTATTCGTCCAATGCACGCTTGTTGTCGCCGACAGCAGGCATGTACTTGATTACGACCGTGTGGTCGGGGTGCTCGTCCTTTGCATAGAGGATGTGGTTCGCGGCAACCATGTCATCCACCACATTCGACTTGGAAATCTCCTTGGAGCGGAACTGCTTCTGGGAGCTCAGGTTCTTTCCATCGTTGTTGCCCAGGTGGTTGTAGCTGGCAATGGAGGTGAGCTTGATACCGGCGTTGATCAGGAAATCCACCAAAGCCGACTTCATTTTGGTCTGGCCGGACTTGAAGTCATCGCCACCGATGAAAGCGCGATGCTGCTCTGCGAGCTGGAGGGCACCAGGGACGAACGTGTTCTGGGGGGAGCCGTTGATGAACGGAGTGTTGTCCAAGATACAGGCCACGGCAAACACGGTGGAGGGCGAAACCTCCGCATGGCCAGTCTTGATGGCGTTGATCAAGTTATCGGCAGTGTCGTTGACACCTGGGACAATATCGGCGTAGCGCTCAGTGTTGGCGGTCCACATGACAATGACTTTGTCAAGGCCATTCTGTGCCTTGAAGTCGCTATTGGATCGTTAAGTATGCAAAGCAAATGGTATGTGATTTTGGATCGTGGAGTCTTGGGCGCTTACCGAATGTCCTGCTGGATCTTTTCCACGTGGGCCCAAGAAGCCTTGGTACCCTCGAGAACATTGTCCGCACGGTCCTCCTGGTTGGCGGCAATGAAATCCGGGTAGTAGATACTGGGCAGAGGCTTCATCTCAGCCATCTCCTTTCGGACCAGGGCCTTGAGGCTGGGCTCGAGGACCTGGGCGCGGTCCATGGACGCGGCGAGGTCCAAGCTGCTGATATCCCAGCCACCAATGGTCAGGTCATTGGGGTGCACCATGGGCAACAGGTCGTGGAAGGGGATGTTGATCTCCTCGCCGGTCTTGGCGTCGGAACCCAACTTGACGGTGGAGCTCATCACGATCGAACCATAGTAGTTGGCGGACTGCTTGCCCTCGCGCGTCTCCCAGGAGAGCTTGCGGCGATTTGCCAGGATACCGGCAGTGACGGTGGAGCCGTTGTTACCACCCCAGCCGACCAGCATCATACCAACCTTGCCGACCTTGCGGTCGACCTTGAAGTGGTATTCCGTGGACTTGGGGGTGGCCAGCAGCTTATTGTCGGCAGTGCGGGTGACCTCGGTAGTCTGGTAGGCGTATCGAGACTTGATCTCGTTGGGCGTGTACTCAACATGGGGCGACTGGACGGTAAACAGCGAAGACTCGAGGCGAGCCGACCCGTTCGCAGAGCCATTGGCAACATCGGAGCTAGCGTGGGGAGCCATTGCGTTCACAGATTGAAAAGCGGGGGTGAACGGGGAGCGTATTTTCTGGGAATTTGGATACGTTTACTGGAAGTATAACGTATGGTCCGGCGCTCCTCCACGGTTAGAAGTGCGTCGGCCGTTGAACGGGTGGTGCCGCCTGGAGAGGCATGTTAGCGGCTGACGATATTGAAAGCAATTCCCTTCTCCCATTGCCAGAACGACTTACGAGTTGAGATGTGTGGAGAAAATTGTGACGGTTGTATGTGATCACTGTCTCGGGGAGAAGTGATCGAACCTACTGACAAGGCTTATACGAACCGTAAGGTCGAAATTTGGGAAGTGCAGGGAAGTAGTAATGGTGAAAGAGAAGGAGGGGGAAAAGCAGGAAATTAAATAGTCTAGGGTTTCCGGCTTCCAGCTTCTACACACCCGTCGGGCTCCGAGATTGTCGTTTGTGTGTGCTATCGGCAGTTCTTTGCAGCTTCTTGGATCCCAGAGTGTGTCATTGGGCCCTTCACCGTGTTCCAGCAAATGGTATAGCAGGGGCAGCCCCATCAGCCCCGCGTTTGTAGGTCTACACCTTGGTTTACTCGACCGCTCTTTCCCTATTGCGCTGTTGGGTGCTTTCCGTAGACGGCCGAATCACCCGCAAAATGCCCCTCCCCCTTTTTTTTTCCACCTTTCGTTTCCCCGCCAAAAGTGGATCATGCGCAATCGGAGGCCTGGGGAGGTCGCGAGGCCCACGTTATGAAACTTGAGGATTGGCCATGCCTCATTCTGTACCCCGGCTGCTACCCCGTTCTATAAAATATGTACGAGCGGAACGAGTACTGCGCGATCATCTGGAGATCAACTGCGCGGGCCAAGAAAGGGACCGTGCGGATCCACAGGAGAAGACGCAACCGGACCGGCGCGGAGAAAAGATACCGCCGGACTTCTCTTTGGCACACCGCACTTTCTTGGTAAGAAGTCCGCTGACCTAAATTGCTCAAGAGATCCCCACGTTGCAACATCGTGACGATCAGTTACTTGGGGATAGTCTGTGGACGACGGTTTGCTTCTGAGAAGTAGATAAAAGTACACCAGTGCTTTTTCCTAAGCTACCCGGAGATAGATATGAATAGAAGAGAACTCAACTTCCTAGCAAGCTTTCCAAATACCCAGACCGGGGTATTCATATTCCGATCCCGTCGGCCGAATCGAGGGCCTGTGTCCTAGAAATTATCAGATTCATTGAGGGCTGTGTTAAAAAAAAAAAGGACTTTGCGAGCGCTTGTACCATTCCCCCGAAGACTGGCCTAGCTACTGATCAAGGTATTATGGGAGACTCTACATAATTCTAACGAGTAGCGCTCGACGAACTTTGTACTTATTTCGAGACGTCGACATGAAAGATGAATAAACGAAGTTTCGAATGTAGAGGACACTGATGAGGAATCACGGCGAACATCGAAAGATACAACTATGGCGAGAATTGTAACAGAGAATTTCCCCAAGACTGTGAGATATATAAAAGGTTCTCAAAGTATTCCCAGACATCGATGGGATTGATTCGTATGATGCTTTCCCTGGATGGATGAATTGATCTATGCATTATGCACTCGCCGGGGAATTATGCAGGAGGACGACTATACGAAGATGCAATATAGATCCACCTGGGCATTGAGGACAGGCCTTAGCCAGATACTCCTATTGGGTAAATTGATCATTAATGCTCGAAATAAGGACAATGAAGACAATCAATCACAGGAGCCATCTGAGGTTTGAGGACATGTAAAGATCGACATCATATGCATGCTGGTCCGGGTCCGCAAATCTGCAACCTTCCTCCTTACCGGTACACTGGGTTCGGGAACGGATCCTTGGGAAGGGCATGATGTCGACTCAAACATTATCTCGACAGCATTTCCGATTTCAAGCGGCGGCTGCTCGCTACATCATGTATATCGAAACCCCTCATTCCATGACAAGGACGTTGAACAGGAATTTAACCCCGAGGTTGGCACTTTCCCACGGTCATGATGCTTCCTGCGCATTCATCATGATCATTTCAATCCCACTTTCCATGGCTGTTCTATGAGATTACTGCTTTTAATAGCCCTGCAGATTCGAACCGGCGATCAACAGGCGGGAGGCTATCACGAAAGGCTCGCGATCCTGGTTGAACTACGGAAATTAGTCCGCGTAGCTTCCAATGTAGTTTCATCCTCCTCCCACGGCTGAATTGGAAAGCTTCCATACGGGCAGTCACATGTCAAAAATCGAGTCTTCAATAATTACACCAGTCATGATGCACTGCTGCCAGTGATCTCTAGTACTTCCGGATAAGGTACCGTGGTCCCGAGGTGCTGGTATATATTTCAGCCCAAGTTGATGATATTTTGAGGATTTTGAAAGAGCGCAAACCACTGCGGGCGATAGTCGCGACTACCAGGTCCAGGACTCAACGATCGAAGTTCCTTTTGCCTCAATTTTCCCTTAATTTTCAATGCTGGGATATAGGGAAGGCATAGAGGCAAGTAGAAAGCAGCGACTACAGGCTACTGGTATGACCAGCAGGCAGGCTCAGGCTAGTAGTGCCCGAGAGCAATGAGTCTGACCGAAGGGCTGTGCTAGAAATCGCGAGACGATCATGGAAGAGGCGACTTCTGTGTCCCGAAGCGAACCGATCATATGGGCACAAAATAAGTAGAACAGACGACCTTGGCTACAGACTGTTGCATCGCTCCAGTGGAATTTGGATGAAGTTTAGGATGAAGGACTAAAGGCTTCTTCATACGCGTCAGAGAATTATTTCGAGCATCCGTAATGAGATCTGGAAACCCGCCGAATCTCAATTTCTTGTTATATAACCATTTCTGTATCCATTCCATACATGTTTTCATAGAGCCAAGCGGAGTTGTGGCTGGAACCCGCTTTTTCCCCGCCCAACGTGAAATCCCGGCCTTCAGTCAACTCGAGAAATGAGCCATGGCGGTAAGAAAGGGTCATTGCTGGTGAGTCTTCGCCAGAAGATGGTCGATTCTTCTAACAGTTTAGTGATCCATGCCGATTACTGCACCACAAATGTGAGCCAACTCTCGCACAAGCTCGACTCTCTTCTGACCCAGACAGGCGATGGAAACCTGCCACAATGCGGGCGATGCACGCGGACCGGCCGCGATTGCGCAAGAGGCCAGACGAGACCGACTCAGTTTCGTGCAGCTAGCGGACGGAATCGTCGCACGCGATTCCCTCGCAACCAAGTGTGGCTTCAACCGCCATCGAGAGGTGGGGAGCGAGATTCAGCGTCGTAAATTTGAAGTTCCCCGTTAACTGACCCTTCCGTGACGGTAGTCGATTTTGTTCTCGAATCAGGCAATGGAGATACAGGCAACATCACAAATCTCTCCATGGAAGACCCCTCTGAGAACAACAATTACGACTCGGCTGTGGATGGCCCCGACACGTCCCCTTTCGCCGGAGTCGAACATATGGTTGTCCAGCGAACAGCCGACGGGCTCGTTCATGGCTTATCACATGGGAGCACAAGCCAGCAGTTGACGTTTTCGCCCTCAGACACCGCGAGGGAACGATGCTCATCAGAGCGTTCATGGCCCTTGAGAGATCCGAAAGAGGCTAAGCTACTGAGACACTTTGTAGATCGGATCTCAATATTCGTGAGCTACACAGTTCTAATCAGGAATCAGACGGGTTCTTTACTGACAAGTCCAAGTTCGACTGCACAGATCGGCAGCAGCACTTTGCCGTGCATATCCCCCATCGTGCGCGATATTGTGATACTTTGTTCAATGCAATAATGGCCTTATCTGCGCGGCATTTGAGCTCGACTGCGGACCTTGCCCCGCTTGTGTCGGACCAGTACTATCAAAAGTGTCTCGAAACGCTTATCCCGGCGCTCAATGACCATCGCGTCACCATGGACGACGATCTTTTGGCGGCCACAGTGATTCTCCGGCTTCATGAGGAATTCTCTGGTGAGTAATTGGCCCTGAATCGTGCAAGTCAAACCATAAGAGAACGCCTAGTTCACGAGAAACTTCATGCAGTCCCCTTAGCCGGATCAGATCTCCGTGGCCATTCGTTTGGGACCAAGGCTTTCATCCAAGGTCCTCCTCCTTCGGCGACATCCACTCCAAGTCTCCGGCAGGCCGTCTATTGGAGCGGGCTACGTCAGGAGATCTACAATGCCCTGAGCCTTCAGCAAGCTCCAGATGTCGACCTCAGTTCACTACATTCACTATTCACAGCATTAGGACCGGACGCGGGAGATTGTGCATGGGCCAACAGAGCCATTGCACACTGCGCGGATGTGCTTTTATTTTCCTTCGGCACGCACCCGCGCTCTGTGGCGGTCCATGCGGGCCTTTGCGAGGAAAACGGGCAGTGGAGAGAAGCTCGACCTGCGTCATTTGACCCCTATTATTCAGACAGCGACGTAGTTGAGGTGGGAGCAACCTTCCCAGATATTCGATTTAGTTCGCCTTGGCACGGTAAGGACCCCATTGGAAATGCCCTTTCAGCTGCGGAACTGACCTACTGTCTTTTTACCTTGCTCCTGGAATAGCCATTGGTAACCAGTATATTGAACTTGCAAGAATACTTCTCTTAGTTTACGACCCTGGACTCCCCACAGTGGGCCCCCTGCGACGGCGATTTGAAAAGGACGTTAAGGTAAGTGGACCGCCAAAACGCTACTAAGGCCTCCCAGCCCAATCCGCTACTCCCGCAAGAGCTATGGCCCCGTTGAAAGGCCTCTTCGAGTTGACAAAAAAACCCAGTACCAGATTCGTAAGGGAGTATGGACCGTTTGCGGAGTTGCTCTAGCTAATACCTCTGTGCCCCCATCAATGGTTGTTGGTTGCATGGCCATCCATATCTGTAAGTATAGACAAGCTAGGGGATATGCAGAAAAATGAGGCCACCGTCTGACATCTCAAAAACTACCAGGTGGTGATCGATTCACAGACAGACAGGAACAAGAGAAGTTGATTCAAGTTCTTGCGAGGACAGACACCCTGCACGGTTGGCCGACCCACGCCCTTCGAGGACAGCTCTGCGAGAGCTGGGCGGTGCAATGATCAACAACAATAAAGAAAACTACACAGGGATGGCTCTTCACGCCACAAGTGAAGTCAGTGCTACATGCCACCGATGTATACAAATCCACTTGGGGCATGTCGGGAAAGAGTGAGAGCATTGGGGGCGGCACCTCTATGCAAGCTGCGTCATGCGCTACAAATCAGGAACCTGCAGAGCCCGAATAAGGATTGTCGGTTTAATTGTGGAAGTGTGGAACGTCCTTGAACCCCGAGAAATTGAAGGGACGGCAGGATTGCAGAACGTACAGTAGCGTGTACCGATTAAGATTTGGGGGGCGCGCAGAGGGCATTGCTGGCATCGCTGTTGTTGCATTCACCGATCTAAATCGGAGCATTCTCTGCTTTGCGAGTTCCAGCTGGAGTTAATCTCCTCTTCTGGGGATCGATGATTGGTGGTGTAGAGATGATCAACAGAGACGGGCGCAATGCGGCAAGGCGCAAGTGGGGAAAAGGGGGCGATTCCTACTTTGGAGCATGAATTACGGAGACAAAAGTCCTCTTCTGGACGCTGGGACCCTGGAGCTGGCCGACTCCTTGTCTTTTGTAGCTTGGGTGTTTTGAGCGAAGCCCTGGAGTGCAGTCTTTGGATGTCCGCATGCTCGAGACATTCCCCCATGCATATCAGGGTATCCCGCCCTGACTCCTGAACACGGCAGTGCCATACAGGATTGCATCACAAGAAGTGGAACTCCATTGTGAGTGCTTCCGTGAATAATATTAGAGTTAGCATCTACACCACGGTGGAGTAGCAGAGTGTCACAGATGCAATAGACCGGGAGTATGTGTCGCTTTCGTGCCACGCTGAGAAAGAAGATACGTTTAACCCCTCCCATTCAACAGGAGTCGCATACTATGCACTGTGTTTGATTCTTTATTCCATTGCATATTATCCCGTAGAGCAAGGCCCTATTTCCCTCGACTGGGCGCAATTACCCCTGAGCAAGTGGAGCCTACGACTTACGAATCTCCATCCGCACCGGAGACGCTACGGCTGTTTAGCGCAGCGCACGGGGCACGTTTGGGTCACGCCACTGACGATTTGGGGCCTTCTTACTGGTGTCTTGCTGGGGCGGACTGACTCGCCTGTTGGTTCCTGGCGTTCAATCGCTCCTCATTGCGCCTGATTCGCTGTTTTCGTGGGTTAATCACCGTGATCGACTGCCTTGTGTTGCTTGCTCCACTGCCCTGTTCCCTAGGCCTTCCTCCCATTCCAGAACCTCCAGAACCTCCAGAAATCTCCAGGTTCCCCAACTTCCTCCTCCCTGTATATTTTTCCGAATTCCCCACCTTCGAGCGACAAGAGGGAAGCCCCGGGGAGGGAAGTGATGAAGTTTGAATTCTACGCTCAATAACCCTTTCCTCGACCCGCTGTGGTCCTAACGATATGGCGACGACTCCGGGCTTCTTGCCCACGATCAAATGCTCCAACTGCAATCATGATGTCGAGATCTCAACCATGGGGGATCATGTGTGCCCTCCAACTACTCATAGTAGGTATCCATGCTGAGCCGCCCCTGAGAAAGCGAGCTAATCCGTTTAGCCTCCTTTGCGCCACCATCACCACCTCCATCCGCGGGGTATGACTCTCCTGACCGACTCACAACAGCCATGGCTGCCAAATCAGGTCGATCAGGGGCTCTTCCTCGCATAGACCCAACGATCGCAAGTAGGTCATGGACTCATGCTCTCCCTCCTCCCTCACTACTGCAGGACTGGCACACTGATAGCCATAGATAACGCCTACCTACAACCGAATGTTCCGACCCCCGCGAGCAGCATTGGCTCACATTTGCCTTCACCCATCAACTCTGCCCCTCGGTCACCAATTCAATTATCCCCCCATGAACTCCCAGGCAGTGAAACATTGGCGTCGCCAGATGGATCCGTGATCGACCTGGACTCTGTTTTTAACTTCCCCATGCCGGGCAACCGGGAATCCACCCGGGTCTCCGTGTCGGGGTTGAATGCTCCCCCCAGATCAGCGAGGACACCTTCTCCAGGATTGGGCCTGAACTTGGCCCCAAAGAATGTGCCTCTCCCACCAAGCCCACTGCCCCCCCACGCCGAACGACGTGGGTTATCAACGGGACTCGTACGCAAGTCATAGCAGCTATAGAACATCTCTCGCCAGTACTCGCAACGGAAGTTCCACTGCCAGATCATCGACATATAGTTTCTCACGTGGCTTCCGGACCTTGATAGACGAGAAACCTCCAATGCCCCCAGCGCCGCTGCGAACACCCAACAAAGCATCATTCTCACGAGATTCGGATGTGTCCGCAGGCTCCACCTATCCTAGCGACCAAGAAGATGCCTACAGCGGATTTGACTTTGGTCTCTCGGCTGAACCCGCGTCCACCCCCCTACATGATCTCCCAGAGGAACCAACGCCGATAGAAGAGCCGAACGCAGACCAGCAAGAAACTTTCCCATTTCCTCCACAGAACCACTTGCACCCCACCGATGCGGAATTGGGCGCTGATGCACCCAGGAAACCCTCCGATGCGACAAGCGAGGGTGCATTTTCCATCACAAGCTTCGCACGGGCGCTGGGACTCGAAGATTACGCGGCGGAGGAAGGCAACTCACTTTCGTCAGAAGCCTCCCATCCGGCGTCGGAGCATGGCAGTGGGAGCTCGATGTCCAGCCTTTCATCTAACGCGAGTATGAACCGACGGAAGATGGAGGATCCTTTGAATCTGGGACCTCTGGTTCAACAATTACCTGCGAGAACGCGTCAGACTATCGTGGAGCTGCCCGGTCGAGTGAGATCCACCATGGAGGAGGTGCCCCCCATCCCCGCCGCATTCTTCAGCCCGGATTCGCCGACGGATCCTGCCATCGGCCAGGGCAGCTTATCCTTGATTCGCGAAAAGACGGATCAAAAATCGTTAGTTTCTCCAGTGCAGGAACAGCCGGAGCCACCATCAATCCCTGATGTCAAAGAACCCGACCATTCTGAGCCCAAGGAGCCGTCGACGTCCCAGAAGAACGAGGGAACAGCCGCTGTTCCGGACTGGAAGATTCGACGTGCAGAGACCTCCCTGTTCCCCGACCTCATACTCGTTCTGCCACCCGGTCCAAGGGTAACTGCAAGGGTTGTGGAGAGGCCATCACTGGAAAATCCATCTCCTCATCTGATGGACGCCTCACCGGGCGATACCACCGCGGCTGCTTTGTTTGCTACGAGTGCAATTCACCATTCCAGTCGACTGATTTTTATGTCTTGAACAACCTCCCTTACTGTGCCCAGCACTATCATGAACGCAACGGATCTCTTTGCTCGACTTGCCATTTAGGTATCGAAGGACATTATTTGGAGACGGTGGAGCAAAATTACAATCGGCCCGAACGTCGCCGATTCCACCCCGAATGCTTACAATGCCGCACATGCCATGTTCTTCTGAAAGACGACTACTTTGAATGGAACGGAGGGATCTTTTGTGAGCGGGATGCCCGTCGTGCTGCGGCTTCCTATTATCCACCCCCGCCTGGTCGACGGCGACCAACCATCGGGTCATCGCCATTGGCACCGCCTCGCGGGTATCCCCCGGGCCCTGGATACGGTCCTCCGCCACCTCATGGGCCAGGCCCAGGCTCACGCCTTGGTCCTCGTTATCCCCCCGGGCCGCCGGGAGCCATGCGGATCCCAGAGCGCCGCACAACCAAGCTCATGATGGCTTAAGATATGCATGGCCTTTTTCCTTTGTATATATTTTCTTCGACGCTTCAGCAAACGTCCTCCAAGCGATGATCTTTGTGAACCTCTTGACAAGATCATTCTGGTCGAATTCTCTATTCCCCTTTATCTGTGTTTTACCATTGCGCTATACCCTCGCGTCCGAATTCTATTCCACTTTCTCTGGCAGTTGTTTTACAGAGCTCTTGCACATTCGACATCCATTTCTTTTCCCCCTTGTATTAATATATCTATGTACCTCTACATTGCGCTCGCTCTGCTCTATTTTTTATCTCTTTCGGTGGTGTTGCGTCTTCGGTTTCGTCTGGATGGTCCACTGGCACCGTCATTTACGCCGGTGTTGGTATTTGGGTTGGGTCATGGGTACGCTGGCATGCAGCCGTCGGACATGGTGAACGTTTTGGCGGGCTGCTCGGTCTTGCAAATAGAGCTGAATGAACCTAATGTTCTACTTGTTGGAAGGTTTAAATCGCGCCGACTTGCCCATTGTCTCCCTCTAGTAGACTCTCTATCCTCAGTCCGTCTTGCCTAGCTCGATGTGCTCTCGATCTAAGGGCGGCAGGTGCTTTCGTCTCAGCATCCAGCCAAATGTCAGAGCAAAGAACATGATCAGGACCGTGTAGGCTCTCTGGCCCAGCGTCAGACGTTCCAACTGTGGATCGGGCGAGCCTTCCTTCTGCTCTTTCTCCCATTCCTCGCGAACCTGCTTGTACAATGCCGGGTAATCAGTAATAATGCCAGCGGCCCCGTGGCGGATGCCCCATCGCATGAGGTTGACCTCATTCACGGTCCACAGATACACTTTGCGTCGAGCCGCAAGGGCCTCCTCCATAAAGCCCCGTCCCAGCGGACCCAGGAGAATGTACTGATTGGCGTTGAAGGAGACGTTCGGAATCTGTAGAAACTGGCGTGCATAATCCATGTGCACACAAATCAAGGTCAATTCATACTCGGGGAGATATTGTGCTCTGGGCGCCACGTAACGAGCCGACCAGCAGCCGAGTACAATTCGCTGAGGCCAGCCTGGTCCACTGAGGACGGGGACCGATTCTAGCGCCTCTGCGATGCGGCGCATGATGGTCGTCGGGTCATTCGCGAGCTGCTCGCATCCTCTGCGTCAATGATGTCGCTCGGGTCGCCGCTCCGCTTTGGCACATTACCTTGATGTCTAGGAGGACCCACAAATGTTCGCGATCCGGCTGCCTCACATACTCTCAGGACGTCCAACAGGCGGGGCATCGGTTCATGAGGGGCATTTATGGTGCGAAGGGTTTTGAGATAGTCCCAGTCGCACTCCGCCACCTTTTTATCGATCCCATAGCAACGTTTGAGAGTGGGGTCCTGCCGTGGATTAGTGGTGTCGACTGGATATCGACGATTCCGCGGCTCACGTGTGACAGGACAATGACCCCGTCCTTGCTGAGATGCAGATCAAGCTCTAGAGCATTCGTGCCTGCCTGAACCGCTTTGTCGATTGCACATAATGTATTCTCTGGGTACTTCGCCTTATAGCCTCGATGAGAGATAACATCCGGTAGTCGGGGTGAGCTTTTCGACGTGGCCGGGTGCGAATAAGAGGTATCTACTGCGTCCGTACGTCAGCATTCCGCAGGAACCATATTGAGGTGTTGGACTGACCAGCACGAGCTGCCGAGCGACTTTCCGCCATGGTGAAATGCTAGGTAGGAAGAGAAAAAAATGGAGAACCTGGATGGGTAACCATGAGCTGATAAGTTTAACCTCTCGGACTTTTCGGGGATAAATCCTCCCTGGGGGGCCTGGATTTCCCAACGGGTAAGAGGCTAGGCGGCCGTTACGGGACTTTAGGCCTCACTCCACCACACAGTGGATCTTGACGAAGCCACTTTAGGAACTGGGGGTGGAGAGAGGAGAGACTACAGGCCGCGCACGATCGCCAGTATCAGCAAGGTCGTGGACTCACTGTATCTAATCGATGCTAGGATAACATCCGAGTCGATCCCGAGGCCCATCCACTGTGGATGACTCAGCGGTTGAGTCCAGGTCCCCACTGTGGCTCGCTCGTTTCGAAGGTCTCACCTTTTTTTTCTGCGAACATGTCGATTCAGCAATGGACTACATCTTTACAGGGGCTGGACAGCCTTCAGAGAGCGGAGGCCCCGATGCCTTCCCCGGGGCCGGGGGAGGTGCTGGTGGAAATCCATGCCGTTTCTCTCAACTACCGTGACGTGGAGGGTAAGAAAAGGTGGATTCAGGGTCAGATAAGCCTGAAATTAACATGACTAGTCACCAAAGGGGAGGTACACCCATCACCGATCGGTCGGGCAGGACGCCACCATTGTGCCGTGCTCCGACATGAGCGGGACCATCTTGACGGTTGGCCCGGGGGTGACGCAATGGGCTGCAGGCGACCGAGTACTTTCGACTTTCCTGCCCGAACATCAGACCGGCCAAGTGTCCGAGAAGCACCTGGCTTTGGGTCTGGGGCTGCCTCTGGATGGGGTCCTCGCCACCCATCGGGTGTTTCCCGCCTACAGTCTTGTCCGGACCCCCGACTATCTGACCGACGAGGAGGCATGCACTCTGCCAATCGCAGCCGTGACAGCGTGGATGTCCATCAATGGTATGCGGCCTTTGGGGCAAAGCGGTGGGAAAGATGAGTACATCCTGCTGCAGGGAACGGGGGGCGTAGCTATTGCAGGCCTGCAGATTGCGAAGGCTGCTGGTGCGAAAGGTGAGTAATCTCACCATACCACCGACCACGGGCCCTGGGACAAAAGTATATATATATATGCTCACACCCATCCAGTGATAATCACATCCTCTTCCGATGCCAAACTAGACCGAGCCAAGCAGCTCGGCGCTGATGCCACCATCAACTACCGGACCAATCCAGACTGGGAGCTGGCGGTCACACAAGTCACCGATGGCCATGGGGCGGATATCATCCTTGAAACCGGAGGCGCGCAGACTTTGCGCAAGAGTTTCGATTGCATTGCGTTCGGCGGATTGATCGATTGTATTGGGTATGTATCCGGTAAAGTGGACGCGACGGACGATCGACTCAACGTGAATCTTCTCGCCTTGCGGCGCAA
Organism: Penicillium chermesinum; assembly: GCF_028974085.1. Lineage (NCBI taxonomy): Eukaryota > Fungi > Ascomycota > Eurotiomycetes > Eurotiales > Aspergillaceae > Penicillium > Penicillium chermesinum. The sequence goes on along the minus strand of NW_026695312.1, from coordinate 66,977 downwards.
TGTGACTCTGAAAGGCATCCTCAACGGCCCCAAAGATCGATTCGAAGAAATGCTCCAATTCTACCAGACGCATCAGATCCACCCCGTGGTGCATCGATCTTTCCCGTTCAGCGAAGCACCAGAGGCATTCCGATTCTTAGAGAGTGGCAGTCACTTTGGCAAAGTCGTGATCCGAGTGCAATGATCTAAGGGCGGTGTCTAAGGGACCCGTGGACACCTGAAAAAGGAGCAATGATAAATCCAGTATGTACCTGTACTCCGAACGGTACTGCATTCGATGCGGAACTAGCCTACTGAATCGGCTCACTCGGTTTGATATGTGGCTCCAGATGTCCCAGGTCTTCCTCCAACCGTATCCCATTCACCGTCACTGGCTGGCAGGCTTGTAGAACAAAGATGACCCGAGCCCACTCGGTAGCACTAGGGTTGCGCCAACCATGGATGGTGGCTCGCTGAATCGCAATATCCCCAGGGCGCAGGCGTACGGGCTCTCCCTCTTCCATGACCATCTCCACCTCCCCATGCAGCACAATTCCGTAATCCAGACTCTGGGTCCGATGAAGAGCAGCCGGGGCCCCCGGCGGGAAGTCCATGGCCCGAAGAACAACTCCATTGGGGTTGGTTAGACCGAGTAGGCCGGACTGGGTGATCCGTTCATGAGCCGCAATATCCGCATCATCGTTCAAGTTGGGCGGAAACTGGGATGTCGCGTACACGACGTTGAATCCCATGTCATTTTTTACGCCAGGCCGGAAGTGGTCCCCCAGATTAGTAGAGATTTGGGACGAGGATTGTACAATCGCCTTCCCGGCCGCGTTATGGCCAGTGATGTAACGAGTCACCGGCGGCATCCTCGATGCTTCGCTGGGGTTGGTGTAAGGGTCCCCAATGGTCGGAGAGGTCTCTTCTGCGCTGGACATGGTGTATACCACTGGCGTTGACAATGATGGCAGATGGCAATTGGCAAGTGGTCGGTCTTCACTGTGAAATTGGCTTGCACAAGGGAACCCCTCATCTTTGTCTCACCTCGACTAATCCACCTTACTGAATGCGGGGAGGCAAACGGGGGGGGGGGGGCCAAATCTTAATGTAGATCTGCCGTCCTCAAAATTTACAGCGCCCTACTTGCACCGCGAGAATTTGTTGCTACCTTAGAATATTATATTAGTGATCATACCGCCGCTCTTCTATGTCATTCCCCGGATCTATGAACTATGACTAGACGTTTGGGCCCCGGCCCAATCCCTCCAGCTGTTGCGTGACCATACGAGGCAGGTCAATGACTTGGAGTATCCTGCATTCTAGATCAGCTTTTCATCAGAAAACGGGGTTGCAGCTATATCGCAATAGGTCAAAGAGAAATGTGGCCTCTCAGAACAACCTTGAATCAGTGGCCCATCGCCTTAAGCAATGCAATGGGATCATATCGGCGAGTGAAGGTTTCATCATGGAGAAGTCGGGAACACTCCGATTTAAAGGACCTCCAGGGTGGCAGACTTACTACATGAAGCAGATTATGACGACGCTGACAAATTGCGGGCGACAAATTCTAGGCTTGCTGCCGTCGTGGAAGCACCGAGCGGGTTACAGAAAGGGTGCAGACGGGCGCCAGCAGCTCTTATACTGCTAATCATATGTCTCTACTGTTCCTATCAGCAGTGTCCATTTGTAAATGGACCTTCCATTTCTCCAAACTACGATCCATAGTGGCTGTAAGCTCCACCTTCTAAGAAACCACTGATTGGCTGATGTTCCGTGACTCAGGGTGAGTCATGTTGTATGCGCACGGTATACAACACTACCTCAAGCCCTCGACAATCTGAGATCGAAGAATGATGATATGAACAGATATTCTAGGAAAGATGGTGCTGCAATCCAAAGAAGAACAGTTGAACCCAGCAACGCGTTCCAATACGCCGGGGAGGTGATCAGTCCAGACTCGCCCACATGGCATGTTTACACCAATCAGCCCCGTCCGCGCTTTGCGTCGGCTTGAATGGCCTCCTCTGCGCGCGCTTTCCAGCTCTCCTCCCAGCGAGAAAGAGCCGGTCGTCCCTCCACGACATCCTCACTTCCCCATTTCATTCGTGCCTGGTCCAGAGCCCGGTCGGTCTCCCCGTCTGGGCAAACAATATAGAACTCTCCTTTCTCCATGCCCTTCAGCAGCTCTTCCGCTACTTGACTGGGGTACGACGCGCCGGCGGGTTTCGTGATTTCGTCCTCGTTGGTCGGGCCCACATTACCCATGAGACCGGTCCACGTCCACCCAGGGATCAAGAGGTGGACGGAGATATGGGGCAGTCGTCGGGTCGCTACGCAGATCAAAGGCAAGATGCTCGGTCAAGCTCTTGATCGCCGCTTTGCTGGCATTGTATGCCGGATTACCCGCGCCGGGAGGATTGGTGATTCCTTGTTTCGACCCCGTCACAACGATGGACTTGGGGGTCTGCGACTTGGATGCGAGAAGAAGAGGGAGTAGTGATTGTAGCCCATTCAATGGTCCGTAGACATTTGTTTCCAGTGTCTGGATTTGCGATTAGTGCTCTGAAGTCGTTTAGGGCAAGGTGTTGGACGCCCGCTGAATACCCACCTTGCGCCAATAAGAACCGTCTAGCCAGGGACTGAGCCGTCCGGCCGTCTGATCCTGCCGTCTGAAGGCCTTGCCCGCATTGAGGACCACAAGGTCAATGTCAGGGAGGGTCCTCGAGATGCTCTCGGCAGTGTGTTTCCATCCAGGGACATCGCTGACGTCGAGGGTATAGGATTCCGTCTTCAGAGAAGGGTCGAGCTGGGTAAGCATGCTCTTTGCCTTGGACAGGTTTTCTGCATCGATATCCACTAGCGCGAGGTGCATGCCCTTCGTCCGGCAGAGCTTCGCAATGGCAAAACCGACCCCCGAAGCGGCGCCCGTGATGAGTGCAGTTTTCTGCGCTTGGAATACACCCGCCATGATCTCTTACTGTTTATGAAAATTACTGGAGGGGAAAATGGTGGAAAGAAGTATGGAGAGGGGGCCCCCAAGGTGGACCAGGCGGTCGCGATCACATCGGCCGATGTCATCACGGACTTAAAGCGCGGTGATATGCAATGAACGACGAGATCCTCCATATTCTGCAGCCCCCGGATTGACACAACCGTTACTAGTCCCTACTGGATCTGGAAGGCCAGGCCTGCTGCTAATTAGCCGGAAATAGCCTCTTTAACCCTCAGCTCGGAGTTCCCTCGTGTATATCAATGTGGGGCTGGAGATGTGAGGGGCATTCGGACTCGGCAGAATTGGAGATGATACTCTATTTAGCCGATTTGGCAGCGTTTTTATAAAGCTCTGCTCCAGTTGCAGGCTCGATAGGGCGATCTACGCGTATCTGACTTGATTGCTGATATCCTTTTCTACATTGTCTCTCAGCACCATGGAGTTGCTTTCGTATAGTACATCCGCTCCACCCTGGAAGTGGAGCTTGATGACGATCGCCATGGTGATACAGAGTATAATTGCAATGCCTCTACGAGAGGTCGAGGCGTCAATTGATAAATCTCCATCCCACTGGGTGGACATTTGGACCACAATGCCCCAGCTGGTGGAGTCCTATAATCTCCCACCAGCTCCGTTTGTATGCCCCGACCAACTTCGCCGTCGCCAAGCGATCACCCTAATGTTTGCATAGAATGGGTCAACGGGCGTATTTCTCAATTCCACCCTTCGACAGACGGTCCAAGTGGGGTTAGACGCTACTGAAATCCGCATTCGCCTGTCTAATGCATTCGGGCCAAACGATCTGAAGGTAGACAAGGTGGTCATCAGTCTCCCGCAGGGCCAGAAAGCAGGCACCAATACCAGCGATCTGAATTCTACTGCGAGGGTAGAATTTGGCACGAGCCCAACCATCACCATTCCAAGCGGGGCCTTGGCTGTATCAGACCCCATTGCATTTCCCCTCGCAGCGCAGTCGATCTTGATGATCGATATCTATCTTGCAGCAGGACAGGAGGGGTTTTCCATAACCGGACACCCAGGGAGTAGAACCACATCCTACCTTGCAGCGGGAGACCAAACCGGCGTGCATTATTTGAGTGGAGATGGCGTCCAGGAGACGGAACATTGGTGAGACATCAGGACATCGGCACGTAGGGGAATTAGACAACTGATATCAGACCTGGAATCAGGTATTTCATCAGCGGCATCGAAGCGCACTTATCGCATGAGGCTGGGGCGTTCGTCATTCTCGGCGACAGCATCACAGACGGAAAGGCAAGCATTACGAACGCGAATGACCGGTATGAACAATCATCCTATCCCAGAGACGCCGGACTAATCAAGCAGATGGCCCGATTTACTTCTCGACCGAATGCGTCACCACGCGGCGACGAAAAAGCTGGCCGTGGCTAATCAGGCGGCCGGTGGGAACCGTGTTTTGCACGATGGCCTGGGGCCCAGCCTTGTGAGTCGGATTGACCGGGACGTGCTCGCCCAGTCTGGCGTGACCCATGTGATGCTTTTCGAAGGAGTGAATGATATCGGCGTCGCGGCCCCCGATCGAGAGTCCCAGCTCTACGTGGGAGATCAACTCATGGTCGCATACCAGCAGATCGCAACCCGAGTGCATGCCGCGGGCCTGCCTCTCTACGGAGCTACAATTACTCCATTTGGAACCCCATCGAGCTCTAATTATACGCAGCCATATTCGAGCCTCGAGAGGGAAAAGACGCGCCAACGAGTGAACACCTTCATCCGTACAAGCGGCGTCTTCGATGCGGTGATCGATTTCGATCAAGCCGTGAGGGACCCGGCAGAGCCTTCTCACCTCCTCGCAATCTATGATTCCGGAGATCATCTCCATCCCAATGAGGCTGGCTACCATGCTCTGGCGGACTATTTCCCTCTTGATGTGTTCAATCGAGTAGGCCCGGTATGGGGCTCAGACTAACTAGTCCGTGGCATAAAAGACAGGAGAGATTAGGATCTAGTAGTGACACGAGTTTGATTTTGATGTGCAGAGTCGGATTACTTAGTAAGACAAGGGGCTTGTCCACGAGCTGTGTCGAGCGGCATCTGACAAAAGACCCGGACAAACCATGACTACTCAATTGCTATATAGTGCAGAGTGGCTTAGCTGCGTCGACGCAGCCGGGGGCTGAGACTGCGTTTTTTGAACGCGCCACTATCCGCCAAGGCGGCGGTGCGTCCTGGCCCGAAGTCAGGCTGGCCACCCAGCGTGCCGAAGATGTCGCCAACATAGTTGCGGGCCTCCACGCCCTCGGCAAAAGTTGTCTTCCATCCCTTAATGATACCTTGGACGACATGGATGCCGGCATTATAAATGTTAGCTAGCGCCGGCTCAAAGCCGCCAGCATCCGCATAGAGGAGGTTGTAGGTGGTGCTGGACCCAGGGTAAGGGCGATCAAAATCAGAAGCCGTGCGCATGACGATGATCCGGGAGAAATCAGTAAGGTTGCGAGTCGAGGAGCGAAGCAAGGCCTCTAGGGTAGCGTTATCTTCCTGGGCACTGGCGCAGTACTCGCCGGTCCCGTTAGTCAACAACTTGGTCGTGTTGTCAAAGGTGTTACCCAGGATGTCGCCGCTATAGTAGACATCGGACGTGGCAACGTCGCACTCCACGATGGAGGGCCCCAACGTGGCGGCCTTGTACCTCCCACTGGGGGTGGCATAATGGGCACGGTATGCCTTGGCAGCGGCCGAGTCAGAGAGATTGCCGTGGCGCGCCAGTCCCACGGCAATCCGACGAAGCTCGGCATTGACCTCGAAAACCTCGGTGCCGTAGATGTTGGTGGGGTATTGATTGGGGTAGTCCGCTCCAAGCGGGATGTAGCCCGTCGAATAGGAGCTTGGAAGCTCCCGAATGTCAATTTCGTATTGCAAGGCGACCTGGACGGCGTATCGTGCGAAGGTGGCGGAGCCGAGGGTCGCGCGCTCCGGATTGACACCAGCGATTCCGGCAATGAAGAAGTAGGTCTGCGTGAGGTTGAAGAGCGGCGAGAAAGCAACAGAGGTCACCGTGGTGGCGGCATTGATCTCCGACTCGCCCGTGATCAACTGGCAGATCTCGTAGTCTTCGGTGCAGTGCACGTCGGGATACAGAGGCGACAGGCCCGGGACGGTGATATTATGGGCGAGCAGATCGAACTCCCGGATATGCCACCAGGCTTGCGCTTCCGGCTCAAACTGCGGCACGTTAGCACCAAGCTTCCCTGATTTCCAGCCCTCCTTGTACGTACCATCGAGACAATGAAGACCTTCGGGGTGATTTTGTCCGTGTGAGAGCCCGTGGTCGCGACCGAGGCCGTCGCCAAGGTGCTTCCTAGCAGGAGCCAGGAGGCAATCTTTCGGAAGGACATGGTGAAACTCGTGCGATGGCTCCGACTCAGTCGCCGCGAGGCCCTCTGCGCCCTTTTAACCGCAGAAATTGGTTATCGCATCCTGTGGGCACGCCCTTCTCTGCGAGGGTAATCGCGGCCCCCAAGTGGATTCATTACGCGATGCAAATGCAGTAAGGATCGGCATTCAACCTTCGAGAAGACTCGGGTTCCCCTGACGATGAAGGCTTTTCGGTGGGTCTTGTGCTTATCGAACGAAGCCTTTATCGCCCGACGCCGGAGGGCGGCGGAGCTGGTCGAGGTCGACCGTCCGGGGTTGATTATCGTCCATGCGATCCATTGAGCTTGCGTGCAGGGAGATGGTGGCTGATACGGGAGCCCTGTGCATCTGGAGCACTACCCCGTACTGGGTAAAAGGTCGTGGACGACCCGCAGGGCTCAATAAAATACTCGCGAAGGCGACCGTGGAACTTCCCGGTGGATTTTTTTTTCCCACCGGGCATACGGAGTATCGTGGCCGGATAAGCGGTGGGTACTCCGTCCAGAATAGGATCTGACCCAAACCAGTGCTTTTCCACAGACAGAAATCCACGATCACCGGTATGACCTAATTGCTTGTTAGGGGCTCTCTACGGAGTACTGCGTACGATACGAGCAGCATTAGTACTGTTGATGAACCACACTCCCAAGACACCAACAAGTGGGTCTCGAGGATAATACAAGCCTAGCCTAGAAAGGACAGGGAAAGGGTCACAATCTTGTATTGAAAAGGTGGTTGTTAGAACTCAGGTAAAGAGAAGCGGAAGCCTCCCGCAGTGGGTAGGCAATCCGGAATGACTAATCGTGGGCACATGATCCCGAAGGGGGTCCGTAACCCAATACCACACTAATCCCAAATGGGCTAAAAATCAAGAAAACTGAACTTGGTCACAACACTGTCTCTTGTCCTGCACGAGTCACATGAGTGCGGGGAAACATTCCGTTTCAGGTTCTGAAGAAAGATCCTGCAACCAACGCCGATAAGGCCAGACGAGATCATGCGCCATGCTATGCCCAAGACCGTACAGCGCCTGGGTTCTGTTAGGTTCTGTTATAAGATCGTTCTCGTGAGACTGTGAGACTTGGACTCGGAAGCGAGAAAAACCGACCTTCGCGACACCCGCGGGAACCGGATCCACCACGGTAGGCGACGGAAACTATCCGTAGATCGCCCGGGTATCTCAAGCGGCACTACTCCGTACAGGTTGACAGGCTTGACAGGCCTGACAGGCCTGACAGCCCTTGATCCTTTAAGTTTGTTTCCATGATCTGAATCTGCCCAGTGGCGTGGAACGATCGGGTGTCTCTCCCCGAACAAGGAAATAGAAAGCGATCGCCTAGGCCGAGAATCCCCACGTGGCGAAAAACAGGTCTGACTGGTGCGAAAATAAGATCGCGTAAGGCCTTTACATGTGACCTCCGCTTGTCAAAGAATAAAGAGAACATTTGGGAAACAGGACTTTCTGGGAGAAGACCGAGCGAACTCCTCCCGGCCGAGCCCCTCAACCGTTCCAGCTTCTACCGTGGATCCGACAGTTTCTGCTTTTATATATGATCCCAAGCCTTGCAGGGTCCAAACCAGCCTTCTCCGCTGCCCTCCTGCTGTCGAGGGCTGAAGAACGCCAGTGAAGATTTCATCGGATGCTGACCCTGCGTGGGTTAGTCACTGCCCCAGTGGAGCCACCCGAATCCAATCAATTTCTCGACTAATCCCGGGCACAGCTGTCACGTACTCACGAGGGGAAGAAAAAATATATTAAAATAAACAGAAAAATGGAAACCTTCTCCCCTCCCCGGAATATCTTAATTGTCGGAGCGGGAATCGCTGGAATCGCCTGCGCACTCGCACTATCCAAAGAACTCGCACCGTATGTTCCCGGTCTCAAGATCACCATCTTCGAGCGCCATGACATCCTCTCAACGTCCGGTGGTGCCATTAACCTCACTCCCGTCGCCCAGCGCCATCTGGCTCAACTGGGGGTGTTGCAGGAGTTGGATCGGCTGGGCGCGGACGGGGGAGCGGAAGTCAGTGCGATTGAGATGTACTCGGTGCGTTCTGGGCGATCGATCGGATCGATCGATTTCACCGACCAGAAGGGGAATGGATTTGGAGGCTACAAGGGCCGCCGTGTCATGCGGATCATGCTCTCCATGGCGTTAATGACCGTGCTCGAAAGGACGCCGAATATCGAAGTCCAATTCGGGAAAAAGGTTGTCGGAGGAGAAGAAATCGATGGGGCTGCCACCCTGCACTTTGAGGACGGGTCCAAGGCCATTGGTGATCTGGTCATTGGGTGCGATGGGGTTCATTCTGCCCTTCGACGCTGGGTCGATCCCGACTCTCCGTCCGAGTACACCGGTCTTTCCTTTTTGCAGGCAAATATCCCCCGGAAGACGATTTCGTCGCGCATCCACTTCAAGGCGTCGGCTCTCAATATCTCTCGGCATGGTTCCTTGCTCACCAGCTTCTGTGATCGCGATCATGACGAGATCTTCGCGGCAGCAGTGGTCCAGTTCAGTCATGCTGACCTGAGCTACTACCGCCTGGAGCCAGGACAAGACTGGGCAACGCAGCATCGCATCAAATCTGCCTTACGTGATGAAATACGAGCGAGGTTCTCGAAAACCGCCATTCCGTGTATCCGAGAAATAGTCAATACTAAAGCCGACTGGATGCTTTACCCGGTCTATCAAGTTCCCCCAAGCGCACGCTGGTGCATGAATCGGGTTATTTTGCTGGGAGATGCAGCCCATGCGGTACGTTGACCTGACAATCACGAAGATCCGAAAGGGATCAACATCCCGAAGGCAATTTTACTTATTGATGATAGATGCCCCCGCGAGACGAATCGGCTGCGTATGCCCTGGACGACGCGATCCTATTTGCGCGGATCTTAGCCTATCACCGCTTCGAACCATTGACGGACGTTTTCGATACCTATGAGGGGATCCGCCGAGACAAAATCCACAAGGCTTTCCAAGAGTCCTCCAAAATGTGGGAGCGAAATCGGGACATGGGACTCCTCGAAGGACGGGTGAAAGAATGGACCATGCCATTTTACCTCCGAAGCCATCGCGAGGAGCGCCAGGCCGCATGGGAGTTTGACGCTGCAAAGATCACGATCCCCCCTTTGACCCCCAGTGATGATTCAATGAGCCTATCGTCGTTTCTCAAAGAATCAGGTACGGTGTGATCAGGCTAGCGATCTCGAGAAGTAGTGCATAGGCGGCGTTCAAAAGTTTTCATCTGATATGACCTGATACCCTCAAAATAGAGCAATCCCATCTCCTTTTTTATAATGATATAACTGAACCTAATTCTTACCGCCACACCTAACCCACGTCCAATCTCGGAAACCCCGCGAGAAGCTCCGGGGGAACCCCGGGGCTTCCAGGGCTCGCTGACTCATCCTGCCATTTCATCATGGCGCTCCTAAATCACATCTTCCACACAGTCTTGGGAATCTCTCGTGCGTGGCACTCTATAGAATTTCTCGTGAAATGTAAGCTTACTGGGCAAGTTTGCCATTGAAACCCGGCCGAAGAAAACTGTGGAACCCTCGTTGACCAGCAATAGCGTTCCAACACAGCCCAGTATCCATTTGAACATGCCTGGAGACTTCTCGACCGTTCCCATAGTAGACTTCTCTCGCTTGACAGATCCAACGAGTAGAGATGAAGAGCTCTCTCGGCTACGTGACGCGATCTTTGTTGTCGGGTTCTTGTATCTAATTAACACTGGACTGGAGGTAAGGCGTTTCTTCACGGCATTATGACTTGGTACGGATTTAACCTACGAGATAGGATAGCATCCATCGGACCCACAAGGAACTGCCATCCTTGTTTAATCTACCAGCCGAGGTCAAAGAAAGGTGCAATATGATCAACTCCCCTTCTTTCCGGGGTACACTCGGTTGGGGGCAGAGACTACTGCGGCCAAGACCGATCTTCGCGAGGTATCATGTCCTTTTTCTGGTACACAATGAGACGTATAGCTTATCAATATAGCAATTCGACTTTGGGACCCCGGGCATGCGAGAATGGACGGAGAATGAACCTTTCTGGAAAAGGCTGGAGGGCCCCAACCAGGTATTCCCTCGCCCTCTCCCTCCAAGCTCCTAGTTCTAAAACAACCCAGTACCCAGACTACCCGGGGGCGGAGAAACTCGTCCGAAACTATATCGAGAGCATAGATTCTTTAGCTCAGAAATTCGTGCATCTTGTCGCGGAGTCTCTTTCTCTGCCGCCAGACACATTTGACGAGTTCAAAGGAAGTATGAGTCGGCTGAAGTTCGTGAAGTATCCACCTGCCAAAGCCCTGTCCCAAGGGGTGGGGCCTCATAAGGACTCAGCTGGTCTTTTCACCTTCCTCTCTCAGGATAACATCGGCGGACTGCAGGTCCTGAATAATAACGGGGAGTGGATCGATGCTCCCCCCTTGGAAGATAGCTTGGTTGTGAATATCCAGCAAGGTTTTGAGGCAATCACCGGTGGCATATGCCCCGCGACCACCCACCGAGTTATCGTAAAGTCTTCCCCTCGTCTTCCTTGGCCGTATCGCACTGACGCATACCATAGGCGCCGACCGCCAAGACTCGGTACAGCATACCTTTCTTCTTGAGTGTCCGCTTGGATTTGACTCTCGAGAAACTCCAAGCATCCGCCTCCCATATCAAAGCTCGACTCCCGGTTCCGAATACCGAGAAGAGGCGTGATGTCGACGTGCCTAGTGAATTCTTGTCTCCGTTATATTCTTGCGTCCGTACTTGAGAGCCCAGTCGTTGGATCCAGTCTCACTAACTCAGATTTCCGCAGTTTGGCGAAGCACATTTGAGAAACCGCATTATCAGCCACCCCGACGTCGGGAAAAAGTGGTACCCCGACCTCTACGAGAAATATTCCCAGCAACGCCTTTGAATCGTGCATTTTGATGTAGCCAGATTTGATATCAGAGTAGGATTTGATGCGAAGGGAATATATACATATATAGATATGCTCTTTTGGGGAATCGCCAGGAGAAAATATCACCTTCATGGTTAGTGGGGCCTTGTGGAACTAAAAAGAGGGGGGATGCAGTCTCCCCCGCTCACAGTAGGAATGTAGAGGCCCGTCTTCGTTTGCCCTTTGAATTGGGGAAAAAAAATGCAGGTCACAGAACTCTCTTCATCCCAAATCGAGGCGCTTCGTAGCCAACTGACCTCCGCGACTGTCCTTGTTCCGGGGTCTGAGGGTTACGACGCAAGTCTCATCCGATGGTCTGACACAGGCGCGAGACCCGCGGTAGGACGAGAGAATTGGCCTCTCCTCCCGGAGCAATGTAGACTAATATGGATTCTCACTAGGGTGTCGTCGTCCAGCCAATTGATCCTGCTGATATTGCTGCTGCGCTGTTATGGGCGCAACGCGAACGAGTTGATGTCGCCGTCAAGGGCGGCGGACATTCCACTGCGGGGACCAGCTCGAGCGACGGGGGCTTGGTGATTGATCTGTCCCGCATGAAGCACGTCACTGTGGACCCTGCGCAGAAGACCATCACCGCGCAAGGAGGCGCAACGTGGAAGGAAGTCGACGAGGCGGGGGCTGTGCATGGCCTGGCGACCGTGGGGGGAACGGTGAACCATACCGGCGTCGGGGGTCTCACCTTGGGAGGAGGGTACGGTTGGTTGAGCGGGCTATACGGACTCACAATCGACAATCTCCTCTCAGCACGGGTCGTCCTGGCCGATGGACGCCTGGTGACGGCCTCTGCAACGGAGAACCCCGATCTGTTCTGGGGGCTGCGAGGCGCGGGCTACAACTTCGGTGTCGTGGTGGACTTCACGTACCAGGCGTATGACCAGCCAGACTTGGTATTTTGCGGCGTGCTTGGCTTCACGGCAGGCCAGCTGGAGCGCGTTGTCGAACAGCTCAATGCCACTTTGGCGACCCCGGATCCCCGGTCAGGGGCGATGTGCGTCCTGGCCCTGGCTCCCGATGGATCTGGCCCGATGGTGGTGGTCATCTGCTTCTACAATGGCAGTCGTGAAGAGGGACTCCAGCGATTTTCCCATCTGCTGGACCTGGAGCCTGTCCTCAACACGCTGGACATGACGCCATACGCCGTGGTGAATACCCTGCAAAACCCCCAAGCTACCTACGGGGCACGCAAATCGTTCAAAGGAATCTTTTATGAGCCACCGATTGATCTGTCCTTTGTACGCACCGTCTTCACCGACTTTATGGCAAAGATACAGAACGATGAAGACTTGGCTCAGTCCGCCATGATCCTCGAGTTCTTTGACATGCGCAAGGTCTGCGAAGTCCCTCTGTCGGGGACCGCCATGGCGAGCAGGAATTTCACCCAGAATGGGATTATCTATCTTCGTTGGACTGATCCGTCGAAGGATCTGGAGCACCGAAGCTGGGCGCGGCAGATGCAATCAAAATGGAAAGCTCAGCTGGATGCACACGCCCAAACACTTCATGCTAGTAGCCATGTCCCCCAATACATCAATTATGCCGAGCGTAAGTACTCCCGCACTTTTCCGCCCTTACATTATTGCTCGAAGCCTTTCTGACAATGATCTGTTTCCTGTACTAGCTGGCGACTCGGCGGTCCCGAATATCTACGGGGAGAACATGTCGCGACTCCAGGAGGTGAAAGCCAAATATGACCCAGGAAACATATTCCACAAAATGCACCCCGTGCCCTTGGCAAGGAAGGAAGTAGATTAACACAGTGGGCTCGCTCTGTTTGACTCGGGAATCACACCATGCGACAGTCGCAGTTTCACCAAAATTGGATTTCAGTGAAGCTAACTTTATATATACAAGGCAGCTCAGTCATATTTTACTGTCCGTTGCAACAGACTTGGAGACACATGCGCTGACAATGCATTGCGGTACTGCGGAATCATGCAGGAAGAGAATAGGAAGATCACCTGGGCACCTGCAACGTCCAGTTGAATTAGTAAGACCCTGCTATTTACAAGCTATGCTAGAGTTATTAGAAATTGCACCCCGAACGTCGAGTCTGGTTGTCTGCTGCATGTAGAACGATCCTTTGCAACCCGTCGCCGTGCACGGCCTGTAAAGGAGCAACAAATGCCATTTGGCTCCATGAAAAGGCTTGGTTCTTACCGCCATACACGAAGACTTCAAATCGCCCGGCAAACTCACCGTCAACCCAAACCCGACTTCCTTCAGTCGCATCTGTCGTGATAGTGATTTGACATTTGTAGGGATGGGGACCACTTTGTGGGTCGAACTGGTTGAATTGGCCCAAATGCGCCCTGGGGCCGCCGCGTCAAACCCAGCGGTCTCAGCAACAGACCGCAAAGGATAATCCCAGCCGTCTGCTGAGAAGATCAATTGCCCGTCCGAAGATAAAGACAGAATAGCATCCTCGGACTCCAACGAGAATGGGCCGGTTATATCAAGCTGCGGAGTGTAATTCATGCCTTTACTTCCGGCTCCAAGCTGATAAGTGCGCTGGGCGGGCCGATTGTTAGGCTTAGCCCACGTGAAAAGTGGCTCGTCGCCGCTCAAGGACTGTTTCGACAAACGGCGATCCAAATTCTGTCCCAGCACATTCGCCGCAAGCTGAACGATTGACTGATCCAAGCAAGATTGATCTAAACGGGGTCCAGTAGTGCCCGACCATGCACGAGATGCAACGACGGGCAGGCCATTCCTAATGGCATAATATGCTTCCAGCTGAGTGGTTGCATCCGGACCATTGTCGTTCCACGCGGCCATGATAGCACCGCGAACAGCGGACCGGAGAGGTTGCTCGGTTGTGTTGACCGGATTGAATAGACCGGGTGTCCATTGCCAGCCCTGAATGTCTCCAAAATTCACGACCCGAGTGTTGTTGAAGAACTGCGGATACGGAGCAGGCGATATTGGGACATGGTCATTCTTGAGTGAGAGATAGGCCCACCAATCCTCGGAGTTGATGATCTGGTATCCGCCGCGGCCCAAGGCCACTGGGTCGGACTGGCCATATTGCCAATGCTGTATTGTGATATTTGTGTCGATCGAGCGGGAAGCGGAAGGCTCGTAGGTGCCCCAGATGCGAATTTTCTTACCTGAAGCCTCCAAGATAAAAGCCGACATTTCATTGACAAAGTCGATATAATCATCCGCCAACGTCGAATCGTACTCATCTGCGCCGATATGGACTTCTCTGGTATGAAACCAAGGGAGGAATTCCGACCAGATGGATTTCACCAAGGGGATCGTTTCGGGGTGCGTAAGATTGAGAAGATCCCGCGAGGCCAGCGCAAGCGCTGGCTTCCATTTCGTGACCGAGAGGCAGTGCCCCGGGCTTTCAATCTCCGGGATCACTGTCACCCCTCGCTGGACGCAGTGTTGTTGGAACTCGTCAAATTCAGCGCGCGAGAGCGTCTCATTGGCCCTTTGCACGAGGGGCAGAAGCTCTGGGTCCTCCGGCCGTAGGGAGAATTGGGAATATACGTGATTCCACGAGACATTCGGCCCGCGACTAAGAGGATAGTTGTCACTGGCATGGTAGTGGAATTCCGAGAGCTTGAAGAACGAGGCGTAGGTGCAGAGATCCTTCAGGTAGTCCAGGGAGTACCATTTCCGACCCGCGTCAAGCATGAAGCCTCGGACTGGGTAGGCAGGGGCGTCGTGAATCTGGCCGAGTAGGATCGAGTCGGGGTTGAGGATGAGTTGTTGAAGCAGCGTCCGCGTCCCCCACCACATCCCTCGCGCGCCCGATCCGTTGATGAGCACACGATCGCGCTCAAAAAGCATGTCGTATCCTTCCTCGGTGGGGTCGCCATTCTCGTAGCAGTGATCCTGCGATTGTGATCTGCTCAGGTAGATCCCCGACGCGTGCGCCGGCAGGTGCTTGACAATCTTCAACGCCCATGATGAGTTGGTCAACTCCTGCAAGTCGCGGCGGAAGGTGTGTGCGAATTCAGATGCCGACGGGGGGATCAGCGTGAGGCCATCTTGATCCACCCACGAGGCCAAGTCTCGCGGCAGATAGATGGTTCTCTCTACATTTGCGAGAGAAAATCCAGCATTCCCCGACGGCTGGAACTGCACGGGGGGTAGAGTCTGGAGGGCCGAAGCCAAGGTGGAAAACAGCCCAAACCAAATCATCACACAAACGTGGGTTTCCCGTACGCGAGGCCCATCTTGTCCTCTTTAAGAAGGGGGTTCGAGTCTGCAATTCCGACCGTTACATTCCAACCGGAGAATGCTTGACAATGCTTTATCTTGCGCGGGATGGCGTGGGATCGCACGGGCCAAAGCGGCACTCCCGTTCTTTTCATGGAATCTCGTGTCTAAGCTGCTATTGCCCACCATGGCAAACCTGCGGCAGTATCCCCGGGGAGGATCTGAAGGCGACGAGCCGCTTTTTCCCGACTAATAATGGCAGATCCATATCTGTAGCAAGCTTAGTACATAGCATTCCGTATATGTGCAGGAAGCTAGTATTTACTAAAAGTGTGGGAGTGAGTTATATATCCGTATCTGTGTTCTCTACCAATAACCAAAACTAGTAACAGCCACGGCGACGCTGTTTACAAGATTTTGGCCAGATCGGCTTCCGATAGGATCGTAGCATCGCTCAAGGATAGAAAAAAAAATATAAGAACGTAGTGGCTTTGAATCCTTTTAGTTGCGACTTTTTCCAGGAAGTGTCCGTGCCTGGATGCTAGGCCTGAATCTTTAATATGGCCGGGCCGACGGTATTTTCTGAATTGCGTTGATGCATCTCAACCGGTCGTCAGAGGGGCTTCTCGATCAGCTGAACTCGGGGCCTGTTAGCTATTCCAGGGAGGTTTATATACCTGTGCCCCCGTCCTCGACGATGATTCAGATGTCAGCCGGGGCGTTATGTTGTGCAACTTCCCCAGGAGTGGGAGTGAGACAGGGCATACAGCCGCATTCTACTGCAGAAGATGCCATGATCAGGGCGAAGGTGTCGCTCGAATCATCTTTTAGCATCTCACATCCTTCCGATGGGCCTGGTTGCCGAGTTCCGCGGCGTGCAGCCCCACCCCGATAGCTGAGGTGCGGGGAAGCTGGGGAAGTCGGGGGACCCTGGAGAAGTCTGAGGAGCACATGGGGATGAAGCTGCAAGGCGTTCGTGCCGTCTACTTTTTAAAAGCGCGGGTCATGCCACAGAACCTTCTAGAGTCTAGGAGCCCATGC
This sequence comes from Penicillium chermesinum, assembly GCF_028974085.1. Taxonomy (NCBI): domain Eukaryota; kingdom Fungi; phylum Ascomycota; class Eurotiomycetes; order Eurotiales; family Aspergillaceae; genus Penicillium; species Penicillium chermesinum. The sequence continues at coordinate 50,432 of NW_026695312.1, read as the reverse complement.
TTCACGTTGGTCGATTGGTCGATGTGACATGTAGAGCAAAAGAACGGGTCTTGAAAGTTGCCGGGAAAGGCGACCACACCTTGGTTCCAGGCATTTATGTAGAGATCGGCGCAACTTCCCTCGCAAACTTTGAATAATTCCGGATAATTCGTCCCACAGGGGAAGTGCCAAAGGAGGAGAAAGCCTCAGGAGGTAGTCGACAATCAAGTGGTTGGCCGGTCCACCTGAACTTTGTGTTGGATTTTTGTTCCTCTTTCATCTCCTCAGCCCTGGAGTCTCTCGATACTCAATAGTTTCTAATGTGGCTGCGCGATTAAAAAACCTGAGAAACAATAACTTAAGGGTCCTCCATGTTGCGACGAACGCGAAGGGCGCCGACCGCCTGTGCCTGGTGTCAATATCGCAAAGTGCGATGCGACGCCTCGATCCTGGGGCGTCCATGTACGCGCTGCAGACAAGACGGTCGCACAGACTGTGCCCTTCGAGAAAAGCTGCCGCGACCGTAAGTTTTCTCTCTCTCTCCTCAAGCATCCCACTCCTGACATCCTGCAGTGGCAAGGATCACTCTCATGTGCAACCCCTCCAACCACAAGCCAAAGCATCCAACTCCTCAGGCCAAATATCGACTCCCCGACCGGCCAGAACCCCGTTAAATCCCCCCTGTTTCTGCGGAGCTCGCCATCGCCACGATCGACGATCACTCGTTCCTGTGCTCCCAGGGCTTGAAGGAAATCCCGCCAGAAGACGTGACGTTCTTGTGGTCCAAAGGCTCGCTCAGTTTCCCTGACCGAGAATCGACAGCAGAGTTCCTGGATCTCTATTTCAAGAAAGTCCACCCCCTTCTACCCGTCGTGGATGAGGTTCATATCTGGCATGTATTCGAGGGGAACGTGCCCGATAAGCTCTCTCTGTTCGTTTTCCAGTCAATTCTGTTTGCTGCCTGTCAGGTAGGAGATTTGCCGGAGCGTTTGCTCTGCAGCAAAGCTGACGAAAGATAGTTTGTCTCGCTGGATACTATCCAGAAATGCGGGTATTATGATAAGCGCGATGCACGGAAACAGTTGTTCGATAAGTCGAGGGTGAGCGCCATGACGCCGTTGACCAACTCAGGATCTCTGACAGATTGAAGCTTTTGTTCGATTTCAACGTCGAAACGAAACCATCCGCCAAAGCACAGGGGGCTGTTCTTCTTACACATTACTTATCAGGGGCAACCCCGCAGGCTCAAAGTTTTTGGCTTACCCGTGCAATCGAGAATGCAATGATCATGGAGGGCCAGTCCTCGGCAGTGGCAGAGAATGTCATCGAATCAATGAAAAGACGAATTTGGTGGTCCATCTTGCTCCGTGATAGGAGTATTTGCATTGGTCTTCGTCGTCGCCCTCAAGTCACATCGATCAACCTCCACGCGTGCCGCGACTGCCTAACCGAGGAAGACTTTGAACATGAAATGCATGATTCGCGAGCCTACGATCGCCAGACCAAGCAGGCCATTCTCTCTTCCCTTCTGGAGCTTTGTCACCTGGCTGTCCTCCTCACCGATCTCGCATCTTTGATCTTTGCACCCCGTGTATCCCCTGCTGTGTCCTACACGGCCGAAGAATTTTCCGCTCTCATGGGGACGGTCGAAAAGATCAAGCAGTCCTTGCTCGTGTGGTATGAAAGCGCCGAAAGCGCCAAACCCCCGCCGAGACCTACGAAACAACAAGTGTATGACCCGACCGCAGTCCTGCGGAGCTTGACATTGATGTATTACCGGTAAGGGCTCTCATTCCCTTTAGCCTAAAAGGATGCCCCTCAAAGCAACTAATCATACATTCATTGTAGTTGCGCCCAGATCGACCTGGCACATTACTGTGCCCTTGCTATCGAAGAATATCCTTCACTTTCCCCTGAGATGTACCAGACGGCCATTATAGGCACGGGCAGGGATCTCAAAGCTGGCGTGGATGGATTAACTGAGATCATCGAATACTTCAGTTTAAATGGCCACGGAGAGAGCCTACCTCTCAGTGTGTAAGAGTCCCCTTCTAGTGATCCATGATCGAAAGCATGAAAGTTGACGGGTTTTGACTACAGCCTCGCGTATACTGGGATGCCTTTGATTCTAGCAGCCATCGACTTGAAGCTTTCTTCAACAAGGGAGGACATTGCTCAAAGAGAGAAGCGATTGAATTGTCTGAGCGGGATCATTCGCCACTCTGAGACTCTCTTTGATGTGACAGACTTCGTCGCCGCTGGGACGAATTACCTATTGCAGCTGGCGTACTGGATCACGCAAAACCTCTTTCTCTCGGGGTCAAGGTCCCCGCTTGGTACTGGAAATCGAGTATCGACCGGTGACGGAGACCTTGCTCTGTCTCTACCCCATATCCATCAATCTAAGGTCGTGATTTCGAGTCGCGCGAAGAGCTGGCTGGATGCCTTCATAAAGTACCCGCGGGCCTACTTGTTCATTTCCACCTCGGTTGACCATTATCTCTCGGTCGGTCGAATGCCATATGGCAATGACCTCCCTGCTCTTGTCCGCGATATCCCGGCCGAAGCACCTTGGGTGACCACTGCGTATCCGGCCAAGGGACCGTTCGCCGCCCATTTCTCGAACTCACCAACCTCTCATATGGGGCTGTATCGGTCGGGCTCGGTAGTTTCAGGCAAGGCCATCCAGACTGTGATGACCGAGGAAGCTGCTGATCAAATATCCAAAAAAGCTGTTTTCTTTGGGTTGCATCTCGGATCACAAGCTATCCATCAAATAACATGGGAACCAAGCCCTCGGCCTCACAGATCACTCCAACAGTCCGATCAAAGCCATGTCAACCTTGACTTCCTAGATTTGGGAGGTGATACCGTCCCCGATGGCCTGGGTCAGACCCCAACCCCGGCTCCCAACTGTAGTTCCTTGGATACCTTCCCAATGGAGCCCATCCCAAGCAGCGTGCACTCCGTTCGCCCGGACGATGCCATGGCTTTATAAGACTATGCGGACGGTGGGGCCATGACTTCAAGTATTGATACCATGTCATGCAGCTAGGTTTCTCAAAGCGATATTGGAGATACTCTGAGTCCCATTATTAGATCGTGGATTTTTCGATTTCGGCCCAGGCATCCAATTCGTAATGTTGAAGCCACCGAGCCACCCGTTGTCGGTGTTTGCTAGTATCAGCTCCGTGACCTTGCTGTGTATACTCACAAAGACTGCACATATCCCATGTGGCCTCAACGGTTCAGTGCCTTGACCCACTCTCCTCCAGACCCAAGTGTTCTTGGATCAGGTGATTCTCTTCATCCTCGGGCTTACAATGTATGGAAAGTCTATGTTAATTCCTTCGACCTTGTGCAACCTCCTCAGTCTGGTCCGTTTACATAAGCTCGGCTTTAAGGACTTAAAAAGGCCGGATGGGGGCCATTGCGCAATCAGATACGAGGGACTTGTTGATAGACCAATATTCATGACATAGCCAAGGAGAAGAAAATATACATGCCCTATGGGGTACAAGTCCATCTCGACGACAGACGGGGAGACATTGAGGGCGCGGGGGGGCTTTTCTGCTTTTCTGATACGAGCGAAGGTTAGCGCAAACCCAAAATATCGGAGTTCGGCGGGTTGATCCACCTTCAGTTAAAGCCGGTATGTCCGGGACCGGCTGCTGCTCACGGGGCACGACGGAGAAGCTGCAGTCTATAAATACGTCCATGCCTGTCTACAGGTCTCGGGAGAAGAAGTCACGACCATCAAGAGCGCCCACTAAAGAGTGAGCCAAAAATGTCCACTAAAATCGTCGAAAGAATCGCTATTATCGGGGTAAGTCTTGAAATTCGCAGGTCGGCATGATAGATTACTGATCGAGTTCAGGCGACTGGCCGGATCGGTGGGGCGTTCGCAAAAGCCCTCGTTGGGACAGGGAGACATACAGTCACAGCCTTGACCCGCCAAGAGAGCAACGCAAAGCTCCCGGATGGTGTACAAGGAATTCGAGTCAATTATGACGATGAAGCGTCTATCATCGACGCCCTGAGGGATCAGGAGTTTCTTGTCATAACCCTTGGAGTCCGAGCCCCCGCGGATCTTCACAAAAGGATCACGATCGCGGCTGGAAAGGCGGGAATCCGCTATATCATGCCCAATGCATATGGATATCCGGCAGTTCTCAGCAACGAGCCGCAGATCGACGACGCCTATACGAAAGCAGTCCTCGAGAGGATTCAAGACGCCCAGAACGGAACGTCATCGTCGATCACCCTGCCTTGCGGATTCTGGTATGAATGGAGTCTTGCCACCGGGGAACAGTGGTTTGGCTTTACGATCAAGGAGCGGAAAGTTACATTTTTCGATGATGGTCAACGAGTGATTACCGTGAGCACTTGGGATCAATGTGGACGTGCATTGGCTGCTCTTCTCAGTTTACCAGAAGCTCGGGCGAGTCCGTCGGTTTCCGAATTCGCCAACCGCGAAGTTCCCGTCTTCAGTTTCCAAGTTTCCCAGCGCGACATGCTGGACAGTCTACACCGCGTTCTGGGTACGACGGATTCGGACTGGGAGATCAAATTCGAGCCTGTTGAGAAGAGGATCCAGGACGGTCAGGAGGAACTCAGTCGCGGAACTTTTACAGGATTCGCCAAGATGCTGTATGGCGGGGTTTTTCTGGCAAGAAACACCACGAGCAATTTTGCTTCAACGGGACAAGCCATGAATCAAGTGCTTGGACTACCCGAAGAAGACCTCGATGAAGCGACTAGGCGCACAGTGGCCATGGTTGAGGAAGGCTGGAACCCCTTTGCGAATATGAACTAGGGAATCAAGGACCGAAAAAGACAGATATCCCAGGCCTCAGCTTATTGCGTAACCGGAGTGCAGACTTTTAGGTTATTTCCATTTTCCCATTATATCGTTTCTTCAAAATACTAAGAGAAGCTCACTAGGGGGAGCCCTCAATTTCTAGCTTGTGGGTGTCACATTTTATCCTAGATTCGATGGGAAATCCACGGCCTCTTCCTGAGACGCTGTTCCCAAAACATAGTTCCTAATTTACCCCTTCCTATTGAACCTGATCTCAATTTTTCTCCCATTAAAACACACCCAGATGCTATTATCAAAAGTCAAGAAACGCCCTCTATCAGAAGCTAGTCGACCACCTCGACTTGCAGTGATCGATTTTCTGTTTTACGATAACCCCGCACCCCGCAAAAGAATATTAGACCCACTGAGGACAAGACCGAGGCCCGTTCAACGGCAAACACCCTTGTCAAATGCCCATCATTTTCCTAACTGGTAGGTTACCCGCTCTGACGTGGCAACGGTTTGACAGCCAGATCGCCAATCCGATATGGCCATAACACCCATAAGGAGGAAAGGTTACATCTAGCCAGGTACAAAAGTCTGGACGGATTCTACATAAGTGGGCTAGGCTGCGCCTATCCCGTCGCCTACGAGATAATGGGACATCGTCTCGTTTTCAGCCTTCTCGGTCATCTCAGCATGCTAGAAGTCGAGAAAATGACACAAGTTGATCCTAGCTATTCTCGGCCGTCTGTTGGCCTCTACACGGCCCTGGCCATACCTATCGCTGTATATGCTGTCTACTATTGTATTCTGTTCCCACTCTTACGCACCGATCTTCGCGTCATTCCAGGCCCATTTCTTGCTAAACTAACCAACCTGCATCGTGTGCTCCTCGTTCGCAGCGGGGTTGTTCATGAGCATCATATTGACCTTCATAGGCGGCATGGTCCGTTGGTTCGGCTTGGGCCCAACAATGTATCTGTAGGATCGCCCGCTGCTGTTCCTGTGTTGTACAACATTCGGACTCGATACCCTAAATCGGATTTCTACCCAGTCATGGGAAACATGGCCAACGGCAAAGTCGTTCCTACTATTTTTTCCACCCCTGACGAGTCCGTCCACGAGGTCATGAAACGCCCCATCGCACAGGTATATGCAATGTCGAACTTGAAGTCATACGAGCCGCTGGTAGAGAGCACCGAAGCTCTCTTTATTGAAAAGCTGGAAAGGCTCGCGGATGAGAAACAACCGTTTGACTTGGGAACTTGGCTACACTGGTTTGCGACCGATGTCATCCTCGAGATCACCTTCGGACAACGTCTCGGGTTTCTAGAAAGGGAGCAGGACGTGGATGGGATTCTCCAGATGATCGAAGAGCGTTTTTGGTACGTCGCCATTGTAAGTCATTATCGTCGGTTGTCTGAGTCTTCAATGCGTAATTGTGACAACGGAGCTCTGAAGAATACTGATGGAGGTTTCCGAATTTTAGGTCGGCCAAGTGCCCTGGTTGGACAGATTGCTGCACAAGAACGGCCTTATGAGTTATCTGAAGGGTCTCTTTTCAACATCTACAGTCTCTCCAGTATTGGAATTTGCGCTGGACCAAATTGCAACCCGGAAAGCGGAGCGCCTTCACCATCCGGAGACGAAAGCCACGAGGCGAGACTTCTTAGCACGCTTCTTGGATATCAAGGAAGCCAACCCGAATATCCCTGATATGTGAGAGAATCTTTTCCCGCCATGCTCCCAGAATTACTGATGCTCGAGAATAAAGCTGGATCCTGTCCTGGTGTCAACAGAATGTTCAGGCTGGCTCTGATTCCACTGCCATCACGTTGACATCAGTTATGTACCACCTATTGAGATACCCTGATTCAATGGAACTATTGATGAAGGAGCTCAAGGAAGCCCACTTAGCACATCCTATTCTATGGGAGTACGTTCACAAGTTACCGTATCTTGATGCCTGCATCAAGGAAGCTTTAAGGATAACCCCTGCCGTGGGAATTCCATTGGAACGTGTTGCCCCCGAAGGAGGAGTGCATCTCTGTGGGCGATATTTTGCGCCTGGCACAGTGCTTGGAATCAATGCATGGGTTGTGCATAGAGATAAAGGGGTCTATGGCGACGATGCTGATTCCTGGAATCCCGGGAGATGGATGACAGCAGACGAGGACAGACGAAAACTGATGGATCGTACATTATTTTCTGTATGTTCTGCAAGGATTTCTCTCGAACCCCAACCTGGAACCTGATCACAAGGCTAACTTGGTCGTAGTTTGGAGGGGGGACAAGAGTCTGCCTCGGAAGGAACATCTCCTACCTGGAGATGTACAAGGTTATTCCAGAACTACTTCTAAGGTTCAAGGTATGGAACGTTGTATGGAACGTTGTGGGGCCCGGATTTGGCATCACGCTAATGATACCCTGTCTCAGTTTGACCTTGCTAGCCCACAGAAACAATGGGAAATTAGGAATGCGTTTTTTACATATACGAAAGGTGTGATGGTGACAGTGAAAAAAGTGCATCAGGAGTAGAGGATAATGAGAGACAGTTAGCAGTATGGTGGCAAGGTATCGGTTCTATATATTCCCGAATTGTTTTTCTTGAGCCTTGGCTTGAAAGCAACCAAGAAAGAAACGGACCCGGTCATGTTGCTAGCACTGGAACAGATCTGTATAGTTCATCCTATGCCCTGTCTTCTGTTAAGGAAACAAGATTTCATTCCAGTTGTAGCAGTATATTCTAGACACCATTCGCAGCCACTTAGACCATATTGACCACCTGATAACGAAATACCTGCTGCAACTTCAATCTCCTGTTGTGCCATCACTCATATTGCACTCGGACAAAACATAATTCCAATATGTTGGATTTATACCAATTCGTAATGTGCTGCAGTACAGTAGATATGGTAGGGCTATTGAGGTTGGTTGACATGGTTAGGCAGCGCCGAGTCGGCCTGTGGCGACTGCGGATGTATTGAGGCACTGATCCTGATCACCTGAAGCGGTTTCCGTCTACAAATGCAGGTGAATAATGCTCTATAAATCATATTGCAAAGTACTCTTCTGTTGAAAGGCTGCTAACCCTTCAGAAAGGTACTCCAGTTGCTATTATATCAACGACAGAAACCAGGAAAATAGTAGATCTAGAATCTCTGATCTAGCCTGATGACTCGGAGCTTAGTGGAATAAACTGATATAAGGCGCAAAAATCTTCCAACGACGCGGGGTATACAAGGGTATAAGGAAATGCACAGGCCTACACTTGGGTGGCGAAAGGCTTATCAGACACGTAGCTAGATTAGGCGACTTCTTGAGACTTACACCACCTGTCAATATTGCGCCATACCCGACACACGAAATATCAACGCACACTGTTTCATCGCCTCCATTCCTTTTGATAACATTGCACGCGTCTGGAACAGTCACATCAATCGGGGGACTTGTTGACTTGACGTATCCATTCAGAATGTTATTGCACTTGGGTAATTCGCGCATTGCGGACTTCAAAGGGGTTCGGGCATAGCAGAACAAGAGGCGGGGCTCCCATATGAAAAACGTCATTAGCACAATGGCTTATCTGAAAACTCGGAAACATGACAGCCTGACACTCGACAAAATGTATACAAGGCTTGTGGTTACATAGAACCCCGTCTCTATACCCGCTTTTTCCCGAAAAACCGGTAAGGGTCTGCAGATCTTCTCTTGATACAGACTGAACTACATTTCCGAAAGTTTGGGATTAGCACGAGGCAAGAGCTCCTTAGTACATTGCGTACCCATCTTGCTAGCTTAGAAGGCTATAATAAGCTAAGAATTGCCTTCAATCCAATCTTCATAATTTCTCTTACTACTTCTGTGACTTCTATTCGAGTAGAATCATAGTGGAACTGCAACTTCATTTGATCACCATGGAAATGTCTCAACGTGCAGATGAAATCTCGAAAGAGGATTATCGTACCATCGTCTGTACATTCTTATCTACACACAAGTTCAACGTCGTCAAAAATGATCCAGATGTCGAAAATGCCGTCTTCACCCAGTTTCTTAGATATGAAGAGATTAGTGAAGAAAAGGCCAGATATCTGGCTATCATTGGGGCTTCTACCGCGCAGCATTTTTATCCGTACCACAAGAGAGAAACTCGACAGGCAATCGGCATCTTCACTGCCTTTTTGGGAGCTGTCGATGACCACGGAGCTCAATTTCTGAGCGGAATTCAACAATTTGGACAGAGTATCGTTGGTGACACATCGCAAACTTCTCTTCTGCGGGACTACAAAGATCTGTGCTCACAATTCGGGAACTATTATACCCCTTTTTGTGCAGATAGGATCCTAGTTGGAACAATCAACTTCGTCAGTTCCACCGCCTTGGAAAACGAGAGTCATGATTTTGCTCACCTCTCGAAGGCACCGAATTTCCCACACTATTTTCGGTCCATGACTGGATTGTCGGAAGCCTTTGCTTGGTTATTATTGGCAGAAGAATTCTGTTCATCCGCTCGATTCGATCTCTTTATACAAATTGCTCCGGATCTCATGGACTATACAGACGGTCTCAATGATTTGCTATCTTTTTATAAAGAGTATTTTCTCGCCACAGAAGAGACAAATCCTATTTGTCTTCGAGCGAAGGCTGAAGGCTGTGACTTGAAAAAGGTACTTCATTCATTATGCACGGAGCTTGAGAGGTATGCCGACCGGATGAAAGAAGTTGTTTCGGAGGACCCTGAGTTACTACGGTTGCTCGATGCTTACTTGCAAGGCTCTATCGGTCTTCATATCAGTCAGATACGCTATCGGTTGCACGAACTCTCCTTGCCTGTTTAATGTTTGGATGCTGGTCGTTCTTTCCATTGTCTTGGAGGAATGTACTCCATCTTTTCTGCAAGAATTCTACTGTCTTAAGATCGTGAAATGTTCTACGGCTAAGTTATTCGTCTGATCAGTTGTCCAGATATTGTCTATTGAAGTAACTATAATCCTCCTATTCGAAAATATGGTGCCCAGAAATTCCAAGGCCGCTAGACCAAGTGTGTTCGTTGCTAGTGTACACGAGACTGCGGGTTAATTCTGCTTCAAGCTTAGACTAGCAGTCGACACCGCCACAACAGTTAGGGACGGGTAAAACGCTAGACCGCAATAAGACATACGGGCTACTTTATATGACAGTCTCCAATGAACTCGAGACCATTCATTGTGTCTCTGCATGGTCCCACTGCATCCTGTCAAGCGCTCCTGCGGACTTACTGTCAGACAACTTGGATTTTAATGCTGAGTCAACGTTAAACTGTCGTTTACCCACAATCCAAAGTAGGGCTTGACCGTAATACATGAGTGGGGGGCCTATAATGGAATATGTTTCTACCTAGGTGTCCTGACTACTCATTTCATTCATATCAGCATGTTGGATACTAAGCATCCACGTGACAATCATCACCGAAAATAATGACTTTCTAATGCTAAGGTGTGAATAAGCGTACCTAGGAATCTGGCCTAGTCGGACACTCAACTAAAGATGTCAAATGCCATGGTAATTCGGCCATTCGTCCTTCGGGATTCACTTGGACTGGCCTTACTACCAGGCTTCTATGCCAGGGGTGATTTTGATCTGAAGCAGATTCTCTTGCTGAGGGAGGTTTAGGAGACAAAAAGAAATGAGCTGGGGTGACAAGGTTTGTAGAGCAGTCGATTTATTCCAACTCCAACTCTAATCGTGTTTCCAATGAGCTTTTGCCCTGCCATGTCGTCCAACTACCTCCCCAATGACCAATCAAAATACCATACTTTTCTACCATCAACAATGAGATCAAAATGTACGTGTAGTGAGGAGTCGTCCGTGGTGTTGAATTCCAGCACACCAAATTTCGACGAGCCCCACGCATGAGTATATACTTCCACATCTGTATTCTCGACTTGCTTATATGTTCGTTGCATCGGTTGAAAGAACTGGCTTAAAGGGCTCGTCGAGAACTCAATGACATTTGTCTTGTTGTTCGGCGACGGGAACAAGGTGGTAGCGTGTTCATGTCGGTCACCGCTGATGATGACGACACCTTCTGACTGCCACATTATCTCAAGCAGCTGTTGGCGCTCAGAGAGATAGCCAGCCCAGCTATCACTTTCATCTGAAGCTCCTCTCCAATTTCGGGTGAATGGCACACCGCTGACGAGTACCTTCCACTTCGTTTCATTCCTCAGCCAATATTTGAGATCGGCTAACTGGGATGACCCCAGCATCGTTCTCATTTTTTCATCTGTGACCTCGGGTCCAGAACGATACCGCCTGTTATCCGTAACAAAGAATGAAACGTTGCCGTGATCGAAGGTGAAGTAAGTCGCACCCGCGCGGAAGGGCGGCGGATTTGCTTGATGTTGATAATGGATAAAGGGCTGGATAGCCTGTTGGTAAAGACCGGTCTCCTGGGCAGACCAATCATTCGTAATCTCATGGTCATCATACATGTGCAGAAAAGGAATGGACTGAAGATTTTTGCTCCAGCTTGGTGATGCATACACATGTCGGTAAGCTGTTTGGTAATGCGCGAGGCCGCAACCATATCGCTGAGGAATGTCGATGTATATAAAATCCCCCAAAAACAGCATGAAGTCGATCTTCGCATGCGTGATGTACTTTGACAAGTATTCAAGCCCTCGTATTCGGAGGGAATGATCTGTCGGAACGTAGGGGAAGAATGGCATCATGCAGCTTGATGTGGCAATCGAGAATACTTTGGGATGAAGCATAGGCGTACGAAAAAAATCCACTATGGCTGGCGTTCGTTGTGTACGTGTATAGAGTATTCTCTTGTAAGCCGGAAAGGACGATCGTAGCCACGAAATCACTGTCGTCGTTGAAGCCTTCCACCATATCTGAATTCCACTCCGACTCCTTTTCAGACTTCCATTGCACACGGACCCGCTCCACACCTGGAGATCGCATCATGATCCGCGCAGAAGAAGAAGTCAGATAGCCTACTCTGGAGAAGGAGAGGTCTTGGCCGGAGTGCAAGAATTGACTCCTCCACAGGAAATCCCACGTTGCAACAATAGGAATACAGCTCATGAGAAAAGCTGCGCTAGATAGCCATAAGTGAGAAGGTTCATACCAGCCAAAAAGAAAAATACGCAGCTTAGATGGTCTCCTCCCCAATCTGCCGCGCTCTTCAGTCCGCCTATCATATAGGATATGGAGCGTGAAGGTGCTGAAGTACACAGTAGCGGTTGTGTAGATGATCGGTAAGTATCGAGGTCCAAGTGGTAGCTGCGTCAATGAGCATATGGAAAGATAGAGAGAATGGACAACATACGAAGCGGAGAAAGCAAAATACAGCCAGGAAAAGTAAAATGCGGCTGATTGCAGCAGCCGCTCGCAAGGTATTCCCGACAGTTATGCAACCTTGTAGAATAACCCCTAAATAGCGAATATTATAGTTCAAAGTAGTCATATTGAGCTTAGGAACCTGGAAAATTTTTGATTTCCTGTTTGCTCATGCGCGAAGCAGCCGTGAAAAGTGGTGCAATTCCTAAAGCAAAGGAATCAAGTGCTACCACCCGCCGTCCAGGGATTCTTTTCGTGGGCTAGAAAGATATGCCAGTCTAGCATCGGAATGCGCAAGACTTGGCATTGATTGAATGCGAAAATAAAAAGAAAAAAATATGTAGATGATAATTGATAATTCGCAGTTCGAGCACTAACGTTTCATCTTCGGTCCACGTGCTGATCTTAGCGTGCCGCCGATGCGGCTTGGGTATTCCCCACTCATAAACTTTACCTACCAGATACATAGCTCCTATTGGTTGCTAAATTCGCTTGGCTTTTCGTGATCCAATATCAAGCAGAAGGCTCGACACGTGGCCATTCATCTGCTATTCCACTTGCCAAGAACTTAAATTCATGGGCTGGGGAGAGAAGCTAAAAGTCTCATTAAGCGATATGTGGCCATTAGTCACGAACGTACTCCCTCTGGTTGGCCAGATTGTTAGGTCCTGCCATGTTCAGTCAAATAAACTCACCGAGGCCCACAGGGGCTTTTAATCATAGCGAGGGTTGGGTCAAATCTTTAAGGTTTATTGTATAGCGCTCGGAGAACCATTTTGGCAGGAGATAAGGAAACGACGGTCCCTTTAGTTTGGTAACGTAGACTTGGAACCTGTGTTAATTCTCATAGTGGCCATTCGAGTTAATGTTTGGGCAGAATTATCCGGGCTAGTAAACGAGCTCTAGAACGGCTTCAAGGATGAGGCTTTTGTTACATAGCCAATGATAAATTGTCCCAGTTGACCACCCGCGCCAAGTTTCAATTTCCTCGAACAAGATGTCAATAATCCGCCATTTCTATAATTTCACCTGCACCACCGCGTGGTTGGCAAAAACCTTTCGTCTCATTAAGGCCATCTCCCAAATCGTCACTGAATTTACCGCTGGCGATGTGTCGAAATCGCGATGGGCCGTCGCGAAGTCACAATTGGCGCTAGGTCAGTCACCTCATTTCCCTTTTATGATATCATAAATGCGTATCAATAGATTATAATATCTTCTAGCCAAACGATACTTCAACTTCTTTGAGGTTATTCATTCCTCCGACCACGTTGCTGCCATCCTCAGCGGAGACACGCAAGGGCGTGGAATGCTATGGATACTAGTTGAACTAGCACGTTGGAGCTGTTTCGGAACATATTTCTTGCTTGAAGACACAACGGTCAACGGTCGTAAGTTACTCTTTCCCTAGTATTCCTAAAATGCTGGCTTTGGTTTGGGCTTGGAAAGAAGCTAGAATACGTGATGGCTTAGTTCTACATAATGGCAATCTACCCGGCACACTGGAATAGGCCCGAGGTCGAACATGCTTACCGATTCCGGTTTTGTGCGCTTGCACTCTCCGTTTTCAGTCAATTTTCTATTTTAGATAGAAATTATCTCTTCCAATATCGAATGATGACTGTGGTCTGAATGGCGCGGAACTTATCCGAGCGATCCATAGGGCCGGAAATAAACTCGAAATCCATCTTTCGGGCACTAGTTGGTTCATTGGACTTTTACATATGACAGCCTAGCAGGGGCCTTTGCGCTTCTCATTTAAAAAGCTCTAGACTTCTAGTCTTGTGTCATCCAGACGGAGTGTCTCCGGTGAGCTCTCTGGCTAAACCGCTTTGAGCTCGAGGCACCACCGCACGGTGCCAAGTCAGGTCTAAATTGAAGATGCCAAGCTTGTACACTTGCCACGTGCTTGACCGCATATTATTCATGGATTTGAATAAAGGAGTTAAAGATGATAGACCAGGGCTGGCTTAACGTATATAAGGCCGTGCGCAAGGTGTGATCGATCATGACTTTGTCCAACATTGAGCGCACTTCACAAACCACCGTACCTCACAAGGATGAGTGACCATCAAATGAGCTCTCATGCCGTTAAAGGCATAGATGATACCATAACCCAGGTCGAAGTACCAGAAGGCCCAGTTGTCAAACGGACACGTCAGACAAGTTACCTCGATGTGCTGGTACAGGGTGTGGCTTTATTCTCTGATGGTTATAACATTCAAGTCATTGGGTACATGCTCACGGTTTTGGCCAAGCTGTATGTCAATCAAGAAGAGATACAACGCGGAGATATTGATTGACACCTTCCTAGGTACCCAAAGGATACGACTGGAGATGTTAAGACCCGACTCTCCAACTCTATCCTGATCGGTGACATTTTTGGAATGCTCATATTTGGGTACTGTATCGATAGATTCGGGAGACGACTCGGTGTTATCCTTACGACGTTGTTCCTCGTTTTGGTGAAATACTTCAAAGAAGCCGCACTTTTTTCAAACCACTAACAGTGTATATCAGGGCATTATCATTGCTACCGCGTCGCATGGAGCTACGATTAGAGGGATGTACTGGATGATGGTTATTGGTCGCGGTGTTGCAGGAGTTGGCGCCGGTAGGATCCCCTTGTGCTGGGAGAAGCTCTGGGACTAATTATCATAGGCGGCGAATATGCTGTATGCACATCTCAAGCCCTCGAATGCGCCGACGGTTCGGAACGTTTGCGCAAGAAAAGAGGAATGTTAGTTGCCGTGTCCACAAATGCTGCTATCATCGCCGGCTTTGTTGCCTCTAGTATTGTCTCTATCATTGTTGTTAAGGCATACAACGGCAATCCTAGCGACGGTATCTGGAGAATCTGCTTTGGAATTGGAATTATCGTACGTTGAACTGATTGTTATTGGAGAAAGGGGCTAACAGGATGCAGCTTCCACTGACAATCTTTATCTTCCGGATGCGTCTTTTCGACTCAACTCAATACGACAAACATGCCATACAGCGGAAGGTCCCATACAAACTTGCTCTGAAGTATTACTGGAAACCATTAATTGGGGCTTGTACTGCCTGGTTCCTATATGATGTCATCATCTACCCATTCAACCTCCTCGCGCCGACTCTGGTGGCCGGATTCTCTAGTAACTCCACCCTATTGCAAACAATTGGCTGGAGTGCACTCATCAATTCCTTTGCTCTCCCCGTGCATTTATTGGCGCCTTTCTCATGGATCGTATCGGCCAAAAGCAAACATATGTCCTCGGCTGGGCAATGGCTGCAGTGTTCGGTTTTATCATTGGAGGCGCAATGTTCAAGCTGCAACACGTCTTCCCGCTCTTCGTTGTTTTGTATGGACTCATGCAAACATGTCTCTCCATTGGACCGGGAGATTGCAATTTTCTAGTGGCTTCAGAGTCCTTCCCAACCCCTCTTCGAGGCCATTTTCTCGGCTTTGCAGCAGCGATTGGCAAAACTGGTGCGGCTGTCGGTACAAGTGCGTTGACACCAGTTGTATCAGCATTCGAGACAAAAATGGAGGGCCAAAGGGTTCTGTTCCTAATCGGAAGCGCCATCTCTGTGCTTGGGACTCTGGTTGTTTGGTTCCTGATTCCTGGGGTACATATCTCGTCCTTAAACTATAATGAATGAAGCTGACTGTTTTCTAGCATCCTGACGCTCTTGAGGACGGCGATGTCAGATTCAGGGAATATCTTGAGGCTAACGGGTATGACACTAGCCATATGGGTTTGAAGTCTGGTAAACATAATGAAGTTTTTGTTACTGGGCCATTTAATTGAGAAAGGGAAACACTTATCGCGGCTGTGAACTCAGTTACGGCTCAAAGTGCACCTTTTGTGTACTTAGCGAACGCTTATTGGGTATATGAGACCAAAAACAGAGTTAGGCTTTGGATGTTAAGAGGTGCCAGCGTGTGAAAAATTGAGTTGAAATTACTTGCATATTCGGTTGCAATCGCGATCCAGGAATGGGCAGCAGGCAGCATTTTGTTAGATGGTTCGAGTGGAATATATTGGCAGACTATAGTTTCCAGGTAGTCTACCATAGCATGGACTACAATTTCCTGTAGAGGACTCGGAAGTTATCACCGGATCCATTTACGCGATACAGCTCGCTCTATACACGCATAAAGTAGTGCTATCAGGCTAGCCGACAGCCAAGATTGGTGGTATTGGATTAGGTATTTCATCAAGTATTCGCAAATGGGATATTGCTCGACTGTTTCGAATATTCCTCAATTAAACAAGAGTATAAGTATGGCATGTGTATAACCAGATCTTTTACCGCCATAGCCTTCCTACTCGAAAATAACATCTTTTTCCCTCCATACACCCTCACCAACAGCGTTTTCTCCCGTCAACTACCGCTTGCACACTCAGCCATACCAAATAGTGGTCGTAGACCTGGTGGCAGCCTCTTACCAGGCAATACTCCTTTTCTTCCACCCTTGAGAATATATATATCATATATATATATTTCTAAACCCAATATACCTGTACCCAAAGTAGTAAGCCCCGCCTACAAAGTCTGTCTTTAACGCAGAACAGACATAATGGTTTACTCTTCGACATATATCAAGAGATCGTTTTCATAGAAGTAGGCTTCCGCACAGCCCAAGTTGGGTTCAACATCAGGACCCAGAAACAACCCACATTAGGTCTAGGCTAAAGTTCCACAGTCAAACCCTAAGATACTAGTTTTCTCACGTAAGAACAGCTTTCACACCTCGAGTATGGTGTCTGGTATAGGGATATTTTCTTCGATAATTGGCAGACTGCATAGAATTTTAATGGGCTTTAGCCAGCAAAAGCTTCCTCTAGATAACTGCACTTAAGTTGAGTTGCGGAGAGACCAGCTGTAAGGGAAATTGAGGTACGAATACGGTGCCTTTGCCCAGAAGCTTACACCTGAGCACTTATTCTTGGGAGTGATTAATGCATAATGCATAATTGCACCGCTAATCTGATTTAACTGATTTCGCCAATGGGGGTTTCCGGCTTTTCCTCAACTAGATGAAGAACCGTCCCCATGCGATCAAGCATATATTGTACTTGCGAAGTGGTTACCATCCTGTCATCAAAGAATGCCCAAATGACAATTTCCTCGCTTTTAACTTGGGCCACAAAGCAGAGACTCCAGAAGGTAAATTCGGCTTCGTGAAATTGCCATTTGGTGACGCGATCGGATCTAGTGTTGCTATAGTCCGGTAGGAGCATAAGGCTCGTTTGGAATTGACAAGCTGCTCTGGTTTCCGGACTGAGAGTTCTGATATGGCTCAGCTCTGCGCGTTGGTAAGGAATACTTTCCAGGGCTTGCTTCTGCACTGCATTTAGCGTCTCCTGCAATGTGTCCCCTTCATGTAGCTGGATGCGCACAGGTACTGACGCAGATGTAGGACCGAATATGTGCGCAATTCCAGGCAGAGGGGCATCCCGTCTGGCAATATGAATCCCAAAGACAACGTCCTGGTCGCTCGTCGCAGAAGCAATTGCGGCTGCTAGGGCTAGTCGAAGTTTTGATTCGACTGTTGCCCGGTGCACCGAGTGTTGGGGGATCTCAACTCTCTTTTCAAGCATGCTGGAGCCTCTGGGTCTATACTCAGGACAGGGTAGTGGGGGGAATATGTTGCGCGAAGCATCGAAGGTTGCAAACTTGTTTTTCCAGAACTCGTCGACAGAAGGGCTGAGTGTCGATGTCCATTCGAGAAACAGATTATATGGATAAGCTTCCGGAGGGCAATTTCCCTCGTATGCCGCTTCTAGCCGCTGTAGAAAAAGTTCAAGTGAGAAGCCATCATGAAGGACATGGTGAAACAAGATCGTGAAGTGATTGGAATCCGCTTCCCAGAACAATTGCAGGAGCGGTTTCTTGAAACCCCAAATATCAGTTCCGCGTGGAGGTCTAGACGGATGAACAATAACGGGTGCTTGGGTCTTCATAACCACCTGGAAATACTGGCCTTCAATTTCCAATATCTCAGTGCGGAGAATGGGGAACTCGCGCACCATCATGCACCATGCATTGCAAAATTGTTTTGGATTCGACTCCGTTAATTCAATATGCAACGTGAGATTGCCATTTCTGTGAGCTGAAAGATCGATAGATTGGGCTTGATCGTCGGTGCAGCGATAAATGTCATGAATGGCTGCAATTGGGTTCTCCAAATGTTGATATTGGCTCAAGGCATTCTGTATAATTTGCTGTGTAACTTGATCATTGCCTAGCAATGCAAAAGGCTTCAAACCTTCCAGCCGGGTGATGACACTGCTAGGCTTTGCGACACCTGCAAGGGCGGCTAGAGTAGGATTTTGGAGGACGTCTTGGACGCTCATTAACAGGCCATTCTGAGATGCACAGTCGATAAGCTTGATGGTCAATAATGAGTCTGCACCAAGGTCAATCCAGTTACTCTGGGAATTAATCGTATCTGATGAGATATTGAGGACAGTAGCCCACAACTTCTGCAAAGCCTTTTCATTGGCTGTCGATAGATCGTTCGAGTTTGGTGTCTCGGGCTGATTCCGATGGAGGAGACCATTTTCTCCCAAAAAGGCCATCGCATCTTCTCTGAGACGCTTTCGATCCGTCTTCACAGACGTCGTCATTGGTACATGCGTGACAGGGATGAAATAATCCGGGACCATATATGCAGGAAATTGACTTTCGAGCTTCATTTTCAGCTCTTGAATTTGTTCCTCAAACGGGGGCGTTGGATAACCGCAGATCGAAGCGGAATAATAGCCCTTGTCCTCCCTGATGGCCTCAAAACCGGGACAATATAGCAAAACACATAGCTTCGGCGCTTTATCTTTGATTGCTACCACCTCCGCAATCACGTCTCTCGCCAGTGGGAAGCAGGATTTCACCTTCACCTCTATCTCCCCAAGCTCTACCCGCTGACCGCGGATCTTCACCTGTGTATCCTTTCGGCCAAGGAAATCAAGCGATCCATCCAATCGGTCATTGTACCGGACTAGGTCTCCGCATTTGTACAGCTTCTTTCCGGTTCCTGAACGTCTGAGCTGGCCCATCCAAGAGGGGGGTCCGATATACGTCGCTGCTGTCAGCTGTGGCTGATTGATATAGCCCTCTGAGAGTGCATGGCCTTCGAGCAACAGCTCTCCTTCCATACC
The DNA here is from genome assembly GCF_028974085.1 of Penicillium chermesinum. Lineage (NCBI taxonomy): Eukaryota > Fungi > Ascomycota > Eurotiomycetes > Eurotiales > Aspergillaceae > Penicillium > Penicillium chermesinum. The sequence continues at coordinate 31,175 of NW_026695312.1, read as the reverse complement.
AACTGGCATGAGCTTGTGATGGTCTTGAGGGTCCACCACCCAACAACACAAGGCCGGCGATAGACCCAGATTCATTGGACCAGGTGCTTGGGCTAAATCAGGGACGATAGTCGTATTGCATCCACCTGCCTCGCATGGGCCGTATCCAATCTTCAGCTTGACATGCGGACTCCACAGGTCAATTTCACTCTGAGTCACTGCTTCTCCCGACAGCAGAAGATATTCGAGCGTCGGCAGGCTTTTTGGGCTCAGAATGCGTGCCAACGAGGGCGTGAAGGCCGCCCAATTTGCTTGTAAACTGGTAAGCGTTTTGGAAAGCTCGTTCTGTCGTTGCCACTCCGACGGAATGCAGATACAACCACCACTGATCAAGGTGAAAAGCATATCCATGACCCCGACGTCGAATGCGTAGGAGGCGAATTGAAACACGCGAGACTTCGGTCCAAGCTCAAGTAGCTCTATGTTCGGCAATGCTCCTGTTATGAATGCCGAATGCGAAATTACCGCGCCCTTGGGCTTTCCTGTCGACCCCGATGTAAATACCGCCCAAAAGGGGCTACTCGATGAGATGTTGGGACATGGCGAATGTTCATATAGAATTTCCGTATCTTCTTCTTGTAGCAATTCTTCACCCACAATCATAGAAGCGGGCGCAAGCATCGAAGCTATTTCTGATTGATTGGCCGATGTCAGCACCAGAGCTGCGTCGATATCCTGACATATGGACTGCAGACGTTCTGGCGGGTGGTTGCAATCGAGAATGACAAAGGCAGCCCCGGCCTTAAGAATGCCCATAATTGCGACCGGAACCCATCGTGATTTCTCTACGCAAATTGGGATAAAGCTTCCTGGATGTATGACCTCTTTATGGGGACCACCGAGTAGCCCAAGAGCTAGTCTCGTAGACAACCTTCCAATCTCCGCGTAGGTAAACTCTCCGTCCCAGCTGCAAACGGCAAGTGCATTAGGTTGAGATCGAATCCTGTCGTGGATGACATTCGGGATGCAAGAATCGACAGCACCGGGAAGGTGAGCATTCCATTGTTTCAGTTGCTGAATGTCTTGGACAGTCAAATCAGAAATTCCAGCTGAGCTGAAGATATTCTCCGCGAAGTCATTCATCTTCATGCGGAACTTTTCGGTGTTGATCTGGGAATGGGCTGCTAGTGGGCCTTTAAGGCATTGAGCGACGTACCGTAAGATTGATTCGGCGTAGGACCGCGTCAGTGTATCCGGGTGCCGTATTCCGATTCATACTTTCATTACAGTGGGAAACACTTTCTTTAGAGGCGTTACCAGACAATACATATCTAGTCCCGGTGGACTTAGCAGCTGTATATTAAGCCATAAATTACGTTTATTCGAAGCTGAATCCATCTAAATCTCCAAATCTACAATTCCCTGACATCTTTCAGTTACGGACCACATTAGTAAGCTTTATGTTCAAAGGGCGGTGCTCCCAAAGGCCATATTCTAGGGAGTCATGGGGATCGATGTTATCTGGCTGAGAATCCAAGTCGAAGTTCCATAGCAGGCGCGCTAGGGTCAGTCTCATGTTCGAGCTAGCCAAGCTATGCAAATGTCAATATCAAAAATTGGAATGTACGTGTGTCGCGAGACTTACTTTTGGCCGATGCAGTTTCTCGTTCCAATCGAAAAAGGGTGGAAAACTGCTCGGTTATCGGAGTCAAATCTCGGATCTCCCAGCCATCGTTCCGGATGGAAGGATTCTGGGTCCTTGAAATAGTCAGGCCAGCGATAAGATGTCAATTGAGTCACGGACACCCATGTCTTAAGGAGAGGTCTGGTCAGGACAAAGTAAACCAAAGAAATGGAATAGAAAGACGCACCCCACCAGGAACAAACTGTCCATCGATGAATCGGCCACCCTTCGGAACGATTCGCGGTAGTCCCACTGGTACACTCGGGTGAATTCGCATCGCCTCGTCAATAACCGCTTTCAAGTACTTTAACTTCATCACTTCAGGAATCGTAATTGACTTCTCAGTTGGGAAAGCGTCCCGAATCTCTTTCACGAGTGCCTTGTAGCTGTGTGGATTGTGTGTGATGTAGTAGACCACCGAGGTCATGGTGGTGGCCGTGGAATCACCACCCGCTGTCACCAGAATATTCACATTATCCAACAGTTCGTCATGCGACATCTTATCCAGCAGGTAAGACAGAATATCCGGACGCTCATTGTCAGTCTTCTTCAAGCGTTCGGTGAGTGCTTTGGTGCAGTTCTCTAGGTGGAATATATACTGGCTCTCAATATCTGAGGGGATGAGTTTCTCTAAGAGCCAGTGGTAAGGCTTCAGGCGGTGCGCAGACTGGATCAAGGTTGAATGCTTGATAGCAGTATAAATCACCGAGATCCATGGGTGATATTCGCCTTTTGAGAGAGAGTCAATGCTGGCGCCAAAGCACAGCGAGCTTAGCACGTCAAAAACTTCAAAATTGAACCATGCCGCCAGGTTTACCACGCCATCTGCAGCAGGGAAATAAGCTTCACCCGTGCGCTTGTCTAATGAGCTCATCATCTGGTCGATCGATTGTTGGATGAGAGATTCCTGGTCGCGGATCGCACGATCTGAAAATGCCGGAGACATTAGCTTGCGCACTGCGGCATGTTCCTGACTGTGCGCAAAGAAAATGTTGGTGATATCCTGAGACCCCTGCAAGTAGGCGATTCCATTCTTTTCATAGACCTTGCCGATACCTGTAGTGCCGTAGATCTCCTGCCACGCGCTCGCGCTGATGAAAGACAACTCGTTGGAGGCGGTGCGTACAACAGGACCGTATTTCTCATGTAGTTTGGTGATATATTTTGTCGAGTCGCCCTTGGCAAGATGGTATGACCAGACGACCTGAGACATTGCATCCAGCTTCGGCCCGGGGAAGCGTCGGAGGGGGTTGAGGAAGAGGTGATATAACGCCAGGAGTAGGTGGAAGCCGAGGAGCTAAGTTTGTTAGATTGTGGCCACCAATGCATGGAGGAGTAGTATATACCGAACCGAGGATGGCTCCGGCGGCTTGCAGCAGGATACTCAACATTCCTGCAAAGCTGGGAACTGCAAATCGGGAGATGCAAGATATTGGACAAGAGAGTGTGAGGAGATGATCTAGTCTATGGCTACAGCCAGGATTAACTTAGTGATGTAATGAGATAAGTAGTAATAAAAGATTCCTTGATTGAATGCTTTTGTGCCTGTACAATTACTCGTACCATACAGATACCGACGAACGTGTGTATTGTATGAGTGACCGCCTCTAGCCGTATTTCTCCCGCCAAAGCTCCACTATGGTGCAGCTCCGCCACAGTCCCACCATGCCCACTCCCAAGGCCATCGATTCAGCCGGTTCCTGTCGATAGGTCGATATACTAATGATTCGTGACGGGCGTATTGAAATATACATACAGGATTTCCTTCCGTGTTAGTCCCCAAGCGAGGTTTCTCAATTCTGGCTGCCTGCGTTAGCGGACTTACCCAGCCACCGGTTGCTTGACAGGAAAAGTCTCAATACTGTTTACACTACACCTACAATCATGGCGAAAGATGCAGCAAGTATGGCATCTCATATCCCTCAGTAATAGTATGTTGCTAACCATATCACACTGAAGAGCCGTTTATTATGAGAGAGGTGCGTTCTGAGGCAATCTCTGCAGGAATAACTGCTTACAGGACACGCAGGATGAAATGGAACGGCTAGGTGCGTTGAGTGGAGATTGAAGTGCTTTTCCATCCAAAGCATTTCTTCTAACTTCACCATTTGTAGATGATTTGCACGTTATATGCTCAATGCTGGCAAACGGAGGTTTGGGTTGGGCTCCAGTCAGGGCTCCAACCAGTGTCTTGGACCTGGGATGTGGGACTGGTGAGACCAACAAAGTAAGGAGAGGGCATCAGTTTAGCTTACATCTTTTTCTAAGGAATGTGGATGGCGGAGTACTCGAAGGCAAACCCTTCTGCTCAGGTACGTCATCAAAATTCCCACCAAGCATTCAGTATGCTTAGCGCACTTAGATTACTGGACTGGACCTTGAGGTGGCAGATCAATCAACGTAAGCACTACAAAAGCGAAAATCAAGAAGAAAAGAAAATCAACAAGCAACAAGCGACTGATCAATTGAAATAGCTTACCCGAAAACTGCGTCACACTGGAGGCCGATTTAGAGCTGAAATGGCCATTCACTACCACTTTTGACTATATACACACACGGTGGTTGGTTGGATGCATCTTTGACTGGCCCAAGTTTTTCCAGCAGTGCTATGATCACCTCGAGGAAGGCGGCTGGTTCGAAGCCCTTGACATAGGGTTCCCAGCGCACTCTTCCGACGGGACCTTGCGCCAGGACAGCCATCTTGTGGCATGGAATGCTTTGCTGACGCGGGCAGCCTCGATATCGGGGCGGGAAATCACCGTCGCGGAGAAATTTGAACAAATGATGCGTCAAGTTGGCTTCAAGAATGTCACCGTTGTTGAGAAGACGCTACCGCAGAACGCATGGCCATCTGATGACCAGGGGAAGGCGCTCGGCAAAATTGCCCTTCCCGTGCACAAGTTTGGCCATGAGCGTTTGGGGCATGACTTCCTGGTACCCCACTTGAAGTTATCTCCGGAAGAGGTGGATGCCAAGCTTCAAGATGTGTGGAAGGAGATGGAGGATGAGACTATCCATGCCTGGTGGCCTATGTAAGTCATTTTCTGATTCCATGCAAGATTGACTGCAGATTGCTGAGGTTTGGATAGTTATATTGTATACGGCCAAAGACTACGATAGTAGTAGTTGGTACTGAGGACTGTGGCGCGGATATATCTTGTTCTGTGTAAATCGCAATCTCTTCTAACTCTCGACCACGTACCTCAAGTATCACTTTTGATAAATTTGCAATTATATGAAAGCAGAAACCTTTCTCTCAGAAAGGGCATGAGTCCTCAGTCAGGGGTGCGGCAAGTTGGTGGAGGTTTAGAGCTTGGAGTGAGACAAGCTAGAACAGTGAGACAAACTAGAACGAGACTAAGCGAGCAGAAAGAAACGAAAAAAAAAATTGATTGAACATAAAAGTCAAATGCAAGGTAAGCAAGTGATAAATCTTTATCCGAACGTTCCTTGCGCGCGGGGTGCTCGTTGAAAATAAGGCCTCATCTAAGCGACCGTCTTCAAGTGATGCATGTATCTACCTATTAAAGTCCCATCCATCGCAGGAAACTGAGGTGCGGTAATTCCCAGGGCCTGCTCAACGTTTGTTTGGTCGTATACCGGCATGTTCTCATATAACTCCCACCGGGTCATCCCCTTGTAGACAATCTCAGCAAGCATGGGCTGCAACGGCTGCAAAGGCAGCGGAGGTGTCCTGGCCAGCTTCTCAATCCAATCTTGGTAACTGACTTTGATGATCAACCCTGTGTCGGTAGCCTGGCCGACAAGTTCCATGGTGTCGTCCATGTCAATAGACACATCTGGATTCGGAGGGACGATATGATACGCATGTCCAAGCAATTGGCTGCCTGTTGACGGGGAGGAGGACAATTTGGCTATTTGCACGATGATGGCGTTGACATAATCGACGGGTACAAACTCCTTCCGCTGGTTTGGCAATTGAGGATAACAGCCCATCTGCGCACAAGCCAGTATTAGTCGGCTGAAGAAATCGTCCGGGTTGCAAACCCCCGTCTGACTGTGTCCAGTAATAAAGCCCGGGCGATAAACTGCGATTGGGAATCCTCGTTCAATCAATCGACGTAGAAGTTGCTCCACGACCCATTGGCTTTGTGCATAGCCGTGATCATATGGCAGGGCATCCACATGCTTCATCAAGCATTCATCCTCCAATACCCGTCGTGTCCCAATGAACATTCCTGTTGGGCCAAAACACGAGATACTAGAGACATAGTGCATTGGCTTCAGGCGGCCTGTAATCGCAAGCTTCATTATGTGGAGCGTTCCCAGAGTATTGGCCGGGCGGTGTAACGAGTAGGGCTGGGTGTAGTTGACGCGAGCACCTAGGTGGAAGATCACACTCGCCCAATTCGCGATTTCCTCGAATCTCTCAGGACTCATTCCCAACCATGGATCCTCCAAAAGCCCAGGGAGTGCCAGAAGTTTATCTTGGAAGCAATCTTCCCAAAGCCCGTACTTTTCCATGCCAGCCTTAATTCGCTGTAGCCCAACAGCGGGGCTTGTTGCCCGAACTAGACAACCCACCTGGCGGACCTCCTTCATCTTCAGCAAATCGACGAGCATGAAAGCACCGACAAATCCAGTCGCACCGGTGAGAAAAACCCGGCCCTCAGTATCTCGGCACCAGTCCACAAGCCGCGCGGATGCAGGGGTGGGAAGATGATCTGCAATATGAGTATCGGCAACCCAAATATCGCGCTCATTTCGAACTGCTGTCAGGGCCTTTACCTGTGCTTTGTCGATTGTAGCCGATAGAGCGCTCAGAGTAGGGTTGTCATATAGTGCCAACAGAGAGATTTCGCACTTGAACACGGCACGGATCTGACTGATCAAAAGCGACGCCTGTAGGGAGGTGCCTCCTAGCTCAAAGAAATGATCCGAGTCGCAATAGATACTGGCATCTGGTGAACCCAGGATGTTGGCCCAGAGACTTTCCAAGCGGTCGCGCGTGGTGTTGGCCTTGACATCCTCCTCCACTGGATACTCGAAATCAGATTTGGCAATAGGTTGCACGGGTTTCCGCTCATTCCATCGTTGGCAATAAAATAGAGCCAATTGCTTGCGGTCGATCTTGGCATGTGCATTTAAAGGCATCCGTTCGATAAGTTCTATCCGGGGGACCATGTAATCTGGCAGAAGGCTGCGCACCATATCGGTTGCCTGTGAAATCGACACCAGCTCAGGTGAGACGGCAACTGCATACGCCACGAGCAATGAGTTGGCCCCATCTTGGGACGCATCGACTTTGAGAGCTGCAACATCGGAAAATTGCCCTGTTTTTCTAAGTGCTGCTTCGACAGCCTCCAGCTCTATTCGATATCCACGAATCTTGACTTGGTTGTCTGCCCGACCGAGGAAATGAATTTCCCCGTTCTCTGGGGATCTTCGTACCAAGTCGCCGGTGCGATACATGCGGACCTGGGTGGCTTTGCCATCGTTGCCAATCTGATTTACGTAGACGAAGGCTTTCGAATTTTTCTCGTTCTGGTTCAAATAACCAGGAGAGACTCCGGGGCCGGCAATCCAAAGTTCCCCTGGTTCGCCATCAGCCACCGGGTCGCCGGTCTCGTGGGAGCATATATAAGCTGTCGTTCTTCCAATTGGCTTGCCGATACTGACTCTTCCAGCATTGACATCATCAATAGTAATTTGATGAGCGAGGCAAAGAACGCAGCACTCAGTGGGTCCATATGCGTTAATGAGGATGTCTGGTGGACCATAGTCGAAGATTTGTTTTACGGCCTTCATATTTGCCGCCTCGCCACCTATCCAACACATGCGAAGCTTCGAAAAGGCTTGGGGAAATGTGGTGGCCGCTAGGTTGAGTAACGCCGTCGTTGTGGCCATGACCGTGATCCCCAGCTTGTCTATCTGCTCTGACATGAGAGGCATATCGAGGAGTACTGATTTGGGAAGTACAACAATCCGAGCGCCTCGAAGCAAAGGGGCCCAGATGTCAAAGAGAGCCACGTCAAATGTGGTGTTGTTGACATGTGCAACAACATCAGTTGCATGCAGAGGTTCAAATGGTGCATGATACACCACCTCCAGAACAGAGCGGGTAGCTATCGCAACTGCCTTGGGCTCGCTTGTTGTGCCGGAAGTATGTATAATATGCGACCGGTGCTCGGTATCAGTGAGAATAGGAAACGGCGAGGCTAGTGTTATTTCCGTTGTTTGTTGTGCCGAAGTTGTCGAAACCTCGAATGTCGACGATGGGTGTGGCTCTGCGTTCACGATAATCTGGTGGAAAGCGAATTGGAGCTCCGGTCGATGAGAATTGGCAGCGTCCACCAGGACAGATTGAGCGCCTATGCGTTGTAGGCGAGCCTGGATTTGGCTTGCAGGGAGCGTGGGATCCATAGTTGCACAAGTGCCACCTGCATAGATGATCGCGACCTGGGCGACGACGTCCCAAATGCCATGACGAACCACTATCCCCACCGGTTCTTCTCGAGCAAAGATGTGGCTATTCCGAAGCTCATTAGCAATTTCAAGGGATTTAATATGGAGTTTAAGGTAGGTTAGGCTCAAAGAGCCGTCAACCACTGCAATGGCATTGGGGGTTCGCCGCACTTGGTCGTGCAAGAGCTGGCCCAACCCTGAATTCTGGGCCAACATAAGGTCGTAGTCATCTGAAGGGTTATATATCATGGTGATTGGGAGGCAATGTTACCTGGTGATGTTGGCATAGTTAAATGAAGACTGAAGAGCCGAACACATTGCAAGGACATATATCGCTCTTCTATACCGTGTATAAAATGACACAAATACATAGATACACGAATACATAAATACGTAAATACCTGAAAGGCGTAATGTCCCCACCTGTATCATTGTATTGAGATCCTAGAACCCTGCCGCTGATCATGTCGGTAGGAGATGCATACGGGGTTATTCTCCAGCGTTGATCCCTTGCTAGCTTCTGAGCTAATGTACTCCACAGTTGCAGAGGGCGTTCTTGGCTGTGGGTTGTAAACCCATACCGAACACGACCGAGGGGCACCCTCTCTCTGCCTCAATATACCAATGGCTCATTAACATCCAGAGGTTGCTTTGTGCTCTTTCTTGACTTCTATTTCTTATACATAGTGTTCTGAACATGAGCCTTATTACAGTTTTTGGAGCGACTGGGAATCAAGGGAGCTCCGTTGTCCGGTCCCTCCTCCAAAACTCCTCCTTCCGTGTCCGAGCCATCACGCGCACTCCCTCATCTCCTGCAAGTCAAGCGCTAGCTGCTGCGGGAGCTGAGATTGTTCAAGCTGATGGCTTCAAAGCCGAAGAAATTCGAGCGGCATTTGAAGGGAGCTGGGGCGCTTTTGTAAACATCAACTCGGACGATAAGGTGTTTGCAAACCCAGATGGCCCAACCGAATTCGACTTGGGCAAGACAATCGTCGATGCCGCGACTGCCGCCAGAGTGAAACACTTTGTCTTTAGCTCAGGGCCACCATGCACTGAGATGACGGAGGGCAAGGTCCGCATGAAAGCCATGGATAGTATGACCTCCCACCCTTCCTGGTCATCTTTCGTGTGTCAGCTCACTCCCCTTCTCTAGTGAAGTACCAGATAGAAAAATACGCCCAGAGTCTCGGAAGCTTCGAGACTGTCATACCCATTGGTGCTGCATGGTTTTTCGAAAACTTCCTTGGCAAAGAAGTTGCCCCAGTCTTTGGCGGATTCCCCCATTTCCCTGACGCTGAGGGCATTCGGACCTTTCGTGTCCCTTACTGGGGTGGCGATGAGCGCGTACCATTCTTGAGTGTGGTAGAAGACTGGGGAGATATTGTTCACGGTATATTTCTGAATCCCGGTCGCTGGAATGGTCACTTCGTCCATGGAATCAGCCATATTTGTAGCTTCGACCAGTTAGTTCAAGATTTCCAGCAAGGTATGCACTGCCTCGACCCTTTGTTGGCTCAGAATTATCAACTGACGTCATCCTGTAGCAACTGGGCATCCATCGCGTTTTGCTCCAATCCTTCCTTCGTGGGAAGCTTTCGAGACTCATGGTATTCATGAGCTCCAAGATGTGAAATTGATGTTTGGCTTCACTCAAACTACCGGTGGCTTGTATTTTGCTACCCCAAGTGAGACAGATACTGCGGCCCAGTTGAAAAAGGCCACAGCACAGGCATTGGGCCGCCCAATGGCTGCACAGAATCTGACAACAGCTCCAGCCTGGTTCAAGAGTCATGCCAAGAGCTTTGAATAATTCTGACCAAATAGATCTGGATACTTATTCCGTATTATCAAATAGAACGGCTCATAATGAAGATATGTGAAAGAGGAACGAATTAGTATTACGGGGAAAATAGACCAAATAGGGCGACAAACACCCCACACGACCATAGCATCTTGTATGCGTGAGAGAGACATCTGCATGCAGAACGACAATCCCTCAATCTGGTTGAATCTATTCCTAGGTATGTGTCTGCGCGCATGTGTATCTTCGAAACCGTAACTTCACCAGGGCTATGTAGATATAAGTCTGTGTAGACAGGGATGCGGTCAGTTGACAAGGAATAGACACTGTGTGGCCATATGTGGCGAATGAATAGCGGGATTCAAGATATGGGCACATAGCTGGTCGTATCCTTCTGCCAGTTTTGGGTCATCAGCGTGGATTGATTATTGGATGGGCAAGCCTTGATGAAGCGGAGAGGAATGACCTCTCTCCCCAAACGGGAAGACGGTGGCACTGATGATCACAGTAGCGAAACCATGAGGATGAAGATGGTCAGAGAACATCAGCAAAGGACTCGTTGACTTCATACAATAGAATTGAAGATGAATATATGTGGAAGAATGGTGAGTCAATGGTATGGGAGGAGGATGAGCAGAGCTACAGATATATAATGCTATTTTGAGAAGTAGAGCAGCAGCGGATCAAAACTCAATTAACGCTTAATATTCTATGTTGTTTATTTCGTCTAATCTAGACTGACGGAAGATAGTAGTAGTCACTCCGAACTCTTTTAACTATATACAATATCACCACTTCACAAGCCATGGACGCCTATTCTGAGGATATCAGCATGACGGGTCTGTACTGCGTCTGCTATTTCCTCCACGTTCCACTTCGCCCACGCGAACCGCCCATGCAAAAAGGCAGCTTTAGGAGAGGCGGCCCAGACAGCGAAATTAGCAGGGAGTTCTTCTGATTGTCTAATAAGCCTCGATGTTAACCCTAAAAAGAATCGGCTGGACGTACCGTCATCCCAATCCAAATCTTCATGGGTGCAGCCCATGGATCTCATGCCCTCACTGTAGATAAACCCGGGATGAAAGCTGATGATCTGGGCCCGCTCTAGGGGTGTCTCTGTAGCCAGATGCTGTAGCGCACTAGCAAAGGCGGATTTCGAGCTAGCATATGCCTGAAACCCAGCTGCTATTGCCTGATCGTGGATGAATGGGCTGGAAACATTCAAAATTACCTAAAGAATCCAACGATTAATGAGTAAATCGTTGCTTCAAAGGCGTATCCAATCTCCTGCTTACCTTCTGTTTTGTGTCTGCTTGGCTCATCATCTTCTCCACCAGAATCATATTTCCTCGGACATTGGTCTCAAACAACTGCCAGGTTTTTTGCCACCCAAGACCGAGCATAGATGATTCCTGGGCCTGTACACAAGCAGCGTTTAGAACGAGCACGTCTACAGCAATTTGTCGATCATTCAGCTGCGCCCATAACGCCTCAATATCGGTCGGGTCCCCTATATCGCACGTAATGGGGATCACTGTTGCCTGAAACTCCGATTCCAAATTGAGCACGGCCATATCCAGCGCAGCGCCACCTCGAGCAACTAGAATCACCCGAGTAACTCCGGCGATTGCGAATGCGCGGGCAATGGCAAACCCGATGCCCTTGGAGCCACCTGTGATCAGCACAGTACGACCAACTTGGGAAAGGTCGGCGTGAGCGGCGCTGATGGCGTCGTATGGACCCTTGTGGGTTGTTGGCGTAAAATTCGTCATGGCTATCCCAGATCCTCAGCTTCGCGGTGGAGGGAGGAGTGGCTCCCGGAATGGGATGGTGAAAGGGGCTGTAAATTTAACTTGATGCTACCATCACCAATCGACAACGAAGCCGTCTAAGAAGCGGTGAGAGTGCAGGCATCCACAGCCACCGATTTAGCCCACTTCGCAAAGCGAAGTATACCTATCACTTTCATTTGTGGACAGAACTAGTGGAGTGGATATGGTTGAGAGAGGGGAATTAGCGCTGGTGGAAGAGAATGGATCTGGATCAGTCTCAGGTCCCGATCTAAACCGGGCAGAGATCGGTACTATGAGGGGTCTGGATCTGCATCTTGAAATATGCCCCCACACAGCATGCATTCCGCCAGGAAGGAAACTAGGCAGTGGGGCTCGCTAGCTGATGCTATTTCTCCGCCAACCGATCATTACTGTATGATGAGCCATAAAACATGCATCTCGTATCCGGTGGGGCCGAAGATTCAGGATATTGTGTGTCGTATTGAAATACGCTAGCTTGTAAAAATAATTCTTACCCGGTATGTATCAAAACAGGAACGCTGAAACATGCCGAGATTCAAATTATTCAAGGTACCAACCAAGTTGAAATCCCACTTGAGCTCCTGTGGTGGATTTTGTTTCTGATGTTTGTTTCTCCCCCTGCCTTCAACTGCTGGTTTATTTAGTCTGAAAGTCCTCATGGGGTCTACCTTGAACAAGCCTGCTGCTCAATCGCACCTCGCTGTGACATGTGCTGCATATGACAGTCTGCAAAAGTATATTGCAGGTGAGCCTATCGCCATTGATGGTAGTACTTTGGATTTGGCAGCCGTCGTCGCAGCTTCATAGTAAGAAGCACTTCATTTGTGAAATCCCCTGAACAACCTTCTGACTAGCTAATGTAGCTACGACTGCACCCCGGTGCTTACCGATGATCATTCAGTGCAAGAGCGTATCACGGCCAGCGTGGATGTCTTGATGGATCATCTCACAAAAGGGCACAATGTTTATGGTGATTACACCAGCCCCAATTGTCTACAGTGGGAGTTTCTTTTTAATCAAAATTCTAGGCGTCAACACCGGATTTGGCGGAAGTGCTGACTCCCGCACGGGCAAGTGGGCCTCATTGCAAGCAGCATTGCTGCAGCTCACACAGGCGGGTGTTCTGGTTAGTGCAGACAGGAACCCCGGGTCCCTGGATAGCTCCAGTAGTTTTGGGGCCCATGCCATGCCTGGGTCATGGGTGCGTGCCACAATGGTTGTTCGACTCAACCATTCAGCACGCGGTCATTCAGCCGTCACGATTCCTGTGATCCAATCGGTCTTGAAGCTACTGGAAATGCGGATTACGCCCGTGGTTCCACTCCGAGGGTCAGTCTCAGCTTCTGGAGATTTGATGCCCCTGGCCTATATCGCCGGCGCGATCCAGGGTAGCCCTGATATACTTGTGCAGACGCCGAATGCTTTGCCCGCAACTGGTGTGAAAGTCACTACCGCGTTGGACGCATTAAAGGCTGCGGGTGTTAGTCCTGCTCAATTAGGCCCAAAAGAGGGACTGGGCCTAGTGAACGGTACTGCTTCTTCAACCGCTCTGGCTAGTCTGGTCATGTTTGAAACACATCAGCTGGCGGTGCTGACCCAGGTGCTGGGAACGATGGCAGTAGAAGCGCTCCAGGGTAGCTCGGAGAGTTTTCATCACTTTATCTCTGCCGTCAGACCTCATGCCGGACAGATCGAAACCTCGAGAAACATGATGGCCATGTTGCAAGGATCTTCTCTCGCCAAGGGCATTCTCAGCAAGAAGAACCACCACGAGCAAGGACTCGAGCAAGATCGGTACGCCCTACGCAGTGCGCCTCAGTGGATTGGCCCGCAGTTGGAAGACCTTCTCCTTGCACACAAACAGGTTGAAGTAGAGCTGAACTCTACAGCGGACAACCCCTTGGTCGATAGTGAGAATGGTGAGATCTACTACGGTTGTAACTTCCAGGCAGCCGCCATGACTTCTGCAATGGAGAAGTCGCGTTTGTCACTTCAGATGATGGGAAAGCTGTTGTTTGCCCAATCTACGGAGATGATGAACCCAGACTTGAGCAATGGGTTGCCCACCAACCTCGTTGCGGATGATCCAAACTGCTCCTTTACAATGAAGGGCGTGGACATCAGTATGGCTGCATACATGGCTGAATTGGGATATCTTGCCAATCCGGTCAGCTCCCACGTGCAATCTGCGGAGATGCAGAACCAGTCAGTCAACTCGATGGCGTTTGTCTCAGCACGCTATACGCTGCAGTCCGCTGAACTTGTCTCCCTTATGTCCGCCGCATTTATCTATATCGCTTGCCAAGCGCTTGATCTCCGAGCCATGCATCTGGCTTTCTTGTCAAGGCTCTCTTCAATAATTCCTCCCACGCTGAGTGGCTTTGCCCCATATCTGTCCTCGGAGGAGCGGACTATGTTGGCCAATGCCCTGGAACGCCACATGGCCAGCAACTGGAAGACGACTTCAAAGTTAGAGGCGACGGCTCGTTGCCAAATCCTGGTGGACTCCTCATTGGCGATTATTCTCCAGGTTCTCGTACAATGCAAAACCTCTACCCCTCGAGAGCCTCTTGATATGACCGCTATTTTGGGAGCTTGGAAAACCCAGGCTTTGAGTGCTTTGGTCCGTGCCTATGATGAGAACAAGGATGCGTTTTTCGCTCACCAGCACACGGAAGAGTTGCTGGGTATGGGATCCAAATTGATCTATGCTTTTGTTCGGAAGGATCTGCATGTCCCCTTCCACCAAGGGTTTACTGAGCATCCCACTGTGGAGAGCGATCAACTCAATGGAAGACCAAAGAAGACGGTGGGTAGCTGGATCTCAATCATCTACGAAGCTCTCCGGACCGGCCAACTGCAGAAGCCTTTGATGAACTGGTTGTCTGAAAACATCGCAGCGTTTGAGTAGCTCGGATTCCCTGTATAGTATCCACCTGCGATCTTCATGAATGTACCTGTGATCCGAATACATAAACAAATTCGGCTCCTTTTATTTTATATCATTCTTGTAACACGGCGTCTTTGACTCCGATCACCCCGACCCTCAAAAACTGCTGATTTGCCAACTCCTTATCGCCCAGTTTCTTCCGCATCTCCTCTATATCCCATCCTGCCCAACAATATCGTCCATGAAGGAAAGCTGCCTCATTCGTCGCAGCCCATACAGCAAAGTTCCCAGGGAGAGTTTCTATGAAAGTATCTATGTTAGCAGGAGCATAATGTATTGGATCGAAGAAGTGCATCGCACCATTGTCCCATTCATAGCAATCCCGCGGCAGCATTTGGGCGATGGTGTCTGTGTAAATGCCACCAGGGTGCATATTGATGATTTGAACGTCTGATACCGGGATTTCGAATGCAATATGTTGCAGAAGGCAAGTCCAGGCTGCTTTTGTCGCGGCATAAGGTCGTTGGCCTTCCATGGCTTCGTAGTTATTGATTGCATCTGACGTCACATCCACAATGAACTGAAAAAAGAGGTAATTATCAAAGATCTCTGAGAATATTGGTTCACTGTATTTACCTTTTTGCTTCTCCCTTCGACTTGTGTCTGCCGTACGAATTTGTCGACGAGCGTCAGATTCCCGCGCACATTCACCTCATACTGCTCCCAGACTTGGCGCCACCCATTTTGCAGAATATCCTGGCTCTCGCCCATGTATGCCGCATTGAGAATAAGCACATCGACTGCCAAGGAAGTTTCCAGGACATTTTTCCAGACACATTCCAGGCTATCGGGGTCCGCAAGCTCTACTACTTGAGTCATGACCTGACCCGAGAACGACGGAACTTCTTGTTGTAGGCGTTTTGTTGCTCTTTCTAGGCGAAGCCGGTCGCGTCCCAACAAGATCAAATGCGAGGCATTTGCAATTGCGAACGCACGGGCTATAGCGAAACCGATTCCGCCGGCACCACCAGTGATCAGGACCGTTTTACCACGCTGGCATTGCGATGGTAGAGCAGCATTGATACCATCATAGACAGTTTTATGGATCGTAGTAATTGGCTCCATGTTGTCAGAGGGTTTATTCCGGGTGGTTTGATCTGAGGGAAAGGAGTACGGGAAGCGCGCGCAATTGAGGAAGTTACAGTCTAGTTCTTGTCACCATACGCCAATATTACCGTTGTGGTATGTGTTGGAGCTAGTGAAGTTCTTTAGCGCGTAAATAGTGGTATTTTGGGGGGCTTACTTGGGTCACGACCCAACGAGCTCGATGCAGATCCCACCCCAATGCATGAGTAGTGCCTGTCACAGTGACAATACAATACCATCAGTCCAGGGGATCATGAAATGTTCATTGTCAACTTGCGACCGGTCGAATTATTTGATCTCTAGATAAAACATCCACGCTGCACCCTCGATCTCCCCCTCCCCACCGCTACTATGGATATCTCTCCCGTGCTGGCTTCCTGGGTTGTCACAAACCTCCAGCCGCTTACGACCATACTCTTGCTCTGCACCACCAAAAAGGGTCACCCACTGCGATGGCTCAATGTTGTAATTCTGATAGCCCTGGTCGTCATACATGGAAGGTATATACACCTGCTAAGCATGAGTAACCCGAGCGATGTGATGCAGCGTATCAGCCCTCTTCCAGTACTGTTACACACCATGGTTCTCTTCAAGGGAATCGACTATCAGGATCTGCAAGCACAGCAGAAACCTGAGGACCAAAACTCGCGGATGGCAAGCATATGGACCGCTATGCGATTGACGATGGATTACTCTGCAGTTGGGACGCGCTGGCAAGTGCGCAATGTGCCCAAGATGCCCGCTTGGCTTGGCGCCAATCCCACGCGCAGTCGTTTCCTGGTGCGTCAGCTAGCAGTGATAAGCTGGCAGTATCTCGCCCTAGATTTCATGCAGCGGATGATTCGTGAGGACGAGTTCATTTGGAATGAAATCATTGCAGTACTGCTTGAACCCACCACTACTGCGAAGCACTCCTGGCTTGTTGAAGTGACTATCAATGTTGTGATTTGGCATCTTCTCGCTCGTTTGTCCCTGGACTTTAAGTGGCGTGCCACATCCATTGTGGCGGTTGGCTTGGGGATCTCCGAGCCTGCGAATTGGCCCCCAATGTTTGGGAGTAGTTTTGAGGCCTACAGCATACGGAACTTCTGGGGGTCAGTTTCTGTTGGAGAGTTGGAAATTTGGTCGTGTGCTGATTGGGAAACTCTTTTATAGAAAATACTGGCATCAACAGCTCCGTTGGCCGTTGACAGCGACGAGTTCCTTCCTCCTCCGTGACATCCTCCGCATGCCTCGACCGTCAATACTTGAACGCTACACGAATATTGCCTTGTCATTCTTGCTTTCTGGTTTGATTCATCTCGCAGCGCAATATAAAGGATCAACGTTTGATAAACCTGGCGCTGTTGCATTCTTTACCTCATTTGCCCTGGGTATAATCATTGAAGATGGAGCCCAAGAGCTCTGGTCACGACTTACTTCGAGTGACAGCAACGAAAAAGAGAAAGATACAAAAACAGCCGTGTGGAAGAAAGCGGTTGGATATGTCTGGGTTAGTAGCTGGTTGATAGGGCTCGGCGCATTCTATTCATACGATATGGCTTACATTGCGCTTATCGAGGCCATGCCACTTCCGGTGAATCTCTCGTCACTGTTGACGGTACCAATTACCGCCCTTTTACTTGGGGGAGGATTGCTGTTCGGGGTCGCATGCCTAGGAGCTGAGCCATAGAGGGATCTTGACGTCCAACCGATAATGGCAGTCTAGTCAAAAGCCTAGGACCTAGTTCAAAGTAAGTTTGAGAAGGTACTGTGTGTCTAATCCACACTGCCTCGACACAACTGGTAATGCTCGGTCAAACCCTCGTTTAGTGTGCGGTGTATCTGTAGATGGACTGGTGTAATACATAGAGTATGCAGGTATACAGCTCTCAACCCTTTACTTTATGTCCTGGGTGTGAAAGATAAAGGAATTTCAACCGTCATGTCCAACGCCAAAGCAGCGCAAATGCTCTCCTCCAACGCCTTCTTTGCCTTTTCATGAGCTTCCTTCTTTTGCCCCGGCGCACAAGCAAAATCTACCCTATATCGAGAAAATATCACAGCGAGGAAGGCAACGAACTCGACTTGCGCAAACTTTTTGCCCAAGCACGCACGCAGCCCGTCGCTGAAGGGAATGTATGACCCACGGATTGGTCTGTGTATTGTTGGATACTCCAGGCCGGCAGCAACGTTTCCAGGTCGATCCTCATTCTGTGCCAAGAAGCTGTCTCGATTTCGTCGGTCCCAACGAGAAGGCTCAAACTTTGAAGCATCGGGGCCCCAATATTCAGTATTGTAATGAAGACTGGTGATGTTGAAACAGACGTGGCTACCTGGGGGGAGCATAACGGCTCCTCCTTCGTGCTGCAGCGGCTCCGCATCCTGCGCAGTCGTCCTGAGAATGACTGGTGCAGGCGGGTACATTCGCATCGTCTCGAGCATCACACATAGGGGTGCCACCAACTGAGGATACATGGTTGCGTAATCCCATTCATTTAGGCTGGTAGGGTTACCATCCATGGCGTTGCAGATCCCTTCGTACATCCATTCCTGTATATCTTGGTGCAGGGCCAACAATACCAGAGCGAAACGAATGGTAGCCCCCCGTGCTTTCGTGGGCTAGCATCATGACGTGAGTATTGCCTAACACCTCGATCTCACTTAGCGAGCTTTTCTTCGATTCATCTTCGTCGTCTACCAAGTTCTGTGCGCGCACAAGGCCTTGCAGTACATTCTGTCCTCGTGCACTGAGCCCTTCCTTTGGTATGTCTTGATTGGCTTGTGCTATCATGGCATTCATGTATTTGCCCAAATCGTCGTAGGCGGCAAAGTCATCCTTGAAGAAAGGTACAAGTGCCCGAGGCATCCATGTAGGAAGCATTGTATTTGCCATGAAAATTGAATTCCAGTGGCCCATCATGTACTCCATGACGGCGCGCAGCGTGAACTGAAAGCCAGGAAGGGGGTGTGCTGTGTCACGGAACATAGTTGATATGCTGCTGTCATCTGCTTTGGAGGTTGCTTGGAAAGGCAACTGCACCCCAAATCCAGCTGCACAGAGCACATTCAATGTGAGCTTCAGAATGTCATCTTTTGGACTCAGCTGAAGTGTCGTTCCCATGGTATACTTTTTGCACCAGTGGTCTAACATCTGCGTGGTCTGTCGAACAGTTTCCTGCCAAACAGTTGCGATGGTATTTTCACCAAAAGCAGCAATCGTGTGCCGCCGATGGCGAGTCCATTCTTTACCTTCAGTCTGCATGTATATGTGGTTAACATCGGGGAGACAAGATTTGAAAAAACAAAACGCAAGAAAGGGATGCAACACATACCGCAACCACATTCGGCCCGTATAGCATCATTGATCCTGCAATGCAAGTTGTTAAAATACGGCGCAACAACAAGGTGATTACCAGATCACGAAGAACGTAGAACACTTACCGTACACCTCCAGTGGCTTCGGAAAGCCGGATCGGGAGCTACATATTTGGGATATCACCGCCGCATCTGCAACATGGCAACACAGGTTATCTGGAGTTGCTACCACATAGAGCTTGCCGAGTTGTCTTGTACGGCGATCCTTCACCCAGAAATGATGGGTCATCACATTGTCGTTGACAACATCTGTCAACCAAGCAGGAAGCCAGAAGTTGATAATATGAAGCACAGAATCAAAGGAGCAAAGTGTCAACCAAAAGGTATTCAGCTCAGCATAGGGAAAGACTGTCCACCGCAGGCCGGTCGCAGTGGCCCGGCGCATTTGTCGAACCCAGCTTGCTCCGGTCCATGCTAGATAGAGGACAATAACCCCTAAGAGTAGGGTGCTATAAATCATTGTGGGTGATAGCCAATTCACTTGCCAGCGACTACAGGATGTATAATTTCCTCCAGAAGAAGTCACGAGCTGAGTGATCAAAAGGTAAAACCCGTGGACAATCCGTTCGGTATTGATGTGTTTGATTCTTTCCGTACTCCGTACAGGGGGAACAGTTTCCAATTTTTCCGTACCTGTACCGAAATTACCAAACACTGTAGGATCGCGGTGCAGCGCCATCTATCCCAGCGACGCCACCATATTTCCGCAGATCTGGCTTAAGAGATCCTGAAAAATCGCGCAGTGGGGCTATAAGCAATTTGCTTTTGCGAAGATTCTTTTCCAGCTACGAAGGTTGGGGGCATCATGAATGGAGGTTCCTACGGGATACTCTTCCCTACGTTACGCTAGACGATTTAGCGTCGTAAAGAGAGCGGCGCATGTGAATGCTGCGCGGCGAATAGCCATATGGGTAGAGCATAGTGTAACATAACTGTTATAATTGGCTACAAGGACCTTATCTCGGTTCAAACTCGTTCCTTCACTTGAACAAAAACGGGATGATGCTCCCACAGCCCGTATTCCTTCAGTGAATCCGGATCGATATTTCCCGGTTGTGCTTTTAGATCAAAATTCCAGAGAAGTAGTGCCAGTGCCATACGGATGTTGGCATACGCGAAGCTTGGAATCAAATTAGCAGTAGGTTTTAAGCAAAGCAGATTGAGGACATGACGAACGTTTTACCAATGCATCCACGCGCCCCAGTTGAGAAAGGTCGAAACACGAAGTGGTTATCGGTCGCATAAGTCGTCGTGTCGGTCCATCGTTCCGGGATGAACTGATGAGGCTTGGCAAAGTATTTTGGAGAGCGGTAAGCACTATATTGTGCCACAGATACCCAAGTCTATAGAGGCACGAAGTAAGTACATGCTGGCACTGAAAGAGTAGAAGTTTCTGGGGCATCGTACACCTTCGGGGACCCAGTACCCGTCAATGAAGCGGCCACCTTTGGGAACCAAGCGAGGTAAACCCACAGGTACACTGGGGTGCAGGCGCATGGTCTCATCAATCACCGCCTTGAGATACCTCAACCCCGAGACACTCGCAATGGTGATTTCTTCATCGCTCTTGAATGTGGACTGGATCTCATGGACCAGTTTGTCATAGCTGTCCGGATTCTGGGTGATGTAAAATATGGCCGCACTGAGAATGGCGGCTGTAGAATCGAGCCCAGCCACAACCAACATATTGAGGTTCTCAAACATCTCCTCATCCGTCAAGCCAGGGGCAACATACTGGATAAAGTCTTTCTTGTCCGAGGCTTTCTCGGCCCGTCGGTTGGTCACCGCGCTTTGAGCCTGGGTGAAGTATTCCAGAAATGCTGTCCCGAAATCGTTCGAAACAAAGCGCTTGATGATCAGATGGTAGGGCTTAAGCCGATGTGCGGCGCGAACCTTGGTAGAATCCTTCAAGGTTCCATAGAGATCGGTGATGAAACCCGGATACTCTCCAGTTTTCAAAGTGTCCCAACTTTGCCCCAAGGCCAAAAGTGTAAGAACATCTGTCACCTGAAAAACTGACCAGGCGGCCATATTGACGACACCGTCCTGGTTGGGGAAATTTGCCTTCCCCGAGCGATTTCGAAGAGCATCGATGAGTTGGTCTAGAGTTCGACGCATGAGTGATTCCTGTTCATGCAGCGCCCGCCCTGAAAAGGCCGGCATGATGTGCTTGCGGATTCGGGCATGCTCTCTTCCTGGACAGAAGAAAATGTTCGATACTGGTTGGGGACCAAGGACGTAGAGAATGGGATTTTTCTCGTATACATCGTCCCAATCCGTCTTCACGCCGTATATCTCCTGCCATGCTGTCGGGGTTGTGAACGAGAGCTCATTTGAAGCGGTACGAACGGCATCGCCATATTGCTCATGTAGCTTGGCAATATATTTACATGAGTCACCTTTTACCAGGTGGTAGGACCCAATGAGCTGGGAAAGAGCATCACATTTGGGGCCAGGGAAGTGCCTCAATGGGTTGATGAACAAGTGATACAAGAAGAGCGCCGCATGGACGGCCACCCACTAGACACTAGATTAGCGATGTATAGCATTAGAGACGCACAAGTAGGGTATCACCAACACAGCTAATAACGACCGCGATAAGTGCCAGCGATGTCCAAAACATTTCATGTACCAGGGCGTCAACGGGATTCTAGACTAATGTAATTAGATCAATGGCCGTCGTCAGTTTTGAGCAAGTTGGGATGAAGCTGAGGCCAGAGTAGCCGGACGGGGCGCTTACTCGCGACTCTGTATCCTGTATCATTATACGTCCAGATACGATGAGCAGATCCAAGTGGATACCCGACGTGTCACAGCTGACGAACTGGTGGGGAAATGAAGCTCGTCTTTCTCCACCCTTGATTGTTGATTGATCGCACTGGGTCCACTCCTCGTTTCTCCAGTTGCGCGCCACAAATACGGTTCCTATACCAAGCTCGGGCAGCCAGGTACGGAGGATATACAGAGACGGTATTTGTGTGATCAGTGCTAGCTATCTCCTCCAACTAAGCAGAAACACAGCAATTGCCCATCAATCATGATGAGTCCCTCGGGTGCCCTTTCGCCAGCTGATCTGGCTAAAATTCAACGCTGGAATCAACACGCTATTCCCCCGATAGATGCGTGTATTCATGACCTGATCATAGAACGATCCCAGAATCGCCTTTCGTCGCCCGCAGTATGTGCTTGGGATGGTAATTTCACCTATGGAGATCTGGATCTACATTCTGCGCAGCTTGCAAACCACCTCCAGGCAAAGGGGACTGTTCCAGAAAGCAGGATCGCTCTCTATTTACACCGGTCGAGATGGTCACCGGTGCTAATCCTGGCCATACTCCGGGCGGGCGGCGCATTTGTGCTGCTAGAGCCCATCGCATCCATTAGATCGTTTGAAGGACATGTGCGCGGATACAAACGTGACTATGGTCCTATGTTTCAAAGACGATACAGAAACCACAGGGCAGCTAAATGTGCCTATCTGCGTGATTGATGTCAACAGCGAAGAGGCACCTTGGCGCCATGAAACTGGCGAAGTCACCGCCACTGCTCAATTCACAAACCTCGCATACGTCGCGTTCACTTCAGGGTCTACTGGCAAGCCCAAGGGAATCCAGATCGAGCATGGCCAGTACTGCAGCTCGGCGGCAGCCCATGCCAAGGCCTGGTCAATCGGTGCAGAATCACGGGTCTTCCAGTTTGCGTCCTACGCCTTTGATGGATCGATTATGGAGATGGTGACGACATTGCTGGAGGGGGGGTTGCGTATGCATTCCCAGTGAAGAGGAACGGCACAACAGCCTAGTGCAAGCCTTTTCTATCTTTCAGGCCAATTTCATTTGCTTGACTCCCTCAGTTTTGAAGTCCCTCGACCCCCGTGATTTCCCAACACTCAAGAATCTGCTTGTAACTGGGGAGCTTACACCGCAACAAGAACTAGATCGGTGGGCGGATCAGGTGCAGATGACCATTACCTACGGACCAACTGAGTGCTCTGTCGCGTGTGCTGTACATGAGCATGTCTCCAAAGTTTCGGATCCGAGAAACCTGGGGCGGCCAATGGGATGTCATCTCTGGCTCGTTGATCCCAACGATATCACACGCTTGGTGCCTGTGGGCGAAGTCGGCGAGATCTGTATTGAAGGACCTATAGTCGGTCGCGGATATCTGAACACGCCTGATCAAAACCGTACCACCTTCTACCATGATCTACCATGGCTATCCGTGACTCAGAGACTTAACAGTCGGGTCTATAAGACAGGCGATCTGGGACGATACAACGAGGATGGATCTATCTATCTGCTTGGTCGCAAGGACTTGCAAGTCAAGATTAGAGGGCAACGCATTGAGCTGGGTGAAATTGAAGCTCAGCTTTCTCGTAAGCTCCAACACGCTCGCGACATCATCGTTGATGTGGTACAACACAGTGAAGGAGACGCACTTCTCGTCGCATTTCTCCATACGCCCTCCGGTAGCCAAAGTCGAGGGCTATTACCATCAAGCGATACCTTCTCCAATTTGTGTTCCAAGCTGAGAGAGGACGTCAAAGCGTCGCTGCCAGAATTCATGATCCCTACTCTATTTCTCCCGGTTGCCAATTTGCCTCTGACGGCTACCGGAAAAGTTGATCGCCATTATTTGCGGTCTCTTGTGCACGGCTTATCAGTCGATGCGCTTGATCGATACATTGGCAACAAGGATAAGCGTCGCCCATTGACTGATCGGGAGCAGCGACTACATGGTGCTGTGGCTCAGGCACTGGCAATTTCTCCCCAGCGGATTGGAATGGATGATGACTTCTTCGTGCTTGGAGGAAACTCACTCACTGCCATGAAGCTTGTCAGTCTTGGTCGAGAAAGGGACCTGTGGTTCACGGTCGCCGACGTATTCGCTTATTCGCAGCTATCAATGCTCAATTCTGTCGCTGAAGATGCAGCCCCTGAGGCTCAGATTCAGCTCGTAGAGCCAAGCCCTTTTGCCCTTATGCCAGGGATTAGGGATTCTGAATCATTTGTTCGCGACATTATTGCTCCAAAGCTGCCATTTACTCGACCAGAGGAGATTGTCGACGTTCTTCCTGCCACCGACATGCAGTCCTATGTTGAGCGCTTCCCTCCACACTACCCTCTTATACGGATGGATGGGAAGATTGACCCATTGAGAATCAAGATGGCATGTGATCAGTTGGTACAACGCCACGCTGTTCTCCGAACAGTGTTTGCTTCTCATGATGGTCAATTATTACAGGTTGTTCTACGCAAAGCGGATCTGCCCTTCCAGTACTTTGAGACCGATATGGCCATTTCTGCATTTGAAGAAGCATTTTGCAAGTATGATGGAACCGTGAAGGTTCCCACAAGCGTCTTGGGACTTTCTTTTGTGCTTGTCTCTCGAAGTGAGAGAGAACATAGTCTGATTATTCGCCTTCCTTTACCATTGTGTGATGGCGAGTCTTGGATCCTCCTCCTCCAGGACTGGATGGCACTATATGAGGCTCGATGCCCCCTTCCAGCACCACTTCCCTTTGCTGCATGGATATCTCAATATAGTACGCAGCAAAATGAAGCGACCTACGCCTTCTGGCGCCAAATCTTACACGGTTCTTCAATGACACACCTGTGTGACGCGACCATTGACCTTCCTGGAGAGGATTTCATATTCTCGGTACAAACTATCCCTCTTTTGTCTACTCCCGGGGCCATCACGCGCGCAACGGTAGTAAAACTAGCCTGGGCAATGACACTTGCAAGGTATACCAGGAAAACCGATGTGGTTTTCGGACAGCTTATCCACGGTCGGGCCCATGCACATGATGGCGAGGACCGAATTGCTGGTCACCTGGCCAAGATCATTCCTGTGCGGGTGGACAACTGCCAGGATACCACGGCGGACCTCCTGGGTCTTTTAGACCAGGTGCAGAGACAACACTTGGCAACTATGGCACACGATCTGATTGATTTCCAGAACTTGGTAGACCACTGCACTTCATGGCCACGGGACACGCAATATGGAACATATATTCTGCATCAAGACAATGAATATCTGGGGGACGCGCCAACTATGGGCGATGTGAAAGTCAGCACTAGTATGGCTTATAATCCTCTTATTTCGAAGGCAGTGCGGGAATTTGTCTTAGTTTCCACTCCAAGGGAACAAGAACATGAGTTGCAGATTTGTACAACCAGTGTTTATGTGGATCAGAAGAGGGCGGATGAGATGCTTGCGACTATGGTTGAGAAGATGAGCCTTCTAGCTTCCCTGGCGTGAGGGAGGCTCTAGATTCTATTTTAGGTCAATTTCTAGCCAAGTAAAAAGACCTTGGCAATATTGAGAATAATGCTGAGGAACTACAGATATTCAGTGTCAATGTTCAATCGTGGACTGTTATGGCAAATCCAGCAGCAGTTTTACCACATTCAGAACCCACATTCAGAATAGACCCTGCACCCAAAATTCTCACATATAGCTTGAGTTGATCATGGATTACTGGATCTGTACTCTACCTCTGAGATATCAAGGCTCGTAACCCCTGCTCAGGCAAGGCAAGGCCTCCCTTTCCGACAAATCATTGCAAGGTTGGGTTCATCAAGCCCGACATCATACAATACAGAACTGGATTAAAAGCCGAAACCCAGGAACATACCAGAACTTGTTATATACCTCGTACTGTAAGGCAGCATTCGAATACCGGGACACTGTATCTAAACTCTGATCTCTCTGTGGATCTTTCCAAGGGCGGCCCCACCAGCTTCGTTGATGTGTAATTACAGTACTGTAATACCGATGGGACAGGTTCGTGGGGAAGACAGCTGAATGACAGTCCCCACAGCGGATAAGAACTCCGGGGAAGTGGGGGTCAGGCATGCAAGGTTTGTCTGAGATCTAGATCCAAGAAGAACTCCACCTCGGCTGAAGACACCTCGGTAATAAGCGAGTTGTTTCTAAATTCAGGTAAGATCTGCATACTAGGGTATCACAGTATAACAGGCATAGGGGATTGGCAACTCTGTGACTAATCCAGCAAGGTCTGCTCTACTTTAAAGTTTACCTACTCTGCGAACCAAAACCTACACATCGTGGGCCGGACGGCCGCACCAAGGGTGGTGGCTGCATGGATACGAGCTGATCAACTAAGGTGTTCGTCACAATCCACCAATGAATATCTCCTCTTAGTGCCATCGCATGTTCGCCTCCCTTTTAGTGGAGCTGTCTTGTCGTGTACACCTCACGAACCAATAGTGGGTCCAGCTATAGGAACGTGCAAGTACTCTTCGGGCGTAAATAATTTTTCATTGAAAACTTGACGGCTTTTTTTGGGATGGGAGCTCATCCGTAACACGTCATTACGATGATTTGCCGTGAATCCCCCAGACGAGAGTTTCCCAGATCTTGGAACCTCGGGAGCGATGTTCCCGGCCCGCTCGCGTAGTCGAACACGAGGGGACCCACGTCCGAAACTAGTATGGTCGAAAGGGGAATGAAACGACGTCAAGTAAGGGAGTATGCGTACCAGCTCGTATTGTGGCGGCACAATCTACAATGTGTTGGCTTTTCGTTTGTGAGAATTTGTTGAAGTGCGTCGATGACGTCTTGTCTCACAATATCACCCTGATTAACGTGGCAAAAGCCGATGCTAATAAATGGACCCCGAATAAATCCGTAGCGGCCAGATCACCGTGAACTAACCACAACCCCCGCCCCTTTCCCCCGGCTAATCTCGTCACTACGAGCTAGCCGATGAGGTGGCGAAGACTGCTTTTTGAGGCCTGCTGGAAAGATACTATGTAGAACAACAATTACAACCACCATGACTTTCTTCCTGCCTGTGAGCTCCATCTCGCGATTCACTCCTGGGCTATAGTATAATAAAAATGGTGCTCCCAAGAGCTGAACACGTTTTGCCTCCCTGCATGGATTTTCGCTCAAAATTGGGTTCTTGCAGCTCTTTCCAGGCTAGGCATTGATTGCCATTCGTGAGTTCGCAAGTGGGTCTATCTTCGCGACATGAGCAGATTTTCATAAGCATCACTATCCACTAACTAGATGCATCCCTAGATCCATCCCTCGGGGCAAAGATAAGGTTAACAAGCAGGTGTAGGGGAAATCAGCGGGCTTAGACAGGGACCCCAAGGGGGTTGTACTTGTTCATCCATCCTTCTGTCAGCTCTATAGCCGTCATCCTCCAGAGGTCCAGCACAAAAATATCTAGTGGTCTTTAGAAGACTAATTGCTATCATCTTACAGTGAGAATGGCAGAAACAACCTCAAAGAAACCATGGCTTCTGTCCGTTCGGTCATCCGAGCGTTTCATCATCATTGTTGTCACCATGGCCATGACTACTGTAAGTCAACAGAATGTTACTCACAATATGAACACCGTGGACTAATACTCCTAGTTTCTAGGATGTTCTTTTGTACAGCTTGGTGAGTTCATTTTCTTCAAGGAAAAAATAGCCGGAAAAGCTGAACTTCGTCGGAGATCATACCGATCATACCTAAGTCTTTGGTCGCACACGCAGGCGTTCCGGAAAAAGATGGTATCTACCCCTCTCCCCTCCCCATTTATTCTCTATTCCGATCCCTTGAGTGATTATTTCGCACGGATACTGACGAACATATAAAGCTCAATATTGGATCTCTGTTTTACTTGCGGTTTACGCCTGTGCCCTTTTGGTTGGATCTCGTGAGTCACTGACCATTCTTGCATTCTCAATTCTCGCCAATCAACTCTAACAGAGACACTTTTTTCCTAGCCGTGATTGGGTATGCAGCGGATCACGTTCGGAGTCGTCAGCTTCCATTTGTTCTCGGGCTTGCAGCTCTAGCTGTATCGACTGGCCTGTTTGCTCTCGCGAACTCTCCTGGAACTCTCGTTATCGCTCGAGCGTGTCAAGGCCTGTCGGCCGCCACTGTATGGGTTGTCGGCCTGGCCATGCTTGTGGATAATGTCGCTCCGGAACGTATGGGTGAAGCAATGGGTAATACCAGTACTGGCATGACACTGGGTTCCCTCCTCGGGCCGATGCTTGGTGGTGTAACGTATGTCGCCCCGATCATTAATGATTGTATAAGCACTCTACGTTAGTTGGATAATTGGGGCTAACATGTCTCCAGATATGATGAATTTGGATACTATGGCGTTTTCATTCTCCCTTCCGTGATGATTATCTTGGAAATCGTATTGAGGCTGACTATGATTGAGAAATCTAGTATGTTCCAAGATGGGCTTCCACTTGACACTACTTGAGTCTTCCTGACATTCAATACAGCGGCCAAAGAATGGGACGATGGTTCTACCGCGCCAAAGAATACTTCTTACGAGACCTTTGCCGACGGTTTCCCTCGTGCAGATCCCCAGAACGAACAGTCACCTCTCTTGGGCCGGTCATCCACTAGTAGCAGCTCTGAAGGCATCAGGAATGGCAGCAAAAAAGCCCCTATTCTACAACTTCTGAGCTCTGCTCGTCTCCTCACTTCATTGCTTGTCACTGCCACGGTCGGATTTACACTGGGAGTGGTAGAGACGGTAAGAATTTGGTGCCGTCAAAGCGACAAGCTACCACTACTTTGCTTCCAGCCTCGCTAACCCGACTATGATCGTAGACAATTCCATTGTTTGTCATGGAAAATTTTCAGTGGTCTTCCAAGGGTGCTGGTTTGATTTTCCTTGCTCTTTCAATCCCCAGTCTAACTGGAGGCTGGGTGGGAAGGGCCCTGGATCGCATAGGCACCCGTGGCGCTGGATTTGGCTCCTTGGTTGTAACTGGAACTGCGCTTTTTTCCCTTCGCTTCGTCCAGCATGACAGTGATCCCGATAAAGCTCTCCTCGTTGGATTACTCGTCGTTATTGGCTTCACTGTCCTGATGATCCAGATCATCTCAATGACGGAAGTATTCCAGGCCATTCAAGCATGTGAAGAGAAAAGTCCGGGTATTTTTGGTGACAAGAGTCCAATGGCGCAGGCCTATGCTCTCTTCAACATGGCTACAGCCACTGGTCAGCTCACTGGTCCTCTCGTTGGGGGCCTCGTTCGTATCCACGCGGGCTGGGCCGGCATGACTCTGACCAGTGCTATTCTATGCTTCTTGGTCGCAGTTCCTGTTGCACGCTACACTGGGTCTCCAAGGCCAAAAAAAGGGGATGAGCAGTCAACTACGGGCCACATTGAAGCTTGATCAGGACAAATATTCGGCTCGAACCCCTTCCTGGCAAATATAACGCGGCTACTGCTATATATACTTGGTGATATACCGCTCTTCTTAATATGTTCCTCTATGTCTTAAGCGTCAGATTCTTGGTCCAATGTACCACCACGCATAATGATAATTTCTTCAATACTCGCGAATAGAATAATGGGCTATATCAGCATTCAAGATTGAATAGACACGGCGCAAGTGTCATAGAAAGGCCTCTCGTATTCAAATAATGATCGAAGGAGCAACCCGGCGGACTGTTGATACGATTTGCTCCTCCGAAGGTGCGCTTTTCCTGAGTAGCCATGCAAATCCCTTGAACATCTCCAAGTTGCACCGGCGGGATTCACTTATCTCTATCCCGGCGAAATGAGCATGGGGGCACTGTTGGACGCGCTATTAGTATCACGAACGCTATAGCTTTTGTATATGCTTTTGCCGGCTAGCGATGTATAATTCATGCTCAAGACTCACTCCTGGATATATGTCTAATTTGGTCTCCACTCCATTCTGGGACAGTATACGCTCGTAGATAAGAGAATCATCGCGAGCAAAGCACCGCCCAGCAGCTTGAAAGTGCACCCTCAGCCCATGCTTTGCTAGAATTTTATGAGGCTCGGGGTTAGGTGAGTTGATTGGGCTATACCACCGACTTCTTGTGTCCCACTGTTGCATCTTGACGACTGCTGCGGGTATCTCCCCGCTTGTGCTATCACCTTTGAACTGTTCACGGCTCCAGAACAGCTCCTGGTATTCCTTGGGGACGTGATCTCTAGAGGAAAAAAGGAATGGCACTGACAGCCAGATTCCCGTGAGTTTCGGTCGGCTGCTGTTCTGTGGGCTGTGATCCTCATTCGCATACTCATCCACCCACATCTGCCCAATTGTTGCCGCAGCGTTACCCCCAGAGCTCACCCCTCCTACTATAAACCCAGCGTTCATGTCAGCTCCCAGCGCACTTTCCGCGTTTTTGGCAAGCCATTCCAGTGAATCCCAAATGTCTTGTTGACCGACGGGGAAGGGATGCTCGGGTACCAGCCGATAAGATGTCAGAACGACGGTTGCGCTATACAAAGCACGAAGGGCGACGGCCTGGGCAGCAAAATTAGAATTGTCGCCACAGCAAAATGCTCCACCGTGAATGAGGACAATAACCGGAGATGGAGGGCTGGGGATGGGACAGCTTTCAGAAAAGGTGGGTCTGAATATACGCAGGGACGACTGATAGCCATCGCGCATGGGGATATTCATGAGGATGCCCTGGTCAGGCAGTAAATTGCATTGCTCACGGCTCCATTCGTCTACAGCGGCACGAGCAATTTCGATGTTCGACCAATCCATCTCATCGTCTTCGGGATTCGCCTTTTGCCATTCTGCATATTCTGGGCTTGATGGCACCCGGTCAGAAATAGGTTTTCATGTTGGTCTTGAGTTCGGAGATCAAAAGCGAGACTTACTCTTTGTCTCCTAGCGCAAGTATACTCTCTTTGCTCAGATACCCGTTACTCGACATGCTGGGTTTCAAAATTAGGTACATCTGGCACCTGCTTGCTGGGAGGCAGTCGGTATTTATTTCCCTAGGGCCTTATTGTAATGTAATACAAACCGGCGTATAAGTGGATTACTTCGGAACACGAGGTGCCGTTACTACCGTATTACCAGTCGCTTATGTGACACCGGCAAAAATGGCGATCGGAATGTTCGGCGTGGATGATCTACGTGTTCAAACTGCGTTGAAGAGTGAAGTACCCCTGGGAGAAATGTGAAGAGCTGTTCCGTTGATTGGTCAGTTTTTCTGCGTCGCATGGTCCTGTCAGCCAGCTTCCGGGTGACGACTCAAATTTCGGTAGCGGGGACTACCTTTACCAGAGATTGGATACTTGGTCA